>NC_091064.1:148769739-151199739 GCF_000393655.2 Nicotiana sylvestris | reverse complement strand
ATGAGTAAATAAATAGCGCAAATATTGTTCATATTCATGTTTATATTTATAAATATCGCTCTTTACGGTTGCGCGAGGCCATCCTTTATAAGTAGGATTAAAAACTCTTCTAATATAATACACAAAATGAGGGTTAGAAGAAAAATTATAGGGTAAGCACATAACAGTAACCATTTTTGCCAATTCTTCACGATTTTTATTTGGATCATAATATAAAATGCCACCGGTAACAGTGTTAATTCCCGGTTGAACTAGATTTGAACCTGTACTAGGGTTCACCATACTATCTACACTTGTCCCCTCTTGTGCAGCTTTCATTTGTAAAAATCTAGCTTTATCTCTAGGGTGTTTCAATATGTGTCTAGTCAAACTACCCGTACCGCTATGGTCTTTAGTAAATTTATGAACTAGTTGAGACCCACAAGTTTTACACTTAGCCTTATTTTGTTCTCTTAGTTGAGTAAATAAGTGCCAAACAAGAGATGTTTCAGGCCGTTTAGCAGGTTGTCTATTAAAAGTAGGGGTTACTACAGGAGGGTCAGACATGGCATCATTTGGGTTATTAACAGGACTAGTAGGTGTATCATCTAAATCCGATTGCGTTTCATCTAAATCATCATTTTTCTCATCATTTTCAAAGATAGTTTCATTAGGATAAAGAACATTCATAACTTCTTCATCAAATTGTTGACCCGGTGCAACAGCATGGCAAAATTGACTATCCGAAAATTGAAAACAAGGGTTATCACTATCAAGAATAATAGGTGGAGGAGGACGGGTAACAGGTCTGGATCGGGGAGCCGGGGGAAGAGTAGTAGCTTGGCTACTAGATTCACCAATTTTAGATTTTCCCTTACCCTTACCACCAAAAAAAAATTCAAAGAAAATGCCATATTAATTATAATTATACTAAATAAAACTAACAAAACTATAATATTAAAACATAAAAGTTGGAACGAGTTTACCGAATTGACGAACAACTTCTTGAAAATTGAATATCGTTGAAGACTTGAATACTTCAATTCACCAACTTCACAATTTTTCACGAAATTGCAATAATAAAGTAAGCAATTATAGAAGAAAATTAGAGAGAGATTGATGAATTTGTGAGTAAAAATGAAAGAATGGGGGGGGGGTATTTATAGTTGAAAATTGGGAAAAAGTGTAATTATAAAAAATTTGGGGGCCAAATAACTATTTTTTAAAGTGCATAACGGACCAATTTTGAAGCCCAACGGTCAGATTTTAAAATCTAGCCGTTGGACATTTTAATTTTTTTTTTTAAAATAAATAGTTGTTGGGGCCCGTTTGGCCCTGTTGAACCGGCCCAGGCCCGCCTTGCCGGTCCCGGGCTCACGGGCTATTTGTGTTGAACCGGCCCGCCGTGGTCTTTTGCACCACTTAAGCCCAAGACCACTTGAACCGACCCATTAGGCCCGTTAGGCCCGTTTGGACTGCGGTACTGGGTCGGTCCCGGACCTAGACCGTCCCACAATACAGCCTTAACTACAGATCAAACTCATTAATCATCAAGGGTTATGGTGGGATGTATATGATCTCTTCACCCTTAACTAGAGATCTCAGGTTCGAGCCCTGATATAAAAAAAAATTCTGTTAGAAAGCGCTTAATGGATATTACGTGGTATGACTCCATATTAGTCGGGGGTCCAATATGGCTTCTGAATACCAAGTGGGAAACAAAAAAAAAAGGATTAAATTCATTAGGAATACGGCAGCAAAAAATTTGTATTGAGCTTTCTTCTATATTTGTGAGTTTAATTTATAATTGTGAATTCTTAAGTTATGGTTATTGATTTGCATGTATATCATAAATCCAGATAAGTTACTTAGTTCTCCTTGTATTTCATTTTCTATGCCATAATTCTCTTATATTTTGTTCCAAAAATAGTAATATATTTTTATATTTAGGAACAGTTTAACTCTAAATTTTTATTTAGTCTTAATATATCATACTTTTTTTTACTAACAAGAATAACATAGCCGATTTAAAACAATAAATTTTAAAAGTCTTTCTTTAAAAAAAAAAAACTTGTTCAATCAGACTCTGCAAATTGGAGTGGAGTACGACACTTGGAAGGTAATTTTTATAAGTGACGAGACTAAATTATCTATTTGCAAAATTCAAGGAAAAACATGGTTACTGTTGTGATGAGATAATTCTAAGGTATGTTAATTAAAATATTTGGAGGTCAATAATTGAGATCAAACTCAATGATTATCAAAAGATAAAGACTAAATTAAGCTCACATCAAAGATTAGATCCTCCTTAAAGAAAAGATATTTTCCAATTAAAAAAAAAAGTAGAAGATGAATGCTAGTCCATAGACTTCAGCAGGGGTGAAGTCTGTTGATGTGAATAATATCTTACTGGATGATGGTGACATGTTTCTTATTTATTACACGTGTCAATTGCATATTTACAACTGAGTTGTCTCTCTCAAATAAATGGATGATGACGCAGAAAGACATATTAGGAGTGTTCATAAAAATCCGAAAACTCGAATCATACCGAAAATCAAATCAAACCGACCAAAAAAAGCGATACTTTTTAGTTTGGTTTGGTTTTGGTTTTGAAATTTAAAAATCAATCAAATTTGATTTGGTTTTGGTTTTAGTTAAAAAAATCGAACCAAACCAAATATAGGAGTAGCTATTTTAAATTTATTATTACACCTATATATATGTATACTTTTATACAAAGTTTTAAAATTTCTATAGTAAATATTAATCGTTTGTACTTTTAGTACAGTTCTTTACCTTTACATTCTAGTTTAATTGGTAATTTTCTTTTGTTAGGTGTAAGAATCTATTTCATGTTAAAAATAATATATTTTTAATTGAGTCCTTAAATTATTCATCACTATTTGATTCAATTATCATCAATATATCTTGATAAATAATAGATTTCTCAAAGGGCAATTGATTTGATAGTGTCATGTTGAAAATGTGATCGCCGAAATGTGTGTTTGGTAGTGTATGTATTATATTTAAGAAAAAACCAACAAATAGCCGAAAAAACCGAAAAACCGACATAAACCGAACCGAGAAAAACCCGACTTAGTTGGTTGGTTTGATTCTAATATTTGAAAAATCGACTTATTTGGTTTGGTTTCTTTTTAGGGAAAAATCGATTCAAACCGAACCATGAACACCCCGACCTCATCCTCATCCTACGCTGTTCAATCCCACTTTCTCCACCGTCCATTTCCATATTTAGAAATTGAGTTAATAGCATTGAACACAAACTTAAAACGAGTGTAAGAATTCAAATACGTAACATACATGATGTTAAATATGTACTGAAACAAATTTAAACAATCAACCCAAAGTACTAAAGCAATGAATAAAGTATTTCAAAATTATTGTAGATTCTTTTAGAAATTGTTACATAGTTATGGGACTTATGTATTCTCTAACACTTGTTTTATGAGGATCTCGACTTCATAAAATAATATTTTTCTTCTTCCTCACATAGAGAAAAGGGGAAAAATTGTTTAATGCAAATCGAATTCTACACGACATGATTTTGAAGCTTACAAAACGTGAAAGAATGACCTACTATTCGGGACTTCAACTTGATATCAAAAATCGAATACTGGGTTTGAGCAATGTGGATTCAAGGAGAAAAGAAGCTAAAAGTTAAATAAGGGTGTTTAATGGGCCGGGTTTAACCATAACCGGACCGGCTCAGATCGGTTAAAACCGGAACCGGTCCGGACTGGTACAAGGGGGTCGGGTGGGGCTGGGTTAAAGGGGTAAGGGGGGTTGGTCCGTTTACGTTGGGGCTACCGGTTAACCGGCCCGATCAAGTATTTTTATTGTAAAACTGGTTAACCGGACCGAATCGGTATAATGGCTACTTTCAAATTTTTTTTTTTTTTTTTTTAAATGTTTCTACTTTCTGACCGTTGGCCCTTTTTTGGGCCATTTTTTTTTTAAATTTAACACTTTTTGTAATTACTAATTTAGCTCTTTGAAAAACTATAAATACAACCCCCCTCTTCTTCATTTTTTCACTCATCTCTCATTTCTCAAACTCAAATTCTCACTTCAAGTTAAATCATGCCCCGTACTTCTAGAGTGCGATCATATGTTTGAGAACACTTTGAGGTGATAGAAGAAAATGAAGAAGTTCAGAAAGTAAAGTGCAAGAACGGTGGCCGAGTCTTAAATCTTCGTCCAAAGTGTGGCACATGCAGTTTAAGGTGACATATGAAGAGTTGTTTTGAGCGTCCTCCAGAAATTCGTATTTAAGTTGATTTGAGACAATTTGTGTTATTTTAAAATTATTAGACGTATTTATGCTTAATGTTTTAGTTTGTTAGATTATTTTGAAGTATTATTATGCATGAAAATTTAGTTTTACTCTTTTTTCGTTAATTTACTTATTAAATGCAAACTTCAATTTTGTAATTTTGAAATAAATGTAGCACTTGCAATTTATAAGTGTAATTTTTTCCCATCTTCATCGTATTCTTTATATTTTTACTTTATATTAATATAACTTACAATAGTTATACAAAATATAAAAATAAAAATAAAAATTACACTAACCTGGCCCGACTCAGCCCTTTGTACCCGTAACCCGTACGGTTCAATTTTTTCCCGAATAAACCCAAACCCGTTAAACCCGATAAGCATTAACCTGTAATTGCCCCGGTTCCCAACCCGTTCGGTTCCTAATTTTGCTTACCCAGCCCGCCCATTAGACACCCTTAATGTTAAAATAAATGCTAATGGTATAAAAGAGGTCACCAACCCTACTTTTCACGTATGCATGAGCAACATATGTGTCATGTTATAAGTCACCTCACCATCTTTTTTTTTTTGTCCATTTATCAAGTTATACTGTTGATTTGAGCACTCAATTTTTTTTCTTTTTGTTAAAGTGTGGATACTATAGAGATCCTAAACTTAATAAAGTATATGAACTTTCTTACGTGAAATATTTAACGTATCACTAATTACCCTTTTTAAACAATAAGCGCAAAATTACTTGCTCACTTATTTTTCAAATCTTTTTAGAAGAGTTATAACCTTTGGAGAATATAAGGGCGTCAAGTCTTGTACTTATCAATGCACGAGTTATAATGCTATTGGAAAAGGTTCTTCTTATGACAGTAATATTGTAGCGAGCTTGCGAGTATCTTGATTAGTGTACTAAAGCTTAGGTAGATGAGAAAAAATTATTTAATTTTATGTTTTGCCTCAACTGAAATTTGAATCTAAGATAATATGATTTTTCAATTTTATTGACCACTAGTCGTCTGCACATATCCTTAGAAAAAAAAAATCAGCCATAGTTATACTCTAGCAAAGAGAGGCTAGCTCTTTCTTTATATATATATACACACACACGTTATTAAAAGCACGAAGGCCCTTAGCGAAATGTCGTTCGTTTTTTTTGCCCTTTATAAATAAATTTCACACTATACAAAAGTGTAATTTAAGGTTTTTTCCAAATTTTTAGGAATTTAAATTAACTAAAATTTTAGTACTGATAGAATATATGAGTCCACCAAACTATATAGAGACCAGATCCTCTATGAGTTTCCACTGAGAATGCTAATAAAACAGTAAGTAAATGGAACAGAGAGTTTTTACGTGGAAAAATTCCTACTCAAGGGGATAAAAAACCACAACATACATTGGTAGGATTTCAACTTCACTATGAGCAACTTTAAATTACAATCTATGCAATCTAGGAATTAAACTCTGAATCCCTCACTAACTTGTAATACACATATTACAAGCCACTTTGCAATACACCTATTACAAAGACTTCAACTCATGACTAACTCTAGTCACGACACAAACACTAAGGGTTTATGGTTTTACAAGAGGTTTCTAAACAACGTTTCTAGATAAACAAAGTAGGAATTACAATAAAGAACAATTACAAAGTTACAACTCAACTAAGGACATACAAAATCCGGTCCGTAGTAGTGTTAAACTTTGTTTTTGATGTACTTGAGAATTGAATGCTTGAGTGTCAGATGCTTGAATGAATTCTCAAGTGTCCAAGTGATGTTTTGTTGTAATGTTTAATGTTAATACAACATGGATGACATCACTTGGATGATGTAATCACTTGGTAGGTCAAATGAGAAGTGACTGCAGAACTGTGTTGCACTGTTTCTGTGTACAGTACAGACAATCACTTTCCAGCTGTAGACAGTTGATTTCGTATTGTTGTCAGGGAAACACAAGGGTATCAGGTCCCTGTATTGAATCTCTATCTTCTGAAGTCATAGCAACTCACATTAGCTGGAGTCCGTTGATTTCAGTTGTGTACCAAGCGTGTCAGGTTCCTTATCTGGTTCTTTGACAGTAAGTTTGTTAGATCATCAAAACATAAAGCTAAGGTATTATAAACCCATCAATTTCCCCCTTTTTGATGATGACAAACTTAGAAATTGTTAACACATGTTTAGAGCAAAATTAACCAGATGAAGTAACAAGAACTTCACAAGTTCCTCCTGACTTTATGCTTCCTCCTTAATCAGATCCCTATTTCAATATACTTCCCCTTTTTGGCATCATTAAAAGTACACAAACAAATAATCAACATAAAGAAGTTTAGCCGAGCTAACTCATGCCACATATGTGCACACAACATGATAAATAAAAAAAAAAGCAGAGAAACATAAGCAGTAAACAACAAAAGAGGATAGTTTTTATAAAACATAAACCTTTGCCATTACAGTAAAAGCAGAAATTGGACTGTTATCAGCAGGAGCAGTACAAGTGCATTCCATCCACACCACAAAAGAAAAACAAAAAGAAACAACTGCCAGAGTCATCAAAAGCAAAAGAGATAATCTAGAAACTGGTCACTGAAAGGGTTAGACTAGGGGACACTAGAGGTAGAGGACTTAAAAGTTTACTATGTGCTGATTTCGATTATCTCCATATTCTGCAACTTTATTTTGTTTTCTTACCTTATTTGGTTAACCGAGTATTTTACTGATTATTCATTGGTTGTTTCCTTAATTGAACCCCTATGTACTTACCCCTCATTGTCTACTCTATACATGATGCTCTTTCTGCCCATTACCGTTGGTTGATTGCCCCTTAATTAAAGGAGTACCTGTATTAATTTGATTCTGATTAGTACTTGGTTCCGTAATACTATACAATTATAATTCTTGCCTTATTTTACATGGTTTCGAACTACTATATATACATACTCCCTCATTAACATAAAGGCACGAACACTTTTAGTTCTGAACTCACACTTACACTCAAAAATACTCTCTCTTGCTTTGTTACTGGTACTGTGGCCTATTTAGCTGGCTGAAAACCAAAGCTATATTTCGAAGTCCTACTACTGTTCTTTACTGCACTTTGCTTCTTTGACTGGTATGTTCTAATTAAGTTTTCAGCATCAACCACAACATGGTTACTTAATGATTCTTGCATTCTTGTCTACCTACTGCTTATATTTAATTTAGTACCCTTATTTTGCATGCTGTAACTTCTTTCTCCTGTGCTGAATTAATGTATTATGAATCTTAAATCCCTGCCCCGGTATGTTTAATACTTATGGTTTGTTTGGGGCATGACAACATTGAACATTGCTGAGCATGACCCAAACTTGATCCTCCTGGGATCATAACCTCTATGTTTCCCTTTTATGTTGTATGTTGTGGTTGACTTTGCAAGCATGACATCACTCCCTACTGTTGTGCATGCCTAGAATCGACCCATGCCTAAGTATATAGGCTCCTTGCAATGGATTCCCAAACCTCTGCCCCCTTGGTGTGAAATTATCGACTTGTTTGAAGTGTTAGTGGCTGTTTCCCAGCACCTCTTTCCCCCTTCTTTACTTCCTCAGTTCTTAAAACTATGTTTCTGCACTTGCACTCTCCTCTTAGACTTAAGTTCTGCCCCCTTCATGTGAGCCTTGCCTTGGGACCTATGAGCTCCCTCTGAACTTGGACACATGAGGGCTGGCATTTCCACACTGCACTTGTCCATATTCTGATTATGAAACTTGGGTGTGAGCACTGCCCGGGGTCCTATTAAAGCCCTTAGGGAGCTCTGACACACTCAAGGCTGAGAAAGGCTTTGGATCAATGGTATTTTGAGTTGGTTCATCTCATAACTTAGTGAGGAAGTCAAGAATCAGGCTTCCTCTGGTTGTAATTCTTTTCTTTGCATTTTCTGATGTATTTAGTATTCCTGGTTTGTAACAAATATTTGGGGCTGGCTAGTGAAAAGAGTTGTGTAACTATGCATGCAAGGATAGAAAATATGCCTATAAGACTACTTTAAATTTTGCATATTCAACTGCATTTAGAAAATATGCCTATAGGACTACTTTAAATTCTGCATATTCAACTGCATTTAGAAATCATGCCTATAGGGTATTTTACTTCTGCAAACTGTATTTAGAAATCATGCCTATAAAGTATTTTAATTATGCAAACTGCATTTAGAAACCATGTGTATAGGACTTCTTGTTCAACTTCACATCTAGATAACCTGCCTATAGGATTTCATTCTAAAGTTCTGCATGTTTGTCACCGTTTAGATATCTTGTTTTAGGGCCTAAATGGGTATAACCCAGTAACGTGTTAAAATCAGTAACATGTAGAAATCATGACTGTAGGGATTCTTAAATAAGTCTGATCCGCTTCATTTACATTCAATGTTAGATATCATGTTCATAGGGATTAAAATCAGTAATAGTAGATAGCATCACTTGCAGAATCTGTCTGTCTAATTTTGTCCATTATGAATCTCCTTTTAATAGTCTAATTCCCTCACTTAACAAGGTTTAGCAGGCATGCCTATAGGATTTCAAACAATTTGTTTCGAATTTTTACTGTCTCATCACCTTCTGAACTCAGTAGATATTACGCTTATAGGGTATCATCAATATACACTTAAGCAAGCATTAGCGTAATAACTCTAAGTTGGATCCGCTTTTGCTAATCGCTACAACCAGCAGGCAGGTCTGATTCGGACTTCTTACCTGAGTTATGTGATAAACTAAACTACTTCAATAACCGGGCTCCCCTCGTCTTTAGTATTTAATTAGACTTAAAAAGTATGTGTAAGTCATGCTAGTTATGTGCGTCTGTTCAAGGAGGTGTATTTGAGCCTTTGTCTGTTTATATGTTTCCCCTTATATGCCATATTATCTGTTTTGTATGCCGCCTTAGAATTTTTACCTTTGAAACTTCCAAATAAGCCAAATATCCTTCCCCTTTAAGATTAGTTAGTAGTCCTAAGTGCCTCCGCGACTGATAGAAATGGGACGGGTAATAGCATGCAATAGTGTTCGAGACCAATCCACGCTTTAGTAACTTAAACGGGGTGGGAAAAGGTAGATATGGATATGATGACCACACGATAATGTCACGTGTATCCCCTCATTGAGGAGTGATTACCGGACATTGTGTGGGGTGATCCATGTTAAATATAAACCTAGGACCCCTTTCTTTTATTTGCAAACTCTTTCTTTTTTTTAAAAAACGCTTCTTTAAAATGTTCTTCCTTTTATGCGTTGAAATCCCCTCTTATTTGAGCCTTATTTGCCTATATGTTAATTGCACCCCAAATTCACAATAATTGTCTAGCCGAAAACCACACTAGTGGATCCTGAGGGGTGCTTAACACCTTCCCCTTAGGATAATTTCAAGCCTTACCCAAACTCTGGTTATTCAAATGACTTAGAATTGAATTTCTATTGGTGTCTTAATGCACCTTAATAATTAGGTGGCGACTCTTCAAACACAAAACCCAGTTCCCAAAAGGAATGAGTTGGCCCTCCAAATGTCATAAATCCGACTTCACGAGAAAAAAAGGGGGCGCGACAAGTATTGCAACAAATGATAATTTTTTATAGCAAGAAACCCTTAGCGAAATATCGTTCGCTTTTTTTTACCTTTTAAAAATGACTTTCACATTGGACAAAATAGTTATTAAATTATTTCTCTAAAATTTAGAAATTTAAAAATCAACTAAAAAAATTGCACATTAAATCCTTTTATATATGAACTTCTATGCAATAGTCATAATATATAAGCAGTGACGGATGCAGTATAGAAGCACCGGGTTCAACTGAACCCAGTATTTTCAACGCGAATCATAAATTTAAGTGTAAAAAATCATTAAAATTGCAATAAATCGTAGATATGAACCCATAACTTTAAATGCTGAACCTATAGAACTAAAATCCTAGATCCGCCTCTGTATATAGGGATCACGTGTGCTATAAGCATGAAGAACAAAAACAAAATATTTTCATTTATGAGAAAAATAAAACTTAAGGCTCAACAAGATGCAATTTTCTTTGTTAACCAATGAAAGAAGAAAGATATCATCGTTGGTGTCCTAATTTTAATTTAGAAAAAAAAAACATATTCAATTTATAGACGAAATCTATTCTTAACGAATTGTCATCGTCTTTTTAGTTATTTCAACAAATGACAATTTTTGATATTTCTATATATTTAATTATTTGTTGTAAAATATTAAGCCCACATCAGTAATTTTTAGATGTTTTCACTTATCCAATTTTTTTTTATGAGCTATAAGCCAACATTTTTATTCCCAAAAGATCAAAATATTTAATTTTTAAATTTATTTTATTTGAGAAATATTATTATTTGCTTACTTAGGTCACAAATATACCAATAATTTTCATAAAATATTCTCCCAGAAGTCCTTATAAATCACAATGATGTATTTGAGGACTTCTATGGCCAAGTTTTCTTCGAGATCAACATTATCTTTTTAGTAGCTTATACTTTTTTTAACTTTTATTTTACAAACCAATCACATTATTTAATAATATTTTATAATTTTTAAAATAATATATTTATTTGTATTGGGTAGAGAGCTCTTACTATAGAACAATTAACTTCGTGACATGATATATTCTATCAAGTCACGAAAAGGAAAAATAAAAAAAGAAAAAGAAGAAAGAAATGTTCATGCAATAAAAAATCTAGGCCAAATATATATACAGTCCATTAATCTTGGCCCAATTTTTTATTTTGGCATTTTAACTCAGTCTTGTTCCATTTTGGCCCTCCAACTTCATTTCTTTTGTTCTACTTTGACACAAAAAATTTTCTTCCAGGTAAGAATGCAGAGCGTGCAAATACCCAGCTGCTATCCCTACCCCCACCCCACTGCCCCCCCCCCCCCAAAAAAAAATTTTACCTTTTTTTTTGTAATTTCAAATTATTATTTTTTTGTTTTTTCTGCCCACACCCGTGGAAAAAATATTTTTTATATATATTTTCAGTAATAACTAGGGGCTCAACTGAACCCATAACTTTTGACGCGGAGTAAAAATTTGTATGTAAAAATTTATTAAAATTGTAAAAAAATAGATATAAACCCATAACATTTAAAAATATAATGGGTTCTTTTGTTCCACTTTGACACAAAAACTTTTATCCCAAGTAAAAATACAGCGCGGACAAATACCCAGTTGCTACCCCCACCCCCACCCCACTGCCCCCCCACCCCACGCAAAATTTTTTATTGCAATTTCAAATTATTATTTTTTTTGTTTTTTCTGCCCCCCCCCTCTCGTGGAATTTTTTATATATATATATATTTTCAGTAGTAACTACGGGATTAACTGAACCCATAACTTTCTACGCGGAGTAAAAATTTGTATGTAAAAATTCATTAGAATTGTAAAAAAATAGATATAAACTCATAACTTTAAAAATATAATGGGTTCAATGTTAAAAATATTAAAATTGAATCCATAGGATTTAAATTCTGGATCCGCCTCTACATTGGAAGTATGAAATTTGGCTTAAAAAATGGCTCTCACGCGCCTACAAGGGTGAGACAAATCACACATGGAATCTAGTAAGCTTTTGTTAAAGTGCCAAAATGAAAAATTGGGTCAAGTTTTAAGGGGTGTCTATGTATTTGGCCAAAAATCTATCATCTTTTGGTCTACCTGGAAAGTTTTTGATAGGCCAACTGCGAACAGATAATATATACTAGTACGTACTATCTTATTCTTAGCACCGCCCTTGCCCTGCAAGGAGATGCTTTCACTTTTTAAGTGCCAACGAGTTGAATTTAACGCCTCTCAACATGGACAATTTCAACACGTTGCGTGGCGTGGATGTTTTCTCATGCTAAAGCTTATGCATATTAGCCTTGATATTAAGATTTATTTTTTGCACATCTTTTACTTTGAATGTTTTTTTCATTTTTAATGTGTTTATCATAAAATTTCATATTTTATCTACTACTTTTTAATAGAAAAATTTAATAAACTTGGGTTCTTATATTCTGATTAATGTCCTTAATTCCTCGTGTATGTAAAAAAAACGACATACAGTACCTTTTTTGTCCACAAAAATAAAACGATGGTTCTCTTTTTTTCGTAAAGTTTAAACCATGAAAAAAAAGAAGAAAAAAAAAGGAAAAAGATATCTTCCACAGAAAAAAACAACGGTTTGTACAGTGGTGAGTAGATATTTTGAGAAGATTATAAGGGTGAAATAGTAAAAATAATAAAAACCTGTCAAAAGATACATGAATTGCCAGCTTTCATAATCTAAAATCTCAGTCACCACCTCACAGCATTCAGCCCACAGATTTCATTTTTTTGGAACTCTCTCGAAAACCATTCTTCGTACCCCCTACCCCACCACCCTGCTACCCAACTATAAAAGCAACACACATTTAAACCCTTCGCAGAATCCTCCGTAAACAAAACAAAAAAAAAAAATCCTCCATTTCCTCCTCCTCTCTGAGACCTTCATACATACATATATATATATATATATTATATATATATATATATATACTTATAAACTGCGTGCATTTTTCTGCATTGCATTTGCTGGACTTACGATTTGCAGGTCGGAGAATTGTTCGGAGCGGTTTTGATCGACGATCGAGTTGAAAGTTCGTTATTCTAAGTGATTTTGCGTTAGATTTCTTTTATATACGCTTTATATATATAAGCCTCTGATTTGCTCGATTATTTTGGCTATTGTTTTGCTTGAAATTTATTTATTTTCTAGGTATGTGATCAATTCAATTTTATGCTTAATTTATTACTCCAATATTTTTTCTTTGAAATTATTAATAATCGCATCCCTAGAAGAAAAAGGAAAGGAAAATAATCGCGCGTTTTTATTGGTTCTCTGTTATTTACATAGAGAATTGGTGCATTAGGTGTAATTCTGCTAAAAGCTTGTTTTTTTCTTTTGTTTTTCTCTGCACGTATTGCTGGCTTTGTTTTTCTTTGCATTTTCACCTTCTATCGCCGAAGCTTTCAACTTTTGTTTTTATGTCTGTGCTTTGCTTTTTTTTTTTTTTTTTTTTTTTTTTTTTGCTTATATGAGTTATGATGCGTAGGCCTTAGTTGGAACAAAGGGACTTTTGGTGGAATTTGTACTATTCTGATTGTTGTGCTTCTGTCATGATTTTGTTTTTCTGTGGAATTTATAGGAATTTTGATTGTTGTGCGATGAAGAAAGAAAAGTAATTGTTTTTGTTGGGGATCGTGTTTTCTGTGCTTGAGGTCACAATCCATTTGTTTGCTTGCAGTTGTTCTGCTGTGAATAGTTGCCTTGCAATTGTTTAATTGTGACTGCTGCTTGGTCTGTTAGGTGTCTGATTATTGTTACTTTGCCCTGGTTTTGTTCTTTGTTAAATAAAATAATGTATGCAATGTGTAAGTATGGATAGTGTTTGATTGATAGGATCGGTGTACTTTCCAGCTTTGATGGCTTCATTAACCTTACCTTCGTTTCTTGATGCATTTAGTGTAATTGATCCTCTATTCAGGAATTTATCTTTGTTGATGGATTGTGTGAGTGGCAGCAGCTTTTGTCACCTCCATATGCGATTTCTGTGTTAGTTTGGCTTTCTTTGGACCTGAGATGATAGAGCACTTTGTGGAAAATTCTAGTTTAATCTTAGGTAGCTACAGTTTCAGGATATGTGTTGCCAACTTATCTTGAACTCGTACATGATTTATTCACATTGCTTAAATAACAATGGATGCCTAAGGTGAAAAGTGTGTCAACTGGAATTGATGGTTAATTTTGTGAACATCTGGCAAGATAGAGATTAGGAATTCTCAAGTAGGGCAGTTACCGATGTTATCAGAACAGCTGGTGGTTCAGCAAAAATTTGCGTGGCTTGTTGGTTGTCAAATTTACTCTGCAATCATGACTGCGATTTCAGTGTATGCTGTCCATGGTGTCTTTCGATAGTATGTAAGCTGCAGTTTTAAATCGAACTTCCAGGGAGGTATTGAGTATATGGAATTGTAAGACTGTCCAGAAACCTTATATAAATGATAAACAATAGACAAGTCACAAAGATTTTGAAGATCTAATACTGTTTTAAATGAAAATATATCAAAACAATCTTTACATGGAATAACTTGGTGCAGAGGATTGTTATATTTTTCATCTGTTCCTTTTCTGTTACGAAATTTTGAGGCATAAACATTAGCATTTCTACATACGTATTCAATCAATCTGAAGTAGCAAAATTGGGAACTTGAATCAAACGGAAGCAGCAGTCATCACAAGTGCCCTTTCCTTTGGACATCCATGTCAATCTTCTGTTCAGTTTGTTCATCACTCTGTGTCCTTTTTCCTATTTTTTGTTCAACTTGCTGGTAACCTGGTAACCATAGAGGCTACTGGTACTAGCAGTTATTGCCTTCCTTTAATAGGCAGCATTTGGATTGGGAGTTTGGAGTGCTTTCCAAGACTTGGCATGTTAATTCCTTCTGCTATGCTTTGTCATCCAACCGATTTAATCTTAGGTTTCTGAAGGAGATCATTCATATGTGGTTGTAACTCTCCTTAACAGATGGTATTGACTGCATACAATTTTATTTATTACACGAGCACCGGAAGTTGGACCACGAAAAGATAGATATTAAGGCACAAGATGCTTTTTATATGTATTTCAAAACTTGTAGTCATCCTAAAATATTAGGCATGTCCACTGATGAGGTCTTGGTTAGCAAAGATAAACTTCAGGTTGAAAAGGAAGAAACAAGTAAAAAGTAAGGAAAAAAAAGAATAAGATAAAGAAAAGGCAAAAGATGAGCCGGAGAGTATGGACCAGTTGGACATTGTTACACAACTGATAACACTTTCCTTTCAGACAATGAGGCTTCCAAGTAACACGCAGTTAGGACTTACAAAATTCTTGGTCAGGGTAAGTTTCCCTTGTTGAAGACTACATGGTGCAGAATCTCAGACAGAGGTAGGGTTGTTCTCGATGGACAGCAAAATAATTCATCTCTGCAGTTTCTCGCACTTTTCCCCTAATGTTTTTCTCTGTGGGACGGGTTTGATGCTTTGTCCATTGCTTTTACCTTAGGTTGGACTACCCTTCGTCAGTATCTCTTTAAATGGAGGACTTCTCCAAGAATGAAGTGATCATGCAATCATTATTATGTACTGCTGGACGCTTTGCAGCTACGCAATGCTTCATGATAGTTCTAGATTGGGTTCCTTGTGGACCCACTTGTGGATTCTTGTAGATCAACTTGTTTTGATGAATTCTCACGGTGGAGTTTGCTGATTGGAGCTGTTCAACCTTAGTTGGAATTTGTAGTTGCTGGTTTCAATTGATATTCTACAATGTGCGAGAAAGCAACATTGTCTGAGGTGTTTTGCCCATTTGGAGGGGCAAGTAGACATGCCTTTGTAGGTTTTAGGACTTTTTCCTTAACTATTTCCTGGATGCAGGGCTTGTAGTAGTTAAGTTCATACATAAGGCTCAATGGGAAGCATAGTGATTGAACATTCAGGGACTCCACGTTCTGAGACAATAAACATGCACAACGTAATATTTATGAGTGATGCTGACGTGGTTCAGAATTTCCATGAGGGCTACTTGCCTGAGGATGGAACACGTGAAGAAAAATCCTATTCTACAGAAGCCCTTGACAGAGGATACTTGGAATATGGGTATGTTCTCTATCTCATTCATGACGGTGAACTTATTTCTATTTTGTCCAATCACTCTTGCCTTGATATTCTATCAACAATTCTGTTATATTCTTGAAGGTATAAATACAAATCCTCACACTATGTTAGGCTATACCTCATACATATTGGACATATGATTGTCAATTATTCACTAATATATGTTCTTTTCCAGCTGTTCTCACTATCGGCGTAGATGTCGCATTAGAGCCCCTTGCTGCAATGAAATATTCGTCTGCAGGCATTGTCATAACGAAGCTAAGGTAAGTCCTTATGATTGTTGGACTCATAATTTGGGCAATAGACATTTTAATTGGAGATGGAATTGAGTACACACTTACAAATAGTAATATTTCTGTCATCGTAATTGTGACTGAAGACTTGCACAATACGCTACAGTAAAATTCCAGATAATAAAGTACCTGCATCCAGCGATACTTGCATAATTGTTTGAAGGCACTCTTTTTGTATTTTACTTTTTGGCTGAGAGACACCTTGATTTACACTTCACAGCATTCCTCACCGCTACATGTCATGATAGATTTTTACCTTGTCAGCAAATTGTTCTCTAGATTATCCATTTTCCGTCTTTGATTGGTCAAGACTATACTAATATATTTGCTTGTGTACAGAACAATATCAACATTGACCAGAAACTTCGACATGAGATTCCTCGTCACAAGGTGGAAAGGGTAATGCTCCAACTTGTTTTATACTATCTTCTGTGCCAATAACTTTTCTTTTCCTATTTATGATTCTCTTCCTTTTGTCTCCTTCCCATCAACTAGCTTCACCTTCTCTTCATTTAATCTGTATGAAACTGAATATGAGGTCTGAGAAAAAGTGTACTCATTTCTTGGGGGTATTTTGCAGGTTATATGCTCGCTTTGTGATACTGAGCAAGAGGTGAGTGGTCTTACCCTCTTTTCTGTGGTTACTGTTGTGCAATTGAGCGGCGCAAGTCCTTTTAGCCAGAGATATATTGATTTTGATGCTTCAGTGTGTTAAGACAGTTTATTGACCAGGAACCCAAAGAGAACTGAGTTCTATTGGGTTGTACTTGCTATTCTTGCTAAGCAGCTTGCATTGACCAGTTATAACTTTTGTCCTCTTCCAGGTTCGGCAAGTTTGCATCAGTTGTGGCGTGTGCATGGGGAAGTATTTCTGTGAAACCTGTAAGCTATTTGATGATGATGTAAGTCGAAACTCTCCTCACTTTAGTATTTAGAGTAAAATGCTTAATAAATACTTTTGAGTGCTAGGAGTGGATAGTAGCAGGAAATGCCGATGTGTAACCGAAATATTTCTGATATGTAATGTGCTGACTAACCTCTTCTCATTTATCATCTTTCAGATATCCAAGAGACAGTATCACTGCAATGGTTGTGGCATTTGCAGGTATGGTTACTCTGTTAATTTTCCTGCCTTGCCTGTTTTCCATATCCTTTGTCTTCCTTCTTCCCTCCCCCTCTATCTTTCCTTATCTCTGTTGAATCTCTGGTTGAGCGAAGGGGAGCAACTAAAGAAAAGGAGATAACACGTATGCTCCTCTCATCTAAGAGTAGTAATGAACAGACACACTTTGCAATTACAGTACCAATTCATCTGAAATCTTCTGTTTCACACTTTCCAGAACATTTAGTAGGCATTTGGCCGTAAGTGTTGGAAGTTTTTTCCAAAACAAGAAATTTCAAATATGTGTTCTTTTATAGAATTAATTTAGTTGTTGGAAGATTTTGAAAACCAAAACTTCAAATCCCAAATATAGCTTAAGACCTCTTTTTGGGCGAAATCATGACCATTTGGGACTTTTCAGCTGAAGAAAAAAAAGGACCTTTTAACATGTCAAAACTTGCCCCAAAATCCATGTCCAAACATATTTTCAATTTCACATCAAACTTCACCGAAATCAGCTTTTTCAATAAATATTTGGGAATTTATGTTCAAACGTGTTAGCGTCGTAGCTCTGCATCAGTTATGATGTTGATGTTTCATTTTCATTATTTTCTTGATTTAGGATTGGTGGGATGGAGAACTTCTTCCACTGTTCCAAATGCAGTAAGTGTCAAACATTCCTTTGTTTAGCATATCTCCTATGCGTGCAATTCCTATTCTCCCTCTGGTATTTCGTTTCTCTTACTATGTGATCGGTGTATGGTTCAGGATGTTGCTATTCAGTTTTGTTGAAGAAAAGCCACCCTTGTGTAGAGGGAGCAATGCATCATGACTGTCCTGTTTGTTTTGAGGTATGGATTGAAATAAAAATTCTCTGTTTCCCTCGTTTAAATCTTTTTTTGGGATCGGCATTTTGTTGCAAACAAATGACATGAGAATGGTTATACACCAGTATCTGTTTGAGTCGGTAAACGATGTAACAGTCATGCCCTGTGGACACACTATTCACCAGAACTGTTTGAAGGAGATGCAGGAACACTACCAGTAAGTTATTGTTATTCGTAATTTTTCTTGTTGTCCTATGCATTTAGAGTGTTGATAGGTTGAACTGACATTCTCTGCAACAGATATGCTTGTCCTCTATGCTCTAAGTCGGTATGTGATATGTCAAAGGTGTGGGAGAAATTTGACATGGAGATTGCCGCAGCACCAATGCCTGAATCTTATCAAGACAAGAAGGTAAGTGTATTTTCTAAATCGTTTTAATTGCTGCATTAATGTGCCATACGAGCTTAAGAAAGTGACCGTGTTGGGTGATATCGCAGGTTTGGATTCTTTGTAATGATTGTGGAATTACCTCAGAAGTGCAATTTCATTTTGTGGCCCAGAAATGTCCATGTTGCAAATCTTATAACACCCGCCAAACAAGAGGCAGATAGGAGGACCAAATATCAATAGTCTGGCTGTGATGTGAAAATGATTGCCGCCCAATGTGGTTAGAATGCTATATTCTGAGTGGGAAGTGATTGGGCTTTTCAAAGCTGGCTCTTGCAGAAGAAACGAAGGAAAGAGGGGGTTCCAACATGATCCTGCTTGTAGCGCTTCTGGGGTTCTCGTACTTTTGCATTTCCTCAAAAAATTTCTGTTGTTCCTTGTGGTAGGTGTGGCATCCACTACAATTCTAAATTCCTGCGTGAAGTATCCAGTGTATATCAGAAGACACTGACTAATTGTTCAGTGTTACCAAACTAGTGTTGGCAGCATATGTTTACCTTTAGCTTTATTCAATCATTTCTACCAGAGTCCACAGCGAGTAAAATGTGGCTGAGACCTGATGCGTTGTGTCTGTGTGATACCGTAAACTACAGATCAAGATAATGCATTAGTTCAAAGTATCATTCTTTGCAGAAGGTACTTAAGACTTCGCTTGTTTCTTTTTTTATTTTATCACGTCAAATCTAGTCAGATTCTGCCGTCGGGTATCGGTTTATACTGGACTGGCTTAATTTTGCAGTTCTTGGATTTCCTTTTACTGGATTTGAGGCTTCTTTACATTAAGCAAATTAACGTTCACTTACAATTTTTGCTGTCCGGTGGTTTTTACCTGGCTTGTAAGGTTTTGGATTACCAATTAAAAGATTATTTGATAGTACGATAGCATTAATAGTAATGAGTTTCTAACCAAATCTCCCTTTTCTTCCTTAAATGAGTAATTAATGACTAAGCTATCTTAGACTAACAAGGACGAAAACAATTAATGCCTTTTTTAGTTTTCTTGAGTGACATAATTTGAGCTACATTCTTTCCTTTTCTTTTTCCTGAAATGAAAGATGAGACGGACCAGAGGGGTACTCTTTCTTACCAAGTGAGGCGAGCTCCATTTACTCCCTGTCCAATTTTCACCCAACCCAAGTTACTTAAATTAATAACCTCACAAAATAACAGAAAAACAAAATAGGAAACATAAACAAGTACAGAAAGAAACCAGGAAAAGTGATAATGCTTTAGCAAAGGCAATCCATATTTCAGTAGTGCCTTCAGACTTCAAATATGGCAGCTCATGGCCCAACATTCTCTCAATCTCCCAACAGTGTTCTCAGGGAAACCAATCAATCCCTAAATAACAGTGGAAGAGACTCCCTCTCCAATTGCAGTTGAAGCACAAAATTAAAGCCAAAGGGGGTTCTTAAAGATGAGGATGTCTCAAGTAGTTAGAATAAACAAACATGTCTGTGCTAACCTAAAAGCTAGAGAAAGAATAAAAAAGACAGCTGCTCATGTAACACAACAGAACATATCATGTCCTAAACTGAAGCAGAATTGGTGTAGCTAAATCTGAAGAAATAAAATGGAGCTACAAAGTATTGGTACAACAACTACTATGCCTCGACCCCAAGCAAGTTAGATCAGCTACATGAATCCTCACTAACCATGTCTGCTCCATTTAAGCTCATCTCAGACCAATGTTGTGCAAAACAGAAATAAAAGGTATTAGAAGTTCTCGATATTTTCCACGGATACGTAAATCTGGCAGGACTAAGAAACTCCTAGAAAACATAGGACCTAAACATACTAACATGACTAAAATACATTCCCAACATGTCGACCAAGTACATTCAAGAAAAAAGATAATAAGTTGAGGATCAAAGTAAAGAGCTAGAATTCAGGGAGCAATTGGTTTTGAGGGGTATTTGAAGAACAGTAAGAACAGAAACCTCAAGAGCCTATGCTATCTTCATCTGAGTAGAAGGCCAAATCAAAATTTACCAGCATAGGCGACCATCACACAATCACTTAAGGCTGAATCACAATCAAGAAACCATCTCACAAGTCACAAACACTTTGACATAACCAGACAGTCGAATTCGATTAGCAGTAAACAATGAGGACAACTATATATATGGCCTAGTGTGTTACAAGTAATACTGGTATGAGTCGGTGATACACTACTAGAGTAACATTTAGAAGCAATATATGTAGTCATGAAACATTTATATTCATCAGACTTTGCCAAACTATTTAGCAGGTGAGAAACCAAAAATTGGGGAGCCACAAGGATGGGCTACAACCCTTGTAATTAAGATTCTTTTTCAGAGATTATACTCCACTATTACATATCAGATTCAGAACTATGTAAAGCAAAACTTGCTGTTTGCGATTGTTTAACCACTAAGACCATGAGAAAGGAAAGACAGTTCACACAAATAGCAATACATTCTCTGATCATCCATGGCTGCACACAGATGCACAAAAAAAAACAGCTCTTAGGAAACAGATGATCAGGGTTTCTACTTGTTAAAACCGTGTGGCCGTTTCGTCAATCATGGGCTTAGTAGCGCAATTGCAGCATCCTATGTAGCAATGAACAAGCCGGTCTCAAAAACTTCATCCCGGCTGTTTGGCTTAATAGTGTTTTCAGAATCATTATTGAGTTTCTCCATCTCCTCATCAATCAAAATCGCCTCGGAACGGCAGTTCAAGCTGCAAAAAGCTTTCTCACCTCTGCAAAAAACATCTTTCATTGTCAAAATCATTGAGTGACTAAAACCATTTAAAAATGCACCGAATATCAACAGACCTGTACATGTAAATATCTTCTCCATCCAGCTTCTTCTTGCAAGAGTAACAGAAGCGCAAAAAATCGCTTGAAGGATATGAAGTGAGAACCCCCGAGCTGTCAACCACCTCAGGCAATGTGGTTTTCTCGCTAGCATTCTTACAAAAATTGGTCAATTCATTGTTGTGACATTCTAAAATGCAGTCACCAAAAATATGAGTTACTTTGGCATTAGGTCCACGGGTTCTCACACAGGTATAGTCCTCAGAAAGTTCAATGTCACTCGCCGAAATAGCACCAACTAAGCTAGCGCTAGAGCCAACCGATGTTGGCATAGGACCCAACTTTGAGCAACCTCTAGCACATTGAGTATGTGAAACCACAGGATTCGTTCCATTTCCAGAACCAAAATTCAGGGAATGATTCGCCAAGCTTGCAAAATGGGCAATAGACCTACCGGAGTCTAGAGAAAAAGAACGAAAATTTCTCGACAACTCATGCTCTAATGGGGCTTCTCCAATTCCAAACACAACATCAGAATTGCCCTTTTCAAGATTGGAGCTTTTGGACAAGGTATGAGGAAAAATCGATATATTCTTAGGGAGTGACTTAGGTTCCTCAACACAGGTCTGAAAATTCTGTGTCTTGATCTTCATTTGAGTGCCAAAAAGAATGTTTTTACTATCCGATGATCGGAGAACTTTCCCCGATTTCTTCATCTCATCATCATTATCAAGAGAATCTACAATGCCAAGGCCTACTTTAGTGCAACAACCCCAGGTAGCCTTATTCCTAAAGGGGTTACCCAAATTCGAAAAGACCCTAAAATCAAGTGGAGAAGTAGGACTTCTCACTGAATCAGATTCTGAGCTAGCCTTAGTAGGATTATTGAGCCCAACAAACACACCAGCAGGAACAGGAACATTGAAAAAGTTGTTATTTTTATTATGTTTCCTATTAGCTAACAACACATCAGGTTGAGAATAGGAATCTGAGATCAAATGTTGTCCCATGTGTTGAAATTTGTGGTGTGATCTGCTCCTCTTCCTCAGCATTCTCCCTTAAACCCTCTGCCCTAAAACTCCACCAACACCTGCATCAACATCAAGATTTTTTCCTTTAATACCTAAAATATAAAACAAATGAGAAATTTAAAAGAAATAAGATCATACATCTACAGAATAGCTACATTGAACAAATATTTCAAGAATCCAATACCCAGATAAATTATTGCCTGAAGGGGAATTTTTTTTTCAAGAAAAATAAATATAGCGAGAAATAAGAAAAAATGAGTCAAAATCGAAGAGCACTAGGAGTCAACAAGAGAACGACCTGAAAATGTAGATTATATAAATATTTGAAACTATGATGAATACCCAAAAGCTAACGAAAAATAAATAAATCAGCATTGACATATCTAATCAACAAACCACATAAACCCCATTTCTCAAGAAACCAACTTTGAGTGATGCATCGCACAAGAATCTTTAACAATCAAAAGCTGATTTTTTATTTTATTTTTTCCTTGACGGTTTTCACTTCTTTTTTTTTTAAAAAAAATTCTTATTATTTGAAGGGGAGAGATGAACATAGAGGGAAAAGCAAACCACCTAAGGTAGATTTATTTCCAGAAGCTTCAAAGATGGAGTGTTTGTTTTCTGAGAGAAGAAAGAAGAACAGAATGCAAGAAAAAAATGCACCAGTGTGAGTGAAGAGCTCTTTCCCCTTTCTCTCTCTCTTTATCTCTCACAGTTTCTTTTGTGTGTGTGTTGTGTTGTGTGTGGCTTCTTCAGTACATCTCTCTCTCTCTCTTACATTGCATCAAAATCAGTAACAGTTAGAGCTTCTCATATACTCATTTCGTTTTCTCTTATTAGTGTATAAAATGTTATGGAAATACGGAGTATAATACAATGAATATACCTCTATAACTACAGTGTAGAAACATACTATTATATACTACTAATTTTTACACTACCAAAAAATAAATGCAAGTAATTCTCAAAAAAAATAAAATACTAGTAAGCTAAAAAGTGATATTAATTTAAATGTATTGATGGAGTAAAAATTCTTTATACCTTCGATGAATATTAAGTTAATTATTTTTAGAAAAAAAAAAAAATATATATATATATATATATATATAGGTTTTATGTATACCAAAGTAGAATGTATCTGCCACAGTTTTTCCACCAAATTCACTAGAATATATCAATTAATTGGTTTTTGGTTAGTTTCCTTTTTTTTTTTGTTATAGTTTTTGGTCAATATTAAAACGTTAAATATGCACATTCTTTTATTCATTTTGGGATAAAGTAGGAACGACATAGAAAATAAGAAAAGAAATCCTTACGTTTAGATCTTATACTTTAAAAATTTAAGATAAAGAGTTATTTTCATTTTGTTCAATTTATTAAAGACAACTTCAACAAAATTGTGACTTAAATATTTTGTATTAGAAAAAAGGTGAAGTCATGCTTTATCTTCCAATTACTTCTTATTATCTGGTATAATAATTGTGGATAAGGATGGATTAATATGATCTGACAAGTGTTAAAGATATTTTATGACTAGTTGAACTACTTACTAAATATGTAGTTATTAGGTTATTTATATACGTAAACGTTTTTTTTTTTTTTTTTTTTTTACAATAAATGGATCTGAAAAAGAAGATGCGTTTATTATCCTTGCACGAGTGATCCCCCAAATTTTTTAACTTTACCAAATCATAGTAATATACTAAGTAATTTATACATAGGTGATTTCACGAATAATGCTATCGACCAACAAAAGAGCTTTATAAACGTAAAAATAGCACGGGCTAGCCAGTTTTCGGACTGGTAATTCAAAAATAGCTAGCGAAAGCATTATTACTCGTGCTATTTTGCTACAACACGGAAAGTTCCAACATAATATACTAGAGATCGGTGCACCCGTATATGAACTTCCATGCTGGAACTCCAACATGTGGAAAGTTCCAGTATAATATACTGGAGATTGGAGCACCGGTGCTCCAATCTCCAATATATTATGCTGGACCGGTATATTATACTGGAACTTCAGTATATTATACTGTAGTTCCAGTATACTTATGCTGGTACCCTAGTATATTATACTAGAGTATTTTTCCGGATTTTGAACAGTGTTTTCGTTCAGTTTTTTTTTTACATGAAAAGTGGCTAAATTTCGATTACTTTTAAAATTATGGCTATTTTTGAATGACCACTTATAAATTTGGCTATTTTTTAATTTCTCCCTTTATAAAATTTACCACATCATAATGTCATGTATTAGTTGTATATTTTTTATTTCGGTATTTTCAATGAAATGTTAACGTACCAAGTTGACAAGAGACATAAGGGTATTTTTTTTAATAATAATTGATGGGAACATAAAAAGGGTTATGAATAGATTATTTGTTATAAATCATTCTTTAACCAAATCATTTTTTATTACCTGACATCTCTTTTGAGCTTGCTAGTTCTCCTAGATGATGAATTATTTGGATAATTAAGTAAGTAGGTAAACAGCGGTAATATGGCCGAATTTGTCTTTTCTTTTTCAACTATGACCGAATTGGTTAAAGTCAGATGAAAAAAGATTCACATTCGTCCTTGTATTATCCAAAATTGTTAAAACTTTTTTTGTTATATTTTATGCATTCGTACCTTTCTTTAGCAAATAGTCATATATATGCCCTTGCGATTAACAATTTTTTATTTCATGAAATGAATGGCTTTTAAGTGGCCAAAATTTTCGAAAAAAACATCCAAATTTATCCTCGCCTTTTGACTATAGTATAAAATTAATCTCGGGTTAGAATTTATAAGGGCACAAGTGCAAAAATAATATTCTTTCCTAACAACATAAGTAATATTAGATCAAAAGTTTAACGAAACTTAAGTTGCTCAGTTTCGGATAAGATAGGGATAAATTTGACCATTTTCAAGGTTTAATATTAAAGGCCAATACAGTCTTTTCAACACTGTAAATTGTTTTTTTTGGAAAACTTTAGTAATGTTAAAATAAAGATGTGGTACTCAGCAATATGTACCGCAAATATACTTGTAGTACATGGTGGGTCGTACTTTATTCAATTGCATGTGAATTTTTGGAATTTGGTGCTTGTATTAAAAACAAAAATCATTATACATTAGAAAAAGATGGAAAAAGAAAATAAAAATAAAAGAAAAAATGTGGGAAGGGTAGGGTATAGATTTTGAAAAGGGCACCCTTTTTCAGAGTTTCAGTTACTTTTTTTTGGTGATGATGATTCATCACTAGACGACAAACTTAAACACCTTGTAGGGCCCTCAGAATTTCTTTTTCTTTTTCTAATTATTCTTTTTCCCTTTCTTTTGTTATTAATTCTTTTTCTGTTTCCATCCGTCCACATATCCGATATTTGCTTTGGATCTAATAATTTGGATTTGCGTCCAATAAGGTTTATTAAAAAGGAAGTGCCCCTATTAAAAAACTGTTATATTCCAAATTTAAACTTGAAAACTCAGATTAAAAATAAGAGAATTTTAAGAAGTATTTGGGGTGACGTGATTAAACATGCGTGATAAGACATATGTTTAGCTTACTGAGGACGTCACCTTAATAGAAGATTGTGGAAGTTAAAGATTAGCATGTTTCCTTGCATACCAGTAGCTTTAGTATTACTCTAATTGTGGGTTATTCTTGGATTCATATTATGACTTGATATTGCTTTTGTTTCGTTTTGTTACTATCCCGCTATTGCTTATGTCCTTTCCATGATTTGTTTACTTTTTATATTGCATTTTTTACTATTAATATGGTGCTTAATTGAGTCGAGAGTCTGTCGAAAACAATCTCTCTACTTGCATAGGATAAAGATAAGATCTGCTTATATAGTATCCTAGCCAAACTCCACTTATTAGAATATAATGGATAGTGGCGGAGTCACGTGCACTTAATTAGGGGTGTCAACTGACACCATTTTGTCGAAAAATTATACTGTATAGTTAGGTAATTTTTTATAATATATATATACACAACACGATTGACATCTCTTGACTTAGTGAGTTCCAGTGATAATAGGTATATTGTTGTAATCTTACTCATTCTACTCAATGATCCTTTTTTTTTTTATTTTTTATATTATATTTGTGAATAAATAAACGAAAGAACTCTTTCTCCTTTCGGTGGCTCCCTGAACAAGGTACAAGAGCTCTTTCTATTGACCGTTGCTTGGAGCTGCTGGTGGCAATTTGAAAATGTAATTGTCGGAAATGAAATTATAAAAATGGATTTATTATTTTATTGACGTCAAAACGTTAGCAAACAATTCCAGTGATAAATCCTATAACTTTTTTGTTTAATATGTGTCATATAAATATGGACGTAAAAATAAATGCTCAGTTAGACAGAATTAAACAAATTAAGAATGATCTTGCGTTATTTAACGCAAGGTGCAAATAGTATACATACAAAATATAATTAGAAAAATGGTAAAATTTATCTGTGATGTGAATGTTTACATCTAATTAATTAATTAACTTTAACAATCAACAAATCGAAGTAAAAATATATATCACGTAACCATGGTCAGAATTGAGTTGTATTTGATTGTAGAATGTTGATTGGATTATGTATACGGTCGAGATCAAATGCCTTCGATCTATATACTCGCGAGGTCGTTCGAGGTCCGAGTCTGGGCAAGACCAAGTTCGAGCTCGAGGGACCAGACCCGAGTTCGAAGACGGAGCGCAATACATATCGAGGGCGAGCATGTTCGAACTTGGAATATTACCGTTATGGATTTGTAACAGAGTAAGCTAGATTCCTGCCACGTCCCTAAGATCGTGGCACAAATTCCGGAATATGATTGTACGATTCTGTACTAGGCGGTTAGACAGCTGTACCAAGAATATTCCTTATTGTAAATAGAAATATTCCTTATTTAGGGATTCCCCTATTATATAAAAGGGATCCCAATCATTTGTAAGATCATATAATCATTGAGCAAAGAATTTACTCTCCACGTTTTGCCTACTGTTTATCAGAATTGTCCTTTAGCTCTATTGTTCTTACTTTACTTTTTCTTACTTAATTATTCTTATTGTCCTAAGTCACCTCGAGGCAACTAAGCTTGAGGTCACTACTGCTGAGTAACATTGGTTTGATTCACTTCTATCTTTCATTTCTACTTCACATTTCTTGATTATTAATTGATATTGAACTAATTCACATATCTTTAAAACCACTAATCAAATTTAATTCTTACTCGTATTTTCGAGGTAAACAGATTATAGACATCATTGTGCAAGATGTTCTATTTATATTTGTGTACGAGTAAATTCGGAAATAAAGCTATCCCCAATTTCCCAATGATGAAACAAGAGATTACGTGGTTCATCGCAGGCTCGGGTAAAGCTGAGGGTTCCCCATATCAGAGCCCGAGTGGATAAATAACACGCCGAGATTCGGACATGGCCGAACGTGAAAGGAATCGAGGTCGAGCAAAACAAAGAATCGAGGGTTAAGAGAAAAAGGTTAGAAAGAACGAACGAGGGGCCGAAATATCCGCCATCAACCGGATTTCACGGCACGAATCTCGCCCAATATCAATTGCGGATCATAATTTACTAGAGAAAAAGGATTTTTACCTTATTTAGATTTGTACTAGGATTGAAATTCCCATACTATATAAAAGGGAGAACCTTTTCATTTTACCACCACTGTAAGCACGCATATCAAAGCAATAAAGTAATTTTTGTCTTATAGCTATTATTCAAACTGTTCTTCAGCTACTCATTTTCCTTAGTTGCAATAGAGCCCAGCTTGAGGGCTCGATCGGAATCAGTTCAAGATTCAACTTAAAGATAGGCTTAATTGTTCCATTGCGCTTGGTTTGATCGTTTTGTTTTTTCTTTGATTCAATTAATTGTTGTTCTTAGATCATTCGTGTCAAATTAAATTACGTATCCTTTAAACCGCGTACAAATTCAATTGTTACTTATTTTAAGGGTAAACAATATTTTTATGGAGAAGTTGATCGTTAACAAATCCAACTCGTTGTTTATTTCGTATTAGAAATCACATCCCCAATCAAAGTGATGTAGTGAACTGGGTATTTCGACTTACTTTATTGTAATTTATACGCCGATTAATCATGTTGTGTGTTGAACATAAGTTTGAACTCAAATTTTGGTGTTAACAATAACAGTTGAAGGCTATTGCTTAATTGTGTACAAATAAGGTCAAAATACGTACGCAATTCCTCACGATTGGATTTGTTTTCTTTTTATATATTGTGAATGAAGATGGACTTGCAATTCATGGTGATGGAGACAACTTTGGAATAATGTACAACATTTTTCTTTTCAACATATTGTGACAGAATAAGACATCTTCTTAGGGAGATCGCTATCAACAAATTAATAAACACATATACTAAAAGCTAATTATACTCGGAAAATGTAAAACAAGTAGAGGCTGAAATAGACATATATATTTTATCGACTACCAAGGTTTTTCATCTCCATTGTATCTATAAAGTCGTACATTAAAACAAGAAAGAATCTGCATTGTATTATGTACTACTTTACATTTGTCAAGAAATATTCTCATAGAGAAGCTAAATAAGTTGACGTAGAGATTAAAGTGAATTTTAAGAACATATAGAGATACAATCTGTAGTGCTAAATGTCCGTCAAAGGTTTTGGATGAATTATTAATTGATTTTCCTATAAAATTTAACATTTTTTCCTAAGCATTCTAATTTAAAATAGTATACTGCAGTTACTCTTCTTCTTTTTTTAATAAATAAACTCATTGTCATAGTCCAGCATAAACTTGCAAGTTTCTTAATTACATGTGCCGAACACATTAATAATATAATTATAGTCAATTATATTTATTTAGTATGATGGGTAGACACAAAGTTTCAATGTTTTCATTTTATGTCCCTTGACATTGTCAAACAGGCCGGTCACTTTAAATAGTTTATTTGTACTTAAAAGTATCATTAACTACTATGATGCTTAACTAATTAAAAGACAGCCTATTGAAGAATATTAAACAAGAAAAAAGAAAAAGTCATCTCAAAAAAATTCGTTCTTATTTTATACTAGTATTTCATGCAACCAGCCGAACCTTTATATTAGATGACGTGAAAACATATTTCTCTATATATTTAAAAAAAAGTCATATATCTCAACTTAACTAAAAAAAGACCCATCATTCTTAAACTAAAGTCTAGTGACCACCATTTTCTTTAAATAATATGTTACTATTATTTAATCGCATGATCTCAAATAAAATAAAATAAAATACTTATTATGTGTACAAATAATAAAATTGATTTTCCTTGCCACCACAGAGATATTT
Source organism: Nicotiana sylvestris (assembly GCF_000393655.2). Taxonomy (NCBI): domain Eukaryota; kingdom Viridiplantae; phylum Streptophyta; class Magnoliopsida; order Solanales; family Solanaceae; genus Nicotiana; species Nicotiana sylvestris. Next base: position 151,169,949 of record NC_091064.1, on the reverse strand, counting down.
AAGATTCCGTGTAAGATTACTTAAATTTGGAAAGTTTGTTTATTTGTACAAGTTGCTAGGAAACACAACTGTCAAAGCATGTTTTGTATGTTTAATGTTTTTCTTAATTATTAGTTATTATATAAGTTAAACTTGACATTATCATGCCGGTCGCATCTCAAAACAATACAGATTATTGCTTAATCTGACAATGGGTCACGCATAAAATGCAACTAAGCCAATCTATATCTGATTATCAGGTGCAATTATTAATGTTTAATTTTGTTGGTATAAGAACCTAAATCCACTAGGTAGTTTTGATTTTTGAACAGCAATTCATCACAATAGTTAATTCTTAAAAGGGAAAAAAAAATCATTTTCCACCTCAAACTTTGTCTAAAAAATTAAAAACCTCTCCCAAGTTTATACCTTAAGCATTCTTCTCCTACTATTTAAATTGAATATTTCAAGTGTTTTTCGTACCTTCTAGACTATCAACTTATATATGCTTCATCTCCTTTTACTTTTTTAATTATCATAATATCACTTTGTCCTGCTCTGACTTGGGGCACCTGACTGGTACCCTCTCCCGCTGCTGTATCAAGCCGTCTACTAATCGTTTGCTTCCTAGTCGAAGGCATCACTGAAAAAAAACAAGGTGAATATTAGAGACGAACACTTACGACTCAACTCTACGCACGATCTAGATTCAGGAAGAAGGTAACAACCCTAGATGTCATGTAGCCTCCTGATTATAAATGTGGCGCGCTACACATCCATAATCAAGAATCTACTAGACACGGCTCATAGACAACCCCTAGGACAGACTTGCTCTGATACCAAGTTTGTCACGACCCAAACTGGAGGGCCATGACTAGCACCCGACCACACTTGCCGAGCACCAACGTACATTTCATCTAACCTTCATTATTATCTTTTAGGGCTGACGAGATCAATATAAATGGTAGACCTGGATCATGGACAACCAACAATAAAATATGACGGCATGAACATACATAGCAGGGGATGACCAGACAATCAAGAAACTACATATAAGGTATGAGCTACCACGCTACCATGAAAGACTATATAACAAAAACCAGCCGACAAGGCATACCAAACTATACATGAGTCGACACTTGTCTATGAGCCTCTAAATGAACATAAGTGCTGCAACATAGCCGGAACAGGGCCCCGACATACCCATAATGTCTATAACAAAAATGCATACCAAGACCAAGGCAAGTCCGGAGAAGGGATCTCGCCAATCACCGCTGAACTGGACAGCCTACTGTGGTGGGGAGCTGCCCCTGCCTGTCTATCAGGACCTACAACACGACATGCAGCGTCCACTAACAAAAGGACGTCAGTACGAATAAAGTACTGAGTATGTAAGGCAGGGAACCATAAATACGAACAGTAATGTAAGCAAGGATAGAGAATATACAACCTGTAACATCTTAGTACCTCTGAGGGATACTAACATGAAATGCATGATACATATGTATAAATACATAAACCTTTAAAGCATTCGCCTCTGTGGGCATCATCATCATCATATCGTACCCGGCCATAATAGGCTCGGTAGAATCGTACCCGGCCACGTGGAGCTCGGTAAAACCCAACTGATCAGTGGTTGCACAATAGGTGCCGTACCCGGCCAACTATAGCGTGGCTCGGTAGAGTAAAATAGATACATATATATAATGCATGCTCGACTCATGGAATCACATTCTAAACCTTTCGGAGTGACGTAAGGTCGGTATCCTCTGTACACGTTATTAGGACTAACTCTTCACTATGAACCTTATAAGAATCAGGAAGTACCAACAACATTGATAACATAAGAATAAGAGAAGCAACATTAACATCAATCGTTCCATAAGAGGGAAAACAATGTAAGTACTGCTAGCTTCTAAGAGTAGAGTATCTTTGGAAGCTCGTTCATTACATTATGTACAATCGGAGTCGTGCAAAAGAAGGAAAGGGATAGCCTCACATACCTTGTATATACTGCCCCAATCTCAAGCTATGCAATTGTCAAAACTCCTTAGTCTACAATAAGAGAAACGATACTATCGTTATCATTTAAGCGTCATAACTATTATGTATCGACCACAACCTATTTTACGATGAAACGGACAACACCTCCCCTATATATATGACCTCACACCATTCAAAACAGTCACCAAACAGCCCAAACAACATCAATAATAAACATATTGAGCCTCCCAAAATAGTCCACGCACAGCCTAATCACTCCATACATACGACGACCACCGTAGTCGTATCAAACGACCCGGAAATGTTACGAATAACTATCATCCCACAACCCTACATATATATGGTGTTTCTCCACACTCTTCCTCCTCCAAAACTCCACAAAACAGTAGTAAAATATGTAGCCCAACAACAACGCAAAATAGTCCACAAAATAATAACATTACTACCAAGCCTTTCGATATATATTTCACAAGTTCTAGCTTCAATGGCTTAGCCGCAACTTGGATAATCTTAAATACATATAGAGTAAGAGGTTCCTTACCTTTATACAGAAAGAACAACTCCAATTTGACCTTAAATTTCCATGAAATATCCCTCCAATGCTGCCACAACAACAAAAAAGCGAAACTAGCGATCAATTAGTGTTTTTCGGCACTAGAATCACTTTAGAAGGCTTGAAATCACCTAGGATTGATATTAAGAACATGAGGGAGTATTTACAGAACATAAACCCTTTAAAACAACCTCCCACACGAGCTGGAACGACACAAAAATGAGCAACAACAAGAAGAACAAGAGACTTACTAGCGCCACGGAATTCCCGACACTTGATTTGTGTTGTTTGCCCTTTTTTTGGGTCTTGAATCTTGAGAGAACCTTGAGAGGATGTTCCTAGGGTTCTAAGGTCTGAAAATAGTGAAAAGAAATGACTTAAAACGGGTTGTAGTCATCCTATATAGGTCCAAATATCTTAAACCGACTTAGTGGGCCCCATAGAGAGGTGCTTGGCGCAGTCTCGCGAAAACGCGAATATCTCTCTACTCCGAGATCGTATCGATGAACGGTTTAATGCGTTGGAAACTAGACTCATAGATCTTTAATTTTGTTGGTATATCACCCCGTAATTCCTTGTAAATTAGGAGAAAATATTAGAAACATTTGACCTAATGTTTAAGTAAAATTATGAACCTAAGTTGCAACAACTTTTGTCGACTTTTGTTTCATAATTCGTTTGACTTCAAGACTTATGATACGGATATTATATGATTAAAATAACTTAATACATGACCTCTTGAGTTTATTAAGAACCGCTAGATTTACCTAAAAATACGAGTTACAACATCCTTGATTCATTTAACTTCTAATACTTGTTAATCACCCTTATACACTCTTGTATCACTTAAGACCAATAGGATTGACTTCTTATCATGTCAAAGATAATTCCTTCTTGGATTTATGTTAACTAATATATGGCATGAACTAACACATGTGGATATGGGTTGTAACACCCTCCCCCCTTAGGAACATTCGTCCTCGAATGTAAGGGTTCATGGGGAGTTTAAATCATCGTGGATTCCAATGGAAATTTCCGATCAATTTTCCCCTATAAAATGGTCACTAGCAAAACTTGCAAGCAATTAAGCCCAACATATGGCTTCACAAGGCTACACAAAGCATTATGCATATTTACATTATCTACATATCACCATTTTGTATTAAGGAGGAGTATTCTCAAATTATTGCTTACCTCATAGAGCCGTTTCACCTTCCAATGTATCCTGTCTTCCACCAGCATCCTTGTTATCTTCATTCTGGAATAGGTAAGGGTATTTAGACTTCATCTCCTCTTCTGCTTCCCATGTCATTTCTTCCATATTTTTGTTCCTCCACAATACTTTGACGGAAGCTACATCTTTTGTTCTCAGCTTGCGGACTTGTCGATCTAATATCGCCACTGGCACTTCTTCATATGATAGGTCCTCTGTAACTTGTACATCTTTGATAGGGACGACTCGAGAAGGGTCTCCAATACATTTCCTCAACATAGATACATGGAATACCGGGTGGACAAATTCCAATTCGGATGGCAATTCTAACTCATAAGCAACCTGTCCAATTCGTCGAAGAATTTTATACGACCCGATATACCTTGGACTCAGCTTACCTTTCTTCCCAAAACGCATAATACCCTTCATTGGTGAGATCCTCAGGAAAACCCAATCACCAACCTCAAACTCTAGATCACGATGTCGGACATCAGAATAAGATTTTTGCCTGCTTTGTGCCGTCCTCAATCGCTCCTTATCACTTTCACCTTCTCAATAGCTTGGTGAATCAAATCTGGCCCATATAATTCTGTTTCACCGACTTCGAACCATCCAACTGGTGATCTACATCTCCTCCCGTATAGTGCCTCGTATGGGGCCATTTTAATACTGGAATGGTAGCTATTGTTATAGGCGAATTCTATGAGTGGAAGATGATCATCCCAATTCCCCTTAAAATCTAGAACACATGCTCGTAGCATATCTTCCAGTGTCTGAATGGTACGTTCAGCCTGTCCGTCAGTCTGCGGATGAAATGCAGTGCTGAGATTTACTTGTGTGCCTAAACCCTTCTGGAAAGACCTCCAAAAGTTAGCCGTAAATTGAGCTCCTCGGTCTGATATAATAGATATGGGCACACCATGAAGCCTAACAATCTCCTTGATATACAACTTCGCATAATCTTCAGCCGTGTAAGTTGTCTTCACTGGCAGAAAATGGGCACATTTTGTAAGTCGATCAATTATCACCCAGATGGAGTCAAACTTATGATAAGAGCGAGGTAATCCAATAATGAAGTCCATATTAATCACCTCCCACTTCCAGGTCGGAATCTCTATATTTTGAAGCAATCCACCGGGTTTCTGATGTTCTATCTTTACTTGTTGACAATTGGGACACTGGGCTACAAATTCTGCAATAGACTTCTTCATATTATCCCACCAATACTGCTCCTTGACATCATGATACATCTTTGTCGAGCCGGGATGGATGGAATATCGGGATTGATGAATCTCATTCATAATCTTCTCTCGCAACCCTGCCACATTAGGCACACACAATCGGCTCTGGTATCTCAGTGCCCCATCTTTTCCGATCTCAAAAGCCGTACTTTTACATTGTTGAATGCTTTCTCTTAATCGTACTAAGATAGGATCTTCATATTGCCGTGCTTTTACCTCGGCTACCAAAGATGATTCTGATGTATTCTGTACAGTAACACCTCCGTCATCAGAGTCTAACAATCTGATTCTCATATTGGCTAGCTGATGAAGCTCTTTAGTCAACCCCCATCTACCTGCCTCAATATGTACTAAGCTTCCCATTGATTTACGGCTGAGAGCGTCTGCCACAACATTGGCTTTACCGGGATGATACAATATCTCGACGTCGTAGTCTTTCAATAATTCAAGCCACCTACGCTGCCTCAAATTCAACTCTTTCTGCTTGAAGATGTATTGTAAACTCTTGTGATCTGTGTAGATGTCAACATGGACGCCGTATAAGTAGTGCCGCCATATCTTCAAAGCATATATTACTGCAGCCAATTCCAAATCATGGGTTGGATAATTCTTTTCATGCTTCTTCAATTGTCTTGATGCATAAGCAATCACCTTCCCACGCTGCATCAATACACACCCCAAACCTATACCTAAGGCATCACAATATACCACATAACCTTCTGTTCCTTCAGGAAGAGTGAGCACTGGTGCGGATGTCAATCGATTCTTCAGCTCCTGAAAACTACGTTCACAAGTGTCAGACCACTGGAACTTGGTAGCTTTCTGTGTTAACTTAGTCAATGGTGATGATATAGAGGAAAACCCTTCCACAAACTGCCTATAATATCCTGCTAGCCCTAGGAAGCTGCGGACTTCTGATGGTGTTGTAGGTCTCGGCCAATTCTTTACTGCATCGATCTTCTGAGTGTCGACACTAATACCCTCGTCAGATATCACATGGCCAAGGAACGCTACTGAGTTCAGCCAAAATTCACATTTGGAGAGCTTAGCATATAACTTACGATCCTGAAGCGTCTGTAATACTATCCGCAAGTGGCCCGCATGTTCCGCCTCCGAACGAGAATATACTAGAATGTCATCAATGAATACAATCACGAACACATCAAGATAGGGCCTGAATATAGTATTCATGAGATCCATAAAAGCTGCTGGGGCATTTGTTAGCCCGAACGACATCACCAAGAACTCAAAGTGCCCGTATCTTGTCCGGAAGGCCGTCTTTGGAATATCCTTCTCCTTAACCCTCACCTGATGATACCCTGAACGTAAATCAATCTTGGAGAAATACTTGGCACCCTGGAGTTGGTCAAACAGGTCATCAATTCTTGGAAGTGGATACTTGTTCTTTATAGTAGACTTATTCAACTGTCGATAGTCGATACACATCCGTAACGACCCATCTTTCTTCCGCACGAATAGGACTGGTGCACCCCAAGGTGAAGTGCTAGGCCTAATAAAGCCCTTATCCAGCAAGTCCTTCAACTGCACCTTCAACTCTCGCAACTCTGCCGGGGCCATTCTGTATGGAGGAATAGAGATCGGTTGAGTGTCAGGCAACACATCAATGCTAAACTCAATCTCCCTTTCAGGAGGAAGGCCTGGGAGTTCATCTGGGAAAACATCTGGGAATTCGTTGACCACAGGGATTGATTGTAAAGTAGGCGGTTTCGCCTCCGCATCCCTAACGCGAACGAGATGATAAATGTAACCTTTTGAGATCATTTTCCTTGCCTTAAGATAGGAAATAAACCTACCTTTCGGTGTAGCAATGTTCCCTTTCCATTCAATGATGGGTTCACCCGGAAATTGGAACCTAACCATCTTCGTACGACAGTCAACATTTGCATAGCATGAGGCCAACCAGTCCATTCCCATTATCACATCAAAATCAACCATTTCTAACTCAAATAAATTTGCCGAGGTTTGACGACTACAAATCATCACAGTGCAACCTCTATATACCCTTCTAGCAATCACAGAATCTCCTATCGGAGTAGATACCGCAAGGGGTTTACTTATCAATTCAGGTTCAATGCCAAACTTATTAGCCACAAAGGGTGTAACATATGATAATGTAGATCCCGGATCAATCAGCGCATATACATCATAAGAAAACACAGATAAAATACCTGTAACAACATCTGGAGACGACTCGAGATCCTGTCGACCTACTAGAGCATAGGTTTGATTTTGACCACCCCTCAAACTCGGCACTGCACCTCTACCTCTACCATGACCTGTCGACTGCTGAAAACCCCGTGCTTGAGGTCGAACTGATGAGGAAGAAGCAGACACAGATCCAGTCGGCTGAGCCATACCATCACCTCCCCTGTTAGGACAATCCCGCATCATATGGCCAGGCTGTCCACAAGAATAACATGCATCAGAACCTCGACGACACAGTCCAAAGTGGGCCTTGCCACAATGATCACAACGTGGTGTTGTGGGTCTCGTCTGACTAGTATCCCTGTAATGTTGCGAGCCTGATGCCTGCGAACTCTGACCTGGACCAGAATGGGTAAATCGATCATATTGAGGCCTCTGAAACTGTGGGGGAGCACTAGCTACAGGTGGCGCCAAACTCCACGAAGACTGGGGCCTGACGCTGCCTCTGAAGTCATTGGAATACCTTGCAAATCTCGCCCTCTTATGCTGGCCCCTATCCTGCTCCCTATCTGCCCTCTGCTGGCGCTTACGATCCTCTAGGGTCTGGGCATAAGCCTGAATATGGGAAATATCCATGCCCTCCACCAAGGAGGCTGTCGTGCACTCATTTATCAGATGTGGTCCCAATCCGTTCACGAACAAATGCACCCTATCACTCATCTCGGCCACCATATGGGGAGCATACCTTGATAAAGAATCGAACTGCATACTTTACTCTCGCACACTCACATTACCTTGTCTAAGGTTCAAGAACTTATCAGCTCTAGCTCGTTGTATCTCAACTGGCAAGTAGTGACGAAGAAAGGCCTCAGAAAATTCCTTTCACACAGCTGGAGGAGCGTTCGAACCCCTGGATCTCTCCCAACTATCATACCAGAGACCTGCTAAATCCCGTAGCCGATAAGAAGCCAACTCTATTGCCTCTGTATCACTAACATGCATAACCCGAAGTGTACGATGAACCTGGTCAATAAAAGTCTGCGGGTCCTCCTTGGGGTCTGATCCGGTAAACACTGAAGGGTCTAAATTAATAAAATCACGAACTCTCGTACTAACTGGTTTCTCAGCAGCACCTGTATTCTGCCTCTGAGCCTGAGGAGCTACCAAGCTAGTCAATAACTGCAAAGCACTCTGCATATCCTGGTCTGTAGTGCCAGACGGAGGAACTGGAGGTGCTGGGTGCCTCCTAATATCCTCTGGAGGAGACGGGGTAGATGAGGTATGAGACGACATCTCATTCTGAGCCTCACTTTGGCCTGCTCTGGCTTGGGGCACCTGACTGGTACCCTCTCCCGCAGCTGTATCAAGCCGTCTACTAATTGTTTGCTTCCTAGTCGAAGGCATCACTGAAAGAAAGCAAGGTGAATATTAGAGACAAACACTTACGACTCAACTCTACACACGATCTAGATTCAGGAAGAAGGTAACAACCCTAGATGTCAGGTAGCCTCCTGATTATAAATGTGGCGCGCTACACATCCATAATCAAGACTCTACTAGATATGGCTCATAGACAATCCCAAGGACAGACTTGCTCTGATACCAAGTTTGTCATGACCCAAACTGGAGGGCCATGACTAGCAACTGACCATACTTGCCGAGCACCAACGTACATTTCATCTAACCTTCATTATTATCTTTTAGGGCTGATGAGATCAATATAAATGGTAGACTTGGATCATGGACAACCAGCAATAAAATATGACGGCATGAACATACATAGCAGGGGATGACCAGACAATCAAGAAACTACATATAAGATATGAGCTACCACGCTACCATGAAAGACTATATAACAAAAACCAGCCGACAAGACATACCAAACTATACATGAGTCGACACTTGTCTATGAGCCTCTAAATGAACATAAGTACTGCAACATAGCCGGAACAGGGCCCCGACATACCCATAATGTCTATAACAAAAATGCATACCAAAACCAAGGCAAGTCCGGAGAAGGGATCTCGCCAATCACCACTGAACTGGACAGCCTACTGTGGTGGGGGAGCTACCCCTGCCTGTCTATCAGGACCTACAACACGACATGCAGCGTCCACTAACAAAAGGACGTCAGTACGAATAAAGTACTGAGTATGTAAGGCAGGGAACCATAAATACGAACAGTAATGTAAGCAAGGATAGAGAATATACAACCTGTAACATCTTAGTACCTCTGAGGGATACTAACATGAAATGCATGATACATATGTATAAATACATAAACCTTTAAAACATTCGCCTCTGTGGGCACCATCATCATCATATCGTACCCGGCCATAATAGGCTCAGTAAAAAACGTACCCGGCCATCATAATAGGCTCGGTAGAATCGTACCCGGCCACGTGGAGCTCGGTAAAACCCAACTGATCAGTGGTTGCACAATAGGTGCTGTACCCGGCCAACTATAGCGTGGCTCGGTAGAGTAAAATAGATACATATATAAAATAGATACATATATATAATGCATGCTCGACTCATGGAATCACATTCTAAACCTTTCGGAGTGACGTATGGTCGGTATCCTCTGTACACGTTATTAGGACTAACTTTTCACTATGAACCTTATAAGAATCAGGAAGTACCAGCAACATTGATAACATAAGAATTAAGAGAAGCAACATTAACATCAATCGTTCCATAAGAGGGAAACCAATGGAAGTACTGCTAGCTTCTAAGAGTAGAGTATCTTTGGAAGCTCATTCATTACATTATGTACAATTGGAGTCGTGCAAAAGAAGAAAAGGGATAGCCTCACATACCTTGTATATACTTCCCCAATCTCAAGTTATGCAATTGTCAAAACTCCTTAGTCTCAATAAGAAAAACGATACTATCGTTATCATTTAAGCGTCATAACTATTATATATCGACCACAACCTATTTTACGATGAAACAGACAACACCTCCCCTATATATATGACTTCACACAATTCAAAACAGTCACCAAACAGCCCAAACAACATCAATAATAAACATATTGAGCCTCCCAAAATAGTCCACGCACAGCCTAATCACTCCATACATACGACGACCACCGTAGTCGTGTCAAACGACCCGGAAATGTTACGAATAACTATCATCCCACAACCCTACATATATATGGTGTTTCTCCACACCCTTCCTCCTCCAAAACTCCACAAGATAGTAGTAAAATACGCAGCCCAACAACAACGCAAAACAGTCCACAAAACAATAACATTACTACCAAGCCTTTCGATATATATCTCACAAGTTCTAGCTTCAATGGCTTAGCCGCAACTTGGATAATCTTAAATACATATAGAGTAAGAGGTTCCTTACCTTTATACAGAAAGAAAAACTCCAATTTGACCTTAAATTTCCATGAAATATCCCTCCAATGCTGCCACAACAACAAAAAAGCGAAACTAGCGATCAATTAGTGTTTTTCGGCACTAGAATCACTTTAGAAGGCTTGAAATCACCTAGGATTGATATTAAGAACATGAGGGAGTATTTACAGAACATAAACCCTTTAAAACAACCTCCCACATGAGCTGGAACGACACAAAAATGAGCAACAACAAGAAGAACAAGAGACTTACTAGCGCCACGGAATTCCCGACACTTGATTTGTGTTGTTTGCCCTTTTTTTTGGGTCTTGAATCTTGAGAGAACCTTGAGAGGATGTTCCTAGGGTTCTAAGGTCTGAAAATAGTGAGAATAAATGACTTAAAATGGGTTGGAGGCATCCTATATAGGTCCAAATATCATAAACCGCCTTAGTGGGCCCCAAAGAGAGGTGCTTGGCGTAGTCTCGCGAAAATGCGAATATCTCTCTACTCCGAGATCGTATCGATGAACGGTTTAATGCGTTGGAAACTAGACTTTAGATCTTTAATTTGGTTGGTAGATAACCCCATAATTCCTTGTAAATTAGGAGAAAATATTAGAAACATTTGACCTAATATATGGCATGAACTAACACATATGGATATGGGTTGTAACAAATAGACTCCCTTTTTATATAGTAGATGAGTTTTACCCTAAGTACAATCCTAAGAAAGGTAAAAAATCTTCCTTTTCGCTATTCATTGATATGCTGCTGAGGCCGAGATCTATGTCGTGATATCCGGTTAGGAACGGATATCATGACCCTTTGTTAATCGTGTGAAGTCATTTGGTAACGCTCTCCAAGGTCTTGGAGCTCGGACCGGGTCTGGGGGCATGGTCTCGATGGTTCCGGAAGAAGGTATTGTGTTCGGGCCTTGATACGGGTGGTTCCCAACTTCGACTCCGATTCCATGCAGTTATGCCCACACTTTGTTTGCCCCACTAGGAAATCGAGGTGCTCATTATCCTCGGATTTACCTGTATACAGATAGTCCCTTCATTTCTCAGAGAGCAGGTTTGCCGAAACGATGAGAACGATAGGTGTTCTCCGGTTCCTTCTCCCGTACATTATAACAGAAACAACAAAGAAACCGAAACGTCCCATCAGTCGTGTCATTCTGACTTTGGACACGTTTCAACCATTGGCTGGTTGCCTTAGAATGCGAAGTGACGTGAACTTTTTCTATAAAAGCTTCTATAGCTTGTTCTTTTCCCACTTCCGACCTAACTTCCATCTTCCAACTTTCAAGTTATCATCAACTTTCTCCAAACCTTCATATCTTTATCCTTCTTCTTCAACTTTCATAGTGATTTCCAGGTTTTTTTTACCCGAATTTACTTCAAATCTTCATACTCTGTTCTTCATCCTTCAAATTCATTCTTTCAAACCTTTATATTCTTTCTTTAAATTTCCAAAATTCTCTAGATAACAATGGCTAAAACATCTAAATCTGTTCCGTAACAAGTTTCCTCGTCCTCTTCCCATCCGGTCGACTGTACTGAGGTGGTTGCTCCTGAAGTAGTTGCCCTCGAAACGACGGCTCCCGAGGTGACTGTCGACGAACCGACCCCCTAGCCTCCCTTTAAAATGTTTATTCCGGGGGGTGCTCAATTGCAGACGACTTTAAAGTCAAAAATCCCTCGTCAAAACAAGACCGCGGTAAGGGAGCATCGAGGTATATATGCTCAATTACCGAAGACATCCTTCCTGTGGTCTGAGAGGATTGCAAATGGGAAGGCAAGGACGTAATAGTTGCCGCACCCCCTTTTTTCCCCACGAAGAAAATCCTGGTTCCGACGTTCATGGGGGGTAATAACTCATTTCCTTTTGGGATTTGGGTATTTTAATATTCGCCACCTAATGGATTATGGTGCGTTAGGATACCTAGAGCAATTAACTCTGAGACTAGTATGCATTACTAGAGATTTAGGGTAAGAGCTTGAAATAACCATGAGGGGAAGGTGTTAGGCATCCCTCTCGGTCCACAACGGTGGGTCTCAGCCGAACTTATACTTATAAATTAGTCATTTTAACATAAAAACAATTTTAACATGTACTTGCAAGTAAAAACATGTTTTGACATTCTAAGAACTTGTATGATTCAAGTAATGAAATAAAAGAAAAGGATTGAACAAGTTACACATATATAAAGGAAAGTAAATTTATTTAAACAACGAAAATTGGAAAAGAGGGGTCCTAGGTTGGTTAGCCTACAGGATCACCCCACACAATGCCCGGTAATCACTCCTCAATGAGGGGATACACGTGACATTAGCGTGTAGTCATCATATCCTTACTACTCAATTCCCTCCCCTTGGTCATGGCCTAAAGAATTCTAATAACCTTGAAAAGTATCCTATGTGTGCACTACCCGTCCCTTCCTTGTGGCCCTGGAGGTATTTAGGACCTCTAATTTAGGTAGTTCTAGAACTTCCTAAGGTTTTAAAGGATAAAAGTCAAGGCGTCGATCAAAAACAATTAGGACTGCATTTAAAGAGAACAAATACAGGCTCATCACCTCCACAAACATAACAAGTAAGTGCACGTCTCAAACAACAGTTTCAAGTATTTAAGAGAAAAACCCTAGAACATGATATCTAGGTGAGCAGAGATTATACAATATTGAATTAAGACAAAGTGTCAAAGACCTATTCAGCTTGCATATTGATTTTAGACCTGTTGAATGTGAGCAATCTCAAATAACAAAGCGCAGTTTTATAGTTGCAAGATTTTAATCGCCCTATAGGCTTTCCTGTAATAGTGATATCCTAAGAGCATGATATCTATATTTATTAGGAATGCAGTAAAATAGTGAATAATTTTTAAACGGGCAACTTAAGATCCTGTAGACATGATTTTCTAGCAATATTAATTTTAGGATAGTGTTTAAAAACCTTTTAAAGAAGTGGACAGATTTAGTTAATTAAACCACTTTAGAATATATAACCACGAATTGAACTGACTGAACTGTTTTAAGTCTTATGGGCATGATTGCTAATTAAGCAAGGTAAAACAAACATCATTCATTTAACCAAAGTGAAACCCATATAGGCATGATTTCTATAGAGCTGATTTTAACCCTATAGGCATGATCTCTATTATTAAAGCCATTTTAGATCCTATAGACATGGTTTCTAATTGTGTGATAGTAAAGCAAATATAAAAAACACATTTGAATCAACATGGACCTTATAGGCATGGTATTTACCCAATTTATCCAATATATATAACTACCCTCCTTTTTTCACCAATCACCCACTCTTTGTTTACAATAATTATTACAGACCAATGAATTGAAATAAAAAATTACATAAATAAATAAAAATTAATCTATAGGGAGCCTGCAGTAGGCCCAAATGATTTCCAAGCCTCCAATAGCGTCAAATGCCCAAAGTTCATAGCCAATTCCATGTCTAGGTGTGTCAGAGTTCCCTAAGGACCTCAAGGATCCCAGGCAGTGCTCACACCTAGACATTTTCTCAAATAATAACTGATTTAGGTGCAGTGTGGAAAGGCTAGCTCTGACATGCCAGAGTTCAGAGAGATCTCAAGGATCTCAAGGTAGTACACATGTCAGAGGGGCAGAACCTAGTATTCTAAGAGTAAAGTGAGAGTGCTTGTCATAGTTTTAAAAAAGATTTTGAAAATAATACAGAGATGACTTTAGGAGTGAAAAGGTTTTCTGAAACAGGAAATAGTTTGGTGGTAAAAGACAGTTTGAGAAGAGTACCAAAACCCTTTTGAAAAACAGCAGACAATCAATTGGTCATAAAACATCCCGATTCAGAAACACTTCACAAATAGATCTCACATGGGAATAAAGGGATTGGGTCACATAAGAGTCACATTGGGAGTACATGGATAAGGTATAGAGGAAGCATATAGTCACCAAACTGCATAAAACACTTAGGGTCTTAGTGACTTAGCAGGCTAGTCATGGAAAGTAAACAGTTAAGACATAGATCACAACTATAATACAGAAAGCCTAACATGTCTTGAACAAGATTAAACATACATGCAGGGTCAATCACATACATCAAATAGCCAACATGATCACATAATTAGGGGATTTAATAAATATTCACCAACAGACTGGTTAAGTATCAAATGACTAGGTGAAGTGTAAATATGCTAACCATACATTAAACAGGACAGAGTTTAGACATGCTAGGCAAAGAAGTAAACATGAATACAAGTTGAATTCATAGCTGATGAACTAGTGCAGGAATGAAACACATAGGGTTTGGATTTCAAAATTTAACTATAGACATACCAGTCAAAGAAAAGAGTGAAGAATATAAAGCAGATGTAGTTCCAATATCTAGCCTTGGATTTCAGCCGGCTAGACCAGTGAATATCATAAGTAGCAGAGGAGAAAAGAGAGCCTTAGAGTGTAAGTGTGCTTTTGTGAACTAATGTTCGTTGTCAGAAGTGAGAATAGGAAGGAGTTTATATAGTAATCAAAAGCTCAGCAAAATAAGGTAAGGGATCAATTAAGTAGCAAGTAGAGAAACCATAGAATCAATCACATGTAAAATCAGTATGTCTTTCCTTAAATCAAGCGAGCATCAATCAAAGGTAACAACATGACATATACTTAAGGAAGGAAATCGTGTACAGAGTAGGTAATTAAGAGCGGATGAACATGGGTTTTAATTAAGGAAACAATCAGTAAGAATCAACAAAATAACAAATAAGGCAAGGGAAAAATTAATTAAGGCAAGCAGTTCAATTAAACCGAGTAGGGAGGTAAGAATCAAAAGTTTTGTTAAGGAAAAGTGTTCAAATCAAACCAGGAAATAAGGACTTCAGAATAATCAAGGGTTTAATCAAAGAGAAAATCACGTAAAGAGTCATCAAGTTTAGCAGATAAAATAAGGTAAGAAATGAATAGTCAGGATTCGACACATAATTTTAACACAACAAATAGTTAAATCGACATTGATTCAAGATGAATAGTTAGGATGAACACAAACATATAGAATCAGTGAAAGGTTGAACTAAGAAATTCAGTAGAGGCATATTAGGACGAGAAAATCACGAGACATTCAAATGGCTAAAGAGAAATCACAAGAACCAAGGCAAGAACATAATCAGTACACCAGTACTTAGAAGCCAAACAAAGAAATGTCAGAAAATTAGGGGTTTTCAGTACAAGTGAGTTAAAGTTTTAGCAAACTTACAAAATCAGTCAAACACATAAGAAGCAGAAGATCCAACACTCAAATATCTTCAAATATTTTGGAAAAGACATTTCCGGAAACCCTAGTTTTAGAGAAAGATGAAAAATCACTCGAAAATCATACGATTCTTGTAAAGAATCACAATGCTATTATAAAAATCATATGAAACAAGTCTAAATCATCTCAGATCTGTACAGATCTAAGAGGTTCAGAAGAAATAAATTAGAGTTTTCGAGGAAAACAACACAAAGGTGAAGAAATATGTTAGAAACCTATAGATCATAGTCGATGTATAACGATCTTACTCAGAATCATACTGGAATTGCCTGAAACAGGCGAGAAAGGAGCCATAGATGTAAGCCAACTACCCCTGGTCCCTTGAGGGCTCTGGAAATTGCAATACCAACGTGAGAGAGGCTAATAAAAGCCTGGGGGAGGGGTGAGAAACCACCATAGATAGCCATTGACGAGTGATGGTGAGGTACGATTAGGGTTAGGTTTGAGAGCATTTGAGAGAGGGGAGGGATTTCAGGACGACGGATGGTGGAAAATGAAAGGGTTTGCAGGGTCGTTTGGTTTATTTTGGGTAAGGGTTGTTTTTGGCCGTTGATCTTATGATCAACGACCGAGATTAAAGGATTTTGGGGTCGGATCAAGTCTTTAGGGTTTGGGTTGGGTAAACTTAAATTGGGATTGGACTGGTATTGGGTTGAATTAGGGCTAGAATTAAAATAAAAAATAGGCCAAGTTTTAAATAGCCACTTTTAATAACTAAATAATTTATAAAAATAAGCGAGTACCAAAAATATTTTTTGTGTACTGAAATGATTAAAAATAGTTATTTAACATTTTAAAAATATAAAAGACCATTTTATGCATAAATAATGTAATTATACATTAGTATGGGCTATTATTGCAAAGATGTGCAATTTAGCCTAAAAATATAAATGTAATTACAAAAAATACACTAAAAATATTTAAACAATACGTTGGCATAGATAATGAATTTAAATGGCTAAATCACCATAAAAGTAATATGAAGGATAATTATTGGATATTTTATAAATAAAAAGAGAAGAAATAAATTGATTTGGAGTTTTTAAAATTATAAAAAAATTATAAAAATTCTTATGCATGCTTATAACTGCATATGTGCTATTTTGAAAGTATATATATGTATTAAAAATATATGAGGAAAAATTGGGTATCAACTGTAGTTCCCGGGCTCGAGGAAGCTATTATTAACCATGTGGAGGGGTATTCAAGTGTTTACACTTACCCGTTCACACTAGGCCCGATGGATCTGGTTGTTTTGGATTTCTACAAGAGGTACAAGGTGTGCCTCGGGAACATCCACCCATCTTTATAGAGGATCGTTGTAACGACCTGACTGATCGTTATTATCTCTAGAGCGTCTTTCAGTGGTTTGCGACCTTGAATAGCTTCACTTCATGTTTTATGACTTGTGCATGTGGTTGGCATTTCGGAAAATTCAGAGTTGATTCGGATGGAAAATTCTCAATTCAGAAGCTTTAAGTTGGAAGAGTTGACCAAGATTTGAATTTTGAGCAAACGACTTCGGAATTGGGATTTGAAGGTTCCAATAGGTTCGTATGATGATTTTGGACTTGGTCATATATTCGAATTGAGTATCGGGTGGTCCGGAGGCATTTCAGCACTTATTACGGAAGGTTGGCATTTTGAAGGTTTAAGAATTTTCTATGTTTGGTTTGAAGTGGACTTTGGTGTTATCAATATCTGTTTGGGATTTCGAGCCTTGGAATAGGTTTGTATCGTGATTTATGACTTGTACGCAAAGTTTGGCATCATTTCGGAATATTTTGATATGATTTGGACGCGTTCGTTGTAGTTTAGAAGTTGAAAGTTTAAAGAATGATTTTGATCGTCGATTCGTAGTTTGGATATTGTTTCGTGTGATTTGAGTCCTCGAGCAAGTTTGCATTATATTTTGGGAATGGTTGGTATGATTGGACGGGGTCCCGGGGGCTTATGGTGTGTTTCAGGGTGGTTTCAGTCCAAGTTTGGCTAAGTTGCTATTGCGGGTTTCTAGGCATCTTGTTTCCTCTTCTGCGATCGCGATGAGAGGACTGCAATAGCGAAGGGTCAAGTTTGGTGGGTGAGCATTTGTTCTAAGCATTCGCAAAATTAAGGTTGCGATCACAAAGCTCGGAAGTGTTGTACTATGTGAACGCATGAGAGGAGACGCATTTGCGAAGAAGGAAGGGAATGCTTGGGAATTTCCACGTGGTGTTCATCATGATCGCGTGAGGCTGTCCGCAATCGCGTAGTTCTGGATTGTAGAACATCGCGTTCACGACTGGTTGTCTACGTTCGCGTAGGCCATTTTGGAGGGTAATAAATTTTGGCCTTCACGATCGCGAAGGTATTCCCGGCTCTTGCAATCGCGAAGAGGGCGGGCCAGGGCAGAATTATTTTAAATCAAGATTTTTGCTCATTTCACTCATTCCTCTCTTGCTTGGGCAATTTTTGGGGCGATTTGGAGGAGCCATTTTCATCATCAATCTTGAGATAAGAGATTTCAACACCTTGTGAGTTAAATACATAGCTTATATATGGATTTAAACACGAAAAGTTGTGGAAATTGTGAGATTTTAAGAGAAAAACTAGAAATTGGTATTTTTGGGTTTCAACCACGATTTTGGAAATGGAATTAGGAATAAATCATATATTTGAGTTCGTAATGTTATGGGTAAAGTTTATCTTCAAAAATTTTCGGAATCCGGGCACGTGGGACCAAGGGTTGACTTTATTAACTTTTGAGCGGAGTTGGGAATTGTTATAAATTGATTAATTATAAGCATTGGAGTATATTTTGATTGATTTGCGCATTGTTTGACTAGTTTTGGATCATTTGTCTTTGAGTCGAGGAGTTAGAGAGTCAATGGGGCCGGTTATAGAACTTCGGAGCGAGGTAAGTCTCCTGTCTAACCTTGTGAGGGGGAATTTACCCCGTAGGTGTTATATTCTTATGTGCTACATGTTGTGGGAGATACGCACGTATGAGGTGACGAGTGTCCGTGCGTATGTTATACTTCCTAATTATGTCGGGGTAGACTTACCTTCACGCCATGCTTTAATTATACTATTTGAGTTATCATTGCTTATTTAAGTCCTTTATTTTGCGTTATGCCTTGAGACTAGGCTTGCGTTGGGTGATAGACTCGCTATTGTAGAGATTTAACGAGCTACTTGATTTAGCAGAAGAATAATTGTGCCCCTTTTACGAATTTCTCCCGCGTTGTGCATTTCCATCGAAAAGCTTCCTTAAATTTCATGACGCATACATTTATTCGTGAGTGGGGTCAAGGACCCGTTAAAGCATATTATTCTAATGGGATTGGGCTATTTGCCTCGGTAATACCACACTCTTATGGGATCGGACCGTTCACCTCAGTAGTACTACACTCTTATGGGATCGTGATATTTGCCTCGGGAGTACCACACTCTTATGGGATCGGGCCAATAGCCTTGGCAGTACCATACTCTTATGGAATCGGGGCATTCGCTTTGGCAGTACCACACTCTTATGGGATCGGGCCGTTCGCCTCGACAGTACTACACTCTTATGGGATCGGGTCATTCGCCTTGGTAGTACTACATTCTTATGGGATCGAGCAGTTCGTCTCGGCATTTTTATAAAATACTCTTATGGGATCGGTCTATTCGCCTCGACAACATCGTGCGTGATATTTGACCAGAAACTAGTGTATCAATGTATTTTCCTAATTTGAGTTGTGATGACCTATCTGGCGAGATCCATTTTATATATACTCTAATTGAGGAGGTGACCGATGATTGAGAGCTTGACTTTACTGTTTAGAGGAGGATTGTTTCACATATTCATATTTATTTATACCGTTTATTTACTCTGTCTCATATTTGTTTACTTTTTACTGTACATGATTTATTAGACCACTAGTAAGTGTCGATGTCGACCCCTCGTCACTAATTCTCCTGGCTTAGGCTAGATATTTACTAGGTACGCATTGATTTACGTACTCATACTACACTTCTGGACTTATTGTGCAAGTATATATCTCCGATGGTCTTTTGGGCACAGACGCGGAGCTATTGTGGGTACTTCATGGTAAGTTGCATCCCATTTCACGATCCCCAGCACACGGAGTCTCTATTAGAACCATTTACATTTTCTGTCTAACTTGTATTCTAGACAGAGGTTGTTTTTGATTATTATACATCCTAGTAGATGCTCATGCACTTGTGATACCGTGTGTTGGGGATTGTTTTAGAAATTATTTATGGATTATTTTACATTGTGCACACTTTCACTCTATATTTTCATTAGACTGTAAGTAACTACGATTTATTTTAATGTATTGACCTTTTATCTAAATAAGATTCTTGATTTTAAAAATAATAAAATGAATAATTAAGTGTTGGCTTGCCTAACGGCGACGTTGGGCGCCATCACGAACTATAGTAGATTTTGGATCGTGACAATCGTGATCCTCCTTCGTTACTTTGTGAACAAGACCGAGTCTCATTGGTTCACCATCGATCATCTACTCCATTTATACAGTCTCCAAATTTTTCGGAGGGACTAATCAGGCTTACTCACCGGGCCAGCAAGGCCCCCTTTTCTAACATTGATGAAGATCGAGACCGGGGGTGGTAGGGACTCTTTATTAGAGTGAAGACCTAAGACTTGATCCCTCCCAATTTCATGTCGTTCCCTGAGAAGTGGAATGCATCTCGTAAGTGCAACCTCACCTTAAGCGTCAATTTTTTCTTTATTTCCTTTCTTCTCATTCATACTTGTGGTTGTGCAGTTATTGCCTGGGTACCAAATGCGATCCTTTGGCTAAAGGAGTGGATCAAGAGCATCTGCACACATATGACTTACTCCGAACTCACATGGAACAAGCTTTCGAAGGGCCGATGGGAGACCCGTTCTCATGGTAAGGTCTTTCTCCAAAGTCCGAATAGTTAATACCATAGTTTTTAACTTATATCATACTGACTCTCCCCCCTATGTAGGTTTGCCTAAGACCACTGAACTTAGGCCTTTGGAAGGGGACAAGGACGTGTCCTTGTCTGTTGATCTCTCTTTTACGGAACAACCCGGGGCTGCCGCGGGGGAAATGAAGAAAAAGAAGAAAAGGAAGTCTCCAGGCTCCCTAAGCTCTAAGACGAAGCCAAAGAAAAGAATGGCTCGTAAGCTAAAGAAGAACTTCGGCTCCCGAGCACCGGACTCAGACTCGCTTTATCGGCTCAGGGATTAGTCCGAAGAGGATGATATTTTTGTGGCCCACGGATCCTCTCTCCCTCCCCATCGGGGAGCAGACCATAGCCTAGAGGTTGGAGTGGCCGAAAGTTTTCCCAAGATGCTTAAGTGTTTTTAGACGATGTTTTTGCCGAGGGTAACCTTTTAGCATGTTTTAAATTTTTGCGAATGACTTCTGTTTTGTTTACAGGCTTCAAACGTCTTCGAGTCGTCTTTTAGGGTGTTCATAGACTTTTGTGTTTAGGCACCACCTAATAGGTTTTGTGCCTCCAGGATTTGGTAGCCCGAGTTATGACAGTCCTCGGGTAGGGTTGCCCTTGGCCTCAATAATCCCCGAATAGGGGTAGCCCTTGGGCTTGATAATCCCCAAATAGGGATAGCCCTTGGGCTCGATAGTCCCCGAATAGGGATAACCCTTAGGTTTGATATTTTAAGAGGCAAAAATACGTAATAGCAAGGATGAAACTTCCTTTCGTTTCTGTGTGTATAGTACATGATCGAAAGTGTGTAAAGACTTGTATTATGGCTAAGGAGGCCTACGCGGGCACTGTTCACTTGACCGTTAGGCCCTTACAATAAATCCTAACCATCGAGACTAAGTTGTTCAAATACAAAGTTCCCTTATTTCCTTGCTAAGAAGTCTTAGTCTTAGGGGTTATGGCCCCCAATATTCGAGGTCGATCTTGAGAGAGCTCGGATACTGTTGATGCAACTATTAACTCCAATTTCAAACCAGTCTTCGAATCTAAGTTAGCAAGATCCACTATTGCCTCATTAAAAACCTTGCTAGAAAACCCATTTAGGACAAAATCAGTTCAAGGAAAAAAAAGTGCAACACATGCTTTTATACCTAATAGTCACATTCTCCTTTGGTTGTTGCGTGCGAGTGTTAGCTCGATTCATAATATTATAAAAAATGTAAATGGGATCGTACCTTAGAAGTAATACTGCTTTAAGTGTGTCAGTTCCAGTTGTTCGGTAGCTGCGCATCGTTTCCAGCTTCGAGTTTGTGCGAGTCTTTGATGGTAATTCTGATGATTCGATATGGTCCTTCCCAATTCGGCCCCAACATTCTTTTGTTCGAGTTCTGGGTGCAGCGTCACTTTTCTTAATACCAAGTCCCCGATTTTGAAGTGTCGGAAGTTGGCTCTTCGGTTGTAATATCTTTCTATCCGTTGTTTCTAGGCAGCCAACCGGACTAGGGCGGCCTCGTGCCTTTCGTCTAGTAGTTCCAGGCTCGTGCACATGGCTTCATCGTTCGATTATTTGATTGCATATCGGAACCTGAGGCTCAGTTCTCCCACTTCGACTGCTTTAGTGCTTCAGCTCCGTAGACCAATGAGAATCGGGTGGCCGCGGTACTAGATTTCGAAGTCGTACGGTATGCCCACAAGTTTTCGGGCATAATTTTCTTCCACATTCCTTTTGCATTGGTCAACTTCTTTTTCAAGTTTTGGAGTATGATCTTGTTTGTAGATTCCGGTTGTTCATTCCCACTAGGGTGATAATGTGTGGATAATGTTGTTTTAATTTTGTGGTCTTGGAAAAACTTGTTTACCTTGCTGCCGATGAATTGCTTCCCGTTATCATATACGATCTCGGTCGGTATCCCAAATTGGCCTACTATGTGGTCATAAATGAGGTCAATGACTTCTTTTTCTCGGACTTTTCGAACGCCTGAGCTTCGACCCATTTAGAAAAATAATCGGTCATGAGTAGTATGAATTGATCCTTACCAGGTGCCCATGGTAGGGGACCGACGATGTCCATTCCCCATTTCATAAACAGCCACGGGGACAAGACCGAAAGGGGCAACTCTCTAGGTTGATGGATCATCGACGCGTGTCTTTGACAGCCCTCGCATCTGTATATGAAGTCCTTCGCATCTTATTCCATGTCGGCCCCGTAGTAGTCGACCCTAATTATTTTCAGAACCAAAGATTTTTCCCCTGAATGATTTCCGCATGTTCCTTCATGAACTTCTCTTAAGACATATTCGATATCTCTCAGCCCCAAGCATATGGCGAGCGGTCCGTCGAATGTTCTTATGAACAAAGTCCCTTCAAACAAGGTGAACCTGTTTGGCTTCATGCGCAAAGCTCGTGATTATTTAGGATTCGCGGGCAACTTCCCAGTCTTCAAATACTCTGTATTTGTTTATCCAATCCCAAGTTAAACTCGTTGAATTTACTTTGGCATGGCCTTCTTCCACCACCGATTTCATGAGTTGCACGACCGTTCCTGAACTGAATTCATCATCATCAATCGATGACCCCATGTTGGCTAGAGCATCAACCTCGCTATTTTGATCTCGGGGCACGTGCTGTAAAGTCCATTCCTTGAATTGGTGTTGTTACCTGCAATTTGTCTAAATACCTTCACATTCGTTCCTCTTTTACTTCGAACGTTCCATTAACTTGATTCAACACAAGGAGGGAATGGAACGTAGCTTCGACCACCACGGCTCCAAGGCTTTTAGCCAATTCGAGACTTACAATCATGGACTCATACTCGACCTCATATTTAGTCTATTTCACAGTTCAAATAGATTGCCTAACTATGCTTCCCGTAGGCGGCTTCAACACGATGCCGAGTCTGGACTCCTTTGCATTCAAAGCACCATCCGTAAAGAGGATCCAGATTCCTGAGGAGGTCCCCGAGGTTAACAACAATTCCTTTTTCAACTTCGGGTATTAAGGCCGGGGTAAAGTCTCCCACGAAGTCTACCAAGATTTGTGAGTTGATGGTAGTTTGGAGTCGCTACTTGATATCATACCCACTAATTTCTATGGCCTATTTGGCCAACCGACCTGAGAGCTCGGGTTTGTTCATAATGTTCCTTAAAGGGTAAGAGGTTATGGCACATATGGGGTGGCATTGAAAGTACGTTTTCAACTTTCTGGAGGCGCTTAGCAAAGCGAGCGCCAATTTTTCCAGGTGGGGATACCTTATTTCAACCTCGCTTAGATTTCTACTGACATAGTAAATAGGAAATTGCGTACCTTCTGCATTTCGGACTAATATTCCACTTACCACCACTTCGGATACCGCTAAGTAAAGGTATAGCCGCTCATCTGCCTTCGGAGTATGCAGTAGGGGTGGACTTGAAATGTCCGTTTGAGTTCTTCCAAAGCTTGTTGGCACTTCAGAGTCCAAAAAAGTTATTCTTCTTCTTCAATAGCAAGAAAAAATCGATGGCTTATGTCCGAGGATCTTGATATGAACTGGCCCAGGGCAACGATGCACTCGGTTAGTCTCTGAATGACCTTTACACTGTCCTCTACGGTGATGTCTTCTATAGCCTTGATTTTGTTGCTGTTGATCTCAGTCCCTCGGTTGGACACCATGAACCCAAGGAATTTTCCAGATCCGACCCCGAATGTACATTTTTTGGGGTACAACTTCATATTGTATTTCTTCAATATGTCAAAGGTTTCCTGCAAATGTTCATATGGTCCTCCGCTCGCAAGGAATTAAATAACATGTTGTCAATATAAACTTTCATTGATTTTCCTATTTATTCTTCAAACATCCGGTTTACTAGGCGTTGATAAGTGTCATCGACATTCTTAGTTCGAACGGCATTACATTGTAATAGTAATAATGAAGCACCCAGAATAGGCGTCGAGAAAACTGAGTATCTCGTGCCTGGCCATCGCATCGATAATGCGATCAATGTTAGGCAAAGGAAAAGAGTCTTTAGGTCATGCCTTGTTCAAGTCTTTATAATCTATGTGCATTCTTAACTTAATTCCAGTTTTGGGCACTACCACTATGTTAGCTAACCAGCTCGAGTATTTAACTTCCCATATAGAACCTATTTTAAGGAGCTTAGATACCTCGTCTTTGATGAAAGCATGCTTGATTTTGGATTGAGGCCTCCTCTTCTATTTAACCGGGTGGAATTTCAGATCCAAACTCAGCTTGTGAGTGGTTATCTCCGATGGGATCCCTGTCATATCAAGATGGGACTAGGAAAAACAAGATATGCTAATTTTAAGGAAACTAATGAGTTCTTTCCTGAGCTTGGGGGTTAACCCCGTGCCCAGGTATATCTTTCGATCTGGTAGGCGTTCAGTTAATATAACTTGCTCCAATTCTTTGTCCATAGATTTGGTGGTGTCAGTATCATTAGGAGCTATGAATAACATGGGAACTCCGTAATTATCTTCGTCATTAACTTCTCGTCCCTCCGGTTTGGCTGGGACCGGTATCGGTAATTGCTATTTGACTTCTGCCTTTCTGGTCGTCTCTTCGCCTTTTAACGTCAAGATGTCGGGTACTGGGAGTACTTCATCGACTGCGAATATTTCCTTTGCGGCCGGCTGTTCTTCGTACACAGTCTTGATTCCTCCCGATATAGGGAACTTTAATACCTGGTGCAAGATCAAAGGCACTTTCCTCATGTTGTGAACCCATGACCTTCCGAACAGGGCATTATATCTCATATTACCTACGATCACATAGAATTTTGTTTCTTGGGTGGTACCGGCTGTCACTCCCGAAAATCAAGGAGCGCGACCGGCGCTCCAACGAGCAAACCTGACTGAGCAAGCCTGTTAGATTTCTACCCAAATGCATCATTGAATAGAGAGAGGATGTACTCTATTAATCACACTCTAAAAATATTTAATTAACAATTTCCATTTCGTTTCCATTAGCAGCTTCAACCATAATTTCCAAAATATTACAATTTTATATATATGATGAAAAACATGTTTGCCAAATAGCAATATTTCTAATTCAATTCTCAATATCAAACACCACCCACAACCTGTCTACGGAGCCTCTAAGTATAGCTGGAGCGTAATATGGAAATACAGACAACAAGGCTCCGGCTATACTTCAAAATACAAGTATATGAGAAACAAAAGATACAGGACCCCAAAATGAAGTGGGGCTCACCAAGTCAGTTGAAA
Source organism: Nicotiana sylvestris (assembly GCF_000393655.2). Classification (NCBI taxonomy): domain Eukaryota; kingdom Viridiplantae; phylum Streptophyta; class Magnoliopsida; order Solanales; family Solanaceae; genus Nicotiana; species Nicotiana sylvestris. Next base: position 151,143,992 of record NC_091064.1, on the reverse strand, counting down.
AGAGTATACCGCTATCACTGATCGATGTTGCCTGCTGTGGAACCACCTATATCAATTAAAGATACAGCTCCCCCAGCAAAAAGGACGTTAGTGCTATTGAATAGCGCTAGTATGTATAGCTAAAAGTCCTCTTTCAAAATAGAATGACCATATAAGAAAGAAAAATCATAGAAACAACAAGTCACAATCAACAATATCCAAATGACCAATTGAAACATAATGATTTTCAAAGTACAAAAATAATATATGTATTTTTGGTTGGGAGATCATTAGTACCGATATACCACCGTCTTTATTAGCATGGAGTCCGATCATGCCCGATCGGCTAGGCCATCTCCCCATGGACAATGTGGTTTAACATGATGATGCGAAAGAAAGTTGTTACAAGAGTAGTACCACCATGTACGCAACATGGCGTCCGATCTCCACACGATCAACTAGGCCATCTTCACACTTATGCCGTGTGGGTTGGATTTTTCCAATTCACAAGCACCAGTTTCACCCCAATTTAGGGGAATAATCACAATTTTACCAATATTTCAATTTCATTCCAAATGAGAGAAATAATCATAATCCACACCTACACCAGCACGTGTAGTTTCAGGTGTAGGCCTTATGACCTACCCTTCCTCAGTTTTGCTAATGATACTCCCAAAAATATTTTAAATTTGATTTGCACACAAAGGTAATATAAATAGAAATATATTCATTTCGGAATCTTTCACATTGTATAAATCTTCATTAATATTTTCAACCACTCACAATAACAATATTTCCTTGGCTCTTTTAGCCATTTACAAGATTCTTTATTCATGGCATGATGGCCGTATTTCATATTCAACACTTTCACTTCTTTTAAATTTCAAGGATCACTACCAAATACCAATATATAGAATATTTCAGAAATAATCTACCTCAAGTTCATTAGTAATGAAAACTTTAAACACAAAAGGTTTCTTCCCCTAAGAAGGGGACATACCAACCAGCAATAGAAACACACATCAAAGTCATAAACAAGTAATACACTAATTATTATTAAAATTACTCTTCCCCAATAACGACAATGTACAATTTCAACACTGGAGTATGTAAGAACTCAAATCACATTCAATGTATTTATAAGGCAAGGCATTAGTTAAAAACAACCACTTATGGGCATACATTGAGTATAAGAGCATTTAGGCAAATTCTATTTTAGAAGTCATTTAAAAATAGTTGGGTCGAGGCTTATTTCATAGTCTTTATCATTTCATTGGCATCACTAGTCACAATTATAACTTAGATTCTTGGCACGTTGGCCACACATTATATCCCCCGATTCATTTATTTCATTTTCATGCATCTTTATAGATTATCAATAACAAGACGTTAGGTACACATATGAGCAATTAGGGGTCTTAAGCATATCAAGTTTTTCTCACTCAATTTGTATACTAGTTTTTATTTAAAACACGACTCAGAGCCTTCCAATTTTAATAAGCAAATCATACTTTGAACATTTATCCTTTGACATAAGGCTCATTCAGAACAATCAAGTTTATAGGGGGTAACCCGGAATATAGAAATTAGGAATTTTGAGCCAACCATACTTAAACTTATGGAAATATTTATGAGCTTTCCTTAAGTTACTACAACGCACCAACACTTCTAGAAATAACAATCTATAGGAGGATAGCGAAAATCGGTTAATAATTAGAAGGATTCCCATGGTGTAACTCTCTTAGGATTTTGTCAAATACCTATCATGAAAAATAAACTGCAAGGATCTATGTTTACCGTGAAAATGGTAACAACAATTAGATTTATAAATAGGATTCTAAAAATACGTGATCTATTCTTGAGCTAGTCGTTTAGGGCAATTGATGCTAAGAATACGAAGTTTAAGGATGAAATACAAGCTAAAGACGGAGCGATAACCAAACCTGAAGGCTTACTGCCCGGGTTTGTTTTACCAGGGGATATAGGTAAAAACGAGAAGTTGAACGAGCCGAGGAACCTGCTGCCCGGGTGTAGGATCAGTCGATAAGGGGCCTCGGGGCCGATGTCCGGGTTGAGCTCGAGCTATTTGGGATGGTCGGGAATGGGATAACAGTTAAGGATATGATTAAACAAGGCTCTTTATAGCCAATACTAAGCAATATAATGAAGAACAAGTAAGAGAACGACAGATATTAAAGTGGCCTAGGGCCAGCGAGAACGAGCAGGTTAGAAAGAAAAGAGAGAGAGAGAGAGATATTATTGCACTTGTGGAGAAATGGAGCAACATCAGCCCTTTACAAAGTGGCATGGATTCCCCTTATATAGGAGAGGGAATACCATATAGTACAAAATGCATTGAATGTAAAGATATGGGGATGGGACAACTAGGCATGGTACTAGTGTTTACTGATTCTAGCTGCTTGCCTCGGGAATCCTTCGTCCTCGGCACCTTCGTTGGGTCGAGGACAAATTCCCTATCTTCAGAATCTTTGCTGGGTTGCGGACGAACCTCATGGGAGGGAGCTCGATCGTAATCCTGCAGCCTCAAGATGCCGATATGTCTTCCCGAATATACCTTAACAGTGGGAAATAGACCCCCCTGATTTCACCACATATAGATAGTCTTCGCGTTTCCTAGAGTGAAGTAATATGAAACAATATTGAACCGTCATCTCGAGGTCATTATTGTTGTGACGTCAACCGTTTAAGAGCATTAAATGCCATGCCCCAAAAAACCGTGTAAGGCCGCCATCAGATGCGGTAATCGAGATACCCACGAACTGCCATCGCTCGTCCCTTCTACTTCCCCAGCGATTCCTATAAATGCACCGGTTGCTAGACACTTCCCATTTTCACCTCACTTTACAAGCCCGCGAGTCAGAATTTTTTATTTGACACTCTTTCTTCTTTTCACAGAAGGGTTTTTACCATTTAACATGGCTAGGAATTCTAGGACGGTTCCCTGACAGAACAACGTTGCATCATCATCCCGATCGTGTGAGGAAGAAAGCAGATCGATCCCCACTTTGGAACAATGTACCCCACCCGATCTCGACACGTCGAAGGATTTTGACATCAAGACTCCCTCGTCTACGCTGGGCCGGTGTGAGCACGTGTCCCGATATGTTAGCATCGTGACCGATGTTAGCAATGTGAGGGAGGACTGCCGATGAAGCAAGGTAGTGGAGGTGGAGATTTTCGGTCCCAACGATAATATTACTGACTTCAAGGCTGGCTTCCTTTATGTATACACTTACCCATTCACCCTGGGCCCTGATAAATCCGTCAAATTGCCTCCCTTGGAAATCGACCTAGTTATTCTTGACTTCTGCGGCCGATACTAGGTGACACTTGGTCAGATTTAGCCTTCTTTTTGGGGGATAGTGCTGATGCTTAGACATTTCACCGAAGGGGTTGAAGGTGAGGTTTTTACCCTTAATCGTCTGATCAGAATATATCGCCCTCGACTGTATCGAGGCTTAATCAAGCTCCGCCATCGGTCCAAAAAATTATTTTTCACGAGCATTGATGAGGGGAAGGACCGAGGATGGATGAGCAGGTATATCCGGGTGAGGACCTCGGATATCATCCCAGCCCAGAGGATATTCTTTCCGGAGCGGTAGAACGCCCAACGTAAGTGATTTTCCCTTTAGCCACTTTTTGATTACTCTTTCGTTTGTCATAATAATCTTTTTATGCTTTTTGTAGCCACTGCTTGGCATCCATAGGTAGCCCCATATTTGTCGGGATGGATCAGGCGGTTGAGCGAGAAATTCCCATACCGCGTTCGATCTTGGACCGTCCTGACTAAGAAGCGTTGGGTGGCCAAGAATCACGATGAGTTTCCTTTACCGCATATGCTTCATATTTTGTGTTTCCTTCTGAGCCCTTAGCGAAAGAATATCGTGGTTATTGTGCTAGCACAGGTCTTGGCGAGAATATGTAGATGAGGCCACCCCCTGATGGTGAAGCAGAGGCCTTGGAGCCTGACACGAACAAGAAGAGGAAAAGTAGGGCAGCCATTGCCCGTCCTATGGCAAAGAAAACCAGCTCACTCGAGCGTCGAGCCACTGATGGGACTGCTGCTCTAACATCAGGGTTGAATCCTGATATTGAAGGGGAGGACGATGATGGAAGTCCGTTAAGGAGGAGATCAAGGTCTAGTGCGAGAGACTTATAGGTGCCCCAATCGGAGGCTGCTAACTGCGGAACAGTTGGCTCCGGCCGAGCTCGTGGGCCCCGGGTCCTTAAAGAGGTCGTTGATGTAGCTTTGAATCGCACAATCGGATTCGGTGTAGCTTTTTCTTGGAAGATCGTTGGCGTTGATCTTGAGGGATCGGAGCTCGGGGTCTTCCAGGAACGTGGGTTTCCACTTGGAGAAATCGGCGAACCGAACAATTCATTTCAAACTTTCTGGTTTCATCAGGGGAACTGAGGGATGCCCAAGTGATTATTGGCGCCACAGCTGGGACTCCTCCCAAAGGGGGAGATTTATTTCCAACATTTTCGATGGCATAATTGACAGGGCTGATCTCGATATTTCTGGCGTTGTATAAGTGGCGGAGAAGTCCATGCAGCAGGTGATAGTCGTTCCTTGCATATTTCTTTCGTTCTCAGGCATTATTCGTCATCTTTCTAACTTTTCCGTTGTGCCGCGTGCAAGGAGATGTATGACCATGCCATCCTTCAGCTCCGCGGGGAACTTTCTTGTCACGAAAAGGGGCGTAAGAAAATTGCTTCGAATCTACAGGATTCAGAGACTCGCTCTGCCCGGGGAGATAAAGAGCTGGGAGAACTTTGGATCACTTTGGAGATGGCGCTCCAAGAGAAGGCCAATCTTGCTGCTTAGGTATTTTGCCTTGCTCGCACCCGACCTTTTACCTCATATTCACATATGTTTTGGATTCATATATTCATTGACTTTCCCCTCTCCCGTAGGTCGAGCAGAGTGACTCGCAGATTAGTCAGTTGAAAGCGGAGATCTCCGGGCTGAGAGAGTGAAACAAGATAGTGGCCGGGGAATTGGTGACATTCCGGGATCTTCTCACGGACACTCGTAGGGAGATTGTTGCTTTGGCTAAGGCTAAGTCCGAGGTCGAACGAGATACTGCCACTTATCGAGAGGATGCGAACACAACACATACAATGGTTCATGACATATCCATGGCAGCTGAGCAGAAATTAATCCGAGCTATCGAGCATGCCAAAGCGGAGGCGAAGAGAGAGACCCGAGAAGAACTCGAGGCTAGGGGCTTCGACCTGTCAGCTGACCTCGAGGAGGCCCGTATAGGAAAGATTGGCGCTCTTGATTGCCCCTAATAATGGCGAAGATGTTATTGACGAGGAGTAGTCTCCGAGTCCTTTTTGTATGCCTTCTTTTTTGCTTCGTATGCTGCCCTGCTCCGGGAAACGGATAGTGTAAAGACATTTTTTCCTTTTTGTTAATGTATAAATGGAGCTTTCATTTTGTCAGCCCTTCCCCTTGCTTTTTTGCTTTTGCGTTCCAGCATCGGCCCTTCGGGGCCTTTTCTCAGGACAACCGAGGCCTCGGGACTGGCCACGTCCCGAAGTTGAATCGACAGTCCTCCCAAACCGATATTTATGACATCGAGAATCGCCCGAGGTCCCGCAGCTTTATGAGTCATTTGGGGGCTGGAGTGATTCTACCAGTACACTCCCCGGGGAGGCCTCCCAATGTTCCGGGCCATCGAGAGCATGTGTCACGGATTATTTCATTGGTGAGGGAGGAAAACCTCAAGATGATCAGAAAAGAATGCGGATGGGGGGAAGGCGCGATTTTGCAAGTAACTTCCCCCAAGGAGAGTATCATCACATATGTTGAGGGATTCTTGAGTGTGTATATTCATGTTCTTGCACCGGGTTCCCCGGACCGGGTCGTGTTTGATTTCTGTAGAAGATATCAAGTAACGTTGGCACAGGTTCATCCCTTTCTTTGGAGAATAGTGCAGTTGATGAGATATTTTGCTAACAAGGCCAGGATAGAATTCACCCTCAGCCACCTCGTGAGGTTGTACCGGCCATTGTGCTATCAGGGCCTGATCGCTCCTGTAATCGGTAGTGAGGAGGATGAGGACCGTGGATGGATGAATTGGTTCATTTGAATCTGGACGATCAATGTTATCCCTGTAGATTTTTTGCCGTTTCTTAAGAAATGGAACTTCACACGTAAGTGCTCCGCTTGAACTGCCTTTATCTCAACATGAGGTTGTCCCCGTAACGATATCTTTTTGTTCTTTGTTTATAGCAACTCATTGGTTGCCCGACGAGGTCCCTGATTTAGCCGAATGGTCTCGTAAGCTGACAGCTTGCTCGATTTATGATAGGCGCTGGTGGCGAGATTTGTCAAAAGGGAGATGAGAGGCGAAGCATCATGGTAGGTGCCTGGCATTTTGCCCCATAAGAGATGGCTTCCTCCTTGCCGGCTCATCTGATTTATCTACTGCAGGTACCGAGAATCCTTTCGAAGCGAGGCCGAGTTCCCCGAGGGAGGAGGAGAGATTGCTGGCCCTGGGGTCAAGGAGCGCCGGTAAAAGGAAAGATGCTCCGGGGTGGGAGAAGGCTTGTAGTGAGGCGACTTCTTCGTAGCGGTTAAGGGGGAGTGATTCGGCCGACCGGCAACCTTTCGGGATTAGTGCACCATCGGACGTTGTCGCGTCCTTCGGCGAGGCTCAACGCTTTGGCCTTCTGGTGAGTTTTGACTTCTACAAGGATGTTCTGGCTCTGTGTTCCTTTTTTTATTTACCTGGCTTTCTTTCTCAGGCTTTTGAAAGGCTCACAACCGTACTGCTTCATTGCGAGGCCCCGTTATGGGAGGATCGAGATAGGGAGAAATCCCTTAAACTTCTTTGTGCGGCAAAGGAAAGTGAGCTCGTCTCTTTACGACGTGAGATGGACAGGAGCCGGGCCTAGGAGGCCCTCTTGGAGAAACAGGTACCCTGCATTTTGTGCTGGCTTGTATTCCCTTTTTGTCCTGCTGCATGACGTTTTGCTGTTTCAGTTGAAGGATAAGGCGGATAAGCTGGAACAACTCTGGGGCGAGGTTAGCAAAGACAAACGTGAATTCACCGAGCTGCAGGAGCATGTGAATGCCCATTCTATGGCAAAAGAAAGGGCTCAGGCCGGGGCTTCCGCTCTTGAGGCGCAAATTCAGGCTGCCCGTGCGAATGATTCTGCTCGGGCGAAAATGATCGTAAGACTCTCATCCGAGCTTTCAAGGGAGAAAACCGAGGTGGTAAATGTCCGGGCCGAGGTTGTGATAAATAACACCAGGACGGGATAGAATATGGCGACTTATTCAAGAAGTGCTGCCGCTGCTAAAGCTGAGCTGAAGAAGGCCCTCGATCGTGCAAACAATAGCAAGGAGTACGTGAGGTGAAGATCTTGGAGGGAAATCCTCGAGGAGATTCACGCCATGGGCTTCGATCTCTCAGGGGAGATCGAGCAAGCCAAAGGAGAGGAGTATGATGCCAAGTTCCTACTATCCGATGATGAGGACGTTGGGGAAGAGACCACCGGACTATAGCTGCCAGAAAGAAAAGGGGAATGACTGTTCCCTGCCTTCTTTGTTGTGTATATAGCTTTCATTATATGATGTAGGATGAGATTGCGCCCCATTGTCAATATGTAAAAATAAGAGGGGGAACCTCGCAATTTGTATCTTCTGTATTTCTGCTTGTTGGAGTTTCAATTGGGTCGATTCGATCTCGGACTTGCCCTTAGAATTGCGTGGTTTAACCGTCTTCGGGTTCAGTCTCCGAGTCGGGATCCGACTCGAGCTTAATTTACCCTCGACTTTTGTGTTTGTATGGGCTGGAGATGATGATTTTTATTTCTTGCCCTTGGGCGTTTGTTGTTTCAACTATTTTGGGTCTAGTCTCTGAGTCGCGTTGCGACTCGAGCTTCAATTGACCCTCAAGTTTTTTTCGATCTTCAAACTAGCGATAGTGGCTCTTATGCTGTTCGGTCATTGAGACCATTTGATATGCGGTCCTAAGGGTTGTATAGTTAATTATTTTGGATCCGGTCTCCTAATCGGGTTACGCCTCGAGCTTATTTTAATCCTCAAGTTGTCAATTTTCAAGCTGGCAACAGTGTCTCTTACGTTGTCTTGGTCGTTGAGACCTTTTAATGTGTGGCCCGGAGGCTCGTTTTGGCTGGAGACAATGGCTCTTACGCTTTTGCCCGTGTGATATTTGTAGGCTTTTTTTTCCGCTCGTTAAGGTCTTTTGAAATAATTTTGCCTGACCCGTCGTCGGTTCCGGAAGAACCTCGATTTCAAGTCATTATAGATGATGTTTGAGCACCTCAGAAGGTTTTTAGCCTGTAGGTGGAGTAGATCGATGCCTTGTGATTTGGAGCTGACATAGTCGAAGCTCATTTTTGCCTGTTGAGGGAAGCCTGTTTTAACCGGTTCTTCCAAAGTATATTCCAAGTAGTGGCCTGCGATTTTGTTTAGCGACGGTTGGGAGTCCCCAAGTCGCGTTAATTTGGCTGTATCAGACGTTTTGACTGTAGTCATATGTGTTTAGCCGGAGCCATTTTTTGATCCCGAGTGATAGTTTAGGCGACTACACCAAGGGTATGCCCTTTCGGGATTCTTACAAATGCGATGTATAGCCTAAACTTCGGGATTTTCATTCCTGTTGAGGTCTTACAGTTTTATCATGCCTGTTGAGGTTTTACAGTTTTATCATGCCTGTTGAGGTCTTACAGTTTGTGTTGCTTTGTAGAATAGATCTGGTTACACCTAGTCTGCCCACTCGGGGTCTTATAGTTTCGGGTTTTTTCCAGTGCATGGCAATAGGCGACAATATCCGAGTCATCGAGTTTGCTTAGGATCGAAGGGCGTTATTCATGAGCTCGGAGTTACCTTGCAGGAGTTTTATGAGCCCGGAGTTCCGTGGGTGCCGAATTATTGATGCTAAGTCTCCGAGTATCTCGGGTCGCATTTGGTGGAGAGATCTTTGCCGTGAGCATGTTGAAATCCCCCTTTCTGGAGTACGAGATGCCAAAAGATATTCTTTATTGCTTGGCATAAATATATGCTGTTTTGCTGTTACGAGCTCGGCCTATGCAGGCGCGGCTCCTTGGACCGTTCGGTCCGGTGCATCATTCCCTCGTGGGGCTATGTTCGTCATTTTTCGTTGTGGGGACGGTTGTAAAGAAAGTCCTGTAGGCTTGCTGAATCATTCTTGGGAAGTGCGTCGATGTTGCCTTGTTAAAAACCCTTGCTGGTAAAAACCCGTTTCGGGATAAAAAAATTCGATCAAATGAAGAGAGTGCAATAGACGCTTTGAAGCCTCAGAATCTTCGAGCGGGAGTATTGTCCCCATTACCTTGGTCGTTGTAAGCACATGATTTTTGACCCTCCCCGAGAATTTTCACATTTTTAGCGTGAATATGTGAAATTGGGTCTAGTATAGCTATTTTAACTATTTTACTTTATTTCGTTGCAAAAAAAAAGAAAATTTCAAAAAATATATATAAAAATTTTAGTTTATGTATTTCTCATAAACTTGAAAAATACAAAAATTGCACTTTATTTTTATACCTTATATAATTTCGAAAAATACAAAAATAATAATTCTATTAAAGTTTTATAGGCATTTTTAACTTTGAAAAAATACAAAAATATTACCTCATATTTTATCTTAATATTTAAAAACGAAAATTACAAAAAATAGTTTTATTAATATTTTGTAGCTATTTTTAAACCTTGAAAAATATTTAAAAAGATATAGTTTTGTTTAAATACTAGTCTTATTTTTGGTAGTTATTTTGCTTACATAGGACTAGTTAAGCAACGTGTTCCTATTTCTCGGGTCCGGGCAAAAGAATAATATTCGGGTTTAAACTACCCGGTTTTAGGCCTAATTTTCGGACCTAGCCCATAATAAACCGTGTCCAGGACACATGGGGAACCCCACCACGCGTGGGGGACATAAGTCTCGAACCCCACCACGCGTGGGGCTCATTTTTTGGGGCAAACCCATACAAATGCACGAGACTTGGACTGGAAAAGGGGGACTTGAAAATTTTTTTGGGCAGGGATACTGTTCACGTTTCTTCTTCCTCAAGAAGAAGAAGAAGCCCTAGCTAACCCCCCTCCCGTCACAGCCCATCAGCCCTTCGACCACCGGCTGCCCCACAACCCCTCCAAGCAAAACCAGTCGACACCCTCACCACCACCATCGCTGCCTTCCAAACACCGTCACCTCCAAACCGTCCAGCTCCCTCTCCGTCAACGACCACCAGTCCAAAAAACCACCCCGTCACAACCCAACACCCTAACCATCGTCTTCTTCTTTAACTCACCAAACAACCCGTCAGCCACCTTCCCCGTCGCAGCCCTAGTCTCGTCGACCACCTGTCCCGACGCCATAACCACCATCAACGACCACGACCCCTCCTCCTCCTAAGCTTCCCACCGGAAAACCAGACCCGTCGAACCCCCTCGTAACTGGCCGGAAACGAAACCAGACAACCCAAACCAGTCGCACCTACTGCCCGCTACCAGCCTCAACTCCATCGTCGTCACTATCCCCGACCCTCTTCCCCCACGTCGAAAGACAACCAACAAACCCTACCAAAACCCACGAAAAAAACCCTATACCCCCCGTCGTCAACTGCCCAAACGACCTCTCCAAACGCAGCAACAACCAGCTCCGTCAACAACCAAACAGACCTCCATAGTTGCTCCTTTCATCACCTCCAACGACCCCTTTGTTGCAGCTTCTCGCAACAGTTGCTGCGTCGAAAAATACAGCAGCTGTTGCTGCGTCGCCGCGTTGCTGAGTAGCTCAGCCGTTGCTTCAGTCCAGTGAGGTTGTTTTGTTCGTCGAGGTCCGGTACGTCGAGGCGCTGTCCGAGGTTCCGTCGTTGTTCTTCGTTCAGAAAGGTCCGGTCTGAGTTCCGTAGGAAGCACTGTTTGTCGTTCTAGGATTGTCGAGGTTCGAAGGTTGGTGTTCTTCATCCTTTGTTTCATTTCATTCATTTTGCATATTATGGTTCAAGGCAATAAATGAAAATATTCGATATGTATGAATGTCAACAATGCAATTTTGTTGTTGTGTTAAAAATGGTATTTTATGTTTAGTTACTGCATGCTCAAAGTTAATGTGAGCATATGAACGAGGTTATTCTATTTTTCATTTTTACCATGGATATTATTACCGGTTAGAATCGTTTTTTTGTTTAATCTCGGATGGCTTCACTAGTAGGAAATTGTAGTTGTTTTAAGTTTGCCCTTAAAAAGTGAAAATGAGACGAGCCTCGCAAAAATAAAAAGAAATAAAAAGAAAAAAATGCACAAGCCGCGGGGCCCTCTAAACGTATATATTAAATACTTAGATTCCGGGACGGGCCGTTTAGCAAGTTTCACGGCCCTACCCAAAAAAATAATAATGCGCTAGTTGCTTTAGGCGCGCCTTTAATAATGTTATCTCCCTAAACTCGGGTGCACATTTATGTGACCCAAATCCAAATCTCAACGGAGTCGAAATATGTCTTTAGTCACGGGCGCATTGATTGTGGCGTGGCCCGAGATGCATTTTCATGACGTTGCAAATTCTTTAAAAAAAAAATAAGAATGAGATGAGCCTCGCCAAATAAAAACACAAATTGTGGGGCCCTCAGTAAATACTTGTTTAAATTACTTAGAATTCAGGAGGGTTGTTTAGCGAATTTCACGGCCTCCGCAAAATAATAATGCGCTAGTTGCTTTAGGCGCGTCTTTAATAATTTAATTTTCTTAAACTCGGGTGTGCATTTCATGCGACCCAAATCCAAATTCTAAAACATCAAATAAAATATGTTTCGGATTGTGGGTGCATTTCATGTGACACAGTCCAAAGATATGTTTTAAGCGATGTTCACATTTCTTAATAATAATAATTAATAAAGCGGTTAAAAGATAAAATTTGCACATGGTTCATAATTGTATTAAAAATCAGATAAATAAGCCGAATATAACAGTTGAGCGACCGTGCTAGAACCACGGAACTCGGGAATGCCTAACACCTTCTCCCGGGTTAACAGAATTCCTTATCCGGATTTCTGGTACGCAGACTGTAATATAGAGTCATTATTTTCCTCGATTCGGGATTAAAATTGGTGACTTGGGACACCCTAAATCTCCCAAGTGGCGACTCTGAAATAAATAAACCAATCCCGTTTCGATTGTCCTTTAATTGGAAAAACTCCCTCGTACCCTCACGGGTACGTAAAAAGGAGGTGTGACAGCTCTGGCGACTCTGCTGGGGATTAGACCCAGAACCACTGGTTCAGGGTTAGAAATTCGAGCTTAGATAAATTGTTATATTTGGTTTTATCTGATTTTTACATGTTTGAGCGTATTGTGCTAAATGCTGCTTTTACCACTTTGATATTATTTGAATTGTATATAAACTGTGCCGAAACCCTTTTCTTCTTACCTCCGGGGAGAAGCTCGCTGGTCGAGGCTCCCTATTCTGTTAGTGTCAATACCCGAAATAAGAAAGAGGACGGATAAGTTACGAAGCCGGACGACCTTTTGGTTCCCGGTAAGTTGCCCCCTCCTCGACTCGAGTTGTCCGCTCGGGTACACTGTCTAGAACACCGACCCAGGTTATGAACTTAGAATAACTCAGCTTCATGCCGGATCCCTAGTAGGAACGCTTATTTGCATCATGTGCATTTGGCTTGGGGGACTCAACATAGGGGTTGGGTCCGTCTAGGACAAGCAACCTGAAAATAATAGACCATCTTTGGCATCCTATGTGCTACATGTTGTATTTATTCAAGGGTGAATGGGTCATTTGGCGGACCAATGACATTTGCGGACAAATGACACTCCTTATCATGCTGATCACGTTAAATAAGAAAGTTGCACTATTTTTGATAAGCATGCTATTATGTTAATTAAGCACATGGGGAACATTGTGGAATTCAAGAAACCTTGGTATTCCACATGTCCCCCACGCTTCATTTTTGGGAAAAGCACATGGGGACCATTTGTGGAATCCAAGAAGTCTTGGAATTCCACATGTCCCCCACGCTTCATTTTTGGGAAAAAGCACATGGGGAACATTTGTGGAATCCAAGAAGTCTTGGAATTCCCCATGTCCCCCATGCCACATTTTTGAAAATAATAACAAAATAATAATAAATAAAAAAGAGCATTGGAAAATTCAAAAAGATTTTATATGTTGTCATCATTTTCCACAAATCAGAAAATCGTGAAAAGATGAGAAAATGGCAGTGTAGAGATATAACTACTTACTTTTAGAAGGAAAAAACCAATGTCCAAGTAGTATCGAAACTCTGCCGAAATTTTGAGAAAATGAAAAGAAATGTCTTATTGGTTTGTTATATTAAAAGCAAAGGAAAAATAGAAAAAAAATCATCATTGTTCTGTCTTGTTTTTTCAGAAAATATAGAAAAGAAAATAGTTTGTTTTGCCATGAAAATGAAAATGAAAAGAGTCTGGTTTTTAAAATGTTATATTTTATTTTGTTTGTCTGTGAATATGCCAAAAATAAAAACAAAAAGAGTCGGGTGTTGAACGTGATTTTATTATTTGTTCCAAAATAAATATATATATAATCCAAAAAAAATTTTAAAAGAAAATTCAAAATTCAAAAAAATATTTTTTTTAAAAATAAAATAAAATAAATAAATAATAAAAAAAAATCCGAAAATATTTTGATTCTTCTTTTAAAAAAAAAAATTTCAAAATTCAAAAAATATTTTTTTTAAGCATTTCTTTTGTTAAAGGTAAAAATTCCAAAAAAAAACATTTTCCTTTTTCCTTAGAATAAGAAAAACAAATGAAAAAAAGAAGGAATGTTTTATGTTTTACGTTAGTTAGTTTGTTTGTTATGAACGAAAAATAACAGTTTGTTTGTTTTCTATATATATATAAAAAAAAGAGAGAATAGAAAATGGAAAAGGGTATTCTCAAAAATAGTTTATTTGCCCGAACTACGCGGGTTTGATTCTCACCGGATGTGAGATACGTAGGCAACCCTCATCGGGTCCAACCCCCTTTTGCTAAAAAAGCCAAAAACAAAAAAATAAAGAATGTCAAAATTTTAATTTTGTCATAAATAAGTCGGGTGATGTCCAACCCCACCTTTTGCTAAAATAGCCAAAAGAAAATAAATAAATAATAATAATAAAAAAAAACATTCAAATTTTTAATTTTATCATAAATAAGTCGGGTGATGTCCAACCCCACCTTTGCTAAAAAATTTCAAAAACAGATAAATAATAATAAAAGAATAATATGTCAAATTTTAATTTTGTCATAAAGAAGTCGGGTGACGCTGTTTTATCAAGACATAGCCGAATGTTCCCGAAAGGGACGCCAGAAGGCTGACTTTGCATAAACAGCAACCTTCGGGTCATTTTTAAGATTTGGTCCAGTTGACCCACACAGCCTAAAAATCTTCGTCCCCGAGACGTTGAAAGGCCGTGTTTGCAATATTGACTTTTCTAATTTGAAAAACAATAAAAAAGAGTTATAAATAAGTCAGGTGATGCTGATTTGTCATAAATAGCCGAATGTTCCCGAAAGGGACGCCGGAAGGCTGACTTTGCATAAACAGCCACTTTTTGGGTCATGTTTAAGATTTTTGGTCTAGTTGACCCACACAGCCCTATAAATCTTCGTCCCCGAGACGCTGAAGGGCCGTGTTTGCAATACCAGGCTTTTATTGTAATTTGAAAAAAAAACAAAGAGTCAGCGGCCAGGTGAATACCGTTTGGATTTTTAGTCAAAAATAAGCCGAGCCAGCTTCGGCCGCGTCTTAAACCGTTCTTGCCGAAATAGCCTTAGAGTATCTTTCAGTTGTCGAAAGGTTATTTTCGTAAAAGAACGAACAAGTTTGTTAAAGTGTCATAAAATAATCCTCCCCGGCCTCAAAATTCATGTGAAATTTGGAAGGGGCCACATTTGCAAAAAATAACCATTTGGTTGCATTTGTCGAACAGAGAAATGGAGCTGGAATTTTGTTTTTTTTTCTGCCAATCTTTTGATTAGAACATGCAGTTTGTTTGATTTTCAAGTTTGCGGGTCATCTTTAAATCCTTGAAACCCAGTTTGTTCTAATATGAAAATTGAAAAATGTTTACTGTTGTTTATCTTTTATTGGTCCGAACTACGCAAGGTCTGATTCATGCGGGGTCATGATACGTAGGCAATCTCCATAAGATTCGACCACAACAACAAAAAAAAAAGAAATGAAATGAAAAAAAGAAAATGAAAAAAGAATGAAAAAAGAATGAAAAAAAAATGAAAAAGAAAAAGCGAAAAAAAAGAAAAAAAAGAAAAACATCGAAAAAGAAAAAGAAAAAAAAGATGTTGTTAATAATGAGGACCGACTGAGTCCATTCTAACCTGTTTGTTTTGCAAAAAAGTTAAGGTGGTTGGTTTGTGGTAAGCCGGACAATGACACCCGGAATCCTTTACTTGCACCTCATGATGCACACTCTGCGGGGATCAGGCCTGATGATAGAAGCATTCCAGTCCTATTGGGAACTTGTTGACTAAGGGTAATGATATTGAAGTTGGCAATGGTCTTGACAATACTAATGCAAAGCTCAGTGGCTAAGATGCCAAGTTTGATAAAGTGGGAGGACGCTCCGTTCCTTGGTTAGCAAGAAAGAAGCTGTTGGTGGCTTATTTTGTTGTCATTCCTGTTCGGATTATTCTTAGGGTTGTAATCCAAGTATTGTCTTGTGTCAAACCTTCCTATCTTTCCATTTTGACATATAAGTTTGTTTAAGTTTTGTCGAGGCTGGGTTAGAATTTTATTCTGGTTGTTTTGTTTGTCTGGTCATTCAAACCATTTCACCGGTAATCTAATGCAAAATCCGGTCCTTTTTATTTCAAGTTTTGTTTAGTCCTTTTATCATTTTTTATTCAATACCGATTCTAGGGACATGACATGCACACCCAATTTGGGCCTAGTCTTTAAAGTTAATCATAAAACCCCAGAAAGGCGATCAATCCATTTAAAGAAAATAAGGACGGTTTGAGATTATTCAGAGCTCGAGTCATGTGGAACTGGGGCAAGTTAAGCACAAAGAAAACCGTTAAAAGCAAGATTCGCCAAACTGGCATGAGGGTTGTTCAAGATAATGAGAGTTAGAGTGTCGCCCAACGGTGTTTTAGAAGTGACAAATGAACAAACAGATGTTGAATATAATTGTCAAGTCCGGCACCATCGGAAGAGACTATAAATCTATTGTTTAATTGTGTTGTTTGCACTTGGCATGTTTTGAGGACTGGAATGACGAAGGCATTTTGTTCTGCTACCCAAACACTTTTATCCTTCGTTACCCCTTTGAGCCTTATTTATTTTCTTTCATACCCCTCGTTCGGAATTAGTAGCAACGAATAAAATACGCGAGCATGGCGGGTAAGAGAAAAGAAAGAAAAGAAAACAACAAAATGGAAAAAGAAGAATAAAAGAAAAAGAGAGAAAGAAGAAAAACGACAAAAGAAAATGAGAAAAGAAAAAGAGAAAAGAAAAATGATAACAAAAAGCAAAAAAAGGAAAGTCAAATGAAAAAGAGGAATTGGGAACTACGTTTGACCTGATTCCTCAAAGAGGATACGTAGGCGCTTCACGGCTCGGTCATAGTTTTGAAAAATGAAAAAAATCAATTAAAATATCCCCAAGCAAGAAACTGGGGCAAAAGTTGCGTTTGTTGTAAATAAATCTAATTCCGAAGGTTGTAATTAATAACCCAAAATTAATGCATTTTTGAGCCTTTAATACCCTTTCTTTCTAGCCCTATCCAAAACCCACATTACGGTCCAAAGAAAGACCTTCTGACCAGTCTTCAAAAGATGCCAAGTCAGACAAATGAAGAGTCTTACCGGCGCACATAACATTCTGTTCCACAGCAGAAAGGACTCTAATCTCCAACAGAAAGAGTCATACCGGCAACACTCCAAATCCCCAGCTGGAGAGAGACATAAAACGAGAGAGTCTTATTGGTGAAAACCTTCACAGGCACCATAAGGCGATGAAAGCTGAGAGAAGAACCCAAAAATGAGAGAGACTTGATAGTGAAAACCCTTCGGGCACTACAAGTCGAATAAGATTGAGAATCAGATGGGGAATCGCCAATTGAAGATCTTGAAAGATGATTGACGGCAGAGGATAGGCCACATATGCATGTCATGGCCATTAGAGTCGGTATCTGCGTTTGATAGGTTTTTATTTATAGTTTCTTTTGTAAAAGAGTCATCGTTTCCTTTGTCTTTTATTTTGTTTCTGTTATCTTTCTCCTTTCATAAAAAATTTTTTCCCCAATAGAGTCTGTCCGGTCAGAACAAGTATGAAATGACTTCAAAATAGGCCATCAGCTTTCCAAAATGAGATCTGACTAGTACATCCAAGTGGTATAGTCAGCGAGGAACAAGCGCGAGGCCAGTGTCAAAATATATATCCCCAGCAAAAGGCCCATGAACAAAGCAAGGAGAGCAGTGAGCATGATTTGGCGAAATCAATGCTAGACTAAAAGGTCGGGGAAATGCCAGTTTCCAAGCTATGCCACAAAAGAAGAGGGATATCCCCCAGGAGGAAGGGATTATCCCCAGCACATAATATCATCCCCAACAAGTTGTGCAACGCAAAGCAAGGAAGGAAAAAGGAAAATCCATCCCGTTGGGAGTATCACAACCAACCACCATGTTTTAAACTAACAAATTTTGTTTGATTTGAAACAGGTAAAGGAAATGGCATTGAGGCAGAAACGCATGCCACAAGGGATATTATCAAACTGGGGCAGAAAATTTTCCTTCCATTTAGAAAATTTTCTGGAAGTCAGGTACCCCCAGCTGATAACATTTTACCCCTAACAGGTAAGTAAAGAATTCCCCAACAGTGTTATCCCTAGCGGTTGCGAGTAGTCCAACACAAGGTTGGAAAGTCGGTATCCTCAGCGGTTAGACTTCAAAGGAGGAAGCTAATAATAATAATAATAATAATAAATAGAAGAAAAAAAAATAATTATCCCCAGCTGATAACATTTTACCCCCCCAACAGGTAAGTAAATAATTCCCCAACAGTGTTATCCCCAGCAAGTATTCGAGGTAAGACATTTTCAAGTCTTAAGGATATTTTGGGTTCATCCGCCCTCGAATAGGATATTTTGGGTTCATCCGCCCTCGAATAGGATATTTTGGGTTCATCCGCCCTCAAATAGGATATTTTGGGTTCATCCGCCCTCGAATAGGATATTTTGGGTTCATCCGCCCTCGAATAGGATATTTTGGGTTCATCCGCCCTCGAATAGGATATTTTGGGTTCATCCGCCCTCGAATAGGATTTTTTGGGTTCATCCGCCCTCGAATGAGATATTTTGGGTTCATCCGCCCTCGAATAGGATATTTTGGATTCATCCGCCCTCGAATAGGATATTTTGGGTTCATCCGCCCTCAAATAGGATATGTCGGGTTCATCCGCCCTCAAATAGGATATGTCGGGTTCATCCGCCCTCAAATAGGATATGTCGGGTTCATCCGCCCTCAAATAGGATCTGTTGGGTTCATCCGCCCTCAAATAGGATATGTCGGGTTCATCCGCCCTCAAATAGGATATGTCGGGTTCATCCGCCCTCAAATAGGATCTGTCGGGTTCATCCGCCCTCAAATAGGATCTGTCGGGTTCATCCGCCCTCAAATAGGATCTGTCGGGTTCATCCGCCCTCAAATAGGATCTGTCGGGTTCATCCGCCCTCAAATAGGATATGTCGGGTTCATCCGCCCTCAAATAGGATCTGTATTTTCAAAGTTATTGTTGAAGACAGGCGCCCACCTGAATAACGAGAGGAATACATTTTGTCTTTTCATTTCTGTTCTAGGTCACCCACCAGTATAATGCGGGAATACATTTTAAGTTCTAGGTCGCCCACCAGTAAAATGCAGGAATACATTTAAGTTCTAGGTCGCCCACCAGTATAATGCGGGAATACTTTTAAGTTCTAGGTCGCCCACCAGTAAAATGCGGGAATACATTTTAAGTTCTAGGTCACCCACCAGTATAATGCGGGAATACATTTTAAGTTCTAGGTCGCCCACCAGTATAATGCGGGCATATCATTTTTCATATCTTTACAACCAGGCGCCCACCTGTATAACGAGAGGAATACATTTTAGTCTTTTTTTTACTTTCAAGTGTTGAAATTGGGAGCCCGCCCAGATAATAGAGGCATACATTCAGTCTTTTATTTTAAGTGTTGAAATTGGGAGCCCGCCCAGATAACAGAGGCATACATTCAGTCTTTTTATTTTTTTAGTGTTGAAATTGGGAGCCCGCCCAGATAACAGAGGCATACATTCAGTTTTTACTTTCAAGTGTTGAAATTGGGAGCCCGCCCATAATAACAGAGGAATACATTCAGTCTTTAATTTTAAGTGTTGAAATTGGGAGCCCGCCCAGATAACAGAGGCATACATTCAGTCTTTTATTTCAAGTGTTGAAATTGGGAGCCCGCCCAGATAATAGAGGCATACATTCCACGTCTTTACCCATAGGAGATGCATTTCCTCCTAAGTTTTAGTTTTACCCATAGGAGATGCATTTCCTCCTAGGTTTGTTCAGTTTTACCCATAGGAGATGCATTTCCTCCTAAGTTCAGTTTTACCATTAGGAGACGCACTTCCTAAGAATAGGTTCACCAATAGGAGACGCACTTCCTAAGCAAGTTTTATCAGTAGGAGACGCACTTCCTAAGATAAGTTTCACCAGTAGGAGACGCACTTCCTAAGTTCAGTTTCACCAATAGGAGACGCACTTCCTAAAAATATTTCACCAGTAGGAGACGCACTTCCTAAGCAAGTTTCACCAGTAGGAGACGCACTTCCTAAGCAAGTTTCACCAGTAGGAGACGCACTTCCTAAGCAAGTTTTATCAGTAGGAGACGCACTTCCTAAGAAATATTTCACCAGTAGGAGACGCACTTCCTAAGCAAGTTTCATCAGTAGGAGACGCACTTCCTAAGATCAGTTTCACCATAGGAGACGCACTTCCTAAGTTTCAGTTTCACCAATAGGAGACGCACTTCCTAAGTCAGTTTCACCATAGGAGACGCACTTCCTAAAGTTCAGTTTCACCATAGGAGACGCACTTCCTAAAGTTCAGTTTCACCATAGGAGACGCACTTCCTAAGTTCATTTCACCCATAGGAGACGCACTTCCTAAAAATAATTTCACCAATAGGAGACGCACTTCCTAAAAATAATTTCACCAATAGGAGACGCACTTCCTAAGAATAGTTGTACCAATAGGAGACGCACTTCCTAAAATTCAGTTCTATCATAGGAGACGCACTTCCTAAGTTCAGTTTATCATAGGAGACGCACTTCCTAAATTGATTTCACCAATAGGAGACGCACTTCCTAAGCCAAGTTTTACCAATAGGAGACGCACTTCCTAAGCTAAGTTTTACCAATAGGAGACGCACTTCCTAGATCCATTGTACCAATAGGAGACGCACTTCCTAAGAATAGGTTCACCCAGTAGGAGACGCACTTCCTAAGAACAGTTTCACCCAATAGGAGACGCACTTCCTAAGTTTATTGTACCCAATAGGAGACGCACTTCCTAAGTTTATTGTACCCATAGGAGACGCACTTCCTAAGTTTATTGTACCCACAGGAGACCCACTTCTTCAAAGTTTAGTTTTACCCGTAGGAGACGCACTTCCTAATCGAGGTTTTATTCATAGGAGACGCACTTCCTAGTTCTAGTCACTGAAGTTTTCACCCTTAGGAGACGCACTTCCTAGTTTAGCTCATTCTGATTCAACCATAGAAGACACACTTTCTAGTTTGAGTCATTGAGGTTTTTATTTTAGCAGACACATTTTCTAGCAAGAGTTTTGGTTTTGCTCAGAGGAGAGGCACATCCTAGCCTAGTCTTTAGTTTACTCTCATCATTGCATCAGCAGTGTCAGTGAGTTACAATTTTGCTAACGACTCACAAACCTTCCCAGTACAAACTGGGTTAAGAAATTTTGTTTGTTTTGTTTGTTTTGATTGTCAGGGACCCGCCTGTAGAACGGAGAAAACATTTTTCAAAATCAAGCAGTGACCCACTGGAGAGCAGAAGGATTACAACAAAAATCCCCAGCACTCAATCCAAGATAGAAGCAACAAGAATCTCGCCCCAAGAATGCGAGTCAACAGTCTGAGAGGGTCAACAAAAGCTAGTCACAAAAAAAAAAAAAGAAGAAAAAGAAAAAAGAAAAATGAATGAATCCGAAATACGGAAGTGGAGAACAAATGTGGTCTGCTCAAGAACTAGCACCTACAACTAGCAAGTATCAAGGTTCAGATCCAAAGTCTGTATGAAGCACCATTCAAGACTCAAGACCAAGTTTCAGAAGACTTAAGAGATAGGAATCCTTGTAACTAGTAGCTGATAGGCTTAGTTAGTCTTTTTCAGTTTTCATTTTTGTTGTAATGACAGGACCGCGGACCGGAACCTCAACGGAACGGCACCTCGATCGGCTCTCCACCTCGGTACACTTCACTATCTCTCTCATTCCCGAACTACACGTGGCCTGATTCCTGTATAACCAAGGATATGTAGGCAGCTCAGATACCAGGGCTCGGTCACATTCCCTCCCTTTCCTTAAGTGTAGTCCGTCCAAGTAATGGTCGGGTCAAAAACACGGCTAGTCGTTCTTTGTCGGAAAACTCTTCGTGTTTCCAGTCAAAGAGGGGCAGCTGTAAGCACGTGATTTTTGACCCTCCCCGAGAATTTTCACATTTTTAGCGTGAATATGTGAAATTGGGTCTAGTATAGCTATTTTAACTATTTTACTTTATTTCGTTGCAAAAAAAAGAAAATTTCAAAAAATATATATAAAAATTTTAGTTTATGTATTTCTCATAAACTTGAAAAATACAAAAATTGCACTTTATTTTTATACCTTATATAATTTCGAAAAATACAAAAATAATAATTCTATTAAAGTTTTATAGGCATTTTTAACTTTGAAAAAATACAAAAATATTACCTCATATTTTATCTTAATATTTAAAAACGAAAATTACAAAAAATAGTTTTATTAATATTTTGTAGCTATTTTTAAACCTTGAAAAATATTTAAAAAGATATAGTTTTGTTTAAATACTAGTCTTATTTTTGGTAGTTATTTTGCTTACATAGGACTAGTTAAGCAACGTGTTCCTATTTCTCGGGTCCGGGCAAAAGAATAATATTCGGGTTTAAACTACCCGGTTTTAGGCCTAATTTTCGGACCTAGCCCATAATAAACCGTGTCCAGGACACATGGGGAACCCCACCACGCGTGGGGGACATAAGTCTCGAACCCCACCACGCGTGGGGCTCATTTTTTGGGGCAAACCCATACAAATGCACGAGACTTGGACTGGAAAAGGGGGACTTGAAAATTTTTTTGGGCAGGGATACTGTTCACGTTTCTTCTTCCTCAAGAAGAAGAAGAAGAAGCCCTAGCTAACCCCCCTCCCGTCACAGCCCATCAGCCCTTCGACCACCGGCTGCCCCACAACCCCTCCAAGCAAAAACCAGTCGACACCCTCACCACCACCATCGCTGCCTTCCAAACACCGTCACCTCCAAACCGTCCAGCTCTCTCTCCGTCAACGACCACCAGTCCAAAAAACCACCCCGTCACAACCCAACACCCTAACCATCGTCTTCTTCTTCAACTCACCAAACAACCCGTCAGCCACCTTCCCCGTCGCAGCCCTAGTCTCGTCGACCACCTGTCCCGACGCCATAACCACCATCAACGACCACGACCCCTCCTCCTCCTAAGCTTCCCACCGGAAAACCAGACCCGTCGAACCCCCTCGTAACTGGCCGGAAACGAAACCAGACAACCCAAACCAGTCGCACCTACTGCCCGCTACCAGCCTCAACTCCATCGTCGTCACTATCCCCGACCCTCTTCCCCCACGTCGAAAGACAACCAACAAACCCTACCAAAACCCACGAAAAAAACCCTATACCCCCTGTCGTCAACTGCCCAAACGACCTCTCCAAACGCAGCAACAACCAGCTCCGTCAACAACCAAACGGACCTCCATAGTTGCTCCTTTCATCACCTCCAACGACCCCTTTGTTGCAGCTTCTCGCAACAGTTGCTGCGTCGAAAAATACAGCAGCTATTGCTGCATCGCCGCGTTGCTGAGTAGCTCAGCCGTTGCTTCAGTCCAGTGAGGTTGTTTTGTTCGTCGAGGTCCGGTACGTCGAGGCGCTGTCCGAGGTTCCGTCGTTGTTCTTCGTTCAGAAAGGTCCGGTCTGAGTTCCGTAGGAAGCACTGTTTGTCGTTCTAGGATTGTCGAGGTTCGAAGGTTGGTGTTCTTCATCCTTTGTTTCATTTCATTCATTTTGCATATTATGGTTCAAGGCAATAAATGAAAATATTCGATATGTATGAATGTCAACAATGCAATTTTGTTGTTGTGTTAAAAATGGTATTTTATGTTTAGTTACTGCATGCTCAAAGTTAATGTGAGCATATGAACGAGGTTATTCTATTTTTCATTTTTACCATGGATATTATTACCGGTTAGAATCGTTTTTTTGTTTAATCTCGGATGGCTTCACTAGTAGGAAATTGTAGTTGTTTTAAGTTTGCCCTTAAAAAGTGAAAATGAGACGAGCCTCGCAAAAATAAAAAGAAATAAAAAGAAAAAAATGCACAAGCCGCGGGGCCCTCTAAACGTATATATTAAATACTTAGATTCCGGGACGGGCCGTTTAGCAAGTTTCACGGCCCTACCCAAAAAAATAATAATGCGCTAGTTGCTTTAGGCGCGCCTTTAATAATGTTATCTCCCTAAACTCGGGTGCACATTTATGTGACCCAAATCCAAATCTCAACGGAGTCGAAATATGTCTTTAGTCACGGGCGCATTGATTGTGGCGTGGCCCGAGATGCATTTTCATGACGTTGCAAATTCTTTTAAAAGAAAAAATAAGAATGAGATGAGCCTCGCCAAATAAAAACACAAATTGTGGGGCCCTCAGTAAATACTTGTTTAAATTACTTAGAATTCAGGAGGGTTGTTTAGCGAATTTCACGGCCTCCGCAAAATAATAATGCGCTAGTTGCTTTAGGCGCGTCTTTAATAATTTAATTTTCTTAAACTCGGGTGTGCATTTCATGCGACCCAAATCCAAATTCTAAAACATCAAATAAAATATGTTTCGGATTGTGGGTGCATTTCATGTGACACAGTCCAAAGATATGTTTTAAGCGATGTTCACATTTCTTAATAATAATAATTAATAAAGCGGTTAAAAGATAAAATTTGCACATGGTTCATAATTGTATTAAAAATCAGATAAATAAGCCGAATATAACAGTTGAGCGACCGTGCTAGAACCACGGAACTCGGGAATGCCTAACACCTTCTCCCGGGTTAACAGAATTCCTTATCCGGATTTCTGGTACGCAGACTGTAATATAGAGTCATTATTTTCCTCGATTCGGGATTAAAATTGGTGACTTGGGACACCCTAAATCTCCCAAGTGGCGACTCTGAAATAAATAAACCAATCCCGTTTCGATTGTCCTTTAATTGGAAAAACTCCCTCGTACCCTCACGGGTACGTAAAAAGGAGGTGTGACAGTCGTTGTCCTACACAATAGCTACCGTGAAGTAGAAGATGGAAAGAGGGATGGGCGATTATACCTTGGTGGCGACGACACTTCTCGAGTTCTGGCGCTTATTCGGCGGTTGCTAAGTGGTCCTTTATTTGAACTCATTTGGGGTGATCATCAAAAAATCGCGTGGACGATGTGTTGAGGCTCGTTTATTTTGTTCCTTTTTGCTATTCCTCCTTCTCGCAATTGATTTTAAGCCCGACTGCTGAGAAGTTCCCAAATGTGCCCGTTATCGAGCAATCAGGCCACTTCATCGCGGAGCTTCCTACAATCTTCGGTTCGGTGCCCGTGCGAGTTGTGAAACTCGCAAACCAAATTGTAGTTCCTGTGGGAAGGATCTGATTGTAACGGTCTAGGCCATCTGGCGTCCCTGATTTTGCTAATGGCAAACACAATGTCTGACACATCGACGTTGAAGCTGTACTCTGATAGGCGGGGTGCCCCTGTCGGCCCTATGTACCCATTAAAGCCACCCCTGTTGAGGGGTCCCCAAGGGTTCTGTCCTTGGTTTACCGATCGGCCATTATGAGGCAGATTGTGCTTTGGAGTGTTTCTCCTATCATCGGGGTATGGCTGGTACCTTTCTTTGTTCGATCTTGACTCCTTCGCCAAGAGCCTACTCGGGTATACTAAGCCTGAAGGGGCTCCCAGCTGGTCGTCCTCGACCCTGATCTTTGACTGGTATCGATTATGGACGTCCGACCAGGTTATGGCGGGATACTCGATCAAGTTCTCTTTCAGCTGCCTCGATGCCACCGACCTTCGTTCATTTAGGCCTTGAGTAAAGGACTGCACTGCCCAGTCGTCGGAGACCGGGGGGAGCTCCATTCGTTCTGTCTGAAAACGGGACAGGAATTCTCGCAGCATTTCGTTCTCCCTTCGCTTTATCTTGAATACTTCGAGCTGCCTTGTTGCTACCTTGATGGCGCCAGCGTGCGCCCTTACGAAGGAGTCCTCCAGCGTGGCAAACGAATCTATGGAATTGGGAGCCAGGTTGTGGTACCATATCATGGCCCCCTTCGAGAGCGTTTCTCCAAATTTCTTCAGCAAGACCGACTCGATCTTGTCGTTTTTCATGTCGTTCCCTTCACCGTGCACGTGTAGGCGGTGACTTGTTCGTTGGGATCCGTGGTCCCGCTGTATTTTGAGAGTTCTCACATTCTAAACTTCTTTGGAATGGGTTTCAGATCCGCTTCCTCCGGGAATAGCCGTTGCACGAACTTTCTCGAATCTACACCTTTCAGGGCCGGGGGTGCTCCCGGGATCTGATCCACCCTAGAGTTGTAGGTCTTGACCTTTTTATCATTGGACGCTATCATTTTCTCACCCGATTCGATCCTTCTGGTGAGGTCCTCAAGCATATTTATTATGGAAGGATCGGCTACCGATCCGTTATCGCTTGCTCTCTTGGGTATTTGTTCGGCGGGGGGAGCTATTTCCGGTGCTGTTGTGCTGGGAGTCTTCGGATGGCTTTGCAACTGGGTAATGGCCAATTGTTGTGCCTGCAACATTTCAAAAATAACATGAAGACTAACTTCCTGTTCTTCCCGGGCCAGGGTTTTTTGAGCTTCCTGTCGGTCGTTGTGCCATATGCTTCTGTCGGTGTGAGAAGTTTCGTTGACTTGTTATGCATCGTTCAAATCCGCGTCCGCTAGAATCCGTCCGGGCGTGTTATCAGGATTCTGTGGTGGTGCTCCAGCAGCCGGGACGGCCATGCCGTTTTCCCCGTGGTTTTCGAGGTTGTCGTTCTCGACTCTATTTACCGAGCCAAACATTTTGACGTGAAATCAAAAGGTTTTGGACAAGAAAAAGTGTGAAAGATATTGTGTGTTTGTGCAATGAAACCAGCAAGAAAATAATCACTATTAATTTTACCCCCACGGTGGGCGTCAAATTGTTTACCGTGAAAATGGTAATAACAATTAGATTTATAAATGGGATTCTAAAAATACGTGATCTATTCTCGAGCTAGTCGTTTAGGGCAGTTGATGCTAAGAATACAAAGTTTAAGGATGAAATACAAGCTAAAGACGGAGCGATAACCAAATTTGAAGGCTTACTACCTGTGTTTGTTTTACCAGGGGGACATAGGCTAAAACGAGCAGTTGAACGAGCCGAGGAACTTGCTGTCCGGGTGTAGGATCAGTCGATGAGGGGCCTCGGGGCCAATGTTCGGGTTGAGCTCGAGCTATCTGGGATGGTCGAGAATGGGATAACAGTTAATGATATGATTAAACAAGGCTCTTTATAGACAATACTAAGCAATATAATGAAGAACAAGTAAGAGAGCAATAGATATTAAAGTGTCCTCGGGCCAGCGAGAACGAGCAGGTTAGAAAGAAGAGAGAGAGAGAGAGAGAGAGAGAGAGAGAGAGAGAGAGAGAGAGAGAGAGAGAGAGAGAGAGAGAGAGATTATTGCACTTGTGGAGAAATGGAGCAACATCAGCCCTTTACAAAGTGGCATGGATTCCCCTTATATAGGTGAGGGAATACCATATAGTACAGAATGCATTGAATATAAAGATATGGGGATGGGAGGGCTAGGCATGGTACTAGTGTTTACTGATTCTAGCTTCTTGCCTCGGGAATCCCCCGTCCTCGACACCTTCATTGGGTCGCGGACAAATTCTCTATCCTCAGAATCTTTGCTGGGTCGCGGATGAACCTCGAGGGACGGAGCTCAATCGTAATCCTGCAGCCTCGAGATGCCGATATGTCTTCCCGAATGTACCTTAATAGCGGGAAATAGACCCCCCTGATTTCACCGCATACAATCTAAAATGGTGATTCCTTCCTCCCTTAACCGATTTCATCAATAAACTACCCACAAGGGTTCATTAATCTCACATACTACAAATGGGTGTCACATGCATGGACTATTTCTAACCCCACAATATATTTAAACTCTTAATCTCTTTCATGAAATTTTAGGAGTAAGACTTACCCAAATAGATGATAATCTAGTGGCTAGCTTCCTTGATTCTTGAAGATTTAGGCAAGATTGGATGATTGGGATGCTAGGTTCCCTCTTTCTCCCTCTAAATGTCTCTTAACTCTCTCTAAAATCATCAGATAAACTTCCAAAAATAATCCCCAAAGGCTATTTATGAAAATGGGCCCGGGTTATAAAGATAGGAAAATGGACCCTCCAATTCAGGTCTGCGATTGCAAAATGGACCGCATAACAGGTATGCGGCCCGTAAAATGGGACGCGAATATGATGCCCAGGAATTGGGCTGCACCGGACCGGTCTATGGCATGTCTGCGGTCTGTAGACCACTTATGCGGCCGCAGAATGGGTTCTAGAATCGCCCAACAAATTTCCTCATCCTAACTCTGCGACAGAAGTGCGGACCACAAAATAAGTATGCAATTGCACAATGGACCGCGAAACAACTCTCAAAATTCAACAACTTTTCTACCCAACTCCACGATGATTATATAGCTCGCAAAACGGTTCTGCGATCGCAAAGCAGACCGCAGAAATGCCTTCTTCTGCCAAAAACTTTCATTCACTCCTTTGTGCATTATTCAACCCAAAGCCGCAGAGATAAATTTACTACTTATGAACACTTTAGCCTAACTCGGCACCACAAAACCTTAAATTACTTAGTGAAATTCTTTGGGGCCTTACACCGGCGGTGTTCACCGGTAGTGTTATCTCCCATTTAGTAGTTTCACATGCCATGTTGAATCCGTTCAACACCCGAACTGATGGCATTACTTGGTCTTGTAGACCCAACTTTTCCACGACCTTCGATCTGATGATGATGGCTGAGCTACCTGGATCAATCAACACACGTTTAACTCAAAATTTATTTATAAGTACGAATATTATCAGTGCATCATTGTGCGGTTGTACGATGCCTTCGGCGTCCTCATTAGTGCGCTTTAGTATGGGTCCCCGGGGGACATCGACCCCTCCAACAATCATGTTGATGATGTGTTGTGGTTCCTCCTGTTCAGTTTGCTTGTTGGAGTCCCTGATCCTGAAGTGTTTTTTGGCTCGATCACTCCAAATTCCCGGAGATGCCCGTTGTTGAATAACTAGGCTACTTCTTCTTTTAATTGCTGATAGTCCTCGGTTCTATGTCCATGAGTACCATGATACTTACACACCAAGTTAGGGTCTTTCTGGTTAAGGTCGGACTACAATGGCCGAGTATATTTGGTATCATTGATGTGCCCTAACTAGCGCAAAATACACATTTAAATATGCTCGCTAGTCGAATATAGTAAAATATAATATCGTATCCACATGGATTGGAGTTAAGCTGTATTACTGTAATTTGTAGTTATATTTCTATCCAAGATGATCAACGATTGAGATTTATGTGATTCAAGATGAAATTAACTAAGAGTCTAAACTATTGGCTAATGACATTCGACGCAAGTAATGAGCAAAGAAGGTTATCAATGGGAGAAGATTGAGTTTTGATAGGATAGGTGCAAGATAATTATTTGGGATCTAACTCTAGATAATTCACTTCTAATGTTCAAGTGAGTCTCTCAAATTCACTCAATTATTAGTTCAACCATTTAGTAGAAACTCCTCTCTCGATTAAGTATCAACCTCACACACACATTGGCATAACTCATTCAGGATTGGACTCATCAAGACAATCTAGTCAAAGCAGTTAAGAAAAGTTAAGATTATACAATTTAAGGTACTTATACAGGAGTCAAAAACTGAGCCTAAGCATCACAATTAAAGCACTCACTATTCTAAAGGCATAACAAAGTCAAGAGAAATTGCTTCAATTCAAATCATAGCACAAGGTTTCCTACTTCTAACAAAATAAAAACTAACTACACCTAGTTCAAAAAACTCTTGGAAAAGAACCGCGGCCCAAAGAAAAACCAAGGGAGAATTATTACACTACCTACAAAAGAAATTTTTTGGTCTTTTTCTTTCGACTTTAATCCCTTGAAAAACCTGTCGAATGATATCATCGAGAAAAATCGAAAATTTTAAAGATTTTTTAATGTTTTTTTCAATATTTTCATCTATCTAACTACTAACATGAACAAAAAGAAACTAAACTAACAAAAGTAAAAGTAAAACTAACAAACATACATACAACATACAAATATTCCCCCACCCCACACTATAAGTTGTGGCATGTCCCATGACACACAATTAAAAAGCATAAGGTATAGGAGACTTCTCTGAATATCTAATCTGCATCTGAATCAAAGTCAGGCTCCACTCTTCGCACCCGAACTAGTGCACACATCCATGCAGACAACTTCTTCTCATCTTTCTTGGGGTACGCCCACACACTCATCTTTTTTACTAATTGGAGCATTCTCTTTTGTACCCTTCACTTTCCATTCAACACTTGCAGCTGGCTTCTCTTTTTTCACCCCCGTTTCTACATGCATCTTGAAAGTTACAGTCTCATCACCCACTGGAAGCATGATTTTTCTATCATATATGTCTAATATTGCTTTACTTGTTGCTAAAATGGTATTCCTAGGATTAAGGGTATCTCCTTATTCTCCTCCATCTTCACCACTATTAAGTCTACAGGAAATACAAACTTATCTACCCAAACTAATACATCTTCAACTATTCCCTTGAGTATCACAGTTGTTTTGTCTACCAGCTGCAATGATATTCGTGCAGACCTTATCTTTCCAAGTTCATTCTCCAGTTTCCTATAAATAGACAAAGGCATTAAATTAATTAAGGCATTAGAATCATATAAAGATTTATCAAAGTTAAGAGTACCTAAAGATTAAGGTATAGTAAAACTCCCTAGATCTCCACACTTTTGTGGGAGTTTGTTTTGCAAGATTGCATTGCAATGCTCTGTATGCTTGACCACTGAGGTCTCTTCTATCTTCTTTTTCTTTGTAAGGATCTCCTTCAAGAATTTGGCATAAGCTGGCATTTGTGAGAGAACTTCTGTGAATGGCAAATTTACATTAACTTGCCTCAGCATATCTAGAAATCTCTCAAACTACTAGTCCAGCTTTTCTCTATATAGCTTTTGAGAAAAAGGTAGAGCAGGCATATGTTCGCTCACATCATGTTCCTCCCTTCTAGAATTTTCCTCCTTTTTCTTTTTGTCAGCTCCCTTCTTGCCTTTCTTCTTCTTATCATCTTCAATTTTCAGCTGCTCCCCATTTTTGTTTTCAGGTATTACCACTTTTTGGATTGCACTGGGATCTTTCAACACTTGCCCGCTTCTCAAGGTCATAACATTCACGTTTTCTTTGGGATTCTTCTCAGTATCAGTAGGCAGAGTACTTGAGATTCTCTTAAGATGATATAGTCACAACTTGTCCCACTTGTCTCTCCAAGTTTCACAAATCTGTGCCAAGTTCTTTGATAGTTGAATAATAAGCATCTAATATCTCATCTGTCCTGACAATAAAGGACTTCATTTGATCTTCTAGCCCAAGCTAATTTGGCTGTTGAGGCTGAAACTGCGGCCACTGCTGATTTTGGAATCCCGGAGCTCCTTGTCCCTGAAATCTAGGGTTATTTTGTTGCCATGAATTTGCAGTACCACCATGTGAACTCCATGAAAAACCGGGGTTCTTTTAACACATTGCATTGAAGTTATAATTACTCACAACATTCACTTCCTCAGTTGAGGCTTGGCACTCATGAGTAGGGTGTCCTCTTCCACATATATCACAAGCTGCATTAGACTCATGGTTTATTGAGGCTAAGGTCAGCCTCCGTATTTCTTTTGCCATAGCATCAAGTTGTACTTGCACAGATGTATTAGCATCAACTTGGTAAACACCAGTTGATCTTCTTCTTTTAGCAATCTCAGAGGGCCACTGATTTGCATCTTCAGATAACTCATCTAGAATTGTGATTATATCCTCTGGAGTCTTCTTCATCAATAGGACTCCATCTGCATTGCTCAATGTTCTACGTGAGGTCGGTGTCAATTCATCCCAAAAGTTTTGGAGTTTCATCTAGATTTCAATTCTGTTATGTTGATACTTTTTCACTATCTCCTTAAACCTCTCCCAAGATTCAAACACAGTTTCAGTCTCGTTCTGGCAGAAGTTATGGATTTCCCTTCTAAACTTACCCATCTTAGTTGATGAAAAATATTTATCAAGAAATTTTCTGGTCATCTCATCCCATGTTCGAATCGATCCATTAGGTAAGCTTCGAAGCTAGTGCTTTGCATCATCTTTGAGTGTGAAGGGGAATTCCCTTAAGTAAACTGCATCTTGTGGCACACCATTGTATTAAAAGGTGTTCATAATCTCCTCTAAGTCCATTAGATGGTTGTTTGGATCTTCATTTGGCTTTCCTCTGAAGACACAACAATTTTGAAGGGTTTGAAGCACCCCTTGCTTTAACTCGAAATTGTTAGCTGTAACTGAAGGTGGTCTCATACTTGATAAACCTTGGTTGTATATCGGTCTAGCATAATCGCCAAGTGGTCTCCCAGCACCGGAAGCTATATTTTTGAACTGGTCTGGAACCAAAGGTTGATTCTGATAAATTCTCCGACCCCTATCCTCTTCATATATGATCTGAGCATCTCTAAGAGCTGCTTCCTCAGCATCCCATTCAGCTTTTTGTCTTTGTTGGGCTGCATTTCTTGCAGCCAAATTAACATTATCATTATCTCAAGTATATTGTATTTGATTGAGGATTGCCCAACCTTCTCTATATTCTCAGGGAGATTTCTTTCCTTCCTCAACTGTCGTAGTTGTTTCTCGATTTCTAGTTCGTATGGTAGCACTTCCTTCCCAGAAGGTCGAGTCATGCACCAATATAACCTGTAGTCTGTGCACAGTCAAAGAACACCAAATGTAAATAAGGGGAAAAATTAAAAATAAAATCCTGAATTAGCACTACAAACTATTTCAAACACTATTAATTGTCAATCCCCGGCAACGACACCAAAATTTGATGAGCACAAAACACACACTTAAATATGCTCGCTAGTCGAATATAGTAAAATATAATATCATATCCACAGGGATTGGAGTTAAACAATATGTTCGTATTTTGTAGTTAGATTGCTATCCAAGATGATCAACAATTGAGATTTATGTGATTAAAACTAAAATTAACTGAGAGTCTAAACTATTGGCTAATGACAATCGATGCAAGTAATGAGCAAAGAAGGCTATAAATGGGATAAGATAGGGTTTTGATAGGATAAGTGCAAGATAATTGTTTGGGATCTAACTCTAGATAATTCACTTCTAATGTTCAAGTGTGTCTATCTAATTCACTCAATAATTAGTTTAACCGTTTAGTAGAAACTCCTCTCTTGATTAAGTATAAACCTCACAAGATGAACTAAGTTAAGCTCGGTGACGATATGTAAGAATTTGCAGTGGATTGGTCTTTAGGAGAACCTCTCTCGATATCCTCCTAACTAGGTTTAATCAACAATTCAACTATCCTCTTCCGATTACTAAGAAGAATTAATGAATTCAACCAACAAAAGAGAATGCAAAATTATCACAGTTATGCATCTCTCGATTACATGAAAAAGTGAATATAAATGCAACAATTAAAATATCCAAAATGATTCAATACATAAAACTAGAGTTATAATCCACAACAATCATCAATATACCAAATCCATCAAACCCTAAAGAGAACTATTCCATAGACATGGAGTAAGTCATCACAAATATGTTTAAGTTAAAGGAAAATATAAAACGATCCAAACTCGTGTCTTGAGTGAGAATTGAATGATAAAATGCTTGTACTTTTGCTTCTCCACCTCCTCTTTATCTTCCTTGGGTCTAAGATATGTCCAAAAGTGCCAAAAATAACGTTTTTAAATGTATTTATACCAAGTACGGTAGGGCCCAAACGAAACCACCTCCGTCTAGTCGAAATTGGATTATAGCTCTGTAAGAAATGCATATGCATGCTGCATGGGGCGATGCGCCAGGAGGGGCAGCAGTGGGGTTTGTCAGAGAGCTTGCAAAATTGAAAATTAGCAGAAATTGTATAGGTGCGGCGCCCCACGCGCCGTACTAGTGCTAAATTCTCAGAGTCCGGCTTTTTCCTTGCTTTTTGATATCAAAATGTGGTTCTCGACCCCCGAACGCAATCCCGACTTAATCCTTTGGGCTTTTACTCAGACTTCAAATCTCCAAATCACTCTAATTAGCTCCATAACATCTACATCACTCGGAATCACTCCTACAAGGCATAAAATACGAGATAAGTACAAAGCACTAGCGATTAAAGCTCAAACACAATTAAAGTACTGTAATTTAGAATGCAATAAGCGACTAAAACACAAGATTATATCCTACCATCATGATTCATGGCAGATACAATGCTGGCGCCATCGACACTGAAGTTGTATTCCGATAACCTCGGTGCATCCCTGGCCCCGAGTGACCTGTCAAAACTGTTTTTACTCATGAGTCCTAACTAACCCAGATGTGTTACCCCTTCGATCTCCATTATACAGTTGTTACCAGTCTCTGTTCGGTCTTGGTTCATGATCGACAACTCTCTTAGACATGTCATTAGTTCTGAGGGGATAAACGGACCCGGAGGGGGGCCCACGCTAATCGTCCTCGACTCTGATTTTCGATGGTACCTGTTATGGACGTTGGCCCAAGTTGCCGTTAGGTACTCTATCAAATTTTGTTTTAATTTTTGTGAAGCTAAAGAGCTCTGGGGGTTGGGTTCTAGAGTGAACACGAGAATGGCCCAATCATCCATAACCGGAGGCAGGTCCATCCGTTTCATTTGAAACCTCGATAAGAATTCCCTGAGCATTTCGTTATCTCTTTGTTTTTCTTTGAAATAGTTCAATTTTCTGGTCTCGACCTTTATAGCCCCGGCGTGTGCTTTTACAAAGGCATATGCAAGCATTGCAAACGAATCAATAGAATTTGGGGGTAAGTTGTGATACCATATCATTGCTCCTTTTGATAGGGTTTCTGCCAACTTTTTCAGCAAAACCGACTTGATTTCGCCATCTTCTAAGTCGTTTCCCTCGATGGCACGTGTGTAGGAGTCTATGTGCTCATTTGGATATGATGTTCCATTATACTTCAGAATATCGGGCATACAAAACCTTTTCGGGATTGGCTTCGGTTCTGTGCTCAGAGGAAAAGGTTTTTGGACAAATTTCTTGGAGTCCAGGCCTTACAATATCGGGGGAGCTCATTGGATTTGATCAACTCTAGAGTTATAGGTCTCCACTTTTTTGTCATTGGCCTCAATTTTCTTCTTCCCCCGATTCCACCCACTTTGTTAGTTCCTCAAGAATTTTTATTAACTCGGGGTTGGTCCCGGACTCAACTTCACCCGACCTTTCTCTGACTTGCTCATTTCTTCGGGTGTTTTCCTAGGATGGTTCGGGCTGAACTCTGCTGGGGGCGCGACTTTGATTCTGTGGTTGTGCTATCTCCACCTATTGGGTCTGTAACATTTTGAAGATCACCCGCAGATCGATCCCCTCGCCTTCACCTTCGAGCGTACCTCGAGTCGTTGGCAGGGCTTCTCTGCGAACGTTGTTCTTAGGGTTGGTTGGTGGGTTGGAATCGATTAGGTCTGTAGCAGGGACACCGTTAGGATCAACAAGAGGCACCTCGTTACTAGGTACCATATTGTTTTTTTTGCCATGATGGCCAGACTCAGCGCCAACATCCAAGTGAGCAGACTGAGAGTTTGACATTCTCAATTGGATCTGAAATCAAAATCTTAAAGAACAAGCATAAAATATAGTGTGTTATGGAAACTTGTATTAAACTATCACTATTATCCTTAGTCCCACGGTGGGCGCCAAGCTGTTTACCCTTAAAATGGATACCAATTGAATTTATACGCGGTTTTAAGGATATGCGGGTTAATTCAATACAAATGATTTATGATGTTAGATAAGAAAATAAAAGATAGAATAAATAGCCAAACTAATAATGATAGTGAGTCCGGGCTCAGTTGAAATCTTAAGAAGAATCCTGCCCTCGGTTCCGAGCCAACACTTATGAAGAACTTATGAACAAAAGCAAGAACTTTGAATAACCTTTAGAAACAGAGTATACAGATGTATATTGCCTTGGTATGCATGTTACATAGTGTTTATTGAATAATAGGCTCCCTCTTTATATAGTAGAGGAGTTTTATCCTAAGTACAATCCTAAGAAAAATAAAAATAAAAATCTTTCTTTTCGCTAATCATTGATATGTTGCTGATACGGGCCGAGATCTACGTCGTCATATCCGGTCGGACACGGATATCATGGCCCTTCATTAATTGTGTGAGGTCATTTGGTAATGCTCTCTGAGGTCTCGGAGCTCGGACTGGGTCTGGGGGCATGGTCTCAATGGTTCCGAAAGTAGGTGTTGTGTTCGGGCCTTGATGGGCGGCTCCCAGCTTCGACTCCAATTCCATGCAGTTATGCCCACACTTTGTTTGCCTCACCGAGAAATCGGGGTGCTCATTACCCCTAGTTTTACCCTTATACATTATGAACTCACAAATAGAACAAATCAAATCTCTTTTTTCTAAAATGAAAATTTAATGACATCGAATACTAATGCGGGTGAGCATAATATACAAGCGGTTAGAATAACAAGAAATAATCACTAGAGAATCTATTTTACATGAATGAATAAAAGTAATGGCTTTTAAATATATACTCAATGGACATATTGCATAAAACTAATCAATAAAAATAAAGATAAATCGTATAACAAATCCTTAAGGGGAGTCTCTATTTATACTTTAAGTGAATTTAAACTTATAATTGTTTTTAAATTTTTAATCTTGACTTCTTAAAAGATTTTGGGAGAAGAGGTTTGAAGAAGGGGATCTTCGTGATACCACAATTATGCTATGAATACCACCAAATGCGAAATAAAATAATTTCATATTGTATTCAAGGATTGTTGTCCCTCATCTCTTCAAACAAACTACCCCTAATCATATTTAAACTTGGATTAACTATAATGTGTGTATTTGGACCCTTTACATAGCAAATATGTTATACTTAAATTATTTTTAGAACGATATTCAAAACTCCAATAACTACAAGGATGTCAAGTTGTTAAGTCACACAATGAAAGTTTGGGAGAAGGAGGTGGAGAAGAGGGTAAGAAAAAGTATGCCTATTTTTTTAGAAATATTTTGAGTTCAAACCAAGGCAATTGACTACAAAAGTCATCCATCCTATAAGGAGATTGATGGAGCAGTATAGGGATAGGAAGAGAGACTTGTATATAGTGTTTATTGACCTAGAAAAATATATGACAAAGTCCCAATGGAGGTTCTATGGAGATGTTTGGAGGTTAGAGATGTACATGTGGCATACACTAGGGCGATTAGAGATTTGTATGATGGAGCTAAGACCCAGGTGAGGACAGTTAGAGGGGACTTCGTACATTTTCTGTCATGATGGAGTTATACTAGGGATTATCTCTTAGCCCATTTTTATTTGCCTTGATGATGAATAAAGTAACGTGACACATTTAATGGGAGGTGTCATGGAGCATGTTATTTGTAGATGACATTGTACCGATTGACGAGACGAGAGGCGAAGTTAATGTTAGGCTGGAGGTTTGGAGACATGCCTTAGAGTCTAAAGGTTTTAGGTTGAGCATGACTAAAATATAATACTTAGAATACAAGTTTAGTGATATAAGCCGTATGCCAAACGTGGAAGTGACGTTTGATTTAAAAGTCATTCTCAGGAGAGGAAGTTTTAAGTATCATACGTATGTTTATCCAAGGTAATTGGGAGATTGGTGATGATATCACACACTGTATTGGAGCAGAATTGTCACGACCCGAATTTTTCATCGTCGGGACCATGATGGCGCCTAACATTGAACCCGCTAGGCAAGCCAACATTACTGATTATTTTCCCATTTTACCTTTATCTTTAACAATATACTAAGTTAATGTAAGAAAATATCAGAAATAGAAGTGCGGAAGAACAAAATTTAACAGTTTAACTTAATACTGATACAAAATCCATAATAATACTTCACCCAGAACTGGTGTCATAATCTCATGGACTATCTACGAATACTACAAATAGTGGTTTGAACAAAGAAAATACATGTATATCCCCGAAATAGATAAGAACAAAAAGAAACAGGAGAGAAGGGGACGCCAAGGCCTGCGGACACCTGCATGACTACCTCGGGTCTCCACTGGATTGAAGGCAACAACCACAATCTACGGTCCATATGGTCCAGTACCGGGATCTACACCAAAAAAATGCAGAGTGTAGCATCAGTACAATAGATCCCATGTACTGGTAAGTGTCGAACCTAACCTCGACGAAGTTGTGATGAGGCTAGGACACAACAAACAACATAACCTGTAGTTAAACAATATCTAACAGAATAACAGTAATAGAAGCTAATAAACAATATCTAATAGAATAACAGTAATTAACCACAACAAATAGAAAATGAATGCACAGCATCACCCTTCGTGCTTTTACTCTCTATTCTCACCATGCAATCAATAATGAAAATGTGTACGGCATCACCCTTCATGCTTTATCACTCTTCCTCACCATATGAACAATAGAAATGTGCACGGCATCACCCTTCGTGCTTTATCTCTCTTCCTTACCATATGCATCAAAATAAATGTAAATGTGCACGGCATCACCCTTCGTGCATTATCACTCTTTCCTCACCATATGCATAAGTATGAATGTGCACGACATCACCCTTCGTACTTTATCACTCTTTCCTTGCCCAAACAGTGGAAAACAACAACATCCCGGTAAGGGAATCAACAATAGACATAAATACATCCCGGCAAGGGAATCAGCTATAACCAATCTCGTTCCAATAATTAACTTCACATTATAAACCTCAACTTGAGCCAATACTCAACAATAGGAAAATACAAAAAAATGATCATAAGTCTTACTCAACATGGATAATCATCAATCTAAGCAAGGATAGTACTTATTAAAAATCACAACGATCACAGTATAAGACTCACGACCATGCTCGACACCAACGTATATATGCTCGTCACCACACCTATAAATCGTACACAAACACTAACATGTAGAAAATAAGACACAACACCTATTCCCTCAAGCTAAGGTTAGACCAAACACTTACCTCGATTCCATGACCACAAATCAAGCCTCAACTATCACTTTCCCTCTAGATTTCACCTCTAATTCACTTGTATATAGTCATAATTGGTTTAATAACATCAATAAATGCTAAAGAACTCACACCCGATGCTTAGTTATAGTTTTCCCAACATTTTCCCCAAAAAAGTCAAAAATCGAACTCGGGCCTGCTTGGTCAAAACCTGAAGTTCGGACCAAAACCCAATAACCCATTCACCCCCGAGCCCGGATATGCAATTGGTTTTGGAATCCGACCTCAATTTGAGGTCAAAACCCCCAAATTTCACCCAAAACACCCAATTTCCCATGAAAATCCTAGATTTTGTGATGAAATCTTGTAAAAAAATGAAGTAGATTGAAAGAGATGAGTTAAAGTTGTTTACCTATGATTTGGGGAAGAACATTTCTTTGGAAAATCGTCTATGAGAGCTTAGGGTTTGAAAATTTGAAAGAATGAGTTGAAATTCCGTCTATGATAGAATTTACATAGTCGCAGTTATCGCATTTGCGATGCCAAGTTCGCAAATGCGAACTCGCAAATGCGGCCAAGGCTTCGCAAATGCGAAGGTTGGCCTGCCATGCTGCCTTCACAAATGCGATCATTGTTCGCAATTGCGGCTATTGTGCATATCGCATTTGCGACGATGAACTTCGCATTTGCGAAGGTCCCCTGCCCAACCTAGTCTTCGCAATTGCGATGAATCTTCACAATTGCGGTGCTCGCATTTGCGAGCCAGACGTTGCAAATGCGACGTCTGCAGACCTGCAATCACACCAGCAATTTCCTTAAGTCTCAAAACACTCTGCGGCCTATCCAAAACTCACCCGAGCCCTCAGGGCTCCAAGCCAAACATGCGCGCAAGTCCAAAAACATCATACATACTTGTTCATGCGATCAAATCATCAAAATAACATCAACAACTACGAATTTAGCATGAAAATCAATGAAATTCTCAAGAACACCTAAAGTTACTATTTTCACAACCGAGGGTCCAATTTATATCAAATCAAGTCTGATTCTTACCAAATTTCATAGATTCGACTTAAACATCATTTTAAACCTGTACCAGGCTCCGAAACCAAAATACGGGCCCAATACCATCATATTCCATCATTACTCAATTTTCAAACTTCTTATATTTTTCAATTACAAATTTTCTTCAAAAATTCATTTCTCGGGCTACAAACCTCGGAATTCAATTTCGGGCATACGCCCAAGTCCCATATTTTTCTACGGACCCTCCGGGACTATCAAATCACAGGTTCAGATCCGTTTACCCAAAATGTTGACCGAAGTCAACTAAAATTCAAATTTAAAGGCAAAATTGGCATTTTTGTTCAATTTTCACATAAGGGCTTTTTGGAAGCGCACCTGGATTGTGTACGCAAATTGATGAGAAAGGAAATGAGGTCTTGAAAGCCTCGGAACCCCGGATTGGGTTCTAAAACACGAGCTAACCTTTTGGGGTCATCATATTCTCTACCTCTAAAACAACCGTTCGTCCTCGAATAGACATAGAAAAGTACCTGAGTCGGGGAAAAGATAGGGATATCAACTCCGCATATCGGACTCGGACTCCCAGGTTTCTACCTCAACAGGCTGACCTCTCCACTGGACACGAACTGAAGGGAAATTCCTCTATCTCAATTGACGAACTTGTCGGTCTAGAATAGTTACCGGCTCCTCCTCATAGGTCAAGTCTTTGTCTAATTGGACAGTGCTGAAGTCTAACACGTGGGATGGATCGCCGTGATACTTCTGAAGCATGGACACATGAAATACTATATGCACAAATGATAAACTCAGCGGTAACACAAGTCTGTAAGCTACCTCTCTCACTCGATCAAGAATCTCAAAAGGACCAATGAACCTATGGCTTAGCTTGGCCTTCTTCCCAAATCTCATCACACCCTTAATGGGCGACACCCAAAGCAAAACTCGCTCTCCGACCATGAATGCCACATTGCTAACCTTACGGTTGGCATATCTTTTCTGCCTGGACTGAGCTGTACGAAGCCTATCCTGAAACATCTTAACCTTGTTCAAGGCATCCTGAACTAAATCTGTACCCAACAACCGAGCCTCCCCCGGCTCAAACCACCCAACCAACGACCGACACCGCTGATTGAGGCCAACCCTACATTACTATTGAGTAGCGAGAGAGGTCGAAACAGCTTTTACCCGATTAAGGTCGGGATCGATTTCCACATGGAGCTAGATATTGGAGTCGGGTGTCTATCTAAAGTGGAGTTATGTATTTGCTCCAAATTTCACTTCAACACATTTTTGGTTATGGGCAGAAGTTATATAAACCTCACTTCACGAATTTCAGTCTTTTATCCACCATTTTTGGCCGAGTTGGAGCTTAGGGACTTCGATTTCAAGGAGGAATTCAAGTGTTTTCAGTGAGGTAAGCTACTTCGACCTTATATTTTATGTTTGTGACAACTATTCCATGGTATAATCTTGAAATTAATTGGGGGATTAGAGAAGAACTTGGGAGATTAGGGCTTTAGTTTTGGAGAGTTTTGAGTGGTGATTTGAGGGACCTCTAGGGATTTTATCATTGGTAGGCTATGGAAGTGTTCAAGCTATCATTTGGATCAAGGAGAGCCTATAATCATGTCTCAAGTCAAAATTCGCTTAGGATTTCGCCTTAACAAACATTCAGGGCAAGTTCTAGACTAGTGGCTCGGGACTTGAACTTGCAATGCAAATTTCTCACCACACAAGCTATGGGATCGCTAAAGACATAGAGTCGGGGGCCCACAACAACCTTAGATACGATGGTCCCGAAAAATCACTTGATGATTATCGGCCAACACAAGAGTCTCAAGGTCATAACTTTCACCATCCTATACACAACGATTTGTTTTTGACCATAAGATCAAAGGTAAATGTGCTAGGCCCAAGTGAAGCTTTGCTTGAGGCACCCTTAACCACTAACTACTAAAAAGCAAGAAGAAAAGAAAAACAGACTCAAACCCTTAAGAAGGTAGTCATGCCATCCATCATCGGGAAGAGCCACCCAGTTCACACAAATTCCACCTTTGGAAAGAACCGTCGCATTAAAAAAACCAAAGGCTTATTGCAAAAATCCAAAAAAAGAAGCTACGAACACAAATAAGAAGCTAAGAAAGAAAAAATTGCGGAAAGTAAAATGAATATTTACAAGAGGGGATTTAATCGAATATACAATAGGGGAATGAATATATACAATGTAACATAACTTTTATATACAAACCCAAGATAAAAAGTAAGAAAAATGTAATGAAGTGCTGAAATTATATACATACCAAAGATGAAAAATAAAGAAAGCATAAAATCTGTCAAATATATACAGTCATCCAAATCAAATCAAAGTAGGGACTACCCCCTCAAATGAAAGTTGACATTGTCCTCAATGCCAACTATGCAAAATAAGCACCAAAAATAAAGGGAAGAGGATACAGAAACTCCCTATTGCCCGTCTGTATGCATGGGGTCCTGAGTGGTCCCTGGGTCCTCTGTAAGCTCGGGAACCTGAGACTGGCTCCCTATGACCTACTACTCTACTGGACCTGTGCCTGGATCGAGGCCTGGGCTAACTCCTGGGGCTGGCTAGAGGAATCTCCCTACGGGTCCTCCAACTGTATGACTGCATCATCTGCATAGGGAATCACCCTCTTCCTCTTGGGAGGCCTCTCTGACTACACTGGCTGGGGATGGGCTACTAGCACCGGGTCATGTAGCAATAAATCCAAAGGCAGGTGATCTTCCTTCAACCTGTCAACCTCAACCCGCAACTCCTTTACGGACTCCTTGGAAGACCGTGTCTTCCTCATCTTCTTGGCCTCCCTAGCAAACTCCTTGAGAGCTTTCCCATGAGAATCCACAGTGTCCGTAAGAACTTTCTGAGTGTCAAAGAGTTTCTTCTGGTTGTCCAGAATATCCTTGAGGGCGTCCTTAATAGACGGTGGGACCTATGGAGGCGGAGGTGCCGACTGAGCTACCACTGATGTAGTAAGGACAAACATCTTAGAGGAAGCTGTCAGCATCCAGTTGTTGATGTTGAGAAGGGCCTGGCTCAAACGATGGGCAGTCACTGGGTAGGCCAGGGTGGAGGGTATGTCTTGAACTGCCGAAGAGGATAGGCCAGGGGGCATGTCCACTGAGGTGGAAGAAGGCTGAGTAGGAGCCACTACCACTACTGGCTCTTCAAACTGGCCAGTTGAAGCAGTGGCTATTCCCTTGTAGTTTATGCTTTTAGGGTTGTCATCACCCTGCATGCTATACCATGAGAACGGTGCCTTTGCTTTCACTTTGATATCAAATTTCTGCTTTTCAACTTTGAGGTCCCTAAAGTACATGGTTAAGAATCTGGGGAAGGGGTAATTTCTGTTACCTTTACTCACTACCTGCGTAATAACCCGAGACATCACATTCCCGACATTAATCGAGTGCCCCGCCATAATTGATGCTACCAGTACTGCCCGGTGAAGAGGGAGTGAGTTGTTGTGGGTAGTGGGGTCCAGTCTGTTGCACACATATGTTTTCCACCCCTTAGCCTCGAAATTCAAACTTCTTCTTAAGATATTCACTCCCACATTCAACCAATCGGGGGTGGTACCTGGGATTGCCAGGTACTGTGCCAACCAAGGACGGACCTCCTCACCTAATTCCATCTTTTCCAGATATAGTGATTAATCCTCCTCATTAAAGCCCAAGTAGTCATTTATTTCTTTCCTATCAAATAACACTTTCAAATTCCGCATCTTGGTCACTTTGGTGCCCTTCTTGATGTGGGCAGCATTGGTGTAGAATTCCTTGACCAGGTGCTCGTTTGCATCCACACAGTTGCTCAAGAAATACTCCCAGCCCACTCTCTCTAAACTATCTTCTCACATTGGGGTTGTGAGGCAAGAGGTCTCTATCCACAAAACTTCGCTCCAGAATCAATTTCCTCACAGGCCACCATTCTCTGAATTTATGGTAGGCCACCTCACTCACAAAACGGTCTTGCCACACCTCCGGGTTTCTGGTTCTTGCAACTCCTCCCACCTGAGGTTCACCCCTTTCTCTTACTACCTCTTCTTCTCCTACTACCTCATCTTCTCCTACTGCATCCTCTCTAGATAATGAAGTTGTGGGAGAGGTGGAGTATTCATCCCCACTGCCTTCAGCTGAGCCCTCAGACGACCCAGAAGATATATGCACTGAAGCCTGAGCAGTGGGGGATGCTGAAGGAGTGTCTCTTAGTATGTTTCTCTCCGACCAGTCAGGGTAGTACTCTGGTACTGAATCTGATGATGCCTCCCGGTAGGGTTCATACTCACTCCCCGACTGATCAATAGCCCTATC
The DNA here is from genome assembly GCF_000393655.2 of Nicotiana sylvestris. Taxonomy (NCBI): domain Eukaryota; kingdom Viridiplantae; phylum Streptophyta; class Magnoliopsida; order Solanales; family Solanaceae; genus Nicotiana; species Nicotiana sylvestris. The sequence continues at coordinate 151,099,912 of NC_091064.1, read as the reverse complement.
AGTAGCTCTAATGATTTTTCTTGTGTTCTTTATGTTTTGTCGGTCTTGGGGGGGTCAACTTTATCATCGTTTGTTTCCCACCGCGAGAGGATTCTCCTCTACCTGCTTGTTTAGCACCCTTGCCTATTTGTTTCATCATTGTCTGCAAACAACATACATTAGACTTGTTAGTATCCAGAAAAGCATTGTGATTCACAGTTGCAGAAAAAATGTTACAGTCAGTTCAAACTTGCAGAGTGCGGTCCGCACAAAATGTAGTGCGGCCGAAGAGTGGACAATGTGGACCGCATAAAATGGCTAAGCGGTCCGCACAGAGGTGGGGTTCAGACTACCCACTCTCTGAATAATTGCACCGTGGATCGCACAAAAAGCCATTGTGGTCCGCATTGAGGCACCGCGGACCGCACAAAATGCAATGCGGCCGCGGTCCTCAATGATCAGGTTTCGAGACTTTTAGCAATGCGGTCCGCACAAAACACCATTGCGGACCGCACAAGGGCATTGCAGACCGCACAATTTCCACCGCGGTCCGCACAGAGTACCAAAACATAACACCAACCTAGGGTTCATGAAATGTTCATTTTAAGTCCAATTTTTCACCTATTAAAGGGTCCCTAAGTGTGGTTCATTCATTTAACTACCTAATCCCGCCTTAAACAAGAAAGTAACTAACCTAATCTTACCAAATCAAAAGAAATACGGGAAGAACAGAAGAAAAGCTAAGAAAACAAAAATTTAATGAAAATAATAAAATTAAGCAACTAAAAAGAAGTAAAAGTTACCAGATGTGAGAAGTACTGATGATTAATCGAGACTATGCAGATGAATTCATGCAATTTTAGTGATGAACAGGGATTTTTAGGGCTTTGAGAGCAAAAGGATCGAAAAGTTCAAATGGTGGGCCTCAGGTACTATTTATAAAAAAAGTCTTGGGACCCAGCTTACCTACCCACCGCGGACCGCACAAAATATAGTGCGGTCCGTACCACACAGTGTTATGCAAGTTTGAGAAGGCAACCACTGCGGTCCGCACAAAATACCATTGCGGCCGCAGTGGTCCACTGCGGACCGCACAAAATATAATGCGGCCGTGGTGGAAAACTTCAGAGAGTTGGTTGTTTCATCCATCAGCAGTGCGGTCCGCACTGATTTTTGTGCCCCCGCACTAAGTTCTTTGTGGCCGCACAAAATATAGTGCGGTCCGCATTGCAAACTTCAAGACTTGAACAATTTTTTCCACTTTGTCCTGCAGTGCATCAACACAATCCTGTAGCATCTCACAACCAGTCGGTCCAAAAATAAATCCTATACTACAATGAAAATCAAAGAAAAATAAGAAGAAGAACACATGGGTTGCTTCCCAAGAAGCGCCTGATTTAACGTCGCGGCACGACACAGGTTACCATCAAATCATTTGAGATAAAGAAGTGCCACCATGTGGCTGTCATCAATTTTTCCCAAGTAGTGCTTGAACCTATGCCCATTCACTCTGAAAACTTCCCCATTTTTGTTATTTAAATCAAGTGCACCAAACCGGTTCACAGACACCACTTCAAAAGGTCCACTCCATTTTGACTTAAGCTTTCCCGGAAACAGACATAACTGAGAGTTGAGCAAGAGAACCAAATCACCCACTTTGAACTCCTTGCTACGAGCATATTTATCATGAAGGTACTTCATCTTGTCCTTGTACAAGGACGGACTGGAGTAGGCATGGAATCGGAATTCATCAAGTTCATTGAGCTGCTCCACACGAAGATTGGCTGCAATATCCCATTCAAGCTTTAGCTTCCTCAAAGCCCACATGGCCTTTTGCTCTAACTCAACCGGTGGATGGCAAGCTTTCCCAAACACCAACCGATACAGAGACATACCAATCAGAGTCTTGTAAGCAGTCCTATAAGCCCATAGAGCATCATCCAACTTCTTTGACCAATCGGTCCTATTTGCATTGACCGTTTTTGACAATATGCTCTTGAATTCCCTATTGGAGACTTCAACTTGGCCACTCGCTTGAGGATGATAGGGAGTAGAAACTTTGTGATTGACACCATAATTTGAAAGCAAAGTGTCAAAAGCTCTATTGCAAAAATGAGACCCCCTATCACTTACGATTGCACGAGGAGTACCAAACCTTGTAAAAATGCTTTTCTTGATAAATGCAACAACAATCCGGGCCTCATTGTTGGGAAAAGCCACGGCTTCAACCCACTTTGAAACATAGTCCACTGCCACAAGAATGTATGTGTTCCCACACGAGCTAACAAACGGGCCCATAAAATCAATGCCCTATACATCAAAAATATCAACCTCGAGGATGGTATTGAGAGGCATCTCATCTTTTTTCAAAATTCAACCCGCTCTTTGACATTCGTCACACCTCTTCACAAGTTCACTTGCATTTTTGTACAAAGTTGGCCAATAAAACCCACAACTAAGAACTTTGGAAGCTGTCATCGCCCCGCCATGATGGCCACCATAGGAAGAGGAATGACAAGCATCCAAGATACTTAATTGCTCTTCCTCAGGGACACACCTTCAAATCATACCATCCATGCAAATCTTGAACAAGTACGACTCATCCCAATAAAAATCCAAACTATCCCGCTTGAGCTTCTTCCTTTGGTTAGAAGAGAGCTCACACGGGATTATACCAGTCACAAGAAAATTAGCAATATCCGCAAACCATGGCATACCATGCATCGACACCGAAAGTAGTTGTTCATAAGGAAATGAATCATTGATCTCTAGGCCATCACGAGGCCTCCCCTCCTCTTCCAAGCGGGACAAGTGGTCCGCCACTTGGTTTTCACTACCCTTCCGGTCCACAATCTCCAAATCAAACTCTTGAAATAACAAGACCCATCGCATTAGTCTAGCTTTGGAATCCTTCTTTGTCATCAAGTACCGGAGTGCGGCATGGTCGGTATGGATTATGACCTTGGCACCCATGAGATACGGCCGAAATTTCTCCATTGCGAACAAAATAGCCAAAAGTTCTTTCTCGGTCACTGTATAGTTCACTTGAGCATCATTCATTATCTTGCTCGCATAGTACACCAGATGAAACATTTTGTTCACTCTTTGACCCAAAACCGCCCAAACTGCAGCAGCGCTCACATCACACATGGGCTCAAAGGGCAAGCTCCAATTAGGTGCGGTAATGATTGGGGTGGTGGTCAACTTATGCTTGAGAAGTTCAAAGGCTTGCATACATTTCTCATCAAACACGAACTTGGCATATTTTTTCAATAACTTGCACAAGGGATTCACTACCTTCGAAAAGTCTTTGATAAATCTCCAGTAGAACCCCGCATGCCCAAGAAAACTTCGAACTCCCTTGACAGATGTAGGGGGAGGGAGCCTTGAAATCACATCAATTTTTTGCTTTGTCTACCTCAATACCATGCTTTGAAATTTTATGCCCAAGAATTATGCCCTCTTCCACCATAAAGTGTCATTTTTCCCAATTGAGAACAAGATTGGTTTCTTCACAACGGGCCAAAACTCTATCAAAATTCTTCAAGCATTCATCAAATGAATCTCCCATAACACTAAAGTCGTCCATGAACACCTCCAAAATGTCTTCCATCATATCGGTGAAAATGGCCATCATATAGCGCTGGAATGCAGCCGGTACATTACACAACCCAAAAGGCATCCTAGAAAAGGCAAAAATGCCATATGGATAAGTGAATGTGGTCTTCTCCTAATCTTCTGGAGCAATCAAGATTTGGTTGTACCCAGAATACCCATCCAAGAAACAGTAGAAGGCATGCCCGGCAAGTCGGTCTAACATCTGATCAAGAAAAGGCAAAGGAAAGTGATCCTTGCGGGTCACTTTATTCAACTTGCTGTAGTCCATGCATACCCTCCAATCGGTGACGGTTCTGGTAGGAATTACCTCATTTTGTGAATTTGCAATCACGACCATGCCACTCTTCTTCGGTACACATTGCACCGGTGAAGTCCAAGAGCTATCAGAGATGGGGTACACAACCCCGACATCCAACCACTTGATCACCTCCTTTTTTACAACTTCTTGCATTGTCTCATTCAACCTCCTTTAATGCTCCAAGGAGGGCTTTGCATTATCTTCTAGAATAATCTTGTCCATACAGAATGCGGGTCTTATCCCCCAAATATCAGCTAAAGTCCATCCAATTACCTTTTTACGCTTTTAAAGCACCGCCAATATGGCATCAACCTGCATGTTAGTAAGACAAGAGGAAAAAATAACTGGCAAAGTAGAACTAGGGCCTAAGAACTCATACCTAAGGTGTGGAGGCAACAGTTTCAACTCCAACACCGGAAGCTCCTTAATTGAAGGTTTTGTTGGTGGAGTCTTCCTATGCTCGAGATCCAAAGATAGTTTCTTAGGCTCATAAGAGTAAGAGCCCGTCCCATGTAAAGCATTTACGCACTCCACTCGGCCCTCATCATCATTGACATAAAGATTTAATAATACGGCCTCCAAGGGGTCCTCCACATTGATCATTGCACTGGTGTCATCAACTATCACTATTGTGACAAGGTCCACAAAAGAGTACACCTCGAATTTGTTGGGCTGCTTCATTGACTTGCACACATGAAAGACCACTTTTTCATCACCCACCCGGAAGGTGAGTTCCCCTGCTTCCACATCAACTAAGGCCTTCCCCGTAGCAAAGAAAGGTCTTCCCAATATGATAGGAACTTCATAATCTACCTCGCAGTCCAAGATCACAAAGTTAGCTGGCAAGATAAATTTGTCCACCCGGACAAGCACATCATCAATAATACCTAATGGTCTCTTCATCGTTCTATCCACCATTTCAATCTCATGGAAGTCGGCCTAGGTTGCCCAATACCCAAAGTTTTGAAAACTGAGTAGGGCATCAAATTGATACTAGCCCCCAAATCACATAGAGCCTTAGCAAAATCCGCACTCCCAATGGTGCAAGGAATGGTGAAAGCACCGGGATCCTCAAGCTTCGGGGCCATTGAATGCACTATTGCACTAACTTGGTGAGTCATTTTATAGTTTCATAATCCATAGACCGCTTCTTTGTCACCAAGTCCTTCATGAATTCAGCATAGCCCGACATTTGTACAAGAGCCTCCACCAAAGGCACATTAATGGATAAGCTCTTTATCATGTCAATGAACTTTTTAAACTGATTCTCATTTTTCTGCTTCGCGAGCCTTTGAGGATAAGGTGGAGGTGGCCTTGGCAAAGGAGCCTTGGCTTTAGGCACAACTGGCTCCGGCATGTCTATTACGTGTTACCTAGAAGGATTTACTTCATTTTGAGTTTTCACCTCGGCATCATGAATATAAATCCTCACTTCTTCATTCACGTTCTCATCAATCACATTTTGAACCACCAAAGGAACTTCATCATCTTGCAACTCAACATCATCACTCAAAACTTGCTTTTGTTTGGAGGCATTCATATCACCGCCTCGTCCACTCCTTCTAGTTACCGCCATAACATGATTGTTCCCACCCTTCGGGTTCACTACTGTATCACTTTTAGAGCACCCTTAGGGTGTGTATTCAAGGACAAACAGATTTGGCCTAGCTGCACCTCCAAATTTCTAATGGAGGTATTGTGAGAAAACAACTGAGCATCCGAATCCACATTCTTCTTCATCATTTGTTCGAACATCATTTCAATTCTACCCATATCATTACTAGAAGAACTAGGACCTTGAGATGGAAATGGAGGTGGATTGTTCGATTGTTGGTACATTGGGGGCCTTTGAAAGCCTTGCCCCCGATTTCCTTGGTTGACATTATTCCATCCACCTTGATTGTTGTTACCACCCCAATTGTTGTTATTACCATTCCAATTTCCTTGATTGTTGTTCTGATTGCCCCAGTTGTTGTTTTGATTGTTGTTTCCCCAATTACCATTGCCTTGTTGTTGATTTCCCCAATTGCCTTGGGGTCTCCATTGTTGTTGGTTGGAAGAATTGCCCCTTTGGCCTTGATAATTATTCACGTATTGCACCTCTTCATTTTGCCCATCATAACTATCATCTTGAAATCCACCACAATCATTATCAAATTGCTCCAAATTCCCTTGATTCTATTGACCTCTTTGTCTTCTTTTGTTGACAAGAATGTTGACACCCTCTATGGCATTCACTTGGCGAGGATTTTGAACTTATTGCAACTATGCCTTTTCTAGTTGGTTTATCGTAGTTGTCAACTCAGATATAGCCTACCCATGATCATGTAACTCCTTGTGCAAATAAGTAACCGTGGGGTCACCCTGGGGCACATTGGCTCTACTTTGACAAGCAGAAGAAGTGTCAGCCATCTTGTCAAGAATGTCACAAGCCTCTCATAAGATAGCTTCATGAAGTTTCCCCCAGCAAGTTGGTTCACTATGCATTGGTTTGTTGTATTAATTCCCCGGTAGAAAGTCTGTTGGATCATCTCCTCGGTCATATCATTGTTGGGGAATTCCTTCACCATTGTTCTATAATGCTCCCAAATCTCATGCAAAGGTTCGGTGGGCTCTTGCTTGAATGCCAAGATCTCATCTCTCAATGCAGCCATATGCCCCGGTGAGAAAATTTTTGCAATAACCTTGTCTGCCAACTCATCCCAAGTAGTGATGGAATGGTTGGGAAGTCACTCAAGCCAATCCAATGCCTTCCCTCTAAGTGAGAATGGGAAGAGTCTCAACCATAGTGCATCTTCGGACACATTAGTTTGCTTTCTCCCCCAACAGGTATCCACGAACCCCTTGAGATGTTTGTAAGCATTTTGATTGGTAGCGCCCGTGAAATACCCACGTTGCTCCAGCAAAGTCAGCATCACATTGGTTATTTGAAAATTTCCTGCCCGGATTTGGGATGGGACAATAGCACTTGCATAGCCTTGGTTCGGAAGCACTCTAGGAGCCACTCTTGGAGGTGGCGGAGGAGGGTCTGGAATATTGTCATTTGTATTAGCATTGGCCTGGTGGCCTCTACATTGTCCTTGAGGTACAAGAGGCACCTCATCATTTTTAACATCATCTACCTCTTCCCCCGCAATCATATTTCCAAGAGGGTCATTAACATTCGCTGCCATTTTGTACCTGAAGTTGTGATACAAACAAATTAGTAACACAGAAGGAAAGAAGAACAATACACAAAACTATTTAGATAGATAGCCAAAACCATTAGCTCCCCGGAAACGGCACCAAAAACTGATTGAGGCCAACCTTGCACTACTATTGAGTAGAGAGAGAGGTTGAAGCAGCTTTTGCCCGATTAAGGTCGGGATCGATTTTCACAGGGAGCTAGATATTGGAGTCAGGTGTCTATCTAAAGTGGAGTTGTGTATTTGCTCCAAATTTCACTTCTACACATTTTTGGTTTTGATTATGATTCTAATTTTATAAAACTACAATGCTCAATTAAATTAAAATAAGCTAAGGTTAAACTATTGCGAGTTGTTCAAATGGATAAAAGACACTAGGGTAGTGACTTTCGCCTAGGTGGTCAATTGACGGATTCTTGAGTCTAAATCTAGATTGTCACATTTGGGGAGTATGATATAACCATTGCACGATTCTACTCACTCTATACCTCTCAGTAGTTTGAGTGATTTTACTCGAATTGACTTTCTCAAGACCAATTGGGTATGCAAATTTGCACAAACAATCAAAGTTCAAGTCGGGTATTACTATCTCTAGGTTTAACCTTTTAATTGGGGCTATCAATCTCTTGATTACGCCCCAATTCCTTGTTGGACTAATTTCATGGACTTAGGCTCTCTTTTTAAAGAAGAACCAAAGTCTACTAGGAATAAACTAGTGTTTGCAACCACTAATTCACAATTAAAACCCTAAATTAGCCCAAATATCAAACACTCATAGACAATCAAGCATCAAAACACAAGACCCATCAATTACCCACACTAGGGTTGAGCCACAACCCTAGCTTATGGGTCTAGATACTCATAATTAGAGAAGGAAACAAAGCAATAGATGAAGAGAAACTCATAATAATTAATTACTAAATTAAACTTGAAGATTCAATGTTGAAATCATACTAAAATTACTCGAAATAGCTAAAAGCAATGAAGTCACGAGCGCAGCTCTGAGTACAAACTATCTGATGACCTAAAAATGGGAAAAGAATCTATTTATACTAGGCTAAAAATCTTGTACAAATATACCCCTGCGGGGCTAGTGCGGACTGCACAAAATCAAGTGTGACCGCACTAAGGCTCTTGACTTGAATATCCAGCTCTCTGAATTTGGGCAATACGGACCGCACGAAATCGAGTGCGGCCATGATGGCTTCCATTGCGGTCCGCACAAAAAGGACCGCGGACCGCATTGATCTTCAACATTCAAAACACCACCTCTCTTAACCTTGGATCCACGGACCGCACTAAATCTAGTGCGACCGCAATGATCCCAATGCGGACCACACAAAACCCTTTGCGGCCGTATTGCCTTTTGGCCTGAATAACACCATCTTTGAACTTCACTTGTACGGACAACACAAAATGGTGTACGGCGGAACTGGCCCTGTTTGACTGAGCTTTGTCTTGTCTTGGTACTTGTGCAAGTTTCACTCCTTTTTGAGCTGATCTTTGACAACTTGTCACCTTGTTGATCAAACCTGCAATCAAGCATAACTTGTGAGCCTTTTAGGACTATTTTGTACACATTTCTAATCAAAACTTGAGTATGAAGGAGTGTAAAATTCATCATAATTCCTAGTTATCAACCACTAACCATATAATGCCTCATAGGGAGCCATCTAGATGCTCGACTGGTAACTGTTGTTGTAGGCAAACTCTGCTAATGGAAAGAACTAATCCTAAGAACCTCCAAAGTCGATAACACATGCTCGGAACATATCCTCCAAAATCTGAATAGTACGCTTGAATTGGCCATCCGTTTGAGGATGAAATGTTGTGCTCAACTCGATACGTGTACCCAGCTCACGCTGCACTGCCCTTCAGAAAATCGAGTTAAACTGTATACCTCGATCAAAAATGACAGATATAGGCACACCATGGAGACGAACGATCTCACGGATATAAATCTCTGCCAACCGCTTAGAAGAATAGGAAACTGCCACAGGAATGAAATGCGCTGACTTATTCAGCCTATCCACAATAACCCACACTGCATCGAACATCCTTTGAGTCCATGGGAGTCCAACAACGAAGTCCATAGTGATACACTCCCATTTCCACTCAGGAATCTTAATCTTCTAAAACAAACCACCAGGTCTTTGATGCTCGTACTTTACCTACTGACAATTCAAACAACGAGCTACATACGCAACAATATCCTTCTTCATCCTCCTCTACCAATAATGTTGTCGCAAGTCCTGATACATCATAAAGGTGCCCCGATGAATAGAATATCGGGAACTATGGGCCTCCCCTAGAATCAACTCACGAATTTCATCCATATTAGGCACACAAACACGACTCTTCATCCTCAAAACTCCATCATCTCCAACTGTAACCTACTTGGAACCTCCGTGTTGTACTGTGTCTATAAGGACAAGCAAATGAAGATCATCATACTGTCGATCCCGAATACGCTCAAATAATGAAAAACGAGTGACTGTGCAAGCTAGAACATGGCTGGGCTCGGAAACATCCAACCTCACGAGCTGATTAGCTAACGCCTGAATATCCAAAGCAAGCGGCCTCTCACCGACCGGAATATACGCAAGGCTGCCCATACTAGCTGACTTTCTACTCAAAGCATCGACCACTATATTGGCCTTCCTCGGATGATATAAGATGGTGATATCATAGTCTTTCAGCAGCTCCAACTACCCCCTTTGCCTCAAATTTAGCTCCTTCTGCTTGAACAAGTATTGCAAACTCTTGTGATCCGTGAACACCTCACATGACACACCGTATAAATAATTCTTCCAAATCATCAGTGCGTGAACAATGGCTTCTAGCTCCAAATCATGGACTGGATAATTCCTCTCGTGAATCTTCAATTGCCGTGAAGCATATGCAATAACCTTGCCATTCTGTATCAACACCACACCAAGTCCAATACGAGATGCGTCATAAAATACTGTATATGGCCCTGAACTTATGGGCAAAACCAACACTGCTGTCGTAGTCAAAGCTGTCTTGAGCTTCTGAAAGCTCGCCTCGAACTCGTCCGACCACCTAAACTGGGCATCCTTTTAGGTCAACCTGGTCATCGGGGCTGCAATAGATGAAAACCCCTCCACAAACCGACGGTAATAGCCAGCCAAACCCAAGAAACTCCAGATCTCTGTAGTTGATGTGGGTCTAGGCCAGTCCTTGACCGCCACAATCTTCTTAGGATCCACTTGAATACCCTCTGCTGATACAACGTGACCCAGGAATGCTACTGAACTCAACCAAAACTCACACTTCGAAAACTTTGCATACAACTGACTGTCTCTCAGAGTTTGAAGAACGACTCGAAGATGTTGCTCGTGCTCCTCCCGACTGTGGGAATAGATCAAAATATCATCAATGAAGACAATCACAAATGAATCTAAATAAGGCTTGAACACTTGGTTCATCAAATCCATAAAAGTTGCGGGGCATTTGTCAACCCAAATGGCATCACTAAGAACTTATAATGCCCGTACTGAGTGCAAAAAGCTGTCTTAGGGACATCGGATGCCCTAATCCTCAAGATGGTAGCCAAACCTCAAATCAATCTTCGAAAATACCTTGGCACCCTGACGCTAGTCGAACAAATCATCAATCCTTGGAAATGGATACTTGTTCTTGATGGTGACTTTGTTCAACTACCGATAATCTATGCGCATCCTCATCGATCCATTCTTCTTCTTAACAAACAACACCGACGCACCCCAAGGCGAGACACTCGGTCTAATAAAACCTTTATCAAGTAGGTCTTGCAACTGTTCTTTCAATTCTTTCAACTCTGGGGGGCCATACGATATGGCAGAATAGAAATGGGCTGAGTGCCCAGAGCCAAATCAATGCAAATGTTAATATTCCTGTCGGGTGGCATCCCCGGCAGGTCTGAAGGAAATACCTCTGGAAACTCACCAACAACGGGCACAGAATCCATAGAAGGAACCTCAGCACTAGAATCACGAGCATACGCCAAATAGGCCAAATATCCCTTATTAACCATATGCCGAGCCTTCATATATGAGATAACCCTGCTGGTAGAATGACCAGGAGTCCCTCTCCACTATAAACGAGGAAACCCAGGTAATGCCAAGGTCACAGTCTTGGCATGACAGTCCAATATAGCATAATAAGGAGATAACCAATCCATCCCCAAAATGACATCGAAATCCACTATGTCGAGAAGTAGGAGATCTACACGGGTCTCAAGACCCCCAATAACGACCACGCAAGCGCGATAAACATGATCTACCATAATAGAATCACCCACCAGTGTAGACACATATGTAGGAGCACTCAAAGAATCACAAGGTACAACTAGATAGGGGTAAAATAAGATGACACATAAGAATATGTAGACCCTGGATCAAATAGAACTGCGGCATCTCTACTGCATACTGAAACCGTACCTGTTATAACTGCATTAGAGGCCTCAGCCTCAGGTCTGGCTGGAATAACATAACATCAGGGTTGGGCCCCACCACTTTGAACTACATCCCTAGGACGACCTCCTGCTGGCAGGCCTCCACCTCTAGTTTCCTGACCTCCACCTCTAACACTTCAACCCCTACCTCTAGCTAACTGAGCGGGCGGTGGAACACCCGGTGCTTGAACCATGGTATGAGAACACTGGTGCTAAGAACTGCTCGAGGCTCGAGGGCAAAATCTAGCAATGTGCCTCGTATCCCCACAAGTATAACAAGACTTCGGCTGCTGAGACTGCTGAACCTGAAACTGACCCTGATGGCCTAAATAAGCACCCTAAAAACTCTAGAGCGGAGGTGCACTATAGGAGTTGGTGGTGCACTGTAGGGCAACTGATCAGAATACTGTATATGAGAACCACGGCCACCTGGAGCATCATGAGAAGCCTGAAGTGCTGACTGAAACGGCCTGGGAGGATGGCCTCTACCAAAAGAATCCCTGCCTCCAAATGAGGCACCACTGAATTGCCAGAATGACGAGGCCTCTTGTCAGACCCCTTACCTCTCCCCTGAGCTAGAACTATCTCAACCCGCCTGGCCACATTGGCCGCATCCTGGAAAGAAATCTCGCTATCTATCTCCTTATCCATCTGCAATCTAATAGGCTGAGCGAGTCCCTCAATAAACCTCTGCACCCTCTCTCTCTCTCTCGGTGGGGAGTATCAGAAGGTCATGACGAGCCAAATCAATAAACCTGGTCTTGTATTGGGTGACAGTCATAGAACCCTGCTGAGACGCTCGAACCGCTTGCGGTACTCCTCTCTCTGAGTGATGGGAAGGAACTTCTCGAGAAATAGCCACGAGAACTGGTCCCAAGTGAGAGCTGATGACCCAGCTGGTCTGGCCAAACAATAATCTCTCCACCATTTCTTGGCGGAACATGACAGATGAAAAGTAGCAAAGTCAACCCCATTTGTCTCCACTCTCCCCATGTTCCGAAGAACCTCATGACAGTTGTCTAAATAATCCTAGGGATCCTTTAAAGATGTACCACCATAGGTAGTAGTGAAGAGCTTGGTGAACCTGTCCAATCTTCACAAAGCATCTGAAGGCATAGCTGCTCCATCACTGGTCAGAGCTACAAAACCCAGTGGAACCACCCCAACTAGCTGAGTTGCTGGAGTCTGAAACTAGGGAGCCATCTGCTCTAGAGTGTGAGTAGCGGGAGTCTGTGCTCCTCTCCCAACCTGAGAGACGGCTGGTGCTACTGGAAGTATACCTGCTTGAGTGAAACTCTCCATAAGGCCCACTAGATGGACCAGAGTATCCTGGAGTACCAGTGTAGCGATGAAACCCTCTAGGACCTGAGTTGGGCCCACTAGAATTGTCTGGGCCGGAACCTCATCATCAAACTCCACTTGAGGCTCCGCTGCTGGTGCAACTGCTCTAGGCTGTGCTTTGCCCCTACCTCGGCCTCTAGCACGGCCTCGACCTCATCCTCTACCCCTCGTAGGAGCTGCCACTGGGGGCTCGGGCTGTTGATCAACTGATGAAGCGGTACAAGTTCTCTCCATCTGTGAAAGAATAGAGTAGAAGTTCAATTAGCATTGAGAAATCAACCGCATGACAGAGATGAATAGAAGTGAAACTATTCCTAACTCAGTAGCCTCTGGGGGATAAATACAGACATCTCTGTACCGATCCCTCAGACTCTACTAAGCTTGTCCGTGAATTGTGAGACCTAAGCAATCTAGAGCTCTGATACCAACTTGTCTCGACCCGAAGATGTCACCTAACATTGAACCCGCTAGGCAAGCCAACGTTACTGATTATTTTCCCATTTTACCTTTATCTTTAACAATCTACTAAGTTAATATAAGGAAACGACAAAATAGAAGTGCGAAAGAACAGAATTTAACAGTTTAACTTAATACTGATACGAAATCCATAATAATACTTCACCCAGAACTGGTCTCACAATCTCACGGACTATTTACAAATACTACAAATAGTGGAATGAACAAAGAAAATACATGCATGTCTCCGAAATAGATAAGAATAGAAAGAAATAGGATAGAAGGGGGTGCCAAGGCCTGCGGACGCCTGCAGGACTACCTCGGGTCTCCACTGGACTGAAGGCAGCAACCACAATCTACGGTCTGTATAGTCCAGTATCGGGATCTGCACAAAAAAAAGTGCGGAGTGTAGCATCAGTACAACCGACCCCATGTACTGGTAAGTGTCGAGCCTAACCTCGGCAAAGTAGTGACGAGGCTAGGACATAACAAACAACATAACCTGCAGTTAAACAATATCTAACAGAATAACAGTAATAGAATAATAAAAAAGTAACGGGAATGGGCAACATGATATGGGGAATACCAGAATAAGGAAACACAGAAGTAACGAAAACGAAATAATTAAGGCACTTGAACCGATAACAGTAATTAACTACAACAAACAGAAAATGAATGCATGACATCATCCTTCGTGCTTTTACTCTCGATTCTCACCATGCAATCAATAATGAAAATGTGTACGACATCACCCTTCGTGGTTTATCACTCTTCCTCACCATATGAACATTAGAAATGTGCACGGCATCACCCTTCGTGCTTTATCTCTCTTCCTCACCATATGCATCAATATAAATGTAAATGTGCATGGCATCACCCTTCGTGCTTTATCACTCTTTCCTCACCCAAACAGTGGAAAACAACAACATCCCGGCAAGGGAATCAACAATAGACATAAATACGTCCCGGCAAGGGAATCAACTATAACCAATCTTGTTCCAACAATTAACTTCACAATATAAACCTTAACTTGAGCCAATACTCAACAATAGGCAAATATAAAAAAATGATCATAAGTCTTACTCAATATGGATAATCATCAGTCTAGGCATGGATAATACTTAATAAGAATCACAATGATCACAGTATAAAACTCACGGGCATGCTCGACACCAACATATAGATGCTCGTCGCCACACCTATACGTCGTACACAATACTAATACGTAGCAAATAAGACACAACACTTATTCCCTCAAGCTATGGTTAGATCAAACACTTACCTCAATTCCACGGCCACAAATCAAGCCTCAACTATCGTTTTCCCTCTAGATTTCACCTCCAATTCACTTGTATCTAGTCATAATTAGTTTAATAATATCAATAAATGCTAAATAACTCACACCCGATGCTTAATTATAGTTTCCCAATATTTTCCCCAAAAAGTCAAAAATCGAACCCAGGTTCGCTTGGTCAAAATCCGAAGTTCGGACCAAAACCCGATTACCTATTCACCCCGGAGACCGAATATACAATTGGTTTTGGAATCCGACCTCAATTTGAGGTCTAAATTCCCAAATTTTGAAATTCTCAAATTTTACCCAAAACACCTAATTTCCCTTGAAAATCCTTATATTTTGTGATGAAATCTTGTAAAAAGATGAAGTAGATTGGAAGAAATGAGTTAAAAGTTATTTACCTATGATTTGGGGAAGAACTTTTCTTTGGAAAATCGCATATGGGAGCTTAGGGTTTGAAAATTTGAAAGAATGAGTTGAAATCCCATCTAAGTTAGAATTTACACAGTCGCAGTTATCGCATTTGCGATGCCAAGTTTACAAATGCGAACTTGCAAATGCGAAGGTTGGCCTGCCCTGCTGCCTTCGCAAATGCGAACATTGCTCGCAATTGCGGCTACTGTGCATATCGCATTTGCGACGATGAACTTCGGATTTGCAAAGGTCCCCTTCCTAGCCCAATCTTCACAATTGCGATGAACCTTCGCAATTGTGGTGCTCGCATTTGCGAGCTGCAAACCTGCAATCACACCAGCAATTTCCTTAAGTCTCAAAACACTCCGCGGCCTATCCAAAACTCACCCGAGCCCTCGGGGCTCCAAACCAAACATGCGTGCAAGTCCAAAAATATCATATGAACTTGTCTGTGCAATCAAATCATCAAAATAACATCAACAACTACGAATCTAGCATCAAAATCAATGAAATTCTCAAGAACACCTAAAGTTACTATTTTCACAACCAAGGGTCCAATTTATATCAAATCAAGTCCGATTCTTACCAAATTTCATAGATTCGACTTAAACATCATTTTAAACCTGTACCGGGCTCTTGAACCAAAATACGTGCTCTATACCATCATATTTCATCATTACTCAATTTCCAAACTTCTTATATTTTTCAGTTAAATAATTTTCTTCAAAAATTTATTTCTCGAGCTAGGGACCTCGGAATTCAATTCCGGGCGTACTCCCAAGTCCCATATTTTTCTACGGACCCTCTGGGACCGTCAAATCATGGGTCCGGGTCCGTTTACCTAAAATATTGACTGAATTAAACTTAAATTCAAATTTAAAGACAAAATTGGCATTTTCCTCAAATTTTCACTTAAGGGCTTTCCGAAAGCACGTCCGGAGTGCGCACACAAATCGAGGAGAAATAAAATGATGTCTTGAAGGCCTCGGAACCCCAGATTGGGTTCTAAAATACGAGATGACCTTTTGGGGTCATTACAAAAATGGACATAATAGAGGCTCGCAGTTAGTGTCTTGTGTAATAATAATGTACCACCAAGACTTAAAGGTAAATTCTACAGAGCGGTTGTTAGACCAACTATGTTATATGGGGCGGACTATTGGCCAGTCAAGAATTCTCTTTCTAGAATATGAAAGTGGCGAAAACAAGAATATTGAGATGGATGTGTGAGCATATTATGAAAGATAAGATTAGATATGAAGTTGTTAAGGACAAGGTGGGAATGACTTTCGTGGTAGACAAATTGCAGGAAGTGAGACTGAGATAGTTCGGGCACATGAAAAGGAAATGCACAAATTCCCTTGTGAAAAGATGTGAGAGGTTGGCTATGGTAGGTCCAATGAGGTGTAGAGGTAGACCTAAGAAGTACTGATAGAGATGATTAGGTAGGACACAACGTAATCGACTTTAAGAGGATATGATCCATGATGGGAAGGTGCAGGTAGAAGGTTAGAAGGTACACTACTAGAAATTCGGGCAAAATCGTCCAAAAAAAATCGACCAAAGTAGGTCGGTAATGACCAATAACCATCCAAAACGCGACCATTAACGTGCAGTCAGTATTTTGAAGGCCGGAAGGGCATACCGACCAAAGTTGTTCAGAAATTACCGACCAACTTTGGTTGGTCAATTAAATTAAAAAAATTGTCGAAAAAACGACCAAAGTTGGTCGATTTTTTCCCACCAAAGTTGGTCGGTATTTTAATTATGTAATTAAAAAATGCACCATCTAGAAATCAAACCGGGGTCTGTACTGTGGCAGGATACTATTCTACTACTAGACCATTGATGCATTTTGCTTTAAGACTATATTTTATTTCATTTATACTCTTTCATTGTATTTTCGCACGAAAATAACCGACCAATGCCGAATTTCTAGTTGTGGTAATTGAGTGTATCTCTTTTTCATACCAGTTGTATTAATATTTATATCACTACATATTATTTCTTTCATTTCGGTTATCTTATCATCTTATCTTGTTGTTGTTACTTCTTATTGTTATTGTTTTTTTGTATCTTTTCTTAAGCCGGGGGTCATCTTTACCTTCACAAAGGTAAGAGTAAGGAATGTGTACACACAACCCTCCCCACACCTCAATGGTAAGATTACACTGAATTTATTATTGTTGTTGTTATATTTTTATATATTGCTCTTAAATATGAAGTAATAATGTAGATTTGACATTACACATAGGTAATCAAATAGTGTAAAAGGTAAAAGTTAGTTAAATTTATAGAAATTCACGATCAATAGATTCAAAACTGCACATTTCATTTAATTAAAGATTAGATGTGTTTAATTAGACATCATAAGGATCAAAGTCAGAATTTATCAAAATTTACCACGATTTTCCTTAAAAAGTCTATACTATATTAAAAGCAAGAAAACCCTTAGCGAAATGTCGTTCACCTTTTTTACTCATTATTTTTTTTCATATTGTACAAAATAATCGTTTTAATTATCTCCCTAATATTTAGGAATAATTATTTAATTATTTTTCTAATATTTAGGACTTCAAAATCAACTAAATTTTGTGTCTCAAAACCTTCCTTATTTAACATATGCGTAATATAACAGATCTTCAAAAGGAAAAATAATAACAAGCTAAAAGAAAAGAAAAGAAAGAGCAAGATAAGTCTTCAACTGTTTTTTGATTCGCATTTTGGCTTTCATTTGTTTAATTTCAAAACCAAAAATAAAATACAAATGAAATGTTCTATATTCACTCAAAATTAAATAGTCGTATTGCTATCATCCTTTCTTTTTCACTAAATTAATATTTTACAACTAAATTTTAGCAATAAGCTCTCTCTTTAATAAATGCAAAAGGAAATTTTTAAATTTGATAATATTTATTTATTGCTTATTGATTATTCTTTTATGTTTTAATAGATAAAAGGCTACTTCTTTTGTTTATTTTAAGCCACGCTATATTGATTGAGGATTATATTTATTTTTTGCTAAGACTTAATACTTCTACTAAATACTTTTAATTATAGAAATTTTATTTTCCTAATACCTATAATTTATAATGTAAAAAAATTAATAAACTGACATATTAAAATAAAAATTAAATAGTTTGACTTTTGTATTGAGAAGCCGATGGAAAAGTACATAGATAAATTTCTACTTTGATCTATTTAATCAATATAAATTCCTAAATTTGAAGAGTTTTTTTATGTTTTTATTTTGAACTATATCTATCTAAACTATTGTTCTAAATATTAACTCAATATTATTTATTTTAGAGACTTGTATTCATCATTTTTATGAACTCATTTTAATTTTATTTATATCTCAAACATATAATTTAATATTGTTTATTTAATTTCATAATCTTAGACTCATTATCATAGAAAAACGCGTACTGTAATAATAGTAAAAAAAATAAATGGAGCATGCATGTCCACGTACTGAAATGGTAAGTTGGTGATCGAGTCTCAGCGTAAGACCGACCGACCGACCACGCACATACAGAAATGGTAGAGTTCCTTTAAAGTACTTATTAGTATTTCTTTTGGTGAAGACTCTTTGTAGTTTCTCCTCAACTTTTTGGGATTCTTTGCCGAATTTTTACTTCAATGGCAGTCGATACAGTCAAAGATGGTGTTACCATCAAGAAACCGCGCGATTCGATGCCGTTTGTTTAAACTATTGGGCACTTTATTGGAGATGCCACGTAAAAAGAATCAACATAATCTAACCTTTCCTTTTCACATTCAAACTCTTTTTTCCTTTAGCAAATTAGCACTTACTTTTCGATAAGAACAAAATTTTAATTGTGGTTCTTATTTAACTGGTTAAGCAAATTAAATTTCAAGTAACTGAAACATGCATCTTGTCCCTCCACGTGTAAATTCCTGAAAATTATCAACTGATTCACCATGTGACTATCTATGTTTATTATACACATTTATACATTTACATTTACATTTACATTTACATATTTTAAGGTTGTGTACTTCTATAAATAACGTGAAACCAATACAATTCCTGTATAAGAGATTAAAGAAATACACATTTTAATTTTAAGTAATTAAGTATTAGATGCGCTCATATACACACATATAATCAACACTTACGTAATTGTTCCATCTTCGGGGTAATTATCACATATGGTCATATAACTATGACTTTTTCCATCAAAGTCATATTACTTTGTTTTCTCACACAAAAATCATAAAATTTTCACTAACTCACACAAAAATCATAGTGATCGAAAAATATAATTTTCCGGTAGTATTTTCTTATTCCAGATCTTTATTTTTTATTTTCAATCTAACAAATAATAAGATATATATATATATATATCTTATTATTTGTTAGATTGAAAATAAAAAATAAAGATCTGGAATAAGAAATATATATAGCCGCTCTAAAAAAATTTAGCTGATAAAATATATATTTTTATACAAATGTGTATTTTTTTTATGTATGTACAATTTTATATATTTTTGCTAGCGAATGCAATCAGTTTCATCAATCGGTCAATCTTGTATTTTTCCTTTAAAACAGGAATGACCCATTGCAACCTAACAATACTCATATACATAAATTAAAATAATACTAAAAGTGAATCCTGTCCTCCCAAAAATCTTAGTTTGAAATGCATGAGATTCTGACAAAGAAAAGAAGGAATAACTAGAGAGTACTTGAAACAAAAATGCTCACTTTGAATGAAAAACTCAAAATAAAAAATAAAAGATAGAAGTATCGAGTTTCGAAGGATTCACTTTAGTATTATTTTAATTTATATATATGGCTATTAGGTCGAGTTGGGTCATTCCTATTTTATCTGGACTATTATTTATTAGACTGAAAACAAAATAAAAAAAAAAACAAAAAACCACGAAATGAGAAAATACTATCGAAAAGTTATATTTTTAAGTCACTATATTTTTTGTGTGAGTTAGTAAAAATTTTATGATTTTTTTGTGAGAATATATAGTTATATGACTTTGGTAAAAAAAATCATAATTATGTGACTATTTGTAAAATTTACCTAATTTTTACAGCTCTCGCATAACCACAAATATGAACAAGATCTCTTACGTTAGTGAAGTAGTGAACAATAAAAACTTACACGCATATAACATTTACATCAAACCATATCAATTTATCACGATTAAATAATTTAATAGGGTGAGAATACTATTAATCAACCAAGATCAAGTGATACAAGTTTATTAGCAACTACAAATTATACATCTATTGGTATGCTGTGAACACAGCATACAAAGTAAATTTTACCTGTAGGAATTGCACTAAATAGAAAAATGACTTGCTTTTCTCGTCTAAATCTTACTCTATTTACTAGATTTCTTACAATAATAATGCTCGCATGTTGAAAGTGAAAAGTTTTAGAGTGAGTATCTATTACTTAAAACGTTCGTGTCAATATTAGCAAAGAGTTTGTATAGGATAAAATATGTTATATTAAATGATCGCATGAGAAAGTGATACATGAAGCCGAGAATAGAAGATAGCCGAAGCCAAAGGCAACAATCCCATCAGTAAACGGAGCGAATGATACCATAAAGATGAAATAAATGCATGTCACCCAGTAGCATTTAATGGAGAATATTTTACAGCATTAGGTATACTGCATGTTACAAGAAATATGGCATTCACTGCCCACTGTTACGGATTCTTCAATGGCACTCATAATTGACATTAAGAGAGGCTTAATCTTAGGACCTTGTTCCCTAGGTGTAGCTATAAATAGTGAGCTCGATTATCATTGTAAATGACATGAATTTTCTGGCAAACATACGCTACATTCTATTCAAAGCTTAATACAATTTTATCTTTTTGTTCTTTGATATCATTGTTGTTGTGCTCGGAAGCCTTGCTCCCCGAATTACTATTTCTACTATTTTATCTCAATCTCAAGGCTATGTATTACATTTTAATCTAATTCATCTATTATTTCAGGATCAAATTAATTCACTTGTATATAAATCATATATAAATTCAATTGTACCATTTTACGGGTAAACAGTTTGGTGCCTACTGTGGGGCTTAGACAGTTGTGTAATTAAATTGGTCCTTGCCTCTTTTAGTAACATGTTT
The DNA here is from genome assembly GCF_000393655.2 of Nicotiana sylvestris. Taxonomy (NCBI): domain Eukaryota; kingdom Viridiplantae; phylum Streptophyta; class Magnoliopsida; order Solanales; family Solanaceae; genus Nicotiana; species Nicotiana sylvestris. The sequence continues at coordinate 151,078,735 of NC_091064.1, read as the reverse complement.
GATTATTTGTTTGTAGTAAAAAATCATAAAAAAATGGCAGATAATGGTGTTAACAACACATACAACCTTGAGGACTAAGGAAATCACCCTCAGCATGAGGATTCAATCAGCGATACCAGCAGTGACGGGAGCAAGGCCACATCGCTCCACGGAAGGCGATATCTGCGACATGTTCAAAAAGTGACTCCTGTTGATGCTGAAAGGGAGCACATCGTCGAAGCAGAAAGAGTCCTACAGTAGCAACAAAAGGACAATTTCGTCCATCTCACACGAGAGGATAAGGTAGGAGCACGTCGTCGAAACAGAAAGAGTCCTGCAGTAGCAACAAGAGGCCAATTTAGTCCATCTCATATGGGAGGACAAGGTGATGACAGAACTGAACAAGCGTTATCGGGTTCTTCCAATAATGCAAATAGACGAGGTCTAGTTCCTGTCGGTGCTTCCGCAAATCAAACAACACAAAAGATTGACAACAACATCCGAAGAGGCGAGCTCGGCTTCGATGGGGCCGGGGGGAGCGATTCCGGTCATAACAACAAGAGCGATCCCTTTAGAAACAAACTCATATAGTTTATGAGGGAAGTGATCGCCCGCATGGACCAAATTCCGGGTGTACCACCGGTGTTGAAAGGGCTGAACTCAAAGAAGTATACTCAATTGACGTACAAACTAAGCACGACACTAGAATTGCTCCCGAAACAATTTAAAATGTCAGACGTGTTGAAATATGATGGGACTTCAGATCCTCAGGAGCACATCACCACATATACAATGGCAGTGAAGGGGAACGATTTAGCTCCCCATAAGATTGAATCAGTGTTGCTGAAGAAATTTGGAGAGACTCTCACGAAGGGAGTCTTGACTTGGTATTCGCTTTTGCCCGAGCATTCCATAGATTCTTTTGAAATGCTCGCGGACTCTTTCATTAAGGCCATGTCGGGCCTAAAAAGGTACAGTCCTGAAAGGTCAATATTTTCAAAATTTCACAAGGAGAGTTCGAGTTGCTGCGAGAATTTAAAACCCGGTTCCAGAAGGAAAGGATGTTGCTACCGGCCGTTTTGGATGAATAGGCGGCTGAAGCATTCAACAAAAGATTAAATCCGAGGAGCTCCGGTGCTTCCCGAAAATTAAAAGAAAGATTGCTAGAGTTCCAAGCGACAACTTGGGTGGATGTTCACAACTGCTACGAGTCAAAGATAAGTATTGAGGATGATAACTCGGTTTCCCGATGTCAGTCAAGGGTCGGGAGAAGAATAAAGAGAAATCAAAAGACGATTTCGACATAGATCGACGGTCTTCGAGAAGCTAGTTTTTGCCCTATGAAAGGGCCGAAACATGCGGTAGAGGTTTCCGGTCAAGGGAGTTTGGCCAATATTATACAATGGATGGTATTGGAGCAAGACAAACTTACTGGGAGCATCATTCCGACCACAAAACCCCTCACCGGATTCAACCTAGCAAGTGTGACAACCGGGGAGAGATCCTGCTTCCCACGAATGCTGAAGAGGTGATGAAGACGACCCTTTTCGAGGTAGTGGATGTTGATATGGGCTGCAACATTATCCTAGGAATACCATGGTTGCGCAAGATGAAAGCTATGCCATCGACATATCACCAGTTGCCGAGATTCCTGAAGGAATTAAACAAATAAGAGGTGACCAACCGGCGACAAGGTAGATGAATGCAATTTTTGTCTCCAGTAGCAAAGGGAAAGATCATGAAGCAATGCAATTACAGGAACCGACGCCTGCCCCCGAGCCAAGCGAGGTCATTCAGAGGCAAAAGACGTCAGAATCTAGTGAGGTGCCAAGGTATTTCCAAGCACCATAAGAGACGGACGCAACAAAGTCCACAGCAAAAGAGCTTGAGCAAGTCGCATTATTCGAGGAGTTCCTGGAAAGGAAATTCCTCTTGGGGATAAGACTGCACCCCAAACTAAGGTCTGAATTTATTGAATTTCTTAAATTTAACATCGATTGTTTCATGTGGTCATACGTAGATATGATACGTATCCTGCCGGAAGTGACCGTATACAAGCTGAGCTTGGATCCCAACATCCTGCTGGTGAGACAGAAAAAACAGCCTATTGCTGAGGCCAGAAACAAATTCATCAAAGAAGAGGTAACTCGCCTACTTGATATCGATTTAATTCGAGAGGTAAACTATCCGAACTAGCTAGCTAATATAGTAGTAGTTCCGAAGAAGAATAATAAATTTTGCATGTGCGTATGCTATAAAGACTTAAATACACATGCCCAAAAGACTCGTTTAAATTGCCAAACATTGATCAAATGATCAATGCAATGACCATGCATGATTTAATGAGTTTCCTAGATGCTTACTCCGGGTACAACCAAATTAAGGTGAACTCGGAGGAACAGGAAAAAACTTCGTTCATAACAAACTTTGGCACATATTGCTATAATCTGATGCCCATCGGGCTAAAGAACGCCGAAGCCACTTATCAGCGGCTTGTAAACAAATTATTTGAAAAATAGATAGGGAAAACCATGGAAGTTTAGATAGAAGATATGCTCGTACAGGGTCAGCTCCAGAAGCATAACATCCCAAGGAACTTTTGACATCCTAAGGAAGCATAACATGAAGATTAATCCCGAGAAATGCGCGTACAAGGTCAGCTCCGGCAAGTTCCTAGGATTTCTGGTGTCACAGAGGGGAATTGAGGTTAACCTCGATAAAATCAAAGGCATCAAAGATATCTCGGATCAGTTATCAAGCATAAAAGACATTCAAATTCTCACATGAAGATTGCCCACTTTGAGCAGGTTTATTACCTAGTCTTCAAAGAAATGCCGAAGTTTCATCGCAATGCTTAAAAAGAAGAACAACTTCGAATAGAACCCAAAATGCCAGCAGGCTTTGAGGGATTCGAAAAGGTACTTGTCAAGTTCTCTATTACTATCGAAACCGGAGGAAGGCAAAAAATTGTTAATCTACCTAGAGGTAGCAGTAAATGCCATTTTAGTTCGTAAAGATGAAGGTATGCAATTTCTCATTTATTACATCACTAGAATTTTAATGGGAGCAGAAACTCGCTACCCGTATTTGGAGAAGCTGGCCCTAGCTCTCGTAATCACCGCTCGAAAGCTAAGGCCTTACTTCCAACGTCATCCGATAGCGACGGTGATCACCTTTCCCCCGCGGAATATCCTTCATAAACTCGAACTCTAGGGTAGGCTGGACAAATGGGCCATCGAAATTAGTGAAATTGACATAGAATATAAGCCTAGAACTGTGAGTAAGTCACAAGTTTTGGCTGACTTTGTGACCGATTTTAGTCCGGGATTGCTGCCCCTAGCAGCCAAAGAAGTAGTGATGGTATCAGAATTGACATCAGGAGTTTGTACCCTATTTATAGACGGTGCTTCCAACGTAAAAGGGCTCGGGCTTGACATAGTATTAATCACGCATTCGGGAGAAACCCTAAGGCAGACCATAAGAACGGTCTCATTGACTTACAACGAAACAGAGTATGAAGCTTTGATTGCAGGACTTGAATTGGCCCAGGGACTAGATTCCGAGGTCATACATATCGAATGCGACTCCCAGCTGGTGGTAAATTAGGTCTACCAGATTTTTGAAGCCAAAGAGGAGTGCATGCAATAATACGTAGTGAAGATTCAGGCTCTTCTTGCTCGATTGCGTGAGTGGTCAATTACACATATCCCGAAGGAAGAAAACTCAGAAGCATATGCATTATCTAACCTTGGATCATCAACGAAAATGAGGGGGTCAGATTTCGGCATGGTAGTACATCTTATGCACTAAGTTCTGGACGCAGATAGATACTAAGAGGTAAACACGACTAATTTGGTCTGGGACTGGAGGAATGAGATGATTAATTATCTCGAGCACGGGAAGGTGACTAAAGACACCAAGGCATCCCGGGTGATACACGCTAAAATGGCATGATATAGTTTCAAAAGAGGCCAATTGTACAGGAAATCTTTCCAAGGCCCATTAGCCCAATGCTTGGGAGGCTCCGAAGCTAATTATGTTATGCGAGAAGTCCACGAAGGGATATGTGAAAATCATTCGGGCATAGATTCCCTAGTACTAAAGTTGGTAAGGGAAGGATACTATTGGCCCCGAATGGAACAAGATGCCAAATTTTTCGTACAAAAATGCGATAAGTGTCAACGCTACGCACCATTGGTACATCAACTAGCTGAACCATTGCACTCAGTTTTGTCTCCATGGTTGTTCATTAAGTGGGGGATGGATATCGTTGGGCCACTGCAGCCGGCCCCTGGTAAGCTAAGGATTCTTTTGATTTTAACTGACTATTTTTCTAAGTGGGTTGAAGCAAGTCTTTATCAGAAGATCGATGAACGTGAAGTGGTGGATTTCTTGTGGGAGAACATAATTTGCAGATTTGGGATACCAAAATATATAGCATGCGACAACGTGCCACAATTTATAAGCGCAAAGGTCAAAAAGTTCCTTGAAGACTTGAAAATCAAAAGGATCACATCTTCACCTTATTATCCGAGTGCGAATGGCCAAGTGTAATCGACGAACAACAACCAAATCGAGCACATGACAGACTCCCTTATCCCTTGTGTATAAAGCAGAAGCCCTGATCTCGATAGAAGCAGGGACCTACTCCGAGATACTTTCAAGCGAATGAAGAAGCAAATAACGAAGCAATGTTAGTCAATCTGGAACTGCTCAATGAACGCAGGGACTTGGCTCATATAAGGATCGCAGCTCAAAAGCAAAGAATAGAAAGATATTACAACCGAAGAGCCAACCTTCGTTATTTAAAAATGGGAGACTTGGTTTTAAGGAAAGTAACTCAAAATACCCGGGAACTCAATGCAGGTAAGCTAGGTCCAACTTGAGAAGGTCCTTACCGGGTTTTACTGTCACCGGGAAAGGATCTCAAAATAGCAGCAATAAGACCTTCTAATAACAAGGCATACAAGCGAAGAACCACGTGGAAAGTTAGATAATCTTTTGCTCAATAGCAAAGTTCCTACCGGGAAGTTAAGTTTGCTATCGAACAAAGGTTACCTGACCGTTCACAAGTGCAAGTCACTAGGGGATTGTTAGATAGTCTTTGGCTCAATAGCATAAATTCCTAAGGGGAAGTTTAGTTTTTTATCGAATTGAAGATTATCTAGCAATTCATTGGTGGAAATCCTCGAAGGTGATAAACTTGTAATGTTCCAATTCGCATTCTTTGCGTTTGAACACTGGGGGAGGGGGGAATGATATGAGGATATGGCAACACTGATTGCCACGTTGTCCAGAATACAAAAACCAAAAACACAGTTGTATCATCAGGACCGGGGACTGCGCGTAGAAACAAGTTGTACAAGTTAGCCACAAGAAATGACAATTTCTGTTTAGCATAACGAATGCTTATGTACTTATTGAAAATGGAAGGAATAAAGTAAAATCCTTTTATTTCTATCTTGTTTCTTGTTTGAACAATGAATTGATTTTGTCATTTGAAAGTTAAACAAGTACTTCAAATGTTAGTGCCGTAATGAATAGGAAACGTCCTCTTCAAGAGCACCGTAAATATAAGAGGTCCCTCTCCTATGAAAACCCTCACAATAAATGGTTGATTTCGAAAGAACTTATGCCCGAAATCCAAATGCTTTCGAAAGAAAATACACCCAAATCCTTGCATAATCAGAAGCAAACAGTAAAACTTGCGCAAGACACTTAAACAAGAAAGAACGCAAAGATTAAACCTACATAAATGTTCAAACAAAAGAACGTAGTAAAACTCATGCAATACTTGAGGAAAAGGTGTTTTTATTTTAAATGTGCCAAAACGGAAAAAGGACAAAAGTTGGGAAAAGAAATGAAAAGCTAAGCTACTACATCTCCGGACCCCGGAGGAAGAGAAACATCTGCGCCCCCAGGAGAAGTGTGTAGATCTGTCGCCGACTAAATATCTTGACCCTCATCATTTTGGCCTTCAAAATCTTCGCCTTCCGGTTCCTGTTCAGTTCCCAAGGATTCAGAACTAGAACTAGAAGAACTAGAAGCACCAGGCTTGGTCGAAAGACCCCTTTTAGCAGCTGACTCCAGCTCACGGGCTTTAGCGATTTGTCGATGACACCCGCTTTAGCCTCTTCCAAGGTTTTTCTCCTCATGTTGTGCATAACATATGTTTTTTCAACAACAAAGGAAGCCTTTCGGTGCTCAAGTTCTTCTTTAAGTTGTTCAACCTCGCCAGAAAGATTTTCCCGTGCGGATCTAATGGGCCAGAGGCTAACATTGAGATCACAGATAGTAGAGCTGAAACATCTATGCTCAATGGTCCGTATATACTTTTACTATAATAAGGCATATTTCACCCCGGCAGCAGCAAGCTCTTTAGTTTTGGAGCTCAAAGGCTGCCTCTAAATTATTTAATCTTTCAGCGGAGGTAGCCTCATGATCGGATGCAGCAAGAACAACACTACGGACTTCAACCCATTTGGTCCTAGCCTCTTCAAATTGAACCATTAGCAGGGCGATGCCTTGGCTAAGTGTCTCTACTTTCTTGATTGTTTTGCTGCAAACGAGCCTCCAACACAACAGTCTCAGCAACTTTGGCTTCTAGATCAGAGAGGCGAGCAATAGTTTGGTCCCGCTCGGCCAAGAGTTGATCCCGCTCGGAGGTAAGCTCCTCATTTTTCCTAATAAACCTTTTGAGGCCCTCGAAAGCAAGAAAATTGGCATGCGAAACAAGAAAGGAAAACTCAAAATACTAATAAATAAAATACAGAAGAAATGATAATGAAAATGAAGAGCATATCGTTGCGGCGTTGTGCATAGAATTGTTCAATAAACACTCTCCCGAGAGAGCTTGTATCTTTTCCTAATCTTTTTCTGAAGCCAAAGGCTTCAGATAGTTAGCAAGTTCCACTGTCCGGGACAACAGATTGCACCCAGTAGAGACCGAGAGAGTAACACTCCTACTCATTTGCAAATCTTATGAGGGGATAGTGTAATTTTGCCTCAAATTCCCATGAACTAGGGACTGGGGGAGAGGAACATCCTCTTCTCGAACAGATGCGGCCGGTGGAGATGATGTAGTAGTTGTTGGTGGAAGAGTTGGTGAAGAAGAAGATAAAGCTGATGGCGTTGAAGGGTTAGAAGCAGCTCAAACACAGTGCCGGTTGTTGGTTGCTCATCAACTGAAGATGGCAAGGACCCGATACTCAGCCTCATAGTACCAGGCTTAGCGACTGGGATCCAGAAATGGGAGTTGGCATTTTCCCCCATCTCAATCTCCCTCCAGAGCACTGAGGCATTGTCCTCGGTTGGTGTAACTAACTCAACAGATTGAGTAGTTTATTGAGCTGAGGAAGATCGCCATCTTCTGTGTAGAAAAGCCCCCTCCTCGCTGGCTTCTCCATCATCATTAATCATCACGGTATCTATGGCTAGCCCGGGCGGTGGGCTCGTCACCACAACTTTCGGAGATGACTCGGGGGCAGTGTTCTTCGCCCTCTGATTCTTTCCCCCCAGCCGCGGGGGAACGTCTTCTTTTTGGTTGCTTGTTCTCCGATCGGGGAATCTGAGAGGAAGCACTCACACCAGAAGTAGGCCCGAAGATGCATGTCTGTGGAAAAGCCTCCTGCAACAGCCTCGCCGCATCAGCAGGATTAGCCAAATGTTCTCCTCAAGGACGACAAGTGAGCCCTGGATTCAACATGAGAGATGAGTCAAATAATTTCCTTATGAGAAAAGGTAAAAAACAAGATGAGTTCGACTTACTATGATTTTTTGCATTCCACCCGTATTTCAGGGACAACTCTTTCCACGTGCAGGGTTCGGGCGTAGTAACGTCCAAAATTGTCTGGACCTATTGGTCCAAGCCCTCAACCCTAGGAGGAACCCACCGAGTCACTAAAACATGTAAAGGAAGAAAAGTCAATAATAATGAGGAATAATCTTTAACAGAAGAAGAAACAAACAATGGGCTTATGAGTGCCGTTCCATAATTCTGGGAAAGCCGGAGCCGAGTCCGGGTTGATGTCACTGGTAGCGACTGAAACAAACCGTTCCATCTACTCATGATCGGTATCATCATCCATGTTGGATAGCAGCGCATGGTGGCCATGCTTGCTGAAATTAATCATTCCCCCACGGAAGATTTTGGGGGAATAAAGGTTCATCACTTGAGCTAAGGTTAACTCTTCTCCCGTCTCCTGTCACAGGCACCGAAGACAAGCAATTGTCCGACACACGGAAGGATTTACTTGTGACAAGCATACTTGATAAAGGAGGAATAACTCCACAATGACGGAGTCAAGCTCTCTGCTCAAAGAAAACACTCTCGAAGTGAATGGCTACGTGTAAAAATATGTAAAACCCTTATTTGGTAAAGTTATCCGCTCCGCCAGGTTGGGAGAGATAATATCCAAATCTTGACAATGGCAGTCTTTCTTCATAGCAGGAATACTGGAAGAACGGATAGAAGAAGGGTATACGCTAACAGCCTACATACGAGGGTGAGCAGAAGGGTACTTGTCTTCAAAATATTTGGTGTAATCAGGTTCTTTGAGACGATGGTACTCACCGTAGGGGGAGCAATATCAATAGTTTTTCTTTGTTCTTTGAAGAATTAGGTTTTCTTGAAGAATAGGCCTTTTTTTATCGAATGGAGGGTTTTTCTCTCAAAGAAAGAAGCTAAAGGAAGGTTAAGGTCGAAATATGAGTTGAGAAAAGAAGGTCTTACAAAATTCAGAGCATTATGAAGTGAGAATGAAGGAAGTTGATGCATATGAGTAAATGTTTAGGCAGCTAAACTCGTGGTCATAATTACCTCGATAGCCGACGGAAGTTATGCTAAATCGTGGGATGAATGTGTACGGAGCATTAAATGCGGAGAGACATGTGTCTAATCAACCTTCAGAAACTTTTCAGAGAGATCAATAAATTTTTCGCCCAAAGAAGAATGTTTCTACCAACTTCCCGGTGATACAAAGGTATGCTACTTGACAGCAGGGGGACTATCTGTGTAGGGTAAAATATGTTATATTAAATGATTGCATGAGAAAGTGACACATAAAGCGGAGGACAGAAGATAACCGAAGCCGAAGGCAACGATCCCGTCTATTACCGGAGAGAATGATACTCATAAAGATGAAATAAATGTCTTCCACCCGGTAGTATTTTATGAAGAATATTCTATAGCATTAAGTATACTGCCCGTTACAAGAAATATAGCATTCACTTCCCGTCGTTACGCATTCTTCAATGGCCCTCATAATTGACATTAAAGATGGGGCTTGATCTTAGGACCTTGTTCCCTATGTATAACTATAAATAGTGAGTTCAATTATCATTGTAAAAGACACGAATTTTCTGGCAAACATACGCTACATTCTATTCAAAGATTAATACAATTTTATCTTTTTGTTCTTTGATATCATTGTTGTTGTGCTCGGAAGCCTTGCTCCCGAAATTATTATTTCTGCTATTTTATCTCAATCTCAAGGCTAATTATTATATTTTAATCTAATTCATCTATTATTTCAGGATCAAATTAATTCACTTATGTATAAACCACGTATAAATTTAACTGTACCATTTTACAAGTAAACAGAGTAGTAGTTTTTAGTGGTAATCCAAAAACACCCTCAAATGGCCATGAAATTTTGAATTTAAAGTGTAATATTATATGAATTGCAAATAAAAAATTATAAGAGCGGTTTGAAAGTGCATTTCAAATGAATTTTTAAACTTTCCAACTTTGTCAAAAGAATTTCCAAGTGAAATTCACGTTCAAACATAAATTTAAAGTTAAGAATTTTTTGAAAACTTCAACTTCAATTTTAAATATTTTTTTAACTGAACTCAAATAATATAAGTTGGCTGAGATCTGAAATAAGATAGTTTTTGAAGTTGACGCTAAAGAGGATTGTGTTTGGACATGAAAATATATTTGAAGCTTCCGTTTGGCCATAGATTTAAAAAAAATCAATTTTTTTAATTGAAAACACTGTTTGTTTATGAAATATGACCAGTTGTTTTAAAAAAAAAATTGAGAAAATTTTCAAGTTCCTAAAAACTGGTTTAAAGCTTTAATTTTTGGGTAAATTTTTTTCCAGTCACAAAGCTTTAATTTTTTTTCAAATAAAATACATATTCAAATACAACATTAACTTATAAAAATTTAAGTTTCAACCAAATTTATCTCCGAACGCTAGCGTAGTTTCATGAGTGAAAACTTCAAAAGATGTGTAAAACTTCTATTCATATATTTCAAACTTCAAATTTGAAGTTGAAAATAATGAGCCAATTTGATAAATAAACAGTTGAATTAATTCCAAAAGATTATATCAATTTGTTAGCCAAAATCTATGGCCATTTTTTGTGGCTTGGCATTTAAAATGCACATGCTAAGAGTTTTAGTGGTTTAGAGATTCTCATGTCCCTATTTTGGCACCTCTTCCTATTGGATTCGCGGTGTTCTTGGTTCATTTGGCCACCATCCCAATCACCGGAACCGGTATCAACCCCGCCAGGAGCCTTGGAGCTGCTATCATCTTCAACCAAGACCAGGCATGGGATAATCACTGGATCTTCTGGGTTGGACCATTCATTGGAGCTGCACTTACTGCGGTTTACCACCAGATAATCATCAGGGCCATTCCATTCAAGAGCAAATCTTAATTGTCTTTGTCTTATGTCTCTTCCCCTGTTATATTTCAAGACTCCTCCACCCTTTTCCCCTCTTTCTGATGTTGTTGTCTCATGTAATTTTCTTCTCTTTTGATGTCAATTATGTGTGTAAATTATCAGGTTAATGTTCTATCTAAAGCTTTCTTGCTCCAAAAAAAAAAAAAAAGTGGTTTAGCATTTAAAATGCACATGCTAAATTAATGTAAAAAGGAAGAAAAAAGTAAAAAGAAAAAGGTAAAAGAAAGGGCACAAAATGATAAGAGGACTAGATTTAATCTCATTATTGAGAGTCCCTACTTTAGTGCCACATAGCTTTTGTGCCCACGTTATATTTATGAGCTAACCAAACCATAGTTTTAAAGGCTATAGCCATAATGTCTCCAATGGGATTCATCATTTCTCTTCTCTTTCACTGTTTTGGCCTTTCATTAACTTTTAGGTACACTTCCTTTGCTTTTGTCGTTTTAAATTTTTGTGGGCCAAAGGGGCGTCTAGTTCTATGTTAAGGACACGTGTACGATTTTGGTCTCACATTTCTACATAAATCTAACGGCTGAAAGGAGAAGATTCCCCTTCTGACATTGAAGTAGCCAACGGCTGTGATATTCTCCGTACTTCCAATCCCGAATCGGCAAACGGGTCTCCTTCGAGGGCTCCACCGCACGTGTGCTTCCTTGTTGCCTACTCACCTGTTTCAATACGCTATTCCAATTTTATCCCCATTCTTTCTTCTTAATTACAAAGTCCTCTTCAAGAAGAAGGTAATATGGGTTTTGGGGGGTCGGGGGGGGGGGGGGGGTAAAAGGACATTTTGATGCGAATTTAAAATTTAAATCAGATAAAATTGATCTATAAAATGTATTACTAAATATATTAATTTTTTGAAATTATAAATATAGAATTTAATATGTTCGATGGCTAGTGTGTCTTGAGGTGATTCAGATGGTTGTGTAACGTTAATTCGAACTGATAGATGTCACACCTCCTTTTTCTACCCGTAGGGTATAGGGGAATTTTTCTAATTAAAGTAACAATAATCGAAATAAGATTATCTATTTAAGTTCAGAGTCGCCATTTGGGATAATTTGTGGTGTCCTAAGTCACCAGTTAAAAATTCCGAATCGAGGAAGTTTGACTCTGTTTTACAGTCCGCGAAACTCAAAAATTCGGGTAAGGAATTCTGTTAATCCGGGAGAAGGTGTTAGGAATTCCTGGGTTTCGTGGTTCTAGCACGGTCGCCTAAACTATTATTAATTGGCCTAATTATCTAATTAGTTACATATTTTATACCTATTGTGCATTTTTTAACCTTTAACCGCTTTTAATTATTTATAGAATTATTCTGGAACAAGTTACGATTGTCGTACACTTGTTTGTTTGGTACACATTACGAATTGTGTCACGGGAGCCGTACACACGATCTACAACATGTTTAATTTATTAGCATTATTAGAAGTTGTGGCCGGGTCACATGAAATGGGCACCCGAATTTGAAAATTATGTATCACAACTACGTCACGGGAACCGTACCCGTAGCTATGATGATTTTTATTATAAACACGCCTAAGGCAAGCTGCGAAGGTTCATGTTTAAGCTAAGTCGGAATTCACTATAAAGCTACTAATTATAAATATGCATTGGGAGATATGTTAAGCCTTTAATTGTTTGAGAAAATTTGGGCCAGCAATAGGCCCATTTTGCTATAAAAAAAAACTTAATGAAATAAAAACACTAAAGTTGATTGGGCTCGAAATTGAGCCCAAAAGTGGAAAGAAGCAGAAAAAGAGGCACGCCAGGTCTGGTTTCGACCAAGCTGCCTCATCTGGGCTAATACCAGGCCCAACTGCTTTTAGCAGGAAGGCCTTCAACATTAAGGCCCTACTGAAGCTTAATTTCCTCGAAATCACGTATAACACAAAATATCATAAAAATTCTGAAAAAATCAAATGCTGACCAACCATATTATAGGTTTTAATTTATTAACATGCAATTAATGGTACAATCCGCTTAAACTACCTTAAATTACTAGCTAGTCACATTAAAACAGACATGTAATCACTTCATCCATAATTGAGATTTTAAAATACCAATCTGAATACCACTACAATTAAATCCTGAATTTCATTTAAATCGGTATGAAGTTGAAACCTCTGTCTACAGGAGGCACCATGGCCAACATATTAACTAACACCTTTTGAAATGATTGAATAGAATAAGCTGCTGAAACTATCAGTCATCTTGAACTTCAATCAACACATGAAAAGGATGGACCAATTTAAACGTTCAACACATAAATATTACAACTAAATTGTGGACTAACACAACAGATCCATAATACTAAAACAAGGCTGAAAAGAAATTGCAAAACTAAATAAATTGAAGGAATCGTAGGTAAGGAAAAACTGAAGTTTAACATTTGAGCATCAATTTCATATTACATGCATCCTAAATACATGCTTAGAACTTCATTTTTGTCACTCAAAGGTTCCAGAAGTACCTGGATACAACAAAAACAAAGTGAGAAATCTCTGAGAACAACAGAAAGTAACGAAAATTTCAGTAAAAATCAGCAACACACAACAACAATATCACACAGCTCCAAGCTTAAACCATGTTTTAGCCTTTGAAAACCAGCCAGAAATTCTAAGAAAAACTATTCTAAACTAGGTCAAAAAACCAGAAAAATAACTCAGCTAATAAAATAACAGAGTTGTATTGTTTAGAGATGTTTTTAGGGTCTGAAAATCTCTCCTTATTGAATGAGGAGAGGGTTCTATATATATACCCTAAAAGAGTTGTTGTGTGCCCTCCAAGTCAGGGAATAATTCCCTTGAAAACAACCCTTAAAGAGCATCTTTTTAACAGAATTAGACAGTTGGTCATTACTAATTGGCTTCAGCATTTGTACTGGCCAAATAGGGCCAGCTGCCCATGTTCTAGAACCCTCTAATTACCTTATCTGAAGATCCTATTTTACTCACCCTTCAAATGACCCCTTTAAGTTACTATTTCGATTCCTTTACCCCTCACAAAATTCAATTAATGCCGAAATAGTTAAAACCAATATCACTGAACAAAATACAAAATGACTTAAAGTTAATTGAGAAATTAGGCATACTAACCAAATGATTCACACAACAAAATAGCTAAACACTGATTAAAATTAAACTAAACTATTTAAGAATTAAAGTAAGTAGGCATGAATTAAACTATGTTAATGAACCCTAAAAAAACTGATTGAACGTGACTAAAGATTGAAACAGGGATGACTCTCAAACAAAACAAACAAATTAATGAACTAAAAAGAGTAGGAAATTACTGGCTCAAACATGAAAAGAAAAGTAATGGAGAGGACAATGGTGAGACATTACCATTTATGAAAAAAAAATGCAAGACAGCCTGGGATGCTCTACTTCGCGCTAATTGACCAACAAAGGTCTTTTCCTCCAAGGGATCCGGCCTTGCATGGATTTTGACTAGATCTCCTTAGAAGAAAAGACTCATGAGGGTCCAAACCACGAAGAAGGCATCAGAGACGAGCCTGTAAAGTCGAACGCTGAGGAAATAGTGAACTCGAGTGCTTTGAACAAACTGACCGCCTCTTAGATTTGGAATTTCGGGATTTTGTGGGGTTGTTTGGGAAAATAAATAAGGGATTTGGGTTTAGGGGAGTTTAGAGGTTATATGGTGTAAATTTGGGTGGGTTTGGAGACCGGCCGCCGTCGTGAGATGATTTTCGGTGGGCGGCGGCTAGGGTTTGTGGGTTGAGGTGGAGAGGAGTTAAGGGCAGCTAAGGTTTAGAGATAAAGAGAAACTGGGGGGGGGATGGGGGGATCTCTAGGGTTTGGGGGGTGTTAGGACATATATATGGGGTTAGAGTATGGAGTTCCCAACCGTTAGGTCAATAGTGATCAACGGCTGGGATTGATGGACGCCAAACGACATCATTTGTTTAAGTGGGGAGGGCTGGACCGGGTGTGGAATTGGGCTGGGTGGTTTTTTTTGGGGAGAAAAAGGGGTTGGGCTTAAAATTTAGAGACCCAAATCGAGCTTAAGACCCAATATCCCCTTCTTTATTATATTGACTCAATTTTAATTTAAAATACTAATTACTAATAAACTTAATTAAACCTAAATTAAATTCTAAACAAAACCTAGTACTGTGTAATTGACTTAATTATCTAATTCTAATACTAAAATAATTAATTGATTTAGAACTAATGAAAGAAATGTACTAATTTATAAAACTAAAGTTACAATGTGGAATAATTTATAATTTTTTATTTTTGTTTATTGATGCCATTAATTAATAATTTAAACTAAAAAATGCAACTATCAACCTAAGAATGCAATGCATGAAA
The DNA here is from genome assembly GCF_000393655.2 of Nicotiana sylvestris. Lineage (NCBI taxonomy): Eukaryota > Viridiplantae > Streptophyta > Magnoliopsida > Solanales > Solanaceae > Nicotiana > Nicotiana sylvestris. Next base: position 151,063,715 of record NC_091064.1, on the reverse strand, counting down.
CTTGAATATATATATTATTTCAGGTATTTTCTATACTTTTAATATATGCAAAATGCAACTAAAATGCAAGCAATTAAGCAGATAATCCTAAAAAATTCTACAAAAATAAAAATAAACTAGAAAATCTATTTTTGTGATTTTATAGGAGTATTTTAGTAGGGCAAAAATCACGTGCTCAGAGCTGCACCTCTTTGCTCGGAAACACGAAGAGTTTTCGGGCAAAGATAAAGTGAGCGAATACGAGCGATTTTTGCCCATTTGGATATTCCGTGGGAAACATTTTTGAAAGGTTTGACCGAACCTTGATTCTGAGCTTGTCTATATATCCTTGGCTATAAAGGAATCAGGTTAGTGTATTTCTGAAAGTTTTGGTAGTTGGGACTATCGGAAAGCTGTGATTTCACTGCTGCTGTTACTGCTTGCTGAACTCCTTATTACACCGAAATCAAAATGAAAAGATGCTAGGCATGTCTATTATCTATGAGTTACAAGATTCCTATCTATATATATCTTCAAACTCGATCTCGAAACTTCTACAATTTTGTCGCGCATCTTGAACTGTTGACTCGCATTCTCGAGGCAAGCTTATGTTATTTCTAACTTGAATTGACCCAATTGTTTAGGCGGGCTCCTGCTGTTGTCTTGGACTCTGAACTTAACTCTGAAATGTATTCCCTCGTTCTCCAGGTGGGTGCCTGCTACTTGACTTGATACTTGAAATGAATTCCCTTATTTTCCAGGTGGGTGTCTGCTACTTGACCTAATACTAGAATGAGTTCCCTTATTCTCCAGGTAGGTGCCTGCTACTATGACAAAGCAAACAAAATAAAAGAAATCTTTCTGCCCTAGTTTGGTACCGGGAAACTCCATAAATGTTAGTCGGATCCTGTTGACCAAAAGATCTTTCAGAATTTAAAAGCTAAATCCCATTATCTAGGAGGGTCCTGACAACTCGAAACTGCATCCCATTATCCAGGAGGGTCCCAACAGCTTGAAATTGTATCCCATTATCCAGGAGGGTCCTGTTGATTTAGGTATTAAATATCATTATCCAAGAGGGTCCTGACAACTCAATTACATCCCATTATCCAGGAGGGTCATGACAATTTAAATTAAATCCCATTATCCAGGAGGGTCCTGAAACTTTAAACTAAATCCCATTATCCAGGAGGGTCCTAAAACTTTTAAACTAAATCCAATTATCCATGAGGGTCCTGAAACATTAAACTAAATCCCATTATCCATGAGGGTCCTGAAACCCATTATCTAGGAGGGTCCTGAAACATTAAACTGAATCCTATTATCTAGGAAGGTCCTAAAACTTTAAACTGAATCCCATTATCTAGGAGAGTCCTGAAACTTTAAACTAAATCCCATTATCTTGGAGGGTCCTAAACTTTAAACTAAATCCCATTATCCAGGAGGGTCCTAAAACTTTAAACTAAATCCCATTATCTAGGAAGGTCCTGAAACTTTAAACTAAATCCCATTATCCAGGAGGGTCCTGAAACTTTAAACTAGATCACATTAACCAGGAGTGTCATGAAACTTTAAACTAGATCCCATTATCCAGGAGGGTCCTGAAATTTTAAACTAGATCTCGTTATCCAGGAGGGTCCTGAAACTTTAAACTAAATCCCATTATCGAGGAAGGTCCTGAAACTTTAAACTAAATCCCATTATCCAGAAGGGTCCTGAAACTTTAAACTAGATCATATTATCCAGGAGGGTCCTGAAACTTTAAACTAAATCCCATTATCCAGGAGGGTCCGTAAAGTTTAAAGTAAATCCCATTATCCATGAGGGTCCTGAAACTTTAAACTAAATACCATTATCCAGGAGGGTCCAGAAACTTTAAACTAAATCTCATTATCCAGGAGGGTCCTGAAAACTTACGATTGTACCAATCTGGCACGCACTTTTGTTATGGAGGATTCATGTAGAACAAACGAAATCATGCCCCTGTTTTAAGCAAAGAAAATCTTATCAGTATTAAAATATGGTGGTTAGTTTGCGGAATTCCTGTTGAAAGGGGCGGCCATTCCACTGCCATGCTTTTGTTCCGATTAGCTGCTTCGGGCTAGCAAAAAGTTGTTTGACTTTCTGATTTGAACCTCAACCATAGAACCCTGAATGACCCGAGTAGCTTATACTCATCCAGCTGTTTTACATCTCTGTACCTCTAATTTTGAACCTTTATATTTCCTCAAAATTCATGAAATCACTTGATCGCTTGAACTCCTATTAACACCTTATTGCTCATTTTGAATCATGCTATTTCTAATGTGTTCTGGCCGGGCTTTTGCTTTGCAATTGAAAGTTGGTAATAGGCTTTGAAATCCTTTCTTTCATGCTTAACAATGCTAACATTGAAAAAGACTTAGAGAAACAGACCTAAAGAAAACGAAATGAAATGACTTCGAGAGTTAGGAATAAAGAAGAAAATTTTGAACCAAGATGACTATTTGAGGAAAAATGGAAAAGAGACTTATCTGAGTGGAGCAGCTGACACCAATGATCATGACATGTATTTCAGATTAATCAGCCCAGTCCATTCACCTAATCACATTTCAGTTCATGCCCCGCCTTCATGCTTTAAACCGGGATTTCCATAATCCAATCTCTCCGCAAAGTCACGAACCTCATTTGGCTTGTCGTGCCCTGAAGGATTTTCACTAGAAAACCCCTCTAATTTGTTCATCTCTCAACTTATCATTGCCTTACGGTGCCCGCGAGGGTTTTTACCAGTAAGACTCTCTCATTTTTATTTTTTCTCTCTGCTTTTCATCGCCTTACGGTGCCCGTGAGGGTTTTTACCAATAAGACTCTCTCATTTATTCATTTTTTCTTATGCTCCTGAACAAAAGTTTTACCCATGATATGAATCATAGTGTAGGCTTTTGGACAGGGTTAGAAAGAAAAGGCAGCATGCAAGCTCAAAAATAGTTTTAAATAACAGGGTTCAAAATTACAACTTTTGGAATCAGATCTTTTGCAACACCACAACTTCTGCCCCCGTTTCTTTGAGTCTCGAGAATTTTGAATTTTTATTTTGATGCGATCGAACCTTAGGGCTGCCTATGTATTCTTAAAAGGAATCAGCTCGAACGTAGTTCATGACATAAGAGTTGCTTTGTTTTTATTACTTTTTTTCTTTTTTCTTTTGCTTTACTTTTTTTTTATTTTTCCATTTTCTCTTTTTCTTTTTTCTTTTATTTATTTATTTATATTTCTAAACTCTAACTTCCGATTTCAAAAGAGGGGTATGAAAGAAAATAAATAAGGCTCAAAAGGGGTAACAAATGATAAAAGTGTTTAGATAGCTGAATAAAATTCCTTCATCATTCCAATCTTCGAAACATGCCAAATACAAACAACACAATTTGAAGACAAACCAAAGAAATCATACATAATATCTCTTGACTGCATCAGAATTAACAACCATATCTACACATTTGCCTTCTATATCTGTTAAATACAAATCACCATTGAGCAACACTCTTGTTACAATGAACAACCCCTGCCAGTTTGGGGCGAACTTGCCTTTAGCTTCAGCCTGATGTGGAAGGATGTGTTTCAATACTTGCTGACCCACTTCAAATTTTTGGGGACGCACCTTCTTGTTGTATGCTCTTGCCATTCTCTTCTGATACAATTGACCATGACATACTGCTGCCAGTCTTTTCTCATTAATCAGACTTAACTACTCCAATCGGGTTTTAACCCACTCATCATCGTCAATTTCAGCTTCAGCAACAATTCGAAGGGATGGAATCTCGACTTCCGTGGGTATAACTGCTTCAGCCCAATATACCAGCAAATAAGGAGTTGCACCTACTAAAGTGCGAACAGTAGTGCGATAACCCAGCAAAGCAAAAGGCAACTTTTCATGCCATTGCCTAGAACCTTGCACCATCTTTCGAAGTATCTTCTTTATGTTCTTGTTGGCTGTCTTAATAGCTCCATTTGCCTTGGGGCAATAAGCAGTGGAATTTCGATGCATAATCTTGAATTGTTTTCATACCTCTTTCATCAGATGACTATTGAGATTAGCCGCATTGTCCGTGATGATTACCCTAGGGATTCCGAACCGGTAAATGAGATTTGAATGGACAAAATCCACCACTGCCTTCTTGGTCACAGATTTGAAAGTTATAGCTTCAGCCCACTTGGTGAAATAATCAATGGCCACCAAAATATATCCATGCCCGTTCGATGTTGCTGTCTCAATTGGTCCAATGACATCCATGCCCCAAGCAACAAAGGGCCAAGGTGCGGACATTGTATGCAACTCAGATGGTGGAGAATGAATCAAATCACCATGTACCTGGCATTGATGACATTTGCATACAAAGCTTATGAAATCTCGTTCCATGGTGAGCCAATAATACCCTGCTCGAAAAAATTTCTTTGCCAAAATATATTCACTCATATGCGGCCCACAAACTCCAGAATGAACTTTGGCCACGATGGTCGAAGCTTGTTTAGCATTTATGCCTCAACAATCCAAGATCTGAAGTTCTCTTGTACAAGACACCCCCGCTCAAGAAAAATCCACTAGCCAAGCGTCGAATCGTTCTCTTTTGATCACTCGTGGCCTGTACCGGATACACCCCCATCTTGATGTATTCCCAGATATCATAGAACCAAGGTTCACCATCAAGTTCCTCCTCAACCATATTACAATAGGCATGCTGATCACGAACTTGAATATGTAGAGGGTTAACATAAGCCTTATCCGGATGGTTTAACATTGACGCCAAAATAGCCAAGGTGTCGGCAACCTCATTATGAATCCTAGGAATATGCCTGAACTCTAATGATCTAAATCGTTGAAAAAGATCATGCAAACATTATCGATATGCTATGAGCTTCAAATCCCGAGTCTCCCATTCTCCCTGAATTTGGTGCACCAACAGACCTGAATCTCCCACAACCAATACTTCCTGAATTCCCATGTCTATAGCTAACCTCAAGCCCAGAATGCATGCCTTGTACTCAGCCATGTTGTTGGTACAATAGAAACAAAGCTGGGCTGTAACAGGGTAGTGATGCCCTACTTCAGAAATGAGCACAACCCCTATTCCGACACCTTTCATGTTAGCGACTCCATCAAAGAAAGTTTCCAACCTGGCTTTTCATCCTGCTCCACCTTGTCAATATGCATCACCTCTTCATCAGGAAAATAAGTCCTCAATGGCTCATACTCTTCATCCACCAAGTTCTCGGCCAATGCTTGGGCTTTCATTGCGGTTCGAGTCACATAGATGATGTCAAACTCTGTGAGCAAAATCTGCCACTTTGCAAGTCTTCTTGTGGGCATAGTCTTCTGAAACATATACTTTAGAGGATCCATGCGAGAAATAAGGTAAGTAGTGTAGGACGACATATAATGTTTCAACTTTTGTGCCACCCAAGTCAGGGCGCAACATGTTCTTTCAAGGAGAGTATACTTAACATCATAGGATGTGAACTTCTTGCTGAGATAATAGATGGCTTGCTCCTTCTTGCCCGTGATGTCGTGTTGACCCAACACACAACTGAATGAATTATTCAGGACTGTCAAATAGAGAATTAAAGGTCTCCCAGGCTCCGGCAGGACCAACATAGACGGGTTTGACAAATACCCCTTGATCTTATAAAATGCCTCCTGGCACTCATCAGCATTTGACTGCGACATCCTTCTTCAGCAACTTAAAGATGGGCTCACAAGTTGTCGTGAGTTGAGCAATAAACCTGCTGATGTAGTTTATACGCCCGAGAAAACTCATCACCTCAGTCTTATTCCTTGGCGGTGGCAATACTTGGATGGATTTGATCTTTGACGGATCTAACTCAATGCCTCTCCGACTGACTATGAACCCCAACAGTTTCCCAGACGGAACACCAAATATACATTTTGCAGGGTTGAGCTTGAGGTTGTACCTGCGAAGCCTCTGGAAAAACTTTCTCAAGTCCCCGACATGGTCGGTCTGCTTTTTTGACTTTATGATCACATCATACACATAGACCTCAATTTCCTTGTGTATCATGTCATGAAATACGGTAGTCATTGCCCTCATGTAGGTTGCCCCAACTTTTTTCAAACCAAATGGCATTACCCGGTAGCAATATATTCCCCACAGCGTGATGAACACTGTCTTTTCTACATCTTCCTCATCCATTAAGATCTGGTGATATACTGCATAGCAATTCACAAAAAACCCGATCTCATGCTTGGCACAGTTATCAATCAAAATGTGGATATTCGGTAATGGGAAATATCCTTTGGACTTGCTTTGTTGAGGTCACGGTAATCAACGCACACCCTGGTCTTACCATCTTTCTTTGGTACTGGCACAATATTAGCTAACCAAGTGGGGTATCGCGTGACTTGAATGACCTTTGCATCCAACTATTTTGTGATTTCTTCCTTGATCTTCACACTCATGTCAGTCTTGAACTTTCTTAACTTCTGCTTGACAGAAGGGAATGCCGGATCAGTTGGCAATTTGTGAACTACCAAGTCAGTACTCAAACCCGGCATGTCGTCATATGACCATGAAAATATATCTTAATATTCCAACGGTGCTTTGATTACTTATTCCTTGATTTATGGTTCCAGGTGTACACTTATCTTGGTTTCTCTGATATTATCTGGATCCCCTAAATTGATTGCTTCAGTTTCATTCAAATTAGGCTTGGGTTTCTCTTCAAAATGATTTAGTTCTTTATTAATTTCCTCAAATGCCTCCTCTTCATCATATTCCATTTCATCATCGCGCTCTACTTCTTGGATTATTATTTCAGAGTTAGATTGGCTTTAAGACTTGGCCGAAAATTTCTCATGCATGTCATGTCATTGAAACCAACATAAAAAGAGTTGTACAAAGAAAGACAAAAATGACGCTATCAGGAGTAATGGAAAAGGGGAAATTACATTTTATTGAAAATAAAGGATAGAAGGGTTTGTACATCAAAACAAGCGAAAAATAAAAATATGGATTACAACCCTGGAATAATCTAGATTTATTTTGGAATAAAATAAAGCAAACTACCAAAACTCCAAAACTCCTTCCGAGTATGGAAATGAGTAGCCTTCCAATTGTTAAGCTTCACTTTTGGCCCAATAAACTGCACATCTGCTTTGCTGGAACCTTCCCCAATTTCCACCATGTTCACCTCATCAAATAGGCTCTGGAACATTTCAATCAGTTCTTCATCAAAGTCGATCATAGGCTTTGGGACTGCTGACACTAGGCGCTTCACGACCCCTGGCTTGACGAAAGACCTGGAGAGGCGTGGGATAGGCTTAGGGATAAATCATGCTTTCTTTTTCAACATTTTAGCCCTTTTCACCTCCTCCCTTATAGGCTTGAATCCCAGACCAAACGTACCCAGATTTTCACGTAGGGACACTAGCTGCACGATACCTTGTAAAGATGCTCCCAGACCCTTGCCCGGCACAAAACCATTCTTCAGCATTTCAGTTGCTACCATGACTGATGCGGAGGCTAACTTTGGACCTGGAATACACTCCCCCTCTGGAATCTTCTCAATTGACACCATTTCGGAAACTTGGTAGACCCAAGGACCCTTATCGTCTTCGGCCTCAATAAATAGGACAGATGTATCATTGTAAGCACATAAGTTCTCCGTAAGCACATAACTTCGGCTTCACTTTTGGCCCAATAAACTGCACATCTGCTTTGCTGGAACCTTCCCCAATTTCCACCATGTTCACCTCATCAAATAGGCTCTGGAACCTTTCAATCAGTTCTTCATCAAAGTCGATCATAGGCTTTGGGACTGCTGACACTGGGCGCTTCACGACCTCTGGCTTGACGAAAGACCTGGAGAGGCGTGGGATAGGCTTAGGGATAAATCATGCTTTCTTTTTCAACATTTTAGCCCTTTTCACCTCCTCCCTTATAGGCTTGAATCCCAGACCAAACGTACCCAGATTTTCACGTAGGGACACTAGCTGCACGATACCTTGTAAAGATGCTCCCAGACCCTTGCCCGGCACAAAACCATTCTTCAGCATTTCAGTTGCTACCATGACTGATGCGGAGGCTAACTTTGGACCTGGAATACACTCCCCCTCCGAAATCTTCTCAATTGACACCATTTCGGAAACTTGGTAGACCCAAAGACCCTTATCGTCTTCGGCCTCAATAAATAGGACAGCTGTATCATTGTAAACACATAAGTTCTCATCACCACGCACAACGATTTCCTGTCTGTCCCACTCGAACTTTACCATCTAGTGTAGAGAAGACGGGATTGCCTTGGCAACATGTATCCAAGGCCTACCCAACAGCAAATTGTAGGAGACGGCCACATCTAGTACCTGGAACTCCATGGTAAATTCAACTGGTCCTATTGTCAGTTCGAGCACGATATCACCAACAAAATCTTTTCCCCCCTCCATCAAAACCTCGAACACATATACTGTTCTTGTGTATCCTTTCAGTACCAATTTTCAACTTTTGCAGAGTGGAGATATGACAAATGTTTGCACTAGAACCATTGTCAACTAACACCCTTGTGACCATGAAATCCTCGCATTTCACTGTGATATTAAGAGCTCGATTGTGCTCTGTACCCTCCAAAGGCAGCTCGTCATCCAAGAAAGTGATCTTGTTTGCCTCAAATATCTTGTTGGCAATCTTCTCCAAATGGTTCACTATGATCTTATCAGGGACATAAGCCTCATTCAAAATCTTCATGAGGGTCCGGTGGTGCTCGTCTGAATGTAACAACAATGATAGAAGAGAAATCTAAGTGGGTGTCTTCCTCAACTGTTCCACGATGGAGTAATCCTACACCTTCATTTTCCTCAAGAATTCTTCCGCCTCCTCTTCGATGACAAGCTTATTCACCAGGATTGGATTATCTTTGAGTGGCTTAGCTTTCCGTAATTCCTCTGGGGCAAAGCATCTCCCCGAACGAGTCAACCCCTGGATTTTATTAACTTCCTCTTCCACTTCTTTCCCTTTATAAGCTACTATCACTCGCTTGTAATTCCATGGAACAACCTTGGTGTTATCTATCGACAACTGGGTCAGAGGTTTAATAATAATAGGGGAAATGCGAACCCCTTCTACGATTATGACAGGCTTACTTGCTACCCCCGACACGACCACTTTCGGCTTTCCTTGCTTTGTTTCAACATCATTTGGGAACCCCTTCATGACTACCATAGGCGGCTTATCATTGGGAGTGATTAGCTTGTCTGTCAGCCCTTCAGCTATCGAAGATGTTGCCTTTTTAACAACTGGATTACTTTCACTGGCACATATCATCATAACAAACTTTGAAGGCTTCTTGGGCTCCCCATCCTTATGCACTATCTCAATCATGTGTGTTTCGTCATGGGCTAGCAATGGATTTTGATTGATATTTGGCACTTTCGGGCTCTGGACCACAATTTGGTTTGTATCAATATGCTCCTGGATGGCGCTCTTCAAATGCCAACACTTTTCTGTGTCGTGCCCCGGAGTATCGAACAATATGCACATCAGAGGGAATAATCCAGGTTTTTCAAAGGGGGATTTGGTAATTTTGACTCAATCGGTCTTAGAACGTCCAATTGACTCAACCTCTAAAACAAACTGGCATAAGACTCTCCAAGTGTGGTGAAAGTTTGTTTCCGCTGCTGCAGTTCCCTTTTATACTCTGGCCTGGGTTGAAAGCTTGGACCAATAGGCTTTCGGTATGTTTGTGGAGGTGGGTAAGGGTTTTGTGGAGCTGGGGCACGCCATTGTGGGTAAGGAGGGGGTTGAGCATATGACTGTGCATGGTGGACGTGGTATTACGGTGGCTTGACTGAATATTGAGGGTCTTGGGGTAGGAATTAGTGTTGTAGTGGATTATATGGAGCTTGGGTACAGGTTTGAGGTTGGGGTCGAGGCTGGATGTAATGGTGAGGTGAACCCCTTGGGCCATGCCACGATCCTGAGACGACCATAGCAACATATTCTTTCTTCTTTTTCCCTAACACGCCCCCAGTGCCATTCTGGATCGCTTATGTAGTTGCTTTGATAGCAGAGTAACTCATGATCTTGCTTGATTTGAGTCCTTCCTCTACCATTTCTCCTATTTTTACCACTTCATTAAAAGACTTACCTATGGCAGAGATCAGATGACCAAAGTAAGTAGGCTCCAAGGTCTGAAGAAAGTACTCCATCATTTCATCTTCCTCCATTGGAGGGTTGACTCGCGCCACATGTTCTCTCCACCGGAAACCATACTCCCTGAAACTCTCACTGAGCTTTTTCTCTATCTTAGTCAAGGATAGGCGATCTGGGACAATTTCTACATTGTATTGGAAATGCCGAGCGAAAGCCTGAGCCAAGACATCCCAAGTATACCACCTATTGTTGTCTTGGAAGGTGTACCATTCCAACGCTGGACCACTCAAACTTTGACTAAAATATGCCATCAACAATTCATTTTTCCCACCAGAACCCCTTATTTTGCTGCAAAATCCTCTTAAGTGGACCACGGGGTCTCCATGCCCGTCGTACAAGTCAAACTTGGGGATTTTGAACCTGACAGGTAGCTGGACATCGGGAAACAAGCACAGATCCTTATAAGCCACACTCACTTGGCCTCCCAACCCTTGCATATTCCTCAACAACTGCTCCAAACCCTTTATTTTCCTAAATTCTCCTCTTGCTCTGTGTTTCTAGGTGGCTTCTCAGTTTCAACAGGAAGTTCAAAGTGAGGAGTGCAAGAGTAATGATCCGGGATTTTGAAGGTGGGCTCTGGGGCATAGTATTGATTATCTTGGGCTTGGAATGCCGACTCACTAGAAGATCGATGGAGGGTAGCTCACGGAGGGGCTATGAAAATAGGGGTAGCTGGCGGAGTAGGGTATGTGGTTGCTTTGGCTAGGGGAGCCTGGACAGTTTGGTTTGAGGTGTTGGGATAGTGGCGGTAAGGGGTGAAGCCTGGTGCATGCTGAGGGGACATATCAACAATAGTGGGATCTTGGGATTGAGATAGTGGTGGGATGACAACAGGGTTTTCTGTGTAGTTGGTAGGGTATGACAGTGGATGATTCCCCCTAATCCATTCCTGGTACATTTCGGCCATTTGGTGCTTCAGCTTATGTACCTCTTCTTTCAAACCAGACTCAGATTCCTCCATCTCTCTTGGTGGGTCAACAACACTTGCATCTAATTCTTTTCTAGCCATGATAACATTGTGTTTAGACCTGGTGCTATATGGGTGACTTTCGAGAATGCCAAACAAACTAACCACTTTCCTGTGCTCAATAACAACAACAAACTTGTTAGTATTTAAGAGTTTAACAAATAGGCAACCGCACGTTTGGGATGCAATGCACTTGAACAGTTAAATGCTTCTATCGTGTATTTGAACGGTTGTATACTTCATCCCAGCCTTAACTAACTCTTTTCACTTTGCACTTTCTCTTCTCTCTTTTTCTTTTCTTTTTCACTCCTGCCTTTCTTTAGTCACTATTGATTTTACCACTTGGTTCTTGTCGCTCCTCTTTTATTTTTGCACTCGCTTTTGTTCTCTTGTTTTGCCATTCTTTCTTTCCACTCAGTTTTTTTCTTCTCTTTTCATTTTATGGTTATGATCGAACCCTATGGGGATTGCCTATATATCATGATGCCGCATAAATCAGATCATTACGTAGTTCAGGAGATAAATGCGAAATAAAAGAAAGAAACATTTTTTGGTTTTCAAATTTTCATTAAATAAAAACTTCTGATTTTCCTCTATTACAATGAGTCCAACATACAAACTTAAGAATTGAAAAACCAAAACAGACTCAAAGTGGACTAACAGACTCTAAAAGAAACTGGAATACAGACTCAAAAAAAAATCAGGAATACATAAGTGCCTCTCCAGGGGCCCGCGGGACATCAGTCGGTCTTGCCGCGAGCCTACGTGCCATATCTTCTTGGAGGTAATATAGGTCATCCGTAATCTAACGAACAAAAATCATCACAGCAGTGAAGAACATAGATCTTGTCATATCCTCGCGCTCATGGCATTTCATGACAACATAATCAGCAATCTCTCTAATCCTCTCCCTGATGACGCCCTTCTCTTGGAGGAGACGTCCAATTTGTTGAGATCTGGCCTCCAAAACTTGTGTGGCTGTATGATTTTGCTCTTGCAATTGTTGCAGGTCCTCTTCTAGTTGCGACATCAATGCATAGCAGTGCTCTCTTTCTGCTTTGAAGTTCTTTGCTTGCTTGGCCATTTCACTCTCAAGGGTATTGTTCTTTTTCTTTAGACCCGTGATTCCTTCGTCATACTTTTCCTTCAACTGCTGAATGAAACTCGCTTATTCTTCTGCATTCTTGGCCAACTTTGCATGGAATTTTGCTAATTTCCCTTCGGCCTTTTCCAAATGAGCCCCATAATCACACACTTTCCGTCTAAGGTTGTGGATGAGCTTTTCATTTTTTCCGTTTCTGACCGGGTTCTCAACTGCTATTTTCATCTTCTGGATCTGGGCTCGGAGGGCTTCATTTTCTTGGGCCAACCTCTTCTTTTCAACTTTACCCGCAGCGGCTTGCAATCCACTATCAAATTTAAGGTCTCTAATTTTCCCTTTTAACTTGCTTATGGTGGCCCTATATTCATTTTCTTTGGTCAACCAAGCCTATTGTTCTTGCGACGCTTCAACAAATTCTTGGATGCTTTCAGGTTTGACCCTTGCTGCGACTTTTTTTCTATACCAAGCAAGATAACCAGGCGAGACCTCGCCCCTGGACAAGTCATGTACTCAGGTGTTTGCCTTCAAATATTGGCACTCGTTCCAAATATGGAGAACCACTTCTTCATGAAATTGGCCATCAGAGCAGACTTTAACTGCATGAACACTAAGATCTTCGTCTTGGGGAACTACCTATCATCTTCCCATTTGTCTCAAAACCCGGTATGTGGCATAGGGTTGGATGCTTCGAAGACCCATTAGGAGGAAGTAGGGACCGGTGGCAGGCATGTACACAATCTCCTCAACGGGAAGCCAACCCAGTGTCCACTCTATCTGACCTGTATTTATGGAACGAAGGCAGGATACCCAATCTCCGACCCTTTTGGCATTTTGAACCCAAAGACCCTTGTACCAAACTCCTCGATGTATTTTGCCTGTAGACCCGTAGTTCATATATCGAGGATAGTGACAAAGGTTCTCAATCATCCACATTTGTAGCAACAAATTGCACCGCTAAAATAAATCTACTCCAGCTTTGCAAGCTGTGAGAGCTCCGAATATATTAGATATTATCATAGGCGAGAGGGTGCTCTTAGTATTGGTAGTCAAAACATTGACGACCCCAGCCACCCATAAATCAATATTCTCGTCCTTCTTGGGAAACACTAGAAGACCTAAGAATGCCACCGTGAAAGCAAAGCATCTATGCTCTTCCCATTTTTATTGGTTCCCTTTACTACAGATTCCACTTTCCGGGTCTTCAAATACTCTTACATGCCCATACCGTTGGTATATGAAGTGTAGAGTGGAAAATCCACCTGCAAAATTTGCATACTGGACTTTCCTGCTTATTTTCAGTAAGTCCAGGAACTTGTGGGGAGTGACGACTCTTGGAGCGACCATGTATTTATGTCTTAAACCCTCTGTACTCCCAGTATAACCCGTTATATCCTCCAAGGTAGGTGTAAGTTCGAAGTCCAAGAAATGCAGAACGTTGCGAGCTGGGTCCCAAAATATCACCAATGCTTTTATTATGTCACCCTTAGGCTTAATCTTTAATAATTCGGTGAGTGTGTGATGACCCAAAAGGTCATCACTTGTTTTAGAAATAAATTCTATGTTCCGAGGCCTTAAAAACCTCTTTCTGTCTCACCTCGAGCGTGCACAGTCCGGGCGCGTATCCGAAAAGCCATTATGTGAAAATATGTGAAAAATAATAAATTTTGCTTTTAAAATGAATTTAGGTTGACTTCGGTCCACATTTTGGGTAAACGGACCCGGACCCGTGATTTGACAGTCCCGAAGGGTCCGTAGGAAAATATGGGATTTGGGTGTATGCCCAAAATCGAATTCCGAGGTCCCAAGTATGAGAAATGAATTTTTAAAGAAAATTATTTTCTAGAATATATATGAGTTTTTGGAAATGAAATATGTTTGGAATTAGATGGTATCAGGCCCGTATTTTGGTTCTGAAGCCCGGTACAAGTCTTATATGTGATATAAGTCGAGCTTGTATAATTTGGTAAGAAGTGGACTTGAAATGATATGATTCGGAACCTTATTTGTAAAATTTGAAACATTGAAAGTTCTTGAGATTTTCTTGATTTTAATGCTAAATTCATAGTTGTTGATGTTATTTTGGTGATTTGATGCACGAACAAGTCCGTATGATGTTTTTGGGTTAGTGTGCATGTTTGGTTTAGAGCCCCGAGGGGTCGGGTGAATTTTGGATAGGCCACGGAGTGAAATTCGGACTTAGGAAATTTCTGGTATGTTGGAGGCCTGCAGGCTTCGCAATTGCGAAGCCTGGCTCGCAAATGAGAGCTCGCAAATGCGAACAATGTGACGCAAATGCGAATTTTGGCTTGGGCTGCCTTGGTCGCAAATGCGATGTATCTATCGCAAATGTGACAGCAGCATCGCAAATGCGAAGAGGACTGGAATCCTCAGGGTTCGCAAATGCGAGGTTAGCAGGTTCTGAAGGGTTCGCAATTGCGAACCCTGGTCGCAATTGCGAACCCTGGTCGCAATTGCGAACCTTGGTCGTAGTTGCGACATCTGCGACCTGCAAATTCATGACTTAGCCGAAAATCTTTCATTTTTCAGACCCTTTCAAAACATAAACTCTCTTGGGCGATTTTCCAAAGAAACATTCTTCTCCAAATCGATTGTAAGTCATTTCTAACTCGTTTTCTTCAATCTTTAACACCTTTTCACATGATTTCAACTCAAAATCAAGAGTTTTTATGCTGGAAATTGGGTGTTTTTTGTAGAACCTAAGTTTTCCAAATTTTGGGAATTTGGACCTCGATTTAAGGTCTGATTTCAAAACAAATTATATATTTGGGTTTGTAGGGGAATGGGTAATCGGGTTTTGGTTCGAACCTCAGGTTTTGACCATATGGGCCCGGGGTCGATTTTTGACTTTAGAAAACCTATTTTCATGTATTGGAATGGAATCATTTAGCATTTATTGATATAGTTAAGTAACTTGTGGCTAGATACAAGCGAATTGGTGATGGAAGCAAGAGGTAAAGCGATAGTTGAGGCTTAAATTGTGTTCGTGACATCGAGGTAAGTGTTTGGTCTAACCTTAGCTTGAGGGATTAGGAGTTGTGTCCTATTTGCTATGTGTTATTTGTTGAGCACGACGTATAGGCATGGTGACGAATATCTATACATTGGTGTCAAGCATGCCCGTGAGTCTTATACTATGATTAATGTGACTCTGTTTGTATTTTTCATGCCTTATGTGATGATTTCTATTATTGAGCAAAGCTTATGGAAGTAATATTGGTATTTGAATATTGAAGAGCATTGGCTCAAGTTGTAAAATGAATTGTGGAAGTATAATTGGTAATTGAACCTTATAGAGCATTGGCTCAAGTTGTGAAGTAAATGTGAAAAACAAAAGGGGATTATTATATTGTCTCCTTTGCCGGGATGTTGTTGCTTTTAATGCTATCTCCCTTGCGGGGATGTTGATGCTTTTGATATTGTTCCCTTGCCGGGATTTGATTGTTGTACTATTGTTCGCTTGACGAGATTTTATTGTGATTTTATTTATTTCCTTGCCCTTATTGCTTGTGATTGTTGTTTGGGTAAGGAAGAGTGTTAAAGCACGAAGGGTGATTCCGTGCATTATTTTGGTAAGAGAGTGTTAAAGCACGAAGGGTGATGCCATGTATGATTTCATGAGGAAGAGTGTAAAAGAACGAAGGGTGATGCCGTTCCGCACGATGTACAATTCTATGCCGATTATATTGATTTTATGGTGAGGACTAGAGTAAAAGCACGAAGGGTGATGCCGTGCCGATTATATTGATTCTTATGGTGAAGACGAGAGTAAAAGCATGAAGGCTGATGACGTGCACTTGTTGATTTTTGATTCTTGTTGATAATTGAGTTATGGTATTCCTTACATTTACCTACTGTCCTTTTGTTATCATTTGATGTCTCCTCGCAGCATGTTTCCCCCTCCCATTCTTAATTGTACATTCCTGTTTTTATTTTTCGTTGTATATGATTTAACTGCACAGGTTTATTTGGTAGTCTGGTCCTAGCCTCGTCACTACTTTGCTGAGGTTAGGCTAGGATTTTACCAGCACATGGGGGTCGGTTGTGCTGATACTACACTCTGTACTGTGTGTAGATCCTGGTACTAGAGCATACGGACCATAGCTTTGGGTTGCTCCCTTCAGTCCATTTGGAGATCTGAGATAGTTCTGTAGGCGTCCACAGGCCTTGGCGTCTTCTCCTATCCTTTCATTATGTTTCTTTTATGTATTTCAGAGACAGTGTTGTAATAAATCTTTCAGACCCTTATTTGTAGTAATCTTAGACAGCCTGTGGAATTATGACACCAGTTTTGGGTAGTTTATGTATGGATTGGTGTTGGCATCTTAATTAATATGTTACATTTCAGTCTTCCGCTTTTATTTTCTACTGTTTGCATAACATTGGCTCTTAATTGTTAAAGGATTAAAAAATGGAAAAAAGGTAAATAATTTAAATGGTTGGCTTGCCTAGCTTTCACTAGTAGGCACCATCACGACTCCCGAGGGTGGGAAATCCAGGTTGTGACAGAGTGCCCCCAGGTAATGGTTGACCCTGTCTCGTCCTTGTTCACCCAAATCTTCCCACCACATGTGAAGTGCCAACGGAATCTTAGTCATAACATTCATCGGTAAATTTTGACTCGCGCTCATTCTGCTCATTTAGATTAGGGCGATTGGTTTAAAACAAAGTAAGTTTTATTTAAAAGTTGATAAAAAGGTTCATTTTGCAAAATTCAAATAAATCAAGTCTACTTTTGCAAATACGTCCCTTCAGCACTTCAAAAGGGAAAAGTTTACGGCTGTATTTGCTAGGTGCCTAAAAATTGACAAAGAAATTATTGGTGGCTATTCTTGAAAAAATGGCCTTCCGTCGTCCCATTGGGACACTTGGCTATTTAGACAAAAATGGCATCACCCACTTTGTTTACGACAAAAATGATGACACTTCATATTTTTGGTTACTTTTGCAAAAGCGAGGCTGGACCCGATGAGGGTTGCCTACATATCTCACATCCGGTGAGAATCAAACCCGCGTAGTTCGGTCAGTTAAAATACGAACCATTTTGGAATGACCTTCTCCCCTTTTCTTTTCTTTTTTTTTTTCAAAATTCCGGCAGAGTTTCGGGATGTTTTGAACACCATTTTTGGGAAACGAATGAATTTCTCTCTCCTACCTCAATCTAAGTTTTCCTTTGATTTTCCTCCCTAATCTAAGAGCCGGTCAACATGCAAGACAAAATAAATAAATGCACAAATAGCATATAAAAATGCATCAGGATGGTCTTTTAATTTCGGGTACACCTGTCCTAGACGGACTCAACCCCTGTGTTGAGTCCCCAAAGTCAAATGCACATGATGCAAACAAGCGTCCCTACTAGGGATCTAGCATGAGGCTATGTTATTTTAGGTTTAAAACCTGGGTGTATTGTTCTAGACATGTCTTACTAGAGCGGACAACTCGAGCCCGGGGAGGGGGGGGGGCAGCGTACCGGTAACCGAAAGATCATTCAACTTTGTAACTTGTCCGAACCACATTCTAAATTAGGATATAACACTAATAGAAAAGAAGTTACGCCAGCGTGCACTTCCCAGAAGATTAGAAAAGAAGGGTTTCGTAGCAGTTTATATACAGTTCAAATAATATCAAAGCGATAAAAAGCGATATTTAGCACATTAGGCCCAAGCATGTAATAAAAATCAGATAATAAATAAAAGCCAAATATAACAATTATTCTAAGCTCGAATTCTTGAACCCTGAACCAGAGATTCTGGGTTCGTTCCCCACCAGAGTCGCTAGAGCTGTCACACCTCCTTTTTCTACCCGCGAGGTATAGGGGAGTTTTTCCAATTAAAGTGACAATAATCAAAACGGGATTATCTATTTAAGTTCAAAGTCGCCACTTGAGATAATTTATGGTGTCCCAAGTCACTCATTAAAAATCCCGAATCGAGGAAGTTTGACTCTGTTTTACAGTCCGCGAAACACAGAAATCCGGGTAAGAAATTTTATTAACCCGGAAGAAGGTGTTAGGCATTTCCGGATTTCGTGGTTCTAGCGCAGTCGCTTAAACTATTATTAATTGGCCTAATTATCTGATTAGTTACATATTTTATACCTATTGTGCTTTTTTTTAACCTTTAACTGCTTTTAATTATTTATGAAATTATTTTGTAACAATTACGATTGTCATACACTTGTTTGTTTGGTACACATTGTGAATCGTATCACGGGAGTTGTATCCACGATCTACAACACATTTAATTTATTAGCATTATTATAAGGTGTGGCCGGGTCACATGAAATAGGCACCTGAATTTGAAAATTATGAATCACAACTACGTCACGTGAATCTTACCCATAACTATGATGATTTTTATTATAAACGCGCCTAAGGCAAGCTATGAAGGTTCATTTTTAAACTAAGTCAGAATTCACTATAAAGCTACTAATTATAGATATGCATTGAGAGATATGTTAAGCCTTTAATTATTTGAGAAAAATTGGGCCAGCAGTAGGCCCATTTTTCTATCTAAAAAAATCTTAATGAAATAAAAACACTGAAGTTGATTGGGCTCGAAATTGAGCCCAAAAGTGGAAAGAAGCAGAAAACAGAGGCACACCAGGTCTGGTTTCGGCCAAGCTGCCTCATCTGGGCTAATACCAGGCCCAACTGCTTTTAGCAGGAAGGCCTTCAACATTAAGGCCCTACTGAGGCTTAATTTCCTCTAAATCACGTATAACACAATATCATAAAAATTCTGGAAAAATCGAATGTTGACTGTTGATACCCAATTTTTCCCTGTATATGTTTCATATATATAAAATACTTTCAAAATAACATATGTACGCATATATAAGCATGTCCAAGTGTTTAGTATATTTTCCCAATTTTTAAAGATTTTTAAAATCAATTTATTGCTCATTTCAATAGTATAAAAACCAATAATTATTTCCAAAATTATCATTTTGGTGGATAATTTATTGTATTTCTCATATTTATACCAAAATAAAGTTAATGTAATTTTTATATATTTTTACAAATTTATTTGGTATTTTTAAAGCTAAATTGCATATAATTGCAATTCTAGCCTACTTTAAGATTTAATAGCATTTTTTTAATTATAAAATTGGTTCAAACATTTTTAAATCAATATTTATATATTAATAACTGATACACTACTCTTAATTTACTTTCAAAATCATTTTACTATTTTTTATAAAATAAAAAGTGAAAAACTGGCTATTTAAAACCTGGCCCATTTTTATTTCAATCATAGCCAAATTGACCCCCCCCTAATTGACCCAGTTTGAAACCCAATTGGACCGGCCCAATTCTAATCTAACCCGACCCCTGACCCAACCATTAACCCGCCTAGCCCTTTCTTTCAATCCAGGCCGTTGATCATTTAGATCAATGACCACGATCACCCCTTACCTTTTTTAATTCACTAACCCTACCCTAATCCCCTCATTTACATCTCTCAGCTACCTTTGAATACTCGCCCTCTCTCAAACTCTCTCGAAGGTTCCTGAAACCCTAGCCTCTCTCACCCCCTTCAACCGCAATCTCACCGGAACCCATGGCTTCTCAGGCCATGGATGGCCTGTACTCACCCTCCTCTACCATTAAACCCTGGGTGTTCGAAGTTTCGAGGTCCGACCTCGATGGTGTCCTTTCAGATCTCTACAGATCCAAGGTTCTATGGCCTCTCCGGCCTGGCTCCAGCGTATTCAAACATTTAGAAGCCTATTTCTGACCTCTCTGACTTAAGATCGGACCTTCTTCCAAGCCTTTCTCATTTCTAGGGTTTCTCTGAAACCCTAAGCTATTCAAGGTTTTTCTCTGGTTGTTTTCTTATATCTATGCTATGTTTGTGCTCTACTTGAGTTCTTAAACGTTTTCCCTAATTTTCTTTCAAAAATTACTTCTCTTCGATTTAGGGTCTCTGAAAAGGTTTTAAAATGTTTTCTGACTCCTCTTCTTCTTCTCTTTGTGTGAATCTGTCTATGCTATATTTTTATGTTCTCTTTTCTACCTCGCATGTCCTTCTCTTGTGTTCTTATGTTTGCCTTATTTTGCATGTCCTTCTATTGTGCCCCGTTCTTTCTTCTATTGGTTTCTATATCATGCTTTCATATGTTTATATTATGTGTTCATTTACCCCTATGTTCCTCTACTATATTTCCTACTAAGCTTTTAGGTCTTTAGTTGCCTTCTTCTGGATTTTGTTTGAGTTCTTTGTTAAACATGTTTCCTCTACTGTTCTCTTAAGTGCTATACTATCTCGTTTCTCTTCTGAAACTTGTTTAAGTTCCAAGCTTTCTTAAAACGTGTTCTTTATGCTTCAAATCAGTTCTTCATTCTATTTGCCTTGAACCTGCTATTTTATCTATTTGTTTTCACATGAATCCTTGAAAGAGACCTCTGAGCCTATTTCAGTTATTTGTCTTCTCTTCTCTGTATCTGACTCGAGATAAAAACCCTGGGATTTGGGGGGTTTTTGGCGAGTTTGATCTTTTGTTTGGACTAGGGTTCTATTTGGGACCCTGGACACTCTCAAACTAATTCTGAGTCTATGTACTGGATTTGAGCCTCTTTGTTTTGACCTGAAACTCTTCTATACTAGGCTTTTTCGCATGATAGTTCTTTCTTGTTCGATATGTCTGTATGCTTTATATATGAGGAATTTTGCCTTCAAAAGGTTTTGTCAACTTGTGATTGATTCAGAATTCCTCTTAATAAGGTTTGATTGATTGTTACTGATTTTCCTTAAGTAAAACCCTTTCCTCATTTTTCCTGACTTGGTTCATTTGAACAAAGCCTGCAATTTTGATTTCACTGGCTGTTAAGTGATCGCCTTTCCTTATTTGCACAAATCATGTACCATTGGACTTTTGCCTTAAATAACTTCTGTGTATTTACCCTTCTTGTGCTACTTTGGAAAAGATTTTGATCAAACTCTTTCCTTAATTATCTTGCCCGTTTGAAATCAGAATCCCTTAATTGAAGGGAGACCTTATGTGATTGGTTTCGAAACTATTTTCTTACCTATTCTTACTTGTTTTCTGCATTATAAAAGGCACGACCCCTATGCACTTTTACACACTTCCAATTCAATACTCTGTAAGACCTTGAGTTCAATACTCTGACAACACTTATTGAACACTTTCAATTTCAATACTCCTACATTCTCAATTTAACACTCTACTCTTTTCTGAAATCTTCTGGCTGCGTGTTTGCAATTTGGCTTTACTACTGCTCTTCTCTTCTTATTACCCTGAAACTAGTATGTTCTAATTTAACTTTCAGCTTCATCCCTATGTGTTTGCTTTACAGTTTTAACAATCTTGTCTACTTTGCTGTTTATGTTCTGTATTGAATATGCTGTCTCTTTGCATCTGTTGCTGTGTGAATTACACATACCCTTATTCCCTTCTATGTGTTTGAGTTAAAGTTCAAAGCATGGCAACATCCAAATTGTTTCTCATGTCTGGACTTGATCCTTTAATGGATCCTAACTCCCAAACAATGTGGCTAACAGGCTGGTTGGGGTATGCCAGCACTTCCAATTGCTGGGTATGACCACTAGCCTGTCTTGGCTTTCCCCAAAATCCCCTCTATGTACTTGCACTCTCTCTTAGATTCTAAGTTCTGCCCCCTCCTATGAGCCTTGCTTTGGGACCTTGAGCTCCATCTGAACTTGGACATTTGAGGGCTGACCCTTCCACACTGTACTATAATCCAATTCTGCAATATATTTGGGTGTAAGCACTGCTCGGAGTCCACTTGAGACTCTTAGGGAACTCTGACACATCCCAAATAAGAGAAAGGCTTTGGAATTTGATATTTGGAGTTGGTTTACTTCATGCTTTAGATAGAAGTCTGAATCAGGCCCTCCTTGGTTGGGATTTTTAGCTTTCTGATGTAATTTTATTTTACTTTTCTTTATTCATTCTGGGCTGTAATAATTTGTAATAACTTATGGGGTTTTAGTGAAAAGGGGAGGGTCACTCATGTATGCATAAGGGTAGATATCATGTTCATAGGTATTTACTGCTGCAATCATGTCCTGTTTTCACTTCTGCATTTGTCATATAGAAATCATGTTTACAAATCCTGCACTTCTGCGTTTTTCATATAGAAACCATGCCTACAGGTTTTGCATTTGATATAGAAATCCTGTCTATAGGTTCTGCATTTCATACGTAGATACCATGTCTATAGCCTCTGCATTTCATACATAGATACCATGTCTATATCTTCTGCATTTCATACATAGAGACCATGTCTATAGGTTTCTGCATTTCTACCTATCACATAGGGAACATATCTATAGAGTTTCCTGAATTTTGCATATGCATCTCTTATTAGGCAAACACATTTATAGTCTTAAATAATAAAAATCATCGTTTTAAATACCATGCCTATAGGATTTCTACATTTTTGTAAAGGTTAAACTCAATAACGCTTAGAAAGCATGTCTATAGGAGTAACCAACTGATCTGAATCGTTTACAAGTCTAAAATCAGTAGTAATGTTACTCAATGTCTGCAAAACTTATGTCTTCTATAATCAACAGGCCTTCTTCTTGTAAAAATCAGTACACTTCTGCATTATTAGATGTCACGCCTGTAGGTTTTACTTAGGCAAGCTATAAGGTAAAATTAGCTAATTGAATCAGACTCTGTAATTCCAACCAGCAGGCAGGTCTGATTCCAGTTTCTTATCTGAAATGTGTAATAGACCAGTCTGCCTCCTTAACATTTAAGTTTAATTCAGACCATAACCAGTATCTACAAGACATGCTAAACAATCTATCTTTAAGTGAGGAGGCCCATCTGAGCATCTTAAATTGTTATGTGTTTCACATATCTGCTTTATGTGTTTTTGTTTGTCGCTTTAGAATTTTATCCTTTTAAACCACACAAAACCCACATTTCCCTTCCCTTTAGGACTAGTAGTCCCAAATGCCTCCGGGACTGATAGGATTTGGGCGGGTACTAGCATGCAATAAGTAACAAAACCATTCCGCGTGTAAATACCTCAACGGGGTGGGAAATGGTAGATATGGATATGATGACCGGTGTGCTAATACCATGTGTAACCCCTCTTTTGAGGAGTGATTACCGGGTATTGCATTGATGTGATCCATATTATTTATAAACCTAGGACCCCCTTCCCTTTACTTGTTTATTTTATTACTTTCAAAATTTCAAACTCCATTTTCTCAAATTTCAACTTCCTTGTCTCTTCAAACTTTAATTTATTTGCAATCACAATGTGACAACCTCTCATATTTGAAACCCTTAATTGCTTATTTATTGTTTGTACTTAAGTCACAATTGTAGCATGGCCGGGAACCACACTAGTGGATCTTGAGGGGTGCCTAACACCTTCCCTCGAGATAATTTCTAGCCCTTACCCAAACTTTAGTTTTTCTAAACAAATTCTTCCTAGTGTCCTAATGCACTTAATCATTAGGTGGTGACTCTTCAAATAAAAAAATCCAATTCCCAAAAGGGAACGAGTTGTCCTCCCAAATGTCATAAACCCGATTTCGCGAGAAAAAGGGGGCGCGACAGCGTGACGACTTTGCTGGAAATTTCTTTAAGGCTTTTACCATTTTATGCTATTTGTAAATTTATGCTTCCTTGAATATCTTTAATGCCTTTAAGTATTTATTTTGCTCTCCTACTTCGAAAACTGACTTGGTTCTTCGTTTCTTCTCTTTATTTCTCTTAATGCTTTCTTTTACTGCTTTCCTTTAATACTGTTGTAATTTTGAGCAATTATTATAATTATTACCTTATGAATATATGAAAATTTGTTTAATTATTGTAACTGCATATTCAACATCATATTCCACTCGTGCCAAATAAAATACCATAGCAACGCTTATAATGAGTGGTTGCGCCCTTCCGATATTATTACCCCCTAAATTTGGCAAAGAGGTATTTGCGGTAAAACCAGTCGATCAACGGTATAGTCGACGGTTCCGTTCCTTTCCCTCTTGAGTTGTCCGCTCAAGGGAACCAGTCTAATACCCCATAGAAACCCTACTCTGTTTAATTGTGCATGCATCACTGTCAAAACCTAGCTGAGTCAGTTATGTTGTCCACATAATGACTCTTTAAGATAGCCTTGTCTAAAGTCCACTGGGTTTCCTTGGAATCCCAAACGGACATTACCACGTTCTGTGCATTTATTTGGAGAACTAAATGCTGCTTATGCCAATTATTGATGGTTAAATAGTCGAGTCCGGCGGGGGTAAGGGTCTAACACTTTTGTTTTGCAGAAATGAGGTACGAAGTCCCCAGATTCGGCATGGTCACCAACATCCACCCGAAATTCCTAAATTGGTGGGAAGACCTGCATTCTAGTGATCAGACCCTCGTCCGAAAATACTTGGAAAATTTACCTTCCCTTAAGAAATCCAACCCAACAACAAAATTATTAAAGCTGCCACCTTGTTCTGGGATTGCAATAGGTCTGTGTTTCGCTTGGGGGAGATTGAGATGACACCCCCTACTAGAGGAAATAAGAGGACTGGCAGGTATACCAAGGGAGACTTCGGGTTTGTTAATGCCAGAGAATCGCAAAGGTAGAGGTTTTCTCAAGATGATGGGTCTAAAGAAGAATCCAGATTTAACTTGCCTGAAGGAGTCGTACATTCCCTTTGATTATTTGTACGAGAGGTGCGGTCACAACAAATCCTACCGTACCTATCCTGATGAGTTCGCCCTTACGTCATTAGGACATATCCATCAAAGGGTCTTCGTCTTTATGTTCTGCTTTTTGGGGATGATATTATTTCCTATGAAGAAGGTTAGGATCCATACCAGACTAGCCATTGTCACCAAGACCTTAATGAAGGGAATTGGCGGGCAACCATTCAGCATAGTGCCCATGATTATTGTAGAGATGTACCGAACCCTAGAAAAGTATCAAAAAGGAGCCCCACACTTCGAGGGCTGCAACTTGCTACTCCAACTCTGGCTCATGAAGCATCTTCAAAGGGGGGAATATCGGCAAGAGATTCAGCGTAGAGATTGGGATGATCATATAGCTTTCCATCAACCAAGGCGAATGAACTACATGCCCAACATGTTTGCTCAGCCAGGAGATTCCAAGGGGTGGGTGGAGCTGTTTGAAAATCTAACTGAGGATCAAGTACAATGGATGCTCGAGTTTCATCGCCTGATCCAGGGACGCTCCATTTCTGATACTGATCGAATTGAGCGGAACCTACCCTTATATCCCTCTCCGAGTTATGAGACAGGCTAGTAGGAAACAGGTTGTACCAAGGGTCGACAAGATAAGTCACTTCCGAGCCGACTTCCAAGCTGATGACAATCCTTATAAGTGCCAAGCTCAACATATGTGGCATTGCAAGATCATCATGGGGAGAGATACTATTAAGCCCGACAAATACCATGCTGGCTGCAAACCATACTATTCAGGCTGGCTGGAGGATAATCACAATGGTCTGGGCCAACCCGGGTTTGTTCGAGGTCACAGAATCATCGATGAAAGGGCAGAAGCATAGGTCAAATACAACCAACTGTGCAAGATGATTCAGGAATGTGAAAACGAGCACCGGGAGATACAAGAAGCCAACCAAAAACTGATTGAAAAATGGAAAGACATGGCTATCAATGCCAACAAGCAATTAGGATACTTGGAGTGGGGTTTAGTGGAGCTGGAAAGAAAGTTTCTCAAAAGGATCGAGGACTGCCAGAATGTTGAGGGAAATGAAGGTGGACACCTAGCCAGAGCCTACTTGTTGCTGGGACTTCGTAAGCTGGTGAAGCTGTTCGATGGAGCCAAAGATGCTGAGTCTGGGGAAGGTCTTTCTGGGACCAAGTAGTTAGGATTCCTTTTCTTTTGCTTTAAATGTAATAAGGCCAACGACCAGTAGTGACATTTTATCTTCTGCTATTTTCGTGTCGTTTTTGGGATTCGTCTATTTTAATCAATAAAATGAGGCATTTAGCATTATAAGTTCTCCAAATCAACTTGTTGCTAGGCCTACCTCAGGCACAATAAGGCTCCCAAATTAGGACAAAGTTTATATTCTCGCACTATGTGTTTAAATATTGCGACACCTTTGTCACACCTCCTTTTTACCTACACCCCGCAAAGGGGCATAAAAGGAGTTTTTCCAATTAAAGGACAATCGAAACAGGATTTATTATTTAATTCAGAGTCGCCACTTGGGAGATTTATGGTGTCCCAAGTCACCGGTTGAATCCCCAATCGAGTAAAAGATTAACTCTATATTACAGTCCGCGAACCAGAAATCCGGACAAGGAATTCTGTTAACCTGGGAGAAGGTGTTAGACATTCCCGAGTTCCGTGGTTCTAGCACGGTCGCTCAACTGTCACATTCGGCTTATTTATCTGACTTTAACAATTATGAGCTTATATGCAAGTTTTAACTCTTTACCGCTTTTATTATTATCATTATTATTTTAACAGAGAATTGCAACGTTGTGAAGACGTATCTCGAACCACGTCACATTAATGTACTCGTGGTTGTCGACACATTTCGACTCCGTTGGGATTTGGATTTGGGTCACATAAATGTGCACCCGAATTTGAGAAGGTAATGTTATTTAAAGCACGCCCCTAAAGATATTAACGCGTAGTTATTTTGGGAAAAAGGCCGTGAAGTTCGCTAAGCGGCCGATCCCGAGTTCTAAGTAATTAATACATACATTTGTGAGGGCCCCGCAATCTATGCGTTTTACTAGGCGAGGCTCATCTCGTTTATTTTAAAAGGACAATCCTAAAGTGACTACATTTTTCTATTAAGTTCGTCTCTAAAATAAAAGAGAAGAAGTCCTAATTAGTTACATGTTCATAAGCTCGTGCCTCTTATTAGTTATTAGATTAAGACAAATGCAAACGGAAAATTGCAACCGAGCTTGCTCAAAGGGAGATTGTATCGTTCCTTGTTCTATTAGTTAATAATACTAAAGTTGATATTATGAATTGAACACGAGATTGACACACAGTAATATCAAAACAAACTAACTATTCTTTGATTAATTTAAACTAACATTATTAGATGAATGGGTTATTAAAAGAACCAAATGTAATACCAAACCATTTTTGAACTCTTTTTACAACTGTCGAAAATACCTCTGTATTTGAAAATTGACGTTAGGCTAACATTATTCAAGTAACCATTTCGTTAGCTTTGAACCTATATGATAATACCTTCAATTCATTTGAATCCAAAAAAAAACTTGGAAAAACGATAGCTCACATGGTCTAGATACAATCCAGTTAGGTACATTTACACGAACCAGTCTTATTATAGAAAACTAAACATTATACATATGCAACCCTATGACTCATTAATCAGTCAACTACATATTTAGACAAAGAAAGGAAAACTCTATTCGAGCACAAATCTAAACTGAAGGAATTCAACAGGAACAAAGCCTGGTCAACACTTCATTTCGCTTCAAGCCAAGAGTGTACAAATGTGTACCTGGAAGGAATACAATGGGGAAGAAGAAGAGAGGAAGGTCAGCAGCAGCAGTAGCAAACATCAGTTGCAACAACAATGCAACAAAAGATAACCAGCAGCGACTCAGGAAACCAGTTAAAATTCCCAGCAATACCAACAGCAACACAAACACCCAGTAACTGACCCCAAAACAGCTTGATAGCAACCAAATATCAATCAAAACACAAGCAGAAACACCCCTAGAATTCAGTAATCAAGAAAAACTCGAAAATACAACTCCACAGTTAAAGCTAAAGCTCTTTTCAGTTTCAATGGGATAGCACTAGTTGAACTAGACTAACTCTTAAAACTCTCTTCCAGTTTTTCAGAATGTTCAACACCCTTAAGATTTCCAGAATGTTCTTTTTTTTTTCTAACTGTGTCCAGATCCTCTCCTTTATAGCCAAACTTTTTTAACCCTTTAGCTCTTAGGAGCATTCAGCTAATTAAGAGAGTGTTTCTGCCCATGATATTCCCTGGCAGCCACTACTACATGTTTTTCTCTTTTTTAATCCAAGGTTATGGGTGACTTAACTTATTTAATCAACTTCCCATGCCATTAAGCCTTCTTCCCCACTATTACTAAATAATTCATTAGTTTATTGGTCCTTTAGTACCCTACTATCAGACCACTAAATTTAGGCCATTCTCAAACCTTTTAAATCCCAAAATACCCTCCTAGAGTCCCTGAAATTGCAGCTATAACCAATTCTCCTAAGTTTTGAATGCAACCTTATGACTCACTACTATCTAGTTGACATTATCATACCAACACTGAATTCAAACCAATGTCAGATTCATTTTAGACCCTAAACAGTAGGATTCGATTCATCAATTGCTTAGGCTTGAATCAAATAGCAACAAAATAAAGGCCAAGGCTTTTAATGACTCAGAACACCCTTAAAGGGCATGACACAGTAGGTTCAGGTGACAACCAAAACAACAGTTGTGACGAAGCAGTTCAACTGACCAAGCAATTCAAAACATTTCAAATGACCAAGCAATTCAAAACAATGTGACGAACGACTAAGCGATTCAAACATTGTGATGAACTAATCCTTAATTTTAGCGACCAGACAAACTTAATTTTAACGATTGTGAAAATAGGAAATGTTTAAAAACAAATCGACAAACTGACTAACTTCAACAAGTGACTGAAATTAACGAGTCAGCACCAATTACCAAACCAAAACAAATTGACGAGAACTACTAAACTACAAACATGAACGGATTAATCGACGAAACTATTTATAACGTATGTTAATCAATCAGAAGAAAACTGGACCGAAAAAAAGGTCTGAAAGAGGAGAGAAATAAATTAAAAGGATGATGAAATACAACGAGGCTCAAACGAATAAACAACAAAAATGGAAAAGA
Source organism: Nicotiana sylvestris (assembly GCF_000393655.2). NCBI lineage: Eukaryota > Viridiplantae > Streptophyta > Magnoliopsida > Solanales > Solanaceae > Nicotiana > Nicotiana sylvestris. Next base: position 151,034,576 of record NC_091064.1, on the reverse strand, counting down.
AAAAGAAGACAAATACCTCAAAATTACAGGCTGAAACTCCAAACAGTTCCCCTTTCACTTCGACTCGAATTTTTGAGGTCCAAACGGACCTCAATCGAGTGTTCTCGACTGAAAACACTCGACTGAAGTCGATTAGGAACCTCAAATTTCCCCTTCACTCGAACCGGCTCCAGGTTTGATCTTCCTAGGGGTCTTCAATCGATTTAAAATCCGACCAGTTCTAGTAAAATTCGAGCCACGATAGGGGTTGTTTGGGAACGAAAGAGGTCCGGTGGAGCTTGGGTGTGAACTTGGGGCTGGTTGGGTAGTTTTAGGGTTTTGCTCGAATCTTCGACTGAAGATTTGAAATGAACCGGGATGATTCGAGGTTAAAGGGGTAGGGATTTGTGTTGAGGGTGGTTAGAAGGTTCAGGGGTGTGAATTTGGTAGTCATCGGAGGAGGTGAGGTTTTAGGCTGATTCTTCGATTGAAGATTCGAGAAGCTCGGGGATGATTCGAAGCAAGCCGAGTGTGGATTTGTGGAGGGGAGGGTCAGGTGGTCAAAGGGTGTTATTTTCATGGCCATCGGAGCCGGCGCCGCCAGGTTTACGGCAAAGGGGCGGGGTGGCGGCTCTAGGGTTTCGAGGGATCGTCTTTGAGAGGTCTGATAGAGATGATGGGGCGAGGGGGGGTTTGGTTTAGGGGGAGGGGTAAGATTTAGGAATATATACCATGTGGGGAATTTAATCCCGGCCGTTAGATCAATTAAGATCAACGGCTAGGATCAAGGAGATTAACCAATACGACATCGTTTGGTTTAAGTAGGGGGTCGGTTTGAACCGGGTAACGGGTCGGGCCAGGGAATGGGTAAGGGAGACAGATTTTGAGCCGTTGGATCATGCAGGATCAACGGCTGTGATTGATTGCCACTGAAACGACATCGTTCGAACGTCTGTGAGATTTGGACCGGTCTGGGCATCTGTTTGGGCCTGATTTTGATTTTAAAAAGTCGGTCCAGTTCCGAATTTATTCTTTATTCTTCATTTCTTCCTTTTCTTTTATTTTCCTTTTTAATTCCTATTTTACAAACAAAATCCTAAATTAAATCAAAAACCAAAATTAGCTAAAAAAAATACTAATTGACTCTTAATAATAAGTAAAATCTAAAATCAAACACTAATTAAAACACCATTGTCGCACCTCCTTTTTACCGCGCCCGCGGGGGCGCGTGGAGAGTTTTCTCCAATTAAAGGACAGTCGAAACGGGATTTATTTAATTATTTAAGAGTCGCCACCTGGGAATTTTAAGGAGTCCCAAGTCACCAATTTCAATCCCTGAATCGAGGAAAATATGACTCTGTTTATTATTCTGCGAACCAGAAATCCTGAGTAAGGAATTCTGTTAATCCGGAAGAAGGTGTTAGGCATTTCCGAATTCCGTGGTTCTAGCACGGTCGCTTAACTGTTTTTATTATTGGCTTAATTATCTTGATTTTATTAAATATATTGATGTTACATGATTTTACTACCGCTTATACTTATTGTGATTGAGGACCCTTCTTTGAATCGAATTACGCGTACGTATATTCGTGTTATAAATTTAAAAATGCGGAATTGTGTCACGCGTACGTGTACACGATAACTTTTGGTAATATATTTATTAAACAATCATTTTTTCGAAATTGTGTCGAATCAAGAATATTTGTTTTTCTTAAATATTGAACCGCACATCGCGGGTTTTTATGAAATTAATTTAACGCCTTTGAAAAAATCCTTTTATTAAATATTCGCTCGAAATTGCGCGTACGCATAATCCGAATTTTGCTTTTAAAAATATAATCAGGGTACGCGAACGTATCCCTAATTGCGCGAAATATTTGCAATGATATTAGGGATTTTTCCATAAATTGTTTATTATATTATGAGAAATCTTCATTTAAGATACCCTTTAATTCTTGAAAAAGAATTCACAATTTATTGAATGTTGCCCGTTGATTATAATTTCCGAGTATTAATTATGTTCATCCCAAGACTATTCAAAATCTCAGTGAAAGGATAAAAATATGATTAATGCTATTTTTGACAATTATAAAAATATATATATGCCAAAGAATGAATTATATATAAAACTGAAAATAAATTATAAAGGAAAGAATATTTTCAAGAACTTTTATTATTATTAATTAATACAAGTTCTATTCTAATTACCATTGATATAAAGTTTTGCAATTTGTGCATATACATCTCAACTTATTCTCATATACTCGTTTTAATCTTAATAGACGAAATTAATTTAATTAATTAGGCCTATGATTGAGTTAGTATAGATATAAATATAATCAAACCAATTTGATTCTCAATCTATGTGAATTATTACTAACTATTAACTTTCACATTGTATAAGTTCCTAAGCCCTTTGTTATTAAGAAAGAGAACAAGTCTAGTTGACTTAATAAAATGATATTGCATACAATATTACTTACCATATTTGACATCGTTAACATAACGGATTATACTAACGCGTCTTTCAACTATAAATTATGAACATAACCAATGTTATGCCAAAAGATAGCAAATTGCAACCAATCATCATCTAGCTCTAAACAACTAATTAACAAAATAAACTAATAGCATATTTTCTTTGATAATTCTATATTATGCTATACCTATCTAACAATACCATAAAATGTAAACAAAAACCAACTTTCTGCCATGCTTCGTATTTACACAACTCAAAGATAACTAAACTAAGGAAATTTCAACATGGATAACATTATTACAAGGTTTTTATATGAATTTAAGAATAAGACAATTAACTTGTAACCGTCAAGTTGAACTCACTACTGTTTATCCAACATGAAACCAAAGCTGAAATTTAAACGTTTAAACTTAAACGATAGAAGGCAGCATTTCAATTTGAAATTCATTTATTTGTCATGTTGAATCTCTTTTCAACATAGGATTTAAGAGATATGTACCTGAAAACAAAGGTAGAAAGAGTAAATTTCAGCAGTTGCAACAGTAACAAAGTCAGCAGAATAGCAGTATTTAGCAAGTCTGAACCAAACTTGTTAACCCAGATGAACAGTGACAATAACTTTAGGAAAATTTCAGATTCAGACTGAATAGTATCCACAAAACAAACAACGGACAGATTCTAGAAGGATAACATTTTTTCAGATTTTCAGTTTCTTCCTGTTTCGGATTCCTATTTCTGATTTTTCTGTTTCTGTTCTCTTCAATCTCACACTCTCTTTTTCTTCTTAGAATCTCCTGTTAAAATCTGATTTCTTTTTCTTTTCAAATCAAATTTTTCTCTTCCTATTTTTTCTGTCTTTCCAAAACTCTCTCTAAGCTCTCAAAAATTCTGTCTGAAAACTGATCAATCAGATTTTCTTTCAAAAATCTGTTCTCTCTTCATTCCCTCTTATAATCTCCTAAAATCTCTCAAAAAAGAACTCTTAAACTCTCTTCAAGTTTTCTGAAAAACTCCTGCTCAATCAGTCCCCATTCCCTCTCTCTTATACAGGTCTGTCCCCCCTTTTTAAGTGCTGCCCGGACCCCCTTTTATCTTTTAAAAACAGAAAATTCCATTACAACCTACTTTTTAATACTTTAAATGATCCTATCCTGATTTTAAGCAGCCCATTACCCTTTGTTCCCCATTATTACTCATTAACTAATAGCCATTATCACTCCACTATCAGCTCACTTTTATATCATATTACCCTCACTATTCTGTCCAAAAATGTCCCAGATTTTCTACTGTAATTAATGTTATTACTGTCTTAAATTCAGAATTTCACAGTACAGATTTTAAAATCTGTTTAAGCAGCTATAACCAATCCTAAAGTTTGGACTGAATTCTGATTAAAAGGGTAACTCCTAACACAATTACATTCAATCAAACATTGGTAGAATCATACTGAATTCAGAACCAATCATCATAGCAACATATTACACTGAGTTCAGTAACTGAGCTTTAACTTTGAACAATAAATCAAACAAACACAGGAGCATTGTCAATATACTGACAATGCCCTGTTCAGAAAACAATGTATACACATCATACATTTGAAATTACTGATTTGCAAACAAACATGATTTAATTGACAAGTATTAATCAGTAGACTATTTACAACATTTGTCCATAATTGGTCTAAAACAATAGAAGCAGACTGTTTTTATTAGCATTATCATAAGTGAGAATTCATAATATAACTAATCGACGAACTTAATCGAGTCGATTACTTACATTATGAACAATCACAACCAACTGAAACAGTTTCATATTTTGATCATATAAACGGGCATGAGACAAAATGACAGAATTAATCAAAACAAAAAGTATATAAAAAAAATTAGCAAGTTATTAAAACAAATAAGAATACATACAGAATATCACAAACAGAAATAGAAAAGTACCTCTGAATTTTAATCAGACTCGAACTCAACTCGGCTTCGGATTTTTGTTTGAAATCAAACAGACCTTAGTCGAAGTATTTTCCACTGAAAATACTTCGACTAAGGTCGATTAAACCTCAATCTTTACTCAATCTGAACGGAATCCGAAAGTTTGGTATTTTTAGGGTTCTTGAAAATTTGATTTGGGATTTAACCATTTCTTGTCAGATTCGAGGAGAACCAAACATGATACAAGGGTGAGGGTAGCCTAGGGGTCATTTGGTGTCAGCTTAAAACAAATCTGAGTTTGTTCTTGTTTAGTCCGAATCTTCAAAAGAAGATTCGAGAAGCTCGGAATTGATTCGAGCCAAACAAACAATAGATCCATACTCAGGGTGACTAGGGGAAGCTATGGTGTCGATTTGGGACTGTTAGGTTTAGATCAGGTTTTCAGGCCAACCTTCGATTTAAGATTCGAAGGGTTGGGGCCTGATTCGAAGGAATCTAAGGTCATATTTCGTGTAGAGGATGTTCAGGGGATCTTAGGGTGTTATTTTGGTGACCGGCGGCGTTGATGCCGCCGGGTTTCAGGCTTTGGGGTCTTAGGGCGGCTAGGGTTAGGTGGGAGGGTCTGAGGAAGATGGTGAACAGTGAGAGGAGGGGGGGGTGTTCAGTTAGGGGCCGGGGTAGGGCTTGGGATTTACATAGGGGTGGGGTGGATTGGTATTGTCCGTCCGATCAAGTAAGATGAAGGGCCATGATCAATCCACTAATCCAAACGACGTCGTTTGGTTTAATGTTGGGGTCGGACTGAGTTGGGTCACTGGATCGGGTTACGGGTTACGGGTAAAGGTGATGAAATCGCGTCCGTTAGTTGGATTTGATCCAATGGTCCTTGATAAATGTGGCCAAACGTCGTCGTTTGGTCTTGGCTTTGGACTGGACCGGACTTGGGCTGCCTGGATTGGGCTAAAGGGGGTAATTTGGCTTGGGCCTGGATTTAAATCCAAGTCCGATTTTTATTCCTTTTCCAACTATTTCATTTTTCTAATTTAAATTTCCAATTTTAATTATAAAACAATTTTAACTTCACAAAAATATATTAATTACTCTATAACAATTATTTAACACATAGACAAAACATCAATCACACAGTGAAATATTTAAAATAGAACTATCGCATATTTTTGTGATTTTATTTAAATTATCTTTTAAATGCATAATTAAATCCTATATGCATGCAACATGTATTTTATTTTATTTTTCATTTTATTATGACAAAGTAAACATTTACGGACATAACACAAATATTTAACACCACGCAAATTCAAAAATTACACAGTAAAAGAAATTTATTTTATTTTTTGATTTATTTTGGAGTAGTTCGTGGAAGCATTTTTTGAAAGATTTGACCGAACCACTGCTTCAAAGGTTTCCTACATATCCTTGGCTATAAAGGAATCAGGTCAATGTAGTTCGAGAAGTTTTGGGTAGCTGGGACTACCGTGGGACTGCGATGTTACTGCTGTTTCGTGCTGTTTTTACTGCTTGCTGACCTCCTTATTACACCTTACTTCCAAGGTAATACAAAAAGCTAAACTAGACTATGGTACATGAATTATAAAATCTTATCTAGATTATGCCCTTGCGTTTCTTGTTGTCTTGATTTCTTGGTGACTCTTGGGCGTTTGGCTTATTCCGTATTCCTTTTCATTGTGTCCCGTATTTCTTTCATCTGTTTGGGACTCTTGTTTGTTTCTTGCTGGGGATTCTGTTGGACTCCTCTGCTTTATTGATTCTAAGTGTGCTCCTTTCATATGAGCGGGCTTTTGATTTCAACACTTCAATTGCATTCCCTTGTTCTTCAGGTGGGTGCCTGACTGCTTCTTTTCTTTCTTCATCCTCATTCTCCAGGTGGACGCCTGACTTCTTTTTTAACTTATTCTTCCTCGTTCTCCAGGTGGACGCCTGACTTCTTTAATTCTCATCCTCATTCTCCAGGTGGATGCCTGACTTCTTCTTTTCTTTGTCCTCATTCTCCAGGTGGACGCCTGACTTCTTTAATTCTCATCCTCATTCTCCAGGTGGATGCCTGACTTCTTCTTTTCTTTGTCCTCATTCTCCAGGTGGACGCCTGACTTCTTCAATTCTCATCCTCATTCTCCAGGTGGATGCCTGACTTCTTCAATTCTTCATCCTCATTCTCCAGGTGGACACCTGACTTCTTCAATTCTCATCCTCATTCTCCAGGTGGACGCCTGACTTCTTTAATTCTCATCCTCATTCTCCAGGTGGACGCCTGACTTCTTTAATTCTCATCCTCATTCTCCAGGTGGACGCCTGACTTCTTCTTTTCTTCATCCTCATTCTCCAGGTGGACGCCTGACTTCTTCAATTCTTCATCCTCATTCTCCAGGTGGACGCCTGACTTCTTTAATTTTCATCCTCATTCTCCAGGTGGACGCCTGACTTCTTCTTAACTTCTTCATCCTCATTCTCCAGGTGGACGCCTGACTTCTTCAATTCTCATCCTCATTCTCCAGGTGGACGCCTGACTTCTTTAATTCTCATCCTCATTCTCCAGGTGGACGCTTGACTTCTTCTTAACTTCTTCATCCTCATTCTCCAGGTGGACAACTGACTTCTTCAATTCTCATTCTCATTCTCCAGGTGGACGCCTGACTTCTTTAATTCTCATCCTCATTCTCCAGGTGGACGCCTGACTTCTTCTTAATTTCTCATCCTCATTCTCCAGGTGGACGCCTGACTTCTTCAATTTCTTCATCCTCATTCTCCAGGTGGACGATTGACTTCTTCAATTCTCATCCTCATTCTCCAGGTGGACGCCTGACTTCTTCAATTCTCATCCTCATTCTCCAGGTGGACGCCTGACTTCTTCTTAACTTTTTCATCCTCATTCTCCAGGTGGACGCCTGACTTCTTCAATTCTCATCCTCATTCTCCAGGTGGACGCCTGACTTCTTTAATTCTCATCCTCATTCTCCAGGTGGACGCCTGACTTCTTCTTAACTTCTTCATCCTCATTCTCCAGGTGGACGCCTGACTTCTTCAATTTCTTCATCCTCATTCTCCAGGTGGACGCCTGACTTCTTCAATTCTCATCCTCATTCTCCAGGTGGATGCCTGACTTCTTCAATTCTCATCCTCATTCTCCAGGTGGACGCCTGACTTCTTCAATTCTCATCCTCATTCTCCAGGTGGACGCCTGACTTCTTTAATTCTCATCCTCATTCTCCAGGTGGACGCCTGACTTCTTCTTAATTTCTCATCCTCATTCTCCAGGTGGACGCCTGACTTCTTCAATTTCTTCATCCTCATTCTCCAGGTGGACGCCTGACTTCTTCAATTCTCATCCTCATTCTCCAGGTGGATGCCTGACTTCTTCAATTCTCATCCTCATTCTCCAGGTGGACGCCTGACTTCTTCAATTCTCATCCTCATTCTCCAGGTGGACGCCTGACTTCTTCAATTCTTTATCCTCATTCTCCAGGTGGACGCCTGACTTCTTCAATTCTTATCCTCATTCTCCAGGTGGATGCCTGACTTCTTCTTAATTTCTCATCCTCATTCTCCAGGTGGACGCCTGACTTCTTCAATTCTCATCCTCATTCTACAGGTGGACGCCTGACTTCTTTAATTCTCATCCTCATTCTCCAGGTGGACGCCTGACTTCTTCTTAATTTCTCATCCTCATTCTCCAGGTGGACGCCTGACTTCTTCAATTTCTTCATCCTCATTCTCCAGGTGGACGCCTGACTTCTTCAATTCTCTATCGGGTATTTCCTGACACAAATATTATACTTGCCCCTGTTTTAAATCAAAGAAAACTTCGTTAGTTTAAAGCAGGGTGGTTGGCTGTGGTATTCTTGCAGATGGTGATGCTTCTCTTCGTCTCTCTTTATTGCCTTGGAATGGTTGAAAAGACTGTTTTGTCCTTGTAATTGATCCTTGACTATAGGATTCCCCTCTGTATGTTTTCCTTCAAAACCTTTTAACTGTAATCATATGCCCCTTCTGACTTTGCTGATCCACTTTTGATTTCACCTTTCTTACACCCATATTTTATCTCCCACCTTTCGTGGCTGTATTTTGTAACCTTGAATCTTGGTAGTATACCTTGACATTCCTTCTTATTTGTTTGGAATAAAACTTATCTCAAAGCTTGGAGAAAGTAAGATTATTAGTAACGAAATACGCTGATTTCGACAATTATAGAATGAAAAGAAAAATCCAATTTTTGGATGACTGTTGGAAAAGGAATAAAGGACTTATCTGATTGGAATTACTGGCACCAATGATCAGGGTATGCATTTCGGATTAATCAACCCAGTCTTTTAATCAATCTCCTTTCAATTGTCTCAAGGAGTTTTCATCGATAAACTTTCCTCATTTTTCACTTCTTCAGACCTGTTGGACTTGAAACGTCTCAAAGAGTTTTCACCGATAAACTTTCCTCATTTGTTCATTTCTCACTTCCTTTTCGCCTTAGGGTGCCTATGATGGTTTTCACCTATAAGACTCTCTCATTTTTACTTTCTTTTCTTGTTTGTACCAGCGTATTATGAACCATCTTCATTTGCTTGACTCAGCATTTTTCTAAGATTGGTCGAAAGGTCTTTCTGGTATTGGGCTAGAAATGGAAAAGGTATTAACAACTAAATAGTTCTGGTATGGGTTTAAAATTACAACTCTTGGAATCTTTTCTTATTTCCAATACAATTTCTGCCCCAGTTTTTGATTGGGGTCGCTTGACATAACTTTTTGTGCACATCATGTATATTGTGCACCCTATGACCGAGCCGTGAGGCGCCTACGTATCCTTCTTTGAGGAATCAGGTCAAACGTAGTTCACCAAATAATAGTGATTTTTATATATAAATTTATATATATATATATATAAATTAGTTCACAATTTTTTTTTTTTTTATTATTGCTTCCAAGAGGGGGAAGGAAAGAAACAAGTATGGCTCAAAGGGGAAGCAAATGGTATAGTGTTTGGATAGCAGAATAAATTGCCTTTGTCATTCCAATCTTCGAAATAATGCTAAATACAAACACTCAAAAAGTTATGCATAATATCTCTTTACCGCGTCAGAATTGATCGCCATATCTATGCATTTGCCTTCAATGTCTGTTAAGCATAGTGCACCATTCGATAATACTCTGGTCACAATGAATGGTCCTTGCCAATTCGGGGCAAATTTGCCCTTTGCCTCGACCTGATGTGGAAGAATACGTTTTAGCACATGCTGACCTACTTCAAACTTCCGGGGACGTACCTTTTTGTTGTATGCTCTTTCTATTCTTCTTTGATATAATTTACCATGGCATACTGCGGTCAACCATTTTTCATCAATCAAGTTTAACTGTTCTAGACGAGTTTTGACCCATTCATCATCATCAATCTTTGCTTCGGCGATGATCCGAAGGGAAGGAATCTCAACTTCTGCGGGAATTACTGCTTCAGTGCCGTATACCAACAAATAAGGAGTTGCTCCTACTGAAGTGCGAACAGTAGTGCGGTATCCCAATAATGCAAATGGTAATTTTTCATGCCATTGTTTTGAACCTTCTATCATTTTCCGAAGTATCTTCTTTATGTTTTTGTTGGCTGCTTCTACTGCTCCATTCGCCTTGGGCCGATATGGGGTAGAGTTACGATGTGTAATCTTAAACTGTTGACATACTTCCTTCATTAAGTTGCTGTTAAGATTAGCACCGTTATCTGTGATGATCACCTTCGGGATTCCGAATCGACATATGATATTTGAATGGACAAAATCGACCACAGCTTTCTTGGTCACTGATTTGAATGTCTTGGCCTCAACCCATTTGGTAAAATAATCAATAGCTACCAGAATGAACCTGTGTCCATTGGATGCTGCTGGCTCAATTGGTCCAATCACATCCATGCCCCAGGTAACGAATGGCCATGGTGCCGACATTGTGTGCAACTCGGATGGTGGAGAATGAATCAAATCTCCGTGTATTTGGCATTGATGACACTTGCGCACAAAACTGATACAATCTCGCTCCATGGTAAGCCAATAGTAACCAGCTCGGAGGATTTTCTTTGCCAATACATATCCACTCATGTGGGGTCCGCAAACTCCTGAATGTACTACAGACATGACAGTTGTAGCTTGTCTGGCATCTATGCATCTTAATAATCCAAGATCTGGTGTTCTTTTATACAAAATTCCTCCGCTTAAGAAGAATCCATTTGCCAATCGCCTAATGGTCCTCTTTTGATCTCCTGTGGCTTGTGCGGGATATATCCCCATTCTGATATATTCCTTGATGTCATGGAACCATGGTTCACCATCAAATTCTTCTTCAACCATATTGCAATAAGCGTGCTGATCGTGGACTTGAATATGTATCGGATCTACATAAGCTTTGTCCGGATGGTGCAACATTGATGCCAGGGTAGCCAATGCATCAGCAACCTCATTATGGATTCTTGGAATATGTTGGAATTCCACTGATTGAAACTGCTGACAAAGATCATGTAGACATTGTCGGTATGGTATGAGCTTCAAGTCTCGGGTTTCCCATTCTCCTTGAATTTGATGTACCAAAAGATCCGAATCTCCCATGACTAATATTTCTCGGATACCCATGTCTGCGGCTAGCCTTAAACCCAAAATGCAAGCTTCATATTCAGCCATATTATTGGTGCAATAAAATCGTAATTGAGCCGTAACAGGATAGTGATACCCTGTTTCAGAAATGATTACAGCTCCTATTTTGACTCCTTTCATGTTAGCGGCTCCATCAAAGAAAAGTTTCCAGCCAGGTTTTTCAATTTGCTCCACCTCGTCGATATGCATTGTTTCTTCATCAGGAAAATAAGTTTTCAACGGCTCATATTCCTCATCGACCGGGTTTTCGGCTAAATGATCGGCCAGTGCTTGAGCCTTCATTGCAGTTCGAGTCACATAAATGATGTCGAATTCTGTGAGCAATATCTGCCACTTTGCAAGCCTTCCCGTTGGCATAGGCTTTTGAAAAATGTATTTCAATGGATCCAACCGAGAAATGAGGTAAGTAGTGTAGGATGACAAATAGTGTTTCAATTTTTGAGCTACCCATGTTAGGGCGCAACATGTCTTTTCCAGATGAGTATACTTAACCTCATAAGCTGTGAACTTCTTGCTAAGGTAGTAGATGGCCTGTTCTTTTCTGCCAGTAAGGTCATGTTGCCCCAATACACAACCAAATGAATTTTCCAAAACCGTTAAGTAAAGAATCAAAGGTCTTCCTGGCTCTGGCGGGACCAACACGGGTGGGTTCGACAAGTACCCTTTTATCTTATCGAACGCATCTTGACACTCATCGGTCCATTAGACCATAGCATCCTTTTTCAACAATTTGAAAATTGGCTCACAAGTCGTTGTGAGCTGAGCAATAAACCTGCTGATATAATTCAATCTTCCCAACAAACTCATTACTTCAGTTTTGTTCCTGGGAGGTGGCAATTATTGGATGGCTTTGATTTTTGATAGGTCTAGCTCGATGCCTCGTTGACTGACTATGAATCCCAACAACTTTCCAGATGGAACTCCAAATGCGCACTTGGCAGGGTTAAGCTTGAGGTTGTACCTGCGAAGTCTTAAGAAGAACTTCCTCAAATCCCCAACGTGGTCGGCCTGATGCTTTGATTTTATAATCACATCGTCCACGTATACCTCAATTTCCTTGTGTATCATATCATGAAACACTGTGGTCATTGCTCTCATATAGGTTGCTCCGGCGTTCTTTAAACCGAATGGCATTACCCGGTAGCAATAAGTTCCCCATGGTGTGATGAATGCCGTCTTTTCTGCATCTTCTTCATCCATTAGAATTTGATGATACCCGGCATAACAATCCACGAAAGACCCTATATCATGCTTGGCACAATTGTCGATCAAAATATGGATATTGGGTAATGGGAAATTATCCTTTGGACTTGCTTTGTTGAGATTGCGATAGTCGACGCATACTCTAATTTTGCCATCTTTCTTTGGCACAGGAACGACATTAGCTAACCAAACAGGATATCGAGTGACTCGAATGACCTTTGCTTCCAATTGTTTGGTGATTTCTTCCTTAATTCTCACACTCATATCAGGCTTGAATTTTCTCAGCCTCTGCTTGACAGGAGGCACCGTTGGATCGGTGGGCAATTTGTGGACCACTAAATCAGTGCTCAAGCCCGGCATGTCGTCATACGACCATGCAAAAACATCTTTGAATTCTATGAGTGCTTTAATTAACTCTTCTCGGATCTTTGGTTCGAGATGGACACTTATTTTAGTTTCCCGGACATTACTCGTGTCCCCTATATTGACGTCCTCGGTATCACTCAAGTTAGGTTTGATTTTTTCCTCAAAGTCAATTAACTCTTTACTAATCTCTTCAAAAACCTCATCTTCATCTGATTCATAATCACAATATATTTCTTGAATTAATATTTCGGAACCAGATTGATTTTTAAGACTGGGCTGAAGATTCCTCATGCATGCCATATCACTAGAGCCAGCGTAAAAGGAACTGTACAGAAAAGAAGAAAAAGAAAAGAAAGCTATTAGGAATGATAATAAAAAGGAAACTGCTTTTTATTGGATGATGAAAGATAACAAGGTTTTGCACACTTCAAACCAACTGTAAGATAAACTTTGGGATTACAACCTTGAAATAACCCAAACAAACTGAAAGAAAATCAAAATAAACTACCAAGACTCCTTTCGAATTGGGAGAGGAGTGGCTTTCCAATTATTGAGCTTTGTTTCTGGCCCAACGAATTGAACTTCTGCGTTGCTACACCCTTCTCCGCTTTCCAACATATTCACATCACTAAACAATTTCTCGAACCTTTCAATTAATTCCTCCTCAGGATTGACCCGGGATTTAGGAATTGTTGTTATCGGGCGATTTTTAGCACCGGTCTTGACAAAAGACTTTGACAGATGTGGTACTGGTTTTGGAAGAACCCATGCTTGGTGTTTCAACTTCCTGGCCCTTATCACGTCATTGGCGGTGGGTATGAACCCTAAACCGAATGTTCCCCAGTTCTCGGGGAGAGATACTGGTTGTACAATTCCTTGCAAAGACAAGCCCAGACCTTTGCCGGGTATAAAGCCATTCTTTAGCATTTCATAAGCTACCATGACTGATGCAGAGGATATCTTTGGATTCGGAAGGTATTTCCCTTCTGGAATTTTCTCTACTGACACCGTGTCGGACACTTGGTATACCCATGGTCCTTGGTCAATTTCTGTTCCCTCGACCGGTACAATGGTACTGTTGTGAGCATTTAAACTTTCTTCTCCATGCACGACTATTTCTTGATGATCCCATTCAAACTTGACAGCCTGATGTAGTGTTGACGGGACTGCTTTAGCAGCATGGATCCATGGTCGACCCAACAACAAGTTGTAAGAAACAGTCATGTCCAACACTTGGAATTCCATTGTGAATTCAACTGGCCCTATAGTTAGTTCCAACACTATGTCGCCAAATGAATCTCTGCTTCCACCGTCAAATCCTCGTACGCAGATACTATTCTTCTGGATCCTCTCCTCTTTAATTTTTAATTTGTTTAAAGTGGAGAGAGGGCATATGTTTGCACTGGACCCATTGTCAACCAATACCCGGGTTACTACGGAGTTTTCACATTTCACGGTGAGGTAAAGAGCTCTGTTGTGCTCGGTACCTTCCACAGGTAATTCATCATCAGCAAATGTAATTCTGTTTGTCTCAAAGATTCTGTTGGCTATTTTTCCCAAATGATTTACAGAGATCTTTTCAGGAACATGAGCCTCATTCAGGATTTTCATCAAAGCCAGACGGTGCTCCTCTGAATGTATCAGTAATGACAACAATGAAATTTGAGCGGGGGTCTTCTTTAATTGATCCACGACAGAATAATCATGGAGTTTCATTTTTCTTAAAAACTCCTCCGCCTCTTCTTCCGTCACAGCTCTCTTTGTTGGCGTTGGATTGTTTTTAGTTTTTCTCAACTCTTCGGGAGTAAAACATCTTCCCGAACGTGTCAAGCCTTGCACCTCACACACTTCTTCCTTGATTTCTTTGCCCTTGTACATTACAGTCACCCGTTCATAGTTCCATGGGATGGCTTTGTTGTTGATGACCGGCAGCTGGATTACAGGTGCAATAATAACCCGATCTGTACGGGCTCCTTCCACGAATACAATGGGTTTGTTAGCAACCCCTGGTACTATCACTTTCGGCCTTTCTTGTTTTGCGGCAACTTTGCTCGATGATCCCTCATCGACTATCATAGACGGTTCATCACCATTTTTGTTCTGCTTAGACACCGGCTTCTCCTCTGTTAACTGCTTATCTGGCTTGGTTTCATGAGATTTGATCATCATGACAGTTTGTGACGGCTTCTTTGTCTCCCCACCAGCTTGTATGATTTCTATCATATTAGCCTCTTGATGGGCTGGCATTGGATTTCTATTGATATTTGGGGCTTCAGGGGTTTGAACCTCGATTTTATTAGTATCAATCAGCTCTTGTATTGCATTTTTCAAATGCCAGCATTTCTCCGTATCATGGCCTGGTGCACCGGAGCAATATTCACAGCTAATGGTGTAATCCAGATTCTTTGGAGGAGGATTGGGTAGCTTGGATTGTATTGGTCTCAGCATGTCTAGCTGTCTCAGCCTGTGGAACAGACTAGTGTAAGACTCTCCCAATGGAGTGTAAGTTTTCTTTTTCTGTTCCCTTTCTCCCCTGAATGCTGGCCTAGGCCTGAAACCTGGTCCGGGATAGGCTCGTGGGTAAGTATTTGGTGTGACAGGAGCACGCCAATTGGTGTGAACAGGTGGCTGATTGTATGCTTGAGCATGGTTAATGGAAAAATGAGGCTCTGAAGGGTGATAGTAGTGTTGGGATGAATCATGGTGGTAAGCTGATTGGCGAGGTCGTTGTTGATTATAGTAAAGCGGTGAACCTCTGGGTCCCGGCCAAATTCCTGAATCAACTACTGCTGCTTCCTCCCTCTTCTTTCTTCCGATTCCTCCTACCCCGCCTTGAATAGCTTGAGTAGTTGCCTTAATTGCTGAATAGCTCATGATTTTATTTGTCTTGAGGCCTTCTTCCACCATACCTCCCATCTTCACTACTTCGTTGAATGATTTCCCAACCGCTGAAACCAAGTGGGCATAGTAAGTCGGTTCCAAGGCTTGGAGGAAGTAGTCTACCATTTCGCTCTCCTTCATAGGAGGATCCACTCTTGCTGCCTGTTCTCTCCACCGAAAACCATACTCTCTGAAACTTTCATTGTGTTTCTTCTCAAATTTGGTCAAAGATAATCGATCTGGGATGATTTCCAGATTGTATTGGAAATGGTATGCGAATGCCTGTGCCAGGTCATCCCAGGTGTACCATCTTCCATGGTCCTGGCGTGTATACCACTCCAAAGCTGATCCGCTTAGACTTTGACTGAAGTAAGCCATCAATAATTCATCCTTTCCCCCAGCTCCTCGCATCTTGCTACAGAAACCCCTTAAGTGGGCTACTGGGTCGCCGTGCCCGCTGTATAAGTCAAATTTGGGCATCTTGAAGCCAACTGGTAATTGTACATTTAGGAACAAGCACAAATCTTTGTAGGCTACACTGACTTGCCCACCTAATCCTCGCATGTCTCTGAATGATTGTTCTAGACTCTTGACCTTCCTGAACATCTCTTCTTGCTCAGCATTTTTGGCTGACTTGTCAATTTCGGTTGGGAGATCAAAACGAGGAGTGGGTGAATGAATTTCGGAGGCTTTGAGGGTGGGCTCCGGGGGGTAATATTGGTTGTCTTGGGCCTGGAATGTAGGCTCACTAGGATATTTGTGAAATGTAGCAGGGGGAGGTGCTACGAAAATAGGAGTCATAGGTGGAGGAAAGTACGAAACTGGTTTTGGAGGTGGAGACTGTGGTGTCTGAGAGGTGGTGTCTCGGTAGTGCTGGTAAATGGGGAAACTTGGGGCTAATTCAGTGGTGATATTATCCTGAGTTTGGGTCATTGATGGAGCAGGGTTAGTTGGGTAAGATGGGGGTAATTGTCCTGTAGACCAGGCTTGGTACATCTCAGCCATTTGCTGCTTGAGTTTAAACATCTCTTCTTTCATTTTCCCGACATCCATCTCCTCTAGCTCCATACCTGTGTCAACATCTGGGATAGACATACTTTCGGGTATTGGTCCTTTTGATCTTGTGTGATAGTGATAATATGCCAGTATACTCTTTAGAGAAACTAACTGCTTGAATTCTGAAAATGAACAAACTTGTTAGTTTTGAGAGTTTAACACATATATAATCACACGTTGAGATGCAATGCTCCTAGACAAATAATCCCTTTCTATTATGCATTTGCTCGGCTGCTTGTGTCGTCCCAGCTTTCTTGAAATTTTTATTGTTATTCACTTTTATTTATTATATATATCTTTTATCGTGGTGGTCGAATCTTAGAGATTGCCTACGTATCATGCCCCCACATGAATCAGACCATGCGTAGTTTGGACCAAAGGCAATCACTTTTATTCATTACACAAAGATGGAATTACATTTGAAAACTTTAAGAAAATGGCTTGAAAACACACACACTTAAATCAAAATAAAGATACAATTCTTAACATCTCACAATGTGCCCCACTTTCCACTTTTGTTGTCAAATATTGGGTTATCTGCTCAATGTGGGGCTTGACCCGGATGGCCTCCTAGCGTTCGATACATCCTTTCCAACTCCATTGCTAGATGATGAGCAAAAGTGGGCGCATGCTCTGTAAACCTTTCATAATCCATTCCTTGGCAGTTTACATAACTTTGAGATGTGAAGACTGCCAGGTTGTGGATTTGTGCCCTGAAACCTTGGAGACGTTGGTCTTGGTCTTGCAATTGCTGCTGACGAGTGGTGGCTATATCTCTGACATGGTTTTCACGATCTAGAGCTGATTCTAACAGAGCTCGGAGTTTGGCCTGCTCTAATCTTGCTAGCGATCTTTCCCTGTCGAGGTCTGCTTGTTGATGTTCTCTGTTGCATCTTCTTGCCTCTTCTAGTTGTGCACGAAGCTGGTCTTCCGATCGCATCCAATAGTCTTTTTCCTTCTTGAATTGTGCCTTGTCTTTTTCGGATTGCCTATCTTGGCGTTCCTTGTTAGATCTGGCTTCTTCGTTTAATTGTTGGATCCTTTCTTTTGCTTTGCTCAATGCCCTTTCGTTTTCCGCAAGAATGGAATCATAATCTTGCATTCTTTCAAAGAGATTGGCGATGGTTTTTTGATCCTTCCAGCTCCTCTTTGGCGTTTCAGAAACTCTTTTCATTTTTTGGAATCGAGCATGAAGATTTTCATTCTCACAAGCTAGACTCTTTTTCTCGCCTTCGGCTTCTTGTGCTTGCAAATCTTTCTCCAAACTGAGGCTTCTTAGATTTTCTTTTAGGGCATGGATAGTTGCTTTGTACCCTTTTTCTTTTTCTCCCCAGATCAACCGCTCTTGGATTTTATCATTGAAGTTTTGAACATGGGGTCTTTTTGTTGGCCTTTTTAGCTCAGGTTCTGGTACATCATCCACGCGAGACCGTTTTTCGAACCACCTTGCATATCCAGGATTTATCTCACCCTTTGTAGCGTCTGGGACTTGAGTATCGCTTTTCAAGTATCGGCACCCATTCCACATCTGCTGAAGTAGAGCTTCGGGAATAGTGGCTTCTGGGTGTAATTCGATTACTTGCATACTCAAATCTTCATCATCAGGAACTATTTGATATCTCCCTAGTTGCCTTAGGACTCTTAGTGGTGCATACGGCTGAATGCTTCTCAATCCCAATAGTAGTAGATAACTATTTGAGGTTGACATATGTATTACTTCCCTCATCGGGAGCCATCCCAGAGTCCATTCAATTTGATTTGCCGTTAAAGCCTTTAGATGAGATACCCATGCTTCTATCCCTTCTGGAACCTGATAATTTTTTGTTCTTTCCTCATAGCTTTCGATGCAATTATCATTGTTTGACCCATACTGTATGATCTTGGGCTGTTGTTGGAGATGTTCAATCACCCACATTTGCAACAAAATTTTGCACCCTTCGAAGACTTTTGCTCCTGATTTGCATAAAGTCAAAGCCCGATAAATATCTGATAGAATGATGGGGACAAGGGTGTGATTTTCTTTAGTGGTGAGGATTTGCACAACTTTTGCGGTGCGAATATCAATTGTTCGCTCTTTATTTGGGAAGACCATGACTCCTAGAAAAGCCACCATGAAAGCAAATCGACGGTGCATCTGCCAAGTGTCTTTGTTTTGCTTATTAGTAAGGCCTTTCTCATGAATTTCGAACCCATCTGATTTTCCGAACCTTGAATACAAAAAGTTGAAGGAACAACATCCATTGATGACATTGCTTTTCCTGATTTGACTGCTGATGTTCAGAAGACCGAAGAATCGATGTACCGAAGGAGCCTTTGTGAATATCAAGCTTTGATTTCTTAAACTTCCATCAAAACCAGCATATCCAGATATCTCCTCTAATGTAGGAGTAAGCTCGAAGTCAGAGAAACGAAAAACATTGTGAACAGGATCCCAGAAAGTTACTAACGCCGCAATCAGATCATCACGGGGTTTAACTTTCATAATGTCCGTGAGATTTCCCAAATGCTTGACGACCCATTTTTGACCGTCTTCGCCTAAATCATACCACCACATTTGAAGCTGACATAGAAATTCTTCCGTACTTGTGGATGAGGGGCTTTGTGTGGTGCTCATCTTGTATCTGAAATTTAATTTTGATAAAGTCAAAATTCATTTTGAAAATTTATACTAAAAAAATCATTTTCGAATTTTTTTATTTATTTATTAAATACCTTTATTTGAAAATTTAAAACTATATTTTGTCGAAATTTTTAAAACAACCCATTTTTATTCCTTTCTTCTTACCATGATTTTATTTAAGCTGGTCAACAAGCATGTTCGAGGCAAATGAATGCACAAGTAACAAATAGGATGCATCATGATGGTCTTTTAATTTTTGGGTTCACCTGTCCTAGACAGACCCAACCCCTGTGTTGAGTCTCCAAGGCCAAATGTGTATGATGCAAATAGACGTTCCTACTAGTGATCCGGTACATGGCTGAGTTATTCTAAGTGTAAAACCTTAGGTTGATTGTTCTAAACCTGGCTTACCCAAACGGGCAGTTTGAGCCGAAGCGGGGGCAACGTACCGGGAGCACGAAAGTCTGCCCGGCCTAGTTACTTGTCCCAACTCCATCTTATTTGGTATGACTTTAACAGAAAGGTAGGTCACGCGCACGTGTACACCATAAATTTAGAAGACTCAGAAAGAAGGGGGTTTCGTAGCAGTTGTATATATTCATAATTCAAATAATATCAAAGCGGTAAAAAGCAACATTTAGCATATTAGCATATATAAACAGTTGAAAATCATATAATAAATAAAGCCAATTATTGCAGTTATCTTAAGCTCGAATTCTTTAAACCCTGAACCAGAGATTCTGGGTTCGTTCCCCAGCAGAGTCGCCAGAGCTGTCGCACCTCCTTTTTACCGCGCCCGCGGGGCGTGGGGAGTTTTCTCCAATTAAAGGACAGTCGAAACGGGATTTATTTAATTATTTAAGAGTTGCCACCTGGGAATTTTAAGGCGTCCCAAGTCACCAATTTCAATCCCTGAATCGAGGAAAATATGACTCTGTTTATTATTCTGCGAACCAGAAATCCTGAGTAAGGAATTCTATTAATCCGGAAGAAGGTGTTAGGCATTTCCGAATTCCGTGGTTCTAGCACGGTCGCTTAACTGTTTTTATTTTTGGCTTAATTATCTTGATTTTATTAACTATATTGATGTTACATGATTTTACTACCGCTTATACTTATTGTGATTGAGGACCCTTCTTTGAATCGAATTACGCGTACGTATATTCGTGTTATAAATTTAAAAATGCGGAATTGTGTCACGCGTACGTGTACACGATAACTTTTGGTAATATATTTATTAAACAATCATTTTTTCGAAATTGTGTTGAATCAAGAATATTTGTTTTTCTTAAATAGTGAACCATATATCTCGAGTTTTTATGAAATTGATTTAAAGCCTTTGGAAAAATCCTTTTATTAAATATTCGCTTGAAATTGCGCGTACGCATAATCCGAATTTTGCTTTTAAAAATATAATCAGGGTACGCGAACGTATCCCTAATTGCGCGAAATATTTGCAATGATATTAGGGATTTTTCCATAAATTGTTTATTATATTATGAGAAATCTCCATTTAAGATACCCTTTAATTCTTGAAAAAGAATTCACAATTTATTGAATGTTGCCCGTTGATTATAATTTCCAAGTATTAATTATGTTCATCCCAAGACTATTCAAAATCTCAGTGAAAGGATAAAAATATGATTAATGCTATTTTTGACAATTATAAAAACATATATATGCCAAAGAATGAATTATATATAAAACTGAAAATAAATTATAAAGGAAAGAATATTTTCAAGAACTTTTATTATTATTAATTAGTGCAAGTTCTATTCTAATTACCATTGATATAAAGTTTTGCAATTTGTATCTTACTCTTATATACTTGTTTTGATCCAATAGGCGAAATTAACTTAATTAATTAGGCTTATGATTGAGTTAGGATAGATATAAATATAATCAAACCAATTTGATTCTCAATCTATGTGAATTATTACTAACTATTAACTTTCACATTGTATAAGTTCCTAAGCCCTTTGTTATTAAGAAAGAGAACAAGTCTAGTTGACTTAATAAAATGATATTGCATACAATATTACTTACCATATTTGACATCGTTAACATAACGGATTATACTAACGCGTCTTTCAACTATAAATTATGAACACAACCAATGTTATGCCAAAAGATAGCAAATTGCAACCAATCATCATCTAGCTCTAAACAACTAATTAACAAAATAAACTAATAGCATATTTTCTTTGATAATTCTATATTATGCTATACCTATCTAACAATACCATAAAATGTAAACAAAAACCAACTTTCTGCCATGCTTCGTATTTACACAACTCAAAGATAACTAAACTAAGGAAATTTCAACATGGATAACATTATTACAAGGTTTTTATATGAATTTAAGAATAAGACAATTAACTTGTAACCGTCAAGTTGAACTCACTACTGTTTATCCAACATGAAACCAAAGCTGAAATTTAAACGTTTAAACTTAAACGATAGAAGGCAGCATTTCAATTTGAAATTCATTTATTTGTCATGTTGAATCTCTTTTCAACATAGGATTTAAGAGATATGTACCTGAAAACGAAGGTAGAAAGAGTAAATTTCAGCAGTTGCAACAGTAACAAAGTCAGCAGAATAGCAGTATTTAGCAAGTCTGAACCAAACTTGTTAACCCAGATGAACAGTGACAATAACTTTAGGAAAATTTCAGATTCAGACTGAATAGTATCCACAAAACAAACAACGGACAGATTCTAGAAGCATAACATTTTTTCAGATTTTCAGTTTCTTCCTGTTTCGGATTCCTATTTCTGATTTTTCTGTTTCTGTTCTCTTCAATCTCACACTCTCTTTTTCTTCTTAGAATCTCCTGTTAAAATCTGATTTCTTTTTCTTTTCAAATCAAATTTTTCTCTTCCTATATTTTCTGTCTTTCCAAAACTCTCTCTAAGCTCTCAAAAATTCTGTCTGAAAACTGATCAATCAGATTTTCTTTCAAAATCTGTTCTCTCTTCATTCCCTCTTATAATCTCCTAAAATCTCTCAAAAAAGAACTCTTAAACTCTCTTCAAGTTTTCTGAAAAACTCCTGCTCAATCAGTCCCCATTCCCTCTATCTTATACAGGTCTGTCCCCCTTTTTAAGTGCTGCCCGGACCCCCTTTTATCTTTTAAAAACAGAAAATTCCATTACAACCTACTTTTTAATACTTTAAATGATCCTATCCTAATTTTAAGCAGCCCATTACCCTTTGTTCCCCATTATTACTCATTAACTAATAGCCATTATCACTCCACTATCAGCTCACTTTTATATCATATTACCCTCACTATTCTGTCCAAAAATGTCCCAGATTTTCTACTGTAATTAATGTTATTACTGTCTTAAATTCAGAATTTCACAGTACAGATTTTAAAATCTGTTTAAGCAGCTATAACCAATCCTAAAGTTTGGACTGAATTTCTGATTAAAAGGGTAACTCCTAACACAATTACATTCAATCAAACATTGGTAGAATCATACTGAATTCAGAACCAATCATCATAGCAACATATTACACTGAGTTCAGTAACTGAGCTTTAACTTTGAACAATAAATCAAACAAACACAGGAGCATTGTCAATATACTGACAATGCCCTGTTCAGAAAACAATGTATACACATCATACATTTGAAATTACTGATTTGCAAACAAACATGATTTAATTGACAAGTATTAATCAGTAGACTATTTACAATATTTGTCCATAATTGGTCTAAAATAATAGAAGCAGACTGTTTTTATTAGCATTATCATAAGTGAGAATTCATAATATAACTAATCGACGAACTTAATCGAGTCGATTACTTACATTATGAACAATCACAACCAACTGAAACAGTTTCATATTTTGATCATATAGACGGGCATGAGACAAAATGACAGAATTAATCAAAACAAAAAGTATATAAAAAAAATTAACAAGTTATTAAAACAAACAAGAATACATACAGAATATCACAAACAGAAATAGAAAAGTACTTCTGAATTTTAATCAAACTCGAACTCAACTCGGCTTCGGATTTTTGTTTGAAATCAAACAGACCTTAGTCGAAGTATTTTCCACTGAAAATACTTCGACTAAGGTCGATTAAACCTCAATCTTTATTCAATCTGAACGGAATCCAAAAGTTTGGTATTTTTAGGGTTCTTGAAAGTTCGATTTGGGATTTAACCATTTCTGGTCAGATTCGAGGAGAACCAAACATGATACAAGGGTGAGGGTAGCCTAGGGGTCATTTGGTGTCAGCTTAAAACAAATCTGAGTTTGTTCTTGTTTGGTCCGAATCTTCAAAAGAAGATTCGAGAAGCTCAGAACTGATTCGAGCCAAACAAACAATAGATCCATACTCAGGGTGACTAGGGGAAGCTATGGTGTCGATTTGGGACTGTTAGGTTTAGATCAGGTTTTCAGGCCAACCTTCGATTTAAGATTCGAAGTGTTGGGGCCTGATTCGAAGGAATCTAAGGTCATATTCGTGTAGAGGATGTTCAGGGGATCTTAGGGTGTTATTTTGGTGACCGGCGGCGTTGATGCCGCCGGGTTTCAGGCTTTGGGGTCTTAGGGCGGCTAGGGTTAGGTGGGAGGGTCTGAGGAAGATGGTGAACAGTGAGAGGAGGGGGGGTGTTCAGTTAGGGGCCGGGGTAGGGCTTGGGATTTATATAGGGGTGGGGTGGATTGGTATTGTCCGTCCGATCAAGTAAGATGAAGGGCCAGGATCAATCCACTAATCCAAACAACGTCGTTTGGTTTAATGTTGGGGTCGGACTGAGTTGGATCACTGGATCGGGTTACGGGTTACGGGTAAAGGTGATGAAATCGCGTCCGTTAGTTGGATTTGATCCAATGGTCCTTGATAAATGTGGCCAAACGTCGTCGTTTGGTCTTGGCTTTGGACTGGACCGGACTTGGGCTGCCTGGATTGGGCTAAAGGGGGTAATTTGGCTTGGGCCTGAATTTAAATCCAGGTCCGATTTTTATTCCTTTTCCAACTATTTCATTTTTCTAATTTAAATTTCCAATTTTAATTATAAAATAATTTTAACTTCACAAAAATATATTAATTACTCTATAACAATTATTTAACACATAGACAAAACATCAATCACATAGTGAAATATTTAAAATAGAACTATCGCATATTTTTGTGATTTTATTTAAATTATCTTTTAAATGCATAATTAAATCCTATATGCATGCAACATGTATTTTATTTTATTTTTTGATTTATTTTGGAGTAGTTTTCGTTAAGGCAAAAAATCACGTGCTCACAACCATCACATAATCGGACATTAAATGCTAAAAATGCAAAAAATACACATTTTTTTGATTTTCATTAATTCCTGATTGTAAAATTAAATCCTAAATGCACATGCAACACCTATTTTTGTATCTTTCTTAATTAAAGTAGAAATAAACACGCACGGACAAAAATACAAATAAATCACAAACAACACAAAACTATTTTATTTTGAATTTTTGGGAGTAGTTCTCGTAGGGCAAAAATCACGTGCTCACAGCTGCCCCTCTTTGTCCGGAAACACGAATAGTTTTCGTGCAAAGATAAAGTGAGCGTATACGAGCGATTTTTGCCTATTCGCCTACTCCGTGTGAAACATTTTTGAAAGATTTGACCGAACCTCTGCTTCAAAGGTTTCCTACATATCTCCGGCTAAAGGGGAATCAGGTCAATGTAGTTCGGGAAGTTTCGGTAGCTGGGACTACCATGAAGCTGTAATTTTGCTGTTACTAATGCTGCATGCTGTTACTACTGCTTTCCGACCTCCTTATTACACTGTGCTAAAAGAAGACAAGAAGCTAGACTAAACTAGGGATTACAACATCTTATCTATCTTCAAACTTGCTCTTGTAGCCTTCCTTCTGATTTCTGCAGCGGAATTTATGCTGGGGATATTTTGTTGTAACCCTCCGCTTTACTGACTCTTGACTTGAAATTGAGTGTAGTCCTCTGTGCTACAGGTGGGCTCCTGACTTCAAACTTGAAATTTATTCCTCTGTTCTACAGGCGGGCTCCTGACTTCGTTTTGAAATGTACTCCTCTGTTCTACAGGCGGGCTCCTGACTCCAACTTGACTTTAAAAGATAATACGTCCTCCATTCTCCAGGCGGTCTCCTGACTTCAACAACAATTTAAAGATAATGCAGCCTCCATTCTCCAGGCGGGCTCCTGACTTCAACAACAACTATTTCTCCAGAATATAACACTTTCATTCTCCGGGCGGGCTCCTGACCTCAACAATTTCTTAAAAACATAACACCTCCATTCTCCAGGCGGGCTCCTGACTTCAACAACTTCCTAAAAATATAACACCTCTATTCTCCAGGCGGGCTCCTGACTTCGACTACAACTCAAAAAATATAACACCTCCATTTTTCAGGCGGGCTCCTGACTTCGACTACAACTCAAAAATATAACACCTCCATTCTCCAGGTGGGTTCCTGACCTCAACAATTTCTTAAGAACATAACACCTCCATTCTCCAGGAGGGCTCCTGACTTCAACAACTTCTTAAAAATATAACACCTCTATTCTCTAGGCGGGCTCCTGACTTCGACTACAACTTAAAAAATATAACACCTCTATTTTTCAGGCGGGCTCCTGACTTCGACTACAACTCAAAAATATAACACCTCCATTCTCCAGGCGGGTCCTGACTTCAACTTCAACTTGAAATGACAACAACCTCCATTCTCCAGGCGGGCTCCTGACTTCAACTTCAACTTGAAATGACAACAACCTCCATTCTCCAGGCGAGCTCCTGACTTCAGCTACAACTCAAAATGTAATACCTCCATTCTCCAGGCGGGCTCGTGACTTCACTACTTCCCAAAACATAATACATCCATTCTCCAAGCGGGCTCCTGACTTCAACTACTTCTTAAAATATAGCACCTCCATTCTCCAGGCAGGCTCCTGCCTTCAATGACTTCTAAGAAATGCGTTTTATTGCTGTTGCTCCTTCCTGCCTCCTGAACCATTTTCCTTCTAACTTGAAATTATCTTCTTTCAGAACTGCTTCCCTCAAAATCGGTGTTTCATTCCTCTGAAAACTGCTAGGGATAACACCGGTGTTTTATTCAAAAATATGTTATTTTCCTCCTTCAAAGACTACTTCCCTTAAAGCTAGTGCTTTCCTTCCACTGGAACTACTTCCCTTAAGACTTGTGTTATCTTCCTTCCGAAATTGCTTCCTTTAAAACTTGTTTGGCCTTCTTCCGAAAACTGCTGGGGATACCATTTTTCCCCAAACTTGTATTATCTTGCTTCTTCCCCAAGTGGGTACCGGACTTCCAAAAAATTATCAAAATGAAAGAAAATTTTCTGCCCCAGTTTGACAATCTTTCTTGTATCATGATGTCTTTTCATCATCTATAACATTTCTTGTCCCTACTTCAAATCAAAGAAAAAATATTGTTAGTTTAAAACGTGGTGAATGGTCGTGCCACTCCTGCTGGGGATGGTTTTCTCTTTCTCCTTTCCCAGCTTTGTGTTCCATTACATTACCAAAGCTTACTGGGGATGAGATTATTTGTTGGGGATGATATTCCTGCTGGCGATCATATTCCTGCTGGGGATGGTTTTCCCCCTCTTCTTTCCCTGCTCCGTGTTGTCCGACCCTCTTGGAACTTGGTCGATAATCTGCCAGGGATGCTCTTGTTTCTTGACGATTCTTTATTCACCAATTGTTGCTTCCCACTTTTCTCCATACTCTCCCCGAAATCCTAGACCAATCCATCATTTGGTCTTGCAACGAACGTCTTTCTCGTTACATTGCATTATCTTTGGCCCGTCCTATCCACATTGTGTTTTTGCACCATCTTGGCAACTGGTAATAAGCTCTGAAAATCCTTTTCAAAAACAAACTGCTGGGGAGAAAAATCTTTAAAAATAAAAAATGATGAATTCAAGAAAATAAGAGAAGAATAGTTTTCTGAAAAATGTTGGGGAGAAAAAAAAAGGAAAAGAACTTATCTTAATGGTACAACCGATCCCAATGATCACGTCGTGCATTTTGGATTAACCAATCCAGCCTATTTATATCAATCAATCTTTCTGATGGCCTTACTTTGTTGGGGATATGTAAGCGCCCAATTCTTTTGTCGACTCAACATCTTTGCACTGCTTGATGCCTCGACGGATCCTTTCCGTCAATCTTATCTTGTTTGCCTCTTTTGACCCCTTGTCGCCTCATAGTGCCCTTCGAGGGGTTTTCACTAATAAGGCTCTCTCATTTCCCTCAACTCCCGTCGCCTTATGGTGCCTATGAAGGTTTTCACCGATAAGACTCTCTCGTTTTATTTCTCTCAACTTCTGTCGCCTTATGGTGCCTATGGAGGTTTTCACCGATAAGACTCTCTCATTTTATTTTATTTTTTCAGCTGGGGATTGGAGTGTTACCGATATGACTCTCTCTGCTGGGGATTCTTTCGGCTATCAATTCATTTCCAGCTTATGATCCTCTTCTCTGCTGGGGATCAGAGTGTTATTCCCGACTTCCATTTGCATGACTTGGCACTTCTCGGATATTGATCGGGAGGTCTTTTTTGGACATCAATATGGGTTTTTGTGTATGGCTAAAAGAAAAGGGGTATCAAAAGGTTCAAAATAATTTTGATGGGTAAAACATTACAACTCTTGGAATCAAACTTCCTTCCCAAAATTACAAACACAACTTCTGCCCCAGTTTCTTGCTTGGGGATTTTTATTTTTGTTACACTATGACCGAGCCGTGAGGCGCCTACGTATCCTTTTTGAGGAATCAGGTCAAACGTAGTTCCCAATTCCTTTGTTTTTCTTGTGACTTTTCTTTTGTCTTTATTATCATTATTTTTCTCTTCTCTTTTTCTTTCATTTTCATTACTGATTCCAAAAGAGGGGTATGAAAGAATAAATAAGGCTCAAAAGGGGAAGCAAAGGTTGAAGTGTTTGGATGGAAGAACAAATTGCCTCCGTCATTTCATTCTCCGATACCATGCCAAATGCAAACAAACAACAATTACAATTAAAAGAAATCATACATAATATCTCTTAACTGCGTCAGAATTGATAGCCATGTCGACGCATTTCCCTTCGATATCTGTTAAACATAAAGCGCCATTGGACAACACTCTGGTTACAATGAATGGCCCTTGCCAATTCGGGGCGAACTTGCCCTTTGCCTCAGCCTGATGTGGGAGGATGCATTTCAGCACTTGCTGGCCCACTTCAAACTTCCAGGGATGCACCATTTTGTTGTATGCTCTTGCCATTCTCTTTTGATATAACTGGCCATGACACACAGCTGCCAATCTCTTTTCATCAATCAAGTTCAACTGCTCCAAATGGGTTTTGACCCACTCGTCATCATCAATCTTAGCCTCAGCGACAATCCGAAGGGATGGAATTTCAACTTCTGCCGATATCACTGCTTCAGTTCCGTATACCAACAAATAAGGAGTTGCACCTACTGAAGTACGAACAGTAGTGCGATAACCCAACAATGCCAATGGTAACTTCTCATGCCATTGTCTGGACCCTTCTACCATCTTCCTCAGTATCTTCTTTATGTTCTTGTTGGCCGCCTCGACCGCTCCATTCGCCTTGGGACGATATGGTATGGAATTATGGTGTGTAATCTTGAACTGTTGACATACCTCTTTCATCAAACCGCTGTTAAGATTAGCACCATTGTCCGTGATGATCACTTTTGGGATCCCAAATCTACAGATGATATGGGAATGAACAAAATCTACCACTGCCTTCTTGGTTACCGACTTGAAAGTTTTAGCTTCAACCCACTTAGTGAAATAATCGATGGTCACCAAAATGAACCTATGACCGGTGATAGCTACCGGCTCAATAGGTCCAATGACATCTATGCCCCAGGCAACAAATGGCCATGGTGCTGACATTGTACGCAATTCTGTCGGCGGAGAATGAATCAGATCTCCGTGTATCTGACACTGATGGTATTTCCGCACGAAACTGATACAATCACGCTCCATAGTGAGCCAATAGTACCCTGCTCGAAGAATCTTCTTCGCCAATACATATCCGCTCATATGTGGCCCACAAACTCCAGCATGTACCTCTGTCATAACTGTCGTGGCTTGACTAACATCTATACATCTCAGCAATCCCAAATCTGGTGTTCTTTTGTACAACACTCCTCCACTGAGGAAAAATCTATTAGCTAGTCGCCGAATGGCTCTCTTTTGATCTCCGGTGGCCTGCTCCAGGTATATCCCCATCCTGAGGTATTCTTTGACATCATAGAACCATGGTTCGCCATCCAGTTCTTCCTCTAACATGTTGGAATAAGTATGCTGATCACGAACCTGAATATGCAACGGGTCAACATGAATTTTTCCTGGGTGGTGCAACATTGATGCTAAGGTGGCCAAAGCATCAGCAATCTCATTATGAACTCTTGGGATGTGTCGGAACTCCAATGATCGAAATCGCTTGCTCAGATTGTGCAAACATTGTCGATATGGTATGAGCTTCAAATCCCTTGTTTCCCATTCACCCTGAATCTGATGCACCAGGAGGTCCGAGTCTCCCAAGACCAAGACATCCTGGACATCCATGTCTGCAGCTAGCCGTAGACCCAAAATGCATGCCTCATACTCAGCCATGTTTTTGGTACAATAGAAATGCAGCTGAGCCGTAACAGGATAATGATGCCCTATTTCAGAAATAAGTACCGCTCCTATTCCAACTCCCTTCGCATTTGCGGCTCCATCGAAAAAAGCTTCCATCCTGGTTCATTGGTCACTTCCAACTCATCTATATGCATCACTTCTTCATCAGGAAAATACGTCCTCAAGGGCTCGTATTCTTCATCAACAGGATTCTCAGCCAAGTGATCAGCCAATACTTGGGCCTTCATGGCCGTCCTCGTCACATTGACGATGTCGAATTATGTGAGTAATATCTGCCATTTCGCTAATCTCCCTGTGGGCATAGGCTTCTGGAAAATATACTTCAGTGGATCCAAGCGTAAAATGAGATAAGTAGCATATGATGACAGATAATGCTTCAATTTCTGGGCCACCCAAGTTAGGGTGCAACATGTCTTCTTGAGTTGAGTGTACTTAACCTCATAGCCTGTAAACTTCTTGCTGAGATAATATATGGCTTGCTTCTTCCTTCCTGTAATGTCGTGTTGCCCCAGTACGCAGCCAAACAAATTCTCCAGGACCGTTAGATAAAGAATTAACGGTCTTCCCGGCTCAAGTGGAACCAACACAGGTGGATTTGATAAATATCCTTTGATTTGGTCAAATGCTTCCTGACATTCTGCCGTCCATTCTACCGCAGCATCTTTCTTCAGTAGCCGAAAAATGGGTTCACAAGTTGCTGTGAGTTGAGCAATAAACCTGCTGGTATAATTCAACCTTCCCAACAGACTCATTACTTCTGTCTTGTTCTTCGGCGGTGGCAAATCTTGGATGGATTTGATCTTTGACGGGTCCAACTCAATGCCTCACCGACTGACGATGAATCCCAACAGCTTTCCAAATGGAACACCAAATGCACATTTGGCCGGGTTGAGCTTAATATCGTACCTTCGAAGTCTTTGGAAAAACTTCCTTAGGTCTGCTACGTGGTCTTCCTGATGCTTGGATTTTATGATCACATCGTCCACGTATACCTCAATCTCTTTGTGTATCATGTCATGAAACACAGTAGTCATTGCTCTCATGTATGTTGCCCCAGCATTCTTCAAACCAAATGGCATTACCCGGTAGCAATAAGTCCCCCACGGCGTAATGAAAGCCATCTTTTCCGCATCTTCTTCATCCATCAGAATCTGATGATACCCATCATAGCAATCCCAAAAAGACCCGATCTTATGTCCGGCACAATTATCGATCAAGATATGGATGTTGGGTAATGGAAAGTTATCCTTTGGACTTGCCCTGTTCAGATTGCGGTAATCGACACACACCCTGATATTTCCATCTTTCTTCGGCACTGGCACCACATTAGCCAACCAATCAGGATATCGAGTGACCCGAATAACCTTTGCTTGCAGCTGCTTGGTTACTTCCTCTTTAATCTTCACACTCATGTCCATTTTGAACTTCCTCAATTTCTGCTTGACGGGAGGGCATGCCGGGTTAATGGGCAATTTGTGAACCACTAAATCCGTGCTTAACCCCGGCATGTTATCATACGACCATGCAAAAAATGACTTTGAACTCAATAAGTGCTTTGATTAGTTCTTCCCTGATATTCGGTGCAATGTGGATGCTTATTTTAGTTTCCCCGATTTCATCTGCATCCCCTAAATTGATGGCTTCTGTGTCATTTAAGTTGGGCTTGGATTTCTCTTTAAACTGGCTTAACTCTCTGTTTATCTCTTCGAAGGCTTCATCCTCATCGTATTCCGATTCATCATCATAATCGACCTCTTGTACAATTAGTTCAGAATCAGATTGATTTTTTAGACTAGGTTGAAGATCCGTTGTGCATGCCATGTCATTAGAACTAATATAAAGAGAACTGTTCAGAAAGAGAAAAAAAGAAAACAAAATTAAAACAAAATAAGAAGAGAAAAGCTTTCACTTTATTAAAATACGGGATAACAGAGTTTCACACTTTGCCGAATACAAAACAAAATCGGATTACAACCCTGGAATAATCCAAAAAAAACAAGAAATAAAAATCAGAGCCCACTACCAAGACTCCCTCCGGGTAGGAAGGGGAGTAGCCATCCAATTGTTGATATTTGCCCTAGGCCCCACAAACTGTACATCTAACCTACTGGACCCTTCTCCAGCTTCTATCATGTTGACATCGGCGAACAGCCTTTCAAAGCCCTCATTCAAATCTCCATCTGGCCCAATCAGTGGTCCGAGAACTTTCGGGACCGACAACTTTCTGATACCTGCTCTGACAAATGATCTGGATAGGCGTGGGATTGGCTTGGGAAGGACCCAGACTCTTTTCTTCAACTTGCGGGCCCGTCTCACATCCGCCGCTGTAGGCTTGAACCCCAACCCAAAGGTATCCAGATTTTTGGGCAAAGAAACCGGCTGAACAATACCCTGAAGATCAGCCCCTAAACCTTTGCCTGGCACAAACCCGTTCTTCAACATCTCTGAGGCTACCATGACAGTTGCAGCTGCTATTTTGGGAAGTGGGATGCTTTCACCTTCGGGAACTTTGTCCACTAAAACCGTATCGAAAAACTGGTAAACCCACGGTCCCTTATCATCACCAGTCTCTATGAAGGGTACGATGGCATCACTTACGGCGCTTGCATTGTCTTCCCCATGTACTACGATCTCTTGCCTATCCCACTAGAATTTGACCATCTGATGTAATGTAGAAGGCATTGCTTTGGCGGCTTGATCCAGGGTCGCCCCAACAGAAGATTATATGACACTGCCACGTCTAACACTTGAAACTCCATGGTGAACTCGACTGGACCAATTATTAATTCAAGTATGATGTCACCCACTGTGTCTGTACCACCACCATCAAACACTCGAACATAGATGTTGTTCTTGTGAATCCTGTCACCATCGACCTTCAGTTTGTTCAATGTGGTCAAAGGATAGATATTGGCACTGGACCCATTATCAATCAGTACTCGAGTGACTACCGAGTCTTCGCACTTCACGGTCAAATAAAGGGCTCTATTATGTTCTGTACCCTCCATGGGCAACTCGTCGTCTGAAAAAGTGACCCTGTTGACCTCGAAAATCTTGTTTGCTATTTTCTCCAGATGGTTCACAGACATCTTATCCGGAACATGGGCTTCGTTCAGAATTTTCATCAATACCCGGCGGTGCTCATCTGAATGGATCAACAACGATGACAATGAGATCTATGCCGGGGTCTTCCACAACTGCTCCACAATGGAGTAATCTTGCGCCTTCATTTTCTTTAAAAATTCTTCCGCCTCTTCCTCGATAATTGGATTCTTTGTCGCTACTGGATTGGCCCTTCTTAACTCTGTGGGAGCAAAACACCTTCCCGAACGAGTTAACCCCTGTGCCTCACATATTTCTTCCACAACTTCCTTCCCCTTATACATTACCATTACTTGACTGTAGCTCCATGGCACAACTTTCTCGCTGATTATCGGCAACTGCATTACAGGCCTGATAACAACTGGTCCTATGCATGCCCCCTTCACGGCTACTGGCTTGCTTGATATCCCTTGCACCGTTACTTTGACAGGCTCTGGATTCTGGGCAACATCAGACGAACTCTTCCCCATCACCACCACTGGCTTGCCTTCTACCCTTTCTGACTGTACTACCGCTTTTCCACTGATCGACTTTTCTTTCGGACTGGCACAGATCATCATTACTGTTTGTGAGGGCTTCTTGAGCTTCCCTCCTTCGTGCACTAGTTTGATCATGTGGGCTTCATGGTGTGCCAGCAACAGGTTTTGATTGATGTTAGGTGCCTCTGGCTCCTGGACCTCGATCCTATTTGTGTCAATAAGATCTTGTATGATAGTCTTCAACTTCCAACACTTCTCAGTATCATGCCCGGGAGCCCCCGAACAATATTCACAGCTTACCGAGTGGTCCAGATTTTTGGGAAGGGGATTTGGCAATTTGGGCTCCACAGGACTCAATAGGCCTAACTGCCTCAATTTGTGGAACAGAGTAGTATAGGTTTCTCCCAGCAGAGTGAATGTTCTCTACCTCTACATCCTTTTATTCCTGAAAGTCTGATTCCCACGGAAACCTTGGGGAGCCAGCGCATGCCATTGCGGGTGAGCTGGAGGCTGGGTGTAAGTTTGGGCGTGATGGACAGAGAAATGTGGCTCTTGTGGTGGGTAGTAGGGCTGTGGAGGGCTGTATGGAATGTGTGGGTAATTTGAGTGATGGGGTCTAAGTTGGTAGTGAGGGGGGGGGGTCTCTGGATCTGGACCAAGTACCTGCCTCGACTGTTGCGACATCTTCCCTTTTCTTCTTTCCGAGCACACCTCATGTGCCGCTCTGGATGGACTGGGTGGTTGCTTTAATCGCCGAATAGCTTAGGATTTTGTTGGACTTAAGTCCCTCTTCAATCATACCGCCCATTTTTACTACTTCGTTGAAAGATTTGCCAACTGACGTCACCAGGTGACCGAAGTAAGTTGGCTCCAGAGTCTGCAGAAAGTAGTCCACCATTTCCCCCTCTCTCATCGGAAGATCAGCTCTTTCCGCCTGCTCTCTCTAGCGGAACCCAAATTCTTGGAAGCTTTCCCCGGGTTTCTTCTCAAGTTTCAGCAATGTGAGACGGTCAGGGACGATCTCAAGGTTGTACTGGAAGTGGCCTGCAAAGGCTTGTGCCAGATCGTCCCAAGTGTACCACCTACTAGGATCCTGTCTTGTGTACCATTCCAGTGCAAACCCGCTTAGACTTTGACCAAAATGAGCTATTAACAACTCGTCTTTTCCCCCGGCCCCTCTCATCTTACTGCAAAAACCTCGCAAATGTGCCATTGGATCACTGTGCCCCTCGTATAGATCAAACTTTGGCATCTTGAACCCTGCTGGCAATTGAATGTCGGGGAATGGGCACTGATCTTTGTAGGCCACACTGACTTGGCTGCCTAACCCATGGATATTCCTGAAGGACTGCTCCAGGCTTTTAAACTTTCGAAGCACTCCGTCTTGCTTTGGGCTCTTAGCCGGCTTTTCAGTCTCTATCGGGATCTCGAAGTGAGTATTATAAGTATGAGGCTCGGGTTCTTTAAAGGTTGGTTCAAGAGGGTAATATTGGTTATCGTGAGCATGAAACAACGGCTTGCTGGATGATCTTTGCAGCATGGCTGGTGGGGGTGCCACAAAAACAAGAACATTTGGTTGAGGAGAGTTCTGATTAGGTTGTGAAGCTTGGGTATCATAGGCATTTCTTCTTTGATAGTATTGGTGACTGGGGAAGCTTGTCGAAGGGCCGGGGGGAGGGTATTCCGGCGTGTGTCCTGGTGGGAGAGTGGGAGTAACGGGAGGGTCAGGCACTTTTTGTACCCTAGCTAAGGCCAGTTGCATTTCTTTTATCTCCTGTCTCATCTTATCCATTTCCTCCTTCAGCATTTGATTCTCCGTCCTTTCATCCTCGACACTTTGGTCTGAACTAGTCATGCTTTTTAGTATGGGCCCTTTGGATCTTGTTTGGTAATGGTAATCTGCCAGAACGTTCTAACAAACTAACTGGTTCGAAATCTCTGGAAAAACAACAAACTTGTTAGCGTTAGAGTTTAACACATATTGCAATTTCACGTTGGGGGATGCAATGTTCCTAGGCAGTTTAACCATTTCTAACATGTCTTTGCTTCGACCGCATGCGTCATTCCGGTTTACTTTGTTTGTGCCTCGTTTGAGTGTTTCTGAAACTTTCTTTATCTCTCTTTTTATTTCTTTCTTTTCCTTTCTTTTATTCACTTTGCCTTTTCTCTTTTTCTTTTTATTGGTGGTCGAATCTTATGTGGATTGCCTACGTATCATGTCCCCGCATGAATCAGACCGCGCGTAGTTCTGCCACAAGTGCAGAAAATAAAGACACCATTTTTTGGATTTTTCAACCTTTACTAGCAAAACGTTTTATTACAAGGTAAAACATTTTTGATAGGAAATTGACAGACTTGATACAGACTATAGACTTTATGCCAAAAAGGGAAATACAAACTCTGACGGACAACAGACTCTGAAGACAAGGAAAATACAGACTCAAACTATGAATGTTTCAGAGTTTTGAATTTTGTCGCCCGCGGGGCGTCGTTCGGCCTCACCGCGGGCTTTGGTGCAAGGCCCCTTTGCAGATCTTTCAAATCTTCCATGATCTGGTGGACATAAATCATTATTGAATCAAATAAGGTGGTACGGGACATATCCTCACAAGCTAGGCACTTTATGGTGATGTAGTGCCCGATATCGTCGATTCTTCCCTTGATTCTGTCCCTTTCCATAAGCAATCGCTCTATTTGTTGATTCCGTGTCCCCAACATTTGAGCGTTTTAAAGGAGTTTATCCTAAAACTCATTCATCTGTTTCTCCATTCGGGCCATTAGATCATAGTAGCGCTTCCTATCTGCTCTGGCATCTCGGGCTTGTCTGAAGATCTGCTCTTTGAGAGTGGATATTGTTTCTCTCAATATAGCGATGTTTCTT
The DNA here is from genome assembly GCF_000393655.2 of Nicotiana sylvestris. Lineage (NCBI taxonomy): Eukaryota > Viridiplantae > Streptophyta > Magnoliopsida > Solanales > Solanaceae > Nicotiana > Nicotiana sylvestris. The sequence goes on along the minus strand of NC_091064.1, from coordinate 150,998,269 downwards.
TCGTAGTCCCTCTTCATTTGTTGCATAGACCGTGCTCGCTCTTCTGCCTTCTTTATCTATTTCACCTGGATTCTCGCTAGACCAGCTTTAGACTTTTCCAGGTCTTCTTGATACTCGAGGACTTTCTTTTTTAGACCGTTTATGAGCCTTTCATAATCCCGACTTCTCTTCGGGTTTCTGGTAGCTATTTTCATTTCCTGGATTTGAGCTTTGAGGACCTCGTTTTCCTGAGCTAGTTTTCTCTTTTCTCCCTCATCTGCAGCGATATGCAAATCTTTCTCAAATTTCAAATCTATAACTTGCTTCTCCAACTTGCCTATTGTAACCCTGTACTCGTGCTCTTTAGCCAACCAATCCCACTGTTCTTGCGACGCTTGACGAATTCCTGGAGATGGGGTCTTTTAGCCGGCCTTTCATGTACCAAGCAAGGTATCTTGGCGCCACTTCGCCTTTGGCCTGATCCTGCACACAAGTATCTGCTTTTAAATATTGGCATTCACTCCAGATCTGACGGACTCTTGCTTCAGGGAACTGTCCGTCAGGGCTAATCTCAATTACTTGAGCACTAAGATCTTCCTTCTGTGGCACTGTTTGGCATCTCCCGAGTTGTCTCAAAACCCGATATGGCACATAAGGCTGAATGCTTTTGAGCCCCATCAATAGAAAGTGGGTCCTAGCTGCCGGCATATGGATGACCTCGTCAACGGGCAACCATCCTAGTGTCCACTGTATTTGGCTGGCGGTGAGGGACCGAAAGAATGATGTCCACACCGTAACTCCCTCGGGTAGACTGACCCCCTTTATTCTTGTGTAGAACTCTTCTATGCAAGTTTTCTTCAAGGGACCATAACTCAAGAGCTGGGAACGGTGGCAGAGATACTCAGTCATCCATATTTGTAGCAACAAGTTACACCCCTCGAAAAAGTTCCCTCTGGTTTTGCAGGCTGTGAGAGCTCGGAAGATATCAGATACTATCATAGGCGTAAGGGTGCTTTCATCTTGAGTGAGCAAGGTACTGACGACCCCGGCTATTTTCAGATCAATGTTTCCGTCTTTCCTTGGAAATACCAAAAGGCCCAAAAAGGTGATTATAAAAGCCACTCGTCTATGCTTGTCCCATTTCTGACGGTTACTTTTGCTGCATAACTTGTTACCCGGGTTGTTGAATCCTCCAACGTGAACGTATCTGTCGTATATGAAGCGCGGATTACAAAAACCTGTGGCAAAATCTGGGTTATGGATCATCCTAGGTATCTTTAACGAATCTAAAAACCGATGCATAGTGAGCTCTTGGAGCAACCAGGTATTTTTGCCTCAACGGAACTTCAGCTTTTCCGATGTACCCGGTTATTTCCTCCAAAGTCGGGGTGAGTTCAAAATCAGAGAAGTGGAAAACATTGTGTGTCGGGTCCCAGCAGGTGACCAAAGCTCTTATGATATCCCCCCGATGCTGGATTTCCAATAAACCCGTAAGACCTTTTAGATATTTCTTGACCTCATCTTGTCCTTCACCACCTAAATCATCCCACCATAGATGCAACTTGAAAGGGATTTTAGTCATTATTGAAAAAGGTTCATTTTGCATCGTGCTCATCCTACACATTTATTAAGGTGATTAAGCAAAAAATAAAATTTATTTGACTTAACCAATTGGCTATTTTTAATTTTTCACAGATTAAAAGAAAGATCCGGTTCCGAACACGGCCTTACAGCACTTCGGGAACGAAGATTTTGAGGCTGGGTGAGTCAACCGGTCAAAAATCCAAAAAATGACTACAAGTGGCCGTTTATGCAAAGTCAGCCTTCCGGCGTCCCTTTTGGGAACATTCGGCTATTTTGACAAAAACGGCGTCACCCGACTTATTTATGACGAAAATTAAAATTTTGACATTTTTGTAAAGGGGAGGTTGGACCCGATGAGGGTTGCCTACGTACCCCGCACCCTGTGAGAATCAAACCGGCGTAGTTCGGGTAGATAAAACAAACTTCTTTTGAAAGCAAGACTCTTTTCAATGGCAAATAAAACCATTTTTCATAAACAAAACCCCCTTTTTTTTTCATTTTCTCAAAAATTCGACAGAGTTTCGACGCTATTTGGACATTGATTTTTTTCAAAACAGGCGATTAACTACCTCTATCTCTCTTTCCTCAAAGTATTCAAAAGCCGGTCAACATGCAAGTCCGAAGCAAACAAATGCACATGTAGCAAGTTGGATGCATCAGGATGGTCTTTTATCGTTTTGGTACACCTGTCCTAGACAGACCCAACCCCTGTGTTGAGCCTCCAAAGTCAAATGCACATGATGCAAACAAACGTTCCTACTAGGGATCCGGCATGAAGCTGAGTTATTCTAGGTTCGTAACCTGGGTATTTGTTCTAGACTGTGTACCCGAGCGGACAACTCGAGTCGAGGAGGGGGCTACGTACCGGGGACCCGCGAGATCGTCCGGCTTTGTAACTTGTCCGGCCTCTTTCTTATTTCAGGTATTGACACTAACAGAATAGGGAGTCTCGACCAGCGAGCTTCTCCCCGGAGGTAAGAAGAGAAGGGTTTCGGCACAGTTTATATACAGTTCAAATAATATCAAAGCGGTAAAAGCAGCATTTAGCACATTAGGCTCAAAACATGTAATAATCAGATAATAAATAAAGCCAAATAATAACAATTATTCCAGGCTTGAATTCTTGAACCCTGAAGCAGAGATTATGGGTTCCCTCCCTAGTAGAGTCGCCAGAGCTGTCACACCTCCTTTTTACCTACACCCCGCAAAGGGGCGTAAAGGGAGTTTTTCCAATTAAAGGACAATCGAAACGGGATTTATTATTTAATTCAGAATCGCCACTTGGGAGATTTATGGTGTCCCAAGTCACCGGTTGAATCCCGAATCGAGGAAAAGATTAACTCTGTATTACAGTCCGCGAACCAGAAATCCGGACAAAGAATTCTGTTAACCCGGGAGAAGGTGTTAGGCATTCCCGAGTTCCGTGGTTCTAGCACGGTCGCTCAACTGTCACATTCGGCTTATTTATCTGACTTTAACAATTATGAGCTTATATGCAAGTTTTAACTCTTTACCGCTTTTATTATTATCATTATTATTTTAACAGAGAATTGCAACGTTGTGAAGACGTATCTCGAACCACGTCACATCAATGTACCCGTGGTTGTCGACACATTTTGACTCCGTTGGGATTTGGATTTGGGTCACATAAATGTGCACCCGAATTTGAGAAGGTAATGTTATTTAACGTACGCGCCTAAAGAGATTAACGCGTGGTTATTTTGGGAAAAGGCCGTGAAGTTCGCTAAGCGGCCGATCCCGAGTTCTAAGTAATTAATACATACATTTGTGAGGGCCCCGCAATCTATGCGTTTTACTAGGCAAGGCTCATCTCATTTATTTTAAAAGGACAATCCTAAAGTGACTACATTTTTCTATTAAGTTCGTCTCTAAAATAAAAGAGAAGAAGCCCTAATTATTTACATGTTTATAAGCTCATGCCTCTTATTAGTTATTAGATTAAGACAAATGTAAACGGAAAATTGCAACCGAGCTTGCTCAAATGGAGATTGTATCGTTCCTTGTTCTATTAGTTAATAATACTAAAGTTGAGATTATGAATTGAACACGAGATTGACACACAGTAATATCAAAACAAACTAACTATTCTTTGATTAATTTAAACTAGCATTATTAGATGAATGGGTTATTAGAAGAACCAAATGTAATACCAAACCATTTTTGAACTCTTTTTACAACTGTCGAAAATACCTCAATATTTGAAAATTGACGTTAGGCTAACATTATTCAAGTAACCATTTCGTTAGCTTTGAACCTATATGATGATACCTTTAATTCATTTAAATCCAATAAAAACTTGGAAAAACGGTAGCTCACATGGTCTAGATACAGTCCAGTTAGGTACATTTACACGAACCAGTCTTATTATAGAAAACTAAACATTATACATATGCAACCCTATGACTCATTAATCAGTCAACTACATATTTAGACAAAGAAAGGAAAACTCTATTCGAGCACAAATCTAAACAGGAGGAATTCAACAGGAACAAAGCCTGGTCAACACTTCATTTCGCTTCAAGCCAAGAGTGTACAAATGTGTACCTGGAAGGAATACAATGGGAAAAAAGAAGAGAGGAAGGTCAGCAGCAGCAGTAGCAAACATCAGTTGCAACAGCAGTGCAACAAAAGATAACCAGCAGCGACTCAGGAAACCAGTTAAAATTCCCAGCAATACCAACAACAACACAAACACCCAGTAACTGACCCCAAAACAGCTTGATAGCAACCAAATATCAATCAAAACAAAAGCAGAAACACCCCTAGAATTCAGTAATCAAGAAAAACTCGAAAATACAACTCCACAGTTAAAGCTGAAGCTCTTTTCAGTTTCAATGGGATAGCATTAGTTGAACTAGACTAACTCTTAAAACTCTCTTCCAGTTTTTCAGATTGTTCAACACCCTTAAGATTTCCAGAATGTTCTTTTTTTTTCTAACTGTGTCCAGCTCCTCTCCTTTATAGCCAAACTTTTTTAACCCTTTAGTTCTTAGGAGCATTAAGCTAATTAAGAGAGTGTTTCTGCCCATGATATTCCCTGACAGCCACTACTACATGTTTTTCTCTTTTTTAATCCAAGGTTATGGGTGACTTAACTTATTTAATCAACTTCCCATGCCATTAAGCCTTGTTCCCCACGATTACTAAACAATTCATTAGTTTATTGGTACTTTAGTACCCTACTGTCAGACCACTAAATTTAGGCCATTCTCAAACCTTTTAAATCCCAAAATACCCTTTTAGAGTCCCCGAAATTGTAGCTATAACCAATTCTCCTAAGTTCTGAATGCAACCTTATGACTCACTACTATCTAGTTGACATTATCATACCAACACTGAATTCAAACCAATGTCAGATTCATTTTAGACCCTAAACAGTAGGATTCGATTCATCAATTGCTTAGGCTTGAATCAAATAGCAACAAAATAAAGGCCAAGGCTTTTAATGACTCAGAACACCCATACAGGGCATGACACAGTAGGTTCAGGTAACAACCAAAACAACAGTTGTGACGAAGCAGTTCAACTGACCAAGCAATTCAAAACATTTCAAATGACCAAGCAATTCAAAACAATGTGACGAACGACTAAGCGATTCAAACATTGTGATGAACTAATCCTTAATTTTAGCGATCGGACAAACTTAATTTTAACGATTGCGAAATCGGAAATGTTTTAAAACAAATCGACAAACTGACTAACTTCAACAAGTGACTGAAATTAACCAGTAAACACCAATTACCAAACCAAAACAAATTGACGAGAACTACTAAACTACAAACATGAACGGATTAATCGACGAAACTATTTATAACGTATGTTAATCAATCAGAAGAAAACTGGACCGAAAAAAAGGTCCGAAAGAGGAGAGAAATAAATTAAAAGGATGATGAATTACAATGAGGCTCAAATGGATAAACAACAAAAATGGAAAAGAAAAAGAAGACAAATACCTCAAAATTACAGGCTGAAACTCCAAACAGTTCTCCTTTCACTTCGACTCGAATTTTTGAGGTCCAAACGGACCTTAATCGAGTGTTATCGACTGAAGTCGATTAGGAACCTCAAATTTCCCCTTCACTCGGACCGGCTCCAGGTTTGATCCTCCTAGGGGTCTTTAATCGATTTAAAATCCGACCAGTTCTAGTAAGATTCGATCCACGATAGGGGTTTTTTGGGAACGAAAGAGGTCAGGTGGAGCTGGGGTGTGAACTTGGGGCTGGTTGGGTAGTTTTAGGGTTTTGCTCGAATCTTCGACTGAAGATTCGAAAAAAACCGGTATGATTCGAGGTTAAAGGGGTAGGGATTTATGTTGAGGGTGGTTAGAAGGTTCAGGGGTGTGAATTTGGTAGTCATCGGAGGAGGTGAGGTTTTAGGCTGATTCTTTGATTGAAGATTCGAGAAGCTCGGGGATGATTCGAAGCAAGCCGAGTGTGGATTTGTGGAGGGGAGGGTCAGGTGGTCAAGGGGTGTTATTTTCATGGCCATCGGAGCCGGCGCCGCCGGGTTTATGGCGAAGGGGCGGGGTGGCGGCTTTAGGGTTTTGAGGGGTCGTCTCTGAGAGGTCTGAGAGAGACGATGGGGCAAGGGGGGTTTGGTTTAGGGGGCGGGGTAGGATTTAGGAATATATACCATGTGGGGAATTTAATCCCGTCCGTTAGATCAATTAAGATCAATGGCTAGGATCAAGGAGATTAACCAATACGGCATCGTTTGGTTTAAGTAGGGGTCGGTTTGAACCGGGTAACGGGTCGGGCCAGGGAATGGGTAAGGGAGACGGCTTTTGAGCCGTTGGATCATGCAGGATCAACGACTGTGATTGATTGCCGCTGAAACTACGTCGTTCGAACGTCTGTGAGATTTAGACCGGTCTGGGCATCTGTTTGGGCCTGATTTTGATTTTAAAAAGTCGACCCAGTTCCGAATTTATTCTTTATTCTTCATTTCTTCCTTTTCTTTTATTTTCCTTTTTTATTCCTATTTTACAAACAAAATCCTAGATTAAATCAAAAACCAAAATTAGCTTAAAAAAAATACTAATTGACTCTTAATAATAAGTAAAATCTAAAATCGAACACTAATTAAAACACAATCACATAATCGGACATTAAATGCTAAAAATGCAAAGAATACATATTTTTGTGATTTTCATTAATTCCTGATTGTAAAATTAAATCGTAAATGCACATGCACATGCAACACCTATTTTTGTATCTTTCTTAATTAAAGTAGAAATAAACACGCACGGACAAAAATACAAATAAATCACGAACAACACAAAACTATTTTATTTTGAATTTTTGGGAGTAGTTCTCGTAGGGCAAAAATCACGTGCTCACAACCTTTTCCTTATAATCCGCACTAACTTGCTACCTTTTTGTTTTTACTTTTGTTTTATTCCCCTCCCCAAAGGTTAGTTCGTGCACTCTGGCATCGTCATCATACTCCACAAGATCCAAGGGCCCTCCACCCACTCCTTCTCCTAGTCCCGTCAGAAACAGGAACAAGGAAAAAATGGAAGATTTGAGCAACATCAGAAAGAAAAACTCAGTTGAACGGGTAGAAATCACTCAGGGTACTCATGTCTCCAAAGAAGGTGCATCCCAACTCGAGCAGAAACTGCTGAAATTTCAGGAGGAACTTGATCAAGTCCGGAATTTGGCAAGCTCGTCGTTTTCCCTCACCACCCTAGATGTCAACTTTCCTAACACTCAAAACCCCACACCTCCACAAAACATCCCGAAACCACAAAACCATCACGCTCCCCATCACCACTGTAACACTTGCCACACTTCCAACAACACCCCGCTACTCATCCTTGAACCACTGAACTCCGCAAATGATCATCTCCACCCTCACCATAACACCCCCATCTATGTGGAAACCATGCCACCCTCCACCCAACCTATCTCAAGCACACCCGAGTCTAATGATAAAGACTCCCTTATCAGGAACCTGGCCGCAAAACTCAAGAAGTTGACTAGCCGAGTTCAGGGTGTTGAAGGAAGTAAGGGAATCGAGGGATTGAACTACGAAGACCTCTGTATACAACCAGATGTCGAACTGCCCGAGGGGTAAAAACCTCCTAAGTTCGAAATGTTTGATGGTATAGGGGATCCTAGAGTCCATTTAAGGACATACTGCTACAAGCTGGTCGGAGTAGGGAAAGACGAAAAGATTCGCATGAAGCTTTTTATGAGAAGTCTGAAAGGAGATGCTCTATCTTGGTACATTAGCCAAGACCTGAAGAAGTGGTCAGATTGGGTAAGTATGACGTCCGATTTCATGGACAGGTTCAGGTTCAACACGGAGAATGCGCCAGATGTGTTCTACATCCAGAACCTAAAGAAGAAACCCACAGAACCTTTCCGCGAGTATGCCACTCATTAGAGATCAGAGGCTGCTAAGGTCAGACCGGCTTTAGAAGAAGAACAAATGAACAGGTTTTTCATCCGAGCTCAAGACCCACAGTACTACGAAAGGTTGATGCTGACTGAAAGCTAGAAATTTTCCGACATCATCAAGCTGGGGGAGAGGATCGAGGAAGGTATCAAAAGTGGCATGGTCACAAACCTTGAAGCTTTGCAGGCTACCAACAAGGCTCTACAGTCTGGTGGCACGTCCAAGAAAAGGGACGTAAGTGCCGTGATGGTTGCATAGAGAACAAAATCCCTAATCAAATACCGAACCTACCTAATACCTCCACTCACATATCAACCTACCCCAAATTACCAAGCACCCTCTCCCCCTTTCCAAGCTCCACCACCTACTTACCAATCACCTCCACCACCCACATATCAACCTACTTCACCCAGATACTCCCAACCCGCACAGGCCTACAACACCCAACAAGCCCACTATCAATCACCTCCCCCTAGCCAAAACTTTCCTAGACCCCAACCAAATTTCGAACGCAGACCTCCCAAATAGTATACCGCCATTGACGAACCAATTGACCAGCTGTATGAAAGGCTCAAAGCTGCTGGTTATGTCACCCCTATCCCTGCCATAACCCCCAAAAACCCCTTCCAATGGGTCAACCCAAACAAAAATTGTGCATACCATTCCGGTATGAAATGGCATACCATTGATGAGTGCTGCTCTCTGAAGGATAAGATCCAAGCTTTGATTGACAACAAGATCATCGTGGCAAAAGAGCCTGCCCCGAACGTCCACAGCAACCCTCTACCAGACCACAAGGGTGGAGGTGTTCACATGATTGAGACAGAGGATGATTGGGACCCCAAAGGATCGATCGGATTAATCACAAAGGGTGACGAGCCAAAGAAATCAACAGTCACCCTTAACCCGATTGTGGTCCAGATTCAGCCTTCTGGGGACGCCGAGGTGAATAAGCACCACCCCTGCAAAGACGCCAACACCAATTGAGGTCGAGTTTGGGTCCCCAAAGGTACCTGTACCATTTGAGGTTGTTATATTACCTTCCAAAGCAAAAGTGCCCATTTTGGTAGCAATGACAGCCATAACACCATTCCACACAAACGTCATACCATGGGATTACACAGCCGAGGCAAGAAGTAAAGGGAAAACCAAGTTCGGAGAAGTAGTGGTGGCACAGGGTATGACAAGGACCGGCAGAGTTTATACTCCAGAACACTTGGTTGAGTCGAGTAAGCAGGCATCTGGACGGCCAGCCATCACTGAAGCTGGGCCCGATGACCTCTGGAGGAAGATACAGGCCAAAGAGTATTCAGTCATTGATCAGTTAAACAAAACGCAAGCCCAGATCTCTATCTTAGCTCTGCTACAAAGCTTTGACGCACATAAGAATGCCTTATTGAAGGTGCTGAGTGAGGCATATGTACCAAGCAACATCACCGGAAGAGAAATGACAAATATGGTGGGACAGGTATTGGAGAGTTACAAAATCACTTTTCATGAAGATGAGTTGCCACCAGAAGGGCTGAGCCACAACAAGGCGTTGCACATCACCGTGCAATGCGAGGATTATTTTATCACCAGGGTCCTGATTGATGGAGGGTCCAGCCTCAACATTTGTCCGCTGGTAACACCCAGAACATTAGGGAAATGGCTGTATGAGATCAAAGACGGGGCCATTAATGTCAAAGCCTTTGATGGTTCCCAAAGGTCCACTATTGGGGAAATCAGCCTGTGGTTATAGATGGGGCCTACTTGGTTTGATGTCGACTTTCAAGTAATAGACGTGCCGGCATCTTACAACTTGCTCTTGGGACGACCATGGATTCATGCCGCTGGAGCTGTAGCATCAACCCTACATTAGGCAGTGAAATTTGAGTGGAATCACAAAGAGGTGATCATCTACGGCGACGGTAGAAATCCCATATACAGTCGCCAGACCATCCCAACGATCGGAAGAAGAAGGAAGATAGGCGGAGAAACCTATCACCACATCGAGCGAGTCAACGCTGTTGACAAAGATAAATGGTGGGACAACAAAATCGAAAGCATATTGAATTGGTGCGGATATGAGCCAGGCAAGGGACTTGGCAAGAACCTACAAGGGATCGCTAAGCCTGTCAAGCTACAGAAACATTGTACCACCTTCGGTCTGGGATATGAGTACACCTGGAAAGAGTTCAATGAATGGTTGCATCCATGGCGCGGGCCTTATTATCCACTAGATCACCCGATACCTTGCTTGGAGTAGATTTTCCAGCCAGCTGATGTTATATAAAGGTCAAAAGAATAGGAAGCACTGGCAGTGATAAGGGATTTGTTTTTGGAAGAGGATGACATGGATTGTTGTGTCATTTTCGAGGAGGAGGGGGAGGAAGGCCTTTCCATACAAGCCGTGAGGCGAGGAGCGCGCCTCAACAATTGGTCCATCAGAACCACCAGAGCCCGGAAAGTCTCGGGGTAGCAAGGTTGAACAAGCATCATGCACTAGTTTTCATTTTTAGTAGTTGACTTTCCTTTTGCCTTTTAATTTCGCAATAAGATCTTCAATGTTCAAAACAGTTATGGAATTTTTCAAAGCATTTCGATTTTTCTTATGAATCTTACTCTTATTACTTTCTCTTATTTACATTATTTACAGTATTGCTATTACTTATCTTGATGAACCAACGACTATGACATGTAACCAGACAACGCGACAAACGGACTCAGAGGAAGATGATATACCAGAAGAGGTTGTTAAAGAGGTTGTGGATTTTGAGAACAGACCTAAGTCCAACCTGGACGAGAACGAGATTGTTAACCTGGGAGATGCAGAAAATGTCAAAGAAACTCGGATCAGCATTCATCTGTCACCGGCAGAAAAGGAGAATACATAGAATTTCTAAAGGAATATGAGGACGTATTCGCCTGGTCGTATGACAACATGACTGGTTTGAGTACATCTATTATGGCGCACAAGCTGCCAACTGATCCGACATGCCCACCGATAAAGCAGAAACTCGGGAAGTTCAAGCCTGACATGAGTTTGAAAATTAAGGAAGAAGTCACCAAGCAAGTCAAGGATAAGGTTCTCAGAGTAGTAGAGTATCCAACATGGTTAGCCAATATCGTGCCAGTACCAAAGAAGGACGAAAAGGTCAGAGTCTGTGTCGACTACTAGGACCTCAACCGGGCTAGTCCCAAAGACGACTTCCCCTTGCCAAACATACACATTCTAATTGACAACTACGCCAAGCACGAGCTGTAGTCATTTGTTGATTGTTTTGTTGGGTATCATCAGATCTGGATGGATGAAGAAGATGCTGAGAAAACGGCCTTCATTACGCCGTGGGGAATGTATTGTTACAAGATGATGCCGTTTGGATTAAAGAATGTTGGGGCCACCTACATGAGGGCCATGACTACCATTTTCCATAATATGATACACATGGAGATTGAGGTATATGTAGATGACTTCATCATCAAGTCCAAGAAAGCCACTGATCACAGGGAAGATTTGAGGAAGCTCTTCAATAGACTAAGAAGGTACAATTTGAAGTTGAATCCCGCAAAATGTGCATTCGGGGTTCCTGCCGGAAAACTACTTGGGTTCATTGTGAGTCGCCGAGGAATAGAACTGGATCCGTCAAAGGTCAAAGCCATTCAAGAGTTGCCACTGCCAAAGAACAAGAAGGACGTAATGAGTTTCTTGGGAAGACTCAACTACATCAGTCGGTTCATAGTTCAATCTACTGTCATCTGTGAGCCAATCTTTAAGATGTTGAAGAAGGACGCCGCTGCCTAATGGACTGATGACTGTCAAAAAGCCTTCGATAGAATCAAGGAGTACTTGTCCACACCGCCAGTCTTGGTCCTGCGCAAGCCGGGCAGACCTCTATTGCTCTACCGTGTAGTATTGGATGGAGAATTCGGTTGTGTTCTGGGACAACATGATGAAACGGCAAGGAAGGAGCAGACCATCTATTATCTCAGCAAAAAGTTCACCCCATACGAGGTCCGGTATTCTCTGTTGGAACGCACCCGTTGTGCTCTGACTTGGGTAGCTCAGAAGTTAAGGCACTATTTTTGTGCATATACTACGTATCTCATATCAAGGATGGATCCGTTGAAGTACATCTTTCAGAAGCCCATGCCCACTGGCAAGCTAGCCAAGTGGCAAATCCTGCTGAGTGAATTCGACATTGTCTACGTGACTCAGAAAGCAATCAAGGGACAGGCTTTGGCAGATCATCTTGGCGAGAATCCTGTGGACGGAGAATATGAATCCTTAAAGACGTATTTTCCTGACGAGGAGGTATCCTTAATAGGAGAAGACATTGCAGAATCCTATGATGGTTGGAGAATATTTTTCGACGGAGCAGCAAATTATAAAGGAGTTGGCATAAGAGTAGTTCTAGTATCAGAAACCGGTCAGCATTATCCGGTGTCCGCCAAACTCAGGTTCCCATGCACCAACAACATGGCCGAGTATGAAGCCTGCATCTTAGGACTCAAGATGGCTATTGACATGAACATCCAAGAGCTGCTAGTAATCAGGAATTCAGACTTGCTTATACATCAAGTCCGAGAAGAATGGGCAACCAAGAACTCCAAGATACTCCCTTATCTGTATCATGTACAGGAGTTGAGAAAGAGATTCACAACGACAGAATTCCAGCATGTTCCCAGAGTCCAGAATAAGTTTTCCGATGCATTGGCTACCTTGTCCTCTATGATACAACATCCAGATAAGAACTTCATTAATCCTAGTCCGGTGAAGATTCATGATCAGCCAGCCTACTGTGCTCATGTCGAGGAAGAAGTGGACGGGAAAACATTGGTTTCATGATATCAAGGACTACCTGGCAAAAGGAGAATACCTAGAGCTTGCCAACACCACTCAAAAGCGCACACTTCGGAGGTTATCCAACAATTTCTTCCACAGCGGAGGAATCCTATATAGGAGGACTCCTGATTTGGGATTATTAAGGTGTGTCGACGCAAGGGAAGCATCCAGGCTACTAGAGGAAATCCATGCTGGGGCCTGCGGTCCACATATGAACGGTTTTGTCTTAGCCAAGAAGATACTCTGGGCTGGTTATTTTTGGATGACTATGGAAACGGACTGCGTCCAGTATGTCCGAAAGTGCCATCATTGTCAGATACATACGGACATGATAAAGGTGCCCCCAAATGAGCTTAATTCAACAAGCTCGACGTGGTCGTTCGCCGCTTGGGGAATGTATGTCATCGGACCTATCGAGCCCACCGCATCAAACGGGCATAGGTTCATTCTAGTGGCAATTAATTATTTCACCAAATGGGTTGAAGCAGCATCAAAGCAGTGACTAAGAAAGTTGTGGCAGACTTTGTCCGTGACCGCATCATTTGTCGATTCGAGATCCCAGAATCAATCATTACTGATAATGGTTCCAATCTCAACAGTGACTTGATGAAGGCCATGTGTGAAACCTTCAAGATCAAACAAAATAATTCTACAACTTACAGACCTCAGATGAATGGAGCCGTAGAAGCTACCAACAAGAATATCAAGAAGATACTAAGGAAAATGATAGAGAAGCATAAGCAGTGGCACGAGAAGCTCTCATTTGCTTTATTGGGATACCGCACCACAGTCCGCACATCAACTGGGGCAACTCCCTACATGTTGGTATATGGTACAGAAGCAGTCATACCCGCTGAGGTAGAAATTCCTTCCTTAAGGATCATATAGGAAGCAGAGCTCGATGATGCAGAATGGGTGAAGAGTCATTACAAGCAACTAGCTCTTATAGACGGAAAGAGAATGAATGCAGTTTGCCACGGTCAGCTCTATTAGAACAGAATGTCCAGAGCCTTCAACAAAAGATTCAAGCCGAGACAATTCGCATCGGGGCAGCTGATGTTAATGAAAATTTTTCCGTATCAAGAGGAAGCCAAAGGGAAATTCTCTCCCAACTGGCAGGGTCCGTACATGGTTCACCGAGTTCTGACAGGAGGAGCCCTCATACTTGTAGAAATGGATGGAGAAGTTTGGCCAAAGCCGATCAATTCAAATGCAGTCAAGTGATACTATGTGTAACCTTTATGCTTTCTTTTATGATGTAATTTGAACTACGCCTGACCTGTTCCCGTTTAAGAGGGGATACATAGGCAGCCTTATAGGTTCGGTCAATAAAATTTCCATTTTCCCCGCTATTGAAAACTGGGGCAGAATTTTGAGGAGGACCCTCAAAATTCTGAAGTCGATTCCAGCCATTTATCATTAACAACCGTCAGGAGCAGCAGCCCGGTAAACTAGGGCAGAATTTTGAGGAGGACCCTCAAAATTCCGGAGCAAGCAAAGTTGCAATGTTTTGAACCATGTCGCAGTCGTCGGTTCATCTACAGAAAATTATTCTTAATTATGCACTTATATTATGCTTTTAGTAAATCATGCATGTCTGTTACCAAAATTGTTTGTTTAGCAACGCTACCCCAATGATACGCACAGTATCACCGAAACAGAGCCGAGTAGGTCAAGCAAAGTCAATGGGGATACGAACTAACCTTTCCCCCTTACAAAACTCACGATTTTTCTTTGGATGCAAGCACCTGAGTTGGAAAATCATCGAATATACTCTACACTCATACTGATCAGGAATACAACTCTCAGAACTGTCACCTACTCAGAGTTGCTATACGCACACAGTATCCCCAGCAGCCACAATATCGAAATCAGATATCAGCTAAGAAAACTCTACTGCCACCTACCTTTTATTTCTTGCATAAGGCTACCATTCTGCCTTCCGAGACTAAACACTGTCTCCGTCTGCATTTTTTGCATTGCATAAGGCTACCATTCTGCCTTCCGAGACTAAGCACTATCTCCATCTGCATTCTTTGCATTGCATAAGGCTACCATTCTACCTTCTGAGACTAAGAATTGTCTCTATATGCATTCTTTGCATTGCATAAGGCTACCATTCTACCTTCCGAGACTAAGCTCTGTCTCCATCTGCATTCTTTGCATTGCATAAGGCTACAATTCTGTCTTCCGAGGTTAAGCTCTACCTCCATCTGCATTTTGCCTGCATTGCATGAGGCTACCATTCTGCCTTTCGAGGTTAAGCTCTATGTCACGACCCCAACCCCGGTCATGATGGCGTCCAACACACTGTTAGGCAAGCCCGACCATTCAACAACATTATCCCAAATTCTTGTTCAGATTATAGATAAATATCACAGAGAATTTACTAAGTCATTTCATTCAAGTGTACAATTAATAATAAAATCTGCGGAAGTTCAATTAAAATACCACACCATAGCCCAACAGAATCCGGTGTCACGAATATGAGCCTCTAATACAGAATATCCACCTATTACAAGTCTGTCTAGGAAAAATACGGAATAAAAGATAGAGATAGAGGGGAGAGATCAAGGCTGCGAACGCCATGCAGCTACCTCAATACTCCCGGATACTGCCTGCTCAGCGAAACAATTCCTCACTTAGCTTGTGGTGTACCTGGATCTGCAGGCAAGGTGCAGGGAGTAATGTGAGTACTCCGACCCAGTGAGTAATAAACATAAATAAAGGCTGAGTATAAGAAATCATGAAAAAAATACAAAGTAAAACTATAACTGGCAGTTTAGAACAACAAATAGTAAAGCAACAAGTCAATTAAGTTAGAGTACCAAATACTGAGACAGTTATAACAGATAAAAAAAACAAATGCATGAGTGCAATGCATTGCATATGATGGTACACTCTAGGACCCACTGCGGCGTGCAGCCCGAGCCATCCATTTATTTATCGTCGGCGCTCACTGGGGGATGTGTGCAGACTCCGGAGGGGCTCCTACAGCCCAAGCGCAATATCAAGCCATCTCGTGGCATCAAATCTAGGCCCTCGACCTCATATCAATATCAGTATAATCACCCAGGCTCTCGGCCTCAATATCAATGTAATCAACCAGGCTCTTGGCCTCAATATCAATGTAATCAACCAGGCTCTCGGCCTCAATATCAATGTAACACTGTTGCGGGGCGCAGCCCGATCCATGCTCAGTCCAAAAATCATCATAAGCCCCTTGGGCATTCGTAAAACAATAGATCTCAGCCCGGAATATCATTTAAAAATATCATTTAAGTTTTCAAATCTTAGAAAGATGACTGAGTTTGCAAAACAATATTTAAAACCTTGGACTGAGATCAAATGATATGCAACATATGCGAAAACAGTGATATCAATCCCTGAAGGATTCAAATAATTGGCAAGAAGCCCCAATGTAACAATCAAATCTAAGTAAGGATGATTCTCAATTTAGTTCAAGTAGAAAACACGGTAAAAACATCTCTCGGGACGGACCAAGTCACAATTCCCAATGGTGTTCTACCCCACGCCCGTTATCCGGTATGCAATTCACCTCAATATAGCGTTACGATGTGAAATTTCGGGGTTTCAAACCCTCAGGACATCATTTACATCAATTACTCACCTCGAACCGGCTAATTTTCTAGCTCGCGATACCTTTGCCCCTTATTGACCTCTGAATGCCTCGAATTTAGCCATAACGATTCGATTCAGTTAATAAAAATTATAGGAAGTAATTCCATATGGAATTCTACATTTTCCATCAAAAATCCGAAATTACACTCAAAATTCGCACGTGGGGCCCACGTCTCGGAATCTGGTGAAACTCATAAAATCTGACAACCCATTCCGATACGAGTTCAACCATACCAAAATTATCAAATTCCGACAACAACTCGACCTCCAAATCTTAATTTTTCATTTTTGAAAAGTTTTGCAAAAATTCCAATTTCTTCCATTTAAATCTGAATTAAACGATGAATATAACCATGTATTTATGAAATATAATCACTTTCGGATATAGAACACTTACCCCAAATGTTTCCCTTGAAAAATCTGTTGAAAATCGCTTTTCCCAAGCTCTACAATCGTCACAAATGAATAAAAATGGCTAATTCCCGAATATAAGTTGTTTTCTAGGAAAGTCGCATCTATGAAATGCTACTTGCTCTTATTTCCAGCCAAAACAAAAGGTAGTCCCAGTCTTCACTAAATCTATCATAACATTCTGTACAAATATCGGAATGATGAATGGTTTAACTTTATGGAAACTAGAATTCAAGGGCTACAACTTTCATGTTTTGCAAATTTTAAGATTCCTTATGGATTCAAGGTATAAGCTTCCAAAATAGCCCCCTCGCATCAAACATTTCTAGAAAATTTCAAAACAGCTTTACCAACCCTTATTCAATCGATCATAACTTTCTGTATAAAGGTCAGAATAATTAATGGTTTAGCTTTCTGGAAACTAGGATGCAAGGGCTACAACTTTCATGTTTTGAAAATTTACAGATTCCTTATGTATTTTGAGATATAAGCTTCTGAAATAGGCTCCACGATTGCACATTTGCTGTCCAAGACAGCTTCTGCAGCAGAAAATTCCAGCAATCCTTTTCTCCGATTTCCATTCCGTTAACCTTCCGAAATCCACCCGAGGCCCTCGGGACCTTAACCAATTATACCAACATATCCCAAAATACAATACAAACTTAACCGTGCGACCAAATCGCCAAAATAACGTCATATACCATGAATTAAGCTTTAAAATCCAAGAATTCCTTCAAATTTCATAAAACATCAAATTTTCCATTTTGACTCCGAAACACGTCAAACAACGTCCATTTTCAACCAAACTTTACAGAAAGTGCTTAAACCATATATAAGACCTGTACTGGACGCCGGAACCAAAATACGGTCTCGATACCATCACTTTCTAATCAAATTTCATTTTCATTTTCCTTAAATATTTTCAGAAAGCAATTTTACTCAAAAATTCATTTCTCGGGTCTGGGACCTCGGAATTTGATGATTCTTGTTCCTATGAGTCACAAATAATAATACGAATATAGCCCTTCAGTCGAAACTCAATTCGTAGCTCATTTGCTCAGTTCAATACCCATTTCGCTCGTTAAACAATTAACTCATGTTTCACGTCAAAAACCCAATCAAACCACGTCCGGATGACCTGAAATTTTGCACATATATCCCAAATCACCTAACGAAGCTACAGAAACTCTCGGAATTCCATTCCGACTCTCAGATCAAAATCTCATCTACCAACCGGAATTCGCCAAAATACTAACTTCGCCAATTCAAGCCTAATTCTACACCGGACCTCCAAATTTACTTCCGATCACACTCCTAAGTCACAAATCATCCCCCGAAGCTAAACGAATCATAGGGATTCAAATCCGAGCCCTCTAGCACATAAGTCAATGTCCGGTTGACTTTTCCAAAACAAACCTTCCTTAAAGAGACTAAGTGTCTCATTTCCTACTAAAACCAATCCAAATCAACTCGTTCACATCCAACACTAATAATGAAGCATGAAGAAATAGGAAATGGGGAAAACGGGGTGGTAACTCACGAGACGACGGGTCGGGTCGTCACATCCTCCCCAACTTAAACAAACGCTCGTCCTCAAGTGTACCCAGAGTTGTCCTAGAAGCCAACCAATAGCTGAACGACTTTACCAAGAATATACCCGTGGGTGATCTCACACTACCCTATCTCGCATAGGTCTGATAACACAACATAGCTGAAATTTCACAATCCATCTAGTCCATAAACCATAGAACCACACTGCACCTTCCGAAATCATACACAAGATTAGAACTTCACATCCATACTCAGAATAAGCCCGAGCCAGCTGTAATAACCCATACATGCAACATCAGGTGCAATTATCTGATATACCACATAACTCAAACACTCGAAACGCTATTTTCTATTCACAGTAGCTGCACATAATAATCGAATATCGATAGGAAACCTCTTAACAACTAAAGCCTCATTCCAACACTTTCACATACTGCCAATGATAAAGGAAACACGCAATAAATCATAACCATTTCCTATGTCAACCATTCATGAAGTCATTTCTCTCCTGGTAATTACCATAGCAAATTTTGAACCGAACCTCAATATTTACCCATCACACATACTGAAATCGAATCTGTTCACACTCATTAATGATTTCAACGATCTTTTCTAACCAAATACACTACTCATGTGACATGACACATCAATACATGCCTAAGCCACAACTTGCATAATACATGCACCAATAAGAAACGGTCCGAACATACTCAATTCATGAAAATGACTCAACTGAGAGAGTTGTACCTCAAACTCACCAGTACTGCCACAACACAAGGATGAGACCCTGTCTCACATCATAGAAAAAGGACACACAAAATTTGACCCACAATGTCATGTTTCCACACAGCTTTGCTGCAACGCGCGTTCCTATCCAAATACTACTCCACAGGAAACACCTCAAGTCACTATGCTTGAAATCGACAACCATGCTCAATTGATGTCTGGAGCCAAAGCAAATCATTACACCCATGGTGAAACAAATAACACACACCACGCAAACCTGATAGAACATAACTAGTACGTTATTCACCGAGCAACACCCAATTACTCATCCCGCTCGACTTCCACTGCTACAACTCCTATCGGAGCCAGACGATTCGGTGCCCGACACCAAATTAATACCGAAATCAACAACCTCGCCCGGCGACATGCCTAGCCATATGAAACTCATCTGAAAAGTCCCCCAACACCGGAACTGAATTAATGATAGCAACCTTTGCACTGACATTTATCACGAATGCCCAATTAAGAAAGCAATTCTTCCCAACCGTCCGCTGGTCCTTTGAATTATAAACCACTCTACTAGAACATAATCCAATGCACTTCATCACTTAACCCGTGGCATTTTCGGTATTGCCCGTAGCGCAATAGTTAAGAATCACTCAACACTAAGACAACCAGTCTGAATTCCGACATCATATCCAAAATCTAACATACCAGCAAACAAAGATCCACTCGAGCCGCCAAATACCGATTGCCACTAAACGGTGCCAAATACATGAGAACCTAGCATGTACATGAGAACTCCCAGTCTCCAACTCCATATGGCACACAAATCATCATACCTGATTCCAGTTTCTACCGTGCGAATACATGCACACCTTTGATACCCAATCATTCCACGACAGATACTCAAAAATTCCCTGTGCTACCAAGCAAACCCAAATACCACCAGTGGACCCACCAAGAACATGCCACAATACTACTAAAATATCATCAGTTTAATCACATTACCTTTTTCTGAGACATAAACTCTCATCAAATCACTTCCAATTAGCAATACCATTTCCTTAATCATCTGAAGATCATTCACCCTAATCATCTGAAGCTCATTTCTCTAATCACCTAAAGTTGCCCGTACCGCCTAAGAATGTTATGAATTTCCATTCAGAACTGAACTGTAACCTTACACACGCAAATCTCAACCCTTCACAACATATCGCATATACCATATCATCCTAAGGTAACATGAGGACTTCACCTCCTTTTCGAACCATGAACGTTTACGTACTCAACTAGTCAAGAACTTCCATTGATCCCATCTAGAAGAAAAATCATTACACATCCCATGCTCTGCATGACATACATAGGTCTTGTTCAAATTCTTACAATACCGATACGACGAATGAGATCTGTATAAATTCATAACACCGCCGAATCAACAATTCATTGGGTCTATACTTCTGGCAAGAATTATCACCTCATTCTGAAACAAACAATGGTCTTAACCCCTTAATTTACTTCATATACTTAGATTGCACTAATCTCGAATTCAATGATCTCGTCTCACCCATTACGAACTGCTCAGGCAATAAGCCACCCCAGACATAATCAAAAGCCGCATATGATGCCCCAATATGCCAACAAGCTACCAATTCGAACGCGATACAAAAAAAGAAAAAGAACTCTGGAAGGAATTACCAATCACACGCACTAATACGGACTTTACTTAGAAAACAGGAAGCAAGGCATACAAAATAGCATATAGAAAACTATACTCAACATCACACTGTTGCAAACATCATACTTGGTTTACATCTTTAATCAATCAAGTGATCACATGACACACTTATATAATCTTCCCGTGGGACACACTCCCACAACCTACCACAACAATATCTGGAGCGTACATCCAAACCACCGGTCGCACTAACGCTAATGAGCGATCAAGAATTATTAACCAGGACGCAAAACCCTTTTTACAAAACACCGATCTTAGGTGAAGCTGTAGACAATACCAACTTACCGTAAACATCGAAACTTATCTCCTGCTCATCCGAGCTCATGACATCTTGTCAAAAATTTTCCTTCACTCGTGCCATTCTCGGCCCAATTTCCACAACCAGAACTGATTCACCAGCATGCATCAAATTGGAACTAACATAGTACATAACCGCACAATCCGCTAACCAATAACAAGCTTCCCAACTTGGCTCGAAACCATAGATCACGACATACTATACTCATAACACATATACTCCATTGTTGCCTCAATACCATAGTGAGATTAAACTCAATCCTTCATAAGCTTGTGGAAACACAAATCATTTAGAATTTTTAACTCTTCTGCAAATCTCGCATTCACTCAAACAACAGTTAAGCCCACTCTCTAGGCGATCCAATTTAGATTTCAACACATTTTATTCACTTGCAATTGAGGTCTTCTAATAGATAACATAAGGATAACACAACTTTAGAACACCCCGCAGGAGATGACCCACCTGCTTTGCCCCCAACTAACATTTCTGCATACCTTCCACCACCATAAGCATTACGTAGTCATTTGATCTTCCTGAGTCTGTACTCATACCGCAACATGAAATTTACTTCACTCCCAACTAGGAGACATGAAAAGATTCTTCACACGCCCATAACTCGGGCTATAACTTGAATCACGATAGACTTCAAACATCTATTAGTTCTTCCATCATTCAGCAGACCCTTCTTGTCACTTCCAAATCATATAGATACGCCTCGCAGTACTAACATACTCATCACATAGCCACAACCATAATTTCCATTAACAGGGACACTACCGAACATATAAGTTCAAAAACACTTGTTCACACAATCAGCACCTCGGTGCTCCCGCCATAGGCAAAGATCCAACCTCAAGTCCTCCAGACTGGCCCACCATAAACTCACAGAGATAACACCTCGCCCCTTGATCGGGGAATCACAAGCCATCGAGGCACATCTGATACTGAGCGTCCATGCGCACATACGAACGCGTGGAAGGAATTTCAAAAGTTTCTTTTCAAGATGAATCAAGGACGAATGAAAAGAATTCAAGAATGTGAAGTTTTCATAAAGGTTATGTAGCCTCTCGAGGATAAATACAAACGTCTCCGTACCGATCCGCGAGACTCAACTAAACTGGCTCATGACTCGCGAGACCAAGTAACCTAGGCTCTGATACCAACTTGTCACGACCCCAACCCCGGTCATGATGGCGCCCAACACACTGTTAGGCAAGCCCGACCATTCAACAACATTATCCCAAATTCTTATTCAGATTATAGATAAATATCACAGAGAATTTACTAAGTCATTTCATTCAAGTGTACAATTAATAATAAAATCTGCGGAAGTTCAATTAAAATACCACACCCTAGCCCAACAGAATCTGGTGTCACAAATATGAGCCTCTAATACTGAATATCCACCTATTACAAGTCTGTCTAGGAAAAAATACGGAATAAAAGATAGAGATAGAGGGGAGAGATCAAGGCTGCGAACGTCATGCAGCTACCTCAATACTCCCGAATACTGCCTACTCAGCTAAACAATTCATCACTTAGCCTGTGGTGTACCTGGATCTGCACACAAGGTGCAGGGAGTAATGTGAGTACTCCGACCCAGTGAGTAATAAACATAAATAAAGGCTGAGAATCAGAAATCATGAAAAAAAATACAAAGTAAACTATAACTGGCAGTTTAGAACAACAAATAGTGAAGCAACAAGTCAATTAAGTTAGAGTACCAAATACTGAGACATGTATAACAGATTAAAAAAACAAATGCATGAGTGCAATGCAATGCATATAATGGTACACTCTAGTACCCACTGCGGCGTGCAGCCCGAGCCATCCATTTATTTATCGTCGACGGCGCTCACTAGGGGTGTGTGCAGACTCCGGAGGGGCTCCTACAGCCCAAGTGCAATATCAAGCCATCTCGTGGCATCAAATCTAGGCCCTTGGCCTCATATCAATATCAGTATAATCGCCCAGTCTCTCGGCCTCAATATCAATGTAATCAACCAGGCTCTCGGCCTCAATGTCAATGTAATCAACCAGGCTCTCGGCCTCAATGTCAATGTAATCAACCAGGCTCTCGGCCTCAATATCAATGTAACACTGTTGCGGCGCGCACCCCGATCCATGCTCAGTCCAGAAATCATCATAAGCCCCTTGGGCATTCGTAAAACAATAGTTCTCACCCCGAAATATCATTTAGAAATATCATTTAAGTTTTCAAATCTTAGAAAGATGGCTGAGTTTGAAAAACAGTATTTAAAACCTTGGACTGAGATCAAATGATATGCAAAATATGCGAAAACAATGATATCAATCCCTGAAGGATTCAAATAATTGGAAAGAAGCCCAAATGTAACAATCAAATCTAAGTAAGGATGATTCTCAATTTAGTTCAAGTAGAAAATACGGTAAAAACATCTCTCGGGACGGACCAAGTCACAATTCCCAATGGTGCTCTACCCCACGCCCATTATTTGGCGTGCAAGTCACCTTAATATAGCGTTACGATGTGAAATTTCGGGGTTTCAAACCCTCAAGACATCATTTACATCAATTACTCACCTCGAACCGGCTAATTCTCTAGCTCGTGATGCCTTTGCCCCTTATTGACCTCTGAATGCCTCGAATCTAGACATAACGATTCGATTCAGTTAATAAAAATTATAGGAATTAATTCCATATGGAATTCTACATTGTCCATCAAAAATCCGAAATTACACTCAAAATTCGCTCGTGGGGCCCACGTCTCGGAATCCGGCGAAACTCATAAAATCCGACAACCCATTCCAATACGAGTTCAACCATACCAAAATTATCAAATTCCGACAACAACGCGACCTCCAAATCTTAATTTTTCATTTTTGAAAAGTTTTGCAAAAATTCCAATTTCTTCCATTTAAATCCGAATTAAACGATGAATATAACCATGTATTTATGAAATATAATCACTTTCGGTTATAGAACACTTACCCCAAATATTTCCCTTGAAAAATCTGTTGAAAATCGCTTTTCCCAAGCTCTACAATCGTCACAAATGAATAAAAATGGCTAATTCCCGAATATAAGTTGTTTTCCAGGCAAGTCGCATCTATGAAATTCGACTTGCACTTATTTCTAGCCAAAGCAAAAGGCAGTCCCAGCCTTCACTAAATCTATCATAACTTTCTGTACAAATATCAGAATGATGAATGGTTTAACTTTATGGAATCTAGAATGCAAGGGCTACAACTTTTATGTTTTGCGAATTTTCAGATTCCTTATGGATTTAGAGGTATAAACTTCCAAAGTAGCCCCCTCGCATCAAACATTTCTGGAAAATTTCAAAACAGCTTTACCAACCCTTATTCAATCGATCATAACTTTCTGTATCAATGTCAGAATAATTAATGGTTTAGCTTTCTAGAAACTAGGATGCAAGGAATACAACTTTCATGTTTTGTAAATTTATATATTCCTTATCTATTTTGAGATATAAGATTCCGAAATAGGCTCCATGATTGCACATTTGCTGTCCAAGACAGCTTCTGCAGCAGAAAATTCCAGCAATCCTTTTATCCGATTTCCATTCCGTTAACCTTCCGAAATCCACCCGAGGCCCTCGGGCCTTAACCAATTATACCAACATGTCCCAAAATACAATACGAACTTAACCGTGCGATCAAAT
The DNA here is from genome assembly GCF_000393655.2 of Nicotiana sylvestris. Lineage (NCBI taxonomy): Eukaryota > Viridiplantae > Streptophyta > Magnoliopsida > Solanales > Solanaceae > Nicotiana > Nicotiana sylvestris. The sequence continues at coordinate 150,973,428 of NC_091064.1, read as the reverse complement.
CGCCAAAATAACGTCATATACCACGAATTAAGCTTTAAAATCCAAAAATTCCTTCAAATTTCATAAAACATCAAATTTTCCATTTTGAGTCCGAAACACGTCAAACGACGTCCATTTTCAACCAAACTTTACAGAAAGTGCTTAAACCATTTATAAGACCTGTAATGGGCGCCGGAACCAAAATACGGGCCCGATACCATCACTGTTTAATCAAATTTCATTTCAATTTTCCTTAAATATTTTCAGAAAGCAATTTTACTCAAAAATGCATTTCTCGGGCCTGGGACCTCGGAATTCGATGATTCTTGTTCCTATGAGTCACAAATAATAATACGAATATAGCCCTTCTATCAAAACTCAATTCGGAGCTCATTTACTCAATTCAATACCCATTTCGCTCGTTAAACAATTAACTCATGTTTCGCGTCAAAAACCCAATCAAACCACGTCCGAATGACCTGAAATTTTGCACACATATCCCAAATCACCTAAAGAAGCTACAGAAACTCTCGAAATTCCATTCTAACTCTCGGATCAAAATCTCACCTATCAACCGGAATTCGCCAAAATACTAATTTCGCCAATTCAAGCCTAATTCTATACCGGACCTCCAAAATTACTTCCGATCACACTCCTAAGTCACAAATCATCCCCCGAAGCTAACCGAATCATCGGGATTCAAATCCGAGCCCTCTAACACATAAGTCAACGTCCTGTTGACTTTTCCAAAACAAACCTTCCTTAAAGAGACTAAGTGTCTCATTTCCTACTAAAACCAAGCCAAATCGACTCGTTCACACCCAACAGTGATAATGAAGCATAAAGAAATAGGAAATGGGGAAAATGGGGCGGTAACTCACAAGACGATGGGTCGGGTCGTCACACTCTACCTCCATCTGCATTTCGCCGCATTGCATAAGGCTACCATTCTGCCTTCCGAGACTAAGCTCTGTCTCCATTTGCATTCTCCGCATTGCATAAGGATACCATTCTGCCTTCCGAGGTTAAGCTCTACCTCCATCTGCATTTCGTTGCATCGCATAAGGCTACCATTCTACCTTTCGAGACTAAGCCCTATCTCCACCTGCATGGCTGAAATATCGCCACTTTATTTATGTCTCGCATGGCTGAAAGATCGCCACCTTCATATACATCTTGTACGGCTGAAATATCGCCACTTTTATTTTTCTTGCATGGCTAAAATATCGCCACTTTCTATCTTGCATCAGCTAAAATACCGCCACCTCGTTTTTATTTTTGCATGGCTGAAATATCGCCACTTTCTATTTACATCTTGCATCGGCTGAAATACCGCCACCGCATTTACATTTTTTGCATTGGCTGAAAGATCGCCTCCTTCTGCATCTCATGGGCTGAAAGATCGCCAAATTGTCCGAAGGCATCATTGTTCGGAGGCACCATTTTCATAGCCCGAGAACGTCATGCCATGGCCTGAGGACCCCGTTTTATCTTTTGCATATCATTATTCAAAGGCATCATAGCTCGGAGGCATCATCTTCATAGCCCGAGAGCATCATTTCATGGCCTGCGATCTTTTATTATATGCTTCATGGACCAGGATGTCATGGTATGAGGATATCATCTTAACCGTCCAAAGACAGCATTCATGGTCCAACGGAACTTGCATCACATTTAAAATTATGCACAATATATGTTCATATTGCTCATTTGCAGGTAAACCGGCTAGCAACGGCCATCTCAGCAGGAGCGATCCTGCTCCAGTTCCTGCAGCCCGGATTAAACCTTAACTATCCTTCCTGACCTGAATATGCGTCCGTTCTTGTAAAACCTCCGTCAGCATATTCCGCCAATGGATCCTGAACTACATATGGCCTGATTCCTGTAAGACCAGGGATATGTAGGAAGCTCAGGAATCAGAGCACGGTCAAATTCTTCAAACCATCTCGTTCGGTCAAAATTGGCCATCATATCTTTACCCGACAACTCTTTCATCCTTCTCGGGTAAAGAGGGGCAGTTGTTGATACCCAATTTTCCCTGTATATTTTTCATATATACAAAATACTTTCAAAATAATATATGTACGCATATATAAGCATGCCCAAGTGTTTTAGTATATTTTTCCAATTTTTAAAGATTTTTAAAATAAATTTATTACTCATTTCAGCAATATAAAAACCAATAATTATTCCAAAAATTATCATTTTGGTGGATAATTTGTTTTATTTCCCATATTTATACCAAAATATAGTTAAGATAATTTTTATATATTTTTACAAATTTATTTGGTATTTTTAAAGCTAAATTGCATATAAATGCAATTCTAGCCTACTTTAAGATTTAATAGCATTTTTATAATTATAAAATTGTTTCCAACATTTTTAAATCAACATTTATATATTATTAACTGATCAAGTACTCTTAATTTACTTTCAAAATTATTTTACTATTTTTATAAAATAAAAACGGCAAGCTCGTTCTGATCTTGGACGCAGTACATTGGAATCCTGAAGCACCACCACGAACGCTACCGCGCGTCCGCCTGCGGTGCGGTAAGGCACCACCCTGTTGTGCCAGCAGCCAACTCCGGCGTGTCAGCTTAGTTATCCTCATCAAACCACTTACTTGATGTCTAGCTTCCCAACTGGTAGACGGTTCCTTTTCCCCCAAATCAATGAAGAAGGGAGACGTAAGTTGATTCTTCCGAAGAACCGGAAGCGAAGCGCTATGCCGGGGCGGGGGGACGGAAAAAGAAACGGCTCCGAAGAAAAAAATTGGGGTTCCCAATGCTTCTCCACGCTCAACGAGATGCGCCAACCTCGGGATGCTTTACTCCTAACCCCACAAGGTTCCGAGACGGAGCTTAACCTGAGTCTCGGTTAAGAACGGCGATGATATACGTTTCACACGGCGCACGATTCCATAGATAGTTTCATTCGAGATCGTGATGGAGGACATAGCTTACGATCATCGGCTTTGATCATGCATTTGATGGAGATCGTGATAGAGATGCTTTGATCATGCATTTGATGGAGGACACTAGGCATTTGATTAAGACATTGCACAATGATCCGAACACTTTGTCGCATCTCTTCGATACGAATACAGTAACGATCATAGCGATCTCCTCTGGTACCTACTGGTATGTCAGGATCCAATTGGTCATGAACATCGTAAGGTGCTGCTTTTCGCAAATCCCAGCATACCCCAGAACCTCTTAACATTACACCACTGAATCCCCAATCCTTTGCTTGCTGTGCAGTGACAGTACCAATATCCACTAATCGTTGTTTCCAGATACGGTTGCCGGTTGACATCTCTTCTAATTCGTCGATACGAGAAGCAAATTGTTGTGTGAATGAATCAATATCTATACATAAGCCAAGAGGCAGATCTTGTGCCACTCCACCTGGTCGTATGAAACTGGCATGCACCCCTTACCTTTTTTAATTCACTAACCCTACCCTAATCCCCTCATTTCCATCTCTCAGCTGCCTTTGAATACTCTCCCTCTCTCAAACTCTCTCAAAGGTTCCTAAAACCCTAGCCTCTCTCACCCTCTTTCAACCGCAATCACACCGGAACCCATGGCTTCTCAGGCCTTGGATGGCCTATACTCACCCTTCTCCGCCATTAAACCCTGGGTGTTCGAAGTTTTGAGGTCCGACCTCGATGGTGTCCTTTTAGATCTCTACAGATCCAAGGTTTTATGGCCTCTCCGGCCTGGCTCCGACGTATTCAAACATCAGAAGCCTATTTCTGACCTCTTCGAATTAAGATCAGACCTTCTTCCAAGCCTTTCTCATTTTTAGGGTTTCTCTGAAACCCTAAGCTATTCGAGGTTTTTCTCTGGTTGTTTTCTTATATCTATGTTATGTCTGTGCTCTACTTGAGTTCTTAAAAGTGTTCCCTAATTTTCTTTCAAAAATTACTTCTCTTCGATTTAGGGTCTCTGAAAAGGTTTTAAAATGTTTTCTGACTTCTCTTCTTCTTCTCTTTGTGTGAATCTATCTATGCTATGTTTTTATGTTCTCTTTTCTACCTCGCATGTCCTTCTCTTGTGTTCTTATGTTTACTTTATTTTGCATGTCCTTCTATTGTGTTCCGTTCTTTCTTCTACTGGTTTCTATATCATGCTTTTATATGTTTATATTATGTGTTCGTTTACCCCTATGTTCCTCTACTATATTTTCTACTAAGATTTTAGTATTTAGTTGTCTTCTTCTGGATTTTGTTTGAGTTCTTTGTTAAACATGTTTCCTCTACTATTCTCTTAAGTTCTATACTATATCGTTTCTCTTCTGAAACTTGTTTAAGTTCCAAGCTTTCTTAAAACGTATTCTTTATGTTTCAAATCAGTTCTTCATTCTATTTGCCTTGAACCTGCTATTTTATTTGTTTGTTTTCACATGAATCCCTGAAAGAGACCTCTGAGCCTGTTTCAGTTATTTGTCTTCTTTTGTCTGTATCTGCCTCGAGTTGAAAACCCTGGGATTTTGGGGGTTTTTGGCGAGTTTGATCATGTGTTTGGACTAGGGTTCTATTTGGGACCCTGGACACTCTCAAACTCATTCTGAGTCTATGTACTGGATTTGAGCCTCTTTGTTATGACCCGAAACTCTTCTATACTAGGCTTTTTCGCATGATAGTTCTTTCTTTTTCGATATGTCTGTATGCTTTATATATGAGGAATTTTGCCTTCAAAAGGTTTTGTTAACTTGTGATTGATTCGGAATTCCTCTTAATAAGGTTTGATTGATTGTTACTGATTTTTCTTAAGTAAAACCCTTTACTCATTTTTCGTGACTTGTTTCATTCGAACAAAGCCTGCAATTTTGATTTCACTGGCTGTTGAGTGATCGCCTTTCCTTATTTGCACAAACCATGTACCACTGGACTTTTGCCTTAAATAACTTCTGTGTATTTACCCTTCTTGTGCTACTTTGGAAAAGATTTTGGTCAAACTCTTTCCTTAATTATCTTGCCCGTTTGAAATCAGAATCCCTTAATTGAAAGGAGACCTTATGTGATTGGTTTCGAAACTATTTTCTTACCTTTTCTTACTTGTTTTCTGCACTATAAAGGGCACTACCCTTTTGCACTTTTACACACTTCCATTTCAATACTCTGTAAGACCTTGAGTTCAATACTCTGACAACACTTATTGAACACTTTCAATTTCAATACTCCTACATTCTCAATTCAACACTCTACTCTCTTCTGAAATCTTCTGGCTGTGTGTTTGCAATTTGGATTTACTACTGCTCTTCTCTTCTTATTTCCTTGAAACTGGTATGTTCTAATTTAACTTTCAGCTTCATCCCTATATGTTTGCTTTACAGTTTCAACAATCTTGTCTACTTTGCTGTTTCTGTTCTGTATTGAATATGCTGTCTCTTTGCATCTGTTGCTGTGTGAATTCCCCATACCCTTATTCCCTTCTATGTGTTTGAGTTAAAGTTCAAAACATGGCAACATCCAAATTGTTGCTCATGTCTGGACTTGATCCTTTAATGGATCCTAACTCCCAAACAATGTGGTTAACAGGTTGGTTGGGCTGTGCCTGCACTTCCAATTGTCGGGTATGACCACCAGCCTGTCTTGGCTTTCCCTAAAATCCCCTCTATGAAATTGAACTCTCTCTTAGATTCTAAGCTCTGCCCCCCTCCTATGAGCCTTTCTTTGGGACCTTGAGCTCCCTCTGAACTTGGACATTTGAGGGCTGACCCTTCCACACTACACTATAATCCAATTCTGCAATATATTTGGGTGTAAGCACTGCCCGGAGTCCACTTGAGACTCTTAGGGAACTCTGACACATACCAAATAAGAGAAAGGCTTTGGAATTTGATCTTTGGAGTTGGTTTACTTCATGCTTCAGACAGAAGTCTGAATCGGGCCCTCCTTGGTTGGGATTTTTAGCTTTCTGATGTATATTTTACTTTTTTTTATTCATTCTGGGCTGTAATAATTTGTAATAACTTATGGGGTTTTAGTGAAAAGGGGAGGGTCACTCATGTATGCATAAGGGTAGATATCATGTTCATAGGTATTTACTGCTGCAATCATGTCCTGTTTTCACTTCTGCATTTTTCATATATAAATCATGTTTACAACTCCTGCACTTATGCGTTTTTCATATAGAAACCATGCCTACAGGTTCTGCATTTCATATAGAATCCTGTCTATAGGTTCTGCATTTCATACGTAGATACCATGTCTATAGCCTCTGCATTTCATACATAGATACCATGTCTATAGCTTCTGCATTTCATACATAGAGACCATGTCTATAGGTTTCTGTGTTTCTGCCTATCACATAGAGAACATGTCTATAGAGTTTTGTGAATTCTGCATATGCATCTATCACTAGACAAATGCATTTATAGGGTTAAATAATAAAAATCAGCGTTTTAAATACCATGCCTATAGGATTTCTGCATTTTCGTAAAGGTTAAAGTCAATAACGCTTAGAAAGCATGTCTATAGGAGTAACCAACTTATTTGAATCATTTACAAGTCTAAAATCAGTAGTAACGTTACTCAATGTCTACGGAACTTATGTCTTCTATAATCAACAGGCCTTCTTCTTGTAAAAATCAGTACACTTATGCATTATTAGATGTCATGCCTGTAGGTTTCACTTAGGCAAGCTATAAGATAAAATTAGCTAATTGAATCAGACTCTGTTAATTCCAACCAGCAGACAGATCTGATTCCAGTTTCTTATCTGAAATGTGTAATAGACCAGTCTGCCTCCTTAACGTTTAAATTTAATTCAGATCATAACCAGTATCTGCAAGACATGCTAAACAATCTGTCTTTAAGTGAGGAGGCTCATCTGAGCCTCTTAAATTGTTATGTGTTTCCCATATCTGCCTTATGTGTTTTTGTTTGTCGCTTTAGAATTTTATCCTTTTAAACCACACAAAACCCACATTTCCCTTCCCTTTAGAACTAGTAGTCACAAATGCCTCCGGTACTGATAGGATTGGGGCGGGTACTACCATGCAATAAGTAATGAAACCATTCCGCGTTTAAATACCTCAACGAGGTGGGAAAGGGTAGATATGGATATGATGACCGGTGCACTAATACCATGTGTAACCCCTCTTCTGAGGAGTGATTACCGGGTATTGAATTGATTTGATCCATATTATTTATAAACCTAGGACCCCCCTTCCCTTTAATTGTTTATTTTATTACTTTCAAAATTTCAAACTCCTTTTTCTCAAATTTCAACTTCCTTGTCTCTTCAGACTTTATTTTATTTGCAATCACAATGTGACAACCCCTCATATTTGAAACCCTTAATTGCTTATTTATTGTTTGTACTTAAGTCACAATTGTAGCATGGCCGGGAACCACACTAGTGGATCTTGAGGGGTGCCTAACACCTTTCGCTCGAGATAATTTCTAGCCCTTACCCAAACTCTGGTTTTTCTAAACAAATTCTTCCTAGTGTCCTAATACACTTAATCATTAGGTGGCGACTCTTCAAATCAAAAAACCCAATTCCCAAAAGGGAACGAGTTGTCCTCCCAAATGTCATAAACCCGATTTTGCGAGAAAAAGGGAGCGCGACACTGACCAACCATATTATAGGTTTTAATTTATTAACATGCCATTAATGGTACAATGTCTACTTAAACTACCTTAAACTACTAGCTAGTCACATTAAAACAGACATGTAATCACTTCAGCCATAACTGCGATTTTAAAATACCAATCTGAATACCACTGCAATTAAATCCTGAAATTCTTTTAAACCGGTATGAACTTGAAACCTCTGTCTACAGGAGGCACCATGGCCAACATATTAACTATTACCTTTTGAAATGAATGAATAGAATAGGCTGCTAAAAATATCAGTCATCTTGAACTTCAATCAACACGTGAAAAGGATAGACCAATTTAAACGTTCAACACATAAATATTACAACTAAATTGTGGACTAATACAAAAGATCTAGAATACTTAAACAAGGCTGAAAAGAAATTGCAAAGCTAAACAACTTGAAGGAATCGTAGGTAAGGAAAAACTGAAGTTTAACATTTGAACATCAATTTCATATTACATGCATCCTAAACACATGCTTAGAACTTCATTTTTGTCACTCAAAGGTTCCAGAAGTACATGGATACAACAAAAATAAAGTGAGAAATCTCTGAGAACAATAGAAAGTAGAGAAAACTTCAGTAAAAATCAGCAGCACACAACAATAATATCACACAGCTCCAAGCTTAAACTATGTTTTAGCCTTTGAAAACCAGCCAGAAATTCCAAGAAAAAGTATTCTAACCTAGGTCAAAAAACCAGAAAAATAGCTCAGGTAATGAAACAGCAGAGCTGTATTGTTTGGAGGTATTTTTAAGGTCTAAAAATCTCTCCCTATAAGAATGAGGAGAGGGTTATATATATACCCTAAAAGAGTTATTGTGTGCCCTCCAAGTCAGGGAATAATTTCCTTGAAAACAACCCTCAAAGAGCATCTTTTTAACAGAATTAGACAGCTGGCCATTTCTAATTGGCTTCAGCATTTGTACTGGCCAAATAGGGCCAGCTGCCCATGTTCTAAAACCCTCTAATTGCTTTATCTGAAGTTCCTATTTTACCCACCCTTCAAATGACCCCGTTAAGTTTCTATTTCGATTCCTTTACCCCTCACAAATTTCAATTAATGCTGAAATAGTTAAAACCATTACCACTGAACAAAATACAAAATGACTTAAAGCTAATTGGGCAATTAGGCATACTAACCAAATGATTCATATAAAAAAATAACTAAACATTGATTCAAATTAAACTAAACTATTTAAGAATTAAACTAAGTAGGTATGAATTAAACCAAGTTAATGAACCCTAAAAAAATTGATTGAACATGACTAAAGATTGAAACAGGGACGACTTTAAAATAAAACAAACAAATTAACGAACTAAAAAGGGTAGGAAATTACTGACTCAAACATGAAAAGAAAAGGAATGGAGAGGACAGTGGTGAGACCTTACCGTTTATGAAATTAAAAAATGCAACACAACCTGGGATGCCCTACTCCACGCTAATTGACTAACAAAGGTCTTTTCGTCCAAGGGATCCGACCTTGCATGGATTTTGACTGGATCTCCTTGGAAGAAAAGACTCATGAGAGTCCAAACCACGAAGAAGGCATCAGAGAGGAGCCTTTGAATTCGACCGCTGAGGAAATAGCGAACTCGAGGGTTTTGAACAAACTGACCGCCTCTTAGATTTGGAATTTCGGGATTTTGTGGGGTTGTTTGGGGAAATAAATAAGGGATTTGGGTTTGGGGGAGTATGGAGGTTATAGGGTGTGAATTTGGGTGGGTTTGGAGACCGGCCGCTGTCGTGAGATGATTTCCGGTGGGCGGCGGCTAGGGTTTGTGGGTTGAGGTAGAGAGGAGTTAAGGGTAGCTAGGGCTTAGAGGTGAAGAGAGACCAGGGGGGATGGAGGGATCTCTAGGGTTTGAGGGGAGGGGTGTTAGGATGGGGGTGGAGTGTGAAGTTCCCAACCGTTAGATTAATGGTGATCAACGACTGGGATTGATGGACGCTAGACGAAGTCATTTGGTTAAGTGGGGAGGGCTAGACTGGGTGTTAAATTGGGATGGGCGGTTTCTTTTTTTGGAGAAAAAGGGTTTGGGCTCAAAATTCAGAGGCCCAAATCGAGCTTAAGACCCAATATCCCCTCATTTATTATATTGATTCAATTTTAATTTAAAATACTAATTACTAATAAATTTAATTAACCTAAATTAAATCCTAAACAAAACCTAGTAATGTGAAATTGACTTAATTATCTAATTCTAATACTAAAATAACTAATTGATTTAGAACTAATGAAAGAAATGTACTAATTTATAAAACTAAAGCTACAATGTGGAATAATTTATAATTTTTCTTATTTTTGTTTATTGATGCCATTAATTAACAATTTAAACTAAACAAATGTAACTATCAACCTAAGAATGCAACGCATGAAACTTGAATATATATATTTTTGGGTATTTTCTATGCTTTTAATATATGCAAAATGCAACTAAAATGCAAGCAATTAAGCGGATAATCCTAAAAAATTCTACAACAACAACAACAACCCAGTATAATCCCACTTAGTGGGGTCTGGGGAGGGTAGTGTATACGCAGACCTTACCCCTACCCTAGGGTAGAGAGACTATTTCCAAATAGACCCCCGACATCCTTCCCTCCAAGAACATCCCACCTTGCTCTTGGGGAGACTCGAACTCACAACCTCTCGGTTGGAAGTGGGGGTTGCTTACCATCAGAGCAACCCCTCTTGTCCCCTAAAAAATTCTACAAAAATAAAAATAAACTAGAAATCTATTTTTGTGATTTTATAGGATTATTTTGGTCAGGCAAAAATCACATGCTCACAATAGATATGAACGTTCCTGTTATGAGTACATGCTAATTTCTAAATAGAAAAGACTACTAAGGCCTCATTTGTTTTTTTAAGATTAAGACGTCTGAATTAGAATACTCGTATGAATATCAAGATGTGAATTAAGATTAAGACATCTGAATCTGAATACACATCTGAATGTTAAGATGCATATTAAGATCGGAATACTGAATGATTAAGACTGTTTGATTTTTAACATCTGAATGTATAAAATTTACGTTTATTTGAAAAATAATAAACATAAAATTCGAATAAAATACCAATTCATCTAATATTCCATCACTAAAATATATAGCTTTTTAAAATATGATAGTTGCTGGTGGTGATAGCTAATGGTAGTGTTTGTGAATGCCGACTAAAAGCGGTGATAGGTGGTGGATTTTGTTGATGGTGGTCGTTTAGGGTAATAGCTAGTGTTGATTGGTAGTGGTAGCTATTATGATTGAGGATAGTGGTGGCGAGTAGTGATAGTTAATCTGGTGGATGGTGGTGGTAGTTATGATTGAGGAAGATGGTGGTGGGTGGTACTAATTTATAATGATGGGCAGTGCTAGCTATGGTTGTTGATAGTGATAGGTTGGTTAGTTGTGGTAGTTGAGGTGGATGAGTGCTTGTTGTCGTTGAGAATAATGGTGGTGGGAGTGATGGGGATGGTGGGTGGTGGTAGTCGATAATGATGGCGGCTATGATTGAGGATGGTGGTGGTTGAGTATAGTGGCGGTGAGTGACATGGTGGTAGTTGATAATGGTAGGCGATGGCGGCAGTTAATAATGAATATGGATGATAACATCTTAATGAAATTAAGTCTCTGTTATAGATTTTAATGATATAGACCTATCCAGGACCATTAAGTGGTTGTGAAGTAAAAAAACACGCTTAACGATTAAGATCTGAATAATTACGATTCAGACTTTAAAAACAAACGCACTTAATATCTGAGATTTGAATGATTAAGATTCAGACATTCATTAAGTGCAAACAAACGAGACCTAAATCTGACGTACAATTCAAACTTTGTTTTTAAATCCAAACGTTGTTGCGTGTGATAAAACAAAAGTGAGAAATAGAATTTCTTGATGATGATATATATATATATATAAAAGAGGGGTAATATATATTAGAGGGGGTATAGAGTTTAAGTCGTCTAAAAATTTAGGGTTAAAAATTAAAATCGTCTTCTTAGATGGTATAGATGATCTGATTGATGGTATGATAATATTAACAATATCAAATGCAGCTGTTTTCTTTATATGTATCTGAACAGATACTACTATTGTATTGTAGATATATAAAATATACGGCCAAATCTACCATCGAATAAAATTCGATTTCTATGTCTAATATAAATTCTTCCAAACTTTGAGTAAGGCTCCTAGCAAAGCTTTCTGGATTTGTATAGTTATTACGATTATTGGACATTAACAATAAAATTATTTTTTGCGATTAAACTCTTATGTTGTAAAAATCCTACTCGGTACTCTCTCTCTCTCTCTCTCTCTCTCTCTCTCTCTCTCTCTCTCTCTTATTCTATAGACTTGTATAATTACCATATTATCTAAATTATGAACTGAGATTACCCTTTTGCTACTCTTGTTTTTTTTAATCCACTATGTTCATCTCTTCTTCCCAATCTTTTAAAGATTTTAACACTTTTCTTAACTCTTATTTCTTTAACCTCGCCCCGGCCATAGTTAAATACTTATACCCTTCTTAACTGTTTTCGGGTTTTACTTAACCAGTTTCTCCTAGGAATTTACAGGTTAATCCATCATAATTATTAAGAAATTGGGAAGCTAACCATATACTAAGAGTGATATCTAATAATCGATCATATGAACATGAAACATAAAACTATACAGAATAGCAAAAATTTAAAATAAACAGGGGAAATATCTAGCAGAAACATAATTTAGATAAAGATAAGTAACTTACATGCTTATAGGAGAGAGATTTCTCTTTCGGGAAACCCGAAAAAGTCTACTGAGCTTTGGAAATTAAAAACAATCATACATAAGCATAAGGACTTATTTATTTTACAAGCTTAGAGGAGGAACTACTAAAGTATTCATAAGGAAATATTTTACAAAGTGTTTTGGAAAGGGGGTTGATGAAAAGGTTTGTTGGATGGGTTTTCTTCCGAGTGTTTTCTTCTTCTTCTATCTTGTTTTTCTTCTGCTTTCTTCTCCTTTTTATAGCTAAATTTTGGAACGGATTTGAAAAATGGATTCCAAACTCTTCCGAAATCTATCTTGTCCAGTCTTGCAGGGTACTTCATTGGGCCCCATCTTCACATGGCTTGGTCGGAGATTCCTTCCGTGTTTGTTACTTTTTCGTCCACTCAAAATTTTAACTTCTCTTTTAGCACAACTAACATTACCTCTTGTCACATCTTCTCTACTTTATGTCACTTGTCACTTTTGTCTTTTAGCACAGCTAGCATTTCTTTTTGTCACATCTTCTTTACTTTCTTGTTTTTCTCATTGATACGCTACATTATTGCTTTGTATACCAGCCTTGTTACTTTTCCTTTGTCTTTGGTGCTCTTTAATTGCTGTTTAACTGGGACTTTATTTTTATGTGTCTAAATTATGTATAGCTATTGAATCAAAACTAATTTCTAACTCATCTTCATATGGATCTTGAGCATCTTGATAATTTAGGTTATCTTCATAGTTATCATCTTCTCCTGAACTTTGGGTCCTTTCTGGATTCGGACTTGGATTTGGACTTGGACTTGGACTTTGATTCTTAACCATGTGTTTGTCTTGTTCTTCCTTTTCTTGAAAAAAGTATTCTAATGTCTGTTTGATTAAATTTTCTATTTTTTTATTTTTTTTCTTTTTTGAAATTATACCCTTCTTTTTTAACGCTTCTCCCTGTGTTAATGTTCTGGGTAGTCTTCTTCTCGATGGACCTTCATCTTCACTTTTTGGCAAAGTGACAGCCATAAACGAATTTGATGTGTCTTTACCGGTTACCGTTTGAACCGGACTAGCTGTATCATTATCCGATACAGTGGATCTTGCTGCATTCATTGGGGAATGCACACCCTTCTCATCCATTTTTGTTTGAGATGGAGAACTCTGTTTTGGACTGTTCATCTCTGTGTCTTGTTGAGAAATAACTTGAGTCTGGGATAATTCAAATCTCAACGCTTGTACCCTGTGTTCTAATACCTTTACCTGCTCCATAAGTTTTGTTTTCTCTTGTGCCAGGGTTTCATTTTTCTGGTTTATTCGTTTAAAGGCTTCTGTCATTGATAAACAATGATCACAGAATATTATCTTGTCATTGTCTTTTCGGATGTTGTATTGGGGGGTTTTTTCTGGGTTTTGTCTGAGTGCTGGGGAGATATAGTAGTTTGGTCCTAGTATTCCTCTTGCATAATCTAATGCTTCAGTAAAATCATTAAAACCTTTAAAAAGTGGTTTTTCTATATCTTTTATGGAATCTAGTACTTCTAGCCATGTCCAAAAAATACCATTTATCTTACCATGTATAACCACATAATACTTAAATCTTTTGTCTTGGTTTTTATCTGTAAAATATTGTTCTAAGGCATTAAGAGCTGCTATAAAATATTTAGTGTCTTTCTTATTATATGTTATCCATAAGTTGTCAATTAAACATCGTTGAGGTTTGTCTATGACACATTCTGGTAGGACTCTAAATGACATGTTTGATGGTGGAAAAAATATTAAATTATGTTTTCCAAAATTTATTCTTTCCATATTAGTCTGTAATGAAGATTACCTAATACTGTCTACACGTATCTGTCTGAGGGTGAGGCTTGAATGTCCTTCCCTTTGTCTTCAGTCTTGGAAATTGTTGGTCTCATGTTGTACATGTAAAATACTTTTTTATTAATTGACAGTAATTTTAAGCCTACTTAACTGATCTGCTAAATTATTATTTTTTCCTTTAATATGTTAAAAAACCAAGTTATATATTGATATAGTATCAATAAAATTTAACCATCTTCTTCTACTACTATTCTTTGCGTTTATCTTCTGGTGAAATTTAACTATGGCTTCGCAATCAGTTCTAATTGTTACTTATTGTTTATTTAATATATATATAATTTAAAACTATTTAATCCATAAATTACAGCTAATATCTCTACATCTATACTACTCATATTTCCTTTTTTTATATTTACCACTTTGATAAGCACATATTTTTCTGTGTTCTTATCAATATATTTATTTGGTTTTGCTTTTAGAACTGCTCCCCATCCTTCAAAACTACCGTCCGTTTCTATTATTAAGTAGTCTGTTTCTAGTGGCATATTTAAATCAGGAATATTTTTAATATTTTGTACTAATTTAATATCTTCTGTGTTAAAATATTTTTGTCCTGTAAATCCGGTCTTAGCATATAATGGTCCTGCTATTTTTCCTAAGTCTTTTATAAAATTTCTCACATAATTTACTATACCCAAAAACTTTTGTAGCTCTTTGGTACTATCTAATTTATCTGGCATTTTTAGGGCCTTTTTAGCTATATGGGGTTGTAATTTAATTTTTCCATCCCCTAAAATTACTCCTAGAAAATTTATATAATTTTTACATGGTTCCATCTTCTTTTTACTAATTATTATTCCATTATCTACAAATAATCTAAATAATGTCTGTAAATGTCCTAAATGTTCTTTAATATCTTTTCTAAATACTAATATATCATCTACATATACTAAAACAAATCTCTTATATTCTCCAAATATACTATCCATTTTTCGTTGAAAAATTGGTGGAGCTGTTTTTAGTCCAAACGGCATTACTAACCATTCGAAGTGTCCTTCTGGACAAGTAAATGCAGTCTACTCAATGCTTTCTTCATGCATTTTTACTTGCCAATACCCTGATTTACAGTCAAACTTGTTGAATATCCTTTTTTCTTGTATTCTATTTATTAGTTCTGTTTTATCATGTAACTTATATTCATCTGTTCTAGTGTTATCATTAAGTCTTCTGTAGTTTATTACCATTCTTGCTTTTCCTCTTACTATCTCTCTATGGTTTCTAACCATAAAGGCTGCTGACCTGTGTTTAGAAGTGGATCTTCTTATTACTCCTAAATTTATAAGTTCTTTAATTTGAATTTTGAAGTCTTCTAGATCTTGATTTGTAGCTTCTATTGAGGTTGTTTTAATTATATGTTCTGGATTAATTATATCTAGTTTACGCATAACTTTATTGTTTTCCCAATGTTTTAAAGGTTTTTCTCCTATTATTTCTATTTCATCTAATATTTTTATTATATTATCTAGATCCTTTTCGTTCTTTATTATTCCTATTTTTTGTAGTCCTGTTTTAAAATTGTATAATTCTGTTTCAATATCTATTAAAGTATAGTCTTTTTCTAATATATCTCTATCTTCATTTTCTTCTAGTATTAAGGTTTTAGATTCTTTTTTAATCTTAAAGCATGTATTTTTATCTTTACACTCTTTACAACATTCTTTTTGATTTTCTTGCAAGTTTTTCTGGCTTGCGTTCACTCGTGTTCTTATCCTGGTTGCAGTTTCTATTGTTTCTACTGGTGTTTGTGTAATATTTTCAAAGAATATTACTCCATCTCTACTGAGTAGACAACTACCATTATTATGTAATATAAAATTTAATCCTAGTACAAAGTCTACATTTATATTTAAGTCTCTTACCCAGATTTTGTCTACCTTGTAGCTAGGTTTATAGAAATCTAAACATGTATTTATAAAGCTAATATGTGATTAATCTATATAATGTCTGTATATATTATGGGTTCCATCCATTTGCATAGCTGCAACTGGCTTATCTAAAGTTTTGATTAGATTTGGTGGAACTATCTTTTTATTTATTATACATCTTGTGCACCCGGAATCTACTAGAGCTAACATTTCTATTTCGTAATCTTCTATTTTGATTCTTGCTAAAATCTTTATTGTACTTAATTTTGTATCTTTATTACATATTAGTGTATCATAATTTTCTATACTCATTAGTTCTTCTTCTACTGCTGTTATGTTTTCTTTTATATCTTCTAATTTCTCTTTTCCCTTTTCCATTTTCTGTATTCTTTTTTCTAGTTCATTTATTCTAGCTTCTAATGTCATTATTCTCAAATTCATGGTATGATCATTTATTTCTTGGTATTTTTCTTCTTTATTTATTTTGTTTCAAAATCTTTTTCTATACATGAAATACATCCTTCTAGATAGCATAATTTACATTTAGCTCTTTTATTTCTACTAGGGTACCATTTGCATATGAAACACTGATTACTATCTAATCCTTTATTTCTTTTAAAATTATGGGTACATTCCTCTTATATGTTTACAAAGGTATTTTCTTCTAAATCTAATTTTTCTAATCTTATCTCATTTATTAATTCTTCCTCTTCTGATTCTGAGGTATCTATTTAAGTTTTTTCTTCTATATCTAAGCTTACTATAGAGTATATACTTTCGTTATCTGACATATATTCGTCTACATTTATTAGGGTTTCTTAAAAATCTTCTATTAACTGTGAATTTCTTGTTTTATTATTAATTATTTTTGGGCATGTATTTGCTAAGTGTTCTACACTACCACAAGTAAAATATTCTAGTTTGTTTTTATAGTTCCTATCTGTTCTATACTTTCTAACATGTCTATCCCTATCTAGGTAGGGTTTTCTAGCTGATGATTTTCTAAGATAATAATTTTTTCTGTTATATCCCGTGTTGTATTGAGGTTTATATTTTTTATATTTCTTCTTTCTATATTCATTTTGTCATAACTTTGTGTTGTATACATAGTTGATCTACAGAAACTCATATTGTTCTGTTTTAGTTGTTTTTGTATCTGTAAATTGGTACATTTTTCTTGTAGTATTTCCATTATATGTTGTACTTTGTGCCCTATAGACCATTTTGCATGTGGATTTTGTATTACACCTTCTCTTTTATACCATCGTTCTTTTATTTCTCTTCCTAAGATTCCTGGTAGTTTATTAAATAACTTTTTACCTAGATCTTAATCAAAAGTATTTCCATTAATAGTACAATAATAAAAATAATCATTTAGAAACTTTTTTATATGAAACCAACTGTTTATACTAATTGTTCTAATTTTATTAAAGCGTTCTTTTGTAATACTATTAATCCACTATTTGGATCTTCGTCTGTGATCAAGCTATATATTTTATTTGTAAAATTATAAGGATTTGGTCCCATTGCTATTAACATTTGAAAATCTTGTGGAAATTCTGATTTATAGGCTTCCCATAAGCCCTTTGTTGATTCTCTTAAGAATGTCTCCATATATTTATACATGGTTTTTGCGTCTGTGTTATTATAAGTTTTTATAAAGTCTGCTACTACTATTCCTTTTCATAGGTCTATTACTGGGTTCCATATTTGTGGATCATGAGCTGCTATATTTAATATTTTATTCTTACTTCCTCCTTCCTGTAGTCTTATAGGTTCTTCTATAGGCATTCTTTTTCCTGATGATTTTACATTTTCTATTTCTGATTCTTGATCTATTCTATATACTCTTTTTCTAGGTACATTTCTTGTGCTAGTATCTATGGTACTTTGGTAAGTTGTTCTCTGAAATGGGATTGGGCTAGAACTAGTCGATTCCATTAATTCTTTTAAACTTATTAGAGATTATGTCTCTGTTTCTTCATAACTATCTTGTATCTCTTCAAAAATTTGATCGAATTTATCTGATTTTTTCTGTGAAATATTTTCTTTTCTATATCCCCAATTATCTGTTCTTAGTTCACATTTCTTAATGCTCTTCTACTTTGCTTAAAGTTAATTTTCCAAGTTTACACCCTTTACATTGGAAAGTTTTATTTCTATTTTCTTTAACTAGCCTTCTTGCTTTTTCTAATACTATGTCTACTCCGAATTCGTCTTGTATTATTTCAATATTCATAAATTCAGTATCATTATCTTCCATCGTACTTTCAGTTCCATCATCTATTTATTTTTGGGTAGATAGTTATAATTGGTAAACCTAATTGATGTTTCTCCCTTAGAGTTTGTATACATTAAATGAGATTCTGGTTTGAATATTTTTGGCTTTGCGAAATCTTCTAGATTCCATTCTAATCCAGCATATTCTTCTGGGTTTATCTTAATAGGTTTTATTAATTTTATCCCTTTATTTCTCATTACTTCGACTACATCATCTACCTTAATTTTAAATTTTGTATTACTATTTGTTGTCATTTTTCCTATGAAACCTACACATATTAGTAAATTATTTTCATTATTCATTTCTTCATATCCCTTAGTCTGTATTCCTATTTTGATATTTTTTCCAAATTCTGCTAGATTTATCATGAAATCTGGGCTAATGTAAAATATTCCTCCATTATTTGTCATGTCTACTTCTGTTAAACCTATTATAGATTTCTTTTGATTTGACCATCTGTCATTGTCACGACCCCAACCCTGGTCATGATGGCGCCCAACACACTGGTAGGCAAGCCCGACCATTCATCAACATTATCCCAAATTCTTATTTAGATTATAGATAAATATCACAGAGAATTTACTAAGTCATTACATTCAAGTGTATAATTAATAATAAAATCTGCGAAAGTTCAATTAAAATACCACACCATAGCCCAATTGAATCCGGTGTCACAAATATGAGCCTCTAATACAGAATATCCACCTATTACAAGTCTGTCTAGGAAAAATATGGAATAAAAGATAGAGATAGAGGGGAGAGATCAAGGCTGCGAACGCCATGCAGCTACCTCAATACTCCTGGATACTGCCTGCTCAGCTAAACAATTCTTCACTTAGCCTGTGGTGTACCTGGATCTGCACGCAAGGTGCATGGAGTAATGTGAGTACTCCGACCCAGTGAGTAATAAACATAAATAAAGGCTGAGAATAAGAAATCATGGAAAAATACAAAGTAAACTATAACTGGCAGTTTAGAACAACAAATAGTGAAGCAACAAGTCAATTAAATCAGAGTACCAAATACTGAGACAGGTAAAACCGATAAAAACAAATGCATGAGTTCAATGCAATGCATATGATGGTACACTCTAGCACCCACTATGGCGTGCAGCCCGAGCCATCCATTTATTTATCGTCGACGGCGCTCATTGGGGGTGTGTGCAGACTTTGGAGGGGCTCCTACAGCCCAAGCGCAATATCAAGCCATCCCGTGGCATCAAATCTAATCCCTCGGCCTCATATCAATCTCAGTATAATCACCCAGGCTCTCGGCCTCAATATCAATGTAATCAACCAGGCTCTCGGCCTCAATATCAATGTAATCAACCAGGCTCTCGGCCTCAATATCAATATAACACTGTTGCGGCGCGCAGCCCGATCCATGCTCAATCCAGAAATCATCATAAGCCCTTGTGCATTTGTAAAATAGTAGTTCTCAGCCCGAAATATCATTTAGAAATATCATTTAAGTTTTCAAATCTTAGAAAGATGGCTGAGTTTGCAAAATAGTATTTAAAACCTTGGACTGAGATCAAATGATATGCAAAATATGCAAAAACAGTGATATCAATCCCTGAAGGATTCAAATAATTGGCAAGAAGCCCAAATGTAACAATTAAATCCAAGTAAGGATGATTCTCAATTTAGTTCAAGTAAAAAACACGGTAAAAATATCTCTCGGGACGGACCAAGTCACAATCCCCAACGGTGCTCTACCCCACGCCCGTTATACGGCATGCAAGTCACCTCAATATAGCATTACGATGTGAAATTCCGGGGTTTCAAACCCTCAAGACATCATTTACATCAATTACTCACCTCGAACCGGCTAATTCTCTAGCTCGCGATGCCTTTGCCCCTTATTAATCTCTGAATGCCTCGAATCTAGCCATTGTGAGCACGTGATTTTTTCCTCATACAAATTATTCCAAAAGAATTCCTAAAATTAGGTCTTTTCTTTAATTATTTGTTATTTTAAGGAATTATTGCCTGATTTTTCTGATTGTTTGCATATATTTGTGGGCATGTTTAATTTTATTAATGCATTAAAAATACAAAAATATAGCATTCGCATTTAAGATTTGATTTTACATTTTTTGGAATTATTTGATAATTTGGAGTTTTACAAAAATGAAAATTCAAAAAAAAAATAAGAATAACATATTTTTGTAATTTTAGTCAAATTGTGTGATTTTCTTTTAATTTGGCATTTAATTATTTGTGATAATTATTAGTTAGAATTAATTAGTATTTTTAAGTTAATTTGGTGTTTTATAATTAATTAGGATTTTAGTTTTAATTGTTGAAAAGAAAACGGAAAAGAAAATTGAAAAGGAAAAGAGAATAAGAAGAGGAAAATCTGGTTGGGTCAATTTAGCCAGGCCCAAAACCAAAACTCAGCCAAACCCATTGAGAATAAGAAGAGGAAAATCTGGTTGGGCCAATTTAGCCAGGCCCAAAACCAAAACTCAACCAAACCCATTAAGAATAAGAAGAGGAAAATCTGGTTGGGCCAATTTACTAATTGAGAAGCTTCTAATAGTGGTAGGGTAGTATTTGCATTATCAAATTAACTAAAAGCACTAATTGAGTGGACAATTAAGTGGATGATTAAAGAAATGAAAAGTTGAATTGGTAGTAGAAAATGCACTAATTGAATGCCCATTTAAAGGAGCTGAAAATCAGATTAGAGAAGAAAAAAGAAGGGGGCGGAGAGAGCGGTATACACTCGATATACACTCTGGATACACTGGATATACAGGGGCATAATTTATTTTGGAGAGAGTAAAAAAGATAGAAAGAAATTTTCTGAAATATTGAGAGCGGAAGAACACCAAAGAGAGTTCAAAGCTAGAAAGAGAAAACAAAGAGAGATTTCCGGACTATTTTTCTTCTCCATTTTTACTGGTTTTCTCCGTGTTGCTGGGATTTCTGGATCGAGATGTTGAAGCTACTGTGTTGGGCTTTCTGCTGCTGTATTTTGCTGTTTGCTGTTGCTGATTGCTTACCCCATTTTTCTGTTCTACATACTAGGTACATGTCCTGAAACTCGATGTATGTAAATATCCAGTTGAAAATGAATGAAGTGGAGGCCTATTGTTGTTGAAGTGGAGGCCTATTGTTCATTTACTGCTTTCATTATACTGTAATAACCGTACTGATCGACTGTTAATTATAAGTTTGTGCATTTGAACCGTTAAGTGTGTGTTAGATATTTAGAAATGCATATGAGTTTAGATGAGTATTCGTTGTAATAATTCCATGTTGGACTAATAGAATAGTTTCTATTAGTTTAGTTAATTTCTGATTTTTCTAGATCTGTATAAATGGTATTTTCAAGTTGTGATTAATTAGGCTGTAGACTGTTAAAGTAGTGTGATACTTCTTCTGATCATGGGAGCTTTGTATTTAGTAGTGATGATGTGAGTTAATCTATAATTCTGAGTTTGAGTGGTTGTGTGTGGGTTCGAAATCAGAAAGTTAAAAGTAGATATGAGATATGTAATTCGTAAGGTTAATTTAGGCAATCCATTTTCGTCCAGCATCCTTAATTCTCGAGTTTCAATTCTCATATGTGGTCACGTTAGTGTTTAATCAAAGTTCATGAGTCAGCATTTTAATAAAAATGAGTCATAGTAGGGAATTTGAAATTTGAACTAGTATGCACCATGTTTGAAATTGTGATCATAGGCAGTTTACGTGGGTCATGAAATCTGAAATCAGTTGCTTTCCAACTCATGTTTAATATTGCATTGAATTTATTTTACTGGCTAGTTAATTTAAGTAGTAGATTCATCAAATTTGTGTTCTTAATTCAATTGAAATTTCATTTAGTGTAAAAGACAGGGTTTAACAGGCTAGTCCCTAAACGTTTGGGCCTCAGGATAATTGATGCACGGCCCAGGCCAGTTTTGGCCCCTTTCTCATTTAGGCCTGGGCCAAGGTCTGTTTTGGCCGATTTTATGGTGTATATCTGGTTTTAAATTCCCTCTGCTGGGCTCACATCGGAGCCCAATGGTCGGATGTTGGTGCAAAAATATTACTTAGTTTGCATCAGTCCAATAACAAATTAATTAGGGCCTTTCTTTTATTTTAGAGACAAATTAAGTAGAAAACTATAGATTTCTCTAGGTTTGCACTTTAAAATAATAAAATGGGATGAGCCTCGCTAAACAAAACACATAAATTGCGGGGCCCTCGATAATTGTATATATTAAAATACTTAGATTTCGGGACGGGCCGTTTAGCGAATTTCACGGCCTTACCCAAAATAATAACGCGTTAGTCTCTTTAGGTGCGTATTTTAATAACATTACCTCCCTAAACTCGGGTGCTCATTTATGTGACCCAAATCCAAATCCCAACGATGTTAAAGTATGTCCAAAAACCACAGGTGCATTTATGTGACGTGGTTCAAGACTTGTTTTAATGACGTTGCAGTTTTCTTTAAAAATGAATAAAAGCGGTTAAGGTTAAACTTTGCACATAGGTTCATAATTTTTAAAATCAGATAATTTAAGCCAAATATAACAGTTGAGCGGCCGTGCTAGAAACACGGAACTCGGGAATGCCTAACACCTTCTCCTGGGTTAACAGAATTCCTTACTCAGATTTCTGGTTCATGGACTGTAATACAGAGTCAATCTTTTCCTCGATTCGGGATTCAACCGGTGAATTGGGACACCATAAATCTCCCAAGTGGTGACTCTAAATCTTTAATAATAAATCTCGTTTTGATTGTCCTTTAATTGGAAAAACTCGCCTATGCCCTTGCGGGTGTAGGTAAAAAGGAGGTGTGACAGCTCTAGCGACTCTGCTGGGGATCGAACCCAGAATCTCTGGTTCAGGGTTCAAGAATTAGAGCTTAGAATAATTGTTATATTTGGTTTTATTTATTGTCTGGTTTTATTTACATGGTTGGGCCTAATGTGTTAAATGTTGCTTTTACCGCTTTGATATTTGGTTGGACTGTATATAAATTGTTACGAAACCCTCCTCTCTCTGAGTATTCTAAATCATCTGGGAAGTGTGCACTTCGTGTGACTTCTTTTCTGTTAGAGTCATATCCCAATTTTAGAACGAGGTTCGGACAAGTTGCAAAGCCGGTAAAGCTTCTATATTCCCGGTACGATGCCCCCCTCGGCTCGAGTTGTCCGCTCGGGTAAGCCAAGTCTAGAACAAACAAACCCAGGTTTTTAAACTTAGAATAACATAGCCACATATCGGATCCCTAGTAGGAATGTTTGTTGCATCACGTGCATTTGACTTTGGGAGACTCAACACAGGGGTTGGGTCCGTCTAGGACAGGTGTACCCAAAATAACAGACCATCTTGATGCATCCTATGTGCTACATGTTGCATTTCTCAAGGGTAAAAGGGTCATTTGGCGGACCAATGATAGTTGAGGGTAGATGAAAAAGAAAAAAGAAAAAGAGAGGTGAAGTGTGAGGATAAAGCGAGGAGGGCCCAATTATGTTTTCTGTCACATTGTTGTTAAGAAAAGAAAAAGAGCTTGAAATTTCAAAAAAAAAAAAGATTTTGTACTTTTTCATCATTTTCCGAAAATCAGAAAATCAAAAAAAGGAAAAAGAAGAAAATCCAAAAAGAGTTTACATGTTTCATCATTTTTCAAAACAAAAGATAAAAAATATTTTTCTCTGAATTAGTTGTTATTTTTATTTCTCGCCCGTATCCAATCTGCCCGAACTACGCGAACCTGATTCTTGTCTCTCAGTGCGGGATACGTAGGCAACCCACATAGGGTTCGGTCTTACTAGTAAATATTATGTTCTTGGCTTTGCGAGGTCTTAGCCAAATTTTGCACTTCTAGCCACCTTTTGGCCAAATAAGCCATTTTGCAAAAATAACCTCAATCATGTCTTGCATGTGTCCAGTAGGGAGTGTTATTGTCTCGCATAGTGTTGGTTTAAAATTTTCTCATAAAGGTGTGGATTTATTTACCGGAGTTTGAGCATGAAAGACACCCCGTGACCATCCTGTCAGGATCGCTCAATCAGGAGTTGCTTAAGGAGATTTGTTTTATTTTTATGTTTTGAGTCCGTTCTTCATTTTATGTCATCTTTTGCTTTCTAGTTTTGTACTGTAATGTCAAGTCTTTTGTTATTATATTTTCTTCTTTATATTTGAGAAAATGTGTTGTAACTCAAAAATCCAAAAAAAAAGAGATATTGCATTTTATATTTCCGTTATAAGTTTTCTTTAGATTACTAATTCTAGAAATGAAAAAAAAAGAAAAATTTCTGAGGTTGTTTTTCCTTTAGGCAATAAATATCTAGGACTTAAAATGAATTGTTTTATGTTTCCTTTAAGTATAGTAGGGCCAAAATTAAAAAAAAAAAAGAGAATTTTCTGTTAGTATTTCTTTAAAAGCTTTATTTAAGTTGTTAATTCAAAATCCAAAAAGATTTTCTTTTGAGAAGTTTCTTTGGGAAATTAGTGAAAAATGAAAAAAAAATTCTTTTCATTAGAACTTTAGGATATTGTACATAGAAGAAAAAAAAGACAACATACTTTATCTTTGATTTATTTTCAGAGTTTCTCTTTTAGGCAATCAAAATTGAAACCCAAAATTTTTTATTTTTATTTTTTTTGCTTGTTTCAAAATATTGCGTCAAGATATCAAAGGAAAATTCAAAATAATTTTCTGTGGTTTATTATTTAGATTTTCTTCCTAAAAAAAAGAATAAAAAAAAGTATTTTTCTCTTCTAGGATATTTCCTTAATAGAATATTTGTTTCAAAAGGATAAAAAAACATGCCCGTTAAGCTTGAGTTTAGAATAGGTCATAGAACGTTAAGTCTGGAAATTTCAAAAAAAAAAAAGGATTTGCTACTTTTATTTATCTTTTATCATCAGAGTAGTTGTGGAGGTAAAAATAAAATAAAAAAAAGGAGAATGTCAGTTTGTTTACTTTATTCTCGTTCTTCCCGAACTACGCAAAGATCTGATTCATGTGGCGTCATGATACGTAGGCAACCTACATAGGGTTCGATCGAATCATTTTTTATTTAATAAAAGAAAGAAAAGAAGAAAAAAAAGAGAGAGAAAAAACAAAAAAAACAAAAGAGGTGAAATTATGGGATGTGAGAAATGAGAAGGAAGAAAAAGAGCGATAATCAGAAAGAAAAAAAAAGGAAAGAAAATGAGCGAGCTAAGAAGTGCGAGGAAAGAAAAGTAAAGAGAAGATTCAAATGGACAAATTGGGATGATGCCAAGTGACCTTATGACCCTCGAAGTCATTCTAGAACCGTTAATTATGGCTAGGTGCATGGCACGCAATGTGATATTTTTGCTGTTAAATACCCTAACGCTAACGTGATGGCCTCATTTTGTTATATTCATAGCAGAAGGGTGGTTGGTTTGTGGTTTTTAAAGTGGTAACTCTTTTCTACAACACAAAGTCAAAAGGCAATGACAGACAATAACAGAACTGAGTTGGTTGATACTGGTACCCAAAAGCAGTTGGTTGAACAGGACAATGGGTTGGTTGAAGAGGTAAAGATGTTAAGACAACACATGGCGGACATGTATCAGGCTTGGATGACTAGGAAGGCACCACCCCCGCCACCAACTAGCTTCCTAAATGCTACCCTTACCCAAATACCGGTCACAGTACCAAATGATCCTCCATACTGTCCAGATTCACCCGCTTACCATGGCTTTCCCAACCACCCTAGTAGCTCCGTCACTCATCTTCCAATTACCTTTCTTAAAAATTGCCCTCCTGTCTTTTCCACCATCCCCAACAATGAGCACCCACTCAAAGCTCACGATGCCCGATATTACCCCTCAGAGGTTGCCCACAAAGTTCCCAACTCATACAAATAGAGCCCTCAAGATAAGTTGCATGTTGAAAATGAAAGGTTCACAGGAAGAGAAAGGAAAGAGGGGATACCCAGGAGGCTGAAAAGCATAGAACAATCCTCGAAGAACAAACAAGGAAGGGAAGATCAGTGCAGCATGTCCTACAAAGAACTGTCTGTGTCCCCTGACGTTCGCCTGTCCGCGGTGTTTAAAGTGCCAAAGTTTAACTTGTATGATGGGTGTGAAGATCCAGTAGCCCATTTGAGGGATTATTGCAGTAAAATGAGAAGTGTTGGCAAGAAAGATGATTTATTGATGGCGTACTTCAGTGAGAGCCTGACTGGGGCATCTTTGGATTGGCATGCTCGTCAAGATGTTGGTAAGTGGCCTGCATTGGGTGACATGGCTCAAGATTTTTTTCGGTGCTTCAATACAGATCAGGTGTTACCCCAGACCGCTCCTCCCTATCTAGGATGGGAAAGAAACCGCAGGAAAGCTTTAGAGAGTTTGGGCTCAGATGGAGGGAGTAGGATGCTCTAGTCAATACCTCGATTGGTGAAGAAGAAATGGTTGAGATATTCCTACAAGCCAAGGGACCTACCTACTTCAGTTGTTTGATCCCGGCCCTGGGGAAACCTTTCAATGATGTGTTAAAAATGGGGGAGCTAGTAGAAGAGGGAATCAAGTCAGGCAAAATCATGAGTTGTTCGAAAAATATTCAGAACATCCCAGTAAGCTTGGGTGGAAGAAAGAGAAACAGAAAAGATGATCCACTGGGCTTTCCCGATCAACACTTCCAGCCTCAACATCGTCCCCGTGGATATTCTTATACACCAGATGATCCTCCCCAATGCCACTTCTCTCCACAGAACTCCCAAAGTCGTACATCACTCTCCCAGTACCCAGCTCCACAAAATACCTATCCACCCCCACGAGCCTATCGAAAACCCCCTGGATCAGGTTTCCGGCCCAATCAAGCATTTAAGAATGAGAGGTTGCTGAAAAAAAGGCTTTCACCCCATTGGGAGTGTCATACGCCAGTTTGTTCCAAAAGTTGAAGCAATTGGACATGTTCCAAAAGGTGCGCATATTGCTTAGATACCCCGGTGCATGACATAGAGAAGTGTTGGAATCTGAAGAATGCGATTCAGAAGCTTATTGATGCAGGCGACATTTTCGTGCAAAATCCAGATGCAACAGACACCAGCCAAAGTCCATCGCCTGTGCATAATGAGACGCATATGGTGGGTATGATTTATTTTGAAAAGGAATATGATAATTCTTCTGGGAGCATCGGAGGCTCGCATGCTACTAAGCTTTCAGCGCTGTCAGAGGTTGATCTTAAGAACGAGCCGGCGGAAGGAACCCAAAAGCAATTTGTTAAGAACAATGTGATGAAGACGTGTGAAGTTCCTAGTATTGTTGATGCAGAAGTCAGTGGCTAAGATGTTGAGTTTGAGGATTGGAAAGATGCTCTTTTCTTGGTGAGCCAGGGAGGAGCTTTGGTGGCTTAGTGTGTTATCATTTCTGTTGTCCGGGTTGTTTCAGGGTTGTAATCCCGATATTGTCTTGTGACTCAAACCCTTCTATCCTTTTATTTTGTGTAGTTCCTTTAGTCGTAATATCTCATTTAGTGCTGTCTAGGTTTGTTCCAGGGTTGTATCCCAGTTTGTTTTACTTGTTTTATTATTCGAACCGTTTCACCGTATGTCTAATGCAATGTCCTGTCTTTTGTTATTTCCAGTTGTTTTCTTTGTTTAGTTCTTTTTTATCCTTTCATTTTGTCTTTTGTCTAATGCTGGTTCTAGTGGCATGACATGCATGCAAAATTCTAGGCCTGGTCTTAAAGTCAGTTCAGTTATGAAGCAATGGAACAATTTTGAAGATGATAGGGACATTTGAGGGAAATAAGTAAAGGCATTTTGAGATCACTTCCAGCCCGAATTGTGTGAAACTGGGGCAGGTAGAACGTAAAGAAAACCCTACTAAAATGCATCATGCCGCATCGGGTTGAAGCTAAAGGTAAGTTTGCCCAAATTGACAGGAGTTGTTCGTGGTAATGAAGGTGAGAGTGTTGTCCAATGGTGCTTTATATTTAACAGATGTAGAAGGCGAATGTGTAGATATGGTTATCAAGTCTGGTACAATCAAAAGATGTTACGATTGTTTTCCTTGGTTTGTTTAATTGTGTAGTTTGCACTTGACATGTTTTGGAGATTGGAATGACGAAGACATTTTGTTCTGCTATCTAAACATTTTATCCTTCGTTACCCTTTTGAGCCTTATATATTTTCTTTCATACCCCACTTTCGGAATCAGTAGCAAAGATCAGAAACGCAAGCATGAAAGATAAGTGAAGGAAAAAGAGAAAAGGAAAAGAATGAAAAAAGGAGAAGAAAAAGAAGAAGAAAAGGAAAAAAAGAGAAAAAAAAAGAAAAAAGAAAAAAAACAATAAAACAACAAAAAGAGAAAAGGAAGAAAGAAAAGAAAAGAAGAGGAAGATGAAGAAAAAGAAAAGAAAAATCATAACAACAAAGTAATTTTTATGATATGAACTATGTTCGACCTGATTACTTTTAAGGATACGTAGGCAGCCTCACGGTTCGGTCTCATCAAAATAAAAATCCAAAAATCCCCAAGCAAAGAAACTGGGGCAGAAGTGGTGGTTGTGGTAGGAAATCTGATTCCGAAAGTTGTAATTTTATTCAAATTGTTTTGAGACTTTGATATCCTTTCTTCCTAACCCCATCCAAAACCCACATTATGGTCCAAAGAAAGACCTTCCGACCAGTTTTCGAGAGATGCCAAGTCAAGCGAGTATAGGTGAATCATATCAGGGGCAGCACTCTGGTCCAAGCAGAGAAATAAAATGAGAGTCTTAGAGGTGAAAACCTTCACGGGCAACGTAAGGCGACGGGAGCTGAGAGAAATAAAAATAAGAGAGTCTTATTGGTGAAAACCCTCGCAGGCACCGTAAGGCGACAGTAAGTTGAGAGAAAGAACAAAATGAGAGAGGCTTGATGGTGAAAACCCTTCGGGCATTACAAGTCGAATAAGGACTGTGAATCGGATTGGAAAATCAGAGCATTGAAGCCTAGTTTCACGGTTTAGGGGTATAACAGGAGTTGAACATTAGACTTGCTCAATAGAATAGGCCACAGGTGCATGTCATGGTCATTAGAGTTGGTATCCACATCTAATAGGTTTCTACTTTGTAATTTTCTTGTTAGGAATTATCTCTTTCCTTTGTCCTTTACTCTGTTCCTCTTGTCTTATTTACTTCCTCTTCCTGAGTCTGTTGGGTCAAAATAAGTGAGAAATGACTTTAAAATTTGCCACCGGCTGTCCAATTGCACAAAACGAGGTCTGGCTAACACATCGAAATGTCATAAGTCAGAAAAGAACAACAAGGGCATTGAGCTAGTAATAATCAACATGCTTTGGAATCCTTATGAAATACAAAGGGTATTTTCTGTGATAAGCTTCACAAAAAGTGGTTAACCAGTGGCAAGCGAGGCTTTCAATGCAGAAATCAAAGTTATCATGGCAAGCGAGGGAGCAATAGACTTCAAAGCCAAGGCCAGTGGTTTAAGTCAAGGAAGAACAACATACACACTGAGTTGGTAACAATCAACATGCGTTGGGATCCATGTGAAATACAAGGGACAAAAAAGGTTGTAAACCAGTGACAAGCAAGATCTTCCATGCAGATATCAAAGCTATCATGGCAAGTGATGGAGCAATAGACCTCAAGACCAAGGCTAGTGATTTAAATCAGGAAAGAACAATGTGTACATTGAAGTTGGTAATAATCAATATACCGTGGGGATCATGTGAAACACAAAGGTTTGGTAGATGCCGGTTCATGAGCAATGCAACAGATAGAAGGTATTGGGTCTGAACGGATCAGAGGTATTTTCTGTGATAAGGGTGACAGAGAAAGTGGTCAGTCAATAAACAGGCAAGGTCTTTCAAGTTGAAACCAAAGTTATCATGGGAAGTGAAGGAGCAATCGCCTTCAAAGTCAATGCCACAAAGCAACCACCATATTTATAAACTTACAAGTTTTCTTTGTTTGAAACAGGGACAAATATTATGTCCAAATCAAAGCTTGGAAGATTGAATTTTTGTCAAATGTCATGCCCAAATTTTGTCAGCGCAAAGGCGGTTTGAGAAGGGGAAAGGAAAATTTGTTCGATCTGTAGGAACCTTCCATGAGGAAAAGCATGGTTCAGAGGCAAGGAATTTTGTTCGTCATGCAGAGATCCTCCAGAAAGAAAGCATGGCTCAGGTAAGTTCATTCTCGGCTCTTCAGGACCCTCCTGGATAATGGGATTTAGTTTTAAGTGTTCAGGACCCTCCTGGACAATGGGATTTAGTCCTAAGACCTTCATAGAAAATAAGATTTAGCGTAAGTTTTACCTTTAGGAAATATGATTTAGCTTTGAAGTTGTCACTCTTAAGGTGAGATTTAATTTGAAATTTTCAGGACCCTCCTGGAAAATGGGACTTAGTTTAAAATTCAAAACAATCATGAGTAGTAACATCTAGCATAAATGTACCCCAAAAGAATATAAGTTGGTTTCAAAAAAAAATTTCTGTATATAGAATTCAGCTAGGAGTTGTCAGGACCCTCCTAGAAAATCGGACCTAGTTTAAAAAAACGAAACAATCATAAATAGAAAAATCTAGCATAAATGTACCCCAAAGGAATATAAGTTGGTTTCAAAGGTTGCATGTTTAAGATAGGATTCAATTAGGAGTTTTTAGGACCCTCCTGAATAATGAGACCTAGCTTTAAGATTTCCATTAGATAACAAGATTTAGCATAAGTTCCGTTGTAGGGTAATATAGTTTAGCCGTAAAATTGTCACTCTTAAGATAAGACTTGATTTTTGATTGTCAGGACCCTCCTGGATAATGAGACGTAGTTTAAAACTGGCTTGGATAACAAGAGACATACCTTCAGTAGATATAATTCAGCTTTAAAATTGTCGTTTAATTAAGAGTTGTCAGGACCCTCCTGGATAATGGGGAATAGTTTAAGACCGACCCTTTTAGATAACAAGATTTAGCGGAAGTAACACCTTTAGAAGATACAACTTAGATTTAAAATTGTCGTTTAGTTAAGAGTTGTCAGGACCCTCCTGGATAATGGGGAGTAGTTTAAGACCCTCTTAGATAACAAGATTTAGCGGAAGTCATACCTTTAAAAGATATAGCTTAGATTTAAAATTGTCGCTTAGTTAAGAGTTGTCCGGACCCCCTGGATAATGGGATGTAGCTTTCAAATTCTTAGTAATATGATTCAGTTTAACACTCACATATGTGCCCAGCTACCAAACTGGGGCAGAAAAGTTTCTTTGTTTTGTCTATTTTTGTTGAAATTAGGGACCCGCTTGGAGAACAGGGAGAAACAAGTCAATTTTCAGCAATCAGGCGCCCACCTGGAGAGCAAGGGAATACAATTCATGTTTCAGCAATCAGGCGCCCACCTGGAGAGCAAGGGAATACAATTCAAGTTTTGGCAATCAGGCGCCCTCCTGGAGAGCAAGGGAATACAATTCAAGTTTTGGCAATCAGGCGTCCACCTGGAGAACAAGGAGTAACAGTTCAAGTTAGCAGTCAGGAGCCCCCCTAGAGAGCAGGGAATACATTCAAGTTCAGTAGTCAGGAGCCCGCCTGGAGAACAAGGGAGTACAATTTAAGTTTTAGTTTTCAAGTTCTTATTGATATGTGGTAATGTGATTCGTTTTACACTTACATATGTTCCTAGATACCCAAACTGGGGCAGAAAAATTTCCTTTGTTTTCATCTATTTTGGTTGAAGTCAGGAGCCTGCCTGGAGAGCAGGGAATACATTTCAAGTTAGTAGTCAGGAGCCCGCCTGGAGAGCAGGGAATACATTCAAGTTCAGCAGTCAGGAGCCCGCCTGGAGAACAAGGGAGTACAATTCAAATTTTAGTTTTCACGTTCTTATTGATATGTGGTAATGTGATTTGTTTTACACTTACATATGTTCCTAGATACCCAAACTGGGGCAGAAAAATTTTCTTTGTTTTCGTCTATTTTGGTTGAATTCAGGAGCTCGCCTAAAGAGCAGGGAATACATTTCAAATTAGCAGTCAGGAGCCCGCCTGGAGAGCAGGGAATATATTCAAGTTCAGCAGTCAGGAGCCCGCCTGGAGAACAAGGGAGTACAATTCAAGTTTTAGTTTTCAAGTTCTTATTGATATTTGGTAATGTGATTCGTTTTACACTTACATATGTTCCCAGATACCCAAACTGGGGCAGAAAAATTTCCTTTGTTTTCGTCTATTTTGGTTGAATTTAGGAGCCCGCCTGAAGAGCAGGGAATACATTTCAAGTTAGCAGCCAGGAGCCCGCCTGGAGAGTAAGGAATACATTTCAAGTCTAGCAATCAGGTACCCGCTTGGAGAACAGGGAGAAGCAGTTCAAGTTTAGCAGTCAGGAGCCCGCCTGGAGAGCAGGGAATACATTTCAGTCTTTACATTTTTCAAGTTTTGAAGTTGGGAGCCCGCCCATATAACAGAGGAATACATTGAAGTTTGAAGTCAATAAAATGGAGGGTTACAACAAAAATCCCCAGCATAAATCAGAAGGAAGACCACAAGTCGAGTCAGAAGTAAAGAAACAGCGGAGGAAGCACAAATCGACAAGGCAACATCAGTCACAAGATTAAGTTTGGAAATAAATCTTTGTAAAGCATAGATTATAGCTTAGTCTAGCTTCTTCATCTTTGTCATGGTGTAATAAGGAAGTCAGTAGGCAGTATCAGCAATAGCAGCAACAGTAACAGCAAAACCGCAGCTTCATGGTAGTCCCAGCTACCAAACTTCCCGAACTACATTGACCTGATTCCTTTATAGCCAAGGATATGTAGGAAGCCTTTGAAACAGAGGTTCGGTCAAATCTTTCAAAAAATGCTTCCCACGGAGTGTTCAAACAGGCAAAAATCGCTCGTGTCCGCTCACTTTATCTTTGCACGAAAACTCTTCATGTTTCCGGAAAAAGAGGGGCAACTGTGAGCACGTGATTTTTGCCTCACACAAATAATTCCAAAAGAATTCCCAAAATTAGGTCTTTTCTTTAATTATTTGTTATTTTAAGGAATTATTGCCTGATTTTTCTGATTGTTTGCATATATTTGTGGGCATGTTTAATTTTATTAATGCATTAAAAATACAAAAATATAGCATTGACATTTAAGATTTGGTTTTACATTTTTTTGGAATTAATTAATAATTAGGAGTTTTACAAAAATGAAAATTCAAAAAAAAAATAAGAATAACATATTTTTGTAATTTTAGTCAAATTGTGTGATTTTCTTTTAATTTGGCATTTAATTATTTGTGATAATTATTAGTTAGAATTAATTAGTATTTTTAAGTTAATTTGGTGTTTTATAATTAATTAGGATTTTAGTTTTAATTGTTGAAAAGAAAAAGGAAAAGAAAATTGAAAAGGAAAAGAGAATAAGAAGAGGAAAATCTGGTTGGGCCAATTTAGCCAGGCCCAAAACCAAAACTCAGCCAAACCCATTGAGAATAAGAAGAGGAAAATCTGGTTGGGCCAATTTAGCCAGGCACAAAACCAAAACTCAGCCAAACCCATTGAGAATAAGAAGAGGAAAATCTGGTTGGGCCAATTTACTAATTGAGAAGCTTCTAATAGCGGTAGGGTAGTATTTGCATTATCAAATTAACTAAAAGCACTAATTGAGTGGACAATTAAGTGGATGATTAAAGAAATGAAAAGTTGAATTGGTAGTGGAAAATGCACTAATTGAATGCCCATTTAAGGGAGCTGAAAATCAGATTAGAGAAGAAAAAAGAAGGGGGCGGAGAGAGCGGTATACACTCGATATACACTCTGGATACACTGGATATACAGGGGCAGAATTCATTTTGGAGAGAGTAAAAAAGATAGAACCAAATTTTCTGAAATATTGAGAGCGGAAGAACACCAGAGAGAGTTCAAAGCTAGAAAGAGAAAACAAAGAGAGATTTCCGGACTATTTTTCTTCTCCATTTTTACTGGTTTTCTCCGTGTTGCTGGGATTTCTGGATTGAGGTGTTGAAGCTACTGTGTTGGGCTTTCTGCTGCTGTACTTTGCTGTTTGCTGTTGCTGATTGCTTACCCCATTTTTCTGTTCTATATACCAAGTACATGTCCTGAAACTCGATGTATGTAAATATCCAGTTGAAAATGAATGAAGTGGAGGCCTATTGTTGTTGAAGTGGAGGTCTATTGTTGATTTACTGCTTTCATTATACTGTAATAACCGTACTGATGGACTGTTAATTATAAGTTTGTGCATTTGAACCGTTAAGTGTGTGTTAGATATTTAGAAATACATATGAAGTTAGTTGAGTATTCATTGTAATAATTCCATGCTGGACTAACAGAATAGTTTCTATTAGTTTAGTTAATTTCTGGTTTTCCTAGATCTGTATAAATGGTATTTTCAAGCTGTGATTAATTAGGCTGTAGACTGTTAAAGTAGTGTGATACTTCTTCTGATCATGGGAGCTTTATATTTAGTAGTGATGATGTGAGTTAATCTATAATTCTGAGTTTGAGTGGTTGTGTGTGGGTTCGAAATCAGAAAGTTAAAAGTAGATATGAGATATGTAATTCGTAAGGTTAATTTAGGCAATCCATTTTCGTCCAGCATCCTTAATTCTCGAGTTTCAATTCTCATATGTGGTCACGTTAGTGTTTAATCAAAGTTCATGAGTCAGCATTTTAATAAAAATGAGTCATAGTAGGGAATTTGAAATTTGAACTAGTATGCACCATGTTTGAAATTGTGATCATAGGCAGTTTACGTGGGTCATGAAATCTGAAATCAGTTGCTTTCCAACTCATGTTTAATATTGCATTGAATTTATTTTACTGGCTAGTTAATTTTAGTAGTAGATTATCAAATTTGTGTTCTTAATTAAATTGAAATTCCATTTAGTGTAAAAGACAGGGCTTAACAGGCTAGTCCCTATACGTTTGGGCCTCAGGATAATTGATGCACGACCCAGGCCAGTTTTGGCCCCTTTCTCATTTAGGGCTGGGCCAAGGTCTGTTTTGGCCGATTTTGTGGTGCATATCTGGTTTTAAATTCCCTCTACTGGGCTCACATCGGAGCCCAATGGTCGGATGTTGATGCAAAAATATTACTTAGTTTGCATCAGTCCAGTAACAAATTAATTAGGGTCTTTCTTTTATTTTAGAGACAAATTAAGTAGAAAACTATAGATTGCTCTAGGTTTGCACTTTAAAATAATAAAATGGGATGAGTCTCGCTAAACAAAACACATAAATTGCGGGGCCCTCGATAATTGTATATATTAAAATACTTAGATTTCGGGACGAGCCGTTTAGCGAATTTCACGGCCTTCCCCAAAATAATAACGCGTTAGTCTCTTTAGGCGCGTATTTTAATAACATTACCTCCCTAAACTCGGGTGCGCATTTATGTGACCCAAATCCAAATCCCAACGATGTTAAAGTATGTCCAAAAATCACGGGTGCATTTATGTGACGTGGTTCAAGACTTGTTTTAATGACGTTGCAGTTTTCTTTAAAAATGAATAAAAGCGGTTAAGGTTAAAATTTGCACATAGGTTCATAATTGTTAAAATCAAATAATTTAAGCCAAATATAACAATTGAGCGACCGTGCTAGAACCACGGAACTCTGGAATGCCTAACACCTTCTCCCGGGTTAACAAAATTTCTTACTCAGATTTCTGGTTCGCGTAATGTAATACAGAGTCAATATTTTCCTCGATTCGGGATTCAATCGGTGACTTGGGACACCATAAATCTCCCAAGTGGCGACTCTAAATCTTTAATAATAAATCCCGTTTCGATTGTCCTTTAATTGGAAAAACTCCCCTATGCCCTTGCGGGTGTAGGTAAAAAGGAGGTGTGATAGCCATAACGATTCAATTCAGTTAATAAAAATTATAGGAATTAATTCCATATGGAATTCTACATTTTCCATCAAAAATCCGAAATTACACTCAAAATTCGCCCGTGGGGCCCACATCTCGGATTACGACAAAAGTCACGGAATATGAACCCCAATCCAACCACGAGTCCAACCATACAAATTTTACCAAAATCCGACATCGGATTGGCTTTCAAATCTTAAAAATTCATCTTTAGGGAATTTTAGAATATCATCCATTTCTCTTCAATTATCAATAATCTAAAGCTAAAAATGAAGATTTATTCATGGAATTTAATCACAAGAGAGTCAAGAACACTTACCCCAAGAATTCTCATAACTTCTCGCTCAAAATTGCCCAGAATCCGAGCTTGAAAGTCCAAAAAAATGAAAGAAAATCGGACTGCTCTTTCTCTACACTGTTCAGAATTTTCGGCTACTGTTCACGCGTGTTACTGTACACGGTACTGCTCACGGGGTAATGTACACAGTACTGTTCACGTGGTACTGTTCACGGGGTACTGTACACGGTACTGTTCACGGGATACTATTTCTGCAATTTTCTCCAATTTTACTAAGTCCGAAATTACTCCGAGACACCTCCGAAACACTCCCGAGCCCTCGGGGCTCCTAACCAAACACATACACTAACTCAACAACATCCTACGAACTTAACCATGTGATCAAATCGCCAAAATAACGTCATATACCACGAATTAAGCTTTAAAATCCAAGAATTCTTTCAAATTTCATAAAACATCAAATTTTCCATTTTGAGTCCGAAACACGTCAAACGACGTCCGTTTTCAACCAAACTTTACAGAAAGTGCTTAAACCATATATAAAACCTGTACCGGGCACCGAAACCAAAATACGGGCCCGATACCATCACTTTCTAATCAAATTTCATTTCCATTTTCCTTACATATTTTCAGAAAGCAATTTTACTCAAAAATTCATTTCTCGGGCTTGGGACCTCGGAATTCGATGATTCTTGTTCCTATGAGTCACAAATAATAATACGAACATAGCCCTTTAGTCGAAACTCAATTCGGAGCTCATTTGCTCAGTTCAATATCCATTTCGCTCGTTAAACAATTAACTCATGTTTCGTGTCAAAAACCCAATCGCGACTTGATGAAATTAGACCAAACTTTCCAGATCACACCTATAATTCATTATTTAAATTCTGTAAATCCCGAAATAAAATTTCGATCTCTAGAACTAAAAATGAACCTTTGGATCATTACATGCTTATGCTCAAACGACAAAAATCTTCCAAAAACTCTTCCAAAACTTATCCGAGCCTCATGGGACCCCGACCAAACATGCCAACATAATTCATAACATTATTCAAACCTCTTCCAATCATCAAAATACCTCAAACAACATCAAATTACCCAAAACTCATCGAATTCAAGCCTAATTTTTTAAAAACTTCCGAAATACACTTTCGATCAAAAACCCGACCAA
Source organism: Nicotiana sylvestris (assembly GCF_000393655.2). Lineage (NCBI taxonomy): Eukaryota > Viridiplantae > Streptophyta > Magnoliopsida > Solanales > Solanaceae > Nicotiana > Nicotiana sylvestris. The sequence goes on along the minus strand of NC_091064.1, from coordinate 150,935,791 downwards.
ACCAAGTCCGAATGACCTGAAATTTTGCACACATATCCCAAATCACCTAACGAAGCTACAGCAACTCTCGGAATTCCATTCCGACTCTCGAATCAAAATCTCACCTATCAATCGAAATTCGCCAAAATACTAACTTCGCCAATTCAAGCCTAATTCTACACCGGACCTCCAAAATTACTTCCGATCACACTCCTAAGTCAAAAATCATCCCCCGAAGCTAACCGAATCATCAGGATTGAAATCCGAGCCCTCTAACACATAAGTCAATGTCTGGTTGACTTTTCCAAAACAAACCTTCTTTAAAGAGACTAAGTGTCTCATTTCCTACTAAAACCAATCCAAATCAACTCGTTCACACCCAACACTGATAATGAAGCATAAAGAAATAGGAAATGGGAAAAACGGGGCGGTAACTCACGAGACGACTGGTCGGGTCGTCACAGTCATCATATACTACTATTAGTACTTTAGTTCCCAAATTCTTTCTAGTTAGTCCTTTTAATCCGATTACTATTTATCTCATATGCATTAAATTCTTTTTATAATTTTTAATTTTTCGTATTGATTCTGGATTAATTAAATTTAATGTTGCAACCTTATTTCCTATAGCTGATAATTGCTCTTCTCTATAATGTCTATATAGTTGAGAGTTATTTGAAAAATATCCTGTATTATATAGTATTCTCAGATTCAGTAACCTTAGTTGATTTTGTTGAAAGATTTGTATATCTTTGTCTATATCTATTATTTCGTCTAATTTCTGATTTTCTTCTTGTCTTTTTCTAGTTAGAATTCTGGCTAACATATTATTACCTATTCTATTATCTGAAAAACTTATTCGTGATCTTTCTTGGTTTGTTGTTCTTGACCCACCTGGAAAAAAGTCCATTTTTGTGGTTTTCTTATTTTAATTTTATCCTTTTGTGGTGTTATTTCAATTCTTTTTAATTGTTCTATTAAATCGTCTACTTTTGGGATTTCAGTCTTTATCTCCTTTTCTTTAATAATTTATCTAGCTTTTTATTAATTTCTAAAAGTAATACTATTAGAGTATTATTCTATTTTATTATTGTTTGATCTGCTTTCCCCTGGGGAGTATAACTAGTCAGTCCCTCTGGATTGGGTTGAATTCTTTCTGTGAACTTTAATGCTTCTTCATATACTGGATCTAGTTCTAGTTGTAACTCACTCATGAAAGAGCGATTTCTTTTATTGTATCTATCTTTTCTTTTAAGGTATTTATCTCACTTTTTAATACTTCTACTTGGTGTGTTATTTTTTTCTATTAATCTGGTTGTTTATATTTCTAATTCTTTAGGCTTTTCTGTAATAGTTTTAATTAATTTTTCTATTTCGTCTTTCTTAGTTATTTTTTCTAGATTAAACTTATTGTTTAGAAAATGGATTTTTCTGTCTATTTCTAGTTCTTGTGATTTTAGGAAATCCAAATTTTGTTCTAGTTTTTCTAAAGTCTTTCTTTGTTTAGTTTGTAATACTTCTACTAGTTCTAGTGTTCTTATTATGTTTTTATTATTTTCCTGAATTTTTTCTCCAAAGTTGATTATTATATCTACTAAAGTATTGTATTGTTTATCTTCGGTATGTAATATATGTTCTCCACTACTAAAATTATACTTAATTACCGTATTATCTTTTAATATTCTATACTTTTTTTTGGATATATTTTTAAATCTAATTATTCTAGGTTCCTTAGTTTATCTATTTTTTAACCTAATGGTATCCAAATTTTGCGGTTCTTATAGAATTTTATTCTTTGATTTTCTAAATATATATATCCTTCTATATATTGTATTTCCCACTCTAAAGCTGATATTGTTTCTGAGCTAATACTACGTTTTACTATATAACTTGGTTCTATATTTATTTTTAAATCTGATTCTTTTATCAGAGCAAGAAGATTTTCGGACCAAACAATTTATGAAACAACTTATTTTTGCTAAATACATCAGTTACCATCACCATCTAATATATATTAGTCGTGAGATTATTAAAACTAGCATAGAATATAGAGAAACGTTAGAATCGCAACTAAGTTTCTTTGAACTAGATATTTTAAATACAGAAGATTTTATTCTTGAAATAGAAAGAATCAATATTAAAATACAACAAGAAAATGATTATATCCAAATCACCAAAAATAAGATAAAACATATCCCATTAGGGTAACATATATGTTGAGACAACATCCTTTAGCTTGTAAATAGCTTGTAAACATCCTTTAGGGTATAGTTATCATATTATCTAAATTATGAACTGAGATTACCCCTTTGCTACTCTTTATTTTAATCCACTCTGTTCATCTCTTCTTCCCAATCTTTTAAAGATTTTAACACTTTTCTTAACTCTTATTTCTTTAACCTCACCCCGACCATGGTCAAACACTTATACCCTTATTAATTATTTTCGGGTTTTACTTAATGGATTAACCTGTAAATTCCTAGGAGAAACTGGTTAAGTAAAACCTGAAAACAATTAAGACGGGTATAGGTGTTTAACCATGGACGGGGTGAGGTTAAAGAAATAAGAGTTAAGAAAAGTATTGCCACACCTCCTTTTTACACACCCGAAGGTAGTACAAGGGAGAAGTTTTTTCACTTTAAGTGACATTATTCGAAATGGGATTATTTATTCAATTTTTGTTCAGAGTCGCCACTTGGGATGGTTTATTTTCTGATGTCCCAAGTCACCGGTTTATTTTAAATCCCAAATCGAGGAAGATTTCGACTTTCTTTTGAAGTCTGCGAACCAAAAATTCTGAGTAAAGAATTCTGTTAACCAAGGGAAGGTGTTAGGCACCCCAAGATTCTGTGGTTCTAGCACGGTCTCTTAAACTATCATAATTGGCCCATTATCTGATTTGAGTACATATTTTAACCTATGGTACAATTTTTAAAAATTATTAACCGCTTTTAATTATTTTAAAGAAGATTTAACATTGTTCAAAACATGTCTTTGGATTGCGCCACATGAAATGCACCCGCAATCCGAAACACATCTTATTCAACGTTGTTGAGATTTGGATTTGGATTCACATGAAATGCACAACCGAGTTTAGGAAGGTAATGTTATTAAAATAACGCGCCTAAAGCGACTATGCATTTTTTTAACTTTGCGAGGGCCATAGAAATTTGCTAAATGGCGCGCCTCGAATTCTAAGGATTTTAAAGAAATAGTTAAATGAAGACCACACATTTGGAGATTTTATTTGGCGTGTCGCACCTCCATTTCAATTTTTTAAGGATATTCAAACTAAAATTTGGAGGGCCATGACTATTGGTGTTACTAATATGGCTCACCTCCAATCTAATTAACGGGCTTAATTTGATAGATGCTAAGTGCAATTAAATGTGTTACTCAAAACCACTAAAAGCTTATGTGAGGAAGAGTCAATTATCTTAAACAATGGGATTCGACCCAGCCCAAATGGACCAGTAGCCCAACGAGAGAGGAACGACCAAAGTCTCATTTAAAAGGGATAGTCATGCCTGAACCCAAGGTCAAGCCCAAACTCAAACAAGGACGGTTTCAAACAATGAAGAGGTCCTTAGTTCGTATCCACAACTCAACTCGGAGGCCAGTTGCTCATATTTTCATTTTTAAACTATTAAACCAAAGGGAAACAGAGATTACGACTAAAGCTTTCAAGGCTTTGGGCCTGAATTAGGCCCAATCCTGGCAGAAAGGAGAGCAACGATGGGTCTTGCCCAGGGATCGAATCCCTGAAGACCAAAACACAATTTCAAAACCCCATTTGAATTCGAGGCATCATAATATCCGACATTCATTCTCATAATTAAAAATGACTTGAGCTATTCGAAGCATAAGTGCATAAAATTTCAGAATATCTCATGAAAAGCTTTTGAAAAGCAATTTTTGAAATCTGATAAAGTAACACAACTGCCTAAAAGTCACTTGAACAGAAAAGGTTACTGAACTTAAACCTTGTTCAAACTTCACACTAAATATAACTAAACATACTTGATTTTCACTACACATTTAGCCATGTAACAACTATCTAAATCAACTTAAAATCACTAACATTCCAGATGAAGCACCTCTCTTAACCATTCTCAAACAGAACTAAACCCACAATATAAAACAAACTAAATGGCTTCAACCTTCAACATAATGTTTAACCTTAACTATATTAACCTTATTCTTAACAAAACTTTCAACAATTTGAACAAAGATATGCATGACTCTCAAAACTAATGGTCATTTCAACCACAAGCAGAACTCAGGAATTAAACAGACAAAACCAACATGTGCTGCATAAGAGTCCTATTATAATTTTGATATAAACTTTGATAAACTAAGAAGGAAAACATGTTGAGCTAAAAATCGACAGAGCAAACTAAAAAAAAGAAACTAAGAAGAAACAACATCTGATAAAGAGGAAAAATCCTCATTTTCTCTTCAACCAAAACACTTCATGAACTGTGTTACATGCTTAACTCAAGGATGTGTACCTGGATGTAGAAGAAAACAGAGAAGAGAAGTAAGGAACCAGCAACCAAAGAACAACAATCCACAGTAGTTAAACAGCTCAACCAGATTGAATTCAAAAGTAACAGAAGGCAGCCTCACTCGAGCAAATAACAGAATTCAAAACCAAACCTCCAAACCCAATTTCAATCCATTTTTGAACTATCTTAACCAAGAAAACCTTTTCAGGGAATGAGAACTTCAGAAATTACACAAGATGAGCAATGGAACAGTGATTTTTCCTTCAGTTTTAGCCGTTTTCTCTTTTCTGTATTTCTTAGCTCTTTTTCCAATCTGAATTGAGCCTCAAGTAACAATGACTTTATAGGCAAGTTACTAGGGCAGCCTTAAGGGCTTAGTTTTTTTTTTCACATTAGACCTTTCTTATTTTTTTTTGCTAGTTAGTCCCTCATTTTCTGACTTGCTAGCCAAGCTAGACTATTTTTAGCTTTCTAGGAAGCTTCCTAAGGCAGTTACTGCAAGATTCTCTAAGGCTAAATTCCAAATTACCCCCCACAGCCCCTGAAATTAAACAGATAGACCAAACGGGTATGGGTCAAGTTGACCCTAGGTTGAATTAACTCAAAACCCAACCTAGACCATGAGCTTGAATCTAAAGGCATTAACCCCAGGCCCAAATACAATCCGAACCAAATTAACTGAAGCAAAACAAAAAACATAAGCAATTCGAGCAGCCTTTGGAAACTCAACTAACGAACAAACAATTTAATGGAATGGAAACTAAATAATAATGGACTGTTTACACTAATTAAAGAAGAGAAAATTAACATGCATGTAAAGGACGACTCTAAAACTGGGAAAACAAAAGAGTTCAAAAGAAGAGTGAGAAGTAGATGGCAATGAAAGGTAAAAATGAAAGAAAAAGTAAAGAAGACTAACAAAAGAAAACTGAAAAAGAAAAACCTATAGTAGCTCAGGACGAACTTGAACAAACTTGAAGAACTCCTTCGATTTCTTGACAAGAACAGCCTTTAATCGTATGTTTTCATGTGAAAACATATGAGTAAAGGCCATTGCAGCCTAGAATCTTCAAAAGGCCCGTTGGATTTGAGTTTATGGAATTAGGGCTTTCTTGTGATCCAATGTTCGAGCAGTTTGAGGGAATTCGAGGGAAAAGAGTGACAGATTCGGGACGAGGAAGGCTCGGGGGTTCTTTGGTATTAGTCTGGGGTCGATTGGTGGTGGCGTCGCCGGCTTGAGTCGGTGGGAAATTAGGGCGGCTCTAGGGTTTCTGGGTTGTTTCTGAAAAGATGGGGTAAGATGAAAGAGATGAGTTTGAGAGGGGGGTAGGCTTAGGATAGATATATAACACATGACCCCCACTTCTCAGCCGTCTGATCAAACAACATCGACGGCTGAGATCGCGACTTAACAAAACGGGGTCATTTGGACGGAGGGAGTGCTGGACCGGGTGTGACATGGGTCCTGGGCCAGTTTTAAACGGGTTTCAGGTGTAATTGAATTGGGCTTGGGAATTTTCAAATTTCTGGCCCAAAATTCGGACCCTTTCAATTCTTTCCCATTTCCAATTTTCCTTTTATTTTAAAAACTCTTTTTACTTTTTCAAAAATTAAAATTAAAACCTAAATTAATCCCTAATACAAATTATCCTATCAAATTAAATTAATAACTCTAAATAATAATTATCACAACTAATTAAATACCAAATTAAAGAAAAGTACCAAAATTCGAAGCTCAAAAATTAAAAATGCAAAAACGAGTTATTTTTTTTGTGATTTTTCCATTTTTGTAAAACAAACTAATTTACTAATTAATCTAAGAATGTAAAATTAAATCCTAAATGCAATGCGTGATATTTTTTGCTATTTTTCATGATTTAAATAAAATTAAGTATGCACACAAAATGCAAACAAACACGAAAATTGAGCAATTAATTCCTAAAAACCAAATAATAAAATAAAAATCCTAATTTTGGGGATTCTGTAGGAGTAATTCATGTGAGGCAAAAATCACGTGCTCACAGCTGCCCCTCTTTGCTCGGAGACACAAAGGGTTTTCAGGAAAAGATAAAATGAGCAATTATGAGGGATTTTTGCCCGTTTGACACTCCATGATAAGCATTTTTGAAAAGAGTCTGACCGAACCCTGCTTCAAAGGTTGCCTACATATCCTTGGCTATAAAGGAACCAGGTCAGTGTAGTTTTGGAAGTTTTGGTAGCTGAGACTACCAGGAAGCTGTGATTTTACTGTTGCTGCTGTTGCTACTGCTTGCTGACTTCCTTATTACACCAAAAGGAAAATCAAAAAGCTAAGCTAGCTAGGCCTACCAACTACAAGTTACAAGATTCCTATCTATAAATCTCCTGAAGCTTGATCTCGAGTCGTAGCTGACTTTGTTGTGGACTCCGATCTGAATCTTGATGCTCGTCAGCTGCGTGTGCTGGTTCTCTCCTCAGCTTTTGGATCAAAGCGGGTCATGCGAAGCCTATGACCTCAATCATATCATGAGCAGTCCATATCTTTGTCCGCTTTAGCACTCTAAGTTCACTTCTTTTACTCTTTTCTTCTTTTCTTTATTTCGGATTGAGACTCGTTCTTTTGGTCATTCGAATCCCGTGCCTTGAGGTAAAACCTGCTCAAACACCAAAACAAACAAATGAACGAAATTTTTCTGCCCCAGTTTTCACTAGAAAAATTTTGTGAGTTATTTGCAACACAAATCCAAGCTATCTCTTTATTGAAAGCAATAAAAATCAGGGTTGTGTATCCTTGGGAGTAGGGTGTGGAGCCCTAAATCGGGAGGTGTCACGACCCAATTCCCGAACCTGGTCGTGATGGCGCCTCTCATGAAGACAAGGCCAGCCATTCAACCCAATTCATCCTTTTAAGACAATTAATTAACACAATTATAGTATAAACATGGTTTAATAATATTCAATAGCAGAAAGTATAGATAAAATAAGGAAATCCAACCCAACTCAACCCTAACCGGGGTGTCACAAGTCATGAGCTACTACAGAGTTTACTAAAATTCTACAAAGTATGGAATTAGGAACAAAGTCTGAAGATATCATAAATAACAGAAGATAAGGGAGAAAACGGGTTTGCAAATGTCATGCAGCTACCTCGATAACTCCGATGAAAACTGAACAGCAGAAAACTCGCTCTATGCCTCAGGAATACCTGTACTTGCACACATGGTGCAGGGAGTAATGTGAGTACTCCGACCCAGTGAGTAATAAATATAAATAATGACTGAAGGTAAGAAAACACGTTAAGGCACACAACATTCTATACAGAAGCAGTGAAATCATTTAAAATAACAATTCAGTGAAACATCATGTGAAATTTCTTTTAAACCAGTAAAACAGGTAATTTGGCAGTAAAATGACGAGTAGAAATCTGCCCCTCGGGCTCAATATCAAAACAACAAGTAGAAATCTGCCCCTCGGGCTCAATATCAAAATAACAAGTAGAAATCTGCCCCTCGGGCTCAGTATCAAAATAATAATTAGAAATCTACCCCTCGGGCTCAGTATCAAAATAATAAGTAGAAATCTACCCCTCAGGCTCAGTATCAAAATAATAATGATAAATCTGCCCCTCGGGCTCAGTATCAAAATAATAATTAGAAATCTGCCCCTCGGGCTCAGTATCAAAGTAATAAGTAGAAATCTGCCCCTCGGGCTCAGTATCTCAGAATAGTATCAGCTTCTCAGGCTCAGAATAGTATGAAGCAACCAGTCAATGAAATAAGAGCACATAATTATTATGGCAGATAATGCAAATAAGGAATAAATGCATGAGTGCAATGCAATGCATATGACGGTACCCTCTGGTACCCACTGCGGCGTACAGCCCGAGCCATCCATATTTATTTATCGTCGACGGCGCAACCGCAATATCAAGCCATCTCGTGGCATCAAATCTAGGCCCTCGGCCTCATATCAATATCAGTATAATCACCCAGGCTCTCGGCCTCAATATCAATGTATCAACCAAGCTCTCGGCCTCAATATCAATGTAATCAACCAGGCTCTCGGCCTCAATATCAATGTAACACTGTTGCGGCGCGCAGCCCGATCCATGCTCAGTCCAGAAATCATCATAAGCCCCTTGGGCATTCGTAAAATAATAGTTCTCAGCCCGAAATATCATTTAGAAATATCATTTATGTTTTCAAATCTTAGAAAGATGGCTGAGTTTGCAAAACAGTATTTAAAACCTTGGACTGAGATCAAATGATATGCAAAATATGCAAAAACAGTGATATCAATCCCTGAAGGATTCAAATAATTGGCAAGAAGCCCAAATGTAACAATCAAATCTAAGTAAGGATGATTCTCAATTTAGTTCAAGTAGAAAACACGGTAAAAACATCTCTCGGGACGGACCAAGTCACAATCCCCAATGGTGCTCTACCCCACGCCCGTTATCCGGCGTGCAAGTCACCTCAATATAGCGCTACGATGTGAAATTCCGGGGTTTCAAACCCTCAGGACATCATTTACATCAATTACTCACCTCAAGACGGCCAAAAGTCTAGCTCGCTATGCCCTTGCCTCTCGAATTGGCCTTTTCGTGCGTCGAATCTATCCAAAATCAGAACGAATATGTCACATTATGCTGTAGGAACAATACCCAATCGAAAATAACTGAAAAACATCAAAATCCCGAAATTTGGCAAAACCCGAGCCCCGGGCCCACTTCTCGAAATTCAGAAAAATTAACATCAACGGATTCCTTATCTCGCCACGAGTCTATACATATAAAATTTACCAAAATCGGACATCAACTCGACCCTCAAATCTTCAAATCTTATTTTCAAATCTCTAGGCCTAAATCCCCAATTTACTCCTCAAAAACATGTAATCTAGTCGGATTATTCGATGATAATTCAATATTACGGAGTAGAAATAATCACAAGTGACTTACCTCAAGATTTCCCATGATTTCTTGCTCAAAAATCGCCCCAAGTCGTGTTCTTTCACAAGAAAAACGTAAAAATGAGCTAAAAAACAGAACAACACTAATAAAGCTCATTGTGGTCGCTCAAAGACCTTTCCGGTCGCTAAAGGTGCCAAATCTGGTCGCTAAAGGTGCACACCAGAACCTTCTGCACCAGCAATATTTATTTTCACTAAAAAGGCTCTAACTCCACCATACGAACTCTGAATTCGATGATTCTTGTTCTTATGAGTCACAAATAATGATACAAACATAGTCCTTCAATCGAAACTCAATTCGGAGCTCGTTTGCTCAGTGCGATATCCATTACGCTCGTTAAACAATTAACAGATGTTTCGCATCAAAAACCCAATCGCGACTTGATGAAATTAGACCAAACTTTCCAGATCAGTCCTATAATTCATAATCAAAATTCCGGAAGTCTCGAAATCAAATTTCAATCGCTAGAACTAAAAATGGACCTTTGGATCATTACGTGCTTATGCTCAAAACGACAAAAATCTTCCAAAAACTCTTCCAAAACTTATCCGAGCCTCATGTGACCCCGACCAAACATGCCAACACACCCATAACATCATTCAAACTTTTTCCAATCAACAAAATACCTCAAACAACATCAAAACCATCAATTCACATCGAATTCAAGCCTAAGTTTTCCAAAAACTTCCGAAACACGCATTTGATCAAAAACCCGACCAAATCACCTCCGATTGACATGAAATTTTTCACACACATCCCAAATTACATAATTAAGCTACAGAAACTCTCGGAATTCCATTCCGACCCTTGGATCAAAATCTCACCTATCAACCGGAAATCGCTAAAATACTACTTTCGCCAATTCAAGCCAAATTCCACACCGGACCTCCAAAACCAATTACGATCGCGCTCCTAAGTCATAAATCATCTAGTGGAGCTAGAAAAATCATAAAAATTTCGATCCGAGATCATTTACACATAAGTCAACTCTTGGTAAAACCTTTCAATTTCAAAGCTTTCAACTGAAACTATTCTTTCAAATTCATTCCGATTTTTTTTTCCTGAAAATCAAAACCAACGATCTACATCAGTCATAATACATAACACGGGGCAAGTCATGCCCGAGAACTAGCGATCAAAGTGCAAAAGCTCAAAACGACCGGACCGGTCGTTACATCCTCCCCCACTTAAAGACACGTTCGTCCTCGAATGTTCCAGAGTTGTTCTAGAAGCTAACCAATAGCTGAATAACCTTACCAAACACATACCCGGGGGTCCCACATCACCCTATCTCATATAGTTCCGATAGCACAATATAACTGAAATTTCACAACACAATCTAGCCCATAACCTTAGAACCACATTTCCATTTCCGAAATCATACACAAGGTCAGAACCTCACATCTATATTCAGAATAAGCCTGAACCAGCTGTAATAACCGATACCTACAACCTCAGGTGCAATTACATGATAGACCACATAACTCAAACGCCTGTAGTGATAACTTCTAATCACAGCAGTTGCACACAACACCCGAATACCGATAGAAAAACTCTTATCAACTAAAGTGTCATATCAACACTTTTACATACTGCCAATGCTAACTAAATCACGCGGTAAGCCATAACCATTTTCCATATCAACCATTCATGAAGCCACTTCTCCTTTGGCAAATGCTACATCAAATATTTGAGCCGAAGATCAATATTATCCTTCCAACATGCTGAAATCAAATCCGTTCGTATTCATTAATGATCCCACTGATCTCTTCTAATCCAACACATTATTTTGGTGACATGACACATCAATATAGGCCTAAGCCACCACTCTCACAATACGCGCACCAATAAGCAACCGTTCGAGCATACTCAATTCATGAAAATGACAAAAAACGAAAGAGCTGTACCTCAAGCTCACCAGTACCACCACAATACAAGGCTGAGAACCCGTCTCACATCATAGAAATATAACACACAAATCTAAACCGGAAGGTCATATCTCCATATAGCTTCGCTGCCATGCGCGACCCTATCCAGACACTAGTTCACATGAGACGCCCCAAGTCACCATGCTCAAAATCATCAACCAAGCGCAATTTGATATCTAGTACCACCAGTGAATCACCATACCCACGGAGAAGTACATAATACAATGCCATACCGGAAAACCTCACTATTGCGCCATCCGGTTACCCCAAAAAGGAAGAATACCTTAAAGAAAAGAGCCGCTTTGCAAGTTCCACAAGTACCACCCCAACGATATGCTATGGACTCGTCAATCACAGTGGAACCAAGATATATGAATAGAATAATAATAACCGGCTCTTCTATAGCTCACATTGACATCAACCTCACGAGCAACTTAGCTGCCAATAACATAATCCACCTGGCACGGTCATAGACCTCCAGTCCAAGCATATCATATAGAAGAAATCCAACAAGTACACATGTATATGCTAACTGAAACAAGATTCTCATTCTCCTTGACTGGAATAAATAACACTCTATATCGTAGGCATGAGCAAACTGCGCTGTCATAGCTCAAATTAGCAAGTTAACACAGAATTTGTAATTACCAAGTTTGTTCTGGAATTTAGCATCTTGGAAATCTCAAGTATAGTCCAGATAGTTCTTAACAGAGTTACGCATACGAGAAAAATTATACCTTAGCCCAATATCCCACTCTAGGCATATCATAGCCTACGTATCTTCCGAGCATTAATATTAGCTCAGTGCTTGCACACAGGTTCAACCCTCACATATATTCTCGCTCACAGCGCATAGTTATCACCATCAATTAGCTCAACTAGTGCATCCAAAGAGTTTAGATAAGACACTTACCTCAAACATGCCACAATCCCGAAATAGTATATTTTTGAGAATTCCCCGTCTCCAAATTCCTAGATTACATAAATCACCGTAACTGATCACAACCTCAGCACTCAATGACTGACACATCCCTTAAGTACAATCATTTCATGATAATTATTCTCAAAAGTTTCCTACAATACATAGCAAGATTGAAATATTGGCAGTCGATCAACCAAGTGGGTGTTGAAATACCAATAGACATTTGTTGGTTAAAATATAGTGTGCACCCTTCTAAGGTCTTACCGAGTAGTTGTAACATTCATCTAAATACCTCAAACTGACTATTCCATCCAGAACTCGTGACTTTCCCTTTAAGAATGAACTGCCACGTTGCACATGAAAATATTAATCATGTACCACACACCACGTCTATCATGCCATCTTGTTGCAAACACAAAATCTCATTAGAAATTTTTGGGCTATAGGAAAATTACATTCCGGTAGTTAGAAATCTTCTATTTTCTCCCATTTAGGAGGAGTTCGTAATATACAATATGTTCTGCGCACCGGTAGAAGATATCCGGCTCGAACTATGGTAAAAACCATCAAGAAAACTTTCAAATCTGCTCACACATACCCAAGTTATCAAAACGGAATTCCTCTGGCTTGACCAGGCCATGTAGGTCACCAACCCAAAAATATTTCCATAAAACATCTATAAAGCATCACAATATACGGTATATGAATCTGAAGCTGATGGCAAAACCAACACTGGAGATGTGGTCAAAGCTGTCTTGAGCTTCTGAAAGCTCTTCTCACATTCGTCCGACCATACAAATGGTGCACCCTTATGAGTCAACTTGGTCAAGGGCGATGCAATGGATGAAAAATCCCTCACAACTGGGATAGAATCGATACTAGTAGTCTCAGCTCCAACATCTAGCACAAACGCTAGATATGACAGACAACCCTTTCCAACTATACACTGGGCTTTCAAGAAAGAAATTACTCTGTTAGGAACATAATCAGTCATACCACGCCACTCGATCCGCGGTACACTCGGCATAGCCAAAGTAACTTTCTTAGCATGACAGTCTAGAATAACATGACACGGAAATAACCAATCCATGCCCAATATAACATCAAAGTCCACCATGCACAATAGCAATAGATCAACTCGGGTCTCCAGACCCTCAATAATCACAACACATGACCGGTACACACGGTCTACAATAACAGTATCACCCACCGGGGTAGATACATGAATAGGTAAAGAAGGAAACTCTCGGGGCGTACCCAAATAATGAGCAAAATATGAGGACACATAAGAATAGGTGGAACCGGGATCGAATAATACAGAGGCATCTCTGTGGCAGACTGGACAATTCATGTAATGACAGAATCTAAAGTAATAACATAAAAAAACAGGCCCGTCCACCGCCTGATCGACCTTAATCCCCGTAAGCAATAACTGACTCACCAACACGCCTCAAACTAGAACCAATATAGCACATAATCGTGCAATCAACTTATTTAATAGCAAACTCCCCAACTTGGCTCAAAGACATAGATCAAAACGCACTCAATAAATCATAACGCACATACTCTATTATTGCCGTAATACCATAGTGAGATTGAACTCACTCCTTCATAAGCTTGTGGAAACACAAATCATCTACAATTTTAACTCTTCTGCAATTCTTGCATCCACTCACATAACACTTAAGCCCACTCTCTAGGCGACCAAATTGAGATTTTAACGCATATTCTTCACTTGTAAATGAGATCTTCTAATAGACAGTATAAGAATCGCACCACCTTAGAACACTCCGCAGGAGAACCCACCTGTTTCACTTCTAATTAATATTTTTGTATACCTTCCACCGTCATTCACATTACACAATCACTCAGTCTTCCTGAGTCTAAACTCATACCGTAACATGAAATTTACTTCACTCCAAACAGGAGACATGAAAAGATTCTTCACGCGCCCATAACTCGGGGCTACACATCAGATCACAATGAAAATCAAACACTTAATAGTTCATCTATCATCCTGCTACCCTTCCTCGTCACCTCCATATCATATAGATATATCTCGCAGTACTAACATACTCCTCACGTGGCTATCCAACCATCATTCCCACTAATAGGGACAATACCATACATATAATTTCAAAACTCTTGCTCGCACAATCAGCACTTCGATGCTCAAGCCATAGGCAAGGATCCAGCCTCAAGTCCTCTAGACTGGCCTAACATCAAACTCACAGCGATTACGTCTCGCCCTTCGACCAGGGAATTACAAGCCATCAAGGCACATCTAATACTGAGCGCTCGTTCGCGCATACGAACACGTGGATGGAATTGTAAGAGTTACTTTTTTTCCAGCTGAATCAAGGACGCACGATAAGAATTCAAGAATATGAAGTTTTCCTAAAGGTTCTGCAGCCTCTCGAGGATAAATACAGACGTCTCCGTACCGATCCGCGAGAGTCTATTAAACCTTCTCATGACTCGCGAGACCTAGTAACCTAGGCTCTGATACCAACTTGTCACAACCCAATTCCCGAACCTGGTCGTGATGGCGCCTCTCATGAAGACAAGGCCATCCATTCAACTCAATTCATCCTTTTAAGACAATTAATTAACACAATTATAGTATAAACATGGTTTAATAATATCCAATAGCAGAAAGTATAGATAAAATACGGAAATCCAACCCAACTCAGCCCTAACCGGGGTGTCACAAGTCATGAGCTACTATAAAGTTTACTAAAATTTTACAAAGTATGGAATTAGGAACAAAGTCTGAAGATATCATAAATAATAGAAGAAAAGGGAGAAAACGGGTCTACGAACGCCATGCAGCTACTTCGATAACTCCGACGAAAACTGAACAGCAGAAAACTCGCTCTATGCCTCAGGAATACTTGTACCTGCACACATGGTGCAAGGAGTAATGTGAGTACTCCGACCCAGTGAGTAATAAATATAAATAATGACTGAAGGTAAGAAAACATGTTAAGGCACACAATATTCTATATAGAAGTAGTGAAATCATTTAAAATAACAATTCAGTGAAACATCATGTGAAATTTCTTTTAAACCAGTAAAACAGGTAATTTGGCAGTAAAATGACGAGTAGAAATCTGCCCCTCGGGCTCAATATCAAAACAACAAGTAGAAATCTGCCCCTCAGGCTCAGTATCAAAATAACAAGTAGAAATTTGCCCCTCAGGCTCAATATCAAAATAATAATTAGAAATCTGCCCCTCGGGCTCAGTATCAAAATGATAATTAGAAATTTGCCCCTCGGGCTCAGTATCAAAATAATAATTAGAAATCTGCCCCTCGGGCTCAGTATCAAAGTAATAAGAAGAAATCTGCCCCTCGGGCTCAGTATCTCAGAACAGTATCAGCCTCTCAGGCTCAGAATAGTATGAAGCAACCAGTCAATGAAATAAGAGCACATAATTATTATGGCAGATAATGCAGATAAGGAATAAATGCATGAGTGCAATGCAATGCATATGACGGTACCCTTTGGTACCCACTGCGGCGTGCAGCCCGAGCCATCCATATTTATTTATCGTCGACGACGCTCACTGGGGGTGTGTACAGACTCCGGAGGGGCTCCTACAGCCCAAGCGCAATATCAAGCCATCTCGTGGAATCAAATCTAGGCCCTTGGCCTCATATCAATATCAGTATAATCACCCAGGCTCTCGGCCTCAATATCAATGTAATCAACCAGGCTCTCGGCCTCAATATCAATGTAATCAACCAGGCTCTCATCCTCAATATCAATGTAACACTGTTGCGACGCACAGCCCGATCCATGCTCAGTCCAGAAATCATCATAAGCCCTTGGGCAATCGTAAAACAATAGTTCTCAGCCCGAAATATCATTTAGAAATATCATTTAAGTTTTCAAATCTTAGAAAGATGGCTGAGTTTGCAAAACAGTATTTAAAACCTTGGACTGAGATCAAATGATATGCAAAATATGCGAAAACAGTGATATCAATCCCTGAAGGATTCAAATAATTGGCAAGAAGCCCAAATGTAACAATCAAATCTAAGTAAGGATGATTCTCAATTTAGTTCAAGTAGAAAACACGGTAAAAACATCTCTCGGGACGGACCAAGTCACAATCCCCAATGGTGCTCTACCCCACGCCCGTTATCCGGCGTGCAAGTCACCTCAATATAGCGTTACGATGTGAAATTCCGGGGTTTCAAACCCTTAGGATATCATTTACATCAATTACTCGCCTCAAGACGGCCAAAAGTCTAGCTCGCTATGCCCTTGCCTCTCGAATTGGCCTCTTCGTGCGTCGAATCTATCCAAAATCAGAACGAATATGTCACATTATGTTGTACGAACAATACCCAATCGAAAATAACTGAAAAATATCAAAATCCCGAAATTTGGCAAAACCCGAGCCCCGGGCCCACTTCTCAAAATTCAGAAAAATTAACATTAATGGATTCCTTATCTCACCACGAGTCTATACATATAAAATTTACCAAAATCGGACATCAACTCGACCCTCAAATCTTCAAATCTTATTTTCAAATCCTTAGGCCTAAATCCCTAATTTACTACTCAAAAACATGTAATCTAGTCGGATTATTAGATGATAATTCAATATTATGGAGTAGAAATGATCACAAGTGACTTACCTCAAGATTTCCCACGATTTCTTGCTCAAAAATCGCCCCAAGCCGTGTTCTTTCACAAGAAAAACGTAAAAATGAGCTAACAAAACAGGACAGCACTAATAAAGCCCATTCTGGTCGCTAAAAGACCTTTTCGGCCGCTAAAGGTGCCAAATCTGGTCGCTAAAGGTGCACACCAGAACCTTCTGCACCAACAATATTTATTTTCACTAAAAAGGCTCTAACTCCATCATACGAACTCTGAATTCGATGATTCTTGTTCCTATGAGTCACAAATAATGATACGAACATAGTCCTTCAATCGAAACTCAATTCGGAGCTCGTTTGCTCAGTGCGATATCCATTTCGCTCGTTAAACAATTAACAGATATTTTGCGTCAAAAACCCAATCGCGACTAGATGAAATTAGACCAAACTTTCCAGATCAGTCCTATAATTCATTATCAAAATTCCTGAAGTCTTGAAATCAAATTTCAATCTCTAGAACTAAAAATGGACCTTTGGATCATTACGTGCTTATGCTCAAAACGACAAAAATCTTCCAAAAACTTTTCCAAAACTTATCTGAGCCTCATGTGACCCCGACCAAACATGCCAACACACCCCATAATATCATTCAAACTTTTTCCAATCAAAAAAACACCTCAAACAACATCAAAACCATCAATTCACATCGAATTCAAGCCTAAGTTTTCCAAAAACTTCCGAAACACGCATTTGATCAAAAACCCGACCAAATCACCTCCGAATGACATGAAATTTTGCACACACATCCCAAATCACATAATTAAGCTACATAAACTCTCAGAATTCCATTCCGACCCTTGGATCAAAATCTCACCTATCAATCGGAAATCGCTAAAATACTACTTTCGCTAATTCAAGCCAAATTCAACACCGGACCTCCAAAACCAATTATGATCGCGCTCCTAAGTCATAAATCACCTAATGGAGCTAGACAAATCATAAAAATTCCAATCCGAGATCATTTACACATAAGTCAACTCTTGGTCAAACCTTTCAAATTTAAAACTTTCAACTGAGACTATTCTTTCAAATTCATTCCGATTTTTTTTTCCTGAAAACCAAAACCAACGATCTACATCAGTCATAATACATAACATGGGGCAAGTCATGCCCGAGAACTGGAGATCAAAGCGCAAAAGCTCAAAACGACCGGTCGGTCATTACAGGAGGACTGCCAGGTTATGCTGGAAAGTTGACTGGGTTATGCCGGAAAAGAAAAAAGGGCCTCGGGTTGTGCCCGGGGAGATCCACGGGTTATGCTGGGATAATAGAAAAAAGGTCCTTGGGTTATGCCAGGGAGATCCACGGGTTATACCGGGATAAAAGAAAAAAGATCCTTGGGTTATACTAGGGAGGTCCACGGGTTATGCCGGGATAAAAGAAAAAGGGTCCTTGGGTTATGCCAGGGATTTCCACGGTTTATGCCGGGATAAAAGAAAAAGGGTCCTTGGGTTATGCCAGGGAGGTCCACGGGTTATGCCGAGATAAAAGAAAAAGGGTCCTTGGGTTATGCCAGGGAGATCCGCGAGTTATGCCGGGATAAAAAAAAAGGTCCTTGGGTTATGCCAGGGAGATCCACGGGTTATGCCGGGATAAAAGAAAAAAGGTCCTTGGGTTATGCCGGGATAAAAGAAAAAAGGTCCTTGGGTTATGCCAGGGAGATCCACGGGTTACGCCGGGATAAAGGAAAAAGATCCTTGGGTTATGACAGGGAGATCCACAGGTTATGCCGGGATAAAAGAAAAAAGGTCCTTGGGTTATGCCAGGGAGATCCACGGGTTATGTCGGGATAAAAGAAAAAGGTCTTTGGGTTATGCCAGGGATCGATTAGGGAGTGGAACCCTATAATGGAAAAGATTACCAGGTTATGCTGGGAGTGACTAGGGAATGAGACCCTATGTTGGAAGAACGTAGCTAGAGATTGGATACCCTAGGCTACCACGCTTTTGGAATTTTTCTTCTTCTTGCTTTCATTACCTCACTTTCTTTTTATTTAGGAGAATGAATGAAGAGTTTAAAAGGACTTCCCTTTTCGGGTCAATTTTTTTGCTGCAAAACCATTTTGGTTTCTGCGTGCCTTGCTTTTATTGCACCTGCTTCTTGCAGGGTTGTTTTGAAATGCACCCGTTTTCCTGTTTTCACACCAAAGAACAATTTGTCAGTTTGAAACGGTGGTTGGCTTTGTGGCCTTGATTGTTTTGATCGCTTGATCTCGGCCCAACTCTTTTGGTGATAACCTTTGCTACTTGCTGGCTTTTTTGAAGTTTGGTCTCTCTCCTAAAACCGAGGAACTCAAATTTTCAAAATTTCTCATGACGGCCCGCCCGTATAGGGCTTTGACCCTTCCACTTTATTCTGCCTCTAGGGTTTTTGACTTGGATTTCTTTTCATTTTCAATAACTCTGGTTTCAGAGCATCGGCCATTATGGCCAGCCGGGATCGACTTGATGCACCCGCTGAGGTTGGGTATTTTCTTGGACTTGGCTTTTATTAAGCGAAAACCTGTAAACTAATCTTGCCACCTTTTCTTTGTATCAGTTTCGGAACAGAGTTAGACCGAAAGGGATTCAAGGAAAAGTAAATAAAGGACAAGAAAAATGAATTTAAAGGAGAAGCGTCCCTTTCGGGAAGGAAGGAAGAACTTATCTGTGGTGCATGCGGGCTTCAATAGACATGACATGCTTCTTGGACTGGATGTCTGATCCTTACAAACTAACCCCACTTCTCATAAACCAATTGCGGCCCGTGTCTTAAAACCGAGAAACCTTTCCAGGATTCTTTCAATACTAATGGTGGTGAGGGGTTTCTTCTTTTCGATCAACGGCGCCCTTTGTGGGTTTCGCCAATCGACCTCTCTCATTTCTCTTCTTACCATCGCCTTATAGTTCTCTTTTACGAGTTTTCACTAACAATACTCTCTCATTTTCAATTTCTCTGCTCTCCATCACCTCAAGGTGCCCGTAGGTTTTCACCAATAAGACTCTCTCATTTTATTTCTCTCATTTTGATTGTGTTAGATCCAAGCAGCTATGTTTTCTAATTCCGATGCCTTTGCCGATTGATCAGAAGGACCTGGACAGGGTTCGGGTAAAAAGAGAATTGGATCGCATTACAACTTTGGAACCGTTCGGCGGGATCATTGCCGAACCATTATATTATCTGCCCCAATTTCACTTTTTGGGGAAAATTGGCTTTTTGTTTTGGTGTGACTGAACCCCAGGGAGAGGCTGCTTATGTATCCTTTCGGAATCAAGTCGAACGTAGTTCAGGAAAACATTTTGTTCTGTTGTTTCTGGTTCTTTTTTTTTCATAACACTTTCTGGTTCCAAAGAGGGCAATCAAAGAAGAGTAACCGACTCAAATGGTTTACAAAAGGTAGATAGTGTTTGGGTAGCGAGAATGAAAGCCTTCGTCATCCCAATCAAACAATGTTGTCGCTGCAGAAAGCCTAAACATAATACCTTTTGACTGCATCCGCATTTATAGCTGCTTCGGGATCAATTCCTTCGATATCGCCCAGATACAATGCTCCTCTCGGAAATATCTTTCTGATGATGTATGGGCCCTTCCAATTAGGAGCAAATTTTCCTTTTGCTTCCTAGTGATGGGGGAGGATACGCCTTAAAACGAGTTGCCCCACTTCAAACTTTCTAGGACGCATTTTCTTGTTGTAGGCACGGGCCATTCTTTGTTGGTACAACTGCCCGTGGCAGACTGCGGCCATTTGCTTTTCATCGATCAAGGTTAACTATTCCAGACGGGTTTTAACCCACTCACTGTCTTCAATTTTAGCTTCAACAATGATCCGGAGAGAGGGGATTTCAACCTCTGCGGGCATTACGGCTTCAGTGCCATAAACCAAAAGATATGGGGTGGCTCCAATTGATGTGCGCATAGTAGTGCGATATCCCAACAATGCAAACGACAACTTTTCATGCCACTGTCTGGAACTTTGAATCATCTTTCTCAAAATCGTTTTGATGTTTTTGTTTGCTTCTTTGACGGCACCATTGGCTTTGGGCAGATAAGGAGTAGAGTTCCGGTGCATTATCTTGAATTATTCACATATCTCTCCCATCAAATTACTATTCAAGTTTGCAGCATTGTCTGTGATAATAGTTGCAGGAATGCCAAAACGGCAGATAAGATTGGAGTGCACGAAATCTACCATAGCTTTCTTGGTGATGGATTTGAGAGTGATGGCTTCAACCCATTTCGTGACGTAGTCAATGGCAACTAGTATGAATCTGTTCCCCTTTGAGGCTTTCGGCTCGATTGGCCCAATGACGTCCATACCCCAAGCAACAAATGGCCAAGGTGCTGACATGAGATGTAGTTCCATGGGAGGTGCATGAATCAAATCACCGTGCACCTGACACTTCCAGACAAAGCTGAAACAGTCCTTTTCCATGATTATCCAGTAATAGCCTGCTCGAAGGATTTTCTTTGCTAAAACATACCCGTTCATGGGGTCCGCATACTTCCGCATGTACCTTATTCATGATTCTTCCAGCCTCTTCTGCGCCGACACATCTTAACAAGTTGAGGTCCGGAGTTCTCTTGTACAAAACATCACCACTCAAAAAGAAACCACTTGTGTGCCGCCTAATGGTTCTCTTCTGGTCTCCACTGGCTTGCTCGGGGTATTCTTTTGTTTTCAAAAACCTTTTGATGTCATGGTACTATGGTTGGGTATTTGGTGCTATTTCAACCGTATTACAATAACCATGCCTTTCCCGGATTTGGATTTCCAAGGGATCAATGTGGGCATTGCCTGGGTATGGCAGCATTGAGGCCAAAGTGGCAAGTGCATCAGCTAGTTCATTATGGCAGCAAGGAATGTACCTGAACTCTATTGACTTGAATTGCTTACCAAGTTCTTCCACATGTTGCCTATAAGGAATAAGCTTAACGTCTCGGGTTTCCCATTCTCCTTGAGCTTGTCGGATAATCAAATCTGAGTCTCCCATGATTAACAGTTCTTCTACATCTTGGTCAATTGCCATGTTCATACCCATAATGCAAGCTTCATACTCGACAGTGTTGTTTGTGCAGAAAAACCGAAGCTTGGCTGTGGCCGGGTAATGCTGACCGGTGGGCGAGATCAAGATTGCCCCAATTTCAACACCTTTTACGTTTAACGCTCCATCGAAGAACATTTTCCAAGCATTGACATCTTCGGATATTGTCTCAACTGATTTTACCTCTTCATCCGGGAAGTAAGTATTCAAAGGTTGGTATTCATCATCGATCGGATTTTCAGATAAATGATCTGCTAACGCCTGGGCTTTCATTGTCGTGTGTGTGACATATACTATGTCGAATTCCGTAAGCAGGATCTGCCATTTTGCTAGCCTCCCAGTGGGCATTGGCTTCTGGAATATGTATTTTAAAGGATCCAACCTGGTTATGAGGTAAGTGGTGTAAGCTTGCAAATAATGCCTCAACTTCTGAGCGACCCAAGTCAAAGCACAACAAGTTCTTTCCAACAAAGTGTACTTGGCTTCATAATTGGTGAATTTCTTGCTCAGACAGTAAATGGCCTGCTCTCTCTTTCCGGTCACATCGTGTTGCCCGAGGACACAGCCGAAGAAATTTTCCAAAACCGTCAGGTACAAGAACAAAGGCCTCCCTGGCTCAGGCGGGACCAAGACTGGCAGATTTGACAGATATTCCTTGATTTTATCAAAAGCTTCTTGACATTCATCTGTCCACTTGACTGCCGCGTCTTTCTTCAGCAATTTGAATATGGGTTCACATGTGGATGTCAACTGGGCAATGAACCGGCTGATGTAGTTCAATCTACCTAACAAACTCATAACATCCTTCTTGGTTTTTGGAGGAGGCAAATCTCGAATAGACTTTATCTTTGTTGGGTCTAACTCGATGCCCCTCCGGCTGACGATGAATCCCAAGAGTTTGCCGGATGGTACCCCAAATGCACATTTGGCTGGGTTCAGCTTTAAATCATATTTGCGCAGCCGCTCAAAGAACTTTTTAAAGTCCCAAATGTGGTCGTCCTGGGTTTTGGATTCGATGATTACATCGTCCACATACACCTATATCTCTTGGTACATCATATCGTGAGAAATGGTAGTCATGGCCCTAATATAGGTTGCCTTAGCATTCTTTAGACCAAATGGCATGACTCTGTAACAATATGTACCCCAAGGTGTGGTAAAAGTTGTCTTCTCCGCATATTCTTCATCCATCAACACCTGGTGATATCCTGCGTAACAATCTACGAAAGATTGTATCTCATGCTTGGCGCAGTTATCAACAAAGATGTGGATGTTCGGCAAAAGGGAATTTATCTTTGGGGCTTGCTTTGTTTAAATCTCTATAATCCACACACACCCGGGTCTTCTCGTCTTTCTTTGGCACCGGGACAACATTAGCTAGCCATGTGGTGTACCGGACCACTCGGATCACCCCCGCTTTCAACTGCTTCGTGACCTCTTCTTTGATCTTATCACTGATATCAGTTTTAAACTTTCTTTGCTTTTGCTGGACTGGGGGACAGTCTAGGTAAGTAGGCAACTTATGAACCACCAAATCAACACTCAGTCCTGGTATGTCGTCATATGACCAAGCAAACACATCTTTGAACTCAAACAGGAGTTGGATTAAGGCATCTCAGGTTTTTTCGTCTGTGTGAATGCTTATCTTGGTTTCCCTGATTTCTTCAGAACTACCCAAATTAACCGGTTCAGTATCATTTAAGTTCGGCTTAGGTTTATTCTCAAATTGTTCCAATTCTCGAATTATTTCCCTAAAAGCCTCTTCTTCATTGTATTCCGGTTCTTGGTTCATCATTTCACAGTTAAATAGCGTGTTTGGATCTGGGCATGAAGTCCGCAAGCATGTCATGTTATTTAAAGCCGCATTATTAGAACTGAAAGAAGAAATAAAAGAGAAAAAATAACAAAATCAGAAAGAATAGAGAAAGATGAACGATGAAATATTGATTTCATTTCTTGGATTTTGAAGATAACAGGCTTTACATTGAAAAATTAAAAGACAAGAAACTAAAGAAAAAATCTGAGTTACACCCCAAAAATAACTCATGATGCAGAAAAAGTGGCAGGACAGGTCTACCGGGACTCCCGCCTGATTGGGAATGGCGTAGCCTTCCAATTCTGCAGCCTGGCATTAGGTCCCATATACAACACCTTAGCGTGCTCGAGCCCTCCCCAGGTTGGACCATGTGGGTTTCATATAGTATCTTCCTCATTGTCCCACAGATCTCTTCAATCCCTTTGGATGTGAAGGCTTCATCTTCTTCTTCCTCATGGTATTTCGGCTTGACAAATATTCTGTACAGATGCGGCACCGACTAAGGCAAGACCCAACCATCATTCTTTCTATCATTTGCCCATCTTATATCAGCTGGGGTGGGTCAGAAACCTACCCCGAAGAACTTTTCACTAGCAGGCAGGGTGATGGGTTCAGCTATTCCTTGCAATGATTTCCCGAGCCTCTTCCCCGGTTAGAAATCATGTCTGATCATTTCTTTGGCCACCATGATTAATGCATTAGAAAGAAAGGGTTGGGGGCAAGGGTTTCCCTCTTCGTACTGGTCTGCGACCACAATTTCAAAGGCCTGATAAACTATGTGCTCACTCCCCTCTCTTGCTTCAAGACATGGGACTGATGGATCCCGATAAATTGATTGCTTGTCTTCCCCGTGGACCACAATCTCTTGATCTTCACGCTCAAACTTTACCATTTGGTGAAGGGTAGAAGGTACAGCCCTCGCTGCATGAATCCATGGCCTCCCCAAAAGAAAGTTGTAGGATGTGTCCATGTCCAGAACCTGGAAGGTTACATCAAAGTCTACTGGGCCGATGGTCAGAATCAGATCGATCTCTCAAATTGTGTCCCTTTTTATACCATCGAAGGCCCGTACATAGACATTGTTGGGTCGAATTCTTTCGGTCCCAATTTCCATGCGTTGTAGAGTTGAGAGTAGGCAAATGTCTACCCCAGAGCCTCCGTCAAACATAACCCTTTTCACGTAATACCCTTCGCATTTGACTGTCAGGTGCAGAACTTTGTTATGTGTGGCACCTTTTGGGGGCAAATCATTTTTGCTGAAGGAAATCTGGTTAATTGCGAAAAACCTTTCTGCCATCCTCTCCAACTGCTCTAATGAAGTCTCAACAGGCACATATGCTTCGTTAAGGGTCTTGATCAGTACCTTCTGGTGTTCGGCGGAGTTCATCAACAAAGCCAACAAGGAGACTTGTTCGAGAAATTTTCAAAGCTGGTCGATCACCTCATAATCCGCCATTTTCATCTTTTGAAAGAAGGTCTCCGCTTCTTCGGCACTCACGGGCTTCTTGGATGGGAAGCGCTTTCTAGTGGCATTTTTCACCTCTTCCAAATTAGAATATTTTTCAATGGGATTATTTTCTTGAACTTCTCCTGAGATTTCTTTGCCCTTATAGGTCACCACCATTTTGTTGTAGTTCCAAGGCATAGCGGTAGGATCTGTCATGGGATTTTGTGGTGCGCATCCAATAACCACGGGCTCATTCAGCCTTGGTGGATTAATTGTCCCCCGCATCACATAAGCCCCCTTGGCCACATACATCTGGGTTGTCTTGTTCAACTCGAATCTCCTAGGGGGACTCAAAGTCATCTGCTTTTCTTTGCAGCCTCACGGGACATAGAGAACAACATCTTTGAGAGGCGTTGCCCCAGTTTCGACTTCAACTTTCTTCTCTAACTTTGGAGGAGTAGTTTTGTTCTTTTCCTCCCCTTTGTCTTGCTTCGTGGCAGCTTTTTGTTTCTTTTCTACATCAGCAATGGCAATGATGGCCTTCAATGCTGGGTAAAATTCCTTATCCTCACAAATCATTCCGATTACTGGCCCGTTGTTGTGGGCCGGCAGTGGGTTGTTAGTCACATTGGGAATATCTTCATCCTTTAGCACTATCTTCCTCTATTCTATCAAATCTTCCACAACTCTTTTCAAAGTCCAACAATTTTTTGTATCATGCCCCTCAGCCCCTGAGTGATAAGCGCATCGGGTGCCATATTGGTAAGAAAGTGATTCTGGGTTTTGCCTATTTGGGGGTACGGGCTGCAACAAACCCATTTGGACCAATTTTGGGAATAGGCTAGAATAAGACTCGCCAATTGGAGTGAAGTTTGATTTCTTTGGCGGCTCCCGGGCACGAAAGTTGTTTTGTGGAGGTCGGGGATTGTAGTGGGCTTGGTAAGGAGGCTGGTTTCTGGGAAATAGAGCTTGGTTTCGGTTGGCTTGTTGTTGTGGTCAGACATAAGGTTGAACATTCATGACCGGGTATGGTTGAGGAGCATAAGTCATGTCTTAGTGGGAGTAATAGTGCTATGGGGGTTTTTCTGAGAAAAGGGATCTGGGAGTACGGTGTTTTCTTGCACCTGACGCTGCCATGGATGTTTCTTCCTTCTTCTTGCCCTTTGATACTCCTCCAGACCCACCCTAAATGGCTTGGGAGGTGTCTCTAATAGCAGATTAGCTTAGAACTCGACCTGTTTTCAATCTGTTTTCAACCATTTCGCCAATCTTGATGGCTTCAGCGAACGGTTTGCCCATTGCGAACATCATATTTTGGAAGTAGTCAGCTTCCTGAGCTTGGAGGAAAACCGTGACCATTTCAACCTCATCCATTGGAGGCTTTACCTTGGAGGTCTGCTCACGCCACTTAACTGCATTCTCTCGGAAGCTTTCCGAGGATTTTTTCTTCAGGTTTGTCAATGAGTTCATATTTGGAGCAATATCAATGTTGTACTAGAACTGCCTGACAAAATCTCTAGCAAGATCATCCCAGATGTGCCAGCGGGATATATCTTGGTCCATGTACCACTCAGATGCGATGCCCACCAGACTTTCTCCGAAATAGGCCATGAGGAGTTCTTCCTTTCCACCGGCTCCTCGCAGCTGGTTGCAATATATCTTAAGATGAGCAATAAGATCACCGTGTCCATCATACTTCTAAAATTTTGGGGTTTTGAATCCCAATGGTAGGTGCACATGGGGAAACATGCATAAGTCGGCATAGGATACATTTTTCTGTCCACTCAAGCCTTATATGCTTTTGAGACTCTGTTCTATACTCCTCATCTTCCTCACACTTTCTTCTTGCTCAGGAGTTTTGGTGGTCTTTTCTTTCCCCGCAGTGAACTCAAATTGGGGTGGCTGAGGGTAAGTAGGAAACTGAGGAGGTTCCATTTGGAAGGTGAAAGCTGAGGGGTCAAAACTAGGCCTAGGCAGTGTAGGTTGTGCCGTGGCCGAGCATGGGGGAGCGGTGAAGATATTTGAAGCTGCACCGGACATTAACACCTGGGGGCGAACCTCAGAAGGTGTTCCCACAAAATGAGCTGAGATAGTTGGGTGTCCTAATGGTGTGTTTGGGTGACTGATCAGAATAGTGAAGGCACCACTTGCTCTAGGAAAAAGTTCGGGGAACCCCAGGATTGAGCCATTTCTGAAGACATTTCGACGCTCCCCATTGATCTCATTAAGTATGGGTGCGAAGCCAGATTATCACAAAAACCAACCACCATTCTATAAAAACCTGGACTGGAAGAACAACATCAACGGTTAGTTTGAAACAAATAACAGATAAATAATCGCACGTTGGGGGTGTGATGCACCTATACAGTTAAATGTGTTTCTACATGTTTTGCAATGGTTGCATGCTTCATCCCGGCTTTACTTATTCTTTCCATTTTCTTCTTTCCATTTCCGCTCTTTTTTTTTTCTTTCCTTCTCCTTACTCTTTAAGGTTACGATCGAATCCTATGTAGATTGCCTACGTATCATGACCCCGCATGAATCAGACCAAGCGAAGTTCTGGGGGCAATAAATGTAAAAAATAAATAACCAAACATTTTGGGATTTTCAATTTTTCTCATAAAAGGGAAATACTCTGGATTACAACGATTCAAAACTAAAAGACTCAAAAAGGAAAACAACAGACTCCAACAACAAGATGACAATATACACCCAAAAACTGACTAACAAAATCAAAAATAAACTAACAGACTCCTACAGAAAAGAAAGATACGGACCCAAGTAAAAATTAAGAATACATTAATGCTCCTGGTGCCCGCAGGACATCATTCGGTCTCGCCGCGGGCCTAAATGCGAGATCCCCTTGCAGTTGCTCCAAATCACTCATAACTTGGCGGACAAAAGTCATCACTGCAGTGAAAAAGGTGGTATGAGTCATGTCTTCACACGCTTGGCACTTCATGGTAATGTAGTCAGCGATAGTTCTGATCCTCTCTCTAATCCTGCCTTTTTCCTGAAGCAACTGCCCTATCTGCTGATTTCGGGCTTCTAACACTTGAGAGTCATGAAGGTGTTGATCTTGCAACTGCTACATTCCTTCCTCCATTTGAGCCATCAAATCATAACAGTGTTCCCTATCAGCTTTGAAATCTTTAGCCTGCTTGGCTGCCTCATTCTCAAGGGTAGTCACCTTTCTTCTCAGGCTGGTGATTGTCCCTTCATACTTTCTCTTTATTTGTTGCACCAACTATGTCCGACCTTTTGCATTCTCTGCTAATTGAGCCCGGGCATTTGCTAGACTAGCCTCAGCCTTTTCTAGGTCATATTGGCACTCAAGGGTTTTCTTTTTCAGACTGCTTATAAGCCTTTCGTCCGCTCAGCTTCTCACCGGGTTTCTAGCAGCTATTTTCATCTTCCGGATTTGAGCTTTGAGGGATTCATTCTCTTGAGTTAGTTTTTTATTTTCTCCCTCGTCTGCGACGGCTTGCAAGCCATTTTCAAACTGAAGGTCCATGACTTGCCTTTCTAACTTGCTTATTTTAGCCCTGTAACTTTCTTCGTTTGCCAACCAGCCCCACTGCTCTTGCGAGTCACTAGTAAATTGTTGAACGTGGACTCTCTTAGCAGGTCTCTCAGGAATCTAAAATCTTTTACCGAAACAAACAATGTACTTAGGGTCCAGTTCACCTCTAGCTAGATCTCACACCATGGTCTTAGGTTCAAGAAACCTACATTCATTCCACACCTGGCGAATTCTCCCTTCTGGAAATGCGGCTTTTGGGCCCAATTCAATGACATGTTTGCCCAAATATTCGTCATGAGTGCAATACCCTTCAGATAAATTTCCATCCTGAATATCCCGACTAATACTCAGCAAATCCAGAAATCTGTGGGGAGATAGGTCTTGGTGACAATGGATATCGACTTCTAAAGTTTCCATTAAGGCCCGCATAACCTGCAACTTCCTCCAGTGTGGGTGTGAGCTCAAAGTTAGAGAAACGGAACACATTGCGAGTTGGGTCCCAAAAAGGTATTAATGCTTCAATTATGTCCAACCTCGGCTTGACGTTCAATAGTCCGACGAGGCCTCCTAGAACTTTGGCCACTATTTCTCTTCTGCCTTTTCCTAGATCATTTCACCACATGTGGAGC
Source organism: Nicotiana sylvestris (assembly GCF_000393655.2). Lineage (NCBI taxonomy): Eukaryota > Viridiplantae > Streptophyta > Magnoliopsida > Solanales > Solanaceae > Nicotiana > Nicotiana sylvestris. The sequence goes on along the minus strand of NC_091064.1, from coordinate 150,906,396 downwards.
TGTAAGGGGATCTCTTTAAGGACTGTAAAGGGTTCAATTTTATTTGTGCTCATCCTACACATTTATTAAGGTGATTTAAAACTTATTTTGACGCAAAAGTGATACTATTTTTCAAAATTTTTCTTTAAAAAATAAAACCCAGTTTTGCAGACACGGCCTTTCAGCACTTCGGGGAAGAAGATTTTAAGGTTGTGCCTGCTAACCGTACAAAATGACCAAAGGGCTATTCTTGTAAAAACAGCCTTCCAGCGCCCTTTTGGGGACATTCGGCTTATTTTAAACAAGAATGGCACCACCTTGCTTATTTGTGACAAAAATAAAATTTTGTTGTTTTTGGGCTATTTTTGCAAAAAGGGAAGTTGGACCCGATGGGGTTGCCTACGTATCCCACATCCGGTGAGAATCAAACTGGCGTAGTTCGGGCAGATGGGACGAAAATAAACCAACTATTTTTCAAACAGGAGTTTCAGCACATTTTTGGACACTGATTTTTTAAAACAAGTAATTATCTCTCCGAGCCCTCACATTGATTTTCTTTTTCCAACTTTTCTTCTATTATTCATAAGTCGGTCAACATGCAAATCTGAAGCGAATAAATGCACAAGTAGCAAGTAGGATGCATCAGGATGGTCTTTTTATTTTGGGTACACCTATCCTAGACAGACCCAACCCCTGTGTTGAGTCTCCTAAGTCAAATGCACGTGATGCAAACAAATTTTCCTACTAGGGATCCGGCATGTGGTTTTGTTATACTAGGTTTAAAACATGGGTTTATTGTTCTAGACCTGGCTTACCCGAGCGGACAACTCGAGCCGGGGGGGGAGCGTACCGGGAATACAGAAGCTTCACCGGCTTAGCAACTTGTCCGAACCTCATTCTAAAAATGGGATAAGACTATAGAAAGAAGAGAAGTCACACGAAGTGCACCCTTCTCCATGATTTAGAAGACTCAGAGAGCGGAAGGGTTACGTAAAAGTTTATATACAGTTCACAAAATATCAAAGCGGTAAAGCACTTAGCACATTAGGCTCAAACATGTAGGAAAATCAGATAACAGATAAAGCCAATCATAACAGCTATTTTAAGCTCGAATTCTTGAACCCTGAACCAGAGATTCTGGGTTCGATTCCCCAGCAGAGTCGCCAGAGCTGTCTCACCTCCTTTTTACACACCCGAAGGTAGTACAAGGGAGTTTTTCCACTTTAAGTGACATTATTCAAAATGGGATTATTTATTCAATTTTTGTTCATAGTCGCCAAGTCACCAGTTTATTTTAAATTCCAAATCTAGGAAGATTTCGACTTTCTTTTGAAGTCTGCGAACCAAAAATTCTGAGCAAGGAATTCTGTTAACCCGAGGGAAGGTGTTAGGCACCCCCGGATTCTGTGGTTCTAGCACGGTTGCTTAAACTATCATAATTGGCCTATTATCTGATTTTATTACATGTTTTAACCTATGGTACAATTTTTAGAAATTATTAACCGTTTTTAATTATTTTAAAGAAGATTTAACGTCGTTCAAAACATGTATTTGGATTGCGCCACATGAAATGCACCCGCAATCCGAAACACATCTTATTCAACGTTGTTGAGATTTGGATTTGGGTCACATGAAATTCACACCCGAGTTTAGGAAGGTAATGTTATTAAAATAACGCGCCTAAAGCGACTATGCATTTTTTTTAACTTTGCGAGGGCCATAGAAATTTGTTAAATGGTGTGCTTCGAATTCTAAGGATTTTAAAGAAATAGTTAAATAAAGGCCACGTATTTGGAGATTTTATTTGGTGCGGCGCACCTCCATTTTAATTTTTTAAGGATATTCAAACTAAAATTTGGAGGGCCATGACTATTGGTGTTACTAATATGGCTCAACTCCAATCTAATTAACGGGCTTAATTTGCTAGATGCTAAGTGCAATTAAATGTGTTACTCAAAACCATTAAAAGCTTATGTGAGAAAGAGTCAATTATCTTAAACAATGGGATTCGACCCAGTCCCAAATGGACCAGTAGCCCAACGAGAGAAGAACGACCCAAGTCTCATTTAAAAGGGACAGTCACGCCTGAACCCAAGGTCAAGCCCAAACTCAAACAAGGACGGTTTCAAACAATGAACAGGTCCTTAGTTCGAATCCACAACTCAACTCGGAGGCCAGTCGCTCACATTTTCATTTTTAAACTATTAAACCAAAGGGAAACAGAGATTACGACAAAAGCTTTCAAGGCTTTGGGCCTGAATTAGGCCCAGTCCTGACAGAAAGGAGAGCAACGATGGGTCTTGCCCAGGGATCGAATCCCTGAAGACCAAAACACAATTTCAAAACCCTATTTGAATTCGAGGCATCATAATATCTGGCATCCATGCTAATAATTAAAAATGACTTGAGCTATTCAAAGCATAAGTGTATAAAATTTCAGAATATCTCATGAAAAGCAATTTTTGAAATCTGATGAAGTAACACAACTGCCTAAAAGTCACTTGAACAGAAAAGGTTACTGAATTTAAACCTTGTTCAAACTTCACACTAAATATAACTAAACATGCTTGATTTTCACTACACATTTAGCCATGTAACAACTATCTAAATCAACTTAAAATCACTAACATTGCAGATGAAGCACCTCTCTTAACCATTCTCAAACAGAACTAAACCCACAATATAAAACAAACTAAATGGCTTCAACCTTCAACATTATGTTTAACCTTAACTATATTAACCTTATGCTTAACAAAACCTTCAACAATTTGAACAAAGATATGCATGACTCTCAAAACTAATCGTCATTTCAACCACAAGCTGAACTCAGGAATTAAACAGACAAAACCAACATGTGCTGCATAAGAGTCCTATTACAATTTTGATATAAACTTCGATAAACTAAGAAGGAAAACACGTTGAGCTAAAAATCGACAGAGCAAACTAAAAAAAGAAACTAAGAAGAAACAACATCTGATAAAGAGGAAAAATCCCCATTTTCTCTTCAACCAAAACGCTTCATGAACTGTGTTACATGCTTAACTCAGGGATGTGTACCTGGATGTAGAAGAAAATAGAGAAGATGAGTAAGGAACCAACAGCTAAAGAACAACAATCCACAGCAGTTAAACAGCTCAGCCAGATTAAATTCAAAAGTAACAGAAGGTAGCCTCACTCGAGCAAATAACAGAATTCAAAACCAAACCTCCAAACCCAATTTCAATCCACTTTTGAACTATCTTAACCAAGAAAACCTTTTTAGGGATTGAGAACTTCAGAAATTACACAAGATGAGCAATGGAACAGTGATTTTTCCTTAAGTTTTAGCCGTTTTCTCTTTTCTGTATTTCTTAGCTCTTTTTTCCAATATGAATTGATCCTCAAGTAACAATGCCTTTATAGGCAAGTTACTAGGGCAGCCTTAAGGGCTTAGTTTTTTTTCACTTTAGACCTTTCTTAGTTTTTTTTGCTAGTTAGTCCCTCATTTTCTGACTTGCTAGCCAAGCTAGGCTATTTTCAGCTTTCTAGGAAGCTTCGTAAGGTAGTTACTGCAAGATTCCCTAAGGATAAATTCCAAATTACCCCCCATAGCCCCTGAAATAACCAGATAGACCAAACGGGTATGGGTCAAGTTGACCCTGGGTTGAATTAACTCAAAACCCAACCCAGACCATGAGCCTGAATCTAAAGGCATTAACCCCAGGCCCAAATACAATCATAACCAAATTAACTGAAGCAAAACAAAAAACATAAGCAATTCGAGCAGCCTTTGGAAACTCAACTAACGAACAAACAATTTTATGGAATGGAAACTAAATAATAACGGACTGTTTACACTAATTAAAGAAGAGAAAACTAACATGCATGTAAAGGACGACTCTAAAACTAGGAAAACAAAATAGTTCAAAAGAAGAGGGAGAAGTAGATGGCAATGAAAGGTAAAAATGAAAGAAAAAGTAAAGAAGATTAACAAAAGAAAACTAAAAAAGAAAAACCTACAGTGGCTCAGGACGGACTTGAACAAACTTGAAGAACTCCTTCGATTTCTTGACAAGAACAGACTTTAATCGTATGTTTTCATGTGAAAACACATGAGTAAAGGCCATTACAGCCTAGAATCTTCAAAATGCCCGTTGGATTTGAGTTTATGGAATTTGGGCTTTCTTGTGATCCAATATTCGAGCAGTTTGAGGGGAATTAGAGGGAAAAGAGTGACAGATTCGGGATGAGGAAGGCTCGGGGGTTCTTTGGTGTTAGTCTGGGGTCGATTGGTGGTAGAGTCGTCGGCTTGAGTCAGTGGGAAATTAGGGCGGCTCTAGGGTTTCTGGGTTGTCTGTGAAGAGAGGGGGTGAGATGAGAGAGATGAGTTTGAGAGGGAGGGGGGATAGGCTTAGGAAAGATATATAACACATAACCCCCACTTCTCAGCCGTCTGATCAAACAACATCGACGGTTGAGATCGCGACTTAACAAAACGGGGTCGTTTGGACGGAGGGAGTTCTGGACCGGGTGTGACATGGGTCCTGGACCAATTTTAAACGGGTTTCAGGTGTAATTGAATTGGGCTTGGGAATTTTTAAATTTCTGGCCCAAAATTCGGACCCTTTCAATTCTTTCCCTTTTCCAATTTTCCTTTTATTTTAAAAATTCTTTTTCCTTTTTCAAAAATTAAAAATAAAACCTAAATTAATCCCTAATACAAATTATCCTATCAAATTAAATTAATAACTCTAAATAATAATTACCACAACTAATTAAATACAAAATTAAAGAAAAGTAACAAAATTCGAAGCTCAAAAATTAAAAATGCAAAAACGAGTTATTTTTTGTGATTTTTCCATTTTTGTAAAACAAACTAATTTACTAATTAATCTAAGAATGTAAAATTAAATCATAAATGCAATGCGTGATATTTTTTGCTATTTTTCATGATTTAAATAAAATTAAATATGAACACAAAATGCAAACAAACACGAAAATTGAGCAATTAATTCCTTAAAACCAAATAATAAAATAAAAATCCTAATTTTGGGGATTCCGTAGGAGTAATTCATGCGAGGCAAAAATCACGTGCTCACAGCTGCCCCTCTTTGCTCGGAGACACGAAGGGTTTTCAGGCAAAGATAAAATGAGCAATTATGAGGGATTTTTGCCCGTTTGACACTCCATGAGAAGCATTTTTGAAAAGAGTCTGACCGAACCCTACTTCAAAGGTTGCCTACATATCCTTGGCTATAAAGGAACCAGGTCAGTGTAGTTTTGGAAGTTTTGGTAGCTGAGACTACCAGGAAGCTGTGATTTTACTATTGCTGCTGTTGCTGCTGTTGCTACTGCTTGCTGACTTCCTTATTACACCAAAAGGAAAATCAAAAAGCTAAGCTAGCTAGGCCTACCAACTACGAGTTACAAAATTCCTATCTATAAATCTCCTGAAGCTTGATCTCGAGTCGTACCTGACTTTGCTGTGGACTCCGATATGAATCTTGATGCTCGTCAGCTGCGTGTGTTGGTTCTCTCTTCAGCTTTTGGATCAAACCGGGTCATGCGAAGCCTGTGACCTCAACAATATCATGAGCAGTCCGCATCTTTGTCCGTTTTAGCACTCTAAGTTCACTTCTTTTGATCTTTTCTTCTTTTCTTTATTTCGGATTGAGACTCATTCTTTTGGTCATCTCGAATCCCGTGCCTTGAGGTAAAACCTGCTCAGACACCAAAACAAACAAATGAACGAAATTTTTCTGCCCCAGTCTTTACTAGGAAAATTTTGTGAGTTAGTTGCAACACAAATCCAAGCTATCTCTTTATTGAAAGCAATAAAAATCAGGGTTGTGTATCCTTGGGAGTAGGGTGTGGAGCCCTAAATCGGGAGGACTGCCAGGTAATGCTGGAAAGCTGACTGGGTTATGCCGGAAAAGAAAAAAGGGCCTCGGGTTGTGCCCGGGGAGATCCACGGGTTATGCCGGGATAAAAGAAAAAAGGTCCTTGGGTTATGCCAGGGAGATCCACGGGTTATGCCGGGATAAAAGAAAAAAGATCCTTGGGTTATGCTAGGGAGGTCCACGGATTATGTCGGGATAAAAGAAAAGGGTCCTTGGGTTATGCCAGGATAAAAGAAAAAGGGTCCTTGGGTTATGCCAGGGAGGTCCACGGGTGATGCTGGGATAAAAGAAAATGGGTCCTTGGGTTATGCCAGGGAGATCTGCGAGTTATGCCGGGATAAAAAAAAAGGTCCTTGGGTTATGCCAGAGAGATCCACGGGTTATGCCGGGATAAAAGAAAAAAGGTCCTTGGGTTATGCTAGGGGGATCCACGGGTTATGCCGGGATAAAGGAAAAAGATCCTTGGGTTATGCCAGGGAGATCCATGGGTTATGCCGGGAAAAAAGAAAAAAGGTCATTGGGTTATTCCAGGGAGATCCACGGGTTATGCCGGGATAAAAGAAAAATGTCATTGGGTTATGCCAGGGATCGACTAGGGAGTGGAACCCTATAATGGAAAAGATTATCAGGTTATACTGGGAGTGACTAGGGAATGAGACCCTATGTTGGAAGAACGTAGCTAGAGATTGGAGACCCTAGGATACGACGCTTTTGGAGTTTTTCTTCTTCTTGTTTTCATTACCTCACTTTCATTTTATTTAAGAGAATGAATGAAGAGTTTAAAAGGACTTCCCTTTTCGGGTCAACTTTTTTGCTGCAGAACCATTTTGGTTTCTGCGTACCTTGCTTTTATTGCACCTGCTTCTTGCAGGGTTGTTTTGAAATGCACCCGTTTTCCTGTTTTCACACCAAAGAACAATTTGTCAGCTTGAAACGGTGGTTGGTTTTGTGGCCTTGATTGTTTTGATCGCTTGATCTCGGCCCAACTTTTTTAATGACAACCTTTGCTGCTTGCTACTTTTTTGAAGTTTGGTCTCTCTCCTAAAACTGAAGAACTCAACTTTTCAAAATTTCTCATGACGGCTCGCTCGTATAGGGCTTTTACCCTTCCACTTTATTTTGCCTCTGGGGCTTTTGACTTGGATTTCTTTTCATTTTCAATAACTCTGGTTTTAGAGCATCGGCCATCATGGACAGCCGGGATCAACTTGATGCACCCGCTGATGGTGGTGATGGGTTTCTTCTTTTCGATCAACGGCGCCCTATGCGGGTTTTCGCCAATCGACCTCTCTCATTTCTCTTCTTACCATTGCCTTATAGTGCTCTTTTACGAGTTTTCACTAATAAGACTCTCATTTTCAATTTCTCTGCTCTCCATCACCTCAAGGTGCCCGTAGGTTTTCACCAATAAGACTCTCTTATTTTATTTCTCTCATTTTGATTGTGTTAGATCCAAGCAGCTGTGTTTTCTAATTCCGATGCCTTTGCCGATTGATCAGAAGATCCTGAACAGGGTTCGGGTAAAAAGATAATTGGATCGCATTACAACTTTGGAACCGTTCGGCGGGATAATTGCCGAACCATTATATCATTTGCCCCGGTTTCACTTTTTGGGGAAAATTGGCTTTTTGTTTTGGTGTGACTGAACCCCAGAGAGAGGCTGCCTACGTATCCTTTCGGAATCAAGTCGAACGTATTTCAGGAAAACATTTTGTTTTGTTGTTTTTACTTCTTTTTTTCATAACACTTTCTGGTTCCAAAGAGGGCAATCAAAGAAGAGTAACCGGCTCAAATGGTTTACAAAAGGTAGATAGTGTTTGGGTAGTGATAATGAAAGCCTTCGTCATCCCAATCGGACAATGTTGTCGCTATAGAAAGTCTAAACATAATATCTTTTGACTGCATCCGCATTTACAGCTGCTTCGGGATCAATTCCTTCGATATCGCCCAAATACAATGCTCCTCTCGGCAATATCTTTTTGATGATGTATGGGCCCTTCAAATTAGGAGCAAATTTTCCTTTTGCCTCCTGGTGATGGGGGAGGATACGCCTTAAAACGTGTTGCCCCACTTCAAAATTTCTAGGCCGCACTTTCTTGTTGTAGGCACGGGTTATTCTTTGTTGGTACAACTGCCCGTGGCAAACTACGGTCATTTTCTTTTCATCGATCAAGGTTAACTGTTCCAGACGGGTTTTAACCCACTCACTGTCTTCAATTTCAGCTTCAACAATGATCCGGAGAGAGGGTATTTCAACCTCTGTGGGTATTACGGCTTCAGTTCCATAAAACAAAAGATACGGGGTGGCTCCAATTGATGTGCGCATAGTAGTGCGATATCCCAACAATGCAAATGGAAACTTTTCATGCCACTGGTTGGAACTCTGAATCATCTTTCTCAAAATCTTTTTGATGTTTTTGTTTGCTGCTTCGACGGCACCATTGGCTTTGGGACGATAAGGAGTAGAGTTCCGGTGCATTATCTTGAATTATTCACATATCTGTCCCATCAAATGACTATTCAAGTTTGCAGCATTGTCTGTGATAATAGGTGCAGGAATGCCAAAAGGGCAGATAAGATTAAAGTGCACGAAATCTACCACGGCTTTCTTGGTGACGAATTTGAGAGTGATGGCTTCAACCCATTTCGTGAAGTAGTCAATGGCAACTAGCATGAATCTGTTCCACTTTGAGGCTTTCGGCTCGATTGGGCCAATGACGTCCATACCCCAAGCAACAAATGGCCAAGGTGCTGACATGGGATGCAGTTCCATGGGAGGTGCATGAATCAAATCACCGTGCACCTGACACTGATGACACTTCCGGACAAAGCTGAAACAGTCCTTTTCCATGCTTATCCAGTAATAGCCTACTCGAAGTATTTTCTTTTCTAAAACATACCCGTTCATGTGGGGTACGCATACTCCCGCGTATACCTCATGCATGATTCTTCCAGCCTCTTCTGCGTCGACACATCTTGACAAGTTGAGGTCTGGAGTTCTCTTGTACAAGACATCACCACTCAAAAAAAACTACTTACGTGCCGCCTAATGGTTCTCTTCTGGTCTCCACTGGCTTTCTCGGGGTATTCTTGTGTTTTCAAAAACCTTTTGATGTCATGGTACCATGATCGGGTATTTTGTGCTATTTAAACCGTATTATAATAACCATGCCTTTCCCAAATTTGGATTTCTAGGGGATCAATATGGGCATTGCCTGGGTATGGCAGCATTGAGGCCAAAGTGGCAAGTGCATCAGATATTTCATAGTGGCAGCGAGGAATGTACCTGAACTCTATTGACTTGAATCGCCTGCCAAGTTCTTCCACATGTTGCCTATAAGGAATAAGCTTGACGCCTCGGGTTTCCCATTCTCCTTGAGCTTGTCGGATAATCAAATTTGAGTCTCCCATGATTAACAGTTCTTCGACATCTTGGTCGATTGCCATGTTCATACCTATAATGCAAGCTTTATACTCGGCAGTGTTGTTTGTGCAGAAAAACAGAAGCTTGGCTGTGGTCGGGTAATGCTGACTGGTGGGCGAGATCAAGATTGCCCCAATTTCAACACCTTTTGCATTTACCGCTCCATCGAAGAACATTTTACAAGCATTGGCGTCTTTGGATATTGTCTCAACTGAGTTTACCTCTTCATCTAGGAAGTAAGTATTCAAAGGTTGGTATTCATCATCGATCGAATTTTTAGCCAAATGATCTGCTAACGCTAGGCTTTCATTGTCGTGCGAGTGACATATACTATGTCGAATTCCGTAAGCAGGATCTGCCATTTTGCTAGCCTCCCAGTGAGCATTGGCTTCTGGAATATGTATTTTAAAGAATCCAACCTGGTTACAAGGTAAGTGGTGTAGGCTTGCAAATAATGCCTCAGCTTTTGAGCGACCCAAGTCAAAGTGCAGCAAGTTATTTCCAACAAAGTGTACTTAGCTTCATAATTGGAGAATTTCTTGCTCAGATAGTAAATGGCCTGCTCTCTCTTTCCGGTCACATCGTGTTGCCCGAGGACGCAGCCGAAGGAATTTTCCAAAACCGTCAGGTACAAGAACAAAGGCCTCCCTAGCTCAGGCGGGACCAACACTGGCGGGTTTGATAGATATTCCTTGATTTTATCAAAAGCTTCTTGACATTCATCTGTCCACTTGACTGCCGCGTCTTTCTTAAGCAATTTGAACATGGGTTCACATGTGGATGTCAACTGAGCAATGAACCAGCTGATGTAGTTCAATCTACCCAACAAACTCATAACATCCTTCTTGGTTTTCGGAGGAGGCAAATCTTGAATAGACTTTATCGTTGTTGGGTCTAACTCGATGCCCCTCCGGCTGACGATGAATCCCAAGAGTTTGCCGGATGGTACCCCAAATGCACATTTGGCTGGGTTCAGCTTTAAATCATATTTGCGCAGCCCCTCAAAGAACTTTTTCAAGTCCCGAACGTGGTCGTCCTGGGTTTTGGATTTGATGATTACATCGTCCACATACACCTCTATCTCTTGGTGCATCATATCGTGAAAAATGGCAGTCATGCCCTCACATAGGTTGCCCCAGCATTCTTCAGACCAAATGGCATGACTCTGTAACAAAATGTACCCCAAGATGTGGTAAAAACTGTCTTCTCCGCATCTTCTTCATCCATCAACACCTGGTGATATCCTGCGTAACAATCCACGAAAGATTGTATCTCATGCTTGGTGCAGCTATCAACAAGGATGTGGATTTTCGGCAAAAGGGAAGTTATCTTTGGGGCTTGCTTTGTTTAAATATATGTAATCCACACACACCCGGGTCTTCCCATCTTTCTTTGGCACTGCGACTACATTAGCTAGCCATGTGGTGTACCGGACCACTCGGATCACCCCCGCTTTCAACTGCTTCGTGACCTCTTCTTTGATCTTGTCACTGATATCAGTTTTAAACTTTCTTTGCTTTTGCTAGACTGGGGGACAGTCTGGGTAAGTAGGCAACATATGAACCACCAAATCAACACTCAGTTCTGGCATGTCGTCATATGACCAAGCAAACACATCTTTGAACTCAAATAGGAGTTGGATTAAGGCGTCTCAGGTTTTTTCGTCCGTGTGAATGCTTATCTTGGTTTCCTTGATTTCTTCAGAACTACCCAAATTAACTGGTTCAGTATCATTTAAGTTCGTCTTAGGTTTATTCTCAAATTGTTCCAATACTCGAATTATTTCCCTAAAAGCCTCTTCTTCATCGTATTCCAGTTCTTGGTTCATCATTTCACAGTAAACAACATGTTTAGATATGGGCATGAAGTCCGCAAGCATGTCATGTTATTTAAAGCCGTATTATTAGAACTGAAAGAAGAAATAAAAGAGAAAAAATAACAAAATCAGAAAGAATAAAGAAAGATAAACGATGAAATATTGATTTCATTTCTTGGAATTTGAAGATAACAAGGTTTACATTGAAAACTTAAAAGACAAGAAACTAAAGAAAACATCCGAGTTATACCCCGAAAATAACTCGTGATGCAGAAAAGGTGGCAGGACAGGTCTATTGGGACTCCCGCCTGATTGGGAATGGCGTAACCTTCCAATTCCGCAGCCTGGCGTAAGGTCCTATATATAGCACCTCAGCGGTGCTCGAGCCCTCCCCAAGCTGGACCATGTGGGTTTCATATAGTATCTTCCTCATTATCCCACAGATCTCTTCAATCCCTTCAGTCGTGAAGGCTTCATCTTCTTCTTCCTCATGGTATTTCGGCTTGACAAATATTCTGTACAGATGCGGTACTGGCTGAGGCAAGACCCAACCATCATTCTTTCTATTTGCCCATCTTATATTAGCTGGGGTGGGTCGGAAACCTACCCCGAAGAACTTTTCACTGGCAGGTAGGGTGATGAGTTCAGCTATTCCTTGCAATGATTTCCCGAGCCCCTTCCCCGGTTTGAAATCATGTCTGATCATTTCTTTGGCCACCATGATTGATGCATTAAAAAGAAAGGGTTGGGGGCAAAGGTTTCCCTCTTCGTACTGGTCTGCGACCACAATTTCAAAGGCCTGATAAACGATATGCTCACTCCCCTCTGTTGCTTCAAGACATGGGACCGATGGGTCCCGATAAATTGATTGCTCGTCTTCCCCGTGGACCACAATATCTTGATCTTCATGCTCAAACTTTACCATCTGATGAAGGGTAGAAGGTACAGCCCCCGTTGCAGGAATCCATAGCCTCCCCAAAAGAAAGTTGTAGGATGTGTCCATGTATAGAACCTGGAAGGTTACTTCAAAGTCTACTGGGCCGATGGTCAGAATCAGATCGATCTCTCCAATTGTGTCCCTTTTTATACCATCGAAGGCCCGTACACAGACATTGTTGGGTCGATTTCTTTCGGTCCCGATTTCCATGCGCTGTAGAGTTGAGAGTGGGCAAATGTTTACCCCAGAGACTCCGTCCAACATAATCCTTTTCATATAATACCCTTCGCATTTAACTATCAGGTGCAGGACTTTGTAATGTGCGGCACCTTCTGGGGGCAAATCATTTTTGTTGAAAGAAATCTGGTTAATTGCGAAAAACCTTTCTGCCATCCTCTCCAAGTGCTCTACTGAAGTCTCAACAGGCACATATGCTTCGTTAAGGGTCTTGATCAGTACCTTCTGGTGTTCGGCAAAGTTCATCAACAAAGCCAACAAGGAGACTTGTTCGGGAAATTTTTGAAGCTGGTCGATCACCTCATAATCCGCCATTTTCATCTTTTGAAAGAAGGTCTCCGCTTCTTCGGCACTCACGGGCTTCTTAGATGGGAAGAGCTTTCTAGTGGCATTGTTCACCTCTTCCAAATTAGAATACTTTTCAACAGGTTATTTTCTTGAACTTCTCTTGAGATTTCTTTGCCCTTATAGGTCACCACCATTTTGTTGTAGTTCCAATGCACATTCAGCCTTGGTGGATTAATTGGCCCCCACATCACATAAGCCCCCTTGGCCATATACATCTGGGTTGTCTTGTTCAACTCGAATCTCCTGGGGGGACTCAAAGTCATCTGCTTTTCTTTGCGGCCTCGTGGGACATAGAGAACAACATCTTTGAGAGGTGTTGCCCCAGTTTCGACTTCAACTTTCTTCTCTAACTTTGGAGGAGTGGTTTTGTTCTTTTCCTCCCCCTTTTCTTGCTTCGTGGCAGCTTTTGATTTCTTTTCTACATCAGCAATGGCAATGATGGCCTTCAATGCTGGGTCAAATTTCTTATCCTCACAAATCATTCCGATTACTGGCCCGTTGTTGTGGGCCGACAAAGGGTTGTTAGTCACATTGGGAATATCTTCATCCCTTAGCACTATCTTCCTCTGTTCTATCAAATCTTCCACAGCTCTTTTCAAAGTCCAACAATTTTTTGTATCATGCCCCTCAGCCCCTGAGTGATAAGCGCATCGGGTGCCACGTTGGTAAGAAGGTGATTCTAGGTTTTGCCTATTTGGGGGTACGGGCTGCAACAAACCCATTTGGACAAATTTTGGGAATAGGCTAGAATAAGACTTGCCAATTGGAGTGAAGTTTGATTTCCTTGGCGGCTCCCAAGCACAGAAGTTGTTTTGTGGAGGTTGGGGATTGTAGTGGGCTTGGTAAGGAGGCTGGTTTCTGGGAAATGGAGCTTGGTTCCGGTTGGCTTGTTGTTGTGGCCGGACATAAGGTTGAGCATTCATGACCGGGTATGGCTAAGGAGCATAAGTCATGTCTTGGTGGGGGTAATAGTGTTGTGGGGTTTTTTCTAAGAAAAGGGATCTTGGAGTATGGTGTTTTCTTGCACCCGACGCTGCCATGGATGTTTCTTTCTTCTTCTTGCCCTTCTCTACTCCTCCAGACCCACCCTGAATGGCTTGGGAGGTGGCTCTGATAGCAGATTGGCTTCGACCCGTTTTCAATCCGTTTTCAACCATTTCGCCAATCTTGATGGCTTCAGCGAACGGTTTGCCCATTGCGGACATCATATTTTGAAAGTATTCAGCTTCCTGACTTGGAGGAAAACTGTGACCATTTCAACCTCATCTATCGGAGGCTTTACCCTGGAGGCCTGCTCACGCCACTTAACTGCGTTGTCTCGGAAGTTTTCCGAGGATTTCTTCTTCAGGTTTGTCAATGAGTTCCTATCTGGAGAAATATCAATGTTGTACTGGAACTGCCTGACAAAATCTCTAGCAAGATCATCCCAGATGTGCCAGCAGGATATATCTTGGTCCATGTACCACTTAGATGCGATGCCCACCAGACTTTCTCCAAAATAGGCCATGAGGAGTTCTTCGTTTCCACCGGCTCCTCGCAGCTGGTTGCATTATCTCTTGAGATGAGCAATAGGATCACCGTGTCCATCATACTTCTCAAATTTTGGGGTTTTGAATCCCGATGGTAGTTGCACATGGGGAAACATGCATAAGTCGGCATAGGATACACTTTTCTGTCCACTCAAGCCTTATATGCTTTTGAGACTATGTTCTATACTCCTCATCTTCCTCACAATTTCTTCTTGCTCAGGAGTTTTGGTGGTCTTTTCTTTCCCCGCAGTGAACTCAAATTGGGGTGGCTGAGGGTAAGTAGGAAACTGAGGAGGTTCCATTTGGAAGGTGGGTGTTTGGAAGGTGAAAGCTGAGGGGTCAAAACTAGGCCTAGGCAGTGTAGGCTATGCCGTGGCCGAGCATGGGGGAGCGGTGAAGATATTTGAAGCTGCACCGGACATTAACACCTGGGGGCGAACCTCAAAAGGTGTTCCCACAAAATGAGTTGAGATAGTTGGGTGTCCTAATGGTGTGTTTGGGTGACTGATCGAAACAGTGAAGGCACCACTTGCTCTAGGAAAAAGTTTGAGGAACCTCGGGATGGCGCTTGGTGGCTCTCTTCCATTTTCCAGAGCGTCCCACATTTCCATAACCCGAAGACGTAGGATTTTATTTTCTTCGGCAGCTGCCAATTCTAAGGTCGGGATGCCTGAGATTGGACTATCATCCATGATAGGAATTGTTGGCAGAGTCATTTCTGAAGACATTTTGACGCTCCTCTTTGATCTCGTAAAGTATGGGTGCGAAGCCAGATTACCACAAAAATCAACCACCGTTCTATAAAAACCTGGACTGGAAGACCAACATCAACGGTTAGTTTGAAACAAATAACAGATAAGTAATCGCACGTTGAGGGTGTGATGCACCTATACAGTTAAATGTGTTTCTACATGTTTTGCAATGGTTGCATGCTTCATCCCGGCTTTACCTATTCTTTCCATTTTCATCTTTACATTTCCTCTCTCTCCTTTTTTTCTTTTTCTTTTTTTTCTTTCCTTCTCCTTACTCTTTAAGGTTACGATCGAATCCTATGTAGATTGCCTACGTATCATGACCCCGCGTGAATCAGACCAAGCGTAGTTCTGGGGGCAATAAATGTAAAAAATAAATAACCAAACATTTTGGGATTTTCAATTTTTCTCATAAAAGGGAAATACTCTGGATTACAACGATTCAAAACTAAAAGACTCAAAAAGGAAAACAACAGACTCCAACAACAAGATGATAATACAGACCCAAACACTGACTAACAGAATCGAAAATAAACTAACAGACTCCAACAGAAAAGAAAGATACGAACCCAAGAAAAAATTAAGAATACATTAATGCTCCTGGTGCCCACGGGACATCATTCGGTCTCGCCGCGGGCCTAAATGCGAGATCCCCTTGTAGTCGCTCCAAATCACTCATAACTTGGCAGACAAAAGTCATCACTGCAGCGAAAAAGGTGGTACGAGTCATGTCCTCGCACACTTGGCACTTCATGGTAATGTAGTCAGCGATGGTTCTGATCCTCTCTCTAATCCTGCCTTTTTCCTGAAGCAACCACCCTATCTGCTGATTCCGGGCTTCTAACACTTGAGAGTCATGAAGGTGTTGATCTTGCAACTGCTACATTCCTTCCTCCATTTGAGCCATCAAATCATAATAGTGTTCCCTATCAGCTTTGAAATCTTTAGCCTGCTTGGCTGCCTCATTCTCAAGGGTAGTCACCTTTCTTCTCAGGCTGGTGATTGTCCCTTCATACTTTCTCTTTATTTGTTGCACCAACTGTGTCCGACCTTTTGCATTCTCTGCTAATTGAGCTCGGGCATTTGCTAGACTAGCCTCAGCCTTTTCTAGGTCATATTGGCACTCAAGGGTTTTCTTTTTCAGACTGCTTATAAGCCTTTCGTCCGCTCGGCTTCTCACCGAGTTTCTAGCAGCTATTTTCATCTTCCGGATTTTAGCTTTGAGGGCTTCATTCTCTTGAGTTAGTTTTTTCTTTTCTCCCTCGTCTGCGACGGCTTGCAAGCCATTTTCAAACTGAAGGTCCATGACTTGCCTTTCTAACTTGCTTATTTTAGCCCTGTAACTTTCTTCTTTTGCCAACCAACCCCACTGCTCTTGCGAGTCACTAGTAAATTGTTGAACGTGGGCTCTCTTAGCAGGTCTCTCAGGAATCTGAAATCTTTTACCGAACCAAACAATGTACTTAGGGTCCAGTTCACCTCTATCTAGATCTCGCACCATGGTCTTAGGTTCAAGAAACCTACATTCATTCCACACCTGGCGAATTCTCCCTTCTAGAAATGCGGCTTTTGGGCCCAATTCAATGACATGTTTGCTCAAATATTCGTCTTGAGGAACGGTTTGAAATCTTCCTAGTTGGTGCAAAACCCTGTGGGGAGCATATGGTTGGATGCTCTAGATGCCCATCAGGAGGATATAACACACTTCAGCTTACATGTACACTGCTTCGGTGACAGGAAACCATCCGAATGCCCATTCAATTTTATCGTTAGTCAAAAAGCTTAAATGTGTAAACCAAGCTTCAGTACCTTCGGGGAATTCAATACCCACTACTCGGCTTTCAAATTCTTCAATGCAACTCAAACCGATCATACCATAATTCATATATCCAACCCGGTGACAGAGATGTTCCTGTATCCATAATTGTAGTAACAGATTGCAGCCTTGGAAGAACTTTCCCCCTTCCCGACAGATAGTCAAGGCTCGGTATATCTCGAATAAGATCAGGGGAACCACAGAACTGTTGGCTTTCTTGATTGCAACATCGACCATTCCTACGAGACCCACCTCTATATTACCATCTTTTCGCGGAAAGACTACAACACCGAAGAATGCTACAATAAAAGCCAAACCCTGCCTTGCTTCCCATTTGTCTTTATTCCCAGCATGGGTCAGACCAGTGTTCGGCTCTTCGAAACCTCGAGGGTTACCGTAGCGTTGATACAAGAATTGGAGAGTGCAATACCCTTCAGATAAATTTCCATCCTAAATATCCCGACTAATACTCAGCAAATCCAGAAATCTGTAGGGAGATACCGGTCTTGGTGACAATGGATATCGACTTCTAAAGTTTCCATTAAGGCCCGCATAACCTGCAAGTTCCTCCAGTGTGGGTGTGAGTTCAAAGTTAGAGAAACAGAACACATTGCGAGTTGGGTCCCAAAAAGGTATTAATACTTCAATTATGTCCAACCTCGGCTTGACGTTCAATAGTCCGACGAGGCCTCCTAGAACTTTGTCCACTATTTCTCTTCTGCCTTTTCCTAGATCATTCCACCACATGTGGAGCTGTAAGGGGATCTCTTTAAGGACTGTGAAGGGTTCAATTTCATTTGTGCTCATCCTGCACATTTATTAAGGTAATTTAATAACTTATTTTGACCCAGAAGTGATACTATTTTTCAAAATTTTACTTAAAAAAATAAAACCCGGTTTTGCAGACACGGCCTTTCAGCACTTCGGGGAAGAAGATTTTAAGGTGGTGCCTGCTAACCGTACAAAATGACCAAAGGGCTATTCTTGCAAAAACAGCCTTCTGGCGCCCTTTTGGGGACATTCGGCTTATTTTAAACAAGAATGGTATCACCTTGCTTATTTGTGACAAAAATAAAATTTTGTTGTTTTTGGGCTATTTTTGCAAAAAGGGAAGTTGGACCCGATAGGGGTTGCCTACGTATCCCACATCCGGTGAGAATCAAACTGGCATAGTTCGGGCAGATGGGACGAAAATAAACCAACTACTTTTCAAACAGGAGTTTCAGCATATTTTTGGACACTAATTTTTTAAAACAAGTAATTATCTCTCCGAGCCCTCACATTGATTTTCTTTTTCCAACTTTTCTCCTATTATTCATAAGCCGGTCAACATTCAAATCTGAAGCGAATAAATACACAAGTAGCAAGTAAGATGCATCAGGATGGTCTTTTCATTTCGGGTACACCTCTCCTAGACAGACCCAACCCCTGTGTTGAGTCTCCTAAGTCAAATGTGCGTGATGCAAACAAACGTTCCTACTAGGGATCCGGCATGAGGTTTTGTTATACTAGGTTTAAAACCTGGGTTTATTGTTCTAGACCTGGCTTACCCGAGCGGACAACTTGAGCCGAGGAGGGGCAGCGTACCGGGAATACAGAAGTTTCATCAGCTTAGCAACTTGTCCGAACCTCGTTCTTAAAATGGGATAAGACTCTAGACAGAAGAGAAGTCACACGAAGTGCACCCTTCTCCATGATTTAGAAGACTCATAGAGAGGAAGGGTTTCCTAACAGTTTATATACAGTTCACAAAATATCAAAGCGGTAAAGCACTTAGCACATTAGGCTCAAACATGTAGGAAAATCAGATAACAGATAAAGCCAATCATAACAGCTATTCTAAGCTCGAATTCTTGAACCCTGAACTAGAGATTCTGGGTTCGATTCCCCAGCAGAGTCGTCATAGCTGTCACACCTCCTTTTAACACACCTGAAGGTAGTACAAGGGAGTTTTCCACTTAAAGTGACATTATTCGAAATGGGATTATTTATTCAATTTTTGTTCAAAGTCGCCACTTGGGATGGTTTATTTTCTAGTGTCTCAAGCCACCGGTTTATTTTAAATCCCAAATCGAGGAAGATTTCAACTTTCTTTTGAAGTCTACAAACCAGAAATTCTGAGTAAGGAATAGTGTTAACCCGAGGGAAGGTGTTTGGCACCCCCGGATTCTGTGGTTCTAGCACCGTTGCTTAAACTATTATAATTGGCCTATTATCTTATTTTTGTACATGTTTTAACCTATGGTACAATTTTTAGAAATTATTAACCGTTTTTAATTATTTTAAAGAAGATTTAACATCGTTCAAAACATGTCTTTGGATTGCGCCACATTAAATGCACCCGCAATCTGAAACACATCTTATTCAACGTTGTTGAGATTTGGATTTGGGTCACATGAAATGCACACCCGAATTTAGGAAGGTAATGTTATTAAAATAATGCGCCTAAAGCGACTACGCATTTTTTTAACTTTGCGAGGGCCATAGAAATTTGCTAAATGGCGCGCCTCGAATTCTAAGGATTTTAAAGAAATATTTAAATGAAGGCCACGCATTTGGAGATTTTATTTGGCGCGGCGCACTTCCATTTCAATTTTTTAAGGATATTCAAACTAAAATTTGGAGGGCCATGACTATTGGTGTTACTAATATGGCTCACCTCCAATCTAATTAACGGGCTTAATTTGCTAGATGCTAAGTGCAATTAAATGTGTTACTCAAAATCACTAAAAGCTTTTGTGAGAAAGAGTCAATTATCTTAAACAATGGGATTTGACCCAGCCCCAAATGGACCAGTAGCCAACGAGAGAGGAAGGACCCAAGTCTCATTTAAAAGGGACAGTCAAGCCTGAACCCAAGGTCAAGACCAAACTCAAACAAGGACGGTTTCAAACAATGAAGAGGTCCTTAGTTCGAATCCACAACTCAACTCTGAGGCCAGTCGCTCACATTTTAACTTATAAACTATTAAACCAAAGGGAAACAAAGATTACGACAAAAGCATTCAAGCTTTGGGCCTGAATTAGGCCCAGTCCTGGCATAAAGGAGAGCAACGATGGGTCTTGCCCAGGGATCGAATCCCTGAAGACCAAAACACAATTACAAAATCCCATTTGAATTCGAGGCATCATAATATCCGGCATTCATTCTCATAATTAAAAATGACTTGAGCTATTCGAAGCATAAGTGCATAAAATTTAAGAATATCTCATGAAAAGCTTTTGAAAAGCAATTTTTGAAATGTTATGAAGTAACACAACTTCCTAAAAGTCACTTGAACATAAAAGGTTACTAAATTTAAACCTTGTTCAAACTTCACACTAAATATAACTAAATATGCTTGATTTTCACACATTTAGCCATGTAACAACCATCTAAATCAACTTAAAATCACTAACATTGCAGATCAAGCACCTCTCTTAACCATTCTCAAACAGAACCAAACCCACAATATAAAACAAACTAAATGGCTTCAACCTTCAACATAATCTTTAACCTTAACTATATTAACCTTATGCTTAACAAAAGCTTCAACAATTTGAACAAAGATATGCATGACTCTCAAAACTAATGGTCATTTCAACCACAAGCAAAACTCAGGAATTAAACAGACAAAACCAACATGTGTTGCATAAGAGTCTTATTACTGTGTTACATGCTTAACTCAGGGATGTGTACGTGGATGTAGAAGAAAATAGAGAAGAGGAGTAAGGAACCAGCTGTGAGCACGTGATTTTTGCCCTATATATGAATAATTCCCAAAATTCAAACAAAATAATTTTTCTTTATTTTTACAATTCTTGTGAATTTTGGTGTCATTTCGTGTTAATTGTTTGCATTTTATTTGTGCATGTTAATTCATATAAAATACAAAAAATATGCATTTGCATTTAGGATATAATTTTAGATTTTTAGGACCGATTAGGGGTTAGTTTGTTTTAGATCCGAACATGAAAAATTACAAAGTAGCTCACTTTCGCTTTTTAATTGTTTTAATCAAAATTGGCGTAAAATAGGTTTTAGATAATTTTAGAATTTAATTAGTCTAGTTTTGAAATATATTAGGACTTTATTTTAATTGTTACAATTTTATAAAATCAGAAAAATAATTACAAAATTACAAAGTGGAAAACAAAATAGATAAAATGAAATAAAAAAGGAAACAAAGCAAAAAGGAAGCAATTGGGCCTTTTTCTGAAATTGAGCACCAGCCCAATCACGCCCAAGCAGCCTAGAACCCTCCGGTCCAAGGTGTTAGATCAAAACGACGCCGTTTGGCGTCGATTAATCCAAACCGTCGAGGTTAGCAAGATCAACGGCTCAGAGGCGGGGTAGGCATCCTATAAGGTTATCCGAAAGTCCCCCCCCCCACCCCAATCCTCATCGTCTTCCTCAACCCCCATAAACCCTAGCCGCGCCGCCCTGAAAACCCTAGATCGCCGGTGGCGGCGCCGACGCTGATCACCCCCAAATTTACACCCCTCGTCCTCCTCACTCTCCTCTTTCCATTCCTACCATTGGTTTCCCTCGAATATGGCCGGAGCTCGTCGAATCTCCGATTGAAGTTTCCAGCCAAGTCGCAAGTTTATCCAAACCCGTCCAAAATCATACCCCACAATCCCCAGACTTCCCTCAACCCAAATCCATGACTATTTTCCTTCGAATCCTGGTGAAGTAGCTCGGATTTCAAATCTGAAAATTTTCGGTCAAAAACCTAACACAAAATCTTGTGATTTTGGGCCGTACTATCCTTAACCATGTGTTTATTGTGAGAACACATGGTTAGGGATATTACGAGTCAAAAATTTGGAAAGATTTGAGCAAGTAGTGATTAATCAGAGGTTTAGCTCCATTGGTAAGTTTTTCTTCAACTCTCGGAGTCATTTTTTTTATTTTAATATAGTCTAATATTCCCTTTTTCTCCTTCTCCCTTCAGTTTGGTTGATTTCTGGACATCAGTCATAGTTAATTTCGGTTTATTACTGGTTCAGGCTTGAATTTCATTATGTTAGTTTAGTTCATGTCGTTGTTTCTAAATCCGCTTCAGTTGACATTAGGATTTAGGCTCTGACCCATCGTTACCTTAATTGGTTAGTTGGATTAGTTGTTTATCGATCATATTTTAATGTCATTCATAGATAATAGTAGTTATTAATTTGAATGGCTAGTATTAATGTTAGCTCATGCTGAATTGCTGATACCTGTTTTGATCGCCCTGTTTTTATTTTTCTGATTGTTTAATTATTCTGGGTTTAGATATTAGTTTAATGTTGACGACTTCTCTCGTTTGATTAATGGATTGTTAGAATATGCATTAGGATAAGTTGTATTTTAATTCAATCTTGATATTCTGCCTTAGAGTTGGACCCGGTTGGTTATAGATGAGCAAATCTTTTGTTTTAGTTAACTTTAGTTAGATTTTAGTTGGGGTTAAAAGGATTGGGATCAGTTAGCATTGGGTTGTAAATTCCAGACTAGTAGAAGGGCATTTTAGGGATAGAAAAGGGTAGTTTCTTTAGGAATAGTAATTTCAAAGTAAGGGTAAGGGTAGTATAGTTATTTGGTGGGTAGAAGAGCATCCTAGGGCCTTCTAGAATGGTATTTTAGTGCAGATGTTGGCATAATATAGGGACTTGCTTGTTTGGCAAGTCACAAATAAAGGGACCAAACTGAAAATAAGGAGGGACTAAAAAAAAGAAATGATTTCCCACTCTTGTGTTGCCTATAAATTGGCATCCTCATGCTTGTAAAAGGGGTCTTCTTTTCTCAGCCATTTTTCGACTCAAAAACAGTTCCCTGCCACTAGCCTATTTCCAGTAATTCTTAAGTTCCAAGTCTGTTAGCTACCACTACTGATTTGAATGGTTTTTATCCAGTTGGATTGGATTTCGAATGTTGACTGAAAATTGGTAGACATCTGCTGGTTAATTGTTAGAGATTTTGGTCTGGTTTTGAGATTGATTTGAGTATTGCTCTTTCACTTTTTTTTTTGATTTCAAACTACTCTGGGTTGAAACTTACATCTCTGGGGTTGTGCATTGCATATTTGTTGGTTTGGTATTGTCACTGCCGCTGGTGACCTTCATTTCCTCTGTTGAAACTCCATTCTCAGGTACACACTCGATCATTGTATTGGCCCAGCTTGGAAATTGAGATATTGAAATAAAATTGGCCTTCCATTTGCCATCAGAAGTTTATATGTTCGATTATTTTAGCAAAAGTAGTCAATAATTGTTTAATATCATTTGATTTTGCTTTGGGTGTGTTCATTATGCCTAGTTGGACTGTATAAATGTTCTGTTAATTCTAGATGAACTAGTGGTTGGACTGTATGAATGTTCGAGTCATTGGTATTAGTTTAAACTTTCTCAATACACTCAGACTTGTGACTGTCACCTTTTTGTTATTCGTAGTGTCATAGAAAAATTAATTCAATTGTTTTTTTTACATAACAAATTCAGTGCTTTCAATTACTTAATGAATTTAGTAGGATAATTTAGTACCAAATTGGAGGTTGAGTGGTCAGTGCTCTACTGCAATCATGTTGAGCAACCTGAAGGAAATGTCTTTGATAATCTGTCTGTGTTAAATTCAAATGAGACGCTCTGCAGGCGTTGTTTGGGATTCGTTGCTATTCTGGGCATCACAATGGCATGGGCTATCTACGCCGGCTGGAGACTCAAACCTAAGTCCTTGATTAAAAGCAGGCTCGTGGTTCTACTTAAGTGGACGTTTTCCGTTTGGGCCAACCTTTGGCCCATGGGGTTTATTAATTTGAGCCCGTTTCAAAAATAGCAATTCAAGGTTCGAATGATAAAATCTGGGTTATGAGTTAGGTAGCTGGTTCAAGCTAAAAGGTGTGTCCTTTTGTTTGGACCCGGACTTGAACTCGAGACCCGGACTTTGATGTTAACCAATTAGGATCTTTCCTTTTTCTTTTAGAAACAAAAACAAAAATAGAAAATATAGTCGCTCTTAGGTTTATCCTTTGAAATGAACTGAGACGAGCCTCGCTCAAGAAAACACAAAATGCGGGGCCCTCAATAATTGGTTATCGAAATACTTAGAAATTCGGGACGGGCCGTTTAGCGAATTTCGCGGCCTTCCCAAAAGATAATGACGCGTTAGACCCTTTAGGAGCGTTTTTAATAAAATTACTTTCTTAAACTCGGGTGCACATTGATACGACCCAAGTCCAAATCTCAACGGAGTTGGAATGTGTCAATAGCCACGGGTGCATTGATGTGACGTGGTTCGAGACACATTTTCACGACGTTGCAACTCTCGTTAAAAATAATGATAAAAGCGGTTAAAAGTAAAATTGGCACATAGGCTCTTCATGTGATAAAATCCGATAAAAGGCTAAATACAACAATTAAGCGACCGTGCTAGAACTACGGAGCCCGGGAATGCCTAACACCTTCTCCCGGGTTAACAGAATTCCTTACTCGGATTTCTGGTTCACGGACTGTTAACAGATTCATATTTTTCCTCGGTTCAGGATTCAACCGGTGACTTGGGACACCATTCATATCTCAAGTGGCGACTCTGAATCATTAATAATTAAATCCCGTTCCGATTGTCCTTTAAATGGAAAAACTCCTTTACGCCCTTGCGGGTGTAGTGAAAAAGGAGGTGTGACAGCTCTGGCGACTCTGCTGGGGATCGAACCCAGAATCTCTGGTTCAGGGTTCAGAATTCGAGCTTAGATAAATTGTTGTATTTAATTGTATCTGATTTTCCTATATGTTTTATGCTGAATGTGCTAAATGTTACCGCTTTGATACTATCTGAACTGTATATAAACTGTGCCGACACCATTCTCTCTTCACCTCCGGGGATGTGCTTACTGGTTGAGACTCCCTATTCTGTTAGTGCCATACCTTGAAATAAGAAAGAGGCCGGACAAGTTACGAAGTCGGATGGCCTTTTGGTTCCCGGTAAGTTGCCCCCTCCTCGACTCGAGTTGTCCGCTCGGGTACACAATCTAGAACACCGACTCAGGTTTTGAAAATAGAATAATGTGACTTCATGCCGGATCCCTAGTAGGAACGCTTATTTGCATCACGTTGCATTTGACTTAGGGGACTCAACACAGGGGTTGGGTCCGTCTAGGACTAGCAACCTGAAATGAAAAGACCATCCTGATGCATTCGCTTGTGTTGTGCATTTATTTGTTCTGAACCTGCATGTTGACCGGTTTCTGAATCTCGGGAACGTTGGAAAATTGAAAGAAAAAAAAAGAGAGAGAAAAAGAGAGAAATAACAGTTAGGGAGATTAATTGATTATTTTAGAAAAACCCAAATACTGGCGAAACTCTGCCGAAATTTTGAGGAAAAAAAAAGAAAATGTTTTATTTTGTTTTACTAAAAAAAAAAGCAAAGAAAAAATAGAAAAAAGAGTCTTTTATTTTTGGAAAGTTGGTTGTTGAAAAAGAAAAGGATAAGAAAAGTTTTTGTTTTAGTTTGAAAAACATAAGTTGTTTCATTATTTGTTGAAAAGGAAAGGGAAAAAGAGTCTTTTATTTTAGTTTGGAAAATAGGTTGTTTTATTGCCTGTGGAAAATGAAAAAAAAAAAGAAAAAGAGTTTTTTATTTTTTTTAGTTTGGAAAAATAGGCTTCTTTATTTGTTGAAAAGAAAAAGAAAAAAAGAGAGTCTTGTTTCTAAAAATAGTTTTATTCGCTTATGAAATGCCAAAAATAAAAATGGAAAGAGTCATGTTTTAAAAATAGTTCGGTTAATTTGCCCGAACTACGCCGGTTTGATTCTCACAGGGTATGAGATACGTAGGCAACCCTCAACGGGTCCAACCTTTCCTTTGCAAAAATAGCCAAAAAATGTCAGAATTTTTATTTTTCGCTATAACAAATTGAGTGATGTTGTTTTGTCAAAAATAGCCAAATGTTCCCAAACGGTACGCCGGAAGGCTGACCTTGCATAAATAGTCACCTTTGGTCATGTTTTCATTTTATCGACCCTCACAGCCTTAAGTTTTCGTCCTCGAGGCGTTGAAAGGCTGTGTTGCAATACCGGGTATTTTGTATCTTAAATAAAAACAAGTAAGAATTGTGAATAAGCTAAGTAGAGCCATCTTGTCATAAATAGCCTTAAAATCTTTGTTCCCAAAGTGCTGAAAGGCCACGTTTGAGAATCAAGTTCTTCATTCGAAAATATAGGTAATTTTGAGTCGAAAATATAGATAGTTTTTTTTAGTCGAATAAAAGTTTTTTTTCTTTTTGCTTAAACGCTTTAATAAATGTGCAGGATGAGCATGATGATAAATGAGCCCTTTTCAATGATGACCAAAATCCCTTTTGAGCTGCAATTATGGTGGAATGATTTAGGCAAAGAGGGGTAAGACGAAGTGAAAAAATATTTGAAAGATCTTCCGGATTTATTAAACATTCAGCCTCGGGGGATATTATCAGGGCATTGGTCGCCTATTGGGATTCGGCACATAATGTATTTCATTTCTCAGAATTTGAGCTCGCCCCGACATTGGAAGAAATAGAGGGGTATATCGGAAGTGATCAAGCTCCATTGAGGTTCAAATACTTAATTGCTCCCAGGGCCATTACCGTACACCGGTTCTTGGATTCCTTGAAAATACCCTGAACAGTTCATCATCCAGATTTTGCAAAGGGTTTCTGCAGTTTCCGCTTCATATATGATAGATATGGCCACGTGGGCGGGTTCAACAATCCAGACTTTAAGCTATGCAGTAGAAGTAAGCGACAAAAATGGGAGGAACACAGACGGGTGGCTTTTATGATAGCCTTTTTGGGCCTCATAGTATTCCCAAGCAAAGATGGTACTATTGATTTGAAAGTAGCGGGGGTCGTCAGTACTTTGCAAACCATGGGGAAAAGCACTTTAGTACCTATAATTGTTACAAATGTGGATGACTGAGCATTTGTGCTCCCTCTCTCAGTTATTGAGTTATGGTTCATTTGAGAAAACTTGTATAGGAGAATTTTACACAAGAATCAAAGGGGCTAGTCTACCTGAAGGAGTCACGGCCTGGACATCATTATTTCGGAACCTCAATGCCAGCCAGATACAGTGGTTGCTTGGATGATTGCCTGTCGAAGAAGTCATATATATGCCAGCAGCCCGCCCGCATTTTTTGTTGATGGGACTCAAAAGCATCCAGCCCTATGCACCATATCGGGTTCTGAGGCAACTCGGGAGGTATCAAGTAGTACCGAGAGATGAAGATCTGAGTACCCAAGTGGTCGAAATTAGTCCTGACGGTCGGTTCCCCGAGGAAGAGGTTCGCCAAATCTGGAGTGAGTGTCAACATTTGATGGCGAACACTTGTGTGTCAGATAAGGTCAAAGGGGAAGTTGCCCCAGGGTATCATGATTGGTTCAGAAGTGACGTGGCATGTGGGAGACCGGCTAAAAGACCTCATCTCGAAGATTTTGCCAAGTCGTCCCAAGAGCAGTGGGATTGGTTAGCAAAGGAAGAAGGCTATCGAGTTGAGATTGGTAAACTGAAGGAGCAAGTTGAGAGTCTGAAATTCGAGAACAGTGTACAGGTTGCCGCGGATCAAGGTGAAAAGAACAGACTGGCTCAAGAAAACGAGGCGTTTAGGGCCCAAATCAGGCAATTGAGGATAACCGTCGATAAGCAACCAAGGAGTCGATCAGATGAGCAATTGATAAAAAAGCTGGAAAACGAAGTCAGGGAATGGCGGGATGAATTAGAAAAATCTGAGAATATCATGGCAGAGCTTAAAGCACAGTGGGCTACAAGAACAGAGGAGCGTCGCCAGTACTTGAATCAGTTGAAAAGGGACCATGAGAAAATTGTTGCCAATTTAAAGAGAAAAGTGGTTGCCCTTGAGGGTAAAGCGGTTAGGCAGGCTAGAGATTTTGGAATTGAAAGTGGACACTGTTACGACTTGTTGGCCCAAATGGAGGTAGAAGTGCAGCAGTTGCAAGATCAACACCTGCAGGACTCTCGAGCTTTAAAGACGTGCAGCGATCAGATAAGACGCTTGCTTATAGAAAAGAAGCAAACAAAAGACAGGATTAGAGCCATTGCTCATGCCATTTTCAGGAGATGCCGGGCTTGTGAAGACATGACCTACACTACTTTTGTCTCAGCAGTAATGATATATGTGAAGCGAACCATGAATGAATTAGAGCAGCTTGAAAGGGATTTGGATCCTAGGCCCGCGGCGAGGCCGAACGACGCCCCGCGGACACCTAAGTTTGAAGCACTAGAGTATGCATAGTCCGTGTCTGTAATTTTCTACCATTATGAGTCAGTCTTTCGTATGTCCGTTATCTTTCCAGGTCAAGTATGTCTGCAGTCTTAGAGTCTGTGTTTGCTTTTAATTTGCGTCTGTTAGTTTCATTCCGAAAAGTGTTTAGTTTGTAATAGTTTGTTTTAGTAATGAAAATTGAAAATTTCAAAAAAAAATCCTTATTTCCACCCTTTATTTTTGCATTTATTTTCACAAACTACGATTGGTCTGATTCGTGCGGGGTCACGATACGTAGGCAATCTCCATAGGATTCGACCGTAATCATAAGAAAAAAGAGAAAAAAAGAAAAACCAAAGAAAGAGATAAAGAAAGAAAAGAGTGGAAAAACAAAAAGAGAAATGAGCGGGAACACAAAAGAGAAAGAAATAAAAGAAAGAGAAGAGCACAAGAGAGGGATGAGGCGATGAAATTTGAAAGAAAGGTAAAAAGAAACAAGGAACGAAATGCCGGGATGACGCATGCAATCGAGCAAACGCATAATAGAAATGATTAACTGTATAAGTGTATTCATGCCAACGTGCGATTGTCAAATCTGTTAAAACTTAATCGCTAACAAAGTGGTTGTCTAAATGTGTGAGTTCAGGCAGGTGGTTAGTTGATTGGAAATTCTGGCAACTCACCCGTACAACACCCGGTCGAAAGATAAAGTAAAAATGACAGGGCAGGATTCGGAAATCAGCATCGTAGACCCTTCGAATGAAGTTGAGGTAACAGATGTGGGTGCTATGAAAGAAGAGATGAGGAAACTAAAAGCACAAATGGCTGAAATGCATCGGGCATGGTCTCAGGGACATCCGGCACCACTATATCCCGCTAATCCATCTTACATCCCACCCCTGGCTCAGGCTCAGGAGCCTACCACTCCCCACGCATCTTCAGCCTTCCTCTATCATGCCCAGGGCTATGGTACCACTGCATATGCTCCCCCAGCTCCACCCCCCAAACAGAACCCTCCCCCACTCATGGTTCCAGTCTTTGTGGCACCTCCCCCAGCCCCACTACATAGATCGTCCAGTGAGCCACTATTCCAAGCTCATGACACCCAATATTACCCTCCCGAACCCACTTTCAAAGCGTCTGAGCCATATACCTATTCTCCCCATTTTGAAATCACGGGAGAGGTTGAGAAACCGGTTAAGAATACAGAACAGGAGGAAGTGATTCGTAAAGTCAAAATCCTGGAGCAATCCTTCAGGAATATGCATGGTTTAGGTAACCAAGTCAGCGTCGCATACAAAGATTTGTGCCCTTTACCTGATGTTCAGTTGCCTGCGGGGTTGAAAATGCCGAAGTTTGACTTATATGAGGGGCATGGTGACCCAGTAGCCCATCTGCGTGGCTTTTGTAGAAAAATGAGAGGTGCTGGGGGGAAGGATGAACTGTTGATAGCATATTTCGGTCAAAGCCTGAGCGGATCCGCACTAGAATGGTACACGAGACAGGACCCCGGCCGATGGTATACATGGGATGATTTGGCACAGGCATTCATTGGCCATTTTCAATATAACCTTGAGATAGTCCCCGATCGTCTGTTATTGTTGAAACTAGAAAAGAAGCCTGGGGAAAGTTTTAGAGAGTTTGGTTTCCGCTGGAGGGAACAAGCAGCAAGGGTTGATCCTCCAATGAGGGAGAGTGAGATGGTAGATTACTTCTTGCAAACATTGGAGCCTACCTATTTTGGTCATCTGGTGACATCTGTCGGAAAGTCGTTTAATGAAGTGGTAAAGATGGGAGCCATGATTGAAGAGGGATTGAAATCTAACAAGATCTTGAGCTACTCGGCATTGAAAGCAACCACCCAGGCCATCTAAAGCGGTATTGGTGGTGTGCTTGGAAAGAAGAAGAAGGAAGAAGTTGCTACGGTTGAAGCTAGTGCTTGGTCCAGGCCCAATAACCCTCCATTCTACTATAACCAACCCAGACCCCACCACCCAAACTACCAATATACCCCATATGGCCCACCGCAACACTACTATCCATCACCAGAACCACACTTTTCTATTCACCACGCCCAGACCTCACTCAGCCTCTGGTGCACTCACAATGGCGTGCACCGAATCCTCAAAACACACATCCACCCCCACAAAACATCTATCCACCTCCCAGTGCAAACAGACCAGGAACCAGCTTTCGCCCAAACCAAGCTTTTAGAAGTGAAAGGCCCCAAACAGAAAAACATTTACTCCGCTGGGAGAATCTTACACCGCTCTCTTCCATAGATTGAAACAGTTAGGAATGTTGACCTCAATTGAGTCCAAAGCACCAAACCCCCTTCCAGAAACCTGGACCATTCTGTTAGCTGCGAGTATTGCTCAGGGATGCCGGGGCACGATACTGAAAAATGTTGGAAGTTGAAAAACGCAATACAAGAACTCATTGATAATCGCCGTATTGAAGTACAGGCTCCAGAGGCCCCAAACATCAATCAAAATCCGTTACCAGCGCATTATGAAGCCAACATGATCGAACTGATACATAAGGGAACAGAGCCTAAAAACCCTCGCAGGTGGTTATGGTGATTCATTCTACGGAAGCCAAGGTCAAAGAAAAGACAGTGAGCGCAAGGCCAGTGGTTCAGCTAAAAGCAATAAAAGATAAGCCAGTGTTGGTAATGGGAAAAGGACCATTTGTTGCTGCAAAAAGCCAGAGCCAGTTAAGTTAGTGGTACCAGGGTCATCATCTGCACCCGTGGTTATTGTGAAAGGGGCCTACGTAGAACCAGTTGTCATAAAATCGGTAGTCCAATTACCCGTGGTTGATAGCAAAGTCGTACCGTGGAAATATTACAAGGTAGTGGTGACATACAAAGGAAAGGAAATTGAGGAAGAGAGTTATGAAGCACAAGGGCTAACTCGGTCGGGACGTTGTTTTGCTCCCGAAGAGTTGAGAAAGGCTAAGGGCGCTAAAGACAATCCAGTGCTAGTCAAAAAAGTGGTGACGGAAGAAGAGGAAGAAGAGTTTCTGAAAAAGATGAAAGTGCAAGATTATTCCATTGTTGAACAATTGAGAAAAATACCGGCCCAAATCTCGTTGTTGTCATTATTGATCCATTCTAACGAGCATTGCCGAGCTTTGATGAAGATATTGAATGAAGCTCATGTGCCCGACAAAATTTCAGTGAACCATCTGGAGACAATTGCCAACAAGATCTTTGAAGTGAACAGGGTAGCATTTTCTGATGATGAATTGCCTGTGGAAGGCACAGAACACAATAAAGCTCTCTACTTGACGGTCAAGTGTGAAGGTTCAATGGTTACTCGGGCACTGATCGATAACGGGTCGAGTGCTAATATTTGCACGTTGTCCACATTGAACAAGTTGAAGATTGATGATGATAAAATCCGCAAAAATAGCATTTGTGTTTGAGGGTTCGACGGAGGGGGAACAAACACAGTAGGGGATATTGTACTCGAATTGACTATTGGCCCGGTCGAGTTCACTATGGAATTTCAGGTGTTGGATGCTGCAGTGTCCTACAATCTTTTGTTGGGTCGACCATGGATCCACGCGGCCAAAGCAGTGCCTTCCACATTGCACCAAATGGTCAAGTTCGAGTGGGATAGACAAGAAATTGTGTTATATGGGGAAGATCCCACATGCGCCATGAGTGATGCCATTGTGCCCTTTATAGAAACTGAACATGATAAGGGACCATGGGTTTATCAGGTCTTCGACACGGTCCCGGTGAGCAGAGTGCCCGAGGGTAAAAGCATTCAATGTCCCAGAATGGCAGCTGCGACCGTCATGGTAGTATCAGAAATGCTGAGTAACGGGTTCGTGCCAGGGAATGGTCTGGGGGCTGAACTTTAGGGCATTATTCAACCTGTTTCTCTGCCCAAAAATTTGGACACCTTCGGATTGGGGTTCAAACCAACAGCGGCAGATGTTAGAAGGGCTCGTAAATTGAAAAAGAAAGCTTGGGTTCTCCCCAAACCGGTTCCGCGCTTGTCCAGGTCTTTCGTCAGGCCGGGTAGCAAGAAGCAATCATTGGCAAAGGTGTCAGGTTCACTGATTGGGGCAGAGGGGAACTTGGATAAGGTGTTCAAGAGAGTATTTGCTGAAGTGAACATGGTTGGAGCCGGGGAAGGGTCAAGCGGAGCAGATATACAGTACATCGGAGCACATGCTAACATTAACAATTGGGAAGCTACTCCTCTTCCAATTCGGAGGGAGTCGTGGTAGTGGGTTTTGTTTTCCTTTTGTCACCTGGATTATTCCAGGGTTTGTAATCCAGTTGCTATGTTTCGTCCGTTTGGATGAGTTAAAACCTTGTTATCTTTACATTCAATGAAATGCAATTTTCTTTGTTCCTAATTTTGTTTCCATTTTTTTTTCTTTTCTTTTGTACAGTTCTTTTTATGCTGATATTAATGATATGACATGCATGAGGAATCTTCGGCCCAGTTTTAAAAGCCAATCTAGCTCAGAAGTAATAATATAAGAAATCGAGTGTGATGATGGGGTGGATTGTAACAATGATGAAGCTTATGAGGAAATTAGTAAAGAATTAAGTCATTTTGAAGAAAAACCCAAACCTAACCTAAATGACACAGAAGCAGTTAATCTAGGGGACCAAGACAATGTGCGGGAAACTAAAGTAAGTGTTCATCTGGAGCCACAACTCAAGGAGGAGATAATTAAAGTATTGCATGAGTACAAAGATGTTTTTGCATGGTCATATGATGATATGCCAGGTCTAAGCACCGATTTGGTGGTTCATAAATTACCCACTGATCCGGCACTCCTCCCTGTCAAGCAGAAGTTGAGAAAGTTCAAAACGGACATAAGTGTGAAGATCAAAGAAGAGATTACCAAGCAGTTTGAGGCAAAGGTCATTCAGGTTACACGATACCCCACTTGGTTAGCTAATGTCGTGCCTGTGCCGAAGAAAGATGGCAAGACCAGGGTGTGTGTCGATTATCGAGATCTTAACAAGGCAAGTCCAAAAGATAATTTCCCACTGCCCAACATCCATATACTGATTGACAATTGTGCCAAACATGATATTGGCTCTTTTGTGGATTGTTACGCGGGTTATCATCAGATTCTAATGGACGAGGAAGATGTAGAAAAGACGGCATTCATCACGCTGTGGGGAACGTATTATTATCGGGTCATGTCGTTTGGTTTGAAATATGTTGGGGCAACTTATATAAGGGCCATGACAACCATATTCCATGATATGATACACAAAGAAATCGAGGTGTATGTGGATGACGTGATCGTGAAATCTAGACAGCAATCCGACCATATCAGAGATTTGAGAAAGTTCTTTCAAAGGCTTCGCAGGTACAATCTTAAGCTCAATCCTGCAAAGTGTGCTTTAGGGGTGCCATCTGGGAAGTTGTTGGGGTTTATAGTCAGCCGGCGGGGTATTGAATTAGACCCGTCGAAGATCAAAGCTATTCAGGAACTGCCACCTCCAAGAAACAAAACCGAGGTGATGAGTTTGTTGGGAAGATTGAACTATATCAGCACGTTCATTGCTCAGCTCACGACAACTTGTGAGCCGATTTTCAAATTGTTGAAAAAAGACGTTGTGGTCAAATGGACTGATGAATGTCAGGAGGCTTTTGATAAGATAAAGGGGTATTTGTCGAACCCACCCGTGTTGGTCCCGCCCGAACTAGGGAGGCCCTTAATTCTATATCTGACGGTTTTGGATAATTCATTCGGTTGTGTACTGGGGCAGCACGATGTTACGGGTAGAAAGGAGCAGGCTATCTACTATCTCAGCAAGAAGTTCACATCTCACGAGGTTAAGTATACTCATCTGGAAAGGACATGTTGCGCTCTAACTTGGGTGGCACAGAAGTTGAAACATTATTTGTCATCCTACACTACTTACCTCATATCTCGCTTGGACCCGTTGAAGTATATTTTTCAGAAGCCCATGCCCACAGGGAGGCTTGCAAAGTGGCAGATCTTGCTTACAGAGTTCGACATTATCTATGTGACACGGACTGCGATGAAAGCACAGGCACTAGCCGATCATTTGGCTGAGAACCCCATCGATGAAGATTATGAACCTTTGAAAACTTATTTCCCTTATGAAGAGGTGATGTACATTGATGAATTGGAACAAGCCGAGAAGCCGGGATGGAAACTTTTCTTTGATGGGGCTGCAAATATGAAAGGTGTGGGAATAGGAGCGTTACTTATTTCTGAAACCGGTCAGCATTACCCTGTTACAGCTCGGCTTCGTTTCTACTGTACGAACAACATGGCAGAATATGAGGCGTGTATATTGGGATTGAGATTAGCTGTGGATATGGGCGTACGGGAAGTCTTGGTCATGGGTGACTCGGACCTACTGGTACACCAAATTCAAGGAGAATGGGAAACACGGGATTTGAAGCTTATACCGTATCGGCTGTGTCTACATGAGCTTTGTCAACGGTTTCAGGCCATAGAATTCAGGCACATTCCAAGGATTCATAATGAGGTTGCCGACGCTTTGGCTACTTTGGCGTCGATGTTGCATCATCCAGATAAGGCTTATGTTGATCCATTGCAGATTCAGGTCCGTGATCAGCATGCTTACTGTAATATGATAGAAGAGGAAATTGACGGCGAGCCGTGGTTCCATGATATCAAAGAGTACATTAGGGTGGGAGTATATCCGATACAGGCTACCGGTGATCAGAAAAGAACGATTCGGAGATTAGCAAGCGGGTTTTTCTTTAGTGGAGGAGTGTTGTACAAAAGAACTCCAGACCTCGGGTTGTTGAGATGCATGGATGCAAGACAGGCCACATCTATCATGACTGAGGTACATTCCGGAGTTTGTGGACCGCATATGAGTGGGTACGTTCTAGCAAAAAAAATTCTTCGAGCAGGTTATTATTGGCTCACGATGGAGCGGGATTGTATCAGTTTTGTGCGTAAGTGTCATTAGTGCCAAGTGCATGGAGATTTGATTCATTCTCCACCATCAGAATTACATACGATGTCTGCAACATGGCCTTTTGTTGCATGGGGCATGGATGTTATTGGGCCAATTGATCCAGCAGCGTCAAATGGGCACAGGTTTATTCTGCTAGCTATAGACTATTTTACCAAATGGGTGGAAGCTAAGACATTCAAGTCTGTGACTAAGAAAGCTATAGTCGACTTCGTGCACTCAAATATCATCTGTCGGTTTGGGATTCCGAAGGTAATCATCACGGATAATGGAGCTAATCTTAATAGTCAATTGATGAAGGAGACATGTGAGCAGTTTAAGATTACCCATAGGCATTCTACTCCATACTGTCCCAAGGGAAATGGTGCGGTTGAAGCAGCCAATAAGAATATAAAGAAAATACTCCGGAAGATGGTTGAAGGGTCTAGACAGTGGCATGAGAAATTACCGTTTGCATTGTTAGGGTACCGCACCACCATTCATACCTCGATGGGGGCGACTCCTTATTCATTGGTGTATGGCACCGAGGCAGTAATACCTGTAGAGGTGGAAATCCCGTCTCTGCGAATTGTTGCAGAGGCCGAGATCGATGATGATGAATGGGTGAAAAGCCATCTTGAGCAGTTGAATTTGATTGACGAGAAGAGATTGGCATCAGTGTGTCATGGTCAACTGTACCAACGAAGAATGGCAAGAGCATACAACAAGAAAGTGCGTCAAAGGAAATTCGAAGTCGGACAGTTAGTACTGAGGCGGATTTTGCCTCATTGGGCTGAAGCAAAAGGAAAATTTTCCCCAAACTGGCAGGGACCATTTGTAGTAACCAGAGTGTTGTCTAACGGAGCATTGTATTTGACGGATGTGGAAGGAAAATGTATAGAAATGGCCATTAATTCTGATGCGGTCAAGAGATATTATGTATGATTTCTTTATTTCTGAATGTATCTGTTTGTATTTGGCATATCTTAAAGATTGAAATGATGAAGGCGTTTTGTCCTGCTATCCAAACACTTTTATCTCTTGTCATCCCCTTTGAGCCTTAATTATTTTTCATACCCCTCTTTCGGGATCAACGGCACTATCAGGGAACACATGTGTCGAACATAAAGGAAAGAAGAGAAAAACAAAGGAAAAAGAAAAAGAAAGAAAAGAAAAAGGAAAAAAGAAAGAAAAAGAAAAGAAGAGAAAGAAAAAATGAAAGCGAAGGAAAAGAGAAAGAGAAGAAAAGAAAAAGAAAGAAAAGGAAAGAAAGAAAAACACAACAACAAAGGTAATTATGATACAGTGAACTACGTTTGACTTGATCCTGAAAGGGTACGTAGGCAGCCTTACTCCGAGGTTCAGTCATACCAAAATAAAATCCAAAAATCCCCAAGCAAGAAACTAGGGCAGAGGTTGTGATTGTTGTGAAAAATTGGATTCCGAAAGTTGTAATTCGAACCCATTTGAATTGTTTTGAGCCTTTTTATACCTTTCTTTCAAACCCAATCCAAAAGACTACATTACGGTCCAAAGAAAGACCTTCTGATCAATTTTTAGGAAATGCCAAGTCGAGCAGGTAACGGTAATTCGTGGCAGTGGCAACACTCTGGTTCAAGCAAGAAGAACAAAAGATAAAAATGAGAGAGTCTAATGGGTGAAAACCCTCACAGGCACCGTAAGGCGACGGGAGCTGAGAGAAAAATAAATGAGAGAGTCTCATTGGTGAAAACCCTCGCAGGCACCTTGAGGCGAAAGTAAGTTGAAAGATGCTTAAATGGAAAACGGTCTGTGGGTGGAAAACTATTTCGAGGTACCGCAGGAAAACGAGGTTAAGGTCTGGGTAATTCAAACAATTGTTGGAAGTTCTGGGCAACAAAGTACGGCAATTGAAAGCTGGTTAGTTGGACAGATTGGGTCGATTAATCCAAAATGCATGTCATGACCATTGGTACCAGCTGTCTCGCTCAGATAAGTTTCTTTTCCTTCTATTTTCAAACAGTCATCTGGTTTTGGATTCTTCTTATCCTTAACTCAAAAAATCATTGCATTTCATTTTCTTTTAAGGGTTTTATCTAGCTGAGATGTTTCAGTGCCAGTTTTGTTCAATGCAAGCAGAAGGGACTTCAAAGCTCACTACCAGCTTCCGGAATTGTAAAGCACAACGTGGTCAGAGCATGTCAAAAACAACCTGATGACAAGTGGAATACAGGGAATTAATGGAAGTTTCATCGGTGAATGATTGGGGAATGTCATGGGAAAAGCAAAGGTTCAAACAAAAGGGTTAGAAAAGTGAAATAACAGCAGGGGTGTAAAACATTTAGGTCGCCAGAGGTTGGGAAATTTAAAAGTTGGTCAGAAAGTCAAGCGGTTCAGGGTCAGTGCGTGGAAATCAGTCAACACAAAGCAAGGCAGTGGAAGGATTTTTCAGCAAGAATGCCATCAACTAACCACCGTTTTAAACTGACGAAATTTTCTTTGATTAAGCAGGGGCAGAAAAGTTAGCTATTGAGGAGGAATTCTCCAAGAGGGAAAAACAAGCAGTAATCAGGTTTGACCGCAAAGAGTCCGCCTAGAGAACAGAGACATACTTGTCAAGTTTGATGTCAGGAGTCCGCCTGAAGAACGGGGACATACAGTTTAAATTTTAAAAGTCAGGAGTCCGCCTGGAGAATAGAGACATTCAATTTCAAATTCAGAAATCAGGAGTCCGCCTGGAGAATAGAGACATACCATTCAAATTTTAAGCAATCAGGAGCCCGCCTGGAGAATAGAGGTGATACAATTCAAATTTTAGTTTTCAATCGATTTCTTTATCTTTTTGAAGTCAGGAGCCCGCCCTAAGAACAGAGGCATACAATTCAAGTTTCGGAAGTCAGGAGCCCGCATGTATAACAGAGGTATTTCGAGTCAAGTTTTTCTAGTAACATGTACCAGATTCCAAACTGGGGCAGAAAGTTTTCTTTGTTTTGTCTATTTTTATGAAGTCAGGAGCCTGCCTGGATAATAGAGGAATACATTTCAATTCCAAGTTCAGCAGTCAGGAGCCCGCCTGGATAACAGAGGAATACATTCAATTTCAAGTTGCGGAAGTCAGGAGCCCGCCTGGACAACAGAGGAAAACATTCAAGTTCAAGTTTATTCAGGGTCAGCAATTTGGAGAAAAGGAATAACATCTCAGTTAACAATTAGAAGTAACAACAATGGATTTCACCAAGAGAACACAATGCAACAAGGCAACAAAAAAAACGCAAGATAACAAGACAACAAGGAAGTACAAGAACAAGTTTGAAGAATTTAGATAGGATTTTGTAATTCGTAGCTCGTAGCTTAAGCTAACTTCTTTTATTTTCGACATGGTGTAAGAAGGAAGGTCAGCGAGCAGTAGCAGCAGCAGTAATCGCAGTGAAATCACAGCTCCTGGTAATCCCAGCTACCAGACATTCCCGAACTACACTGACCTGATTCCTGTTTAGCCCAGGATATGTAGGCAACTTCTGAAGCTGAATGCGGTCAAACTTTTCAAAATGCTTCACAACGAAATGTTTGAATGGGCAAAAATCGCTCGTATTTGCTCACTTATCTTTGCACGAAAACTCTTCGTGTTTCCGAGTAAAGAGGGGCAGCTGTGAGCACGTGATTTTTTCCCTGTATATGAATAATTCCCAAAATTCAAACAAAATAATTTTTCTTTATTTTTACAATTCTTGTGAATTTTGGTGTCATTTCGTGTTAATTGTTTGCATTTTATTTGTGCATGTTAATTCATATAAAACACAAAAATTATGCATTTGCATTTAGGATATAATTTTATATTTTTAGGACCGATTAGGGGTTAGTTTGTTTTAGAACCAAACATGAAAAATTACAAAGTAGCTCACTTTCGCTTTTTAATTGTTTTAACCAAAAATTGGCGTAAAATAGATTTTAGATAATTTTTGAATTTAATTAGTCTAGTTTTGAAATATATTAGGACTTTATTTTAATTGTTACAATTTTATAAAATCAGAAAAATAATTATAAAATTACAAAGTGGAAAACAAAATAGATAAAATGAAATAAAAAAGGAAACAAAGCAAAAAGGAAGCAATTGGGCCTTTTTCTGAAATTGAGCACCAGCCCAATCACGCCCAAGCAGCCCAGAACCCTCCAGTCCAAGGCGTTAGATCAAAATGACGCCGTTTGGCGTCGATTAATCCAAACCGTCGAGGTTAGCAAGATCAACGGCTTAGAGGCGGGGCAGGCGTCCTATAAGGCTGTCCGAAGCCCCCCCCCCCCCACCCCAATCCTCATCGTCTTCCTCAACACCCATAAACCCTAGCTGCGCCGCCCTGAAAACCCTAGATCGTCGGTGGCGGCGCCGACGCTGATCACCCCCAAATTTACACCCCTCGTCCTTCTCACTCTCCTATTTCCATTCCTACCATTGGTTTCCCTCGAATATGGGCGGAGCTCGTCGAATCTCCGATTGAAGTTTCCGGCCAAGTCGCAAGTTTGTCCAAACCCGTCCAAAATCATACCCCACAATCCCCAGACTTCCCTCAACCCAAATCCATGACTATTTTCCTTCGAATCCTGGTGAAGTAGCTCGGATTTCAAATCTGAAAATTTTCGGTCAAAAACCTAACACAAAATCTTGTGATTTTGGACCGTACTATCCTTAGCCATGTGTTTATTGTGAGAACACATGGTTAGGGATGTTACGAGTCAAAATTTTGGAAAGATTTGAGCAAGCAGTGATTAATCGGAGGTTTAGCTCCATTGGTAAGTTTTTCTTCAACTCTCGGAGTCGTTTTTTTTATTTTAATATAGTCTAATATTCCCTTCTTCTCCTTCTCCCTTCAGTTTGGTTGATTTCTGGAAATCAGTCATAGTTAATTTCAGTTTATTACTGGTTCAGGATTGAATTTCATTATGTTAGTTTAGTTCATGTCGTTGTTTCTAAATCCGCTTCAGTTGACAGTAGGATTTAGGCTTTGACCCATCGTTACCTTAATTGGTTAGTTGGATTAGTTGTTTATCGATCATATTTTAATGTCGTTCATAGATAATAGTAGTTATTAATTTGAATGGCTAGTATTAATGTTAGCTCATGCTGAATTGCTGATACCTGTTTTGATCGCCCTGTTTTTCTTTTTCTGATTGTTTAATGATTCTTGGTTTAGATATTAGTTTAATGTTGACGACTTCTCTCGTTTGATTAATGGATTGTTAGAATATGCATTAGGATAAGTTGTATTTTAATTCAATCTTGATATTCTACCTTAGAGTTGGACCCGGTTGGTTATAGCTGAGCAAATCTTTTGTTTTAGCTAACTTTAGTTAGATTTTAGCTGGGGTTAAAAGGATTGGGATCAGTTAGCATTGGGCTGTAAATTTCAGACTAGTAGAAGGGCATTTTAGGGATAGAAAAGGGTAGTTTCTTTAGGAATAATAATTTCAAAGTAAGGGTAAGGGTAGTATAGGTATTTGGTAGGTAGAAGAGCATCCTATGGCCTTCTAGAATGGTACTTTAGTGCAGATGTTGGCAAAATAGAGGGACTTGCTTGTTTGGCAAGTCACAAATAAAGGGACCAAACTGAAAATAAGGAGGGACTAAAAAAAAGAAATGATTTCCCACTCTTGTGTTGCCTATAAATTGGCATCCTCATGCTTGTAAAAGGGGTCTTCTTTTCTCAGCCATTTTTCGACTCAAAAACAGTTCCCTGCCACTAACCTATTTCCAGTAATTCTTAAGTTCCAAGTCTGTTAGCTACCACTACTGATTTGAATGGTTTTTATCCAGTTGGACTGGATTTCGAATGTTGACTGAAAATTGGTAGACATCTGCTGGTTAATTGTTAGAGATTTTGGTCTGGTTTTGAGATTGATTTGAGTATTGCTCTTTCATTTTTGTTTGATTTCAAACGACTCTGGGTTGAAATTTACATCTCTGGGGTTGTGCATTGCATATTTGTTGGTTTGGTATTGTCACTGCCGTTGTTGACCTTCATTTCCTCTGTTGAAACTCCATTCTCAGGTACACACTCGATCATTGTATTGGCCCAGCTTGGAAATTGAGATATTGAAATAAAATTGGCCTTCCATTTGCCATCAGAAGTTTATATGTTCGATTATTTTAGCAAAAGTAGTCAATAATTGTTTAATATCATTTGATTTTGCTTTGGGTGTATTCATTATGCCTAGTTGGACTGTATAAATGTTCTGTTAATTATAGATGAACTAGTGGTTGGACTGTATGAATGTTCGAGTCATTGGTATTAGTTTAAACTTTCTCAATACACTCAGACTTGTGACTGTCACCTTTTTGTTATTCGTAGTGTCATAGAAAAATTAATTCAATTGTTTTTTTTTACATAACAAATTCAGTGCTTTCAATTACTTAATGAATTTAGTAGGATAATTTAGTACCAAATTGGAGGTTGAGTGGTCAGTGCTCTACTGCAATCATGTTGAGCAACCTGAAGGAAATGTCTTTGATAATCTGTCTGTGTTAAATTCAAATGAGACGCTCTGCAGGCGTTGTTTGGGATTCGTTGCTATTCTGGGCATCACAATGGCATGGGCTATCTACGCCGGCTGGGGACTCGAACCTAAGTCCTTGATTAAAAGCAGGCTCATGGTTCTACTTAAGTGGACGTTTTCCGTTTGGGCCAACCTTTGGCCCATGGGGTTTATCAATTTGAGCCCGTTTCAAAAATAGCAATTCAAGGTTCGAATGATAAAATCTGGGTTATGAGTTACGTAGCTGGTTCAAGATAAAAGGTGTGTCCTTTTGTTCGGACCCGGACTTGAACTCGAGACCCGGACTTTGATGTTAACCAATTAGGATCTTTCCTTTTTCTTTTAGAAACAAAAACAAAAATAGAAAATATAGTCGCTCTTAGGTTTACCCTTTGAAATGAAATGAGACGAGCCTCGCTCAAGAAAACACAAAATGCAGGGCCCTCAATAATTGGTTATCGAAATACTTAGAAATTCGGGACGGGCCGTTTAGCGAATTTCGCGGCCTTCCCAAAAGATAATGACGCGTTAGACCCTTTAGGAGCGTTTCTAATAAAATTACTTTCTTAAACTCGGGTGCACATTGATGCGACCCAAGTCCAAATCTCAACGGAGTTGGAATGTGTCAATAGCCACGGGTGCATTGATGTGACGTGGTTCGAGACACATTTTCACGACGTTGCAACTCTCGTTAAAAATAATGATAAAAGCGGTTAAAAGTAAAATTGGCACATAGGCTCTTCATGTGATAAAATCCGATAAAAGGATAAATACAACAATTAAGCGACCGTGCTAGAACCACGGAGCCTGGGAATACCTAACACCTTCTCCCGGGTTAACAGAATTCCTTACTCAGATTTCTGGTTCGCGGACTGTTAACATAGTCATATTTTTCCTCGGTTCAGGATTCAACCGGTGACTTGGGACACCATTAACATCTCAAGTGGTGACTCTGAATCATTAATAATTAAATCCTGTTCCGATTGTCCTTTAAATGGAAAAACGCCTTTACGCCCTTGCGGGTGTAGTGAAAAAGGAGGTGTGACACCAGCAGCTAAAGAACATCAATCCACAATAGTTAAACAGATCAACCAGATTGAATTCAAAAGTAACAGAAGGCAGCCTCACTCGAGCAAATAACAGAATTCAAAAACCAAACCTCCAAACCCAATTTCAATCCATTTTTGAACTATCTTAACCAAGAAAACCTTTTCAGGGAATGAGTACTTGAGAAATTACACAAGATGGCAATGGAACAGTGATTTTTCCTTCAGTTTTAGCCGTTTGCGCTTTTCTGTATTTCTTAGCTCTTTTTTTCAATCTGAATTGAGCCTCAAGTAACAATGCCTTTATAGGCAAGTTACTAGGGCAGCCTTAAGGGCTTAGTGTTTTTTTCAGTTTAGACCTTTCTTAGTTTTTTTTGCTAATTAGTCCCTTTTTTCTGACTTGCTAACCAAGCTAAGCTATTTTCAGCTTACTAGGAAGCTTCCTAAGGCAGTTACTGCAAGATTCCCTAAGGCTAAATTCCAAATTACCCCCCACAGCCCCTGAAATTAACCAGATAGACCAAACGGGTATGGGTCAAGTTGACCCTGGGTTGAATTAACTCAAAACCAAACCCAGACCATGAGCATGAATCTAAAGGCATGAACCCCAGGCCCAAATACAATCAGAACCAAATTAACTGAAGCAAAACAAAAAACATAAGCAATTTGAGCAGCCTTTGGAAACTCAACTAACGAACAAACAATTTAATAGAATGGAAACTAAATAATAACGGGCTATTTACACTAATTAAAGAAGAGAAAACTAACATGCATGTAAAGGACGACTCTAAAACTGGGAAAACAAAAGAGTTCAAAAGAAGAGGGAGAAGCAGATGGCAATGAAAGGTAAAAATGAAAGAAAAAGTAAAGAAGACTAAAAAAAGAAAACTGAAAAAGAAAAACCTATAGTAGCTCAGGACGGACTTGAATAAACTTGAAGAACTCCTTCGATTTCTTGACAAGAACAGTCTTTAATCGTATGTTTTTATGTGAAAACACATGAGTAAAGGCCATTACAACCTAGAATCTTTAAAAGGCCCGTTGGATTTGAGTTTATGGAATTAGGGCTTTCTTATGATCCAATATTTGAGCAGTTTGAGGGGAATTCGAGGGAAAAGAGGGACATATTCGGGACGAGGAAGGCTCGGGGGTTCTTTAGTGTTAGTTTGGGGTCGATTGGTGGTGGCGCCGCCGGCTTAAGTCAGTGAGAAATTAGGGCGGCTCTAGGGTTTCTAGGTTGTCTCTGAAGAGAGGGGGTGAGATATGAGAGATGAGTTTGAGAGGGGGGGTAGGCTTAGGACAGATATATAACACATGACCCCCACTGCTCAGCCGTCTGATCAAACAACATTGACGGCTGAGATCGCGACTT
Organism: Nicotiana sylvestris; assembly: GCF_000393655.2. Classification (NCBI taxonomy): domain Eukaryota; kingdom Viridiplantae; phylum Streptophyta; class Magnoliopsida; order Solanales; family Solanaceae; genus Nicotiana; species Nicotiana sylvestris. The sequence goes on along the minus strand of NC_091064.1, from coordinate 150,862,597 downwards.
AACAAAACGGGGTCGTTTCAATGGAGGGAGTGATGGACCGGGTGTGAAATGGGTCCTGGGCCAGTTTTAAACGGGTTTCAGGTGTAATTGAATTGGGCTTGGAAATTTTCAAATTTCTGGCCCAAAATTAGGACCCTTTCAATTCTTACCGTTTTCCAATTTTCCTTTTATTTTAAAAACTCTTTTTCCTTTTTCAAAAATTAAAAACAAAACCTAAATTAATCCCTAATACAAATTATCCTACAAAATTAAATTAATAACTATAAATAATAATTACCACAACTAATTAAATACCAAATTAAAGAAAACTACCAAAATTCGAAGCTCAAAAATTAAAAATGCAAAAACGAGTTATTTTTTTGTGATTTTTCCATTTTCGTAAAACAAACTAATTTACTAATTAATCTAAGAATATAAAATTAAATCCTAAATGCAATGCGTGATATTTTTTGCTATTTTTCATGATTTAAATAAAATTAAATACGCACACAAAATGCAAACAAACACGAAAATTGAGCAATTAATTCCTAAAAACCAAATAATAAAAGAAAAATCCTAATTTTGGTGATTCTGTATGAGTAATTCATGCGAGGCAAAAATCACGTGCTCACAAGTGTTAAAATCTTTAAAAGATTGGGAAGAATAGATGAACATAGTGGATTAAAAAAAAGAATATCAAAGGGGTAATCTCAGTTCATAATTTAGATAATATGGTAACTATACCAGTCTATAGAATAAGAGAGAGAAAGTACCGAGTAGGATTTTCACAACATAAGAGTTTAATCGCAAAAAATAATTTTATTGTTAATGTCCAATAATCGTAATAACTATACAAATCTAGAAAGCTTTGCTAGGAGCCTTACTCAAAGTTTGGAAGAATTTATATTAGACATAGAAATCGGATGCCATAAAAACTTCATACTTGGTTTATACCTTTAATCAATCAAGTGATCACATGCCACACTTATATAATCTTCCCATGGGACACACTCCCACAACCTACCACAACAATATCTGGAGCGTACCTCCAAACCATCTGTCGCACTAACGCTAAAGAGCAATCACGAATTATTAACCGGACGCAAAACCCTTTTTACAAAACACCGATCTTAGGTGACGCTGAAGACAGTACCAACTTACCGTAAACATCGAAACGTATCTCCTGCTCATCCGAGCTCATGACATCTTGTCAAAAAATTTCCTTCACTCGTGCCATTCTCGGCCCAATTTCCACAACCAGAACTAACTCACCAGCATGCATCAAATCAGAACTAACATAGTACATAACCGCACAATCCGCTAACCAATAGCAAGCTCCCCAACTTGGCTCGAAGCCATAGATCACAACACACTATACTCATAACGCATATACTCCATTGTTGCCTCAATACCATAGTGAGGTTAAACTCAAATCCTCTGTAAGCTTGTGTAAACACATTTCATCTAGTACTTCAACTCTTTGGCAATCTCGCAACAGTTAAACTCACTCTCTTAAGTGAACCAAAAATTTCAAACTTCAACACTTACAATTCATTTGCACATGAGATCTTCTGTCATTCACATGAGGATCACACCGCCTCAGCACACTTCACGGGAGATAACCCACCTGCATCGCCTCAATATAACATTTTCGTATACCTTCCACCACCATAAGCATTACGCAGTCACTTGATCTTCCTGAGTCTGTACTCATACCGCAACATGCAATTTACTTCACTCCCAACTAGGAGACATGAAAAGATTCTTCACACGCTTATAACTAGGGCTATAACTTGAATCACGATGGACTTCAAGCATCTAGTAGTTCTTCCATCATTCAGCAGACCCTTCTTGTCGCTTCCAAATCATATAGATACGCCTCACAGTACTAACATACTCATCATATAGCCACAACCATCATTTCCACTAACAGGGACACTACCGAACATATAAGTTCAAAAACACATGTTCACACAATCAGACCTCGGCGCTCCCACCATAGGCAAAGATCCAACCTCAAGTCCTCCAGACTGGCCCACCATAAACTCACAGAGATAACACCTCACCCCTCGATCGGGGAATCACAAACCATCTAGGCACATCTGATACTGAGCGCCCATGCGCGCATATGAACGCGTGGAAGGAATTTTAAAAGTTTCTTTTCAAGATGAATCAAGGACGCACGATAAGAATTCAAGAATGTGAAGTTTTCCTAAAGGTTCTGCAGCCTCTCGAGGATAAATACAAACATCTCTGTACCGATCTGCGAGACTCTACTAAACCGGCTCATAACTCGTGAGACCAATTAACCTAGGCTCTGATACCAACTTGTCACGACCCCAACCCCGGTCATGATGGAGCCCAACACACTGCTAGGCAAGCCCGACCATTCAACAACATTATCCCAAATTCTTATTTAGATTATAGATAAATATCTTAGAGAATTTACTAAGTCATTTCATTCAAGTGTATAATTAATAATAAAATCTGCGGAAGTTCAATTAAAATACCACACCATAGCCCAACAGAATCCGGTGTCACGAATATGAGCCTCTAATACAGAATATCCACCTATTACAAGTCCGTCAAGGAAAAATACAGAATAAAATATAGAGATAGATGGGAGAGGTCAAGGCTGCGAACGCCATGCAGCTACCTCGATACTCCCGGATACTACTGCTCAGCTAAACAAATCTTCACTCAGCCTGTAGTGTACCTGGATCTGCACACAAGGTACAGGGAGTAATGTGAGTACTCCGACCCAGTGAGTAATCAACATAAATAAAGGCTGAGAATAAGAAATCATGGAAAAATACAAAGTAAACTATAACTGGAAGTTTAGAACAACAAATAGCGAAGCAACAAGTCAATTAAGTCAGAGTACCAAATACTGAGACAGGTATAACATATAAAAACAAATGCATGAGTGCAATGCAATGCATATGATGGTACACTCTAGTACCCACTGCGGCGTGCAACCCGAGCCATCTATTTATTTATCATCAACGGCGCTTACTGGGGGGGTGTGCAGACTCCGGAGGGGCTCCTACAGCCCAAGCGCAATATCAAGCCATCTCGTGGCATCAAATCTAGGCCCTCGGCCTCATATCAATCTCAGTATAATCACCCAGGCTCTCGGCCTCAATATCAATGTAATCAACCAGGCTCTCGACCTCAATATCAATGTAATCAACCAGGCTCTCGGCCTCAATATCAATATAACACTGCTGCGGCATGCATCCCGACCCATGCTCAGTCCAGAAATCATCATAACCCCTTGGGCATTTGTAAAACAGTAGTTCTTAGCCCGAAATATCATTTAGAAATACCATTTAAGTTTTCAAATCTTAAAAAGATGGCTGAGTTTGCAAAACAGTATTTAAAAACATTGGACTGAGATCAAATGATATGCATGTATGCGAAAACGGTGATGTCAATCCCTGAAGGATTCAAATAATTGGCAAGAAGCCCAAATGTAACAGTTAAATCCAAGTAAGGATGATTCTCAATTTAGTTCAAGTAGAAAACACGGTAAAAACATCTCTCGGGACGGACCAAGTCACAATCCCCAATGGTGCTCTACCCCACGCCCGTTATCCGGCGTGCAAGTCACCTCAATATAGCGTTACGATGTGAAATTCCGGGGTTTCAAACCCTCAGGACATCATTTACATCAATTACTCACCTCAAGACGGTCAAAGTCTTTAGCTCGCGACGCCTTTGCCCCTCGAATTGGCCTCCACGTGCGTCGAATCTATCCAAAATCAGAACGAATATGTCACAATATGATAAGGGAACAAAGCCCAATCAAAACAATCGAAAAATACCAAAATTCTCGAAATTAGCAAAAACCCGAGCAAAATACTACTCCACAATGCCTTTTCCTCTCAAATCGACCTCCGAATGCCTCGAATCTAGCCACAATAATTCGATTCAATCAATAAAAATTATAGGAATTAATTCCATATGGAATTCTACACTTTCCATTAAAAATCCGAAATTGCACTCAAAATTCGCCCGTGGGGCCCGCGTCTCGGAATCCGGCGAAACTTATAAAATCCGACAACCCATTTAGATACGAGTTCAACCATACCAAAATTATCAAATTCCGACAACAACTCGACCTCCAAATCTTAATTTTTCATTTTTGGAAGATTTTGCAAAAATTCTTGATTTCTTCCATTTAAATCTGAATTAAACGATGGAAATAAACATGGATTTATGTAATATAAACACTTTCAAGTATAGGACACTTACTTGAGTTGAAATCGTGAAGAACACCTCAAAATCGCCCAAGAACCGAGCTCCAAAAATCTCAAAACGAAAATGAAGAAATCAACATTTTTGGTCCTTAAGTTTCTGTCCGCCCGTCACTAAAAGTCCACCAGAGACAGCTTTACTATCCATATTCAATCGATCATAACTTTCTGTACAAATGTCTGAATGACAAATGGTTTAAATTTCTGAAAACTAGAATACAAGGGTTACAACTTTCATGTTTTATACATTTTCCGATTCCATATATATTTCGAGATATAAGCTTCCAAATTAGCCTCCTCGCATCAGAAATTTCTGGGAAATTTCAAAACAACTTTACTAGCCCTTATTCAATCGATTATAACTTTCTGTACAAATATCCAAATGATGAATGGTTTATATTTCTGGAAACTAGAATACAAGGGCTACAACTTTTATGTTTTATACATTTTTTGATTCCTTATAGATTACGAGATATAAGCTTCCAAATTATGCTCCTCTCATCAAAAAATTTCGAACCTTGCTGTCAAAAATCCAGCAAGTTAAATTGGCCTAAAAATGGCCCGAAACCATTCCGAAACTCACCCGAGCCCCTCGGGACTCTAACCAAATATGCCAACATGTCTTAAAACATCATCCAAACTTTCTCCAATCATCAAAACACCTCAACTAACACTAAAATCATCGAATTACATCGAATTCAAGCCTAAGTTCTTTTAAAAATTCCAAAACACGCATTCGATAAAAACCCAACCAAACCATGTTCGAATGACCTGAAATTTTGCACACACATCACAAATGACAGAATGAAGCTATAGCAACTCTCAAAATTCCATTCCGACCTTCGGATCAAAATCTCACCTATCAACCGGAATTCGCCAAAATACTAACTTCGGCAATTCAAGCTTAATTCTACACCGGACCTCCAAAATTACTTCCGATCACACTCTTAAGTCACAAATCATCTCCCGGAGCTAACCGAACCGTCGAAATTCATATCTGAGCTCTCTAAATCATAAGTAAACGTCTGATTGACTTTTTCAACTTAAGCCTTCTTAAAAGAGACTAAGTGTCTCAACTCCTTTCAAAACCTTTCTGAATCAACTCGTTCACACCCAACACCGATAATGAAGCATAAAGAAATAGGAAATGGGGAAAATGGGGAGGTAACTCATGAGACGACGGGTCGGGTCGTCACATCCTCCCCAACTTAAACAAACGCTCGTCCTCGAGCGTACCCAGAGTTGTCCTAGAAGCCAACCAATAGCTGAACGACTTTACCAAGAATATACTCGTGGGTGATCCCACACTACCCTATCTCGCATAGGTTCTATAACACAACATAGCTGAAATTTCACAATTCATCTAGTCCATAAACCATAGAACCACACTGCACCTTCCGAAATCATACACAAGATTAGAACTTCACATCCATACTGAGAATAAGCCCGAACCAGCTGTAATAACCCATACCTGCAACATCAGGTGCAATTATCTGATATACCACATAACTCAGACACTCGGAACGATAATTTCTATTCATAGTAGCTGCATATAATAATCGAATATCGATAGGAAACCTCTTAACAACTAAAGCCTCATTCCAACACTTTCACATACTGCCAATGATAAAGGAAACACGCAATAAATCATAACCATTTCCTATGTCAACCATTCATGAAGTCATTTCTCTCCTGGTAATTACCATAGCAAATTTTGAACGAACCTCAATATTTACCCATCACACATACTGAAATCGAATCCGTTCGCATTCATTAATGATTTCAACGATCTCTTCTGACCAAACACACTACTCAGGTGACATGACACATCAATACATGCCTAAGCCACAACTTGCATAATACATGCACCAATAAGAAACGGTCCAAACATACTCAAATCATGAAAATGACTCAACTGAAAGAGTTGTACCTAAAACTCACCAGTATTGCCACAACACAAGGCTGAGACCCTGTCTCACATCATAGAAATAGGACACACAAATTTGACCCACAATATCATGTTTCCACACTGCTTTGCTGCAACGCGCGTTCCTATCCAAATACTACTCCACAGGAAACACCTCAAGTCACTATGCTTGAAATCGACAACCATGCTCAATTGATGTCTGGAGCCAAAGCAAATCATTACACCCATGGTGAAACAAGTAACACACACCACGCAAACATGATAGAACATAACTGGTATGTTATTCACCGACCACCACCCAATTACTCATCCCGCTCGACTTCCACTACTACCACTCCTATCGGAGCCAGACGATCCGGTGCCCGGCACCAAATTAATACCGAAATCAACAACCTCGCCCAGTGACATGCCTAGCCATATGAAACTCATCTGAAAAGTCCCCCAACACCTGAACTAAATTAATGATAGCAACCTTTGCACTGACATCCATCACGAATGCCCAATTAAGAAAGCAATCCTTCCCAACCGTCCGCTGGTCCTTTGAAATATAAACCACTCTGCTAGAACATAATCCAATGCACTTCATCACTCAACCCGTGGTATTTTTGGTATTGCCCGTAGCGCAATAGTTCAGAATCACTCAACACTAAGACAACCAGTCTGAATTCCGACATCACATCCAAAATCTGACATACCAGCAAACAAAGATCCACTTGAGCCTCCAAATCCCGATTGTCGCCAAACGGTGCCGAATACACATGATCCACCCCCACAACCTAGCTTGTACATGAGAACTCCCAGTCTCCAACTCCATATGGCACACAAATCATCATACCTGATTCCAGTTTCCACTATGCGAATACATGCACACATTTGATACCCAATCATTCCACGATAAATACTCTAAAATTTCCATGTGCCATACAAGCAACTCGAATATCAACAGTCGATCCAGCCTTAAAGTGTCGCAATACTATTGAAGTGCCATCAACTTAATCACATTGGCCTTTTTTCTGAAACATATACCCTCTACAAATCACTATGATTAGAAATACAATTTCCTTAATCATTTGAAGATCATTCACCCTAATCATCTGAAGCTCATCCCTTTAATCACCTAAAGCTGCCCGTACTGCCTTAGAATGTTATGAATTTCCATTCAGAACTGAACCATAACCTTACACACGCAAATCTCAATCCTTCACAACATATCGCATATACCATATCATCCTAAGGTAACATGAGGACTTCACCTCCCTTCCGAACCATGAACTTTTACGTACTCAACTAGTCAAGAACTTCCATTGATCCCATCTAGAAGAAAAATCATAACACATCCCATGCTCTGCATGACATACATAGGTCTTGTTCAAATTCTTACAATATCGACACGACGGATGAGATCTGTATAAATTCATAACACCGCCGAATCAACAATTCATTGGGTTTATACTTCTGGCAAGAACTATCACCTTATTATGAACCAAACAATGGTCTTAGCCCCTTAATTTACTTCATATACTCAGATTGCACTGATCTCGAATTCAATGATCTCGTCTCACCTATTACGAACTACTCAGGCAATAAGCCACCCTAGACATAATCAAAAGCCACATATGATGCCCTAATATGCTAATAGGCTACCAATTCGAACGCGATACAAAAAAAGAAAACGAACTCTGGAAGGAATTACCAATCCCACGCACTAATACGGACATTCCATAGAAAACAGGAAATAAGGCATACAAAATAGCATATATAAAACTATACTCAACATCACACTGTTGCGGCGTGCAACCCGATCCAGATAACATACCCATGGCGGCATGCCACCCGATCCACACATAGATCTCACATAAGGAGATGCACATCGAGCCAAATTTGCTCATTACAACAAAATACCGAGTATCGGTCGTAAGCATGCTAAGTGCATAATAATATCTCTGAGGGACATATAGCGTTATAAGCTACAAAACTCAAGCACAACTGAGGTGCGATGTACAGTCTGAATTTCAAGAGCCAAGATGCTCATATAACATCATTCCTACGCGGATTCTCAACACATAGCAATTTCTCAAGCCGTCTCACAACTCACACGGCGCAATACATTACTATGCGAAATATCTGACAACGAAACATCAACCTAACTACTCCTCCATGAGGACCGCGTTACTAAAATGCACACATCTGGCCTGATATAGAGCCATTATTCACATTAAATCTATCCACCGACTGCAAGCTGATTCTGATCACACTGAACTAGTCTGATAACCTTTTAAATGTCCATAATAACTCCCATTTTTCTCACAACACACAAGAACAACCATCACAATCGGAGTAATCATCCCCAGTTCACAACCCAATAAGCCAAGTGCCCTCCAGGCATGAATCTTCAATTTAACAACACCATCACAAACTTCATACTTGGTTTACACCTTTAATCAATCAAGTGATCACATGCCACACTTATATAATCTTCCCGTGGGACACACTCCCACAACCTACCCCAACAATATCTGGAGCGTACCTCCAAACCACCGGTCGCACTAACGCTAAAGAGCGATCAAGAATTATTAACCAGGACGCAAAACCCTTTTTACAAAACACCGATCTTAGGTGACGCTGAAGACAATACCAACTTACCGTAAACATCGAAACTTATCTCCTGCTCATCCGAGCTCATGACATCTTGTCAAAAAATTTCCTTCACTCGTGCCATTCTCGGCCCAATTTCCACAACTAGAACTAATTCACCAGTATGCATCAAATCAGAACTAACATAGTACATAACCGCACAATCCGCTAACCAATAGCAAGCTCCCCAACTTGGCTCGAAGCCATAGATCACAACACACTATACTTATAATGCATATACTCCATTGTTGCCTCAATACCATAGTCAGGTTAAACTCAAATCCTCTGTAAGCTTGTGTAAACGCATTTCATCTAGTACTCCAACTCTTTGGCAATCTAGCAACAGTTAAACTCACTCTCTTAAGTGAACCAAAAATTTCAAACTTCAACACTTACAATTCATATGCACATGAGATATTTTGTCATTCACATGAGGATCACACCGCCTCAGCACACTTCACGGGAGATAACTCACCTGATTCGCCTCAATATAACATTTTCGTATACCTTCCACCACCATAAGCATTACGCAGTCACTTGATCTTCCTGAGTCTGTACTCATACCGCAACATGAAATTTACTTCACTCCCAACTAGGACACATGAAAAGATTCTTCACACGCCCATAACTCGGGCTATAACTTGAATCACGATGGAAATCAAGCATCTATTAGTTCTTCCATCATTCAGAAGTCCCTTCTCGTCGCTTCCAAATCATATAGATACGCCTCGCAGTACTAATATACTCATCACATAGCCACAACCATCATTTCCACTAACAGGGACACTACCGAACATATAAGTTCAAAAACACATGTTCACACAATCAGCACCTCGGCGCTCCCGCCATAGGCAAAGCTCCAACCTCAAGTCCTCCAGACTGGCCCACCATAAACTCACAGAGATAACACCTCGCCCCTCGATCGGGGAATCACAAGTTATCTAGGCACATCTGATACTGAGCGCCCATGCGCGCATACGAACGCGTGGAAGGAATTTCAAAAGTTTCTTTTCAAGATGAATCAAGGATGCACGATAAGAATTCAAGAATGTGAAGTTTTCCTAAAGGTTCTGCAGCCTCACGAGGATAAATACAAACGTCTCCGTACCGATCCGCGAGACTCTACTAAATCGGCTCATAACTCGCGAGACCAATTAACCTAGGCTCTGATACCAACTTGTCATGACCCCAACCCCGATAATGATGGTGCCCAACACACTGCTAGTCAAGCCCGACCATTCAACAACATTATCCCAAATTCTTATTCAGATTATAGATAAATATCATAGAGAATTTACTAAGTCATTTCATTCAAGTGTATAATTAATAATAAAATCTGCGGAAGTTCAATTAAAATACCACACCATAGCCCAACAGAATCCGGTGTCACGAATATGAGCCTCTAATACAGAATATCCACCTATTACAAGTTTGTCTAGGAAAAATACGGAATAAAAAATAGAGATAGATGGGAGAGATCAAGGTTGCGAATGCCATGCAGCTACCTCCATACTCCCGGATACTGTTGCTCAGCTAAACAAATCCTCACTCAGCCTGTAGTGTACCTGGATCTGCACACAAGGTGCAGGGAGTAATGTGAGTACTCCGACCCAGTGAGTAATCAACATAAATAAAGGCTGAGAATAAGAAATCATGGAAAAATACAAAGTAAATTATAACTGGAAGTTTAGAACAACAAATAGTGAAGCAACAAGTCAATTAAGTCAGAGTACCAAATACTGAGATAGGTATAACAGATAAAAACAAATGCATGAGTGCAATGCAATGCATATTATGGTACACTCTAGTACCCACTGCGGCGTGCAGCCCGAGCCATCTATTTATTTATCGTCGACGGCGCTCATTGGGGGTGTGTCCAGACTCCGGAGGGGCTCCTACAGCCCAAGCGCAATATCAAGCCATCTCATGGCATCAAATCTAGTCCATCGGCCTCATATCAATCTCAGTATAATCACTCAGGCTCTCGGCCTCAATATCAATGTAATCAACCAGGCTCTCGGCCTTAATATCAATATAACACTGTTGCGGCACGCATCCCGACCCATGCTCAGTCCAGAAATCATCATAAGCCCCTTGGGCATTTGTAAAACAGTAGTTCTCAGCCCGAAATATCATTTAGAAATACCATTTAAGTTTTCAAATCTTAGAAAGATGGTTGAGTTTGCAAAACAGTATTTAAAAACCTTGGACTGAGATCAAATGATATGCATGTATGCGAAAACGGTGATGTCAATCCCTGAAGGATTAAAATAATTGGCAAAAATCCCAAATGTAACAGTTAAATCCAAGTAAGGATGATTCTCAATTTAGTTCAAGTAGAAAACACGGTAAAAACATCTCTCAGGACGGACCAAGTCACAATCCCCAATGGTTCTCTACCCCACGCCCATTATCCAGCGTGCAAGTCACCTCAATATAGCATTACGATGTGAAATTCCGGGGTTTCAAACCCTCAGGACATCAATTACTCACCTCGAATGAGCTACTTCTTTAGCTCGCAACGCCTTTGCCCCTCGAATTGGCCTCCACGTGCGTCGAATCTATCCAAAATCAGAACGAATATGTTATAATATGATAAGGGAACAAATCCCAATCAAAACAATCGAAAAATACCAAAATTCTCGAAATTAGCAAAAACCCGAGCAAAATACTACTCCACAATGCCTTTTCCTCTCAAATCGACCTCTGAATGCCTCGAATCTAGCCACAATAATTCGATTCAATCAATAAAAATTATAGGAATTAATTCCATATGGAATTCTACACTTTCCATTAAAAATCCGAAATTGCACTCAAAATTCGCCCTTGGGGCCCGCATCTCGGAATCCAGCGAAACTTATAAAATCCGACAACCCATTCCGATACGAGTTAAACCATACCAAAATTATCAAATTCCGACAACAACTCGACTTCCAAATCTTAATTTTTCATTTTTGGAAGATTTTGCAAAAATTCTTGATTTCTTCCATTTAAATCCGAATTAAACGATGAAAATAACCATGGATTTATGTAATATAAACACTTTCAAGTATATGACACTTACTTGAGTTGAAACCGTGAAGAAAACCTCCAAATCGCCCAAGAACTGAGCTCCAAAAATCCCAAAACGAAAATGAAGAAATCAGCATTTTTGGTCCTTAAGTTTCTGTCCGCCCGTCACTAAAAGTCCAGTTTCGTCACTAAAAGTCCACCAGAGACAGCTTGACCAGCCATATTCAATCGATCATAACTTTCTGTACAAATGTCCGAATGCCAAATGGTTTAAATTTCCGAAAACTAGAATACAAGGGTTACAACTCTCATGTTTTATACATTTTCCGATTCCATATATATTTCGAGATATAAGCTTCCAAATTAGCCTCCTCGCATCACAAATTTCTGGGAAATTTCAAAACAACTTTACTAGCCCTATTCAATCGATTATAACTTTCTGTACAAATATCCAAATGATGAATGGTTTATATTTCTGGAAACTAGAATACAAGCGCTACAACTTTCATGTTTTAAACATTTAACGATTTCTTATAGATTACGAGATATAAGCTTCCAAATTATGTTCCTCGCATCAAAATTTTCGAACCTTGCTGTCAAAAATCCAGCAAGTTAAATTGGCCTAAAAATGGCCCGAAACCATTCCGAAACTCACCCGAGCCTCGGGACTCTAACCAAATATTCCAACATGTCTAAAAACATAATCCAAACTTGCTCCAATCATCAAAACACCTCAACTAACAATAAAATCATCGAATTACGTCGAATTCAAGCCTAAGTTCTTTTAAAACTTCCAAAACACGCATTCGATCAAAATTCCACCAAACCATGTCCGAATGACCTGAAATTTTGCACACACATCACAAATGACATAATGAAGCTACAGCAACTCTCAGAATTCCATTCCGACCCTCGGATCAAAATCTCACCTATCAACCGGAATTCGCCAAAATACTAACTTTGCCAATTCAAGCCTAATTCTACACAGGACCTCCAAAATTACTTCCGATCACACTCCTAAGTCACAAATCATCTCCTGGAGCTAACCTGTCACGACCCAAATCCCGGTCGTGATGGCGCCCAACACACTACTAGGCAAGCCCGACCATTATTCAACACTTAACCCAATTTATCAAAAATAGCGGATGGAAATATTAATTAATTCAAGATCAAAGTACTGAAGAGTTTAACAAAATACACAACATAATCTCACTAGGACCCGGTGTCACGAATCTGAGCCTCTAGAGTACGGAATATCATTCTAATACATAGTGTATCCAAAGTCTGATAATGCGGAAGAAAAAAAAAGATAGGATAGGATAGGATAGGATAGGACGGAAGAAATCAATGCAGCGAACGTCGTACAGCTACCTTGATACTCCCCAAAATGCTGGATCCGTTGATCAACTGGATCTACTGTGCCTGAGACTACCCTGGATCTGCACACAAGGTGCAGTGAGTAAAGTGAGTACTCCGACCCAGTGAGTAATAAAAGTAACTACAGTCCAAAGATAAGAAAACCCAGTAAATACACAAAGTAAGCTAAAATCCAAATATGCAGCAACATATGGAACTGAGCAGCTAAACAATTATATAGATACAAATACATGAATACAATGCAATGCATATGATGGTACATTCCCGTACCCACTGCGGCGTGCAGCCCGAGCCATCCCTATTTATTTATCGTGGACGGTGCTCACTGGGGGTGTGTACAGACTCCGTAGGGGCTCCCACAGCCCAAGCGCAATATCTTGGTCAGTCATTGTTACCTGACCGGTCAGCCATTGTTACTTGACCAATTTATATCATACAGTGCTATTGTTACCACTGTTCAAGTATATCATCCAGTGTCATTGTTACCACTATTTCAAGTATATCACACAGTGTCATTGTTACCACTATTTCAAGTATATCACACAGTGTCATTGTTACCACTGTTTCAAGTCACTTTATAATCAGTCCAGAAAATAATATAATAAGCCCCTTGGGCATTTACAAAACAGAAGTTCCCAGCCCGGAATACATTTAAAAATATCATTTAAGTTTTCAACACTTAGAATTATGGCTGAGTTTACAAAACAGCATTTAAAACCTTGGACTGAAATTAAATGATATGCAAATCATGCTAAGCAGTAATATCAATCCTCGAAGGATTTTACAAATCCGCACAAGGCCCCAAACATGGCATCAAGCCCAGTAATATCAATGAAGTATGTGTATCAATCACCAGTATAGTATAAACATCACACGGGGTGGACCAAGTCACAATCCTCAGTAGTATCCGACCCCGCACTCGCCATGGAGTACGTGTCACGCCTCAATATAGCGTTACGATGTGAAAGTCCGGGGTTTCAAACCCTCAGAACAGCATTTACATCTATTACTCACCTCTAGCTCGCTATGCCTTTGCCTCTCTAATTGGCCTCCTCGTGTGATGAATCTACCAAAAATCACACAAACCTCGATGAAGGTCGATTTCTAAAAGACGGGGTTTTAACCATACATATCTGAAATTCGCCCCTTAATGATACTATAATGATCCCATACAGTTATGTAACTTCAATCTACAATATAACACTCAATATGGCCAATATTAGTACTAGATCCCATAAATTATGCCATTTAGGCATATTATCAAACATCTTGTAGGTATAAATATTTACACCTCTTAACTATAGCATTGGTTCCTCCAACTATCACCATTAACCAACAATTCATCACACTATTATTCTTTAACAATTTATACTCCTAACATCACATGTGTGATCAACCATTCACACCCAAACCAACAAAAATTCCATCAAATAAACACCTCTAAATCCCTACCATGTTCATGTATTTAAATAGGGAATTTATGGCTTCCAACCACCATACAATAAGTTGTAATACTTGACTCATACTCATATTTCCATAATATATCCATATATGTGAGTCTAAGGTGTAGGATTTACCTTTTGGAAGAAATCTTGCAAAACCCTTCTTTGAGTTCTTGAAGGAATTTCTTGAAAATCTAAGGATTTTTAAGATCAATCCATGTTAATATAAGTGTTTGGGAGTAGTAATCAACTCAAAATACTCCAAAAATCTTACCTTAGGAGTGCAATTGGGTGCCTTGGTCGAATTGGGGGTGTTGGGGAAGCCCTAGGCTTGAGAATGACTCAATTCCTCTCATTTCCGGTCTTTAGAGTACTTAAAAACCTTCAGTCGTGTAGTTCGCGCATTGTTCGCGCGTTTGTTTGCGCGTTTGCTGAGCATTCTGCCTCAGACGCGCGAAATGCGCGACTTCACGCGATACTTCGCGCGCTCTGACACCTTACCCGTGAAATGGTCATAACTTCCTGTATACACTTCCAAATGACGAACGTTTTGTTGCGTTGGAAACTAGACTCAAAGGACTTTAATTTAATAGGTTGTAACTCACACAACTCCTTATATAACGAGAGATATTATCGTTCAAAGTGAGGCCTTGTGCGCACTCATTTACAACTTTCGTCTATTATGAAATTTCCAACTTCAAAAGTTCCCGTTAGCCATCCGAAATCATCCCGAGGTCCTCGGGACCTCAACCAAAAATACCAATACATCTTATAATATTATTCAAACTTGTTCCAATTATCAAAACACCTCGACTAATACCAAAATTATCGAATTACACCGAATTCAAGTCTAAGTTCCTTTAAAACTTCCAAAACGCGCTTTCGATCAAAACTCGACCAAAATATGTCCGAGTGACTTGAAATTTTGCACACATATCCAAAATGGCATAACGAAGCTACAGAAATTCTCGGAGCTCCATTCCAACCGTCGGATCAAAATTTCACCTATCAACCGGAAATCGCCAAAATACTAACTTCGCCAAAATGAGCTAATTTCTTCACCGGACCTCCAAAATTAATTCTGATTGCGCTCCTAGGCCTTAAATCATCCCCCAAAACAAACCGAAACACGGGAATTCAATTACGAGCCCTCTAACTCACAAGTCAACGTCCGGTTGACTTTTTCCAAATAAATTCTTCCTTAAAGAGACTAATTGTCCCATTTCATACCAAACTCAATCCGAATTGACTCAAATTCACCAAGTACACATATTGAAACATGAATAAGCATTTAATGGGGAATACGGGACGTAAATACAGGAAACTATGGTTCGGGTCGTAACATTCTCCCCAACTAAAACAAACGCTCGTCCTCGAGCGAGTTAAGAAACATACCTAGAGTTTCAAATAGGTGCGGGTACCTGCTCCGCATCTTCTGCTTGGTCTCCCAAGTAGCCTCCTCCACGGGACGACCTCTCCACTGTACTTTTACTGATGCTATATCTTTTGATCTCAATTTTTGAACCTGTCGACATAAAATAGCCACTGGCTCCACGTTATAAGTCAAATTTTCATCTAACGGTACTGTACTGTACTGAAATCCAATATATGAGATGGGTCCCCAACATACTTTCGGAGCATAGAAACATGGAATACCGGGTGAACACCCCACAAACTAGGTGGCAAGGCAAGCATATAGGCCACCTCTCCAACCTTCCTAAGTATTTCAAAAGGTCCAATAAATCGCGGACTTAGCTTTCCTTTCTTTCCAAATCTCATAACACCCTTCATGGGTGAAACCTTCAGCAAAACCTTCTCACCCGCCATGAATGACACATCCCGGACCTTCCGGTCCGCATAACTCTTCTGACGCGACTGAGCTGTGCGAAGTCTTTCCTGAATCACCTTCACCTTTTCTAAGGCATCCTGGACCAAATTCGTCCCCAACAACCTAGCCTCGCCGGGCTCGAACCAACCAACTGGAGATCTACATCGCCTCCCATATAAGGCCTCATACGGTGACATCTGAATACTGGACTGATAAATGTTGTTGTAGGCAAACTCTGCAAGTGGTAAAAATTCAACCCAAGAACCTCCAAAATCAATCACACAAGAACGCAACATATCCTCCAATATCTGAATAGTACGCTCGGACTGTCCATCCGTCTGAGGATGAAATGCTGAACTCAGCTCCACCTGAGTACCCAACTCGTGATGAAAAGTCCTCCAAAACTGAGAAGTGAACTGAGTACCTCTATCCGAAACGATGGAAACTGGAACACCATGCAACCGCACAATCTCTTGAATAAAGATTCTCGCCAGCCGCTCTGAGGAGTATGTAGTACATACTGGAATGAAATGCGCTGACTTAGTCAGTCAATCCATAACGACCCAAATCGAATCGAACTTCTTCAAAGTCCGAGGAAGACCAGTCACGAAGTCCATAGTAACTCTCTCCCATTTCCACTTAGGAATAACCATCTGCTGTAGCAAACCGCCCGGCCTCTGATGCTCATATTTCACCTGTTGACAGTTGAGACACCGAGCCACATATCCCATAATGTCTTTCTTCATTCTCCTCTACCAGTAATGCTGTCTCAAGTCCTGATACATCTTCGCGGCACCCAAATAGATGGAATACCGCGAATTGTGGGCCTCCTCAAGAATCAAATCTCTAAGCCCATCAATATCGGGCACACAAATACGGCCCTGCATCCTCAATACACCATCATCACCTATAGTCACATCTTTGGCATCACCTCGTTGAACCCGATCTCTAAGGTCAAGCAAATGTGGATCATCATACTGGTGCTCTCTGATGCGATCATATAAGGAAGATCGAGAAATCACACTCGCCAACACTTGGCTAGGCTGAGAAATATCTAGCTGCACCATCTGATTGGCCAAAGCCTGAACATCAACTGCAAGAGGTCTCTCCCCAACTGGAATATAAGCCAAACTCCCCATACTGATTGCCTTTCGGCTCAAAGCATTGGCCACTACATTGGCCTTACTCGGATGATACAGAATAGTAATATCATAGTCTTTAAGCAACTCAAGCCATCTCCGCTGCCTCAAATTAAGATCTTTTTGCTTAAATAAATGCTGAAGACTGCGATGATCAGTGAATACCTCACAAGATACGCCGTACAAATAGTGCCTCCAAATCTTCAAGGCATGAACTATAGCAGCCAACTCTAAATCATGAACAGGATAGTTCTTCTCATGGGGCTTCAACTGACGAGAAGCATAAGCGATAACTCTACCCTCCTGCATTAGCACACAACCAATCCCAACTCTGGAAGCATCGCAATATACCGTGTATGAACCTGCAGCTGATGGTAACACCAACACTGGAGTTGTGGTCAAAAGTGACTTGAGCTTCTGAAAGCTCTCCTTGCACTCGTCTAACCATACAAATGGAGCACCTTTCTAAGTCAACTTGGTCAAGGGCGATGCGATGGATGAAAATCCCTGAACAAACCGGCGATAATAGCCTGCCAGCCTAAGAAAACTCCGGATCTCTGTGGCTGAGGACGATCTAGACCAACTCTGCACTGCTTCTATCTTCCTTGGATCAACCTGAATACCCTCGCTGGACACTATGTGTCCCAAGAATGCCACAGAACTTAGCCAAAACTCACACTTGGAGAATTTAGCATAAAGTTTCTCCTCCCTCAATCTCTGCAACACTACACGCAAATGTCGGGCGTGCTCCTCCTGGCTACGCGAGTATACCAGAATATCATCAATGAATACAACGACAAAAGAATCCAGATACGGCCGAAATACACTGTTCATTAGATGCATGAACGCTGCTGGGGCATTGGTCAGCCCAAAAGACATGACTAGAAACTCATAGTGGCCATATCTAGTCTTGAAGGCAGTCTTAGGAATATCTGAATCCCTGATCTTCAACTGGTGATAACTCGAATGAAGGTCGGTCTTAGAAAACACCCTCGCTCCCTGAAGCTTATCAAATAAGTCATCAATGCGAGGCAAAGGATACTTGTTTTTCGTTGTTACCTTGTTCAACTGCCTATAATCAATGCACATTCTCATTGTGCCATCTTTCTTTTTCACAAATAACACAGGTGCACCCCACGGGGACACACTAGGCCGAATAAACCCCTTTTCTAGGAGTTCCTAAAGCTGCTCTTTCAATTCTTTTAGCTCCGTTGGTGCCATGCGGTATGGCGGAATAGAAATGGGCTTAGTGCCCGGCACCAGGTCAATACCAAAATCAATATCCCGGTCCGGCGGCATGCCCGGCAGGTCTGCAGGAAATACATCAGGAAAGTCCCTCACAACTGGGATAGAATCAATACTGGAAGTCTCAGCTCCCACATCACGCACGAAGGCAAAATATGATAAACAGCCTTTCCCAACCATACGTTGGGCTTTCAAGAAAGAAATTACTCTACTAGGAACATAATTAGTCATACCACGCCACTCGATCCTTGGAACACCCAGAATAGCCAAAGTAACTGTCTTAGCATGACAGTCTAAAATAGCATGACACGGAGATAGCCAGTCCATGCCCAGAATAATATGAAAATCCACCATTCTCAACAGCAATAGATCAACTCGGGTCTCCAGACCCCTAATAGTCACAATGCACGACCGATACACACGATCCACAATAACAGTATCGCCCACTGGGGTAGACACATGAATAGGTAAAGCAAGAGACTCCCGGGGTATACTCAAATAACGAGCAAAATATGAAGACACATAAGAATAGGTGGATCGGGGATCAAATAAGACAGAGGCATCTGTGTGGCAGACTGAGATAATATCTGTGATAACAGCATCTGACGCAAGAGCATCTGTCCTGTCTGGGATAGCATAAAACTAAGCCTGACCGCCGCCCGATAGACCTCCCCCTCTGGGGCGACCTCTAGCTGCCTGACCCTCACCTCTAGCTGACTGAGTAGGTGCTGAAGTAAATGGTGCAGAAGATGATGACTGGCCCCTCTGCTGAGACTGACTGCCACGAAGCCGAGGACAATGCCTCTTCATGTGACCAAACTCTCCACACTCGTAAAAACTACCCGACGCTGGATAAGGGAACTGATGGGAACCCTTCGCACCAAAGTGATTAGTTGATGCACTCGGCGCCGAAGAACCCTGGACTGAAGGAGCATGTGATGAACTCTGTGCTGGAAGGGCACCCAAAGAAGATTGACCTTGCTGAAATCCCTGATGACCATGGCCTGAAGATGCCCCTCGATACTCGGAATGAGCCGACTGATGAGGCCTATAAAAACGACCCCTGCTCTGCTGAAACTGGCTCCTAGACGGAGCACCACTAAAACTACCTGATCCACGAGGCCTCTTGGCCTCCCGCTCCTCTCTCTCCTGACGATGATCTGCCTCAATATCTCGGGCAATATCGACTGCATCCTCAAAAGTATGGCTCAGAATCCTCTCTCGAGCCATCAGGATACGGATGGGATAAATGAGCCCATCCATGAACCTCCTAATCCTTTCCCGATCAGTCGGGACCATCCATGGAGCATAACGAGCTAACTCTGAAAACCTCACCTCGTATTGAGATACGGTCATATCTCCCTGACGAAGATACTCAAACTGCCTGCGCCGCTCCTCTCTCTGAGATCGCGGTACCTACTTTTCCAGAAAGAGAGTGGAGAACTCTTGCCATGACAAGGGCGCTGAGCCTACCGACATACGCCACTCATATGCCTCCCACTAAGTGAAGGTTACACCTGAGAACTGAAAAGTAGTAAAGGATACACTGCTAGTCTCCAAGATCCCTGCTATCCGCAGCATGCGTCTACACTTGTCAAGAAAACCTTGGGCATCCTCTCCCTGAGCACCACTGAAAGGAGGAGGTGCAAGTCTGCTGAATCTCTCAAGACGACGCTGCTCATCATCTGGCATAGCTGGGACCACAATGTTCTGAACTGGTGCAACTGGCTGAGCTGGAACAGCTTTTGGTGTCTGCAATCCCTGCATAACCTGCTCAGCTATGCGATTAACAGGAGTCTGGGTGCCTTCCCTGGCCTGTGAAGTAGCTGCGGCTGTAGTGGCTGAGACCGCCTGAGCTAGGCCAGTGCAAACTGTCAAAATCTGAGCCAAGGTCTCCTGAAGTCCCGGAATCACAATAGTCATAGCTGGTGTCTGAACTGGTACAGCTGATGGAGCCTGATCTGGAACTGGGGCAGCTGGTGGATTAACAGGTGCTGCCCGCGCTACTCTACCTCTGCCATGCCCACGACCGCGTCCACGACCTCTGGTGGCATCAGTGGGTGGCACTGGTGGTCGTCCACCTCGTCCAGTAGCACGAGTCCTCGCTATCTGCGAGAGAATAGAATGATAGAAATTTTTAGTGTTCGGATCAACAAAGTTGCACGACAAGAATTTCAAGAATATGAAGTTTTCCTAAAGGTTCTGCAGCCTCTCGAGGATAAATACAGACGTCTCTGTACCGTTCCGCGAGACTCTACTAAACCGGCTCATAACTCGTGAGACCAAGCAACCTAGGCTCTGGTACCAACTTGTCACGACCCAAATCACGGCCGTGATGGCGCCCAACACACTACTAAGCAAGCCCGACCATTATTCAACACTTAACCCAATTTATCAAAAATAGCGGATGGAAATATTAATTAATTCAAGATCAAAGTACTGAAGAGTTTAACAAAATACACAACATAATCTCACTAGGACCCGGTGTCACGAATCTGAGCCTCTAGAGTACAAAATATCATTCTAATACATAGTGTATCCAAAGTCTGATAATGCGGAAGAAAAAAAAGATAGGATAGGATAGGATAGGACGGAAGAAATCAATGCTGCGAACGCCGTACAGCTACCTTGATACTCCCCAAAATGCTGGATCCGTTGATCAACTGGATCTACTGTGCCTGAGACTGCCCTGGATCTGCACACAAGGTGCAGTGAGTAAAGTGAGTACTCCGACCCAGTGAGTAATAAAAGTAACTACAGTCCGAAGATAAGAAAACCCAGTAAATACACAAAGTAAGCTAAAATCCAAATATGCAGCAACATATGGAACTGAGCAGCTAAACAACAATATAGATACAAATACATGAATACAATGCAATGCATATGATGGTACATTCCCGTACCCACTGCAGCGTGCAGCCCGAGCCATCCCTATTTATTTATCGTCGACGGTGCTCACTGGGGGTGTGTACAGACTCCGGAGGGTCTCCTACAGCCCAAGTGCAATATCTTGGTCAGTCATTGTTACCTGACCGGTCAGCCATTGTTACCTGACCAATTTATATTATACAGTGCTATTGTTACCACTGTTCAAGTATATCATCCAATGTCATTGTTACCACTATTTCAAGTATATCACACAGTGTCATTGTTACCACTGTGTCAAGTATATCACACAGTGTCATTGTTACCATTGTTTCAAGTCACTTTATAATCAGTCCAGAAAATAATATAATAAGCCCCTTGGGCATTTACAAA
Organism: Nicotiana sylvestris; assembly: GCF_000393655.2. Taxonomy (NCBI): domain Eukaryota; kingdom Viridiplantae; phylum Streptophyta; class Magnoliopsida; order Solanales; family Solanaceae; genus Nicotiana; species Nicotiana sylvestris. Next base: position 150,840,497 of record NC_091064.1, on the reverse strand, counting down.
ACAGAAGTTCCCAGCCCGGAATACATTTAAAAATATCGTTTAAGTTTTCAACACTTAGAATTATGGCTGAGTTTACAAAACAGCATTTAAAACCTTGGACTGAAATTAAATGATATGCAAATCATGCTAAGCAGTAATATCAATCCTCGAAGGATTTTACAAATCGGCACAAGGCCCCAAACATGGCATCAAGCCCAGTAATATCAATGAAGTATGTGTATCAATCACCAGTATAGTATAAACATCACACGGGGTGGACCAAGTCACAATCCCCAGTAGTATCCGACCCCGCACTCGCCATGGAGTGCGTGTCACGCCTCAATATAGCGTTACGATGTGAAAGTCCGGGGTTTCAAACCCTCAGAACAGCATTTACATCTATTACTCACCTCTAGCTCGCTATGCCCTTGCCTCTCTAATTGGCCTCCTCGTGTGACGAATCTGCCAAAAATCACACAAACCTCGATGAAGTTCGATTTCTAAAAGACGGGGTTTTAACCATACATATCTGAAATTCGCCCCTTAATGATACTATAATGATCCCATACAGTTATGTAACTTCAATCTACAATATAACACTCAATATGGCCAATATTAGTACTAGATCCCATAAATTATGCCATTTAGGCATATTATCAAACATCTTGTAGGTATAAATATTTACACCTCTTAACTATAGCATTGGTTCCTCCAACTATCACCATTAACCAACAATTCATCACACTATTATTCTTTAACAATTTATACTCCTAACATCACATGTGTGATCAACCATTCACACCCAAACCAACAAAAATTCCATCAAATAAACACCTCTAAATCCCTACCATGTTCATGTATTTAAATAGGGAATTTATGGCTTCCAACCACCATACAATAAGTTGTAATACTTGACTCATACTCATATTTCCATAATATATCCATATATGTGAGTCTAAGGTGTAGGATTTACCTTTTGGAAGAAATCTTGCAAAACCCTTCTTTGAGTTCTTGAAGGAATTTCTTGAAAATCTAAGGATTTTTAAGATCAATCCATGTTAATATAAGTGTTTGGGAGTAGTAATCAACTCAAAATACTCCAAAAATCTTACCTTAGGAGTGCAATTGGGTGCCTTGGTCGAATTGGGGGTGTTGGGGAAGCCCTAGGCTTGAGAATGACTCAATTCCTCTCATTTCCGGTCTTTAGAGTACTTAAAAACCTTCAGTCGTGTAGTTCGCGCGTTGTTCGCGCGTTTATTCGCGCATTTGTTTGCGCGTTTGCTGAGCATTCTGCCTCAGACGCGCGAAATGCGCGACTTCGCGCGATACTTCGCGCGCTCTGACACCTGACCCGTGAAATGGTCATAACTTCCTGTATACACTTCCAAATGACGAACGTTTTGTTGCGTTGGAAACTAGACTCAAAGGACTTTAATTTAATAGGTTGTAACTCACACAACTCCTTATATAACGAGAGATATTATCGTTCAAAGTGAGGCCTTGTGCGCACTCATTTACAACTTTCGTCTATTATGAAATTTCCAACTTCAGAAGTTCCCGTTAGCCATCCGAAATCATCCCGAGGTCCTCGGAACCTCAACCAAAAATACCAATACATCTTATAATATTATTCAAACTTGTTCCAATTATCAAAATACCTCGACTAATATCAAAATTATCGAATTACCCCGAATTCAAGTCTAAGTTCCTTTAAAACTTCCAAAACGAGCTTTCGATCAAAACTTGACCAAAATATGTCCGAGTGACTTGAAATTTTGCACACATATCCAAAATGGCATAACGAAGCTACAGAAATTCTCGGAACTCCATTCCGACCGTCGGATCAAAATTTCACCTATGAACCGGAAATCGCCAAAATACTAACTTCGCCAAAATGAGCTAGTTTCTTCACCGGACCTCCAAAATTAATTCTGATTGCGCTCCTAGGCCTTAAATCATCCCTCGAAACTAACCGAATCATCGGAATTCAATTCTGAACCCTCTAACTCACAAGTCAACGTCCGGTTGACTTTTTCCAAACAAATTCTTCCTTAAAGAGACTAATTGTCCCATTTCATACCAAACTCGATCCGAATTGACTCAAATTCACCAAGTACACATATTGAAACATGAATAAGCATTTAACGGGGAATACGGGACGTAAATACAGGAAACGACGGTTCGGGTCGTTACATAACCGAACCGTCGAAATTCACATCCGAGCCCTCTAACTCATAAGTCAACGTCCGGTTGACTTTTTCAACTTAAGCCTTCTTAAAAGAGACTAAGTGTCTCAATTCCTTTCAAAACCTTTCCGAATTAACTCGTTCACTCCCAACACTGATAATGAAGTATAAAGAAATAGGAAATGGGAAAAACGGGGCGGTAACTCACGAGACGACGGGTCAGGTCGTCACAGGATTATATCCAAATCACTAAAAATAAGATAAAACATATCCCATTAGGGTAACATATATGTTGAGACAACATCCTTTAGCTAAAGAAATAGCTTGTAACTATTTGATTTTAAGTAGGAATATAAAAAGAAAAGGAGAATTAAAGAACATACTACGAAAGACTAAGGCTTTATTAATATCAACTTTAGAATTAGCTGAACAAATAAAAGAATTAGATTTAAAAATAAATATAGAACCAAGTTATATAGTAAAACGTAGTATTAGCTCAGAAATAATATCAGCTTTAGAGTGGAAAATACGATATATAGAAGGAGAAATATATTTAGAAAATCAAAAAATAAAATTCTATAAGAACCGAAAAATTTGGATACCATTAGGTTAAAAAATAGATAAACTAAGGAACCTAGAATATTTAGATTTAAAAATATATCCAGAAAAGAAGTATAGAATATTAAAAGATAATACGGTAATTAAGTGCAATTTTAGTAATGGAGAACATATATTACATACCGAAGATAAATAATACAATACTTTAGTAGATATAATAATCAACTTTGGAGAAAAAACCCAAGAAAATAATAAAAACATAATAAGAACACTAGAACTAGTAGAAGTATTACAAACTAAACAAAGAAAGACTTTAGAAAAATTAGAACAAAATTTGGATTTCCTAAAATCACAAGAACTAGAAATAGACAGAAAAATACAATTTCTAAACAATAAGTTTAATCTAGAAAAAATACCTAAGAAAGACGAAATAGAAAAATTAATTAAAACTATTATAGAAAAGCCTAAAGAATTAGAAATACAAACAACCAGATTAGTAGAAAAAATAACACACCAAGTAGAAGTAATAAAAAGTGAGATAAATACTTTAAAAGAAAAGATAGATACAATAAAAGAAATCGCTCATTCATGAGTGAGTTACAACTAGAAGTAGATCCAGTATATGAAGAAGCATTAAAGTTCACATAAAGAATTCAACCCAATCCAGAGGGACTGACTAGTTATACTCCCCAGGGGAAAGCAAATCAAACAATAATAAAACAGAATAATACTCTAATAGTATTACTTTAAGAAATTAATAAAAAGCTAGATAAAATTATTAAAGAAAAAAAGATAAAGACTGAAATCCCAAAAGTAGACGATTTAATAGAACAATTAAAAAGAGTTGAAATAACACCACAAAAAGATAAAATTAAAATAAGAAAACCAAAAAATAGACCTTTTTCCAGGTGGGTCAAGAACAACAAACCAAGAAAGATCAAGAATAAGTTTTTCAGATAATAGAATAGGTAATAATATGTTAGCCAGAATTCTAACTAGAAAAAGACAAGAAGAAAATCAGAAATTAGACGAAATAATAGATATAGACAAAGATATACAAATCTTTCAACAAAATCAACTAAGGTTACTCAATCCGAGAATACTATATAATACAGGATATTTTTCAAATAACTCTCAACTATATAGACATTATAGAGAAGAGCAATTATCAGCTATAGGAAATAAGGTTGCAACATTATATTTTATTAATCCAGAATCAGTACGACAAATTAAAAATTATAAAAAGAATTTAATGCATATGGGATTAATAGTAATCGGATTAAAAGGACTAAAACTAGAAAGAATTTAGGAACTAAAGTACTAATAGTAGTATATGATGACAGATGGTCAGATCAAAAGAAATCTATAATAGGTTTAATAGAAGTAGACATGACAAATAATGGAGGAATATTTTATATTAGCCCAGATTTCATGATAAATTTAGCAGAATTTGAAAAAAATATCAAAATAGGAATACAGACTAAGGGATATGAAGAAATGAATAATGGAAATAATTTACTAATATGTGTATGTTTCATAGGTTAAATGGCAACAAATAGTAATACAAAATTTAAAATTAAGGTAGACGATGTAGTCGAAGTAATGGGAAATAAAGGGATAAAATTAATAAAACCTATTAAGATAAACCCAGAAGAATATGCTGGATTAGAATGGAATTTAGAAGATTTCGCAAAGCCAAAAATATTTAAACCAGAATCTCATTTAATGTATACAAACTCTAAAGGAGACACATTAATTAGGTTTACCAATTATAACTATTCTACTCAAAAAGAAATAGATGATGGAACTCAAAGTACGATGGAAGATAATGATACTGAATTTATGAATATTGAAATACTACAAGACGAATTCGGAGTAGACATAGCATTAGAAAAAGCAAGAAGGCTAGTTAAAGAAAATAGAAATAAAACTTTCCAATGTAAAGGGTGTAAACTTGGAAAATTAACTTTAAGCAAAATAGAAGAGCATTTTAAGAAATGTGAATTAAGAACAAATAATTGGGGATATAGAAAAGAAAATATTTCACAGAAAAAATCAGATAAATTTGGTCAAATTTTTGAAGAGATACAAGATAGTTATGAAGAAACAGAGACAGAATCTCTAATAAGTTTAAAAGGATTAATGGAATCAACTAGTTCTAGCCCAAGCCCATTTCAGAGAACAACTTACCAAAGTATCATAGATACTAGCACAGGAAATGTACCTAGAAAAAGAGTATATAGAATAGATCAAGAAACAGAAATAGAAAATGTAAAACCATCAGGAAAAAGAATGCCTATAGAAGAACCTATAAGACTACAGGAAGGAGGAAGTAAGGGTAAAATATTAAATATAGCAGCTCATGATCCACAAATGTGGAACTCAGTAATAGACCTATGGAAAGGAATAGTAGTAGCAGACTTTATAAAAACTTATAATGACACAGACGCAGAAACAATGTATAAATATATGAAGACCTTCTTAGGAGAATCAACAAAGGGCTTATGGGAAGCCTATAAATCAGAATTTCCACAAGATTTTTAAATGTTAATAGCAATGGGACCAAATCCTTATAATTTTACAAATAAAATACATAGCTTGATCACAGGCGAAGATCCAAATAGTGGATTAGTAGTATTACAAAAGAACGCTTTAATAAAATTAGAACAATTAAGTATAAGCAGTTGGTTTCATATAAAAAAGTTTTTAAATGATTATTTTTATTATTGTACTATTAGTGGAAATACTTTTGATCAAGATCTAGGTAAAAAGTTATTTAATAAACTACCAGGAATCTTAGGAAGAGAAATAGAAGAACGATGGTATAAAAGAGAAGGTGTAATACAAAATCCATATGCAAAATGGTCTATAGGGCACAAAGTACAACATATAATGGAAATACTACAAGGAAAATGTGCCAATTTACAGATACAAAAACAACTAAAACATAACAATATGAGTTTTTGTAGATCAACTATGTATACAACACAAAGTTATGACAAAAATGAATATAGAAAGAAGAAATATAGAAAAAATAAACCTCAATACAACAAAAGGTATAACAGAAAAAATTATTATCTTAGAAAATCATCAGCTAGAAAACCCTACCTAGATAGGGATAGACATGTTAGAAAGTATAGAACAGATAGGAACTATAAAAACAAACTAGAATGTTTTACTTGTGGTAGTATAGAGCACTTAGCAAATACATGCCCAAAAAGAATTAAAAATAAAACAAGAAACTCACAGTTAATAGAAGATTTTCAAGAAACCCTAATAAATGTAGACGAATATATGTCAGATAACGAAAGTATATACTCTATAGTAAGCTTAGATATAGAAGAAAAAACTCAAATAGATCCCTCAGAATCAGAAGAGAAAGAATTAATAAATGAGATAGGATTAGAAAAATTAAATTTAGAAGAAAATACCTTTGTAAACATATCAGAGGAATGTACCCATAATTTTGAAAGAAATAAAGGATTAGATAGTAATCAGTGTTTCATATGCAAATGGTACCCTAGTAGAAATAAAAGAGCTAAATGTAAATTATGCTATCTAGAAGGATGTATTTCATGTATAGAAAAAGATTTTGAAACAAAAATAAATAAAGAAGAAAAATACCAAGAAATAAATGATCATACCATGAATTTGAGAATAATGACATTAGAAGCTAGAATAAATGAACTAGAAAAAAGAATACAGAAAATGGAAAAGGGAAAAGAGAAATTAGAAGATATAAAAGAAAACATAACAGCAGTAGAAGAAGAACTAATGAGTATAGAAAATTATGATACACTAATATGTAATAAAGATAAATAATTAAGTACAATAAAGATTTTAGCAAGAATCAAAATAGAAGATTACGAAATAGAAACGTTAGCTTTAGTAGATTCCGGGTGCACAAGATGTATAATAAATAAAAAGATAGTTCCCCCAAATCTAATCAAAACTTTAGATAATCCAGTTGCAGCTATGCAAATGGATGAAACTCATAATATATATAGACATTATATAGATAAATCACAAATTAGCTTTATAAATACATGTTTCGTTTTCTATAAACCTAGCTACAAGGTAGGCAAAATCGGGGTAAGAAACTTAAATACAAATGTAGACTTTGTACTAGGATTAAGTTTTATATTACATAATAATGGTAGTTGTCTACTCAGTAGAGATGGAGTAATATTCTTTAAAAATATTACACAACACCAGTACAAACAATAGAAACTGCAACCAGGATAAGAACACGACTGAACGCAAGCCAGAAAAACCTGCAAGCAAATCAAAAAGAATGTTGTAAAGAGTATAAAGATAAAAATACATGCTTTAAGATTAAAAAAGAATCTAAAACCGTAATACTAGAAGAAAATGATGATAGAGATATATTAGAAAAAGACTATACTTTAATAGATATTGAAACAAAATTATACAATTTTAAAATAGGACTACAAAAAATAGGAATAATAAAGAACGAAAAGGATCTAGATAATAAAATAAAAATATTAGATGAAATAGAAATAATAGGAGAAAAACCTTTAAAACATTGGGAAAACAATAAAGTTATGCGTAAACTAGATATAATTAATCCAGAATATATAATTAAAACAACTTCAATAGAAGCTACAAATCAAGATCTAGAAGACTTCAAAATTCAAATTAAAGAACTTATAAATTTAGGAGTAATAAGAAGATCCACTTCTAAACACAAGTCAGCACCTTTTATGGTTAGAAACCATAGTGAGATAGTAAGAGGAAAAGCAAGAATGGTAATAAACTACAAAAGACTTAATGATAACACTAGAACAGATGGATATAAGTTACCTGATAAAACAGAACTAATAAATAGAATACAAGGAAAAAGGGTATTCAGCAAGTTTGACTGTAAATCAGGGTATTGGCAAGTAAAAATGCATGAAGAAAGCATTGAGTGGACTGCATTTACTTGTCCAGAAGGACACTTCGAATGGTTAGTAATGTCGTTTGGACTAAAAACAGTTCCACCAATTTTTCAACGAAAAATGGATAGTATATTTGGAGAATATAAGAGATTTATTTTAGTATATGTAGATGATATATTAGTATTTAGCAAAGATATTAAAGAACATTTAGGACATTTACAGACAGTATTTAGATTATTTGTAGATAATAAAATAATAATTAGTAAAAAGAAGATGGAACTATGTAAAAATTATATAAATTTTTAGGAGTAATTTTAGGGGATGGAAAAATTAAATTACAACCCCATATAGCTAAAAGGCCCTAGAAATGCCAGATAAATTAGATAGTACCAAAGAGCTACAAAGGTTTTTGGGTATAGTAAATTATGCGAGAAATTTTATAAAAGACTGAGGAAAAATAGCAGGACCATTATATGCTAAGACAGAATCTACAGGACAAAAATATTTTAACACAGAAGATATTAAATTAGTATAAAATATTAAAGAAAGAATAAAAAATATTCCTTATTTAAATATGCCACTAGAAACAGACTACTTGATAATAGAAACACGCGGTAGTTTTAAAGAATGGGGAGCAGTTCTAAAAGCAAAACCAAATAAATATAGTGATAAGAGCACAGAAAAAATATGTGCTTATCAAAGTGGTAAATATAAAGAAAAAGGAAATATGAGTAGTATAGATGCAGAGATATTAGTTGTAATTTACGGATTAAATAGTTTTAAATTATATATATTAAATAAACAAGAAGTAATAATTAGAACTGATTGCGAAGCCATAGTTAAATTTCACCAGAAGATAAATGCAAAGAATAGTAGTAGAAGAAGATGGTTAAATTTTATTGATACTATATCAATATATAACTTGGTTTTTGAATATATTAAAGGAAAAGATAATAATTTAGCAGATCAGTTAAGTAGGCTTAAAATTACTATCAATTAATAAAAAAAAATATTTTACATGTACAGCATGAGACCAACAATTTTCAAGACTGAAGACAAAGGGAAGGGCATTCAAGCCTCACCCTCAGACAGATACGTGCAGACAGTGTTAGGTAATCTTTATTTTAAGCCACATCCTTTGGCAGAACAGACTAATATGAAAAGAATAAATTTTGGAAAATATAATTTAATATTTTTTCCACCATCAAACATGTCATTTAGAGTCCTACCAGAATGTGTCATAGACAGACCTCAACGGTGTTTAATTGACAACTTATGGATAGCATATAACAAGAAAGACACTAAATATTTTATAGCAACTCTTAATGCCTTAGGACAATATTTTACAGATAAAAACCAAGACAAAAGATTTAAGTATTATGTGGTTATACATGGTAAGACAAATGGTATTTTTCAGACATGGCTAGAAGTACTAGATTCCATTAAGGATATAGAAAAACCACTTTTCAAAGGTTTTAATGATTTTACTGAAGCATTGGATTATGCATGAGGAATACTAGGACCAAACTACTATATCTCCCCAGCACTCAGACAAAACCCAGAAAAAACCCTTCAATACAACATCCGAAAAGACAATGACAAGATAATATTTTGTGATCATTATTCATCAATGACAGAAGCCTTTAAACGAATAAACCAGAAAAATGAAACCCTACAAGAGAAGACAAAACTTATGGAGCAGGTAAAGGTATTAGAATACAGGGTACAAGCCTTGAGATTTGAATTATCCCAGACTCAAGTTATTTCTCAACAAGACACAAAGATGAACAGTCCAAAACAGAGTTCTCCATCTCAAACAAAAATGGATGAGAAGGGTGTGCATTCCCCAATGAATGCAACAAGATCCACTGTATCAGATAATGATACAGCTAGTCCGGTTCAAACGGTAACCGGTAAAGCCACATCAAATCCGTTTATGGCTGTCACTTTGCCAAAAAGTGAAGATGAAGGTCCATCGAGAAGAAGACTACCCAGAACATTAACACAGGGAGAAGCGTTAAAAAAGAAGGGTATAATTTCAAAAAAGAAAAAAATGAAAAAATAGAAAATATAATCAAACAGACATTAGAAAACTTTTTTCAAGAAAAGGAAGAACAAGACAAACACATGGTTAAGAATTCAAGTCCAAGTCCAAATCCAGAAAGGACCCAAAGTTCAGGGGAAGATGATAACTATGAAGACAACCTAAATTATCAAGATGCTCAAGATTCATATGAAAATGAGTCAGAAATGAGTTTTGATTCAATAACTATACATAATTTAGACACATAAAAACAAAGTCCCAGTTAAACAGCAATTAAAGAGCACCAAAGACAAGGGAAAAGTAACAAGGCTGGTATATAATAATGTTAGCGTACCAATGAGAAAAACAAGAAAGTAAAGAAGATGTGACAGAAAGAAATGCTAGTTGTGCTAAAAGACAAAAATGACAAGTGACATAAAATAGAGAAGATGTGACAAGAGGTAATGTTAGTTGTGCTAAAAGACATGTTAAAATTTTGGGTGAAAGAAAAAGTTACAAACACGGAAGGAATTTCCGACCAAGCCATGTGAAGATGGGGCCCAATGAAGTACCCTGCAAGGCTGGACAAGATAGATTTCGGAAGAGTTTGGAATCCATTTTTCAAATCCGTTCCAAAATTTAACTATAAAAAAGAGAAGAAAGCAGAAGAAAAACAAGATAGAAGAAGAAGAAAACACTCTGAAGAAAACCCATCCAACCAACCTTTTCATCAACCTCCTTTCCAAAACACTTTGTAAAAGATTTCCTTATGAATACTTTAGTAGTTCCTCCTCTAAGCTTGTAAAATAAATAAGTCCTTATGCTTATGTGTGATCGTTTTTAATTCTCAAAGCTCAGTAAACTTTTTCGGGTTTCCCGAAAGGGAAATCTCTCTCCTATAAGCATGTAAGTTACTTATCTTTATCTAAATTATGTTTCTGCTAGATATTACCCCTGTTTATTTTAAATTTTTTGCTATTATGTATAGTTTTATGTTTCATGTTCATATGATCGATTATTAGATATCACTCTTAGTATATGGTTAGCTTCCCAATTTCTTAATAATTATGCTGGATTAACCTGTAAATTCCTAGGAGAAACTGGTTAAGTAAAACCCGAAAACAATTAAGAAGGATATAAGTGTTTAACCATGGCCGGGGTGAGGTTAAAGAAATAAGAGTTAAGAAAAGTGTTAAAATCCTTAAAAGATTGGGAAGAAGAGATGAACAGAGTGGATTAAAAAAAAAGAGTAGCAAAGGGGTAATCTCAGTTCATAATTTAGATAATATGGTAACTATACCAGTCTATAGATTAAGAGAGAGAGAGAGTACCGAGTAGGATTTTCACAACACAAGAGTTTAATTGCAAAAATAATTTTATTGTTAATGTCCAATAATCGTAATAACTATACAAATCCAGAAAGCTTTGCTAGGAGCCTTACTCAAAGTTTGGAAGAATTTATATTAGACATAGAAATCGAATTTTATTCGATGGTAGATTTGGCCGTATATTTTATATATCTACAATACAATAGTAGTATCTGTTCAGATACATATAAAGAAAACAACTGTATTTGATATTGTTAATATTATTATACCATCAGTCATATCATCTATACCATCTAAGAAGACGATTTTAATTTTTAACCCTAAATTTTTAGACGACTTAAACTCTATACCCCCTCTAATATATATTACCCCTCTTTTATATTGGTATATATATATACATTACATAAACTAATCAATTTAAACTTAAACATTCATATTTCCACTATTGAAGTGATTACCCAACCCAAATTGTAAGATTCCTAAAATTCACCCCAGGCCCCCCCCCCAAAACCCCAAACCCCAAACGCCCACACACACAAAAAAATGCACTTAGCCGTGTAAAATGATGTGGAGGGTGCAGTCCTTTTATCTCATTGGTAAAGAAAAAATGCATGTTTGTGAAAAAGAATATGCATTTCTATAATATAAAGAACAAATCATGGTCCACTAGTTGTCAAAGTTAAATTATTTTCAGTGCTCTCTATGTTATAATTAATATTCTTGAGATCATATCATCTGTACGAATAATGTTGTACTGTGTCAATAATTGCAAATATAATTTTTAAGGAGGTCATCAATTTGCCTTTCTTTCATTTCATGCACCATCTGTTTATCTTAATTTCTTATCTTACTTTTGTAAATCGGTAAATGGCCACTGTCGAATTTTAAGAGAAAAAAAAATTGAAGATGAATTTATGCACATTTGTATATTGTTTGATTATTTATCATTTTTTGCAACTTAATTGGCTCATTATGTCTAATTCACTTGCATTGCAGTAAAATAGAACGTAGATAGAAATTATTGAAAATAAATTTAGTTATAAATTTTAAGAAGTCATTATATTATGTAATGAAAAAAATAGGCTTATAGGAAGTAATGACGTTCTTTGTGGAGACATAAATGATAGAAAGAAATCAAACCATGAGTTAAAGCCTAGATTTTATAGTACGATTTGGTGTACTATATGTTCATCATATTGTTTGGTCCAAAATGATGAGATTTTCACATACTCCATTAGACTCAATGTAAGTGTTTCATTAGATTTAAGCACAAAAATTTATATAAGAGTTCTAATTTGACATTTGAAAGAAAACTTTATGGAAGAAGGTACAAGTCTATCTCTATTGAAAGAGTAGATGTTATTTTGTGAAACCAAAAAATAAAACATAGAACAATTTAATCTAAGACAGGTCACAGGAGAATGAGTTAAATGAGATTTCTCTCTATTGCGAGTAGTGGAGCTAATAAACTTGTCATGTTCTTTTTGTTTCTCACCCGGTGCTCAATATTGATATTGGGGTCCGATTAAATTCGGATATTCGCTGGAAAATTTCATATTTGAAGATAAAGCGCTCCCTAATAAATGCGGCTTCATACACAAAGTACGAACCCGAAACCTTTATTTAAGGATGAAAGAATACTTATTATTTTACCACAACCCTCGTTGGTAACTTGCCATGTCATACACATATATCCTGTTGCCTAAGATGGAAATCTAGTGGTAGTTTTGATTACTTGAAGTACAACACTAGTATTGAGCTTAATTAACCTAATTAAAAACTAATATTCCTAGGAATAAAGAGGCTGAGATTATTGTCATGACATTTCATATTCAGTAGAAGGATGATAATACTCATGAACATTGCAAAGCGAAGATATTATCTATAAGAAACACTAGATAAATAAATTGGGATGGATTATTTTTTTTAAAAGCAGCAAGCAAAAAGAAAAAGGATAGACAAAAGTTAACAAGATCATTAATCTTATCCATTTCATATCTTAGCACTGCTTTAGGCTAACAACATAAAACAATTAGGGATTCACTGAAATTCTCATATTTATTTAGAAAATACTTATTTCGAATGGGTCACCAATAGGATCTCGGCCAAAACCACACATGCAATCCCTGTATATGGCTCGTCCATGCTTTTGGAGATGTTGTGTGACTTAGCATGGGATTGAGCCTTGATATGAAAACTTACTAAGTGATCTCTTTCGAATTTCAGAGAAACTTGGAATAAACATAAATGAATTTCTAATATTCACTTTATCATTTAATCATCCTTCAGATTTTTTGTAATCGATTAACTGGTATCTAAAAAATAAAATATATATATATATATATATATAATTAGTGAATATTATAGGATTTGCAGATCCCAATGCTATATTTAATAATTAATTCAGATTAGAATGGTCAAATTATTCTTGTAGGAAAAGGAAAAAAAAAGAGTGCAAATATAAGCTCTAAAAAATCAAGGGCACGAGGGGTGAGGGGCATATCCGAGGCTGTTTGGATTTTCGTATCTGAAGAGTATTCAGATGACTCAAATGTTCCTTTTATGCCCGACATAAGTAAAGAGAAATAATATTAATATAACGAGAGGTGTAATAATTTTCCTTATGACTTAGTACTATGATATTGTTATAAATATATTATATTATGGATGTTCATTTAGTACTCCGTTGTTAATAAGTTTCCTGAAGAAGTTTATCCATATGGGACTCCACCGTAAATATGTTTATCTATTTAAGTACTCTATTGGAAATAAGCTTTCTGAAGAAGTTTATCACTTCGATATCCGGTTATGGATAAACATTACCCCCGGTAGAAGATTATCCATACCGGGTATAATAAGCTTATCCTTTCAGTACCCAGTTATGGATAAACATTACCCCCGGTAGAAGATTATTCATACCGTGTATAATAAGCTTATCCTTTCAGTACCCAGTTATGGATAAATATTATCCCCGGTAGAAGATTCTTCATACTGGGTATAATAAGCTTATCTTTTCAGTACCCAGTTATGGATAAACATTACCCCCGGTAGAAGATTATCCTTACCGGATATAATAAGCTTATCCTTTCAGTACTCCGTTATGGATAAACATTGCTCTCAGTAGAAGATTATCCATATCTGGTATAGTAGCAGCTTACACAGCAGCTTCCTTTCTTCTATAAATAGAAGAGATTTCAGTTCATTATGTACATCAGTTTGAATTCGAATAATATATCAGTTTCTCTCTATACTTGTCTTTACTTTATAGTCTTTATTTTATAACACGTTATTAGCACGAGACTCTGCTATCTCGAGCAAATATTTTGAGAGTATCTGAGGTAAGAACTTTCTTTTCCTAAATAATGTCAAATCTTTCTAAACTTGAATTTGTAGCCCTGGATATATCGGGCAAAAGCTACATGTCTTGGGTGCTTGATGCTGAAATTCATCTTGATGCGATGGGTCTGGCAGACACCATCAAAGACAAAAATCAGGCATCAAACCAAGACCGTGCCAAAGCAATGATATTCCTACGCCATCACCTTGATGAGGGCCTGAAAATGAAATATCTTACTGTTAAAGATCCAGTCATACTGTGGAATAATTTGAAAGATAGATATGACCACCTGAAGATGGTCGTTCTTCCACAGGCACGATATGATTGGACTCATCTAAGACTACAAGATTTTAAATCTATCAGTGAGTATAATTCTGCTATGTTCAGAATTATTTCCCAATTGAAGTTATGTGGTGATAATATTACTGATCATGATATGTTGGAGAAAACTTTCACCACTTTTCATGCCTCGAATATGCTCCTGCAGCAGCAATATCGAGAGATGGGATTTAAAAAGTATTCTGAACTTATCTCACATCTTCTTATAGCCGAGCAACATAATGGGCTATTAATGAAAAATCATGAAAGCCGACCTACTAGTTCTTGTCCATTCCCTGAAGTGAATGAGACGAACTTCCACCAGGCTAAACGTGGAAAAGGCCGTGGCCCCAGTCGTGGTCGAGAAAGAAACTCTAATTATGGTAATAATAATGCACCAAAGAACACTCCTCACCACCAGCAGTGGAAAAGGAAGGAACAAAAGCATGAAGCGGTGCAAACACCAAATGCAGAAAATGCATGCTATAGATGTGGAGAAAAAGGGCACTGGTCACGTACCTGTCGTACGCCAAAACACCTGGTTGAGCTTTATCAAGCATCCCTAAAGAAGACAGAGAAAAATGCTGAAGCAAATTTTATTTCTGAAGATAATTTAGACTTCATGCATTTGGATGTAACTGATTACCTTGCACTCTCAGAAGGAGAAACAAGTCATGTAATCAGTGGTGAATCTGTAGAAATGTAAATATTTTAATTTTTGTTATTTGTAATAGATAGTATGGTTATGTAATTGTTGTACATAAAGAAAAATTATGATTTGATAATGATGTTTACTATAATATATCTTGTTTATGTCATTTTGAAGAATATGGATAACATTATTAGATCAACTTAAACTCTAGCAGAGTTTGCAAGAAATATACAACCACAAGAAGTGGTTATATTTCATATATCTCATTGTAATTATATTTTGTTAACTACCAGAAGTGGTATATGCCTATGATCACCAGAAGTGATAATTTAGGCTTTCTATGGTTACAATTGAAGATAAGCTACATAAATATTCTCTATATTAAATGCACGCCTCGATTTGCTCCTGAAGTAGTAAATATTTTAAAAGAAGTTGAGGCATCACAATTTGATGTGATTAATGCGCATTCAGATAATTATGTTCGATTTCCTGAAGGATGAGAACTTTTGATAATATTAATCCATTCCCTGAAGTGAATATGACAATACTAATAAGTCGGGTAAATATGAACGCGCCCTTGATGTGAATACATTACAATTCACCTCCAGAAGAGTTAATATAACTGAGAGAATATATACTCAATATTTCGTATTTTAAATTTGCTCCTGAAGAAGTAACACAATTGAAATTGCCTCCTGAAGTGGAAAAATATTATGAAGAGGAGTTTTCGTGTGCTTAAACAATTGTTTTACATTGTTTATTTGATTGTGATTTTCTCTCATGACACCAGCAGTGTCTGAGCAATATTTGATAGTACAAAATGTATCAACAACTCCTGAAGAGCTAAATGTTTGCCTAAAGAATACATGACACCAGTAGTGCCAGATAAATATTAGATTGTGGATAATAAATGAAGGCTCTCGAAGAGCTTATATACAAATATGTCATTCATATTATATGATTATGGTCAAAACATATGTTGTAGTAAACCTGAAGTTTACTAATACAAATGGCTATCATATTGAGACTACAAATGATTGGAAGATTGATAATCTTCATGTTTCCACAATCATAGGGGTAAAATAATATGTATGTGAGAAGTTACCCGCCTTATTCTTTAATTTGTACTATATCATGTATCACAGTAAACCAGAAGTTTACTAAAGCAAAAGTTTATGCCATAGTAAACCAGAAGTTTACTAAGAGATAGCACATGACATGATAAACTTGAAGTTTTCATTTGCCATTTTTAAATGAGCTATTTGAGAATTCAGATAAGCATATACTAAAGAACTAGAAGATTCTTCAGGAATTCTCATGTGTTGCTTGTTCTCATAATGAATTGATTATACCAGCTAAAGTTGGGACTAAGACCCCTGATTCTGAAATATATAAAAGGTGAATATGGGCCTGTTCACCTATCATGTGAACCACTTATAGGTGCATATATGAGATGGTTACATCTGTAATTATTGTCAACCTGCAGTTTGGCATTTGGAATTGCTTTTCTCGAGCATAATTTTCAGATTATGAAATCAAGACAGTTCATCTTGATAATGCTGGTTTATATCCAAGCTGGTTTAGCATTGAATACCTCTTATTAATGGCCAAACCATTGCTTATGAGAACAATGCTTCATGTGTTGGTCTAAGATTTTCTAAATTGCATATAGCAGCACTTGTATGCATCAGATCAACAATATATGATAAGTCCTCCCTTCACAATTGGTTAGGATCAGAAACAAAATATTTTTACTATCTTTTGTTGCGTGGTATATGATTAATTTCTCTACCATAATACGCAAAGATATGTTTCCAAAGATGATTGGGGATATATGTTAGTTTTTCTAACATTTGGGGGATGGAATAAACAGTTGAAAAATATGCGATATGAATCGAATTATCATGATCCTCACTTAGAAGATAATTCAAGTCGAATGCCAGAAGCATTTGCTGATCCAAAATTAAATATCATAATTCAGCTGCAAATGCTCCTATTGAAATTAAAGTCCCTAAAGGATAAAATTTACTGTACGCATGAAGCGTGGTAGACCAATCAGTTCCAAAGGTAACAATCCTTGAAAAATAGTAGGAGCTAATGATCAAAATGATCATAATGAGGAGGAAATAAGCTCTAGAAGAGCCCATGACATAACATTTCATGAAACTCCCGAAAAAGTTCAGGTACCTGAAAATAAAGAAAGTGATGAGATCTCCACAAGTTATGTCGCTTCGGAACTGACACAAAATGATCGTCGACAATATAGTGCACAATATTATAAAAGATTGTGAGGATCGGACTAGCAGTCCAGACACTTGAAGATGTCATACCATTTAGATACAAGTCTTAACCTATATGACTTATTTGGCTAAATCTATATGAAGATCCTTGAAGGATTGAAAATGCCCGAAGCATATAATTCAAAGTCTTGAGAAATGTACTCGATCAAATTATAAAGATCTTTGTACGGTTTAAAGCAATCTGTGCGCGTGTGGTATAATCGCCTCAGTAAATATTTGCTGAAAGAAAGTTACATAAATTATGTTATTTGTCCATGTATTTTTATAAAGAAAATGTCATCAAAATTTGTTACACTTGCTGTTTATGTTGGTGACATAAATCTTATTGGAACTCCGGAAGAGCTCCAAGAGGGTCTTAAAAATACTTTTACATGGACAAAGTGTACCCATTAAGTACACCAATGAATATTCAATCACTTGAAGTGAATAAGGATCCGTTCCAACCTCTAGAAGAGGATGAGGAGCTCCTTGGTCCTGAAATACTCTATCTCGGTGTAGATGGTGCACTTATTTATCTTGCTAATGCTAACAAAAGTGGTGCAGATCGTATTGGTAATGCAGATGCAGGTTATTTATCCGATACCCATAAAGCTCGATTTCAAACCGGCAAGCAGGGAGTGCATATGATTGAGATCAGTGATTCATTCGAGAAACATGTGGGTTGGAATGTGATAAAAGACCCACAATATTATACGGAGACAATGTTTCATGCATAGCACTATTAAAGGGAGGATTTATAAAAGGAGATAGAACGAAGAACATTTCACCAGAATTATTCTACATACATGATCTTCAGGAAAATTGTGACATTGATGTGCATCAAATTAGTTCAAGCGACAATCCAACAAATTGTCTTTACCAACATCAATTTTTAAGAATGTGGTATACAAGATTGGAATGCGGAGACTCAAATATTTGAAATAAGGTTTTCTTCAGGGGAGTAAAATGCGCGCTGTACTCTTTTTCCCTTACTAAGGTTTTTCCCACAGGGTTTTCCTTATAAGGTTTTTAATGAGGCAGCCAGCAATGCGTATTACTAAATATGTGTACTATTTTTCCTTCACTAGGATTTTTTCCCACGTGGTTTTTCCTAGTAAGGTTTTAATGAGGCACATTATCTTTTAATGAACATCCAAGGGGGGTGTTATAAATATATTATATTATGGATGTTCATTTAGTACTCCGTTGTAAATAAGCTTCCTGAAGAAGCTTATCCATATGAGACTCCACCGTAAATATATTTATCTATTTAAGCACTCTATTGGAAATAAGCTTCCTAAAGAAGCTTATCACTTCGATATCCGGTTATAGATAAACATTATCCCCGGTAGAAGATTATCCATACCGGGTATAATAAGCTTATCCTTTCAGTACCCAGTTATGGATAAACATTACTCCCGGTAGAAGATTATTCATACCGGGTATAATAAGCTTATCCTTTCAGTACCCAATTATGGATAAATATTCTCCCTGGTAGAAGATTATCCATACCGGGTATAATAAGCTTATCCTTTCAGTACCCAGTTATGGATAAACATTACCCCCGGTAGAAGATTATCCATATCGGGTATAATAAGCTTATCCTTTCAGTACTCCGTTATGGATAAACATTGCTCTCAGTAGAAGATTATCCATATCTGGTATAGTAGCAGCTTACACAACAGCTTCCTTTCTTCTATAAATAGAAGAGATTTCAGTTCATTATGTACATCAGTTTGAATTCGAATAATATATCAGTTTCTCTCTATACTTGTCTTTACTTTATAGTCTTTATTTTATAACACGTTATCAGCACGAGACTCTGCCATCTCGAGCAAATATTTTGAAAGTATCTGAGGTAAGAACTTTCTTTTCCTAAATAATGTCAAATCTTTCTAAACTTGAATTTGTAGCCCTGGATATATCGGGCAAAAGCTACATGTCTTGGGTGCTTGATGCTGAAATTCATCTTGATGCGATGGGTCTGGCAGACACCATCAAGGATAAAAATCAGGCATCAAACCAAGACCGTGCCAAAGCAATGATATTCCTACGCCATCACCTTGATGAGGGCCTGAAAATGGAATATCTCACTATTAAAGATCCAGTCATACTGTGGAATAATAATAGTATAGACTATTATCTTGATTGAACCGGGGAAAGAAATGTTGATATGTGCAATTAATTTGGCAACAACATTTTGCTAAATGAAATATTTTTAGTGATGGGATAGCTTTTATCCTTTTGTTTTGACATAAATAAGCATTGGGAGAAAATAAAATAAATAATACTCCCTCTGTCGCAAAAAAAAAAAAAACTATATGCTCACAATTGGGAGAGTCAAACTCATCTAATCGGGGTGAAATATATAGTACTTTAAATTACAAATTTTACAGTTAAGAAAAAAACAACTTAACTTCCACTGATATAATTGTAAGAAAATCAACTGAACTTCTTAAATAATGTTACATTATTTAGCATTTATAATGATATATAAATGACATTAATATTTATCAAGGGAATTAAGGAAACAGAATTCCAATAAGCGAAAATACCAACATTAGTGTCATATAAGAAATGGATTAATTATATCGGGTGATAAAATATGCATCTTCAACTAATGGTTCATTTTGGAAAATATTGAATATGAGGTATATGTATACATCAAGCTTACATAATGTTCAAGTTTTATGATAAGGCTGAACTTCACTTATGCTTATGCTCACTTCATTTTCCTCACTCTCCCACTCACATAATTTCCCACAACCTAGCTCTTATGAGAAATTTTTGTAGAATCATTTTTTTATATTCAATTTATAACTGTCATAGGGAATTATTTCTTTATCTTCTAAGTGAAATTGATTCGTGCATTGGGTAAAGTGCTTTGCTTGCTTTTCGTGGACACTCTGTATGGACTATTATGGAGGGCCTAAAGTCAAAAGTAGAAATGATACAAGTAGCTACTTTGAAGGGTTACTGTTTAAGAATTAGTCAGTGCGTCCTGAATTTTAGTTTTTCAGGACAAAAATTATTTTGAAGTTAAAATTTTTAGTTTAAATTCTCACGATAAAATAAATATTGGTTAATCTCTAAATAGCATCCTTGAGAATAGTTGCATAACTATAGCGGGAGGGGGGGGGAGGGGGATCAGAAATAGTCAGATTTACAATTGGTCATTGAAAAATAGCCACAGTATCAAAAGTAATTGAAATTTAGCTATTTTTTCATATAACGATAAAATTTGAACAAAAACATCCTTAAAATCCGGAAAAATTCAGGCATAATATGCTGGAGTTCGAATTTTTTACACATGAGATTCCAACATAATATGCTGGAATTTCATAATGTGCTGGAGTTCCAACATAACATGCTGGAAGTTATTACACAGAAGCTCCATAATCCAGCATATTATGCTGGAATTCGTGAGCTAGAGTTCCAACATAATATGCTGGAAGTTTATACGCAGGAGCTCCATAATCCAACATATTATACTGGAACTTTTTGCGTTTCAACAAAATAATAACTATTTTTAAATAATTTTATAAATACTAATTATTTTTTAATTACCAGTCCGAAAACTGGCTAGCTCGTGTTATTTTCACCTATAGCAACTCCAATTAGGTCTTCCTTGTATGTACAATGTCTTCTTGTTGCTCAAAACTTGTAAGCCCAAGCCTGAGTACTGGGCATGTCCCTGCACTGCTATTGGGCCATCTGTTTTGTCCCTAATTTGTGGACTTTGACACTCGGTGATGCTGGAGACTCCAATCTCTTTTATGATATTTGGTGATAACTGATAAGTCACTAGTTGTAGTCAGCTAGAGGACGACAAGGCCTTTTAATTTGCCATGGTGGACTTAGAAGATATAGCTCGAAATTTGTTACACCCTATATTTTTATACGTAAAAATGCGTCGTAAGCAAATTAATGTAGGACTAAAAATGAGATAGTATTTGAAAGTATATAAAGTAAGTTAATCATGTTACTTCGGAGGTTACAAATATTGAAGATCATGAACAACAAGTACAAAGAGGGTTGGAAGGTTCAGAAGCTAAAAGAATTGAAGAAAACAATGTTTCGTCAAAAGTCGACAAGATGGGAATGCTATAACATGTATTTTTGGGGTGAGACTAGGGTTCTTAACATGAAAAAGAAGTTATGTTATGAATTAGGTTAGTCGTATGATAGTCGTGTGTTATGTTTTGAAGTCAAGCGAGTTATAGAATAAAAGTCGATGAAAGTCATCACAAGTTACATTCATAAGTTTTACTGAAAATTTGGTTCAAATGTAACTGCGATTTTCTCCCAATATACTTAGAGTTATGGGGTTTTCCACCCATCAAATTGAAGCTCTATGAGTCTATTTTCTAACTAATAAACCGTTTATCAATACGACATCGGCGTAGAGAGATATATGCATTTTTGCGAGACTGCGCAGGTTGCTAGGTGACAAGTAGGTGTGTCACCTACTTGGTTAAATGTGAGCCCAAAAAGAGGCAATTTTGGGTCAAAAAAAGCCAAAGAGACTATTTAAGGGCTTATCTCCTGCAATATAACCCTCATAATATATCACAAATAACCAGAACTAAACCCCTGTAAACTTCCTCCGAAAAATTACCCACAAACCCTAATTGATTTTCTCTACCTTTCAAGTTCTAATTGGGGGTAAAACCTAGAGTTTGAAGAACCAAGATAAGGGCTGAGTTATCCAACAAATAAGGTAAGTTTACTGAGCTCTTTCATCCATTTTTTCTGCTGTAAATTCATGCTAAGTCGTTATATACTTGTAAGAACTCACGGGACGGTGATCGGAAGCTGTGAGTTCGAGTTATTCACTTGCAGTGGACTGTTTTGTGGACTGTTTTGTGTTACTGTTGGGCTGCATTTTTTACTACTATTTTGTGGAGTTTTGGAGGAGGAAGGGTGTGGAGAAACACCATATAGATGTAGGGTGGTGGGCTGGTCGTTCGTCGTAACATTTTCGGGTCGTTTGACACTACTACCGTGGTCGTTTTGTGTATGAAGAGATTGCGGTGTGTTGGGCTATTTTGTAGTATTTTATGGTGTATATAAGGCTGGAAAATAATGTATATATATTTTTGTGTTCTTGTGTTGTTGGTGTTATCTTGAATTTGGAGGAAGTAAGGATTATAGGGGAGATGCTGCCCATTTTTATACAAAATATGCTTGTCGTTCGTTGTGCGATAGTTGTACCTTTCGTAACTTAATGATAGTATTGTTATTGTTGTTGTAGATTAAGGCGCGAAAAGGCGAGTTCAACTTGGTGATTAGAAATATTGTGATAAGGTATGTTGAGGCTAAGCCCTTCCTTTATTTTGGCATGATCTCATAATTACATGTGTTTGATAACGAGGCATAAGGAGAAGTTCATACTCCCGAATTTATATACGCTATCCTAGTCTCATAAGTTACAGTATTCTCCTTTATCGGGACTTTATATTCAATTGAGTATTGTCTTCTTACAGTCAAGAGAGCAGAGGGTCTATATATATATATATATATATATATATATATATATATATATATATATATATATATATATATATATATATATATATACAGTATTACATTATTTTTACCACCATTGAGCTATAATCAATGGGCAGGCCCCAATTGGCAACCTCTGATCAGATGGTAAGTTATATACCGAGCCTACTGTGGCCGAGCGCCTATGAGCGAGCCCAGACTGGCCGAGATACAGAGCGTAGTATGGCCAAGCACCTATGAGTGAGCCTACTACAGTAGAGCAATTACACGTTCCGAGCCTTATAGTGCCGGACATTTATTTTACTTACTATATTGAGAGAGTTGAGGTAGCATCAACAGGTAAGTATATCTCCGGATCTTCTTTGACTCCCAGTTACTTTCAGTTATCATATTAGCAGTTCAGTTTTAGCTTTCAGTTATTTTATTGCCTTACATACTCGGTACATTATTTCGTACTAACGTCCCTTTTTTGGGGGCGCTGCATTTCATGCGTGCAGGTTCAGACAGACAGACGGGTAGACCTCCTCAGTAGGTATTACCCGAGTTCAGCCTGATCGATAAGCTCCACGTCCTTCGGAGTTACCGGGTCTAGAGTTTTGTGTACATCTTATGTATATATGTATATATGTTATGGTTAGGTTGGGGCCCTATTTCGATCATAGTACATCCATCAGTAGAGGCTTTTAGATATATCATGTCAGTTAGTGCAGTATGTTGGGCTTGTAGGCCTTATATGTATATTTTGTTGATTTGTCAGCTGTAGTAGTTATGACGGCCTTATCGGCACAACTTTATATTGATGTTTAGTTAGCATTAGTTTCCGTTCAGTTTTATATTTTGCTTCGCAATTTGTCTTGCAATGCGGCCTATGGCCAAAGTATGACATTATATGTTCAGAGTCCCTTAGTCGTAAGTCGGTATGCAAGGTTAGGTGAGGCACCGGGTGTCGGTCTCGTCCCCAGATTCGGGGCGTGACCAAATTTTAACTTGAACAAAATAACCTTAAACACTATCTTAAAGTAGATCATATCGGCACTATGAGCAGGGGCGACTCAAGTATATGCAGGGCCTAAACCCAGAATTTAATATGAGGCCTAAATTTTTAAAGGAAAATTATACGATATGTTTTTATTTAAAGTCTATTTTTGAGCTTTTTTGAGATATAAAGTGTTAATAATCTCTTTTATAGTCGATTTTCCATAATAATTCATTATCAATTGATAATATAGCTAACTCATTTAATCATTTTGAGATATTGTTAAATTTAGATAAGATTAGATAGAGAAATAGAAGCATAGAATTATTGGAAGCTTAAATTTCTTGGAGAAAGAAGGTGAGTAAGAATATTAAAGAGAAAGACAGAAAATATGTAGGTTTTTTGAAGTATGAAGAGATCGGGAAAAGAAACATTGACTTGGACAAATTGAGAAAGGGAAAGTAAATTTTTTACATGTTATCTAATGAAGGAGTAAGAAGTGAAAAATTGAAACGTCGGGAAAACCATTCATCTACAAATGTTTAAGTAAGTCAAATTATTACTTTATATTGTCACGACCCGAATTTTCCGCCCTCGGGAGTCGTGATAGCGCCTACTAATGTGAGTTAGGCAAGCCAAACCTTTAATCTAAATACTTCATTAACCAATTATTTCTTTTTAACAAATATAAGTCGATAACATGATAACAACCGAAATTCAAATTTAAGTGGAAGACAACAACAACATATATGAAAACTATATCTATTACAAATACTTAAGCCTTAACCACCTAAAACCTGGTGTCACAGTGTCACAGACGGACTAGGATTAACTACATACATGGTCTGAAGAAAAGCAACAATACACTTTTCGGAATATAAGAAGATGAAACAGAAAATAGGGATAGAGGGAGACGCTAGGGCCTGTGGACGCCTGCAGGTCTACCTTGTATCTCCGGGTGGACTGAAGGAAGCCTCCAAGCTACAGTCCAAGAGTTGCTCCGAGATCTGCACATAGTGCAAAGTGTAGCATCAGCACCAACCCCATGTGCTGGTAAGTGTCTAGCCTAACCTCGGTGAAGTAGTGACGAGGCTAGGACCAGACTACCACATAAACCTATGCAGTTCAAATATATATAGCGGAAAAGAAATACAGAAATAAACAAGTAAAGATGGGAGGGGGAAAACATGCGTCGGGGAATAACATGTAAAAATAGGATATTAAGAGAATTATAAGGAACCAAAATCCAACTACTAACAAGGATAAGGAAAACAAAGGCAGATTTCACTTTCCGTTCACATCTTGTTGCAGACGTGCAACCCAATCCCATATCTCATATCTTGTGGCAGGCGTGCCACCCGCTCCCATTTCATTTATCTCGTGGCAGGCATGCCACCCGCTCCCATTTCATGTATCTTGTGGTAGGCGTACCAACTGCTCCCATTTCATTAACTCTTGTGGTAGGCGTACAACCCGCTCCCATTTCATTATATCTTGTGGTAGGCATACTACCCGCTCCCATTTCATTAATCTTGTGGTAGGCGTACCACCCGCTCCCATTTCATTATATCTTGTGGTAGGCGTACCACCCGCTCCCATTTCATTATATCTTGTGGTAGGCGTACCACCCGCTCCCATTTACAAGCCAACAATAATCACAAGGAATCCCGGCAAGGGAACAAAAGCAACATCATAACTTCCCAGCAAGGGAACAATGATATTTCAACAACATCCCGGCAAGTGAATAATACTATCAAACAAACATCCCGGCAAGGGAACACTAACATCAAAACAAACATCCCGGCAATGGAACAATGATGATAATAACATATGAGGCACAATAAACCACAACGGAGTCAAACCAATTATAACACAAGACTCATAGGCATGCTTGACACCGACGTATAGATAATAGTCACCATGCCTATACGTCGTACTCCACAATTAACATGTAGCAAATAGACACAACTCCTAATCCCTCAAGCTAAGGTTAGACCAAACACTTACCTCGATACCACGAACACAATTCACGATTCGACTATAGCTTTACCCCTTGATTCCACCACCAATTCACTCGTATCTAGTCACAAGTTACTTAATTACATCAATAAATGCTAAATGAATCAACTTGAATGCATGAAAATGAATTTCCCAAAGTTTTGCCCAAAAAAGTCAAAAATCGCCCCCGGGCCCACATGGTCAAAACCCGAGGTTTGAACCAAAACCTGATTATCCATTCCCCCACGAACCCAAATATATGACTTGTTTTTAAATCGGACCTCAAATCGAGGTCCAAATCCCCAATTTTTGAAAAAACCTAGGTTCTACCCAGAACACCCAATTTTCCTCATGAAAATCATTGATTTGAAGTTGAAATTATGTTAAAAGATGTTAATGATTGAAGAAAACTAGTTAAAAATGACTTAAAATTGATTTGGAGAAGAAGAAGCCTTTGAAAAATTGCCCTAATGTGTTTATATTTTGAGAGGATATGAAAAATGGGTTTAAAATCGGCTAAGTATAAAAGTTACAGGTCGCAGGTATGGGAATTGCGAACAAAGGTTCGCAATTGCGAACCCGGACCTCTGCTAAGCTGGGAAATATGAAACAGGGTTCGCAAGGAAAGTAGGATCTTCGCATTTGCAAACAGCTGGTCGCATTTGCGACTTGGGAATTGCGACAACTTCATCGCATTTGCGACTCAAGGCTGGGACAGGGATTTTCGCATTTGCGAAAGAAATCTCGCATTTGAGAGACTGAGCTGGCCTGGCTTCCTTCGCATTTGCGATCAGCCACTCGCATTTGCGAGTGCGAAGCCTGCAGGCCTGCTATGCACAGCTGAAATCTGCAACTTTTCTAAGTTCAAAATGCACCCCATGACCTATCCAAAACTCGCCCGAGTCCTCGGGGCTCCAAACCAAGTATACACACAACCTCAAAATTATCCCAAGGACTTATTCGTGAACTTATATCACCAAAATAACATCAGAAACATCGAATTAAACCTCAATATCCATGAAATTTTTGCATTTAAGGTCCGAATCACGTCAAATGGATTTCGTTTCTTACCAAACTTCACAGAATCATCTTAAATCATATATAAGCCTTTACCGGGCGCCAGAACCAAAATATGGGCCTATTACCAACATGGCCTAATCAAAATTCACTTCCAAACCTTATAAACAATTCTAGAAAATAATTTCTTTCAAAAATTCATTTCTCGGGCTTGTGACCTCG
This sequence comes from Nicotiana sylvestris, assembly GCF_000393655.2. NCBI lineage: Eukaryota > Viridiplantae > Streptophyta > Magnoliopsida > Solanales > Solanaceae > Nicotiana > Nicotiana sylvestris. The sequence continues at coordinate 150,813,215 of NC_091064.1, read as the reverse complement.
GAATTCGATTCCAGGCATACGCCCAAGTCTCATATTTTCCTACGGACCCTCCGAGACCGTCAAATTACGGGTCCGGGTCCGTTTACCTAAAACTTTGACCGAAGTCAAATTAATTCATTTTATAGTCAAAATTTATTATTTTCATAGATTTTCATATTTAGGCTTTCCGGCTACGCGCCCGGACTGCGCACGCAAATCGAGGTGATACTAGAAGAGGCTTTTAAGGCCTCAAAACGTAAAATTTCATTTTGAAACAAGGTCATCACATGTATCTAAAAAGCTTTCTTTCCTTTTATATTAAAAACCTATTTTTGTGTTAAAAGTACTAAATATTATTTTTGAAATACCTATAAACCTATTATTTTGAAAAGAGGGGCCCCCAAAATTTGAGGGCCTAAGGCACAAGCCATACTACTCAACACATTAGAGACGGCCCTAACTATGAGTCATATTGTTGCTACTAGGAGTGTACATAGGCCGGGTTGGTTCGGATTTTTAAATTACTAAACCAAATAGATGGTGTCAAAATTTGTAACTCTATAAATCAAACAAAACCAAACCAAAAAAGATCGGGTTTTTCAATCTCGATTTTTTTTCAAATGTTTTGGTTTTTTCGCGATAAAGTATTCATAGCACAAAATATGTAACTTATGTTCTAAATATTTCTTTAGTCCTAGTATGATACGACTATATAATTTTTTTTCAAGAAAAGAACACAATAATATGAGATAAGTCATAGCAGTATACTAAAATATTCAATAATAAAGATAATAAAATTGCATAAAGCAAATATTACTAATTAATAAGCTATAATAAAAATTAACATAATTTAAAAATACTATATATGTCATTCTAAAATAAATATAGCTAATAAGTACTGTTAATTACATAATTAATGTTATACCCCATGTTTTCATACGCGTGAGTATGTCGTAAGTCGATTGATTTAAGCTAAAATATGAGATCGTCGTTGAAAGTATATAAAGTAAGTTAATAATGTTTCTAAAGGTTAAAAATATTAAAGATCATGGATAACAAGTACCAAGAGGGTTGGAAGGCTTAGAAGCTAAACAAATTGAAGAGAATAAGTTTAGCCGAAAGTCGACAAGTTGAGAATGTTATAACGTGTACGTTTGTGATAAGACTAGGGTTCTTAAAGTGATAAGGAGGTTATGTTATGAGTTATATTAGTCGTATGATAGTTGTGTGTTATGTTTTTAAGTCAAGCAAGTTGTGGAACAAAATTTGGCAAAGGTCATCACAAGTTACATCATAAATGTGCTGAAAATTAGGTAAAATATAGCTGCAAATTTCTCCCAATTTACTTTGAATTATAGGGGCGATCCAACTACCAAATTGAAGATCTATGAGTCTAGTTTCTAACGCATTAAACCGTTCGTCATTGCGATGTTTAAGTAGATAGATATTCGCGTTTTTGTGAGACTGCGTCAAGTAGCTCTCTATGGGACCCACATAGGCGGTTGAGATATATTAATATATATAAGATGCCTCAACCCCGTTTTAACTCATTCTTTTTCAGTATATTCAGACCCTAGACACCTAAAAACACTCTCTCAAGGTTCTCTTGTGATTCAAGACTCAAACAAAGGGCAAATAACACAAATCAAGTATCGGGAATCCCGTCACGCTAGTAAGTTTCTTATTCTTCTTGTTGTTGCTAATTTTTGGGTGGTTTTAGCTCATGTGGGAGGTTGTTTTAAGTGGTTTAAGTTCTGTAAAATACTCTCCTAAGGTTTTCATATCAACCTTAGGTTATTTCAAGTCTTGCAAATGGATTACACCATATTTTAACATCAAAAGTTAGTTCTAGTGAAGAACACCACCTCTTTGAGGTTGTGTTGTCATTGAGGATAGTTGTGGGCTATGTTTGGCTGAATTTTTAAGTTGTTTCTACTGGATAAGGTGAGTATAACATCCTACTAATTGTGCTTAAGCTTTCTTGTATGTTGGTTAAGTTGTTAGGATGATAAACTACAAGATAATACTTGTATTAGCTTAAGTCACTTCTATGGTGTTGTATTGCCATTGAGGGATATTGTAAGCTAAATATAACTTGGATACCTATTTGAAGCTACTGTAGGAGGTATGTGCATTATTTTCTTGCATGTGCTAAAGGTTATTTTGATGTTGACTAAGTTAAATGGATGGACTAGCCATGAACTAGTTAATAAAGTTGCTAATTGAAGATAGTTGGAGTTGTGGATTGTTTCCTTAGTTATAAATATATGGTATAAGGATGGAATCATTGATGAATGAATTCATTATCATGTTAATGCATTTAGGACTATTACTCTTTCTTCTTACTCTAGATCGTGTGTAGAGCTCAATTGTAAGAATTCAAACTCCTAAATTATATTATTCCTAATACAATGATACCTTTATATATAAAGACAGTTGGTAAGAGATTGGATGTGGATGTGGAAGAGTTGAGTGAGAGAACTCGATTTTGCATCATGCTTTTAATGAGTAAATGTGAGGTCTTCTGTAGATCATGTGTATACTAAGACGTGTAAGCTTCTTCATAAGGATTCATATGGCATGAGTATCTATCCACCCATATGGTAAAAAGCAACGAGAGAATCAGAAAATAGATACAAGTTTCAACAAATAAAAGAAGTATAGTGAAAAAGGGTACGAGGTACCCAGTTAGTGAAGATTACTAGCATTTACAATCCAATCAGAGAAATATAAGCATTTTGAGTTAACAGTAACAGAGGTATGTACAATTGGCCACACCCATCTAAGTTATGCCCTACGGGAGCTAACAAATATAGTTTAAGAGAAGGATGGGATATTAGGATCCAATAGGACCCAAAATGGGGGATGGATTGTTAAAATTAGTTGATATTTCCGAAAGATATTGCAAATGTGATAGTGGTTCTCCTTGTGAGACACCCAGGTAGTGCACTCTAGAATAAGTACAGTTAGATATGAGTATTATAATGTTTTGAAAATTTAGAAGATAGTCACTGGAATCCTAGAAGAGATGAATATTTACCTTAGTATGGCTCTCGTCCCTAGTAAAGAGAGAATGTTAGGCAACCCGAAGAGCCAGTGAGATGGTGCAAGGGGAGCTAAAAGCAAAAGAATATTTTGTTGAAGTTTTCAAAATAAGATGAAAGACAAAAATATTAGCAGGAGAATAAGAATAGAGTAAATGAAGCATTATGAGTAAGATGTAATAAATGGGCGATAACAGTAAATCAAAATATGACAGGATGACAAAGTCTATAGTCAAGTGAAGGAAAAGCCAAGAGGAGACATGCCTTGAGACAATAAAAGTATATGATCTAAAGTCATATCCTCATTTCGAGAAATAATATGGTGAGTCCAACGTGATTACCAGAAGGAAAAGTTAGCCCCCAGAGTAATAGAAATTAGTATGGGATAAGAAAAAATATTTTTTAAAAAGCGAACATGAATTAGGGATCGAAGGAATTGGTAATAGTCGGCATCATGATAATTTCAGAGATCGTGTTCCTACAATAATAGAATGTACAACAGAAGAATAACCTTTAATGGTCATTTAGGAATACGCTTCCCTAAAGCATTCACTGTGAGCAGAGTTAAGCTTAAGAGACTAAGTGTGCCAGTTACACTAGGTGTCACCGTAGTGCGTAAGATATTCAATTATCTTTGGTACAGAAGGGTTACCGCAAGGCGAGTAAGATGTCAGTGAAGATGTGAAAAGTCGCCAAAGATGATGAGGTAACTATGGAATAGAAAATGAAGAATTCGGTAAAAATGTGAAAGAAATGAGATTGCATTTATTCAGACCCTACAAATATGTTACGACTCTAGAACATTATGCAAGCACGACGTCGGGGAGAATCAGTAAGGGTTCCCGCATTAGGTGTTATTGATAAATAAGTGCGAATGAACACTTGATACATTATGAGCCAATACGAGAGGTAAGTTAAGACAAAGGAAATAACCCAAGAGAGATTACGCGGAATATAGATATGAGAATGGACCAACCAGTAGTTAGTAGTTGATTCGGGAAGAGTCTAGTTATGGCTAGACAAGAATATACAAATAAATCAACAGATCGTGCAAGATAAAAGTAGTGAAATCCAACATAGGGAATTCAGTCTCGCAGATATAATAACATCGTGATCCTTGAAAAATTATGAGTTGGGGTAGTTAAAGGTACTGTATAAGTGTCACATAAATAAAAGAAACTGCCACCGTGGAGATAGTCAATATTTCAGTTCAGAAACAACCCTACGAGCACAAGGGCGTAGAGATAAGTAATTAAGGATAATTATAGGCGAGTAAGAACATCAAAAATTCCTTCGGGTATACGATGTAATAATCTCAAATCTTTACAAGAGGGTCTCCCCTAAGTAAGCTGAGGAAATAAGGAAGAAGGCTTCAACCTAAGCATAGTGACCTAAAGAAGAAATGATCTTGTAACAATAGTCTCACTAGACTATCGTATGCACTCTATAAGAAAGTGGCACCTATTATGACTAATGAACGGGAAGTAAAATCAAAAGTAACATTAGAGATCATATGAGTTGCACGAAATTCCAATATATGTGGGCACTAAGATGAGCCAAGTATTCATGAAACAAGTGGCAGAACGACCAGGAAAAGTAATTGCTTACTTTTAAAGAAAAATGAGAAGGCACGAAAGAAAATCTATGGTGCTAGCAAGTTAAAGGAATGTTGCGAGTAGTATAAATAAATATGTGTAGGTCACAAGCTAAAGTATGATAGAAAACAAGGATTTAGGCAGATAAGAGTAAGGTTAAGAAAAGGTGAGCGGGAAGGTGACAAGAATAGGTAAGGCCTTGGGATTAAGCCCATCAAAACAAGAGAGCGGATGGTTTTCGTAAGTTATAGAAAGCTCAATATAGCCTGAATAAACTCAAGGGAGTCTAAGACTAGGGGCATTTAGAAGAGATGGAATGTTCTCATGGTAGTAGAATAAGGGTATAAGTGTGATAGATTAGAGGATAACGTTTAGGCCTTTAATTGAATGATGAATTAAAGAAAAGGGATTTCATGGATAGAACAGGATTAGAATACCCCCCCCCCCCAAATAGGAGTAATCACGTTGGGATGGGATGCTATGAAATACAATTATTGAAGTATAGTATCGTCCCTAGGTGGATCAGGAAAATCACTTCAGATGTTCCCCGATGAGACGTGAGCCCTAGTGACAATATATTACATAAGAGGTTAAATTATCAGTGGTAGATTATAGATCAACATTAAGGTGAATCAACAATAGATGGATGAAAGTTCCAAAGTATGAGATGAAATTAGGCTGTCATTATTAAGATGAACAATAATGAAAAAGAACTAAAGGACTTAGATTTATACATATAGGATAAGCAGCGAGAGCGTAACCTAGAGTTGGATAGCAAGCCTCAGTAATAATAAACTGAAGTAAGTGTTATGGTATAGTATAAGCTAACTAGATATGGTAAAGCAATAAGCATAGATAACCGAGGATATGAAACAAGATATAGAAATAAACAAGTATCAAGCGAAGAACTTAAGTACACCTATAGATTTCCAGAGGGACATCTTGTCATAGTTCTGTATATGTTCACAAAGTGAGGCCTAGAGATTGGCTAAAAGTGGGAGGAAAAGGGAGAGAAGAGTTGCATAGGCACAAATACAATGTCAGAGTCGTATAGGCTGCATGACAGAAGGTACCAAACAGTTACGAGATTGGAAGAATTCTGATCACAAGTTATGGTGTGAGAAAGAGGCCTAAAGGGGGTAATGCCCTGGCCTTTGGATTTCTTCACACAATATATATCTAGATGGCAAAGACATTATTAAGATATTCATAAGAGCTATGGGTTATTAGAATGATAAGCGCATCATTCAACATTCAAGGATGAATGTTCCATAGGGGAAATGATGTTACACCCCACATTTTAGTACGTGAAAGTACGTCGTAAGTCAATTGATTTAAGCTCAGAAATGAGTTCGTTTTTGAAAGTATATAAAGTAAGTTAATAATGCCAATTTGGAGGTTAAAAATATTAAATATCATGTAAAACAAGTACCAAGCGGTTTGGAAGGCTTAGAAGCTAAACAAATTAAAGAAAATAAGTATAGTCGAAAGTCGACAAGTTGGAAATGTTATAACGTGTATTTTTGTGATGAGACTAGGGTTATAAATATGATAAGGGTTATTTTATGAGTTATTATAGTTTTATGATAGTCGTGTGTTATGTTTTTAAGTCAAGCAAGTTGTGGAACAAAAGTTGGCAAAGGTCATCACAAGTTACATTCATAAATGTGCTGAAAATTAGGTCAAATGTAGCTGTGATTTTCTCCCAATTTACTTTTGAATTATGGGGTGATCCAACTACCAAATTGAAGATTTACGAGTCTAGTCTCTAACGCATTAAACCGTTTATTGATACAATATTAGAGTAGAGAGATATTTATATTTTTGCAAGACCGCGCCAAACAGCTCTCTATGGGACCCACATAGGCGGTTGAGATATATTGATATATATAAGACGCCTCAACCCTGTTTTAACTCATTATTTTTTAGTATATACAAACCCTAGATACCTAAAAATACTCTCTCAAGGTTCTCTTGTGATTCAAGACTCAAACAAAGGACAAACAACACAAATCCAGTATCGGGAATCCCATCGCGCTAGTAAGTTTCTTGTTCTTCTTATTGTTGCTGATTTTTGGGTGGTTCCAACTCGTGTGGGAGGTTGTTTTAAGTGTTTTAAGTTTTGTAAAATACTCTCCTAAGGTTTTCATATCAACCCTAGGTTATTTCAAGTCTTTCAAATGGATTATACCATATTTCAATATCAAAAGTTAGTTCTAGTGAAGAACACCACCTCTTTGAAGTTGTGTTGTCATTGAGGATAGTTGTGGGCTGTGTTTGGCTGAAATTTTAAGTTGTTTCTACTGGCTAAGGTGCGTATAACAGCCTACTAATTCTGCTTAAGCTTGCTTGTATGTTGGTTAAGTTGTTAGGATGATACTCTACAAAATAATACTTGGATTAGCTTAAGTCACTTCTATGGTATTGTATTGCCATTGAGGGATGTTGTAAGCTAAATATAACTTGGATACCTACTTGAAGCTACTGTAGGAGGTATGTGTATTGTTTTCTTGCATGTGCTAAAGGTTATCTTGATGTTGACTAAGTTAAATGGATGGACTAGACATGAATTAATGAATAAAGTTGCTAATTGAAGATAGTTGGAGTTGTGGATTGTTTCCTTTGTTATAAATATATGGTATAAGGATGGAATAATTAATGAATGACTTCATTATCATGTTAATGATTCTTTTAGGTTAATGTAAGAAGTCTATAAGGGGGATATGGGTTATACAGATTCCAATTAAATCTTGCTGCTCGTCGTGAAGTAGTTGTGACTTGTTGTTGTTATATGATGCCTTGTTATTGATATTTATATATTGCTAGATTTATCTGGTTGTTGTTGTTGGTATATGGTATTGGAGGAGACCCTTGTTACAGGGGATATGCTGCCCAAATTTTACATAAACGAGCTACTAATTTAAGTTGCGGACTTAGCCTTTACTCAACACTGATTTTGAATCTCTATGTGCCATGGTAGAATGAGTTGAGTTGTTTGAAGAATTGGTTGGAAGGTATTAAGGACTCAACAGAGTTAAGATATTTTAAGGCACTTCCTTATTTCTTTTGGCATGATATAAGCTGAAATGAATACGCTATTTCATAATGAATATACTCCTAGCAACTAAGGTTGTCCATATTGTTGTTCCATTATAAAGTTATTCTAAGCAAGTATGTATGATTCTTGAATCCTATTGAGGTTCATATTGAAGGTATGGATGTCCATAATATTAATCAAAGGTGCCACGACCTTACGTCACTGCGAGAGGTTTAGAACGTGATTCCATGAGTCGAGCATGCATTATATATATGTATCTATTTTACTCTATCGAGCCGCGCTATAGTCGGTCAGGTATGACACCTATTGTGCAACCACTGATTAGTTAGGTTTTACCGAGCTCCATGTGGCCGGGTAAGATTCTACCGAGCCTTATGATGGCTGGGTACGTTTCTGCTGAGTCCTCTTTGAGGCCGAGCACGATATGATGATGATGATGCCCACAGAGGCATATGTTTTAAAACTATATGTAAATATGTATTATGCATTTCATGTCAATCACCCTCAGAGGCACTCAGATGTTACAGGCTGTATCTTCTCTATCTCTCTTTATATTACTATTCTTATTTATGCTTTCCTACCTTACATACTCGGTACTTTATTTGTACTAACTTCCCTTTTGCTTAGGGACATTGCGTTTCATATCCGTAGGTCCTAGTAGACAGGTTGACAGTCCTTCTAGTAGGCTATCAGCTCAGCGGAAGGTGTTGGCGTACTCCACTTGCTCTGGAGTTGCCTATTTGATCAGTATGCTTTAGACATGTATAGATTGGTATGGCAGGGCCCTGTCCTGGCCTTTATGACATTTATGTACTCTTAGAGGCTTGTAGACATATGTCATGTATATGGATGATTGTATGGCCTTGTCGGCCTATGTTTTGAGTGTACAAATGATCATTTCGGACTTATAGGCCTTTATGTCACATGTATAAGTTTGTATACCATGTTGGGTCGTCCTATGTCGAGTATTCTATTATGTTAGTTCTGGTTATCTCATGACGACCTTTCCAGCTCATTTACCCATGATAGTATGATAAGAAAGATACGTTACGTTGGTACTCGATTGAGTTACGCATCTGGTGCCCGTCGTGGCTCTTCGGTTTGGGTCGTGATAACTAAGCACTAAAAAAAAGAAGATACACTAAGTTATGCATTTTATTATAAACCAATGTAAAACTAAAAATAGATATCCAACGCTATTGTCATTCCTAGTGTTGGGTTGAATTTCTTTTGTTAGCATTAATATTGATTTGAACTTTGTTCGTGTTATCACATTTATGGGCTATAAAATTTATTTACCATTGAAAGAAGTTAAGTCCAAACTTGAAATAATATATTAAAAGATAAAACTGTGAAAAAGTCTAAGAAATATTCATAAATTACATTACAATAATATTTATATATATAAAATATTTTTAAAAATTATATAAATGTATTATCGGGTTGGAGAGTTTTTTTTTTTTGCAATACTAAATTAAATCGAACCAAACTACAATCAATATTTTTTTTCCGATTTGATTCGTATTATTGATTTGATGCGGTTTATGTGTACGTCCGTAGTTGCTACTTATGAATTGCTTTTGAACTCTTATGACCTCTATAATAATAGTCCTCTTATTGAGTGGTGTAATTGCCAATAGGAGCACGGGTGGTCAAGCTCAAAGATTGTCTTCCCTTCGAGCTTCAACTCTTTCAATCTGCTAAGGTGTTGAAATGTTACAAAAACAAAATTCAGGGACTAAACTCTGAAGTCTTCATAATTTTGTTTGAAATAAATACAAATTCGAAATTGCCTAAATGAACCGCCTATAAAATCTGGACAAAAAGCGCGCTCAAATTCATTCAACACATTTCCCACACACACAATCACACACTCTCTCTCTCTGCAAACAGAAAATGGAACCTTCTAGAGACGCCGCTGCCGGCGACGATCAACTTGCTCGAACTTGTGAAATCGAATCTCAGCTTTCCTCTGTCGTTTACGGTAATCTCCATATCCATTTTACTAGAGTATAGATATTTAAATCACATTTCTCCGTCAATTTGATGTCAACGGAGCAATTTTCTCTTAATCACACTTGGAGGAGCCATAGTATGTGTTTTACCTGGAAGATTTGCAATTGATTGAAATTTTAGCTGGAAGTTTTGTATATCTAAAGCATCAAATTGCTAGTTATTGTGTACTACTTCCAGTAGAAATCCTTTTTCGCTTATGCATAAGCCTTCATTTGCTATATTTCTGCTTTAGTGTAGTACATTTTTTCTCTGAAATTTGTTTTTGATTTTTAGCAACGAGTTGTTTTTGTAATTTTTATTTTTTTAAATTGTTTTCTTCAGGTTTTTTCTAGCCTATGTTATGTTATTTCTCTGTCTTTACTAGCTATTGATCAAATTTTTCTTGAAGTTTTCTGTGTTCTTCTAATTTAGTTTTTTCCTGATAGATCAATTGTAAGAAACAATTTGGAACTTACAAGGTAAAATTGATATATTAAAAATTAGTATCGTAGTACCTGTCTAAACAATAAGGCAGCTGTCTCAATTGACCATTGAAACATTCTTGAATTTCCCACGCCATGAGGAGATATGTGATTTAGACAAATGCAAATTAATGCTAAGGAATTAGATTGGAATTGAGACTTCAAATGAATAATGAACTGATCTAAACTAAGCTGTTTCATGGTCATTCAATGATAACCGGTATGCTGCTTTAAGCATAATTTTTATCCTACACCGTAGAATGGGAATGAATTAGCACTTGAATATTTTGGAGTATATGTCCAGGCTATACAAACTTAACGAAAAATGAATAAGGTGCAAATATTGCGATAGTCATATTTCCATTTCCATTCAAATAAAAAATGGGAACTGGTTGGGGAAGATTGAGAAAGCATGCAGCGATGAGTTGCATGGCTAGATACTGCTGAAGCTTATATTTTAAATATGCAATTTCATGTCTTAGTTTAGCTGACTTATTACGAGCAGGAATGTGCTATTCAATCCTGCTTGAGACATAAGCACACTGAGGTTTTCCTTACCCATTGACTAAGTAATTGAGGAAACCGGTAATTGAAATCTGTAACTTCCTACTGGAAAACTTGTGAATGCTCCAAAATGACATGTTAATGGAAATAATGGAACATCAAGCTAAAACAAGCAAGCTTTGCTGAATCCCGATAAGTTATTGGACTCATTGGAAGAGAACTTATTACTTTTTTGTTACCAGCAGGTTCTCAATGTGATACAATTTGAGAAATCATTTGAAAATTTTCTCTCTTTTCCTTTAGTCATTAATGTTACTGGCCTGGTCATGTTGAAATGGAACCTCTATTTTCAGTTAGTGGAAGGTTTATAATGTGTTGATATATGTTGCCATCAAATGTTGTAAGAAAATGTTAATATACCTTGTGGAATTGCACGTTATGAGGAACTTATTTGTTCCACATAATGGATATGCAGACCTCTCACAACAAGTGCAAGCGGCAATGGAGAACATGCTGAAGATGATAAGGTAAGCTGATTAGCACTGAGACTCAAGGAAGTATATTGTTTATCCACATAGCGGCATGAAGATATGGGCAAATATTTACATTAGCTATGAAAACTTGGACTTATACTGTCAATATTTGCCTATTCTGTCCATTGTCATATGTTCTTGGCAAAATCTCAAGATTACTATTTTTCAAATGTCAAATGCTCATGTTTTCAATGTCAACCAGGATTTTGTGTAGTTCTCCTTTGAAGCTATTGGTTTTCATATTTCACTCTTCCATCATAGTCTTTTTCTAACTGATTGTTCTTTCTTGTAACTATTAGTTAGAGCTATAGACTGTATTCATTTCATTGCATCTACAAACATTTCTTTCTCACTTTCTCTCTGTCTATCTGCTTGTTCTTTATATACCCTTTCACATTTTTATCACTTTCTACAGTGAAATTGATCAGAGCTCTACTGAAGTAACAGAAGACATGGAGAAGTGCAAGGACTCTGCTCTTGAGAGGAGGAAAACTTTAGAGGAACAGAAGGATCATTTTCAAAGAGCTGCTTATGCTATTTTGAACATGCTGAATAACCAGGAGAGCGGCTAGAACTTGTAAGTTTATCAGTGATCCCTTGATCTCTGTTTTTCATAGCGTGATTGTGATTTCAACTCATGCGTAACTTGTGATGTTTATCTCATTAAGATATACCGGTTAGATTTCTCATGCATTTGATTTGTCATGTCATCTGATGATCGTGACAGACGTGTTGTCTTCTTGGATGTTCTTTTACTCATTAGGCTTCTTTTCTCAAGTAATATACTGGTGATATAAAATGTAAATATCTATTTGAACAACTGGTAAAATGTAAACATGGATGCACCATTCTGTTCCTTATGGCTAGCAGCAGTTTGATATGCTTTTGACTTGTGATTGCAGTGTTTAACTCCTAAATTGTTGATACATTTCCATATGTTGTGATCAAGGAATAGATAGCACAATCTGCTCATGTATAATGGTCTTGTATTATTAGATGCCTAGTTGCATTAGCTCACATTTGAGCATCTTCAAAATATTCATCAGTTTTTAATTCATTGTGCAGGTATTTAGAACATTTCAGACATTTTGACCCCATCATTCCTCATTACGATGTAAAAGTTGTAGAGAATCCACATGTCACCTAGCTTTGAGGTATTTCAGAAAATAAATTTGAGTCCTACCCGTTAAATAAGCATTGCTTGAATCTGATGTTAATAGTCGATGTATGATCTGTATGAACCATATGCTTTTCTGCCTGCTGAGTGTTGGCTATCCTAAATGTTGGCTTTTATGGCCTCCTAAGGCAAAGCTTTAATTCGGATTCTTTGGACATCACTGGCTTCAAAGTGATCTGCTATGCGAAACTACATGATTGCTTCTGAGTTGCAAATTCTGTTATATGTGATAGAATACACCACACGAACATCATTGCAAGCCATACAGTACACCACACACAAAGGTTGTATAAGTTGTTTCAGCAATATTGGCAAGTATTTCTCAAATGTTTAGACCAAAATCCAAACATATATTGCTTCTCCCAAAGTACCTCTAAAGCTCGTTTGGAAAGTCTCTTCAAAATTAGCAAATTCTAAAAGCATGATCAAACAACCTCTAGCTTAGGTGAAGGATCACTATTTTCAGGTGAAATCTATTTCAAATTAGTGATTGAAAACTAACTTACACACTTAAAGTTTCAAAACGTTCAATATACTCCAGATACGATTTTTCCTTCTGAATGTTGTATTTATAATTTAGTCATTCAACTAGAAGATGATTTTAAAGATAAAATTCAATAAATACCACTTCCATTTTAACTTCTGTAGTTTTTTTGCTTAGTCCAACACTTCATGTGCAGAATTTGAGTTCTCAAAATTATTTAAAACGAATATTCACTTCTTAACATACGTGAATTTGGTAATGTAGCGTCAAGGGCTAGCCAAAAATGTTGTAATCAAATTTATGAAACTGATTGGCCATTTTTATTGAGCTGAAGCATCCATTGTTTGTTGAAATGCTTAGACACGGGCATGTTTGGTATGGAGGAGCATATTTTTTGATTTTTTTTTTAAATTGTCTATATCTTATTGATTTTATCTTAAAAAATATTTTTTCTGGAAAAACAAGTTTCTTAAAAGAAAAAAGTTATTTCTCTTATGGGGAAACAAGTTTAACAAGTGACAACCAACAGGTGGCATTCTTGTTTCTGCATTCATCTGTTACATGTTTACGTCACATGTGCTTATCCCTTATTCATTTTGTATACAAGACGACAGAATACGAATTTGGCTCTCAGTGAGCCTTGACTGTTCAGTTACACTTTTGACCAACCAAAAGTTAAAAAAAGAAAAACAAGAAAAAACTCTGTTATATGCCAGGTTTTTGCTAGTCTACGAAGAAGAATTACCTGGCGATTCTGAAAAGTGGGAATCTCTCCTCATATAATTGTCGAACTTTTTTGCTTTCTTTGGAGTTAGTTATTGTCTTAAATTTTACAATGATGCTTCGAGAAATTTTCTCGATACTCCTTTAATGTCTATATAACATTTCAAACAAAGAATTTATATTTGCTTATTTTCACCTTAAGAAATACTTGAGAACTTTGTATACGATTGAAACCGGGCTCGCCTACTGCACGAAAGATTGAGACTGAAATAAGATGGGTTGAGATCGATCCCGGATCAAGGTACGAAGTTAGAATATACTATCGATCTCGGATCATCGAGCCCGTAACTCTAGAACCAACCTCGTCCCCGATCAAGCTCGAGGAAATATCATCGGACCGAATAACAGAAGGCCGTAATATCCGTGACCGGTTGGATATCACGGCGAAAATCTCGGCACGTATCCGCGAGAGACCCACTAATTAGCTAACCATGAGATTTCTTATCTTTTGCAGAATTATATCTAACGTAGGACTCCCCTACTATATAAAGGGGGTCTGATAATTTGTAACACACATTGTAATACGCATCAAAAGGCAATACATTGTTATTTCTAGTTCTTATTATCTTGTGATTTTGTTTTGATATCGATTGAGTCGTTTTCTTGCTCGAGGGTGATCAAACTTCAAGCTAAGACTGTTCAATTTGGGTGGTTTGTCTTTATTTTCTTATCATTAAATTCAGTAGTAATATGTTTTCTCAATTTGTATCAAGTTATATCAAGTATCCTTAAAACAATGTATAAATTCAATTGTTATCCAATTTTAAGGGGAAATAGTTTGGGCCCCACCGTGGGGCTAAGGATAATAGTGATTACCTGGTACAAACTTTCATAACACATACTATTTTACACTTGTTCTTTGGAGTATCTTTGATTCCAGGATCAAAATGTCGAACTCTCAGTTAGCACCCTTACTTGTTGACAATGATTTCGGCCACCAGGGCGAAAATGATAACATAGCATCGGGGAACGACATACCCCCAATCGATCTCGATGGAGTCTCGGTTGTAGATCCAATCGATGTGGACTTACATGTAGCCATCAACGCAAATTTGGCTGCTGATCCCGAGGCCAGCGTCCGTAGGGATGTTCGATCAGCCGCTCAAAGCACACATGGCAGCAAAGATAGCAGAATCAACCTGCTTGGTGATCTTCGAAATGTTGCAGACTCAACAGGCAGCTATAGCCCAATCCAAAACCAGAATCGCCCACCGAGTAGGATTGAGCCCGAGCCATCCCAAGAAGTTGTCCATAGAGTTGAATCAGTCTCAAGGGAATCGACGAGAAAGAATCGGGGACCAATCCTGTAATCATGAAGATGCTAGAGGAACTGGCAAAATGAATTGAGGCGGGGGGAAAAGAAGATTGAGGCAAATGACAAGAAGGTGGAAACTTAAAACTCTAGGGTCGATCAAATCTCGGGAGCACCACCGATATTGAAGGGCCTGGATTCCAAAAAGTTCGTGCAAAAACCTTTTCCCCCGAGCGCGGCTCCCAAGCCGATCCCCAAGAAATTCTGCATGCCCGATATTCCTAAATACAATGGAACGACCGATCCAAACGAGCATGTCACCTCTTCCACATGTCCCATCAAAGGGAATGATCTAGAGGATGATGAGATCGAATCTGTCTTACTAAAGAAATTCGGAGAGACCCTGTCAAAGGGAGCTGTGATATGGTATCCCAATTTACCACCTAATTCTATTTACTCATTAGCTATGCTTGCAGATTCTTTCGTAATGGCACACGCCGGATCCATCAAGGTTGAGACCAGGAAATTAGACCTTTTCAAGGTAAGGTAGAAGGACAACGAAATGCTCAGAGAATTCGTGTCTCGATTCCAAATGGAACGGATGGACCTATCACCGGTCGCTGATGATTGGCCTGTTCAAGCTTTCACCCAAGGACTCAATGTTCGAAGCTTGGTGGCTTCACAGCAGTTGAAACAGAATCTGATAGAATTTCCGGCTGTTACTTGGGCCGATGTGCATAATCGGTACCAATCGAAGATCAGGGTCGAAAACGATCAGCTTAGGGCTCCTTCTGGGTCCATTTATCCTGTCAGACCCGTCGATAGAATCAAGAGAGATGTTGACCGAGAATCGAGGTTGAACAGAGATCGGTACCAGCCATATAATGGAGATCCTAGAAGCAACAGATATGGGCGAAGTTCTATGCCAAATGAAATGAGAAGCGATCGATGTTCGAGCTCTCGAGGGCTCATGAGCAAGAACGACTTTGACAGGCCTATTGGACCTAAAGAAGCATCACGATTATCAGAATACAACTTTAATGTTGATGCGACTGCCATCGTATCGGCTATCAGATGCATCAAAGATACCAAATGGCCTCGACCTTTACAAACCGATCCAGCCCAAAGAGATCCCAACCAAATGTGCAAATATCATGGCACTCATGGTCACAGAATGGAGGATTGTCGACAATTGAGAGAAGAAGTAGCCCGGTTATTCAACAACGGGCACCTTCGGGAATTTCTGAGCGACCGAGCCAAGAATCATTTCAGAAATAGGGACTCCAATAAACAAACCAAGCAAGAAGAACCTCAACATGTCATTCATATGATCATCGGAGGGGTTGACGTTCCTCAAGGTCCGATGTTAAAGCGCACCAAAGTATCCATCACAAGGGAGAAATGGACTTGAGATTAAATACCAGAAGGAACTTTGTCTTCAACGATGAGGACATAGAAGGAATCGTGCAGCCCCATAACGATGCAATGGTAATATCTGTACTCATGAATAAATCTCGAGTTAAACGTGTGTTAATTGATCCAGGTAGCTCGGCCAACATAATTTGATTGAGGGTCGTAGAACAACTCAGCCTAAAGGACCAAATTGTACCTGCAGCTCGAGTGCTAAACGGATTCAACATGGCTTGTGAAACTACTAAGGGAGAAATAATATTACCAGTAAACGCAGCCGGAACCATACATGAGACAAAGTTTTATGTGATCGAAGGGGACATGAGGTACAACGCCCCGTTTGGGAGGCCATGGATCCACAATATGAGGCAGTGCCCTCGACCCTTCACCAGGTGTTAAAATTCCGAACACTAGAGGGGATTAAAACGATCTATGCGGAGCAACCCACCGCAAAGGAGATGTTTGCAGTCGATGAAGTAATTTCGATATCAACACTCTCGTCGACAAAGGAGCCAGGTTCGAAAGCAAAATAAGAAGCCCAATAGCAATCACCGATGCCGGCCTCGACCCAACCAGATAAGCAGAGGACTGACGAAGACGATGATTACGGGGTTCCTCGATCCTTTATAGTCCTGGATGATTCCAACGCTACCAAATCAACAGTCGAAGAGCTGGAGCAGGTCATAATGATTGAACATCTGCCTGATCGAAGGTATACCTAGGTACGGGGTTAACTCCCGAGCTCAGGAAAAAACTCATTCAATTCCTTATAGGTAACATGTATTGTTTTGCTTGGTCTCATCTCGACATGACAGGGATCCCACCGGAGATCACCACTCACAAGCTGAGCCTGGACCCGAAATTATATTCGGCCAAGCAGAAAAGGAGACCCCAGTCTAAGATCAAACATGCTTTCATCAAGTACGAGGTAACTAAACTCTTTAAAATAGGGTCCATTCGGGAAGTCAAATACTCGAAATGGCTAGCAAACGTAGTAGTAGTCCCCAAAAAAGGGAACAAACTAAGAATGTGTGTGGAATATAAAGATTTAAATAAGGCATGTCCCAAGGACTCTTTCCTTTTGCCTAACATCGATCGCATGATCGATGCCACGACCGGCTACGAGATCCTCAGTTTTTTCGATTCCTACTCTGGGTATAATCAAATACGAATGAATCCGGATGATTAGGAAAAGACCTCCTTTATCACTAAGTATGGCACATACTATTATAATGTAAGGCCATTTGGATTAAAAAATGCGGTGCCACTTACCAACGTCTAGTAAACCGAATGTTCGAAGAACAAATCAGAAAATCCATTGAAGTTACATTGACGATATGTTAGTTAAGTCTATGCGAGCAGAGGACCATTTAAAGCATTTGCAGGAAACCTTCAGTATATTGAAGAAGTACAACATGTAGCTAAATCAGAAAAAATGTGTGTTCGGAGTCGGATTAGGTAAATTTCTTGAGTTCATGGTATCCAACCGAGGAATCGAGATCAACCCCGACAATATCAAAACCATCGAGGATATCACAGTAGTGGACAACGTAAAGGCCGTGCAAGGCTAACCAGGCGCATTGCCGCTCTGGGGAAATTCATCTCGAGGTCCTCCAATAAGAGTGTCACACCTCCTTTTTGCGCGCCCGCCCCGAGGGGTAGGATGCGTGGGTGGAGTTTTTCCAATTTAAGTGACAATTTTCGAAATGGGATTATTTATTTAATTCAGAGTCGCCACTTGGGAAAGGTTTGGCTTTTGGTGTCCCAAGTCACCGGTTTATCTTGAATCCCAAATCGAGGAAATTTTCGACTTTTCCAAATGAAGTCTGCGAACCAGAAATTCTAAGTAAGGAATTCTGTTGACCCGAGGGAAGGTGTTAGGCACCCTCGAATCCCGTGGTTCTAGCACGGTCGCTTAAATTGTTATAATGGCTAAATATCTGATTTAAATACATGTTGTGACTTATGTGCTTTTATTAAGTTTAAACCGCTTTTATTATTATCATTTATTTTTATAGAATTGCAACGTCGTGAAAATGCATCTCGAACCACGTCACAATCAATGCACCCGTGGTCGTCGACACATTTTGACTCCGTTGAGATTCGGATTTGGGTCACATCAATGTGCACCCGTGTTTAAGAAGGTTAAATTATTAAAGGTGCGCCTAAAGCAACTAGCGTATTGTTATTTTGGGAAGGCCGTAAAATTCGCTAAACGGCCTGTCCCGAATTCTAAGTATTTTAATATATACATTTAGAGGGCCCCGCAGCTTGTGCATTTTTGTTTGTCGAGGCTCGTCTCATTTTTATTTAAAAGGATAAACCTACAGTGACTATATTTTCCTATTAAGTTCGTCTCTAAAATAAAAGAAAATGAACATGCTAATTTAATTATATGCTTTTGCCTAATCCGGATTCTTATCAATTTCTGATTAATTGTTTACAAAGTGGAGGGATGTCATAACTTGTGAAACATACTTCAATCGGACAAAAGAAATTACGTTCGAGATTGACCCAATGTTATACTTGCGTCCTAACGTTCCTTGAATTGAATTTAACTAGACTTATTGAAGCTGAATTTAAGGGAATTAACCACTATATCTCGTCACTTGCAGAGGTGTGAATGCGCTTCTATATGCTGCCTAGCGAGTTATGATAAAAGAAAAACTAAAATGAACAAGGAACATTTGTGTAAGGTGGAAATATTCTATTCTATGCATGTCATTCAGTTAAAGGGGAATCCAGTCAAAAATCTATACTAATTCTCCATGCCTTCTATGTATTGTATCATTACATTTTGTACTAGCAAACAACTATAAACTAAGATGCAAGAGGCTAAACTTGATTGATTATTATCTAACTAATCTTTCATTACTGAATCACACTAATCAATTTATACAACTGAAGTCAGTATATCACAAGCATTACAAAACAGATATCTAAATCTTCTTCAAGAACTCCTTTCATTTCATGCTTTTGAATTGCTACAGTTAACACCAAAGTTGGATTTGAAATGTGTACCTGGAAACACTGAAAATGCAAAGGAGAAGAAGAAAAAGATGGGGAAATCAGCAGCAGCAAGAAACAGAACTAGCAGTAGCAGCAGGGCAGAAATGCAGCAGCAACAGTAAGCAGAATAGCAGCAGCAATCAGAACAGCACAACAGAAAGGATTCTATTGCGAGGTGGAACTAGAGTTGAAGAAGAGAAAGCCAAATGAAACAGCACACAGTGTGATGGCAACAATACTCCAGACAATCCAATTCCGGGATATACCAAATGCAACAAACACTAACAACAATCTCGATTGAAATTTAGAAGAAGCAACACTGCCTAACGTATTGACAATAGATGAGCTTCAGACAAACAAGACCAAGTTTCTGATTTCCTAATCTGTTTTATCTCTTTCTTGCTCTCTTTCTATTTCTGTCAACTCTCTCTTTTTCTTTTCTATCCTCACAGTGTATGTATTTCTCTTCTGTCTGTATCTCTTTGTATGTATTTCAAGCTTTCTCTTTCAAAACTCCTCCCCGTGTGTGTATTTTTCTTTTCCCCTCCAATTCTGTATATCTCCCTCTTTAGTCAGATGTCTGCCCCTTTTATATGCCCTCCTTACCCCTTTTAACAGCCTGTTTTAAACTATCACCATACCCCTCCCATGTGCCTTCCATTTTCAGTTCCACCTTAGCTAATTAAGTATTAAACCCATCAATATTCCCTGGCAGACTTATCTTTCCTATTTTATTAACTAAAAGCAAGTATGGGCAGTAGAATATATCTGACAGCAATATGCTGTCAAATTGTTTAAAACTTAACAAAGACCTTTATGCAGGCCACAGGCTGTGCACAAAGCACATGAGGTGCACCAATGCACATGCTGTGCACGAGTGCACATGCCTTCCAATTCAGAATTTAAACCAAACAATCCTTTTTACATTACTGATCAATTCAAACAACTATAAGTAAACAAAAACTGGTTCTCAGTTGATTCAACAAATGCTTAGCAGAAGTAAGTCGATTTGTTATTGTTTGGACAGTTGAAACTAATTGACGACACATGTCGACTCGACTATATTAGCATTAACATACACAATCGTAGCCAAAAATCAGGCATTCAAAAGCATGGGACACATGACTCGACTTATACTGATTAAATAGAATTATACTTCGAAGAATCAGTTAGTCAGTACAAATTTGGAATACAACCAATACACATGCCTTATCAGAATAGGAGGGGGGATTCAGACAAACACAGAGGTTCAAGTAAAGTGGACAAACAAAAGTTGATAAAATTAAAACAAATATGAACAGACTTTTAAAACAAATCATACGGACTAAAACAAATAAAGGAAAGAAAGCAGACTCACCTTAAGACTTGAAAAGTTAAAAATTTGAACTCGGATTTGGACAGACCTTTCTTAAGGCTGAACGGACTTTAATCGAAGTGTTTCTCAGATGAGAAACACTTCGATTAAGGTCCATTAGACCTTAATCTCTTTGGCTCGGACGGACATGGGCCAGTGATGAAGAACTACAAAGTTCCAAAACTCAGATCCGGGATTCATGCTTCCCTGGTCAGATTCGGACCAAACCAAGTATGGTTTGGTCACGAGGGGGGTCTGGGGAGTGTATGGTGTGAAACTGGGGTTAAACTGTGTAGATCGAGTTTTGACTCGATTCTTCGAATGAAGATTCGAGAAGGTGGGGAGGGATTCGAACTACATGGTTAACAGATCCATGTTCAGGATGGCAAGGGGGTTCTAGGGTGTTAAGGGGAAGGTCACCGGCGTCCATACCGCCGGCTTTCATGGCGAAAGTATACAGGGGCGGCTAGGGTTTAGGGCCTGGTCTGTGGAGACGAAGGCTGGGGTATTGGATAGGGGGGCAGGGTAAGGTTATGAACTTATATAGTTAGTGGGTGGATTGATCTCAACCGTTAGATCAATCTAGATCTACGGTCTGGATCTGATGGCTTAAGTGGAACGGTGTCGTTTCAAGGGTAAAGGGTTGGGGTCGGTCCGGGTGAGACGGGTCGGGTTTGTTGGTGGGTTATGGGGAATTGATCTCGGCCGTTGATTACTCTGAGATCAACGGCCCAGATCGACCTGGATCAATACGACATCGTTTGGATACCCTGGGTATCAGCTGGTGTTGGACCGGGCAGGCCTGACTTGGACGTTGTTTGTTTTGGGCCAATTTAATAAATTGGCCCAATCCAGAAAAAGAAAGGGCCCCTTTTTTTTCTTTTTATTATTTTACTTCTTTTTCTTATTTATTTTAAAGACTAAACAATCAACAAAAAAATCAAATTAAAATTAAATAACACTCAATACAATTATTTGCACACACACTGAAGATATTTCAAAACAGGTAAGATCAAACAAAACAAAATTACGGACAAGGATGCCTGTTTATGCCTTTCTATTTAAACCATGTTACGGTTCAGATTATGCATGACACGTACACATTTTTTTTTAATTTTGTTTTAATAACGTAAATAAATAAAAATGGGCCAAAGTCACGAATAAATCAACAAAGTGCCGCACTGAAATCCACAACATTGTACAGCAGGACCAAGTTTTATTCTTTTGGAGCGACTGTCGCGCAAAACAAAAATCACGTGCTCACAGCTGCCCCTCTTTGTTCGGAAACACGAAGAGTTTTCGTGCAAAGATAAAGTGAGCGTGTATGAGCGATTTTCGCCTATGGACCACTCCGTATGAAGCATGTTTTGAAAGATCTGACCGAATCTTGCTTCAAAGATTTCCTACATATCCTGGGCTAAACAGGAATCAGGTCAATGTAGTTCGATAAGTTTTTGGTAGCTGGGACTACTATGGGATTGCAATGCTCGCTGCTACTGCTGTTGTTGTTGTCACTGCTGCGTCACTGACCGCCTTATTACAACCAAACGAAAATTGGAAACTGAGCTAACTACTTATATGTATGTCAACTGCTAGTTACAAGATTCCTATCTATGAGTCTTTTACGACTTGATCTTGGGTCTTAGCTGATTCTGCTTGTAGACTCCGATCTGAATCTTGATGCTTGCGAGTTGCGGCGACCTGTTTAATCTCTGGGATACTGAGTGAGACGCGATTGGCAGGGTTCAGGACCTTAATCAAATGTTGGAGTCAATCCGCCTTCCATTTACTCCGAATCTTGGGACATCTTTTTTTTTTCTTTTTTTTCTTTGATTCCGAATTGGGACTCATCTCGTGGGTCATTTCGATCCATGTGGCTCGAGGTCAGACCTGCGGGAGAAAACAAACGAACGAAATTTTCTGCCCCAGTTTCACTAGGAAAATTTCGTTAATTATTCGCCAGGAAATTCATAAAATTGATGAAAGAGGATATGCATGCTCAGTTCAGGGTTGGAGCCCTAATACCGACTAGCTGGGGAAAGGTTCAGTTTAGGGTTTAAAACCCCAACGCCGAACAAAGGAAGAATTCAGTTTAGGGTGTAAAACACTAATGCTGACTAAAAGGAAAAAGTTCAGTTTAGGGTTTAAAACCCTAATGCTGACTAAAAGGAAATTCAGTTTAGGGTTTAAAACCCTAATGCTGATTGCATGGAAAAGCTCGGTTTAGGGTTTAAAACCCTAATGCTGGCTGAAAGGGAAAAGTTCAGTTTAGGGTTTAAAACCCTAATGCTGACTAAAAGGAAAAAGTTCAGTTTAGGGTTTAAAAACCCTAATGCTGACTAAAAGGAAAATTCAGTTTAGGGTTTAAAACCCTAATGCTGATTGCATGGAAAAGCTCAGTTTAGGGTTTAAAACCCTAATGCTGGCTGAAAGGGAAAAGTTCAGTTTAGGGTTTAAAACCCTAATGCTGACTAAAAGGAAAATTCAGTTTAGGGTTTAAAACCCTAATGCTGATTGCATGGAAAAGCTCAGTTTAGGGTTTAAAACCCTAATGCTGGCTGAAAGGAAAAAGTTCAGTTTAGGGTTTAAAACCCTAATGCTGACTAAAAGGAAAAAGTTCAGTTTAGGGTTTAAAACCCTAATGCTGACTAAAAGGAAAATTCAGTTTAGGGTTTAAAACCCTAATGCTGATTGCATGGAAAAGCTCAGTTTAGGGTTTAAAACCCTAATGCTGGCTGAAAGGGAAAAGTTCAGTTTAGGGTTTAAAACCCTAATGCTGACTAAAAGGAAAATTCAGTTTAGGGTTTAAAACCCTAATGCTGATTGCATGAAAAAGCTCAATTTAGAGTTTAAAACTCTAATGCTGGCTGAAAGGGAAAAGTTCAGTTTAGGGTTTAAAACCCTAATGCTGACTAAAAGGAAAATTCAGTTTAGGGTTTAAAACCCTAATGCTGATTGCATGGAAAAGCTCAGTTTAGGGTTTAAAACTCTAATGCTGGCTGAAAGGAAAAAGTTCAGTTTAGGGTTTAAAACCCTAATGCTGACTAAAAGGAAAATTCAGTTTAGGGTTTAAAACCCTAATGCTGATTGCATGAAAAAAGCTCAGTTTAGAGTTTAAAACTCTAATGCTGGCTGAAAGGAAAAAGTTCAGTTTAGGGTTTAAAACCCTAATGCTGACTAAAAGGAAAATTCAGTTTAGGGTTTAAAACCCTAATGCTGATTGCATGAAAAAGCTCAGTTTAGAGTTTAAAACTCTAATGCTGGCTGAAAGGAAAAAGTTTAGTTTAGGGTTTAAAACCCTAATGCTGACTAAAAGGAAAATTCAGTTTAGGGTTTAAAACCCTAATGCTGATTGCATGAAAAAGCTCAGTTTAGAGTTTAAAACTCTAATGCTGGCTGAAAGGAAAAAGTTCAGTTTAGGGTTTAAAACCCTAATGCTGACTAAAAGGAAAATTCAGTTTAGGATTTAAAACCCTAATGCTGATTGCATGAAAAAGCTCAGTTTAGAGTTTAAAACTCTAATGCTGGCTGAAAGGAAAAAGTTTAGTTTAGGGTTTAAAACCCTAATGCTGACTAAAAGGAAAATTCAGTTTAGGGTTTAAAACCCTAATGCTGATCGGCTGGGGATAAAGCTCGAGAATACTACACGATCTATTTTTTGAGTTTTCTTGTTTTAATAGAAGATAAAAAGGGAGTTTTGCGGGAACTTACCTTTTGAGTGAATTCCTTATTGCCAAAATGTTTCTTGTACCCGTTTACCTTCTTCTTTGGGCGACACCTGCTTCTTGCACGGTTGTCTTGGATTATACCTGTTTCAACTTTCCAGACAAAGAACAATTGTTAGTTCGGAAATGACGGTCGGTTCGGTGACCTTGATCGTTCCCAATTGCTTTTTTGCGTCTCTTTTTCTGTTGCGAAGTCCCGCCATTGATTTGATTCGAATGGCGAAACCTTTAGACTGCTCAGGCTTGTATTTCCGGATTCTGTGATGACTTGCTTCGTAAGGCTCTTTTTTCTTTTTTTTTTCTTCTTTTTTTTTTCTCTTTTTTTGTGTCCCGTTTTGCTTGGAGGTTCTCAGCGGGGATTTTATTGGATGTATTTTGTGGGAATTTGTACAAAAAGGAAGCTCTGTGGGGGAATATTTTCAAAGTGGATTCTTTGTGTGGATTTTGTTCAATGGGGAATGCTGGGGATTCATTTCAAAGCGGGCTTTCTAGGATTTGTTGGGGTAAGATTGCTGGGGAATTTTTACAAAAGGACTCGCTGGGATGTGCTGGGGAGATTCCATTTTTTTATAATTTTTTTTTTGTACATTGGGGAGACTCTGTGGGAGATGGTACAATAGGAGAGACTCTGTGGGGATTTGTACAGGGGGAGACTCTGTGGGGCTTTGTCTGAAGGCGGACTTGCTGGGGAAGATTTCTCTCTTTCCTCTTTAAACACCATCAAACGTCATGATCCATTAGGCTTGGGCAATCGTACCAACGAAACGAGGCGCTTTCCTTCATGAGACGGGATTCCGTGCAAACAAACCTGCCACCTGTCCTTTCCAGTGTATCCTGAACTTGGGGTTAAAACACAAAAGGGGTTTGAGGAGAAAACAAATTTCGGGAAGGGAGTGCCCTTTTCGGGACAAGAAAAGACTTATCTGAGGAAGATAACGCTGGCTTTAGATGACATGACATGCTCTTTGGACTGGACGCCTGATATTCCATGAACTTGCGTTTCTCTGAACCAGAACGGATCTGTGATTCCAAACCTGGTGGAACTTTGCCGAGACCTCCTTGGGATGGAGTCATTCCTTTTCGGCCAACAGCGCCCTTTGCGGGTTTTCGCTGGCTGACCTCTCTCATTTCTCTTCCTGTCATCGCTTGATAGCACTCTTTGCGAGTTTTTACTAAACAAGCTCTCTCATTTTGGTTTCTCTACTCCCGTCGCCTCGTGGTGCCCGAAGGTTTTCACCGCCGAGACTCTCTCATTTTATTTCTCTCAACTCAGGGTGTGCCGGTTTCCATTTGTGATGCTTATTGGTTTCCCACTATCTTTGGTAATTGATTTGAAGGCTTGTACTTGGTAAAGAGAGGTAGCTGATACTAAACTTCTCAAGTGTCCGACATGCCCCGGTTTTCAATTTCAGGGTGGATGGGATTTTATTGTTGGTATGACTGAACCTCAGGGAGAGGCTGCCTACATATTCTTTCGGAATCAAGTCAAACGTAGTTCAGGCCTCAATCAATTTTTGTTTTGTTTGTTTTCCTCTTTTTTTTTTTTTTTTTTTTTGTAAGCGGCTCAAAAGTTGGTAGAGAGAATTGGGTAGTGTTTGGGGAGTAGTGGGGAATAAACACCTTCGCCATTTTCAAACGTGTCAGGACCACTGGAGTATGATTTAGACGTAATACCTCTTGACTGCATCTGCATTTACTGCTGTGTCGGGGTCATTTCCTTCGATATCACCTAAATACAATGCTCCTCTTGGCAATATTTTCCTTACGATGTATGGGCCTTTCCAATTTGGGGCAAACTTTCCTTTTGCTTCTTCATGATGCGGCAGAATACGCCTCAGTACCAGCTGACCTACTTCGAAATTCCGGGGTCGGACTTTCTTGTTGTAAGCACGGGCCATCCTTCGTTGGTATAACTGTCCGTGACAAACTGCGGCCATTCGCTTTTCATCAATCAACGTCAATTGCTCTAACCGAGTCTTGACCCACTCGCTGTCCTCGATTTCTGCTTCGACAATGATTCGAAGCGAAGGAATTTCTACCTCTGCCGGTATTACAGCCTCGGTCCCATAAACCAAAAGATAAGGAGTCGCTCCCACCGATGTGCGTACCGTAGTGCGGTACCCCAATAATGCAAAAGGTAACTGCTCATGCCACTGTCGGGAACTTTGTATTGTCTTCCTCAAAATCTTCTTGATGTTTTTGTTCGCCGCTTCCACGGCACCATTGGCCTTTGGCCGATAAGGCGTGGAATTCCTATGCGTTATCTTGAATTGCTCACATACATCTCCCATCAAGTGACTGTTCAAGTTTGCTGCGTTATCTGTAATGATAGTCGCAGGAATACCGAAGCGACATATAAGATTTGAGTGTACAAAATCCACCACAGCTTTCTTAGTGACCGACTTGAGAGTGACAGCTTCTACCCATTTTGTGAAGTAATCGATGGCTACCAGTATAAACCTGTGTCCATTCGAAGCCTTTGGTTCAATCGGTCCAATGACGTCCATGCCCCAAGCGACAAATGGCCAAGGGGCGGACATGGGATGCAGTTCCGTGGGAGGTGCATGAATCAAATCACCGTGCACCTGACACTGATGACACTTCCGGACAAAGCTAAAGCAATCCTTTTCCATGGTCATCCAATAATAACCTGCTCGGAGGATTTTCTTCGCTAAGACATACCCGTTCATGTGAGGTCCGCACACACCTGCGTGTACTTCGTGCATGATCTTTCTCGATTCCTCGATATCGACACATCTTAGGAGATTGAGGTCCGGGGTCCTCTTATATAACAATTCACCGCTTAGAAAGAAACCACTTGCATGTCGCCTAATGGTCCTCTTCTGATCTCCAGTAGCATGCTCTGGGTATTCTTGCGTCTTCAGGAATTTCCTGATGTCATGGTACCAAGGCTGCGTACTTGATCCTGCCTCGATTACACTGCAGTAACCGTGTCTTTCCTTGATTTGGATTTCCAAAGGATCGACGTGGGCGTTGCCTGGGTAGGGTAGCATTGAAGCCAAAGTAGCAAGTGCATCTGCCAGTTCATTGTGACACCTCGGAATGTACCTGAATTCTATTGATGTAAAGCGCTTGCTGAGGTCCTCTACATGTTGTCGGTATGGGATAAGTTTGACATCCCGAGTTTCCCATTCGCCTTGAGCTTGCCGGATGATCAGGTCAGAGTCTCCCATAATCAGTAAGTCTTCGACATCCTGATCGATTGCCATATGCATGCCCATAATGCAGGCTTCATACTCAGCTGTATTATTTGTGCAAAAGAAACGAAGTCTAGCTGTTGTAAGCACGTGATTTTTGCTTCACGGACAATTGCTCCAAAAGAAAATAAAAATAGCGGCAAAGGGCTTCGCTGTACAATTTTTCGGCCTTTCCGTGACATGTTTTGTTAATCGTTTGTGAGTCTGTCCGTTTTGCATCTAGTCATTATCAAACAAAAATACAAAAAAAAGGCCTGTCGTTAAAAGAAAATTCAAAAAATGTGTATGTGTGCATCGTTCATTCTCAGCTGTGAGCTAACTATTTTTTTTATTTATTTTGTTCATTTTGTGTTAATTGTTATAGGTGCTAACCAATATGTGTGTGAGTTTATTTTAATTTTTACAATTTTTAGGAATTTTTAGTTTAATTTGTTGATTTGAAAAAGAAAAAAAAAAAGAAGAGAAGAAAAGGGAAAATCGGATTGGGCCCCAAAATGAGGCCCAAAGCCAAGGCAAGACCCAGTCCAAACCAGGCCTGCCCAGGCACGCCCCCAAAACGACGCCGTATAGGGCGTTCGATCTGAGCCGTCCGTCCAGGCCAATCCAACGGCTCAGGACCTTTTTCAGTAACCCATGTTCAAACCCGACCCAATAACCAATCCGACCCAACCCCTCACTTAAACCAAACGACCCCGTTTAACTATCAAACGACCCCGTCCCATTTCTCAGCATCAGATCTAAGCCGTTGAGATCATCTGATCTAACGGCTCAGATCCGATCAACCTCACCATATATAAACCTTCCCTTACACCCCACGCCCCCTATCCGAACCCCACCCCTCACTCGTCTCCTTCCCCGAACCCTGAAACCCCCAAACCCTAGCAGCCGCCCTAGTTTCCTTTCCACCAAAACCCGGCGGCACGAACGCCGGTGACCACCCCCTTCACACCCCTAAAGCATCCAACCACCCTGAACACGAATCCACTAACCACGAACCTCGAATCACTTTCGTTCGTCTCGAATCTTCATTTGAAGATTTGAGTCGAACCCGGATCTATGCCAAATCATCCCATCTTCATACCAGACACTCCCCTGACCTTCCTCGTGACCAAACCAAACTTGGTTTGGTCCGAATCTACCCACAACTCCCAAAAATCCAGATCTGGAAATCCAGACTTTAGAACACATGCACTTGGGGAATCCGGCCGGTTTGGACATAGGTTTGAGGTCTAATAGACCTTAATCAAGGTGTTCTCATGTGAGAACACCCTGATTAAAGTTTGTTCGGCCTCAAAAGTTCGAAGTCGAGTTTGATTTGGGTCCGTTTGATTTCAAACTTTTTCAGTAAGTTTCCTTTTCTCTTTGTTTGGTTCTAATTAAGTTGTCATCATATTTCTTTGTGTTTGTTTGTTATTTTGTTATTTTTCAGTCGGATTTCTTCCATCTCTGTTAAAGGCCTTTTTATTTGGCCAATTGTCTTCTGTTTGTGTTCTGAATATACCCTGTGATATAGATTAGTCGTCGAACGAGTTTAATTCACATAAGTTCCCAGTGTTTGAACAAATTGGTCTGAAGTCATTCGGGACTCTATACGTGTTGTTCATATGAACGATTGATTGTTATGTGTTACGATTAATATAGTCGAGTCGATATATGTCGTCAATTAGTTTCAATCGTTAATGGTAACAACTTGATTCGTATTGCTTATTTCTGCTGTGATCGTATTTGAGTCCCATTAGGAACTGAATTGTATTGCCTATTGATTTTGTTCAAATTAAATTAAAAGAACATCTAGGGGGAAAGGTTATAATGGCAGATTCAGATTTTGGTTTTTAAACACAACGCCATTTGGTTTGGACTGTGGGCAGCATGTGTATGGTCTGCTTTAAGGAATTAAAATAATCGGACAGCATGTGCTGTCAGATTATATTCCTACTGCCCATACTTTGATTAAACAAACAAGTGATCAGTACACTTTAACAACCAAAAAAGAGAGAGGGGCTGTCAGGGATTTCATGGGGGCTTGGTTATTTAAAACAAGTGAGTGGAAAAGCAACATGGGGGGGGGGGGCAATTTTGAGTTGAAAAACAGACTGTAAAGTGTTAAGGTTAGGATATAAAAGAGGGGACCTTCCATTAGAAAAGGGAGGTTTGTTGATTTTTTGGAGTCTTAAGAGATTTCGGTGAGTAAGAAAACTGAAAAGGAAAAACAGAAATAAATTTCAGAGCATTGTGAATGAATATTGTCTAGAAGAAACGGTGTAAGAGTCCAGTTGGATCAGGTTGTCTTTGTGGTTTTGTTATTCTGTCGTTTGCCAAGCTTTCTTGTGGTCACTGGATTTCTGTGGCTGGACATTTCTTAGTCTTCAGAAAAGAAAAACAAGAAACATAAAGTCTCGGAATATTGTAACCCAACACTGTCTATTGCATAAGAGTTTATGTTGGTTTAGCTGTCTTGGCCAATTACTGTTCGTGGCCTGTTTGAGCTGCTTGTGGTTGTTGAATTGATGGGGTGTTTACATTGAATACTCTGCTGTCTCCGCTGGTTCATATTCTGTTTCTGGGATTGCTGTTTGTGGCTCGACTACTCGGGAGCTTCATCCTTGTTGGTTGATTTTGTTGCTGTGTTGTTGCTGTGTATCTGTTGTTGCTGTGTTTACTGCGTACTGCCCAGCTGATCATTCCTTTCCTCTTTGTCTTCTATACCAGGTACACAACCAATGCACTGTCAAATGTAATTGGGAAAGTTGAGCATGAATATAAATGAAAGTCCTGAAGAATGTCTTTATACATAGATGGTTACATTAAATATTCATGTAATATGTAATAGTTTGCATCCTTGTTTAAATACTGAAGGTAGCCTGTGTGCCCAATAGATGGCAATATGTGGTGATTGAATGCTAGTTTGTATATGTAGGTTGATAGATAAAAGGGTCTCAAATGCAGTAGGCTGTACCTTAGGCTTTTATGGTTAGCATGTCCTTAAAACATAGAACTATCCATGTTAGTTAATTTCATGTCCTTTTGATAAATTGTCTCCTTATAATTGACAAACCATCGCTTTAAAATAAACGGCGCAAGGCTGCCCTTCTCAACCTCACGAAGGTCGAGCCCGAATCAATCGAACCCAGCAGCCTTTCATCAGAAAGGCATCGGCCCAGGTCCAGCCAATACTGCGTGGGCTGGGTTTGGGCCCGCGGTGCTCGATTAGCTGCCCATGGGTATGGTCATGTTTTCTTATTCTGCAAAGGCACTCGGGATTCCGTTATAATAACTTGCAAGCATGTAATTGAATAGGGTCATTTTTAACCTCAACTAGTAGAGACAAATGCGACAAGAAACGTAGTTGCTATAGGATATCCTGTTAAAATAAAGACGAGATGAACTTCGACAAACAGAAACGCACAAGATACGGGGCCCTCATTAAATGTATATTATCAAAGCATGTGGTTTCCAGGACGAGTTGTTTAGCAAATTTCACAACCCCCCTAAAATAACAATACGCTAGACTCTTTAGGACGCGCCTTAATAAATCTTACCTTCTTAAACCCGGGTGCACATTGATGTGACCCAAATCCAAATCTCAACGGAGTCAAAGTGTGTCGACGACCACGGGTACATTGATTGTAACGCGGTTCGGAGATACATTTTCACAACGTTGCAATTCTTGATAAAAACAGTAAATGATAAAAGCGGTTAAAAGTTAAATTTTGCACGCAAGTTCACACTTGTATAAAATCAGATAATCAAGCCGAATATAACAGTTGAGCGACCGTGCTAGAACCACGGAACTCGGGAATGCCTAACACCTTCTCCCGGGTTAACAGAATTCCTTATCCGGATTTCTGGTACGCAGACTGTAGTATAGAGTCATTCTTTTCCTCGATTCGGGATTAAAATTGGTGACTTGGGACACCCTAAATCTCCCAAGTGGCGACTCTGAAATTAACAAACCAATCCCATTTCGATTGTCCTTTAATTGGAAAAACTCCCCTGCGCCCCTCGGGCGCGGAAAAGGAGGTGTGACAGCTCTGGCGACTCTGCTGGGGACCTGCAGAAGCCCAGAACCACTGGTTCAGGGTTAAGAATTCGAGCTTAGAATAATTGTTATTATTTGGATTTATTTATTATCTGATTATTACATGTCCTGAGCCTAATGTGCTAAATGCTGCCTTTACCGCTTTGATATTATTTGAACTGTATATAAACTGTGCCGAAACCTTTCTCTTCTTGCCTCCGGGGATGTGCTCACTGGTTGAGACTCCCTATTCTGTTAGTGTCATACCCTAAATAAAAGAGGCTCGGAAAGTTTCTAAGCCGGCTGGCCTTTTGGTTCCCGGAAAGGAGCTCCTTCCTCAACTCGAGTTGTCCGCTCGGGTACACTGTCTAGAACACCGACCCAGGTTTTGAACATAGAATAACGTGACTTCATGCCGGATCCCTAGTAGGAACGCTTATTTGCATCACGTTGCATTTGACTTAGGGGACTCAACACAGGGGTTGGGTCCGTCTAGGACTAGCAACCTGATATGAAAAGGCCATGCTGACACATCCTATTGTTTTTCGTGCATTTATTTGTCTCATACCCGCATGCTGACCGATGTTTGAATATTTGGAATATTGTGAAAAAAAAGGGAAATAACGGTTAGGAAAGTCGTTGTTCTATCTTTCAAAAAAAAAAAAAAAAAAAAGGGAAATAACGGTTAGGAAAGTATATCAATAGAAATATAGAGTTTGTCTTGTCATAAAAATCAAAAAATCTTATTTTTAAAATTGTTTTTTTTATAATAAAAAAAAAAGAAAGTCGTGTGTTGTCTTTACTTTTATTATTTGTTACAAATATATGTATATATGTATATATATATATGAAAAATTCAAAAGTTTTGCTTTATTTCAAAATGTATATATCTTTATTTATGGCAAAAGTATTTATCTTGTTAAAGGTCTAGAAAAGTCCTTTCAGGCTCCCAGTTTTTCGAAAAAAAAAAAAAAAAAACAAAATATTTTCCGTTATTGACTTCTTTAGAAAGTTTTTATATATATATATGAAAATTCAAAATTCACAAAAAATCGCATATATTTTTGTTTTTAGCAGGATAAGTGTCGTTTGTTAAAATCTTATTAATAAATGTGCAGAATGAGCACGATTCCGAATGAACCCTTTTCAATCATGAATAAAATTCCCCTCCAATTGCGGCTCTGGTGGAATGATTTGGGCAAAGAGGGGCATGACGAAATCAAGAAGTATCTGAAAGGCCTCACGAGTTTGTTGGATATCAGGCCACGAGGAGATATCATAAGGGCACTAGTCCCCCACTGGGATCCTGCGCACAATGTCTTCCGCTTCTCAGATTTCGAACTTACCCCAACTTTAGAAGAAATAGCAGGGTATATCGGCAGCACTGAGACTCCTTTGAGGCACAAATATCTGATTGCTCCAAGAGCTGTAGCAGTACACCGGTTCCTGGACTCCTTAAAGATAGTCAGAACAGTTCATAACCCTGACTTGGCAAAAGGTTTTTGCAGCATGAGTTTCATATATCAAAGATATGGTCACATAGGAGGATTCGACAAGCCAGAAAACCAGTTGTGCAGCAAAGGTAATCGCCAGAAGTGGGAAGAACATAGACGAATTGCTTTCATGATAACTTTCTTAGGACTACTAGTATTCCCAAGAAAAGATGGGAATATTGACATAAAGATAGCAGGGGTCGTCAGTACGTTGCTCACACAGAGTGATAGTACGTTGGCGCCCATGATAGTATCTGATATATTCCGGGCACTCACTTCTTGCAAAGCCGGAGGAAGCTTTTTCGAGGGTTGCAATTTGTTGTTGCAAATGTGGATGATCGAACACCTATGTCACCGAGCCCAGTTTCTGAGCCATGGATCCGCTGGAAAGACCTGCATAGAGGAGTTCTATACCAGAGTTGATGAAACCTACCTACCAGAAGGAGTTGTAGCATGGACCTCATATTTCCATACCCTCAACGCCAGTCAAATACAGTGGGCGCTAGGATGGTTATCGATCGGCGAAGTCATATACATGCCAGCAGCCAGGCCCCATTTTCTCTTAATGGGACTTAAAAGTATTCAACCATACGCGCCGCATCGGGTTTTAAGGCAACTTGGGAGGTATCAGATAGTGCCGAAAGACGAGGATCTGAGCATCCAGGTAATCGAGATCAGTCCCGACGACCAGTTTCCTGAAGCAAGGGTTCGTCAAATTTGGAGCCAATGTCAATACTTAGAAGCAAATACTTGTGTAATGAATCGGGCAAAAGGGGAAGTTTCGCCCGGGTATCAGGCCTGGTACAAAGGGGAGACATCATCTGGAAGACCGACCAAAAGACCTCACCTGCAAGAATTTGCCAAATCTTCACAAGAACAGTGGGGCTGGTTGGCCAAAGAGCAGGAATATCTTGTCAAAGCAGGCAAACTGAAGCAACAAGTTCAGGATATGAAGTTTGAGTGCCAATTACAGTCTGCTGCCCACAAGGGAGAAAAGAACAAGTTAATCAGAGAAGGCGAGATCCTCAAAACTCAGATCCGGAGAATGAAAAAAGAGGCTAATAGCCAGCTAAGAAGCCGGGCAGATAAAAGATTGATAGCAGGGTTAAAAGATCAGGTTGCGGAATGCCAGGAAGATTTGGAAAAAGCCAGGGCCAGCACAGCAAAATTGCGAACCAAGTGGGCAAAGGGTGCGATGGCTCGGAGGCAGCGCCTGCAACAAGTCATAAGGGAGTATGAACTGAGCATCGGGACATTAAGGGAAACGAATGCCTCTCTTCGAGAAAGGATCCTCAAGCAAACACGAAATGCCCAAGACGACAGAAGGCAATATTACGATGCAATGACCAGAATGGAAAGGCAAATGGAGATGTTCCAGGATCAGCTTGCCAACAATGCGCAAACACTGGGATTGAAGAACCAACAGATAAGGCATTTGTTCACAGAAAGGGACAACATCCGGGGAAGGATTGATGAAATAGGGCATTACATCTACATGAAATGCTTGGCATATGAGCGAACACCTCGGAAGACCCTCCTTGTTTCCATCATGGGTTGCGTCCGCCGGATTATGAACGAATTGAAGAGCTTGCAAAGAGACCTTACACCTAGAGCCGCAAAAAGGCCGGATGATGCCTCACGGCCCCTTAAATTGGAGAATTAGTTTTGGTCAAGTCCTGTTTATTTGGCTTTGGTTGTTTTTCCATATGTTGTTTTCTTTTTCGTTAAACCGAGTTTGAAACCGTCGAGTTTGTACTATTGCTATTCCTTTCTTGATGTAATTTGTAATAGCAAAATTTTGAATTTAATGATTTCACAAGAATTGTGTGTTTCTTTACTTTAAGGCAGAACTACGCCTGGTCTGATTCACGCGGGGACGTGATACGTAGGCAATCCCCATAAGATTCGACCGCTTTTAATAAATAAAAATAAAAATACAAAATAAAACACAGGGTTTCCCAAAGTACTTTAAAAATGGATGAATGAGCAAACCGGGATGACGTATGTTGTTTGAGGCAAAGCATGTAGAAACGATTAATTGCCTAGGTGCATTGCATCCTCTATGTGTTATGATCAAATCTGTTAAGCTCTAACACTAACAAAGTTTGTTGTTGTCTGATACCAGACAGTTAGTTGTTAAAGAATTCTGGCAACACATTCATACCAAACCAGATCCAAAGGACCGGTAGCAACAAGCATGACCACTTCTGAGAATAGTAATGAGGAAGAAAGGCCGATGAGCCAGTTGCTAAAAGAGGCAATGGAAAAGATTGAAAGGATGGGACTAGAGATGCATGCAATGCAGCTAGCCCTGGCCAAAACGCAAAAGAGCCCTGAGACACTGGGACACGTGCCGGAGTACCCTCACTCTGGCCCTTCCACAAGCCGCCCAAACCCCCTCTATCATCAAGAAAGAAGCCCTCATGATTCCCAAGCTCCACCACCCCATCAACCTCTCCCAACACCCAATATTCCCATTTTTGTGGGACCTGCATCAGCCCCTTTGCAGCGAACGACCAGTGAGCCATTGTTTCAGGCTCACGATACACAATACTATCCCCCTGAGCCTACATTCCATGCACCCGAACCACAGGCTTACAATCCCCATTTGGAAGTTCCGGCAGAGGTTGAGAAGCCGGTTAAGGCCCCTGAACAGGATGAAGTGTTGAGAAAGTTCAAAAGCCTGGAGCAATCCTTCAGGAACTTACACGGGCTGGGCAATCAAGTCAGCGTGGCATACAAAGATCTGTGCCCTTTCCCAGATGTCCAACTCCCGGCTGGGTTCAAGATGCCCAAGTTTGATTTATATGAAGGGCACGGTGATCCCATGGCACATTTGCGGGGATTCTGTAGCAAAATGAGAGGGGCAGGAGGCAAGGATGAGCTGTTGATAGCTTATTTCGGCCAAAGTCTGAGCGGATCTGCACTGGAATGGTATACCAGGCAGGATTTCAGCAGGTGGTACACGTGGGATGACCTGGCGCAGGCTTTTGCAGGTCATTTCCAATACAATCTGGAGATAGTCCCTGACCGTCTCACGTTATTGAGAACTGGGAAGAAACCCGGGGAAAGTTTTCGCGAGTTCGGGTTCCGCTGGAGAGAACAAGCAGCTAGGGTCGATCCTCCCATGAGAGAGGGAGAGATGTAGACTACTTTTTGCAGACGTTGGATCCAACCTACTTTGGTCACTTGGTGACAACGGTTGGAAAATCTTTCAACGAGGTGGTCAAAATAGGGGTCATGATAGAAGAAGGTTTGAGGTCGGACAAGATCTTAAACTATTCGGCACTTAAGGCCACAACCCAGGCTATTCAAAGCGGCACGGGAGGTGCGCTAAGAAGAAAGAAAGAAGAGGTTGCCACGATCGAGGCAGGCAGTTGGCCCAGGGCTGGCAGGCCACACTACAACCAACCCAGGCCTCACAGGTCAAACTATCCATACAACCCACCACAAAATTTCTATCCACCTCGAGAACCACATTGTTCCGTACACCAAGCCCAGGTATACACTCAGCCTCCGGTTCGCCCACAATGGCGCGCACCGGCTCCCCAGAACATATATGCACCACCACAAAACACTTACCCTCCACCAAGGGCATATAGAAATCCTTCAGGGGCAGGTTTCCGGGGAAATCCAGATGCCAGAAATGACAGGTTGCGGAAGCAAAGAACCTTCACCGAACTGGGAGAAACCTACACCGCTGTGTTCCACAAGCTGCGGCAATTGGGTTTGGTTAGTCCCGTCCATACTCGGGAACCAAATCCCCCGCCTCAGAATTTGGATCGTTCAATCAGTTGTGAATACTGTTCAGGGATGCTCGGGCACGATACCGAGAAGTGTTGGAAGTTAAGGCATGCCATACAGGATCTTATTGACACCAATAAGATCGAGGTCCAGACACCGGAGGCTCCTAACATCAACCAAAACCCACTGCCAACGCACCACGAAACTCACATGATTGAGTTGGTGTGTGAGGGAGGAGAATTAAGAAAACCCTCACAAACAGTGATGATGATCCAAGCTGCCCCAAAAGAAGTCTTAACCGGTGGAGGAACAAAGGTACAGTCGCAGGGAGAAGGCGTCAAGCCGGTAGTAATATGGGGGAAGAACCCGTCCGTCATAACAAGCAAACCCGAGCCAAGCAAATTGGTAATACCAGGGATCCTGCCCACACCGGCAGTCATGTTGAAAGGGGTATGTAGAGAACGGGTGACCATAAAGCCGGTGGTCCAACTGCCTATGCTTGACAGCAGGGCTGTGCCCTGGAAATATGAAAAAGCAGTGGTGACGTACCAAGGAAAACAGGTGGAAGAAGTCAGTTGTGAAGCGCAAGGGCTGACTCGATCAGGTCGATGTTTTGCTCCGGTGGAGTTAAGAAAAACCAACCCAGTGGCAACCAAGAAGCCAGTGTCAGAAGAAGAGGCTGAAGACTTCCTGAGGAAGATGAAAGTGCAAGACTATTCTGTGGTTGAGCAGCTGAGAAAAACACCTGCCCAGATCTCACTATTGTCATTACTCCTCCATTCCGAGGAACATCGTCGGGCCCTGTTAAAGATATTGAACGAGGCTCATGTACCCAGTGAGATTTCTGTAAACCACCTGGAAACCATTGCTAGCAAGATTTT
This sequence comes from Nicotiana sylvestris, assembly GCF_000393655.2. Taxonomy (NCBI): domain Eukaryota; kingdom Viridiplantae; phylum Streptophyta; class Magnoliopsida; order Solanales; family Solanaceae; genus Nicotiana; species Nicotiana sylvestris. The sequence continues at coordinate 150,775,477 of NC_091064.1, read as the reverse complement.
CGAGGTGAACAGAGTGACATTCTCAGATGATGACCTGCCGGTGGAAGGTACGGAGCATAACAAAGCTCTATACCTAGCTGTCAAATGTGAAGACTCGGTGGTAACCCGAGTATTGGTGGATAACGGCTCAAGCGCCAATATTTGTCCATTATCCACCCTGGACCAGTTAAAGATTGACCGTGGAAGAATCCGGGAGAATAGCATCTGTGTCCGAGGGTTTGACGGAAACGGAACAGCCACTGTGGGGGATGTTGTACTTGAACTAACCATTGGCCCGGTCCTGTTTACCATGGAATTCCAGGTATTGGACGCCACGGTATCTTACAACTTGCTGTTAGGACGACCCTGGATTCACGCAGCTAAAGCGGTGCCTTCCACCCTACATCAGACAGTGAAGTTCGAGTGGGAAAGACAAGAGGTCGTGTTGCACGGTGAGGATACAACATGCACCATGGGCGGAACCATTGTGCCTTTCATAGAGACCACTGATGACAAGGGTCCTTGGGTCTACCAGATTCTCGATACAGGGTCGGCCAACAAAATCTCTGAAGGAGAAATCATCCCGCACCCTAGGGTAGCTGCCGCAACAGTCATGATGGTATCGGAGATGCTGGGTAACGGATTTGTGCCGGGAAAAGGCCTGGGAGTTGAACTTCAAGGGATAGTCCAACCTGTTTCCCTTCCTAAGAATCTGGAAACCTTCGGGTTGGGGTTCAAACCAACCGCAGCAGACAGGAAGGAGGCGCGAAGAATGAAGAAGAAGGTCTGGTTTCTGCCTAAACCAGTGCCACGCCTCTCAAGGTCTTTTGTTAAAGCAAGTGCCAAGGGGTCAGCGATCCCAAAGGTTCGAGGACCTTTGATCGGTATAAATGAAGACCTCAATCAGAGTTTTGAGAGGCTATTTGCGGATGTCAGTATGGTGGAAGCTGGAGAAGGTTCCAGCAGAGCAGAGATACAATTTGTGGGGCCTGAGGCCAAGATCAACAATTGGACGGTTACTCCTCTTCCTGTCCGAGGGGAGTCTTGGTAGTAGGCTTTGATTAATGTTTTGTTTGTTTGTTTGTTTGATCGGATTATTCAAGGGTGTAATCCCAACTTTACTTTCGTTTTGTAAAAGTGTGAACCCTTTTTATCCTGCAAATTTAATAAAGTTCTTTTCTTTTGTCCCATTTTAATTTCTGGTTTTGTTCTTTTTCTTTCTGAACAGTTCTCTTTTTACTGGTCCTAATGACATGGCATGCACAACGGATCTTCGACCTAGTCTAATAAATCAATCTGAATCTGACTCAATGATGCAAGAGGTCGTTTGTGATAATGAATCCGAATGTGACGAAAGGGAAGCCTTCGAAGAAATAAATCGAGAACTATGCCAATTTGAAGAGAAACCCAAGCCTAACCTAAATGACACTGAGGCTGTGAACCTAGGAGACGCTGATAACATCCAAGAGACCAAAATCAGCATCCACATTGAGCCGAATGTCAAAGCAGAATTGATCAAAACTCTCAGGGAATTCAAAGATGTTTTTGCATGGTCATATGATGATATGCCTGGATTGAGCACCAATTTAGTGGTTCACAAATTGCCCACTGACCCGGCATACCCTCCGGTCAAGCAAAAACTAAGGAAATTTAAAACAGAAATGAGTGTAAAGATCAAAGAAGAAGTGATTAAGCAATTACAATCGAAGGTCATTCGGGTCACTCGGTATCCCGAATGGTTGGCCAATGTGGTACCAGTCCCAAAGAAGGATGGAAAAATCAGGGTGTGCGTCGACTATCGCAACCTCAACAAAGCAAGTCCCAAGGACAATTTCCCGTTACCCAACATTCATATCCTGATCGATAATTGCGCTGGGCGCGAGATCGGATCCTTTGTAGATTGCTATGCGGGTTATCATCAGATCCTAATGGACGAAGAGGATGCTGAGAAGACAGCGTTTATTACGCCATGGGGAACCTACTGCTATCGGGTAATGCCGTTCGGTTTAAAGAACGCTGGGGCAACGTACATGCGAGCAATGACTGCTGTGTTTCATGACATGATACACAAAGAAATAGAGGTGTACGTCGATGATGTGATCATCAAATCTTGGCGTCAGGAGGACCATGTGGCAGACCTAAGGAGATTTTTCCAAAGACTCCGGAGGTATGATATCAAGCTTAACCCGGCCAAATGCGCATTCGGGGTTCCATCAGGAAAGTTGCTAGGATTCATCGTCAGTCGACGGGGGATTGAGTTAGACCCATCCAAAATTGAATCCATCCGAGACTTGCCACCGCCAAGGAACAAAACAGAGGTAATGAGTTTGCTGGGTAGACTCAATTACATCAGCAGGTTCATCGCTCAACTCACAGCAACTTGTGAGCCCATATTTCGGCTACTGAGAAAGGATGCTGCAGAAGGTTGGACGACAGAGTGTCAGGAGGCTTTCGACCAAATCAAAGGGTATCTGTCTAATCCACCCGTATTGGTCCCGCCTAAGCCCGGGAAACCTCTAATCCTTTACCTGACGGTTTTAGAAAATTCATTTGGTTGTGTACTGGGGCAACATGATGACACAGGGAGGAAGGAGCAGGCCATCTACTATCTTAGCAAGAAATTCACAGTGCATGAGGTCAAGTACACTCAACTCGAGAAAACATGCTGCGCCCTAACTTGGGTAGCTCAGAAGTTGAAACACTACCTGTCTTCATATACTACTTATCTCATATCCCGCTTGGACCCATTGAAGTATATCTTTCAGAAACCTATGCCCACGGGGAGGTTGGCAAAATGGCAAATTCTGCTCACAGAGTTTGATATCATCTATGTGACGAGGACGGCCATGAAAGCCCAGGCGCTGGCAGACCATTTGGCAGAGAATCCCGTTGATGAAAAATACGAGCCCTTAAGAACGTATTTTCCTGACGAAGAGGTGATGCATACGAATGAGTTGGAATTACCCGAGGAACCGGGTTGGAAGCTTTTCTTCGATGGAGCTGCAAACGCAAAAGGGGTTGGAATAGGAGCAGTACTCATTTCTGAAACAGGACGGCATTATCCTGTTACGGCTCAACTACGCTTCTATTGCACCAACAATATGGCCGAATATGAAGCTTGCATTCTGGGTCTGCGCTTGGCTGCTGACATGGGTGTCCAAGACGTCTTGGTCTTGGGAGACTCGGACCTCTTGGTACATCAAATTCAGGGTGAATGGGAAACACGAGATCTAAAGCTCATACCATACCGACAATGCTTGCATGATCTGAGCAAGCAATTTCGATCGGTGAAGTTCAAACACATCCCGAGAGTTCACAATGAGGTTGCAGATGCCTTAGCCACCTTAGCATCAATGCTGCACCACCCTGACAAAATGTATGTTGATCCTCTGCATATCCAAGTCCGTGATCAGCACGCCTACTGCAATACCATAGAAGAAGAAGCAGATGGCGAACCCTGGTTTCATGATATCAAGGAATACCTCAGAATGGGGATATATCCAGAACATGCCTCGGGAGACCAAAAAAGAGCCCTTCGGCGTTTGTCGAATGGTTTCTTCCTCAGTGGAGGAGTATTGTACAAAAGAACCCCGGATTTGGGATTGTTGAGATGCGTAGATGCCAGTCAAGCAATGACGGTCATGGAAGAGGTACATGCGGGAGTTTGCGGACCACACATGAGCGGATATGTATTGGCGAGAAAGATCCTTCGAACAGGGTGTTATTGGCTCACCATGGAACGCGACTGTATCACTTTTGTGAGGAAATGCCATCAGTGCCAGATACATGGAGACTTGATTCACTCTCCGCCAACAGAATTGCATACGATGTCAGCACCCTGGCCGTTTGTAGCATGGGGCATGGATGTCATTGGGCCCATCGAGCCAGCAGCATCCAACGGTCATAGGTTCATTCTAGTGACCATCGATTACTTCACCAAATGGGTTGAGGCTAAAACCTTCAAATCGGTAACTAAGAAGGCAGTGGTGGACTTTGTTCACTCCCATATCATCTGCAGATTTGGGATCCCAAAGGTGATCATCACGGATAACGGTGCGAATCTTAATAGCAGCTTGATGAGAGAGGTATGCCAACAATTCAAGATTACACACCGCAATTCCACCCCATATCGTCCTAAGGCAAATGGAGCAGTCGAAGCAGCCAATAAGAATATCAAGAAGATACTGCGAAAAATGGTGGAAGGGTCCAGACAGTGGCACGAGAAATTACCCTTTGCTTTATTGGGGTACCGCACTACCGTCCGGACCTCCATAGGCACAACTCCTTACTTGTTGGTATACGGAACTGAGGCCGTGATACCAGCGGAGGTCGAAATTCCGTCCCTCCGAATTGTCACTGAAGCCGGGATTGATGATGATGAATGGGTAAAAGCTCGATTGGAACAGTTGAGCCTGATAGATGAGAAAAGATTGGCAGCAGTGTGCCATGGTCAACTGTATCAGAAGAGAATGGCAAGAGCATATAACAAGAAGGTGCGCCCCAGGAAGTTTGAGGTAGGGCAGCAGGTGTTAAAGAAGATCCTCCCACATCAGGTCGAAGCAAAAGGCAAATTCGCCCCAAATTGGCAAGGGCCTTATATCGTGACCAGAGTATTGTCCAACGGCGCTCTGTGTTTGACAGATATCGAGGGTAGATGTGTCGACATGGCTATCAATTCAGATGCAGTCAAGAGATATTATGCGTAATTTCTTTAATTATGGCAATTTTTGGTTTATTTGTTTGTATTTGGCATTTGATGGATAATGAGATGACGGAGGCAATTCTTTCTTCTATCCAAACACTGTTTAACCCTTGCTTCCCCCTTTGAGCCTTAAGTAATTCTTTCATACCCCTCTTTTGGAATCACTAATGGAAAGGACATGAAAAAAAAAAAAGAAAAAAAAGAAGAAAAAAGAAGATAAAATCATAAGAAATACAAAACCGTGGGAACTACGTTTGACCTGATTCCTCGAAGAGGATACGTAGGCGCCTCACGGCTCGGTCATAGTATGCATCATAGCGAATATAGGATGCATAATGTACATAGTGTGCATAATAGGCACAGTGTGCGTAACGCACATAGCGCAACATAAGTGTAAAAAAATAAATTCCCCAAGCAAGAAAACTGGGGCAGAGGTTATGTTTTAAGTTCCAACAAAGGTTTGATTCCAAAAGTTGTAGCACATCACCCATCAAATTATTTTCATTTTTATAGCCTTTCTTTAACCCCACACCAAAACCAACATCAACGTCCAAAAGACCTCCCGATCAATGTTCAAGAGATGTCGAGTCAGGCGAATAAGACCGAGAATAATACACCAAGCCCCAGCAAAGAAGAGGATCGTAAGATTGGGAACGAATTGATAGTCAAAGGAATCTCCAGAAAAGAGGGTCGTATCTACAACACCCCGATTCCTCGAAAGAAATAAAATGAGAGAGTCTCATCGGTGAAAACCTTCGCAGGCACCGAGAGGCGATGTAAGATGAGGGATATAAAATGAGAGAGTCTTATTGGTGAAAACCTTCACAGGCACCATAAGGCGCCGGGAGATGAGAGAAAAGAGAGAGTCTCATTAGTGAAAACCCCTCGAAGGGCACTATGAGGCGACGAAACAGATCAGCAAAGCTACCACATTCGCAACAAGATGAACATCCATTTATCATCCCCAGCAAGTCAGACCGTCGGACAAATCGATTGATACAAATAGACTGGGTCGGGAATCTATGGTGCACGTCATGATCACGGGGACCAGTTGTGTCCTCCAGATAAGTTCTTTGGATTGTCTCCTCCCACAAAATATTGGTTCAGAAAGTTTTTCTTTTTTCCATGTCTTTATTTCTTTTCCTAAAATGTGTCTTGAAAGGATTTTTCAAAGCTTACTACCAGAAACCAAAGGAGAATTCATCCAATGCAGGATGATACAAACAGTCTTAAAGGCCGGTCCCAGGCAATGCAGGGATTGTGCCCGGAAATTTTGGAAGAAGTAAGCTCCAAAAGGGAGTGGTTTCGGGAGTTAGAAGCAGACTCCCACATCATGTGTTTAAAGAGAAAGCAGAAAAGGGGATAAATTGAAAACCAATCCCCAGCAGGCTAGAGACCCCCAACAGGCAACTTTGCCTGCCAACCAATTATGGGGACAAAGAGCAAGAAAAGGGGAAGAGAGAAAAATTGCTCGCCAGAAAGGCACCCTCTACCACCACGATTAAAACTGACTAAATCCTTTTGTCTTTTGCAGGAGAGCAAAGAATTGATGACGGCAACAAGATGCAATGCCATGGAAGTTACCAAAAACCGGGGCAGAAAATTTTCTGCCGATTGTCGAAAATTTTCTCGGAAGAACGGGGAAACAATTTCAATACATTTAAGTTCTAGGTCGCCCACCAGTATAATGCGGGAATACTTTTAAGTTCTAGGTCGCCCACCAGTATAATGCGGGAATACTTTTAAGTTCTAGGTCGCCCACCAGTATAATGCGGGAATACATTTAAGTTCTAGGTCGCCCACCAGTATAATGCGGGAATACATTTAAGTTCTAGGTCGCCCACCAGTATAATGCGGGAATACTTTTAAGTTCTAGGTCGCCCACCAGTATAATGCGGGAATACATTTTAAGTTCTAGGTCGCCCACCAGTATAATGCGGGAATACTTTTAAGTTCTAGGTCGCCCACCAGTATAATGCGGGAATAATTTTAAGTTCTAGGTCGCCCACCAGTATAATGCGGGAATACATTTTAAGTTCTAGGTCGCCCACCAGTATAATGCGGGAATACATTTAAGTTCTAGGTCGCCCACCAGTATAATGCGGGAATACATTTTAAGTTCTAGGTCGCCCACCAGTATAATGCGGGAATACATTTAAGTTCTAGGTCGCCCACCAGTATAATGCGGGAATACTTTTAAGTTCTAGGTCGCCCACCAGTATAATGCGGGAATACATTTTAAGTTCTAGGTCGCCCACCAGTATAATGCGGGAATACATTTTAAGTTCTAGGTCGCCCACCAGTATAATGCGGGAATACATTTAAGTTCTAGGTCGCCCACCAGTATAATGCGGGAATACATTTTAAGTTCTAGGTCGCCCACCAGTATAATGCGGGAATACATTTAAGTTCTAGGTCGCCCACCAGTATAATGCGGGAATACTTTTAAGTTCTAGGTCGCCCACCAGTATAATGCGGGAATACATTTAAGTTCTAGGTCGCCCACCAGTATAATGCGGGAATACATTTAAGTTCTAGGTCGCCCACCAGTATAATGCGGGAATACTTTTAAGTTCTAGGTCGCCCACCAGTATAATGCGGGAATACATTTTAAGTTCTAGGTCGCCCACCAGTATAATGCGGGAATACATTTAAGTTCTAGGTCGCCCACCAGTATAATGCGGGAATACATTTTAAGTTCTAGGTCGCCCACCAGTATAATGCGGGAATACATTTAAGTTCTAGGTCGCCCACCAGTATAATGCGGGAATACTTTTAAGTTCTAGGTCGCCCACCAGTATAATGCGGGAATACATTTTAAGTTCTAGGTCGCCCACCAGTATAATGCGGGAATACATTTAAGTTCTAGGTCGCCCACCAGTATAATGCGGGAATACTTTTAAGTTCTAGGTCACCCACCAGTATAATGCGGGAATACATTTAAGTTCTAGGTCGCCCACCAGTATAATGCGGGAATACTTTTAAGTTCTAGGTCGCCCACCAGTATAATGCGGGAATACTTTTAAGTTCTAGGTCGCCCACCAGTATAATGCGGGAATACATTTAAGTTCTAGGTCGCCCACCAGTATAATGCGGGAATACTTTTAAGTTCTAGGTCGCCCACCAGTATAATGCGGGAATACTTTTAAGTTCTAGGTCGCCCACCAGTATAATGCGGGAATACATTTAAGTTCTAGGTCGCCCACCAGTATAATGCGGGAATACTTTTAAGTTCTAGGTCGCCCACCAGTATAATGCGGGAATACATTTTAAGTTCTAGGTCGCCCACCAGTATAATGCGGGAATACATTTAAGTTCTAGGTCGCCCACCAGTATAATGCGGGAATACATTTAAGTTCTAGGTCGCCCACCAGTATAATGCGGGAATACTTTTAAGTTCTAGGTCGCCCACCAGTATAATGCGGGAATACATTTAAGTTCTAGGTCGCCCACCAGTATAATGCGGGAATACATTTTAAGTTCTAGGTCGCCCACCAGTATAATGCGGGAATACATTTAAGTTCTAGGTCGCCCACCAGTATAATGCGGGAATACTTTTAAGTTCTAGGTCGCCCACCAGTATAATACGGGAATACATTCAGCTCTAGATTTTGGAATCAGTCACCCCACCTGAAGACAGAAGTTTACAACAGAGATCCCCAAACGGGAAACAATAAAATCCCCAGCACCAAGAAGCAGACAACTGCAAAAGCAAGCGCACATTCAAAGGGAAGAGGGAACGCGTCTCAAAAGAAGTAGTTTGGGAACGTTGTAGCATGCCCAGTATAACAATTCTGATGAAAAGCCATACCACTGAAGAAACCATTGGAAGATCTAAAGAAGAAAGCCGTGTCCCCAGCAAATCAAGCAAAGTGATGAGAACTGACATTCAGAAAAGGTGAAGGACCAGCATCATCTCCAAGTTCACAAAATAAAGGCGTCGGAGGAAAGCATTAGCCGACAAGAAAGCAAGGCAACAAGAACAAGTTGAAGATGGATGAAATTTCAGGATCCTCAGTTTAACTTAGCTTCTTGTTTTCCTTTTAGAGCAATGTAATAGGGAGATCGGTTGAGCAGTAGCATCCTACAGCAGCATACAACAGCGCACAACAACAGCAAACACTACAGTCGCACGGTAGTCCCAGCTACCAAAATTTCCCGAACTACATTGACCTGATTCCTGTTTCAGCCCAGGATATGTAGGAAACCTCTGAAGCAAAGGTTCGGTCAAATCATTTTCAAAAAATGCTTCACACGGAGTATTCGGACGGGCAAAAATCGCTCGCTTTATCTTTGCGCAAAAACCCTTCGTGTCTTCGTGCAAAGAGGGGCAGCTGTAAGCACGTGATTTTTGCTTCACGGACAATTGCTCCAAAAGAAAATAAAAATAGCGGCAAAGGGCTTCGCTGTACAATTTTTCGGTCTTTCCGTGACATGTTTTGTTAATCGTTTGTGAGTCTGTCCGTTTTGCATCTAGTCATTATCAAACAAAAATACAAAAAAAAGGCCTGTCGTTAAAAGAAAATTCAAAAAATGTGTATGTGTGCATCGTTCATTCTCAGCTGTGAGCTAACTATTTTTTTTATTTATTTTGTTCATTTTGTGTTAATTGTTATAGGTGCTAACCAATATGTGTGTGAGTTTATTTTAATTTTTACAATTTTTAGGAATTTTTAGTTTAATTTGTTGATTTGAAAAAGAAAAAAAAAAGAAGAGAAGAAAAGGGAAAATCGGATTGGGCCCCAAAATGAGGCCCAAAGCCAAGGCAAGACCCAGTCCAAACCAGGCCTGCCCAGGCACGCCCCCAAAACGACGCCGTATAGGGCGTTCGATCTGAGCCGTCCGTCCAGGCCAATCCAACGGCTCAGGACCTTTTTCAGTAACCCATGTTCAAACCCGACCCAATAACCAATCCGACCCAACCCCTCACTTAAACCAAACGACCCCGTTTAACTATCAAACGACCCCGTCCCATTTCTCAGCATCAGATCTAAGCCGTTGAGATCATCTGATCTAACGGCTCAGATCCGATCAACCTCACCATATATAAACCTTCCCTTACACCCCACGCCCCCTATCCGAACCCCACCCCTCACTCGTCTCCTTCCCCGAACCCTGAAACCCCCAAACCCTAGCAGCCGCCCTAGTTTCCTTTCCACCAAAACCCGGCGGCACGAACGCCGGTGACCACCCCCTTCACACCCCTAAAGCATCCAACCACCCTGAACACGAATCCACTAACCACGAACCTCGAATCACTTTCGTTCGTCTCGAATCTTCATTTGAAGATTTGAGTCGAACCCGGATCTATGCCAAATCATCCCATCTTCATACCAGACACTCCCCTGACCTTCCTCGTGACCAAACCAAACTTGGTTTGGTCCGAATCTACCCACAACTCCCAAAAATCCAGATCTGGAAATCCAGACTTTAGAACACATGCACTTGGGGAATCCGGCCGGTTTGGACATAGGTTTGAGGTCTAATAGACCTTAATCAAGGTGTTCTCATGTGAGAACACCCTGATTAAAGTTTGTTCGGCCTCAAAAGTTCGAAGTCGAGTTTGATTTGGGTCCGTTTGATTTCAAACTTTTTCAGTAAGTTTCCTTTTCTCTTTGTTTGGTTCTAATTAAGTTGTCATCATATTTCTTTGTGTTTGTTTGTTATTTTGTTATTTTTCAGTCGGATTTCTTCCATCTCTGTTAAAGGCCTTTTTATTTGGCCAATTGTCTTCTGTTTGTGTTCTGAATATACCCTGTGATATAGATTAGTCGTCGAACGAGTTTAATTCACATAAGTTCCCAGTGTTTGAACAAATTGGTCTGAAGTCATTCGGGACTCTATACGTGTTGTTCATATGAACGATTGATTGTTATGTGTTACGATTAATATAGTCGAGTCGATATATGTCGTCAATTAGTTTCAATCGTTAATGGTAACAACTTGATTCGTATTGCTTATTTCTGCTGTGATCGTATTTGAGTCCCATTAGGAACTGAATTGTATTGCCTATTGATTTTGTTCAAATTAAATTAAAAGAACATCTAGGGGGAAAGGTTATAATGGCAGATTCAGATTTTGGTTTTTAAACACAACGCCATTTGGTTTGGACTGTGGGCAGCATGTGTATGGTCTGCTTTAAGGAATTAAAATAATCGGACAGCATGTGCTGTCAGATTATATTCCTACTGCCCATACTTTGATTAAACAAACAAGTGATCAGTACACTTTAACAACCAAAAAAGAGAGAGGGGCTGTCAGGGATTTCATGGGGGCTTGGTTATTTAAAACAAGTGAGTGGAAAAGCAACATGGGGGGGCAATTTTGAGTTGAAAAACAGACTGTAAAGTGTTAAGGTTAGGATATAAAAGAGGGGACCTTCCATTAGAAAAGGGAGGTTTGTTGATTTTTTGGAGTCTTAAGAGATTTCGGTGAGTAAGAAAACTGAAAAGGAAAAACAGAAATAAATTTCAGAGCATTGTGAATGAATATTGTCTAGAAGAAACGGTGTAAGAGTCCAGTTGGATCAGGTTGTCTTTGTGGTTTTGTTATTCTGTCGTTTGCCAAGCTTTCTTGTGGTCACTGGATTTCTGTGGCTGGACATTTCTTAGTCTTCAGAAAAGAAAAACAAGAAACATAAAGTCTCGGAATATTGTAACCCAACACTGTCTATTGCATAAGAGTTTATGTTGGTTTAGCTGTCTTGGCCAATTACTGTTCGTGGCCTGTTTGAGCTGCTTGTGGTTGTTGAATTGATGGGGTGTTTACATTGAATACTCTGCTGTCTCCGCTGGTTCATATTCTGTTTCTGGGATTGCTGTTTGTGGCTCGACTACTCGGGAGCTTCATCCTTGTTGGTTGATTTTGTTGCTGTGTTGTTGCTGTGTATCTGTTGTTGCTGTGTTTACTGCGTACTGCCCAGCTGATCATTCCTTTCCTCTTTGTCTTCTATACCAGGTACACAACCAATGCACTGTCAAATGTAATTGGGAAAGTTGAGCATGAATATAAATGAAAGTCCTGAAGAATGTCTTTATACATAGATGGTTACATTAAATATTCATGTAATATGTAATAGTTTGCATCCTTGTTTAAATACTGAAGGTAGCCTGTGTGCCCAATAGATGGCAATATGTGGTGATTGAATGCTAGTTTGTATATGTAGGTTGATAGATAAAAGGGTCTCAAATGCAGTAGGCTGTACCTTAGGCTTTTATGGTTAGCATGTCCTTAAAACATAGAACTATCCATGTTAGTTAATTTCATGTCCTTTTGATAAATTGTCTCCTTATAATTGACAAACCATCGCTTTAAAATAAACGGCGCAAGGCTGCCCTTCTCAACCTCACGAAGGTCGAGCCCGAATCAATCGAACCCAGCAGCCTTTCATCAGAAAGGCATCGGCCCAGGTCCAGCCAATACTGCGTGGGCTGGGTTTGGGCCCGCGGTGCTCGATTAGCTGCCCATGGGTATGGTCATGTTTTCTTATTCTGCAAAGGCACTCGGGATTCCGTTATAATAACTTGCAAGCATGTAATTGAATAGGGTCATTTTTAACCTCAACTAGTAGAGACAAATGCGACAAGAAACGTAGTTGCTATAGGATATCCTGTTAAAATAAAGACGAGATGAACTTCGACAAACAGAAACGCACAAGATACGGGGCCCTCATTAAATGTATATTATCAAAGCATGTGGTTTCCAGGACGAGTTGTTTAGCAAATTTCACAACCCCCCTAAAATAACAATACGCTAGACTCTTTAGGACGCGCCTTAATAAATCTTACCTTCTTAAACCCGGGTGCACATTGATGTGACCCAAATCCAAATCTCAACGGAGTCAAAGTGTGTCGACGACCACGGGTACATTGATTGTAACACGGTTCGGGATACATTTTCGCAACGTTGCAATTCTTGATAAAAACAATAATAATAAAGCGGTTAAAATATAAAATTTGCACATAAGTTCATATTTGTATAAAATCAGATAATCAAGCCGAATATAATAGTTGAGCGACCGTGCTAGAACCACGGAACTCGGGAATGCCTAACACCTTCTCCCGGGTTAACAGAATTCCTTATCCGGATTTCTGGTACGCAGACTGTAGTATAGAGTCATTCTTTTCCTCGATTCGGGATTAAAATTGGTGACTTGGGACACCCTAAATCTCCCAAGTGGCGACTCTGAAATTAACAAACCAATCCCATTTCGATTGTCCTTTAATTGGAAAAACTCCCCTGCGCCCCTCGGGCGCGGAAAAGGAGGTGTGACAGCTGTGGCGGGGTAATGCTGACCGGAAGGCGAGATCAAAATTGCCCCAATCCCTACACCCTTGGCATTCACGGCTCCGTCAAAGAACATCCTCCAAACATGAGCTTCCTCCGAGATCACTCCTACGGTGTTTACCTCTTCATCTGGAAAGTAGGTATCTAACGGCTGGTACTCCTCATCGACCGGATTTTCGGCCAAATGATCTGCTAACGCCTGGGCTTTCATTGCCGTGCGAGTGACATAAACTATGTCGAATTCCGTAAGCAAAATTTGCCATTTAGCCAGTCTCCCAGTAGGCATTGGTTTCTGAAATATATACTTCAAAGGATCCAACCTGCTTATGAGGAACGTAGTGTGGGCTTGGAGATAATGTCTCAGCTTTTGAGCAACCCATGTGAGAGCGCAACATGTCCTTTCCAGCAGAGTGTATTTGGCCTCGTAGCCGGTGAATTTCTTGCTCAAGTAGTAGATTGCCTTGCTCCTTCTTTCCGGTTACGTCGTGTTGCCCGAGGACGCAGCCGAAAGAGTTCTCCAAGACTGTCAGATACAAGAAAAGTGGCCTCCCTGGTTCTGGAGGGACCAAGACTGGGGGATTCGAAAGGTATTCTTTGACTTTATCAAAGGCTTCTTGACACTCAGGTGTCCATTTGATCGCCGCATCTTTCCTTAACAGCTTGAATATGGGCTCACACGTGCTTGTCAGCTGGGCAATAAACCGACTGATGTAGTTCAACCTGCCCAAAAGACTCATCACGTCTTTCTTTGTTTTTGGGGGAGGCAGATCTCTGATGGATTTTATCTTAGTTGGATCTAGCTCGATTCCTCTCCTGCTTACGATGAAACCCAAAAGTTTGCCCGACGGAACTCCGAAAGCACATTTGACTGGGTTCAGCTTCAAGTCATACTTCCTTAGCCTCTCGAAGAACTTCCTCAAGTCTTGGATGTGATTATCCTGCGTCCTAGACTTGACTATCACGTCATCCACATACACCTCTATTTCCTGGTGCATCATGTCATGGAAAATGGCAGTCATGGCCCTCATGTAAGTAGCCCCAGCATTATTCAAACCAAATGGCATAACCCGATAACAGTAGGTGCCCCAAGGCGTGATGAAGGCAGTTTTCTCGGCGTCCTCTTCATCCATCAACACCTGATGATACCCAGCATAACAATCTACAAAAGACTGTATCTCGTGTTTGGCGCAATTATCAACGAGGATGTGGATGTTGGGCAGCGGGAAATTATCTTTAGGACTTGCTCTGTTCAGATCTCGGTAATCTACACATACCCGAGTTTTCCCGTCCTTTTTCGGTACTGGAACCACATTCGCCAACCATGTTGTATATTGGACTACCCGGATCACTCCCGTTTTCAGCTGCTTGGTGATCTCCTCTTTAATCTTGTCACTGACCTCAGTTTTGAACTTTCGTTGCTTTTGTTGAACTGGAGGACAATCAGGATGAATCGGCAATTTATGAACCACTAGATCAACACCTAGTCCTGGCATGTCATCATATGACCAAGCAAACACGTCTTTGAATTCAAAAAGAAGTTGAATTATCGCCTCTCGCATCTTCTTGTCCGTGTGAATGCTTATCTTGGTCTCCCGGACTTCTTTCGGGGTTCCTAAGTTTACCGGTTCAGTGTCATTCAGATTTGGCTTAGGTTTATTCTCGAAATATTCCAACTCTCGGTTTATCTCCCTAAAAGCCTCCTCCGCATCATATTCTGGTTCTGGGTTCATTAATTCGCAGTTAAATAACTCACTGTGATCTGGGCGTGAAGTCCGCAAACATGTCATATTTAAAGCCGCATTATTAGGACTGAAAAGGAAGATAAAAGGAAAACTAATAAAAATCAGAACAAAAGAAAGAATAGGAAAGCAATGATGATTTTTTTTATATATATATTTTCTTTGGAAAGTTGGAAGACAACAATGTTTACGACTAGGAATTCAAAGCAACAATTGAAAAGAAGAAAACGTTCAAGTTATGTCCTGGGATAACTTGTGACACAGGAAAGGTGGCAGGACATGTCTACCCGGACTTCCGTCTAGTCGGGAATGGCGTGGTCTCCCAGTTTTGGAGTTGGGCGCTCGGCCCCATGTACAACATCTCAGCAGTGCTCGTTCCTTCACCTGGTTGAACCATGTGGATTTCGTAGAGCATTTCCCTCATTGCCCCACATATCTCCTCGATTTCCTCAGTTGTGAAGACCTCATCATCTTCTTTAACGTACTTCGGCCTGATGAAAGTTGCATATAAATCCGGCAGTGGTTGAGGTAACTTCCAACCCTCATTTTTCCTTTTCTTTGCCCACTCTTCGTCTGCTGGAGTAGGTTTGAAGCCTAGTCCAAAAGGTTTCTTGATGACTGACAAAGTAATGGGTTCTGTTATTCCCTGAAGGGTTCGTCCAAGTCCCTTCCCTGGCCTAAATCCGTGCCGGATCATTTTTTTGGCCACCATAATCGAGGCGTTAGACAAGAAAGGCTGGGGGTAGGGTATTCCCTCTTCGTGCTGCTCGGCCAGTACAACCTCGAAAGCTTGATAGACCGTATATTCGCTTCCTTCTCTTGGTTCAAGGTACGGGATGGATGGGTCCCGATAAATGGCATGCTCATCTTCCCCATGGACCACGATCTCTCGGTCTTCGTACTCGAACTTCACCATCTGGTGAAGAGTGGAAGGCACGGCTCCTGCCGCATGGATCCAAGGTCTGCCAAGGAGAAAATTGTAGGATGTGTCCATGTCGATCACCTGGAAGGTTACTCGAAATTCGACTGGTCCTATGACCAACAACAGGTCTATTTCTCCCATGGTATCTCTCTTGATGCCGTCGAAAGCTCTTACGCAGACATTGTTGGGTCGGATTCTTCCGATCCCAATTTCCATTCTTTGTAGCGTGGAGAGCGGGCAAATGTCAACGCCTGAGCCTCCATCCAACATTACCCGCTTGACATAGTAGTCCTCGCATTTAACTGTTAAATGCAAGGCCTTGTTGTGTGCTGCTCCTTCCGGGGGTAAATCGTTTTTGCTGAAAGAGATTTGGTTGACAGCGAAGAATCTTTCTGTCATCCGCTCTAGTTGTTCCACCGAGGTTTCAACTGGTACATATGCTTCATTCAGGGTCTTCAGTAAGATCTTTTGATGCTCGGCCGACCTTATCAATAATGATAGCATGGACACTTGCTCAGGGTGCTTGCGCAGCTGATCTATCACTTCGTAATCCGGCATCTTCATTTGTTGGAAGAACACTTCCGCTTCTTCAACACTCACAGGCTTTCTTTGGAGGGAAGCGCCTTTGTGTGGCGTTGTTCAGTTCTTGGGTATTTGAGTACCCTCCAACGAAAGTATTTTCTGGAAGTTCTCCCATGACCTCTTTACCTTTGTACATCACCAAAGTCTTTTGATAATTCCACGGCACTGTGGACGGGTTGGTCATTGGCTTTTGTGGCACGCGTCCGATAACCACTGGCTCATTCAGCCGAGGTGGTTGAATCGTCCCCCGGACCACATAGGCCCCTTTTGGCACGTACATAGGTTTTGTCTTTTTGATCCCGAAGTTCTGCGCCTTCTCAGCTCGACCCTCGTGGTATGTAAAGAACTTCATTTTTTACAGGTACCACTTTCTTCTCTACCTTCTTTTCAGGCTTGTTCTTTATAGCTTTGACCTCTTCCCCCTTTTCTGGTTTCTGGTCTATTTCAGGCCTCTTCCCCGTGTCGACAATGGCAATTATGGCTTTCAAAGCAGGGTCGAACTCTTTGTCCTCACAAATCATTCCGATCAGCGGCCCATTATTGTGAGCGGGCAATGGATTGTTAGTCACATTTGGGATCTCTTCGTCCCTTAGCACTATTTTCCCCTATTCTATCAAATTTTCGACCACTCTTTTCAATGACCAGCAGTCGTTTGTATCATGTCCCTCGGCCCCTGAATGATAGGCGCAACTGACTCCGGCTTTGTAAGAAGGCGATGTTGGGTTTTGCCTTGTTTGGGGAATTGGTTGCAAGAAACCCAATTGGACTAGCTTAGGGAACAAAGTAGAGTATTGTTCACCGATGGGCGTGAAAGTCCGCCGTCGAGGTGGCTCCTGGGGGCGGTAGTTATTCTGCGGGGGTTGTGGGTTATAGTGGTTGCGGTAAGGAGGCTGATTTCTGGGAGGTGGAGCTGGGCCTCGGTTGGCTTGTTGTGGTGGATGGTTATAAGGTTGGGCATTCATGACCATATAAGGTTGATGAGCATATGCCGAATTTGAATGGGGGTAATAGTGTTGTGGGGCTCTTTCCGGAAAATGGGGCCTGGGATGACGATACTCCCTTGCTTCAGAGGCTGCCATAGTCGTTTCTTCTTTCTTCTTCCCCCTTGTTGTTCCTCCAGACCCGCTTTGGACGGCCTGGGAGGTTGCCCTTATGGCTGCTTGACTCAAAATCCTTCCCGTTTTCAACCCATTTTCCACCATCTCTCCAATCTTGATCGCTTCCGCGAATGGCTTACCCATGGCCGACATCATGTTTTGGAAATAGTCAGACTCTTGAGCCTGGAGAAAGGTAGTGACCATTTCCACTTCATCCATGGGAGGCTTCACTCTCGACGCCTGTTCACGCCACTTAATAGCATACTCTCTAAAGCTTTCAGAAGGTTTCTTCTTCAAATTCGACAGAGAGTTTCGGTCTGGCGCAATGTCGATGTTATACTGGAATTGTTTTACAAAATCTCTGGCGAGATCATCCCATATATGCCATCGGGACATTTCCTGATCCATATACCATTCCGAAGCTATCCCTACTAGACTTTCCCCAAAATATGCCATTAGCAGTTCTTCTTTTCCGCCGGCTCCCCGCAATTGGTTGCAGTATTTCTTAAGATGTGCAATGGGGTCACCGTGCCCATCGTATTTCTCGAACTTGGGGGTCTTGAAACCCGTCGGCAGGTGCACGTGAGGGAACATGCACAGGTCGGCGTAAGAGACGCTCTTTTGTCCGCTCAATCCTTGCATATTCTTCAGACTTTGTTCAAGGCTTCTCATCCTTTTGGCAATCTCATTTTGTTCTGCAATTCTGGGGTTCTGATCCTGCCCAGGTGTAAGCTCGCACTGAGGCGGTATAGGATTAGTGTTGGTAGCGAACCTGGTTGGTTCCATTGAGAACGATGGTGCTTGGAATGTAAAAGAGGATGAGTCAAAGCTTGGCTTGTACATGGTGGGCTGTGCCGTAACCGGGCAAGGCGATGCAGCAAAGATGTTCATGCTTGCATCAGTGGCCGACATTCGGGGATGAGGCTCAGAAGGTGATCCAGCAGAGAAGGCGGAGGTGGCTGGGTACCCAAATGGGGTAGCAGGATAATTTATGGGGACATTAGACGTTCCACTTGACCTGGAGAATAATTCAGGGAATCCGGGGACGACACTTGGCGGCTCTTTCCCATTATTCCAGTCGTCCAGCATTTCCAACATGCGGAGCCGTAGGATTCTATTTTCTTCCGCAGTTGCGGATTCAGGTGTGAGGACGGCTGAGATTGAGCTTTCCTCGGAGACGGGGACTGTTTGCAATGGAATTTCCGAAGACATTTCCACACTTCCTTTTGACCTGGTGAAGTAAGTGTGAGTACTGCTTCTGGTCCTAACAACAGGTAGTTGATCACCTCTCCTTGACCTCGTGGAGTATGAGTGCGAGGCCAGACTTTCACCAAACCAACCGTCTTTTCAAAAACCCTGGAAAAATGCTCAATGACAAACGCACGGTTAATTTGTAGCAAATAACAGATAGTTAATCTCACGTTGGGCATGATGCACCTATACAGTTAAGTGGATTACTATATGTTTGCTACGAGAGCATGCGTCATTCCGGCGTTTTATTAGTTTTTTTTTTTCTTTTTTTTTCTTTTATGTTTTTTTTTTATTTTGCAGTAAAAGAAATGCGACCGGATCCGATGAGGATTGCCTACGTATCACGATGCCTACGTGAATCAGATCATTACGTAGTTCGAATAACACAAATGAGCGTAAAAGAAACAACCTCTTTATTGTTGAAACGTTCTATTACAAGCTACATTTTGCAAAAGAAAGAGCAAACTTTGAAAATAAACCTAGACTCAAAATAGACTGAAAATCACCCTGATGGAAAAACAGGCAGAAGATGCTAAGATACAGATTTGACCTATGAATGCATTATGGTTTTAAAAATTGGTTTCCGCGGGGCATCGTTCGGCCTCGCCGCGGTCCTAGGCGTGAGATCCCTCTCAAGTTGCTCTAGCTCGTGCATAGTCTGCTTGACATAAACCATTACTGCCGAGAGGAAGGTAACACTGGACATGTTCTCACATCGTAGACATCGTCTGGTGATGGCATGGGCAATGGCCTTGATCCTATCTCTGGTTTGCTTCTTCTCTACAAGCAGGCGTTTTATCTGATCGTTGCATATCTTGAAGACTTGAGCATCTTGTACATGCTGATGCTTCAGTCGCCATATTTCCAACTTCATCTGGGCTATTGAGTCGTGCCAGTATCTGCTCTCAATTTGGAAATCCTTGGCCTGATTAGCTGCTTTGATCTCAAGTGCAGCCATCTCTCTCTTTATTTTAGCAACAGTTTTTGCGTGGTCGCCTTCCAATTGATTCAGATATCGACGATGCTTATCTACTCTCGTATCCCACTGCGCTTTGAGCTCTGCTATGACGTTTTCAGACTTCTCCAAATCATTTTGCCATTCTCTGATCTCGCTTTTTAGCCTTTTTATCAGGCGCTCGTCTGATCGTCGCCTTGGTTGTTTATCTGCATCCAATCTTATTTGTTTGATCTGGGCTCTGAGCATTTCATTTTCTTGAATTAACCTGTTCCGCTCTCCCAGATCGGTGGCAATTTGCACGTTGTGCTCGTATTTCATGCCTTCTACTTGTTGCTTTAATCTGCTGATTTCGGCACAATAGCCTCTTTCCTTTGCTAACCAATCCCAATGCCTTTGCGATGACTCGGTGAAATCCCGGATGTGGGGTCTCTTAGCTGGCCTTTCATGCTCGAGTTCCCTTCTATACCATGCAAGGTAACCTGGCGCCGTTTCTCCTTTGGCTCGATCCCGCACGCAAGTATCTGATTTCAAATGTTGACCCTCATTCCAGATTTGGCGAATCTTTGCTTCTGGGAACTGTCCGTTAGGACTTATCTCAACTGTTTGAGCGCTAAGATCTTCCTCATGAGGTACTGTCTGGCATCTTCCGAACTGTCTCAAAACTCGGCCGGGTGCGTAAGGTTGAATGCTCTTAAGCCCCATCAGCAAGAAATGAGTTTTAGCCGCCGACATATATAAGATCTCATCAACAGGCAACCATCCCAACGTCCATTGTATTTGGCTGGCAGTAAGAGCTTGCAAGAACGAGGTCCATGCCAGGACTCCTTTGGGCCAAATGATCTCTTTGGTTCTCGTGTAAGATTCTTCTATGCGGGTCTTTTCCGGGGAACCATGGCTCAAAATCTCGGAATGATGGCAGAGGTGCTCGGTCATCCATATCTGTAGGAGCAAATTACAACCTTCGAAGAAATTTCCCCCAGCTTTACAAGCTGTGAGAGCTCGAAAGATGTCAGATACCACCATTGGCGCGAGAGTACTGTCACTTTGCGTGAGTAAAGTGCTGACGACCCCAGATATCTTCAAATCAATGTTTCCATCTTTCCTCGGAAATACCAGAAGACCCAGGAACATTATCATGAACGCTACCCGTCTGTGCTCGTCCCACTTCTGACGAACTCCTTTGCTGCACAGTTTGTTGATTGGATTATTGAATCCCCCCTCGTGACCGTACCTATCATATATGAAGCATGGAGTACAGAATCCGGCTGCTAGATCCGGGTTGTGGACTGTTCTAGGTATTTTCAATGAATCCAGGAACCGATGTACCGTGAAGATTCTCGGGGCGACCAAGTATTTTTCCCTTAAAGGAAGTTCAGTATTCCCGATGTATCCGGCCATTTCTTCCAAAGTCGGAGTGAGCTCAAAATCAGAGAAATGGAAAACATTGTGCGCCGGGTCCCAATAGGTAACCAAAGCCCTTATGATATCTCCCCGAGGTTGGATTTCCAACAGACCCACAAGACCTTTCAGATATTTCTTAACCTCATTTTGTCCTTCAACACCTAGATCATTCCACCATAGCCGTAACTTGACAGGGATTTTGGTCATTATTGAAAAATGTTCATTTTGCATCGTGCTCATCCTGCACATTTATTAAGGTGATTTTAACAAAATGACTGACTCAAAAATATTTTTTACAGAGGGGATCAAGTTTTGAACACGGCCCTTAAACACTTCGGGGATGAAGATTTTAAGGCTGTGTGGGTCTACTGGGTAAAATGCTAAATAAGACCCAAAGGTGGCTATTTAGACAAAGTCAGCCTTCCGGCGTCCCTTTCGGGAACATTCGGCTATTTATGACAAAACAACGTCACCCGATTTATTTACGACTCTTTTAAAATTTGACACATTTTTTATTTATTTATTGAGTTTGGGCTATTTTAGCAAAAATGGGGTTGAACCCGACGAGGGTTGCCTACGTATCTCACATCCGGTGAGAATCAAACCGGCGTAGTTCGGGCATATCATGAATAGAGAAAATCAAATAAACCTAGAAATTAAGAATAAGTATTTATATTATTTTTGAAAAAAGATAAAGACTAAAGAGAAATATATTTTTTTGACAATATTTGGACCATTAGTCTGAATTTATAAAAAAGGGGTACTACAAAAGAAACAACACATTTTTTTGAATTATGGATTTTCCATTTTTTTTACCTTTAAATAACTACCTTCTTTTTTTCTTTTTTTTTTTTGATTTTGGAAATGATGAAAAGAAAATTTTTGTATGTATTTTTTAATAATTCAAACTAAGAAAAATAAATTTTGCTTTTATTCCCCCTTGGACATCCCGGCGAGGTTTTGACACTACTTGGACATTGGTTTTATTTTTCCAAAATAAGTAATTATCTCCCTACGCTGCTATTTTCCTCTTTTTTCTTTTTTCAGAAACCGGTCAGCATGCGGAACCGAAGCAAATAAATGCGCAAAACAAATAGGATGCAGCAGGGTGGTCTTTTCATTTCAGGTTGCCTGTCCTAGACGGACCCAACCCCTGTGTTGAGTCCCCCAAGTCAAATGCAACATGATGCAAATAAGCGTTCCTACTAGGGATCCGGCATGAAGTCAAGTTATTCTAGGTTCGTAACCTGGGTATTTGTTCTAGACTGTGTACCCGAGCGGACAACTCGAGTCGAGGAGGGGGCTACGTACCGGGGACCCGCGAGATCGTCCGGCTTTGTAACTTGTCCGACCTCTTTCTTATTTCAGGTATTGACACTAACAGAATAGGGAGTCTCGACCAGCGAGCTTCTCCCCGGAGGTAAGAAGAGAAGGGTTTCGGCACAGTTTATATACAGTTCAGATAATATCAAAGCGGTAAAAGACAACATTTAGCACGTTATGCAAAAACATGTAATAAAGATCAGATAATAAAGCCAAATATAACAATTATTCTAAGCTCGAATTCTTGAACCCTGAACCAGTGGTTCTGGGTTATTCTCCCCAGCAGAGTCGCCAGAGCTGTCACACCTCCTTTTTGCGCGCCCCGCCCCGAGGGGTAAGATGCGCGGGTGGAGTTTTTCCAATTTAAGTGACAATATTCGAAATGGGATTATTTATTTAATTCAGAGTCGCCACTTGGGAAAGGTTTGGCTTTTGGTGTCCCAAGTCACCGGTTTATCTTGAATCCCAAATCGAGGAAATTTTTGACTTTTCCAAATGAAGTCTGCGAACCAGAAATTCTAAGTAAGGAATTCTGTTGACCCGAGGGAAGGTGTTAGGCACCCTCGAATCCCGTGGTTCTAGCACGGTCGCTTAAATTGTTATAATGGCTAAATATCTGATTTAAATACATGTTGTGACTTATGTGCTTTTATTAAGTTTAAACCGCTTTTATTATTATCATTTATTTTTATAGAATTGCAACGTCGTGAAAATGCATCTCGAACCACGTCACAATCAATGCACCCGTGGTCGTCGACACATTTTGACTCCGTTGAGATTCGGATTTGGGTCACATCAATGTGCACCCGTGTTTAAGAAGGTTAAATTATTAAAGGTGCGCCTAAAGCAACTAGCGTATTGTTATTTTGGGAAGGCCGTAAAATTCGCTAAACGGCCTGTCCCGAATTCTAAGTATTTTAATATATACATTTAGAGGGCCCCGCAGCTTGTGCATTTTTGTTTGTCGAGGCTCGTCTCATTTTTATTTAAAAGGATAAACCTACAGTGACTATATTTTCCTATTAAGTTCGTCTCTAAAATAAAAGAAAAGGAACATGATAATTTAACTATATGCTTTTGCCTAATCCGGATTCTTATCAATTTCTGATTAATTGTTTACAAAGTGGAGGGATGTCATAACTTGTGAAACATACTTCAATCGGACAAAAGAAATTACGTTCGAGATTGACCCAATGTTATATTTGCGTCCTAACGTTCCTTGAATTGAATTTAACTAGACTTATTGAAGCTGAATTTAAGGGAATTAACCACTATATCTCGTCACTTGCAGAGGTGTGAATGCGCTTCTATATGCTGCCTAGCGAGTTATGATAAAAGAAAAACTAAAATGAACAAGGAACATTTGTGTAAGGTGGAAATATTCTATTCTATGCATGTCATTCAGTTAAACGGGAATCTAGTCAAAAATCTATACTAATTCTCCATGCCTTCTATGTATTGTATCATTACATTTTGTACTAGCAAACAACTATAAACTAAGATGCAAGAGGCTAAACTTGATTGATTATTATCTAACTAATCTTTCATTACTGAATCACACTAATCAATTTATACAACTGAAGTCAGTATATCACAAGCATTACAAAACAGATATCTAAATCTTCTTCAAGAACTCCTTTCATTTCATGCTTTTGAATTGCTACAGTTAACACCAAAGTTGGATTTGAAATGTGTACCTGGAAACACTGAAAATGCAAAGGAGAAGAAGAAAAAGATGGGGAAATCAGCAGCAGCAAGAAACAGAACTAGCAGTAGCAGCAGGGCAGAAATGCAGCAGCAACAGTAAGCAGAATAGCAGCAGCAATCAGAACAGCACAACAGAAAGGATTCTATTGCGAGGTGGAACTAGAGTTGAAGAAGAGAAAGCCAAATGAAACAGCACACAGTGTGATGGCAACAATACTCCAGACAATCCAATTCCGGGATATACCAAATGCAACAAACACTAACAACAATCTCGATTGAAATTTAGAAGAAGCAACACTGCCTAACGTATTGACAATAGATGAGCTTCAGACAAACAAGACCAAGTTTCTGATTTCCTAATCTGTTTTATCTCTTTCTTGCTCTCTTTCTATTTCTGTCAACTCTCTCTTTTTCTTTTCTATCCTCACAGTGTATGTATTTCTCTTCTGTCTGTATCTCTTTGTATGTATTTCAAGCTTTCTCTTTCAAAACTCCTCCCCGTGTGTGTATTTTTCTTTTCCCCTCCAATTCTGTATATCTCCCTCTTTAGTCAGATGTCTGCCCCTTTTATATGCCCTCCTTACCCCTTTTAACAGTCTGTTTTAAACTATCACCATACCCTTCCCATGTGCCTTCCATTTTCAGTTCCACCTTAGCTAATTAAGTATTAAACCCATCAATATTCCCTGACAGACTTATCTTTCCTATTTTATTAACTAAAAGCAAGTATGGGCAGTAGAATGTATCTGACAGCAATATGCTGTCAAATTGTTTAAAACTTAACAAAGACCTTTATGCAGGCCACAGGCTGTGCACAAAGCACATGAGGTGCACCAATGCACATGCTGTGCACGAGTGCACATGCCTTCCAATTCAGAATTTAAACCAAACATCCTTTTTACATTACTGATCCAAATCAACAGCTATAAGTAAACAAAACTGGTTCTCAGTTGATTCAACAAATGCTTAGCAGAAGTAAGTCGATTTGTTATTGTTTGGACAGTTGAAACTAATTGACGACACATGTCGACTCGACTATATTAGCATTAACATACACAATCGTAGCCAAAAATCAGGCATTCAAAAGCATGGGACACATGACTCGACTTATACTGATTAAATAGAATTATACTTCGAAGAATCAGTTAGTCAGTACAAATTTGGAATACAACCAATACACATGCCTTATCAGAATAGGAGGGGGGATTCAGACAAACACAGAGGTTCAAGTAAAGTGGACAAACAAAAGTTGATAAAATTAAAACAAATATGAACAGACTTTTAAAACAAATCACACGGACTAAAACAAATAAAGGAAAGAAAGCAGACTCACCTTAAAACTTGAAAAGTTAAAAAGTTTGAACTCGGATTTGGACAGACCTTTCTTAAGGCTGAACGGACTTTAATCGAAGTGTTTCTCAGATGAGAAACACTTCGATTAAGGTCCATTAGACCTTAATCTCTTTGGCTCGGACGGACATGGGCCAGTGATGAAGAACTACAAAGTTCCAAAACTCAGATCCGGGATTCATGCTTCCCTGGTCAGATTCGGACCAAACCAAGTATGGTTTGGTCACGAGGGAGGTCTGGGGAGTGTATGGTGTGAAACTGGGGTTAAACTGTGTAGATCGAGTTTTGACTCGATTCTTCGAATGAAGATTCGAGAAGGTGGGGAGGGATTCGAACTACATGGTTAACAGATCCATGTTCAGGATGGCAAGGGGGTTCTAGGGTGTTAAGGGGAAGGTCACCGGCGTCCATGCCGCCGGCTTTCATGGCGAAAGTATACAGGGGCGGCTAGGGTTTAGGGCCTGGTCTGTGGAGATGAAGGCTGGGGTATTGGATAGGGGGGCAGGGTAAGGTTATGAACTTATATAGTTAGTGGGTGGATTGATCTCAACCGTTAGATCAATCTAGATCTACGGTCTGGATCTGATGGCTTAAGTGGAACAGTGTCGTTTCAAGGGTAAAGGGTTGGGGTCGGTCCGGGTGAGATGGGTCGGGTTTGTTGGTGGGTTATGGGGAATTGATCTCGGTCGTTGATTACTCTGAGATCAACGGCCCAGATCGACCTGGATCAATACGACGTCGTTTGGATACCCTGGGTATCAGCTGGTGTTGGACCGGCAGGCCTGGCTTGGACGTTGTTTGTTTTGGGCCAATTTAATAAATTGGCCCAATCCGGAAGAAGAAAGGGCCCCTTTTTTTTCTTTTTATTATTTTACTTCTTTTTCTTATTTATTTTAAAGACTAAACAATCAACAAAAAAATCAAATTAAAATTAAATAACACTCAATACAATTATTTGCACACACACTAAAGATATTTCAAAACAGGTAAGATCAAACAAAACAAAATTACGGACAAGGATGCCTGTTTATGCCTTTCTATTTAAACCATGTTACGGTTCAGATTATGCATGACACGTACACATTTTTTTTTAATTTTGTTTTAATAACGTAAATAAATAAAAATGGGCCAAAGTCACGAATAAATCAACAAAGTGCCGCACTGAAATCCACAACATTGTACAGCAGGACCAAGTTTTATTCTTTTGGAGCGACTGTCGCGCAAAACAAAAATCACGTGCTCACAAAGAGCCACCGATTTTTCTTGTTATTAAAGAAGAAAAACAACTTCACATGGACCCCGAAAAGCCAACAGGCTTTGGAAGAACTTAAGCGATATGTATCGAGCCTGCCACTGCTTCACACGTCGAGGGAAGACGAACAACTATACTTGTATTTGGCAGTATCGAAAATAGCGGTAAGTGGATTCCTAGTTTGGGAAGAAAAAGGTACGCAATTTCCAATTTATTATGTTAGCATGACCTTAGGTGAGGGCGAAACTAGATATCCCCACTTATAAAAGTTGGCGATCGCTTTGCTAAGCGCCTCTAGGAAACTGAAATCGTATTTTCAGTGCCATCTTATTGTGTTGTGACAACTTACCCATTGCAAAATATAATGCATAAGCCCGAACTCTCAGGACGATTGGCCAAATGGGCCGTAGAAATCAGTGCGTACGATATCGACCTCGAATAACCATTAAGTCTTAAATTTTGACAGACTTCGTGGCCGACTTTACGCCGGCCCTAATACCCGAGGTCAAAAGAGAGTTTGGTAAACTCGGGGACGTCTTTGGGAATTTGGACCCTCTTTACGGACGGTGCCTCAAACGCAAAGGGGTCCAGACTTGGCGTCGTACTCAAGCCACCCACAGGCAATATAGTTAGACAATCCATTAAAACTGTGAAATTAACTAACAACGAGGCCGAGTATGAGGCCATGATTTCAGGTCTCGAACTGGCCAAAAGCTTGGGGGCGGAAGTGATCGAAGCTAAGTGTGGCTCCCTCCTTGTGGTGAACCAATTTAATGGAAAGTTTGAAGTCAGAGAAGAGCGAATGCAAATGTACCTAAATAAGTTGCAGGTAACATTACATCGGTTCAAAGAGTGGACTTTGTAGCACTTACCTCGAGATCAAAATAGCGAGGTCGTTGCCCTTGCAAACTTAGGGTCATCGATCGAAGACGACGAGCTCAACTCGGGGGCAGTCGTACAACTCATGAGATCGATAGTGAAAGAAGGTCACGCCGAAATAAACTCCACAAGCCTAACTTGGGATTGGAGAAATAAATACGTAAAGTATTTGAATACCGGGAAACTGCCCTCAGATCCAAAATAATCGAGGGCCCTACACACGAAGGCAGCCCGATTCAGCTTGTCCAAGGACGGAACGTTGTTAAGAAGAATGTTCGACGGCCCGCTAGCAATATGTCTGGGACCGGGAGATACCGAGTACGTTCTGAGGGTAGTCCACGAGGGCTCCTATAGAAATCATTCAGGCGCCGAATCATTGGTTCAAAAGGTGATCAGAGTCGGTTATTATTGGATCGACATGGAAAAAGATGCGAAGGAGTTCGTACGAAAATGTGACATATGCAAAAGACATGCTCCGACGATTCACCAACCCGGGGAATTGTTGCATTAGGTCTTGTTACCATGACCATTCATGAAGTGGGAAATGGACATCGTTGGCCCTCTTCTACGGGCACCGGGTAAGGCTCAATTCATCTTATTTATGACTGACAATATTTCTAAGTGGGTTGAAGCACAGGTGTACGAGAAATTCAGGGAGTTTGAAGTCATCGACTTCATTTGGGACCATATCATATATCAGTTTGGAATGCCATCCGAAATTGTGTGTGACAATGGGAAACAATTTATCAGCAGCAAAGTGACCAAGTTTCTCGAAGATCATAAGATCAAAAGAATCTTATCGACGCATTATCACCCTAGTGGGGACGGACAAGCCGAATCGACCAACAAAACCATAATCTAAAACCTTAAGCAAAGGTTAACCGACGTCAATGGAAAATGGAAATAGATCCTGCCCCAAGTCCTTTAGGCATATTGTACAACCTCAAAGTCCAGTACCGGGGCCACTCCGTTCTCATTGGTTTACGGTACCAAAGCTCTAATGCCAGTCGAAGTCGGCGAGCCAAGTATTAGGTTCTGGTATGCAACAAAAGGAATCAAATGACGAGGCCATGAATACGAGCCTGGAGCTATTGGATGAAAGGCGAGAAGCCGCCCTTGTCCGGTTGGCTACCCAAAAGCAACGGATCGAGAGATATTATAATAGAAGAGCCAACCTTCAATACTTCAACGTCGGGGACTTAGTATTAAGGAATGTCACATTGAACACCCGAAACCCGAACGACGGAAAATTGGGGTCGAACTAGGAAGGGCCGTATCATATCATTGAAATCACTGACAAAGGATCCTACAAGCTTGGAACGATGAACGGTGAGCAATTATTGAGCAATTGGAATGTAACTCACCTAAAGCAATATTACTGCTAAGGTACGACCCCATTCATTTTCTTTTATTTGTGTTTCGGACTAACACTTGCAGGTGTTCGACAAGAAGCAGCACGAAGTTTTAGGTCTGAAAGCTGCATTGCACTCTTTTTTCCTTGAACCGGTTTTGTCCCAAATAGGTTTTTCGGCAAGGTTTTTAACGAGGCAACAATAGATCGTGCTAACTTAAAATCAAAGACCGATTACGAATCGGATTAAAGCTAGCATTAACAGTATCCGAGGTTCCTCTATAATCAACCTCGAATACTGGGGGGCATTACCCACCGATATCGACTTTAGCAAGGAAAGAAACTTCGTAGCTGAAGGGTATCGATCGATAGGATTTATTGTAAGGGCCAAACGGTCATACGAACCGTGCCCACATAGGCTGCTCGAACCCTGACACATGTATACATATGTTACTATTATATACAAGAATAAAAAGAAGCCTCTTCCTTGCAATCATCTCATGCTTTAAATTTCTTCTTTACATCCCTTAAAGAATTTCCTACTTCTGATCTCCTAAAGGTAACGAGCTCAAGGGTCGCTTATAACCAGAGTTCTAATGATCACTCCCTCAGTCAGGGACTGCCGTCCAAAAACAAACTCGGGTGGCCCAAGCCACTAGACCTTGGAGGCATAAGGCCTATTAGGCAACCTCCGAATTTTAAAGGCCACGACCACCTTCGTTCGGGGACTATTATCTTGGGCAAGCCCAGATAACTCGAAAAAACAAATCCACTGGGCGACTCCCGAACTAAGAGGCTATGGCTATATTAACACGACTCGGAGACGTGTGAGACCCATAACAAAAACTAGGCCTTAAAAAAAGAATTTTTTTTATAACCAGTTCTAAAGGCTACCCTCGGCAAACTATAATCCGAATTATTTACTTTGGGAGAAACTTTCCGGTAACACCGAACACCAAGACGCCTTAAAACAAGGTAATGTAAAGGGGAGGTTTGTTTAAATTTTCAAAATAACTTAAGTTATTTTATGCTAAGGCATTTCAGTCTTTGTGAATACAAATAATAAAGCAAAGGAAATATTCGAAAACCGAAAGGGAAATAAAGCCTTATATATATATATATATATATATATCCAATAATCTTTTTACAAAGGCCAGAATGGCCCCAATACAGAAATCTACAACAGCCAAAATGCGCTCAAAAACCAAAAGACAAAAAGATCCTAAGTGGCCTAATCTTCAATAGGGTCCACGTCGTCACCTTCAGGATCTTCACCACCTTCGGGCTCATCTGAGTCTTCAGACCCCTCGGAATCCTCCTACCCGGGATAAGCTAGCTTCCTGGCCTTGGCCTCCAATATCTTGGCATCCTCGAACTCGGCCAGCAGGTCGAAGCCCTGAGCTTGAACTCCTTCGAGCACCTCCTTTCGAGATTGCCACTTCATGTGCTAGACCAAATGCTTCACTTGATCCTGAGCCGCTTCGGCATCGGCCTTATATTGGGCCACCTTCTCGTCAGCTTCGACCTTGACCACAATAATTTCTGACCTTGCCGCCTCAAGTTCCTTGGTAAGATTTTCTTGGCCAGAAGCTGACGAGCTTAGTTGATACCGTATCTCCTCGATTATTTTGGCCTGGGACGAGATCTTTTCTTTGCAGCTCGGAACTGGGGCTCGAACAACGCTATTTGTGCTTGGGCAGCCTCCTTTTCCGAGGCTAGGAGGTTCATGTTTTTCTTCTACTCCTCGGCCTCATCTTTTATCGTGTCCACATGCGTCTGAAGCTACCCCATCCGCTCAACCCTATTTTGGACCCGCAGGTTCGGATCGTTAGCCACTGTGTCCAAATCGTCATCACTATCTTCAAGTACTCGATTTACCTGCTCGACCCATGCGGTATGCTCCTTCCGAGCCGCTTTTAACTCGACCTAAAGTTTCTTACTGAGAAGCTTGTAGGTGTCCCTCTTCTCAGTAAGCTCCCGAACCTCGGCCTCGTGTTGGGTCAATTCCTTCCGATATCGGAGGAAAGTTTCATGGTGAAGTACCGAGGCCTGCAAAGCATAAAGAAAAATGTTACGATTTCGTGCAACTTAAAATCTAAAGTACATAATAAAGAGGCACTTGAAGTTACCCGATTTAACGCCGGTTGAGCTTCTTTGAACAGGCAGGGCGCCTCTACCTCATCCATCTTGGCTTGGTCCTCTTCAGTCACCAAGCATCGAAGATAGCTAGAAACCCCCACGGGGGCAGAGAAAATTCGGGCATCCTCCGAGATAGAGATAACTATTGACCACTTTCGGTCAGGATCAACACTCGGAGCTAGGAACTGATCCACTATCCTTGGGCTCGAATAAGACCCACTGGCTCCCGAAGATGGTGCCTTCTTCGGCACCGGTAAGTCACCAAACCCGGTGACGTCCTCCCAGACAGTAGATTCTAAGCCATCTAAGAAGTTGTTGAGATCTGCCGCCCCCCTGAGGTCCCTCGTGTGAACGACCTTCTAGCATGTCAGCCTCGTTAATCATGGAATCGGAGAACAGAGGAGACTCGGTGAGGTCAATCGCCCCAAGCGCATCTTTCGGGGCACTTTCCTTTGCTCAAGAAGTATCAGCCCCGGTATCCCTCTCGACCCCCCTAGCTTGGGGCAAAGAAGCCTCACTCCTTTTCGGTTAAGATATCCCGGCCAATGCCCTCTCGGCAGCCTCACTGGATTGAGGCAATGCATTATGGACTCGCACCCGAGCCACTAGCTCGAAATTTTCTTATTCTTCTTCGGACTCATCCCTCAGTCGGCGGATTGAGTTCGATGGGAGGGCACTAGTGCTTTCCTTAGGTTTGCGAGCCTGCCTCTTTTTCGGTTTATGCTTTCCGAACTCGGAGCCCCTTTCCTTTTTTCTCTTTGTGCTGCTTCGGAGCAGGTGGCTGGGGGAGGATATCTTCATCACCAGATGGGGGCCTCATTGCAACATCTTTCCCGAGGCCAACGAACAAAAAAGAGATGAGTAAGCTCGAAAAGAAACCTCAAATGATGTTTCTCTAGGAAAGTATCTTACCGTGAGAACAGGCCTCCTACCGGCCCTTTAAAAGTTCGCGCCATGCGCTCTCGGAGTAGGGCTTCTGTGATACAATGCTCTCGATCCACTCCTTGAGTCGGGGAACTACATCCGGCATCCGAGCAACAGCTGCATCACGAAACAACGGTAAGAAGGAGAAAACAGTAAATGAAATCTTAAAAGGCAAGGTTATACTTACGTTTCATGTTTCATTTTTCGGAAAATGGCATGTCTTTGGCCGGGATAAAGTCCGAGGTCTTCATTCGAACGAATCGGCCCAACCAGCCTATTCCCGATCTCGTCTATGCTCGAGAATGGGGCCTTCGAGGCCCGATGGGAGAGTTTTATCAATCCCCCTCAGTAGAGTCGGCGACTGTACATACGCATGAGATGATCGATGGTGAAGGGGTATTTGTCGATCTTGCTTACAAAGAAGTGGAGAAGAATCACTATCCTCCAGAAGGAGGGATGAATATGACCGAGGGTCACCTCATACAGAAGGCGATAATGACCGGGTCCAGAGGGCCCAACGTGAAGAGATAAGTGTAAATACTTAGAAAACCCTCCACGTGGGTAATGATTGACTCCTCGGGCTTAGGCACCACCACGTGCTTACCGGCCCAATTACAGTCTTCCTTGACTTTGGAGAGAAGATCATCAATGATGGAGCATATATACCTCGAGACCGGCTCGCATCGACCTGGTACAGAAGAGGTTTTTTCAACTTTAAAGTTGGCACTAGTTGAGCATCCCATAGGAACGAACGAAGTCAAGGAGGGCTCCGATGTCTTTTCCTCGGCGATAGTAGACGGAGCATTTTCTTCTTCAGCCGATCGCGAGGCAGAGGGAGTTTCTTTTTGCGGAACAGTCTTAGAAGTTTTCACCATTTTTCTTTTGAATAGAGATAAAAAAGAAGAAGTTAAAAGGTCACGCTTAATATTTTGGAATGAAAATAAGCGAAAATTCTTGCAAAAGCCTCAAGAAATCTAGTACGAGTATTAGAGAATGCAAAGTTTTTTTTTGAGAACAAGACCAGAAGAGGTTTAAACGTAAAGTTTGAATGAAAGAAGGTTTGAGTATTTATAATTTGCAAACGACGGTTCAAAACCCTTTATAGCTTACGAGTAACTCACGAGCATTTAATGCCTTTAAAGACGTGACTGACGAGACGTTTCATCAGTTTTGTCATTTCTGGTGCATAGAATCGAGACGAAGATCGAGGGGTCATATCGTTGTCACACCTCCTTTTTGCGCGCCCGCCCCGAAGGGTAGAAAATGCGCGAGGGAGTTTTTCCAATTTAAGTGACAATATTCGAAATGGGATTATTTATTTTTATTCAGAGTCGCCACTTGGGAAAGGTTTGGTTTTTGGTGTCCCAAGTCACCGATTTATCTCGAATCCCAAATCGAGGAAATTTTTGACTTTTCCAAATGAAGTCTGCGAACCAGAAATTCTAAGTAAGGAATTCTGTTGACCCGAGGGAAGGTGTTAGGCACCCTCGAATCCCGTGGTTCTAGCACGGTCGCTTAAATTGTTATAATGGCTAAATATCTGATTTAAATACATGTTGTGACTTATGTGCTTTTATTAAGTTTAAACCGCTTTTATTATTATCATTTATTTTTATAGAATTGCAACGTCGTGAAAATGCATCTCGAACCACGTCACAATCAATGCACCCGTAGTTGTTAACACATTTCGACTCCGTTGAGATTTGAATTTGGGTCACATAAATGCGCACCCGAATTTAAGAATGTAATTTAATTAAGTCGCGCCTAAAAAGTCTAACGCGTTATTATCTTTGGGGAAGGCAGTGGAATTCACTAAACAGTCCATCCCAAATTCTAAGTATTTATTATGACCAATTATTGAGGGCCCCGCAATTTGCCTTTTTATTCGGCGAGGCTCGTCTCATTATTTTAGAAGGGTACCCTACAATGACTACGTCTTTACTACATTTATCTTTAAAGAAAAGGATGATGCCGAATTTTGCTGGTTTGGACAAATACGGACTGAATCCTTATTATGTTTGCCGAACCTAAACTTGTTTGATTACCTGATTGATTGTTCATGAGGTGAGGGTTACCGCATGCTTTGTCTTCAACAAGTGAATATGCTTATTAATTCGCTAAGTGAGATTGCAAACAAACTAACAACATATATTGAGTTATGTTTAACGACCTCCAAGTTCTATTCTTAACACTCTAAACTATTTGAAATTGATAAAAGAAATCGGCTGTTTTATTATGAAAATTACTACTAATTGAACTCAAAAAGGATTATTAGTTTTTCTCAACAATCATCAAAAGAATCTATACCGAAACTATGTAGAAACAAGTAGTCCAGTAAAAGGGTCAGCATACATTATTACCATGTTAACGTAACGCTGCATGAGATTTAGTTTGGGGTACACTTATCTTGAAGTCAAATAGAAACGAATGTAGCAGATTCGATGGTTCAGAGATCTAGGCAGAAATACATACATATGCTTGCTATGATTCTATGTTATTATATCATAACTGAAACAAAACTAACGGTTGCATGCTTTAAAACACATCTGATCTATCAAGCCAATGCTATCTAATTGTTCATCTCACCTTAGAATATATATTAATTTATACAGAATGTTTGCAGTTTGCAGTTAAACAAATACAGGCCAAACTAACATTCAACCTATTTTGAACACTAGTATTATAACATAAACAGATGTTCATTTCTTTATTTCTGCTTCAACTTCAAACTTTCAACAACACATGGTTTCAGAAGTTGTGTACCTGGAAATATTTGACAATTGAAGAAGAGGGAAATCAGCGGAGTAACAATGGCAACAAGTGCAGCAGCAATAACAGCAGGCAACAAACAGGGCAGTGGAAATAGAAAACCCCAGATAGGCCAAACTTCAGGAAGTAACCCAATGCAAACTACAACCAGTGAGCTCAGTTTAAATTTGCAAGGAACAGAATAAGCAGAAGAACAAATGAAATCCAGATGACAATGTGAAGAAAACAGTTCCTGATTTTCCTATCCTTTCTCCCTTGTATCTGTCTGTGTGTGTTAATAAGTATGTATTCAGCTCTCTCTTCTTAAATCTATCTTCTCTCTTATGTTCTGAAAATCCCAAACCCCAGTCCAGTTTGAGTTCCCTATGTGTGTTCCCTAATATCAGATGTATTCCTCTCCTCCCTCTGTCTCCTATATGCTCTCTAATATCAGGTGTCCCCCTATACTTTTCTTCACAATTCCCTCTCTCTCTTTCTCTCTCTGTGTGTCCCCCTCTGTATGTCTATTCCTAATCCTCTCTCTCTCTCTCTCTATATGTTCTCCTCTTCAATATCAGGTGGTATCCCTCTTTCTTTTCTCCTCTATCTCTGTCCCCTTAAAACTGATGGCAGTCTGCCTTTTATAAGCCTAAAATCAAACCTTTAACAGCCTGTTTAGAATATCACAACACCCCTCCCATGTGCCTTCACATTTTCAGATTCCACTTGGCTAATTAAGTATGAACAAAAACCCATAATATTCCCTGGCAGACTCACTTTAAGTAATGTTTATTATTTCTGAGGTTAAAGTAGAGTATGGGCAGCAGAATGTAGTCTGACAGCATATGCTGTCAAACTATTTTAATTCAAACAGGACCTTTATGCACATGTTGTGCACAAATGCACATGACATCAATTCAGATTACAATTACAGACCAAGCCTTAGGTTTCTGAAATCACATTAACAACTATAAGTAACTGAACTTAGTTCTTAATTGATTCAGGCAATGTTCAACAGAAGCAAATCGATTTATTCTTGTTCAGACAGTTGAAACTAATTGACGACATATGTCGACTCGACTATATTAGCATTAACACATACAATCGTAGCCAAAAATCAGACATTTAACAGTATCACATAAGGGGTTCATATTGCAATGTTAACACAGAAAGGCCCTAGGAACTAAATGAATGACTAATTACGAATTCAATTGAACATACATTTTATACACACGCATTATGAAGAAAGACTTGACTGAATACAGAGGTCCGGCCAAGGTAGACAATAGCAGTTCAAAAACACAAAACAAAAAGTTTGGCCATACGGACAGACCTTTAACAACACACAAACATACGAACTGAAATAAAGAAAAGAAAATTAACTCACCTTAGAAGCTTTTTAAGGAACAAATCAGAAAAATCCACTGGTGTTTGAACAGACCTTCTTTAAGGTTGGATGGACTTTTAAACGAAGTGTTTCTCGGATGAGAAACACTTCGATTAAGGTCCATTAGACCTTAATCTCTTCGGTTTGAACGGATATGGACCAGTGACGAAGAACCACAAAGTTCCAAAAATCAGATCTGGGATTCATGCTTCCCTGATCAGATTCGGACCAAACCAAGCATGGTTTGGTCACGAGGGGTCTGGGGAGTGTCTGGTGTGAAACTGGGGTTAAACGGTGTAGATCGAGTTTTAACTCGAATCTTCAAATGAAGATTCGAGAAGGTGGGATGGTATTTGAGTTAAGTAGTTAACAGATCTATGTTTAGGATGGCCAGGGGATTCTAGGGTGTTAAGGTGAAGGTCACCGGCGTTCATGCCGCCGGTTTTCATGGTGAAGGATACAGGGGCGGCTCTAGGGTTTGATGGGGAAGAAGGTGAAGACAGAAGCTGGGGTATTGGATAGGGGGGCAGGGTAAGGTTAACGACTTATATAGTTAGTGGGTAGGTGGATCCTGGCCGTTGGATGAGATGCGATGAAGGGCCAGGATCCTTCAGCTCGAAGGAAACGGTGTCGTTTCATCTTTTAGAGGGTTTGGGTTGATCCGGGTGGAAACGGGTCGGGGTCATCAGTGGGTTATGGGGAGGTGATCTTGGCCGTTGATCAATCTGAGATCAACGGCCCAGATCAACCTGGATTAACACGACGTCGTTTGGACGCTCTGGTGTTTAGCTGGTGTGGACCGGGCAGGCCTGGTTTTGGGCTGAGTTTGTTTTGGGCCAATTTATTTAAAATTGGCCCAAGTCCGGAAGAAGAAGATTTTTTTTTATTTCTTTTTTCTTCTTTATTTTAAAAACAAACCTAAGCAAAATCAAATTAAAATTAAATACACACTTAATACAATTATTTGCACACACATTAAAATATTTCAAAATAGGTAAAATCAAACAAAACAAAAATCACGGACGAGGATGCTTATTTATGATTTTCTATTTAACAACCGGATTACGGTTCGAATTATGCATGACACACACATCTTTTGTATTTTGTTTTTAAATAAAAATAAAAATAAAAATGGGCAAAAGTCACAAATAATTAACAAAGTGCCGTACAGAAATCCAAAAATTGTACAGCAGGACCAATTGTTATTATTTTTTTATTCTTTTGGAGCGATTGTCGCGCAAAACAAAAATCACGTGCTCACAATCGTTTCTCGTCATTAACTCTCGGAAAAATGAGGGGACTATCTGTATATGGTTGAAACCGGGCTCGCATGCTGCACGAAAGATCGAGACTGAAATGAGATGGGTTGGAGATCGATTCTGGATCAAGGTACGAAGTTAGAATATATCATCGAGCTCGTAACTCCGGAACCAACCTCGTCCCCGATCAAGCTCGAGGAAATACTATCGGACCGAATAACGGAAGGCTGTAATATCCGTGACCGGTCGGATATCACGGCACGACGGAAATCTCGGCACTATCC
Organism: Nicotiana sylvestris; assembly: GCF_000393655.2. NCBI lineage: Eukaryota > Viridiplantae > Streptophyta > Magnoliopsida > Solanales > Solanaceae > Nicotiana > Nicotiana sylvestris. Next base: position 150,737,957 of record NC_091064.1, on the reverse strand, counting down.
GCAAGAGACCCACTGATTAGCTAATCATGAGATTTCTTACCTTTTGTAGAATTGTATCTAAAGTAGGATTCCCTTACTATATAAAGGGATCTGATCATTTGTAACACACATTGTAATATGCATCAAAAGGCAATACACTATTATTTCTAGTTCTTATTATCTTGTGATTTTGTTTTGATATCGATTGTGGCGCTTTCTTGCTCGAGGGTGATCAAACTTCAAGGCTAAGACTTTTCAATTTGGATGGTTTGTCTTTATTTTCTTATCATTAATCTCAGTATTAATCTGTTTTTTCAATTTGTATCAAGTTACATCACGTATCCTTAAAATCGCATATAAATTCAATTGTTATCCGATTTTAAGTGTAAACAAATTTATTCAAATTAACTCTTAAATTATGAAATGTTAGATTGGTAGCTATTATTTGTGTGCGCTTTCGCCTGTGGAATATTTATGCTCGAACGTAGCTTATATATAGAAGAACTAATTGAGTTTTAGCATTTTATAATTACCAAAAGCTGCCATTCTGTTATTTTCAAATGAATCTGATTCTCGGTAGAGGAAACTGTATCATATCCCTTCGGAATGAAGTCTTCGATCGAAAATTTCATTTCGTGCAATCTAATAATCTTGATACAATTTGAAGTAAAATCATTGACAGCATATATTTTTCGTTTTTATGTTAAAGTTTCATACATCAAGATTTAATTTTAATTTTCTGAGCCATCTAGTTTTTCATATTGCAACAACACCCCCCCCCCCCCTCCCTTCTCCCTCCCAAACACACACACACAAAATCTCAATGAACGGTTAAAGCCTCGTAATAACTACTGGCAAATTAGAAGAAAAAAAAGTAAAAGTCAAAAATAAAAAAAGCTAAAGGAGAGGAAAAAATAAACCAAGTGCACAAATAAGTATTTTCAGGGATGTCATTTAGGGATCAGTCGGTACTTATTTTGTCTTGAATTTTAAACTAAAACCTTAATTTCAGGATAATGCAGGACATTTTTATCCCAAAAAATTGAACAGAAAACTAAAGTTCAGGACGCACTAACTAATTTCTAAGTAACAGTTCTTTTAAAGTGGCCACATGATTGTCATTTCTACCTAAATCTTGTAGTCAAATTAATTATGTCCTTATCTCATGCAACGTTTATGACTATCTCATCCCATTTAATTCGCCCTGAGCTCGACAGACTCTGTAGTTATAATTGGATTTAATTCACTTTCCCCTAATTCCCCAGTTTAGACTTTAGACTACTAAACACATTTAGCATTCTATTTTGAATCTCTCAGCTTAAGTAAAATGAACTCTAATTTCTTTATTCCTTATTGAAGCACATAGACCCCAGGCATTGCACACATATAATTTATGTGTTTTATACTTCGCCGATTTTAAGGAATGTATACAACTTATCAAGGTATGAGTAAATTGACCTGAACAGCACTGTCATAGAAAAAAGCATTTGGAAAATTGGATTCGAACAAAATTATCTAAAAAAGTAACATACTTATAAAGGTAAAAATATATTTTATTTTTTATAAAAATTTTACATATACAGAATAATCCACGTGGTAGGCGAGTGCACCCATACTCTTTGCCACATCAGCATTCAGGGGGTACTGGCTCTCAAAAGGCCAAATTGAGGGGTAATTAAGATCACAAATAATTTAAGGCTGTAACTAATAATCCATGTCAAGTTTAGGGAGTGGTAAGGTATTTTGGCTAGAATAAATATACACAGTTTAATTTTCAACTTAAGCTAACGAGAGTAAATTGGTGGCATCTGTCGATAAAGAAATTCATCACTATTATTTAAGAACATAAGTCAATGCATCTACTTAAACTAATTATTACTCTTGCTGTTTTATTTTAAAAAGAGTCTAAAAAAGAAGAATCACCCATTTCTATGACATAATTTTTAACTTTAAAACTTTTATTTTATTTGTAATAATATATTTTATAACCACACGAACATAAGTCTTAAAATCTTTTCTATTCCCCTAAAACCTCTTCGACGAAGCAAACATCACCATGTAGGATCAAAATGGAGAAAGTATAAAATATGGTCAAACTCAATTGAATGATAAAGTATATCCGCAACCATATACCTGAAGACATAAAAAAGGGAATCAATTATACACTTCAAACCAAAGTTCATCCTAATCTCAAGATATATAATTTCAGGGTCAAAATTTGACTTAAAATAAGGTGGTAACTGAAAATAAAAACCCCTCCTTTTCTCTCTTTCACACACAGTTTGCTCATCTTCTTTGTTTATTTCGTCAGTATCATTTTCATCCTCTTCTGTTTTCTTTACTAATGGGAGCAGTAATTTTGTTGTACACCATTCTACTTCTCTTTCTCCACTCATCAATGGCTGCAATTCCCACCAAAAAAACCTACATTGTACACATGAAACATCACCTCAAACCTCCTTCTTTCTCTACTCACCATCAATGGTACAAATCCTATCTCCAGTCTCTCACTTCTTCAAATAAAAATTCTCTTCTCTACACTTACGACATTGCCTCTCACGGTTTTGCTGCAAGTCTTTATCCCCATGAAGTTGATTTACTCCGCCAATCTGATTCTGTCGTTAATGTCTATGAAGACACTTTTTACACCCTTCAAACAACCCGTACCCCTGAATTTCTTGGCCTCGATAATCTCAATTCATGGGCTGGACGTACTTTACCAGAATTAAATAATGCTGCTCAAGATGTTATTATTGGAGTTCTTGATAGTGGAATTTGGCCCGAGTCTAAAAGTTTTAGTGATGTGGGCATGTCTAATGTGCCGTCTAGATGGCGTGGTGAATGCCAATCGGCACCTGATTTCGACCCGAATGTGCGTTGCAATAAGAAACTTATTGGTGCTCAGTATTTTGTTAAAGGTTGTAAGGTCTCTAGCAGCTGCTCTAAGGAGATTGAATCGCCCCGGGACCATAACGGTCATGGCACTCATACTGCGAGCACAGCTGCAGGTAGTGGCCTATTCAAGATTTAAACTTGATGCATTTAATAAATTACGTGCTATTTATTGAAAGTTAGTAATTATTCTCGTGTGTATATATATATCGTGTCAAAAAGGCTGGATTCAGTTGAACTCATATTGCATGCAGGATCCATTGTGGCAAATGCTAGTCTCTTTGGCTATGCGAAAGGGACTGCACGAGGGATGGCACCACAAGCCCGTATAGCGAGCTACAAAGTGTGCTGGAATGAAACTTGTGCTGGCTCTGATATTCTTGCTGCCTTCGACCGTGCTATTATGGATGGTGTTGATGTATTGTCCGTGTCATTGTCTAATAATGCAACAACATATTACAACGATGCCATTGCTCTAGGTGCTTTCGCTGCTATTGAGAAAGGCATTCTTGTGTCGTGTTCAGCCGGGAATGATGGTCCTAGGATATCAACAGTTGTGAACACGGCTCCATGGGTAATTACTGTTGGTGCTGCAACTCTTGACCGAGACTTTCCTGCTTTTGTTACTTTGGGTAATGGCCAAAGACTTCAAGGTGTGTCGTTGTATAGTGGAAAAGAAATGGAAAATAAATCACTGAGCTTAATTTACCCAAAAGGAAACAACTCGTCTAGCAATTTGTGCTTACGTGGTTCGCTTGATCCAAATGTGGTTCGTGGAAAAGTAGTATTATGTGACCGGGGGGCTAATGATAGAGTTGAGAAGGGACTGGTAGTGAAGGAAGCAAATGGAATAGGGATGATATTAGCCAATACACCCGAAACAGGAGAGGAGTTAGTCGCGGATAGCCAATTATTGCCTGCAGTGGCTGTTGGGAGGAAGGTGGGGGATGTAATAAGAGAATATGTGAAAACAGAAAGCAATCCAACAGTTGATTTTACTTTTCTTGGGACAGTGGTGAAAGTTAAACCATCCCCAGTTGTCGCTGGATTTAGCTCAAGAGGGCCAAATGCAATTGCTCCTCAGATATTAAAGCCTGATGTCATTGGTCCTGGAGTGAATATCTTGGCAGCTTGGCCTGAAAATGTAGGGCCAACTTCACTTGATGTTGATACGCGAAAGACTTCATTCAATATCATTTCTGGCACTTCTATGGCTTGTCCTCATGTTACAGGAGTTGCTGCATTGATAAAAGCTGTACATCCAGAATGGAGTCCAAGCGCGATTAAATCAGCAATCATGACAACTGCGTACAATCAAGATAACACCAACTCCTCGTTTCGTGATTCTGCAGAGGACGGTATATTTTCCAATCCATTGGCTCATGGATCAGGCCATGTAAATCCCCAGAAAGCACTCTCCCCAGGACTCGTGTACGACATTAGAATTCAGGATCATATCAAGTTCTTGTGCTCCTTGGACTACCCTATGGATCAAATACAAGCTATTGTCAAAAGAGTCAACTTCACTTGTGCAAACAAGTTTGCAGACGCTGGGCAGATCAATTACCCCTCGTTCTCGGTCTTGTTTGGGATTAACTCAACACGAGTTGTTCGTTACACTCGGGAAGTGACCAATGTTGGAGCTGCAGAGTCTGTGTATGAAGTAGCCATAGATGCTCCTTCATCTGTTACAGCGACTGTGAAGCCGCCAAAGCTTGTATTCAAGAAAGTAGGAGAAAAACTCCATTACACAGTCACATTTGTGTCCAAGAAAGGTGTTAAAACAGGGAATGCATTTGGTTGGATTTCATGGGAAAATGCTGAAAATCAAGTGAGGAGTCCAGTTGCATTTTCCTGGATGACAGACCTCAATTAGATTGGAAACATTCCTTTTTCCCAGTGAAATATTTGCATGTATGGTGCTAATTAATGCTTTAACTTATAGGGTGCTAATCCTATCATATTGTACAACTACTACAAGGGATGATGCTATGCCATAAATAACTGCATCTCTGATTAGTGGAAATGAAATGTCTACTAACTTAATGGAATCCAAGATCTAATTGGCCCCTCATCATTTTTCTCTATCATAAATACTGAAAGCATTTGTAATTACAAAACGATAACCTCACAGGCCACAAGGTCAAAACTCTTATTCTCAGTCAAGATGATCGTAGAACAAGCAGAATACATAAAAATATTTAAAAGAATTAAAGAAACGACATGTTAGGTTGTAGCTGAAGCGATTAAGGATACACGTTACTTTTTTTAAAAATGACATTGTATAGCCGCTATAAAAATAATAGTAAAAAATATATATAAAATTTGTATATTTTTTGTATATATATACATTATGTATGTTATATACAAAAATTATACAAGTTTTATACACTTTTTCGACTATCAGATGTAAATAGTTTCTGGCGCGGGTTAAAGAACCAGTAAATAGATGAGAAATAATAATAAAAACTAGTGAATAAAGCTCGATACTATGAAAAATGAAAGAATATATATTATTTTAAATAAAGATAAAATTATTGGCATTCAGTTGAGGAAATAAATACACTAGTTGAGATAAAATAATAAAAGTAAAAGAACAATATTGTAGAGAAAGAGAGAGTAATTCTTATTGAATTTTGGGATGATTTATAATGGGGTAAGACCCCTCTATTTATAGGGGAAAAATGACTTAGCCACAAAGTAAAACTCTCTACAAGATAGACATTCACTCTAAATAGAATTCTATTCATAACACTCCCCCTTGAATGTCTACTCGATAAGTAATGTGCCTCATTAAAACCTTAACTAAAATAAAACCCAATGGGAAAAAAACATTCTAGAAAAGGAAAAAGAGTACACATGTTTAATAATACGCCTTTTGGTTGCCTCGTTAAAAACCTTGCAAGGAAAACCCAGTGGGACAAAACTTTGTAAGGGAAAAAGAGTGCAACGCGCATTAACTCCCCCTGATGAGAGCATCAATTCACATCCTTGAGCCTTCGCATCCCGATTTTGTACACTAGCTTCTTGAAGGTTGACGTTGGTAGAGATTTTGTGAACAAATCAGCCATGTTATCACTTGAGCGAATCTGTTGCACATTGATATCACCATTCTTTTGAAGATCATGTGTGAAAAATAACTTTGGTGAAATATGCTTTGTTCTATCTCCTTTTATGAATCCTCGCTTCAATTGAGCTATGCATGCTGCATTATCTTCATACAAAATTGTGGGTAACTTGTCACATTTCAAACCACATTTGTCTCAAATAAAATGTTATAGACCTCAACCACACACACTCTCGACCTGCTTCATGAATAGCAATTATCTCAGCATGATTAGATGAAGTAGCCACAATTGATTGCTTAGTCGATCGCCAAGATATGGCAGTGCCTCCACAGGTAAACACATAACCTGTTTGAGATCCGAGCCTTGTGTGGGTCAGATAAATACCCAGCATCGGCATAACCAACCAGATCGGGACTGCAATTGTTGCCATAAAATAAGCTCATATCGGTAGTCCTTTTTAGATACCGCAATATGTGTTTGATTCCATTCCAATGTCTCCTTGTAGGAGCAGAGCTATATCTTGCTAAGACATTAACTGAAAAAGTTATGTCAGGCCTTGTAATATTAGCAAGATACATTAATACACCAATTGCACTAAGATATGGTACTTCAGGACCAAGTAGCTCTTCATTCTCTTCTTGACACCGGAATAAATCCTTATTCACATCAAGTGATCGAACAACCATCGGAGTACTTAATGGATGTGCTCCATCCATGTAAAACCGTTTCAATACCTTTTCTATGTAGGCAGATTGATGAACAAAAATTCCGTTTGCCAAATGTTCAATTTGCAAACCAAGACATAATTTTTTCTTTTCGAGATCTTTCATCTCGAATTCCTTCTTTAAATAATCAATTGCCTTTTGGAGTTCTATAGGAGTTCCAATAAGGTTTATGTCATCAACATATACGGCAAGTATAACAATTTCCGATGTTGTTTTCTTTATAAAAACACATGGGCAAATGACATCATTTATATAGCCTTCCTTTAATAAATACTCACTAAGACGATTATACCACATTCGTCCTAATTGCTTTAGACCATACAACGATCTTTGCAATTTGATTGAAAACATTTCACGGGACTTTGAATTATTTACTTTAGGCATTTTAAATCCTTCGGGAATTTTCATGTATATCTCATTATCAAGTGAGCTATAAAGGTAGGCGGTAACCACATCCATTAAATGCATGTCAAGTTTTTCATGAATAACAAAACTAATGAGATACCGGAACGTTATAGCATCCATAACGGGTGAATATGTCTCTTCATAATCGACACCAGGCCTTTGTGAAAATTCTTGTGCAACAAGGCATGCCTTATATCTTTGTACCTCGTTTTTCTCATTTCTCTTGCGTACAAAAACCCATTTATAGCCAACAGGCTTAACACCATTAGGTGTTTGGACTACATGCCCAAAAACTTCACGTTTTCCAAGTGAGTTCAACTCTGATTGAATTGCTTCTTGCCATTTTGGCCAATCAAGTCTTTGTCGACATTCTCCAACAGATTGAGGTTCAAGATCCTCACTTTATTGCATAATTCTAGATGCAACATTATATGCAAAGACATAATCCACCACTATATCCACTCGATTCAACTTTATCTCAATATCGATTGGATTTATTGATAGTTCCTTATTTTCTTGAGCCTCGGGCTTAGTGGATTCCTCATGAATCTCAGAATTTATTAAATCGTGGATTTCTTCATGAGGTTCTTTCATAGTGTCATTTTGATCATTTGTTTTCCTTTTTCTAGGATTTCGATCTTTGGAACCTAATGGTCTGCCACGTTTTAGGCGTGCTTTTGACTCATTAGCTATGACACTAGACCAATAGGGACATCAATACGGATTGGAACATTCTCTGCAGGGATATGTGATTTTGTTATCCTTTTCAAATCCGTAAATGCATCTGGCATTTGATTTGCGATTCTTTGCAAATGGATAATCGTTTGCACCTCTTTTTCACAAATAGAGGCACGTGAATCAAGATGAGATAATGATGGATTTTTCCACAAAATTTCCCGTTTGGTTTCACCAACTTCTCCCCCTAATTTTGGGAAAAGTGTCTCATCGAATCGACAGTCTGCAAATCGTGCAGTAAACAAATCCCCCGTTAATGTTTCGAGGTAGCGAATAATAGAGGGCGATTCAAACCCGACATATATTCCTAACCTTCTTTGGGGACCCATTTTGGTGCGATATGGCGGTGCTACAGGCACATATACTGCGCATCCAAAAATTCTTAAATGGGATATATTAGGTTCATGACCCAAAACTAGTTGCAACAGGGAATATTTATAATAATTTGTCGGTCTGAGACGAACTAGAATTGCTGCATACAAAATGGCATGACCCCAAACAGAAGTGGGCAGCCTCGTTTTCATGAGTAATGGTCTTACTATCAATTGCAGACGTTTAATTAAAGACTCTGCAAAACCATTTTGAGTGTGAACATGAGCTACAAGATGTTCCACTTTTATCCCAATTGATAAGCAATAATCATTTAATGCTTGGGATGAAAATTCAGCAGCATTTTCAAGTCTAATAGACTTAATTGGATTATCTGGAAATTGTGCCCGTAATCGAATTATTTGTGCCATTAATTTTGCAAACGCGAGGTTGCGAGATGACAATAGGCACACATGGGACCATCTAGAAGATGCATCTATTAAGACCATAAAATATCTAAACGACCTACTAGGTGGGTGAATAGGTCTACAAATGTCCCCTTGTATATGTTCCAAAAACGCAGGGGACGCAATTCCAACCTTTGTTGGTGATGGTCTAATAATTAACTTGCCTTGATAACAAGAAGTGCAAGAAAATTTATTATTTAAAAGAATCTTTAAATTCTTTAATGAATGCCCATTTGAGTTTTCTATAATTTGTCTCATCATAATTGATCCAGGGTGTCCCAATCGATCATGCCAAAGTACAAAAGTATTGGAATCAGTAACCTTTTGGTTTACGGTAGAATGTGCCTCAATTGCACTAATTCTTGTCCAATACAGGCCACAATATAAAGATGGGAACTTCTCAATAACCCTCTTTTGGCCAGAGACATTCTTGGTAATGATGAGATATTCAAGATTATTCTCATCTATTGTCTCAATATGATATCCATTTCAACGGATATCTTTAAAACTCAACAAGTTCCTCTTGGACTTAGAGGAGAACATTGCATTCTCTATGATAAGTATTGTTCCCTTAGGCAGAGTTATAGTAGCTCTTCCAGAGCCTTCAATTAATTTACTACTACCAGAAATTGTAGTAACATCTGTCTTACACATATTTAAATGAGAGAAATGTTTCTTCTCTTTGAATATTGTATGTGTACATGAATCAATTAAATAAATATTTTTACAATTGAACTTTGATCCAAGTTTGCTTTGTGGAATATCCATATTTGCTTCCCATTGTTTGACATACAAAAGAAATATACGAATAAACATTAGTATTTTGAGGAAAAAAACCGTACTATTATCATAAACACAAGACAAAAACACTACCATAGTGCTTTTAAACATGTTTAAAATATCCACACAGTGATTTTGAAAATAATTCTTCTAAAGTACCATGTACCTATATGAATTTAAAGCAAAATAGAAGTGGGAACACGGTATACCATTCAGTCCATATCACTGTTAACAACGTGAATACTTACATGTTCGATAAATATATGTTTTCGTTATGTTAATGTTCTTGAAATCATATGTTCCACTGGCTTATTACATTTTAGTTTTAGTAGGATAGTTAATATTCTATTTTAAATCAAATTACCTATAAGGTAGGCCATTCCAATATAAGAAGCTATAAGAAAGGTATTCATACCATTATTGGAACATTGTATAAAATGAATCCTAGAACTATATTTAATCAAAATGAACTAAAACTATTCCATAAAATAAATAATATTAATTGATACTAATGACTACTACTCATGTAAACAACTATGATTACATGATATTTATTCACTAACTACTATGAATAGGCAAAAATAAAAATTAAACTACTCAATCATCTTTAACCACGGATCCATCACCGATCAAGTGGTCTATTTTCCCATCAGGGCACTCAAAGAAGTCTGTCACATCCAAGTGGGTGATGTCAAAATCATTGTCAGAGACAAAATTAGCTTCAGAGCCTTTGTTCTTTAGAGATGCTTGATAAAGCTCAACCAAATGTCTTGGTACACGACAAATATTTGCCCAATGGCCTTTTCCACCGCAACGATAACATTCGGTTTCTGAACCATTTGCCTTTGGTTTCTCATCTTTCCCTTTCCACTTTTGGTGGTTATTTTTCTTTGGGGGGGTGATTAACACCAGGAAAATTTCTTCCTTGTCCACGGCCACGACCACGACCACGAATAGGGCCATGGCCTTTTCCACGCTTAGCATAATGGGAATACACCTCATCCACTTCAGGCAATGGTGTAGACCCAGTGGGTCGAATTTCGTGATTTCTCATGAGCAAGTCATTGTTTCGCTCAGCTACAAGGAGAAGAGAAATCAACTCAGAGTACTTCTTGAAACCTTTCTCTCTATATTGTTGTAGCAAGACCATATTGGAGGCATGAAACGCTGTGAACGTTTTTTCAAGCATATCATAATCAGTGATAGTATCTCCACAGAGTTTCAATTTAGAAGTAATTCTGAACATCGCAGAATTATATTCAGAAACAGACTTAAAGTCTTGGAGCCTCAGATGAGCCCAATCATATCGTGCTTGTGGAAGAGTGACCAACTTTAAGTTGTCATATCTTTCCTTTAAGCCATTCCACAAAACAAGTGGATCTTTGACTGTGAGATATTCTATTTTCAACCCTTCATCAAGGTGATGGCGCAAGAAAATCAAGGCCTTAGCACAGTCTTGGGTGGATGCTTTAGTATTGTCTTTAATGGTGTCTCCAAGACCCATTGCATCTAAATGGATTTCAGCATCCAACACCCATGTCATATAGTTCTTGCCCAAAATTTCAAGGGCAACGAACTTTCTTTTCATAATATCAGTCATAATTAAAAGAGGAGAAAAGTTGTACCTTAATCTTCTTGATATGATAGAGTCTCGTGTTGATAACGTGAGATAAAATAATAAAAGTAAAAGAACAATATTGCAGAGAAAGAAATAGTAATTCTTATTGAATTTTGGGATGATTTACCATGGGGTAAGACCCCTCTATTTATAGGGGAAAAATGACTTAGCCACAAATTAAAACTCTCTACAAGATAGATATTCACTCTAAATAGAATTCTATTCATAACACTAATCTATTTTTATCGCCTTTCTTATGTTTTTTCTGGTGTGCCAATTTAGAGACAACTTATCCATAATCAGATATATGTACTAATTAATTAACCTCTTGAAGAAAAAGAAAGGTTATGATCCTTTAACTCTCCCTAGAACTAGCTGAGACAAAGCACACTCATGGTGTATATGGGTAAAATCGGGGCTAACACACATCCCGATTTCCGAGTTGGTCAAACTAAGCAAGGACATGACTACATGGGATCAGAATCGAAGCTGAGAACTTCTCATACCGAGGCCCAAACGGAGTGCTCGCCACCAATACTGATAAGACAATGCTTCCCCGAACCTAGAACGAGCTCCGAGACTTCGGAAGGCATGACAACGGTTGCATATGACTAACAGAGGACCGTCATATCCGCGTCCCACCAGATATCACGGCACAGTTCTCGCTCGACATCGATAGTGGATTAGTAATTGATGAGAAGGGAGGATTTTACCTTTTTTAGAATTGTACTAGGGATGAAACTCTCCTACTATATAAAAGGGAAGTTTTTCTTTGATAAGACACATGGTAACACGCGTATCAAGGCAATACAAACTTATTTATCTGCTTCATAGCTATTGAAAAGTTCTTATTTTAATTGTTGTTCTTCATATATATATTTGGCTTCGAATTAAGGGTCCGGTCGAGGACAAAACTACTGTTCAGCTTAAGTTCGAGCCCGACGTTAACGTCATAACTGATTTGGTTATTCATTTTATCTTTAACTCCTTTACCTAACATTCTTGATTATTTGTGTTAAATCTATCCACATATCCTTAAAACTGCGTATAAATTCAATTGTTATTTATTATGGGGGTAAACAGTTTGGCGCCCACCGTGGGGCTAAGCTTAATAGTGGTGGTTTGATACAAATATTCATAACACACTCTATTTTACGCTTGTTTTTTGATGTCTTAATTTCAGGTTAGCTTAAAAATGTCAAATTTTCAGTCTGCTCACTTGAACGTTGAGGCTGAGTCTGGCCATCATTAGCGAAAACCACAATCTGGTGCCTAGCAATGAGGTTCCCCCTGCTGATCCCAACTAAGTCCTAGTCACTGATCCAAGCAACGCCGATTCACAGGTTGTTATCGACATCAACCTATCAACTGACCCCGAAAATAGCGTTTGTGGAGGCCCCCAACCAACAGTTAGTGAAACGCCCGAAGGCGAAGGCGATGGGGTAAGCCTGTGGCTAATCTTTGAAATGTTGCAGGCTCAACAGGCAGCGGTAGCGCAACTACAGAATCAAGGCTACCCCCTGTAGGGATCAAGCCCGAGCGGTCCCGGGAGAGCACCCAAAGAAAGGAACAAACCGCGGAGAGGTCGGGTGAAGCTGAGCCTGAGGTCAACCCCGAAATAATGAAAATACTTAAAGCATTGACGAAGGTGAGAAGAAAATTGAGGCCAACGACAAGAAGGTGGAGACATATAATTCCAGGGTCGATCAAATCCCGGGAGCACCTCCGATATTGAAAGGACGAGATTCCAAGAAGTTTATCCAAAATCCTTTCCCTCCGAGCGCTGCACCAAAGCCGATACCGAAGAGTATGGCTTGTCATATATCGGGTAAAACCGATAACGGGAACCGTTAATTGTTTATTAGGTTATCGGTATCGGGTTATTGGGTTAACAGTTTGGTAACGGTTTAGAATTTCTTCACTATTAGATTATCGGTTCGGGCCTCGATTTGCCAATTTTGTTAATGGGTCAACCGATAACCCAATAAGAATTAATAAAATTACGACTTTACCCCTAAATATATACATATGCTAGGGCTTCAGTTCATTCTCTCCTATTTTTTCCCAGCCGCACTCTTCAGTTGCTTCATCTTCATTCTTCATAGACCTTACTAGTTACTCGTAGCGTAAGTTTTTAGTCTTATACATTAGGCTTTTAATTTCTATAGCAAAATTCATCTTCATATTAGTATTTTTGACTGTTAATGATCCTTTATTTTTTTATTTTCGTTTGTTAATTTTGTGAGCTCACATTGTGCAGCCTATACCTACTACCAATTTCTTTTCGCACTTATCAATTCTCAATCGACAATCTTCGCTAGTTTCGGGTATATTTTTGAATATTATTCTTCTGTACAATACATTGAGCTTTGACAACAGGACAACATTTTCTTGCCTTCTAGGTGTTTTTTATTTCTGTGTTAGTATTACCCATGCACAGATCAATGTTTTGTTGTATGGTTTCTTTTTTCTGGTTAGGTATTTGACAAATAACATCCAGTTTATCTTGGATTGTTAGTACTATATGGTTGGACTTGTTAATTTTAAGGTGAAATTGCTACTACTTTGTATTATTCTTAATGTATTTGGACAGCTGTTGTTGAAGAATTAGTACTATTTCAGTTGTGCCCACTGGACAAAACGTAGAAATGGGTAGTATACTATATGTGAATTCTTTTCTTTTTTGCTTAACTCCAGAGAATTATCTTCTCTTTTTTGCATAACTCTAGATTGAGTTATCTTATCGGGTAAACCGATAATCGAACCCATAATGATCGATAATCGATTAACCGATACGGTTATCGATTTATCAAATTTGTAAATTGATAACAGATATGCTAAACTGATAATATACATAACCGAACCGAATCGACCGATGCCCACCCCTACCGAAGAGGTTTCCTATGCTCGATATTCCAAAGTACAATGGAACCACATATCCAAACGAGCATGTGACCTCCTATACATGTGCCATCAAGGGGAACGTCTTGGAAGATGAAGAAATCGAGTTGGTGTTGCTAAAGATGTTTGGGGAAACTCTATCAAAAGGATCAATGATATGGTGCCACAACTTACCCCCAAATTCCATTGACTCGTTCGCTATGCTCGCATATGCTTTTGTGAAGTCTCATGTCGGGGCCATCAAGGTCGAGACCAGAAAATTGGACCTTTTCAAGGTTAAGCAAAGAGATAACGAGATGCTCAGGGAGTTCGTGTCAAGGTTTCAAATAGAAGGGATGGACTTGCCTCCGGTTGCGAATGATTGGTCCGTCCAAGCATTCACTCAAGGACTTAACCCCCAAAGCTCCTTGGCTTTGCAGCAGCTAAAATAAAATTTGGTAGAGTACCCGGTGGTAACTTGGGCTGAAGTCCACAACAGGTACCAGTCAAAAATCAAAGTCGAGAACCACCAACCTCGGAGCCCTTTCTAGGTCCATTTATCCCATCAGAACCGATGACAAGTCTAAGAGAGTCGTCGATCATGAATCAAGGCCGGTCCGAGATCGGTATCAACCATACAGTACAGACTGAAGGGGAAACAGGTCCGGGCGCAAACTCTACAAGGAACGAAAATAAAAGCGATCAAGGGCCCAATAGCCGAGGTCTGATGAGCAAAAATGGTTTTGACGGGCCGCTCGGTGGAAGGGAAGCAACCAATATTCAATCAGCCATTGGGCTCATAAAGGAAACCAAGTAGCCTCAACCATAGCAGACCAACCTTACCCAGAGAGACCCTAACCTGATGTGTAAGTATCATGGCACTCATAACCACAGGACCGAGGACTACAGACAATTGAGAGAAGAAGTTACCCAGTTGTTTAATAACGGACACCTCCGAGAATTTCCGAGTGATCGAGCCAAAACCACTTCAAGAACAGGGACTCCAACAAACAAACCGAACAAGAAGAACCTTAGCACGTCATCAACATGATCATCAGAGGGGCCGATGTCCCCTAGGGGCCAATGATAAAGCGCATTAAAGTATCCACCATGAGGGAAAAGTGCACCCGAGATTACGTCTCGGAGGGAACCATTTTGTTCAGCGACAAATGTCGAGGGCATCATACAACCTCATAATGATGCACTGGTAATATCCGCACTTATCAATAAATCTCGATTTGAACGCGTGTTGATTGATCCATATAGATCGGCCAACATCATCAGATTGAGGGTCATAGAGCAGTTGGGGTTACAAGACCAAATAGTGCCGGCGGTTCGGGTGTTGAATAGATTTAACATGGCATGTGAAACTACTAAACGAGAAATAACCCTCCTAGTGAATACCGCCAGGATGATCCAAGAGACAAAATTCTACGTGATCGAAGGGGATATGAGGTACAATGCCCTATTCGGAAGGCCATGGGTTTATAACATAAGGGTGGTACCCTCAACCTTACACCAGACACTGAAGTTCCTTATGTCCGGAGGAATCAAGACGGTCTATGGAGAGCAGCCGACTGCAAAGGAAATGTTCGCAGTCAACGAGTTGATCCCGGTGCCCGTGGTCTCGACATCAAAGAACACAGAGCCGACCAGGAATGAAGAACTTAAATAGCAATTAACGATACCAGTCCCGACCAAACCGGGAGAACGAGGAGTAGACGGGGAGGATGATTACGTAGTTCCTAGATCGTTCATAGCTCCTAATGACTCTGATGCCACCAAATCGACAGTCGAGGAGCTGGAGCAAGTCATATTAATCGAACATTTACCCGATCGGAAGTATACCTGGGCACGAGGTTAACCCTCGAGCTCGGGAAAAATTTATTGAATTTCTTATAGCTAACATAAATTATTTCGCTTGGTCCTACCTTGACATGACACGGATCTCACCTGAGGTAACCACTTATAATTTGAGTCTGGACCCGAAGTTCCATCCGGTTAAGCAGAAAAAGAAACCTCAGTCTGAGGTCAAGCATACGTTCATCAAGGACGAGGTATCTAAACTCCTTGAGATAGGGTCCATTCGGGAAGTTAAATACCCAAACTGGTTAGCTAACGTAGTGGTAGTACCTAATAAAAGAAAAAAGCTAATAATGTGTGTGGATTACAAAGATATGGACAAGACATGCCCTAAGGATTCTTTTCCTTTGCCTAACATCTATCGGATGATCGACGCGATGGTCGGGCATGAGATACTCAGCTTTCTCGATGCTTATTCCGGGTACAACCAAATTCAGATGGACTCGGGCAATCAAGAAAAGACTTCCCTCATCACTAAATACGGCACCTATTGTTATAAGGTAATGTCGTTCGGATTGAAGAATGCCGGTGCCACCTATCAATGCCTAGTAAACAGGATATTTGAAGAACAAATATGAAAATCAATGGAATTTTATATTAATGACAGGTTAGTCAAGTCCATGCGAGCAGAGGACTATTTAAAACATTTATCGAAAACTTTTAACATATTGAAGAGATACAATATGAAGCTGAACCAGAAAAAGTGCACATTCGGGGTCGGATCCGGCTAGTTCCTCGGGTTCATGGTATCCAATCGAGGGATCGAGATTAATCCTGACAAAATCAAAGCCATAGAAGGCATCACCATGATGGAAAAAGTCAAGGTCATTCAGAGGCTGACCAGGCGTATAGCCGCCCTGGGCCGGTTCATATCGAGGTCCTCAAACAAAAGCCATCAGTTCTTTTCACTGTTGAAGAAGACGAATAACTCTTCAAGGACCCCGAAATGCCAACAAGCTTTGGAAGAACTCAAATGGTACCTTTCCAGTCCGCCCCTGCTCGACACTCCGAAGGCGGATGAACAGTTGTCCTTTACCTGGTAGTCTCCGAGGTGGCGGTAAGTGGAGTCTTAGTCCGGGAAGAGGAAGGTACACGATTTCCTATTTACTATGTTAGTAGAACTCTAGGCAAGGCCAAAACAAGGTATCCTCGCTTGGAGAATTGGCGCTCGCTTTGCTAAGCGCCTCCAGAAAGTTAAAACCATACTATCAATGCCATCCCATATGTGTCGTAACCTATTAACCACTGAGGAACATCATGCACAAACCCAAGCTCTCGGATTGGTTGGCCAAATCAGCTATCGAAATCAACGAGTACGATATCGAGTATCGACCCCGAACCGCCATAAAATCTCAAATTTTGGTAGACTTCGCGGACACTTTACGTCGGTTTTAGTGCCCGAAGTCAAAAGGGAATTATTGTTAACCTCGGGGACTACCTTGGGAATTTAGACCCTTTTTATGGATGGTGCCTCACACGTGAACGGGTACAGGCTCGGTATCGTGCTGAAACCACCTACGGGGAATGTAGTTAGGTAGTATAATAGAACTGTGAAATTGACTAACAATAAAGCCGAGTATGGGCCATGATTGCAGGTCTCAAATTGGCTAAAAGCCTTGGGGACGAGGTGATCAAAGCTAAATGTGATTCACTCCTTATGGTAAATCAAGTCAATGGGATATTCGAAGTGAAAAAGGAACGAATGCGAAGGTATTTAGACAAAGTACAGGTAATGCTGCATCAATTCAAGGAATGGACTCTAAAACACGTGCCCCAAGATCAGAACAACGAGGCCAATGCTCTGGCTAACTTGGGGTCATCGGTTGATGACGATGAATTCAGCTCGGGAATAGTAGTACAACTCATGAATTTAGTGGTAGAAGAAGGCCACGCCTAAGTAAACTCAACGAGTTTAACCTGGGAATGGAGGAATAAGTACATAGACTACTTGAAAACTAGGAAATTGCCCTCGGATCCAAAGGAATCGAGAGCACTGTGTACCAAGGCTGCCAGATTTAGCTTGCTCTAAGGGACATTGTTCAGGAGAACGTTCGACGTCCCACTATCCAGATGCTTGGGGCTAGAAGATACCAAATAAGCCTTGGGAGAAGTTCACGAAGGCACTTGCGGGAATCATTCGGGGGCAAAATCTTTGGTCCAAAAATTAATCAGGGCCGGCAATTATTGGACTGAAATGGAGAAAGATATGAAGGACTTTGTACGAAAATGCGATGACTGGAAGAGACACGCACCAATAATCCATCAACCAGGAGAGCTACTCCACTCGGTCTTGTCGCTGTGGCCATTTATGAAGTGAGGGATGGACATTGTCGGTTCCCTACCGTGGGCACCCGGTGAAGCACAATCCATACTGTTCATGACCGATTATTATTCCAAATGGGTCAAGGCTCAAGCATTTGAAAAGTTTCGGGAGAAAAAAGCCATCACTTTCATCGGGGACCATATAATATGTTAATTCGGAATATCGGTTGAAGTCGTTTGCAATGATGGAAAATAATTCATCGGCAGGAAGGTAAATAAATTTTTTGAAAATAACAAGATCAAGAAGATATTATCATCACCTTATCACTCTAATAGGAACGGACATGCAGAACCAACAACGGGAAGTTGGGACCGAATTGGGAAGGACTCTATCAAGTCGTCAGAATTACCGGCAAAGGCTGATACAAACTCGAAGCAGGAAACAGTGTGCAACTATCGAACAACTGGAACATGACTCACTTAAAGCGGTATTACTGCTAAGGTACGAACTCAATTACTCTTTAATCATGTTATGAATCAGACAAACATTTATAGGCAAACGGCCAAGGATGGATGTGGCTATTAGGTCTGAAAGCGCGCGTAGAGTTTTTTTTCCTTGAACCGATTTTTTCCCAAAATGGGTTTTTCGGCAATGTTTTTAATGAGGCAATATTAAAATGTGCTAACTTAGAATAGATGATCGGTCTCAAACCGGAGTCAACGATAGTGCATTTCATATCAACAGTTTTCGAGCCCTCTCAAGCTCGACCTCGAATACTAGGGGCCATTACCCTCAGATTAAGGTTTTAGCAAGAAAGAAAAACCTTGTATGCTAGAAGCTAAGGCTTGGTGGCCACATAGTCCACTCTAGCCAAAATACAAGTTTTTATGCGCCTTCGATCAGGTACTTTACACACTGAGAAATGAAAGAAAGTTCTGCCTTTCTATTACACATTTTCTTGCTTCTTCAATCCCGAATCCTAAGAACCCATGGACTACCCCTACTCGGGGACTGTCGCCTAAAGAAAGTTCGGGCAACTCGGGTTACCAAATCCCGGAGGCACCAAACCTATTAGGCGGTGCCCGAATACAAAAGGCTACGACCACCCTAAAAGCGGCTCAAAGACTGTATTGGTCCAAATTTAACCAACCACGACCCATAACGAGTACGACAAACGACTGGATAACTCCGAACCGGTGTCCCGAGGGGGACAAACTTAAGGCAAAAGAAGAAACTGTACGACCCTTGTAGAAGTGTAAACCCATTGGGGGACATTAAGAATATTCCTCCGAATATTCCTTGTATTTTTATTTCTTACAATTAAGAAGGGTTTCTCTCTAGTAAAAATGACCTTGTAAAAGGGCGACTCGGAAAAACTTACGAATCTTGAATGAAAGGAAACCTCACAACTCTCTTCTCTTTACCTATTATTATTATAGAGATTATTATTTTCAACTACGATTTACCCCTTCATCTTTGATTGATTTGTTCAAAAAGGTTTTAACATCTTTTGAGTCAAACAACTTGGCGCCGTCTGTAGGGATTTCTATAGCTGAAATCATAGTTCTCATCTAGATTCCTGAAAGTGATAATTACTTTTATTCAAACTTCATAAAACCAACAATGGCTGGAAAGGAAGCGAGGCTGAAGGCGGTAGCAAATGTCTCGAATAATCTCCTGAACTCTCTCAACGAAGCCGGCAGAGAAGACAATGAGAATACTACACCAAGCGCTACACTAGAGGGAGAGATCTCACCTCTTCCACATGGGGATCTAAGGATCTTATGCGAAAGGGGAACCTCAACATCCACGGCGGAGGAAGCCCCACAAGCAGTCAAAAGGCTACTAGAAGAATGGTTAATGAGTGCTTTGAGCAACATGCTCGAGAAACCCACTCAATGAGACGTCGAAGACGTTGCCACCTACAGAAATTGCAGCTGTCGCCGATGAGCCAAGCGCCACACGAACAGGTAACACCTGCACTGTTACTAATGCAGGTGACAATGCACTCATGGCCATCTTAAAGAAAATGGAAGAGATGGAAAATGAGAACAAAACACTCCGCGACCAAATGAAGGAACATCAGGAGAGGGTTGACAAAATACTGGGTGCTACGAAGCTATTACCAAAATGCGATGTGGGTCGATTCGTCGAACGGCCATATAGCGAAGGGCTGCTCCTTATCCTATTCCAAAAACCTTCAAGATGCCGCCATACTTGAAAATATGTGACGGGACCACGGACCCGGAGGATCACTTAATCCATTATGTCACTACAGTAAAGGGAAATGATCTGTCAAAAGAACAGGTACCGTATGTACTGCTAAAAAAGTTCGGCGAGACTTTGACAGGGGGAGAATTGACATGGTACTCCTAGCTACCAGCGCGATCGATATCGACGTTCGAAGAGATGGCGGATAAATTTGCCACCGCCCATGCAAGAGCGAAAAAGGCCGAGGCTAGGGTCAATGATATCTTCGCCGTCCGGCAAACGACGGGCGAGGGACTTCGGGATTTCCTGGACCGATTCAACAGAGTAAGGATGGGTTTACCAAACGTGTCAGAAGGGATGGCAGTAGCAGCCTTTCAAAATGGGTTAAACAGGAACGGATCAAAGGCGCCCAAAAAGCTGCTCAGTAGACTCATGAAGTACCCCCTACCACATGGGAAGAAATCCACGACGCCTATTGCGCCGAGGTAAGGGCAGACGAGGATGACCTAAATGGCCCACTTTATCGATTGACATCAGTCCAGACCAAGGCAAGGAGAGATCGACGTAACGATGGGCGAAGAGATCAACCACCACATTTCAATCGAGAAAGGCATCAGCCCTATATCCGCACATCCAACCCGCCCCCTCTGCGACATGCGGACGTCGTGCCAAGACACATGGTACCCCTCCAAAATGAAAGAGGAATGCCTCCACTACTATCTGTTCATAATTTTTGTGTTTCCCCTTCAGAAATAGTGTACGCACTAGAGAAGCTGGGCACGAAGGTGCAGTGGCCGCAAAAGATGAAATCGGATCCAAGCACCAGGAGGTCGAACGTCCTCTATGAATTCCACTAAGAAAGAGGACACAAGACCGAAGATTGCATAGGTCTGCGGCAAGAAATAGTTAGGATGTTGAACCAGGGGTACTTGAAAGAACTGCTAAGCGATAAAGGAAGGGCCAACTTTGCTCGAGGGCGCGACCCATCTTAAGGACCTCCAAAGCCACCATCACCAGCGTGTACCATATAAATGATCATTGGCGGTCGCGATGATAAGGTAATCAACCATGTGAAGTTCACCACCACGCATACTCGCAAACGGATAGTCACCGATGAACGATATGATGACCTCGAAGATAGTATCATCTTCGATAAGTCAGATACCGATGGTTTGTCTTTCCCTCACTATGATGCTTTGGTTATAACTTTACGCATCGCTGACACCGATGTAAAAAGAATCATGGTGGATGATGGAAGCGGTGCGTGTATTGTTCACCCACGAGTTCTCATGCAAATGAGGCTCTAGGATAAAATAATACCGCGTTGCATAACACTAACGGGTTTTAATAATGCAGTAGAGCGGACATCCGGAGAAATAGTGCTACCTGTCCTAGCAGGAGAGGTCACCTTGGAAACAACATTCCACATCATGAACCAGGAAACGACCTACAACACCATCATAGGGCAACCATGGATATACGCCATGCGAGCCGTCCCCTTTAGCTTCTATCAAGTGATCAAATTTCCCACCCCATGGGGGATATTCAGCATCCGAGGCGAACCACGTACCACCCAAGAATGCTATCGGATCGCCCAAGATTGCAAGCATACCAAACAACTAAAAGGGGCAAGCGCGGAAGTATAGCAGTAGTCATGTCGGGCATCAAACCCGACATACAAGTAGAGGCCATCAAAGATCCGGACATTGTAGAAGCTTGCAAAGCAACCATAGAAGATCTTGATCCCGTCCAGTTAGATAACACCGACTGCACCAAAAAGGCTTATGTTGGACACAACCTCTCAGAGCTAAGTGAGTATCGTGAGTTTTTAACTAACAATGCCGATTAGTTTGCTTTTTCCCATTCAGATATGCCAGGAATCCTAAGGGAGATCACCACACACAAGCTAAATGTCGACCCACTTTACCTGCCGGTACAACAAATAAGGAGAAAGTTCAATGCCGCAATCAATGAGGCGGTCAGCAAAGAAGTTGATAAATTACTCGCCAACAGTTCCATCAGAGAATCAAAATACCCCCAATGGGTCGCCAATGTGGTTAAGGTCAAAAAGAAGAACGGGAAGTGGCGAATATGTGTCTACTTCACCGATTTGAACAAAGCATGCCCGAAGGACTCTTTCCCGTTACCCCACATCGACCAACTTATCGATGCAACAATGGGACACGAACTACTGAGATTCTTGGATGCGTACACCGGTTATAACCAAATTCTAATGGCTGAAGAAGATCAAGAAAAGACTACTTTCATCACTCACCGAGGTACGTACTGCTATAAGGTAATGTCGTTCGCTCTTAAGAATACAGGGGCCACGTATCAAAGGTTGGTCACTAAAATGTTCAAAGAACAACTCGGTAAGACAATAGAGGTTTACATCGATGACATACTGGTGAAGTCAGCAAAAGAAAGAAGATCACATTGGTCATCTGAAGGAAGCCTTCGAAATACTAAGGCAGTACGGAATGAAACTAAATCCTGAAAAGTGCGCCTTTGGCGTGACTTCTGGAAAGTTCCTCGGTTTTCTAGTGTCACAAAGGGGAATCGAGGTCAACCCGGATCAAATCAGACCCAATACCGGAAATACTAACCAGCAAAAAGCAGGTGCAAAAGTTGACGGGATGAATAGCCGCCCTATCAAGGTTCATTTCACGATCCTCAGATAGATGCCATAAATTCTTCAATGTACTAAGGAAAGACCACGGGTTTGCAATGGAACAATGAATGAATCGACGCCCTGAGAAAGCTGAAAATGTATTTATCCTCGCCACCACTGCTCGTCAAAGAAGACCCAGATGAATGCATACTTGTGTATCTAGCAGTTTCCAAAGTTGCGGTAAGCGTAGTCTTGGTTCGTAAAAATAAAGGTACGCAATCTCCGATTTACTATGTTAGAAAAACTTTAATCGATGCCGAGACGAGGTACCCTCACCTTGAAAAACTATCTCTGGCATTGGTCATAGCTTCACGGAAGCTTAGACCGTACTTCCAATATCACCCCATAAAAGTGGTGACAACCTTCCCCCTGAGGGGCATCTTACATAAACCCGAACTATCGGGTAGACTAGCTAAATGGGCCATAGAACTAAGCGAGCACGACATAACGTACCAACCGCGAACTGCCATCAAGTTGCAAGTGCTCGTAGACTTCGTCGCTGATTTCAGCACAGAAATACTGCCCGAGGTAGAACAGGAAGCACTCCGCGCTTCTACACATACCAACCTCTGGGTCCTCTACACCGATGGTGCCTCTAATGCCTTGAGATCGGGGCTGGGACTCGTCCTCGAGTTCCCTACAGGCGAAGTAATTTGCCAGTCCATACGATGCCCCGAGATGACTAACAACAAGGCCGAGTATGAAGCTGTGATTGCAGGTTTGAAGTTAGCCCTCAAATATGGCGCTCGACGACTCGTCCTCCATTGCGACTCCTAACTCGTGGTGAATCAGGTCACCGGGACTTTCCAAATCAAAAAGTAGAGGCTACAAAGATACCAGTCAGAAATCCACAAACTACTACCAGAATTCGATGAATGCCGCCTCGACCAAATACCCAGGGCGCAAAATATCGAAGCAGATGGACTCGCTAAACTGGCCGCGGCCACCAAGAATATCAACAAAGAAAATGTGGTCACCCTCCTTCATTCCGCAATAGACCACGTCGAGGTACATTCTATAAACTTAACTTGGGACTGGCGTAACCGCTTCATAGCCTATTTGCAGGATGGAACGCTCCTACAAGACAAAAAAAAAGCCAAAAAACTCCGGGTGCAAGCAGCCTGGTATAGCCTAGTAAACGACGATCTCTACAAAAGAACGTTCGGCGGCCCCCTAGCCAAATGTCTTTGGCCACATCAAACAAGGCTGGTACTGGAAGAAGTACACGAAGGGCTCTACGATGCCCACATAGAAAACCGCGCCCTCGTCCGATGTCTCATTCGCGCCGGATATTACTGGCCCACCATGAGAAAAAAAGCCGCCGACTATGTCAGGAGATATGAACAATGTCAAAAGTACGCCCCTATGATACACCAAGCAGGGGAGCTCCTTCATTCCATTACTTCGCCATGGCCGTTCATAAAGTGGGGAATGGACATAGTTGGGCCCTTCCCAGCAGGACGAGGTAAGGTACGCTTCCTTTTGGTTTTAACTGATTACTTCTCTAAATGGGTGGAAGCAGGTGCATACACTCAGATACGCAAGCAGGAGGTCATCGCCTTCATATGGAAAAATATTATATACCGTTGTGGCATCCCCAAAGAAATTAGCTACGACAACAGACCTCAGTTCGTCGGAAAAAGAACAATTGAGTTTTTCGAAAAGTGGCACATCAAACGAATACTCTCCATGCCATACCACCCTGTCGCCAATGGTCAAACCGAATCCTCCAATAAAGTAATATTGAACATATTGAAAAAGAATCTTGAGGAAGCTAAAGGTCTATGGCCTGAACTACTACCGGAAGTATATGGGCATACCGCACTACGCCAAAAACCAGCACGGGAGAAACGCCGTATTTACTGGTCTATGGGACCGATGCAGTCATACCCGTCGAGGTCGGGGAGCCCAGTTTGAGATACTCCAATGAAAGCGTAACAGGCAACGACGAAAGCAGGCTACAAGATCTGGATGAAGAAGAACGAAGAGACATAGCCCACATAAGAATGGTATCCCAGAAGCAGCAAGTAGAAAGATACTACAACAAGAGAGCCAAGGTGCGACCACTCAAAGTTGGCGACTACGTCCTCAAGGCCAAGACACAAGCGTCAAAAGACCCTAATGAAGGAAAATTGGGAACGAACTGGGACAGACCATACAAAATCATAGCAGCAGTAAACAAAGGAGCGTTCCAGCTAGAAACAATGGAGGGAAAACTACTCCAAAACAACTGGAACGTCGCCCATCTCAAGTACTTCCACTTCAAAAGGAAGGCGTCACATAAGTCGTACTCTTTTTCCCTCGCCCGGGTTTTGTCCCAATCGGGTTTTCCCGGGGAGGTTTTAACGAGGCGTCAAGGGGGACGCCTTAAAGAGCGACATATTGTTCATTACCTCGACCCATCGATATGACCTCTAGATCAAAGTAATAAAGGGACTACATATAGACAATCAAATCTCTATTGTATGTACGGAATCAAATCTCCATTGTATGTACGGAATCAAATCTATTGTATGTAAGGAATCAAATCTCCATTGTATGTGAGGAATCAAATCTCCATTATATCTACGGAATCAAACCTCCATTGAATGTGCAGAACCAGATCTCCACTAGTTGACAGGTGATGTCTTCCTACGAGAATACGATCAAACCTCCAAAAGTACAAGTTCGACCTCGTTCGAACTACGACAGGATTCTACTTCTACGACAGTTCGAAGCAACATCCCAATGGCCAAGGCCATCGACAAAAGTATAAGTTCAACCTCGTTCGAACTACGATGGGATTCTACTTCGACGAGAGTTCAAAGCAACATCCCAATGGCCAAGGCCATCGACGAAAGTACAAGTTCGACCTCATTCGAACTACGACGGGATTCTACTTCGATGACAGTTCAAAGCAACATCCCAATGGCCAAGGCCATTGACGAAAGTACAAGTTCGACCTCGTTCGAACTACGACGGGATTCTACTTCGACGATAGTTCGAAGCAACATCCCAATGGCCAAGGCCATCGACGAAAGTACAAGTTCGGCCTCGTTCGAACTACGACGGGATTCTACTTCGACGAGAGTTTGATGCAACATCCCAATGGCCAAGGGCATCAACGAAAGTACAAATTCGACCTCGTTCGAATTACCATGGGATTCTACTTCGACGACAGTTCGAAGAAACATCCCAATGGCCAAGGCCATCGACGAAAGTATAAGTTCGACCTCGTTCGAACTACGACGGGATTCTACTTCGACGACAGTTCGAAGCAACATCCCAATGGACAAGGCCATCGACGAAAGTACAAGTTCAGCCTTGTTCGAACTACGACGGGATTCTACTTCGACGAGAGTTCGAAGCAACATCCCAATGGCCAAGGCCATCAACGAAAGTACAAATTCGACCTCGTTCGAACAACCATGGGATTGTACTTCGACGACAGTTCGAAGCAACATCCCAATGGCCAAGGCCATCGACGAAAGTATAAGTTTGACGTCGTTCGAACTACGATGGGATTCTACTTCGACGAGAGTTCAAAGCAAAATCCCAATGGCCAAGGCCATCGACGAAAGTATAAGTTCGACCTCATTCGAACTACGACGGGATTCTACTTCGATGACAGTTCAAAGCAACATCCCAATGGCCAAGGCCATTGACGAAAGTACAAGTTCGACCTCGTTCGAACTACGACGGGATTCTACTTCGACGACAGTTCGAAGCAACATCCCAATGGCCAAGGCCATCGACGAAAGTACAAGTTCGGCCTCGTTCGAACTACCATGGGATTCTACTTCGACGACAGTTCGAAGCAACATCCCAATGGCCAAGGTCATCGATGAAAGTATAAGTTTGACCTCGTTCGAACTACGACGGGATTCTACTTTGACGACAGTTCGAAGCAACATCCCAATGGCCAAGGCCATCGACGAAAGTACAAGTTCGGCCTCGTTCGAACTACAACGGGATTCTACTTCGACGACATTTCGAAGCAACATCCCAATGGCCAAGGTCATCGACGATAGTATAAGTTCGACCTCGTTCGAACTATGATGGGATTCTACTTCGACGATAGTTCGAAGCAACATCCCAATGGCCAAGTCCATTGACGAAAGTATAAGTTCGACCTTGTTCAAACTACGACGGGATTCTACTTCGACAATAGTTTGAAGCAACGTCCCAATGGCTAAGGCCATTGACGAAAACGTAAGTTCGACCTCGTTCGAACTACGATGGGATTCCACTTCGACGACAGGTCGAAACAACATCCCAATAGCCAAGGGCGTCAACGATATCATACGTGCGGTAAATGCAAGAAATAAATAAGCTGACAAAAGTAAATTTTACATTACAACAAAGTATCATTTACACTTGCCCCTACAAACGGGCCCAAGTACGACCCATGCAAAAATCCCTAAACAAACGCAAATACAAACTAAGACTACACATCATCACTAGCGGGGTAAGCGTCTTCATACCATGAATCTGAAGCAAGGTGATTCGCATCATCAGAGTTGATACCACCCCCGTCAGGTGTAAGGGGGTCGTACCCACATGATTCACGAGCTATAAGAGCTTCGGCGTGCACAGCCTGAACCTCCGCCTCAGCAGCCCTTCCCTCGACGTGAAAAGTCTTATAAACATCAAGCCAAGCCTCCGCGTGGACCCATAACTCATATAAACGATGGGGCACAACCGAATCGGCTGAGGCACGAGACGTAGAAGGCTAAGAACGTCGACTCGCATCCTCTGCCCTTAACGAGGCCATTTGTCGGTTTAGTGCAGTCAGCTCCGCCTCTAGCTCTTTGACACGCCCTTCGAGCCCTACAGCCCGACGACCAGAGGCTTCACTCTCCCCAATCAACTCTGACCTGGAAATGTAAAGGGCATCTTCCAAAGATACCGATTCAGAGATAGCTGTCGCCAGCTTATGAGCGCTAACATTCAGCTCGCCCTTAAGCCCTTCAATCTTCGTTGCCTTAGTACTCAACTCAGCAGTCAAGGCGGCCACCTTCGCTTGTAAGTCGGCATTCTCAGCCATCACCCCCGTGGTTAACTCGAGCTCGTCCTCTTTCACCTTAAGGGAGGTCTCCAACTCATTGTTACGGGTGACAACCTTCACGAACTCCTCGTCCCTCTCCCTCAACTCCTCTATTTTGCGCTCCAACTGGCCTTCCCGCTGCTTGAGCCCCTCACGAAACACCTGAAAGTCGGGGTCTTGATGATAAATGTCGGACATCGACCGATGCTTAGCACGATACTGCTGATACTTGGATGACATCTTCTCATAAATGCTCGTCTTTTTCTCTCTCGATGCTCTCTCTCAATCTCCAGGACGTGGTTCTGACAAAAAGGGAAGGGTAGAAGTTAAAAACAAAATACAGAATGACGATTACTGCATCAATCCAACGATAAAAAGAGAAGGAAAGGCACCTACCTGCAGGGCCATACCAGCGACCTATGAGATAACTCCATGTTGCTCATCGCCCCAAGCATCTCGCTTTCAGGAGCGGCACATAGAGGAGCTAGGGCTGATGCCACCTATTCGTTGTTCAACAGCAAGTTGTAGTTCCCCGGAATGACCACATGACAGTCAGATCCGTCCATCCTAACCTCCACATGGGTATGGCAACCTACAAATTCATTAACATCCTCTGGGTCAATATCTGAACCCGAGCTTCCACCCTCCACACGATGCCCTCCAATGTTAGACGATGTACCACCCTCAACAGAGCGCACTGAACCAGCTCCTGGATCAACTCCTTCCACTTGGGGAGATCTCCCCGACAAAATGGCATCGGCCATGAATACGGGCACAGGGGTTGTCCAGCCACGCCCTTCCCCAGTTCCAGCCTCCTCATTTTCCTTGACAACGGCTCATTCCCATTAGAATATTCATCCAAAGGATGTGAGGCCGGTACCGAAGAAGTCTCTTCCCTCACGGCCACAACTCGAGACGGATCTCCCAATTGAATAGGTTGAGGACGACCCTCCCGAACAGACTCGCTGAAGACAAACTGCGTATCTGCAGTAGCAACGGCTTGTCTAAAGGCGGGGACTGGCACCCTCCGCCTGGAAGCTCCTCGACCTGTCATCACAAAGGGTCGTACCATTAAGCAAGGCCGCATGGCCAACGAAGTACTAAGTAAGACATTTACCTGAGGAAACCTTAGGGCCATAACGCTGTATGAAGGCGGACCAAGTTCGAGTTTCTACTACATGAGGCAACAAGAGGGCTACCCAATCCTTGATACCCGCAATAAGGTAAGGTGGACGGCCCATAGCTGCAAAACGGCAAGCGAATAAACTTTATAGTGAATATAGAAGAAAGGGGAACATAACAAATGACGGCACTTACGAGTCCCGTTCCACCGCTATGGGAATCTGGCGGAGTCAGAAATGACTTGCTCGGTCTTCACAAAAAAGTACTTGTGTCAAAACTTACGGCTCGCCCGGTCAACCATTCCAACCACCAGCCCTTTCGTACCGCGAAGCCTCAAATGCACCATGGTACCCCTGAGGAAGTCAGGCGTGAACAGGTGCAAAAGGTGGTGGACAGAAACGCTACACTCCGCCAACTCTGCATACTTAGTCAATAGCAGAAGCACCTTGAGTGTGTATGGCGAAAGTTATGCTGGGCAAACTTGGTAAAATCTATAGAATTCTTCCGCTAAGGGGAAGAGAGGAAGGGTGTAGCCGATCATAAAAGGGTACCCATAGAAAGCACAATACGCAGGTCTGTGGACGTCTACGTGATCTCTCCCTGCTAGAACCATTTCTATATGAGCAGGAATGTCATACTTCATACGAAGGGCATCAATATGGACCCGCTCTATCTCAGAAAATACGGGGTTCGGGGTAAAAGGTGGATTTTTTAGGAAGTCACTCTGGGATAAGGGGTGCCTCGGTAGTAGCTCCTCCACCGTAGGAGGGCTATCACTCTCCTCTACCACCACATCTCTGTTGTCAGAAGGAGGCACCGTTGATGATGAGGCGACTTCAGGAACCTCTTCGCTAGAACAACGTCACCTCGGCATAATATCGTTTGAAGGAGTATCAACACAAAAGGAGGAAGGAAAAAGAAGTTTCAGGTGGTGAACGAAAGAAGAGCAGAAGGATAAGAGAACAAGTGAGAAAGAATGAAAGAGGTCTTCAAGAGAGGAAGCGCTAATGTTTTTCAAAAAATCAAATCCTTCACCTATTTATAGGATTGGGAGGCGCCAGAATTGAGGCAACTGGCTTCAAAGAAGCTCAAGAATCGAAGCACCAAGTCGTCAGTCCCCGCCTTGAAAACCTGCGTAATGATGACGCACGTAAAGCTGACATCACTTCCCAGAGAAGTGTATCACACGATGTTTTGCTGAGCATGATGACCACCTCCCATTAGCCACGACATAGCGCTCCCATAGGTCAAATTTCTCCAAAAGAATGCATGAAGTCTGCTCATCGAGGAAGTATCTGGTCGTAACCCCGACAAGCAGAGGGACTAACTGTATGGGTCCAAATTTGACCGACCACGACCCATAAAGAGTATGACAAACGACCGGATAACTCTGAACCGGTGTCCCGAGGGGGACGACCTTAAGGCAAAAGAAGAAACTGTACGACCCTTGTAGAAGTGTAAACCCATTGGGGGACATTAAGAATATTCCTTGTATTTTTATTTCTTACAATTCAGAAGGGTTTCTCTCTAGTATATAAGGGGGGGAAAAGGACCTTGTAAAAGGGGGACTCAGAAAAACTTACGAATCTTGAATGAAAAGAAAACTCACAACTCTCTTCTCTTTACCTATTATTATTCTAGAGTTATTATCTTCAGCTACGATTTACCCCTTCATCTTTGATTGATTTGTTCAAAAAAGTTTTAACATCTTTTGAGTCAAACAGAGACGTCTGAAGCTCGTAATCAGAAAGTAAGACCTTTATAAAAACTCGAAACCTGTTAAAAGATTACCCTTGGCAAAAGTATCATTTAAAATCACTTAAGCATCTTAAAAACCTCCGCTCACACCGAGGTTTTAAAGCCTTGAGAAAACAAAGTTGCATCGAGGCCGGGCTTGGTTCGAACCTCCGAAAAACGAATGCCCCATAACTACACTTGATTCTATGCTAAGGCATCAAAAACATTATCATAATAGAAATTATAAAAGGATGCTGGAAAAGTAAAGAAAAGATATTGCCAGAAAAGGGAAATTTCATATATATTCCAAAGTATGTTTACAAAGGCCCAATAAAAAGGGCCTCAAAATAAACAAAAATATATATATATACATGAGATAAAAAATTTTAAAAAAAGTACTACGACATCTACGCCTGGTCTTCACATGGGCCCCACTCATCGCTAGAAACGTCGGAACCCTCGAAGCCTTAGGCACCTTCAGGCTCGTAGAGCAACTTTGCCTCGGTCTTGAGCCTTTTTGCTTCCTCAATCTCAGTCGATAGGTCGAAACCTCGAGCGTGGATCTCTTCAAAGGTCTCTCTCCAGGACAGCCTCTTCACATATTCAGCCTTTGTCTTTACGCGGGTCTCATCTGCCTCCACATTAGCCTTGTACTAGGCCACCATTTCTTTGGCATCAGCGGAGGTTGTGTCCGGTTTGGGCTTTATTGCCTCATATTCTCTACCAAGGGTACCGTGCTTAGTTGTACTCGGAGATCATCATTCAGTTGAGACCATTTGTCAGCTTTGTCCTTCTCCACCCGGAGTTGGTTCTCAACTGATGCTAGCTCTGCCTTCGCGGTTTCCTTCTCCGAGGCCAGTATGTCCGTTCTACTTTTTCACTCTTCAGCCATGGCCTTGACCTCGTCCATCTCGGCTCAGAGCTGGTCGATCTTCTGGTAGACCTGCTAGGTTGTGTTGTTAGTCCCCACGACTAGCTCCTCGTTTTTAGCTTCAAAGGCCTTTACCTTTTCAACCAGGTCGGCATGTTCCTGCTTCACGGTCGAAGCTTCCTTCTGAGCCTTGTCCAGCTCGACCTAGAGGTCTTTGACGGCCCCGTCCTTTTGCTCACTAAGGAGCATGTACATGTCTTTTTTCCAGACCTGATCTTTGAGCTCGAACTCGAGCTGGTTGATTTCGGTATCGGAGGAAGCTCTCATGGTGAAGCACCGAGGCCTATAAAACAACGAAAATAGTAAGAGGCATCAAAACTTGAGCGGAATTCACAAGGGAGTATAAAAGGTAAGGTATTTCATGTCCTGCTCAATCTTCTTTAACATAGGATCATTGGAAATATCTATGCTTTCACAACTCTGGATAAAGGTTTATTAACACAGAACTTCCGTGTCTTAGTAAGGTATTTTCTATCAGCTTTACTTCTTAATCATTTCATGATTTTATTTGTCAATACATATCTTAGAGGACTTTTCCCTACTATATACAAGTGATCATTTTCCTGTAAAGCGCCCAAATCCTCCATTTGGGAGCCATTTGCCATGAGAATTGTACTTCCTCTTTTGCCAAACCTTTTCTCTGCATCCACCAAAATCTAATTAGATGCTCTAAAATTGTAATTCCTCTCTTATATTGTTATTCCTTGACAATGCATTGGAGAAAAATCGTTGATTTTCTTTTCTTCATATTAAAGAATGAATTGAAACGAATTTGTCGTAAGTATTGGTTAAATTTCAATGCTTCACAAGCTGAGTCCAGTAGACTAAGCCAATTTACTTAGGCTTACCTGCTATTGTTAGGAGACCTTCAACTGACTCAGGTAGATGTATTGGTTTTCCTGCAATTCCTCCTTCATTTGGCTTGTCATGTGGATGATGTCCATGTATTATAACCCTAGTGGGAAGTGTGTCTGACACTCTGGGACTTGTGGTAATTCGTGCAAAATTAGAGCACAAAACCCTTATAATTTATTGAAAGATGTTTCGGGGTTTCCTCACCAAGAATGCCATCATGTATTTTTTATCCTCCTTAAGTCATGCAAAACTAAAAAGCATACAGAAGCAACCCATAGTCAAAAACTAAATCTTAGTTGTCTAAGTGAGATTCAACTCATGAATTTAAATTGGAAATGCCCGTTTTCTGAACTGCAAATAGAAATCTGAATCATACAGTAGTTTTCACTTTTTCAGATCAAACTTTTAAAGAAGCATTTTTGGCTTTTTACGAAAGTTTTTCCACATTGATGAAATTATTTACGTTACTAAAAAGAAAAAAAGCGTGTCGACAACCCAAAATGTTTCAAGGTTTTTCAATTTCAAACTTAATAATGCCTACAGAAAACAAAAATGTTGCTTATTTGAGTAAAATTATATAAGGTCAAATATGAAGCAGGTAGAAAGTAGCTAAAAAAAATTCAAAACAACCAAGGGTTTATGTCCATCAAATTTCACCATTCTACGTTCCGTTATATTTTACATACTCTGCAAAGTTTCATAGTCACATTTATGGCATATATGATACGATCTTTGGTAAATTTTGATGCCAACTGTTCACTCTTTGATGTCAGCACATATATCTTACTCACAGGGTGAGGTATTAATAATGGAACAGTTCTAGGTGAAGCATAAGCTTACTATTTCCATCTTGGCTTTGTCCTTCATGATTTTGTCTCCTACTCACTGTACCCACCTGCAAGAGAATGAAGCAATCCAGACTCAAAAATTGCCCAATACAGATCAGGAAACATATGGGATCCCCTCTTCAGAAGGCACATGCAGGAATGGGAACTTGGGGAACTCTTTGATCTTTTCCGGCTACTGGAAAGTTTTCAAATGAATACACAAGCTCAAGACAGTTTAAGGTGGGGCAATCTGAACGGAGGTTGTTATTCAGTGAAGGTAGAATACAAGAAATTGTGTGCTAGCAATGAAATAATTGAGCTTTGGCCATGGAAGCTCATATGGAAGACAAAATTCCCCACAAAGTTCATGTGCTTCACCTGGATAGCTCTTAAAGTTGCTATTTTAACTCAAGACAACATATGTAGAAGGAATTTCCAGCTGGTGAATAGATGTTACATGTGTTTAGACAACTCAGAATCTATAAACCATTTGCTATTGCACTGCAGAGTGGCTGCAGATTTGTGTCACATGTTTCTTTCAATTTTTGGCATAAGTTGGACAATACCACAAGGCATAGAAGAAGCAGTTGAAAGTTGGAGTCAATGGAAAGTCGGTAGAACCATCAAGAAGATCTGGCAGATGATCCCAGCATGTATATTTTGGTGTATTTGGGCAGAAAGGAATCGCAGATGCTTTGATGGAATATCAACTCCCAACAGCTAACTGAAAGCAAAGTGCCTTAGGAATCTATATAGCTGGAGCAACCTTTCCTCTGTAAATGATTTAATTCCATTTCTAGATTTTATTAGCTCTCTGTCTTTCGTTTGATTGCCAACTTTAGGCTTTTGGCGCTTCTGGTTAGCTCCCTGGTCAGAACTATATTTTTGTGTAAATGGAGCTAACCAACCTCTTTGTAATGATTTGCATCTTCTTGATGCCAGCAATATAACACCTTACTTCATAAAAAAAAAAAAAAAGAAATTGATCGGCTGGTAAAATTTGGATAACGTTACTGATGTTACTAGTGAATAAGAGTTTGGAAGCCTTTCATTTGCTTGACTATGCTTCTTGCTTTGTTTCGGTAGTGCCCGCTATTACAAGAATTTGCAACTTCTGTATTTTAGATTTTACTGTTGTATCGGCAACGGGACGTTGTCAAACCTTTCTAGGAATATCTTTTCCCCTGTTTTTTTGGCTCAAGGATATCAAAAAAGGGTGACATTTGTTTGGTTTCTTTACCATCGATGATACAAGATGATGGATAAAAAGTATTTGTCCTCTCCTTTACTGTGGTAGACGTACATTTATTATTTGGTATGACAAGTCATTCTCATGGAGAACTTTTTCCTGAAAGATGTTTGTCACAAGTTCGAGACCCGCGCCATACGAACTAATCATGGTATTTAAGTGGAGAAGGGTAGGGGAGGGTGGAGGCATTATCCCCGAGTTTCAGAGGCCGCGGTTGGTCCTAAAGGTTCGACCCAGAAGGATCTCTCAGTCATCAAAAAAAAAAAAAGGATCAAACCAGGTTCAATTACTTAGTTTAATGCCATAGATTTTGCTAGTTTATTGCAAAGGATTACCTCACTTTTCAGGTCACTGAGCAGCTCTGATATGAGTGGTATCTCTTCCCTTTCCATTCCTTTCAGATGCTGATTACATCATGTCACAAGACCATGATGTGAGTATGAATAGAGAGATAACTAACATAAGAGCTAATCTGATGAGCTGTCATCCAACTGGAAAATGCCATTATTAGCTCAGTGTTACTGATGCTCAGATCTTCAAGCATAGGGCACGAAACCTTAATAACTAGCTTGTCACTGGGAATATTATGATGTTCAAGACTAGCAACTAAAAGCTACCACAGTACCTGAAGAAAATTGGAGAGGATTATCTTTCCATCTGCGTTAAGTGGCTGCAGCAGTTGCTTGAAATGATGATGGCTGATTCGAACAACCTGATAAAACCTCTTACTTCTCACGGTGAAAGGCTGGGGCATATTAAAGATAACACCTACTTCCCCGAACAATCCTGGGGATTCCAACTTTGACAGGAACTGTTCAGCAGAAAGGAGAAACTATTTTAAGAAAACAACTCTCTGATTAATTGGAGATTTTCATACTATGATAAATGTTGGCTTAATCGACCAGTGAATGGTATAACGTAAGTAAAGGTTGTCTGCTTCGAGTTAGCATCACTTTTCGATAACATTTATGATTGAACATGCAATCTATTACCAACAATGGTTAGGTTACATAACTGTCATATGTTTTAAGTTAATACAAGAATCGACAGTATCTGCTCACATATCATTCATTAATGGTTTGTTATGATGTTTCTTGATTTGTTCAGTAGATAGTAAATGACATTTCAGATTGTTGGATGCAGCTGAAAAGGTACGATGAGAAAGTTACAATCCAGTCGCACTTAGCTTTGCAGTTTCTAATTTAATAGATGTGAAGTCCATGTCAACTGATCATTAATCTAGAGATTATAGTCAAATGATCTCTCAACATTATATGCTTTTCACCCTCTCTTGGTTAACTTAAGAATTATTCTTTTATAGCCTCTAGCACAAAGCTTTTGCACCAGGTTTTTTCTCTGTTGGTCATGGGCATGTCGTTGATCTATTTCATTACTTCTGAGTCAAAGAGTCTGCTTATCTCAATGCACGGTATTAGTTCAAGTGTCAAACAGCTTTGGTGAGTAAAGCTATTTTTGTGATTTGTCTGTTATACCCATATTTTTAGCTATCAGGCTTTACATAAGAAAAGTAGCATTTGTATTGTGATAATTCACTTCCTCAAGCTGAAAATTTCTCCTAGATCCAGCTTGATATGTAGTTTAAATCCTATAGGCACTGTCCTCACTTTTATAAGATAGTTTCCACCAGCTTTCAAGATCTTTATGCCAAATTTTTTATGTGATTGATGTTCATATATCCTACTTAAGCTTCTTGTCATGTTTAATCTCTGAAGTTTGTTTAAACTAATATAGAGGTTCTGTAGTCTCTTGTTAATAAAAATACAGATAAATGTAAGAAATGTGATTGGTTTGAATTTGACAATATGAGAAAGTATACTTATTAGAATAGATTAGATCGTTCTCTCAGACTATTTCTAGCAACCAAACGATACTCATCTTCTGTCCTCTTTTTATAGAATAATTGAAATCAGTATGCACCGTGGACTTTCTGCCCCTGTGTCTCCAGGCACTTGGATATAAATTATCCTTATTCTTTCTCTTCTTCATTCTTTAAAGTTAGCTAACTTCTACTTTGTCTAGCAATGACTAGGACGGCAAAGAAAAATTAGGAGCAGCATCAAACAATGTGAGAATGGGATAACTAACCTGTTCCATTCCATTCTTGTATGTAACCACTTCCTGCAGTTTTCAACCACTTACCAGTTAACTGTGTAGGAGTAGTAAGAGCAAAGGCTGAGGGGACTGGTACATACCACAGCTCCAGAGACAACAATATAGAAATCTGTTGGTATATCATTTTGAATAACAATGTCAACTTTTGGTGGAAAGTATTCTGCTTTTATCTCGGAAACCTGTAAGATCAAAAGATAAAGGACATAGCTTAGTTATGTGGAGCTGTATGGGTTAAAAATTCTGCTTTTAGTAGGCAGGTAAGAGAATGCATCACCAACTGGACTAAGAAATCTTCAGAAACCCCTTTTAAAAGGTAGGTATTTTCAAGTGTTGTATGGAAAAGATATTGCGCAATGCTACATCTTATTGCTTTGGGCAAGTCTCCAATTACTTCCTCTTGCTGTAGTTCTGCAGTCCTGAATTTGAGAGTCAAATGTGCCAGAACTTGCTCTTTTATGCCTTCTGGAAGTATATTCTTGCTTGCATATCTCACTGTCTTATTGATGGCGTCCCGCTGCAATTAAAAACTGATTATCATATTGTTCTAAACATGCTCTCTTCACTGAGACTTGAAATGTGGATAGCATTACTGTAGTCTCATTTTTCTTTATGGTATCATTACCATTGCGAAAGTTCGAGCAATGCCATGGACAATAAGATTGGTCATGTTGCCAATTAAGTAAGCAGTGAGGCCAATGTTGAAAAACATGTAGAAGATGGAGAAAATCTTCTCTCCTGTATTATGTGCACGAAGATCACCGTAGCCAACCGTGGTGAGGGTAGCAACAGACCAATACATGGAATATGTGTATCCTAGAGAGATACTTCTTTCTTGGAAATTAGTAACATTTGATCCAATCCAGGTATTCTCTGCAGTATGATAATGAGTTGCTAGCCAGTAATATAAACAGCCAACGGAATGCACAGCGAATAAGGTCATCTATGACAGAATTACAGCCACAAGATCAGGTAAAGTTGGCGTAATGGATATATAGTTTGAAAAGAAAAGTGCTTACACAAATTAGTTTACAGAATCTTGTCCAGAAGTAGCTGAACCGAATGTCCTTCTCTAGCCTGGAAGAATGAAAGAGATTAACATTGAGATGGAATTGATGGGATTCATATTGGAACTTGAGATTGGAATTCAATTACAGGACTTTTGGAAATGATCATGTTTGAGTATTAATGTCAACTCAATACCTTGAGAAGAATTTATTAACACGCCGTAGTCGCCAAAGTCTGAGCAAGTTTAGGAAGCCAAAAACATCTTCTCCTTGCTTCTTCCCGTCAAAGATCCGGAATATGGTTTGAAATGGTACGGTTGATGCAACATCCATTGGGAACCCTAGATGAATGACATACCTTTCGAAATAAAAATAATTACAAATATTCAGTCGAGGTACCCCAGTTGGTCCAGATACCATCGTCATAACAAAAAGAAAAACTCTTGTGTAACCTTCATTGGCATGCAAAAAGTAAAAGATCCCAAATGTAATTCCAATTTCGTTTTCTTTGAGTCTTTGAGTTTTTCTTTCATGTAGTATGCCAAGAAACTACACTCCTACATGTGGCAGTCCTCTTCGAATTGAATACGAACATTTAATCCGCTAGATACGAGCAATATGTGTTTAAATTTACCTTGTATATACTAACAATGTACAGAATTTCGGACACTATCCATGTACTCTAACTTGTAGTAGGTAAACTTATTTTTTAGGTCACTAATCTCAGTTTTTAAGAGAGGTTATAGCTTGTTTGGATTGTTGTTACATGTTCATTATGTATGGTATTGTATTGTACTGCATTGTACTGTATTATTTGGTGAATACAACGTTTTGATAAATTGTATCGTTTGTCATCGTTTCATGATGTCACACACCAACAATATGAAGAATAAACTTGCAACATTACTAAAAAAAAATAGAATAAAGAGTAGAATTATTATAAAAAGTAGGGTAAAGGCCATGTTTTTCACACTAGTGAAAAAGCCAAACAAATATGGTCTTTTTTTTCCACAGCTTTGGGATTTACATCAGACTCTCCTACTCTACGAATGAGATTTTTCACTTGGAACAACTTCAATTCTTCTAATTTCTATATATATGTTGCTCCGATTTATATATGTTGGGAGATCTGGAAAGCTAGATGTGAAGCTAGATTTGGAAGAGGATTTCCTGGTGAGGAAATTCTTTTTCATCTGAAAATCCATTTAAAGAAGATTGGTGCTCCAATTGACTTAAAATGGAACTGGCATACCTTATGTAATGCTCTAGAGAGCGCCAGACCTATGTTAACTATTGTACCAGTTAGTTGGGAAAAAGCTCCACTTAATTGGTTAAAAGTTACGTAATACAGATGGTAGCAGGAATGTTATTCCATGGGAATTAGCTCAATGGGTGGAGGAGATTAAACAAGGTCTACAAACCCATCATTTCAACATTCAACACTGCTTTAGAGAAGCAAACACTGTTGCGAGCAGATGTTCTAGCAAAAACTTATTAGATGGTACTACTGCCTTGTCTTGTTTGATGAATGGAAAGACCTCCCTAAGAAGGCCAGAGGATGCTCCAGAATGGATCAAAATCAAATTCCTAATTTCAGAATTAGGAAAAAGCACAAGAATGGAACTTCGTCAAGCTATGTTTTTACACATCGATAATAGGGAGTTGTGTTCCCTCATTTTCTGGAAGCTTAACTGTTTATTCCTAGTCAATCCGACACTAGGATCAACTTATTTATTTGGTGATCAATATGGGAATGACATTACATCATGTAATTTTTTTGCTAACTTTACGGTTAGGAATACCTAACTTACTTGTTGCAGAAGGAGAGGTAAGGTTTTATGTCCCCGTCTCCATGTATTTCCTTTTTGGATTCTAATGTCAGCCTAAACCCCTCGAGATGGTGAGATTAATAAAAAAATATGAAGGGCAAGATGAAAGGAAAAAAACAAGGCAACGTTGCCACCACATCAAATCTGTCGTTCTATAAAGTGGTATTTTTTGTCGTTACTTAACGACGGATTTAACGATACGATACAATAAAATTTAAGTAACAATCAAAACAAACATTTTATCTGAAGTAAAAATACAATATGTAACAACCATTCAAACAAGTTGTTAACGTTGTTTAAAATTATCTTATATATAGCTGACCGGATAATCTTTTATAATGTTAGCATATAGACATTAAACTATTCTTTCATGTACAAACGATCTATAATCGGAAATTCAAAGAATTAATAATATATAAAGCACCTGAAAGCAATTTTCTTATGATCATCAACGAGT
This sequence comes from Nicotiana sylvestris, assembly GCF_000393655.2. NCBI lineage: Eukaryota > Viridiplantae > Streptophyta > Magnoliopsida > Solanales > Solanaceae > Nicotiana > Nicotiana sylvestris. The sequence goes on along the minus strand of NC_091064.1, from coordinate 150,697,921 downwards.
AAATAAGTGGATTTGTCCGAGTAAGCGACAAAGAAAGTGAGAAGAATGTCATTGGCGAAGGAGGCATCGACCACTATATCAAGAGGCAAAAGGCCTTCAACGGCTACCTTCTTGAATGCCAACTCGAAAGGGGATGACCATCCTGAGTATGCTACCAATACCACCCAAAATGTTTGCCATATTCTGTAATATTATATTCACCATATATTAAAATTAAGGAAAACAAGGAAATGATCTTGCTCTTTCAATTTGTCTTTTTGATCACGAGACTCGACTGTATTTGCAATATTTGTACCCTATGATTCAAATTTTAAGGTTTTTAGCTTTGAGCTCGTATATTTTTTAAGTTATTTGTTCATATGTTGAATTTTTACGCATAAATTTATGTTCCGTATCGAAATTATCAAGTTCAGATGAACCCGATACCAAAGGGCTGATCCGCCCCTAACAACCAAGACATCATCGTCCTCTTGAGGTTTTATTGACAAAGATTATACGTGGTTTCTAACGAAAATATTTGATTGTAAACCCAGTTACTTATTGTATATTTACTTAAGATCGTTATAGGAACTCATAAGCTTTAAATTTTGAATCCGCCTCTGTTTGGAGCTAACACGAACTCTAAGGGCTAATCCCCATAAATATATTTGTCAGTACTCTCTTTGTTTCTTCCTGGGGATCTATTAGTTAAACTTTGCTAAACCTATATGCATATCTACATGCAACTAGCATTAAGACAAAAAAATAACACCATTTTATGAAAATGAAAACAAACATGAGCACACATATGCATACACAACTATATATATGGGAAAAAGGGCAGTCCGGTGTACAAAATATTCCACGTTTACATAAGATCTAGGGAAGGGTCGCACCCAGTGGCGAAGCCCCATGGTGATAAGGGTGGTCAACTAATTATCCTTCGTCGAAAAATTGCACTGTGTATATAGGTAAAATATTACCTTTTAGAAGTATATAACACATATTGAACACCCTTTGTCGGAAATTTTTTCCAATTCTTTTAAATTTGAACACTACCCTTGGGAAAATCCTCTAGCTTCGCCACTGGCCGCACCCCAAGGGAATGTGATGTAGGTAGTCTACCCTAATGCAAACATCAGTAGCTGATTCCACGGCTCGAAGCCGCGACTATACGGGAAGATAAGGAAAATAAAAACTGAGTTAATTATAAATTATTCGCTGATAGAAAAATAAGTGAAATGAAAGAATGGCGTATAAGAGAGAGTATAGTTATCTGTATCTACGATCATAAGGAGCAATAATAAATCTTTTCAGCTTGACAGAGCCTTCACCCATGACTCTGCCAAAAGCTGGCAAGAGGCTACTTGAAACTGAGGCTATATTATTTCTCATTTCTTCAATAGACGGCTGCCTGAAAAAAGACGGCGCCGGGGACCTTCTCATCGGAAGTGTCACCGGCGATCTCGACATCTTGGTGAAGAAATTTGGTGGAGTTTTCTTGGCAATTAGTTTGTTGTTTAGGGAAGGTAATTACTCATTAGAGTATATTATGATACATAACTTATGTACGGTCCCAAGTGGAGAGAAGTGGGTTCAACTGAACCCACTTCGTCAAAAAATAATACTGTGTATATATATAAATTATGGCTAAAGCAAGATAAATTTTGTATAGAAATTATTTTTTAACCCGCTTATACGGCTTATACCACTTATGTTAGTTATGGACTTCTCCGACTGAACCCGCTTTCACAAAATCCTGGGTCCGCCACTATACATAAGAGTATAAGGGTAATTGGTATTATCATATTTTATATTATACTTCGTACTCTAGTGCATTATTTATTTGTTAACTTGTTAATCATATTGTTGGGACAAGGAGTTCATGTTCTTCGAAGAGTTGAATAATTCTAACAAAATACAAATAAAGATTGGAAATCTCCACGAGCTTTTAAATCTAGGTAATGATATGCAAGCTTTTATCCTTAACATATATTAGTACATACACATAGGACTCTTTTCTTCTATTATATGGATGTACGCGGATTAATAACTCCATATATATATATATATATACTAGGTCTAGCGGTATATATATTTTTTATTTTACATTATGACTGTTATGAAATAAAAGCAATTTAGTAAAGCATGAACAAGAAATAAAAGCAATTTAGTAAAGTATGAACAAGAAATAAAAGCAACTTAGTAAAACATGAACAAGAATAGAGATAGAGAGAAGGAAGAGATTTTCTTCTTCAATTGTGTGTATTTTCCTATCTATTACAAAACCTTTATATAGGCATGAAAAGTGAAGCAAATATGTCATGGAATATGTCATTGAACATAGAAAATATGTCATTGAATATGTCATTAACCATTTGAGAGAAAGATCATGGAGGAAGAGTAGACATCCACCATATTTTGATTTTTATCATAACACTCCCCCTTGGATGTCCATAAATAATGTGCCTCGTTAAAACCTTATTAGGAAAAAACCCTATGGGAAAAAAAATCCTAATGAAGGAAAAAGAGTACACATATTAGAAATACGCCTTTTGGTTGCCTCGTTAAAAACCTTGCAAGGAAAACCCAATGGGACAAAACCTTGTAAGGGAAAAAGAGTACAACGCGTATTAACTCCCCCTGATGAGATCATCAGTTCACATCGTTGAGCCTTCGTATCCCAATCTTGTACACTAGTTTCTTGAAGGTTGACGCCGGTAGATATTTGGTGAACAAATCAGCCATATTATCACTTGAACGGATCCGTTGCACATTAATATCACCATTCTTTTGAAGATCATGTGTGAACAATAATTTAGGTGAAATGTGCTTTGTCCTAACTCCTTTATGAATCCTCCCTTTAATTGGGTTATGCATGTTGTATTTTCTTCATACAAAACTGTGGGTAGTTTATCACACTTCAAACCACATTTGTCTCGAATAAGATGTATAGTAGACCTCAACCATACACATTCTCGACCTGCTTCATGAATAGCAATTATCTCAGCATGATTAGAAGAAGTAGCCACGATTGATTGCTTAGTCGATCGCCAAGATATGACAGTGCCACACATGTAAACATATAACATGTTTGAGATCAAGCCTTGTGTGTGTCAGATAAATACTCCACATCGACATAACCAACAAAATCGGTATTGCAATCATTGCCATAAAATAAGCCCACATCGGTAATCCCCCTTAGATAAAGCAATATGTGCTTGATTTTATTCCAATTTCTCCTTGAGCGGAGCTATATCTTGTTAAGACATTAACTGAAAAAGTTATGTCATGCCTTGTAGTGTTAGCAAGATATATTAGCGCACCAATTGCATTAAGATATGGTACTTTAGGACCAAGAAGCTCTTCATTATTTTCATGAGGTCGAAGTGGATCTTTATTTATATCGAGTAATCTCACAACCATCGGGGTACTTAATGGATGTGCTTTATCCACATAGAAGCTCTTTAAAATCTTTTTAGTGTATGCTGATTGAAGGACAAAAATTCTATCTTTCATATATTCAATTTGTAGACCAAGACAAAATTTTGTCTTTCCAAGATCTTTCATTTCAAATTCTTTCTTTAAACAGTCTACTGCTTTAGGAAGCTCTCCGGGAGTTCTAATGATATTTGAATCATCAACATACATGGCGATTAAATTCAAATCCATATCCTTTTATAAGGACACAAGGACAAATTGAATTATTCTTATACCTTTCTTTCAACAAGTACTCTCTCGGATGATTTACCACATGCGCCCTGATTGTTTCAATCCGTATAAGGATTTTTGAAGCTTTATTTAATAAATTTCTTGGAAACCTTAATATGCTCCAAGACAATTTAAATCTTTCAATGTTATCCACTATACGCATATCAAGTTTTTCATATATTGCCAGATTAAAACCTGAAGTGACTATATCCACTATAAGAGAACATGTCTCCATATATTCAATGTGAGGATATTTACTAATTTTCTTGTGCCACAAGTCGTCTTTATGTCTATCGACTTGAACCTTTCGCACAAGAACACATTTATACCTCAATTGACTTTATACTTTCAGGTGTTGGACTATCCGTCCAACTTCACATTTTTCAAGTGAAGTCAATTTCATTGCGTATTTTTTATTTGGCCAATCTTTTATCCGTCCAAATTTTATGACAGATTTGATCTCAAGATCCTCGTCAATATTAATCATATTGAGCGCTACATTATATTAACAATATCGTCGACAATCATTTTATGTCGGTTCCATCATTACCCAATAAAGACATAACTTATTGAGATCTCTTTATTTCATTATTTTCAGGTACCTGAGCCTCTCCCATGAGGTCTTATGAAGTGTTATGTCATGGTGCCCTTTTAGGGCACTTGCCTTCTTATTATGACCATTTTGAATATTTGCCCCTCTCCTTCTTCAAGGAGTTTTATCTTTGGAACCGATTGGTCTGTTACACTTCATGTGTGCCATAGACTCTGTCCCTCATGGACTTTATTCTATTTGGAGCATTAGCAGCTGAAATATGACATTTAGCTTTGGGTCAGCAAATGCGTCTGGCAATAATTTGTAAATGAATATCACTTGAACTTCAAGTTTATATTTTCTTGTACGAGGATCTATATGTATTCATAATAATTCATTTCACGTATCACTTTCTCAGCTGCCCATTTTCTCCCCCTAATGTTGGGATCACCAACACATTTCCCAACCATCTTTGGGAACTCATCTTTGTGCATTTTGGTGGCATAATTAAATCATATAGCACATCCATATTTCTATATAGAAATTATTTGGTTCCTGACCCTGAACCGATTGTGATAGGGAGAAATTTTTATAACTTGGCTAGATGCGTACAAGTGCTGCTGTATATTAAATAATAAATCTCATACCAAATTTTGTTTTTGGAAGTTTTGTTCTCATAACCAATGATTTAGCTATAATTGGAGGCATACAATTTCTGCTAAACCAACTTGGATTTAAACCAGTATTATTAAGATAAATCATCATAATTTATATTCTGGAATTGTGCTCTAATAATTTGAGCAAGCAATCTTGCAAAAACCAAACTACAAGTTGATAACAAATGCACATGTGACCATAAAATATGTGCATCTATTAAAATCATATAATAGTAAACGGTCCACATGGCAGGTGACTGGGCCCATATATATATCACCTTTTATTCCTTCTAGAAATCAAAGGATTCAATCCCAACCTTTAACTGGTATATCATGAGAATAAGCAGCACAAGAGAATTCTTGAAGAATCTTCTATTCTTCAATATATGTCAATGTAATTCTTAATTAATTTTTCGCATCATAATTGAACCGAGATGACCAACCGGTCATGCCAATTAATATTTGTTTTAGTAAACCTCTAGTTTACTGGTGGCATATGATTCCAACATCATGCTTATATTTGTGTAGTACAAATAGAAAGAAGACCGGGTAACCTTTCATATTTACCCGGTATGATTATAGAAATATGAAGATATTCAATCTTCCTTTCATTTATAGTCTCAATATGCCAATCACTTTGACTTATATATTTGAAACTCAAAAAGTTTCTTTTGAGACTTTACAATATCAATGTCATGAATAAGTTTATTCATCCGGGTAGTAACAAATTAGTTTTTCCGGAGTTCTTAACAACTTTTGTACTACAAGATCTTTTATCATACCATTCATATGGTAAATGTCTCCTTCACGGAGAAAATTATATCATAATAAATTGTCATGGTCAAAATCATCATAAGCAAAATCATTTCTTGCTTTAACTTTGCCTTTAATAACTTTTATAAGGCATGACAAAATAATATTTGGCATATCACATGTACGCGACCAATGACATATTCATGTAACCACACAATAATATTTATTCTCTTTATTTTACTCAAACCTCCCTTAGAGGTGAGTTGTGTGGTATTCATATAATCATGAATTGCATGTCTTTATTCATTGCTTTTATCACATATTGCCACATTCAACTTTAGGAATGGGTTTGCATTCTCAATGCTTATCACAAGTCACATTCTCTTCAAGGAATGGATCATAATCAGCGACGTGCTTTATTATTTTCATACCAATTTGATGGTAAGCATTACCTTCATATTTTGAAGGACTATTTTGAGAACCCTTATTGTTCTCCTTTTATAATCATAGTGATGATTATTATTATTTTGATATTTGGAATGCCCACGTTCATTGTTCAACCACCTGTCTTCATTGAAACTTATTATGCACTGTTATCACATTCACTTCAAGAATGGAGCAAATCAAGTGGGACAATTTTTATGCCTTTTCATGAAAAATATATTATTTTTCTTTAGTCATCATTATATCATCAATATGGTACATTGTGACTCAAACTCAATGTCTTACCAATATAAAGACATGTTAGGCCATAATAAATTGGGACTCAAACCCAACTCTTATCATTATGGAGCATCAGGACTTGATCCCGATGTCTTAATCAATAGCATAATAGGCTAAAAAATATTGAGATTCATTCTCAAGCCTTAATTTCAATCACATGCCAAGAAAGTTGTACACAGCTAATTTGCAACTTAGCAAATCAAATTTGCTTTCTTAAATAAGTGTACAAATCTCAAATCAGCGTAAAACTTTATTAATTATTTGTAGCATCTATATGAAATACAATTGTTTGTAGTCAGAATATTTCTTCTAAATTTTATTAGAGTTTCAAAGAATCATAAAATCATTGTCTTAATATTTATTGAGTCTCTCTCAAAAATATTGTTGTTTTCGGGGTATACCCTACCTATTGGATTTGATTAAACGCCATGACTTTCCTTCACTCAATTCAACTAAGCAATTAGTGAATAAATTTATCAAAAATACACCATATAGGTAACAACACATATATAGTACTAATACATAAATTCAGTATTTATATTACCTGAAAAGTGACATTATAGGTAACAACTTACCAGTTGTAGCTTGTGCATCATTCATATAAAATACTTAAAAATGGTAAGTTAGTAGCAAACATCAAGTAGGTTATGGATACTCAAAAATACCTCTTCTAGTAATCATACTAATCATTGTTTGCTTTCAAATGATACGACCATAAATTATGAAGTATACTTTCTCAATAGCTGGTTTGTTTTCCAAACTTCAAAGAAGTAATTAATCAACCTAGATAAAGATGTGAAGTATTTCTTGTTTTCTTCAAGATGATTTATGCTTTTAATCAGTATGACCAATTTTATTTTTATATTTTATTCCTTTTTGTTTTGGTACTATATGCAAGTGTAAAAATCCAAAAGGAAAAAAAATATTCATCCAAGTAAAAGAAAATGTTAAAAGCGGCAGGACAGATTGAAAATAGTTAACACATAAATATGCATAAGACAATTTATATAAAATATCCTTGGTTACCATGACATGCATCATATCAACAATTAACTGCTACTATGATTTTAACATATAGAACTTCGAAAATTTTATTCCATTCATGTGATATAAAAGGTGTAATGTTAATATGTGCTTATGCAATACAGGTGTAGTACAAAGTTGTGTGCATATGAGATTTTAAAGGAATGACAAGTATAAGATAATCATACCTTCTTACATTTCATTATTTACCATATGTAGTTTCTCTTTACATTTAACAATGTGATGATATGTATGGCTTCTAATTGTAATTTTTCTGGATGTAGGAAATTTTTTTGTAGATATATAAATACAATTGGTTAGAGACTTGTGCTGATAACGTGTTATGTCACATAATGACATATTCAATGACATATTTTCTATGTTCAATGACATATTCCATGACATATTTGCTTCACTTTTCATGCCTATATAAAGGTTTTGTAATAGATAGGAAAATACACACAATTGAAGAAGAAAATCTCTTCCTTCTCTCTATCTCTATTCTTGTTCATGTTTTACTAAGTTGCTTTTATTTCTTGTTCATACTTTACTAAATTGCTTTAGGAATGTGATAAGCATTGAGAATGCAAACCCATTCCTAAAGTTGAATGTGGCAATATGTGATAAAAGCAATGAATAAAGACATGTAATTCATGAATACCACACAACTCACCTCTAAGGGAGGTTTGAGTAAAATAAAGAGAATAAATATTATTGTGTGGTTATACGAATATGTCATTGGTCGCGTATATGTGATATGCCAAATATTATTTTGTCATGCCTTATAAAAGTTATTAAAGGCAAAGTTAAAGCAAGAAATGATTTTGCTTATGATGATTTTGACCATGACAATTTATTATGATATAATTTTCTCCGTGAAGGAGATATTTACCATATGAATGGTATGATAAAAGATCTTGTAGTACAAAAGTTGTTAAGAACTCCGGAAAAACTAATTTATATATATATATATATATATATATATCACTATTTTAAAAGTAGGAAGCTCAAAACTAAAAAGTTGAAAGACCAAAAAACCCTTTTAGTAATATATATTTAAATATTAAAATTACAATTCAAAAGAACAAATTTATGAAAAGTCATGATTCAATCTGAAAAGATACAAGAGAAAGATGTGTCTGGTTGCCAAAGGCAAGAGCCGTTTGGAGAAGGCTTGACATTTACAAGGGCTACCCATTGAGAACTTCCAATGAATTTGAGAACAGAAAAAAAAAATATTTGAAGTCAAATGGCTTGCTCCCTTCACATCAAAATAAATAGAGACAGTGATGATTCTAACGGAATTTAAAGTAATTTTTGCAAGAGTCTGTTTCCTTTGACTGAATACAATTTATCAACTTTCATTAGCAAATTGCCGATAAAAAATTTCTATCAACCACTATTTGAGATTCTTAAGTATTATCATTTTAAATATCAGACTGTAATAAAAGCGGTGAATGAAAAGAAGGGATTAACCGATAGAAAAGCAATCCCGTCATTACTTCTTCCACACTGTTTGGCAAGAAACCTATTTTCAAACAATAATTGATGTAAAGGTTCTCTTTTCTTACTCAAGTTTTTAGTTACTTATTGATTTTTAATTTGAGAGGTATGCCATATTTACCTTCTCTTCAATTCAAATATAGTTATAATGGATGTTTATTTTTATTATAGTGATTGTTATTTATATCTAAGTATCTTTGTTAAGTAAAAAATATCCAATTGATATTTTACTTGGAATGTCTCCTAAATTTTTTTTAACGAAATGTAGTGAAAAAGGAAACACAAACAGACACAAATGAAATACATTAGTATTGTAGTATAATTCAATTCAATATTTTTTTTTACTCAATTGTCAGTCAAAATTAAAATTGCATAGGGGTAGTTCCTACTTTTAAATTTGGCGATCCAAAATTATCTCTTCACTCGAAGAAAAATCTTAATCTTTCTGATTTCTACTTACTAATTACGTTTTTCTTAATTTCTTTTACTGCTGAATGCTTTTTCCTCCAAATACTTGGCTTGACTCTTTTATATAGAACTAATTTTAGGGTACGTGCGTTGCACGTGTATATTACGCCGTGTTGTATATATTTAAAAAAAAACTACATAAGTATTATTAAAGCATGCGTATGAAGTATATATAATTATTGAAGGCTAAAAAATGCAAGATCAATTAGCAAATGCAAACTCAATATTAAGTGTTATGCTATCACAACTTGTTAAATATCATTTACTATGTTATAAAAGGGTTAAAACAAAGTAATTAGCTTGAAATTTTTGTTTTCATTAAATATTTAACCTTAATTTAATATCATGACTAAAAGCTAATATGAAAAAATATGAAATGAAATATAACATCGAAAAATTATTAGCACTCCATCAAGTGTCAACAAATGTTAGAGTCCATCAAATGTCTTATTTATTTTATTTTCTTTAAAATGACACCAGGTAGCCGCTTGTAGTACCTATATAAAATATATCTAGTTTTGATAGCTACCTAAAGTTTAGCAAGCTTTGGCAAATTTCATATTGAATCTTTCTCTTCTTCAGACCTATCGGATCTGTAATTTTCGACTGCCATAACCTAATTTTATATCCGAAAGTCTGAAATTTTAACTATCAAATCAAAATTTCGAACCGAAAAGTCTAGAAATAAAAATGTTATAATAAATCCTCTCATGTTTGAAACATGAAAATATGAATAACCTTAATTAGTGTGTGTAGCTCGAACTAACGTGTTTGTTTAAATTTTTTTAAAGAATTTTTTGTCGTTTCTTTTAAAAAAAATAAAATTGCTTCCATAGTTTTCAATGAAAGGTACCTTTTCTACTCTGAAAACACTTAAAATTTTTGCCAATTACTTTTAATTACCCCAAAAAGAGTTCTGGAGTGATTTTGCTAGTTAGCACGTAATGTCTTAAGAGGTTGTTGTATTCGGAAGTCTCAAAGAAGACTATCAATATAAGGTCTGAAATCTTGATCCAAAAAATCAAAGAAATTAAAACCATCCATCGAAACTGAATGCCATGAGTAATTAGAAAAGATTGTTTTAATATGTAGCACCTCAACTAATAGTTATTATAGGGAAATATTAAGAGATATAGAGAGAGGGAAAAAAAATCGGCAAAAATAAAGTGTGATGCGTGTTGAGTTGTCCCACATCGGAGGGATTTGAGGTTCTTGGTCTCCTTATATGGCTTGGGCAATCCTCATCTCATAAGCTAGCTTTTGGGGTTGAGTTAGGCCCAAGGTCCATTCTTATCATGGTATCAAAGCCAGACTTATCCCAATTATTGTTACTGATGTTGAGCCTCTATTTATGTTGTCCACGCTCCAGAGGTCTGGGCGGGGGGGGGGGGGGTCTTCATAAGCTAGCTTTTGGGGTTGAGTTAGGCCCAAAGTCCATTCTTATCAATACGAACGAATCACTTATCCCATTTGTTCCCACTATTGAAAAACGAGATGTAACCTCAAAAATAAACATGATATATTGTTACCAACAGATCCTATTGCAAATTATACTTAGTACAACAAAGAAGAATATGATTATAGGGGTAAAGTTTCTTTCACTGGTAAATACTTTTTTACAATGATAATCAAGATTCTTTCGCCTTTAGTATCTCACCAATTTTTCTTTTCAACAATCTTGAGTATAATTTTATTTTCTATTTTCGCTGTCGTTTTATTATTTTACCTCATATATACATGTATTTGAAAAATCTAGAAAAATAAACAATTTCACCCCTTTTAAACTATTTTCTTCACAAATGTCGGCAGACAACAAATGTTGAAACTTTCAGTTTCCCTTATTTCATGTTCTTTTCATTATTTCAAAATTTTTGTAGTTGCTTCTTCCTTAATTACTTTCAGAATACCACTGAATTAAGGAGCGACATAACATTAACATAAACTTTGATGATGTGGTAATACGAAACCTCATATTGATTTTCACAAATTAGATAATTTAGCAAAACACATTTTAATTATGAAAAATGCTATTTATGCCAATATAATCACTAATTAATAGATGAATAACATAATGTAGCATGGCGACAGAGACTAAAAATAGATAAAAGATATTTATAAGAAATTATATCAATTAGAGAGACTTACTGCTCTATAATTCTTCTTGCTATATAGAATAATTTTCGACCGATCACTTTCAAATAAACACACATAAAGATAAAATTAGCTATTTAAAATTCTTATTGATGATCCAAATAAAGTTTCATGAAAGAAACAATAAGATATTCTATCTACCTAAACAATGAACATAACCCGATAACATGCAAGAAAAGCATAAAAAAAAGGACATGAAATTGTCAAGAATTCTTTTTCTCTATATACACGCTGGCTACAATCGAGCCTTAGAGACATCAGTTTGGCATTAAAGTCTAATAGAAAATAATCATCTAGTTCCACTAAAGAACACAATTAGTTTGTTTTCAAGACACAATATATTATCAGACGACAATTCTGAAATCATATGCAAAAGCTCAACAACAAAAAAACCAAAACAAATTAAATATACATTAAAAAGAGAAGATTTGAGAAATGATGAAGTACCTACACGGAAGGCGAATAGGAATCTATATCTATATTATCTATATTATATTAAAAGGAGAGTAGTGAAGCATGTGGTTAAGCCAAGTGACAGGCTAAAAAGAAACCACTTGGCAATTTAAAGACAACATTAAAAATTTGAATCATAAATGAAAACATAATTAATGGAAGTAGTTAATGAATCTTATACTTAATCTAAATAGATCTTAGACAAATTTAATCTATATATCTACATTTAAATTTATATTTATAAGTATATTTATATCTATATTGATTCACCGATAGATTTTTTTTTTATTAGCTAGAGATATTGGAGGTAAAAATTAATTAAAAATTCTAATCGAAAAAATAAAAAAAACATAGAAAGACGTAATTGAGATAACCTACGACTATTTATACATTAGAGTAAGTTAAAATATAAAATAAAATTAAAATTTACTTAAGTTATTAAAGATATATTGAGTTTAAAAATTAAATAAATTCAAGCAGCAAAATAAGATCTTAAATAAAGTATATAAATTATTTATAAGGTAAGAAAAAACTTAAATAATCAGTAAAAAAATATTTTAAAAATAAGAATAATAAAGTCATATTAATATTGATAAATCGGGCAAACGAATATTTTATACGTAAATATTACTACAACATTCAGATATAATGTGTTCAAACAATTAAGAAAATATTTTTTTATTAATATTTGAATTGAGTACAGTAAGTTTAAGTTTGAAAGTATAACATAATTCTTTAAAAATGTAGTCAAATATAGAAAATAGAATAATAAAACTTATTTGAATTTGAGAAAGTTTTTTAATTTTTATCTATATTATATTAGAATGAATGTAGTAGAAATAAATATTAAATTCAAACAAGCTAATAAAAATCCACATGACAATGTAATAATATTAGGTATTTAATAATATAATATCAAAAATAAATAATAAATAGAGAAAAAATAAAAATTCAGATTTTTTATCATAGAGAAGAAGGGTAAAACTTATTTAAATTTGAGATGGGAAAGTTTTTTATATTATGATAAGAAAATTCATAATATGGATAAGTCCACGTAACTCAAGTCTAATGGATAAAATCAAAAACTAAAAATATTGAATAATAGAAATAAATTAGAGATAATATGAGATATTTATAAATCATAAGTTTAAAAAATAAAATAAATTAAATATACAATGCTTAAAATCTTATTAAAATTTAAATAATTTAAAATTTTCGAGCAATATTTTTAAAACAAAATAAATATTTATTTTATGATTAGAAATTATATATTTATCTATATTATATTAAAGAATAGTAGATTATAATGATATTAAAAAAAATTATAAGTCAATGAAAAGCCACATAAAACGTAATAAGACTATATAATTGTCACGACCCGAATTTCCCACCATCGGGTGTCGTGATGGCGCCTACTATCGGAGCTAGGCAAACCAAATATTTAAAACACCTTTCCTGCTTTCTTTCAAACAATATAATAAACGAGACAAAATTTAAGCGGAAGACTTTAAATCTAAAGCAACTGAAAACCAAAAGTGTGGAAGTTTAATACACATCACTACCCAAGGTCTGGTGTCACTAGCTCACGGACTACTACAGAATACTACAAACAATGTCTGAAAGGAAATACATCATGTTTGTCTGATACAAGATGAACAAACGAAAAACATGGAAAGGGACTTCGGCCTGCGAACGCCAGCTAGGCTACCTCGAGAGTCCCTGGACTGAAGACAGCTCCCAGAAATCCTACTGCTGTGGTCCGTAAGCTGCTCCCTGATCTGTGCACAAAAATTTGCACATAGTGTAGCATCAGCACAACCGACCCCATGTGCTGGTAAGTGCCTGGCCTAACCCCGGCGAAGTAGTGACGAGGCTAGACAGTACCTACCACATTTAACCTATACAGATATATATACAACAAGTGCAAGAAAACAATAACAAGATAATACAAAGTAAAACTAGGAGGGGACATGCTATCGGGGAGTAACAGATAAAAATGAAATATCGGAAATAAGCAGAAGAGACTTCGGTTCCCATGATATATATATATATATATATATATATATATATATATATATATATATATAAGTGGACGGCGTGCCACACGATCCCATAATATCATATATAAGTGGACGGCGTGCCACACGATCTCATAATATCATATATAAGTGGACGGCGTGCCACACGATCCCATAATATCATATATAAGTGGACGGCGTGCCACACGATCCCATAATATCATATGTAAGTGGACGGCGTGCCACACGATCCCATAATATCATATGTAAGTGGACGACATGCCACATGATCCCATAATATCATATGTAAGTGGACGGCGTGCCACACGATCCCATAATATCATATATAAGTGGACGGCGTGCCACACGATCCCATAATATAGTTCATAATATCTGACTTCATATAGTAGACCCCTTCAGGGGAGAATAACAACTCAATACCTTTAACCCGGCAAGGGTACAGCTAACAGCCCAAAATATCCCGACAAGGGAGAATATATATATCAGTCTACACATCCCGGCAAGGGAGTATTCACAACACATTCTCCTTTTTAAATCCATTCTTCCTCAACTAACACATTCATGTTCGAGCTAACGCTCCAAAAGTACACCAATCGCAATTTTACCTCAACCGTTCATATTATGTGAAACTCATCAAATAAACAAGGAGCTTGTGTCACATTATTCGAATTAAAAGCAATCAAGACTCACGGTCATGCTAGACTCCGGTGCATAGATAACCGTCACCATGCCTATACGCCGTACTCCACATTAGCAAGTAGCAAATATCATCGTAATCCTATTCCCTCAAGCCAAAGTTAGAACAAACACTTACCTCGAATGCTCCAAACTCAACTCACGCTTCTAGTATAGCTTTACCTCTTGATTCCACCACCAATCAGCTCGAATCTAGTCATAAGTTACTTAATCACATTAATAATTACTAAATGAATCATTCCCAATGCATGAAAAATAGATTTTTCAAGGTTTTTCCCAAAAAGGTCAAAAATACCCCCGGACCCACGTGGTCGAAACTCGAGGTTCGGACCAAAACCCGGTTACCCATTCCCCCATGAATCCCAATATATGATTTGTTTTTAAATCGGACCCCAAATTGAGGTCCAACTTCTCAATTTGTAGAAAACCTAGGTTCTACCCAAAACACCCAATTTTTCCCATGAAAATCTTTGATTTGAAGTTGAAATTATGTTAAAAGATGTTAAGGAATAAAGAAATTAAGTTAGAAATCACTTACCAATCGTTTTGGAGAAAAAAAGTTGTTTGGAAAATCGCCTCTTAGGTTTTGGGTTTTTGAAAAGTGAAAAATCACTGAGATTTTCCGAACTTGTATACCTTTCTGAGGACCTGGCGCGGACCGCACAAAAATGTGTTGCGGCCGCGCCGAGTGGGAGAAAAGTGGGGCTTCTCTGAACCCTTCCAGCGCGGACCGCACTGTTTTGGTGCGCGAACCCTCAGACTCAGCCACGCGGACCGCACAAAAATGCATTGCGGCCGTACGGCTCCAGCGCGGACCGCGCGGAAATGACCGCGGCCGCGCTGGTGTCTGCAACACCTGAACTTGCATTTTCTTAAGTCCAAGACCTCCCGGTCCCCATTCAAAACTCACCCGAGCCCTCGGGGCTCCAAAACAAACATGCACATAACCTGAAAAACATCTTACGGACTTACTCGTGCGATCAAATCGCCAAAATAACATCATATACATAGGATCAAGCCTCAAACACATGATTTTCTTTCTTCAACTTTCATAACTCAAACTCTCCATTTTTAGTCCGAAACACGTCATATGACGTCCGTTTTTAGCCAAACTTTACAGATAGTGCTTAACACATATTTAAGACTTGTACCGGGCGTCGGAACCAAAATACGAGCCCGATACCTATATTTTCTAACCCCTTTTTCATTTCAAATTTTCATATCAAATTTCAGAAAAACAATTTCTTTCAAAAATTCATTTCTCGGGCTTGGGACCTCAGAATTTGATTCCGGGCACACGCCCAAGCCCTATATTTTTCTACGGACCCTCCGGGACCGTCGAATCACAGGTCCGGGTCCGTTTACCCAAAATGTTGATCGAAGTCAACATTATGCATATTAATACCAAAATTCATCAAATGTTTCACATAATTCACATATTCTAACATCAAAACTTTCCGGCTATGCGCACGCCAATCGAGGCAACTAAAAGCGAGGTTTTCAATGCCTCGAAAACGCGGAACAAGGAAGAAGGTGATGACCCTTCGGGTCGTCACATTCTCCACCTCTAAAACAACCGTTCATCCTCAAACGGACAAAGAAAGAAGTACCTGAGTCGGGAAATAAATGAGGATAACGGCTCCGCATATCGGACTCGGACTCCCAGGTCGATGCCTCAGGAGGCTGACCTCTCCACTGAACATGCACCAAAGGAAAACTCTTCGACCTCAGCTGTCGAACCTGCCGGTCTAGAATAGCCACCGGCTCCTCCTCATATGACAGATCCTTGTCCAATTGGATAGTGCTGAAATCCAACACATGCGACGGATCTCCGCGATACTTCCGGAGCATAGATACATGAAACACGGGATGCACAGCTGACAAGATAGGTGGCAAGGAAAGTCTATAAGCCACCTCTCCCACACGATCAAGAATCTAAAATGGACCGATGAACCTAGGGCTGAGCTTGCCCTTTTTCCCAAATCTCATCACGCCCTTCATAGGCGATACACGGAGCAATACCCGCTCACCAACCATGAAAGCAACATCTCTGACCTTGCGGTCTACATAACTCTTCTGTCTGGACTGAGCTGTATGACGTCTATCCTGAATAATCCTGACCTTGTCCAAGGCTTCCTGAACCAGATCCGTACCCAATAATCGAGCCTCTCCCGGCTCAAACCATCCAACTGGAGACCGACATCGCCTACCATACAATGCCTCATACAGAGCCATCTGAATGCTGGACTGATAGCTGTTGTTGTAGGCGAACTCTGCTAAAGGCAAAAACTAGTCCCACGAGCCTCCAAAATCAATGACACAGGCTCGGAGCATGTCCTCAAGAATCTGAATAGTCCTCTCGGACTGACCGTCCGTCTGGGATGAAATGTTGTACTCAACTCAACCTCGGGGCCCAACTCTCGCTGAACCGCTCTCCAAAAATGCGAGGTAAACTTCGTACCCCGATCCGAAATGATAAACAGCGGCACCTCATGAAGGCAAACAATCTCCCTGATATAAATCTCGGCTAACCTTTCGGACAAATAGGTGGCTGCAACAGGAACAAAATGCGCTGACTTGGTCAGCCTATCAACAATGACCCAAACTGCATCAAAATTTTTCCGAGTCATCGGAAGTCCAGTAACGAAATCCATCGTAATCCTCTCCCACTTCCACTCGGGAAGTGCAATCCTCTGAAATAAACCACCGGGTCTTTGATGCTCGTACTTAACCTGCTGACAATTCAAACACTGATCCACATGCACCACGATGTCTTTCTTCATCTTACGCCACCAATAGTGCTGCCTCAGATCCTGATACATCTTCGCGGCGCCCGGGTGAATAGAATACCGAGAACTGTGGGCCTCCGCTAAGATCAACTCTCGAATCCCATCAACATTGGGCACACAAACTCGCCCCTGCAATCTCAATACACCATCATCATCTAAGGTTACTTTCTTGGCACCTCCACGCTGCACCGTGTCTCTCAAGACACACAAATGGGGATCCTCAAACTGCCGCTCGCGGATACGCTCTAATAGTGAGGAACGAGCAACCGTGCAAGCTAACACTCTGCTAGGCTCAGAAATATCCAACCTCACAAGACGATTGGCCAAGGCCTGAACATCCAAAGCAAGCGATCTCTGGCTGACTGGAATATAAGCAAGACTACCCATGCTGGCGGACTTCCTGCTCAATGCATCGGCCACCACATTGGCCTTCCCCGGGTGGTATAAGATAGTAACATCATAATCCTTTAGCAACTCTAACCACCTCCTCTGCCTCAAATTCAACTCTTTCTGCTTGAACAGATACTGAAGACTCTTGTGATCAGTGTAAACCTCACACGTCACGCCATATAAGTAATGCCTCCAGATCTTCAAGGCATGAACAATGGATGCCAACTCGAGATCATGAACCAGATAATTCTTCTCGTGGATCTTCAACTGCCTCGAAGCATAAGCAATGACCTTGCCTTCTTGCATCAACACTGCACCAAGCCCAATACGAGACGCATCACAATAGACCGTATATGGCCCTGAACCTGTGGGCAAAACCAATACTGGTGCCGTAGTCAGAGCCGTCTTGAGCTTCTGAAAGCTCGCCTCACACTCGTCCGACCACCTGAACTGGACACCCTTCTGGGTCAATCTGGTCATAGGGGCTGCAATGGATGAAAACCCCTCCACGAACCGACGGTAGTAACCTGCTAACCCCAGGAAACTCCGAATATCCGCAGCTGAAGCTGGTCGAGGACAGTTCTTGACTGCCTCTATCTTCTTCGGGTCTACCTGAATACCTGCTGCTGATACGACATGACCCAGGAATGCGACCGAACTCAACCAAAACTCGCACTTTGAGAACTTAGCATACAACTGACTATCCTTTAGGGTCTGAAGGACCACTCTGAGGTGCTGCTCATGCTCCTCCTGACTGCGGGAGTATATAAGAATATCGTCAATGAAGACTATCACGAACAAGTCCAAATAAGGTCTGAACACTCGGTTCATCAACTCCATGAACGCTGCTGGGGCATTAGTCAATCCAAATGACATGACCAAAAACTCATAGTGCCCATACCGAGTGCGAAATGCTGTCTTAGGGACATCAGACGCCCTAATCCTCAGCTGGTGGTAGCCAGATCTCAAATCTATCTTTGAAAACACCCTCGCACCCTGAAGCTGGTCGAATAAATCGTCGATCCTCGGCAGTGGATACTTATTCTTAATTGTAACCTTGTTCAATTGCCGGTAATCGATGCACATTCTCATCGAACCATCCTTTTTCTTAACAAACAACACCGGCGCACCCCAAGGTGAAACACTGGGTCTAATGAAACCTTTCTCAAGCAAATCCTGCAGCTGTTCCTTTAACTCTTTCAACTCCGGCGGGGCCATACGATATGACGGGATAAAAATGGGCTGAGTGCCCGTGGCCAAATCAATACAAAAGTCGATATCCCTGTCGGGCGGCATACCCGGCAAGTCTGAAGGGAAAACCTCAGGAAACTCCCGAACAACGGGCACAGAATCAATAGAAGGGGCCTCCGTGCTAGAATCGCGAACATACGCCAAGTAGGACAAACATCCCTTCTCGACCATACGCCAAGCTTTCACATACGAGATAACACTGCGGGTACAATGACCAGAAGTCCCTCTCCACTCTAAACGGGGTAAATCCGGTAAGGCTAAGGTTACGGTCTTGGCATGGTAATCCAAGATAGCATGGTACGGGGATAACCAATCCATCCCCAATATAACATCGAAGTCGACCATGTCCAAAAGCAACAAATCAACACGGGTCTCAAGACCCCCAAACACTACGATACAAGAACGATGAACTTGGTCGACCACAATAGAATCACCCACCGGTGTTGACACATAAACAGGAATACTCAACGAGTCACTAGGCATAACCAAATAGGGTGCAAAATAGGACGACACATATGAATACGTAGATCCGGGATCAAATAGCACAGAAGCATCCCTATCACAGACCAGAATAGTACCTGTAATCACAGCATCTGATGACTCAACCTCTAGCCTGGCTGGCAAAGCATAACAACGGGGCTGGGACCCACCTCCCTGAATCATATTCCTGGGATGATCTGCTGCTGGCTGACCCCTACCTCTAGTGGTCTGAGCTCTACCTCTAAGACCTCTACCTCCACCTCTATGTCCTATACCCCCACCTCTAGCCGGCTGGGCAGGAGGTGGGGCAACTGGTGCCTAGATCATCGGGCGAGAACCCTGCTGCTACGAGCTACTGGAAGCTCGAGGGCAATATCTGGCAATGTGACTCACATCGCCGCAAGTATAACAAGCCCTCGGCTGCTGAGAAAAACAAAGTGGTGGTGCACTGATAGGTGCTGATGGTGAACTGAAGAGCTGCTGGTTAGAATACTGCGGCTGAGAACCACGACCACCTGGTGTACCATGAGAAGCCTGGAGAGCTGACTGAAAGGGCCTCGAAGGATGGCCTCTACCATAAGAATCCCTACCTCCAGACGAGGTACCACTGAATCTACCAGAATGACGGGGCCTCTTATCAGACCCATGACCACCTCCCTGAGTAAGTGCCATCTCTATCCGGCGGGCACCATCTGCCGCCTCCTGAAATGAAATCTCACTACCGGCACTCATGGCCATCTGAACACGGATCGGCTGGGCCAACCCATCAATAAACCTCAGCACCCTCTCTCTATCGGTGGGGAGTATCACAATGGCATGACGAGCAAGATAAATGAACCGGGTCTCATACTGGGTGACCGTCATAGGACCCTACTGGAGACGTTCAAACTGCCTGCGAAGAGCATCTCGCTGAGTAACTGGAAGAAACTTCCCCAGAAATAACTCTGAAAACTGATCCCAGGTCAATGATGGCAACCCTGCTGGCCTGGCTAAACAGAAATCCCTCCACCAAGTCTTGGCGGATCCTGCCAGGCAAAAAGTGGCAAAGTCGACCCCATTGGTCTCTACAATGCCCATAGTCCGTAGAACCTCATGACAGCTGAAAATGAAATCATGAGCATCCTCTGAGGGAGTGCCACTATATGTGGTTGTGAAGAGCTTGGTGAAACGATCAAGCCTCCACAAAGCATCCGCGGACATAGTCGCACCATCGCTGGACTGAGCCGCAATACCTGGCTGGGCTGTCACAGCTGGCTGAACTGCTGGAACCTGAGCCTGAGGAGCTACCGTCTCTGGAGTACGAGTATCGGGAGTCTGAACTCCTCCCACAGCCTGAGATGTGGCTGGAGCTACGGAATGCAAACCCGCTCTAGAAATGCCCTCCATAAAGCCTACCAGTCGGACCAAAGCGTCCTGAACCACTGGAGTGGCTATGAAACCCTCTGGGACCTGAGCTGGGCCCACTGGAAAAGCTGGGGCCGGAACCTCCTCCTCAACATTGACCTGAGGCTCCGTCGCTGGAAATGCTGCTCGGGGCTGAGATCTGCCCCGGCCTCGGCCTCTGGCACGGCCTCGCCCTCTGCCCCTAATAGGGGTTGCTGCTGGGGGCTCAGGCTGTTGTGCGGTAGAAGAGGAAGCACGTGTCCTCGCCATTTGCGAAAGAACAGAGTGGAAAGACAATCAGTACTTAAGAACCAGAATCGCACGACAAGAATGAACAAGGTAAAGTTTTCCTAACTCAGTAGCATCTGCGGGATAAATACAGACGTCTCCGTACCGATCCCTCAGACTCTACTGAGCTTGTCCGTGAGTTGTGAGACCTAAGTAACCTAGTGCTCTGATACCAACTTGTCACGACTCGGATTTCCCACCATCGGGTGTCGTGATGGCGCCTACTATCGGAGCTAGGCAAGCCAAATATTTAAAACACCTTTCTTGCTTTCTTTCAAACAATATAATAAACGAGACAAAATTTAAGCGGAAGACTTTAAATCTAAAGAAACTGAAAACCAAAAGTGTGGAAGTTTAATACACATCACTACCCAAGGTCTGGTGTCACTAGCTCACGGACTACTACAGAATACTACAAACAATGTCTGAAAGGAAATACATCATGTTTGTCTGATACAAGATGAACAAACGAAAAACATGGAAAGGGACTTCGGCCTGCGAACGCCAGCTAGCTACCTCGAGAGTCCCTGGACTGAAGACAACTCCCAGAAATCCTACTGCTGTGGTCCGTAAGCTGCTCCCTGATCTGTGCACAAAAATTTGCACATAGTGTAGCATCAGCACAACCGACCCCATGTGTTGGTAAGTGTCTGGCCTAACCCCGGCGAAGTAGTGACGAGGCTAGATAGTACCTACCACATTAAACCTATACAGATATATATACAACAAGTGCAAGAAAATAATAACAAGATAATACAAAGTAAAATTAGGAGGGGACATGCTATCGGGGAGTAACAGATAAAAATGAAATATCGGAAATAAGCAGAAGAGACTCTGGTTCCCATGATATATATATATATATATATATATATATATATATATATATATATATATATATATATATATATATATATATATATATATATATATATAAGTGGACGGTGTGCCACACAATCCAATAATATCATATATAAGTGGACGGCATGCCACACGATCCCATAATATCATATATAAGTGGACGGCGTGCCACACGATCCCATAATATCATATTTAAGTGGACGGCGTGCCACACGATCCCATAATATCATATATAAGTGGACGGCGCCACACGATCCCATAATATCATATATAAGTGGACGGCGTGCCACACGATCCCATAATATCATATATAAGTGGACGGCGTGCCACACGATCCCATAATATCATATGTAAGTGGACCGCGTGCCACACGATCCCATAATATCATATGTAAGTGGAAGGCGTGCTACACGATCCCATAATATCATATGTAAATGGACGGCGTGCCACACGATCCCATAATATCATATATAAGTGGACGACGTGCCACACGATCCCATAATATAGTTCATAATATCTGACTTCATATAGTAGACCCCTTCAGGGGAGAATAACAACTCAATACCTTTAACCCGGCAAGGGTACAGCTAACAGCCCAAAATATCCCGACAAGGGAGAATATATATATATCAGTCTACACATCCCGGCAAGGGAGTATTCACAACACATTCTCCTTTTTAAATCCATTCTTCCTCAACTAACACATTCATGTTCGAGCTAACGCTCCAAAAGTACACCAATCGCAATTTTACCTCAACCGTTCATATTATGTGAAACTCATCAAATAAACAAGGAGCTTGTGTCACATTATTCGAATTAAAAGCAATCAAGACTCACGGTCATGCTAGACTCCGGTGCATAGATAACCGTCACCATGCCTATACACCGTACTCCACATTAGCAAGTAGCAAATATCATCCTAATCCTATTCCCTCAAGCCAAAGTTAGAACAAACACTTACCTCGAATGCTCCAAACTCAACTCACGCTTCTAGTATAGCTTTACCTCTTGATTCCACCACCAATCCGCTCGAATCTAGTCATAAGTTACTTAATCACATTAATAATTACTAAATGAATCATCCCCAATGCATGAAAATAGATTTTTCAAGGTTTTTCCCAAAAAGGTCAAAAATACCCCCGGACCCACGTGGTCGAAACTCGAGGTTCGGACCAAAACCCGGTTACCCATTCCCCCATGAATCCCAATATATGATTTGTTTTTAAATCGGACCCCAAATTGAGGTCCAACTTCTCAATTTGTAGAAAACCTAGGTTCTACCCAAAACACCCAATTTTCCCCATGAAAATCTTTGATTTGAAGTTGAAATTATGTTAAAAGATGTTAAGGAATAAAGAAATTAAGTTAGAAATCACTTACCAATCGTTTTGGAGAAGAAAAGTTGTTTGGAAAATCGCCTCTTAGGTTTTGGGTTTTTGAAAAGTGAAAAATGACTGAGATTTTCCGAACTTGTATACCTTTCTGAGGACCTGGCGCGGACCGCACAAAAATGTGTTGCGGCCGCGCCGAGTGGGAGAAAAGTGGGGCTTCTCTGAACACTTCCAGCGCGGACCGCACTGTTTTGGTGCGCGGCCGCGCTGGTTAACCTGAAACCCTAACCCTCAGACTCAGCCACGCGGACCGCACAAAAATGCATCGCGGCCGCACGGCTCCAGCGCGGACCGCGCGGAAATGACCGCGGCCGTGCTGGTGTCTGCAACACCTGAACCTGCATTTTCTTAAGTCCAAGACCTCCTGGGCCCCATTCAAAACTCACCCGAGCCCTCGGGGCTCCAAACCAAACATGCACACAACCTTAAAAACATCTTACGGACTTACTCGTGCGATCAAATTGCCAAAATAACATCCTATACATAGGATCAAGCCTCAAACACATGATTTTCTTTCTTCAACTTTCATAACTCAAACTCTCCATTTTTAGTCCGAAACACGTCATATGATGTCCGTTTTTAAGCCAAACTTTACAGATAGTGCTTAACACATATTTAAGACTTGTACCGGGCGTCGGAACCAAAATACGAGCCCAATACCTATATTTTCTAACCCCTTTTTCATTTCAAATTTTCATATCAAATTTCAGAAAAACAATTTCTTTCAAAAATTCATTTCTCGGGCTTGGGACCTCAGAATTTGATTTCGAGCACACGCCCAAGCCCCATATTTTTCTACGGACCCTCCGGGACCGTCGAATCACAGGTCCGGGTCCGTTTACCCAAAATGTTGACCGAAGTCAACATTATGCATATTAATATCAAAATTCATCAAATGTTACACATAATTCACATATTCTAACATAAAAACTTTCCGGCTACGCGCTCGAACTGTGCACGCCAATCGAGGCAACTAAAAGTAAGGTTTTCAAGGCCTTGGGAGCACGGAACAAGGAAGAATTTCGGTGATGGCCCTTTGGGTCGTCACAATAATAGATTAAAAATTAGCAAAATTATTAAAAAGATTATTATTAGAAATGAAAGGTAAAGGCTATTTGAATTTGAAATTAGAAATTTGTTAAAACTACGATTAGAATATCCAAACTATGGATAATATCACGAAATTGAAGTCTTATTTATGAAAAAATATTAAAATAGAAAATAAATTTCTAATATAGGTAATTTTACTAATAAAAATTAAAGATTAAATTTGTATTAAATCTAAAAAAGAAAGAAAATTTACGTAAGAAATAAAATGATAATGAAAATATTACTACAACATTAACATATAATGTGTTCAAACAACAAAGAAAATATTTTTTTATGATTAATATCTGAATTGAGTGCAGTTAGTTTAAGTTTGAATATATAGTATAATATTTTAAAAATGCGGTCCAATTTAGAAAATAGAATGATAAGAATTATTTGAATTTGAGATGAGATTTTTTTATTTCATAAGTTTTTATTTTTTAAAATATTATGTAAAGTAATAAAATGACAATAAACATATTACTACATATATATAATATGTTCAAACAATTAAGAAATTATTTATCTATGATTAAAATAAAATTTAATAATATAAATAACTTTCTAATATAGGTAATTTTACTAATGAAAATTAAAAATTAAATTTGTATCTTAAAGTTAAAAAAACAATAACTGCATCTAATACAAAAATAGTTATAAGAGAACTCAATATATTTGTAACATAATCATCAAATATATGTATTAATATTGTAGACTAATTCAATTTTACAATTTAAAATAAAATATAATATTATTCTGGTTAAAGGTAAAAAATTAATATAAAAATAATTAAACTTTATAGTAGGGAAGAGAATGTAGTAAAACAATAGAGATAGTGTGAGTATACTTATACATTAAATTAATTTAAAAATAAATAAATTAAAAAATTTAATTATATTTAAAAATATTACAATAAGTTTAAATGATTAAAAAAAATTGAATGCATAAAAATATACCAAATTTCAAGAATAAAATATTTATAGTTATTAAAGACTATTAAAAGAATAATAAGAAAGATATTAATTAAGATAATAAAAAATTATATGATAGTAAAATAATTTTAAATAATAAATAATACAATAACTATAAGAAAAAATAAAAAAAAGAATTTGCATAAAAATAATGTGATGAATAAGACATATTTAACTTTTAGATAAAAACAAAGTGATAGTAAGAAGTTTGTTAAAATAATATGATCTAATGTGCTCAAACAAGACAGATCGCAACATGATATGTTTAGTATTCTTTGATACTGACAGCAAAACGAAGTGCAAGTACTAAAATCAAGTAGTTAGGTTGCTACAAATAAAAAACAAAATAGGTTGTGCACTACGAGATTTGAACAATAATTTCATATCCTACTTCATAATTAATATCTAATGTTATATAATTTTTATTTGAGAGGTTTATATTTTAAGGTTATTTGCACATGATTCAAATAACCAACATCACAGTTTAACATGATTTGTGTCCGCGCATCGCGGGGGTACTAATACTAGTTTTATATTAAAAGGAGAGTAGTATGCATTGTGGTTAAGCCAAGTGGCAAGCTTAAATGAAGCTACTTGGCAATTTTAAGACAACATTAACAATTAGAAATTATAAATGGAAACATAATTAATGAAAGTAGTTGAATGAATCTTATACATAATCTAAATAGATTTTAGACAAATCTCTCTCTCTCTCTCTCTCTATATATATATATATATACTGTGCTAATAAAATATTATAATTATTAATACAATAATAATAATAATAATAATAATAATAATAATAATAATAAATAGATATTATAATAAAACATAATAAGAAACAAAAAAAGTTATACGATGAATATTTATTTTTCTTTAATTTCATATAGGTTTAATTAATAACATAATGTATTAAGAAGTAGGATGACAGTTGTAACTATATTAATGTGAAATTAATATATTAAAAGATAAATCATAATTTAAAATAATTAATATTCTTGAATACTGATGATCATGCTTGTGCGGGTTTTAACATTTATATTTATAGTATGTTGAAAGGAGGATGTGACGACCCAACCCGTCATCATGTGAGTTACCGCCCCGTTTCCCCCATTTTATGCTTCTTCATGTTTCGTTGTCGGTATTCGGTGTGTTAGAATTAAATCGGATTGGTTTTGATAGGAAATGAGACACTTAGTCTCTTTAAGGAAGGCTTGTTTTGGAAAAGTCAACCAGGTGTTGAATATTGAGTTAGAGGGCTCGGATGTGATTTCCGGTGATTCAGTTAGCTTCGGGGGATGATATGTGGCTTAGGAGTGTGATCGGAATTGATTTTGGAGGTCCGAAGTAGAATTAAGCTTGAATTGGAGAAGTTAGTATTTTGGTGATTTCCGGTTGATAGGTAAGATTTTAATCCGAGAGTCGGAATGGAATTCCGAGAGTTGCAGTGGCTTCGTTAGGTGATTTTGGATGCGTGTGCAAAATTTCAGATCATTCGGAGGTGTTTTGGTCGGGTTTTTTATCAAATGCGTGTTTTAGAAGTTTTAAAAGAACTTAGGCTTGAATTCGGTGTAATTCGATGATTTTAGTGTTAGTCGAGGTATTTTGATGATTGGAGAAAGTTTGGATGATGTTTTAAGATATGATGGTACGTTTGGTTGAGGACCCGGGGGGCTTGAACCAAATTGTAAGAAATTAGGGCTTGAAATTGAAATTCTAAATTTGGGATTTGAGGGGGCCATTTGTGGTCCGATTTGAGAGATTTTTGTATGTATAGGCTCGTGGCGAGATAAGGAACCCGATGACGTAAAAATTTCTGAGTTTTGAGACAAGGGCCCGGGGCTCGGGTTTTTTCCAACTTCGTGATTCTTGATATTTTTCGATTGTTTTCGATTGGGTATTGTTCCCTTAGCATATTGTGATGTATTCGCTCTGATTTTGGTTAGATTCGACGCGCGTGAAGGCCGATTTGAGGGGCAAAGGCATCGCGAGCTAGAGAGTTAGCCAGTTCGAGGTGAGTAATGGTTATAAATGATGTTCTGAGGGTTTGAAACCCCAGATTTGGACAATGTTGTGCTATGTTGAGAAGAGACACACGCTGTATGATGAGCGTGGGGTCTGTTACTACTGGGGGTTTGGACTCGGTCCATCCCGTTTGATGACTCTACTATACTTTTGACTAAGACTTAATTAATATCATTATATTATGGGTTAGTTGCCATGTTTGGGGCCTTGTGCCGATCTGTAGAACCCTTAGGGGGCATTTGTATTAGTTGACCTCACTTTTCTTGTCAAAATCATACCCTCAGCCATGTTCTTAACTGATAAACATAATATGAACCAGCTTAGAAATTGTTAAATCCTAATGAGAGTAACGTGTGGGTTGAGAACCCCGTCTTATCTTAGTGTACCCGAGAGGCCAAGTCTATATTGACTGAGAGGGGTCGAGAACCCCATTGTGAGGGTATTTGATATGCTATGGATCGGGCTGCACGCCGCAGCAGTATATATATTTATGCGGATCGGACTGCACGCCGCAGTAGTATATTATATGGATCGGACTGCACGACACAGTAGTATATTATATGGGTCGGACTGCACGCCGCAGTAGTTTAGCGCTTGGACTGAAGGAGCTCCTCCGGAGTTTGCACACCCCTAGTGAGCGCAGTCGACTATTCTTGGATCGGGCTGCACGCCGCATTAGTATATATATGAATCAGGCTACACGCCGCAACAGTATATATATTTATGCGGATCGGGATGCACATCGCAGCAGTATATATATATATATATATATATATATATATATATATATATATATATATATATATAGATCGGGTTGCGCGCCGCAACAATATACTATATGGATCAGGCTGCACGCCGCAGCAGTACAAATATGAATTCGGTTATCGTGAGGAGTAAATGAAATGAATACTGGTTTAAAGGACTTTTAACTGACTTCTTCATTCAGTTGCTGTTTTTTATATTCTCATCGTTTAAATATAGAATTGCATAGTGTTTTTACGAGTTTTCTTTCCGTCAGTCATTATTTATGCTATTACTCACTGAATTGGAGTACTCACTTTACTCCCTGCACCATGTGTGCAGATACAGGTATCCCGGAGGCATAGTTTGGGATTTCTGCTGTTGTTCAGCTTATTCCGGAGTCATCGAGGTAGTTTCATGGCGTCCGCAGGACCCGATTTCTCCCCTTATCCTCTTTATTTTCCGCATTCTAGACAACTCTATGTATAGGTTGCTACACAAACTAGTAATAGAGGCTCTCGGCTCGTGACACCAGATCGGTGGGATTTATAGTGATATTTTATGGATTTTTCCGTACTGTTTATCTATTGCTACAGAGTTATAATCATGTTAATTTGGCATTTAATCCTATTAATTGGTAATGAATTCTACTTAAGGAATTGTGAGTGACGACTTGGTCGGGCTTGCCTAGCATCGTGTTGGGCGCCATCACGACCGGGGATTGGGGTCGTGACAAGTTGGTATCAGAGCCTAGGTTACTAGCTCTCGCGAGTCTTGAGCCGGTTTAGTAGAGTCTCGCGGATCGGTACGGAGACGTTTGTACTTATCCTCGGGAGGCTGCAGAACCTGTTCGGAAAATTCCACATTCTTGAAACTCCTATCGTGCGAACTTGTTGATCCGAATACTAAACTTCTGTTATTCGATTCTCTCGCAGATGGCGAGGACTCGCGCTACCGGACGAGGTGGATGACCACCAGTTCCACCCATTGAGGCCACCAGAGGCCGTGGATGCGGTCGTGGACGTGGCAGAGGTAGAGCAGTGAGGGCAGCACCTGATGACCCACCAGCTGCCCCGGCTCCGGATCAGGCTCCAGCTATGGATGCTCCAGCAGCACCAGCTCAGGCACCAGCTGTGCCTATCGTGGTTCTAGGTCTTCAGGAGGCCTTGGCACAGATCTTGTCAGTTTGCACAGGCCTGGCTCAGGCAGTTTCAGCCACCACAGCAGCAGCTACTTCGCAGGCCGGGGGAGGCAATCAGACCCCCGCTGCTCGCACACCTGAGCAGGTAGTGCAGGGATTACAGACTCCAGAGGCACCTCCAGCTCAGCCAGTGGTGCCAGTTCAGGAGTTCGTAGTAGCAGCTATGTCGGACGATGAGCAGCGTCGTCTCGAGAGGTTCAGTAGACTTCAGCCTCCTTCTTTCAGTGGTGCTCAGGGCGAGGATGCCCAGGGTTTCTCGACAAGTGTCAGTGTATGCTTCGGACAACAGGGATTCTTGAGTCCAGCGGTGTGGCTTTTACTACATTTCAGTTTACTGGAGCGGCCTTCACTTGGTGGGAGGCGTATGAGCGGCGTAGGCCGGCAAGTGCAGCACCTTTGACTTGGCAGGAGTTCTCCACTCTCTTCTTGGAGAAGTGGATACCGCAGTCTCAGAGGGAGGAGCTGCGTAGACAGTTTGAATGGCTTCGCTAGGGAGATATGACTGTGTCTCAGTATGAGGCGATATTTTCTGAGTTGGCTCGTTATGCCTCATGGATAGTCTCGACTGATCGGGAGAGGATTAAGAGATTCGTGGATGGTCTTAATTATCACATTCGTATCCTGATGACTCGAGAGAGAGTTCTGGGTATTTCCTTCGAGGATGCTGTTGATATTGCTCGTGATATTGAGATGGCTCGCCGTCAGGAGAGAGAGGAGAGGGAGGCCAAGAGGCCTTGAGGTTCTAGAAGTTTCAGTGGTGCTCCTTCGAGGGGCCAGTTCCAGCAGGGTCGGGGTCGTTCTTTCAGGCCCGCTCAGTCAGCTCGACCTGAGTACCGAGGTGGATCGTCTGGTCGTGGTTATCAGGGTTCTCAGCAGAGTCAGCCATCTCTCAGCACTCTTCCAGCACAGAGTTCGTCTCGTGCTCCATCTGCTCAGGGTTCTTCCAGGCCGAGTGCATCAGCTAGCCACTCTGGCACGAGGGGTTCCCTTCAGTCCCAATTCCCAGCACCCGGGAGTTGCTATGAGTGTGGAGAGTTCGAGCATATGCGGAGGGAGTGTCCTCGCCGTGCTGCTAGCTCATCTCAGCATAGGGGTTAGCCCTCGACTTCTACTCCAGTTACTTCACCACCCGCCCAGCCAGCTAAGGGTGGAGGTCAGGGAGCCAGGGGTCGCCCTAGAGGGGGAGGTCGATCAGGGGGCGGTCAGGCCCATTTCTATGCACTCCCAGGCAGATCCGACGTCATTGCTTCGGATGCTGTCATTATAGGTATTGTTTTAGTTGGCCACAGAGATGCCTCTATATTATTTGATCCTGGTTCCACCTTTTCTTATGTGTCATCATACTTTGCTCGTTATTTGGGTACACCCCGTGAGTTTCTTGCTTTACCTGTTCATGTATCTACCCTAGTGGGCGATACTGTTGTTGTAGACCGTGTGTACCGGTTGTGTGTGGTGACTATTGGGGGTCTGGAGACCCAAGTGGATCTATTTCTATTGAGCATGGTGGATTTTGATGTCATTTTGGGCATGGATTGGCTATCTCCATGCTGTGCTATTCTAGACTATCATGCTAAGACAGTCACTTTGGCTATACCGGGTGTTCCGAGGATCAAGTGGTGTGGCGTGACTGACTATGTGCCTAGCAGGGTGATTTCTTTTCTAAAGGCCCAGTGTATGGTTGGGAAAGGTTGTCTATCATATTTGGCTCTTGTGAGGGATGTTGGAGCTGAGACTCCTAGCATTGATTCGGTTCTAGTTGTGAGGGAGGTTCCCGATGTGTTTCCTACAGACCTGCCGGGCATGCCACCGGATAGGGACATTTATTTTGGTATTGACCTGGTGCCGGGCACTCAGCCCATTTCCATTCCTCCATATCGTATGGCACCGACATAGTTGAAAGAACTAAAGTATCAGCTTTAGGAACTCCTGGATAAGGGGTACATTTAGCCTAGTGTGTCACCTTGGGGTGCGCCCATTTTATTTGTGAAGAAGAAGGACGACATAATGAGAATATGCATCGATTATAGGCAATTGAACAAAGTAACAATTAAGAACAAGTATCCTTTGCCTCACATTGATGATTTATTTGATCAGCTTCAGGAGCGAGGGTATTCTCCAAGATTGATCTCCGTTTGGGTTATCACCAGTTGAAGATCAGGGATTCAGATATTCTTAAGACTGCTTTCAGGATGAGATATGGTCATTATGAGTTTCTTGTTATGTCTTTCGGGCTAACCAATGCCCCGACAACATTCATGCATTTGATGAACAGCGTGTTCCGGCCTTATCTTGATTCGTTCGTTATAGTATTCATTGATGATATTCTGGTATACTCGTGTCGTCAGGAGGAGCACGCGGAGCATTTGAGTGTTGTGTTGCAGAGATTGAGGGAGGAGAAGCTTTATGTAAAATTCTCCAAGTGTGAGTTTTGGCTCAGTTCAGTGGCTTTCTTGGGGCACGTGGTGTACAACGAAGGTATACAGGTTGATCCGAAGAAGATAGAGGCAGTTCAGAGTTGGCCCAGACCGTCCTCAGCCACAGAGATTCGTAGCTTTCTTGGGTTAGCAGGCTATTATCGCTGGTTTGTTCAGGGATTTTCATCCATTGCATCGCCCTTGACCAAGTTGACTCAGAAGGGTGCTCCATTTGTATGGTCAGACGAGTGTGAGGAGAGTTTTCAGAAGCTCAAGATAGCCTTGACCACAGCTCCAGTGTTGGTTTTGCCATCAGCTTCAGGTTCATATACTGTGTATTGTGATGCTTCGAGAGTTGGGATTGGTTGTGTGTTGATGCAGGATGGTAGAGTTATTGCTTATGCTTCTCATCAGTTGAAGCCTCATGAGAAGAACTACCCCGTCCACGATTTGGAGTTGGCTGCCATAGTTCATGCATTGAAGATTTGGAGGCATTACTTGTATGGCGTATCTTGTGAAGTGTTCACTGATCATCGCAGTCTTCAGCATTTGTTCAAGCAGAAGGATCTTAATTTGAGGCAGCGGAGATGGCTTGAGTTGCTCAAGGATTATGATATTACCATTTTGTATCACCCCGGGAAGGCCAATGTGGTGGCCGATGCGTTGAGCCGGAAGGCGGTTAGCATGGGGAGTTTGGCGTACATTCCAGTTGGGGAGAGGCCCTTTGTAGTTGATGTTCAAACTTTGGCCAATCGGATGGTGAGATTAGACATATCAGAGCCTAGTCGGGTATTGGCTTGTGTGGTTTCTCGATCTTCCTTGTATGACCGCATCAGAGAGCGCCAATATGATGATCCACATTTTCTTGTCCTTAAGGACATGGTTCAACATGATAATGCCAGGGATATGACCATTGATGGTGATGGCGTGTTGAGGATGCAGGGCCGGATTTTCGTGCCCAATGTGGATGGGCTTTGGGAGTTGATATTGGAGGAGGCCCACAACTCCCGGTATTCCATCCATCCAGATGCCGCGAAGATGTATCAAGATTTGAGGCAGCACTATTGGTGGAGAAGAATGAAGAAAGATATCGTGGGGTTTGTAGCTCGGTGTCTCAACTGTCAGCAGGTGAAATATGAGCATTAAAGACCTGGTGGTTTGCTTCAGCAGATGGTTATTCCCGAGTGGAAGTGGGAGAGAATCACTATGGACTTCGTGGTTGAACTTCCTCGGACTTTGAAGAAGTTCGATGCTATTTGGGTGATTATGGATCGGCTGACCAAGTCTGCGCACTTCATTCCTGTGTGTACTACATATTCTTCAGAGCGGTTGGCAGGGATTTATATCCGGGAGATTGTTCGGTTGCATGGTGTTCCGGTCTCCATCATCTCAGATAGAGGTACTCAGTTTACTTCACAGTTTTGGAGAGCCGTGCAGAGAGAGTTGGGTACTCAGGTAGAGTTGAGCACAGCGTTTCATCCTCAGACGGACGGACAGTCCGAGCGCACTATTCAGATATTGGAGGACATGTTGCGTGCTTGTGTTATTGACTTTGGAGGTTCATGGGATAAGTTTCTACCACTTGCAGAGTTTGCTTACAACAACACCTACCAGTCGAGTATTCATATGGCCCCATATGAGGCTTTGTATGGGAGGCGGTGTAGATCTCCGATTGGTTGGTTCGAGCCCAGCGAGGCTAGACTATTGGGGACAGATTTGGTTCAGGATGCCTTAGAGAAGGTGAAGGTGATTCAGGAGAGGCTTCATACAGAGCTGTGACGACCCGAAGGGTCATCACCGTAGTTCTTCCTTGTTCCGCGCTTTCGAGGCATTGAAAACCTCGCTTTTAGTTTCCTCAATTGGCGTGCGCAGTTTGGGCGGGTAGCCGGAAAGTTTTGATGTTAGAATATGTGAATTATGTGAAACATTTTATGAATTTTGATATTAATATGCATAATGTTGACTTCGGTCAACATTTTGGGTAAACGGTTAGAAAAATATGGGACTTGGGCGTGTGCCCGGAATCAAATTCTGAGGTCCCAAGCACGAGAAATGAATTTTCGAAAGAAATTGTTTTTCTGAAATTTGATATGAAAATTTGAAATGAAAAAGGGGTTAGAAAATATAGATATCGGGCTCGTATTTTGGTTCGGACGGCCGGTACAAGTCTTAAATATGTGTTAAGCACTATCGGTAAAGTTTGGCTAAAAACGGACGTCATATGACGTGTTTCCGACTTAAAATGGAGAATTTGAGTTATGAAAGTTGAAGAAAGAAAAATCATGTGTTTGAGGCTTGATCCTATGTATATGATGTTATTTTGGCAATTTGATCGCACGAGTAAGTTCGTAAGATGTTTTTAAGGTTGTGTGCATGTTTGGTTTGGAGCCCCGAGGGCTCGGGTGAGTTTTGAATGGGGCCCGGGAGGTCTTGGACTTAAGAAAATGCAGGTTCAGTGTTGCAGACACCAGCGCGGCCGCGGTCATTTCCGCGCGGTCCGCGCTGGAGCCGTGCGGCCG
Source organism: Nicotiana sylvestris (assembly GCF_000393655.2). Lineage (NCBI taxonomy): Eukaryota > Viridiplantae > Streptophyta > Magnoliopsida > Solanales > Solanaceae > Nicotiana > Nicotiana sylvestris. The sequence goes on along the minus strand of NC_091064.1, from coordinate 150,663,444 downwards.
CAATGCCTTTCTGTGCGGTCCGCGTGGCTGAGTCTGAGGGCTAGGGTTTCAGGTCAACCAGCGCGGCCGCGCACCAAAACAGTGCGGTCCACGCTGGAAGGGTTCAGAGAAGCCCCAATTTTTCTCCCACTCGGCGCGGCCACAACACATTTTTGTGCGGTCCGCGCCAGGTCCTCAGAAAGGTATACAAGTTCGGAAAATCTCAGTCATTTTTCACTTTTCAAAAACCCAAAACCTAAGAGGCGATTTTCCCAACAACTTTTCTTCCCCAAAACGATTGGTAAGTGATTTCTAACTTAATTTCTTTATTCCTTAACATCTTTTAACATAATTTCAACTTCAAATCAAAGATTTTCATGGGGAAAATTGGGTGTTTTGGGTAGAACCTAGGTTTTCTACAAATTGAGAAGTTGGACCTCAATTTGGGGTCCGATTTAAAAACAAATCATATATTGGGATTCATGGGGGAATGGGTAACCGGGTTTTGGTCCGAACCTCGAGTTTCGACCACGTGGGTCCGGGGGTATTTTTGACCTTTTTGGGAAAAACCTTGAAAAATCTATTTTTCATGCATTGGGGATGATTCATTTAGTAATTATTAATGTGATTAAGTAACTTATGACTAGATTCGAGCGGATTGGTGGTGGAATCAAGAGGTAAAGCTGTACTAGAAGCGTGAGTTGAGTTTGGAGCATTCGAGGTAAGTGTTTGTTCTAACTTTGGCTTGAGGGAATAGGAGTAGGATGATATTTGCTACTTGCTAATGTGGAGTACGGTGTATAGGCATGGTGACGGTTATCTATGCACCGGAGTCTAGCATGACCGTGAGTCTTGATTGCTTTTAATTCGAATAATGTGACACAAGCTCCTTGTTTATTTGATAAGTTTCATATAATGTGAACGGTTGAGGAAGAATGATTTAAAAGGAGAATGTGTTGTGAATACTCCCTTGCCGGGATGTGTAGACTGATATATATATTCTCCCTTGTCGGGATATTTTGGGCTGTTAGTTGTACCCTTGCCGGGTTAAAGGTATTGAGTTGTTATTCTCCCCTGAAGGGGTCTACTATATAAAGTCAAATATTATGAACTATATTATGGGATCGTGTGGCATGCCGTCCCCTTATATATGATATTATGGGATCGTGTGGCACGCCGTCCACTTATATATGATATTATGGGATCGTGTGGCACGCCGTCCACTTATATATGATATTATGGGATCGTGTGGCACGTCGTCCACTTATATATGATATTATGGGATCGTGTGGCACGCCGTCCACTTATATATGATATTATGGGATCGTGTAGCACGCCGTCCACTTATATATGATATTATGGGATCGTGTGGCACGCCGTCCACTTATATATGATATTATGGGATCGTGTGGCACGCCGTCCAATTATATATGATATTATGGGATCGTGTGGCACGCTGTCCACTTATATATATGATATTATGGGATCGTGTGGCACGCCGTCCACTTATATATGATATTATGGGATCGTGTGGCACGCCGTCCACTTATATATGATATTATGGGATCGTGTGGCACGTCGTCCACTTATATATGATATTATGGGATCGTGTGGCACGCCGTCCACTTATATATGATATTATGGGATCGTGTGGCACGCCGTCCACTTATATATATATACATATATATATATATACATATATATATATATATATATATATATCATGGGAACCAGAGTCTCTTCTGCTTATTTCCGATATTTCATTTTTATCTGTTACTCCCCGATAGCATGTCCCCTCCCAGTTTTACTTTGTATTATCTTGTTATTGTTTTCTTGCACTTGTTGTATATATATCTGTACATGTTAATTGTGGTAGGTACTGTATAGCCTCGTTACTACTTCGCCGGGGTTAGGCCAGGCACTTACCAGCACATGGGGTCGGTTGTGCTGATGCTACACTCTGTGCATTTTTGGTGCACAGATCAGGGAGCAGCTTACGGACCGTAGCAGTAGGACTTCTGGGAGCTATCTTCAGTCCAGGGACTCTCGAGGTAGCCTAGCTGGCGTTCGCAGGCCGAAGTCCCTTTCCATGTTTTTTTTGTTTGTTTATCTTGTATCAGACAAACATGATGTATTTTCCCTTCAGACATTGATTGTAGTATTCTGTAGTAGTCCGTGAGCTAGTAACACGAGACTCTGGGTAGCATTTTGGTTCAAACTTCCGCACTTTTGGTTTTCAGTTGCTTTAGATTTAAAGTCTTCCGCTTAGATTTGGTCTCGTTTATTATATTGTTTGAAAGAAAGCAGAAAAGGTATTTTAAATATTTGGCTTGCCTAGCTACGATAGTAGGCGCCATCACGACACCCAATGGTGGGAAATCCGGGTCGTGACAAGTTGGTAGCAGAGCACTAGGTTACTTATGTCTCACAACTCACGGACAAGCTCAGTAGAGTCTGAGGGATCGGTACAGAGACGTCTGTATTTATCCCGCAGAGGCTACTGAGTTAGGAAAACTTCACCTTGTTCATTCTTGTCGTGCGATTCTGTTTCTCAAGTACTGATTGTCTTTCCACTCTGTTCTTTCACAGATGGCGAGGACATGTGCTTCCTCTTCTACCGCGCAACAGCCTAAGCCCCCAACAACAGCCCCTATTAGGGGCAGAGGGTGAGGCCGAGGCCGTGCCAGAGGCCGAGGCCGTGCCAGAGGCCGAGGCCGGGGCAGAGCTCAGCCCCGAGCAGCATTTCCAGCGACGGAGCCTCAGGTCGATTTTGAGGAGGAGGTTCCGGCCCCAGCTGTTCCATAGGGCCCAGCTCAGGTCCCAGAGGGTTTCATAGCTACTCCAATGCTTCAGGACGCTTTGGTCCGACTGGTAGGCTTTATGGAGGGCATTTCTAGAGCGGGTTTGCTTCCCGTAGCTCCAGCCACATCTCAGGTTGGAGGAGGAATTCGGACTCACGATACTCGTACTCCAGAGCCGGTACCTCCTCAGGCTCAGGTTCCAGCAGTTCAGCCAGCCGTGACAGTTCAGACAGTTGTGGCAGCCTAGCTAGGTATTGCGGCTCAGTCCAGTGATGGTGCGACTATCTCCGCAGATGCTTTGTGGAGGCTTGATCGTTTCACCAAGCTCTTCACTACTACATATAATGGCACTCCCTCAGAGGATGCTCAGGATTTCATATTCAGCTGTCATGAGGTTCTACGGACTATAGGCATTGTAGAGACCAATGGGGTCGACTTCGCCACTTTTCGCCTGGCAAGATCCGCCAAGACTTGGTGGAGGGATTTCTGTTTAGCCAGGCCAGCAGGGTCGCCATCATTGACCTGGGATCAGTTTTCAGAGTTATTTCTGGGGAAGTTTCTTCCAGTTACTCAGCGAGATGCTCTTCGCAGGCAGTTTGAGCGTCTCCAGCAGGGTCCTATGACGGTCACCCAGTATAAGACCCAGTTCATTGATCTTGCTCGTCATGCCTTTGTGATACTCCCCACTGAAAGAGAGAGAGTGCGGAGGTTTATTAATGGGTTAGCCCAGCCGATCCGTGTTCAGATGGCCATGAGTGCCGGTAGTGAGATTTCATTTCAGGATGCGGCAGATGGTGCCCGCCGGATAGAGATGGCACTTGCTCAGAGAGGTGGTCATGGGTCTGATAAGAGGCCCCGTCATTCTGGTAGATTCAGTGGTACCTCGTCTGGAGGTAGGGATCCTTATGGTAGAGGCCATCCTTCGAGGCTCTTTCAGCCAGCTCTCCAGGCTTCTCATGGTACACCAGGTGGTCATGGTTCTCAGCCGCAGTATTCTGACCAGCAGCTCTTCAGTTCACCATCAGCACCTATCAGTGCACCACCACTTCGTTATTCTCAGCAGCTGAGGGCTTGTTATACTTGCGGCGATGTGAGTCACATTGCCAGATATTGCCCTCGAGCTTCCAGCAGCTCGCAGAAGTAGGGTCCTTGCCCGATGATCCAGGCACCAGTTGCCCCACAGCCTGCCCAGCCAGCTAGAGGCAGGGTAGAGGACATAGAGGTGGAGGTAGAGGTCTTAGAGGTGGAGCTCAGACCGCTAGAGGTAGGGGTCAACCAGCAGCAGATCGTCCCAGGGATATGATTTAGGGAGGTGGGGCCCAGCCCCGTTGTTATGCTTTGCCAGCCAGGCCAGAGGCTGAGTCATCAGATGCTGTGATTACAGGTACTATTCTGGTCTGTGATAGGGATGCTTCTGTGCTATTTGATCCCGGATCTACGTATTCATATGTGTCGTCCTATTTTGCACCCTATTTGGTTATGCCTAGTGACTCGTTGAGTATTCCTGTTTATGTGTCAACACCGGTGGGTGATTCTATTGTGGTCGACCAAGTTCATCGTTCTTGTATCGTAGTGTTTGGGGTCTTGAGACCCGTGTTGATTTGTTGTTTTTGGACATGGTCGACTTTGATGTTATATTGGGGATGGATTGGGTATCCCTGTACCATGCTATCTTGGATTGCTATGCCAAGACCGTGACCTTAGCCTTACCGGATTTACCCCGTTTAGAGTGGAGAGGGACTTCTGGTCATTGTACCCGTAGTGTTATTTCGTATGTGAAAGCTCGGCGTATGGTCGAGAAGGGATGTTTGGCCTAGTTGGCGTATGTTCGCGATTCTAGCGCGGAGGCCCCTTCTATTGATTCTGTGCCCGTTGTTCGGGAGTTTCCTGAGGTTTTCCCTTCAGACTTGCCGGGTATGCCGCCCGACAAGGATATCGACTTTTGTATTGATTTGGCCCCGGGCACTCAGCCCATTTCTATCCCGCCATATCGTATGGCCCCGCCGGAGTTGAAAGAATTAAAGGAACAGCTGCAGGATTTGCTTGAGAAAGGTTTCATTAGAGCCAGTGTTTCGCCTTGGGGTGCGCCGGTGTTGTTTGTTAAGAAAAATGATGGTTCGATGAGAATGTGCATTGATTACCGGCAATTGAACAAGGTTACAATTAAGAATAAGTATCCACTGCCGAGGATCGACGATTTATTCGACTAGCTTCAGGGTGTGAGGGTGTTTTCAAAGATAGATTTGAGATCTGGCTACCACGAGCTGAGGATTAGGGCGTCTGATGTCCCTAAGACAGCATTTCGCACTCGGTATGGGCACTATGAATTTTTGGTCATGTCATTTGGATTGACTAATGCCCCAGCAGCGTTCATGGAGTTGATGAACCGAGTGTTCAGACCTTATTTGGACTTGTTCGTGATAGTCTTCATTGACAATATTCTTATATACTCCCGCAGTCAGGAGGAGCATGAGCAGCACCTTAGAGTGGTCCTTCAGACCCTAAAGGATAGTCAGTTGTATGCTAAGTTCTAAAAGTGCGAGTTTTGGTTTAGTTCGGTCGCATTCCTGGGTCATGTCGTATCAGCAGCAGATATTCAGGTAGACCCGAAGAAAATAGAGGCAGTCAAGAACTGGCCTCGACCAGCTTTAGCTACGGATATTCGGAGTTTCCTAGGGTTAGCAGGTTATACCGTCGGTTTGTGGAGGGGTTTTCATCCATTGCAGCCCCTATGACCAGATTGACCCAGAAGGGTGCCCAGTTCAGGTGGTCGGACGAGTGTGAGGCGAGCTTTTAGAAGCTCAAGACGGCTCTGACTACGGCACCAGTATTGGTTTTGCCCACAGGTTTAGGGCCATATACGGTCTATTGTGATGCGTCTCGTATTGGGCTTGGTGCAGTGTTGATGCAGGAAGGCAAAGTCATTGCCTATGCTTCGAGGCAGTTGAAGGTTCATGAGAAGAACTATCCAGTGCATGATTTGGAGTTGGCAGCCATTGTTCACGCATTGAAGATTTGGAGGCACTATCTGTATGGTGTGGCGTGTGAGGTGTTCACGGATCATAAGAGTCTTCAGTATCTGTTCAAGCAGAAGGAGTTGAATTTGAGGCAGAGGAGGTGGTTAGAGTTGCTAAAAGATTATGACATCACTATCTTATATCACCCGGGAAAGGCCAACGTGGTGGCCGATGCCTTGAGTAGGAAGTCAGCCTGTATGGGCAGTCTTGCTTATATTCCGGTCGGTGAGAGACCGCTTGCTTTGGACGTTCAGGCTTTGGCCAATCAGTTTGTGAGGTTGGACATTTCTGAGCCTAGTCGAGTATTAGCTTGCACGGTCGCTCGTTCTTCGCTATTGGAGCGTATCCGTGATCGACAATTTGATGATCCCCATTTTTGTGTCTTGAGAGACACGGTGCAGCATGGAGGTGCCAAGAAATAGATGATGATGGCGTATTGAGATTGCAGGGGCGAGTTTGTGTGCCCAATGTTGATGGGATTCGGGAGTTGATCTTAGTGGAGGCCCACAGTTCTCGGTATTCTATTCACCCGGGTGTCGCGAAGATGTATCAGGATCTGAGGCAGCACTATTGGTGGCGTAAAATGAAGAAAGACATTGTTGTGCATGTGGCTCGGTGTTTGAATTGTCAGCAGGTTAAGTACGAGCATCAAAGACCTGGTGGTCTATTTCAGAGGATTGCACTTCCCGAGTGGAAGTGGGAGAGGATTACGATGGATTTCGTTACTAGACTTCCGATGACTCGGAAAAAGTTTGATGCAGTTTGGGTCATTGTTGATAGGCTGACCAAGTCAGCGCATTTTGTTCCTGTTGCAGCCACCTATTCGTCCGAAAGGTTAGCCGAGATTTATATCAGGGAGATTGTTCGCCTTCATGGGGTGCCGCTATCTATCATTTCGGATCGGGGTACGCAGTTTACCTCGCATTTCTGGAGAGCGGTTCAGCGAGAGTTGGGCACCCAGGTTGAGTTGAGTACAGCATTTCATCCCCAGACGGACGGTCAGTCCGAGAGGACTATTCAGATTCTTGAGGACATGCTCCGAGCCTGTGTCATTGATTTTGGAGGCTCGTGGGACCAGTTTTTGCCTTTAGCAGAGTTCGCCTACAACAACAGCTACCAGTCCAGCATTCAGATGGCTCCGTATGAGGCGTTGTATGGTAGGCGATGTCGGTCTCCAGTTGGATGGTTTGAGCCGGGAGAGGCTCGATTATTGGGTACGGATCTGGTTCAGGAAGCCTTGGACAAGGTCAAGATTATTCAGGATAGACTTGGTACAGCTCAGTCCAGACAGAAGAGTTATGCAGACCGCAAGGTCAGAGATGTTGCTTTCATGGTTGGTGAGCGGGTATTGCTCCGTGTATCGCCTATGAAGGGCGTGATGAGATTTGGGAAGAAGGGCAAGCTCAGCCCTAGGTTCATCGGTCCATTTGAGATTCTTGATCGTGTGGGAGAGGTGGCTTATAGACTTGCCTTGGCACCTAATTTGTCAGTTGTGCATCCCGTGTTTCATTTATCTATGCTCCGGAAGTATCACGAAGATCCGTTGCACGTGTTGGATTTCAGCACTATCCAATTGGACAAGGATCTGTCATATGAGGAGGAGCCGGTGGCTATTCTAGACCGGCAGGTTCGACAGCTGAGATCGAAGAGTTTTCCTTCGGTGCGTGTTCAGTGGAGAGGTCAGCCTCCTGAGGCATCGACCTAGGAGTCCGAGTCCGATATGCGGAGCCGTTATCTTCATTTATTTCCCGACTCAGGTACTTCTTTCTTTGTCCGTTCGAGGACGAACGGTTGTTTTAGAGGTGGAGAATGTGACGACCCGAAGGGTCATCACCGTAGTTCTTCCTTGTTCCGCACTTTTGAGGTATTGAAAACCTCACTTTTAGTTGCCTCGATTGGCGTGCGTAGTTCGGGCGCGTAGCAGGAAAGTTTTGATGTTAGAATATGTGAATTATGTGAAACATTTGATGAATTTTGGTATTAATATGCATAATGTTGACTTCGGTCAACATTTTGGGTAAACGGACCCGGACCTATGATTCGACGGTCCCGGAGGGTCCGTAGAAAAATATGGGACTTGGGCGTGTGCCCGGAATCAAATTCTGAGGTCCCAAGCCCGAGAAATGAATTTTTGAAAGAAATTATTTTTCTGAAATTTGATATGAAAATTTGAAATGAAAAAGGGGTTAGAAAAATATAGGTATCGGGCTCGTATTTTGGTTACGACGCCCGGTACAAGTCTTAAATATGTGTTAAGCACTATCTGTAAAGTTTGGCTAAAAACGGACGTCATATGACGTGTTTCGGACTAAAAATGGAGAATTTGAGTTATGAAAGTTGAAGAAAGAAAATCATGTGTTTGAGGCTTGATCCTATGTATATGATGTTATTTTGGCGATTTGATCGCACGAGTAAGTCCGTAAGATATTTTTAAGGTTGTGTGCATGTTTGGTTTGGAGCCCCGAGGGCTCGGGTGAGTTTTGAATGGGGCCCGGGAGGTCTTGGACTTAAGAAAATGCAGGTTCAGGTGTTGCAAACACCAGCGCAGCCGCGGTCATTTCCGTGCGGTCCGCGCTGGAGCCGTGCGGCCGTGATGCCTTTCTGTGCGGTCCGCGTGGCTGAGTCTGAGGGCTAGGGTTTCAGGTCAACCAGCGCGGCCGTGCACCAAAACAGTGCGGTCCGCGCTGGAAGTGTTCAGAGAAGCCCCAATTTTTCTCCCACTCGGCGCGGCCGCAACACATTTTTGTGCGGTCCGTGCCAGGTCCTCAGAAAGGTATACAAGTTCGGAAAATCTCAGTCATTTTCCACTTTTCAAAAACCCAAAACCTAAGAGGCGATTTTCCCAACAACGTTTCTTCCCCAAAACGATTGGTAAGTGATTTCTAACTTAATTTCTTTATTCCTTAACATCTTTTAACATAATTTCAACTTCAAATCAAAGATTTTCATGGGGAAAATTGGGTGTTTTGGGTAGAACCTAGGTTTTCTACAAATTGAGAAGTTGGACCTCAATTTGGGGTCCGATTTAAAAACAAATCATATATTGGGATTCATGGGGGAATGGGTAACCGGGTTTTGGTCCGAACCTCGAGTTTCGACCACGTGGGTCCGGGGGTATTTTTGACGTTTTTGTGAAAAACCTTGAAAAATCTATTTTTCATGCATTGGGGATGATTCATTTAGTAATTATTAATGTGATTAAGTAACTTATGACTAGATTCGAGCGGATTGGTGGTGGAATCAAGAGGTAAAGCTATACTAGAAGCGTGAGTTGAGTTTGGAGCATTCGAGGTAAGTGTTTGTTCTAACTTTGGCTTGAGGGAATAGGATTAGGATGATATTTGCTACTTGCTAATGTGGAGTACGGTGTATAGGCATGGTGACGGTTATCTATGCACCGGAGTCTAGCATGACCGTGAGTCTTGATTGCTTTTAATTCGAATAATGTGACACAAGCTCCTTGTTTATTTGATAAGTTTCATATAATGTGAACGGTTGAGGAAGAATGATTTAAAAGGAGAATGTGTTGTGAATACTCCCTTGCCGGGATGTGTAGACTGATATATATATTCTCCCTTGTCGGGATATTTTGGGCTGTTAGCTGTACCCTTGCCGGGTTAAAGGTATTGAGTTGTTATTCTCCCCTGAAGGGGTCTACTATATGAAGTCAGATATTATGAACTATATTATGGGATCGTGTGGCACGCCGTCCACTTATATATGATATTATGGGATCGTGTGGCACGCCGTCCACTTATATATGATATTATGGGATTGTGTGGCATGCCGTCCACTTATATATGATATTATGGGATCGTGTGGAACGCCGTCCACTTATATATGATATTATGGGATCGTGTGGCACACCGTCCATTTATATATGATATTATGGGATCGTGTGGCACGCCGTCCACTTATATATGATATTATGGGATCGTGTGGCACGCCGTTCACTTATATATGACATTATGGGATCGTGTGGCACGTCGTCCACTTATATATTATATTATGGGATCGTGTGGCACGCCGTCCACTTATATATGATATTATGGGATCGTGTGGCACGCCGTCCACTTATATATGATATTATGGGATCGTGTGGCACGCCGTCCACTTATATATGATATTATGGGATCGTGTGGCACACCGTCCACTTATATATATGATATTATGGGATCGTGTGGCACGCCGTCCACTTATATATATATATATATATATATATATATATATATATATATATATATATATATCATGGGAACCGAAGTTTCTTCTGTTTATTTCCGATATTTCATTTTTATCTATTGCTCCCCGATAGCATGTACCCTCCCAGTTTTACTTTGTATTATCTTGTTATTGTTTTCTTGCACTTGTATATATATCTGTATAGGTTAATTGTGGTAGGTACTGTCTAGCCTCATCACTACTTCGCCGGGGTTAGGCCAGGCGCTTACCAGCACATGGGGTCGGTTGTGCTGATGCTACACTCTGTGCATTTTTGGTGCACAGATCAGGGAGCAGCTTACGGACCGCAGCAGTAGGACTTCTAGGATCTATCTTTAGTCCAGGGACTCTCGAGGTAGCCTAGCTGGCGTTCGCAGGCCGAAGTCCCTTTTCATGTTTTTTTTTGTTTGTTTATCTTGTATCAGACAAACATGATGTATTTTCCCTTCAGACATTGATTGTAGTATTTTGTAGTAGTCCGTGAGCTAGTGACACCAGACTCTGGGTAGCATTTTGGTTCAAACTTCCGCACTTTTGGTTTTCAGTTGCTTTAGATTTAAAGTCTTCCGCTTAGATTTGGTCTCGTTTATTATATTGTTTGAAAGAAAGCAGGAAAGGTGTTTTAAATATTTGGCTTGTCTAGCTACGATAGTAGGCGCCATCACGACACCCAATGGTGGGAAATCCGGGTCGTGACAAGAGCAATCGCGTCAGAAGAGTTATGCAGACTAGAAGGTTCGAGATGTGTCCTATATGGTTGGTGACAAGGTCTTGCTGAAGGTTTCTCCGATGAAGGGTGTTATGAGGTTTGGGAAGAAAGGCAAGTTGAGTCCTCGGTTCATTGGGCCTTTTGAGGTGCTTCAGAAGATTGGGGAGGTGGCTTATGAGCTTGCTTTGCCACCCAGCATGTCGAGTGTGCATCCGGTATTCCATGTTTCTATGCTCCGGAAGTATGTTGGGGACCCGTCTCATGTTTTAGACTTCAGCATGGTCCAGTTGGATGATGATTTGACCTACGATGTTGAGACAATGGCTATTTTGGGTCATCAGGTTCGGAGATTGAGATCAAAGGATATCGCTTTGGTGAAGGTGCAATGAAGAGGTCGGCCCGTGGAGGAGGCTACTTGAGAGACCGAGCGGGAGATGCGGAGCATATATCCTCACCTGTTTGAGGCCCCAGGTATGTTTCTTGACCCGCTCGAGGACGAGCGTTTGTTTAAGTTGGGGAGAATGTGACGACCCGACCCGTCGTCATGTGAGTTACCGCCCTGTTTCCCCCATTTTATGCTTCTTCATGTTTCGTTGTCGGTATTCGGTGTGTTAGAGTTAAATCGGATTGGTTTTGATAGGAAATAAGACACTTAGTCTCTTTAAGGAAGGCTTGTTTTGGAAAAGTCAACCAGGTGTTGAATATTGAGTTAGAGGGCTCGGATGTGATTTCCGGTGATTCGGTTAGCTTTGGGGGATGATATGTGGCTTAGGAGTGTGATCGGAATTGATTTTAGAGGTCCGGAGTAGAATTAGGCTTGAATTGGCGAAGTTAGTATTTTGGCGATTTCCGATTGATAGGTAAGATTTTGATCTGAGAGTCGGAATGGAATTCCGGGAGTTGCAGTGGCTTCGTTAGGTGATTTTGGATGTGTGTGCAAAATTTCAGATCATTCGGAGGTGTTTTGGTCGGGTTTTTGATCAAATGCGTGTTTTTGAAGTTTTAAAAGAACTTAGGCTTGAATTCGGTGTAATTCGATGGTTTTAGTGTTAGTCGAGATGTTTTGATGATTGGAGAAAGTTTGGATGATGTTTTAAGATATGATGGTGCATTTGGTTGAGGTCCCGGGGGGCCTCGGGGCGATTTCGGATGGTTAACGGGAAGTTTGGAGTTGTAAAATGCAGCAGAAAAATTGCACAGTATTTTTGTTCTATGCGATCGCAGAGGGTGTCATGCGATCGCATAGAAGGAATTCGAGGGGCTGTTTGGTTGTGCTATGCGATCGCGGTGGAAGGCATGCGATCGTACAGGGTAAAGACCTTGTGCTATGCGATCGCAGAGAGGCCTATGCGATCGCATAGGGCTAAATCTAGGGGCAGAATATTTGTGTTATGCGATCGCATGGGCTCTAATGCGATCGCATAGAAGGAGCTACAGTGATCTGGGCAGAATGTTAAAACATTTCATCCGCGAACCCAACCCATTTTTCCTCCATTTTTGAGCAACCTTGAGAGCTTTTGAACGGGAATTGAAGGGGTTTTGACGGGAAGTGATTGGAGGTAAGTTCTATGAACTAAATACATGATTATATTGTGAAATCATCTTCGAAATTCATGAAAATATAGCCAAATTGTAAGAAATTAGGGCTTGAAATTAAAATTCTAAATTTGGGATTTGAGGGGCCATTTGTGGTCTGATTTGAGAGATTTTTGTATGTATAGACTCGTGGTGAGATAAGGAACCCGATGACATAAAAAATTTTGAGTTTCGAGACGTGGGCCCGGGGCTCGGGTTTGTGCCAACTTCATGATTATTGATATTTTTCGATTGTTTTCGATTGAGTATTGTTCCCTTAGCATATTGTGATGTATTCGTCTGATTTTGGTTAGATTCGACGCGCGTGGAGGCCGATTTGAGGGGCAAAGGCGTCGCGAGCTAGAGAGATAGCCAGTTCGAGGTGAGTAATGGTTATAAATGATGTTCTGAGGGTTTGAAACCCCGGATTTGCACAACGTGGTGCTATGTTGAGATGAGACACACGCTGTATGATGAGCGTGGGGTCTGTTACTACTCCCGTTTGATGACTCTACTGTACTTTTGACTGAGACTTAATTAATATCATTGTATTATGGGCTAGTTGCCATGTTTGGGGCCTTGTGCCGATCTGTAGAACCCTTAGGGGGCATTTGTATTGGTTGACCTCACTTTTCTTGTCAAAATCATACCCTCAGTCATGTTCTTAACTGATAAACATAATATGAACCAGCTTAGAAATTGTTAAATCCTAATGAGAGTAACGTGTGGGTTGAGAACCCCGTCTTATCTTAGTGTGCCCGAGAGGCCAAGTCTATATTGACTGAGAGAGGTCGAGAACCCCATTGTGAGGGTATTTGATATGCTATGGATCGGGCTGCATGCCGCAACAATATATATTTTTATGCGGATCGGACTGCACGCCGCAGTAGTATATTATATGGATCGGACTGCACGCCGCAGTAGTATATTATATGGGTCGGACTGCACGCCGCAGTAGTTTAGCGCTTGGGCTGAATGAGCCCCTTCGGAGTCTGCACACCCCCAGTGAGCACAGTCGACTATTCTTGGATCGGGCTGCACGCCGTAGCAGTATATATATATATATATATATATATATATATATATATATGGATCGGGTTGCACGCCGCAACGAGTATAGTACAGTGCTATGGATCGGGCTGCACGCCGCAGCAATATATATATATATATATATATATATATATATATATATATATATATATATATATATATATATATATATATATATATATATATATATATATGGATTGGGCTGCGCGCCGCAGCAGTATACTATGTGGATCGGGCTGCGCGCCGCAGCAGTATACTATGTGGATCGGGCTGCACGCCGCAGCAGTACAAACATGAATTCGGTTATCGTGAGGAGTAAATGAAATGAATACTGGTTTAAAGGACTTTTAACTGACTTCTTCATTCAGTTGCTGTTTTTGATATTCTCACCGTTTAAATATAGAACTGCGTAGTGTTTTTACGAGTTTTCTTTCCGTCAATCATTATTTATTGCTATTACTCACTGAGTTGGAGTACTCACTTTACTCCCTGCACCATGTGTGCAGATACAGGTATCTCGGAGGCATAGTTTGGGCTTTCTGCTGCTGTTCAACTTATTTCGGAGTCATCGAGGTAGCTGCATGGCATCCGCAGGATCCGATTTCTCCCCTTATCCTCTTTATTTTCCGCATTCTAGACAACTCTATGTATATGTTGCTACACAGACAAGTAATAGAGGCTCTCGGCTCGTGACACCAGATCGGTGGGATTTATAGTGATATTTTATGGATTTTTCCGTACTGTTTATCTATTGCTACAGAGTTATAATCATGTTAATTTGGCATTTAATTCTATTAATTGGTAATGAATTCTACTTAAGGAATTGTGAGTGACGAATTGGTCGGGCTTGCCTAGCATCGTGTTGGGCGCCATCACGACCGGGGATTGGGGTCGTGACAGAGGATCGTCAGTATTGTGATTAAGTCAAGTGGTGTTTTGAGAAAAAAATCATTTGGCACTTTTAGATCATAAACCTAATAAGAATTAGGAAAAATCTAATGAAATCTATATAAAAATTTTGAATTAATAATGGAAAGATAATTTTTTTTTTTTTAAAGAAAACTAATCAATGAGATTTCTTAATGAATTTGAGCAAAATTACATAAATGGAGGTGGCCATCTTATCTAAGATAGGTATTTTTCATAAATGAATAATTTGAGTTTTATTTTTCGTATGTTATGGAACTAGGAATCTTGGAAGGAAACTTTTCCAGTTAGTGGCACTAATTGAATTGAGAATATTAGTAATTTTATGATAAAATAGTAAAGTAACGTATCTGCTTATATTTTGGATGAATCAAAATTATAATTTAATTTAAATATTACAGTGAATGACAATTTAAATTTAAAAGTTTCATTTGCTAATGGCAATGTAAATATGTAATATAAAAATAACAATTATTAAGAATATCAATAGTTTTATGATAAATTGTAAAGTGACATATCTTTTATATTTAGGAAAAAATTATAATTAATTTAGTTTTAAATATAAAATTATTTCGATTATATGTAAAATTCAAAATGAAAAAGTTAATTATAATATTAGAGTAGAGAAAGATGTACCATGATGGGAATAGAGATAATATCAGAATATTTACACGTTAAGTTAATTTTAAAAATAAAATTAACTGAGCAAACAATATACTAGATATTATTGAAAATTTTAAAAAATTAAAAAAATCATGAACAGTAGAATAATATTTTAATAGTAATTTTTAAGAAGTAAGAAATATTTATGCTATATTAAAAGGAGTAGTGGATAATGATTTTAAACAAAGTGACGTGTTAATATAATAATAATAATAATAATAATAATAATAATAATAATAATAATATAATAATAATATAATAATAATAAATGATAGATAGTATAATAAAAATAAGAAATACAAAGTTATAAGATGACTATATGATTTATTTTGCTTTAATTCAATATAGATTTAATTAATGAAATATTGTATTAATAATTAAGATGCAATTTGAATTCTATTAATTAAATTACACTAAAAATGCAAATCATAATTTAAAATAATTAATTTTCTGTAATATTGACCGCGCATTGCGCGGGTACTAATACTAGTTATATTAAAAGGAGAGTAGTATGCATTGTGATTAAGCCAAGTGGCAAGCTAAAATGAAGCCACTTGGCAATTTTAGGACAACATTAATAATTAGAAATTATATATAGAAACATAATTGATGGAGGTAGTTTAATGAATCTTATACATAATCTAAATAGATCTAGACAAATCTAATCTATATATCTATATTTAAATTTATATGTATATTTGTATCAATACCTATATCTATATCTATATTTATATCTATATATTGATCCACTCATAGATTTTCTTCTATGTTAGCTAGAAATATAGAGGTAAAAAATTATAATAGAATATATATATATATATATATATATATATATATATATATATATATATATATATATATATATATAAATTGAGATAACCTATGACTATTTATACTTTGGAGTAAGTTAAAATATAAAACAAAACTAAAAATTACTTAAGATATTAAAGATTTATTGAGTTTAAAAACTAACTAAATTCAAGTAGCAAAATAAGATCTTATATAAAGTATAGAAATTAATTATAAGGTAAGAGAAAAATTAAATAATCAGCAAAAAATATTTTAATAACAAGAAAAATAAATTCAAATTAATATTGATAAATCGTGCAAACAAATATTTTATACGTAGATATTACTAGGACATTTAGATATAATGTGTTCAAACAATTAAGAAAATATTTTTCTATGATTAATATTTGAATTGAGTTTAGTTAGTTTAAGTTTGAAAGCATACCATAATTTTTTGAAAATATGGTCCAATTAAAAAAATAGAATGATAAAAATTATTTGAATTTGAGATGAGAAAGTATTTTAATTGTTATCTATATTATATTAGCATGTGTGTGGTAAAAATAGATATTAAATTCAAACAGGCTAATAAAAATTCACATGACAATGTAATAATATTAGGTATTGAATAGTTTAAAATCAATAATAAAGAATAAATAGAAAAAAACTAAGATTTTTTATCATAGGAAAAAGTGTAAAACTTATTTAAATTTGAGATGAGAAAGTTTTTTATATTATGATAAGAAAAGTCATAATATAAGTCCACATAACTCAAATCTAATAGTAAAATAAAAAAACTAAAAATATTGAACAATAAAAATAAATTAGAGATAATGTAAGGACATTTATAATTCATAAGTTTGTAAAATAAAATAAAGTAAATATACAATACTTAAAAATATTATTAAATTTTAAATAATTTAAAATTTTCGAGCAATATTTTTGAAACAAAATAAATATTTATTTTATAATTAAAAAATTATATATTTATCTTATATTATTAAAGAAAAGTAGTTGAGAATGATATTAAATAAAGTTACGAGTTAATGAAAAGCCACATAAAACGTAATAAGACTATATATTAGATTAAAAAAAATAGAAAAATTATGTTACCTCATTAAAGGCCTTGAAATTCTGTAGGAAAACGTAATAAGACTTTAAATTAAATTCTGTATTCTGAGGCCTTAAAAACCTCATTTAGAGTCACCTCGATTTGACGTGAATTGGACTTCCGGTTGAGGAGTTATGGACTTTGAGAGTTCTTGATGAAAATGTTAAGTTTTGAGGTTTAATTCATGATTTTACATGTTATTTTGATGATGTGATCGCAGGAATAGGTCCATATGATGTCTTTGAGTTAGTATACACACTTGGTTTGGAGTTTCGAGGGCTCGGTGAGTTTCGGGTAGGTTTCGGGATGTTTTAGGCTTAAAACGAGAAGTTGCAGGCCTTTGAACCCACCAGTGCGGTCTGCGGTCGACCTTGTGCGGTGCGCGGTGGAGGCTGTGCCGCCGCGGTCGACTTTGTGCGGTCCGCACAGGGCGCTGCTGTGCGGCCGCAGTCGACTTTGTGCGGTCCGCACAAGGCACTGGACCTCAGGAAGGCCTGTGCAGCCGCAGACCATTTTATGCGGTCCGCACAGGGGGTCTGAGAGGAGTATAAATAGACGGGATTTTCAGTCATTTTTCATTTGTCAAAATCCCAAAAACATAAGAGGCGATTTTTCAAACAACCTTTCTTCTCCAAATCAATTGTAAGTCATTTTTAACTAGTTTTCTTCAATCATTAACATCTTGTAACATGATTTCAACTTCAAATCAATGGTTTTCATGAGGGAAATTGGGTGTTTTGAGTAGAACCTAGGTTTTTCAAAAATTGAGGATTTGGACCTCGATTTGAGATCCGATTTCAAAACAAATTATATATTTGAGTTCGTGAGGGAATGGGTAATCGGGTTTTGGTTCGAACCTCGGGTTTTGACCACATGGGCCCGGGGGCGATTTTGACTTTTTGGGCAAAAACTTTGGAAAACTCATTTTCATGCATTCAAATTGATTCATTTAGCGTGTATTGATGTAATTAAGTAACTTGTGGCTAGATACGAGCGAATTGGCGGTGGAATCAAGGGGTAAAGCTATAACTGAAACTTGAGTTGTGTTCGAGGCATCGAGGTAAGTGTTCGGTCTAACCTTAGCTTGAGGGAGTAGGAGTTGAGTCCTATTTGCTATTTACTTCTTGTTGAGTACGAATTATAGGCATGGTGACGAGTATCTATATGTTGGTGTCAAGCATGACCGTGAGTCTTAAATTGATACTTGTTGTATTCTTGAATGTTACTATGGTTGAAATAGTGAGTAAATCCTTGATATTGAGCAAAAACTTAGTTTGTTTATTGTGGAATCTACTTATGATTGAGAAATGGTGGTAATTGAGACGAGTAGGAGTTGAGTTAAGATTGGTTATAGCTGATTCTCCCTTTTCGGGACGTATATACTTGTACTGATGAGTTCCCTTGCCGGGATAGTGTAGTCTATTGTTGATTGCCGGGATGGTTAATTATGATTATTGTTGACTGTATAGTTGGAACGGGTTGCACGCTGCAACAGATATAATATTGGATCAGGTTGCATGCCGCAACAGGTATTATATTGGATCGGGTTGTACGCCGCAACAACTATATAAATGTGGATTAGGTTACACGCCGCAACAACGTTAAATGACATGGGATCGAGTTGCGCGCCGCAATAGTATTATTATGGTATCGTTGTAGATATTGAGATGTCCTTTCATATTTTATTAAGTTTTTGTTGGTCTTGATATGTTCCCCGAAGCATGTACCCCTGCCCATTTTAAACTGCTCATTCCTGTTTATTTTTTGCCGTATATTATACAACTGCACAGGTTTATCTAGAGTCTGGTCCTAGTCTCGTCACTACCTCGCCGGGGTTAGGCCAGGCACTTACCAGTAAGGTCGGTTGTGCTGATACTACACTCTGCACTCTATGCAGATACAAGAGTGACACTTGATCAGCAGCAGTAGGGGAGCCAGCCTTTAGTCCACCAAGACACCGAGGTAGCCTTGTAGGCGTCTGCAGGCCCGACGTCTCCTCTATCTTTTATTATGTTCTGTTATCTCATGTATCTGAGACAAACATCGTTATTTTTCGTTCAAACTATTGTATGTAGTACTCTTAGTAGTCCGTGGATATTATGACACTGGTTTCTGGGTAGAGACATATGTTGGCTTTTTGTATCGATTTTGGGATTATATTCATCTAAGTCTTCCGTTTAATTTCATCTTCTGCTATTATTTAAATGTTTATCACCAGTTAATGCAAGTTGTTAAAAGGCTTAAAATAAAGTATTTAAAGATTTCCAAATTATCCTGGTTTTCTTAGCTTCTACGAGTAGGTGTCATCACGACTCCCGGGGGTGGGAAATCCGGGTCATGACAAGTTGGTATCAAAGCTCTAGGTTACATAAGTCTCACAATTCACGGACAAGCTCAGTAGAGTCTGAGGGATCGGTACAGAGACGTCTGTATTTATCCCCCAGAGGCTATAGAGTTAGGAAAACTTCACATTTGTTATTTCCTGTCGTGCGGTTTTTTTTCTCAAAGCTAATTGAATTTCTACTCTATTTTTTCGCAGATGGCGAGAACACGCGCTTCCTCATCTACCGCTCAGCATCCCGAATCCCTAGCAGCAGCTCCCACGAGGGGCAGAGGGTGAGGCCGAGGCTGTGCTAGAGGCCGAGGTAGGGGCAGAGGTTAGCCCCGAGCAGCAGCACTAGTGATAGAGCCTCAGGTTGATTTTGATGAGGAGGTTCCGACCCCAACGGTTCCGGTGGGCCTAGCTTAGATCCCAGAGGGGTTTATTACTACCCCAGTCCTTCAGGATGGTCTTGTCCGATTAGTGGGCCTCATGGAGAGTGTCTCCCGAGCGGGCTTGCTTCCTGTAGCACCAGCCGTCTCTCAGGCTGGAAGAGGGGCCCAGACTCCTGCTACTCGCACTCCGGAGCAACTAGCTCCTCAAATTCAGACTCCAGCGGTTCAGCCAGTTGGAGCAGTTCAGTCGGGTATGGTAGCTCAGACCGGTGATGGAGCATCTATGTCTGCCGATGCTTTGTGGAGGTTGGATAGGTTCACCAAGCTCTTTACTTCTACTTTCAGCGGTGCATCTACTGAGGATCCCTAGGATTATCTAGACAACTGCCACGAGGTTCTCAGGAACATGGGTATTGTTGAGACTAATGAGGTCGATTTTGCTACATTTCGCTTGTCTGGATCCGCCAAGACTTGGTGGAGGGATTATTGCTTGGCCAGGCCAGCCGGATCTCCATCTTTGACTTGGGAGCAGTTTACAGTGTTGTTTCTGGAGAAGTTTCTCCCCATTACTTAGAGAGAGGCCTATCGGAGGCAGTTTGAGCATCTCCAACAGGGTTCCATGACGGTTACCCAGTATGAGACCAGGTTCATCGACTTAGCTCGACATGCTCTTGTCATACTTCCTACCGAGAGAGAGAGGATGAGGAGGTTTATTGACGGTTTTATTCAGCCGATTCATCTTCAGATGGCTAGGGAGGCTGGGAGTGAGATCACTTTTCAGGAGGCGGCTAATGTGGCCAGGAGAGTGGAGATGGTCCTATCACAGGGAGGTGCTCATGGGTCAGATATGAGGCCCCGTCATTCGGGAAGATTCAGTGGAGCCTCGTCGGGAGGTACAGATTCATATGGTAGATGCCATCCTCCTAGGCCCTTTCAGTCAGCTCTTTAGGTTTCTCACGGTGCTTCAAGTAGTCGTGGTCCGCAGATGCAGTATTTTGATCAGCAGTCCTACAGTGCACCACCAGCTCCTATCAGTGCACCGCCGCTCCAAAGTTTTCGGGGTAGTCATTCGGGTTGCTAGGGTCAGTCTCAGTTTCCTCAACCACAACACTCAGGTGGATGTTTTGAGTGTGGTGAGTATGGTCATATTAGGAGGACTTGTCCGAGGTTAGTGGATACTCAGTCGCAGCAGCAGGGTTCCCGTGCTATGGTCCAGGCACCAGGTGTTCCACAGACCGCCCAACCAGCTAGAGGTGGGGGTAGAGTTGCTAGAGGTGGAGGTAGAGGTGCTAGAGGCGGAGCTCAGGCTACTAGAGGTGGAGGCCATCCAGCTGCAGGCCGTCCCAGAGATGTAGTTCAGGGTGGTGGGACCCAACCTCGATGTTATGATCTTCCAGCCAGGCCCAAGGCTGAGGCTTCAGATGCGGTTATCACAGGTACTATTCTGGTTTATGATAGAGATGCTTCAGTGTTATTTGATCCAGGGTCTACGTACTCGTTTATGTCCTCTTATTTTGCACCATATCTGGTTATGCCTAGTGATTCTTTGAGTGATCCTGTTTATGTGTCTACACCGGTGGGTGATTCTATTGTGGTCGATCGAGTCCATCGTTCTTGTATGGTAGTGATTGGGGGTCTTGAGACTCAATTAGATTTGTTGCTTTTAGACATGGTCAATTTCGATGTTATATCGGGGATGGACTGGTTATCACCTTACCACGCTATCTTGGACTGTCATGCCAAGAATGTGACCTTAGCTTTACCAGGTATGCCTCGTTTATAGTGGAGAGGGACTCCTGGTCATTCTACCTGTAGTGTTATCTCTTATGTGAAGGCTCGGCGCATGGTCGAGAAGGGGTGTTTGGACTATTTGGCATATGTTCGTGATTCTAGTGCTGAGGTTCCCTCTATTGATTTTGTGCCTGTTGTTCGTGAGTTTCCTGAGGTATTCCCTTCAGACTTGCCAGGTATGCCACCCGACAAGGATATTGAATTTTGCATTGATTTGGCTCCGGGCACTCAGCCTATTTCTATCACGCCGTATCGTATGGCCCCGCCTGAGTTGAAAGAGTTGAAGGAACAATTGCAAGACTTGCTTGAGAAGGGTTTCATTAGACCCAGTGCTTCGCCTTGGGGTGTGCCGGTGTTGTTTATTAAGAAGAAGGATGGGTCGATGAGAATGTGTATTGATTACCGGTAGTTGAACAAGGTTACGATCAAGCATAAGTATCCATTGTCAAGGATTGATGATTTGTGTGATCAGCTTCAGGGTGCCAAGGTATTTTCAAAGATTGACTTGAGATATGGCTACCATCAGTTGAGGATTAGGGCATCCGATGTCCCTAGGACAACTTTTCGCACTCGGTACGGGCATTATAAGTTCTTGGTTATGTCATTCGGGTTGACAAATGCCCCAGCAGCTTTTATGTATTTGATGAACCGAGTGTTCAAGCCTTATTTGGATTCGTTCGTGATAGTCTTCATTGATGATATTTTGATATATTCCCACAGCCGGGAGGAGCACGAGCATCATCTTAGAGTGGTTCTTCAGACTCTGAGGAATAGTCAGCTATATGCTATGTTCTCGAAGTGTGAGTTCTGGTTGAGTTCAGTTGCATTTCTTGGTCATGTTGTATCAGCATAAGGTATTCAGGTTGATCCGAAGAAGATTGAGGCAGTCAAGAACTGGCCTAGACCAGCATCAGCTACAGAGATTCGGAGTTTCTTAGGATTGGCAGGCTACTATCGTTGGTTCATGGAGGGGTTCTCATCTATCGCAGCCCCGATGACCAGGTTGACCCAAAAGGGTGCCTAGTTCAGATGGTCGGACGAGTGTGAGGCGAGCTTTTAGAAGCTCAAGACAGCTCTGACTACGACATCGGTGTTGGTTTTTCCCACAAGTTTAGGGCCTTATACAGTTTATTGTGATGCTTCTCGTGTTGGGCTTGGTGCAGTGTTCATGCAGGATGACAAGGTCATTGCCTATGCTTCGCGGAAGTTGAAGACTCATGAGAAGAACTATCTAGTTCATGATTTAGAGTTGGCCTTCATAGTTCACGCAATGAAGATTTGGAGTCATTATCTGTATGGCGTGGCATGTGAGGTGTTCACGGATCACAAGAGTCTTCAGTATTTCTTCAAGCAAAAGGAGTTGAATTTGAGACAGAAGAGGTGGTTGGAGTTGTTGAAAGATTATGATATCACTATCTTATATTATCCGGGAAAGGCCAATGTGGTGGCCGATGCGTTGAGTAGGAAGTCAGCCAGTATGGGCAGTCTTGCTTATATTCCGGTCGGTGAGAGACCGCTTGCTTTGGATGTTCAGGCTTTAGCCAATCAGTTCGTGAGGTTGGATGTCTCTGAGCCCAGCCGTGTGCTAGCTTGCCCAGTCGCTCGTTCTTCGTTATTGGAGCGTATCCGCGATCGGCAGTATGATGATCCTCATTTGTGTTTCCTTAGAGACACAGTGTAGCGCGGAGGTGCCAAGCAGGTTACCCTAGATGATGATGGAGTTTTGAGATTGCAGGGTCGAGTGTGTGTGCCAAATGTGGATGGGCTCCGAGAGTTGATCTTAGAGGAGGCCCATAGTTCCCGATACTTTATTCATTCGGGCACCGCGAAGATGTATCAGGATTTGCGGCAGCATTATTGGTGACGTAGAATGAAGAAAGACATCGTTGCATATGTGGCTCGGTGTTTGAATTGTCAACAGGTTAAGTATGAGCATCAGAGGCCTGGTGGTTTATTTTAGAGGATTGAGACTCCCGGGTGGAAATGGGAGCGGGTTACTATGGATTTCGTTGTTGGACTCCCGCAGTCTCGGAAGAAGTTCGACGTAGTATGGGTCATTGTTGATAGGCCGACCAAGTCAGCGCATTTCATTCCTATGGCAGTCTCATATTCATCCGAGAGGTTAGCTGAGATCTATATCCGGGAGATTGTTCGTCTTCATGGTGTGCCTGTGTCTATCATTTCGGATCGAGGTACATAGTTTACCTCACGTTTCTGGGGAGCATTTCAACGAGAGTTGGGCACTCAGGTTGAGTTGAGTACAACATTTCATCCTCAGACGGACGGGCAGTCAGAGCGGACTATTCAGATTTTGGCAGATATGCTCTGAGCCTGTGTCATCAACTTTGGAGGTTCGTGGGATCAGTTCTTGCCTTTAGCAGAGTTTGCCTACAACAACTGCTACCAGTCGAGTATCCAAGTGGCTCCTTATGGCTCCAGACGGTGTCGATCTCCGGTTGGATGGTTTGAGCCGGGAGAGGCTCAGTTGTTGGGTACAGATCTGGTTCAGAAGGCCTTGGATAAGGTCAAGATTATTCAGGATAGGCTTCATATAGCTCAGTCCAGGCAAAAGAGTTATGCAGACCGCAAGGTTGGAGATGTGGCTTTTATGGTCGGTGAGCGGGTATTGCTCCGAGTGTCGCCTATGAAGGGCGTGATGAGATTTGGGAAGAAGGGCAAGCTTAGACCTAGGTTCATTGGTCCGTTTGAGATTCTTGATCGAGTGGGAGAGGTGGCTTATAGACTTGCATTATCGCCGAGCTTATCAGCCGTGCATCCAGTGTTTTATGTGTCCATGCTTCGAAAGTATCACGGCGATCCATCCCATGTGTTAGATTTCAGCACTGTCCAGTTGGACAAGGACTTGTCTTATGAGGAAGAGCCGGTAGCCATTCTAGATCGGCAGGTTCGTCAGTTGAGGTCGAAGAGTTTTCCTTATATTCGTGTTCAGTGGAGAGGTCAGCCTCCTGAGGCATCGACCTGGGAGTCCGAGTCCAATATGCGGAGCCGTTATCCCCATCTTTTCCTCGACTCAGGTACTTCCTTCTTCTGTCTGTTCGAGGACGAACGATTGTTTTAAAGGTGGAGAATGTGATGACCCAAAAGGTCATCACTTGCTTTAAATTAAATTCTGTGTTCTGAGGCCTTGAAAACCTCATTTAGAGTCACCTCAATTTGCGTGCGCAGTCCGGGCGCGTAACCGGAAAGCTTAAATATGAAATTCTGTGAAAAATGATAAAATTTGGTTATAAAATGAGTTAATTTGACTTCGGTCAACCTTTTGGGTAAAACGGACCCGAACCCATGATTTGACAGTCTCGGAGGGTCCGTAGGAAAATATGGGACTTGGGCATATGCCCGGAATCGAATTCCGCGGTCCCAAGCCCGAGAAATGAATTTTTTAAAAAAAATTATTTTCTGAAATTGTTTAAGAAAAATTGAAATAAAATTTGCTTAGAACATGATGGTATCGGGCCCGTATTTTGATTCCGGTGTCCGGTACAGGTCTTATATATAATTTAAGACATTTCTGTGAAATTTGGTGAAAAACGGAGTTTATTAGACGTGAATTGGACTTCCGGTTGAGGAGTTATGGATTTAGAGAGTTCTTGATGAAAATGTTAAGTTTTGAGGTTTAATTCATGATTTTACATGTTATTTTGATGATGTGATCGCACGAGTAGGTCCATATGATGTCTTTGAGTTAGTATGCACACTTGGTTTGGAGTTTCGAGGGCTCGGGTGAGTTTCGGGTAGGTTTCAGGATGTTTTAGGCTTAAAACGAGAAGTTGCAGGCCTCTGAACCCACCAGTGCGGTCTGCGGTCGACCTTGTGCGGTGCGCAGTAAAAGTTGTGCCGCCGCGGTCGACTTTGTGCGGTCCGCACAGGGCGCTGCTGTGCGGCCGCAGTCGACTTTGTGCGGTCCGCACAAGGCACTGGACCTCAGGAAGGCATGTGCAGCCGCAGACCATTTTATGCGGTCCGCACAGGGGGTCTGAGAGGAGTATAAATAGACGAGATTTTCAGTCATTTTTCATTTTTGAAAACCCCAAAAACATAAGAGGCGATATTTCAAACAACTTTTCTTCTCCAAATCAATTGTAAGTCATTGTTAACTAGTTTTCTTCAATCATTAACATCTTGTAACATGATTTCAACTTCAAATCAATCATTTTCATGGGGGAAATTGGGTGTTTTGGGTAGAACCTAGGTTTTTCAAAAATTGGGGATTTGGACCTCGATTTGAGGTCCGATTTCAAAACAAATTATATATTTGAGTTCGTGGGGGAAAGGTTAATCGGGTTTTGTTTCGAACCTCGGGTTTTGACCACATGGGCCCGGGGGCGATTTTGATTTTTTGGGTAAAATCTTTGGAAAACTCATTTTCATGCATTCAAATTGATTCATTTAGCGTTTATTGATGTAATTAAGTAACTTGTGGCTAGATACGAGCGAATTGGCAGTGGAATCAAGGGGTAAAGCTATAATTGAAACTTAAGTTGTGTTCTAGGCATCGAGGTAAGTGTTCGGTCTAACCTTAGCTTGAGGGATTAGGAGTTGAGTCCTATTTGCTATTTGCTTCTTGTTGAGTACGACATATAGGCATGGTGACGAGTATCTATACGTTGGTGTTAAGCATGACCGTGAGTCTTAAATTGATACTTGTTGTATTCTTGAATGTTACTAGAGTTGAAATAGTGAGTAAATCCTTGATATTGAGCAAAGACTTAGTTTGTTTATCGTGGAATCTACTTATGATTGAGAAATGGTGGTAATTGAGATGAGTAGGAGTTGAGTTAAGATTGGTTATAACTGATTCTCCCTTTCCGGGACGTATATACATGTACTACTGAGTTCCCTTGCAGGGATAGTGTAGTCTAGTATTGGTCCCTTGCCAGGACGATTAATTATGATTATTGTTGACTGTATAGTTGGAACGGGTTGCACCCCGCAACAGATATTATATTGGATCGGGTTGCACGCCGCAATAGATTTTATATTGGATCGGGTTGCACGCCGCAATAGATATTATATTGTATCGGATTGCACGCCGCAATAGATATTATATTGGATCGGGTTGCACGCCGCAACAGATATTATATTGGATCGGGTTGCACGCAACAGTATTGTTATGGTATCGTTGTGGATATTGAGCTATCCTTTCATATTTTATTAAGCTTCTGTTGGTCTTCATATGCTCCCCGAAGCATGTACCCCTCCCATTTTAAACTGTTCATTCCTGTTTATTTTCCAACGTATATTATACAACTGCACATGTTTATCTGGAGTCTGGTCCTAGCCTCGTCACTACCTCGCCGGGATTAGGCCAGACACTTACCAGTACATGGGGTCGGTTGTGCTGATACTACACTCTGTACTCTGTGCAGATACCGGAGCGGCACTTGATCAGTAGCAGTAGGGGAGCCAGCCTTCAGTCCACCGACACCGAGGTAGCCTTGCAGGCGTCCGCAGGTCCGACGTCTCCTCTATCTTTTATTATGTTGTGTTATCTCATGTATCCGAGACAAACAACATTATTTTTCCTTCAAACTATTGTATGTAGTACTCTTAGTAGTCTGTGGATATTGTGACAACGGTTTCTGGGTAGAGACATATGTTGGCTTTTCGTATCGATTTTGGGATTATATTCATCTAAGTCTTCCATTTAATTTCATATTCCGCTATTTTTAAATGTTTATCACCGGTTAATGCAAGTTGTTAAAAGGCTTAAAATAAAGTAGTTAAAGATTTCCAAATTATCCTGGCTTGCCTAGCTTCTACGAGTAGGCGCCATCACGACTCCTGAGGGTGGGAAATCCGGGTCGTGACAAATTTACTATAAGAAATGAAAAGAAAAGACTATTTGAATTTAAGATTAGAAAGTTCTTAAAACTACGATGCGAATGCTCAAATTATGAATAATACCACGAATTGAAGTCTTATTTATGAAAAATAAAATAATAATAAAAATAAAATTTTAAATTATAAAATAAATTTCTAATATAGGTAAGTTTACAAAAATTAAATTTTGTATCTTAAAACTAAAAAAGAAAAAAAAATTATGTAAAGAAGTAAAATGACAGTGAAAATATTACTACAACATTTAGATATAATATGTTCAAACAATTAAGAAAATATTTTTCTGTGATTAATATCTGAATCGAGTGCAGTTAGTTTGAGTTTGAATGCATAGCATAATTATTTGAAAATACGGTCCAGTTTAGAAAATAAAATGATAAGAATTATTTGGGTTTGAGATGAGATTATTTTTTGAAAATATTATGTAAAGAATTAAAATGACAGTAAAAATATTATTACAATATTTAGAAATAATGTGATAAAAAAATTAAGAATTTTTTTCTATGATTAAATAAATTTTTAAAAATACAAAATAAATTTCTAATATTGGTAATCTTAATAATGAAAATTAAAAATTAAATTTTATTTTATAGCTAAAAAAGAACAAAAATTTAACTACATCTAATACAAAATTAATTATAAGAGAACTCAATATATTTGGAACATGATAATCAAATAACTTATGTATTAATATTTTAGACTTATGATTAATATCTGAATCGAGTGTAGTTAGTTTGAGTTTGAATGCATAGCATAATTTTTTGAAAATGTGGTTCAGTTTAGAAAATAAAATGATAAGAATTATTTGAGTTTGAGATAAAATTTATTTTAAAAAAAATATTACGTAAATAATTAAAATTATAGTAAAAATATTCTTACAAGATTTAGAAATAATGTGTTCATAAAATTAAGAAATATTTTTCTATGATTAAATAAATTTTTAAAATACAAAATAAATTTCTAATATTGGTAATCTTAATAATGAAAATTAAAATTAAAATTAAATTTTATCTTATAGATAAAAAAGAAAGAACATTTAACTGCATCTAATACAAAATTAATTAGAAGCGAACTCAATACATTTGGAACATGATAATGAAATAACTTATGTATTAATATTTTAGACTAATTAAAAGTTACAATTTAAAACAAAATATGACATTATTTTGGTTATAGCTAAAATATTAATATAAAATTAATTAACATTTATAGTAAGAAAGAGAATGTATATTAAAAAGAAAATAAAGGTAGTGTGAGGATACTTATACTTTAAATTAATTTTAATATAGATAAAATAAAATAATTAATTATTTTTAAAAATATTACTGACAAATTTAAATGATTAAAATATTATGAATAAGAGGATAAAAGCATAACAATATATCAAATTTCGAGAATAAAACATTTATTTTTATCACATACTATTAAAAGGATAATAAGCAAGACATTAATTTAATTATAAGCTAACAAAAAATTATATGATGGTATAATAATATTAAATATTAAATAATACAATAACTATAAGAAAAGAACAAAAAAAAGAATTTACGTAAAAATGATGTGATGAATAAGACATATTTGACTTCCTGATAAAAATAAAGTGATTGTAAAAATTTTGTTAAAATAATATGATCTAATGTGCTCGAACAAGACAGATCACAATATGACATGTTTAGTATTCTTTAGTATCGACAACGGAACGAAATGCAAGTACTAAAATCAAGGAGTTAGGTTGCTACAAATATATGTTAAAAAGATTGGTTGTCTACTACGAGATTTGATCAATAATTTCATATCCTGCTTCATAATTAAATTCTCATGTTATATAAATTTTATCTGAGAGATATATATTTTAAGGTTATTTATACATGATTCAAATAATATACATCGCAATTTGAAATAATTTGTCCGCACACCGTGCGGGTACTAATACTAGTATAAATAGAGGGGAAAACTTTCAAAAGAATGACTGGTTAACGCAATCATGTAACTCAGCAACTTGAAATAAATACTCCTAGACATAAAGGAGTTGAAAAGTTATGAAAATTTTGACCTAAAATATTTAGGAATTTTTGTTTAATCTATAAATGTATACTCATTAATTGATGCCTATACGATTAATTACCATATCAATTTATACCTAAAGTACAATCTTTTTCCCCTTTATATAATGTGTCCTTAACTTAAGTAATGAAGTAGTCGAAACTTTTACCTAAAATATCTAGAGACTTACTCAGTTAAAATTGTTATTAAAATTTATTTTACGAATCTGTTAAATTACATAGCTCAAATAAGGAAAAACGTTATACATAAAATTTTGTTGATTTTGAATTCATAAATATTAGAAGAATAACTATTCCTAATAATAGGAAAATAATTAAATGACTATTTGCCTTGTGTGAAATTATTTTTAAAGGGTAAAAAAGGCGAACGACATTTCGCTAAAGACCTTCATGCTTTTAATATAACTAGTCTCAAGGTACACACGATGCGCGTGTATTCTATCTCAATGAGTACTAATTTATTTAAAATTTGTGTTTAAATAATAAAATAAAAGTATAACTTCCTAAAGATAATTATATATGTTAAATGTACATAATAACTAAATAAATAAAGAAGCTCTCGTAAAAATCCTCAATCATAAGTCAATTATTCAACTTAAAATTTATTTCAGTTTAATAATATTATAACTTTAATTTCACAAGTTATCATGCTTCCTTTTTCAGTTTCAGCAAGAACAAGTCCTTAAAAACCGTAAAAATAGCACGGTATAGCCAGTTTTCATACTGGTCATTCAAAAATAGCCAGCGTTTACCAAGTCAATGAAAAATAGCCACTATTTTGCTACAACAGAGACCGGTCCAGCATAATATACTGAAGTTCGGTCCCTGTGTATGAACTCCAGCATATTATGCTGAACCAGTATACTTCGCTGGCTCCAGTATAATATACTGGAGATTGGAGCACCGGTGCTCCAAACTCCAGTATATTATACTGGACCGGTATACTTGCTGGAACTCCAATATATTATGCTGGAGTTCTAGTGTACTTATGTTGGAACTCCATCATATTATGCTGGAGTTTCGGCATACTTATCTTGGAACTCCAGTATAATATGCTGGAGTTCCAGTATACTTATGCTGGAACTCCAGCATAATATACTGACGTAT
Organism: Nicotiana sylvestris; assembly: GCF_000393655.2. NCBI lineage: Eukaryota > Viridiplantae > Streptophyta > Magnoliopsida > Solanales > Solanaceae > Nicotiana > Nicotiana sylvestris. Next base: position 150,633,067 of record NC_091064.1, on the reverse strand, counting down.
TTTTCAGGTTTTGAACAGTATTTTCGCTCAGATTTATCTTTACATAAAAAGTGGCTAAATTTCGATTACTTTTGAAACTGGGCTATTTTTGAACGACCAGTTGTAAATCTGACTATTTTTGAATTTCTCCCTTAAAAACCTTATGACTTTATTTTCACAAGTTATCATGCTTCCTTTTCAGTTTCAGCCAGAACAAATCCTTAAAAACCTAAATAGTGTTGAATGATAGCTTAAAATATATAATCAGTTAGTACCAATATATATATATATATATATATATATATATATATATATATATATATATATATATATATATATATATATATATATTATCAGGCAACTAATAATCTACGACTTTCATATGATCACAAAATCAAATTAAATAGCAAGAAAAAAATACATTTAAAAGGATACTAAAGTAAGCTTGTGAGAAAATTTATAATTGAAAGAAGACTTTTCCATGACATATTAACTCTAGAGAATGACTTAGAATTAGAACAAAAAAAAAAGGTAGTCCGGTGTATAAGGAATCTCGCATAATTTAAGTGAATGATCTATATAAAGTAAAATTTTAATATTTTAAATTTCTAAGTATTAGAAATTTTAGTCCAAATAATAAAATAAATTAATAAATAAAAGTTTTATTAATTTTAAACTTCTAAAAATTATAAAAATAATTAAATAAAGTATTTTTATATAATAATTAACATTAATTTGGAGGGACTTCAGATTTTCTTTTTTGCTTATAAAAATCAAGTTTAAAATGAAAAAAAAACATTAGTTTTAAATTTTTTATTGTAGGTATATTATTAAATAATCTAGAATTGAAAATATAATAAGCACATTATCTCTTATTAATAAAATAAATGGAAAACCAAACGTGATAAAAGTAAGTCCTATAAATTAGGATTCATACCTATTTTAAACAAGGAAGTATTTAATAAACAAAATATAATTAATTTTTAAGCCCTAAATTGAAGGCAAATAACTTAAATTACTATTTTATCCAATATATAATATATTTTGAAAGGTAAAAAAGGCGAACGACATTTCGCTAAGAGCCTTCGTGCTTTTAATATAGTATAGATATAGATATAGACTAGTCTTAGGGTACGCGCATTGTGCGTGTACCTATATTAGTATATATTTAATTTTAAAAATTACATAAATATCATTAAATATTGTGTTTGACTTATTGAATAAATAGTAAAAATTATAAGTTCCTAAAAATAACGAATGTTAATCTCACTAAGCTAGCTCTGTCAATAATTTTACTGAGCTAGCTTAGTGAGATTAATATTCATTATTTTTAGGAACTTATATTTTTTAATATTTTTTCAATAACTCAACTATATCATTTAATAATATTTACATAATTATTAAAAATTATATATTTATTGATATAGGTACACGTGCAAATAATAGAACATATATTTATTTTCAAACGTTTTTGCTATTCGAACAATATATTATTTTCTTTATCAATTTTGTGTTATATTTAAAAACTATATTAATAATTAAAATATATAATTAATTAGGTACCAAATCTCTTACTTTTAGTAGTATATCTTATTAGAATTATAAGTTCCCCAATATAAGAAGAATGAATGTGAAACGTATTTCTGTTGAAATTTGTTGTCGGATACACAAGGAAAAGAGACGTAATATTACTTCTATTTCCCCAAATAATACCTACCTTAGAGTCCTTAATATTAGGACTTCTTACATAGTTAAAATAAGGAAATATTTAATAATAAAAAAAATAAATTAATTTTAAAGTCCTATATATTAGGATAATAACTAAATTATAATTTTGTCTAATGTAAAGTTTATTTTTAAAGGGTAAAAAAGACGAACGATATTTCGCTGATGACCTTCGTGCTTTTAATATAGTATAGATATAGATTATTTATACGTGCGTTGCACGTGTATTATGCGTTATGCACAAAAGAGCGTATTTTAATTAGGTAGAATAAGAATGAATTACGTATAAAGGTAACTGAAGATGTAACAAATATTTAAATGGTAAAATGTCTAAAATAGTGCATATTTAATTGAATAAGAATGAATTAAGTATAATAGCAATTGACGATGCAAAAAAATTATTACATTAAAGAAATAGTTGTATTCAGCGTGTAGACACTAAATTGAGTGGTACAACGAAGCTTGGATGTTGTAATGTATATTATCAAAAAATTAATAAGGCGAACAGAAATAAAATATTATTTATATATTTAGTGAAAGATTAATGGATGAAATCTAAATAACTTACCAAAATTTATTCGATTGGTGCACTTTGATGCCTCATCGAATGAAATAAAATTATTTGAAAAACCAATGGTCAACAAGTGAGTATTGCTTTCTTCAACTAAAGTTTTCACCTTAAATCCAATCTCAAGCTCCTTGTGCGATGATTGGAAATTAGGATTGGCACTATTGATGTGTCCGTTTATGATGTAACAAATCTTATTTTGTTGTAAATAATTTTCCCACTTCTCAATATAACCATTGAAAAGTATAGCGTGAATTTTTGTTCCCGGTAAAAAGTTTCACTTTAAGCTAATCTGATGGTTAAAACTATAATATGAAAAGACATGAAATAAAATATTGATACAAAATAAAAATTACCTATTCATTAACTAATGTCACAATTTTTCGGGTACCTTGATTTGTTTTATTGTTGAACTCTTTTACTATTCCACTCCCAAACACTAACACTCGTATTACCCAACACGAATCAGATACTCTTAGACTATTAATTGGGACATACTGGTTGACAATTCCTTTTCACTGGCCATTCAAGTGTACCTAAAATAAAGCATGCATAAGAGTTTTATAAGTTATCAAAGTGACTAATTCAATAATTGATTATTTTTATGATATAAGGAAGATTGTTTACCTGAACAGATGTAATTGTTGAAATCTAAGTGATTCAAGCATGTCAATTGCAAATAATGCAAATCATGTAGTATTAATATTACACAGAATTAAAGAAGATAGTCTAATTTTAATTTTTTTTTTAAAACAAGCAACTTGAGCTGGCATAGCAATAAGTATTATTTATCATATAGCAAAGAAAAAAAATACTAATTTAAGTAATAAGACTTAGATCAAATGTCTAATCGATTTTTGTGATGAATTGCAATTGTTCGATAATATGTATTAAATTTGTAAATTATGTGAGATGTGAAATTAGCCACGTCCAAAACATGAAACAAAAATTATATAATAACAATTTGTTGATGCAACAATAAAGATAAATTGTTGATGCAACAATAAAATCTGGTGCATGCAAACGTACTTGCAAAATATGAAGTAATAAAATATGTTGATATTAGTAAAAGATACAAAATTTGAAATTATGGTGTTGGAATAGGGCGAAGTTTGACAATTAAATTATGACATTGTAGGTTTTTTATAAAAATATTTTGGTACACAAATTGATACATAAAAGGAATTATATGCTCGTGGAGAATCTAACTACAAAATTTCCTAGTTTAGATAATTTAATGACAAATAAAGTCATTTATTTAAAGTTGAACAAAGTAGTAAAAGTTTAAGAAAAAACGTTATTAACTATTCTAGTGTAAGAAAAAATTACCAAATATTTACTACTCCAAAGAATAAAGGGAATTTAACCAAAGTCCAATAGACATACGGTCATTTAATGAGAGTGAACCAAGTAGCGAAAGTGCAGGAAATTCTTTTTATTTACTTTCCTTGTGAAAGAAACATGAAGACAAGTTTTACCAAATAATTAAGGCAAACAAACGAAGTCATAGGGAAGCGAAAGTTTAGGGAAACTTTTTTATTAACTTTCCTATGTAAGAAACGTGAAGAAACATTATATTAAATAATTAAAGCAAAATTAATAACAAATAATTGTGGCAAAAATTTACCAAATAATCTCGTTAACATTCCAAGATTGTTAAATTTTTATTAAATATTAATAAAATACTTAAATTACTATATTGTCTAATGTGAACGCTATGTTTTAAAGGGTAAAAAAGGCGAACGACATTTCACTAAGGGCCTTCGTGCTTTTATAATATAGATAAATATAGATTATTTATCGTTTTATTTGTATTTTTGATTTAGGGAGCATCATAAGAAGATAATAATTCAAATGATTTCATATGAGAAACAAAGTTACTGTATTGAACTTAATATTTTGTAGATATACTTTCACTCTATATTACTTTTCTTTACACTACCTATATTTTTTGTAGCAACCTATTTATTTTCAACAATTAAAAAACTATTGATCAGTAGAATGAGTTCATAAATTGCTCTAAATGAACAATTTCCAAATTTTTACCCCCAAAAGAAGACAATTCCAATATTTACAATACAAAATTGCGGGCATTCATAGTAATGTAAATTTAGCCAAAAGTAGGATTATTATAGTTAGTTAACTTCAAACTTCTAAGTATTATAAAATATTATATAGAAGGTATTATAGTTATATTACATAATTTTTGTATAACACTGACATCACCATAATGCAAGTTGATGGCATCTCATGTAGGGCTGTTCATTCGGATCGGATATCTGAAATCCGAACTGATCCATTCAATTTCGGATTTCAGATTGGATTGGATTTCCGATTGTGTTTATTAAAATTTCGGATTTCGGATTGGATTCAGATTGATATATTTTAATCTGATCCGATTCGATCCAAAATTATTAGGGCATGTATAAATACTATAATTTAATTTCGGATAGTCAGTACTTCCTTTACATCTTCCTCCAAGCTACTTGTTTACCGTAAAAATGGTAATAACAATTAAATTTGATTTAGTAGTTCTAAAAATACGTGATCTATTTTTATGCTAGTTGTTAGGCAGTAGATGCTATGTGAAAGACTTAGAAACGAAATAAGAGCTTAAGAACGAGGTGTTAATCATACTGAATCGCTGTTAGTTGGGGCCTCGAGCTTGCCTATTCGAGGGCCTCGAGGTCGAGTCTGAAGCTTGGCTGGGAGCTATCGAAGGCGGTCGATGGCGAATAACAGTAACAAATGGATCAAGGGTGGCTCTTTGTGGCCAATAATAAGCAATAAATGATGAACAATGAATAGAATCACAATAAGTACGAACAATAAATGAAGTAATAAGATCAAGAGAATATGTTAGAGAGCAAAGAAAATGTTCTTGTATATTTAGTTTGGAGCAACAGATGTTTGCAAAATGATACAGATCCCCTTTATATAAGAGGGGGAATCCCAACATAGTACAAGTGCATTTATTACAAAGATATGGAGATGGAACACCTAACTAATGCCAAGATACGGGCTTAGACTAGCCTGACAGATCTTGTTGGCTCCAGTTTCACGCCTTGGGAACTCCCCATTTTCTTCCCGTAACCGTCAGCCTCATACGGTTCCGAGGTTGAGTGTCGATGGCCCTCGAGGGATGAAAATCGACCGTGATTTCGAGCCTTCGAGGTGTCCTAACGATGAAAAATTGGACCCTCCGATTTTACCATATACAGATAGTCCCCGCGTTTCTTAGAGTAGAACGACAAGAAATGACCTTGATAACCATCTTTCCGAATTTCCCACGATAATGTTATATTGATGGTGTCATACTCATGATAGGCTTTTATGGCAACCGAGACGTCCTGCTAACTTGTCTTTTTAACGTCTTTCAATGCACAGTCGATCCTCGTCCTTCTAGGCGATAATATTGCCGCCGATTCAGTTCCCAAAAATGCATTAATTAAGCCTTCCGATACGTCTTTCAAGGACATTGATGGCGCCGTTAGTTGCATTTTTCAAAAGAGTATTGATTGTGCCCGCCGGTTACTCTGCCCTTTCTCTATAAATGGGGGCTTTTTGGAACCAATTCCTTATTCAAGTGTTCTTCAATCAGCCTTTCTCTCATTTCTTCCTTCCATCCCCATACACTGTCGTTTCCCATGCCTGAGGCCCACGACCTTAAAGTTGCTTGGTGGCGTTCTCATCAGTTATACCGTGTCCTTTTCCCGGTGCCCCTCCTTGTCGAGCAAAATTACACCAACTTCTTATTGTTGTTACTGCCGCCGCCGTTGGCTCGAGACGGGGAGATAGGGAGGCCGATCTCTTCTATCTTGGGAAGGTATTTGGACTATACACCACTGATCACGAGGGTGTTCGGACTATACACCGTTGCTCACCTTCCTTTCCCGGCCTGGTGTGGCACTTCACCCCTTTTGCTCTCTGTGGGGCAAAGTGGTACCTCTGGCTGGTAGCTTGCATGGCGCAATTTCCCAAAAAATGGACTCAAAGTAGCCGTGCAAGTGAGGCTGACGCCCGCCAAGTCTTCTACTGGGTCGTGATCCTCCTGGCCTGGTGAAAGCCATTGCTTTTTGGCGGGCTATGGCATTTTTTCATCCTTTTCTGTCCCTTCACTTTCCTCATCTTCATCTTTTCCCTTTCCTCTTCTTCGTCTTCTCCCTTGGAGATTTCCTTTTGGAGGACCGAGATGAGCCCCTGAGGAGGTGGTGGTCGAAGACGCTGCCGCCGAGGATGCATACCCGAGGAGATGGCACTCGAAGATACTGCCATCGAGGATGAACCTCCTAGTAGAGATTAGACTCTAGGCTTTTCTTGCATATGTACCTTTTTTGCTTCTTGGTTTCTGTGTAAGGACCCCTTGCGGGCTTTCGTAATCATATGTAAGGACCCATCGTGGGCTTTTGTAATCGAATGTTTATGAATGAAAAAATGTTCCTTTAATTTATCCCTAATGCACACTATTTTCTATTTATCTATGCTTGTGTAGAATCTAAGTGCATGGCCCTATCGGTCGATGCAAATATCGAGCTCGGGTTGGACTGATAAACTCGGGTCGTCGGAACCCTGACTTCGAGTTGAATGAGAGTGAGGCTTCGAACCCCTAAATCGAGATTTAGCCTTTAGACCCTGCGATAACCTTCGAGGGGGGATTCGCTCAAAAGCTCGAGAATGGAGATTGCCTTCAGGCTTTCGAGAGCAGTCCCCGAGTGAGGGTTAACTCGGGCCATCTGGAAACTTAGTGTACATAGCCTTATGGTGTTGTAGATAGATCCCAGATGATGGACTGCCCAGGTTTAGATGGTATCATGAGGCCAAGCCCATACGAGTAGATTTTTAAGTGCTTATTTTTCTCCTTGAGAGGAGCCTTCGAAACCGGGTACCATCTCGAATCTTATAATGACATCGACGGCCCCTTGGAGAGATCCCCGAGATCGGGTACCATCTTGGGTCTGGCGACGATGCTAAAAGGCTTCCTGGAGCCTAACCTCTTTTTGATGGAGGTCCTCGAGATCGGGTACCATCTCGGGATTGGCGATGATGCCAAAGGCTTCCTGGATCCTAACTTCTTTTTTATGGAGGTCCTCGAGGTCGGTTACCACCTCGGGACTGGTGATGATGCCAAAGAATTCTTGGAGCCTAACTTCTTTTTGATGGAGGTCCTCGAGGTCGGGTATCCTTAAGCCTAACTTCTTTTTTATGGAGGTCTTCGAGGTCGGGTACCACCTCGGGACTAGTGATAATGCCAAAGGCTTCCTCGAGCCTAACTTCTTTTTGATGGAGGTCCTCGAGGTCGGGTACCACCTCGGGACTGGTGATGATGCCAAAGGCTTCCTGGAGCCTAACTTCTTTTTGATGGAGGTCCTCGAGGTCAGGTACCACTTCGGGACTGGTGATGATGCCAAAGGCTTCTTGGAGCCTAACTTCTTTTTGATGGAGGTCCTCCAGATTGGGTACCATCTCGGGACTGGAGATGATGCCAAAGGCTTCCTGGAGCCTAACTTCTTTTTGATGGTGGTCCTCGAGGTCGGGTACCACCTCGGGACTTGTTTGGTGCGGGAGTACCTGATCCCGAAACGTCGTATGATGCTTGTCAAATTGGCAACACGACTGTAAAGTGATCGAGGCAACCCTGCCGGCACATCTTCCCAAAGTGATTTCAGCCAACATTTTAATAGGCCTCTGGGGCAGGTGGATCATTGCCGCTTTTTCCATATATAAGTCTGCTTTCGCCCTTTCAGAGATTTCACCATTTTGAGGAGTTAACCTTTTTTCCTGCGTTAGGCTTTTCATTATTTCGGTATTGACGCTCTGGTCTAAATTCCTGCCCCAGTTCTCCAATTGTGATGTAGTTATTACTGCTACACCAGGATCCTTTTGGAAGGGAGGAGGGAGTTCCGGCCCCCGGTTCTCGCCTTGTTGGCTCGGAGCATTCTGCTTCGAGAGGGGGCTTTTCACCAGAAAAGTGCCCCGATGCTCAGGACCAACGGGAGCATACCTTGGAGTTCACTTCTTCGATAGGAGAGGGACACCTTAAGTTGGTGAGAAAATACTATGGATTGGGGGAAAAGGTGGTACTGCAGGTACCTTCCCCGATGAGGGTATTACGGATCGTGCCTAGGGCTTTATGAATGTGTTCACATATCCCTTCATGCTGGACCCCCTTGATAGGGTTGTGTTTGACTTCTGTCGAAAGTATCGGGTTACCTTGGCCCAGGTTCACCCGTCATTTTGGCAGATAGTGTTGATGGTGAGGTTCTTTGCGGAGAAGGTAGGGCTTGAATTCACGCTTAGCCATCTTATCAGACTATACCGGCCCTTTCATTATCGAGGTTTGCTAACCTTACGATGCCAGTCTACTATGTCTTTTTTTGTCGATGATGAAGGCGGGGGTCGGGAGTGGATGAGTCAATTCGCCCGAGTACGAACTGCATATATTATCCCCGTGGAGTTCATGCCATTCCCTGAGGAATGGAATTATACACGTAAGTGGTTCACTCGTGCCTTCACAGTTCTTCAATTATGGCGAAGGGATGTTCCGTAAGTGTGCCTTCTCTTCTTTTTCTGCAGCGATTTCGTGGATGCCGGGCGAGGTTCTCGATCTGCCGGATTGGGTTCGGAAGCTGGCAATCCACTCGACTTACAATGAGCGTAGGTGGCGAGCTTTATCTAAGGATAGGTGGGAGGCAAAATACCACGGTATGTGTCGTGTGGTCTGTTCCCTTCTTTTAGTTGAAAGAGCACTTTCTCTTTCTGCATGCTAACCCTGTTATTGTAGGCATTGGGGAGCTTTCTGCGGCGAGGCCGTGTCCCCTTGGGGGGGGGGAGGGGAAGAGGTGTCGCTAGCTTCTGGGTTAAAGAATGATAACAATATGCAAGAGATACCTTCACAGAGCGATGGCGCTCGAAGTAAGGCGAACCTGGAGCCGGGGCCTGGAGTGCAAGTATTGATTGAGCCTGCTGCGCCCGTGATTTCTGGTTTTGGAGAGGCGGCTTATCCTCCGCTATCGTCTTCTTTTTCCGTCGGAGGTACTTTGAGGGATACTCGAAACCCAGAATCATATGCACCGAGCGATTATGTCTCAGTCGAGGTCGACTTTTGTGGAGCTGAGAGAACTAGGTTAGCATATGTGTGCTTGACCTTTGAGGAAGCACAGCGGCTTCCCTCTATGGTGAGTTTTTTGGCATAGGCCTTTCGAGTTTCGCGCCTTCCCTTCCTTACTGAGTTTTCTTTTGCAAGCCTTCGACAAGCTTAAGTTCAAGCTACTTCGTCATGAGGCCAGGCTGCGGAAAGCTCTGGATGAGGAGAAATCCCTGAGGCTCCTTTGCGATGAAAGGGAAGTCGAATTGGCATACTTACGGTATGAGGCGAGTCGGGGCTCGAATTATGAGAGCTACTTGAAGGAGCAGGTAGTTTTTGTCCCGAGCGAGCGGGCATTCCTCCTTCTAGATCCCGGAGCTAATGCTTTGTTTATTTCAGTTGCAGCAAAAGACGGAGGGCTTGGAGTGCCTTCGAGATGAGGTTGGCCGAGCCAAGTGCAAGTATGATGAGTTAAAGGCTCAGGTGGATGCTTAGGTTTTGACAGAGGAGGGTGCTCTGGCTAAGGCTTCCGCCCTTGAGGTTCAACTTCGCTTAGCTCGTGATAATAGCTCGGTTTGAAAAGATACGATTGCGAAGCTTGAGACTAAGCTCTCGAAGATAATGGCTGAGGTTGTGGATGCCCGAGCTAGAGCTGTAATGAGCCGAGCTAAGGCTGACCAGAAAGTGGCGGTCTATTTGAAGGACGTTGCTGATGCTCAAGCTAAGCTGAGAAAGATCCTTGACCGCAAAGATAGGAGCAAAAAATACACTCGATGTAAGTCTCGGAGGAAAACCCTCGAGGAGATCCGTGCTCGGGGATTTGACCTCTTGGAAGTGTTGACGTAGGCGAGGGTAGACGAGCGTGGTGCTCGGTTGCTTCTGTCCTACACCGAGGATAGCGAAGATGAGGCGAACGAGCCATAGCCCCCGGGGGGGATATAGATTTTGCTTTCCGATTCTGTAGATAGTACTTTTGAAGTATGTTGTAAATGGAGCTTGTGTTTTTTTGCATGTATGTATAAGGAGGAAACCTTGCGGTTTTGTTTCTTCTATATTTCTTTTTGTCTTGATTTTAGCCAGATGAACCGGTCTTTGAGTTGAGAAGAACCCTTAGATACACGGTATGGTCTTGAGGTTTGTTGGGCTGGACTGTATGCTTTTACACGCTTTTGTATTTAGGCCAACTATTTTGGGCTCAGTCCCCGAGTCGGGCATTAACTCGAGCTTATTTGACCCTCAAGTTGTCAAATTTTAGGCTAGCGACAGTGGCTCTTACACTTTTGGTCGATGCGACCTTTTAGTGTATGTGGGCTGGCGATAATGGCTCTTACGCTTTTGGTCGATGTGACCTTTTAGTGTATGTGGGCTGGCGACAATGGCTCTTAAGCTTTTGTCGATGCGACCTTTTAGTGTATGTGAGCTAGCGACAATGGCTCTTACGTTTTTGCCCTTAGGCATATTTAGTTAACTGTTTTGGGTTCAATCTCTGAATTGGGTTACGACTCGAGCTCATTCGACCCTCAAGTTTTTGAATTGCTAGTTGGCCCTTAGGCTCTTACGCGTTGGGTTGGTACGACCTTTTATATATGTGGGCTGGAGACAATGGCTCTTACGCCTTGGGTTGATGCGACCTTTTATATAGCCTTTATTTTTCCCTCGATAAGGATTTTTTGTTATAGTGTTTGCCTGGCTCTTTGACGGTTTAATAAAAAACCTCGATTGTGAGTCATTATATGGCGATGATCGAGCACCTCGGGAGGTTTGGCTCGGAGGCTGAGTATCTCGAAGCCGGTGTTTAGGAGTTGACATGGTCGAAGCTCTTTTGCCTATATCGAGGGTATCCTATTTAACCGATTCTTTTCGAAGTATATTCGGAGTAATTGAAGGCCTATGATTTATTGCGACGGTCGGGCGTCCCCAAGTCGCGTTAGTTTGGCTGGTACAGCCTGGTGACCGGAGTCATCTGTGTTTGGCCGGAGCCTTTAAGTCCCCAGTGAAGTAGTTTCGGCATTTATATCGAGGGTATGCCTTTTTAGGGGTCTTACAAGTTCGATATATAGCCGAAACTTTAAGATTAGGTTGATGCCTTTAGTAAGGTCTTACAAGTTTTTCATGCCTTTGAGGTCTTACAGTTTTGGATACTTGGTACAAGTATGGTTCATGCCTTGCTTGAGGTCTTACAAATATTGTTGTTGCCTTATATAGGTCTTACAAGACCGAGGCTGCCCGCATGTGGCCTTACGGACTCGAGTTTTGATATGTTGATGGAGATGGTGCTTGACAACAGTCCCCGAGTCGTCGAGGGTTTCTTGACTCGACAGCCATTACTTGTAAACTTGGTATTGCCTCATTGAGGGCTTACAATTTTGGAATTTCCAACTCGGAGGTCATTTGAGTTTTTGATGCCAGTCCCCGAGTGTTTGGGTCGTATTTTGGCTTTAGAGCCTTTTTGTGATCTTGATGTTGCCTCATTGAGGGCTTACGAGCTCGAAGCTCCGACCCGGGGGTCGCGTTGTTGTGAGTTCTTGATGCCAGTCCCCGAGTGTTCAGGTCGTCTTTTGGCTTTGAAGCTGTTTTTTGCAAAAAAAAATGTCGAGCTTTCTTGACACGCAAAATGCTTTTGTGAAGTATTCTTTGATTACTTGGTGTAAGTATACATATCTCTGCTGTTTAAGGGCTCAGTTGTTCTATACGAACACGGTTCGTTCGACCGTTTGACCCGGTACATTATCTTCCTATCGAGACCCACTTGATGCGTCTTGGCTTTCTCCGAGTGTCGCACCCCCTTTTTTTCTCCATGGAGAAAGTCCGGGTTCCGACGTTCATAGGGGTAATAACTCATTTTCTTTTGGGATTTGGGTATTTGAAGAGTCGCCACCTAACAGATTATGGTGTGTTAGGGCACCTAGAGCGATTTACTCTTAGACTAGTTTGCATTACCAGAGATTAGGGTAAGGCCTCGAAATAACCTTGAGGGGAAGGTATTAGGAACCCTTCTCGGTCCACAATGGTGGGTCCCGACCGAACTTATACTTATGAATTAGACAAATAAGTAGTTGAAACACATAATTGCATATAAAAGCGGTTTGGACATTGTATGACTCAAATAATAAGATAAAGAATTTGAACAAGTTGCATATAAAGGAGAAAAGTTTAAACATCGAGAAATTGGGAAAAGGGGTCCTAGGTTGGTTAGCCTACAGGATCACCCCACACAATGCCCGGTAAATACTCCTCAATAAGGGGCTACACGTGACATTAGAGCGTAGTCATCATATCCCTTTCTACCCAATTCCCCCCCCTTGGTCATAGCCTAAAGCGTTCTAGCAACCTTAAAAGTGTCCTATGCGTGCACTACCCGTCACTTCCTCGTGGCCCTGGAGGTATTTTAGGACCTCTATTTTTGGACAGTTCTAGACCATCCTAAGGTTTTTAAAAGGATAAAAAGTCTAGACGTCAATCAAGAACAGTTAGGACTGCATTTAAAGGGAACAAGTTATAGGCCCATGGTTACCTCCACAAATATAACAAGTAAATGCACGCCTTCAAACAATAGTCAGGTGCTTTAAGAGAAAATCCTAGAACATGATATCTAGGTGAGCAGGGATTACACAGTATTGAATTAGGACAAAGTTTCAAAATCCTATTTGGCTTGCCTACTGATTTAAACCTGTTAAATCTGGATAGCTTTAAATAACCAAAGCATAGTTTCAGAGTTGCAGAATTTAAATCGCCCTATAGGCTTGCCTAAACGCAGAATAGTGATGTCCTAAGAGCATGATATCTACATTGATGCACTAAAACAGCAAACAGTTTTAAACGGATACTTGAGAACCTATAGACATGTTTTCTAGTGGTAGTAAATTAAGGCAGTGCTTGAAAACTCATTAAAGAAGCGGACAATTGATTAAACCAGTTCAAAAGGAACTAACATGGATTAAACTGATTTGTTTAACTAAATTGATTTTAAGTTCTATAGGCAGAATTTCTGATTTTAATTTTTATAGGCATGGTATCTAATTGTTAAGAGTTGATGTTGGAACTTATAGGCATGATTTCTAGTGAAACAAATGAAAATACATGTTGTGGCAGAAACTGAACTTAATCACTTTACACTCTCTAGGCATGATATCTAATTATAAAGCCATTTAGATCCTATAAGTATGATTTCTAATTATAAAGTCATTTAAATCCTATAGACATGATTTCTAATATTGTGAAAGTAAGGCAAACATAGCAAGTGCATTAACACAATCCTATAGGTATGGTATCTACCCGAATTACCCAATAGATATAACTACCCACCCCTTTTTCACTAATCACCCCAATGTTGTTTACAAATAATTATTACAGACCAGCTGAATAAATTACATAAACAAATAAAGAAAAAGAAGAAGTTAACTATATGGAGCCTAAAGCAGGCCCAAATGACTTCCCAAGCCTCCAATAGCCTCAAATGCCAAAGTTCCATAGACAGTATCATGTCTAGGTGTGTCAAAGTTCCCTAAGGATCTCAAGGATCCCAGGCAGTGCTCACACCTAGACCTTTTCTCAACCATAACTAGTTTAAGTGCAGTGTGGAAGTGCCAGCTCCGACATGCCAGAGTTCAGAGTGATCTTAAGGATCTCAAGGCAGTACACATGCCAGATGGGCAGAACCTAATACTCTAGGAGTAATGTGAGAGTGCTTGACCAAATTGTGAAATGATTTTGATATGAAAAAACAGTGTTGAAAAGGGCTCAATTAAGTAAAGAAGTTTTATGGAAAATAGGAATTGATTAGTAATAAAACAATTTTGAAAATAGTGAATTTGTGAGAAATAAACAAACAGTTTAAACAACACCATTCAGACACAGATTTCACTCAGGGAGTATGGGAATTGGGGACACATAGAACATATTAATGTAACAACAAGAGAACAGAAGTTTCTTTTTATCAGAGTTCTTTATGGGATTTAGGAGTTAATCACACAACCATAGAACAAACAGTGAGAACATAGTTATACTAGGCAGAATTGAACATAGGTTCAGAAGTAATTAGGGAGTAGTAAGTAACCTAGCAAAGTAGATTACTATCAGGAATTGGGTAAACAAACAGACAGACAATCATACATGGAGTAGAGTCAAATTGAGACATGCTAGAGAAAGCAATAGACAAGTCATCAGACATATTAATCATAAGTTGAGTAGGTGGTGCTCATATATGCTAAGTGAACCCAGGATTTAAGCATGCTAGTTACATATAAAAAAGCCAAGTGATAGACAGGAATCAGTAAACTAATGCAGTAAGAGAACACATAGAGTTTTGAACTTGTAATTAAATCAGAACATACCAGTTAAGGAGAGCAGACACAAAGTATAGAGCAGTGTAGTACAATAACTAGCCTTGGCTTACAGCCGGCTAGTTCAATAGAAGTAGCAAGTAACAGAAAATAGCAGAAAGCTTTAAGTATAAGAGGGAGGTTTTGAACTAGTCTTCTTATTCTGAACTTAAAATAAGGGGGGTTTATATAGTAATCGAAAACTCAACAAATAAGGTAAGAGATCAATTAGTAGCAAAATCAAGGAAGTCACATGTAAATCAGCAAGATCCTCCCTTAATCAAGGGACAGTTCAATCAACGATAAAATATAATAAGTATTTAAGGAAAAGAATAAAGTAAAGTTTAGGTATAGAATAGGTAATTTGGGGTAAGTGCACAACAATTTAATTGGGGAAACAAATTAGTAATAATCAACGGAATATAAACGGGAAAAACAATTAAGGCAGGCAAATTCAATCAAATTGAGTAAAGAAGTAAGAGTTAAACGTTTAAAGGGAAGTGTTCAAATTAAACCAGGGATTAAGTGATTCAGAATAATCAAGGGTTCAGTCAAAAAGAAAGTCATGGAAGAATCAACATGCTTAGCATATAAAATGAGGTAAAGCATGAATAATCAGGAATCGATACATAATTTTAACAAAACAAAAGTTGAACAACACTGATTCGAGGAGAAGTATACAAGTCTTGCATGAATGGTCAGTATGAACACAAGAACATAATATCAAGGAAAGTTTGAACTAGGAAAATTTAGTAGAAGCATATTAGGACAAGAAAATCACGAGAAGTCACAAGAACCCAAGACAAGAACACGATCAGATGTACCAATATCCAGAAATCAAATGAAGAACCCCAAAAAATTAGAGTTTTCAGTACAAACGGGCTAGGGTTGTAGCAGGTTCATAAAATCAGTCAAAAAATGTATGAGAAGCAGAAGTTTAAACACAAAGAACATTGAACAAACTTTAAAAAGAAACTCCGGAAACCCTAATTTTAGAAAAAGATGAAAATCACTTGAAATCATACGATTATTGTAAAGAATCTCAAGGCTATTGTAAAACTCACAGGAAACAAACTAAAATCACCTTAGATATGTACAGATCTAGGAGGCTTTTAGAAAAGAAATTAGGGTTTCGAAGAGAACCATACGGAGATGAAGGAACCTGTTTAGAAACCCATAGATCGTGGCTAATATAGGACGATCTCACTCTAAATCACACCGAAATGGCCTGGAACAGGTGAGAGATGAACCCTAGATGCAAGTCGACATAGCCCTGGTCCCTTGAGGGCCTTAGAGATGGCAAGCATGACATGAGAGAGGCATTGGAGCCCTGAGAGGTGGTGAGAGGTCATTGGAGATAGCCATAGATGGGGGGTTAGTGAGATTGTGGATTAGGGTTAGGGTGAGAGCGTTTGAGAGTAGAGAGGATTAGGTGACGATGGTATAAGGTGGGAAATGAATTAGGGTTTTGGGGTATATGATGGTTTAACTAAGGAAGGGGGAAACCTGCACCGTTGATCAAAATGATCAACGACCAAGATTTGGCCGGGTATTTGGGTTGGGCAGGTGGGTATTAGGCCTGGGTAGATTTAGGTTTAAAAAATTGGGCTGATTTTGGGGTTGGGTTTGGGCTAAAATTGAAATAAAATTATGCTAGATTTTAAATAGTCATTTTCAGTACTATATAATTTATAAAAAAATAATAAAATGATTTACAAAAAATATTTCATGCATTAAAATGATTAAAATAGTTGTTTAACATTTTAAAAATATAAAAGACCATTTTATGCATCAACAATGTAATTATGCCTTAATAGGGCTAGTATTGCAAATATATGCAAATTAGCTTAAAAAATACAAATGCAATTGTAAAAAATGAACTAAAATATTTAAACAATATTTTGACATAAATATAGAATTTAGATGACTAAATCACCACAAAATATAATTTGAAGGATAATTATTGAAAATTTTATAAGTGAAAAGGGAAGAAATAAATTAATTTGAAGCCTTTAAAATTATATAAAAAAATATAAAAATGCTTATGCATGCCTATATATGCATATATGCTATTTTGAAAGTGTATATATATGTATTAAAAATATAAGGAAAAATTGGGTATCAACACCGAGTAGGTGACCTCCCGGGGGGATGCCTCCCAATATTCGAGGTTGATTGCAAAGGAAGCCTTGAATACTTGTTGAGTATTCCTTAGGTAACATATGGATGTTGCCTCGTTAAAAACCTTGCCAGTAAAACCCTTTTCGGGATAAAAACCCGGTCGAAGGAAAAAAGTGCAATGCATGCTTTTGAAACCTAAGGTTTTCGAGTTGGAGAGTGTTTTGGCCGTTTTGATCGGGTAATTGTACTTGGTCAGTGTAGAATATAATTGAAAAAGAAAGGAAACGATCATACCTTAGCGTATGATGCGCCGGCGATGTTTCGAGCCTTGATATATTTTAGGTTCTTGTGACGAGGATGCGATACAGTCCCCTACTTTGTTTAGTCGGGATGGCCGGGAGTGTAGTTTGTTATTGTTATTTTACTGTTTGCTTATCCTTCGACTCCCTCGAAGGTGGAGGTGCCGGTGTCGGGGCCACATCGTGTACCGCAAACATTTCTTTTGTCGAATACTGTTCCCCGTAGACGATCTTAATCCCATCCTTTGTGGGGAATTTCATCATCTGATGGAGGGTGGAAGGTACTACTCTCATGCAGTGTACCACAGCTTTTCGAGCAAGGCATTTTACCTCATGTCTCCCTCGATGACATGGAATTTGGCATTTTGGATTGTGCCGGCCACATTGACTGGAAGGGTGATTTCCCCTTTTGTTGTTTCGCTCGCCATGTTGAATCCGTTGAGGACTCGAGAGGTGGGTACGATTTGGTCAAGCAGTACAAGATGCTCTACCACCCTCGAGCTGATAATGTTGGCCGAGTTTCCTGGATCCACAAGTACACGTTTAATCTGAAATGTATTTACAAGAATAGAGATTACCAGTGTGTCGTTGTGGGGCTGAGACAAGGTCTCGATATACTCATCATTGAATGTGAGGGCGTCCTCGGGTATGTAATCCCGAGTTCGCTTTTCTCTGGTCATGGATATTTTTGTTCTTCTCATCATGGGCTCTTGTGGGGCATCGATGCCTCCCAAGATCATATGGATGACGTGTTGTGGCTCATTCGCTTCGTTCTTCTTGGCCGCTTCTCTTTCCCGAAATTGGTTTTTGGCTTGATCGCTGAGGAATTCTCGGAGGTTACCTTTATTGAGTAGTCTGGCTACTTCCACTCGGAGCTGGTGGCAATTCTCGATCCTATGGCCGTCACAAACTAAGTTATGATTTCTTTGCGAAGGATCTGATTGCATAGGCGTGGGCCACCTGGCGTCTCTGATTTTACTGATGACGAACACGATGTCTGATACATCTACATTGAAGTTATACTCCGACAAGAGAGGTGCTTCTGCTGGCCCATGTTCCTGTTGAATCCGGCTCTGTTGACGAATCCCCGAGGGTTTTGACCTCAGTATATCCTTCGATCATTTCGAGGTATGTTACGCCTCAGGGCGTTTCTCCTATCGTCGGTGTATGGCTGGTACCTTTCCTTATTTTGTTTTGACTCATTCGCCAAAAGTCTGCTTGGGTATACCAATCCCGAGGGGGCTCCTAGTTGGTTGTCCTCGGCCCTGATTTTTGATTGATATCGATTGTGAACGTCCAACCAGGTTACGGCGGGATATTCGACCAGGTTCTATTACAGTTGCTTAGAAGCCATCGAGCTTCACTCATTCAGATCTTGAGTAAAGGCATGTACTGCCCAGCCATTGGAGATTGGCGGTAGTTCCATCCGTTCCATTTGAAAGCGAGATATGAACTCTCGTAGCATTTCATTCTCCCTCTGCTTGATCTTGAAGATGTCAAATTTCCTTGTTGCTACTTTGATGGCATCGGCATGTGCCTTTATGAAGGAATCTGCTAGCATGGCAAATGAGTCTATGGAGTTATGAGCTAGGTTGTGATACCACATCATGGCCCCCTTCGAGAATGTTTCCCCGAACTTTTTCAGTAAAACGGATTCGATCTCGTCGTCCTTTATGTCGTTTCCCTTCACTGCGCAAGTGTAAGCAGTAACGTGCTCATTGGGGTCTACCACTGAACTTGCTTATGCTCCCCTTTGATCGAGTGCTATTTCTATAAAGAAGATTGAGTAGGAAAATGTTGAATTGGTTTCAATCCAGATTGCTTCGGCTTCTTAGGCACATGAGGAAGCGGCCTAACTTCTTTTCAATCAAAATCCCAATCAAAGACAAGTTCTACCAAGGCCAGGATCTGAAAGAGAGGATTCACTTTTCGAAATTCCAAGTGACATGATTCCTCCTTCATATGCTAAAGTTGAATGATCGAAGTCTCCTTTAGGTTCAGTCGAAGAGATCGAAGCGAAGTCATCAATTCAACCATTCGAATGATCTCCCCTAAGATTGAACTCTTTTCCAAATAAATCGAACCTCGATACCACGTGTCTCAATTGTCAGCAGGTGAAATATGAGCATCAGAGACCGGGTGGCTTGCTTCAGCAGATGGATATTCTAGAGTGGAAGTGGGAGAGGATCACAATGGACTTTGTTGTTTGACTTCCACGGACTATGAAGAATTCGATGTTATTTGGGTGATTGTGGATCGGCTGACCAAGTCCGTGAACTTCATTCTTGTATGTACTATCTATTCTTTAGAGCAGTTGGCAGGGATCTATATCCGAGAGATAGTCCACTTGTATGGTATTCCGGTTTCCATCATTTCAGATAGAGGTAATCAGTTTACTTCGCAATTTTGGAGGACCGTGGAGAGAGAGTTGGGTACTCAGGTGGAGTTGAGCACAACTTTTCATCCTCAGACGGACGGGTAGTCCGAGTGCACTATTCAGATATTGGAGGACATGTTGCGTGCTTGTGTCATCGATTTTAGAGGGTCATGGGATGAGTTTCTACCGCTTACAGAGTTTGCTTATAACAACAGCTACCAGTCGAGTATTCAGATGGCCCTATATGAGGCTTTGTATGGGAGACGGTATAGATCTCCAGTTGGTTGGTTCGAGCCCGGTGAGGCTAGGCTATTGGGGACTGATTTGGCGCAGGATGCTTTGGAAAAGGTAAAGGTGATTCGGGAGAGGCTTAAGAGCAGTCGAGGCAAAAGAGTTATGCTGATAAGAAGGTTCGAGATGTGTCCTACATGGTTGGCGAGAAGGTTATGTTGAAGGTTTCACCCATGAAGGGTGTTATGAGATTTGAGAAGAAATGGAAGTTGAGTCCGCAATTTATTGGGCCTTTTGAGGTGCTTCGGAGGATTGGGGAGGTGGCTTATGAGCTTGCTATGCCACCCAGCTTGTCGAGTGTGCTTCCGGTATTTCATGTTTCTATGCTCCTAAAGTATATTGGGGATCCGTCTCATGTTCTGGATTTCAGCACGGTTCAGTTGGATGATGATTTGACCTATGATGTGGAGCCAGTAGCTATTTTGGATCGTCAGGTTCAGAAGTTAAGGTCAAAGAATATAGCTTCAGTGAAGGTGCAGTGGAGAGGTTGGCCCGTGGAAGAGGCTACCTGGGAGACCGAACGGGAGATGTGGAGCAGATATCCTCACTTATTTGAGGCTTCAGGTATGATTCTTGACTCGTTTGAGGACGAACGTTTGTTTAAGTTGAGGATGATGTGACGACCCGACCAGTCGTCTCATGAGTTACCACTCTATTTCTCCCATTTCTTCTTCTTTATGTTTCGTTATCCATGTTTTGTGGTATCGGGTTGGTCGGATCGAATCCGGAATGATTTTGGTAAGATTTGAGACACTTAATCTCTTTTAAGGAAGTTTAAGTTGGAAAAGTCAATCGGATGTTGACTTATGTATTAGAGGGCTCGGATATGAGTTTCGATGGTTTGGTTAGCTTCGGGAGGTGATTTATGACTTAGGAGTGTGATTGGAATGAGTTTTGGAGGTTCGGAGTTGATTTAGGCTTGAATAGGCGAAGTTGATATTTTGGCGATTTCCGGTTGATAGGCGAGATTTTGATATAGGGGTCAGAATGGAATTCTGAGAGTTGCAGTAGCTCCGTTGTGTCATTTGGGATGTGTGTGCAAAATTTCAGGTCATTCGGACGTGGTTTGGTTGGGTTTTTGATCAAAAGCGGATTTCGGAAGATTTTAGAAACGTTTGGCTTGAATCCGATGTGTTTTGGGTGATTTGATGTTATTCGAGGTGTTTTGATGATTGGAATAAGTTTGAATAAGGTATTAGGATGTGTTTGTGCCTTTGATTGAGGTCCCGGGGGCCTCGGGTGAGTTTCAGGTGGTCAATCGGATCATTTTGAAGTTAAGAAAGTTGCAGAAATTGCAGGTTCAGCAGTTGCAGGTATTTACTTTTTCGCGTTCGCGAGAGGACCTGAGGGAGGTGGAAATTTTGCCTTCGCGTTCGCGAGGCAGGTTATGCTTTCGCGAAGGGCTGCAAGATGGTGCATCGCGTTCGCGGGCGTGTAGTCGCGTTCGCATAGAAGGAATCGAGAGGCTGAGCTTCAGTGGAATTAACCTATCGCGTTCGCGATGGATGGAATGCGTTCGCGAAAGTTTGTTTTGTCAAAGAATCGCATTCGCGAGGGTCATGTTGCGTTCGCGTAAGAGGAAAATTGGTCAATGTAAATTTGTGCTTCGCGAACGCGAGGGTTTGACCGCATTCGCGAAGAAGGAATTAATGCCTGGGCAGAAGGTTTTTAAACTCGTCTTGTCCGTGAGGGTTGAGTTTATTTCTTCCATTGTTGGTCGTTTTTGGAGCTTTTTGAAGGAAATTGAAGAGGGATTCAAGGGGAATCACT
Source organism: Nicotiana sylvestris (assembly GCF_000393655.2). Lineage (NCBI taxonomy): Eukaryota > Viridiplantae > Streptophyta > Magnoliopsida > Solanales > Solanaceae > Nicotiana > Nicotiana sylvestris. The sequence goes on along the minus strand of NC_091064.1, from coordinate 150,611,532 downwards.
TGGAGGTAAGATTCTTGGACTTAAAACTCGTTATGTGAATTCCACCTAGAAAATCATGAAAATTAAGCCAAAAGTTGAAGAACTAGGGCTTGGAAATTTAGACTTTTGATTGGGGATTTGAAGGACCATTTGGAGTCGGATTTGAGAACTTTTGATATGTATGAACTCGTGAGGAGATAAGGAATCTATTGGTGTAAAAAATTTTGAATTCCGAGACGTGAGTCCGGGGGTCGGGTTTTGGTAATTTCGGGATTTGTGTAGTATTTTGATTATTTTTGCTTGGGTTTCGTTCCCTTAGCATATTTTGATGTACTCGTTCTAATTTTGGATAGATTCGATGCGAGTGGAGGCCGATTTGAGGGGCAAAGGAATCGCGAGCTAGAGATTTAGCCGGTTCGAGGTGAGTAGTGATTGTAAATGATGTTCTGAGGGTTTGAAATCCCGGATTGCACATTGTAGTGCTATATTGAGGTGAGACACAAGCTTGATGACGAGCGTGGGGTCGTGCACCATTGGGGATTATGACTTGGTCCGTCCCGATTGATGATTTTTACTACGTATTTAACTGAAATCTATTTGCTATCATCATTATTTGGGCTGAATGCCATATTTGGGCTTCGTTCCAACTATTCGAACCCTTCGGGGATTTTTATTGATATTTCCTCACTGTTTTGACTTTATACTTGAACTCAGTCATGTTATTTTCCACTGTTTTCATACTCAGCCATGTTTACTCAGTTTTAAGACTTAAATGATATTTTAAATGATGTTTGGGTTGAGAAACACTGTTTTACTATTGCCAAAGGGGCTTGTGAGTATTTTTGACTGAGTAAGGCCGAAGGCCTATGTCGTGAGGAAACATTGATACTGATTTGAGGCCGAGGGCCTAAGATATGTACGCCACGAGGTGGCTTGATTGATATGAGGCCGAGAGCCTAGTTTTGATGCAACGAGATGGCTTGTTATTGCGTTTGAGCCGTAAGGGGTCCCTCCAGGAGTCTGCACACCCCCAGTGAGCGTGGGTACTTATTGTGATGTGAGATTGGGCCCGAGGGGCTGGTATCGTTCTGAGATATTGCCCGAGGGCGGATTTGTTGATATTGTGCCCGAGGGGCGAACTTCTATTTGTTTACTTTACCTTAACTGTCTGTCAATTACCTGTTATTTGTTGAAAAAGGATTTTCTCTTAACTTTTCACTGGTTTGCTGTTTTAAAATGGTTTTACTGCTTCATTATAGAATGCCTTATGCCTTACACGTATTCTTACTTTCAGTCGTTATTTACATTTGTTACTCACTGAGTTGGAGTACTCACTTTACTCCCTGCACCCTGTGTGCAGATTCAAGCGTAGCTGGTCCCGCTCCCGAGTGCTGATCATTCCAGCTTCAGGTGGATCCTTCGAGGAGTTTTTAGGTAGCCGTTGGCATTCGCAGCCCGGAGCTCCTCCCTATCTCTTTTCATTTATGTCCTTAGTTCAGTACTAAGCTCTGTAGTTACAATTGAGTATTCAGCGTTGTTAGATGCTCGTGACTTGTGACACCCTGGTTAGAGTTGTGTTGGGTTGTACTTCCGCATTTTATTAATATTATCTGTTACTTAGTATTATTAAATCATGTTTTAGACCGCTTTTATTTTGTTTAACTGTTTTAAAAGTGAATTGAGTTTAATTGGCTGTCCTTGTCTTCACAAGAGGCGCCATCACGACCGGGTTCGGATTTAGGGTAGTGACACAAACTTTAAAATCTGATCTGATATAAATGTGTTAAATCCGACCCGACCCGACCCGTGCACAACCCTAATCTCATGTCTCTAAAATGCTTAGGGAAATATTCAGTATACAAATTTTATAGTACTATTAATTAATGAGATACAACGTGCAACACACGTTTAGAAATACTACTACTGTATTAAATATATATATATATAACTATATATAACTCTAGTCTTCTCCAAATAATTTTCTCTTTTGTTTTTGGGAAGGTGAATAGGGAAAGAGAAAATGTTGCTATTTATCACTACTTTTTAGACAACTAGTCTCTATGCTACCGATCTTTAGTCAATTATATTTATAAAAAAATAATTAATTCAGTTTACCAAATAAAAATGATGCGTTTTTTTGATACATAACACAAATATACGTATGGTAAAACCAAATAATTGCACTCTGGTCCAGTAGTGCTATCCCTATTTGTAGTTGATTGGTCACAAGAAAATTAAATATTATTATGAATCAGTTTCCTACATTATTCTCATTTATATCTGTTCTTTCATAATTAAATAGATGGTTTAAATTAATTTTTTTGAACAAACTCTCGTAGAATTTAATCACCAATTCACCATCTAAAATCCCACCAGGACGTAAAGAACAATACCCAAATTGAAACTCAAAAGATGCCACAAATCGGAAATTGTAGTTCCTTCCCTATTCACTTATACCGTAAAAAAAGAGATTTGTCGCTTTTCCTACAATAAAACATCAACATATATAGTTTCCACCTTGTGGCATCACTAATTAAGTACATTATATAGTACCAATAGTTAAATTTTGAAACTACTAAAGATAACCCTGTAAATCGAAATCTATTCATGCTTACTATAACTTGTGTGAGATAAGGAGAGAAATTTTGAAATTACCTGAGATCAATGGTCTTCAAGTAAAGATAGGAAAAATTTCAATAGGATCATCTGCAACCAAAAGATAGGCAATTTGCATCTGCATATCGAATCCTAACATTAAAAAGTTAATTTTTTTTTTTATATAAAAAAGGGAATTTTAGTGTGCTCCAAGAAACGTTTGAAATATGCATTATGCAGCATGCTAATGAAAAGTTTTATATCTAGATTAAGGAACATGCGGTTTAAAGTGTTCTTATCCATGTGTAATTAGTATACACTTGAAACTTCAAAACTGATATGACATCGCATTTGAAATAGCTAACTATTGAAATCGGACACTAGTTCTTGTTCAACTAAGAGAAGGATATTAAAAATTCTAAACATGTATTATTAATTGACTTCGGTATCCAATATATTAATTAGATAGTCCCAAATACGATAATTTTATCAACCAACATGGATTTATTTTTTTTGTACAAATATATGTTATGAAAGGCAAGAAGGTCAATCAATTTTAGTCCATCAACATTTTGCTTTCTAGCCGTACTTTCATAAGTACTTATATATAGATAAAAATAGACAGTTGTAGATATAAATATATACGTTCTCAATTGGGAATTAGATATAGGGAAAAATTTGTACCAATAATAAGTGTTATAGTTTTTCTTTTAAGCTTTATGAACCGGTAAATCATTTAAAATTTGATCACAAGTTAAAATCAATCTATGTAGTACATTACGTTAGACACCTTAATTTTTAAAAGAAAACTATGAATATGCTTTTCTAATTCAAGTAGGACCAACTTTATAGGGTCGATGCATGTGTAGTTTAAATCGAAAAAGATTCCATCATTGAGTAATTTAATTACAATTAGATCCTGAAATTATACAAATATTTAAGAGCATAAAAGATATTTTAGTCGTTCAATATTTTGCACAAATTATTCGTGTTTTTATAATAATATAGATATAGATAGATAGATATAGATTAAAGTTAGAATTCTGCAAAAGAAATTCAATGTAACAAGAAAAAATTCTAATGTACAACAACATAACGATTTTGATATATCCTCCTTTAAAGGAGAAATTTAGGTTAAGATTAGTCCATCAATAACAAAGGAGATTAGGAGAAGATGAAAAGTGCTTCTAATAGATTGGAAATATACACTTAAACGATGCAAAGTGAAACTGCAACTATAAGGTTGCAACTCTAATATTAATTCAAACGAACTGACTATGAGAATAAAAATGCGATTGGTCTGGATGAAATCAATTAGTGGTGGATGAATTTGATTTGACGTTTAACAATATCATACTGCAATATTCAGCAGAAAACTATGTCATTAAGAGAAGAAATCCATTTTTTTTGTGGTACTGTTCGAAGTTGCTCAAGTTCCCCCTTTATTATAGTTTGTATCCACTGCCATTAGCACATCGTTCGCATTTACCCTAGTTCAGTTAATAACACGGGTAAATGAGTTAACCCTACATGTTAACTAAAGGAGTGTAAATGTAGGAAGGTACTTATTAGGAACAAACTTTACTTGAAAGAGTATCGTATAAACATAAGTAATATTATAACAGCATATTCACTTGTCTCATCCAGCAAAAAGATAGTCTCTTCCTAGTTTTCACATGAAACGTCAACGTGACTAAAAACATTCAATAAAAATAATGAAACAGATTAACGAAAGAGAATATATATCAGTCCAGAATTTTTGGTACAATGATTTGCAGAACCACCCCAAAAAGAAACCATTTTTCAAAGCTCTCTTCAAATCTAAAGGATATACATATTATGGTTCCAAAAAGTTAATTGAAAAGGCACAATGGCCCCTCAAACAAATAAAAAAAAAAGGAGTTTGAGGGAGTTGGACCCCAACCTAATAAAAATGGATGCCCACTCTTTATATGTTCCTTTATATACAGATGAAAAAATCGAACCTAAGAAATATCAACCACAAATCCAGACTCCTGCAACTTCCCAGCTTTGAGCAACTTCAAATATGTAGTTCAATCCTTGACATCAGAATATATATAGGAATTTCGCTTCATGCTTTGATCAAAGGGACTTGAGATGCTCATGCGGCAGCGCGTCAGAGGACGGATTACACCTCGCCGTACTCGTTAAAATGGTGATAACGTTAACTGACTGCATGCACACTGGGTAACCTGGATGAGAAATTTGAAACCACAACGATGAGCAAAGCTACATCCCAAATGTGAAACCAGACACACACTCCTAAAGTGATTGTGCCATTGAGCAAGCTACGTTGCCAATCTGAAACAAAGCAACCAGCATATCTTTGACAATGACCTTACATTATGCCGCAGAAAACAAAATTTCTGCATAGTAAGCCGCAACCACTCCAAACCAACTTCACATTCTAGAACCCAGACTACATGTACTGAGCGAGCCATTGTTTGCACATATCAAGAACTGGAAGTGCATTAGCATGTAATGCCTGCGTTGAGACTCAAAGACAGAAAGAGAAATCAGCAAAGAAGTGGTAAACTTAGTCAGGACCCCTATCCTACAAAATATAATAGTAAAAAAGGAAAGAAAAGAAACATCTTCGCGCCTAAAAAACGCCTAAAAGTACCATATTCAAATTCCAGTAAACCTCATAAAAATATAGGTACGCATTTCATAAAGGTCGAATCAAATGGTATCTACTCTATTCTTCCAGTTTCTCAAAGGCATAACTAAGGAGACAAACGTCAAACACACCAAAACCATATATTTCCTGATCTATACCTATGAAAAAACAGATTCAAAAGTTCAGAAATCTGCTATTCCATGGAACCCCACATGCTGGATACTGGCTGCAGAAACATCTTGTAGAGGTAGAGACTAACTTGATAAGTACGTCGGAAAAAAAAAAAAAAAAAAAGCAGGACCGGAGTGTTTACAGAACAAATTTTCCATTAAAGATTAACCACCTTCAAATTATTTACCATAGCTGAAGGTATAAACACGCTGAGGATATCAAAGAGCCAAAATAACCAGCTGAGGTACATGGTTGTTTTCAGCTCTCAAGTTGACATTCCTAATTTGGTTATTAAGGTTCTAAATATTAATCACCCAAAACAACAACAACAACAACGACCCAGTAAAATTCCACTAGTGGGATCTAGGGAGGGCAGTGTGTACACAGACCTTACCCCTACCCCGAGGGAGTAGAGAGGCTGTTTCCGAAAGACCCTCGGCTCAAGAAGACGAAAAGAGACAATATATCAGTACCATCAAATTAATCACCTAAAACATTTACATATTTATCTTTGGCATCGGTTAAGAAGTCGTTGCATTAGTTTAGAATACCTTAAACCAATATGACGAGCTTTCCAGCAAACGGGCCCTCAGTATATGAACGGAAAGCGGTTAAAACATTATCACGCATGTGCATTCCTTGAAATATAAATACGTCGATTGGAAAAGATATTTAACCTCTGAAGTTCATGATCATAACGAACCTGATGTGCAACATACTGAACATCAGCCACACTTCCACTTCTGGATGCAATTTGGAATGCACTTTTGAGACGCCCGCAGACAACACAAGCAAGTACTTTCCTGGGAAAGCCAAGCTAAAAAATGAGGAGGCACTCAAAGTTTACCAGCTAGTTTTTAAATTAAGAGCATAGAAATTAAAAGGATATTATTGAATTGTGCAGACCGTCTCATCTAAAAAGCTTAACCTATTAGTTGCTTGATCTGTTAGAGAACATACACTTCACATTATTTATTTTACGTATGCACATGAAAATATTTTGTTGTTGACCTGATATTATTCATCTGCATATTGAAGTCATCATGTGCAATGCTAAGTAAATTTTTCCGAACTTTTGCAGCATACAAGATGCAACTTTACATCACCCGTGATCTCATCCTCAATGGTCTGGATAATCTCCAGACTTTAATTCCTTAAGATTTAGAGTAGATGCAACAACAACAACAACAACAAACCCAGTGTAATCCCACAAGTGGGGTATGGGGAGGATAGAACGTACTTCGGCCTTACCCCCACCTTCAAGAAGATAGAGAGGCTGTTTTCGGAAGATCCTCGGCTTAGGAAAAAAAAAAAGAGCATCAACAAGCACACCAATTAGAAAACCGAAGCAAAAATACAAAGATACAAAATTAGAACTGAGTATTGTAATCAGAAGGCCGGGATGAAAGCAACGACAAGTAAACACAGGAGTCAAGGAATACAAAAATACATAAATAATGCTAACTCATGTACTAAATCTACTGTTACAGACAAGGACAACGCTAGGCGACCTATACTAACCCTTTACCTTTATCCTCAATCTCCACACATTCCTATCCATTGTCATGTCCTCAGTGAGCTGAAGCAACGCCATATCTTGTCTAATCACCTCTCCCCAATACTTCTTCAGCCTACCTCTACCTCTCCTTATGCCCTCTAGGGCCAACCTCTCACACCTCCTCACCGGTGCATTCGTGCCTCTACTCTTCACATGCCCGAACCATCTAAATCTCGTCTCCCGCGTCTTGTCCTCCACAGGGACCACGCCCACCTTGTCCCGAATAACTTCATTTCTAATTCTATCTAGCATGGTATGCCCGCACATCCATCTCAACATCCGCATTTCAGCCACCTTCATTTTTTGGACAAGGGAGTCCTTGACTGGCCAAAACTCCACCGCATATAACATAGTCGGTCTTACCACCTCTCTATAAAACTTGCCTTTAAGTTTAGGTGACACATTCTTATCACACAAAACACCTAAAACGAGTCTCCATTTCATCCATCCCGCCCCAATATGATGCGTAACATCCTTGCTGATCTCTCCATTCCCTTGTATAACTGACCCAAGGTATTTAAAACTCTCTCCTAGGGATGACTTGAGAGTCAAGCCTCACTTCTTCGTCCACCGCCTAAGTCGTCCCACTGAACTTGCACTCCAAGTATTCTGTCTTGGTCCTGCTCAACTTGAAAACTTTAGACTCCAGAGTCTGCCTCCAAATCTCTATCCTCTCGTTAACACCACCTCGTGTCTCGTCAATCAGAACAATGTCATCTGCAAATAACATGCACCACGGTACCTCTCCTTGTATGTGGCGCGTCAGCACGTTGATTGCTAAGCAAATAAAAATGGATTGAGGGCTGACCCCCCTGGTGCAACCCCATTATAACCGGTAAGTGTTCCGAGTCTCCTCCCACGGTCCTCACTCGAGTCTTAACTCCATCATACATGTCCTTAATAACCCTAATGTAAGCAACATGAACACCTCTAGCCTCCAAGCATCTCCATAGAACCTCCCTTGGTACTTTATCAGAAGACTTCTCTAGGTCGATGAATACCATATGTAAATCCCTCTTCCTCTCCCTATACTGCTTCATCAGCCTCCTAACAAGGTGAATAGCTTCCATAGTCGAGCGTCCTGGCATAAATCCAAACTGTTTTTCAGAAATATCCACAACCCTCTTCAACCTCAGCTCCACCATCCTCTCCCAGACTTTCATAGTATGGCTTAGTAACTTGATGCCTTGGTAGTTGTTGCAACTTTGGATATCACCCCTGTTCTTACACAGCGGAACCATCATACTCCATCTCCATTCTTCGGCCAACTTCTTCGGCCTAAAAATGACATTAAATAACCCAGTAAGACACTCCAAGCCCGCCCTACCCATGCTCTTCCAAAATTCCACCGGGATCTTGTTAGGGCGGTCGCTCTCCCCCTGCTCATCTTACGCATAGCCCCCTCAACCTTCTCGACTCTTATACGCCTACAATACCCAAAGTCCCGACAACACTCAGAGTGTTCTAAGTTGCCTAGCTCAATGTTCCTATCCCCCTCTTCGTTTAAGAGTTTATGGAAGTAAGTCTGCCATCTACGTCGAATACGTGCCTCATCCAACAAAACTCTGTCGTCCTCGTCCTTGATGCACTTCACTTGGTCCAAGTCACGGGCCTTCCTCTCTCGCACCTTGGCTAGCCTGTACAACTTCTTATCCCCTCCTCTACCTCCGAGTTCTTCATACAAGCGTTCAAATTTAGAGTAGATGCAATAGTAGAAAATATACTGCCCTGTTTTTGAAAGAGTCTAACTTGCATCCTGATGGAAGTACAACTTTCTTAAATAAACTGACCTGTGGCTACTAGTCAACATGTCAATCAGGCGGTCAGGTCGCTCTTTGTGCTTGTTTGCATACACATTGATGGCTGCTCCCAAAACCTAAAAAATAATAGAATCCGTTAAATATGCCATCAGATCATTAAAAACTAGTGTAAATAGAAACCAAGCAGTACAAAACTAAGTTTAGATAGAAATACTACTATCCTTAAAAATCAGATTATATTGCTGGAAAAATAATAGAATCCATTAACGTTTGGCTTCTTGGGATGTTCTTATGCAATTCTACTGGGAGGCTTCTTGGGATGTTCTTATGACAGAACGATCAGAGGAGGTTATCAATTCCGAGCTTTAGTACTTGGCTTAGTGACTGTTAAACAATCATGAAGCATAAGATCATTGAAATATGTTACCATTGTGGGTGCTAGTTAAAGCTGTTTTAAAATATAACAGTTGAACCGGGAGAAGTGGAGTAGACTTGATACATGTCACCTTAACAACAAAATAAATAGTACACCAGTGTAGTATCTATGCCCCCAACCCCACACACACTTTATTATAGTTGACCCTCCCAAATACGAGCATTCCTTAAGAAATGAGTTATAAAAAAGAAAAGGGGGAAAGACAGGTCAATCATCTGTTGCGGAATAGACAAAGCAACACACATTGAAGACAACTGCATTCATAAAAATACCTGATCCCAATCATCATCATCAATGGTGCCTTTAATGTTCCTAAAGAACTCTGTGAGTTGGCTTCCCCTCTTTCTCTCAGCAAGTGATGCAGCAACACCAGCATATATGTCAACAGCTGAAACAGTTGAGCATAAACCAATAGTAAGTTCTACTACGGGAGCATACCCTGGAAAAGTTTTGAAGAAAGTTGAAAGTACATGAACTACCTGGAAGGTTGAACCCATGGATCACCTGGAAAGCCAAGTCGAAATTCCTCTCAGCAAGAGTCTCTGCAATTTCACACCTCCTCCTGCATTTCAACAAATATAAATTATCTAGTCATGAGGGATAATGTTGGCAATGTTAAATATATACATTAGTATATATCTAAGTCAATAATATAAAAATTCTTCCCAAGTCTGTTATTATTTAATAGTATTTGGTATTTATGTAATCTTTCTAAAGTAATAACTTCCTTTATTTCATGTAGTCTAAAGTTTCATCACCTCATGTAGTCTAAACTCCTCTATAAACCTCATGTAGACTAAACTCCTATATAAGAGCCCTGTTGTACATTTTTCACACTCCATACAAAAAGAATTCTCATTTTACATGGAATTAGAACCTCAACCATCTTTATAGGAAACCTAAATAGTCCTGCGTGGTTAAAGTTTTTCCCTTGTCATAATTTAGTGTTCTTGCATCTTTCTAGTAACCGTTCCTGTGGCACCACCTATTCCAGCTATTTTCAAGCAAAATATTTTCCAACACTTCTTTTTCTCTTCTACCAGAGTCCGAGTATAGAACCCCTACGCTGAACATTGAAATTTTGGTTAGTGTCCCAGAAAAACTTCTTTTTCTTTTTCTTCATTTTTTTTGAGCTTGGTAACATTTCATTGAAAACACACGCACAAAAACCCAAGACTAACACACCTGAAAGTTTCAGGATCATTTGGATTCCCAAAAAGTGAATGTTTCCACTGTGGTCCTTCTGCATCATTAAAGCATTTGACAACATCTATCTGCAAATCAGGAAGCATAAACAATCATGAACTCAAGATAGACGTGAAACAACTTAAGCATCAAACCCTTATGAGTGCTAATGATCATGTCCAATCCACATACTGAATGACGTTAGAAGCATTATCATTAGATCTGATGTCAGAAGTCATTTATAAATCCTGTTTCCTCCATCCTCTCTAATCAGTAAATGGCTCATTTTGACAGAAGGAATTTTCCTAGTAATGAACGAGAGTTACATGCTATCGATAGAGGTAAGAAATGAAATGCAGGATTCAAACATCTTGCTTTTCTGAGAAGAACCTCCCGTTATTCTGGATTCTGACAGAAGTTATGTGGGAAATTAAAAGGGCTATCTTTCAGAGCATCAGCTCTCGGATAACAGAGAATAAGGTTCTGAAAACAGAACATCAAAAATGAAAGAAGCAACAATGGTATGCACCTAACTGCATTTGGCTGACAGGTGAAGATATTTCCAATCTCAGTTTATTAGCATCCCATGCTTACCTGAATAGCAACTCTAGCAGAAAATTTGACAAGTCCTTCTTCAGTTAGTTTCTCAGAGGCACTTTTTCCTCGGATGCCCTTGGTAATAAGCTTAGTAGACTCTCCTGCTTTATGTCGCGCTGACAAGCCTTCCTCAAAATGCATCTACATCACAAATGAAGAATAAGCAGACCACACAGGAGTTACAGCACAAGTTAGCAACTAAAACCCCACAGAAGGTGAAAGCAATCCTTGCATAGGGAAAGAGGGGATGATCAAAAGATGCAGATAAAGAATATGGAAACAGCATATCTGCTGGAAATGCAATAAAGAAATAGCAAAAGAGAAAACAATTTGTGATAATTCACAAGAAGAAGAAATATGTTTACAAAGCAATTGAGGTGCCAGTGAACTGTCAGGTTATATATATCCTGTGTCATCTATGTTGAGCATCAATCATCTCAAACTACTTACCCATGCATATATACAATTTTTTGTTCGGCTGATGTATAAATACCATAATCTATACTTATTTATATCCATGTAATTTCTGCTTTTATATAATATAGATACAGATATACTATAGAGATAAGATATAGGCGGATAAGATTTTTCTAAAGAAGTCTTAGTAAGACCATATTGCTGATACTAACTTATCTGACATAAAAACTAATACACTCTAATTAATGTAATATACAAATAATATAATAAATAACTATATATACACACATACAACAGACACATATTTTATTTGACCAAGCAATCAACTTTTTGCTACAAGAATTTTCATAAATTCATTCCTAATAAGAATTCATTATTAACCAATTTTTTATATACGCAATTAGATATTATTAGGATCCTGATAAGGTCTTTCTGTGGAAATATAAGTGTCAAAACATAAGGAAATAAATTAAGCCGGATTTTTTGCGACTATCCTAGAATTTCAGGCAAATTTCACCACCAAATCATATTTTGACATTCCGCTATATCAACTATACTTTAACTGTTAGATAATCATAGTCTATGATAGCATCACTGCATCCATCGCTATCACATAACCATATGTGAAACGTTCACCTCATACAACTCTTCAGAGGGCACAAATAAATCTATGGACGCTTTCTTATTCTTTTTCTTGATATGTTTGTCATATAGAGTCAAAATCCATTCTAAGGTCCCAAATTAGACCAATGAAACTGTCTGCTATATTTAGAACTAACAAATAAGTGCTTCAATTGATTCCATCAATTAAGAATTATCATTTTTCACATATAAATTTTGAATCTCGAAGTTGCAAATATAGTAAAAAAGTTAGGAATTCTATTTCAAGAATGGTCCAATTCAAGGAGTAACCAGCCATTATTCAGGTCTGCATTCCTTGCATTAGAAGCACGCTGCTTATAAAATAGCACCTTGCCAGTATTTTTTGGCTTCCCTAAGCATCTAAACTTGGTTTGACAACTAGGACAGAGAAAAGAGAGCACAGCTCCTGCGCTTAGTAAAACCAATAATTCATTGATGACCATAAACACCATCTATAAAGCAGATGTGCAGCAGAACAAATTCTTAAAATGGACTGACCTTGGCATTCTCCAAGTGTCTTATAGCTTCTTCTTGAGAAGTAGAATTCATAAACAATTGTATGCAACAAAGCCCAGCTGCCACATGATCCTTCTTTGTTACCTGATCATCATGCAATTTTAAAATACACAGGACGGACATATGGCATTAGTATATACAGAAAATGGAAGCAAATCGACTAGGGCAACCTATCAGAGAATACGATCAAATTCTGGAGTGAAGCTTGTGGAGAAACAGAAAGATTGAGCTTCTTGAGGTTTACCAAAGCACCTAAACTAAGAAACCAGCACTACCGGAACCTATACATGAAATCTAAAGAAATTAGCAAAATGTTTTTGCTTAAAAGCTGAAGCATTTCTTAAAACTGGGTTACAGCCTAATAAGTCAGATCAGAGAGGCAGTCCACTCTTAGTCAATCTTTCGTCAAGTGTATCTGATGAAATGGATTCATTTCACTAGCCTGTTAATTTTATCTACATCAATTAAAGGTCTATAATTCCAGAGGCACATGTAAAGAAATTTAACATCAGCCTCGACAACAGGGTCACCATTTACTTCATATTTCCAAATGAAAGAGTTCAAAGCAAAAGATAATGAATAATACCTGAAACTTGTATAAATAATTGAAATGCTTGTGAGTTTCGCAATAATTACAGATGCGAGAAAGTGCTGCAGTTGTATGTTTGTTCACCGATGGATCCTGCGATGTTATATTTGAAGTTCTTCCTGACAGTACTTCCTCCAAAACAGGCATGGCTCCATAAGCAGTGCACAAATCACACAATAGATCAAGGGTCCCATAATCTGTTGCCAAAGGATCTTGTCGTTGAGGGGAAGAAGATGAAGTAACAACGCCTGAAGATGGTTGAGGAGGTGGAGGAACAGAATTGGGAGGGAAAAATAACAAGCAAGCATCCTTGTAATGCCCATGTCGAAACATGAAATCAAGCAGATGTTGACGAGCATACTGCATTTCAAAGTGTACTACATCAGTGGTTATACAGATATCAAGCAAGCCTCACTGCTCTACATGGAAAAAATGAAGATTTGCAAGATCAATAAGCAGAAGAACAATATGGAAGGATGAAGAAAAAAATTGAGCAAGGTGGTGACGGAGGGAAGAGCCATGCATAGCAAGCATCTCAACATTTAGGTTGTGCTCTCGTCCAAGAGGAAGGAAACAACTCATTCAATCTCTGAAGACAATACTCCTCCCATCCGATTTCCAAAATATGCTTCCTATTCTAGCAAGAGCCCAAATGTTGACCTTTTCTACCATGCTATACATTTTTTCACTAGTTAGAAGAACATGAAACAATTGTTTCTATAACTAACGAAATATTCGATGAAAGAATGTTATCATTACATAATCTTTTTTCAAGATGTCAAGTATGATGGTATATTTGTATACATACACTGACTCAATACAATACATATTTATAAGTAGGGGCATGCAAATAATGAAGACAGCAGAAATAGACATCTGGCAGGTTGAGGAAGCTGAACCTCTAAAAATACACACAACAGGGGAGGAGATAGAGGGGAACTGGACACATCATTATGGGTCTATCAGAATGTGATCAAACTAAGCAAGCAATTTGGGATTGATTTCCAGGGGTGCGAAAAGGAGGCAATGGCATGTTCATGAAAATCGACAACAGTAGGCAAGTAAAGAGACACAAGGCATAATTTTCAATTGCTGCTACTCCTAAAAAGAAAGGCATGCAAGAATTGAAAGGGCTGGTTATTGACATGAAATTCAAAAGTAATGGAACCAAAAACAGAGGGAGAGAAGAGATCAATGTGGATTAATGAATATTAAATTCTATCATGGAATGTGAGGGGGCTGAACCACATGGATAGGAGAAGGGTGATAAACAACCTGATCCTTAAATGGAAGGCTGATATTTTTTGTTTTCAAGAGACAAAATTAGTAGGGGATATTACAGATAAAGTCAAACAATTATGGGGGAATAGGAGAGTCAAATTTGCACAATTGGAGCCTGGTGGAACTAGAGGGGGTATCCTAATTATGTGGGACAGCAAAGTTTGGGAGGGGAAGATTGTGGCTACTGGAGCATTTACCCTAACCTGCAAATTTGTTTCTCAACTGCAAGACCTTAATTGGAACTTAACAGGAGTTTATGCCCCTAACTGTGACAAAGAAAGGCAAGAGGTGTGGTGGGAGATTGGGGCTGCTAGGGGACTATTCAATGGACCATGGGTTTTAGCCAGTGTTATCAAAGGCGAAAAGCGCAAAAAAGCTCTAAGGTCCATTGGGGCTTTAAGCGCAAAGCACAAATAAAACGTGGGCTTTAATGAAAAAAGGCGCAACGGGAGAAAAAGTAAAAATATGCATGAAGTCTCCTAGACTAATCATTATAAGCATGAATAACAAATATATGAAAAAAGAAATTGAAAAAACATTAACGATAAAGTGAAATATCAATTGTTTAAGATCGCCTTTTCAAGATTACATTCATTGGCAAGGAAAAGTATGCCTTAGAGCTTTGATGCGACACTAAAGCGCCCACAAAGCGAGGCGAAGCGCTCAACGTGTTTTGAGCCTCGCTTCAGGGCTTAAGCGCGTCTTTAACAACACTGGTTTTAGCTGGTGATTTTCATATAGTTAGATTCCCCTCTGAGAAGAGGAATTGTGTTAGAAGTGTGAGAAAGCACGGGAAAAATATTATTTATCTTCCATTAAGTGTTTTACAATAGCCTATTTATAACTATACACAATACATATTCTACTCGTATTCCATGTGGGACTAGGGTTTTTTACATAACTATCTAACACTCACCCTCAAGCCGGTTCATACAAATCATATGTACCGATCTAGTTACATATGTAACTAATACGAGGACCAGTGGACTTGGTGAAAATATCTGCAAGTTGATCATTCGACTTCACAAACTTTGTAGCAATATCTCCTGAGAATATCTTTTCTCTGACGAAGTGAGAGTCAATCTTTAGTTCTCTCATGGAACACAGGATTTGATGCGATATGAAGGGCAGCTTGATTATCACATACAAGTTCCATCTTGCTGATCTCACTAAATTTCAACTTCTTGAGCAAATGTTTGATCCAAACTAGCCCACATGTTGCCACAACCATTGTTCGATATTCTGCTCCTACACTAGACTGAGTAACCACATTCTGTTTCTTGCTCTTCCAAGATACCAAAATACCTCCTACTAAAATACAATATCCAATAGAACGTCTATCAAAAGGTGATCTGCCCGGTCAACATCTGATTATCCAACAATTTGCTCATGGCCTCGATCTTCAAATAGTAATCTTTTGCCTGGAGCCGATTTTATATACCGAAGAATGCGGACAACTGCATCCTAATGACTATCACATGGCGAATCCATAAACTGACTCACCATACTCACAAGAAAGGAAATGTCAGGTCTAGACACTGTGAAGTAATTTAATTTATCAACCAGCCGCCTATATCTCGCAGGATCGCTAAGCAGCTCCCCCTGTCCTGGTAGAAGTTTAGAATTCGGATTCATAGGAGTGTCAACAGGTCTTCAGCCTATCATTCTTGTCTCCTCAACAATGTTGTTACACCCCATATTTTCGTACGTGAAAGTACGCCATAAATAAATTAATGAGAGCCCGGAAGTGAGATGTCACGTCCAGCAGTATTACATTACGATGATGTCGCGTTTCACAGTATTAAGTTACGACGATGTTTCACCTTGAAGTATTGTACGTTAAAATTTCGTTTTCAGTTAACCGATGTAAGACTCGGGGATGAGATCATCTTGACGTTAACGTACTTACGTTATTTATAGCAAGCAATAAATAAGTGTTGTGAAGGTAAGAGGGTAAGTAATATCGGAGAAAATAAATTTTGTCGAAATTTGGCATTTTGGGGTAAAATACAGCCCGAACTAAAATACCCGGTATTTATGGACTAGTGTCATACAAGATACTACATGGCCATGCTAGTATGGTATATAAGGTATGTGGAAAGTGAGTAATACTTTAAATAATTTGTGGTAACTTTTAAATTATGCGGGTAATTGATTAATTACCGGGTAACAAGACATTACCCAGTTAACCAATAAGTGGATAGGAATTACACGTGGCAAAAAGCCACAATTCAAGAAATGACTAAGGATCTTATTTTCTTAGGTGGCTATGTAGGATACCACGTGGCAAAAGTTAATTATCCTTTGAAGAGTTAGTGTTTTTAGTCTTGTATCATACTTTGTGAAATACGTTTTTGACAATGGGAATTGCTGATTAATGGTGTACACTAACTTGAAGTGGTGAGAGGTTCATATCTTCTGTATTTATGCATGTATACATACAAGAAGAAACAACTAGCAAGCTCTTTCTTTTCTTATCTAAATAGTAGCTTTTGGAAAAATGGTTTGCTTGAGAAGTCATTAAAAAAATGGTCGAATTGCTCTTGGAGGTGACGATTTCATTGGAATGATAAACATCATGGGCGATTGCATCAGAACGAGCAACAGAAGTAATAGCAATGCCGCTAGGATGGCCTCCAATTTTTTTTCCCGAACAGCCACCGAATTGAGACAAGAATATTACAGAAATTTTCCCTACTCTAGGTATGTTAAGGCTATCCCTTCTTTCTTTTGGCATGATCCACACGATATGAACGAAACGTGCAAATGCATAAATTCCATAAGTTACTCTACTCATAGAAGTAATAGAAATATCTATGTTCTTTAATTCTCATGTGTCATAATATTTTATCATCTGTTCATGGGTCTTAGAAAAATACGAGAGCTGAAAAGATGTTACTTTATGATATTGCTCAAGAGGCAAAGTGGTCTTATGACCTTCCGAATGACTTTATTGACGTACTTTTCATGCATTGCATTGACCCATGACCAGATGACATTATATACGCGTATATACGTAAATATATGTATATGGAATGGGAAAAGGTTACGGCGTTATATACGCACCACCACCTGATCAGCCGGTATGTGATGATGATGTTGCCCACAGTGGCCGAAGTATGATTCAAACGGCGTTATATACGCGTATATATGTATGTATATGGGATATGGGAAAGGTTATGGCGTTATATACGCACCACCACCTGATCAGCTGGTATACGATGATGATTTTGCCCACAGTGGCCGAAGTATGATTCAAACGGCGTTATATACGCATATATATGTAAGTATGATTCAAACGGCGTTATATACGCGTATATATGTATGTATATATGTATATGGGATATGGGAAAGGTTATGGCGTTAAATACGCACCACCACCTGATCAGCTGGTATACGATGATGATTTTTCCCACAGTGACCGATATGATATGATGGGATGCCCTCAGAGGCTGATGATATTATGAAATATGTACCTATGCAGGACATGACATTCATACGCATATGCATGACGTTAAAAGTACTTTATGATTTACAAAGTTATTCAGACTTACAGGTTGAGTCATGTACTCTATATGTCTTCCATATCTCTCATGTATTTATTTATGTGCCTTACATACTCAGTACGTTATTCGCACTGACGTCCCTTTTGCCTGGGGATGCTGCGTTTCATGCCCGCAGGTCCCGATAGACAGGTCGAGAGCCCTCCAAGTAGGCCATCAGCTCAGCGAAAGATGTTAGTGCGCTCCATTTGCTTCGGAGTTGCTCGCTTGGTTAGTATGATTTAGACGTGTATTGTTTGGTATGGCGAGACTCTGTCCCGACCCTTATGACATTTATGTATTCTTAGAGGCTTGTAGACATATGTCGTGTACATAAAAGATTGTACGGCCTTGTCGGCCTATGTTTTGAGTTTATAAAGGATCATGTTGGCCTATTAGGCCCGTATGCATGTGTATATGATGATGTATTAAGAAAGATACGTTACGTTGGTACTCAGTTGAGTAAGGTACCGGGTACCCGTCCCGGCCCATCGGTTTGGGTCGTGACAAAAGTGGTATCAGAGTAGTTCTGTCCTAGGGAGTCTACAAGCCGTGTCTAGTAGAGTCTTGTTTATGGGTGTGTCGTGCACCACACTTATAAGCAGGAGGCTACAGGGCATTTAGGATTGTCACTCTTTCTTCTTACTCTAGATCATGTGGTAGAGCTCACTTATAAGAATTCAAATTCTTAATTTTTTTTATTCATAATAAGACGATACCTATATCCGAAAAGTAGGTTGGAAAGAGAGATTGTTGTGGAAAAGCTAAGTCAGAGGAATTGGATTTTTGTATGATGCCTACGATAAATAAATGTGAGGTCTTTAGCAGATCATGGGTATACTGAAAGGTGTAAGCTTCCTGATAAGAAGCCTTAAGGTAAGAGTGCCTATCCATCTTTATGGTGAAAGACAATGAGAGATTAAGAAGATAAATACAAGTTTCAATAAGCAAAAGAAGCAAAATGAAGAAGGGTACGAGGCGCCCAGTTAATAAAGGTTAACAACATTAATAATTGAGGCAGAGGAACATAAGCTTTTTGAGTTATATTCAATAGTAATAGAGGTATATACAATTTGTCGCACCCCTTCCAGATATGCCCTATGGGGGTTAACAAAAGTAGTATAAGAAGATATGATGGATGAATTGATAGCATCTGTTGATATTTCTGAAGGATATTACAAATGTGCTAATAGATCTCTTTATGAGACACCTAGATGGTGCACTCTAAAATAGTGCAACCAGATATGAGTACTACAAAGACACGTACTATAAGCCTTGAAGGGATAAATATTACCTTAGTGTGGCTCGCGTCCCTAGTAAAGAGAGAACGTTAAGCAACCTAAAGAGCCATTGGATGGAGCAAAGGGAAGCTAAAAGCGAAAGAATGTCGTATTTAAATTTTCACAAGAAAAGGGATATGCAGAAATATTAGCAAAGTAATGAGAAGAGAGATAAGGAAGCATTATGAGTAAGATATGATACACGGATGATAACGGTAGGTCAAAAAAAATGATGACAGTATTACAGAATTTACAGTCAAGTGAAGGGAAAGACAAAAGATGACAGGCCTTGAGACAATGAAAGAATATAGGCCATAAAGTCATATCCTCACGTCGAGAAATAAGTTCGCAACTCTGACGCAATTACCAAAAGGAAAAGTTAGACCCCAGAGTAATAGAAGCCAGCATGGATTGGTGAACAAGATAAACTAAACATGAAATAGGGACTGATTGATTTGATAATGGTTGGCATCACAAAAATTTCAGATTGCATTCCGGCAATAATAGAATGGACGACAGAAGAATAACCTTTGAAGGTCATTCAGGAAGACGCTTCCCTAAAGCAAGCAATGTGAATAAAGTTAAGATTAATAAATTGTATGTTCCAGTTACGCTAAGTGTCACCCTCGCGAGTAAGGGGATTTGTCATCCTTGGTACACAAAGATTGCCGCAAGGCGAGTAAGGATCATTGATGTTGAGAAACGACGCCATAGATGAAAAGGTAAAACATCTATAGGTAGATCATCGTGGCTTCAGCTTTTAGTACACCCCTAAAGGGGGAATATGGAGTGATGTGGCATTAAGTCAGAATTAAATGGTTCTAGTGACTATGGAATGGTAAAGGAAGAATGCGATAAATGAAAGAGGAATGCGATGGCACTTATCCAAATCTTATAGATACGGTACGATTCAAGAATATTGTGCAAGCACGACGTCAAGGAGAGGAAGTAAAGGTTCCTGCTCGAGCTGTTATTAATAAATACGGAGTCAGTACGAGACGTAAGTTATGACAAAGGAAATAACCCAAGAAAGATTACAAGGAATATTGATATGTGAATGGGCCAAGGAGTATTTAGTAATTGGTTAGGAAGATCCCAGTTATGGCTAAACAGGAGGTTACAGACGAGTCATCAGATCGTGTAAGATAAACATAGTAGAACCCAACATGGAGAATTCAGCCTCGGAGAATATCATTATAATACTTGAGAAATATTTAAATAGGAGTTGGGGTAGTTAAAGGTATCGTATGAGTGTTACGGAAGTAAAAGACAATTCCACTGGGAAGACAGACAAAACTTCAGTTCAGAAGCAGTCGTAGGAGCAGATGAGTATGGAGGTAAGTAACTAAGGATAATTACAAGTGAGCACGAACATCAAAAATTCTATCGGGAACATGATATAATAAGCTCGCATCTTTACAAGAGTCAGAGGGTCTTACCTAAGTACTACGACGAAAGAATAGCTGAGGAAATAAGGAAGAAGGCCTAAACCTGTGTACAACGACCTAAAGAGGAAATGGTTGTGTGACAACAGTCTCAAAATAACATTGTATGCACTCCCTAAGAAAGTGGTACCTACAGTGGCTAATGAACAGGGAGTAAAATCCGAAGTAATATTCGAGATCATAGGAGTTGTATGAAAATTCTGGCAAGTATGGGCACTAAGATAAGCTAAGTATGGATACAACAAGGGGGCAGAAAGACCAGGAAAACTAATAGCTTACGTTGAAATAAAGCTAAGGCGGAACGAAAGAATTATTTGATCAATGACCCAGAGTTAGTACGATATGGATACACTCAAGATTTTGGAACATTATCCAGGCAACATATTTGTCGATAATCATACAGCCATACAAGACTCCGGTATAAGTTAAAAGAAAGAATTGAGCCCAGGGCATAGACAAATGATTGAATTGTTAGAAGATTCTATCATGGATATTCCATAATGCCCATGAAAGGCTAAGGTAATAACTGATACCATGATCCACGGATCGGAAGATAGCTTAAGCCTATGTAAAGGCTGATCAGAAGGATGAGGAAACTAAAGAATTACATCACCTAAGTAAATCAGGAGTTTGATTATTGGACCTAGAAAAATTATAGAAGTTGTGCTTGAGAACATGACAGAACCACTCTTAATATCAGATGTACAAGAGAAATAACACAAGGAAATGCAAGCAAGTTGAAGGAAAGTTGCGAGTATTATAAATGGATATTTATAGGTTGCAAGCTTAAGTATGGTAGAGTGACAAAGTTTTAACGAAACATGAGTAAGGATGAGGAAAGGCAAGTAAAAGGGTAACGAGAACGGATAAGTCCTCGTGATTAAAACCCATGAAAACAAGAAAGCTAATGGTTTCTCTAAGTTATAAAAAGTTCAGTATAGCCTGAATAAACTCAAAGGAGTCTAAGACTAATAACATTCAGAAGAGATGGAATGTTGCCCTGTTAATAGAATGAGGGTGTAATTATTATAGAAAAAAAAATGAAAAATGACGTTTGGGCCTTCGATTGAGTAATGGTCAAACAAATAACAGAAAAGGATCTCATGAATTGGACAGGATTAAAATACTCACGCAAGGTAAATCACATTGGGATGGCATGAGATACGGTTATGAAAGCAGGGTATCGTCCTAGGTAGATCAATCTAATCATTTCAGATGTTCCCCGATAAAACGTGAATCCTAGCAGCAATATTACATAAAAAGTTAAGTTATCAGGGGTGGATTATGGATCAAAATTGAGGTGAATCAACAATGGATGGATAAAAGTTATAAAGTATGAGAAGAGATTAGGTTGTCATTCTTCAGATGAACAGTAATGTGGAAGCATTAGAGGACATAGATTTATACGTATAGGATAAGTAATGAAAGTAACCTGGGATTTGGTAGCAGACCTCAGTAACGAGAAGTCGAGGTAAGAGTTATGGTATAGTATGACCTATGTAGATGCTGTAAAGTCATACGAACGGATAACCACGTCTATAAAATAAGAGATAACAATATTCGTAAGTTTGACAAAAAGCGAAGAACTTCAGGATTGGCTAAAAAAACTGGAGGAAAAAGGAGAGGAGAGTCGCATAAGCACACTTACAAGGTCAGTATCGTAGAAACTGCATGATGGGAGGTAGAAACAGTTATGAGATTGGAAGGAATTTGATCGCAAGTCATGGCGTGAGAAAGAGACCTAAAGGGGAGGAATACCCTGGCCTTTGGACTTATTCACATAACGGTCAAGAGGACTACTAAAGTATTCGCAAGAGTTGTGGGATATGAGAACGATAAGCACATCAGTCAACATTCGAGGACGAATGTTCCAAAGGGGCGAATGATGTTACACCCCATATTTTCGTACATGAAAGTACGCCATAAATAAATTAATGAGAGCCCGGAAGTGAGATGTCACGTCCAGCAGTATTACATTACGGTGATGTCGCGTTTCACAGTATTAAGTTACGACGATGTTTCACCTTGAAGTATTGTACGTTAAAATTTCGTTTTCAGTTAACCGATGTAAGACTCGGGGATGAGATATCTTGACGTTAACGTACTTACGTTATTTATAGCAAGCAATAAATAAGTGTTGTGAAGGTAAGAGGGTAAGTAATATCGAAGAACATAAATTTTGTCGAAATTTGGCATTTTGGGGTAAAATACAGACCGAACTAAAATACCCGGTATTTATGGACTAGTGTCATACAAGATACTACATGGCCATGCTAGTATGGTATATAAGGTATGTGGAAAGTGAGTAATACTTTAAATAATTTGTGGTAATTTTTAAATTATGCGGGTAATTGATTAATTACCGGGTAACAAGACATTACCCAGTTAACCAATAAGTGGATACGAATTACACGTGGCAAAAAGCCACAATTCAAGAAATGACTAAGGATCTTATTTTCTTAGGTGGCTATGTAGGATACCACGTGGCAAAAGTTAATTATCCTTTGAAGAGTTAGTGTTTTTAGTCTTGTATCATACTTTGTGAAATACGTTTTTGACAATGGGAATTGCTGATTAATGGTGTACACTAACTTGAAGTGGTGAGAGGTTCATATCTTCTGTATTTATGCATGTATACATACAAGAAGAAACAACTAGCAAGCTCTTTCTTTTCTTATCTAAATAGTAGCTTTTGGAAAAATGGTTTGCTTGAGAAGTCATTAAAAAAATGGTCGAATTGCTCTTGGAGGTGACGATTTCATTGGAATGATCAACATCATGGGTGATTGCATCAGAACGAGCAACAGAAGTAATAGCAATGTCTCTAGGATGGCCTCCAATTTTTTTTCCCGAACAGTCACCGAATTGAGACAAGAATATTACACGAATTTTCCCTACTCTAGGTATGTAAAGGCTATCCCTTCTTTCTTTTGGCATGATCCACACGATATGAACGAAACGTGCAAATGCACAAATTCCATAAGTGACCCTACTCATAGAAGTAATAGAAATATCTATGTTCTTTAATTCTCATGTGTCATAATATTTTATCATCTGTTCATGGGTCTCAGAAAAATACGAAAGCTGAAAAGATGTTACTTTATGATATTGCTCAAGAGGCAAAGTGGTCTTATGACCTTCCGAATGACTTTATTGACGTACTTTTCATGCATTGCATTCATGTGCATTGACCCATGACCAGATGGCATTATATACGCGTATATACGTAAATATATGTATATGGAATGGGAAAAGGTTACGGCGTTATATACGCACCACCACCTGATCAGCTGGTATGTGATGATGATGTTGCCCACAGTGGCCGAAATATGATTCAAACGGCGTTATATACGCATATATATGTAAGTATGATTCAAACGGCGTTATATACGCGTATATATGTATGTATATATGTATATGGGATATGGGAAAGGTTATGGCGTAATATACGCACCACCACCTGATCAGCTGGCATACGATGATGATTTTGCCCACAGTGACCGATATGATATGATGGGATGCCCTCTGAGGCTGATGATATTATGAAATATGTACCTATGCAGGACATGACATTCATACGCATATGCATGACGTTAAAAGTACTTTATGATTTACAAAGTTATTCAGACTTACAGGTTGAGTCATGTACTCTATATGTCTTCCATATCTCTCATGTATTTATTTATGTGCCTTACATACTCAGTACGTTATTCGCACTGACGTCCCTTTTGCCTGGGGATGCTGCGTTTCATGCCCGCAGGTCCCGATAGACAGGTCGAGAGCCCTCCAAGTAGGCTATCAGCTCAGCGAAAGATGTTGGTGCGCTCCATTTGCTTCGGAGTTGCTCGCTTGGTTAGTATGATTTAGACGTGTATTGTTTGGTATGGCGGGACTCTGTCCCGACCCTTATGACATTTATGTATTCTTAGAGGCTTGTAGACATATGTCGTGTACATAAAAGATTGTACGGCCTTGTCGGCCTATGTTTTGAGTTTATAAAGGATCATGTTGGCCTATTAGGCCCGTATGCATGTGTATATGATGATGTATTAAGAAAGATACGTTACGTTGGTACTCAGTTGAGTAAGGTACCGGGTACCCGTCCCGGCCCATCGGTTTGGGTCGTGACAAATGTCTAAGGCATACTTCCGTTGTGAGATCACAATACCTGAGCTAGACTGAGCGACCTCAATACCCAGAAAATACTTTAATCTGCGCAGATCCTTAGTCTGAAAGTGCTGAACTTAGTAATACCATCTGGTCATTGCTGGAAATAACAATACCATCAACAAAAACCACCAGATACATACATAGATTTGAAATAGAATGTCGATAAAACACAGAATGATCAGTTTCACTACGAGTCATGACAAACTCCTGAATAATTGAACTGAACTTACCAAACCATGCTCGATGAGATTGCTTTAGACCATAGAGGGACTGACGCAACCGACATACAAGGCCACTAGACTCCCCCTGAGCAACAAAACGAGATGGTAGCTCCGTATAAACCTCATCCGCAAGGTCACCGTGAAGAAAAGCATTCTTAATGTCCAACTGATAGAGAGACCAATGGTGAACAACAACCATGGATAGAAAAAGGCGGACTGATGCTATTTTAGCCACTATCACAACAATCGAGCCCAAATATCTGAGTCTACCCTTTGGCAACAAGACGAATCTTAAGTCGATCAACCTGGCCATCCGGATCAACATTGACTGCATAAACCCAACGACAACCAACAGTAGATTTACCCGAAGGAAGAGGAACAATCTCCCAAGTACCACTCATATGTAAAGCAGACATCTCGTCAATCATAACATGTCGCCATCCTGAATGAGACAATGCTTCACCTATAGACTTAGGGATAAAAACAGAGGACAAAGATGATACAAATACATAATGGGAGATAGTGACTGAATCTCCAAAAGATGGAACTAGTAGAACCTCAGAAATATCTAAGTGATCACTTGGACCCGTAAAGTATGATTGGGTTTCAAAGAAGGTAACATCAGCAGACATAAGGTACTGCTGGAGATCAGGTGAATAGTATCGATATCCCTTTTGCGTTCTCGAGTACCCAGAAATACGCATTTAAGAGCACGAGGAGCTAACTTATCTTTTCCTGGAGTAAGGTTATGAACAAAACAAGTGCTCCCAAAGACATGGGGTGGAAAAGAGAACAAAGGTGAGGGGGGAAACAAGACAGCGAATGGAACTTGATTTTGGATAGCTGAGGATGGCATACGATTAATAAGATAACAAGATGTAACAACTGCATCCCCAAAAAATGCAACGGAACATGAGATTGTATGAGTAGGGTACGAGCAATTTCAATGAGATGTTTATTCTTTCTTTCAGCTACCCCATTTTGTTGAAATGTGTACGGACAAGATGTTTGATGAATAATCCCACGAGAGTTCATAAACTGCTGAAATGGGTAAGACAAATACACTAGGGCATTATCAGTACGAAATGTGTGGATAGAAACCCCAAATTGATTTTGATTATCAGTGTAGAAAGTCTGGAAAATAGAAAACAACTCAAATCGATTTTTATCAAAAATATCCAAGTGCACCTTGAATAATCATCAATAAAACTGACAAAGTAGCGGAATCCCAAGGTAGAACTGACCCGACTAGGACCTCAAACATCTGAATGGACTAAAGTGAAAGGTGACTCTGCTCGATTATTAGGACACCGAGGGAAATGGGAACGAGTATGCTTACTGAGTTGACATGAATCACACTCTAGAGTGAACAAGTGGATAAACCAGGTACCATATTTTGAAGTTTTTACAAAGTGGGATGTCCCAACCATTTATGTGATAAATCTGGTGAATCGGTAACAGAATAAGTTATTGAAAGAAGACAAGATGTGAGTCCATGTGATTTAGCAAGGATAAGGTATAAAGTTCATTTGATTCACACCCGTTCCTATATTAAAGAAAAGTCATCAAGAAATAAAAAAGAGCATTTAAGTAATTTGGCTATGCGATTAACGGCTATGAGATTAAAAGGACTACCGGAACATAAAGAACTGAATCTGAAAGTAAGGAAGGAAGTGGACTTGCTTGACCTATTTCAGTTGCCATGGTTTGAGACCCGTTGGCCATTGTTACTGTTGGAAGAGATTGGGAGACACAAGTCACGCTATTACCTGATTGAACAGCGGAAGCTATCTCTAAAGATGTCTGTTTACATGCTTTATACTGAAAGAACTCAATATAATCCGGTAGAGAAACCATCCAACTATTCATAGTATTGGATCCCATTTTGCTACAACCAATCTCTCAAATTCTTGACTAAAGGTTGTATGGTTAACCTTGGAATGCCAAATCAGAACAAGTTAAGTTGGAGATTTTTTTTCTTTGGGAAAACACTATTCACACAAGAAAAAGCATTGTTCCTCTGGAACACTGTTTACTTGCCGGAAAATAAAAAAGTTGTCAGAATTTGGTGTAACCTGGATTGGTAGGCTCGGAAACACCTTGCGACCAAACTGTCCTCAAAGTTTTGCGGGAAAATAGCTGGAAAGGCCTGCACGTGCCGGCAGAACTGTAGCTTTTGACGGCGCGTGTCAGCGCGTGTGACGTCTGTTGCCGGAGATTCTGGCAGGGTTTTGCTAGCCAGAGGAGTCTTAACCTTGTGGTGGTGTTGGTTTTCGCACAATACCAACAGAAAAGGAACTGACGCCGGACAGCCACCGGAATTCGCACAATGACGAGGTTTTTTTCTTCCTGGAGTCGCTGGTATTTTTGCACATCGATAAATCTCTCACGTACGTTCTGATACCACGTGAGAAAGCACGAGAAAAATATTATTTATCTTCTATTAAGTGTTTTGCAATAGCCTTATTTATAACTATACACTATACATATTCTACTCCTATTCCATATGGGATTAGGGTTATTTACCTAACTATCTAACAAACCTTGTTATGGTGTTGGTTTTCGAACAATACCAACAGAAAAGGAACTGACGTCGGACAACCACCGAATTTGCACGATGACGGGGTTTTTTTCTTCCTGGAGTTGCTGGTATTTTTGCACATCGATGAATCTCTCACGTATGTTCTGATACCATGTGAGAAAGCACGAGAAAAATATTATTCATCTTCTATTACGTGTTTTACAATAGCCCTATTTATAACTATACACAATACATATTCTACTTATATTCCATATGGGATTAGGGTTATTTACATAACTATCTAACATGAATCACCAAACCAATGTCAGAATTCTCAGAGTATATTGATGATATGGAGTTGATCGTACCACAATGGGAATGGGAAGGGGGCAACTACACATGGTTTGGGGGAATATAGGATTGACAGGTTCCTGGTGACAAAGGATTGGGATGATATGTTCAGAAATATAGAAATCCTACCAGAGTTGTTTCAGACCTCTCCACTAGTTTTAAATTGTGGTAACTGGGAGACAACCAAATCTTATTTCAAGTTTGAAAATTGGTGGCGGGAGACTGAAGGTTTCAGTGATAGAGTAAAGATTTGGTGGACCTCTTTTGATATTACGGGAAGACCAGACTATATTTTAGCAAGAAAGCTGAAAGCGCTCAAAAGCAAATTGAGAGGCTGGAGCCTGAATACTCATGGCAATCTAGAGAGGGAGAAAAATGCTATCTTAAATCTCAGTATCTTTCTCTGGGAGGCAGGGTGATTTAATACTCTTTTGGATGTACTCCCTATCTATATGATGTCCTTTTTTCCCCTACCTGTTAGTGTGGAAAAGAGGTTAGACGCATTGAGAAGGAATTTTCTATGGCAGGGAAATAAAGAGAATAGAGACATTCATTTGGTTAAATGGAAAAACTTGACCATCAGCAAAAGAGAAGGGGGGCTGGGAATCAGAAACTTGGAAAAACAAAACAAATGTCTGTTAATGAAATGGTCATGGAGATTCACAAGAGAAGAACATGCTTTATGGAGCACTGTGATAAAAACAAAGTAAGGCAAAGAAGGGTTCTGCTGACTAGCGAAGTGACAACTCCTTAGGGTATTAGTCTGTGGAAATCTATTAGGAATTTGTGGCTACATCTCAAAGGCAGAGTGAAGTTTAATATGAAAGATGGTAAAATTTTGTTCTGGAAGGATAATTGATTGGGAAATGAGTCTAATGGTGATGTTCCCTGATCTATATGGTTTGACTCTACAACAGGAGGCCACTCTAAGGGAGGTTTGGTCCACACATGAATGGAATCCAACTTTCAGAAGATTACTTCAAGATTGGGAAATACCAAGGATAATCGAGTTTTTTACTACTTTGGAACAGAGCAATGGGCTGCATGAGGGAGAAGATACACTTAGATGGCAAAGCCATTGTAGTGGCAACTATACGATTAGCTCAGCTTACAAAGATCTGAACCAGGTAAGATCTCAGCTCACGTTTTGGCCTTGGAAACATATCCGGAAAGTCAATGTGCCATACAAGGTGGCCTGTTTCACTTGCTTAGTAGCAAGAGAAGCTATTTTGACTCAGGATAATCTCATACGGAGGGGATTCCAACTCTGTTCAAAATGCTCCTTGTGTGGACAGGAAGCAAAGATAATCAACCATATGTTTTTACATTGTAGAATTACTAGCCAGCTATGGGACTTATTCATTAGTCTCAGAGGAATCAGATGAGTAATGCCTGGAAGAACTTTTAATGTGTTGACATACTGGAACAAAGGTAGAACCTATACCATGAACAAAGACAGATGGAAAATTGTCCCAGCAAGCATTTGTGAACAATATGGAAGGAGAGAAATTCAAGATGTTTTGAAGATACAAGCAGCCCTTTACAGAAAATCAAGAAGAATAGTATACTTCTTTTCAGTTTTTGGTGTAAATCTGAATACATAGAGGATTCGGAGGCAATTCTAGATGGTTAGATTCCTTGTAAGAAGAACAAAGACATTTGGTTTTTGTTTTTAACCCTCATTCTTTTCTGGTGAACTGATGTAACCTTCTCATTTTGGCTTTCAGCACAATCTTTACACAGGTTACCATTCTCAAAACAAAACAAAAAACAAATGAAGGATGTTCTTCCTTCCTTAGTGGCTGATACTCAAGCTGAATTTGTTCAAGGAAGGTCATTGGTGCACAATAATCTGATTTGTCAATGACCTACTAAGGTATTACAATAGGAAAACATCTCCTAGATGCATGATGAACATTGTTTTGAGGATGGCTTATGATATGGTTAGGTGGGAGATCATTGAAGAAATGCTGACAGGTTTTGGATTACCTAAACGTTTATCTAGCTAGTTATGATATTTATTACCTCCACAAAGTTTTCAATGAAGGTGAATGGAGAGGGACATGGCTACTTTGAAGTGAGGAGGGGGCCAATTTCCCCCCTCTTATTTGTCCGTGTCATGGAATATTTTCTCCTAAGTTATGAGCAAGAAGTGCCAACTCCCTGACTTTAGATTCCATCCTATGCGTAAAGGGTTGAATCTGATTCATCTCATATTTGCAGATGACAGAGAGTCAAAGTTCTTAATTTTGACCATGAATTCGGACATAAAATCTCTAAATTTTTTGAAATAAAATTTAAATATTTCAAAACTACGTAAAAAGTACTCTAAGTCACAATAATTAACAATTCAAATATCTAAAAGGCATATGAAAAAATAGTGGTCAAAGAAAAATTCATTTGACTTTCGAAATCCAAATGGTCCCACATAAATTGGGAGTATTCCACTGATCCTGAAAACTAATTTTGACCCTCCAATAACTTAAGTTAGTATAAACTATATTTAACTTTATATCATTTCAGAATTAATGTGAATTTTTTTCAAAACAAACTTCTTTAGTTTCCTTCATTTCTAACTATTATTTCAATAGCTCCTTTACCAAACTCAATATAATAATATTTTGGACGCTATTCTCTCTCAAACTCCCCGAAAGTCAACCCAGGACAACTAAGAAAAGCCAGGAAGAAACACAAAAATGTGAAAAATTATATTTAAAAAACTTATGTCTTTGGCTTCTTTAATGGGTTTTGACTATTGCACCAAAAGCAATAAAAAAAAAGGGTTTTGACTTTGATAATGGAAGTCTCCAAATAAGCACTCAGTATTTTAGAGTGGAAGGAGCTCTAAGTTGGAGTTCAATAGTCAACAAACTATGCCCCATGTTTCCTAAAGACAATCATAAATGGAAGCTTAAATATCATTAAAAGGGGCAATAATTCATACGTCCGAAAAATAGAATATAAGTTATTTTCTGGAAGCATCAAACATTGGTAAAAGTGTAAAACTTCATTGCCTTTTACAATCTTAAGTTTTATGTGCACAAGGATTATAATTCTTCTTTATTTCTTGGAAAACAAAACAAAAGGGGAAAACAGAAAAAGAGATGTAATTTTTTTTTATAAGGTCGACATGAATTTATTTTATGGAAATGATTTCTTTCTAAAAATTCTTTTTCCAATCACATTAATCAGTATCAAGAGATTTAAAGCATCCTAGTTGAAAGCTTATACTCACTTGTCATTTGTAATTTACAAACTCCAAGCTTCTTAATTAAAAGATAAAGAAGCCTGGTGTGAAAAAAATTAAGATATAGAAAAAAGATAAAGAACCCAGCCTTCATACCTGACACACGAAGAGACGCAATGCATTCTTTGACTAATTAACTATATATAGTGCACATTCATGCAAGATAATGAAGGGAAAACTATAGTTCAGACTGATGCAAAGCTCAATCAATTGTTCCAATGGGAATAACCAAAGATCAATTTGCTACAACTAATACTCTGATATAACACTGATACAGATGCTTCAAGCATGCTTATCGAGATAACAATTGGGTAGAGGATCTTGGAAAAAAAGTAGAGTAATCCCAAAGTGTACCTGTTCTAGGTAAAAAGAGACTTACTTCTTGAAAATAATTGATGCATTCAAGATATCTAACACTGTCCAAGTTGCTCTTGGGTCCATCTTCGAAGTGTGTATTGTTGGAAGAACTGTCATTCAAGGCTTCTTGAGATCTCCTGGATCTCTCTGACCGAGGAAAAGTGGATGGCATGTATAAGACATTGAGATAGGAATCAGCAGAGAGAGAATCATCTAAAATGGCTGGTGCACTTCGAGCCAAATGCTCATACCTTGCATTGTTGTCAGAAAAACCAAGATGAGAATTTAACCTTAATTGAGAAGCTAAACATCCCAATAGAGAAATGAGCCGGATGAAGCATTTTTTGTTTATCTCAGTAAGAGTGACCAAAGAGAAGACCTTTACATTATTGACAAAGTTACGCTAGAAAGAATAGCGTTGCTCAAAAGAGAGGTGATGGAAGTTGCAATGAGAAAACAAAATACATAACAACAGCCGAGAGGGCCAAAAGCAACTCCAAACCACTTAAAATTCATTCTTCCAATCACATGGTCTACAAAATCTACTGTACCCTATGCCAGAAACCAGTTAGTAGACTGTCAAAACAGGAAGAAAACCAGATACTATTCAAACACAAAATGACTAACAATCAACATCAATCCGGCACCAGCCGCTGGAGAACAGAAGATTAAAATTCGGTATAATGTAACAGACTAGAAGAAAGTGCACTAAAATTGCAAAAGTTTAACAGCCAAACAATTCAGAAGTTTGGTATTCTAGGTGGAATTCTAAGTTCGCCAAGTAAAATAGAAACATGAACTACCACCGTACCTCTTCCCCAGCAGAAAAAGAAAAGAAAAATACAAAAGAAAAGGATTTATAAATATAAAAAAAGTAAAAGGTTGCTCCATGGTGGTTTAGCAAACTCGAGTTTCCCGAAGAAGAGGGAGCACTTGGTCACCTTCCAGAGTTCGGTGGCCGAGACTCAGATTGATTATTTACTCTGCATGAAGTCCGATAGAGGTATTTGCACGGATTGCAAGGTCATCCAAAGTGAGAACCTCTCGACCCTTCATAGGCTCCTAGTCATGGACCTTGAGATCATGAGGAAGAGGAGGAAGAGGGCGATGTATAGCCAACATAGGATCAAGTGGGGAGCCTTGACGGAAGCTAAAGCGCAGGAGCTGGGGGTCAAGCTGGTGACTATGGGGGATTGGAGGAGTAGTGGGGACGCAAGCGCTATGTGGACCATACCTGCGCAGTGCGTTAGGGAAGTCGCGGGTGAGGTATTAGGGGTCTCAAAGGGTTACTCTGGTGGTCACAAGGGAGTCTGGAAGTGGAATCGAGAGGTGCAAGGAAAAGTAGAAACCAAGAAAGCAGCGTATCTGAAGCTAGCGGAAAATGTAGACGAAAAGGAGAAGAGGGCGAATAGGGAGCATTATAAGTTGGCTAAGAAAGAGGCAAAACGAGCAGTTCCAGCGGCCAAGAATGCAGCTTTTAGTCATTAGTAAGAGGAACTCGAGGACCGAGGTGGGGATAAGAGGTTGTTCAGGTTAGCCAAGGCGCGAGAAAGAAAGGCGCGTGACTTGGACCAAGTGAAGTGCATCAAGGACGAAGAAGGTAGAGTTTTGTTAGATGAGGGGCTTATCCGTCGGAGATGGCAGACCTACTTCCATAGTCTCTTGAACGAGGAGGGGCACAGGAGCATTGTTCGGGGTGATTTGGAACTCTCCGGGAGTCGTTGTGACTTTGGGTATTGTAGGCGGATTAGAGTTGATGAAGTTGAGGGGACTATGCGTAAGATGAGTAGGGGCAAAGCGACCGGGCCGGATGAAATCCCAGTGGAGTTTTGGAAGAATGCAGGCAAGGCAGGCTTGGAGTGGCTCACTAGGTTATTTAATGTCATTTTTAGAACGAAGAAGATGCCCGAAGAGTGGAGGTGGAGCACGATGGTTCCTGTATACAAGAACAAGGGTGATATCCAAAATTGCAATAACTATCGGGGTATCAAGCTGCTTAGCCATACTATGAAAGTCTGGGAGAGAGTGGTAGAGCTAAGGGTGAGGAAAAGGGTGTATTTCCGAGAACCAGTTTGGGTTTATGCCGGGGCGTTCGCCTACAGAAGCCATCCACCTTGTTAGGAGATTGATGGAGCAGTATAGGGAGAGAAAGGACTTGCATATGGTGTTCATTGACTTAGAAAAGGCGTACGATAAAGTTCCGAGGGAGGTTTTGTGGAGATATTTGGAGGCTAGAGGTGTACTTGTTGCCTATGTTAGGCTGATTAAGGACATGTATGATGGAGTAAAGACCTGAGTGAGGACGGTGGGTGGGGACTCGGATCATTTTCCGGTTATGATGGGGTTGCATCAGGGGTCGGTACTCACCCTTTTTTTGTTTGCGCTAGTGATGGACATCCAAGGGGAGGTGCCGGGGAGCATGCTATTTTTGCAGATGATATTGTATTGACTGACGAGACGCGAGACTGTGTGAACGTGCAATTAGAGGTATGGAGGCAGACCCTGGAATCTAAAGGTTTTAAGTTGAGCAGGACCAAGAGAGAATACTTGAGTGTAAGTTCAGTGGCAAGACTCAAGGGGGGAAGGGAAGGTGAGGCTGGACTCGCAGGTCATCCCTAGGAGAGGGAGTTTTAAGTACATTGGGTCTATTATTCAGGGGGATTGGGAGATTGATGAAGATGTCACACATCGTATTGGAGCGGGATGGATGAAATGGAGACTCGCTTCCGGTGTTTTATGTGACAAGAAGGTGCCACCGAAACTTAAGGGTAAGTTCTACAGAGTGGTGGTCAGACCAACGTTGTATGGGGCTGAGTGATGGCCAGTCAAGATCGCTCATGTCCAGAAGATGAAGGCAACAAAGATGAGGATGTGGAGATGGATGTGTGGGCACACCAAGTTAGATAGGATCATAAATGACGTTATTCGCGACAAGGTGGGTGTGGCTCCTATTAAGGACAAGATGCGGGAAGCGCGGCTTAGGTGGTTTGGTCATGTGAGGAGGAGGAGCATAAATGCCCCGTGAGGAGGTGTGAGGTTGACATTGGAGGGCCTACGGAGAGGTAAAGGTAGGCCAAAGAAAAGGTGGGGAGATGTGATTAGGCAAGACATGGCGCGGCTTCAGCTGACCGAGGACATGACCCTTGATAGGAAGGTATGGAGGTCGAGGATTAAGGTAGTAGAGTAGGTAATCTAGAGTGTTCATAACAGTAGTATTGGCACATAGTCTCGCTTTATGTGGGCAGTAGGTTTTTATGACTAACCATTGTTTTCTTTCATTGTGGATTACCTTATTACCTTGTTGTTTTTATTCTGCTTTTATATGGCTTTTTGGTACTGTCCCTTCTTGTCTATATTTTCATTAATGTGGTGCTCATACTTTCCTGAGCCGAGGGTCTATTGGAAACAACCTCTATATCCTCACAAGGTAGAGGTAAGGTCTGCGTACACACTACCCTCCCCAGACCCCACGAATAAGACTGGGTATGTTGTTGTTGTTGGTTGCTCCATGGTGGCAGCAAATGATCTTTCTCCTAAATGCACAGCCCAAATAACAGAAGACATACTATTAAAAAACCTAGAATATCATCGAAGAAAAAATTACGTTTAAACCAAATTTGATGTTGGATTTAAATACTATCTCTCATAAGATGTGGCTTTAAAAGAGTCTGATCATCCAACCAGAATCCTTAAGACCATTGGTAGAGTAGCTCAGGACGTTATAAATCCCTTTAGAACCATACATAATCCATGTAGGACATGTTTTTAACACCCTCATGCATGTGTAACCTGATTCAATGGTTTACACGTGGAATGAAGACCTTTTTTTTTTTGTGAGAAGACTACAGCGGCTCAAGGGGCTGACGGTTAAGGAGTGAGCTTGGACCAGAATGAAAAGACTCGACAAACTAAGGAGTGGTTCTAGAACAGAGTTAATCGCTCGATGAGCTGAACTCAGAGAGAGGCACAAAGCAGCTCGATGGATTGTGTTGAGAGAGGAGTCCAGAAAGACAAGAGTCGGTATAGAGAAAAGATGTGAAATCAGCCTACCAATGTGAAAAATCTCAGCATCCAACCCCAATACTTTTAAGGCAATGGGTGGAGTAGCTCGGGCATTATAAATCCCTTAGAACCCCTTGCACAATAAATCTAGGACATTATTTAACAATGACATCTTATAAATATAGCACTAGCCCCTAAATGATGCTACTTTAAAATAACCTAAGAAGAAGAGGAGATCCAACTGCATGCATAAAAGAAAGAACAGGACCAGCATTTGCAGATAAGATATCTCATGTCTTCCTCATATTAAGTCACCAATATATACAGACAAAAATATTTACTATCTTACATGGACCGAACAGATGAAACATCTACCGGTGGACCTCCTTCAATGGTGCCAATTATCTCCATTATAACAGTTGCAGCATCACCCTTGTACAATTGAAGTGCTTGCCTAGAAATTGTCAAATGGTAAGAACAGTACAGAGACGAGAATTCAAAAAAAGGGTTTTGTTGGTGGTTGACAAAAAGTAGGAAATAATATTATTCCTACATACTTAAATTTCACACGAGCTTGTGCATAGCGCTCCATCCTAATCAGAGCATGACCCCATGCATTCCACACAGGAAAAACATCAATCTGAGAGTAAGTTGCCAATTAGAATTTACTTTATGGTGCAAAGAGGACAATCATGCACATAAAAAATTTATCTTCCATACTACCTTACACTTCTTGCAAGTGTAGACAGCCATGCTGTATCTTTCATCTAGAGTTAATCTATTCCGAAGTCGCTCAGATGACTCTTTATCAGCAATATCATCCAGTGACGCAGCTATTCCGGAACCCAAAAGACTTTGCAGCAATTCAGCACGTCCTAGCCACGTCTCAGCTTGTGCCAGTACTTCAGACAGCTCATCAGTCGACTGACTACCCACACTAGAGCTTGCAGCATCAGAAGATGCATCATCAGCATCCTTACTTCTTTCTGAACTACTTGACAAGTCAGTGCCCCCAGAAAGCTTTCTAAGGAGGGATTTTGCGAAAAGCAGGCCCTACAAGATCAAAACTCAACATATTACTGCACTATTTCATGAATATTTTCATTTAGTCTTACATTGAATGCAGAGTAGATACCTGAACAAAAGTTTCTGTGGCATGATATGCTCGGCCAATAGTTTCCATTGTTGCATTCTCAGGTAACTGTAGGGAGCTTAATACACTTTTCATCTGGCCAACACACAAGTCCAAAGCACCTTTGGCAGATGCACTCTCATCCGAACACATTGAAAGCAGTGCCTTAAATCCAAAGTAAAAATATTAAGAATTTCAGAAAGAAAAGAAAAGGAACAGTCAAATTAGCATGTTTTAGAGTGCAGAACATAATTAGAATAAGAGCAATTCCTGAAAGCATAGATACAGAAAAAACTAAGTCTCTTATTCGGACAATCTCAAACTCCAGGCCAGAAAGGTATCGCTTAATACCCACAAGAGAAAAAACAGAACGTGTGCAATTCAAGGCGTAAATTCTGCTTTCATGACATAGGGCTCACATTTTGCAATAAAGAGGGGTAGTGTCATGAAAATATTAACGTCCTGCACGTCAAACCATCCCAATCCAAAATTCACATCAGCCATTTAAGATCAGCATGAATTATGCAACCACTCATTCTTTCTCTCCAACTATCTACTTATAACAACAATACTTAGACAATGAGAAATTACCCGATCAAATAGTCATGTTTACCAGACACATAAAATTAGAAATGCTCAGTATTACACATTATTGAAGAAATAATTAAATGAATAGAAGTGTGTTCTTTCTTACAGCTTAAGCTATTAGATGAGATGATCACACACTTCTCTACAATCTTGGTAGAGACTCAAATAGCTTCCGTTACCGGCGGGCAGTATCGGCCAATGTGTACTGCCCGTCTGGCCAATGTTTTCTTCTTTTATTCTTCCTTTAAGTGCCCGATGATGCTCCTGTCTTCGGCAACCGGTGCCCTTATCTCTATATGACCATTCAAGCACCTCTCCTTTCTCTAGGATCGTTCAAGTACCGATCATCTCTCTGGTGATCGGCGCTGCTACTTTTAACGGGGCCAACGCACTCCTCTAAACGTTAAATTTCTTGTTATTGTTCTGCCAATTGAAGTTACAGATGATGTTCTGAGATGTGCAAGACCATATTCTTTTTGGTGATTGAGAATAGATTCCTTTTCGTGAATAGTGCAAAAAGCACTTTCTTTCGCTCTACCATTACCAACTGATTTCCGGAGGAAGGAATTCCAGCGCCGTTTTTCTTTTCGTAATTGTGCACTATTCCAGCGAGATTTAGGCATCAACTTTTTATATTTTCAAAATAAGCAAACCCAAGTTGGTTTCCCCCACTTTGAGTTTGCTATACTCATTGTACTTGAATAAGGAAAATAATATAATAATCATATAGTTTATATATGATACCTTAGGAAATTATGTATTTAATTATATAATTACCTTACTAGCATATGGATTGATTACCTGAATAACACCATTCTCAAAAAAGAAACTTTCTAATGCAGAGAAGAGTAAATTTGCTACTGCGGAAATTAAAAGGAAGTATTTAATTCTAGGTGCGACAAAAAACAATTAGCAATGCAACAATTCTTTTCCGCCTATGAAAAATCAGAATCAATAGCTTTTCAGTTAATAGAGGCAAAAGAACCACCTCAAAACTTGTGCCAGGTGCGGTCCAGCAGAAACATACTGATTAGAGAAAATAACCATACCTTGAAAAGAGTAATATCCGGGATACTTTCATATCGATGCGATGAACGGACAGCTTCATCCTTCTTGGGGTCACCTGTGAGCATCCACATCTCAGCAATAGCAACAGCAGGCAGCCGTTCTTGCCCATCTGCAGAAAATAATGTAACACGGTCTTCCTGAATGGAAGTAGTTGGCTCCCACGCCACTCTCTCAGATTGCATTACACCAGAGCTCTTTCTCTTCCTATGTGTATCCTTTGATGCACCTTTGTCTCCAGTTTGGACCCAAGAAAATGCTCTGCGGGCCTCTTTTTGAAAATTACTAAGGCTACTAGTGAATGATGACCTTGTAGGTGTTCCCATTTTTGTCTTCTGTCTTGCTCTTGGAGTCAAAATTGAAATCCTCGGATCCCTGGAAGGAGAACTAATGCTGACAGCGATAGCTTTGGCAGCATATATAAGAATCATATTGTTGTCTCTCAAGGAAGGGAATTCCTTAAGTATCTGCAAGAAAAAAACCAAGACCACGTCAAAGATAATGACAAAAATGAAAAAAATAACCTTCTCTACACTTGCAACTTATTACCAGAGATGCAGATTGAAGTTGTTTTCTCATCAGCAAAACTTCTAGAATCAAATGAGGGTGCTCGTGTAGGGGAGAGCATTTTTGCTGCAATGGTAATGGCAAAGCAGCCAGAACACGTAACCCTAAAGCCCAGGAGTTGAGCCTGGAAACTTCCGACTCTGATAAATTATTATCCCTTCTTTTCAGGAAAAAGTGAACCTTCAGAGAAACAAAAATAAAATAAACTAAAAAACTGAATTATTTGCAAGGAGAACTTTTAAAGGCTGATAGCAATCAATTTCAGAGCAACTCTGATAAAGAAATGTTATAGGAGGAAACGTCATTACAAGAAGCTGTTTTGATCGTAGGTTGGGCAAAAGCTGCATTGCACTCATTGCAACAGGTAAAGCATCTGCAGTGTCACGTAAAGAAGAAAGAAAACGTGAAGCTTCTGCAGGGCCTCCACCGTTTAAAGGATCTGCTGTTAGAAGCTTCACAAGTTGACGCCCCTGCAGCTCTCTGCGCAGTTCAATAGATAGCCCTTCACTTTCAGCCACTTCTAAAGCAGCAGAAACAGCTCCCTTCTCAGCTAGTCTAAGGGCAAGACCCTCAGGATCTTCTTTACACTCGGACTCCACCTAAAAATTCAAAAGAAATGCTTCACATGAGATGAAAAGGTGAAAACCTATGTTACTCGGACTCTTCAAAAATGTTGTTGGGTGCGTGTCGGATCCTCCAAATTTAGTGCATTTTTGGAGGATCCGACATAGGTGCAGCAACAGTTTTGGAGAGTCCGAGCAACATAAGTGAAAACAAACACGGGGAGAGAAAAAGAAGAGCTCTAGAAACACGAACAAGATTATAATCTTACAGTTTCCTAAAATCTAACTAATAATAAGCAAGGAATGAGCTAATAATAACCTCTAGCCAGCTGTGGAAGCGGTTATCTGCACTTAATATATGGCTGTACCTCTGGAGAGCTTGTCTCATCTGAACAACCTAGTTGTACCATCAATGCATCAAGAAAACAGATATAAAGTTAGCATTCCAAGGCAAATCCAAGTACATATAGATAAATCAGATACAAAAAATAATGCCTAGAAATAGCAACAAGTGTAAGATTACACAACCGCAGTACGGGCATACATTATCTTTAATAGGATCATTTCCAAGCAAGTGGCAGCTGCACATAGTGAGAACATCCAAAGCAGCATCCAGTTCCCATCTATGCAAATATCTGGAGTACACAAAAAAATAGAGCTGAGCTTTCTAAATATCAAACTTCCAGAGCAAACCTAATCTGTGTGATAGTCTGAGTTTAAAAATAAATAAATCAATTAATAAAACTAAATTATCTGTTAAAATACCAAGATATGCCAAAAATTAAAGAAGCTTCTCACTGAATCACCTTTTGTAGACAAAATGAAAATGTAAAGCAGAGGGCATGTCTGCTCTTGACAAAGGTTCTGTGGAGGTATGCCATTACCCCCCCCCCCCCCAATTCACTTTTAAAATACTGGTAAAGGTCTATGCCGAACCTCACCACAAATACAAGGTGAATTTAACCCCCACCCCCCCAAACAAAAAAAATAAAAGAAGAATATTGACTACACTACAGTAATTTTACATAGCAAGGGTATCTCACTTTAGAGAGGCAAAGAAAAGAGACAAATATCCGGGTAAAGTTGGCAGACTTGGAGATAGAAAGTCCAACTTTTCTCCTAGATTTCGAGTTAGGTTACTTTTTCCAGAAAGTTCTGTTAATCCTTGATTTCAGGTTTGTGTTTTATCAATCATTGATTAGAATTATTGGCTTAAAACTCATTCCGTCCAATATGTCAAGGAAGTTACTCTTCATCGTGGAGTCGAAATCTTTCGATATTACTGAAATTGCATCAGCTAGGGCATCTAGTATGAATGGATGAAGAGGAGAAAGAACTTCATCAGAAAACTGACAATCAACACAAAGATGCTACTATGGACCTGTCGTATGATGATTGCATGTTGGACTGTCATGGCAATGAGGTTAAAAGATGGACTCAGATGGATCAACTATATGAAGACTCAGTGGTTCAAAACTTCAAAATTCATGGTAGGTTTATGGCTATCTGTGCAAGGCAAGGTGACTGGAGAATACAGGACGGGTGGATGTTGCACACAAAATTTAAAGGTTCACAGGAAAGGCCCAACTCCTCAAAGGGAAGTAACAAGGGAGCTTTGATGAAGCAATGAAAACAAGAAGATGGTCGAAGAAGAAATAAGTGTGAAACTGAAACCCACAGCCAAAAGACTATTGGAGACTAAAGCTGTATAAATCAGACAATGGAGCCTCTACAAAATTGTGTGATGGAAGATCTGAAGGGCAACACAGGAGATGTCAACATGCAATGAACTCAGATTCACAATAGTTGCAGGGTCTTTGAAACGAATGGCGTAAAGTTTATTTTTGAACTACCATCAAAGGAGGCAAAAAGGATCTTTAATGGGAGTTGGAGTGGGAAATATAAGGGTCTAAATTTACATTCGTGATCACCAGAAGTAGGTTGCATCTCAGAGCACTTTGAGCCAAAATGGATATGGGTCAGGTTACTGGACATGCCACTACATCTACAATCTGATAGGGTTTTCAAAGTAAGGGAATAGTGTGGCGGGTGCTAGGAAACAGAGGAGAAACCTAGGAAAACCACCTCTGCTGGGTTAGGGGACTATCAGATCGTATTACGAGATCAGTCATGGTGGATTCGAGGGAACTAGAGTTTATATCACCATTGGGTAGAGAGCACCATAAGAGTTTGTTGGAAAATGGGAGCTTATCAATCTAATGTTGTCCTCCGAGATAATGAAGATGATGAACCTTGTTTCGAGACCACCACAGTTCAATAGACATACCATTGGGTACTAGAAATCATGTGAATGGGCAAGTGTGGAATTCGAATTTTGAATTCAATCCCAATACTAGATGCAAGACACGTGCTCCATTCCGAAATAAAAGGGCCCGAGGCCCTCAACAAGAAAAGCTTTCCATTATTAATAAGCTCAATCCTTTTGGGCCTCTATTAACAGAACCAGCAACGGCCGAACCTTCAACCCAACAAGCTGTGGAGCAGAAATCACGAATTGGACTTGGGAGCAAGCAGATGGGGTTGAATTTTGAAAGATTTGAAAGGGAGGCAATACAGTTATTCACCAAAATTGACACCAAGAGACTTAAAGGTCTCCAAAAAGCACCATGGTTAATTGAGTAAGCTAAAAGGTGTGAAAAATGAACTCAAAGACCAAGAGTTCAATGTCAATTATGGGGAAATTAGTGAAAAATTTAAGGGAGGTTGTTAAATTTTGAGGAATCGTGAAGCTGAATTAATCTCCACTTCTATGGTAAGATGGGATGGTTATGCACACTTAGAGGTAAAGGAAGCAAGGGAATCATCTTAGTTCTATGGGATAAAAGATAGTGCAAAGGTATGCTAGCTGTTATAGGGTTTTACAGCTCCACTATGCTTTCTGAAAGCCTATTCGAGAATTTCAACTGACGTATAGGGATTTACGGTCCTAACAGAGGGAAGGGAAGAGAAGATATATGGCTGGAAATGGCTACAGCCAGAGGTTTAAGCCACGGCCCATGGGTTACTAGTGGGGATTTCAAACTTACAACATATGTGGGAGAGAATAAAAATAATACTAGAACTAGAAGAACCAGAGATATGTGGTCTTTTTTGGAACAAATTAAGGAACTTGGGCTAATTAGTCCACCACTCTCTGGTAGTTTTTTTACATAACTCTAAGGGATAACTCCACAGTTGCATCTAGAATTGATAGGATCATGTTCTTAGTAGAATGGGATGAGGAATTCAGATTTATAAAATAATTACACTGCCCAAACTTTCCTCGGATCATACTCCCCTACTTCTACAATGGAATGGGAAAGAACTATTAGCTATTTTAAATCCAAAAACGGACGGCTAGAAAAAAGAGGGTTTTGAAGTTATTTTAACATGGTGGTCTTCTTTTATGGTCAAGGGTAGTCCACATTACATTTGGAACAAAAATTACCAAAGTCGAAATTGAAGAAATGGATTGGAGAAACTGTCAGAAATTAGATAAGAGGCAAATCTGAGCTGTTAGGCAGATACGAGACACTGATAAAAAAATGGAAAATGGGGATCGACTGAGGATGAATTGGTAGAAAAACCAATCATTAAAATGGGGATGGAGGAAACTGCAAAGCCAAAGGAAATCTCCTTGAGAGAAAACTCAAGATTCTTATGGCAAAAACAATGGGATAGGAACACTAAATTCTTTCAGAAGATGGCCAGGCCCACAGGAGATACAACCACATAGAGAAAATAGAAGTAAATAGCACAATGGAGGAATCAAAAGAGATGAAGAAAGAAATGTTAGAATTAATGAAAAACTCTACACTGAGACTAAATATTGGACCTCCATCACTCAACATGGGAGATGCCACAAAGATCAGTGAGAAAGACAACTGATTACAAAGGCCTTTTGATGAAGAAGAGGTCCTTGATGTGGTTAAAAAGTGTGCTAGTGACAAAGCACGAGGGTCGGATGGGTACACAATGTGGTTCTTTCAAAAATGTTGGTCAACTTTGGAAGAAGATATTATCAGGGCCAATGAACACATCCATCAACATGAAAGTCAGAAAAGAGCTCCAGTGCTACAAACATTCCACTAATTCCTAAAAAGAAGGCTGCCAGAGAACTTAAGGACTTCACAGCCATAAGTTTATTGGAAGCTTTTCAACAAGATTATTGCCAAATCGGTTACAATAAGATTGAAGAAGATAATGCCTAAGTTAATTTCCAGAACACCATGGCTTTTGTAAAACA
Source organism: Nicotiana sylvestris (assembly GCF_000393655.2). Lineage (NCBI taxonomy): Eukaryota > Viridiplantae > Streptophyta > Magnoliopsida > Solanales > Solanaceae > Nicotiana > Nicotiana sylvestris. The sequence continues at coordinate 150,567,868 of NC_091064.1, read as the reverse complement.
CAAATAATGGAAGCTATGTTAATAGCAAATGAATGCCTTGATTCCACAAAGGAGAGAAACCAGGGATCACGTGTAAGCTTGACAGTGGAAAAGCTTATGGTCATGTAACCTTGGGTTTTTTGCAAAATGTGCATAATGAATTAGGTTTTGAAAAGAAATGGCAGCGATTGGTATGGTTTTGCATCAGCACAGTTAGATTCTCCATTCTAACTAATGGATAGGGTTTCTTTCCAACTCAAAGGGATCTAAGAAAAGGAGATCCAACTCCATTTTCATTCTTCTTATTTAAGGAAGGTCTCAAAAGAATGATAATTTGGCAGTAAATGAAAAGGTGGATCAAGGATTCAAGGTGAACAGAGGGCAAGAAAATACTTTGACTATTTCACATCTCTTGTATGCTGATGACACCCTCATTTTTTGTGAACCTAAGGTGGGTGGATTAAGTACCTAAGGGTGATCCTAAGTGTCTTTGAAGTTGTGCCTGGACTTCATGTAAATTGGTCCAAAAGTAGACTAATCCCTTTTAACTTAGTACAAGAATTACAGGGGCTGGCCACAATTCTGGGATGCCAAAGAAACCATTCTTACAGTTTACATTTGGGTTGGGAAGGTTGTAGTTTAGAATCTAGATATATAGAGTCAAAAAAGGGAAATCATTTTCCTTTTCTCCACTTTACCCTCCATCTCTCACTGGTGTGTTTCAAAAGTTCAGCAAGTGATAGCTTGGTGAGTACCCTGGAGTCAGCAGGAACATGCAAAACCAACCAATTGTAGCTCCAGTGTTTGCAAGGGTGAGGAGTGATGCATGAACCCACATCCAAATCACTTCCATTGTACACATAATAAAGAACTCAACAGAAGAAAAAGAGACTTATAGACATACTTGAGTGCAAGTCTAGCTGCCAGTTGTTTATCCTTCAAACGCAGACAGTACTGCCAGCTATGGCTCCAATTATGGTTGCCAGAGTAACCTTGAGACTGTCCGGACAATATATTTTCCTCTCCGCGTTCAACTAGTAACTGAAGCAACCGATCTGAGGCTCCAATTTGCAAGAAACGATCAGAAATGGCAAGAGCATCCATCAATTTTCCTTCATCAATCAACCTGTTGACATAAAAAATGTGAAAGGTGAGCCTACACTCTTCCCGGTAGCCACTGTAAAGATGCATATAACTTGCACTATATATCGTTTTCAATAATGAAAGAGAAAATAGTAACCAGGAATTGCAACAACTGCAGTGTGAACATAGCACTTACGGGAAGGAATTATAGACAGACCGCAGAAAAGGATGAACAGAAAACAAGGAGATAAGATACAAGATAAAGAAATTTGCAAAAAGAACAAATCAACTTAAACCAAAGAGGTTTTGTGAACTAGAACACCCTCTAAGGGATGCAGGTCCCTATGAATTATTGAAGGTGAGTTAATGAAACCAAAATACAGTTGTTAGGAAGAGGTAGGTGGTTTCAGTGGCTAATATTCATTTCAACTAATGAACTGCTTAAGCAAGCAGAAATACAACACCATTTAGACAGAAAACCCTCCTTTTTTTAAAATGTAATGTAAGTCCTTTATTAACAGTAAGTGTCACCAACAAGGTACTTGGTCAGCACAACAGTGAGTGTGAAATTCTCCCTCTCAAGTGTGCAGGGACTCGAATTCACCAGCAATTTCAGGATCTTCTACATACTCTCCAGACACCAAAGGTACATATTCTCCAAGTATTTGAGTTACGCAAAGATAAGGATAAAGTTCTATCCTCAAAACATATATGGTTATTTCACTCCAAAAATGTGCAAAAACTACAGAGTAATGACATTGCATAGCTTTCTCCGACTCTTTTTCACCTCTGTCCCTACCAGCTGCTTACTCTATCCACCAACTTCCCAGGCCAATGTTTTGGATAGCGTGCGGCGACAAATAGCGACGAGGGCCCGCTTCACTGAGTGAGAGGCGCGCAACGAAGCGCTCGCCTTTTTGATGTGAAGCGACAATTTATACAACAAAATAAAATATTAGCTATATAACTAAAAACTCAATAACAATAATATATTAATAAATATACCAATTCGCAATATGCAATTAATTCTACTCTATAACTGAAAAAGGAGGAAATTTCAAGTTTGAAGTTCACTGCCCCCAAAAACAGGGTGCAGTACTGCTGCTCAATCAAAAACAGAGCAACAAAAAAAAAAAAGAAGATCCGAAGAAGAAGAAGAAGAAAAACAAAAACAAAAAAAAGAGCATAAACAGACTCTCTGTTCTGTTTTTTGCTGCACTGTTGCTCGACAAAAAATAGAGCAAAAAAAATAGAAAGAAGAAGAGAAGATCAGAAGAAGAAGAAGAAAAACGAAAACAAAACAGAGCAACAGACTCTCTGTTCTGCACTGTTGCTCGACAAAAAACAGAGCAAAAAAAATAGAAAGAAGAAAGAAAAGCAAGAAAGAAAGAAAGAAGAAGAAAGGAAATCGAAGAAGAAGAGAAGCTTACCTGGGTTGGGTGGACTTGGCTGCTCTGTTGTTTGAAGGTTGAAGAAGAAAGAAACGTGAAATCACTGCAAGCCCTAATGTTTTAAGTCGCTGGTCTTTTCTTTTAATGTTTGTGCCTTTTTCTTTCTTTTTTTTCAAAAAGCGACGCCACAGCTCGCCTCACAGCGCCTCTTGCTACAAAGGCAGAGGCACTTGCCTTTTACAATCGCAACGCAACAGAGCCGAAATAGCGCAGGTTGCTCGCATCGCCTTGCCTCACGATATTAGCGCTGAGGCGAGCGCTATTTATAACACTATCCCAGGCATCATCTAATAATTCCAAATAAGTTTAACAACATAAACAATATCTACTACCCCTCCCTTTCAATTTTATATGAACCTATTTCCTTTTTAGTCCATGCCAAAAAGGACCCCTTTCCATATTTGGAGACAATTTACCTTTATGCAATGATTTATAGCCCTACAAAATATATGTGCCTCATTCTACACTACAAGTTCAAAAGTCTTCTCTTTTTTCTTAAACTCCGTGCCCAATCAAATAGGTTCACATTAAAATTGAAATGGATGGAGTATATGTATTTACATTGCAGGAGTAGGTGCTTCACTGATTTAGTGTTATTTTTGCTGTGAAAGGATGCACTACTCAGCTGAACCCAGTGTTTTGGATAGCGTGCGGCGACAAATAGCGACGAGGGTCCGCTTCACTGAGGCGAGAGGCGCGCAGCAAAGCGCTCGCCTTTTTGATGTGAAGCGACAATTTATACAAAAACATAAAATATTATATACATATAACTAAAAACTCAATAACAATAATATATTAATAAATATATCATTCAAAAATTAAAGACTCAATAGATAGTCATAGACTACTGCCTCTGCTCGATTTTGAAAAACAGAGCAACAAAAAAAAAATAAAGCTACTGCCTCTGCTCGATTTTGAAAAACAGAGCAACAAATTGAAAAAACAGAGCTGAAAGAGATGATGGAAGAAACAGAGCAAAGAACCCAAAAACAGAGCAAAGAAAGAAGAAGAAAAACAGAGCTGAAAGAGATGATGGAAGAAAGAAAAACAGAGCTGAAAGAAGAAGAAAAAGAAAAAAGAAGAACAGCAATGGTGGTCGACCAGAAGAAGAAGAAAGTAGAAGAAGAAGAAAAGAAAGAAACATACCTGGTGAAGAAGGGGTCGCTGATAGCTGACGATGGAAGAAGAAGAAGATGTGAACCCAAGCCCTAATTTTGTCGCTGAAGGAGAACTGGAGAAGAAGGGGTCGCTGCTCGTAAGAAGTGATTTCACCCAAGCCCTAATTTTGTTGTTTTAGTATAAACAGATGCCTTTTCTTGCGTTATTTTCAAATAGCGACGCCTCAAATCGCTTCTCGCAGCGCAGCGCCTCTCGCTACAAAGGCAGAGGCGCTCGCTTTTCTTCTTCGCAGCGCAACAGCCCAGAAATGGCGACACTGTCTCGCCTCGCGTCGCTACACGCTTTTAGCGCGGTAGCGAGCACTATTTATAACACTGGCTGAACCCTTTCCTCTGCAAGTTGTCATGTGTTAGACAAAACCCCCACTTCTTTCTGTTCTTTTTTTTTTTTTTGGGGGGGGGGGGGGGGTGGAAGCAGTGATCACCCAAATAGTGTAAAGATTCTGGATCTTCCATGTACTCTTGCTTACACCAAAAAAAAGAGCTAAACAATGCATTTTCATTTTCTGGATAGTACTATGTCTATCTACAAAACATCTTTGGTTTCTCTTTCTGATTGGGGAGCTACTGAGTCTGTTCCAGAATTCTAGAACCTCAACAATACTCCTTGACATTACCCACATGATTCCTTTCAAGTTAATGAAAATCCTCCAAAGTTGTTCTGTTATCCTACAGTGCAAAAAAAGACACAGTTGTCCTTCATCCCACAATTGGATTTGATACCTCCTGCCACAGGTTGTATTTTATGTATAGAAGCTCCCCAGCTATTTGAACAAAATATTCTTTTTATGAAACGGCAGGTTCCCCAGATCCCACTTGTGGGATATTGGGATTACACTGGGTTTGTTGTTGATGTCTATGAAACCTTAGGTTCCTCATTCCTAACCCTCTACTACTTCTTGCTTTAGTCATTAGAGACCATCCGACCAAATGTATATTCCTTCTTTATAGTTTCCGAGCCAAAAAAAATTACATCTCAATGTGTCCAGTTGTTTCTCAACTTTGGCAGGAGTTGGGACAAGTGACGTTAGATATTTATGGATCCCATCTAATAGACTATATTACACTATTTACCGGTGTCGACCTTCTTCCAAATGAAGGATATGGCTTCTTCCAATGGCCTAGTTTCCTTTCACACCTTTCAATTATACGCTTCCACACTGTTAAACTTCAGAAACCAGCTAGCTCATCCACTACCTATCCAGCATTGACACAAATAATGTTGTTGTTGACCAGGTTAATGTGATCCGCAACAACTTAAGAAGATAGTACTATTTTTCTTCTCAAAAAACGGATCGTTAAATATTTCCCCAGCATTATTTCACAATCAACAACAATGGGTGTATCATCTGCATAGAAGATGTGGGTTACTGCGTACTTGACTTGTTCCAATACCTTCAGGCTTCAACCACCTTCACCACCAAATCTATCATCAAGCTGAGAGCTTCCATCACCTATAGAAATAGGAAAGAAGAAAGAGGATCCCCTTGTCTCCACTCCTTTTGCAGGAAAAGAAACCTGTTGGTACTCAACTAATAAGTATTAAAAATCTGGTAATACATATGGGATTAGGGTTATTTACTACTATTTATACAATGAAACTAACAATTTCCAAGGAAGCATAATACATATTCTCCCGTATCTCCAACATTGACAATCTCCCATTGTCTTCAATCTAGAGGTATGTGCATAACTTATGCTTCACCACAAGGAGATTTGTCTTTATGCTATATTAGGAAATAAGTTTCACGTATCTCCTACAAACAGCCTAGAGAAGGATCATCATGGTTAGCAGCTAGAGGAGCAACATTTCAGCAAAGAACCTGACGGAAAGGATGATCATTTATGCCAGTTGGTGCCACATTTGCATATGTACGGGAGAAGAAGTGAATCATCTCTTATTGCATTGTAAAGTAACAGCACGCTTGTGGTGGGTGGTAACGAATGGAGTTTGGAGTACAGTGGCTGATGCCAAGACTGTCAAGGAGGCATAGCCACATAGCATATACGAGAAGGAAGAGAAGATCCATCGCATAGGATATTCCCCCTTTAGCTCTTACAGGGGTAATATGACAACAACAACAACAACCCAATGGAATCCCACAAGTGGGGTCTGGGGAAAGAGAGAAATAGGAGAGCATTTGAGTGGTGTTGGAATGACTTCGTACATTTGAGAAGTAGCCTTAGATGATTAAGCCACTTTTTTATATTTTTGTACAAGTTCTCTACTTTTCGTATACTTCTCATACAGGGGTTTCCCCACACGTTCATGAGATTATTTACCTCATCGAAAAAACAAATAGCCTATAGAAGATTCGTACATGAGATCTGTTATTTCCTCTACTAGCAAAATTCTTAAGGATCTTCTTGCTCCTTAGCCCAGAAGATATTAGCAGTTCATATTTTAATGTTCTATATCAGATTTCTTCTACACTTCTGCTGCAAATGATCATTGTTTTCCAGACCTGTACCCAATACCTAAAGTTCAGCCACTGATATGCTGGCTCATGGGGGATGAGACCAAGTTTCAGCTCCCCAAACAAGATACGTATACTAATTTCTTCATGATTATTGTCCAGTGCAAGCGAAGCCCACAAGACAAGCAGGTTAGATCAGCGAAAACACTATGGCTGACACAAGCAAGACCAACTTTATATGAACAACAATCATCAAAACAAAAGTAAAGGAGATGGAGTACCGTTCCACGGCTTTCTCATATGGGCCTTCATTCTCGCAATCAAAAGAAAGAAAAACTGTAGTACAATCAGAACTTTCGGATTTTAGGGAATCATGGCATGGATCAGAAGATCCTCCCACTTCTTTCTTGATCTCCTGGGCATTTGTTGATATATTATTGCTACCAGCAAGTTCATCAACTTCAGATTCAGCATCACTATCATGATCACGAAATCGCTTCATAGCAGTTTTGCATTCAGGTACATCTTTGCCATCCCTCGTTGTGTGATCAGCCATTATCGCAAATTCTGAGACTCGATGAAGATTGGTCTGCATCTGTATCCAGCGATTCAGGGTAGGGAACCTGCTCAGGAAGTCATAACAAGAAACTGACCAAAAAGATAAAAGCAAAAAAGTATCCGCATATGTCACATATATTAGTGATCCATTTTACAAACTCAATTTAGTGTGTTACGAACCTCTCAGATTGGTCAAGAGCGAACTCAAAGAATAACCTATCAGCATCAGGAGTTTGTAACGAGCAACTTTTCAGAGATCTAGATACAGTAGTATCCCTGCCACGATAAAGTATAGAACTTCCAAAGACACACGCTAATACAGCTCTAACTGGGGATAATTTGATGAGATGCTTCACTATATCCAATTGGAGAGGATAAAGAGGTAATTCAACATCCCCTGAGGAAGGGGTGAAAGACCCAGGCTTGGCCTCTCTGCATGAAGGGGATATTACTCTATTTTCAGAGTTATTCTCAGTGTATGTAGGAATTACTGGGATGCAAGCCCAACCATGACCATATCTTGGAGGATAAACTGGAGGCACACAAGCAGAAATCACTTCATGAACAAAATCAGCATTCATAATTTCTGCTGCCTTTTCAGCTGCATCGGTACTGCCTTGCTCAAACACTAGACGAGTTAAAAGCTGCGAGCAAAGTGATGAACAGAAAAGTGAGCAAGTTAAGACCAAAAAGAAATAAGAATAATATCATCTTAGCAAATATTTTGTGAGAGCAAGAAAGCTCTAATGCAATATTCTAGACCAAGCATGTTGCTTCCCCTGTCTTTAACTTTATCCTCTCTCAATCAGCTATCTTCTTTGCAAGAGGAGCGGTATTGCTTAGCTAAATACCATAAATGTTACCTCTAAAGAATGTGAGATACTAATAAAATTCAAATCCAGGGTTCTACAACAAAATTTGTTACTAGACTTTCACGTTTTTTGCCAGTTCACACAGTTCCCCGCAATGGTAATAAAAGATGGAAAAAGAAAGCTTACGTCTTTAGGCCATTCATACACTAGTGAGAAGTAGTTGAAGTCATGAGTGGTATCAGTCCCATCAACAATGTCCCCAATGGCAGCAAGGTAGAGAACAAATTGTGATAGAAATGTGGTCATTCTGGAGCTGAACGTCCCGAATAATCTCTTTCCAGTTTCCTTGACATCATAGCCACCAGAAGGTATATTGTTGTCACCAGCTGCTGAAGTTATCGGAAGCTGCTTCAAGGTTTTCAACCCAAGCCCAATAATACCATTTCTGCTGTACAGTAACAATCCTTTCCTGTCAGAACGTGAACCATCCTCCTTAACCTGTTCCCTCTCTGTTTCTTCATCTGCTAAAGCTCTTGCCAAATTGTGGAGCTTACCTAAATTTTTCCAAAGCACCAAAAATTCATATGCATGACTTTAGAGAGAGTAAGTACACGCATACAGAAAAATCCATAAGGATCTCGCTAAACATTCAAGAATAAAACATAATTGAAACATGCAATTACATCAAAAAAGTAGAAGCAATAAAGAGGGAGAGATAGAGACGAAACGCACACGAAGAGGAGGAAGAAAATGAAGGGAGAGAAACAATAAGATAGCCTCACCACTCATTCTATTTAATTCTCCAACGCGCATGTGAGAAGGCACGGGAGAAAATATGATATATTGATATTGTATGTGATGCAATACAAGAGGTGCTATTTATAGCTACTCTATACAAAGGGGATACTACTCCTATTCCAATGTGGGACAATTACATAGCTATCTCTAACACTCCCCCTCAAGCCGGAGCATATAAATCATATGTACCGAGCTTGTTACATATATAATCAATGCGAGGACTAGTGAGGGACTTGGTGAAAATATCTGCAAGTTGATCATTCGATCTCACAAACTTCGTAGTAATATCTCCTGAGAGTATCTTTTCTCTGACGAAGTGACAATCAATTTCAATGTGTTTAGTTCTCTCATGAAACACCGGATTTGATGCAATATGAAGTGCAGCTTGATTATCGCACACAAGTTCCATCCGACTGATTTCACCAAATTTCAACTCCTTGAGCAATTGTTTGGTCCAGACTAGTTCACATGTTGCCATAGCCATTGCTCGGTATTCTGCTTCTGCACTAGACCGAGCAACTACATTCTGTTTCTTACTTTTCCAGGACACCAAATTTCCTCCTACTAAAACACAATATCCAGACGTAGAACGTCTATCAGAAGGTGATCCTGCCCAATCAGCATCCGAGTACCCAACGATCTGCTCATGACCTCGATCCTCAAACAGTAATCCTTTACCTGGAGCCGATTTTATATACCGGATAATGCGGACAACTGCATCCCAATGACTATCACAGGGAGAATTCATAAACTGACTTACAACACTCACAGGATAAGAAATGTCGGGCCTAGTCACTGTGAGATAATTTAATTTACCAACCAGCCGCCTATAGCTTGCAGGATCGCTAAGCGGCTCCCCCTGTCCAGGCAGAAGTTTAGAATTCGGATCCATCGGCGTGTCAACAGGTCTGCAACCTGTCATCCCTGTTTCCTCAAGAATGTCTAACACATATTTCCTTTGAGAAATAACAATACCTGAGCTAGATTGAGCAACCTCAATACCTAGAAAGTACTTCAATCTGCCTAGATCCTTAGTTTGAAAGTGCTGGAAGAGATGCTGCTTCAGATTAGTAATACCATCCTGATCATTGCCCGTAATAACAATATCATCAACATAGACTACCAGATAAATACATAGACTTGAAGCAGAGTGGCAATAAAACACAGAGTGATCAGCTTCACTACGAGTCATGCCAAACTCCTGGATAACCGTGCTGAACTTACCAAACCAGGCTCGAGGAGACTGCTTTAGACCATAAAGTGACCGACGCAAGCGACATACAAGGCCACGAGACTCCCCCTGAGCAATAAAACCAGGTGGTTGCTCCATATAAACCTCATCCTCAAGATCACCATGAAGAAAGGCATTCTTAATGTCCAACTGATAGAGGGGCCAATGACGAACTGCAGCCATGGATAGAAAAAGGCGAACTGATGCCACTTTAGCCACTGGAGAGAAGGTATCACTGTAATCTAGCCCAAATATTTGAGTGTATCCTTTGGCAACAAGACGTGCCTTAAGTCGATCAATCTGGCCATCGGGACCAACTTTGACTGCATAAACCCAACGACAACCAACGGTAGATTTACCTGAAGGAAGAGGAACAAGCTCCCATGTACCACTTGTATGTAAAGCAGACATCTCGTCACTCATAGCCTGTCGCCATCCTGGATGAGACAATGCTTCACCTGTAGACTTAGGGATGGAAACCGAGGACAATGAAGATATAAAAGCATAATGGGGAGATGACAGACGATGATAACTCAAACCAACATAATGAGGATTAGGGTTTAGTGTGGTCCGTATACCTTTTCGAAGTGCAACGGTGTACTAGGAGTAGGATGCGCAGTAGGAGCCGTGTCAGGTGCAGGACGAGAACCAGATGGGCCTGATGTAGGGCGCGAACGACGATGATAAGTCAAGAGTGGTGTTCCTGTGGCTGGGGAACTAGGAGGGATAACACTGGACTCATCAAAAGTTGGTATGGGTGAAACCTCTGTGGTTGAAGGTGGAGGAGGATTACTAAACTCCTCAAAAGTCGGTATAGGTAAGACCTCAGATATGTCATGGTGGTCAGCAGAAGTGACATCAGTTGTGAAGAAAGGTTTAGACTCGAAAAATGTGACGTCAGCTGACATAAGGTACCTATGAAGATCAGGTGAATAACAACGATATCCCTTCTGAACACGAGAATAACCAAGGAAGACACACTTGAGAGCACGAGGAGCTAACTTATCTTTCCCCGGGGCTAAGTTATGAACAAAACATGTGCTCCCAAAAACCCGAGGTGGAAGAGGGTATAAGGCTGACTGGGGAAACAATATTGAATGTGGAATCTGACCCTTGATGGGAGATGAAGGCATCCTATTAATCAAATAACAAGCTGTGAGAACTGCATCGCCCCAAAAACGCAGCGGAACACGAGACTCAATTAGAAGTGTGCGAGCAGTCTCAATAAGGTGCCTATTCTTTCTTTCTGCAACCCCATTTTGCTGAGGGGTATAAGGACAAGATGTCTGATGAATAATTCCATGAGAAGACATAAACTGCTGAAACTGAGAAGATACATATTCTAAGGCATTATCACTGCGAAAAATGCGGATAGAGACACCAAATTGGTTTTTGATTTCAGCACAAAAACTCTGGAATATAGAGAATAACTCAGAACGATCTTTCATTAAGAAAAGCCAAGTACATCTTGAGTAATCATCAATAAAGCTAACAAAATAACGAAATCCCAAGGTTGAACTGACTCTACTAGGACCCCATATATCAGAATGAACCAAGGAGAAAACAGACTCTGCATGACTCTCAACACTACGCGTAAAGGAAGCTCGGGTATGTTTCCCAAGCTGACACGACTCACAATCTAATCTAGACAAACTGGATAAACTAGGCACCATCTTTTGAAGTTTGGATAAACTCGGATGTCCTAAACGTCTGTGGATTAGATCTGGAGGATCTGTAACTAGACATGTTGTGGAAGGACTGAGCGAGTTAAGGTAGTAAAGACCTTCTGATTCACGACCTGTACCAATTGTCCGTCCCGTACTGCGGTCCTGCATAATAAAAGAATCATCAATAAAATATATACCACAATTGAGGGCACGAGTCAAACGACTAACAGATGCAAGACTAAAAGGACAACCAGGAACATAAAGAACGGAATCTAGGGTGATAGAAGACAATGGGTTGGCTTGTCCAACTCCTTGTGCCTTAGTTTGACATCCATTGGCTAAAGTAACAGTAGGAAGAGACTGTGAATATACAATATTCGACAAAAGTGATTTATTACCAGAGATATGATCAGAAGCGCCTGAGTCCATGACCCATGGTCCAAGAGTACTAGACTGGGAAACACAAGCAAAAGAATTACCAGCAATAGGAGTGTCAGTCTGGGCAACTGAGGCTACTTGTGGAGATGTTTGCTTACTTGCTCGATACTGAAGGAGCTCATTATATTCTTCTTTAGATACAGAAAAGCCCTGGTTACCTGTAGTCTCGCTCTGAGCAACGTAGGCATTTTTGGGTGGACGGCCATTTAAGGAATAACACATTTCGCGAGTGTGTCCAAGTTTGTGACAATAAGAACACTTGGGTCTAGATCTCCCAAAACGACCGCCTCCTCGTCTATTCTCCATAGCTTGAGATGCTCGAACATCCACTGTCTGGGATGCAAGAACAGAGGAATCAAGTATCTGTGATGAAATCACTGGGTGACTTGGTGCTGCAGCAAGGCGAAGTAATCGAGAGAATAATTCATCAACTGTAGGGACAGTCGGACTCGCCAAAATCTGGTCTCGTACTGAATCAAGATCATGAGGAAGTCCAGCGAGTGTAAGAACTAGAAACATTTTCTGTCGCTGCTCTTGTTGTTTTGACACACTAGCAGAAACTGGCATCAATGTCTCAAATTCCTCCATGACTGCCTGTACCTGACCCAAGTAAGTAGACATATCTAATTCTTGCTTCTTTAAGTTTGTCATCCGTGATATCACATCATAGAAGCGAGATATATCATTAGTGTATAACGTACGAGCCTTTGCCCAAACCAAATAACATGTCTGGAATGGCCGAAACAAAGGCATCAACTTAGAATCAATAGAACGCCACAAGATGCTACATAATTGAGCATCAATTTTTGCCCAAAGCGCTATCGCCTTTTCATCTCCTTCGCTAGACTGTTTAATCAGATGATCTTGCACACCTTGACCTTTACACCACAACTCGACAGATGAAGCCCAAGCTAAGTAGTTTGAACCTCCCATTAAAGGTTCCGAGGTAATCATAACATTAGAGTTTCCAGAACTCATGCTTTTAGACCCAAAAACATCAATTCCCAAAGACATCTTGTAAATTATTACCAAATAAGAGAAATAATCAACTGTAATCCACTGAAAATAGAGTAAGGAACACTGAACCAGAATAGTAAACTACTGTAGCAGTTGGAAAGTTACTGTTGCAGTCGGAAAATATTCAAAGTGGTCGGAATGAAATAAAAACAGTAGGGATAGGATCGGAATTACCAGAAGACCCAACTGTTCTGAAGGAACTTTTTCAAAAAATGGCCGGAAGTCAACTTTTTGAAATCACTATTCACGCCGGAAAAATAAAAAAGTGGTCGGAATTTGGTGTAACCTGGATGGGTAGGCTCGGAATTGCAAGGGAAACAATCTGTCTTGAAGAGTCGTCGCCAAAAAATGGCCGGAAGGTGGCCCACGCAACGTTGGAACTTCGCCGGAGAATTTTCTTTGGACAGCTACAGTACCGCCGGAGATTTTCACTAGGATTTGGTCGCCGGACAGTGACTACTCTTGTGGTAGTGTTGGATTTTGTGCACAACACTGACCGAGACAAAGCAGACGCAAAACAACTTTGAAAGTCGCCGGAAAAAAAGGGTTTCGATGACTGATTTTACTTCCCGGAATCGCTGGAATTTATGCACAGCGATAAATCTCTCACGATAGCTCTGATACCATGTGAGAAGGCACGGGAGAAAATATGATATATTGATATTGTATGTGATGCAATACAAGAGGTGCTATTTATAGCTACTCTATACAAAGGGGATACTACTCCTATTCCAATGTGGGACAATTACATAGTTATCTCTAACAGCGCAAAACTTGCAACTACCAACAATAGATGTCATAAAGAGAGGATAAAGAAGCAAAAACTAACCACTAAGAAACTGTCTCTTCCCCATATGAGCATCTTCAATCATTTGATGCAGCATGGCTAGTGCACGTTCCTTATGGCCTTGCCGGTGAAAATCCTTTGAGGATAAAAGGATCATTTCTCCAGTTAAAATGTCTTGAAGAGCTGGAGGCTTATCCTGAAATTGTCAGACAGGTTTTCCAATTATTAACTCGATATTAGTATTCTGAAGCACGGAAAAGGGGACTACCATTGACCCAAACCAGAGATGCTACATCAAGCATTCTGATGATATTTTTTTACTCGGGCGTAGCACAAATTTGATAAAAGCTGTGTATAAGGAAGAGAAATAATTAGTAGCATAAAAAAATGAGGAAAGCAACAGAGAGGTGGAGACAAGGTGTCCTCAGGTTACAAGAAAAGTAAAGTAACTATAAAATGAATCTCGGCGGATCTCTTTAAAAATGGTTAAAGCTATTACTAAATAATCCTACAACGATGCAACATATAGAATCACGAAAACTAGTGTCCAAAACTTATGCTGGAGCAATTCTCTTTCTCAAAAAGTAAATGCACTACATAATTCGAGCTTTGTGCACTTTCAAGTGTATTCCTTCTTTAATGCTATCAAGAAACTTATGAGAAAAGAGCAAAAACTGATATTGGCAAATCTGAAAGAGCCTTAGCGCATCTTTCATTTGTTGTCACTAAAGAAGGCAAGAGTTGTGAACATCAAAGACTTTACCTATAAGGTGGCTGCTCTCCTTTAAAATTTAAAAATTAGATAACATGATGTCAACGTTTCAGAACACTTTTGTGGAAGGCAGAAATATTAGGTGCAGGCACTGGTTGCGAACAAGTCAGTTGCATCCAGGATAAGGGGTGGGAATGGGATCTATAATGCAAATTAGACCTGGAGAAGGCCTACAACCTGTTAACTGTGGCTTTCCGGACACTTTTTTATTTTAGAATGTGGCTTTCCAGACACTTTTCTGGAGAGAATAGGGTAAGGAGAAGAGTGGATAGTGGATCTGTATTTGTATATCTACAATGAAGTTTTCAATTGAGGTCAGTGGAAATTCCACTTTCTTCGAGAGAACAACGGTCCTATGACAAGGCGATCCTCCATCACCCATGTTGCTCATTTGTGTCAGAGAAGCACTAAGCAAATGATGGAGCAGCATGGGAAGATATTTGAGTGGATTCACAGCAAGGAGAGAAAGACAAGATAGTGGTGTCCCATTTGCAAGATAGTTTACAGGTGTCTCATTTTTTACTCGTTTTCTCTTTGTGGATGATACACCTGTGTTGTAATGATGCAGAGACGAACCAGCTTCACCATCTAAGGCCAAATTGTTAAGGTTTCAAGCGGTTTCAAGATTGAGGACAAATCTAAGAAATTAAAGATAATTCTAATGGAAAAGAAAATCATTAGGCAGAGGCTCTTAACTGTAAGGTTGGCTCTCTTCCAGTAATTTAATGGGGTTTTCCTTTTGGGTGCAACAAACAAGGGCAGTACAATATGAAACCTGGTAGTTGAGAAGTTTTAAAAGAGGCTTGCTGGATGATAAAAGAGAGATTTATCAAAGATAGGAAAAGGATACTGATAAAGAGCATGTTGTCTGTATTCTAGCATACTACATGTCACTACTACACATATCAGCTGGCACAAAGATTGGAGAAGATACAAATACGATCGGACAGGTTGGACGTGAAAAAGTACCTTCTTGTCAATCATTTAGATCAATGAAGATAGAAGTCTTGCGATTAGGGATTTAAGAGTTTCTAATAAAGCCTTATTAGGAAAATGGTGACAAAGTTTTGGTGGACGAGCAAGCACTGTGGAGGCAGACAGAGTTAGGGGAACAAACCAGACCATAAAACCATTACGGTGGCGCTAGGGAAGAGTATAATAAAAGGGTGGAAATAATTCTAAAGAAATATGAAATTGAGAGCAGGGAATTGAGCCAAAATCATCTTTTGGAAGCAAAAAAAATTGGTGCAGTTAGCCCCTTTTGTGGAACTTCTCCGTCCATTTACAATATCTCAAGCTAGTGAAAACTTGTAGTTTGCCAGGTTTGCAATGAATGGTGTGGTGAAGTTTATGGGGTCTACTACAACAACAACTACAACAACAAACTTAGTGTAATCCCATAAAGTCGGGTCTGGGAAGGTAGAGTATAGGCAGACCTTATCCCTACCTTGTGAAGGTAGAGAGGTTGTGCCTGATAGACCCCCCGGCTCAAAGGTAAAAGTGAAAAAGAGGCAGACACAATACCTACTTACATCGCAATACTGTTAGATATAGATATGTAGTTGTCCCACATTGGAATAGGTGTAGTATGCCCTTTGTATAGAGTAGCTATAAATTAGCACATCTTGTATTGCATTAGACACACAATATCAATATATCATATTTTCTCCCGTGCCTTCTCACATGGTATCAGAGCAATCGTGAGAGATTTATCGCTGTGCATAAATTCCAGCGACTCCGGGAAGGAAAATCAGTTGACCGGAAGCCTTTTTCCGGCAGGTCTGCCGCAAGTAAAAAAAGCCATTTTTCGTCAGTGTTGTGCAAAAACCAACACCACCACGAAGTAGATCAGGCTCCGGCAACCAACCCATAAAAAAATCTCCGTCAGAATACCCTCCATGCGCCGCCACTCGCCACCGGAAGAAAATTTTCCGGCGAAGTTCCGACGTCGCGTGGGCCACCTTCCGGCCATTTTTTGGCGACGACTCTTCGGGACAAATTGTTCCCCTTGCAATTCCGGACCTAATCCACTATCCTTTAGGACATCCAAGTTTATCCAAACTTCAGAAGATGGTGCCTAGTTTATCCAGTTTGTCTACATTAGATTGTGAGTCGTGTCAGCTTGGGAAACATACCCGAGCTTCCTTTCCGCGTAGTGTTAAGAGTCATGCAGAGTCTGTTTTCTCCTTAGTTCATTCTGATATATGGGGTCCTAGTAGAGTCAGTTCAACCTTGGGATTTCGTTATTTTGTTAGTTTCATTGATGATTACTCAATATGTACTTGGTTTTTCTTAATGAAAGATCGTTCTGAGTTATTCTCTATATTCCAAGAGTTTTTGTGCTGAAATAAAAAATCAATTTGGTGTCTCTATTCGCATTTTTCGCAGTGATAATGCCTTAGAATATGTATCTTCTCAGTTTCAGCAGTTTATGACTTCCCATGGAATTATTCATCAGACATTTTGTCCTTGTACCCCTCAGCAAAATGGGGTTGCAGAGAGAAAGAATAGGCACCTTATTGAGACTGCTCGCACACTTCTAATTCAATCTCGTGTTCCATTGCGTTTTTGGGGCGATGCAGTTCTCACAGCTTGTTATTTGATTAATAGGATGTCTTCATCTCCCATCAAGGATCAGATTCCGCATTCAGTATTGTTTCCCCAGTCAGCCTTATACCCTCTTCCACCTCGTGTTTTTGGGAGCATATGTTTTGTTCATAACTTAGCCCCTGGGAAAGATAAGTTAGCTCCTCGTGCTATCAAGTGTGTCTTTCTTGGCTATTCTCGTGTTCAGAAGGGATATCATTGTTATTCACCTGATCTTCGTAGGTACCTTATGTCAGCTGACGTCACATTTTTTGAGTCTAAACCTTTCTTTGCTTCTGCTGACCACCATGATATATCTGAGGTCTTACCTATACCGACCTTTGAGGAGTTTCCTATAGCTCCTCCTCCACCTTCGAACATAGAGGTTTCACCCATACTAACCATTGAGGAGTCTAGTGTTGTTCCTCCTAGTTCCCCAGTTGCAGGAACACCACTCTTGACTTATCATCGTCGTCTGCGCCCTACATCAGGCCCAACTGGTTCTCGTCCTGCACCTGACCCTGCTTCTACTGCGGACCCTGCTCCTAGTACACCGATTGCACTTCGAAAAGGTATACGGACCACACTTAACCCTAATCCTCATTATGTTGGTTTGAGTTATCATCGTCTGTCATCTCCCCATTATGCTTTTATATCTTCTTTGTCCTCGGTTTCCATCCCTAAGTCTACAGGTGAACCGTTGTCTCATCCAGGATGGTGACAGGCTATGAGTGACGAGATGTCTGCTTTACATACAAGTGGTACTTGGGAGCTTGTTCTTCTTCCTTCAGGTAAATCTACTGTTGGTTGTCGTTGGGTTTATGCAATCAAAGTTGGTCCCGATGGCCAGATTGATCGACTTAAGGCCTGTCTTGTTGCCAAAGGATATACTCAGATATTTGGGCTCGATTACACTGATACCTTCTCTCCTGTGGCTAAAGTGGCATCAGTCCGCCATTTTATATCCATGGCTGCGGTTCGTCATTAGCCCCTCTACCAGCTGGACATTAAGAATGCCTTTCTTCACGGTGATCTTGTGGATGAGGTTTATATGGAGCAACCACCTGGTTTTGTTGCTCAGAGGGAGTCTCGTAGCCTTGTATGTCGCTTGCGTCGGTCACTTTATGGTCTTAAGCAGTCTCCTCGAGCCTGGTTTAGTAAGTTCAGCGCGGTTATCTAGGAGTTTAGCATGACTCGTAGTGAAGTTGATCACTCTGTTTTATCAGAACTCTGCTTCAAGTCTATGTATTTATCTGATAGTCTATGTTAATGATATTATTATTACTGGCAATGATCAGGATGGTATTACTAATTTGAAGAAGCATCTCTTCCAGCATTTTCAAACTAAGGATCTAGGCAGATTGAAGTACTTTCTAGGTATTGAGGTTGCTCAATCTAGCTCAGGTATTGTTATTTCTCAAAGGAAATATGCTTTAGACATTCTTGAGGAGACAGGGATGATAGGTTGCAGACATGTTGACACTCTGATGGATCCGAATTCTAAACTTCTGCCAGGACAGGGGGAGCCGCTTAGCGATCCTACAAGCTATAGGCGGCTGGTTGGTAAATTAAATTATCTCACAGTGACTAGACCCGACATTTCTTATCCTGTGAGTGTTGTAAGTCAGTTTATGAATTCTCCCTGTGATAGTCACTGGGATGCAGTCGTCCGCATTATCCGGTATATAAAATCGGCTCCAGGCAAAGGATTACTATTTAAGGATCGAGGTCATGAGCAGATCGTTGGGTACTCAGATGCTGATTGGGCAGGATCACCTTCTGATAGACGTTCGACGTCTGGATATTGTGTTTTAGTAGGAGGAATTTGGTGTCCTGGAAAAGCAAGAAACAGAATGTAGTTGCTCGGTCTAGTGCAGAAGCAAAATATCGAGCAATGGCTATGGCAACATGTGAACTATTCTAAACCAAACAATTGCTCAAGGAGTTGAAATTTAGTGAAATCAGTCAGATGGAACTTGTGTGCGACAATCAAGCTGCCCTTCATATTGCATCAAATCTGGTGTTTCATGAGAGAACTAAACACGTTGAAATTGATTGTCACTTCGTAAGAGAGGAGATACTTTCAAGAGATATTACTACGAAATTTGTGAGGTCGAATGATCAACTTGCAGATATTTTCACCAATTCCCTCACCGGTCCTCGCATTGGTTATATATGTAACAAGCTCGGTACATATGATTTGTATGCTCCGGCTTGAGGGGAAGTGTTAGATATAGATATGTAGTTGTCCCACATTGGAATAGGTGTAGTATGCCCTTTGTATAGAGTAGCTATAAATTAGCACATCTTGTATTGCATTAGACACACATCAATATGTTATATTTTCTCTCGTGCCTTCTCACAAATACAATAAAAAGAGATCTGGAATTCAATTATTGAAAAGTGTGAGAAGAAGCTATCAAGATGGAAATCGCAATACCTATCAATGGGGGGTAGGCTAGTTTTAATCAACTCAGCATTAGACTCACTTCCTACTTACACGATGTCTTTGTTCCCAATTCCTGCCGGAATCATACAGAGACTAGACAAACTCAGAAGATCCTTCCTTTGGCAAGGGAATAAGGAGGAAAAGGTCTTCCATTTAGTTAAATGGAAGACCCTCATAATGGCCAAAAAAAAACAAGGTGGTTTAGGAATAAGAAATTTGAAGAATCAAAGCAAGGCTCTTAGAATGAAATGGCTATGGAAATATTCTCAAGAACCTCAAACTTTATGGAGCAAAGTGATCAAAGCTAAGTACGGTGAGGAAAATAACTGGGTGTCAAACAAAGTCAGCACATCATATGGAGTTAATGTGTGGAAATCCATCAGAGAACTTTGGCCTATAATGAAGATTCACTCTTCCATAAGAGTGAACAATGGAAGCAACACATCATTCTGGAATGATA
The DNA here is from genome assembly GCF_000393655.2 of Nicotiana sylvestris. NCBI lineage: Eukaryota > Viridiplantae > Streptophyta > Magnoliopsida > Solanales > Solanaceae > Nicotiana > Nicotiana sylvestris. Next base: position 150,548,185 of record NC_091064.1, on the reverse strand, counting down.
ATTTGTTGGGACATGGATGCCTAAAGGAAAGATACCCCGATATGTTTGGTTTGGCACAAAACCAGCGTAGGACAGTAGCTAATATGTGGAGTTATCAAGGATGGGAACTCACTCTTAGAAGACAGTTGAATGACTGGGAGATAACAAGATTAGCTGACCTCTACAAAGAGTTGGAAGCATTTAAAGGATTACAGGAAGGGGTGGATTCACTTTGGTGGCAGAGGCACAACAGAGGGGCCTATCAGGTGAAGGATGCATATAAGATTTTGAATCAAAATGATCTTCATATAGATGCTTGGCCATGAAAGCATATATGGAGAACAAAGATTCCATATAAGGTAGCATGTTCTCTTGACTACTAGCAAAGGAGGTTGTATTAACCCAGGATAATCTCATAAAAAGAGGAATTTCTCTGTATTCAAGATGTTTCCTATGTGGGGAAAACGCTGAGACTGTTAGCCATTTATTTCTACATTGCAAGATAACAGACCAACTATGGAAAATCTTTATTAGTTTTAGGGGTATTTCATGGACAATGCCATGCAGGATTAATGAAGTTCTTTATAGTTGGGAAGAAGTTGGTGCTGAAGTAACTAACAGAGATAGATGGAGGACTGTCCCGGCTTGTATCTTGTGGACAGTTTGGAGGGAAAGGAATGCTAGATGTTTTGAAGATAGAAGCAACCCAGTACAGAAGATCAAACTCAATTGTATTCTTCTTTTTTGTTTTTGGTGTAAACAGATTTACACAGAAGATACATTGACAATCGTAGACATACTAGGATCTTGCTAGTTGCACACCAGCACATCTACTTACCACCTACTTGTAAATTTGGTTTTCAGTACAACCTATGTACTGATGATGTTATTAATATATACAAAAGTTATCAATTCAAAAACAGACACAACAAGGGCAACTCGGTGCACTAAGCTCCCGCTATGCGCGGGGTTCAGGAAGGATCGGACCACAAGGGTCTATTGTACACGGTTTACCCTGCATTTCTACAAGAGGTTGTTTCCACGGCTCGAACCCGTGACCTCCTGGTCACATGACAACAACTTTACCAATTACGCCAAATCAAACCACGGAGACAAACATATAGCAAACAGATCTATAAAAAAGTAAAAGAAATCGAGAAAGAAGAAAAATATTAAGTGCTACTCCATACTTAATCTTCATGTGCTGAAAAAACATTTGGCTAAATAAGAGACATTTGGCATTTAATAGAAGGGAAACGTAGCCATATAGCGCACACACCATACTTAAACCAAGATTATAGTTACAGTACAAGTAAATCAAGGAATCGAGAATTCACCAACTAATGCAACTCCACTCACCTGTTCCAGTTGTTCCTGCAGACGCTTAAGAACGCGCTTGATTACAGATATCATTGCCACTTCACGAATCTGATCCCAGTAGGTTGACCCAATTTTAGGGGAATTACCAGGGTAAATCTCGGACAATATAACTTGAGCCTGCATACCCCAAAGTTCAACTTTAACCATAAATAACATCAATATTGAAGCTATAAACTTCAGCTCAGGAACAGGAATGTGGAAAACATAGGAAAATATATGTTTATTTATTTCAACAGAGGTAGATATCAAAGACAAGCTGGAGATTGATTTATCTCACGCACATCCTGATCTCCCGTTGGGACAGAAGCCTCTTATGCACAATCTTAAAATTCTACATGGTAATAGTTTATTGCATTCTTAGTTTGAAAGGATCACCCAAATAAGTTCTATTGTTATCTAATTTTGATCATATGAGGACTGTGGCTTACACCCATATAGCTCTGCCCTCTCTTACTAATAGCAATCTAGCTCATATATCTTACAATAGTAAGTGGGGATTTGGTAATGCTGGTGCAAGGAAAAGCTACTATTGACTGTCAAGAGCTAAAGCAGTTCAAACAATGGGCCATGCCATCCATGGTTGTGATTGAGGGTTAAAAGATTTCACTTTAAATTTGATTATCCTATGGGACAGAATAGTGATAAAAAGGCAACGATTGATATACACAGATTCCAGTCCAACACGATAAGAACAAAGCATGAAGTTGATGAAACTTTATACAGGAGAAATAGGCTGCAGAATTACTTCACAGACCCTTCATCAAAACTAGAGCTTGGTCGCGTCCTAGCTATGAGAGTAGCAAGTTACTTGTTTCATAGTACTCCAGAAAAGCTTTGGCACATAAGACACCAACTTGAGGAGTGCTTAACAAAGTTGCACGGACTCTTCATTTGTGGTGCAACACCCGTGTCGACACGACACCAACACTAGTATGGATGTGGGATACGTACCGGATATGGTCAATCAACATTGGGTTCTTTTACCACAAATACGGAGAAAGTAGATATTAGAATTGGCATTTTGATTTCTCAAGACAAAAACTACTGTAGATTTCAGTGCCTACCTACAACTTGAGAATAAAAGATTGAATTGCTGCACTCTACAAGCTACATGTAAGTTCTCCACGTAATGTCACATAATTTAGGAATATTTTTATAGCTCTATTTTTTGATATAGATGAATCCCGCACCCGTATCCATACCTCGACTCGTGCCCCCAATCTTAAAATTTAGATCATGAATTATCCAATCTCTAGATCTGCACCCGTATCGGACACCCGAACCCGAGTGCGCTGAGGTTTTTTCTTTTTTTTTCTTCTGTATAAAATTTTCCATTAAGGGCATTATTGTACATTGCACATTGGTGGGATATGAATAAAACTTAGGATACCATACTAATACAGCTCTTCTTCCAGGTTAGTAGCATATCTTCTTCCACTCCTCCTTTCTCTCTCCTTTTATTACTCATGAATATTATTCAGCCTTAAGATTAACTATCAGTAACTAAAAGAAAAGCTGATATCTAGTCATTATCATCAGCAGCACATACCGCTCCTGATCATAAACCTAAAGCCTGATTTTGGCTTCCCTGAAACGTCCTGTAATAACCAACTTTATGAAATCTTGTATGTTCTTCTTATCACATTGTTGTTATCAGCTTTATGAACTTTCAAGCATCACTAGCCACTTTTCCTAAAATTTTTGTGGTTGAAAGTGGGGGGTGGTTCACGTAGAAGTTTCTCTGGAAAAAGCTCAAGCTTGGTGATTATTCGGAATTCACACGAGCCATCTGGAAGTGTTTTTCGTCGCTTTGTGAAGGAAATAGTCATCCAAGAGCCAAAGCTACAACAAAAGGTAGGTCTTTCAGATTTATAAGCTTCAATTTCAAGGAGTAGACCTGTAGCAACTTATGATACATCAACTTCTTCTACATGTGCAGAAGGCTAGCAAAAGGACTCAATTTCCTTCCGATCGAACCTTCACCTTGATTCAAGAACTCGTAGAAGCAAAATCTTGTTCTTCTCACAATCATCAATCAAAAAGAAACTGAACAGCATACCACGATCTATTTAAATCAATCACACCCGCAATATGCAACAAAACAGTTAAATCCAAATACTTAATGTCAAGACAAAGGATCACCAGACATTATGAGCAATTGGTGAACCGGATGTTCAATGTTCATTAGTTAAGGCACTCCATGATCATATTGTGATTAGAAAGAAGGACAATCCAAATCAAGAAAGAAGATATGGCAAAGACACAAATGATGATAGAACTAGAATAAAAGCAATCATAGAATTGCGATGAATCGTACTATGCAATTCCAAGCACAGTTGTGACACATACCTGACTTAACAGCTTCCAGGATATGTTTGAAGATTTTGCAGAAGTTGCAGCTATATCAATGCACAGGAGAATCTTAAAAGAAAAGGTAAACATGTCAGTCTACAAATTCATCCATGAGAAAACGAGTGGCCATGCTGACATGCATAGAAACATCAAAATGAGGGAAAAGACACCGAGAGGATGAACATGGTGTCTTACAGCTGGTAGAGGACCTAACTGAGCACGTAAAGACGAGAAATCCAGTTCTTGAACCGGGGAAGTCCCATCAGCAGCACGGGAAACAGCATCTTCAACCTGACAAAAGATAATGACAAATATATTTAGAATGTCTACAATCTGAAAGTTGTCTCTGCTACCCATAAAATGAGTTCACTTACTAGACAACCATCCTCATTCTATAAACACACTAACACCGTGCAGCAACATTTAGGATTATCTTAGAGGAGCAATGCATCAAAGCAAATATTTTTGCACTTTGATAAAAAAGAAAGCCTGCATTGTAGAGAATCCTGTTTAATTAAAATCTGTTCATATCAATCAGTATTCACCAAAGTGTTGTTGTAGTTAATATTGCAGCTGATTCTGAAACCATATGAAGCACCAGTCAGGATACTTCTTTCCCATTATCCAAAACGAAAACATAGTCAATCCTTTAAAATCTAAACAACAGGAGCTTACAAGATGTCCATCACAGGAAGAGCGTATCATATCAAGAACCTTAAGCTCACAAAACTGCTCCTAAGTCTCTGATCATTATTAAATAATCTAAAAGGAGACTGGTAATAAGTCATGCCACAACTAAGGCCTAAGCTCAGAAAGCTAACGTCCAACTTCCTGTTTCTTCTTACGCGTCTAACATTAGTTCGATTTCTTCATTCAAAGACAGCAATTATTCACACAGATATGGAAAATCCAACTAAATGCCAGTTAACAACAATAACAGCCCCCTCATAGCTAGCCAGGTGAAACAACCTTTCTCGGAACCCTAGGAATCCATACCAAAAGATACTGAAAAGTGTACTCCTCCCAGACCAGAAGCTTAGGACTTGACAGAAAAGACACAATTATTCCCTGCTCCCCATTTCCATACATCATGGCTAGCCAGCAGAAAACTTTGTTTGTGAAGCTTCTCAATTAAACTATGAAATTTTGTGACCTACCAATAGAGCAAGTTCCTCTGAGACCTCAACTCCCATGGACTTCTCCACCTTGTAGCCATTGTATTTGTTGAACTGACATCTCCTTTTGGCATGAAATCCTGTACATATTTGGAAATGTGATACTCAAATTGTTGTTCCCACGCCACCTTTGTGTGTCTCTAAAAACTTACCCTACTCCCATCACCTACCCTGAATGATACATAACCCAAAAAGCCTCATCCCACCCCTTCAAGGTATTCTTCCAAAGCCCGCATCCATGAGGGAGTGTGATATCTTTAGCCCTCCACCCCCATCAAAAACCCCATATTTCTCCACAATCACCCGCCTTCAAAGTGCATTCTCATCTATCCGTAATCTACGCAACCAATAACCATTAATGCCCTGTTAAAGGCTTTCAAATCTTTGATCCCAAGCCCACCCCAGCACTTTGGTGTTGTGACAGTCTCCCATTTACCAAGTTAAATTTCCTTTCCCCGCTAGAAGTGTCCCATACGAAATGGAGCATTTAACAAAGACATGAAATATGTAAGAATACTCGAAAGGGTATTCTTTATTAACACTTCCTTTCCTCCTTTGAATAGGTATCTCCTTTGCCAACCCGCAAGTCTTCTTTCAACGCTATCAATCACCGGGTTCCAAACAGTTTGGTCGCTATAAGATGCTCCAAGTGGTAATTCGAAAAGTAGTAGGAAGCGCCCCCACCTTGCAATTCCAAATTTGTGCTAATGCCTCTATATTTTCCACCTCACCAACTAGGATGATTTTGCATTCTCTCTAAGAAGGATTTTTAGACCAGACACCACGTGGAACCATGTCAACACTTGTCTCAAGTACTCCAACTAAGCCATGCCGAGCTCTAATAAAAACTTTGAATATGTACAATAATATTAGAATGGGTCTGAGATTAGATCTTTCAACATACAAATAGTCTTGTGCCACCCACTTTACCTATTTACACGTTACGTGAGCTTTTCTCTGGGCTAAGAGTTTTTGAAAGGAGAACCAATCAGCTTAGAGACAAGCATTCCTGTCTACTCAAGGAGATCAGAATAGCAATGGATTTATAACATTCATTTCATCAACTTGCCAGCCCCCATTCCCTTATATGATAAGCACTTACCCTTATTTCAAAATATCAGAAGTTCAAGCTCCCATATTTTCTGAGTTTCTCTTTGATTCTTTCTTATGCAAATCCAGCTAAAGGATATTGAAGAACCAAGAGACTTAATTTTATCATTTCTGGCCCAGATTTAAAGACCCACAAAATCAAAATACAGCAGTCCAAAAACATGAAAACCAGTAGCTAACAGTATCACAGAATTATTGTAAAAGAAAAAACTAGCCACCAACTATATCCAATTTTAGGGACAAACTAGAAAATATATGTAAAATACATAGAAGTTCCAGCACGGGATATGATACACATACAATCAGCAGATAAGGAACATACAGATGCTCTTCCAAAGGCGCTATCTACCCATTCAGCCAGCTCTAGTGTAGCTTTGTCTTCTGGAGGCAAAGAGAAACGGTTGACAGCCTCTTCTCCAATATCATACTTTGCCCTTTGCATACAGCTGCATCAACACAATTAAAAATATATTGCTTAAGCCAAAAATTGGCCTCACATCTGTAGGTGATAAGAGTGCAGGTTAAGGAGCAGCTTGATAACCTAATTTAGCACTTAACCCCGTAGTCCTGATTTATATGTACAAGGGAAAGCAATGGAAACAAAGTTGCAATGGCATCAGATTGTACTCCTCAACTCTTTCCTAGGACGGGTATATCTATAACGAATTTTAGGATGCAAACTAGTCCAAACCCGAATTTGGTACACAAACTTAACTTGGGTTCTAAATGTAATGATAATGGCAAAATGACATGTCGAAGAATCTAAATATCCAAATGAAAACTTTAAAAAACAATGATTGGGATGCTGAAGACATCTATAAATCCCTTTGGATGCCTCTTCATAATAGATACGAGATACTATTAACCCAGTCAAATATAAGTGTGTCAAATATTTGACTCTGATATCGTATGAAATACTCTAAGAATCCAACCGCAACTTCAAGGCAATGGTTGGAAAGGCACAAGATTATTTTTGTTATAAGGCTAATATCATTAATCATGCGAAAAGTTCCTACATACAAGCAATATATAGTACAAGACTATTATAGGCCACTTTGTACGTTATATCCAATGTGTGACGCTATATAACTGAATATGACCAAATCTCTAGAACGCTAAATTCCTTAATGATTATAACATGGGAAAGAATGGAGGAGACTTACAATGGGAGGGAGAGAGCTGAGATAGGCAAGTTGATGTTCGACTGAACTAAGGGCTGAAAGGTAAGGGTTAACACTAGAGGCCCAGCAGGAAAGGCAACAGTGGAAACTAAGGGGATGGGGACTCACAATGCAAGGATAGAAATTAACTGAGGTGGAGGATAAGAGATATCCCCAAAAACAGGAAAAAGGTTAAGGCAATATGGTAACGATATCATCCCAGTGCGATACAACCCTACATTGACATGACAATTCTGCCAGAGCATCAAACGGATAAATTCAACCCATTGCTGTAAAATCAAAACTAAGATTCAAATTATCTTTCCAGCATAAAAATTAAAATGTTTAACCATTATCTAAAAGGAAAAACATTTAAGATTAGATATAATGCAGGCACGCCAAGAACTCTGAAGGCAACAAGAGATACAACTACTGGCCTGTAAACAAGAGACACAGATTTAGAAAGAGCTACCTTCAACCCTAAATATTTCTAGGTAGTAGTAAATTGATAGAGAGGTACACTCTTTCTGAGAAAAATTTTATAATGCATTCCCAATAATCAAAAATGAAATAAGAGAAGGCATACAGTGAGGACAGCTAGAACAAAACTTTTTCTAAGGTTTTTGACTCAGTTGTCTGGAAACAAAAGGGCATTTCTAAATTATATGCATTAAAACGACAAAGTAGAAACATTAGTACTTACAGGTTTAGCAGTTTGGATGGGGCTGCACGTAATATCGTAAGAGCCTCCCTCCATCTCCACTGTCTTTCAGAGAATGGCAGAAGGCACTGCAAAATTGACAAACGCCATTCCCAATCCTCAATAAATCTTTTGGCATTCATAATTCTCCATTCTATGGCTTCTTTGATACCAGCAGACATATTTACTTCCCCGTTATTCTCCTTCTCTGAGTTTGATGATGGTAGATATTGCCGCAATATATCTAATAGTTGCCCTATAAACATTACAACGGTCTTATTTCGCCCATCATGAGTTGCATCCTCCAATTGTTGCCCCCTCGATATATTCGATGATTCAGATGAGCTGCTTGATGAAGCACAAGGTGTCAAATTGAGAGAAAGGCCATCCATATGCAGAAGAGAGATGATAATGTTCACCATCAGTATCTGTGATTGCATGGGGGAAAAAAGCCCTTTGCTGTAAGTAATACAAAGACTAATAAAACAAATGCAAGGGGCAAGACGGAAATAGCAAACTTCAGAAATCATTCCTCCAACTTTGGAGATCAAAAATCAAACCACAGTCCACACAAAAGAAAACTTCTGTCATTGCAATAGTATCACAAATCATTCAATGGAAGTTGTTTGTTTTCAGTACCACCTTCACTCAACTGGGAGAAAAATATTTCTGAGGCTAGCATGTAGCTTCTCCAAAATACTTCTGTCAAACTTAGCAATCTCCAGAATAACAATTTAAGATATAATTAAAAAAATGAACAGGAAACTAATGGGTCAGCAACCTCACTGTGACATAATATGCTCCCTCAACTTAGCATATTGCTCTTCTACCTCTGTATGACCACATCCTCACCTTAATTTCAACATAAAAGCAATACAATACCGAGTCTGCGTTCCTGGTATTCCGCTAATATTCTCCAATATTCTTAATTTTGCCACAACCTCATGTAACTGATGTTAATGTTCAGCCCAAATGAGCTGAAAACCTGTTGCATCTAAGCTGGAGAAAGGCCAGCCTCAGAAAGCGCAGGGCACCAACCACCAAGGTAAGTGCATTTCTGAGTATTGGGGTTATTTGGCGCTCCTACATGCTAGCCCTAACATCCAAATCCAAGGATTTTGCCTAGGATCTTCATCTCTCTCTAGAAGCTTAAAAGTTGAAAATTTCAAAATTTGTCGTCAAGAGGTAATCCCACTACCCGGTCTAGGTGATTATGAGTGGAATTCTAATTTGATTGAAATATTACTTAAAACCTTTTTTCTTTGGATGAAGTAAGGTGTTTCATTAATAAAAGGCATCAAGAAGATGCAAAGTTACAAAAGAACAGAAGCAGTAGAGCAAAACAATACTAGTTTGTTAGCCCCTTTACATCAAAACATCAGGGAACTAACAAAATCAAAAAATTGATCAAAGCTAATTACATGAGTTAAGTTAGTCCAGCAAAAAAGGTTAATCAGACATCTAGCTTTAAGAGAGTGAGTTGGAGTTGAGATTCCATCAAAACATCTATGATTCCTTTCATTCCATAAGCACCAAAAAATAACTGCAGGGATCATCACCCAGATTTTCTTGATGGTCTTTTCAACTCTCCATAGGCTCCAGCTTGCATATGCTTCACCAACATGCCGTGGCATGACCCATTGAATGCCAAAGAGAGAATAGAACATATTCCATAGTTCGTTGGCCACTCTACAATGCAAAAACAGATGGTTGACCGACTCGGAGCTGCTTTGACACATATAGCATCTATTTACCAATTTAAAACCCCGTCTGTTGAGATTGTCTTGTGTTAAACATGCTTTCTTAAGCGCAATCCAGCTGAAGCAGATGACCTTTGTAGGCATTTTGGTCTTCCAGATTTGCTTCCACGGCCAGGAATCAATTATCTGACTCTGAGAACTTAAAAACTGGTAGCATTCCTTCACAGTGAAAAGTTTGTTGTCTCCCCAACTTAGTCTGTCAGCTTTGGTTTCATCAATGGTGCACCTCTCCAAACTAGCTAGTAATTCTAACACACTATCTAACTCCCAATCTTGAACACATCTTCTGAATAATACATTCCAATTATTTCCACATCTGTTTTGAGCAATAGAGGAATTCTTATCTTGGGCAATCTGGGATAAATTTGGGTAGACCTCCATGAGGGGAATATTGTTTAACCATTTATCCTTCCAGAAACTAATGTTCAAACCATTCCCAACCCTGAAAGATACTTGCTCAAAGAATTCATTTCCCAACTTGCTGATGTGCTGCCAAGGGCCAACCCCATGAGATGACGTAGATGTATTTTGTTCTCCAGTTGTCCCTTCTACCATGTTTAGCAAGAATTACTTCTTTCCAAAGGCTTGACTCATCTGTACCGAACCTCCATAGCCATTTCATGAGCAGACTTTTGTTGTGCGAGGCCAAGTCTCTAATACCCAGCCCTCTATTGCTTTTTGATTGTGTGACTTTGGACCACTTGACGAGATGGTATTTGTGGGAGCTGTTGTTTCCTTCCCAGAGAAAGTCTAGCCTGATCTTCTCTAGTTTCTTAAGAACCTTGCTAGGGATGGGAAATAATGACATGTAGTAAGTGGGGATGCTATCAAGGACACTATTGATGAGAGTTAGTCTCCCTCCCATGGAGAGATACTGCATCTGCCAAGCTGCCAATCTCTTTTCAAACTTTCCAATGATCCCATTCCAGATTTCAGCGTTCTTGTATTTGGCACCAAGAGGGAGACCTAGATAGGTGGTGGGAAATGACCCAATTGTACAACCCATAATGTTGGACATTTCTTCTAGGTTAGGCACATCATTGACCAGGTACATGACACTTTTCGACATTTTGATATGCAGACCTGATAGTGCTTCAAAGAGGAGAAGTGTCAAATTCAAATACGGAAGTTGTGATGTAGCAGGCTCACAAAAGATGAGTGTATCATCAGCATATAGCAAATGTGACACTGTGACCGAGTTTCCGATGTTAGTACCCACTTTGAAGCCCTGAATCCACTGCAATTGATTGGCCTTATCCAACATTTTGCTCAGTCCTTCCATTGCTATAATGAACAAAAAAGGGGAGAGGGAATCTCCTTGCCTGATCCCTTTTTGAGGAGAGAAGAAACCCACTGGACCCCTATTGACTGTCACTGAGTATTTCAGAGTTGAGATGCTGAATCTAATCCATCTTATCCATCTGTCTCTGAATCCCATTTTCCTAAGAATAGAGATGAGATAGGACCAGTTTAGCTGGTCGAATGCCTTTTCTATGTCAAGCTTGCACATCACACCAGGTTCACGGCTTTTAATCCTCCAGTCAAGGGTTTCATTGGCAATCAGTGAGGCATCTGTGATTTGCCTGTGTTTTATGAAGGCATTTTGATGGGAAGAGACCACCTTGCCAATAATCTTCTTCAATCTCTCTGCTAGAAGCTTTGAGATAATTTTGTACACACTTCCTATGAGGCTAATTAGCCTAGTCTCTCAACTCCATAGCTCCTTTCTTCTTAGGAATTAGTGCGATGAATGAAGCATTGCATGATTTGATCATATGGCAGTGTTGGTGGAAGTGGTTGAGAGCCCCCAAATTAGTAAAGTCTTAAAAGGCCCATGATGATCCTGTGATGTATTATGGGATAGTTGAATGATGTATATTTTTAAGTCTGGACTCTGGAGTAAGGACTCTTCCTCAAAGATTGTTTTCTTATAAATGATCCTATTACGAGAGGCTTCTGTTTAAGGAGGAGTCAGTTTTTCCACATATCTCAGTATGGATCCTAGGGTACCAAAGAAAGTGTGTTTTTTCACTTGGCTAGCTGCGAGGAGTGATCTTTGACGGCAGAAAATTTGAGGAAGAGGAATATTACTTGTGTCAATTGGTGTTTCATGTGTAAAACTCAGGTGAGATGAGAATCACCACCTTTTACATCGTCAATTGCATCTTGCTTGTGGTGTAAAATCCAGAGATAATTCAAAATTGAGTGGGTGATGTCGGGCACGGTGAAAGAAATAATGTTTAATTGGACCTTTAGAAGAAGAGAAGAAGCAGGGCATTAGATGTTGCTCCTCTAGCACTTACTTGAACCGTATAGAGAGGGAGAGAGAGAGAAATAGGAGAGTTTCCGATGGAGTAGAAAAGGATTTTGTACACTTGAGGAATAGTTCTTATCCTTTATTTCTTTTTGGATCACTCGCGAGGTTCTTATATGTATAGAAGAATGAGTGTCATCCGTAGAAAACCATTTCTTTTAAAAGTGAGTGTCATTCGTAAAAAACCATTTCTTTTTGTAAGGTTTTTGCTTTTTGGTACACTTCTTGTATAAAGACTATTTTCTTGCCATTTTTTAATGAAATTTATTAATTGATCGGAAAAAAACAATTGCATGGAACAATGTGATGTGTGAATGAATGTCCTTTTGCAAATGTAGCTTATTGACATACTAGGCATTATGGATTCGTCCGACGGGAATTAATGGGTGCCGGCAGGTCTCCTTGGGATTTTGGGGGATGACATCAACGAATATACATAACAAATCCTCAGGAGGTAGAATGGCACAGCTTTTCAGTGGAACCATTTTTCTCCTCTTTCCCTATAGAACCCACAACTATATTGGATTCCCCTCATTCTCCTCCCAATTGTTGGATTGGTCAAATATCCTAGGAATGTCTAGTTTTTCCTGAGTTCATAACATAGAAAGGCAGAGGACCAAGGAATTTCAGAGGTTTCTCTTTCTACTGCTCATTTGTCCTCATTTCCAACCATACAGACACTGTTCATGATAATCCAGCATATTTGTAGCTCATTCTTCTTCTATCATTTGCAATCCAAGTTTTCTAAAGCTTTCACTTTACCTTCTTTAAATTACAAAACTTGCGTACTGCCAGACAAAAGGATAACGAAAAGATATCACATGATTCATGTTTCAGCTTAGCTCAATTTATAAGGGGCTCTTGATTGAGGGGTGATAGCCACTCCCCTGTTGACATGTGCTGACATCACCTATTTGGTATACATGACAGCCTAATAGAGACAGTAAGCAGTTAGCAAGTGTCCTAGTGAACCATTTGAACATCGGAAAGCAGAACTGTGCACAAATCAAAGATAAGCATTATATTTTCACATTTTTCTTTACTTTTTTAATGAGATTTTGAAGTTTAAAAGTTATATACCAACTTATTGATGTGGACTTTACTGACGAGGTAATGTGTGAGTCAAACTATAAAGTCAACTTGCATTAACTGAATTAAGAATACAGAAGACAAGGACAGAGCAAGAACAAGAACAGACAGACAACTACATGAGAAATTTTCAGATAGTAGACACCTTGCGGAAAATGTTGTTGATGGCATCAAGATGATTCTTCAGATCTTTCAGGTAGCAAAAATTGAATTGGCCATTTCCTACTCCCTCACCGATATTCTTTTCCATCTCTCCAAGTGCAAGGACAGCAGACTCCAAAGCATAACGCATGTGCATGAATTCAATGTCCTCCATCCTACCAAAGTACAAATGGAATAAAAGGAAAACATATGCAGTAAGTTAACCTACTTTCTCCGTACACATTTTAGCCATTAGAAGTTCGATCCCAGACTAAGAACAAAATGTAACATTTTAAATAATCATGTTGTAACCCTTTTAAAAAAAATAATCATGTTGTAACATTAAGGACATTAATACAAGCTCCATCTGCCCAGTAGTAATGCAGCGACACACAAGCACAGCAGCTCTATAATTACTTTATAAAAAAAATGAATGAATAAAGAAGCAGCTATCTCTTCAAAGTTATGCTTGGTGCCCTATTATTCAGCCGAATCTAAAGTATCTACATGCATGATGTAAACGTAGAACTGAACCTAAGTCATACAACACATTGCAAAAGAATGAGTCACCACACCTCCTCCAGGCTGCTAGATTGGAAGTAATTGGCTGCATGCTAATCAGTTCAATAGCATCTTGAAACTTAATGCTTGGAACCACATCAAATAATACCTAGAAGATGGAAAAGAATTACAAATCTCAAATACTATCAAAGCAAAAGAAAAGAATTATATCAGCCAAATATGTAGCAGGTGTAAGAAAGATACCATTTTAAGATATATGAAAAGCAAAGTCATAACAGAAGCAAAGAGATGGGAGAGGGAGGGAGAGAGAGAGAGAGAGAGAGAGAGGAGAGAAGTAATTTGTGCAATAATCTACCAAAAATATTGTTTGCTGATCTTAAACTTAAAATTTTCTGGCTCTTGGATTGGTTCTACTCGCAGTTCTTTTTTTTCTGGTGAATTTAGGCAATGTGATGATCCTTTTATTGGGGATGTGAAGATGTACCAGTTGTTAGCACTCTTCTATCCCATCTGTGGACAGACTATGACCACTCAAATTTTAATGAATCTTTAGAATTTTTTTAATGAATCTTAGAATTTGAGGATAATATTATATTAAGAAGAGAGGCGACGTCTTAACTTGATCATCTTCTTTCGTAATAGTATCATACAATCCATACACACTACCTGCAGATGCAACCTCAGATTCAATGAGCAGGCAAGTAAGGTACCGAGTAAATGCAAATGCATTTCAATGAAACTAAAGCCAAATTTGTAATCAAAACATATTTATAAAAAAGAAAAGGAAAACTATATAGAATTGAACCACTGAACAAGTGGGACATTAAATACCTTATCAGAAACAAGTGGGACATAAAATAAGCTACTTACCTTCAACTAAACAACAACAAACCCAGTGATTTCCCACAAGTGGGGTCTGAAGAGGGTAAGATGTACGCAGCCTTACCCCTACTCTGGAAGGGCAGAGAGGTTGTTTCCAATAAACCCTCGGCTAGAGAAAGGATGAAAGTAAGCTTCTTACCTTCAACTAGTATTAAAAATTCTTTCTACAAAAGATACTTCTCTTCCAAAAATAAAACGAAACCAAAAATCCGCGAAACACATCAGCAGTGCAAACAGTAATGTTCTACTGTGGAAGGACAGCATAGAGTTTACCCGCAAAGGACTCTGTACAGATAATCTTTCTAGCACAAAATTTTCAACAAAGGGATCCCATTGCACATCTTCATTTCCTTGTTGCATAAACTCTTTACCAGACAACAGTAGCGAGGACTTCAAACTCCATGACTTGCCAGAATTCGCGCATGCTACAAAAGAAGCAAGATCAAGCTGATAACACAGGAGATCACAGAGATGTTCGATGCAAGACACCTGCCAAAGTAAAGGTAGTTTTAAGTAAAAACCTACAAATCTATCTGCTCATGAAAGAACATGACATAACTTGCAGAGGAATAACATTAGACAGGAAAGGAAAAGAAAAAAAATGCAGTCTGCCCCATCTCTATCATGACAGAAGCATGGGAACTACCTCATTTGATCTATTTCCATAATGTGGAGAGTCTTCCAGGCGAAGAGCTTGTGATTTACTTGTCCACAGAAGCTGCATCAGTTTCCTTCTTAAACCCGTTTTACCAGACAAAAGATCCCAACCGAGGACGGCTACAAGAGGCTGAAGTCGGGGCAACAGCAAAAGAATCTATATAGAAAAGGATACAACAAATTTTTTATTCAAAAAAAGGTAAAAAGGATAGAAGTTAGTAATGCAATTCATTGTCAATTAAAAATGAAGTAACAAGTGAGTTAACATCAGAATGTGCCATTCTTTTTTTTCTTTTAAAGAGAAGTATCAGAATGTGACTTCTTATTCTCAAAGCAAATGAATCTCTAGCTTATATATGGGATTTTGCATATAAAACGCAGAAGGTGTAATTGTGAACAGTACATCACTGGCTTCTTGCAGTTCCTCCTTTCTCACAGCAGACAGGGCAGTATCCATGATACATTCCAGTACATGCAAGCCACGAACACGAGCATAATGGTACATTTCTCTCATACAAGAAGTAATAACAGTCTCCAGCAATGAATTTCTGTTGTTTAAAGTCGTCTCAGAATTCAGTTCTCGGACAAAAACTTTGAGACGCTGAAGAGGAAGAGGAATCTGCTCACTTTCAGAAGCTTTGAGACTCTCAATCTCTTCCAAGAGCATTTCATCATGAATGACCTGTAAATACTCCAGAAATCAACATTCAGTTCCACTTATTAAGGGCGTATAAGTGTGTATTCTCAAAAATAAGTATGTGGGTTATCCGCCCAAAGCTAGCTTCGATTTAGATCTTCGCTCAGACAAAGATGAGATCATACAAAAATATAGAAGTTTGTAGACGGTAGTTCCCAACATAGCAGTGGTTTTAAAAACGAAGAGCACAAAAAAATGAAAAGACTCATGGGGCTTTAAATGAAAAGCAAGAAAGGGTACACTTCTTAATTTTATGGAAAATACAAAAATACTAGTATAAATGTATGAATGTAACGTTATAACATTAAATACAATTAAAAATTACTAATAACAACAATATTAATCTAAGCATAATCAAGTGTAACTCCAATGAGGCCCAAAAAACATACCGTCAGTCAAAAAATAATTTTCGATTTCCAATAAATCAACCACATAAAAGAATTAGTTTTACAGCATTTTGTTTGCTACTAAATTACTTTGATGCTGTATTAAGGTAATAGAAGGAGACGCAAAAAAGAAGCTAGAACCACAAGCCGTACTAGAGGACTCACACACTAGGAGAAGTAAAAGAAGAAAGAAATGAATTAAAAGAAAAGGGGGGGAAACCAGAGAACAGAAGCAGCAAAGAATAGGCATTATAAACTCGAGAATAAGAAGAAGACAATGACGATAATAAGAACACCACAACCATACATGAGAAGAAGTATGTGAGGAAAGTCCTAGTATTCAGATGGAAAAAGACCCATTTTTTCCTCTTTTTCCTTCTTTCTTTATCTTCGGAAAATCAAATTCAAAAGAATCAACTGCTTTTATGGATCATTTTGCACCTTACGCCCCAAAGCACATCGCTTCACCTATGAGGTGCGTCGCTTCAACCACGAGGCTATAACTCTCTGCTTTCCATACTGCATCAGTTTAAGCAACAAATTGATGGCTTTTAATAACACTGCAACATAGTGTTTTAGGCAAGAAAGCAAGGTCAGACAATACTAGGAGAATCACACAAGAGGAAGAACTTCCTCAACAGGGTCACCGAAAGCTATAGGTGAGTGAGAATGAAAGGTGACAACCTGAGGATGCCAATGTTTGGTGATACCGTCTCGCTATACAATTATCATCGGAAGCGGAAGCTAACAGACTTCTATGTTAGGGACAAAGGCTGGAATACACATTCAAGCATGGCGAATCAGTAGCCTCACTGTGAAGGGGGTAGTGCTGGTGAGCTTGGTTGGCTACCTATTTACTTTGATTTGGTGTCTAGATCTATTAAGGTAAGTGGGGAATCTGTGTAAGGAATTCTAAAGCTGGAGATCAACATGGCCCCCAAGAATCTTTATATTAAGTCTTAAAATAGGGGCAAGATTCCAATTCTATGCTAATTTAAGATATGGATTTCTGCAGAAGTTGCAGAAGTTAGCTATTACGGAAGTGGGAAACTGAAATAACAACAAGCCATATCTGGGGGCCGATGTTGAAAAAGTGTCTCAACTTGAATTGTGGATGATATATGTGTTACGTGATGACAAGGAAGATCAACACCATCATCTGAAAAGCATAGTGTGAGATTTTTAACCAGTTTGGCTTTTAGGATAAATACGAAGAAATTTGACATAAATCCAACAAGCAAGGTGGATAATACGGAACCATTAGTAGAATTCCTCGATTGTAAGCTTAGCTCCCTTCGACTGACTTATGTAGGACTACCTTTAGGTGCAACTTCCAAGGACTGTGTTGCATGGAATCCAATGGTTGAAAGAATTGACAAGAAGTTAGTAAGGTGCCAAACGAAACACTTATTATAAGGGGAGAACGAGACACAAATTAGAAGAACTATGTTATATTTCTACTCGTTATATGTCTTCAAAATGCATAGTGATCTCAATAGCAAAAAAGATAGAAATTTTGTAAGGGAATTTCATGTTGAACACGAGTGGGAAGGTGAAAGGAGTACAATATCATTAATCAGGAGGAAAAAACATATCTTTTGATAGGGCAAACAAGTTTATTGACTTGAAAAAATACAAGCAATATACCAAAAAATTAGAGGCCTACACAAAATTATGATTCTCTACAAAAGACACTCAATCTTCAATACAAATAGGAACTTCATGGGTGCACCAAAGGCTAACTAAGAATAATAGGTTATTCCTTATAGGTTCAAAGTCATCTTCGATTCCCCAAAAAGTTCTATTTTTGTCCTTCCACAGGATCCACTTGATGATTAGTGGGTAAACATGTCATGCCTTATGTCTTCCCTGCTTTCTCCTAAAGGCTCAGATAGGTAGCACATCCAACACTAAATGTGACATCATTCACTGCACCCCAAACCAGTTCAAGACAACCCATCACAATGGCGAAGTCACCTGATAAAGAAATAAGAGGTGATCCACATTTTTGCATGAATATATGTACATAAAGCACTAGCTAACATGTGTAATCATCCTATTCCTCAAGTTTTCCACATTCAAATCGCCCTCATTGTTGTCAAACAAGGAAAGAACGCCGTTCAAGGCACTTAGGAATCCAAATCCATACATGTGGGAACCCCATGACCTCCTCGCTCACCCAAAGCTTGTGCTAATTAGAAAAAAATAACATCAGCTATGAAATTTGGGATCCTAGGGACTAGAGCTTTTAGGATTTTCGATAAAGCTCTACACGGGAAATTGAAAAAGTATGGAGTTCAAATAGTAGTGGGAGACCAGTCAGATCACTTTGTCGCATTTCTGAGGTATTATAACAAAAGTGTAGGAAGATTTTTTCAGGAATTTTAGAGGTAATGCATGCAATGGTGCTAGAATCAATTTTTGGAAAAAGAGATTTAAAGCAAGCAATGGTGATACAATCAATTTTTGGAAACAAAGATTTGCGTAAAGCTTCAGTTTCAACATTTCTGGCCAAAACACAGCACAGTCATTCACCTGATTATGGGTTCTAGATTTTGTTATTGACGATATGTTGTCTTTTTTTCTGTAAACCTTTCTATTTGCTAGTAGAAAGAATCACCTTTTCCTGCGAAAATTATAATACCCTCTTCCCAAATTCAAGAAAGAGCATTTAATCCTTCTAAAACATTGCAAGCCGTCTAAATTACTCCTCCAATCTAATGAACAATGCATGTATAAGAGTTAAAATTTGAATAACTATCACTCCTATATTTAATCTTGAAAGTATATAAAGCAATGGTTTCAAATGTAAACATAGTAGAACAGTTAGTTGATAGGGTTGAAAAAATATAATTAGTAGTTAGCTTCTATTAAATCGAACTGGTAGAAAGAGACAAAATTTTCATCTAAGGAAAGATGTCAATTTTTTGGAACAACCTAAAATGGGGGCAAGGTCAACTTTTTAGGAAAAGAGTAATTATGGGGACATAACCAAGCAAAGATTATTTTTTTCCGGTGGTGTTCGGCCAGCTTTCGCACATATCGGCTAATCCACTGGTTGCATGTTACCTCCCACCAACACATGCATTGGGAAACGTCTGTCCGCCAAAGTTAGGAAGATGAGGATAAAACAACTAGTATTTTCTGTCTCTGTTGAAAATTTGAACCTCAGTCTCCCGTGGTCCATTCCAGCTTCATTGACCGCTATGTGACACCCTTGGGCGCAATCAAGCAAAGATTTAAAAAGGAAGCACTTTACTAAGCAACTATCAAAAGCAAAACAACATTTAACTACACTATCTCAGATATTGCAGGCTGTAAAAAAATTATGTGAGAATTCCACATGAAAAATCAATATTCAGAATCGACTGTACTTTCAGTAAGAAATATCATCTCCACCTGTATCATCTTAACAAGAGGTGTACAACGAGATGAAAGTGCTTCCCCATAAACTGATAAGAATTTGTCTCGCATCTCGAACCAAGCATCTCCATAATCGTCCTTCCCAGGTAACACCCTCCTGAGTAGATCTCTTGAAACCATGCTAGATAACAGAGAACAAGAATAGAATAACGAAACAGAGACAAGAACAGCACAGGATATAAATTGAACACCAAAAAGTAACACATTTTGCTCCTTCCTATATCACAAGCACGTCCAACACTGCCCATTCAGTCATTTTGTAAGGTGGTCAAAAAATTAACTTTTCCAATGTTCTCCATCCACATGATGGCAGAAATAGAATATATTGCATATTTGCATTTTATTCTGGTACATGAAAAGAAAGTTGACCATCCATCAGGAAAAAGCAACATGTTGATCTGCATTAGCTGAGGACAGAACTAATAATATTCGAGAAAAAACATATGGTCATGTCCATTAACCAATATGAATCACCTACTCAATCCTAAAATTCAGTGGCATGACAGAAAACATTAAAAAGAACCGTAGTTGTAATAAAAATGGAACTCTTAGGAACTCTTCATATTAAAATGTGAGCAAGCTGTCCTTTGGAATAGTTAAGGTCCGCGATCGGTTTAGAAACTACCGTCATCGTAAATAGAAAACTCCTTTGTCTGAAGGCAGCCTTTACAAAACAATCCGCAGTAATGAAGTAATCTTAATCAAACTAATATTTCCACGCCCTACTGCCCTTCAATAAGGTAAGTAGCTTCATAAAGCATATGCAAAGTCTCCACCTCTCTTGTTTCATTTTGACTGTAAGTATAACTCCCTTCTTCTCATTATTTGGAAATGGAAACTCCCTTCTTCTCATTTTATTGGACCAGCTTTCTACTTTAGACCAATTCAAAAATATGACTTTTGCCTTAAAATGGAAAACTGTATTCTCTTAAAAAAGAAATTTAAGAATGAATATTCTCCTTAACAATGCAAATTAATATAAAGTGTACCACTATGTACTAATTTCAAATTTGATGTCGTTACCTTTTTTCTTGTTACAACTATGTTGTCCTAGAAAACATGTATGCACCTCCACTATTTCACCAGGTACTTGCTACCTCCCACAAGCTCAGGTATCGGGTAGCCTGGCCTACCAAGACTTCGGTAGATAGGAAGAAATCACGCAACATTTTCACCTCTTTTTTTCTGCTTGTTTTGGAAGCTTGAAACGATTGACAAGTGGTGACTATGAGACAACCTTGCTACTTGTAGGATTGGAACCCTAGTCTTCCAAGGTTTTCGTCCAAATTATTGACATGTCAATATTAACTTTTATTTTAACCTCTTTTTTTTAGAATGATAACAGATACAAACTATTATTATAATAAGTTCTATCAGTCAAACTGAAAACAATAATCCATGCAAACATTTTACTCCTTGATCCCAGTGAAAGTCGGCCTAGGGTCTAAGATAGTAATAACTTCCCACAAATCTATTAAAATTATGCTTCACTTTCATAAGGACGTGACAGAGCATGGGATGAGCTCCTCTAGCACTTATGTGGACCGTATGGAAAGAGCATAATAGGAATGCTTCTGATGAAGTATAATCTCTTATCCCTTATTTCTTTTTGGTGCACCCATGAGGTTCCCATATGTAAAGAAGATTGGGTGTCTATTGTAGAAAATTGTAGCTTTTTGTAAGGTTTTCTACTTGTTTGATATACTTTTCAAACATGGGCGTGTATTGCCCTACTTTTAGTGAAAATTATTACTTTATCGAGAAATTTATGCTTCACTTTCGTGCGGAGTAACTCCTAATACCCAACTACATATTTCATATTTCAGCAATCCATGGAACAATGAACTTACAAATCACAGGTAAGAGTCACTTAACAATTTATTTACAATGATATTAAGCAAATAAATTTAAGTTATGAACTTTTTGATAAGGATGTAAAACCATGATTCTACATACCGATACTCCTCCTCATCGACCCCATAATCCAAATGTAGAAATCGAATATGAGAAACAGCTCCATCCACATCATTATTCATTAGGCAGTCCCTCATAGCATCCAAATGTGCAATTTGAATGGACTTTTGCAGTGATTTAAGCACCCTATCCTCAACCTCCTTATGCTTCACTACTGTCCTGACTGTGATTGCCATACCCGAATCCTCATTCTCAACCCAACCAACTTGTTTCTCTATATTTAGAGACAAAACATCAAAGATATCTGCATTTTCCAAAAATAGCTTCCTCAAACACGTCATTTCCTCTTCTTCCACTATAATATCTCCCCCTGAATTTCCCTCACTTTCTACCGTGTCATCCATTTCAATCAAATCCGGCCTCAAGCGCCTCAAACCAACATCAGCAATTTTCACCAAAACCCTCAAACTTTCACTTAAACCCTTCAAATCTTCATTAATACCCGAACCATCTCCATTTAAATCTACATTTTCAACAGCTTCTTCGTCCAATTTTGAACTCGAGATGCTTTCTGAAACCCTTGAAATCACAGTTTGTAAGTACAAACAGAATTCAGCCCTTAATTTAAGAGTAGCGGCATCAAAAGACCAAAGTTGGGAAGTAGGTTCATTAAAATGGAGGAGCTCAATGGTGCAGAGGAAAGCGAGGAGTGCAGGAGAAGAGCAAGAGCGGGACCAGATAATCGAATCTAATCTTCCGCCATGCGCAACAATTGTTTGAAGAATTGCTCTAGAGAGTTCAGGATTCCGAGCACGAAGACTCCGTAGAGTGGCTCGGAATGGCTCGA
This sequence comes from Nicotiana sylvestris, assembly GCF_000393655.2. Taxonomy (NCBI): domain Eukaryota; kingdom Viridiplantae; phylum Streptophyta; class Magnoliopsida; order Solanales; family Solanaceae; genus Nicotiana; species Nicotiana sylvestris. The sequence continues at coordinate 150,525,697 of NC_091064.1, read as the reverse complement.
ATTGAGCTAAGAAAAGATGGTTCGCGCTGACTTTACACAGCAGCTCTGTGTCTTTGTCTTCCATAGTTAAAAGTTACACAGTCAAACGCGTACTTGTATAAGTCGATTCATGTGATAAGCAAATAGAGGAATTGAGATGAGATAGAGAAGATTAGGGTTTTTGAGGTAGGATTTTTCTCAAAGATTCTTCTGGAGATATTTCATGGCGAATTGGATCGGTTACAACGGTTGAGAAAACAGGGGAAAAGGTTGACAAGAAAAAGGAGGAGTTTATATAGAGTTCGACGGCGAGGCTGGATCGTTGGGACAGTAGCATTTTGCTAGGAGAGAACGCCGTCGTTTAGAGTGTTCTTACCAGATTGCTGCGCTGTCCACTGCCCAATCTTACATTTTTTTGTTCATAAAAATTTGGGTCCATAAAATTGTAATACAAAAAAGATGACTTTTACAATTAGTATTACTTGTACGAGACAAAATAAAAAAGAAATTTTTATATACTTATATTCTATTGGAAATTTTATTATCCTCCCTGCTTAAGTTTCACTTTAATTACCTCCTATATACAAAATTACCAATTATATACATTTTTAGGATTTAAGGATAATTAATCAATTCCTACAATCACTCTCACTCCCCCACGTTTCTCTCTCTCTGTATCTCACTCTCCCCTCCATGTTTCTCTCTTCACATCTTACCCCCTTCTCCACGTATCTTGCACAAGAGAGCAGCAATTCCACCATTGATAGTCATTAAAAAACTTTGAAGCTTTGAATTCGAATTTGGGTTTTCAAAAAATATTATTTATTTGAATTGGGTGTTGTTGCAAATAATTAGGAATTCTCTTTATGTCTCTCTATCTCTCAATCCATAATTCCAGTAATGTAAAGCCAAGGAAAAGACAGTAGTAATTCCACCATTGACAGCCATTAAAAAGCTTTAAAGCTTTGAATTCGAATTTGGGTTTTCAAAAATCATTATTTGTTCGGATTGGATGTTGTTGCAAACAATTGAGAATATGGTTTGAAGTTTATATCTCAATTTTGAGGGTGTTTTGGTGAAGATTAAACCTGATTTTGGCTGAATTTCATATTAAAAGAAGAAGAAGAAGAAGACGACGACATGACATACATTATACTGCAGAAATTATAGTAAAGTTGTAGTAAAATTATAGAAAAATTGTATTCTGTTATTTATAATATAAATTTTTTATTTAAATATTGTATGAAAGTTGAATAATATTGTATAAAAATTATATTTAAGTTGTATAATATTGTAGTTGTATATAACTTGGTAGAAATAATGTATGAAAGTTGTAGATAAGTTGTAGATAAGTTGTATAATATATAATTTGTTGTATGAAATTTATTTTTACTATGTATAAATTAGATACAAAAAACATATTGTATAAAAATTGTATAAAAATTATATTTAAATTGTATGATATTGTAGTATAACTGAATAGAAATAATGTATGAAAGTTGAGATAAGTTGTAGATACATTGCTTGAAAAAAAAATCATTTTTTTCTGGAGTTTTACAATTTTTATGTCCAAGCGCCCACTATATATTTTTCTCTACTTCCTCTATTAAGTTATTTGTCACTTTTAGTTTAATCTGTGCAGTCCCTGACCAACATTTTCAATTGTATTCATTCATCTTTTTATATGACAAAAAAATACGTTTGATATTACTCTAAGTTGATTTTTGAATTGCAATTTTAATTTATTTTTTTAAAAAAACAAAAAACTAATGACGAAGCAATGTTATATGCCGTTCAGTTGTCTGTCTCAATACATATGTTTGCTAGGAAACATTCACAATGGAGAGTTCCATCTCTCCGTGGTATTTAGTTCCAATGTAAATGGTTTCTTTCTATTCCCAGAAAAATTTAATTCAGCTCAAGCAATCGTATATGTTTGTTCGTCCTTTGGCTTAACTAATCACGTTTTACTCAGGCTACGATGGAGACGGAATAAAAGGAGAAAGACAAGCATATTTTCTATAAAACAAATATTTTTAACCTAGAATATATGGGAGGAAGATATGAGGGATTAGATTCTCTAAATCCCTAAATATAAGTTTAATTTGGAGAGAATAGGGGATAGAGAAGAGAGGAGAGAAAAAAGAAAAAGTGTGTAACTAAATACCTTGATTGAAGGCACAAATAATAGATTGGGAGTCTTTTAAGGTGGATTGTATATATTTTGTAACTAAAATATGTTTAGGTCGGGTAAATACCAAAACATGAATATTTTTCGTAATAAGGTTTCAAATAGTGTGTAGGAATAAAAAAATTCCAAATAAAAAATTTCATTTTGGCCCGTTTATTTCGTGAAATTGACTCGTGCGTTAATCTCAAACAAAAAAATCAAAAGACATGTGCTCTTGATTCGTTGAGTCTTTATTTAAATAGCATAAGTCCCGAACAAAATTGAAGTCTATAAATTTTCAATCCTTTGTAATGATAAAATAAAATAAATTAATTAAATATATATTGTTTACCCTCAAAATCGGATAACAATTAAATTTATAGGTGGTTTTAAGGATACGTGGATTAAATTGACACAAAACGATAAGTTAAATTGCAACTGAAACAAACTATGATCAAGTAAATTCAAACCACACGAATTGAACAGATACAGCCTTGGGGCGGGCCACCCTTGAACAGAATGCACTACCATCAATGTCAAGACACAGTTGAATAAGAACTTAAAGAGAAAATAACAGTATATTGCTTCTGAATGATTGTTTCAACGTGTTTTACAAGTAATCAGACTCCCTTTATATAGTAGGGGAGTCCTACTTTATGTACAATTCTATGAAAGGTAAAAATTTCCTGATTTGCTGATTTACCGATTATTTATTGATACGTGCCGAGATTCCTGCCGTAATATTCGACTGGTCACAGATATTTTGGCCTTCTGTCATTTCGATTTCGGGATCATAGACTCATTGTTCTCGAGGACGGACATCCTGACCTCATGTTCTGGTTCGATGGGACTCGGGGTCGATCTTCAATCCCTCACATTCCGAGCTCGATCTGTCATGTAGTGGACGAGCCCGATTTTGACCATATGCACATAGTCTCCTCATTATTCGGAGAGAAAACGACGAGAAACGGTATGAGTTTCCGATTCTCACCTTGATACTCCGCGTCAGAAACGACAAAATGAACGAAACGTCTCGTCAATCACGTTTTAATGACATTAAATGCTTGTCAGTTGTTGCTCGGCCACTTCTGGATTTGAACCGTCGTGTGGAAACCATAAATACCCCCTTCTTCATTCATTTAAACTTTTTATCCAAACCTTCTCTACTCTTGTTCCTTAGAAATCTCTACATTTTCTAGCACTTGTATCCCGACTTCTTGAGATCTTTGTAAGAACTTTTGCTCGTCTTCATTCCAAACCATCAAGTGAATCCCTTTAACTTCCCCTATTTCATCTTTTACCTTCTATTTAAAAGAAAATGACGAAAACTTCAAAAACAGTTCCCCAAAAAAAGAAACTATTTCTACATCACAGCCGGCCGGCGAGGAACCAACGGCGGAACCTCCTCTTAGCACGTTCTTTTACATCCCGTACTTAAATATTAGGATAAGTCGTAGTACTCCATATGAGCTTCAAAGAATTAAGACCATCCATGAGATTATAGAGGATTTGTCACTATGTTATTATAAGACCCCGTAAGTATAACAACCTTGATACCATTAGATACATTTTGATATAGTATTTATATTGAGTGGAACATTTTTTCTAAAAGTTTTATAACTATAATTTTAGATAGTTACCATTATTACTATTTCCGGATATGATGAATTCTACACATAATATAAGAAAGTTTATACGATTTTCTTTATTGTAAAGATAGAAATTATTTTCTCACAAGAAAAGAAGACTATCTTTTTTACCATTTTAAGAATTAAGCGTACGAGAATTTCTATTCTTTATATAAGATTAGGAAAATTATAAGTTGAGAAAATATATGTATTTTTACATGGATATTTTAATAAAAGTAATAGTAAATATATTTATTTTATGTGGTACCATATGACCATGATAGTAGAATGTATAAAGTGTATTAAAAATAAGTAGAATTTAAGTAATTTGAAACAATTCGTAATTATGCGGATAATTGGCTAATTAACGGGTAATGGGACATTACCTAATTACCTAATAAGTGGATAAGCTAATTCCCCCCCCCCCCCAAAAAAAATATGTGACAGCAAGGTGGAAGAGCTCAAAGCCCAATTATGTGACTCTTGAATCATTTTAAAAAGTGGCACATTTAAGACCTCTATCATGTATCTATCTTCTATCTTTCTTATGGACATTTGAAACACATCAGTCTGATGACTTGCTTAAGACATCAAAAGGTAACCAACAAAAATCAACATTTATGAAGCTCTGCAATTACAGAGTACTCGAAACCGAAAGGAAAACATATGTGAACAGTAACCACAAAGATATGAATGAGTCTCCATCTCTTTTTATACGTATATGTAACAGAAAATCAAACTATCTGAAACTTAATACCGCCCACAAGTAGCAACTATATATGCCGATGCAGCTTCATTAGGAACCTCCCCAATTATTCCAGCACTAAGCTCAGACTTGATGGAAAATAAACCGACAAACTAGAAGTAAAATAGTACTGCTTATCCTAAAAGCAAAGATGTTTTAGTAGCAGAACTATTCAAAACGGCATGGAGGATGCTAGGTCTGGGCTATGTCAAGTACTCCAAAATAAGAATAACTTGGGTTTTGTGATTCAGATATGTTAAGGCTATCTCTTCTTCTTTTTGGCATGATCCATACGATACTGTTATGCCGTGCAATATTACGTCCATATTACGTCCTGCAGTATTATATAACGACGATGTTATGCTCTGCAGTAATATGTTACGATGGTGTTACCCTCTGCAGTAATATATTACGATTGATGTTACATCCTACAGTATTAAGTTAAAACAGTGTTGTACCTGATAGTATTACATTACGGTGATATTACGCATCACAGTAATAAGTTACGACAGTGTTGCACCCTGTAGTATTACATTATGGTGATGTTACGCTTCGCAGTAATAAGTAACGACGATGTTGCATCCTGCAGTATTTTACGTAGAATTTGTTGTAAGGTAATTGATATCAGTCCAAGGAAAAGATTATTTGGGGATTATAAAGATTATGCTATTTCACAAGTGATTAATACATTCATGAAGGTGAAAGGGGGATCAAGTCTAAGAAAACGAATTTTGTCAAAGTTTGGCATTTTGGAATAAAATACGGCACGAGCTAAAATATTTGATATTTATGGACTAGTGGCATACAAGGTACTACATGGCCATGATAGTAAGGTGTACAAGATATGTTAAAAGAGAGTAATATTTAATTAAGTTGAGATAATTTTTAAATTATGCGGGTAATTGATTAATTATTGGGTAACAGGACATTACCCAGTTAACTAATAAGTAGATAATCTTTTGGATAATTAAACATGATGTGGCAGCCACATAAAGCCCACTTGATGACTATTCACTTATATATACATGTGGCATGTGTAGAGGAATTGGTGGCTTACAAGGATAATTATGTAAACCAAGAGAAAATTGCTTAAATTTGTCACAAAAGCTTGCGAATAAAACCTTGGCACTCAAATATTTGCAAAATCAGAAATGAAAGGGGCGTTAGCCATTAATTGGTTAACAAAGGCAATGTACTTGAAGTCCTTTTAATTACGATGGTCATGGGAACTTTTGGCCAACTACATGGTGTATTTGGGTGGAAATTACCTACCTGGGCAGTGTACCCTTGCAAGGATCACTCAAGTTATAAAGATGGTCCAACGTGATATGCTAATTCAAAGAAATCCCGATACAATTTTTCTCAAGAATATCATATAGATTTTCCCTACTTCAGGTATGTTAAGGCTATCTCTTGTTTCTTTTGACACGATCCATACGACACGAACGAAACGTGCAAATGCACAAATTCCATATATGAATAGAAGTACCTATGTTCTTGAATTTTCATATGTCTTATTATTTTTTTATTTTTTTTGGCAATCTGCTAGGCATGCACCTAGGGCTAGATTTTATATATATAAAAATAAGAAATACAAATGTCTTGATGTCCTACGAAATGTAAAACATAATCTTTGTAAAATACATGTACCCTATTATCAAAATTGAGTAGATCACTCAAAATTGATATCACAAGTATTACTAATCATTGTATAGTAAAATTAGCCCATGAATTAAACCTATTACTGATAAAATTTGCCAAATTAAAAGCTAGTCCACTGATTAGTATCTCCGCAACCACTTTGCTCAACAAATTCTTCCCAGGTTGATAGAAACCTTTGTTTTGATTGCCATCCCATCGGAGCTTTGTCAGTAGAAGACGCTAATCCAGTGTCGAATCTCCAGGCCTTCGTTAGTGCTTACAAACTGAAGATTACCATGTGATGCCCCATTCCCCAAATCTCCTCTAATGCTCACTGTCACAGTAGCAATGAGCATGTGTATTCTCTAGCACTTTGCTCCAGCACCACATCCCACGCGTATACTATTTTCCTTCGATCCCCTTCCTGTTCCTGCGCTGAAAATGTGAGCACTGACCATTGTTTAATCACTGGCCCTTATTTAATTACAGCTTTTGTCGAAAACAGAGCTGAAATTTTCTCAAGATCCTGCTTCTCGAAATCATGCCTGCATTCAAAAGAACAATTGCAGCCATTAACAGGCGTAATCCTATTCCCAAGTTAGTCGCAAACGTTGCAGGCGTGCATCCAGTCATAGTATACTGCATTTCATCTACGTGTATGACTACACTCGAGTTACTTTCAGTAGTAACTGTTGGACATAATCTGCCTTAAATTGCATCCCTGTGGTCGCACATGCTGTAATCCAGCTTTTCTCGAATTGTGCAAATCAAGTGCATGCTCAAATGTCCAAAGCATTCTTGTTTAGCATGTTTTACATTTCCAGCGTGCATTTCCATGTGAAAACAGGCGTGCATCCCTGTTGGAAATTAAAATGTCCTCCAAAGAAAGCACTGCCCCGCTGCTTTGGTTTTGAAAACTGCCAGCATCCATACGTGCCTCGTGTTTCCTTCCATAGGCAAGCTCCAAATCGCAGGCTTGTAAAAAAGAATTAAAAATTGGACAATAGCACTTCGAATGAAAAGCTAAATTGTGCACTGTATTAAAAATACCCACGACGCACAGTATTGTTGTTGCCCATGATGCATCGTGCAATGTATTAAACAGTGAAGCACACGATGCATTGTACTGTTTTTGCCTATTTTTAAATCCCTTCCATTGGAATGAATGCATGGCATTAATACCACCAATTGAAAGTTCATTAAAAAATATGCATAGAGTGTCGTGACATTTGCATATGTAATCTGCATTTTCCAAGGAAACAGGCGTGCATAAGACACTAGATATCCAATCAGCTAGAAGCATTCTTTCATTTAAAAATGATAGAAGCATGCGTGCATTCCATCTCTCGGATGAACCATTCGTGCATTTAAAAATCAAAAACTGCATCGGCCTTTGTTTCCAGTTTTTCTCGAATTCATGCGAGCTCCACATGCTTGTTGTGTTTCCAATGCCTTTAGCATCTTGTCAAAAGCTTAAGCTCAGCATCACTCCAATCTAATAAACGCTGCATTTGTTTTTGTTTAATGTTCAAATTATCCTCGAAATTAAACATTTTTACACCAAGGTTGTTGTATATCCAAGGAATTGAATGCACGCTTGCACCCTATGCTGAATTTGTTTCCAATGCCTTAGGCCATTCCTTTTGTGCTCGATTATTGTAGTGCTTTTGTTCTTTATTAGATGTTGTCTCTAAATGTTGCAAAAGTGAATGCCATAAGCATTGTGATACTTGAGGGGGTATCACAACTTGTGCATTAGACTCAACTTCACTGCCCCATGTAAAAGAGTTGGGCATTCTGTTCCTTTGTTCCCTGCTTGTGTATATCATGATATCTCTTTCAAGGGATTGAGTACCATGTACTAATACCACCCATTGAAATTGACAATCATGATAAGTCATTTCCACATTACCATTTCCTGCACAAAAACACCAAATGTTAGTATAACAGAAGATCATCAAGATCTCTTCCCATAGGATTCGACCCTGCTGATCAGTTAAGTCCAGTCCGTTTCTCCTCCTCATTTTGCCTTTGTTCCACTCCATATTTATCTCCTTTTTGGCTTTGATCCTTCCCTTTTTCCTCCTAATTCCTTGCAACCTTCACTCTTATGTAAGGATATTGCATCTTATCTTCGTTAATAATCCTCCTTCCTTTTGAGTCCATATCCCAGAAACCATGGCATTCAGTATTTCCTTCATATAGAGCATAATTGGCAAGGTGTTCCGCTAATGTATTCCCTTATCTGAATATGTGTGTGACCTTGATGATACTTTGTTCCTTCAATCTTAAAATCTCCTCTACATGTTCAGTAATATACCAAGGAGGCTTCCATGATTCCTCTATAATGTTCTTTAATAGCATAGAATCTGTCTGCAGCCATATCTGGAAATAATTAAAAAAATTGCACATCTTCAATGCCTCCACAATAGCTACCGCTTCTGATTCATTGTTGGTTCCTTCAGAAATCTCTCTTCCTTCTACATATATCAAATCACCTACCTCATCCCTTATGCAGAAACCAATTGAACTCCTGCCTGGGTTCCCTCTACATGCTCCATCCGTATTCACTTTGATCCATCCTCTTGAAGGAAATTCCCATAAAAATTTATCATATTTCAGTCGAGGTGTGTATTGCTCCATCATTGTTAGTAAGTCCAGCCACTTCTAAGGCACACGTAGTCCAGGCTTTTTCAGTTGGACTAGTGCTTGCACAGTAGACGACACCTGGTAAATAACTCTGCTCACTGACACTGCTTCTCCATATTTCAAACTATTTCTTCTCTTCCAAAGTTCCCATACAATGCATGCAGGTAAAGCTTGTAATACGAGCTTCAATCTAGGTACAACTGGTGCTGTCCAACACTTTGTAATTGCTTGATGTAATGGCAACCCATCTAATGCAATTCCTGCTCTCCTCAGGAAGTAAGTCCAAACACTTCTAGTTGCATTGGATGTGAAGAACAGATGTAGTAATGACTCTTCCTTAGGATCAGCACAACACCAACATTTAGATGGCATAGAGTATCCTAGTTTACGCAAGAAATCATCAAGTGGCAGTTTGGCTTTCCACACCTTCCACAGGAAGAAGGATATCTTGAAAGGTAAACCTTTTACCCATATCATCTTGTAAGCTAATCTTGGGTTGGCTCTTCTTCGCACGTAATCCCATGCAGACTTTACTGTAAAATGTCCCCTTGTTTCAAGCATCCAGAAAGGAGTATCTAACTATGAACTATCAGTTGGTGGTCTAATATTCTGCACAATGTGGTGTGCCAAATCTTTAGGTAGGCTCTCAAACATTTTATCCACATTCCACATACCATTTTCAACCATATCATTGACATTATGAATATCCTCATCGATACCAAACTCTGCAGGTACTTGAAAATATAAGGCTCCATCTCAGTCCAATTGTCGAACCAGAATAGAGCTGATCCCATTCTCAGTTTCCAGTCGATTTGATGCTCAATCAAGTCCCTACATTCTAGCATTTTTCTCCATGCATGGGATCCACCTTTCCAAGGTACAATTACTGCATTTAGTTTCTTGCAGTACTTTTGACTAATAAATGCACTCCACAAAATGGGCTTTGTCCTGGAATTCCACCACAATTTGCAGAACAGTGCCTTGGATACATCTTGTAGGGACCTGAAACCTATGCCTCCATCCTCATAAGGCATACAAAGGTTAGTCCAAGACGCCCAATGTCTAGTGCTTCCTCCCACATTGCTGTTCCAGTCAAACTTGACAAAAATGCTATGTAATTTGTTGATCACATAACTTGGTGGATTAACTGCTGACAACATATGAATTAGGATACTCTGCAGGACATTTGCGATCAAAACCGCTCTGCCTCCTACAGATAGGAGTTTGCCTTTCCATGACTGCAGTTTGTCCATAACCTTGGTGATTAATCCCTGGTAATAGTTTCCCCTTCTTCTTGCATAAAAAATAGGACATCCGAGATAGGTCATAGGGAAACCTTGTCTTCTTATGCATGTAATCCTTTCCACCTTGTTAATCACCTCATTATCCATTAAATGATGCAGGTATAGATTTGGCTTTATTCACCAGTTGACCAGATGATGATTCATAAGCTTGCAAAACCTCCATGACAAGTCTCAATGAAATTTCATCAGATGAGCAGAAAATGATCGTATCATCAGCGTATGATAGATGATTTATTTTCGGGCTCCATTTTGGCATTCCAAATCCACAGAAATACAGGTTAGTGTGTAGTGAATTCAATCCCCGAGAAAGTGCTTCTGCTGCTAGAATGAATAGAGTTGGTGACAAAGGGTCACCCTGTTTAACTCCCCTCGATGATTTGAAGAAATCCATTAGGCTGACCATTTATAAGAATAGAGTACCAATTGTTCCCAATCAAATCAAAGATCAAGCCAATAAAAGCTTCAGGAAATCCCATTTTCCTTAGTATTTTGGTCAGGAATAGCCATGAAAACCTATCGTAAGCTTTTGTCATATCAAGCTTAATCACAACGTTTGGACCTGCTTTTGTTCTCAACCTGACATCCTTAATGATTTCTTGAGTTAGCAGCACGTTCTCAACTATGCTTCTGCCCTTCACAAAACCTGCATGTTCCTCTGAGATTATGTTTGGTAAATTCAACCAACCTCTCATGAATAACCCTAGAGAAAATCTTGTGAGCAAAGTTGCTAAGACTGATTAGTCTCATGTCCGCAAAGGTCGTAACTTCTTTTTTCTTTGGTAATAAAACCAGGTTTGTGTGTGTCACACTCTTTGGCAACTGCTGACTGCAAAAGAAATCCTTGACCATGCGGACTACATCTTCTTCAATAATTTCCCAGCATGTTTGGTAAAAGGCTCCAGTGAATCCATCCGGTCCACCAGTTGAGTCCCCATTCAACCCCATAATTGCTCTCTTCACTTCTTCATTGGAAGGCAAAGCCATCAGTATTTCATGTTGATCACTATCTACCACTGAAGGTACATGATTTAGAATATCAAAATCATTTGGAACTGCACTCTCTGTAAATTGATCCTTGTAGAACTTTACTGCTTCTTCTTCTATTAAGTGATCTTCTTCAATCCAGTTACCAAGGCTATTCTGGATCCTTAATAATTTCAGTCTCTTCCTTCTCCCATTAACTTGAGCATGGAAGAATTTAGTATTTCTATCGCCATCTTTGAACCATAACATGCCTGCTTTTTGTTTCCAGAATTCTTCTTCTATTGCAAGATATTTAATCATTTCAGCTTGGACCTGTTGTAATCTTTGTCTATTCATCTTTGTAGGATTGACTTCAAATTGTCTTTCATGAACCAAGACCACCTCCTCAAGGCTTGCAATCTTCTGGAATATATCCCCATATGTAGCTCTTCTCCAGGTAGATAGTGCTTGTTTAAGCTTCTTTAACTTGTAGTTAAAAATGCAGAAAGGGTTAGCACTAAAATCAGCATTCCAATTCTCTTTTACTACATCTTTGAAGTCTTTATGCTTTGTCCAGAAGTTAAGAAATCTGAATGACTTCTTAATTGGAGGAGTTTCTATATCACATTTCAACAGCATTAGGCAATGATCAGACCCGATTTTGGATAGGTGAGTTATCTCCAATCCAGGAAAGGTCTGTTGCAATTCATTATTGCCAAAACATCTGTCCAATCTTTTAAAAATGCAGTCCTCCTCTGATCTTCCATTCCACCATGTAAATATATTTCCTTTAAAACCCAAGTCTGTCAAGTTGCAGGTATTAATGCAGTGTCTGAAGTCATCTACTTCAATGAGGGAAACTAGCAATCCCCCATATTTCTCTTCCTCATCCCATATCACATTAAAGTCGCCTCCAACTAGCCAAGGTGTTGTCATATCTGATGTCATTGCATACAACGTATCCCATAGTTCTATTCTTTCAGTGCGATCACATTTGGCATAGACTAGTGTAAGGATGAGCTCAACATGTGTTTCAGAGTGCATTAATCTCAAAGTCAGCTGTTGAGTCATGTTATATAAAATAGTAACCTCAAAAATTTCATCAATAAAAGCCCAAATCTTGTTCGACACATTCACCACAGCCTGTGCCAAACCAATTCTTGCTCTATACCTCTCCATTTTGTGAGACTGTTGCATAGGCTCAAAGATTCCTATGAACTCAAAATAATGTTCTCTGTGCATTGTAATCAGCCTTTCAAATGCTTGCATTGTGTTTACTGACCTGACATTCCATAAAATGGCATCCATTAAATGTTTTGGGATTTGGACAGTGTTCTCCTTGTTTGTACTCCACTAACTGGGACAGTAGAAGTCTCTTTTGACTGTTTCTTTTTTCCCTTTGCTGTAGATTTTACTAGTTCAATAAGCCTTGGCGACAGATCTCCCTGCTTGGCAATATTAAGAAAATATTGTGCAGTGGATTCCTCATCCATGTCTCCACCTTTAAGTTCTGCGTGGTTAACTTGATCATGTGCTTCTGCTGCTTCTTTTGATGTAACAATATCCTCTGCCTAGTTGATAAGTTCAGCATCTTTTGCAGAATGTTCATTGGTCAATAACATTGTATTGTTTAGTGGAACGTTACTTCTTGCTACATCCTGCACGATGCTTAATGGAACAGTACTTCTTGCATAAACATGCACTGTCATAGCTCGGTTCTTGTCTGCATTCTTGTCTTGTTTCTTTTCTGCATTTTCAGCTTCTTTCAAGACATTACTAACAACATTATGTGAAGTCCCTCCTAGATCTATAATATTAATGTTCCCCTCTTTTGTCTTTTCTGTTGCTGCATTTGTGCATTCACTGATGCTTTGAATATTGATTGCATTGGCATTACAATTAACACTTTGATCCTCATCTTCCACTTCATTTCCTCTAAATTCTTTATCACTATGCATTGTATCTGGAATCTGACCATCTACTAGGTCTTCCTCTGTTTGGTTGAGCCATAATCTCCCTCCTGCCCATTTTTCTTTTTCATTGGTCATGAATTTCTCAAAATCTGTATCTTCAACAAATTCATTTTCTTTATTATTTGCTAATTGTTGTTCAACTTTGGTGTCCTGTGAAGGAATGTCTTGACATGAAGTATTGACTTGAACTACATTATTTTTGAATGCTTTTTGGACCCAATGGGCAGTTGACTCATTGCGAAAATGCTGCTCATTCCCCAAATCTTTTTGTACACAATGAGCTGTTGCTTCCCTATTTGTTGCATGATTTTTTATTGTTGTAGGATTGAAAATAGGTGTTGCAGGGTTCAGTTTCTTGGGTTGTGTCTTGGATGATTGTCTCTTAGATGAGCTAGGAGAAGTTACCTTTTGTACTATTTGTCTAGTTGAAAAATCAAATTCCTGCTCCTCTGACTCATTCTCTACACCTGCTAGAGATTGTCTCCTTGGAATTTTTTTGCTGAAGGTTGTTGCCTGTGGTTTTTTGAATTGGAGTTTCCTCCACAGCTGCCAATTGGTAACCTTCATTGATCTCACCATTTTCAATTTCTAGCACTGCAAATTGGTTGGTTATTTGTATTTGTTTTGTCACAGCTGTATTGTTAACAAGAACTATTTCTTTCCCTTCTGTAGTAGTACCTTCAGGTTGTTTGCCTTTGTTTATTCCCCTATTGTCTCGAACTTCCTTCCATCGAGGGCCTGCATTACCAACTACCTTACCACTAGTAAGGAGCATCATGTTTTACCAGTTTCTTAGTGCCTTGTTTCACATTTTCGACATTTTCCTGCTGCTGGACATTTTTGCTTTCCCTTAAATCAAGATTAATTCTCCAACATTCAAGCATGTCATGGCCTTGTAACTTGCACTCTTTACAGTACTTTGGCAAATAATCATAGTTAATGGTTACCCATTCAGTTCTAACATCCCCATTTACTTCATTGACAATGTCCATCCGAACTTTCTTGGGGAGGTCAGCTAGCAGATCCACCAACACTTTAACACGAGCACAACTAGGTCTAGTTTTCTTGACAGTAGCCAAATCCAAGTGAAGGGGTTTACCTACAGCAGAAGCTAGAGAGAACAAGCATTCTCTGACAAAATAGGTAGGCAGCAAATTAGGGAATGAAATCCAAGCCATTACCTTAGGTGTCTCCTCTCCAACTTTAAATTTTGCATCATAGATCAAAGTTCTTAGTTGATATTCATCCCCATGCTTATCATTAACATAGTACACACCTTTTGACGAGAAATCTACGTAATCTTGCCATAATGAAAATCGAATCAAAATGTGCCTGTCACGAAGATATCCAATGTTGCAATCTGCTTTGATACCACACTGCATAGGAACAATTCGACGTATTTCATTGATGTCTGGCCATCCGTATGAAACTTTGCACACAACTGCCTATTGAAGTCCTTCAATATAGTTCATACATTCAACTTCTGATTCTGTAAAGCATACCGTTGGTTGTCCTTGAAAGAATTGGGCTTGTCTAGGGGGGATTGGATCAACTACTGCTGCTCGATCTTGCATTGTCTAAGTACTGGTCATGGGTTTTGCAGCGTTTGCATAATCCATAGATTTTGGAACATTTATTGTTGTTGTGCAAGGCTGGGTGATGTTAAGGGGAGGTTGGGGAGGTGTCCCAGTGTTTGCGGGTAGCTGGCCACTAGCCATAGTGGCCATGGCACCACTCCGTGAAGGATCTTCCAACTGTAAAGTGTTTTTTCAAAAATCTTGAGACAACATAGATCAACCCAGATTTTCGCGTAAACACTCTCTTGCACCAATGAAAACTCTTTTCCACGTAAATACTTATGACAAGAAAAAGCACAGTTTTTGCTAATTCGATGCTACAATATCTCTTCAAAGCAAAATAAGATCTGATTTTAATCTGTTGTTGCTTTTAGCTTCAAAACTGAGAATCACGCTTAAAAACAAACCATCCAAGTTGTTCTTCAACCATCCAAACTTCACGTTACATAAGCAGTAGCTAGCACTGGCAGCAATGTTGAAATTGGCTAATGGGAGCTCGTTGCTACAGCAACTCTTAAAAGTAAAATTAAGATCTGTTTTGAATGGTGATAGATTTTAGGAAAAAATCAAAAGGAGATTGTTCTAAATGAGAAGGGTGTTCTTTTGGTACCAATATTGTGATCTTACCTTGCAGGATTCCGAAATTATGGCCGATGAATAGTGACGGGATCACTATTCAATAAGAAAGAGCAGAAAAAGGTAACATTGCGATCACACCAAATCGCTCATGTCTTATTATTCCATCGTCTGTTCATGGGTCTCAGAAAAATACGTAAAATGATTTTATTTATTAATCAGAGGTATAATGGTCTTATGACGTACCGAGAGATTTTGTTATCGTATTTCATATATATTTCATGCATTTATACATGTACATTGATCCATGACTCAGACGGTGGTATATACGCGTATAAATATATATATGTATATGGGATATGGGAAAAGGTTATGACATTATATATGCACCACCACCTGATCAGCTGGTATATGATGATGATGTTGCCCACAGTGGCTGAAATATGATTCAAACGGCATTATATACGCGTATATATGTATGTATTCAAATGGCATTATATACTCATACATATGTATGTATTCAAACGGTGTTATATACATGTATATATGTATATATATATATATATATATATATATATATATATATATATATGGGATATGGGAAAGGTTATGGCGTTATATACGCACCACCACCTGATCAGCTGGTATACGATGATGATTTTGCCCACAGTGGCCGATATGATATGATGGGATGCCCTCAGAGGCTGATGATGTTATGAAACATGTACCTATGCACGACATGTCATTCATACACATATGCATGATGTTAAAAGTAATTTATGATTTACAAAGTTATTCAGACTTATAGGTTGAGTCATGTACTCTATATGTCTTCCATATCTCTTATGTATTTATTAATGTGCCTTACATACTCCATATATTATTCGTACTGACGTCCCTTTTGCCTGGGGACGCTGCGTTTCATGCCCGCAGGTCCTGATAGACAGGTTGAGAGCCCTCCAAGTAGGCTATCAGCTCAGCGGAAGATGTTGGTGCTCTCCATTTGCTTCGGAGTTGCTTGTTTGGTTAGTATGATTTAGACGTGTATTGTTTGGTATGACAGGACTCTACCCCGACCTTTATGACATTTATGTACTCTTAGAGGCTTGTAGACATATGTCATATATGTAAAAGATTGTACAGCCTTGTCGGCCTATGTTTTGAGTTTATAAATGATTCTGTTGGCCTATTAGGCCCGTATATCACATGTATATGATGATGTAATAAGAAAGATGCGTTATGTTGGTATTCGGTTAAGTAAGATACCGGGTGCCCGTCGCGGCCCATCGGTTTGGGTCATGACAAAAGTGGTATCAAAGCTGTTCTATCCTAGAAAGTCTACAAGCCGTGTCTACTAGAGTCTTATTTATGGTGTGTCGTATACCACACTTATAAGCAGGAGGCTACATGGCATTTAGGATTGTCACTCTTTCTTCTTACTCTAGATCGTGTGGTAAAGCTCACTTATAAGCAGTAGGCTACAGGGCATTTAGGATTGTCACTCTTTCTTCTTACTCTAGATCGTGTGGTAAAGCTCACTTATAAGAATTCAAGTCCCGAGCTTCTATTTTTATTCGTAATAAGACGATGCCTACGTTCAGAAAGATGATCGATAAGAGATATAGTTGTGGAAGTGTTGAATTAGAGGAACTCAACTTTGTATTATGCTTATGATAAGTAAAATATGAGGTCTTCAACAGATCATGTGCGTACTGAAAGGTGTGAGCCTCTTGATAAGGAGCCTTAAGACAAGAATGTCTATCCACCTTTATGGTGAAAGACAATGAGAGATTAAAAAGATAAATACGAGTTTCAACAAGCAAAAGAAGCAAGATGAAGAAGGGTACGAGGCGCCCAGTTAATGAAGGTTAATGGCAGAGGAACATAAGTTTTTTGAGTTATATTCAATAGTAACAGAGGTATGTACAGTTGTTCACACCCATTTTAGTTATGCCCTGTGGGGGCTAAAAGGTATAGTTAAGAGAAAAATGGGATATCAAGATCCGGCTGGGGTTAGAGTAACCCAAATTGGTAAATGGATTACTTTCATTTGTTGGCATTTTCGAAGGGTATTACAAATATGCCAATAGATCTTCTTGTGAGACACCCAGATGGTGTACCCTAGAATATTACGATATATGTGAATACTAGCATTCAGAAGATAGGCAGTGAAAGCCTGGATGTGATAAATATTACCTTAAGTATGGCTCTCATCCCCAGTAGAGCGAGGATGTTGAGCAACCCAAAGAGCCATTGGATGGAGCAAAGAGAAGCTAAAAGCGAAAATAATGTCATATTGAAGTTTTCACAAGAAAAAGGATATGCAGAAATATTAGCAGAGTAATGAGTAGGAAGATAAGGAAGCATTATGAGTAAGATGTGATACATGGATGACAACGTTATATCAAAAGATGACAATATTACAAATTCTATAGTCAAGTGATGGAAGAAACGAGAAGTGACTGGCCTTAGGACAACAAAAGAGTATAGGTCATACAATCATGTCCTCATTTCAAGAAATAAATTCGCAACTTTATTGTGATTACCAAGAGGAAAAGTTAGACCCCAAAGTAATAGAACCAGTATGGATTGGTGAACAAGATAAACTAAACATAAATTAAGGACTGAGTGACTGGTGATAGTCGTCATCATAAGAACTTCATATCGCATTCCGGCAATAATAGGATGGACAACAGAAGAAGGTTCATGAGAAATTTAGAGAATGGCCATTCAGGAAGACGCTTCCCTAAAGCAAGAAATGTTAGCAAAGTTAAGCTTAAGGGACTGTATATACCAGTTACATTAAGTGTCACCCTCGCGAGTAAGGGGATTTGTCATTCTTGAACAGAAGGATTGCTGCAAGACGAGTAAGGATCGTTGATGTTGATAAACAACTCTAAGGATGAAGAGGTAAAACATCTATAGGTAGATCCTCGTGGCTTCAGCTTTTAGTACACCCTAAAGAGGGGAATATGGAGTAATGTGGCATTAAGTCAAAATTAAGTGGTTCTAGTGACTATGGAGTGGTAAAGGAGAATGCGATAAATGAAAGAGGAATGAGATGATACTTATCCAAATCTTACAGATACGCTACGGTTCAAGAATATTGTGTAAGCACCACATCAAGGAGAGGAAGTAAAGGTTCCTGCCTGAGCTGTTATTAATAAATAAGGAGCCAGTGCGAGACGTAAGTTAATACAAAGGAAATAACCCAAGAAAGATTACGATGAATATTGACATGAGAATGGGCCAAGGAGTAGTTAGTAATTGGTCAGGAAAATCCCAGGTATGGATAAACATGAGGTTACAGATGAGTCATCAGATCGTGTAAGATAAACATAGTAGAACCCAACATGGAGAATTCAGCCTCGGATAATATCATTATAATACTTGAGAAATATTCAAATAGGAGTTGGGGTAGTTAAAGGTACCATATGAGTGTTACGGAAGTAAAAGACAGTTCCACTGGGAAGACAATCAAAACTTCAGTTCAAAAGTAGCCATACGAGCAGATGAGTATGGAGGAAAGTAACTATGGATAATTACAAGTGAGCACGAACATCAAAAATTCTATTGGGAATACAGTATAACAAGTTCGAATCTTTACAAGAGTCAGAGGGTCTTCCCTAAGTACTACAACGAAAGACTAGCTGAGGAAATAAGGAAGAAGGCTTCAACCTCAGTACAATGACCTAAAGAGGAAATGGTCGTGTGACAACACTCTCAAAACAAAATTGTATGCACTCCCTAAGAAAGTGGCACCTACAGTGGCTAATGAACAGGGAGTAAAATCAGAAGTGATATTCAGGATCATATGAGTTGTATGGAATTTCAATATATATGGTGACTAAGATAAGCTAAGTATGGATGCAACAAGGGGACAGAAAGATCAGGAAAAGTAATAGCTTATGTTTAAAGAAAGCTAAGATGGAAAAAAGGGGAATTACTCAATTAATGATCTAGAGTTGGTTGCATTAAGAGCTCACTTAAGGGTTTGGAGTTTTATATATGCAGCATATACAGCCGTAGAAGGTTCTGGTATACGTTAAAAGAAAGAAAATTGATCCCATGTCATAAATGAAAGATTAAATTGTTAAAGGATTGTATCATGCATATTCCTCAGTGCCCATGAAAGACTAAGCAGAATAAATAATACCATGAACCACAAATCGGAAGATAGCTTAAGCCGACGTAAAGGCCGATCAGAAGAAGGAGGAAACTAAAGAGTTGCATCACACAAGTAAATCAGGAGTTTGATTATTAAACCCCGAAAAATAGAAACATCACGATCGAGAACATTGCAGGATCTCCTTAAAATCAGAGGTACGAAAGAGACAGAAAATATGATGTGTGGCTTTAAGGAAAGTAAGGTAAAGGTGAACAAGGTACGAGACACTCAAAAGCAGAAGGTTAAGGATATTCCATACTCCGGGTTAAAGGGCCAGAAGCACGAGGATTCAATATCCAAGAATGATAACGACATTGTCAATGGCATATCTTCTAGTCAATGATTTTTAGGTATAAAGAGGTCTAGTTAAGAAAGCAAAGAGAGTTAGAGACGACGTGATGTCGCGCTTGATGTTCTAAAATAATATAAGAAAAGGCAAGAAAGTTGAAGAAAAGTTGTGAGTATTATAAATGGATATTTATAGGTCGCAAGCTTAAGTATGGTAGAGCGACAAAGTTTTAAGAAAATATGAGTAAGAATGAGGAAAGGCAAGTGAAAAGGTGACAAGAATGGATAAGTCTTCAGGATTAAGCCCATGAAAATAAGAGAGATAATGGTTTCTCTATATTATAGTAAGCTCTGTATAGCCTGAATGGACTCAAAAGAGTTACTCTTCATAAGTAGCATTTAGAAAAGATGGAATGCTGCCCTAATAGTAGAATAAGGGTGTAATTATGATAGATAAAGAATGACGTTTAGGCCTTCGATTGAGTAATGATTTGAAGAGGATTTCATGGATTATAGGAGATTAAAATACCCACATAAGTGAATCACGTTGGGATGCTATAAAATACGGTCATTGAAGTATAGTATCAACCCTAAGTGGATCAGGAAAATCACTTCAAATATTCCTCGATGTAACGTAAGCCCTAGTGGCAAGGTATGGCGTAAGAAGTTTCAAGTTATCAGTGGTATATTGTAGATTAATATTGAGGTGAATAAATAAGGGATGGACAAAAGTCATAAAGTATGAGATGATATTAAGCCGCCATTCATAAGATGAACGGTAATGAAGGAGCATTGAAGTACTGAGATTTATACCTAAATGATAGGCAACAAAAGTAACTAGAAGCTTGGTAAGCATACCTCAATAGAGGTAGATTGAATTAAAAATTATGGTATAGTATAACCCATGTAAATGCAGTAAAGTCATATGAATGGATAATCAGATCTATGAAATATGATATGGCCATATTCGCAAATTCTACAAAGTATCGAGCAAAGGACTTCAGTATACCTATAGAGGCCCAGAGAGGCATCCTATTAAGTCTTGTAGATACAAAGTAAGGCGTAGAGATTGACTAAAAGATAAAAGGAAAAAAGGAAAGATGAATCGCATAAGTGCACTTACAAAGCCAGGGTCATACAGGCTGCATGACAGGAGGTAACAACAGTTGCAAGATTAGGAAGATTTCAACCACAGGTAATGATACGAGCAAAAAGACTAAAAGAGGGAATACCCTAGACTTTGGATTTATTCACAGAGCAACTGCTTAAATGGCAAGAATACTATTAAGGTATTCATAAGAGCTATAAGTTACGAAAATAATAAGAGCATAGTCAACATTCGAGGACGAATGTTCTAAAGGGGGGAATGATGTTACGCCCCGCAATATTACGTCAATATTACATCCTGCAGTATTATATAATGACGATGTTATGCTCTGCTGTAATATGTTACGATGGTGTTACCCTCTACAGTAATATATTACGATTGATGTTATGTCCTACAGTATTAAGTTACGACAGTGTTATACCCGATAGTATTACATTACGGTGATATTACCCATCATAGTAATAAGTTACGACAGTGTTGCACCCTGTAGTATTACATTACGGTGATGTTACGCTTCGCCGTAATAAGTAACGGCGATGTTGCATCCTGCAGTATTTTACGTAGAATTTGTCGTAAGGTAATTGATATCAGTCCAAGGAAAGATTATTTGGGCATTATAAGGATTATGCTATTTCACAAGTGATTAATAAATTCATGAAGGTGAAAGGGGGAGCAAGTCTAAGAAAATAAATTTTGTCAAAGTTTGGCATTTTGGAATAAAATACGGCACGGGCTAAAATATTTGATATTTATGGACTAGTGCCATACAAGGTACTACATGGCTATGATAGTAAGGTGTACAAGATATGTTAAAAGAGAGTAGTATTTAATTAAGTTGAGATAATTTTTAAATTATGCGGGTAATTGATTAATTATCGGGTAACAGGACATTACCCAGTTAACTAATAAGTGAATAATTTTTTAGATAATTAAACATGATGTGGCAGCCACATAAAGCCCACTTGATGACTATTCACTTATATATACATGTGGCATGTGTAGAGGAGTTGGTGGCTTACAAGGATAATTATGTAAACCAAGAGAAAATTGCTTAAATTTGTCACAAAAGCTTGCGGATAAAACCTTGGCACTCAAATATTTGCAAAATCAGAAATGAAAGGGGCGTTAGCCATTAATTGGTTAACAAAGGCAATGTACTTGAAGTCCTTTTAATTACGATGGTCATGGGAACTTTTGGCCAACTACATGGTGTATTTGGGTGGAAATTACCTACCTGGGCAGTGTACCCTTGCAAGGATCACTCAAGTTATAAAGATGGTCCAACGTGATATGCTAATTCAAAAAAATCCCGATACAATCTTTCTCAAGAATATCATATGGATTTTCCCTACTTCAGGTATGTTAAGGCCATCTCTTGTTTCTTTTCGCATGATCCATACGATACGAACGAAACGTGCAAATGCACAAATTCCATATATGAATAGAAGTGCCTATGTTCTTGAATTTTCATATGTCTTATTATTCCATCGTATGTTCATGGGTCTTAGAAAATACGTAAAATAATTTTATGATATTAATCACAGGTATAATGGTCTTATGACGTACCGAGAGATTTTGTTATCGTATTTCATATGCATTTCATGCATTTATACATGTATATTGATCCATGACTCAGACGGCGGTATATACGCGTATATATATATATATATATATATATATGTATGTATGTATATGGGATATGGGAAAAGTTTACGACGTTATATACGCACCACCACCTGATCAGCTGGTATATGATGATGATGTTGCCCACAGTGGCTGAAATATGATTTAAACGGCATTATATACGCGTATATATGTATGTATTCAAATGGCGTTATATACACATACATATGTATGTATTCAAACGGCATTATATACATGTATATATGTATGTATATATATGTATACGGGATATGGGAAAGGTTATGGCGTTATATACGCACCACCACCTGATCAGCTGGTATATGATGATGATTTTGCCCACAGTGGCCGATATGATATGATGGGATGCCCTCAGAGGCTGATGATGTTATGAAACATGTACCTATGCACAACATGTCATTCATACGCATATGCATGACGTTAAAAGTAATTTATGATTTACAAAGTTGTTCAGATTTATAGGTTGAGTCATGTACTCTATATGTTTTACATGTCTCTTATGTATTTATTTATGTGCCTTATATACTCGGTACATTATTCGTACTGGCGTCTCTTTTGCCTGGGGACGCTGCGTTTCATGCCCGCAGGTCCCGATAGACAGGTCGAGAGTCCTCCAAGTAGGCTATCAGCTCAGCGGAAGATGTTGGTGCGCTCCATTTGCTTCGGAGTTGCTTGTTTGGTTAGTATGATTTAGACGTGTATTATTTGGTATGGCGGGACTCTACCCCGACCTTTATGACATTTATGTACTCTTAGAGGCTTGTAGACATATGTCATGTATGTGAAAGATTGTACGGCCTTATCGGCCTATGTTTTGAGTTTATAAATGCTTTTGTTGGCCTATTAGGCCCTTATGTCACATATAAATGATGATGTAATAAGAAAGATTCGTTTCGTTGGTATTCGGTTGAGTAAGGTACCGGGTGCCCATCGCGGCCCATCGGTTTGGGTCGTGACAGATACAAACGAAACAAGCAAATGCACGACTTCCATACGTAACTCTATTCATAGAAATATTAGAGGTTCCTATGTTCTTGATTCCCTATATGTCTTATTATTCTATCGTTTGTTCAAGGGTCTCAAGAATACGTATGTTGGTAAATTTTATTTCATGATATTAATCAAAGGCATAATGGTCTTATGATGTACCGAGAAATTTTATTAACGTATTTCATATGCATTTCATGCATTTATACATGCACATTGACTCATGATCAGATGGTGTTATATACGCATATATATATATGTGTATATGGGATATGGGAAAGGTTATGGCGTTATATACACACCACCACTTGATCAGCTTGTATACGTTAATGATTTGCCCACAGTGGCTGAGATTATATGATGGGATGCCCTCAGAGGCTTGATGATGTTATGTACTTACATACCTATGCATTACATGACATACATATGCATATGCATGACATTATAAATATTTCATGATTTACAGAGCTATCAAGACTTACAAGTTGAGTCCTTACTCCATGTTTCTTCCATGTCCTTTATATATGGATTTACATGCCTTACATACTCAGTACATTATTCGTATTGACGTCCTTTTGTTGGGGATGCTGCATTCATGCATGCAGGTATAGATAATCAGTTTGACAAGCCCTTATAGTAGACGAGATTAGCATTCAACAAAGGATCGGTAAGACTCCACCTCATTCGGAGAGCAGTCGAGTCTATGATTCATCGTGTCAGAGTTTTGCTACAGACTTATGGGTAGGTTGGTACCCTGTCCCATTTTATGTCAAATAATCTTAGAGGCTTTTTAGATAAAGGTTCATTTTGTACAGTATGTCAGAGGTCTTGACGGCCCATATGTATTCATATTTTAAGAAAAATGATTCAGTGATACAGTGTTTTCCCACTTACACTTGTACATTATGAGTTGTGGCCCATGATAGCTTGAAAAAACAAAATAAGTTATAGCGTGGTTCACTCGGGCTAGTACGACACCAGGTGCCAGCCACGTCTCCCCAGGTTGGGGCGTGATAAAGTAGTATCAGAGCGGGTCGTGTACTAGGGAGTCTATAAATCCGTGCCTAGTAGAGTCTTACTTATGGGTGTATTGCGTGCCATATTTATAAATGAGAGGCTATAGGGCATTTAGGAAATATTAGCTTTCTTTTATTTCCAGATCATTCCATAAAGCTGAGCCGTAAGAAGTCAGTATGAAGTTTTCACCATGTTTTGTATGCACTAGAGGTGCAGGTATTACAGTAGAGCTTCAAGGCGTAATTTTCGCCTATGTGGAAGGAAGGTTATGAAAAGAACCGAAGATATGATGTGAGATTAAAAAGTAAGTAAGGTAAAAGTGAAGAAGATACGAGATACTCAAGTAAAAAAGGTTGTTAATAGTCAAGACTTCAGATATGAGTGTTTGGATCTATTGAAGAAAGACCTAAGATATAATTTTTTTTTAAAAAGCCAAAAAGATTGAAACCTGAATGAGAAAATGGAAATGTTCAACTTTTCCTCAAAAATGAAAAAGAATTAAATCTTTTAGAAGTCTAGGTACAAAAAAGTAGGGACTTACAAAAAATTGAAATAATGATCTATCTTATTCTGACATAATGATGAATGTCAAATTTTGTCATGGAATTGTTGAATTTAAAGAATCCTAGACAGGGAAGGGATATGCTGGAGAAAAGGAAAGAGAGAAGAAAGGAGGAAAGTATTTATTATTTCTATTGTATCTATTTGGAGAAAAATGAAATGCGCGACTGTTATTCGACATTAATCCCCAGATATGTAGCTATTTTGTTACAAATAAAAAGAATATGTAGCTATTTTGTTCATAATCCTGAAATCCTTATTGATATTACAAAAAGTCTAGTAAAATTAGGTTTTAGTTTAATTTACAGAGGAGACCCTAGTGAAAATTTTATAAATCTCTAAGAGTTAACATTCGAGGACGAATGTTCAAAAGGGGGGGAAGGATGTTACATCCCGTACTTTAATATTAGGATAAGTCGTAGTAAACCATATGAGCTTCAAAGGATTAAGACCAATGATGAGATTATAGAGGATTTGTCACTATATTATTATAAGACCCCATAAGTATACCAACCTTGATACTGTTAGATACATTTTGATATGGTATTTATATTGAGTGAAATATTTTTTTTTAAAGTTTTATAAGTATAATTTTGGATAATTACCTTTATTACTATTTTTGGATATGATGAATTATACACATAATTTAAGAAAGTTTATGAGATTTTCTTTATTGTAAAGATAAAAATTATTTTCTCACAAAAAAAGAAGGCTATCTTTTTTACCATTTTAAGAATTAAGCGTACGAGAATTTCTACTCTTTATATGAGATTAGGAAAATTAAAAGTTGAGAAAATATATGTATTTTTACATGGGTATTTTAATAAAAATAATAGTGAATGTATTTATTTTATGTGGTAACATATGACTATGATAGTAGGATGTATAAAGTGTATTAAAAATAAGTAGAATTTTAAGTAATTTGAAATAATTCTTAATTATGCAGGTAATTAGCTAATTACCGGGTAACGAGATATTACCTAATTACCTAATAAGTGAATAAGCTAATCTCCCCCCCCCCCCCAAAAAAAATGTGGCAGCAAGGTGGAAGGGCTCAAAGCCCAATTATATGACTCTTGAATCATTTTAAAAGGTGGCACATTTAAGACCTCTACCATGTATCTATCTACTATCTTTCTTAGGGACATTTGAAACACATCAGTATGATAACTTGCTTAAGACATCAAAAGGTAACAAAAAAATCAACATTTATGAAGATTCCTAACCAGCAAAAATCAACATTTATGAAGCTCTGCAATTACAGAGTACTCAAAACCAAAAGGAAAACATATGCGAACAGTAACCACAAAGATATGAATGAGTCTCCATCTCTTTTTATACGTATATGTAACAGAAAATCAAACTATATGAAATTTAATACCGCCCACCAGTAGCAACTGTATATACCGATGCAGCTTCATTAGGAACCTCCCCAATTATTCCAGCACTAAGCTCAGACTTGATGGAAAATCAACCGACAAACTAGAAGTAAAATAATACTGCTTATCCTAAATGTAAAGATGTTTTAGTGGCAGAACTATTCAAAACAGCATGGAGGATGCTAGGTCTGGACTATGTCAAGTACTCCAAAATAAAAATAACTTGGTTTTTGTGATTCAGGTATGTTAAGGCTATCTCTTCTTTCTTTTTGGCATGATCTATACGATACAAACGAAACGAGCAAATGCACAACTTCCATACGTAACTCTATTCATAGAAATATCAGAGGTTCCTATGTTCTTGATTCTCCATATGTCTTATTATTCTATCGTTTGTTCATGGGTCTCAAGAATACGTAAGTTGGTAAAGTTTATTTCATGATATTAATCAGAGGAATAATGGTCTTATGACATACCGAGAGATTTTATTAACGTATTTCATATGCATTTCATGCATTTGTACATGCACACTGATCCATGACCAGATGGCGTTATATATATATATATATATATATATATATATATATATATATGTGTGTGTGTGTGTGTGTGTGTATGTGTATGTGTGTGTATGGGATATGGGAAAAGTTATGGCATTATATATACACCACCACCTGATCAGCTGGTCTACGTTAATGATTTGCCCGCAGTGGCCGAGATGATATGATGGGATGCCCTAAGAGGCTTGATGATGTTATATACATACATACCTATGAATTACATGACATACATATGCATATGCATGACATTATAAATATTTTATGATTTACAGAGCTATCTAGATTTACAGGTTGAGTCTTTACTCCATGTTTTTTCCATGTCTTTTATATACTGATTTACATGCCTTACATACTCAGTACATTATTCGTACTGACGTCCTTTTGTTGGGAATGGTACATTCATTCCTGCAGGTATAGATAATGAGTTTGACGAGCCCTCACAGTAAACGAGATTGTCATTCAGCAAAGGATCGGTAAGACTCCACCTCATTCGGAGTGCATTCGAGTCTTTGAGTCATCGTGTGAGAGTTTTGCTACAAACTTATGGGTAGGTCGGTACCCTGTCCCATTTTATGTCAAATAATCTTAAAGTCTTTGTAGACAAAGGTTCATTTTGTACAGTATGTCAGAGGCCTTGACGGCCCATATGTATTCATATTTTAAGAAAAATGATTCAGTGATATATTGTTTTCCCACTTACACTTGTACATTATGAGTTGTGGCCATGTGACCCATGATAGTTAGAAAAACATATTAAGTTACAGAGTGGTTCGCTCGGGCTAGTACGTCACCGGATGCCAGCCACGCCTCTCCAGGTTGGGACGTGACAAAGAGGTATCAGAGCGGGTCGTGTCCTAGGGAGTCTACAAAGCCGTGCCTAGTAGAGTCTCACTTATGGGTGTGTTGCGCACCACATTTATAACTGAGAGGCTATAGGGCATTTAGGAAATGTTACCCTTCTTTTATTTTCAGATCGTTCCATAAAGCTGAGCCGTAAGAAGTTAGTATGAAGTTTTCACCAGGTTTTGTATGCACTAGAAGTGCATGTATTACAGTAGAGCTTTAAGGCGTAATTTTTGCCTATATGGAAGGAAGGTTATGAAAGAAAAAGAAGATATGATGTGAGATTGAAAAGTAAGTAAGGTAAAGGTGAAGTAGATACGAGATACTCAAGTACAAAGTTTGTGAATATTCGAGACTTCAGATATGAGTATTTGGATCTTTTGAGAAAAGACCTAAGATATCTTATAAAGAAAACCCCAAAAAGATTGAAACCTGAAAGAGAAAATGGAGATGTTCAACTTTTCATCAAAAATGAAAAAGTATTAAATCTTTTAGAAGTCTAGGTACAAAAAAGTAGGGACTTACAAAAATTGAAATAATGATCTATCTTATTCCGACATAATGATGAATGTCAAACTTTGTCATGGAATTGTTGAATTTAAAGAATCCTAGACAGGGAAGGGATATGCTGGAGAAAAGAAAAGAGAGAAAAGGGAGGAAAGTATTTATTATTTCTATTGTATTTAGTTGGAGAAAAATGAAATGTGCGACTATTATTCGACACTAATCCCCAGATATGTAGCTATTTTGTTACCGATAAAAAGAATATGTAGCTATTTTGCTCATAATCCTGAAATCCTTATTAATAATACAAAAAGTCTAGTAAGATTAGGTTTTAGTTTAATTTACAGAGGAGACCCTAGTGAAAATTTTGTAAATCTAGAAAAGTTAACATTTGAGGACGAATGTTCAAAAGGGGGAAAGGATGTTACATCCCGTACTTTAATATTAGGATAAGTCGTAGTAATCTACTTGAGCTTCAAAGGATTAAGACCATTCATGAGATTATAGAGGATTTGTCACTATGTTATTATAATACCCCGTACGTATAAAAACCTTGATACCGTTAGATACATTTTGATATGGTATTTATATTGAGTGGAATATTTTTTTAAAAAGTTTTATAAGTATAATTTTGGATAGTTACCATTATTACTATTTTCGGATATGATGAATTATACACATAATATAAGAAAGTTTATGAGATTTTCTTTATTGTAAAGATAGAAATTATTTTCTCACAAGAAAAGAAGGCTATCTTTTTTACCATTTTAAGAATTAAGCGTACGAGAATTTCTACTCTTTATATGAGATTAGGAAAATTATAAGTTGAGAAAATATATGTATTTTTACATGGATATTTCAATAAAGATAATAGTGAATGTATTTATTTTATGTGGTACCATATGACCATGTAGTAGGATGTATAAATTGTATTAAAAATAAGTAGAATTTAAAGTAATTTGAAATAATTCTTAATTATGCGGGTAATTAGCTAATTACCGGGTAACTGGATATTACCTAATTACCTAATAAGAGGATAAGTTAATCCTCCCCCCCCCCCAAAAAAAAAACGTGGCAGCAAGGTGGAAGGGCTCAAAGCCCAATTATGTGACTCTTGAATCATTTTAACCTAAGGATCAAGAATATATGATTTCTACTCCATTCTATAACAAATTTCATGGTTGAATCTTGTTTTTAACAAAACCCTAGGTTTTACTCTATTCCCATGATTTTCACTAATTTTTATATGCGTTAATCTACCCAAAACTTAAGTATTAAACTAAGAATAGGTGGGATAACTTACCTCAAGCTGCTAGGTGGAAGTCTTATCTCAAAAGCTCCCAAAATCGCCCAAGAAATGAGTGAAAATGAGCAAAAATAGCCTAGAGCCCGAATAAATAAAGGCCACTGCCTTCTGCGATTTCCGTATGTGCGGTCCTGGGCCGCACCTGCGACCATCGCTTCTGCGGAAGGAAGACCGCTTCTGCGGACAGGCCCACCACTTTTGCGGTTCTGCTTCTGCGGATTTAGGGTCTCATCGTGGTCTTGGGCTGCCTAGCCTTAGGCCGCTTCTGCGATAGGTGGACCGCTTCTGTGGTATCGCACTTGCGGTTTACCAACCGCAGGTGCGGTTATGACAACAACCAGCAGCTTCAGCCTTTTCTAAAAATTCCATCTCGATCCGTTAACCACCCGAAATCCACCCGAGGCCCCCGGGACCCCCAACCAGTCATGCCAACTAGTCCCAAAACACATTACAGACTTGCTCAAGGTCTCAAATCATATCAAACAACGCTAAAACTACGAATCGACCTCCAATCCAAGCTTTATGAACTTTAGAATTTCAAACTTCTACTTTCGATGTTTAAACCTATCAAATCACGTCCGATTGACCTCAAATTTTGCACGCAAGTCATATTTGCCATTACGGACCTACTCTAACTTCCGGAATCGGAATCCGACCCCGATATCAAAAAGTCAAATATCGGTCAAACTTTTCAAAAACCTTAAAATTCTATCTTTAGCCAAATGACTCCAGAATGACCCACGGACCTCCGAATTCACTTTCGATCACGCTCCCAACACCAGAATCAGATACTGAGCTATTCCCAGTCTCAGAATCCTAAACAAACATCGATAACACTGAAATGCACTTCAACCCAAACTTATGAAATTCCTTCAAAAATTCTAACTTCTACAATAGGTGCCAAAATGCTCCTTGGTCTTCCAAAACCCGACCCGGACATACGCCCAAGTCCGAAATCATCATACGAACCTGCTGGAACCTTCGAATGTTGATTCTGAGGTCGTTTACTCAAAAATCCAATCTTAGCTAATTCTTTCAACTTATAGCTTCCGAAATGAGAATTCTCTTTCCAAATCAACTCCGAACTTCCCGAAATTCAATTCCGACCATGCGCACAAGTCATAATACCTGAAGTGAAGCTGTTTATGGCGTCAAACTGTTGAACAACGCGCTAGAACTCAAAATGACCGGTCAGATTGTTATAGTAACGTCCTCGGAATCCAGATTTGAAGGTTCCAACAGGTTCGTATGATGATTTCGGACTTGGGCGTATGTTCGGATCGGGTTTTGGATGACCCGGGAGCATTTTGGTGCCTAATAGTGAAAGTTAATTCCTTAAGGATTTTAAAGTTCTTAAATATTTGGTTTGGAGAGGGTTTTTGTGTTATAGAGGTTCGAACGAAGTTTTGATATTGGAAATAGTTCTGTATTGCCATTTAAGACTTGCACATAAAATTTGGTATCAATCCGAATAGTATAAGTGTGTTTTGTCTTGTAGGTAAATTGAAGAACCTGAAGTTCATAAGTTTGATTCAATTGGTTTTAGGAGTGATTCTTAGATTTAGCATTGTTTCAGGCATTCCGAGGGTACGAGCGAGTCCGTTTTATGATTTCAAACTTGTTGGTAAGTTTGGGCAGGGCCCAGAGGCCCCGAGCGTCAATCGGACGAGGCTCGAGTGAAGTTGGAAATTTTGGAAGGAACTGAAGCTCCAGGTATCTGTCATAACCGCACCTGCTGTTGGTCAGTCGCAGGTGCGAAACCATAGAAGCGGTTGAGCCCTCGCAGGTGCGTCCAAGGGGGAGGAGCCCAGGAACCGCAGATGCAGCTCCCTTTCTGCAGAAGCAGACCCGCAGGAGCAGCCCCCAGACCGCAAAAGCGGTCCCAACCAGCCAAGCTCCACAGTTGTGGACGTTCCCTCGCAGAAGCGAGACCGCAAATGCGGTCTCCTAACTGCAGGTGTGGAAATTGCTGAAGGCAGTGCCTTCATTTAATACGGGAATGTGTCATTTTTGACACATTTCCTTCATTGTTTGGGCAATTTGGGAGCTTCCAAAGAGGGAATTTCAAACTAGCATTGTGAGATAAGTTATTTCTACTTAATGTGAGTTTAATACTTGGGTTTTGGGTAGATTAACACATAAAAATTAGTGAAAATCATGGGATTAGAGTAAAACCTAGAGTTTTGATAAAAATAAGATTTAACCGCGAAATTTGTTATGGAATGAAGTAGAAATCATATATTCTTGATCCTTAGGTTATGGGTAACAACTTCCCTAAAAAATTTCCGGAATCCGAGCACGTGGGCCCGGGGATGGATTTTAGGAAACTTGTGTTTAGGGTTGGGGAATTACTTTAATAGTTAGAATACAAACTCGTGAGATTGTATTGATTAGTTTCTACCTCGTTTAATTAGTTTTGGATCGTTCGGCTACAAATTGAGGGTTTGAGCACGTTCTTGATATTGGAAGTAAGCTTTGAAGCGAGGTGAGTCTCCTTTCTAACCTCATCAGAGGGAAATAAACCCCTAACTGAATCTAATAAATATATGTGATTGTTTGTGGGGCCTACGTAGTACATGGTGATGAGAGTCCATGCGTAGCTACTATTATGATAATTGTCCGGGTAGTTTAGGACCCGTATTATGCTATACTTGCAAATGCTTATATTCTTTCATGCTAATGAGATCACTTAGGACATGTTAGGGATTGAAAATAAACATAAACGAACGTATACACTTACTTGAGAACTTGTGTGAACTTATCTGAATATGGTTGTGCCTTTATGTGACTTTTTGATAATTATTGATAATTGTGGATCGGGTCGATCGCCTCGGTATAAATAGATGCATCTATGGTTCGCGCCATTCGACCCTCTGGCAGTGCATAGTTTCTTTTATGTTGGACCGGTCCGTACAACCTCGGCATAATGTGCGCATGATATTTATGTGAAATCTTATCCATGACTTACTCTATTAAATGCCTAGAAGTGCAACTATTATAAGACATGACTGAAACTGATATACTGTTCTCTTTAAATTCTGAGCTTGCCATTATTACCATGTTATCCATGCTTAGTGTAATCTTTAATTATTATTGGTATTGACCTTAGTAAGTGTCAAGTCAACCCCTCGTCACCACTTCTTCGAGGTTAGACTGGATACTTGCTGGGTACATGTTATTTATGTACTCATACTACGCTTCCGTACAGGATCTGAGGCAGGAACATCTAGCTACCCATCTAGTGTGCATCCTTGATAGTAGGCCGAAATTCCACGGTGAGTTGTTCCTTTCCTATGCCGTCCAGCAGCATGATGGAGTCTCTCTTTTGTTTTTGACTGTCTATTCTATTTCAGACAGTAGGATAGATTTATTCTTTTGTATATTCTACTAGATGCCCATATACTTGTGACACCAGGTATTGGCACACACATTGGTAGACTATTCTTTTGGGTTGTATATCTATTACTTTAAGTTGCTAATTATCACTTGTTTTAAATTCAAGTTAACAAAATGCTGGAGTTGTCTTGGTAAAGTAAAATGAGAACACACTAATATCTTCAGGTTGGCTTGCGTGACAACGGTATTGGGCGCCATCATGACCTATAATGAAATTGGGTCATAACAATTAGGGACCTCCCCAATTATTCCAGTAATAAGCTCAAACTTGATGGAAAATCAACCGACAAACTAGAAGTAAAATAATACTGCTTATCCTAAAAGCAAAGATGTTTTAGTGGTAGAACTATTCAAAATGGCATGGAGGATGCTAGGTCTGGGCTATGTCAAGTACTCCAAAATAAGAATAACTTGGTTTTTGTGATTCAGGTATGTTAAGGCTATCCCTTCTTTCTTTTTGGCATGATCTGTATGATACAAAGGAAACGAGCAAATGCACAACTTCCATACGTGACTCTATTCATAGAAATACCAGAGGATCCTATGTTCTTGATTCCCCATATGTCTTATTATTCTATCGTTTGTTCATGGGTCTCAAGAATACGTAAGTTGGTAAAGTTTATTTCATGATATTAATTAGAGGCATAATGGTCGTATGACGTACCGAGAGATTTTATTAACGTATTTCATATGCATTTCATGCATTTATACATGCACATTGACCCATGACCAGATGGCAATATATACGTGTATATATATGTATATATATTAAGGCTGTGCATGGATCGGATCGGATCGGATTTAGCACATTTCGGATTGA
Organism: Nicotiana sylvestris; assembly: GCF_000393655.2. NCBI lineage: Eukaryota > Viridiplantae > Streptophyta > Magnoliopsida > Solanales > Solanaceae > Nicotiana > Nicotiana sylvestris. The sequence continues at coordinate 150,491,893 of NC_091064.1, read as the reverse complement.
AATTTCGGATTTCGGATTCCACAAAATGCAATCCAAATCCGATCCGATTTATATCGGATTGGATCGGATTGCATAATTTTGGATCGATTTGGTGATCGGATTTTCGGATCGGATTCAACAGTTCATAATAGAACAAAATTAACATAAAAACAGTTCAATTCAACATAGTAATAATTCTTGTGAACATCAGTCCTAATTGACAATTTGACATACACATAGTTAATAATTATAATTCAACAAGAAAAGGAAAGCTGCAAATCCTAATTCTATCATAGAATCCATTACATAGCACTCGATCAGTATGAATGCACAGCCCTACTACACTTTCAACAAAATTAACATAAAAATAGTTCAATTCAACATAGTAATAATTCTTGTGAACATCAGTCCTAATTGACATACACATAGTTAATAATTATAATTCAACAAGAAAAGGAAAGCTGCAAATCCTAATTCTATCATAGAATCCATTACATAGCACTCGATCAGTATGCAGCACTGCAACACTGCACTTTCAAGTTCTGGGCAGAACATTTGTCAAACTTCAAAGTTCAAACACACTACACTTGTACCACAGAACAAAGTATGCAAGCATGTTGCAATATCCATTTCAACAGAACAAGGCTGAAATACTTGGCATGGTATATCACTCTTGCTCTAGTATTTCAAATACTTGGTGTGGTATATCAGCACAACATAATTTGGATAAAAGCAAGGCTGGAAAATGTATCAGCACCCAAAGCTGGGATAAAAGCAGTATCAACATCCAAGGCTGGGATAAAAGCAGTATCAACACCCAAATGTATCAATTCATTTGGATAAAAGCAGAATTACTAAAGTTTGGGAAATGAAATCCTACCTTCTACATGTCGACGATGCAAGGCTCTTTTCCGGTATTAATAAAGTCTGTAGAACAAGATAGTAATAGAATAAATTAGTTTAAAAATAATCTAAAGAAACATAACATAAGTATACATTAAACACAAGTAAAGTAATTGAAGAAATAAATAGTCCTACCCGCTTCAAGTTGTTCAAGATTATCTAAATCTTCTTCAATTTTAACCGGAGTTGTTGATTCGTTCCGAAGCCAATCTTGGACACACACAAGAGCTTGAACCAATTTAGGAGTCAATGAACTCCTAATTGGATCAAGTATGTGTCCACCGGTACTAAAGGTTGATTCTGAGGCAACACTAGAAATAGGAATGGCTAGCACATCACATGCCATCTCAGCAAGTGCGGGAAATCTGGGTGAATTCAACTTCCACCACCCCAGAATTTTAAATTTTTCAAAGTCTTCCTCAACATCTTCACCCAAATATTTATCTAACTCTGTTTTAGAATCAATTCCTTCACCCTTCTTATGCTTCTTTAAATCTAACATGAATTTTGAAAGCGATGATGAAGAAGTAGATGAAGTTGGAGAAGATGGACATGAACCAGGGGAAGATGGACATGAACCGGAAGATGGAGAAGATGGAAATGAACCAGAACCACCATTCTTCTTTCCATACACATTGAACAAAGATTCCATGTATGTCTTCACCTCAATTTGTATTTTCACACCTATTGTTTCTCCAAACATGGCATCAAGAGCAAACGAAAGAGATTGAAACTTGTGGCGTGGATCGAACACACATGAAATAAAAATCATTTTGTTCATCTTTTGTGGATCCCCCCAATACTTATCAAACTTCTCTTTCATATTATTTGCCATTTCTTTCAAGGTAATATCTTCACTTTGCATCAACTCTTTCAAAGAAGAACCAACAACACATATCTCAAGAAAGTGCACATTATACGTAATATAAAGTGTACATGATACCTTCAAGGTGAGTTCATAAAATATTTCAAGAAACTTCATAATACGTCTTACATTATCCCAATCAGTACTTAAAAGTGGACCTGCAGGCTGTCCATCCTCACAAATACAGTTAGAAATACATGACATCAAACCATAATCAATATCACAATATTTTGTAAAGACTTCCTCATAAACTGTAGCAACCTTCAACATCAAATATGTGGAGTTCCACCTAGTAGGAACATCCAAGCACAATGATTTTTTAGAAGTTATCCTATCTAGATCACAATATTCTTTAAACTTCTTCCATCTTGCTGGAGATTGTCTAATGTACCTAACAGCTTGTCTTATTCGTTCCACAGACACACTCCCTTCTCTCAACCCATCTTAAACTACTAAATTGATGATGTGAGCCATACATCTAACATGAACATGCTTACCTTCCATCAAGTTAGTGTTCCATCTAGTAAATTGTTTGGATAATTCTTTAACCATGACATCGTTAGAACTTGCATTATCAACTGTCACAGTAAATACTTTATCTACTCCCCATTCAAGTAAACACTTAGCAACACCACTAGCTAAATCTTGACCTTTGTGACTAGTAATTGGACAAAAATTTAATATCTTTTTATGCAAATTCCAATTCTTGTCAATGTAATGTGCTGTAACACACATATAGTTAATTCTTTGAATTGATGTCCATGTATCAGTCGTAATACAAATTCTCTGTTTTGATTCTTTAAAAATTGACTTCAAAGCAAGTTTTTCATCATGGTAAATCTCAAAACAATCTCTAGTCATAGTAGTACGAGATGGAATATGAAATAAAGGTTGAAGAGCTCTCACGAAGTCTCTAAATCCATCCTTTTCAACAGAAATGAAGGGTTGTTCATCTATAATTATCATAAGAGCTAAAGCCCTCTTACATGCTTCTTGATCAAATTTCCAAGGGATAAGTGAGACATTACCTGTTTTACCTTTCGGTTGAAAAGCTAATTTTGTCTGGCTTGTCTCCAGCTTGTGGGGATTGTTCGGACACTTGAGAAGATGTGATAGCAAATTGCTTGTACCACTGTTTTTGGTGTTAGCTACATATTCTTCTGGACAGTAGTTGCATTTCGCTTTTTTAACACCCTCGTCATCAGTGAACTTACTGAAGTGTCGCCAAGCCACTGATCTTTCTTTCATGATTTTTCTTTTCTTCGAACAAGAATCAGATTCGACGTTGCTTGTGGAATCATTTGAAGCACCACTTTCACCACATTTTACAAGGGCTTGAACTTTATTCACCATCTCTACCTCATCTTCCATCTACGAAACAAAACAAAAAATTAAAATTAAAATCGGATTCAAAATAGTAGTATAGTATGGTCTATTTCTGTATAAAAAAGTCAAGAGTGAAACCCCCAATTTATTTCATCAATTTTATCCAAGAAATAAAAGAGAACAAACACTTTAAGCTCTAAGAAAGGGGGAGAAAGAGAGAGAGAATGAGAGAGAATGAGTGATTCTTAGTGTCTTACCAGTTACCAGTGCGGTCGTCGGAAGGCCCGGAACACAGAGAAGAGATAGAGGAAGCGACGAGCAGGAGGGAGCAGCTTGAGGCGTGAGCCGTGAAGACTGAAGTGAGCACTGAGCAACAGTCTCTGGGTGTGACTTGTGAGGACTGAGGAGTGAGGCCGTGAGTGAAGGCGTGAACTGTGAAGGTGAAGTGAGGCGTGAGCAGCAGAATGAAATAAGACCTAACCTAACCCTAAAAAATAAAATTGGTATTTATTATTCCCTTAATAAATTCGGATTTCAGATCGGATCGCTTTCAAACTATACAAATCCGAATCCAATCCGAAAATCCGAATTTTTAATAATTCAAATCCGAATCCGATCCAAATATCCGAAATCCGAAATCTGAATTTGAGCGGATCGGATCGGATTTCGGATATCCGATCCAAATACACAGCCCTAATATATATATATATATATATGATATGGGAAAGGTTATGGCATTATATACATACCACCACCTGATCAGCTGGTATATGTTGATGATTTGCCCACACTGACCGAGATGATATGATAGGATGCCCTTAGAGGCTTGATGATGTTATGTACGTACATACCTATACATTACATGACATACATATGCATGACATTATAAATATTTCATGATTTACAAAGCTATCCAAACTTACAGGTTGAGTCCTTACTCCATGTTTCTTCCATGTCCTTTATATACTGATTTATATGCTTTACATATTCAGTACATTATTTGTACTGACGTCCTTTTGTTGGGGACGCTGCATTCATGCCTGCAGGTATAGATAATTAGTTTGGCGAGCCCTCAAAGTAGACGAGATTGGCATTCAGCAAAGGATCGGTAAGACTCCACCTCATTTGGAGTGCAGTCGAGTCTATGAGTCATCGTGTTAGAGTTTTGCTATAGACTTATGGGTAGATCATGTGACTACCCAAACCGATGGGATGCGACGGGCACCCGGTACCTTGCTCAACCGAGTACCAACATAACGTATCTTTTCATGTCATACTATCATAGATAACTGAGCCGGAAGGCTGCCATGAGATAAGTAGAACCCAACATGTGATACCAACTTATACATAAGCCATATGGGCCTATAAGACCAAAATAACCACTCGTATACTAAACATAGGCCGACAAGGCCATACAATCTTTTACGTACATGGCATCTGTCCACAAGCCTCTAAGAATACATAATTTTTATAAAGGTCGGGACAGAGTTCTGCCATACCAAACAATACACGTCTAAATCCTACTAACCAAACAAACAACTCCGAAGCAAATAGAGCACACCAACATCTTCCGCTGAGCCGATAGCCTACATGGAGGGCTCTCGATCGGTCTATCGGGACCTGCGTGCATGAAACGCAACGTCCCTAGGCAAACGGACGTCCGTATGAATAATGTACCGAGTATGTAAGGCACACAAATAAGTACATAATAGACATGGAAGAAACATGGAGTACATGACTCAACCTGTAAATCTAGATAACTTTGTAAATTATGAAATACTTATAGTTTCATGCATATGTGTATGAACATCATGTCGTGCATAGGTACATGTTTCATAACATCATCAGGCCTCTGAGGACATCCCACTATATCATCTCGACCACTATGGGCAAAATCATCAACGAATACCAGCTGATCAGGTGGTGGTGCGTATATAACGCCGTAACCTTTTTCCATATCCCACATACATATAATATACATATATACACATATATAACGCCATCTGGTCATGGGTTTGTGACGACCCAGCCGGTCGTCATAAGAATTTACGCCTCGATCCCCTGTTAACTACTTACCCCGAGTTTATTTTTACTATTTTAATTTGCCGGGATGTTCGGTTTTGAGTTTCGAAGAGTTTTGGGACACTTAGTCCCTAAATGAGAGCTTAAGTGTTGGAAAGTTGGTCGTAGTTAGAACAGTGTGAAGACAACCTCGGAATGGAAATCTAATAGTTCCGTTAGCTCCTTTGGATGATTTCGGGCTTAAGGGCATGTTCGAATTGTGCTTTAGAGGTCCGTAGCTAAATTAGGCTTGAAATGCCGAAAGTTGAATTTTTGAAGTTCCGGTCCGATAGTGAGATTTTGATCCAAGAGTCGGAATGGAATTCCGGAAGTTGGATTAGTTCCGTAGTGTTGAATGTGACATGTGTGCAAAATTTCAGGTCATTTGGACGTGGTTTGATAGACTTTTTGATCGAAAGCGTATTTTGAGAATTTTAGAGTTCTTAGGCTTGAATCCATGGTTAATTCGAGGTTTTGATGTTGTTTTAGGTGTTTTAAGGATTTGTACAAGTTTTGGTAGTGGGTTGTGACTTGTTGGTGCTTTTGGTTGAGGTCCCGGAGGCCTCGGGATGATTTTGGATGGTTGACGGAAAGATTTTGAAATTTAAGTTGCAGCTTCAGCTGCTGGTTCTGTCATAACCGCACCTGTGGTTTGGGTTCCACAGGTGCGGTGCCGCAGATACAAAATTGAGGGGGGTCAGCAGGCTCCGCAGATGCGGGAGATTTTCTGCAGAAGCAGAACCTCATCTGCGATTTGGAGACCGCTGATGCAGAAATTGGCCATTAAATGAAAAGTCATAGATGCGACCTTGGCTCCGCAGAAGCGGGAACGCGTATGCGGTCCCAGGGCCGCTACTGCGGAAATTGCTAGGCAGAACATATAAATTCTTGTCTTTGCGAAATTTAGCCATTTTTCATCTTTTCAAAAGAGGAAGAAGCTTGGGGAGCACTTTTCAAGAGGGATTTTTCAGAGGAGTTCATTGGGTAAGGTCTTTGGTCCCTAAACTCATTATTGGAGTGATTTTTATCAATTTAAGCATGAAAATTAAGGAAAATTAGTGGTAATTGGGGGGTTAGGGATTGTTTAATTATAGACCTTTGAGTGATAATCTGAGGGATGAATTGAGGTCCGATTTTGGTACTTTTGATATGACTGGACTCGTGAGAGTACGGGGTTTCTGGAAATATAAATTTTACCCGATTCCGAGACATGGGCCTGAGGGGCGTTTTGGTTATTTTATATAATTTCGCGTATTAGCTTAGAATATAATTGTAGAATCAGTTACTTGAAGTGTTATTTTCATTATGCAATTTAATTGAATAGATTTGGGCCATTTGGAGTCGATTACTCATGGCAAGAACGTGGTCTCAGGTTGATTTTTTAGCCGGTTCGAGGTAATTGGCTTGTCTAACCTTGTGTGGGGGACATTCCCCTTAGGATATGATATATTTGATAATTGAAATGCCTTGTACGTGAGGTGATGAGTGCGTACTTGAGCTAATTGTTGAAAATCCGGTTTTTCTTTAAGTATTTCAATTGAGTTCCTTTTTCCTATTTTATTCCACTTGCGAATTTAGCTTATTGTTAGTTAGAAAAGCATGTTTAGTTGACTTAATTGCAACAACAACAACAACAACCCAGTATAATCCCACAAGTGGGGTCTGGGGAGGGTAGTGTGTATGCAGACCTTACCCCTACCCCGAAGGGGTAGAGAGGCTGTTTCCAAAAGACCCTCGGCTCAAGATAATAAAAAGATCAAAGGAGAGAATATTAGATTCACCATGGAGATCATAGGGAAAAAGGAACATAAAATGCATAAGAAAAATGCAAAGCAAAAACGATGGCTATTAAATGGATCCTGCGTCGAAAGTAGAAAATAGTAAGACATGACACTGCCCCTAGCTATCTTAGACAAAACCCCACCGGAACTAGGCTCACAAAGGTACAAAGTAACGCAAGACTCAACAACCTCCTAGCCTACAACCGTAATACTCGACCTCCACAACTTCCTATCAATTGTCATGTCATCGGAAATCTGAAGCCTCGCCATATCCTACCTGATCACCTCTCCCCAATACTTCTTAGGCCGCCCTCTACCTCTTCTCGTGTCTTCCACGACCAGTCGCTCACACCTCCTTACTGGAGCATCTGGGCTTCTCCTATGTACATGCCTGAACCATCTGAGCCTCACTTCTCGCATCTTGTCATCAATAGGATCCACGTGTACCTTCTCCCGAATGTCATCATTCCTAATATTATCCATCCTAGTGTGCCCGCACATCCACCTCAACATCCTCATTTCTACTACTTTTATCTTTTGGATATGTGAGTTCTTAACAGGCCAACACTTAGCCCCATTAATCATGGCCGGTCTAACTATCGCTTTATAGAACTTACCTTTGAGTATCGTTGGCACATTCTTGTCACATAAGACTCCAGATGCCAACCTCCACTTCATCCATCCTACACCAATACGGGGTGTGACATCCTCGTCGATCTCCCTTTCTCCGTGGATAACCGAACCAAGGTACTTGAAGCTACCTCTACTTGGGATAACCTGGAACTCAAGTCTCACATCCACGCCCACTTCCCCCGGCCCAGCGCTGAACTTACACTCGAGGTATTCCGTCCTGCTTAGCTTGAAACCCTTAGACTCAAGAGTCTGTCTCCAAAGGTCCAATCTCTCGTTAACACTGGCTCGTGACTCATCAATCAGAACTATGTCATTGGTGAATAGCATGCACCATGGCACCTCCCCTTGTATATGGTTTGATATCGCATCAATACCGGGGCGAATAATAACGGACTGAGCACAAAGCCTTGGTGTAATCCCATTTCAATTGGAAAAGGCTCAGAGTCCCCTCCTACTATCCTAACCCGAGCCTTAGCCCTATCATACATGTCCTTAATTGCCATAACATAAGGAACCGATACCTTTTCCTCTAAGCATCTCCAGAGAACTTCTCTAGGAACCTTGTCATAAGCTTTCTCTAGGTCAATAAACACCATATGCAAATCTTTATTTCTCTCTCTCTGTACAGTTCCACCAACCTCCTAACAAGGTGTATAGCTTCTGTGGTGGAACGACCCGGCATAAACCTGAACTGGTTGTCGGATACAGACACTGTCATCCTCACTCTCGCTTTCAATCACTCTCTCCCATATTTTTATAGTATGACTCAATAATTTGATACCCCTATAATTGTTACAACTCTGGATATCACCTTTATTCTTATACAATGGAACCATTGTACTCCACTTCCACTCATCCGGCATCCTCTTCGCCTTAAAAATAACATTAAACAACCCAGTCAACCACTCCACACTTGCTCTCCCTACACACTTCCAAAATTCCACCGGAATCTTGTCTGGCCCGGTCGCTCTTCCCCTACTCATCTTACGCATAGCCCCCACGACCTCTTCGGCCTCGATACACCTACAGTGCCCGAAGTCACGGTGACTCTCGGAATGTTCCAATTCGCCTAGCACAATATCACGATCCCCTTTTTCATTCAGAAGTGAATTAGTTGACTTAATTGCCTAATTGCTTAAGCTGCCTCAATTGTATTTTGTGAAGCATGTTAGACTAGAATTAACTATTTACTTAGCACAAAATTTAGCAATTATTGAGTATTCTTGCATTTCTGCTGTGTTTTTTTAATTTGGGACTACGGGACGGCATCCCGGAAGATCCCATGTACGTATTTATGATCTGGACTGAGGTGCGGGATACCAAGAGATCCCTGGCACGTATATTGAGGATACCAAGAGATCCCCAACATATATTGAGGATACCAACGTATTTATGATCTGGACTGAGGTGCGGGATACCAAGAGATCCCTGGCAATTGAGGATACCAAGAGATCCCCAACATATATTGAGGATAACAAGAGATCCTCGGGATACCAAGAGATCCCCAACATATATTGAGGATACCAAGAGATCCTCAGGATACCAAGAGATCCCTTGTATACATAGAGGATACCAAGAGATCCCTGGTTATCATACTTGTTATGAGTGGTACTTCATTGTCATTTGTCTTCATCTCCGTTTCCGTTATTGTACTCTTATTATCCTGTATAAATTCTTACTGTAGATTCTCAATTGTACTGCTTATCTTACCCTGTCATATTTATATTTTATTTAACCTCAGTAGGGCCCTGATCTTCCTCGTCACTACCCAACCGAGGTTAGGCTTGGCACTTACTGAGTACCGTTGTGGTGTACTCATGCCCCTTCTGCGCATGTTTTTCATGTGCAGATCCAGGTACCGCTACTCAGGCCTACCATCCTTGAGGGAGGTGACTGCTCTAGAGACTTCGAGGTACATCTGCCGCGTTCGCAGACCGAGAAGTCCTTTTCTATTCCTGCTTTTTAGTACTTAGCCTTCTTTATTTACTGTTCTTGTTAGACATTCCGGAGTCATAGCTATGTAGTACTTATTAGCTTGTGATTCGTGGGTTTCCGGGTCTTGGATTTATGTTTTGGTATTGAGAGTTAAATATGGTATAAGCCGAGCGGCACATTTAAACACTGTTATTACTTTATTACTGTTTTAAATTGTTTTACTTATACAACTTTTGGTTTTCTTCCGCAATTTAGGCTTACCTAGTCGTAGAGACTAGGTGTCGTAACAATGGTTCACGGAGGGTGAAACAAGTCTTGACAAGTTGGTATTAGAGCTCTAGGTTCATAGAAGTCATGGATCACAAGCCAGTTTATTAGAGTCTCGATGATCGGTACAGAGACGTCTGTACTTATCTACGAGAGGCTATGTAACTGTTAGAAAAATTTCCACTTCATTTGATTTCCTTATCGTGCGATATTTTGACATCACAATTCTAAACTTCTATCTTCTATTCTCTCACAAATGGTGAGGACACGCGCTACCCGAGACGATCAGGCACCCGCGCCCCCTACTGCAGCCAGAGCACCTACACGAGCTATCGCTGAGGTACCACCAACAGTTCCAGCCGAAGTCCAGGCACCTGACACGCTTACTGCTACCGCTACTCTAGCCCTTTAGGAGACTTTGGCACAGTTCATGAGCATGTACACCACTATGGCTCAGGCAGGGTTGCTTCCCTTTCTACAGCCACATCTCAGGCCGAGGGAGGAGCATAGACTCCCACTGCCCGCACTCCTGAGCAACGAGTGCATGTTGAGCAGGTCCCTGAGATTATTCCTGTACCATCTACAGCGGCTTTCGAGAAGGAGCAGTTGAGGCTTGAGAGGTTCAAAAAGTGCAAGCTTTCTGTATTCAGCGGTCTAGCATCGGAGGATGCTCTGGGATTTCTAGATGAGAGTTACTGCATTATCCGTACCATGGGTATATTAGGATCGAGCAGGGTTTCCTTCACTACTTTCCAGCTTCGAGGAGCCGCCTATAAGTGGTGTCGTACTTATTAGTTAGACAGTCCGGATGAGGCTGCTTCACTAACTTGAACTCAGTTTTCAGATCTGTTCCTGAGATAGTATGTTCCTCAGAGCCTTAGGGACGCATGGTGCGCTGAGTTTGAGCATTTTCACTAGGGTGCTATGATTGTCTTAGAGTATGCTGTCTGTTACACTAGTTTGGCTAGACATGCACCAGCCTTGGTTTCTACTGTTCGCGAGAGAGTTCACCGGTTTATTGAGGGCCTTATTCCCAGCATCAGGTCTATCATGGCTCGTGAGTTGGAGATAGATATTTCTTATCAGTAGGTGGTGAGCATTGCTAGGAGGATTGGGGGTATGCATGCTAGGGAGAGAGAGGAGAGTGAGGCCAAGAGGTCTCGAAAGTCGGGCCATTATTTTGGTACTCGTACCCCAGCTACAATTCGTCATGGTAGGGGTTATATGAGTCGTCCTATTCATTTAGCTCTTCCAGTAGCCAGTAGTGCTCCAGCTCCTCCTAGGCCTCAAAAGCCTTATTATGCACCTCTGGTTTCTAGTGCGCCTCCGGCGCAAGGTGCTTTCAAAGGTCAGACCAGCAGACCTGGTCTGAGCCAGTCACAGCTGCCACGTCCTCCCAGAGCTTATTTTGAGTGTGGTGAAACATGCCACGTGGTGAGGGATTGCCCTAGACTTGGTAGAAGTGCACCTACACAGACTTTTTAGCCACAGCGTGCCCCATCGAGTCTCAAGCTATGATTACAGCTCTGGTTGCTACCCTACCTGCTCAGCCAGCTAGAGGTGGAGGTCGGAGAGCTAGAGGTCGCCCTAGAGGGGGAGGCCAGACTAGATACTATGTCGTTCCTTCCCGTACCGAGGCTGTTGCCTCCGATTTTGTCATCACAGGTATTATATTGATTTTCCATAGAGATGCATCAGTTCTATTCGATCCAGACTCTACTTATTCTTATGTGTATTCTTATTTTACTCCGCATTTGGGTGTATCTCGGGATTCTTTGAGTTCCCATGTTTATGTTTCTACTCCTGTGGGAGATTCTCTTGTTGTGGACTGCGTTTATCGGTCATGTTTGGTTGCTCTTAGTGGTTTTGAGACCAGAGCCAATTTATTGTTGTGCAGTATGGTAGATTTTGACATTATCTTGGGCATGGATTGGTTGTCGCCTCATTATGCTATTCTTTATTGTCACGCCAAAATCGTGACACTAGCTATGCCAGGTGTACTGCGTGTTGAGTGGAGGGGTACTTTAGATCACACTCCCAGTAGAGTTATTTCTTTTCTTAAAGCCCAGCGTATGGTTGAGAAGGGGTGTGACGCGTATTTAGCTTGTGTGAGAGATGTCAATATTGATACCCCTTCAGTTGATTCAGTTCAAGTAGTACGGAATTTTCCCTATGTGTTTCCAGCCGACCTTCCAGGCATGCCGCCTGATAGAGATATTGATATTCGCATTGATCTATTGCCGGGCACTCAGCCCATTTCTATTCCTCCGTATCGTATAGCTCCTCCTGAGTTGAAGGATTAGTTACAGGGATTGCTTGATAAGGGTTTTATTTGGCCTAGTGTATCACCTAGGGGTGCTCCTATCTTGTTTGGGAAGAAAATGATGGTTCTATGCGCATGTGTATTGATTATCGTCAGTTGAACAAAGTGACAGTTAAGAATCGTTATCCTTTGCCTCGTATTAATGATCTGTTTAACCAGCTTCAGGGCGTACGGGTGTTTTCTAAGATTGATTTGTGCTTAGGTTACCATCAGTTGAAAATTCGGGAGCCAGATATCCCGAAGACTTCTTTCAAGACTCGGTATGGTCATTACGAGTTCCTTGTTATGTCATTTGGGCTGACCAATGCCCCAGCAGCCTTTATACATTTGATGCACAGTGTGTTCCGGTCGTATCTTGACTCGTTCGGCATTGTCTTTATTGATGATATTCTGGTGTATTCTCGGAGTTGGGAAGATCATGAGAAACACCTGAGGACTGTGCTTCAGACTTTGAGAGAGAAGAAGTTATATGCTAAGTTCTCGAAATGTGAGTTATGGTTGGATTCATTGGCGTTCTTAGGCCACGTGGTATCGAGTGAGGGTATTCAAGTGGATCCGAAGAAGATAGAGACTGTGCAGAGTTGGCCCAGACCATTCTCAGCTACCGAGATCCGTAGTTTCCTTAGCTTGGTGGGCTACTACCGCCGTTTTGTGAAGGGATTTTCATCAATTGCAGCCCCTATGACCAGGTTGACCTAAAAGGGTGCTCCGTTCCAGTGGACGGAGGAGTGTGAGGCGAGCTTTCAGAAGCTTAAGACAGCTTTGACCACAACCCCAACTTTGATACTGCCTACAGGTTCGGTTTCTTATACGGTCTATTGTGATGCATCGAGGGTTGGCCTCGGAGCGGTCTTGATAAAAGACGGTAGGGTGATTGCCTACGCGTCCAGACAGTTGAAGATACATGAGAAGAACTACCCCGTTCACGACCTTGAGTTAGCTGCCATTGTTCACGCCCTGAAGATTTGGTGCCATTATTTATACGGTGTGCCTTGTGAGATTTATACTGGACATCGGAGGTTGCAGCACATGTTCAAGGAAAAGGATCTGAATTTACGCCAGAAGAGGTGGTTAGAGTTGCTGAAGGACTATGATATCACTATTTTGTATCACCCGGGGCAAGGCCAATGTGGTTACCGATGCTTTGAGTTGTCGGGCGGAGAGTTTGGGGAGTTTGGCTTATTTACCAGCATCGGAGATGCCTATAGCGATGGATATTCAGGCCTTAGCCAGCCAGTTTGTGAGATTGGATCTTTTAGAGCCCAGTCGGGTTTTAACTTGCGTGGTTTCTTGGTCTTCCTTATTTGATCGTATCAGGGAGCGGCAGTATGATGACCCTCATTTGCTTGTCCTCAAGGACAAGGTTCAACACGGTGATGCCAGAAATATGACTATTGGTGATGATGCGGTATTGAGGATGCAGGGTTGGATTTGTGTACCCAATGTTGATAGGCTTCGAGAGTTGATTCTAGAGGAGGCCCATAGTTCGCGGTATTCCATCCATCCGGGTGGCGCGAAGATGTATCAGGATTTGAGATAGCACTATCGGTAGAGGCGAATGAAGAAAGATATAGTTGGATTCGTAGCTTGGTGTCTCAACTGTTAGCAGGTGAAGTATGAGCACCTAAGACCAAGTGGGTTGCTTCAACAGATAGAGATTCCGGGGTGGAAGTGGGAGCAGATCACCATAGACTTTTTAGTTGGGCTACCACATACTTTGAGAAAGTTCGATGCTATTTGGGTGATTGTGGATCGGCTGACCAAGTCCGCTTATTTCATTCCTGTGTGTACTACTTATTCTTCGGAGCGGTTGGCAGAGATTTATATTCGGGAGATTGTTCGTCTGCATGATATTCCAGTGTCCATCATCTCAGATAGGGGTACTCAGTTTACATCATAGTTCTGGAGGGTTGTTCAGCATGAGTTGTGTACTCGGGTGGAGTTGAGTACAACATTTCACCCTCAGACAGACGAACAATCCAAGCATAGTATTCGGATTCTTGAGGATATGCTCTGTGCGTGTGTGATCGAGTTTGGAGGGTCTTAGGATCAGTTCTTGCCATTGGCAGAGTTTGCTTACAACAACAGCTATCAGTCCAGTATTCAGATGGCACCATATGAGGCTTTATATGGGAGACGGTGTAGATCCCTAGTGGGCTGGTTTGAGCCAGGTGAGGCTAGATTATTGGGAACGGACTTAGTTCAGGATGCTTTGGAGAAGGTTAAGGTGATTAAGGATAGGCTTTGTATAGCCCAGTCCAGACAGAAGAGTTACGCAGACCGGAAGGTTCATGATGTTTCCTATATGGTTGGAGAGCGGGTTCTGCTTCGAGTTTCGCATATGAAGGGCGTTATGATATTCGGGAAGAAAGGAAAGTTGAGTCCGAGATTTTTTATCCCTTTTGAGATATTGAGGCGTGTTGGGGAGGTTGCTTATGAGCTTGCCTTACCTCCCAGCTTTGTAGGAGTTCATCCGATATTCCATGTTCCGATGCTCCGGTGGTATCACAGTGATCCGTCGCACGTGCTAGATTTCAGTTCAGTCCAGTTGGACAAGGATCTATCTTATATTGAGGAGCCAGTGGCAATATTGGACGGGCAGGTTAGAAAGCTAAGGTCAAAGAACATTGCATCCGTGAAAGTTCAGTGGTGGGGCAAGCCGGTCGAGGAGGTGACCTGGAAGACCGAGCAGGATATGCGCAACCGTTACTCTAATCTTTTCACTACTTCAGGTATGTCTTTATGCTCGTTCGAGGACGAACGAATGTTTAAGTGTAGGAGGATGCGACGACCCAGCCGGTCATCTTAAGAATTTATGCCCCGATCCCTTATTAATTGCTTAAATCGAGTTTATTTCTGCTATTTGATTTGCCGGGATGTTCAGTTTTGAGTTTCGGAAAGTTTTGGGACACTTAGTCCCTAAATGAGAGCTTAGGTGTTGGAAAATTGACCATAGTTGGAACAGTGTGAAGACGGCCTCGGAATGGAAATTCGATGGTTCCGTTAGCTTTGTTGGGTGATTTCGGGCTTAGGGGCATGTTCGGATTGTGTTTTGGAGGTCCGTAGCTAAATTAGGCTTGAAATGCCAAAAGTTGAATTTTTGAAGTTCCGGTCCAATAGTGAGATTTTGATCCAAGGGTCGGAATGGAATTCCGGAAGTTGGAATAGTTTCGTAGTGTTGAATGTGACGTGTGTGCAAAATTTTAGGTCATTTGGACGAGGTTTGATAGACATTTTGATCGAAAGCGTATTTTGAGAATTTCGGAGTTTTTAGGCTTGAATCCATGGTTAATTCGAGGTTTCAATGTTGTTTTAGGTATTTTAAGGATTGGTACAAGTTTGGGTAGTGGGTTGTGACTTGTTGGTGCTTTTGGTTGAGGTCTCGGAGGCCTCGGGATGATTTCAGATGGTTGACAGAAAGATTTTGGAATTTAAGTTGCAGCTTCAACTGCTGGTTCTGTCATAACCGCACCTACGGTTTGGGTTCCGCAGGTGCGGCACCGCAGAAGCGGCTGACAAACCGTAGAAGCGAAATTGAGGGGGGTTAGCAGGCTCCGTAGATGCGAGAGATTTTCCACAGAAGTGGAACCGCATCTGTGAGTTGGAGACCGGAGGTGCAAAAATTGGCCATTGAATGAAAAGTCGCAGATGCGACCTTGGCTCCGCAGAAGCGGGACCACATCAGGGCCGCAAGTGTGGAAATCGCTGGGCAGAACATATAAATTCTTGCCTTCGCAAAATTTAGCCATTTTTCATCTTTTCAAAACGGGAAGAAGCTTGGGGAGCACCTTTCAAGAGGGATTTTCAGAAGAGTTCATTGGGGTAAGCTCTTTAGTCCCTAAATTCGTTATTGGAGTGATTTTTATCAATTTAAGCATGAAAAATTAAGGAAAATCTGTGGTAATTGGGGGGGGGTAGGGCTTGTCTAATTAGAGACCTTTGAGTAATGATTTGAGGGACGAATTGAGGTCCGATTTTGGTACTTTTGATATGACTGGACTTGTGAGAGTGCGAGGTTTCTGGAAATATAAATTTTACCCGATTTCGAGACGTGGGCCTGAGGGGCATTTTGGTGATTTTACATAATTTCGCGTATTAACTTAGAATTTAATTGTAGAATCAGTTACTTGAAGTGTTATTTATATTATGCAATTGAATTGAATAGATTCGGGACATTTGGAGTCGAGTACTCGTGGCAAGAACGTGGTCCCGGGTTGATTTTTGAGCCGGTTCGAGGTAAGTGGCTTGTCTAACCTTGTGTGGGGGACCTTCCCCTTAGGAAATGATATATTTGATAATTGAAATGCTTTGTACGTGAGGTGATGAGTGCGTACTTGAGCTAATTGTCAAAAATCCGGCTTTTCTTTAAGTATTTCAATTGAGTTCCTTTTTCTATTTTATTCCACTTGCGAATTTAGCCTGTTGTTAGTTAGAAAAGCATGTTTAGTTGACTTAATTGTCTAATTGCTTAAACTGCCTCAATTGTATTTCGTGTAGCATGTTAGACTTGAATTAACTGTTTTCTTAGTATGAAATTTAGCAATTATTGAGTATTCTTGCGTTGTTGCTGTGTGTTTTATATTTGGGACTACGGGACGGCATCCCGGAAGATCCCATGTACGTATTTATGATCTGGACTGAGGTGGGGGATACCAAGAGATCCCTGGCACGTATATGGAGGATACCACGAGATCCTTGGGATTCCAAGAGATCCCCAACATATATTGAGGATACCAAGAGATCCCTTGTATACATAGAGGATACCAACAGATCCTCGGGATACCAAGAGATCCCCGGTTATCATCCTTGTTATGAGTGGTACTTCCTTGTGGTTTGTCTTCATCTCCATTTCCGTTATTGTACTCTTATTATCCTGTATAGATTCTTACTGTAGATACTCAATTGTACTGCTTATCTTACCCTATCATATTTATATTTTATTTAACCTCAGTAGGGCCTTGACCTTCCTCGTCACTACCCAACCGAGGTTAGGCTTGGCATTTACTGAGTACCGTTGTGGTGTACTCATGCCCCTTCTGTGCATATTTTTCATGTGAAGATCCAGGTACAACTACTCAAGCCTACCATCCTTGAAGCAGGCGACTGCTCTAGAGACTTCGAGGTACATCTGCCGCGACCGCAAACCGAGAAGTCCTTTTCTATTCCTGCTTTTTAGTACTTAGCCTTTTGTATTTGTTGTTCCTGTTAGACATTCCAGAGTTAGAGCTATGTAGTACTTCTTAGCTTGTGATTCGTGGGTTTCTGGGTCTTGGATTTATGTTTTGGTATTGAGAGTTAAATATGGTGTAAGCCGAGCGGCATATTTAAATATTGTTATTACTTTATTACTATTTTAAATTGTTTTACTTCCGCAAATTTTGGTTTTCTTCCGCAATTTAAGCTTACCTAGTCGTAGATACTAGGTGTCGTCACGATGGTTCACGGAGGGCGAACCGGGGTCGTGAAAGGGCCAATGTGCATGTATAATAAAATCTCTCGGTATGTCATAAGACCGTTATGCCTCTGATTAATACCATGAAATAAACTTTATCAACTTACGTATTTTCTGAGACCCATGAACAGACAATAGAATAATAAAACATATGGAAATTCAAGAACATAGGCACCTCTAATACTTCTATGAGTAGAGTCATTTATGGAAATTGTGCATTTGCTCGTTTCGTTTGTGTCGTATAAATCATGCCAAAAAGAAAGAAGGGATAGCCTTAACATACCTGAACCGATTCTCTTTTGCGAAAACACGTAATGGAGGATCGAAGTAGGGAAGAATCCGTATGATCTTCTTGAGAAAGATTGTACCGGACCTTCTTTGAATTAGAATTTCATGTTGAACCTTGTAATATTTCAGAGAGTCTCACGTTGGTCATTGTTATATCTCTCTTAATAATGTAGGAATATCATTTTACTTAGAAAATTCTATACCTTACTAATAGATAGACCAAGTATCTATACGTGTAAACAAGATGGCCTTTTGCCTTGTGACTCATTTTAAGCATTTTGCCACTTTGGCTTAGTCTATGCCATGTGGCAATCCTTAAAAGACATTTATCCACTTAATATTATAATTATCTCCCCAATTAATTAATTATTCACATAATTAAGAATTATCTCAAATTAGCTAGAATGTTACTCACTTTTAACATACCTTATATACCTTACTATCATGGTCATATGGTACTAGTCCATAAGTACCGGGTATTTTAGCTTGGGCCGTAGTTTATCCTAAAATGTCAAACTTTGACGAAAATTTATTTCCTCTGATATGCTTACCCTCTCATCTTTACGAATTTATTTATCACTTGTTTGAAATAGCATAATGCTTATAATCTTCAAATAATCTTGTCCTTGAACTGAGGTTAATTATCTTACGACAATTTCAAGTATAATACTATAGGGTGTAATATCGACGTAATACTGCGGGGCCTAACATCATTCCCCCATTTGGAACATTCGTCCTCGAATGTTGACTGATTCCCTCATCATTCTCATAATCCATAGCTCTTGCGAATACTTTAATATTCTCCTATCCATTTAGGCAACTGTTCTTTGAATAAATCCAAAGGCCAGGGCATTCCCCCCCCTAAGCCTTTTTCTCACACCATGACTTGTAGTCGGAATTCTTGTAATCTTGTAACTGTTGCTACCTTCTATCATGCAGCTTGTATGACTCTAACTTTGTACATGCGCCTATGCGACGCTTCTATGCACTTTCCTCCAGTTCTTAGCCAATCTATAGGCCTCACTTTGTGAACATATACAAAATTATGTCAAGCTGTCCCTCTGGGGGCCATTAGCTTTACTACATCTATAGGCTATATTATACTATAACTCTTACTTCGATTTATTGTTACTGAGGTCTGCGACCACACTCCAGGTTACTCTCGTTGCTTATCTTATATGCATAAAGCTAAGTCTTTTAACGCTTCTTCATTTCTGCTTATTCTAAGACTGATGGCCTAATTTCATCTCGTACTTTGTATCGTTTACCCATCCGTTATCGATTCACCTTAATGTTGATCTAGAATATTCTATTGATAACTTGAAACTTCTTTGCAATGCCTTGCCACTAGGGCTTATGTTGCATCGAGGAATATTTGAAGTGATTTTCCATAATCGTATTTTATAGTATCTCAATGTGATTCACCTTATGGGGTTATTCTAATCTCGTGTCGTCCATGAAATCTTTTCTCCTTCTCCCTTTTTTCTTTAAATCATTATTCAATCGAAGGCCCAAACGTCATGTTTTATCTGTCACAATTACACCTTCATTTTTTTAATTACTAGCTCAGCATTCAATTTCTTCTAAATGCTACTAGTCATAGACTCATTTGAGCTCATTCAGGCTATAATGTTCGCCCTTTCTTATCCTTACTCCTATCTTCCTACAATCTTGTCGCTCTGCCATACTTTAGCTTGCGACCCATACATATCCATTTATAATACTCGCAGCCTTCCTTCAACTTCTTGAACCATATATTTCCTTGTGTTATCCTGGAACATCAAGTGAGATATCACATCGTCTCTAACTCCTCTTTTACTTTCTTAACTAGACCTCTCGATACCTAGAAACTATAGGCTATAAGATATGCCACTGACGATGCCGCTATCATTCTTGGATTTTGAATCCCTGCACTTCTAGCCTTCTATCCGAAGTATGGACTATTCAAAACCTTTTGTATTTGAGTATCTCGTACGTCGTTCACATTTACCTTACTTATTTTAAAGTCTCACATCACATCTTCTATCTCCTTCATAACTTCCCTTCCATATGGGTATAATTCACATCCACAACTTGAACTTCCATTATAATACTTGCACCTTTTTACATGATTCGATGTGAGCTTTATACTGACTTCTTATGAGGATGGTATTCTTCTAACTGGACCTCTGATATTAAGAGTGACTCTGCCATGTTCTCAATCAATATGTTCATAATCTTATGGGTTCAATAATCAAACTCCCAATTTACTTAGTTGATGTAACTTTTTAGTTTCCTCTTTCCTCTGATCAACCTTTATGTAGGCTTAAGCTATTTGCCAATCTGTGGCTCATGGTGTTAGTTATTACTTTTAGCCTTCATAGCACTATGGAATATCCATGATACAATTCTTTTAACAATTCTATCCTTTGTTTATGATCTGGGCTCAATTCTTCCTTTTAATTTATACCAGAACCTTCTACGGCCGTATGATTGTCAATATATTGTTTACCGTGAAAATGGTAATAATAATTAAATTTGTTGATGGGACTCTAAAAATACGTGATCTATTTTATGCTAGTTGTTAAAAAGTTGATGTTAGATAGGTGAAGATAAAAGATAAAATGCGAGCTAAAATGGAATTATAATCAAACCGAGGGGTTAGCTATTCTGGCCCCAGACATGCCGATGAGAGGCCTCGAGGTCGATGCCTGGGCTTGGGGTCGAGTTATCGGGGATAATCGGGAAAGGGCTACCAGTTAGGATATAATTAAAGGAGGCTCTTTATGGCCGATGACGAGCAATAAGTGAAGAACAAGTATGAAGGCAATAAATATGGGCAATAATATCGAGAGAGTAAGTTAGAGAAAAAGAGAGAGAGAGAGAGAGAGTTGTTATTTATCTTGTGTAGAATGCTTGGAGCAATAGCTGGGACTTACAAAATGGCAAGGATCCCCTTTATATAGGAGGGGAATCCCAGCGTAGTACAAAATGCATTAATTGTAAGGGTATGGAGATGGGACGACTAGACGTGACACCAGGCTCTGCCAGTGCTATCTGCTCGCCTTGGGAACTCCCCATCCTCTGCATCGTTGTTGGTTCGAGCGTAAATGGACATCGAAGGAGAGAACTCGACAGCAACCTCGCAGCCTCGAGATGACTTCCCGAAACACCTTAATCACGAGGAATTGGACCCTCCGATTTCACCGTATACATATAGTCTCCGTGTTTCCTGGAACGAAGTAATAAAAAACGATTTTGAGCCGTCGTTCTGAGAGCATCATTACCTTGACGTCAACCTATAAGAGCATTAAATGCCATGTCCCAGAAAACCGTGCAAGGGTCATCGTTAAATGCGATTATTGAGGAACCCACAAATTGCTATTGGCTCGTCCTTTCAGCTGCCCAAGCGGTTCCTATAAATACATCGACTGTTTAATAATCCTCATCTTCGTAGCATCTTCAAATTCCCGATTCCATACCCATCTTCTTTTACACTCTTCCATCTTGCTTTCTGAGGGGGAATTTTACCATTGCTATGGTCAGGACTTCTAGAACGGTTCCTCGGTAGAATGAAGATGCATCTTCATCTCGGTCGTCCAAGGAGAAAGCCAAAGTGGTACCCACCTTGGAATAGTGCACTCCCTCCAAGCTTGATATGTCAAAAGATTTTACCGTCGATTCCACTTCATCCACACCGGACCGATGTGAACATGTGTCCCGATACATTAGTGTTGTGACCAACATTGAAACAGTAAAGACAGACTGTCGATGGGGCAAGGTAGTGAAGGTGAAAATTCTCGGCCCTGATGAAAATATAACGGACTACAAATGGCTTCCTTTATGTGTATACCTACCCGTTAACCTTGGGTCCTGCTGATCACCCTGAATTTTCTCCCCCGGAAATAGATCCGGTTATCTTAGATTTTTGTGACAAATATCAAGTGACACTCGGTCAGATCTATCCCTCTGTCTGGAGGATAGTATTGATGCTCCGTTATTTCACCGAAGGGGTTGCGGGCGAGATTTTTACCCTTATTCATTTGATTAGGTTGTACAGCCCTCGATTTTATTGAGGTTTGATTAGGCTCCATAATCGATCCAAAAAATCATTTTTCTTGAGCATCGACGAGGAGAAGGACCGTGGATAGATGAGCAGGTTCGTCCGGGTAAGGACCTCGGACATCATTCCAGCCCGAAGGATGCCCTTCCTGGAGAGGTGGAACACACATCGTAAGAGACTCTCCTTTAACCATGTTTTGTAATTTCTTCCCTTTCCCCCGGAATGATGACCTCTTTGTCATTTCACGCAGCCGATGCTTGGTACTTCGAGGCGGTTTCGGACTTGTCGGGGTGGATCAGGCAGTTGGACATCGCATTCCCGTATCATGTTCGGTCTTGGACTGACCTGCCCAAGGAGTGATGGGTGGCTAAGAATCATGGTAGGGCTTCTTTGTTGTCTATGTCTTAGACTTGCATTTCTCCCTGCGTCCCTTGTTCTGACAAATTATGGTTATCGTGCTTGTGCAGGCCTTAGCGAAAATATGGATATGAGGCCGCCCCCTGATGGTGGGACGGAGGCTTCGGAGCCTGGCAAGGGCAAGAAAAGAGGAGGTAAGGCGGCTGTTGACCCTACTGTGGCAAAGAAACCCAGGTCACTCGAGTATCAAGCCGTCACTAGGACTTCTGCTTCGACTTCAGGGGCAAATATTGGCGCCGAGGATAAAGATGTTGATGAGTTCTAGTTGACCCGGAAGATGAGGTTGAGTGAGGGAGCCTCGAAGGTGCCTCTATCGGAGTCTGTTGAGTTTGGATCGGCCGACTCCAGTCGGTCCCGTAGATCGGAGACCCTTGAAGGGGCGTTAATGTGGCCTCAGATCGCATGATCGGGTCTGGCGCAGTTTTCGCTGGGGGGACCGTTGCCATCGATCCTGAAGGGTCGGGGCTCGGAGCTTTTCAGGAGCAGGGGTTTCCTTTTAGGGAAATGGGCGACATGAATGATTTCATCTCGTGCTTTCAGGTCCCCTCAGGGGAACTAAGGGATGCTCAAGAAGCGAACGCAGTCAAAGCAGGGATTCCTCTCAAAGGGGGAGGCCCCCTTGCCAACATTTTTGACAGTGTTAGCGATATCATAGGTCTTGACGTTCCTGGTGCCATCAAGGCGGCAGAGTGATTCATGTAGCAGGTGATAACTATCTTTCATATATTTCTTTTAGTCTTGGGCGTCATTATTCGTCTTTCTAACTTTTCCGCTATGCCGCAGTACAAGGATATGTATGACCATGCCCTATTTCGTCTCTGCGAGGAGCCTTCTTACCGTGAAAAGGAGTGTAAGAAGCTTACCTCGATGTTGCGGGATTCGGAGGCTCACTCTGCCCAAGGAGATAAAGAATTAGGAGAGCTCTGAGCTTCTTTAAAGAGAGCATTCTGGGAAAAGGTTGATCTTGCTGCGCAGGTATCTCGCCTTGCTTGTACCCGACCTTTGCTCCTATATTCATACACAAATTGGCTTACCTTTCTTTTGCAGGTCGAGCAAAATGGCTCACAGATTAGTCGACTGAATGTAGAGATCCTCAGGCTGAAGAAGCAAAGTGAGGTAGCTACTGAGGAGTTGGCGTCATCCCATGATCTTCTCAAGAATGCTCGCAAGGAGGTTGCTACCTTGGTCACGGCCAAGTCCGAGATTGAAAGAAACGCTTCCACGTATCTGGATGATGCAGCCATGACGCATAAAATAGCTCATGACGTATCGATAGCAGCCGAGCAGAAGCTAGCTCGGGCTATTAATCATGCTAAGGCGGAGGCGAGGAGAGAAACCCTAGGGGATATCGGAGCTCGGGGCATCGATCTGTCAGTTGATCTCGAGGAAACCCACAAATTGGAGAGAGAACTGGCGCTTTTAATTGTACCAGATGAGGGCGAAGATAGTGGTGATGAAGAGCAGTCCCCAAGTCGTTTAGCATCCTTTCTTTTCCCTTTTGTATGCAGTCCCCGGGGGATGGATTTTGTAAAGATGTCTCTTGTGGATACGTTTTTTGGCAATGTAAAAAGAGGGACTTTTCTTCTTTCCATTTTTTTTGTTCCTTTGCTTTCGCGGATTTAAACTTTCGACTTTTGACATTAGCATTTCGAAATCCATTCTTAGAGCGACCGGGACCCTCAAATTGGGCCATACCACGTGGTTAAACCGACAGCTTCTAACGGGCCGATGCCAGCGATATCGAGGAGCCCTCGAGGCCTCATAGTTTCTCAAATTCAGTGGGGTAGCAACATTTGCTCAATCTAGTAAAGGGGCCCCCGGGCGATTCTGTTAGTACGTTTCCCTAGGAGAGGGTGATGTTAACGCGGCCAAAATTTATTGGCCTTTTGGGTAGGCGGGCAGTTGCTGCTTTGCCCCTATATATGCATTCACTTGCCTTTCCAATGGTGATCCTTCTGCTTTGAGAGACTATATATTCCACAGAGCCTGGCGTTTTGTGCTAGTTCTTCAATTGCTTCAACTCAAAATTTTTGCTCGGATCCACATCTTTCTCCTTATATTCTACCATAGCCATGACTGCTACGTCGACGTCCGACCGCCAGAGAGAGGGGAGTTCTTCCTATGCTCCGTATTTGGTTGGTGATAGTGACGCACCACTGGTGCCCAGTGAGCGGGCCTCGGATGCCCTACCTCGAGAAGAGCCATCACACTAGGGAGGCAATGTTCCGGGTCCCCGGGAGCACGTATCGAGGATCATCTCATTAGTAGGAGAGGAAAATATCGAAATGATCAGAAATGATTGCGGATGGGGAGAAGGTGTAGTATTACAAGTACCTTCTCCCGAAGAGAGCATCATGACATACGTTGTGGGGGTTTCTGAGCGTATACACGTACATTTTGGCGTCGGGTCCCCCCGATCGGGTCGTGCTTGATTTTTGTTGGAGATATCGGGTTACCTTGGCGCAGGCTCACCCCTTCCTTTGGAAAATAGTGCAGACGATGAGATATTTCGCCGATAAGGCCGGGATAGGGTTTACCTCATCCATCTTGTGAGGTTATATCAGCCACTGCGCTACCGAGGTTTAATTGCTCTATAGCGTCGATCCACCCGAGCTCCTTCTATTGGCGGTAGCGAAGAGGATGAGGAACGTGGATGGATGAATCGGTTCGTCCATATTTGAATGACCGATGTCATCCCTGGAAAATTTTAGCCATTTCCTGAGAAATGGAACTTCACACGTAAGTGAGTCACCTGAACTATCATCATTTTGGCCGGAGGCGGGCTCCGTAATGACATCTTTTTGTTCCATGTTGGTAGCAACTCATTGGTCGCCGAACGAGGTCCTCGATTTAGCCGAGTGCTCTCGTAAGCTGACGGCTTGCTCAATTTATGATAGGCGCCGGTTGTGAGACCTGTCCAAAGTGAGATGGGAGGCGAAGCATCGTGGTAGGTGTCCCGTGTTTTGTTTCCTAATAATGGCACTTTTCTTATCGGCTTATCAACTCAACTACTACAGGTATCGGAGATTTTTCTGAAATGAGGACTTGTCCTCTGGGAGAAGAGGGGAGATCGCCAGCCTCAGGATTGAGGACCGATGAAATACGAAAAGTAGCCCTGGGTGTGAAGGGGCTTGCAGTAGGGTGACTTCTTCTTAGAGGTTAAGAAGAAGCGATTCGATCGGTCAACTATCTTCTAAAGGTAGCAAGCCATCGGATATTGGTTCGGCCTTTTGCGAAGCTCAGCAGCTCGGCCTCATGGTGAGTTTTTGATTGCTGTAAGATTATTCTGGTCTCGTGCTTCTTCTTTTTTCATTTTTAGTTTTCTTTTGCAGGCCTTTGACAGGCTCAAATCCGAGTTGCTTCACTGCGAGGCCCCATTGCGGGAGGCTTTGGATAGGGAAAAATCCCTTAAGCTTCTTTTTTAGGCAAAGGAAAGTGAGATGGTTTCCTTGCGGCGCGAGGTGGATCGGAACCGGAGCCGTGAGAGCTTCCTAGAAAAAAAGGTACCCTACATTCCATACTGTCTTGCACCCCCTTTTCATCTTGGTGGATTAATGTTTTGATATTTTAGTTGGAGAACAAGGCGGAGGAGCTGGGACAGCTCTGGGGCGAGGTTGGTCGAGCCAAATGTGAATTCAGTGAGCTGCAGATGCATGTAAGTACCCATTTTGCGGCCAAAGAGAGTGCTCCAGCCATGGTTTCAGCTCTTGAGGTGCAAATCCAGACCGTTCATGTGAATGATTCTGCACAAGAGGATATGATCGCGAGGCTTTTGTTCGAGCTTTCAAAGGTGAAGGCCGAGGTGGTGAATGTCCGGGCCGAGGTCGTGATGAGAAGCACTAGGGCGGGACGGAAAGGGCGGGAAGTTCTTAAGGAGATTCATGCCAGGGGATTTGATCTCTCTGAAGAGATCGAGCAAGCCAAGGGGGAGGAGTATGATGCTAAGTTCCTTCTGTCCGATGCAGAAGATGCCGAGGAAGGGGTGGTCGGGCCATAGTCTCCGAGCAGGGATGTTTGTTTCCTGCCTTGTTCTTGTATACATAGATTTCGCAGTATGTTATAAACGGAGTTTGCAGTTTATCACCTGTATGTATAGGGGAGGAACCCCGCAATTTGTGTCTTCTATGTTTCTGTTTGTCAAGATTTAAACCAGGTCGATTCGACTTTTAAGCTAGTAGAAATCTCTAAATCTGTGATACGGCCCTGAGGCATGTTAGGCTAGCGACAATGGCTCTTACACTTTGCCCTTGTACATATGCATTTTAACTATTTTGGGTTCAGTCTCCGAGTCGGGCTTCGACTCGAGCTTAATCGACCCTCAAGTTTTGTATTTGTGCGGGCTGGAAACAATGGCTCTTACGCCTTGGATCGAAGCGACCTTTTATATGTGTGGCCCTGAGGATTGTTAGGCTGGCGACAATGGATCTTACGCTCTGCCCTTAGGCATATATAGTTAACTATTTCGGGTCCAGTCTCCGAATCGGGTTACGACTCGAGCTCATTTTGACCCTCAAGCTTTCAAATTTTAAGCTTGCGACAGTAGCTCTTATGTTTTTGGTCGTTTCGACCTTTTTGTGTGTGTAGCCTTGAGGCTCATTAGGCTGGTGACAATGGCTCTTACGATTTGCCCTTAGGCATATGTAGGCTTTGTTTTCCTCTCGTTAAGGACTTTTCGAAATAATTTTTCCTGACTCGTCATCGGTTCGGGAAGATCCTCGATTTCAAGTCATTTGTGGCAATGTTCGAGCACCTCGGAAGGTTTAGCTTGTAGGCTGAGTAGCCCGAAGCCTTGTGATTTGCATCTGACATGATCGAAGCTCTTTTGCTTGTCGAGGGTAGCCTGTTTAACCGGTTCTTTACGAAGTAGATTCGAAGTAATGGCCTATGATTTTGTAGCGACGGTCGGGTGTCCCCGAGTTGCATTAATTCGGCTGGTACAGCCGTATGACCGTGGTCATTTGTGTTTGGCCGGAGCTATTTTTGATCTTGAATATATTAGTTTAGGTATCTATATCGAGAGTATGCCCTTTCGGGAGTCTTACAAAGGCGACATATAGCCTAAACTTCAGGATTGAGTTTATGCTTGTAGTAAGGTCTAACAAAATTTTCATGCCTTTTGAGGTCGTACAGTTTTGTTGATACTTGGTACAAGTATGATTCATGTCTTGCTTGAGGTCTTACAGTTTTGTTGATACTTGGTACAAGTATGATTCATGCCTTGCTTGAGGTCTTACAGTTTTCGTTATTGCCTTAAATAGGTCTTACTAGACCGAGTCTGCCCACACGGGGTCTTATGGCCTCGGGTTTTTAAATGAATGGCGATTGGCGATAGTCTTCGAGTCATCTAGTTTGCTTAGGCTCAGGGGCTGTTACTCATGAGCTCGGAATTGCCTCGTTGAGGGCTTACAATTTTGGAGATTCCGACCCTGGGGTCATGTGCTTTCTGAGTTAGCGATGCTAGTCTCCGAGTGTTCGGGACATTTTTCCCCTTTTGAGATGTTTCATGATTTCCGTGCTACCTCATTAAGGGCTTATGAGTGTGAAGTTTCGAACCTGAGTCCATGCAGGTGCCGAGTTATTGACGCTAGTCTCTGAATATATCGGGGCATTCTCGATGGAGGGATCCTTGCTGTGAAAATGCTGAATTTTCTTTGGAGTACGAGATGCTTTGGCGAAAGATATTCTTTGATTGTTTGGCATAAGTATGTATTGTTTTGTTGTCGTGATCCCGGCTTATGCGGACACGATTTATTTGACCGTTCGGCCCGATACATCATTTCCTATTGGAACCTTGTTTGTCGTTCCTTGGTTCTTCCGAGTGGATGACCTCTCAAGGGGGTGCCCTCCAGTGTTCGGGGTTGATTGCAAAAGAAACCTTGTACATTTGTCGGATCCTCCTTAGGTAGCGCGTGGACGTTGCCTCATTAAAAACCATGCTGGTGAAACCCTCTCCAGGACAGAAGCTCGGCCGAAAGAGAAGAGTGCAACGGGTGCCATTAAGTCCTTGAGATCTTCGAGTTGGGTTAGTACTTTCGACTGCCCTGAATGGGCGCCTGCATATAGGTTAGTGTAAAATAATGAAAAGGGGAGGTGGTCTTACCTTATCATGGGATGCGCTGATGATGTTCTGAGGTATGATGTGTCCCTATTATTTGGAGCAAGGACTCGATACGGTCCTCTGTTGTGTTTAATCAGGCTTAGCCGAAGATGTAGTTCGATTATCCTTCGACTCTTTCGAGAGTGGAGATATTGGTGCCGGAGCTACGTTACGTACCGCAAACACTTCCCTTGATGCGTGTTGTTCTCTGTAGACAGTTTTAGTTCTGTCCTTTGCTGGGAATTTCATCATTTGGGGAAGAATGGATGGTACCACTCCCATGCAGTGTATCCACGGCCATCCGAATAAGACGTTATACCTCATGTCTCCTTCGATGACATGGTGGGCCACGCCGGCCATGCTGACTGGGAGAATGGTTTCTCCTTTTGTTGTTTCGATTGCCCTGTTGAATCCGTTAAGGATTCGAGAGGCGGGCATGATTTGGTCTAGCAGTCTGAGCCGCTCTATTACTCTCGACTTGAGAATGTTGGTCGAGCTACCTGGATTCACAAGCGCATGTTTTATTCGAAATAAATGAATGAAGAAAGAGGTTACTAGTGTGATGTTATGAAGTTGGGGCGAGATTTCAGAGCCTTCCTCGCTAAATGTGAGGGCATCTTCGAGTACATATCCCCGGGTTTATTTTTCTCTGGTGATGGATATTTTTGTTCTCCTCATCACAGGTTCTTGGGGAGTGTCGACGCCCCTCCAATATCATGTGGATAACATGTCGTGGCTCATTTGCTTCATTTTTCTTGGCCGCCTCTCTTTCTCGGGACTGAACTTTAGCCCGATCGCTCAAAAGTTCTCGGCGGTGACTTTTATTGAGTTGCTTGGCTATTTCCTTTCAGAGCTGGTGGCAATCTCCGGTCCTATGGCTGTGCGTATTATGAAGTTCACATACTAAGTTATGATTCCTCTAGAAAGGATCCGACTGAATAGGCCCGGGCCATTTGGTGTCCCTAGTTTTGCTGATGGTGAGCATGATGTCTGATATATCGACGTTGAAGTTATATTCTGATAGGCGAGGTGCCCCCATTGGCCTCGTGTCCCCGTCGAATCTACCTCTGTTGATGAGTCCCTGAGGGTTTTGTCCTCGGTTCACCAACTGGTCATTACGAGGCAGATTGCATCTTGGGGCATTCCTCCTATCATCGGGGTACGGCTGATACCTCTCTTTGTTCGGTTTTGACTCCTTCTCTAGGAGATTGCTTGGATATACTAAGCCCGAGAGGGATCCCATCTGGCCATCCTCAAACCTGATCTTTGACTGATGCCGGTTGCGGACATCCGACCAGGTTGCGGTGGGATACTCGATCAGATTCTCTTTTATCTGCCTTGAGGCCACTAAGCTTCGTTCATTCAGGCCTTGAGTGAAGGACCGCACCTCCCAGTCGTCGGATATCGGGGGTAGTCCCATTCATTCCGTTTGGAAGCAAGATACGAATTCTCACAACATTTCATTCTCCCTCTACTTAATCTTGAATACATCAGACTTCCTTGTTGCTACTTTGATGGCATCAACGTGTGTCTTTTATGAAGGAGTCTGCTAGCATGGTAGACGAGTCTATGGAGTTGGGAGCTAGGTTGTGATACCACGTCATGGCCCCCTTCGAGAGTGTTTCTCCGAACTTCTTCAGTAAGACGGACCCAATCTCGTCGTCTTTCATGTCGTTGTCCCTTACTACGCACGTATAGGCAGTGACGTATCCATTGGGATCTGAGGTCCCATTGTATTTTGGGAGCTCTAGCATTTTGAACTTCTTTGGAATGGGTTTCGGAGCCGCTTACTCTGGGAACGACCGTTGCACAGACTTCTTCGAATCCATACCCTTATCATTGTAGGTCGACCCTGGAGTTGTAGGTCTTGACCTTCTTATCGTTGGCTGCTATCATTTACTTACCCGATTCGATCCTTTTGGTGAGGACCTCGAGCATTTTTACGATGGCAGGCTCGGCTATCGATCTGTTATTGCTCGATATCTCGGGTACCTGTTCGGTTGAAGGAGCTGTCCCCGGTGTTACTGCGCTGGGAGTCTTCGGGTGGCTTTGCAGCTGAGCGATAGCCAGCTGTTATGCGTGCAACATTTCAAAAATAACATGAAGACTAACTTCATGTTCTTCCCGAGCTGGGGTTTTTTGGGCTTTCTGTTGGTCGCCATGTTGTATGCTCCTATCGGTGTGTGAGGTTTCGTCGACCTGTTGTGCGTCTTGCGAACCCGCGTCCGCTAGAGTCGGTCCAGGTAAGTTATCGGGGTTCTGTGGTGGCACGCCAATAATTGGAATAGCCACACCATTTTCTCCATGGTTTTCAAGGTTGTCGTTCTCAACTCTGTTCACTGAGCCAGACATTTTGACCTGAAATTTGAAGATCTTGGACAAGAAAAAGTGTGAAAGAAAACTTGCATTGTGAAACGAAACCAGCAAGAAAATAATCACTATTATTTTTAGCCCCACGGTGGGCGCCAAACTGTTTACCGTGAAAATGGTAATAACAATTAAATTTGTTGATGGGACTCTAAAAATACGTGATCTATTTTTATGCTAGTTTGTTAAGCAGTTGATGCTATGTATGTGAAGATAAAAGATAAAATGTGAGCTAAAATGGAATTATAATCGAACCGAGGGGTTAGCTATTCTGGCCTCGGACAGACCGATGAGGGGCTTTGAGGTCGATGCCTGGGCTCGGGCTCGAGCTATTGAGGATAATTAGGAAAGGGCTAACAGTTAGGATATAATTAAAGGAGGCTCTTTATGGCCAATGACGAGCAATAAGTGAAGAACAAGTATGAAGGCAATAAATATGAGCAATAATATCGAGAGAGTAAGTTAGAGAAAAAGAGAGAGAGAGAGAGAGAGAGAGAGAGAGAGAGTAGTTATTTATCTTGTGTAGAATGCTTGGAGCAATAGCAGGAGCTTACAAAATGGCAAGGATCCCCTTTATATAGGAGGGGAATCCCAACATAGTACAAAATGCATTAATTGTAAGGGTCTGGAGATGGGACGACTAGACGTGATACCAGGCTCTGCCAGTGCTATCTGCTTGCCTTGGGAACTCCACATCCTATGCATTGTCGTTGGGTCGAGCGTAAATAGACATCGAGGGAGAGAACTCGACCGCAACCTCGCAGCCTCGAGATCTCGAGATGACTTCCCAAAACACCTTAATGACGAGGAATTTGACCCTCCAATTTCACCGTATACATATATATGATGCATGGATAATACTCCAAACTCTTAAATGCGTTCATAACATAACCAACTCTGGTTCATTGATCGAATAATTCCTTTCATTCTATCTTAGCTTTCTTTATACGTAAGCTATTACCTTTCCTGGTCTTTTTTCCCCC
The DNA here is from genome assembly GCF_000393655.2 of Nicotiana sylvestris. Taxonomy (NCBI): domain Eukaryota; kingdom Viridiplantae; phylum Streptophyta; class Magnoliopsida; order Solanales; family Solanaceae; genus Nicotiana; species Nicotiana sylvestris. The sequence continues at coordinate 150,460,174 of NC_091064.1, read as the reverse complement.
TTGTTGCATCCATACTTAGATTATCTCAGTGCCCACAATTCCATACAACTCATATGATCTTGAATATCACTTCAAATTTTACTCCTCGTTCATTAGCCACGGTAGGTGCCACTTCCTTATGGAGTGCATACAATGTTGTTTTGAGACTGTTGTTATAAGACTGTTTCCTCTTTAGGTCACTGAGTTTAGTTGAAGCCTTCTTTCTTATTTTCATTTGCTAGTATTTCATTGTAGTACTTAGGGAGGACCCTTGACTCTTGTAAAGCTGTGAGCTTATTACAGACCTTTTGATGTCCTTCCTTGCCTATAATTATCCGTGGTTGCTTACCTCCATGCCCTTGTGCTTGTAGGGTTGCTTCTGAACTGATATTTTGACTGTCTTCCCAGTGGCACTCTCTTTTATTCCCATAACATTCATACGGTACCTTTAACTACCCCGACTCCTATTTGAATATATCTCAAGTATTATAATGATATTACTGCAAGGTTGAATTCTCCATGTTGGGGTTCACTATATTTATCTTGCATGATCTGCTGATTTGTCTATAACCTTTTGTCTAGTCATGACTAGGCTCTTCCTGAATCAACTACTAACTACTCGTTGGCCCATTCTCATATCCATATTCCGCGTAATCTTTCTTGGGTTATTTCCTTTGTCTTAACTTACTTCTTGCACTAGCTCCTTATTTATCAAAAAACATTCCTGGCAGGAACCCTTACTTCCTTTTCTTGGCGTCGTGCTTACATAATGTTCTGGAATCATAGCATATCTGTAACATTTGAATAAGTGCAATCTCATCCCTTTCTCATTTTTGTCGCATTCTTCCTTTATCATTCCATAGTTACTAGATCCACTTAATTCTGACTTAATGCCACACAATTCCATATTCCTCCCTTTAGGGGAGTACTAAGAGTTAGTGCTACGATGATCTACTTATAAATGTTTTACCTCTTCATCTTTGGCGTCATTTTGCTTCATCGATGACCCTTACTCGCCTTGCGAAGATTTCTGTACCAAGGATAACAAAATTCCTTACTCACAAGGGTGACACTTAGTGTAACTGGCACACATAGTCCCTAAAGCTTGACTTTGCTCACATTGCCTGCTTTACGAAAACGTCTTCCTGAATGACCTTTAAAGGTTATTGTTTTGTCGTCCTTTCTATTATCACGGGAACGCAGTCTGAAATTCTCATAATGTCGACCATTATTAAATCACTCAGTCCCTAATTCATGTTTAGTTTATCTTGTTCACCGGTCCATACTGATTTCTATTATTTTGAGGTCTAACTTTTCCTTCTGGTAGTCGCGTTGGAGTCAACTTATTTCTCAAAATGAGGATATGACTTTGTGGCCTATATTCTTTTATTGTCTCAAAGCCTGCCACATCTCGTATTTTCCTTCACTTGACTATAGACTCTGTAATACTGTCATTTTTTATCTACCGTTGTCATCCATGTATCACTCCTTACTCATAATGCTCCATTAATTCTCTTCTTATTTCTTTATATCATTTCTGTCAATCACTTTATTCCGAAAACTTCGACAAGACATTCTTTTGCTTTTAGCTCCCCTTGCTTCATCCATGGGCTCTTTGGGTTGCCTAACATTCTTTCTCTACTAGGGACGGGAGCCATACTAAGGTAATATTTATCCATTCAAGGTTTCCAGTGCCTATCTTTGTAGTACTCATATCTAGCTGCACTATTTTAGAGTGCACCATCTGGGTGTCTCACAAGGAGATCTATTAGTACATTTGCAATATCCTTCAGAAATGTCAATTTATGTAAATAGTCTATCCACCATTTTGGGTCAATCTAACCCCAGCCAGATACTGATATTCGTCCCTCTCTTATACTTCTTTTGTTAGCCCTCATAGGGCATAAATGAGATGGGTGTGGCCAATTGTACATACCTCTTTTACTATTGAAGGTGACTCAAAATTCTTATATCTCCCTCATGAGTTGAAAGTACTGATAATCTTCATTAACTGGGTACTTCGTACCCTTTTTCACTTTGCTTCTTTTACTTGCTGGAACTTATGTCTAATTTCTGATTCTCTTTTTCCTTTTCATCGTTAAAATAGATAGGCATTCTTGACTTAGGGATCCTTATCAAGATGTTTACACGTCTTAGTACACATATGATCTGTTGAATACCTCATATTTATCCATCATAAGCATGATGCGAAAATCGAATTCCTCTAACTCAACTCTTCCACATCCATAACTCTTATCAACCGTCTTTCTGGATGTAGGCATCGTTGTATTTTGAATAAGATAGAGTTAGGAAATTGAGTTCTTACAATTGAGCTCAATCACATGATCTAGAGTAAGAAGAAAGAGTGACAATCCTAAATGCCCTGTAGCTTCCTGCTTATAAGTGTGGTGCACGACACACCCATAAACAAGACTCTACTAGTCATGGCTTGTAGACTCCCTAGGACATAACTACTCTGATACCACTTTTGTCACGACCCAAACCGATGGGCCGCGACGGGCACCCGGTACCTTGCTCAACCAATTACCAACATAACGTATCTTTTCATGTCATACTATCATAGATAACTGAGCCAGAAGGCTTTCGTGAGATAAGTAGAATACAACATGTGATACCAACTTATACATAAGACATACGGGCCTATAAGACCAAAATAACCACTCGTATACTGAACATAGGCCAACAAGGCCATACAATCTTTTACGTATATGACATTTGTCTACAAGCCTCTAAGAATACATAATTTTTATAAAGGACGGGACAGAGTCCCGCCATACCAAATAATACATGTCTAAATCCTACTAACCAAACAAGCAACTCCGAAGAAAATGGAGCGCACCAACATCTTTCGTTGAGCTGATAGCCTACATGGAGGGCTCTCGACCTGTCTATCGGGACCTGCAGGTATGAAATGCATCGTCCCTAGACAAAAGGGATGTCAATACAAATAATGTACCGAGTATGTAAAGCACATAAATAAGTACATAACGGACATGGAAGAAACATGGAGTACATGGATCAACCTGTAAGTCTGGATAACTTTGTAAATCATGAAATACTTATAGTGTCATACATATGCATATGAACGTCATGTCGTGCATAGGTACATGTTTCATAACATCATCAGGCCTCTGAGGGCATCCCATTATATCATCTCGACCACTATGGGCAAAATCATCAACGAATACCAGTTGATCAGGTGGTGGTGCATATATAACGCCGTAACCTTTTTCCATATCCCATATACATATAATATACATATATATGCGTATATAACGCCATCTGGTCGTTGGTCAATGTGCATGTATAAATGTATGAAATGCATATGAAATATGTTAATAAAATCTCTAGGTACGTCATAAGACTGTTATGCCTCTGATTAATACCATGAAATAAACTTTATCAACTTACGTATTTTCTGAGACCCATGAACAGACGATAGAATAATAAGACATATGCAAATTCAAGAATATAGGCACCTCTAATACTTCTATGAGTAGAGTCATTTATGGAAGTTGTGCATTTGTTCGTTTCATTTGTGTCGTATAGATCATGCAAAAAAGAAATAAGGGATACCCTTAACATACCTGAACCGATTCTCTTTTGCGAAAACACGTAACGGAGGATCGAAGTAGGGAAGAATCCATATGATATTCTTGAGAAAGATTGTACCGGGACTTCTTTGAATTAGAATTTCACGTTGAACCTTGTAATATTTTAGAGAATCTCACGTTGGTCATTGTTATTTCTCTCTTAATAATGTAGGAATGTCATTTAACTTAGAAAAATTCCATACCTTACTAATAGATAGACCAAGTATCTATACGTGCAAACAAGACGACCTTTTGCCTTGTGACTCATTTTATGCATTTTGCCACTTTGGCTTAGTCTATGCCATGTGGCAATCCCCAAAAGATATTTATCCACTTAATATTATAATTATCTCCACAATTAATCAATTATCCACATAATTAAGAATTATCTCAAATTACCTAGAATACTACTCACTTTTAACACACCTTATACACCTTACTATCATGGTCATGTAGTACCTTGTATGGTACTAGTCCATAAGTACCGTGTATTTTAGCTCGGGCCGTATTTAATCCCAAAATATAAAACTTTGACGAAAATTTATTTCCTTCGATTTGCTAACTCTCTCATATTCACGAATTTATTCATCACTTGTTTGAAATAGCATAATGTTTATAATCTCCAAATAATCTTGTCCTTGAACTGAGGTTAATATCTTACGACAATTTCAAGTAAAATTCCAGGGGGGTGTAATATCGACGTAATAATGCCGGGCATAACAGGTCGGTACCTTGTCCTATTTTATATCAAATAATCTTAGAGGCTTTGTAGACAAATGTTCATTTTGTATAGTATGTCAAAGGCCTTAATGGCCCATATGTATTCATATAGTAAGAAAAATAATTCAGTGATACAGTGGCCCAAGATAGTTAAAAAACAAAATAAGTTACAGAGTGGTTCACTTAGACTAGTCCAACACCGGGTGCAAGCCACGCCTCTCCAGGTTGGGGCGTGACACGTTCATTCCTAGCGGGTGCTCGGTGACCGCCGATTTTAAGGTTGAAAAACCTTCACCTATATCGGGTCAGTTTGAGAAGGTCTCAAGGTACATCTACTCGATCACTGAAGAAATTCTCCCCACGGTCAAAAAGGATTGCTACTGGGTTGGAAAAGACGTGGTAGTTCACGGGCCCGGTGAAGATATCACTACCCACATCGAGGGATACTTAAGTGTTTACACTTATCCATTTACGTTGGGCTCATTAGACCTGATAATCATCCACTTTTGCAAAAGGCATGACTGTGCATTGGTCAGATCCACCCTTTATCTGGAGGATTGTCAACCTTCTCCGGTTCTTTGTGAGCAAGATCGATGGCTGCTCATTCACCATTGACCACCTTATGCGCCTATACAGTCCCTGACTCTTTCGAGGGGACTGATCAAACTCGTGTGTCGGGCTAGCAAAGCCCCATTCTCGAGCATCGATGAAGATCTAGATCGAGGTTGGTTAGGCCATTTTGTCCGAGTAAGGACCTCAGACCTGATCCCAGCAGAATGCATGCCGTTCCTCGAGAAGTGGAACACAAAACGTAAGTAAACTTTTGTTTTTTCCAAAATTTTATTTTACTCTCCTTTTCTTATTTCTTATCGGTGGTGGTGCAACTATTGCTCAAGTCCCGAATGTAGTCCCTCAACTCAAGGAAAGGGGCGAGGTATTATGTCACATAAGCCATATTCCAAGCACGCACGGCGCGAACTTTTGAAGGGCCGATGGGAAGCATGGTCTCATGGTGAGATTTCCTTTACTGAGTGAGTAATATTTGGGTTATTTTTGTGTTACTAGGTTCTCATATGTTTCGTTTACCTTTGCATTTTTATCCAAGGATGTCACGATGAGGCCTATATCTAGTGATGAGGATGGACCCGCCGAGTCCCCTACTCCGGGACAGGGTGATAAGAAGAAAAGAAAGAGGGCTCCGAGTTCTCTGAGCTCAGAGAAAAAAGAAAACAAAACAAATCTAGTGCGCAAGCCCAAAGAAGGTACCAGTGCTCGAGCCCCACCTTCGGATTCACTTTATCGGCTGAGGGACAGATCTGAATAAGAAGAAGCCTCTAAACTGGTGTACCGTGTGCGGTCGCAATTCAAAGGATGAGGGGCCTTCAAATCAGAGAGACGTGAGGCCGACGAGGAGGCCGTGGTCGGGGCCAATATGGAGGTCGTGGTCGAGGCCAATATGGAGGTCGTGTTTGAGGCCTCCTGGGATAAGGTTGATGCCCTGAAAGATGTACTCAAAGTGATAGACATCACCAAGGGCCCATGGAGCGGACGACTTCTTCCGCGGCTTTTTTGATGTGTGGATTCTATTGCTACGGAGTACATCACCAGATTGGGTGACTTAGAGATGCCAATGAAGAGTCCATCTTCGGGAACAAGCAGGCCTTCCTCAAGCCCGAAACTAACCAACCGGTTCCCAACTCCAAGCTTGGATCCTGACCGGATGCGATCGATTATCATCTCGATTTCGAATGATGCTCGGGTCCTTTCTTTCCCCGTAGGGGTATCCAGTTACCTTCGCTACTTGGTAACTGAGGAATACCAAGCCAAGATGAATGAGTTGGAAGTGCCATGCCTATTCAATGAAGCTCAACATGCGTTAAACTGGGTAACTTTAGATACCTCTTGATGACTTCTAATTTGTACTTAGATCAAATTATAAATGATCAAAACTTTTTTCTCTATGTTTGTAGGCCTCGGTGCTTCATCATGAGACTTTTATCCAATATCGAGAAGAGTTAAACCAATATGAGGTCGAGATTCGAGGACTCACTAAGAAGAGATATGCTTACAAACTTCTCAGTGAGCAATGAGAAGGGGAGGATAAGAGCCTCCTAACTGAGCTAGAGGTGGCTCGGAAGAAGCATACCGACCTAGTCGAGCATGTAAGAAGAGTATTTAAGGTTAGTGACGAGAGTCAGAAACAGTGACTAGCGGTCCGAACCCGCAGGTCCAACAGAAGCTTGATCAGATCGAGCAGCTTCGGGCAGAGGTGGAGTGGTAAAGGTCGAGGCCAAAGAATGGAAAAGCAACATGGATCACTTGGCCTCGGAAAAGGATACTGCTCGGGCACAATTGGCTTCGGCTGAGGTCCAGCTTCGAGCTGTAAAGGAAAGGGCCTTGGTGAATGCCAAAACGATTGAGAAGCTCCAGTCTCAGCTGAGTTCGGCCATCTTCGATCAAGAAAATCAGGCCAAGGAGTTTGAAACGGCCAAGTCGAAGGCTGAGATGGTTAAAGTCGATGTGGATGAGATGGTGGTCGTTTATAAGGACGATGTCGAGGCGTCTTAGGTTCAAGTAAAGGATATCATCGAGCACGCGAAGTGACAATCTCAAAGGAAGGCCCTTGAGGAAATTCATGCTCGTGGTTTCCACTTATCGACTGAGATTGAGAGTTCCAAGGAACTCGAAGTCGAGGCCAAAAAATTGGTCCATCCCAAAGATGATGAAGATTCTGAAGATTTGGGCGATTCCGTGGGTGGAGGAGACCCCGAAGGTCCTGGTGCTGAGGCGAGCTCTGGTGAACACCGGGCCGTTTAAATTCCTTGTACATTTTTTCTTTGTTTTTTGTATCTTTGTAATTGTGTATTTTTCTTTTGGTTGAGGTCATTTGGTCTTTGTAAAAATTTGTATCGAGGCCATTTTGACCCTCGTAAAAATATTTTGATATGTATATAAAGCTCTTTTCCCTCCAGCAATTTCTGCATTTTTTCCTTTGCTTTATTATTTATGTTTGAAAAGATTAAAATGCCTTAGTACGAAATAGTTAGGTTATGTTTGGAGGTTCGAAAAAGCCTTGCCCTTAATATTATTTTATTTAAGGCATCGTGGGGTTTTGGTATGACCGGAAATTTACCCCCAAAGTACTTATACTTTTTTAGATTATAGTTTGTCGAGGGTAGCCTTTAGGAACGTTTAAGAAATTTTAAGGCCTTGTTGTTTTTGTTACGGGTCTCGGACGTCTCCGAGCCATGTTAATATGGCCGTAGCCTTTTTAGTTCAGGTGTTTCCCAGTGGGATCGTTATCCTGAGTTATTCGGGCTTGCCTAAGATAACATCCCTCGAGTAATGTTGTTAAAATTCGGGTGTTGCCTAATAAGTCTTGTGCCCCCGAGCTCCGAGAGCTCGAACCGTCCGAGTTTATTTTCAAACGGCATTCCCCGAGTGAGAGTGATTATTCGAACTCGGATTAAGGTTTCCCTTGGGCTCGATACCTTTAGGGGATCAGATTCAGAAAATTCCATCAGAAATGCAAGAAAAATTTTAAAGGACAAGATATTTATCCGCAAGGAAGAGATTTCTTTTTAATCTTGTGCATAATAGTTATACATGTATACATGCTTTGTGCCAGGGCTCGAGCAGTCTATGCGGGCACGGTTCATTTGACCGTTTGGCTCTAACAATAAATCCTATCGATCAATACCCTTCAATTACGAAGTTTCTTTCCTTGCTAAAGTCGATATCCGAGGGTAATGCCCCCTAGTATTCGAGGTTGATCATAGAGAGAAGCCTCGGATACTATTGATGCAATCTTTGACATCGATTCTATTCTAAGTTAGCATGATCCATTGTTGCCTCGTTAAAGACCTTTCCAGAAAATCCATTTGGGATAAAACTGGTTCAAGAGAAAAAGAGTGCAATCCGTGCTTTCAAATCTAAAAATCTGTACCGCTCCTTGTTGGTTACCTGCAAGTGTTAGTTCAAAAATAAGTAAAAAGGATTGAATTGGGTTGTACATTAGTAGTAGTATCGCTTCAAGTAAGTTATGTTCTAGTTATTCGATAGTCGTTCACCGTTCATTGCCCCGAGTTTGTACGATCATTTTTCGGTGATCTCGAGAATTTTGTACGGCCCTTCCCAGTTTGGCTCTAGCTTCCTCTCGTTCGGATTTCAGGTGCTTAGTGTGACCCTTCTTAACACCAAGTCCCTGATGTTGAAGTGTTAAAGGTTGGTCCTTCGATTGTAATATCTCTTGATCCACTGCTTTTGGGCGGCCAACCGGACAAGGGCGATTTTTGGGCTTTCATCGAATAGTTTAAGGCCCGTACTCATGGCTTCATCATTCGATTCTTTGGTTATGTATCGGAATCTGAGACTTGTTTCTCTAACTTCGACCGGTATTAGAGCTACCGTAAACTAGCGAACGTGGTGGTCCCCATCTTGGACTTCGAGGTCATACGGTATGCCCATATATTTCGGGTAAGATTTTCTTCCATTTTCCTTTGTCATCGATTAACCTCTTTTTGAGGTTTTGGATTATGGTCTTGTTGTTTGATTCTGCTTGTCTGTTCCCACTAGGGTGATAAGGTATTGATAGGATCCTTTTGATCTTATGGTCTTTGAAAAACTTGGTCACTTTGTTGCCGATGAATTATTTCCCGTTGTCGCACACAATCTCGGCCGACATGCTGAACCGACATATGATGTGGTCCCAAATAAAATCAATGACTTCTTTCTTCCTGACCTTCTAATATGTTAGGGCTTCCACCCGCTTAGAAAAGTGGTCAGTCATAAATAATATAAATTGAGCCTTACCGGGTGCCCATGGAAATGGGCCAACGATGTCCATTCCCCACTTCATGAACGGCCATGGTGACAAAACTGAATGTATCGCTCCCGGGGTTGGTGAATCACTAGATCATGTCTTTTCCATTCATCACATTTTCGTACGAACTCCTTCGCGTCCTTTTCCATGTCGATCTAGTAGAAGTCGGCTCTTATCACCTTTCGAACCAATGATTCGGTGCTTGAATGATTTCCTCAGGTGCCTCTGTGAACTTCCCTTAGAATGTACTCGGTATCTCCTGGTCCAAGACATATGGCTAGTGGGCCATCGAACGTTCTTCTAAATAGGATTTCGTCTTTGGACAAGCTAAATCGGGCTGCCTTTGTACGTAGGGCCCTCGATTCTTTTGGATCCGAGGGTAGTTTCTTAGTCTTCAAATATTCTACATATTTGTTTCTCCAATCCCAGTCAAGCTTGTAGAGTTATCTCGGCATGACCTTCTTCTACTACCAATCTCATGAGTTGTACGACTGTTCCCGAGTTGAGGTCATCGTCCTCGTCCGATGACCCTAAGTTTTCTAGGGAATCTACCTCGCTATTTTGATCCCGAGGTACATGTTGCAAAGTCCACTCCTTGAACCGATGCAATATTACCTGCAACTTATCCAGGTACATTTGCATTCGTTCTTCTCTGACCTCGAATGTCCCATTGACTTGGTTTACCACGAGGAGGGAGTCGCACTTAGCTTAGATCACCTCCACCCCTAAGCTTTTAGCTAGTTCAAGACCTACAATCATGGCCTCATATTCGGCCTGGTGGTTAGTCAATTTCACAGTCCTAATAGATTGTCTAATTACATTGCTTATTGTGGCTTCAAAATGATGCCAAGTCCGGACCCTTTTGTGTTCGAGGCGCCGTTCGTAAAGAGGGTCCAGAATCCTGAAGACATCCCCGAGTTTACCAATAACTCTCTTTAGACCACGGGTATTAGGGCCAGCGTAAAGTCAGCCATGAAATCTGCCAAAATTTGAGATCTAATGGCTGTCAGGGGTCGATATTCAATATCGTACCCGCTGATTTCCACGGCCCATTTGGCCAATCATCCTGAGAGTTCGGGTTTATGCATTATATTTTGCAATGGGTAAGTAGTCACAACACATATAGGATGGCACTGAAAATATGGTTTCAGTTTCCTAGAGGCGCTTAGCAAAGCGAGTGCCAATTTTTCTAGGTGAGGGTACCTAGTTTCGACCTCACCCAGAGTCTTGCTGACATAGTAAATTGGTAATTGCATACCTTGCTCTTCCCGGACCAGGACTCCACTTACCACTATCTTCAATACTGCTAAGTACAAGTATAGTTGTTCGTCTACCTTTGGCGTATGAAGCAGTGGTGGGCTCGATAGATATCGCTTGAGTTCCTCCAAGGACCGTTGGCATTCTGGGGTCCATGAGAAGTTTTTCTTCCTCTTCAGTAGCGAGATAAATCGGTGGCTCTTATTAGAGGACCTTGAGTCCAATCGCCCCAGGGAGGTTATGCCCTCGGTTAACCTTTGCACGACCTTTACGTTGTCCACCACTGTGATATCTTCGATGGTTTTGATCTTAACGAGGTTGATATCGATTCCCCGATTAGATACCATGAACATGAGGAATTTACCTAATCCGACTCCAAACACGCACTTCTCCAGGTTCAGCTTCATATTGTACTTCCTTAATATGTTGACGGTTTCTTGCAAATACTTTAAATGGTCCTCTGCTCGTAGGGACTTAACCAACATATCGTCAATGTAAACCTCCATTGATTTTCCTATTTGTTCCTCGAACATCCGGTTTACTAAGCGTTGATAAGTGGCACCAGCATTTTTTAGTCCGAATGGCATCATGTTATAACAATATGTGACGTATTTAGTGATGAAGGAGATCTTCTCTTGATCATTCGGGTTCATCCATATTTGGTTGTACCTAGAATAGGCATCGATAAAATTGAGGATCTTGTGGTCGGCCGTGGCATCGATCATGTGATCGATGTTGGGCAAAGGGAAAGAGTCCTTGGGACACGGCTTATTCAAATCCTTATAGTCTGCACACATTCTTAATTTGTTCCCTTTTTAGGTACTACCACTACGTTTGCTAACCACTCCGGGTATTTAACCTCCCGAATGGACCCTATTTTAAGAAGTTTAGATACCTTGTCCTTGATGAATGCATGTTTGACAACGGACTGAGGTCTCCTCTTCTGCTTGACCGGGTGGAATTTCATGTCCAAGCTTAGCTTGTGAGTGGTTATCTCCGGCGGGATTCCTGTCATATCAAGATGGGACCGAGAAAAACAATCTATGTTAGCTATAAGAAATTGAATGAGTTTTTTCTTGAGCTCGGGAGTTAACTTCGTGCCTAGGTATACCTTCCAATCAGGTAGATGCTCAACCAATATGAACTGTTCCACCTCTTCGACCCTTAATTTAGTGGTGTCAGAATCATCGGGGACTATAAAAGATCTGGGAGCCCCGTAATCATCGTCATCATCAGTCCCTTGTTTATTCGATTAGGTCATGGCCGGTGTCGGTAATTGCTATTTAGCCTCTTACTTTGTATCCGAACTTGGTTCCTTTGATGTTGTGAGTGTTGATATCGGAATCACTTCTTCGACTACAAACATTTCCTTTGTTGTTGGTTGTTCTCCATATATTGTTTTAATCCTTCATGTCATTGGAATTTTAAACACTTGGTAAAGAGTCGAGGGCACTGCCATCATGTTGTGGATCCACAGCCTCCCGAACAGGGCATTGTATCTCATGTCTCCTTCGATCACATAAAACTTGGCCTCCTGGATGGTCCCGACGGCATTCACTAGTAATGTTATCTCCCCCTTAGTGGTTTCACATGTCATGTTGAATCTGTTTTGAACTTGAACTGCAGGCACGATTGGATCTTGTAGACCGATCTACTCTACGACTCTCGACCAAATGATGTTGACCAAGCTACCTGGATCAATTAATACAAGCTTAACTCGAGATTTATTTATGAGTACAAATATTACCAGTGCATCGTTGTGGAGCTGCACGATCCGTTCTGCGTCCTCGTCATTGAAAGACAAAATTCCTATTGTATGTAATCTAGAGTCCGTTTTTCTCTTATGATGGATACTTTGGTGCGTTTAACATCGGCCCTTGAGGAATATTGATCCCACCGATGATCATGTTAATGACGTGTTGAGGTTCTTCTTGTATGATCTGTTTATTAGAATCCTTATTTCTAAAATGATTCTTGGCTCGGCTGCTCAGGAATTCTCGAAGATGCCCGTTGTTGAACAACCGGGCTACCTCCTCCCTCAACTGTCAGCAATCCTATGTTCTATGGCCGTGAGTGCCATGATATTTGCACATCTGGTTTGGATCCTTTTGGGCTGGGTTAGATTGTAGAGGTCGAGGCCATTTGGTGTCCTTGATGCGTCTGATAGCTGATATGATGGCAGCAACATCAACATTAAAGTTATATATTAATAACCTTTTTGCTTATTTAGGCCCGATAGGCCTGTTGAAATTGTTCTTGCTCATGATTCCCTGGCTGCTCTGGCCTCGGTCATTTCTGCTTTCATTCTGCATAGAATTCCGTCTGGATCCATTACTTCTTCGATCCCTAATGTACGGCTGGTATCAATCCATGTTTGACTTTGGTTCATGGTCGATATCTCTTTTGACTCTATCGATGGGTCTAACAGGATAAACGGGCCCGGAACGAACCCTAAGTTGATTATTTTCGACTTTGATTTTTGATTGATGTCGGTTATGCACATCAGCCCAAGTAACAGTCGGATACTCTTTCAGATTCTGCTTCAACTGCTGTGAAGCCACCGAACTTCAAACATTGAGTCCTTGGGTGAAAGCTTGAACGACCCAATCATCAGTGACCTGCGGCAGATCCATCCGTTCCATTTGAAATCGGGACACGAACTCCCTGAGCATTTCATTATCCTTCTTTATTACTTTGAAAAGGACCGACTTCCTGGTTTCGACCTTGATAGCCCCGTGTGCTTTCACGAAAAAGTCTACAAGCATAGCAAATGAATCAATAGAATTAGGAGATAAGTTGTGATACCATATCATAGCTCCATTTGTCAGGGTCTCTCAAAATTTCTTCAACAAGACAGAATCTATCTCATGATCCTCCAAGCCGTTCCCTTTGATGGCACACATGCAGGAGGTAACATGCTCGTTTGGGTCGGTTGTTCCATTGTACTTAGGAATCTGGGGTATGCAGAATTTTTTAGGGATTGGATTTGGATCCGCACTCGTAGGGGAAGGTTTATGTACGAACTTCTTGGAATCCAGGCCTTTCAGTATCGACAACGCTCCTGCGATTTGGTCGACCCTGGAATTGTTGTTTCTACCTTTCTGTCATTTGCTTCGATTTTCTTCTCCCCCGATTCTATCCGTTTTGTCAGCTCCTCTAGCATTTTTATGATCTCGGAGGTGGTCCCCGACTTATTTTCATTCGACCTCTCTACGACCGGTTCTTCCGTGTGGGTGATTTTCCGGGACGGATCGGGTTCAATTCTGCTCAGTGCGTGTTACATCTCGCATTTCGTACGATTAAAGTTTCGTCTTCATTTAATTTACGTAGACTCGGAAATGAGATTTTCTTGAGATTATAAGCATTTATGCTATTTATAACAAGCAATAAGTATGTATCGTGAAAGATAATGGGTAAACGAATCAAAAAATGAGTTTCATTGAAGGTTGTTGATTTGTGATAAAATACGGTCTGAGCGATAATACCCGGTATTTATGGACTAGTGCCATACAGGTACTACATGATCATGATAGTAAGGTGTATAAGGTATGTTAAAAGTGAGTAGTATTTTAAGTAAGTTGAGATAATTCTTAACTATATAGGTAATTGATTAATTATTGGGTAATGGGATATTACCTAATTAATTAGGAATATGTTGGATAAGAATTAAATGGCATGATATGTCAGCCCCCATTCAAATTAAGTGACTCACCATCTTGATTGAAAGGTGTCCATCTTAAGAAATATACATGACACTTACGTAAAGACCTTTAGAAGTTGGCTTCATTTGGCCTTAAAATAATCAAATCTTATAACTTTCTTCCTAATTCAAACCTTGCAAAACAGATGTTAACCTCAATCCAACGAGATTTCAACGCAATTTCTTGAAACAAAAAATTCCAACGAGAATTCTTTAACACCTTAGCAACGTGAGACTTTGCAATTCTAAAGGAGTATAGTGCAACATTTTCCAAGAATATCATAAGGATTTTTTCTTACTCCAGGTATGTTAAGGCTATCCCTTCTTTCTTTTTGGCATGATCCAAATGATACAAAAGAAACGAGCAAACGCACAGCTTTCATAAATGACTCTATTCATAGAAATACTAGATCTCTATGTTCTTGATTCCCCGTGTGACATGTTATTATATCTTCTATTCATAGGTCTCATAATAATACGCAGTTGATAAAGTTTATTCGAAAGGAATATTGAGATTATTAAAATATTTTCATGCATTTCATTCATTTATACATGTACATTGACCCATGATCAAATGACATTATATACGGGTATTTATATGTGTGTGTGTATATATATATGTATATGTATATAGGATATGGAGAAAGTTTACGGCGTTATATACGCACCACCACCTGATCAGTTGGTATATGTTGATGATTTTTCCCACAGTGGTCGAGACGATATGATGGGATGCCCTTAGAGGCTTGATGATGTTATGTACACTTATACCTATGTATGACACGACATTTATACGCGCGTGCATGACATTTTAAATGTTTCAGGATTTACAAAGTTATTCAGATTTACATGTGGATTTCTTTATTCCATATTTCATCTATATCTTTTATGTATTGATTTTCATGCCTTACATACTCAGTACATTATTCGTACTGACGCCCTATTTCCCGGGGCTTGCATTTCATGCCCCCAGGTGCAGGTAGACAAGTTGACGGTCCCCCTCCTTAGGATCCTTCATCGGCGATAGTTGGTGTGCTCCCCTTGATCCGAAGCTGCTTTTGACCTTGGTATAATATGTTTGCATATATATATGGGTATGATGGGGCCCAGTCCCTTCCTCGTACAGTTGTATTTTCTATTAGAGGTTTATAGACAGTTATGTATAGTTGGATAGTATGTGGCCTTGTCGGCTTTCAGTTTAGGGTATATAGTTGTCTATAGCAGCCTTGCCGGCTCGCTCCACTGTATTGCATATGTATATGTATATATATCTTTTGGACATATTTCCCTCACGTATGTTATTCGTGTTTATATCTTAAATGCATGCTTAAGGATGTTCGACATGTAAGATTCGGGCACCCATTGCGGACCATCGGTTTGGGTCGTGACAGTGTGCGCTTTGGTTCTGTTACTGAGTTATCCTTGCCAGTTGAGCCTGTAACATTTCGAAGATCATCCATAGATTGATCCCGTCTCCTTTATTATTTTGAGTATTCTGCACTATCGATCGGGCTCCTCCACGGATGCTATTCTCGGGGTCGGTAGGCACTTTTGTGTCGATAGCCACATGTGAGTTAGCATCCAATGGGTCCTTGACTGGAACTCCAATGAAATCAACGGGCGGTACCTCATTACCGGGTGCTCTATTGTTATTTTCACCGTTGTGACCAGACTCATTGTCAACAGGTAGGGGTGCCAATTGTGAGTTTGACACTTTGAGCTTTAACTTGAAATTAGAGGCACGTCAAAGAACAAATGTAAAGTAGTGTGTGTTATAAAAAATTTATATCAAATAACCATTATTATCCTTAGCCCCACTGTGGGGGCCAAACTGTTTACCCTCAAAATCGGATAATAATTGAATTTGTAAGTGATTTTAAGTATACTTGGATTAAATTGACACAAAGAGATAAGTTAAATTGCAATTGAAATAAAATATGATAAAGTAAATTCAAACCACACGAATTGAACAGATACGGCCTTGGGGGTGGGCCACCCTTGAACATACTGCACTTCGATCAATGTCAAGACATAGTCGAATAATAACTTAAAGAGAAATTAACAGTATATTGCTTCTGAATGATTGTTACAACGTGTTTTACAAGTAATCATACCTTTTTTATATAGTAGGGGAGTCCTACTTTAGGTACAATTCTATAAAAGGTAAAAATATCCTAATTTGCCGATTAATTATTGATACGTACCGAGATTCCCACCGTAATACTCGACCGGTCATGGATATTTCGGCCTTCTGTCATTTCAGCCTGGTGTTGGTTATAGCGGCAATGTTTCCCGGAGCTCGTTCGGGATCAAGGTCGATTCTGGGATCATAGACTCAATATTTTCGAGGACGGACATTCTAACCTCGTGTTCTGGTTCGATGAGACTCGGGGTCGATCTTCAATAATAGTAATTAAAAAAATAACTAAAGCCTATTGTAAACTCTTTTTGTTATTGTAACGTAACTTTAGCTAAATTTGCATTGATTCGAGAAAT
The DNA here is from genome assembly GCF_000393655.2 of Nicotiana sylvestris. NCBI lineage: Eukaryota > Viridiplantae > Streptophyta > Magnoliopsida > Solanales > Solanaceae > Nicotiana > Nicotiana sylvestris. Next base: position 150,443,586 of record NC_091064.1, on the reverse strand, counting down.
TTGTAGGTTTTTCAAAAGAAAAAATTATATGTCATAGCTAATTCTAAAAGATATTTATGGATAATAACTACCTTTTAATTTAATTATTTTTTATAGCTACAATAAATTTTTAATTTACCTATCATAGCTATATCAAATACATAGAGTTATTCCACTGTATCAATCTTTTCCCTCAACCCTCTCTCTTTTCCCTCAACTCTTTCTTCTTTTTCCCTCTCTCTTCTCCCTCGCCAGCCGTCGTCCAACTTTGTCACCGCCATCAACCACTCCATCTCCCTCCCCCTTCTAGTTCTTCACCGTCACATACGATAGAGATGGACGGAGAGAGCAAAAATAGAAGGAGAAAAAGCTAGCAGTAGCAGTAAAGAAGTCACTGGTAGTCATCTTCTCCGGTATAGTTCTACCGGAGCCCAACCAAACAACCGCCTCTCTCTCTCTCTCTCTCTCTCTCTCTTCCCTTCTCTCATCCCACAAATCACCATTATCCACTGTCTCCATAAACCACCACTATCGAGCCATATCCATCACCACCTGTTACTAAATCACTACACCATTTATTATGAATCACCCTTAAACATCATTGCCACCCACTGTTAGATCCAGATCTGTAATCACGAAGTTGCAGTCAATCCATTATCGACGACGGAAACAATGGAGGAGAAAGATCGGAGGCGTCACTGGATCTGGATCCGATGGAGATACCGTAATTTATGGCTTCTTCTCCTTCTTTGTATCTCACTTTCGAGTGTATTCGTCCGGGCGAAAACTTGTTCCTCCACCATTTCTTTTCACGTCAGAAAAAAGAGCCGCATCTTTCTCCTCCACGGCCTTTCACGCTAGAAAAAATATTGTATAAATACAGCTCAGTTTCTATTTCGTCAGAGATCTAAAGTGTATTTTGTATTTTTACCGGAGATATGACAGAACTTGATTGTATTTTCCATTTTTAAATATAATGCATTTTATATTCTCGTCTGAGATTTGATCGGATTTGACTGTATTCTTTATTCTTTAGTGTAACTACAATGTATTTTTAAAAGGATTTGAATGTATTTTTTATTTTTTTATTGTAAATACACTGGTATTTTATATATCGCCGGAGATCCGATTGGCTTTGATTCTGTTCTTCCTTTTTAAATATTGTATATATTTGTAATCGGCAAAGATTTGACCGAAACACTGTATTTTCCATTTTGTCATTTTTAGTGTAAATACATTCAAATACAGTTTAATACGTTCAACATTGCAACATAAAATAAGATTAGATACAACTGAACAGTGTATTTAAATATACTCAAATACATGCAAGAAAAAAATTACAGTGGGACAGTGTATTTAAATACAACAAATTGTCCAATACTAGCTACAGAATATAAATACATAAAATATAGCTACGGATTGTTAAAAGCTCTTAAAAGGTAGTGGTTTATGTAAGTTCCCCTTTTCAAATTAGTATTCATGCATGTCTCAATAATATTTTAACAAATAATTTAGTCAAAAATTAAAATAAAATCAAACTCAGTGTAAAAGGGTATTGAGCCTTGATATCGTTTATTATGAGTAATGATACTATGACATGCTCCCCAATAACTACAAAAAATTATAGCTGACTAGTTATAACTTGAAGATTCACAATATCTTAACACCTATGTTTTATTTTAAATACCCCAAAATATTTATTATGTTTGTCAACAACTATCTTATCAACAAAATGGCTTTCTCAAACAGTAACGAAGCCAATACAAATTTGGAGCATATATTTTTAATATGCGTGTGATCTTTATCTTAAATTTTACTATAATTTAACATAGTACGAATAGATGAAATTCATACACATTTTTCTCTCGCCAATAACGTAAAGAATACTTGAGATAGATTCGCACTTTCGAGAATAATTCAACACAAAGGATATTGTAAAATGAGTTCAAGATTAACTGATATACAAAAAATATACACAATGACTATAAATAGTAAAAATAATTAACAACAAGTAGGATGATAGAAATCTCTATATAAATTGAAGAAAAAAAGAATCTCATACCATAACTGAACGTCTATAGTAAATACTCCCTTCGTTTCAATTTATGTGAATCTATTTCCTTTTTAGTCCGTGCCAAAAAGAATGAACTCTTTCCCTATTTGGAAATAATTTACATTTATGCAATGATCTATAGCCACACAAAATACATGTATCTCATTCTACACCACAATTTTAAAAGTCTTCTCTCTTTTCTTAAACTCTATGGCTAGTCAAATAGATTCACGTAAATTGAAACAGAGGGATTAAATAATAAGAAATAATCAACAATGTAAAGATCTAAGAACGAATTAATACTAGAATCAAGCTTGAAAGCAATTCAAAGTGCAATCATAACAAAGACTTTATCATCACACTAATATTTACCAATCTCAAAATATAGCAAAACTCTTATAAAGACCGAGTATATCAAGTATTTATAGCTATTAAATAAAGTTAGAAAAAGATCAAACTTCACACATTAAAATCTGACATAAATACCATTCCAGTACGATACACTATCCCAAAATCTCAAGCACAATGCAACACATTGGCTCAATTTTTTCGGAGAATTTTGATTCACGTGTTTTGGTGCAACATGTTGGCCCAAGTCTCAAGTATAGTGCAATGCACTGGCCTGTATGCTCCAACAATGTGCTTATGCGCTTGTTATATCAATTTCTATGGCCCCAAAATATGATATTCTTTGCGCAAATCATCACAACGGCCCTCAAGATGTTTTTCTAACCTCTTACAATTTTTTAATGTGAAACTTTTCTGTTGCTCCTATGAGTCAACAATCCATGAGACGCTTCAAGATCTTTCAAATATGCTTTGTGCTATACAAGATCGTATCATTAACTAAGACGTAAATAGTTTAAGTTTATTATTTGTCCATATTCTTTTGGTTCGTAAATTCCCACATCATTATTTTCTAGGTTAATACTAATGGACTCGTGACTTGGCATATTGGTGTACAAATGGCACTCCACTATTGCTACACGTGTAATCAAAAATCAAATAAGATCCAACTGAGGTTGTCTAAGGGTGATGGGAGGTTCTGGGTACTTAAGGACCGGGTAAAGAGCAGTACCGGTAAGGGAAGCGGGTTCCTAAAAGGGACTGAGTTGAAAAATTAAGGAGATTTTTGTGGGTATCATACTGGTACCACTACCGGTCATAAGGGGGTGCTTAAGGGACTATAGAGGTACTTAAGGGTATTTTTTAAATTAAAAGGCTATGAAATGCCTTTTATTTTACTTAATACAATATAGATATTAGATTTCTAATACGAGTTACAAGTATTTACGTGTATTTCAATACTTGTAAAAATAAAATTACATATTTCATTTGAACGATTTACATAATTTTTAGTAATTTTTCATGGTTCTTCGTTTAGATTTGGTAGCACTTGTTCTTTTACATCCCCGCCGTCTCTGGTAGATAGTATTTTATTATAGACATCGCCGTCTTCTTGAATTATTTCTGAAATGCAAAAGTTTTTTTTCCCACCTTTAATTCAATCTCTAAATAAAACGGTAGTCTCTCTCTATATATTTTTTTATATTCAATAAATTATATCGAAATTCCAGCTATATAAATTAACATGCAAGAAATAGTTGGATATATACGCCAAAAAATCTTTAGTAGCATAAAAAATCTAAAATTTGAATAAGATGAAAAACGGTATTCCAATCACCATCTATTATCATATCTTGTATAGAAGAACCATGTGCATTAAATATGTTCGTAATAGGTAATCGATATTCAATAAGCAACAGACAACATATCATATACTGAATTTCATCTAGTGGGTATTTATAAGATTCAATGCATCTTAAACTATCTACGTCTAGTAGGTATTTGAGAGTGAAAATATAACCAACTGCAAATCGAATTTTGTCAAGAGTACTACCAAATAAAAAAATCCATCTTGAAAAACTAAACTATAAATATGACATGTACGTCTAATATGAAATAATTTCGAAAAGAGGTAGAAGTAATCTAGTTTTCAAAACCCCTACATCAAAAGTATTACTAGAAGCATTATCTAAAGTAACCGTAATAATTTTGTTAGAAAGTCCATAAAAACCATAATTTTTTAAATTTGTTTAGAAATAAAAATACTAGTATCTCGGTTATCAAATAATTTATAACCATTCATGCATTTTTTGCATAGTACAATTATTATCTATCCAATGACATATAACTGTTAAGTATCATAACCATTAATACTGCGACCTATGTCAAAAGTGTAGAAACTCTACAATTTAAGTGAAAAAAAATAATGTATATATTATTGATATTCGCTTTAAAATTCAAAAGCATCATTTCTAAGAATTGTTGTAGGAAAATCTTGAAAAGCAAAATTATACGTTTTCTTATATGTAACTGTCGACATGTGATTTTTGACCCTCCCCGAATTTCGTCCATTTTAGCATGTAAATATTTAGTTTAGGCATAATATCTCTATTTCAGCTGATTTTGACTCTTTTACTTTATTTCGTCACAAAAAAATGAAAATTACAACAAAAAAATTTAGTTTACGTATCTTTCGTAAATTTAAATATATATATATACAAAAATAGTACCTTTTCTTTATTTTTATATAATCTTGAAACACAAAAAAAATAGTTTTATGCTTTATAGTTTAGTTCAATTAATTAAAATTAGTTTTATATTTTTATATTATAATTATACATAATTTTAGAAGGAGGAATTAGTTTTAGGTTGGTTTATCCCGTCTTTATAAATTTTGTAGTACATTTTTTTAGTCTTTGGCCCAATTCCCTAGCCCATAATTCCTAGGCCCATAACCTTAACATAATCCCTATGTGACGACCCAAAGGGGTCATCACCGGTTTCTAATTAAATTCTGTGTCTCCGAGGCCTTGAAAACCTCATTTAGGGTTGTCTCGATTTGCGTGCGCAGTCCGGGCGCGTAGCCGGAAAGCTTAAATATGAAATTCTGTGAAAAATGCTAAGTTTTGATATTAAAATGAAAAAAAAATGTGACTTTGGTCAACATTTTGGGTAAACGAACCCGGACCCGTGATTTGACGGTCTCGGAGGGTCCATAGAAAAATATGGGACTTGGGCGTATGCTCGGAATCGGATTCCGAGGTCCCAAGCCCGAGGAATGAATTTTCGAGTGAAATTGTTTTCTTGAAGTAATTAAGGAAATTGGAAATGAAATTTGGTGAGAAGACTATGGTATCGGCCCCGTATTTTGGTTCCGGCGCCCGGTACAAGTTTTATAGATGTTTGAAATCATTCCTGTAAAGTTTGGTTAAAAACGGACGTCGTTTGACGCGATCCGGACCCAAATTGGGGAATTGATGTTTAAAAGAGAAATCTTAGAAATTCCATTGATCTTGAGGCTTGATTCGATGTTCATGATGTTATATTGATGATTTGACCACACGAATATGTTCGTAGAGTGTTTTTGAGGTAGTGTGCATACTTGGGTTAGAGCTTCGAGGGCTGGGTGAGTTTCGAGTAGGTTCCGCGATGTCGTAAGCTTAAAAGATCAGATGTTGCACGTTCAGGAAAAAAATATTGCAGGCCTCTGAACCCTTTAGAGAGGCCCGCGAGGAATTGCGTGCGGCGCGGAGGGGCCAGCGCGGCCGCGGTCGCCTTTGCGCGGTCTGCGGTGGGTGATGTGCGGCCGCAGTCAGCTTAGCGCGGTCCGCACAGGGGGCTTCAGAAGGGTATAAATACACGTGAATTTCAGTTATTTTTACACTTTTCAAAACCCCAAAACATAAGAGGCGATTTTCTAAATAACTTTTCTTCTCCAAAACGATTGGTAAGTGATTTCTAACTCATTTTTTTCACTCCTTAACATCTTTTAACATGATTTCAACTTAAAATCAAAGATTTTCATGGGGGAAAATGGGTGTTTTGGGTAGAACCTAGGTTTGTCTAAAAATTGGGGATTTGGACTTCAATTTGGGGTCCGATTTCAAAACAAATTATACATTTGGATTTGTGGGGGAATGGGTAAACGGGTTTTGGTCCAAACCTCGGGTTTCAACCACGTGGGCTCTGGGTGATTTTGACTTTTTGAGTAAAACTTTGGGAAAACTCATTTTTATGCATTGAGGTTGATTTATTTAGCACTTATTGATGTAATTAAGTAACTTGCGATTAGATTCGAGTGGATTGGTGGTGGAATCAAGAGGTAAAGCTATAATTGAGGCTTGAGTGGTGTTCATAGCTTCGAGGTAAGTGTTTGGTCTAACCTTAGCTTGAGGGATTAGGAGTTGAGTCTTATTTGCTACGTGCTAATTGTCGAGTACGACGTATAGGCATGGTGACGAGTATCTATACGTTGGTGTCTAGTATGACCGTGAGTCCTTATATTGCGGATATTCTGATTTTGTTGTATCTTCCATGCCTTAATGATAATTTCTACATATTGTAACAAGCATGTGAAAGAAATTTTGATCCCTGCACTTCGAGGAGTGTTGGCTCGAGTTATAATACGAATTGTTAAAGTGTACGAGATGATTGAACCCCTATGGAGCGTTGGCTCAGGTGGTAAAGTGAGATGAGAAGTGAAAGAGAAAGAAAGAGAAAGAATTATTAAATTGCTCCATTGCCGGAATGTTTGTTGTTTTGTCGATTATCTCCCTTGCCGGGAAGCTGAGAACATTGATATTGTTCCCTTGCCGGGATTTAACTGCTTAATTGTGTTCCCTTGCCGGGATTTAACTGCTTAATTATGTTCCCTTGCCGGGATTTAGCTGGTTGATTGTATTCCCTTACCGGAATTTCTACCATTATTTGTCTACTCCCTTGCCCCTTTGTTTGTGATTGTCATTTGGGTGAGGAAGAGTATAAATCACGAAGGGTGATGCCGTGCATTGTTTGATATTGTAAGGAAAGAGTGTAAAGCACGAAGGGTGATGCCGTGCCGCACGATGTACCATTCTGTGCCGATTTTATCGATTATATGGTGAGGAAAGAGAGTAAAAGCACAAAGGGTGATGTCGTGCATATTTTTATTATATGATTGTTTTGGTGAGGACGAGAGTAAAAGCACGAAGGGTGATGCCGTGCATTTGTTGATTTTTGATTCCTTGTTGATATCCGAGTTATGTGGTTTCTTTCATTACTTGTTATTATTTGATTTACTTAGAGGTTATAGATTCTCTTACCCTATTTGCCTTGTGATTGTTGTTTGGGTGAGGAAGAGCGTAAAGCACGAAGGGTGATGCCATGTATTATTTTGGTGAGAATGAGAATAAAAGCACGAAGGGTGATGCCATGCAAATTGTTGCCTTTTGATTCTTGTTGATATCCTGGCTTCACTGCTTCGTTCTGTTATTGAGGATTTCTATTTGAAATTGTTACCTCCCCACAGCATGTTTCCCCCTCCCACATTGACTGGTTATTTCTGTATCTTTTTTCCGATGTATATATATATATATATATATGTGTGTGTGTGTGTGTGTGTGTGTGTGTGTGTGTGTATGAACCGCATAGGTCTATTTGGAGTCTGGTCCTAGCCTTGTCACTACTTCACCGAGATTAGGCTGGACACTTGCCAGCACATGGGGTCGGTTATGCTGAGACTACACTCTGTGCTCTTTTGCACAGATCCAGGTCTTGGACAGCAGCAGTAGCGTGGGGGTCAGCCTTCAGTCCAGTGAGACACCGAGGTAGCTTTGCAGGCATCCGCAGGCCTAGCGTCTCCTCTATCTTTTATTCCAGTCTGTTATCTCCTGTATTTCGAGACAAACAGCTTATATTTTTTTTTCTTTCAAATGGTTGTATTTAGTACTCTTAGAAGTTCGTGAGTAATGTGACACCAGTTCTTGGGTGAAGGCATATGTTGATTCTCGCTTAATGGTTTCGTATTCTTTAATTTAAGTCTTCCGCATAATCATTTAAATTCCGTTGCTTTCATGTTATCACTGATAATTGTTAAAAGAAGAAATTGTTAATGAAGTAAGCAGTTAAGAATTGGCTTGCCTAGCTCGCATTAGTAGGCGCCATCACGACTCCCGAGGGTGGAAAATCCGTGTCGTGACACTCTACCCCTATATAATAGTACCTAATCCCTAAATTGAAAGACACTCCCTAGAGCAGCCGCACCCCCCTCCACAAAAAACTCCTCCTTCCTTTTCCAAAAACGGACAACAGTTTCTCACCATTTTCAGCCATTGAAGCTCCATTAAATTACCTCACAAGCTCCAAAAATAAGCAGTCATTTTCTCCATAAATCCAATCATTAAAGCAACCTTGAACAACCCCATCTTCCTCCATAAATAGACATGGCTGAAAAGAACTCCAAAAAAAACTACAATGAAACACCTAGAGTCCAGCTCTAAAAACACCATTAAAATAGCCCCTTAACCACCCTAAACCACCTCCTCTTTCTCCAAAAAACGCAACCTAAAGCTGCTGCAAATCCAACTCCGCGACAACTTCAAAACGCAGCAAACAGAGCTGCAAAACACCACCCAAAATCCAGCAATAGAGAGCAGCAAAATCAGTTGTGAATCTGCTCAAAAATCTGCAGCGAAACGAGCTGAGAAATAGCTCGAAAACCTGCCAAAGCTTGGCTGAAAACCAACACCAAACAGTCCCCTTTTGCACAGAAAAATCGCAGTTCCAAGGTTGAGTCGTCGAGTTCGCCGTCACTGGTTTCTGATCGTGGTCGTTGGCGTTTGGTCCGTCTTTTGAGTTGCAAAGCTTTAAAATTCGGATTCGGCAATAAAGGTCCGTTTCTTTTACACATGTATCGTGTCTTCCTAATATGATTCATGGATTTTGTTTGAATGATCATTTCATCAAGTTTATATAATATGCGAGTGATGAATCCATAACTCGAACTGAGATTACTTACAAGTTCAATTTTGTTTTGCCAGTATTTGAGGAAGTTTGGGAATTCGCTATTATTGTTATCATATATTAGCATGTTGTTTGGTCGTTATCTTCATTAGTTAAGCCATTATTTTCATGCTATTTGGTTAGCTGCTTTTTTGAGTTAGATGAATAATGATGAAATTGGAGCTAAAGCTATTCTTTTTACCTCTGAATGTTTGAGGCCTTAAGTAGTTTTGTTGCATAGCTCCGCTGATTTTCATTTAGTTAGCTTGAGTTTTACTTATTGATTTCTTGTTTAATTAGAAAACTTATGAATTTACATATTAAAAATATTGATTTAAGTTTGGTACAGTCACATGAATAAGGTGGGGAGCATCATTCTCATATTTCTTAAAGTAGCATTTGTGCTTAATAAGTGTTGAATTTTATTTTATTTTCTCTTGTATAATTTATTCAATTTGTATGGATGCAGAAGATAGAGGTGCCCAATTAAGTGGGTTGTGGTTCTAATTGGGTGTAATGCATTTGAAAACGTTAGGATTATTTAGGCACTCCAATTTTATCATCGTGATTATGTATACGTTCGCGTAACATAATTATGATTTTAAAATCAATTTGGAGTATGCGTTCGCGCAACTTCGATCAAATCTTCTCGTAATAAAAAAAATGAGTTTTCATAGGCTATTAATTTAATTTAATTTATATAGTTTGAGGTGTGTCATCTATAGTTTAATCATTCATGGCCCTCATATTAATAACCTATATATAAAAAGTGACAAATGTTCGCAGTTTGCTTTAGGTACGTTTAATATACTATCGTGGTTGTGGACACGTCCGCGTGACATGATTGTGATTTTTAAAAATCAAACCGGAGTATGCGTTCGCGCAACTTTGGCCAAATTTTTCTCAATAATAATAAAGCGTTATTAATTGTGGACACGTCCGCGTGACATGATTCTTGACGCGCCAAACAAATGGGTACACGTACGCGTGACCCATTTCAAGATAATTTTTCTTAGTTTAAAAGCGGTAAGCGGTAAAGGCACATAGGTTCTAAAATCAGTAATTATATAATTTTGATAAGCCAAGTATGATCAAAGCGACCGTGCTAGAACCACGAAACTCGGGAGTGCCTAACACCTTCTCCCCGGGTTAACAGAATTCCTTACCCAGATTTCTGCGTTCGCAGAACGTAATTAGAGTCAACTTCCCCGATTCGAGATTTTTACCGGTGACTTGGAACACCATAAATTATTCCAAGTGGCGACTCTGATTTTTATAATTAATCTCATTTCGATTATCACTTAAATTGGAAAAAACTCCCCTATACCCTTCCGTTGGTAGGAAAAATGAGGTGTGACAGCTCTGGTGACTCTGCTAGGGAATGAACCCAGAATCTCTGGTTCAGGGTTCAAGAATTCGAGCTTATTAATGTGATTTTTATTTGGCTTTATTGTTGATATTACTGTATTTTGCGGACTTAATGTGCTAATTGTCATTTACCGCTTTGAAATTGTTTGAATTGTATATAACTGTCTTCTTACGCCACCCCTCTGAGTCTTCTGGAAATGGTACACACGTTCGCGTGGCCCGCTGTTTCTGTAGAAATTATACTAAATAGAACGATACTGGGCAAGCGATAAGGCTGGGTAGACTTCAGTGCTCCTGGTACGTCGCCCCCTCTTCGACCCCAGTTGTCCACTCGGGTACCCCAAGTCTAGACCAAAACCCCAGGATTTAAACCTAGAAAAACAAAGCTTCATGTCGGATCCCTAGTAGGAACGTTTATTTGCATCATGTGCATTTGACTTAGGGGACTCAACACAGAGGTTGGGTCCGTCTAGGACGGGTGTGCCCAAAATAACAGACCATCCTGATGCATTCTATGTGCTATGTGAACATTTATTTGTTTCGGCTTGCATGCTGACCGAATAAGAAAAGAAAAAAAACAGGAAAAAAACCAAGAGTGAGGTAGGATAGAGAATTCACCTGGTTCTAAAAATCCCGATATTCGAAAATGCCTCGAAACTCTGCCCAAATTGTTTGAAAAAAAAAAGAAAAGGAAAATGTATTTCAATATCATGTTTTTCCAATTATGTCAATACTGGCGAACTACGCGGGTCTGATTCTCACCGAATGTGAGATACGTAGGCAAACCTCATCGGTTCCGGCCCATAATTTTCAAAAATCCAAAAATATTTTCCTTTACTTCCTCTCTAGAAAAGTTTTTTTTGACCCCAATTTTCAAATATCCAAAATATTTTTCATTACTTACTTCTTTAGAAAGCCTTTCTTTTAGACCCTAATTGTTTTTAAAATAAAATATACAAAAATATTTTCTTTTAGTTTCTTCTCAAAATCCAAAAATATTTGTCATTCTTCTTTCAAAATTTGAAAAGAAAATTCAAGATTCAAAAAATATTTCCTTTTTCTTTAGAAGCATTTCTTGCATAAATTCAAAATAAAATTCCAAAATAAAAATATGTTCTTTCTTCTTTAGAGTTTCTTTTTAAAAAAATGCAGACAAAAAATCGAAATCCAAAAATATTTTGCTTCTTCTTTTTAAGTCTTTCTTCCGAAAAAGTCCAAACGCCAAAAAAAGGTTAGTTTATTTACTTTATTCCTGATCTTCCCGAACTACGCAAGATCTAATTCATGTTCCCACATGATACGTAGGCAACCCACATCAGGTTCGATCAATCGGAAAAAAAAAGAGAAAAGAAAAAAAAAGTGAAAAAATGATGATAATAATAAGGACCGACTGAGTCCATTCTAACATGTTTTGTTTTGAATTGTGAAGAAAGTTGAGGTGGTCGGTTTGTGGTAAGCCGGAAACACAAGATCCAAGGAAAAATGATAACTGACGTCAAAGCTGTTACAAGTGCTCAAGAGACTCGGGGTCAGAGGGTTCAATAAGAGTCTACTATGTTTGAGAAAATTAGAATATTGAAAAAGCAAATGACCGAAATGTGTCAAGCATGGGCCAGTGGTCAAGGACAGCCTCGTCATGAGTCACAATTTGCTACACAACAAGAGCAGTACCACTCTCCTGAGTACCACTCGTACTCGTTTGATCTTCATGCAAACATTGAGAAGCCTGCCCGAAAGAAGGTACAGGAAGAAATGATCCAAAGAGTGAAAAGCTTAGAACAACGGTTGAAAAACATGCAAGGGTTGGCAGGTCAAAAGAGTGTTGCCTTCAAAGATCTATGCATGTTCCTCGATATTCACTTGTCTCCTGGTTTCAAGACTCCCAAATTTGAAAGTATGATGGACATGGAGATCCCATAGCCCACCTGAAAAGGTATTGCAATCAACTGAGAGGTGGGAGAAGAAATGAAGAATTGTTGATGGCTTATTTTGGGGAAAGCCTTACGGGAGTAGCCTCCGAATGGTTTATAGATCAAGACACGTCTCACTGGTATGTATGGGATAACATGGCACAGGCCTTTGTCAAACAGTTCCAATACAACATCGACATTGCCCCATACCGCATTTCCCTTTCAAACCTGAAGAAGAAACCAACAGAGCGTTTCAGGGAATATGCCATTAAATGGAGAGAGTAAGCAGCTAGAGTTAAGCCACCCATGGACGACCACGAGCTAATCACTGTCTTCCTTCACGCTCAAGAGCCAGATTATTTTCTTAACATGACGTCCGCAGTGGGCAAATCCTTCTCGGAAGCAATCAAAATGGGATAAATGGTAGAGAATGGTCTTAAGGTAGGAAAAATTATAAGTCAAGCAGTTCTTAAAGCCGCAACTCAGGCTGTCCAGGTTGAATCTGATAATTTCAGTGGCACGAATGAGAAGGATGAAGAAATCATGATGACATCAGGGTCGGGAAGAGGTTCGAGGAAAATGTCTCGAAGGTATGACCAACCTCGTCTGTTTTCCGATAACTCCCCTGAGCATTACTATCCCCCTCAGAACCCACAATACTCTATCGTTCCACCTCAGTATGTTGTCCAGCCACCAAAACACCCTAGAAGGCGAGCACAAGCATCACAAATCTCTACCAGTCTCCACAAAATTTTCAAGTGCCCTATAACCCACATCCCTGCCAGGGGTATAGAAGGGAACAAAGGTTAAAAATAATTTTACACCAATAGGAGAGTCCTATGCAAGCTTATTTGAGAAGTTAAAGAATCATGACATGATTGCACTCATTCCTCCAAATCGTGTGGACCCAAGTGCAAGGAGCTTTGACCCATCTAAAAGGTGTGAATACTATTTCAATACCCAAGGGCACAATGTTGAAAGTTGTCGGGATTTGAAAAGAGAAATAGAAAGGATGATCCAGGAAAAACTGATTGTGATCCAAGACAGTGGCGCCCAGAATATCGTGCAAAATCCTTTGCCTGCACATGATGATGCACACTTTGTGGGGATGGTGCCTAGTGACATGGAGTATGAGAATGCTCTCGGGAACTTGCTAACTGAAGTTAATGATGTTGAAATTAGAGAAGGCTCTGCTGATTCTGATGAGCAAATTTATGGCTAAATGGCAAGCCTAGCAATTGAAAAGTCCTTCCCTCCTCACTAGGAAGGAATCTTGGTAGCTTGTTTTGATATTTTTTCTATTGTCTGGGTTATTTCAGGGTTGTGATCCATATTTTATTTGTTTTATTGAGTCAAACCCTTCTATCCCTCCATTCCGTCTGTGTGAGTCTTGTCCATTTGTTCTGTTGCTATTTTCATTATTCGGGTTATTTTAGGGTTGTAACTCGGATCTTGGGTTGTTTGTCTTGTTGTCAAATCCTTTCATCCTTTACTCAATAAAATACAGTTTGTCCTTTTGTCTCATTTTGTTCCTAGTTCTTTTCTCGCTAGTTCTAATGACATGACATGCATGCGGAAATTTTGGCCAGATCTTAGAAACTGATTTAATCTGGAATTGGATAATTGAAAAAAAAAGGTACTTTTGAGAATGAATAAAGAGTTGAAATACTTTGGAATTGAGGTCGAGTAAAATTCACCTTCAAATCATTGTGAAGGTCGGGCTTGAGGATGTTTAATCAACTGAAGTTTGTGGGAAAGTAAGGGATGGAAAGTGTCTTGTGACCACGACACAACAAGAAGACAGACTTGTTCGTCAATACTGTAATCGCGAAAATATACTATGTTTGGCATTCTCGAAGTTGGGAGGCCCTTTTTCTGCTACCCAAACACTTTATATCCCTCGTTACCCTTTTTGAGCCTGTATTATTTTCTTTGACCACCCTCTTTTGGAATCAAGTTTAGAGTCAAGAGTCAAAAAAATGAAAAAAAAAAAAAGAAAAAGAAAAGAAAAGTCCATGTCTCAAGAGTACAAACTGGGACAATTCTTAGAAAGTTCAAGTGAAAAAATAAAGAAGAAAAGAATTGTCAAAGGTTTATGCACTCAAAAAATAGAAGCTGGGGCAACTTGTTTTGAAAACAAAAGAAAAAACGAAAGATGAAAAAATAGTTAGGTCAAATGTTTGAACTACGTTCGACCTGATTCCTTAAAAAATAAGGATACGTAGGCAGCCTCACGGTTCGGTCCAACCAAATAAGAATTTAGAAAAAAAAGAATAGAAAAAAAAATCCCAAATTGCTGAAACTAGGGCAAAGATTTTATTTCATTTTTAAAGGAGTCGATTCCAAAAGTTGTAAGTATACAACCCCGTCATCTTTAGTCTGTTTTGAGCCTCATGCCGGCCTTTCGTCCAACCCTATTCAAACAAAGACCTCCCGATATGCCTTCAAGAAGGCCAAGAGTAATATGCAATTTGCAACGGTTGTCACGCGACATAGAACACTGTCAAGTTGTTCACACAAGAAAGCAAAAGAAATAGAAAAAAAAAGAATCTTACTAGTGAAAACCCTCATGGGCACTGTAAGGCGATGGTAAGCATAGATGAATAAATGAGAGAGACTTGTTGGTGAAAACCCCTCGGGGCATCACTAGTCGAAAGTGAGTCATGAAGCTGATGCAAAGGATTGGCACGGATAGTCTCGACTTCAAAGATCATAAGAATGGTAAAAGGAAAGATTGGATTAGTTTGATAGATCAGGCTGTTGAGTCCAAAATGCATGTCATGATCATTAAGGGTAGTTATTGAAAAAAAAATCTTCCTTCTGTCCTTCCGACATGGGCATTTCTTGTTAATATTTGCTTCTTTGCATCATTGTGTCCTTTACCCTGAGTCAGTCCTTCTCAAAACAAGCAAGAAAAGATTTCAAAATCTGCTACCAGTTTTTCAGTTGTACAAAGTAAATTTGGCCAGCAAACTCAGTTGTTAATGTCAACATGCCTTGAGGATTCATACAAAGGCTCCCCCAAAAGACTCTTGTCAGCCCGCTTGATGCAAACAAAGATAACTTGTGATTCTCTCTGACAGACAAATTGCTCAAAGCATGAAGTCATTCAAGATATTAGAAAAGGTCATCTAAGAAAAGATCTCTAGTTGGGATAATGCTGATTGAGCCAGAAATACAAATGGTACCGGGTGTGAAACAGTCAGAGTTGGTGCATAACAAAAGTTTCTTGAAACCGACTCAAGCTGATTGAGCAAAAGCCAAGCTGCCTAAGACTCAAGGCCACAAACCGGCCACCATTTTCAAAACTGACAAATTTTTCTTTGTATGAAACAGGAACAAAGCGGTGTAAGGAAAATGATTCAAAAAGAAAAAAAGGAAAAAAGACAAAGAAAATAGAAGAAAAAAAAAGACGAGAAGAGCCGACAAAGGGAAGTTTCTCAAATCTTTGCTTTTATTTGTCTTGCTATTATGCATAAAATCTTTTCATTGATCTTCACATTTTTTTCCTCCTAGGATAAATGTCTTAGTCTGATGAACCTTTCTCCTAAGATAGAAAACCTAGTCTGATGAACTTTCTCCTAGGATAAAAATCTTAGTCTGATGAATCTTTCTCCTAAGATAATAAATTAGAAAACTTAGTCTGATGAATTTTCTCCTAGGATAAACGTCTTAGTCGGATGAATCTTTCTCCTAAGATACCCAAAAAAAAGAAGAGAAAAAGTACCTAGTCTGATGAATTTTCTCCTAGGATTAACGTCTTAGTCTGATGAATTTTTTCTCCTAAGATAGAAAACCTAGTCTGATGAACTTTCTCCTAGGATAAAATCTTAGTCTGATGAATTTTTCTTCTAAGATAGAAAACCTAGTCTGATGAATTTTTTCCTAGGATCAAAATCTTAGTCTGATGAATTTTTCTCCTAAGTTAGAAAACCTAGTCTGATGAATTTTCTCCTAGGATAAACGTCTTAGTCAGATGAATCTTTCTCCTAAGATACCAAAAACAAAAACAAACAAAAAAGAGAAAAAAGGACCTAGTCTGACGAATTTTCTCCTAGGATTAACGTCTTAGTCTGATGAATCTTTCTACTAAGATAAAAAACCTAGTCTGACGAATTTTCTCCTAGGATATTTTGAAAAAAAAAAAGGAAGTCTGGATTTGAAAAAAAAAAGGTCAATTTTTAGTTTTCTTGAGTTATCAATATTTAGTTTTTTTAAATCAGGGGCCCCGCCTGGAGAATAGGGTCAGTCTTTACTTTAGTCAGGCTTAGTTTATTATTTTTCGCAAGCTCAATCACATTTAGGAGACTTACATCCTAGTCTAGTCTTTAGTTTACTCATCATTGCATCAATAATATAAGTGGTTTACAATATTGCTAACAACTCACAAATTTTTCTAGTGCAAACTGGGGCAGAAAATTTCGTTTGTTTTGTTGATTTTGATTGCATGCACCCACATGGAAAACAAGAGAACACAGAAAGTTTCAGTAATCAGGCGCCCACCTGGAGAACAAGGGAAAACGGTTCAAGTTTCGAAGGAAGACAGGTCATGTTCAGCAATCAGGCGCCCACCTGGAGAACAAGGGAAGACAACTCAAGTTTCAAAGGAAAGCAATTTCGAAGGAAGACAACTCAAGTTTCAAGGGAAAGTAGTTTCGAAGGAAAACAACTCAAGTTTCAAGGGAAAGCAGTTTCGAAGGAAGACAGTTCAAGTTTCAAGGGAAAATGGTTCAAGGTGCAAGGGAAAACAGTGCCAAGTAACAAGAGAAGACGGTTCAAGTTCAGCAATCAGGCGCCCGCCTGGAAAATAAGAGAATTCAATTCAGAATGCAATTCAGGTCAGTAACAAAAGAAGCTCGCGTCAAGAATGCGAGTCAGCAGTCCGAGATGATCAACAGAAGTGAGTTACAATCCAAAATAAAAAGAAGAAAAAAAAACAAAAGAAAGACAAGAAGTGAATCCAAATACAAAAGTTAATGAAAGATGTGAGCTGCTCAAGACATGGTTGAGGTCACAAGCTCTGCATGTCCCGTCTTGATTTGAAAAGCTGAAGAAGATTGAACCAACACTTGCAGCTAACAAGCATCAAGATTCAGATCAGAGTCCGCATGAAGAACCAACCAAGACTCAAGATCAAGTTTCAGAAGACTCATAGATAGGAATCTTGTAACTCATAGCTGATAGGCTTAGTTAGTCTTTTTCATTTTTGATTTTGATGTAATAACGGGACTGCGGACCGAAACCTCGACGGCACCTCAATCGGCTCTCCACCTCGGCATACTCCATCACCTTATTCACTTCTGAACTACACGTGGCCTGATTCCTTTATAGCCAAGGATATGTAGGTAGCTCAGATACCAGGGCTCGGTCACATTCTCCTTTCTTTTGGTCTCCTTAAATAAGGGTCGGGTCAAAAAACTTGTCTAGTCATTCTTTGTCTGGAAACTCTTCGCGTTTCCAGCCAAAGAGGGGCAACTGTCGACATGTGATTTTGACCCTCCCCGAATTTCGCCCATTTTAGCATGTAAATATTTAGTTTAGGCCTAATATCTCTATTTCAGCTGATTTTGACTCTTTTACTTTATTTCGTCACAAAAAAATGAAAATTACAAAAAAATATTGTAGTTTACGTATTTTTCGTAAATTTAAATATATATAAAAATAGTACTTTATCTTTATTTTTATATAATCTTGAAACACAAAAAAAAAATAGTTTTATGCTTTATAGTTTAGTTCAATTAATTAAAATTAGTTTTATATTTTATATTATAATTGTACATAATTTTAGAAGGAGGAATTAGTTTTAAGTTGGTTTATCCCGTCTTTATAAATTTTGTAGTCTATTTTTTTAGTCTTTGGCCCAATTCCCTAGCCCATAATTCCTAGGCCCATAACCTTAACCTAATCCCTAATCCCTAAATTGAAGGACACTCCCTAGAGCAGTCGCACCCCCCTCCACAAAAAACTCCTCCTTCCTTTTCCAAAAACGGACAACAACTTCTCACCATTTTCAGTCATTGAAGCTCCATTAAATTACCTCACAAGCTCCAAAAATAAGCAGTCATTTTCTCCATAAATCCAATAATTAAAGCAACCTTGAACAACCCCATATTCCTCCATAAATAGCCATGGAATTCCTGCTGAAAAGAACTCCCAAAAAAACTACAATGAAACACCTAAAGTCCAGCTTTAAAAACACCATTAAAATAGCCCCTTAACCACCCTAAACCACCTCCTCTTTCTCCAAAAAATTCAGCTCAAGCTGTTGCAAATCCAACTCAGCGACAGCTTCAAAACACAACAAACAAAGCTGCAAAACACCACCCAAAATCCAGCAATAGAGAGCAGCAAAATCAGTTGCGAATCTGCTGAAAAATCTGCAGCGAAACGAGCTGCGAAATAACTCGAAAACCTGCCAAAACCTGGCTGAAAACCAACACCAAACAATCCCCTTTTGCACAGAAAAATCGCAGTTCCAAGGTTGAGTCGTCGAGTTCGTCGTCACTAGTTTCCGATCGTGGTCGTTGGCGTTTGGTCCGTCTTTTGAGTTGCAAAGCTTTAAAATTCGGATTCGGCAATAAAGGTCCGTTTCTTTTACACATGTATCGTGTCTTCCTAGTCTGATTCATGGATTTTGTTTGAATGATCATTTCATCAAGTTTATATAATATGCGAGTGATGAATCCATAACTCGAACTGAGATTACTTACAAGTTCAATTTTGTTTTGCCAGTATTTGAGGAAGTTTGGGAATTCGCTATTATTGTTATCATATATTAGAATGTTGTTTGGTCGTTATCTTCATTAGTTAAGCCATTATTTTCATGCTATTTGGTTAGCTGTTTTTTTGAGTTAGATGAATAATGATGAAATTGGAGCTAAAGCTATTCTTTTTACCTCTGAATGTTTGAGGCCTTAAGTAGTTTTGTTGCATAGCTCCGCTGATTTTCATTTAGTTAGCTTGAGTTTTACTTATTGATTTCTTGTTTAATTAGAAAACTTATGAATTTACATGATAAAAATATTGATTTAAGTTTGGTACAGTCACATGAATAAGGTGGGGAGCATCATTCTCATATTTCTTAAAGTAGCATTTGTGCTTAATAAGTGTTGAATTTTATTTTATTTTCTCTTGTATAATTTATTCAATTTGTATGGATGCAGAAAATAGAGGTGCCCCATTAAGTGGGTTGTGGTTCTAATTGGGTGTAATGCATTTGAAAACGTTAGGATTATTTAGGCGCTCCAATTTTATCATCGTGATTATGTATACGTTCGCGTAACATAATTATGATTCTAAAACCAATTTGGAGTATGCGTTCGCGCAACTTCGATCAAATCTTCTCGTAATAATAAAATGGGTTTTCATAGGCTATTAATTTAATTTAATTTTTATAGTTTGAGGTGTGCCATCTACACTTTAATCATTCATGGCCCTCGTATTAATAACCTAGATATAAAAAGTGACAAATGTTCGCAGTTTGCTTTAGGCACGTTTAATATACTATCGTGGTTGTGGACACGTCCGCGTGACATGATTGTGATTTTTAAAAACCAAACCGGAGTATGCATTCGCGCAACTTTGGCCAAATTTTTCTCAATAATAATAAAGCGTTATTAATTATGGACACGTCCGCGTGACATGATTCTTGACGCGCCAAACAAATGGGTACACGTACGCGTGACCCATTTCAAGATAATTTTTCTTAGTTTAAAAGCGGTAAGCGGTAAAGGCACATAGGTTCTAAAATCAGTAATTATATAATTTTGATAAGCCAAGTATGATCAAAGCGACCGTGCTAGAACCACGGAACTCGGGAGTGCCTAACACCTTCTCCCGAGTTAACAGAATTCCTTACCCGGTTTTCTGCGTTCGCATACCATAATTAGAGTCAACTTCCTCGATTCGGGATTTTTACCGGTGACTTGGAACACCATAAATTATTCCATGTGGCAATTTTGATTTTTATAACTAATCCCGTTTCGATTGTCACTTAAATTGGAAAAAAACTTCCCTATACCCTTATGTTGGTAGAAAAAAGGAGGTGTGACAGTAACAAATAAACCCGTCAGATGACGATGACGAAAAACTAAAAGGTAAATTGTATATATATATATATATATATATATATATATATATATATATATTATCATGATAGAAAAGACCTCATGTCACATGGTTAATTTGTGATCATACAGTGTGAGAACCATATCCGGACTAGATAATATTTGACAACCTTAGATCTAACCCATCCGATCCAACCCGCCCTATAAACCAAGACCGCCTCGAAATCTTTAATTAAATCCGCACCCTCCTCCCGACCCTTCTTCTTCTTTATCTCACAAAATTTTCACCAACAACGCCGCCAAACCCCCCTAAGATCTCTGATCCAAATTGTCACAAACTTCTTCTAAGTTTTCTCTTATCAGTTTCTATTCTATTTCTCTCTTCTCTTTTTTTCTTCTTCTTCTTCAAATGGCTCTATACTAAAGTGTTTAGACAAATTCATCCAGTCACAAAGACGGAAAAAGCGGTGAGAGACCAAAATTGTGGTCCGAAAATAAACAACGAACATCATAAGAAAACAAGATTTTCAATCAGATACCGACTAAGTATGGTTGTTAGTTTTCAGTAACAATCTTCATTTCTCTCATATATGAGAGATTAACGAGAAAAATATGCCAAAACAAAAATGATACTCATCAAAAAATATTTCTGATCAAATTTGAAAAGTAATGGAAATTGGGCAGGGGAAGAAAGAGGTTTGTCGCTGCTCGCGAGAAAATATCTTCATATGATTTTTCCGATCAAAACTTTGATGGTTGTGGGATAGTTGAGTCGTTGCTGATCAGGTGTGCTTTGAGGAAGAAGACAACTGAAATGTTAAGGTTCTTCATTTTTTTTAACAAACTCGGGTTATAGTATAGTTGAGGCAAGTTAAATAATATGACTAGTATATTAAAGGTGGTGGTGCGGGTTTCCGGACATCTCGACTGTTATTAATAGTAGTCTGATATTCTAATATTGTAGATTTCTGTCTTCGTGTTGTTTCTTTTGCCTTGTTTTCTTTTATTTTATTTTTGTTATTTTTTGTTGCTACTGCTATTTTTTCATTTTTCATCTACTAGAAATAACCTCTCTACATTTTCTGTAGGGGTAAGGTCTGTATACTATCTACCTCTCCAGATTCCACTTGTAAAATTATACCGGATTTATTATTTGTTGTTGTAGTATATTAAATCTGAATGTAAAAAATAAAACAAGGAGTTACGTAACTCAATAATAAGCTGCCAACACATTAATAGGGGGCCACATACTCCTTTTTTAGCAAGAGGGGTGTTTTTAAGCTAGAAAATAATTGTGGGGTAATTACGGACCAACGGACAATAAATTTGAATAGTTTCTTACCTAATATGGATATTTTTGCTATTTTCGCTAACTAAACAGATAAATCTTATATTTGCTTTTCATATACGCAGTCTCTATAAAAGAGTATGAATTGTTATCATTAATCATTTTAATTTTTAATTAAATCATGTTATTTTATTAGTTTTTTTTAATGTTACACGTGTAAGCATTTAAATTTTATTGGATTTAAATTCATAAAATAATTTGGACCATATTAAATTTAAGACATTAGTCCAAACAAATATTGTGGCTAGTAAATTGGGCTAATTATTAAAAGTCAATATATGTGTTGGGCTAGTCCATTTAATTGGACTATAAATTAAATGATAAGCCCACTTCAGTAGCCCAAGGTCCAAATGGCTATTTGCCCGTCTTAAAGCCCAGGCTCATGCCACGTGTCAAGTGATGTGGCAATCCAAGTCAAAAGAACGAGTCAATAAAATCATGCCATGTGTCAAGTGATGTGGCAATCCAAGACAAGTAAATGAGCAATGAAATCATGACATGTGTCACGTAATGTGGCAATCCAAGTCAAATAAATGAGCCAATTAAATCATGCCAAGTGTCTGGATGGTATTGGTCAGTTCAAACGGACCAATCAAATCGCAGAGCCATACCACTCCCTACAACTATAAATAGAGATCTTCATAAAGCTAGAAGACACCACCAGAAGTTATAACAAGAAGGAAGAGAGGGCTCGTGGATCAAACGCCGCAAATTTCTCTACAAGTTTCAAGCTTCAAGCAATCAAGTTCAAGTTAAAGAAATCAAGTTCAAGCTCAAGAACGAAGAACGAATCAAGATCAGGTTCAAGCTTAAGAACAAGATCATCGTTCGTGAAACAAATAAAGATTCAAGATCAAGCTCAAACGCCCTTGAATTTATTTACTATTGGAAGGAAGAATTAGAGGATTCATAGAGAGTGTAACACTCAAAATATTTGAAATCAAATACTACGATTGTTGCAATATTTTCGGTCTTGATTTTATTTTCTCGACGCAAATTTATTGTCTACAAATTCTTGCACGCTCAGTGGGACAATCTCTACCTCTCAACTCAACTTTTCAATTACCAAAGTTCAAGAACATTGAAATGGCTTCGAAGAAAATCAACTCCAGATCAACATCCACCAAGGCTGCTAACTCCAGGTTCTATGCTGATGTGGAAAGCATCCTCGATGTCACCTTTGGAAGCTTCGGACCAATTATGAGGAGCAAAGTAAGCTCTTTAGGACAACAATCACCCCAAGTGCCATCCACATCAACCCCTGTTTTCGGATCTTCATCCTCAAAAGGAGCAAGATCTTCCACAAACACATCTGAAGGAGGAAGCTATGTTGCTGAGAAGATCAAGAAAACTCTTGCTCTGCTTGACCTCTCCGGCTTCAAGCACTCTGCTATGAAGAAAGATGATGATGCTTCAAGCGATGGATCCTCCCCACTTACACCACATAGCGTGAGCCAGTCAAGGATCAATCTGTGTGAAAATCCATGCTACTCTCCACCATCCACGACAATCATGCAAGCCAATGTGACAAACA
Source organism: Nicotiana sylvestris (assembly GCF_000393655.2). Taxonomy (NCBI): domain Eukaryota; kingdom Viridiplantae; phylum Streptophyta; class Magnoliopsida; order Solanales; family Solanaceae; genus Nicotiana; species Nicotiana sylvestris. The sequence continues at coordinate 150,420,503 of NC_091064.1, read as the reverse complement.
CTTCATTTATGGAGGAGCAGTTGGCAAACTTGATGGAAACAATCGCTGGCTTGACCAAATTCATGCAAAATCAAAAGGCTAGAATTGAGAAGCTAACAGACAGGGTGGGAATCTTGATGGAAGAAGAATCTACCCACGCACCAGGCAAGCTCCCAGAAGTTCTAGAGAGTGACTCTCCCCCAAGACAAGCAGCATCCACTAAGGCTATCCATGTCTCATCTGAAGGGATGATTCCAATCGATCAACTGAAGGAGCTCATCAAAGGAACCATTAAGAACAAATATGAAGTTGCTGCCAAATCCTCCCTTACATATGCAAAGCCGTACACTGCAAGGGTCGATATGTTGAAGATGCTTGCTGGCTATCAACCTCTGAAGTTTCAACAGTTTGATGGTAAAGGTAACCCAAAGCAACATATTGCGCACTTCGTGGAGACGTGCAACAATGCTGGGACTTATGGAGATTACCTCATCAAGCAGTTAGTCCGCTCGCTAAAAGGAAATGCTTTTGACTGGTACACGGACCTAGAGGCTGGATCTATCGACAACTGGGATCAACTAGAGCAACAATTCCTCAATCGCTTTTATAGAACAAGATGCACGGTGAGTATGATAGAGCTTAAAAATACTCGTCAACGAAAAGGGGAACCAGTTATCGACTTTATCAATCGTTGGAGGAATGTAAGCCTCAACTGCAAAGACAGACTTAGTGAAGCTTCAGGCATAGAGATGTGCATCCAAGGCATGCACTGGGGATTGCGCTACATCTTGCAAGGTATCAAGCCTAGCACATTTGAAGAACTTGCAACTCATGTCCATGACATGGAATTGAGCATGGCCTCCGCTGGAAATGAAAGGCTACCCATCTATGAACCTTGCAAAGTGAATGACAAGCAAGAAGTCAGGAAGTGGGGCAAGTTCGTACCCAAGTCTGAAAGTAAAGAAGCTATGAATGTCAATACGTCACCTATGAAGTTCACGACGAAGGTGAGCAAGAAGAAGAGTATGAAATCCACTTCTTTTCAAGACAAGCCAAGTGGAAAGTTGACTCTAAAAGAAATGCAGGAAAAAGAGTAGCCATTCCTGGATTCTGATGTGCCAACCATTTTCGAAGAACTCCTCGAGTTAAATCTCATTGAGCTTCCGAAGATAAAGCGGCCAAATGAAGCTGGGAAAACAAAAGACCCGAACTACTGCAAATATCACCGACTTGTAAGCCACCCTCTGGAGAAGTGCTTTGTCTTCAAGGATAAAATCATGGATTTCGCTCGCGAAAAGAAGACTGTGCTTGAAGATGAGAAAGCAAGCGCAAACCAAGTCTCTATCACATTTGGATCATTCAGTCCGGATGACTTATATGGTTTTAAAGAAAGTAAAGATGAAGAATTACTGGAGAGCGGCAAAGCTGAAGTTAAATCAACCTGATGACGATGAAGGTTGGACATTGATGACTCGTCGTAGGCACCACAAAAGGAGCACACGAAAAGAATCAATAGAACAACCAACAAGGAATATGATGGTAAAAAGACCAACAAAAAAGAATCCAGTTAGGCATTTGAAGGAAGCAAAAGTAGAGATGCACCATTCTCAAAAGCCACGAAATCCAATGACCTTAGAGGAGTTTTTACCAAGTTGGTTCCGCACGAAGATTTCCCATGAGGGCATTGATGCCTCTTGTTTCCACGCTGACAAAGGGGAAGAAAAGAGTGATGACCTACCGTTGGCACCATCTTCGAAAAAGCCCATCGAGTCCACTCCTCAAGAAGTTAATGCTTGTGAGCAAAAGGTCACGTTCACAAATGACGATCTTTTGCTAGGTGAAACTCCTCATAACCGCCCATTGTACATGGTTTGCTATATGCGCGATGAAAGGGTAAATCGGATTTTAGTTGATGGAGGATCCTCAGTGAACATTTTGCCAATCCACACTGTGAAAGAACTTGGTATTCCCATTAACGAACTCTCAGAAAGTCGTGTGATGATCCAAGGATTCAACCAAGGGGGGTAAAGAGCCATAGGCGCGATCAGGCTGGGAATCACTATTGAAGATATATTATCAAGTGCATGGCTGCATGTGATCGATGCGAAGACTTCATACAATGTTTTGCTTGGGAGGCCTTGGATACATGAGAATAAAGTAGTTCCATCTAATTACCATCAATGTTTAAAATACTACGAGGGTAAAGTCGAGAAGACAGTAATTGCTGATGATGAGCCATTCACCGAAGCTGAGTCACACTTTGCCGATGCAAAGTTCTACTTGAAGAACCGCATTGTGAAGGAGCTGAAAGTTGATGATGCTACGAAAAGCAAGAATGACGAACCCATGACTAAAAGAGCTGATGTGACTATTGGTAAAGCCAAAACTGTTACTGGGGAGGTACCCGCCAACGTGAATAAATCTCATAAAAGGGGTATTGCATCTTATGGAAAGAAAGTAAGTCTCGTGCTCCAATATGTCCCTAAAAGGAAGAAAGACGAGGGCGGATCACATAATCTCCAAACCAAGACGCTAAGGGAGTTAACTCTTCCGGTAAAACGAATTGAGGCAGTAAAGTTGTCCTCAAATCTGCTTGCAGGGTTTGTAGCCCAAAATCTTTTGCAGAATGTGGCACTCCCTACAAAGCGAACAGATGAAGGTTTCGATCCTAACACTTACAAGCTATTTACAAAAGCTGGATACAATCCTAATGAGCCATCAAAGTTAGGGAAGCTCCCATCAGAAGATGCAACGAGGCAACCACGTGAATGTCTAGGATACAAGCAACCGTCACCATTGCGCATCTCAATAAGAAGGGCGAGTAGAAAATATATCAGTGTAGAAGACGAATCTGCCGCTTCTAACAGGCCTTCTATCTTTGATCGGCTTGGAAAATCAACTATGAGAACTTTTGTATTTGAGAGATTGGGTCCATTAAATAAGGGGAATAAGTTCCAGAGAAATCATCGAAATACAAGAACATCCGCTTCACCCAAAATTCGGGAGATCTCTAAGGATTTCCAAAGTTTGGTTCCTTCCAGAATGAGGCGACAAACAAAACTGGTGGTTTCATGTGAAGAAGTACTGAAGGTAAAGCCATATACTGTGGTCTACACTAAGGAACGTGACGAAGATGAAGAAAGTGTAGGTTCTTCGTATCATGTCACTATACAAGGGGAGAATGGTGTTTTGTCTTCGATGGAAGATAATGCGGAATTGGAGGAGGTTTCGCCGTGTTATCACATATACTTCAATGATGGGGACCCTCAAGAAGATGAAGATGCGAAAGATGCTCCACCTGAACTTGAAGAGGGAGTGAAAAGGACAGTTGATGCCTTAAAAGAAGTTAACCTTGGCACCGATGAGGAACCAAGACCCACCTACCTAAGTGTTTTACTAGAAGCTCATAAAGAGAGCACTTATATTGAGTTACTCAAAGAATTCAGGGATGTCTTTGCTTGGAGTTACAAAGAGATGCCTGACTTGGATCCGAAAGTAGCAGTCCATCACCTTGCAGTCAGAAATGGTGCTTGTGAGCACGTGATTTTTGCATTATATATGAATTACTCCCATAAATTCAAAACAAAATAACGTCTTTTCATTATTTGCAATTTTTGAGGATCTTGTGGCATTTTCTGATAATTGTTTAATTAACGAAAAAACACAAAAATACGCCGCATTCTCATTTAGGATCTAGTTTTTGCATTATTTAATTAATTAGTAATTTAGTGGTTTTATAAAAGTGGAAAAATCAAAAAATATATATATAGTTTATTTTGCACTTTTAATTTTAATTTTTAAATTTTGGTAGTTTCCCTTTGAATTTGATTTTTAATTATTTGTGTTAATTGTTATGTAGAGTTAATTTGTGTAATAGGATAATTTGATTAATTTAGGATTATTTTTAATTTTAATTTAAAAGAAACTAAAAGAAAATGAAAAAAAAAATGAAAAGGAAATAGAGGCTGGTTTGGGCTGCAAACCCCAGGCCCAAACAATTTCACCCCGAAACCCAGTCAAAACCCGGCCCAGACCCGTCCCCATCCGGTTCCCCCCCAACTAAACTAAACGACCCCGTTTTGATGATAGTGAATCCCAATCGTTGATTTCCTTTAGATCCAACGGTTGGGAACTAGGGGTCTTGTTGATATATATATGTCCGAACCAGCCCCCCTAGACCCCTACCCCATTTCATCTCCTTCGCCGAACCCTCATCGCCTCCGCCGTGAACCGCCTGCCGTAAATCGTCTCTGCCGGCGGCGGTACTCCAATCGACCCCATTTTTACACCACCGATTCTCCTCCTTCTCCTCTTTCCAAATCTCCAAATTCCCCACTCTCGAATCCCAGCCCAACCTCTCGAATCTCGCATCAAATAGAGTGGCTGAAACCCTAACTCGTCCAATTAGCCCCAAATTTACACCCTAAAACCCCCATCCCTTTCTCGTTCAGATTATCTAAACCATTGCCTTCGAATCACCCTAGACCCCGTCGAATCTTGAATCCAAGTTTGAACCCTAAAATCCCAAAACTTCTGAATCGAGATTTCAATGTAGATTTTAGGTTTAGTTTGATTTTATTCGTATGTTCTTGATAAGAACATGCGATTAATATCAAATTAAGCCTAGAATTGGAAGGTTTGAAGACTCAGTTCAGTTTCTACTGTCCGAGTTTTGTAGGTATCCTCTCTTTTCTTTTGTTTAATCTTTCCTTCCTTTCTTTTTCATCATTTTTCTTATCTACTGCTTCTTTCTTTTCTTCTGTTTTCTTTCTTGTTTCTTCCTAGTTCTTCAGGGTCATGTTCTTTATGCATGTTAGTATTAACTTGTTTAATTAACGTGATTCCATTTTTTGTGTTAGATTGGTTCGAACTTCTTTTATTTTTCCTTTGAGCTCAAGACCTCATGAGTCTTTATGACTTGATAGGTCACTTAGGCTGATAAATTTTGTTTGTTGATTTCGAAATTTGGATTTGTCAAAATTCAATTGGACTTGGATCCTAAAATTTGGAGTCCAAGATCTCGATATACAGACCCATACCAAATTGATTTGGGTCAATTTGATCCATGCTCTGTCCGGTCTCTTCAGGTAATAACAGGGTCATTAAGGGGTAATTTGGGTAGTCTAGGCTTGGGAATCTCTTTGTAACTGCCTGGGGAAGCTTCTAGGAAGCTGGGGAGGGGATTTGTTTGCAATACTGATTTTTAACTAAGGACATTTTAGCTAAAACAAAAATTAGAAAAGGAGCAAAGTGCAAAAACTAAAAGCTGAGGCTGCCCTACTTTCTTGCCTATAAAGACATCATTTCTTGCCCTTCAAAGCAGACCCAAGATTGAAGAAAATTTTTCTGAAAATTCGAAATGGCTAACTCCAGAAAACAATGCTAAATTCTCTGCATTTTTGGTTTGAAACTATTCAAAATTTGGCTGGTCTGTTGGATTTTTGGTCTTTCATTTAGCTAGAGCCCTTGAAAACCATAAATTCTTGTGTCCGAGTAAGAAATGGTCTGAGTTTTCTAGGATTTCAAAGCTTATTTTGGGAGTTGTCTAGTTTTGGGTCTATTGTGCCTTTGAAGCTGATTTTGCTGTGATTTCATCCCCTACTTTGAGTCTGCTACTATTGTTGCTTCTGTCCTAATCTCAACTTAGCTTTTCATTCTTTTGTCTTGCCATTTGTTACCAGGTACACATTCCTGGACTATACTAGATGTAAAGCAAGTTTGAAGCATGAAATGAAAATGGATGTTCAAAAGCATGACATCGAGTATTCCGTTTATAGTCTAATTGTATTTCCGTGAATTACCTGGTGATTTATTTCTAAATTTACAATATTTCCTAATTGCTTTCTAGTGTAATAACTGAGTCCCTGCTATTGTATCTAGCCTTGGGCTGCTGGGGTATGGACTTGATTTAGTTGAATAACATGTGAGCTGAGTGGTGGTGCTTGATTCCAAGTTAATTTTGTGTTTGTTTGTTACTTGCTGGGTTTAAACGACTTCCAGGTCTATTGTGTGGCTAGTGAACAACAGAGGTGAAAGCATTAATTGTCTGATGTTGGGAATTCTGTTGAAAATCCTGGGTTAAGGTTTAGAGTTCAATAGAACTGCTTGTGATTAATTTTAGGACTGTATTCAATTGAAAGTAGATCGATTTTGCCTCCTTGTCATCAACACTTGAATCTATGAATAATATTTTCTTCAGACTTGTGATTTAACTTTGTAGTATTGGGAGTCTATTTCCCCAACGAGTATACTGTTATTCTAAGCTTGGGAATTTTAAAATCATTTTGGAAATCAGAATTGATTGAGCATGAATGTAATGTTGTCTGTAAATAGGGATTATTTTATCATATATTGCAGGAACTTAATATTGTTAATCCCATTATACCGAATTTCCCCTTTCTCGGCAGGCTTTGCTTTTAGTTTGGGCTTTAAGTTGAGCCCAATTGCATTCTCATGTCCCGTTCAAGTTATTGGCAATTGGCCATTGGACCCCAGCTGGCTTAAACTTGTTTGACAATCAAGCCTGGGTTCTGTTGCTAATAGTTATATGGCTTTCAAATTTCATATTAGTTTAGTATAAAAGTAGATCATAAATTCAATTAGTTTTTTATAAATTAACTAGATTCCTTAAATGAATTTAAGAGCATGCTATATTGAGGATAAATAGCTTATGGCCCTTTAAGGTTTAGTTTGGACTATCGTTTAAAATCAGAATTGGGGCGAGTCGTGTCAAATAAATCACAAGATGTGTGGCCCGCATTTAACTATTTCTTTTAATCCTTAGAACGCAAGGCGCACCATTTAGCAAATTTTTCATGGCCCTCACAAAGTTAAAACGCGTAGTTGTTGTAGGCGCGTTCTTTTAATAATTTGCCTTCTTAAACTCGAGTGCGCATTTATGTGACCCAAATCCAAATCTCAATGATGTTAAAATATGTCAAAGACCACGGGTGCATTTATGTGACGTGGTTTAAGACGTGTTTTAATAACGTTGCAATCTTCCTAAAAATGAATAAAAGCGTTTAAGGTTGAAAATGCACATAGGTTTGAACATGTACTAAAATCAGATAATTAAGCCGAATATAATAGTTGAGCGACCGTACTAGAACCACGGAACTCGGGAGTGCCTAACACCTTCTTCTGAGTTAACAGAATTCCTTACCCGAATTTCTGGTTCGCGGACTGTTAAACATAGTCAATCTTTACCTCGATTCGGGATTGGAACCGGTGACTCGGGACACCATAAATCTCCCAAGTGGCGACTCTGAATCTTTTAATAATAATCCCGTTTCGATTGTCACTTCAAGTTGGAAAAAACTCCTCTATATCACCCTTCTCGGGGGTGTAGGTAAAAAAGGAGGTGTGACAGTGCTCGCCCTGTTAAACAAGCTCAAAGGCGTTTTAGGTCGGACTTGGTTCCCCTGATTGAAACTGAAGTTTACAAACTCATTGAAGCTGGATTTATTCGGGAAGTTAAATACCCAACATAGGTTTCAAGTATTGTCCCTGTAATGAAGAAGAATGGCCAGATTCAAGTATGCGTTAACTTCAGGGACCTAAACAATGCATGTCCCAAAGATGTATTCCTGCTTCCTATTCCAGAGCTGATGATCGATGATACTACTCGTTATGAGGCAATGTCTTTCATGGACGGTTCGTCGGGCTATAACCAAATTCGCATGGAACCAAAAGATGAAGAGCTTACTGCGTTTCGCACCCTCAAGAGTATTTATTGCTACAAGGTAATGCCTTTTGGCTTGAAGAATGCTGGTGCTACTTACCAAAGGGCTATGCAAAATATTTTCGACGATCTTCTCCACAAGAATGTCGAATGCTATGTTGACGACTTGGTGGTGAAATCAAGAAAGAAGAACGACCACATGAAAGACTTGAGGATGGTATTTAAATTGCTCCGGAAGTACCAACTTAGGATGAATCCGTTGAAATGTGCCTTTGGAGTTACTTCTGGAAAGTTCCTTGGTTTCATTGTCCGCCATCGAGGGATCGAAATTGATCAAGCCAAAGTGGATGCCATTTTGAAAATGCCTGAGCCTCGAGATATCCATGAATTGAAAAGTTTGCAAGGAAAGCTAGCATACCTTAGAAGATTCATATCAAACCTGGCTGGGAGGTGCCAACCATTTAGTCACCTCATGAAGAAAGGCATTCTTTTCAAGTGGGATCAAGCTTGTAGCAATGCCTTCAAAAGTATCAAAACCTACTTGATGAAGCCTCTAGTTTTAGCAGCTCCTATACCAGGAAAGTTATTGATACTATACATTGCGGCGCAGGAAAGGTCTGTTAGAGCACTGTTGGCCCCAAAAAATAGTGAGGGGAAAGAAAACTCTCTTTATTACTTGAGCAGGATGATGACACCTAACGAGTTGAACTATCCGCCAATTGAAAAGTTGTGTTTGACGCTAGTCTTCTCAATTCAAAAGTTGAAGCACTACTTTCAAGCTCATGTTGTCCGTTTTGTTTCTAAAGCAAATCCCATCAAGTTCATGATGTCAAAACTTGTTCTTAGTGATCGACTAGCAAAATGGTACCTCCAATTTCAACAATTCAAGATTTTGTACATCCCTCAAAAGGCTGTAAAAGGACAAGCATTGGCAGACTTCTTGGCAGATCATCCGATACCTGATGACTGGGAGTTAACTGATGAACTACGTGATGAGGATGCAATGGTCATTGAAGTTCAACCTCCATGGAAGATGTACTTTGATGGTGCTGCGCATCGTGGGGGAGCCGGGGCTGGCGTAGTACTTGTCACTCCCCAAGGTGAAGTCTTACCCTACTCCTTCACCTTGACACAACTCTGTTCCAACAATGTTGCTGAGTATCAAGCATTAATACTTGGGCTTGAAATGGCCGTTGATATGAAGCAATTGCAATTGCAAGTCTTTGGTGACTCCCAGTTAGTGGTCAATAAGCTTTTGGGTAGTTACGAGGTCAAAAATCCTGAACTACGCCCATATCATGATTATGCTAAAAAGTTGATGGGGTGGCTCAGTGATATGACTATTCAGCATGTGCCAAGGAAAGAAAATAAGAAGGCTGATGCTTTAGCTGCTCTAGCTTCATCATTAGCCCTGCCTGACCAAGTGCAAGTTATTGTCTGCCAAAAATGGGTAGTACCGCCGCCAAATGAGGCTGAAGGTGAAGAAAACGAACTCAAGCATCTTGTTGCTGTTTCTGAAGTTGAGAAAGAAGAATGGCGACAACCCATTATCGACTACTTATGTTATGGGATACTTCCATAAAATCTGAGGAGAAGGACTGAAATCCGTCGTCGTGCACCTCGCTTACTTTACTACAAGGATACTCTATACAGAAGGTCGTTCGAGGGAGTACTCTTGCGATGCCTAGGAGAAGAAGAAGCTCTCCAAGCTTTACAAGAGGCACATTCTGGGGTATGTGGGTCACACCAGTCTGGACCAAAGCTCCACTTCCATATAAAAAGGATGGGATATTATTGGCCAACGATGGTAAAAGATTGCTTGGACTACGCTCGAAGATGCAAGGCTTGTCAATTCCATGCGAATTTTATTCATCAACCTCCTGAAATATTGCACCCGACTGTTGCATCCTGGCCATTTGACGCTTGGGGATTGGATGTTGTTAGACCACTGCCAAAGTCCTCTGGTGGGCACCTATACATATTGGCCGCAACTGACTACTTCTCAAAATGGGCTGAAGTTATTGCTCTTAAGGAAGTAAAGAAGGAAAATGTTGCAAGTTTCATCCGAGTAAACATTATTTATCGCTTTGGCATTCCTCGTTACATAATAATGGATAATGGAAAGCCATTCGATAATAGGTTGATGAACAAGATTTGTGATCTCTTTGGCTTCAAGCAATGTAACTCTTCGATGTACAATGCCGCCGCCAATGGTTTGGCTGAGGCATTCAACAAGACTCTATGCAACTTGTTAAAGAAAGTCGTCTCCAAATCCAAACGAAATTGGAATGACCATATGGAAGAAGCTCTATGGGCATGTAGGACGACTCACCGCACGCCAACACAGGCGACTCCTTATTCGCTCATTTATGGAGTCGAAGTCATCTTGCCACTTGAGCGTCAAATACCTTCGTTACGACTGGCTATTCAATAAGGGATCACTGATGAAGAAAATGCTCGACTTTGATTAGCAGAGTTGGAAGCTCTTGATGAAAAGAGATTGGAAGCTCAATAGAGTCTTGAATATTATCAAGCTCGATTATCTCGCGCCTTCAATAAAAGAGTTCGCCCGAGATCCTTTCAAGTAGGAGATCAAGTCCTCGCCGTACGAAAACCCATAATTACTTCCCATAAACCTGTAGGGAAGTTCACTTCAAAATGGGATGGGTCATATGTCGTACAAGAAGCTTACTCAAATGGGGCTTACAAGCTGGTTGATGTAGATGGTATGAGGATCGGCCCTATCAATGGCAAGTTTTTGAAGAAGTACTATCCTTGAAGTTGCAACGCTCCTTGACGCACGAGCCTAAACTGCATGTTGCTACACTCCTGGCCCACATGAGTCTAAGCTATGTATGTCCCAAAAAAAAGAGTCTGCTAGGTTGAAAACCTCGAAAGAGGCGGCTCAGGCAGAAGTTAGGACATCAAAAAAAAATCCGCTAGGTTGAAAACCTCGAAAGAGGCGGCCTAGGCAAGAAAAAAAAACTCACCCATTTCGAAGTACGGAATGACTTGATCCTCTTCACCGAGGTACGTAGGCAGCTTAGGGTTTCATTCTAAGTTCAATCATATGAGTTCAAAATATACATATTACCCAAGTCATTCTTCAAATGAGATATGATGGAATATGATTCACTTGATTGACACTTGAAAATTGGGTGTACATGTATTCTTTCGTTGAACTCTCCATCTTATCTTGATGGCTCAGCGGGAGCAAGTCCTCTATGTCAAATTAAGGTCTTTGATGGAATGATTGTAGTTTCTTTAATAAGAAGTCTCCGATTTTAAATCAAGTTGATTTTTTGCCAGGTTTGTTACATCATCAATTTGAAGTGTTCAAACTGGCTAGTTCTTTAAATTAAATCTGCAAGCATGTCAAGGCTTCGAATCCATAAAGCACTAAAAAAAGTCAAGAACAAATGGGAACATTAATGAGAACACACAACATAAAGTGAAGCAAGAGAAGTTTTATTGCTGATGAGAACATCTACTAAACAATCAAATGCGAGAAGAAAAAACAACAACAAATAAAGTAGTGTTTATAGCCTAATCTAAGCACAACTTGTAGTTGGCCAAATATTTGAGCATAGCTTCCAAGTATTTCTTCTTCTTCTTCAAATCGGCCAAGTCATCAGTAGTCAACGAGACAGTGCAACATGCATCATACTCCTTTCTAATAGTTGAGGCTCCTAACTTGGCTTCTTCAACTTCTTTCTCAGCGACTTCTAAAAGGGCTTCTAAGTTCTTCTCTTTTTCACGGAGCTTCTCTATCTTCTCTTTCACTGTAACTAGGGAATGGCGGATAAATGACACCTCTCTAACCTTCTCTTCTTCTTCTTCAATCATGGCATTTGTAAGGTGTACCTCAACATCTGATATTGCATTTTCTTCAGCCTTCTTAGATAAATCCGAGTGTGTCTTGTTATATGAAGCATCAAGCTCAAAAATGGACTCTAATAGGTTTCTCAAAGGGGAAATATCCACATCATCCCCACTCATTGCCTCAAGGATCACTTTAGTATTTTCTTCAAGCTCAGATACATTGTCTGCAGTGTTGCCTTTTAGATTACGTTGAATCGAAGTCCAAAGCTTCAAGATAAACTCCTTTCGGATATCCAAGACAATCTTCTTTCCATCAAAAACTAAAGCTGCAATTGTTGGTCGTTCACGCAAATCAGAGCCCAACTTCGCCCTGATTCCATCATGAGAAATAAAAGTTGCCTCTTGATCTGCCTTGGATGTGGAAGATGATTTCTGTGGGTTCGGTCCTGCTATAGACTCACCACTATCTTGTGGCCTTACTCGTTGCAACGCTCCAGTGTTATTAGCCTGAAAAAATGATAATAAATAAATAAATGTAAGAACACTTCAGCAAAGCCATTTGGGGCCATGGATAACAAAAAATAAAAAGTTTATGTTTTCCTTTACCTTCTCGTTCTGAGCTGTTAGTGTTCTTGAAGGGCTATCAATGCTTTGGACCTCTACAACCCCTTCTGGGTTTGGCCTTTTCTTTTTCCAACATTGATCTCCTTTGATGCTATCATTCTCCTCTTGGGATAGGCGCTTGTTAGAGGCATCAATGACTACACCAAATTGAATAAGACCTTTGTCAGCTGGAGCAAGGATCTCATCTCTTCGAATTTCTTTGTGTAGCATGGGTCCGTTGCCTGCGCGCATCTCAACAACCTTAAACTGTAAAGCTGGAAGCTTATCAATCACTAAGACATCCTCATTGCGGTCTTGAATGGTATTTGTGATGGGCTCAACAATATTCATCAAAAATGGTAAGTGGTTTTCAAGAAGGCTTCCATGTGCCCTTGCCCACAAAGATCTATAGTTAGACGATGTAAACTTCTTCATGTTGGACCCAAAAGGAGGAAATACTGCCCTCGACTTAGATCTAGTCAACACACAAATCCGCGCAAGTCTTAACCCTTCTTCTAATAAGGCCTGACGAAAATCTTGCTCCAAGAGACCAGGGGTGTCTTGATAAAAACCAAATTGGCGGCTAAATCGATGAGGGTTGTAAGGTTCAATAATAAAGTTGACTCCATCCCTTAAAGGAAGATAATTCGAGCGAATACTCATAAAGAAATTTAACTCGGACTCATCTGCCTTACCATCGTCATAGTAGTGGTGCGGACCAGATCTGCGGGGCATTGTCGAAGTCCAAATGATATTTTCTCCACTATGAATACGCTTCCTTGCTTCCTCTTTCCTAAAATATCTAGCAACACCTTGCCATGAGAGGAACAACTGAACCCTTTGCATATGGAAAATGAGTCTTAAAGTATTGGGCTAACCAACCATACACATAATGAGCAGGAAAGCAAGTTTAAGCAGGATCAAGCAACGAACACTTTGAAATCTCGTTCAAACCCTTATATATTCTGGCTAAGACTGGGACTGCAAGGCTGACTCTTCGCTTACAAGCAAGTTGACACGCGATCTTAAAGGTCCTAGGACGAATGAAGTCACCATCTTTTGAAGGAAGCACAAAAATACATAACCAACAAGATAGAAAAGCAGCCAAGTATGTCTCATCTTTCTTGTCATCCATAACTCTTAGCTAACAGAATAAAGCTCCTTCAACAGTCGACCAATTAACTGCATCCTCTATGACCCTGGTAGGATTGTGCGTTGATTTCAAACGAGCAGACTTCTTTTCCTTCCTTAAAGGAGGCTGAGCATACTTCATTGTCTTCCTGCACCAGAACTCTACCCATTTTTTCGCATAAACCTTTGGATCATTGCTATCTCCCTCTCGGAGCCGATGGAAGGCATTAAATAAATGCTCACAAGTCAGGGGAAGAACCTTCTCCCCTTGTCGTACGTGCATGTAAGCTCTTCAACATTTGGCACAACTTCCTCGTAAGGAGATCCTGTTATAGGCAAACCACCGATCTTATATAAATCCCAAAGTGATATAGATAGTTCTCCAGCAGAGGTAAGCAATGTGTTGGTAACAGGGCACCATGCCTCACATAAAGACTGCATAATACTTGTATTACGATCATATGTGAAGAGTGAAGCATATACGGCGTCATAAATTCTTGCACCCTCCAATGATAAGCGACACCTACTTAAGACGTCTTCTGCCCATTCCCAGTAGCCAGGAACGTTATGAAATTCACCGCCGAACGACAAATCATTGCCCCAATAAGTTTCCTTGTTAATAATTCGACGCCCCAAACATGGTAAGGTACTCGCAACATTCCGAGCATGATGAGTAGTGGTGCAAAGCATCCATGTCTTGGGAGGACAACTATTGTATTCAAGCGTCCAGTCTGCCAAATAAGGTGGATCCCTCAAAGGTACCCATGAAGTTGCAGCATATTGGCCGATTAGTGACCTATCAACTTGTAACCTTGTCCCCTCATTGCTTCCCTTATGGTCCGAAATAATAAGGCATGGCGAATTAGAGGAAGAAATTCTTGAGTCTATGAAGTAAACCATGTTTACACTACAAAAAGAGAGAAAAGTGTTTATTAGCACTTAACTTAGAAATGCGATATTCATGGCCTTAAATTCATAATATAATGTGCCATATCTTAAGACTAATCTACTAAGCATGAAAAAGGCAAAGTTTTTGGCTTGGACGGTGTAATGGTCTTTGCCATAGATAAAGAGAGTCAAGTTTTCAAATAAAGTGAAGTCTTTGGCTTAGACAGTGTAATGGTCTATGCCTCAGATAAAATGAAGTTAAATCTTCAAACAAGATGAAGTCGTTAGCTTAGACTGTGTAATGGTCTTCGCTTAAGACAATAAATCTTTGGCTTGGACGGTGTAATGGTCTTTGCCATAGATAAGGAAAGTCAAGTTTTCAAATAAAGTGAAGTCTTTGGCTTAGACAGTGTAATGGTCTATGCCTCAAATAAAATGAAGTTAAATCTTCAAACAAGACGAAGTCGTTAGCTTAGACAGTGTAATGGTCTTCGCTTCAGACAATAAATCTTTGGCTTAGACGGTGTAATGATCTTTGCCTAAGATAAAGGAAAATCTTTGGCTTCGACGGTGTAATGGTCTATGCTTCAGATAAAATAAAGTTAAATCTTCAAACAAGATGAAGTCTTTAGCTCAGGCGGTGTAATGTTCTTCGCTTCAAACAAAGTAAATTTTTGGCTCAAACTGTATAATGGTTTTCGCCACAGATAAAGTAAAATCAAATCTTCAAAAAAAAATATCTTTGGCTTAGACGGTGTAATGGTCTATGCCACAGATAAAGTAAAGCCAAATCCTCAAACAAAATAGAGCCTTCAGCTTAGACGGTGTAACTGTCTTCGCTTCAGACAAAATAAATTTTTGGCTCATACTGTGTAATGGTCTTTGCCTCATATAGAAATAAAGTCTTTGGCTTAGATGGTGTAATGATCTTTGCCTAAGAAAAAGTAAAATCTTTGGCTTAGACTGTGTAATGGTCTAAGCCTCATATAAAATGAAGTTAAATCTTCAAACAAGATGAAGTCATTAGCTTAGACGGTGTAATGGTCTTCGCTTCAGACAAAGTAAGTTTTTAGCTCAGACGTATTATGATCTTCGTTTCAGATAAAATAAAAAAAATCTTTGGCTCGGATGGAGAAAGGGTCTTCACCTGAGATAACGTAAAGTCAAATCTTCAAACAAAAGATTTGTAAGGCTCTCCCACTTAATCTATATAAAGTGAAGAAAGGTAGAGAAATAAAGTACTACATGTCATAAAAAGGCACTAAGAGGAGTTTGGCATTCACCTATTGTGCGATTTAAAAAAAAAGAGAAACATGAAATAAAGTTTGTGATAAAGTCCAAGCATATCTTAATGTTGGGTGTTTCTCGCATAAAGGTATTGAAAGTACATAAATTGACGTGAGTGATATGAAAGAAGGAAAAGTAAATAGAACAAAAATGATATTGCACTTGATATTAAATTGACATGCTGGAAACAAAAGGTGAATAGTACAAAAGGAAATAACATTGTACTGATATTAAAAGTGACATGAAAGAAGGAAAAGATTACCCTTTGGAAAATACAGAGAGCTCTCCAACTTTCTGAAATTGCTGACAGGAAATTTGCACGGTACAAAAACAGTGCTATGCACCTCTATTTATAGGGATGAAAATTGGGTAAATGGCTAAGTCCTACATGGAAATGGATATTGTCATCGGATCCTAACCAATCTCAAAAGATACACATAGCAAGAATTCTAATTTGATTAGGAGATAACAAAAAAAAAAACTCTCCTGGATAATCTTGAGCAGAAAGTTTATCAACAATTTTAAATTCTTTTAGTTGTGGATTTACACTCCAATTCAAATATGATCCGTAGAAGATTCTAAATTTATCTTGCACGTGAAATGATGGAACTACTTCCTAGCATCATATATATATATATATATATATATATATATATATATATAAACGTCAGATAAGGAGGCCATTACGAGATATTAAGTTTGGTCAACACATTGGCCACGTTATTCCTAGACAAATTATAGTTTGCATCATGTGCTTGATTAACTCAAAAAAAAAAAAAAATTACTAGTACTTCAAGCCAAATCGTGAAAAAATTGCAAAGTCTATACCACGATAAGTCTTGAAGCAGGGGGCATTTGTAAGTATTTAAATTTTATTGAATTTAAATTCATAAAATAATTTGGACCATATTAAATTTGATACAGGGTATATCAAATAGTGTATCTATGAGATGACACGTTTAGGAATCACCTATGTATGTGTGAAGTGTTAGCCGCTTCAAGGAGAATTTTGCAAGGCCAATTCTCTACGCACTTATGAAACCAGGCAGTGTTCATGGCTGAAACGAACACAACAATGAGAACCAAAGACGGTTAAGGGATTGATTGTGTGACTTATGGTTGTCTAGGTATACACTAAAGTTCGACGGTTCAAAGATATCAAATCTACCGATTGACCGAGTATATCCGACATAAGTTCACTACGGAAAGTTCAAAGGGAAACCTACTTATCCAGATGCAATTAATTCTTGTTTGCAAATCACACAAGTTTTTCATGCATACTTCCATGATATAGCCATTCCCCATTCATGTGGGGGATTGTTGAGTTTTTGTTTAAGATGAAATAGTCTTAAAATTAGAGTGAATGGGAAATGGGATTTGGATTCGGATTTGGTCAAATGATCGATCGATTGATTAATTTTTTGGACCAAATTTATTTGTTAATAGTGAATATTAACGTGATATAATCCGTGTTTGTAACGGATGTTTTCCAATCCGTGTATTGTGTTGCAACACTAAGCAACAATGCAGCCTAATGCACCTCCCACAATGGTGCAAGTGTTCCTCCCACCAAGCAAGTGTATATACCACCATGTAAGTGCTTTCTCCATGATCTAGTGCTTGTTGCACCATGGAAGGGGCAGATTTCTCTCAAATAACTGCTATAAATAGAGCATAAGTTGGAGAGAAAGAAGAACACATCGAAAAAAAACACTTGAAACACTCTGTATACACTTAATATACACTCTGTATACACTTAATATACACTCTGTATACACTGGATATACACTCTGCATATACTGGATATACACTCTGTATACACTGCGTATACACTGGAAAAACGAATTGCAATTTGATATTCTCTTCAGTAAGAATTCAACATTGGCTATACTTTGCATTCCTTCCTCTCAGAATTTCCATTCGACTTCTGAGTTGTCCTCCTTATTC
The DNA here is from genome assembly GCF_000393655.2 of Nicotiana sylvestris. NCBI lineage: Eukaryota > Viridiplantae > Streptophyta > Magnoliopsida > Solanales > Solanaceae > Nicotiana > Nicotiana sylvestris. Next base: position 150,403,165 of record NC_091064.1, on the reverse strand, counting down.
TGCATTGTTTTTAACTACAAACAAAGCATCCATAAGTGTGATTTGTTGCCGAACTTTGTGTTCGTTGAAACACTGGGGTTTGAAGTACCGCTACACCGGTGTGTAATTCGTTCTATCCTGGGAGGAAATAATCTATAACCTTGGGTACTAGGAGGGGATTAAATTCCTTAAGGAAACACTGTGAATTCAGTGGGCTCGAATTAATTTCTGTTTTTTTATTATTATTTATATTTACGTTTATAAGCTAACGTTCTAATTTCCAGAATCATTATTTACAAGTACAGAGGAACAACAATCTTAAGGAATTTAAGAATTTAATAATTTAATAATTTAATTTCTGTATTTGTGTTACTTTTATTATTCTGGAAACTATAACCTTGTTTCCAACCTTTGTGGTTTTTTGTGTACTCCCGTTTGGAGAGTTAAGCCTTCGTTGCGGTTTGTTGGAGATTAAAATCTACGTGATTTTTACTCCAGTTTTAAAACCTTCGTGGCATTTTGTTGGAGATTAAAATCTACGTGATTTTTCACTCTAGTTTTAAACGTTTATTAAACGTTTGATTGTGTCATTTTTACAGTAAAAATGGCGAATGACGGAAATCAAACTGTTCCGATGATGACTGTCAACGCATCGACAAGTCGAACTCCGGCGTTGGCACCGGCAGAGAAACCCGGAAAATTTTCCGGGATGGATTTCAAGCGCTGGCAGCAAAAGATGTTCTTCTACTTGACTACGTTATGTCTACAGAAGTTCATCAAGGAAGATGTTCCTGATCTTCCAGATGAAACTCCAGAGAATGATAGCTTTCTCGTGATTGAGGCATGGAAGCATTCTGACTTCTTGTGCAGGAATTATATTCTTAGCGGGCTGGAAGGATAATCTGTATAATGTATACAGTGGCGTGGAGACGTCAAAAGAATTGTGGAATGCACTTGAAAAGAAGTACAAAACTGAAGATGCCGGGATGAAGAAATTCGTCGCCGCAAAATTTTTGGACTACAAAATGGTAGATAGCAAGTCTGTTATTACCCAAGTCCAGGAATTGCAAGTGATTATTCATGATCTACTTGCTGAAGGTATGTTTCAAATAAATACTGATATTGAAAGTAAATTTTTTAGTAATTTTACTAACGGAATTTTCATTGAAGGTCTTGTCATCAATGAAGCATTCCAAGTAGCAGCAATAATTGAGAAGTTGCCTCCATTGTGGAAGGACTTCAAAAATTATTTGAAACACAAACGAAAGGAGATGTCCCTTGAAGATCTCATTGTTCGATTGAGAATCGAAGAGGACAACAAAGCTGCTGAGAGAAGAGGCCGTGGAAATTCAACAATAATGGGAGCAAATATTGTTGAAGATAACAAAAAGAGAAAGAAGGCTTCTGGTCCGAAATACAACCCAAGCAAGAAGCGGTTCAGTGGAAACTGCTACAACTGTGGGAAAACCGGACACAAATCTACGGAGTGTCGTGCTCGGAAGAAAGACAAGCAAAGGGGTCAAGCAAACATGGTAGAAAAGCATGATGATGTTGATGACTTGTGCGCCATGCTTTCTGAATGCAACCTGGTAGGAAACCCAAAGGAGTGGTGGATTGATTCTGGAGCCACTCGCCATGTTTGTGCTGTGAGGGAAGCATTTTCTACATATGCTTCTGCTGGACCCGAAGAGACGCTCTCTATGGGAAATGCTGCTACAGCAAAAATTGAAGGATACGGTAAGATATTTCTCAAGATGACTTCTGGCAAGGTCATGACTTTGAACAACGTCCTTCATGTTCCCGAGATTAGGAAGAACTTAGTCTCTACTGGACTTCTTGTAAAGCACGGTTTCAAGTGCGTTTTTGTATCTGACAAGGTAGTGATTAGTAAGAATGAAATGTTTGTAGGAAAAGGTTACCTTACTGAGGGCCTTTTCAAGCTGAATGTAATAGTTGTTGAAACTAATAATAAAACTTCAGCTTCTTCTTACTTACTTGAGTCAAATGATTTATGGCATGTACGTTTAGGTCATGTCAATTATAAAACCTTGCGAAAAATGATAAACTTGGAAGTATTGCCTAAGTTTGAATGCGAAAAATCAAAATGTCAAATATGTGTGGAATCTAAGTATGTTAAACATCCTTATAAGTCGGTTGAAAGGAATTCAAATCCTTTAGACTTAATTCACACAGATATTTGTGACATGAAGTCAATACCATCTCGCGGTGGAAAGAAGTATTTCATAACTTTTATTGACGATAGTACTCGATATTGCTATGTTTACTTACTTAATAGTAAAGATGAAGCAATAGACGCATTCAAGCAATACAAAAATGAAGTTGAAACGCAACTTAACAAGAAAATCAAAATGATAAGAAGTGATAGGGGTGGTGAATATGAATCTCCTTTTGAACAAATATGTTTAGAATATGGAATTATTCATCAAACAACAGCCCCTTACACTCCCCAATCCAATGGGATTGCGGAAAGAAAGAATCGTTCATTAAAGGAGATGATGAACGCATTGTTGATAAGTTCTGGTTTGCCACAGAACTTGTGGGGGGAAGCCATTCTTACGGCCAGCCGAATACTAAATCGAGTACCCCATAGTAAAACACAATCCATTCCATATGAAAAATGGAAAAGAAGGAAGCCCAACTTGAATTATTTTAAAGTGTGGGGGTGTTTGGCAAAGGTGCAAGTTCCTAAACCCAAAAGGGTAAAAATAGGACCGAAAACAGTTGATTGTGTTTTCATAGGATATGCAACTAATAGTAAAGCATATCGATTTCTGGTTCATAAATCAGAAAATCCCGACATTCATAATAATACGGTTATAGAATCAGATAATGCTGAGTTCTTTGAAAATATATATCCGTATAAAAAGGAATGCGAGTCGATTGGTGAAGTATCTAAACGACCTCGGGAAGAAACAAAAGAAAGTACATTTAATCAGGGGGATCCAAGACGTAGTAAACGTCAAAGAACGTCTACTTCGTTTGGACCAGATTTTGTGACTTTCTTATTGGAAAATGAGCCTCGAACATTTAAAGAAGCTATGTCTTCTTCGGAATCATTGTTCTGGAAAGAGGCAGTCAATAGTGAAATAGAATCCATATTGAACAACCATACATGGGAATTGGTTGATCTTCCTCCTGGAAATAAACCTTTGGGTTCTAAATGGATTTTTAAGAGAAAAATGAAAGATGATGGCACTATTGATAAATTCAAGGCAAGACTTGTTGTCAAAGGGTATAGACAACGAGAAGGTCTTGACTACTTTGATACATACTCCCCAGTTACAAGGATTACGTCCATACGGATGTTAGTAGCATTAGCTGCAGTGTATGGTCTTGAAATTCATCAAATGGATGTTAAAACGGCCTTCTTAAATGGAGAGTTGGAGGAAGAAATTTACATGGAACAACCTGAAGGGTTTGTGGTTCCAGGTAAAGAAAATAAGGTATGTAGACTTGTTAAGTCCCTTTACGGACTAAAACAAGCACCCAAACAATGGCATGCGAAATTTGACCAAACAATGTTGTCAAATGGTTTTAAGATAAATGAATGTGATAAATGTGTGTACATTAAAAATGTTCCAAATCACATAGTCATTGTTTGCCTATATGTGGATGATATGCTGATAATGAGTAATAACATTGCCAACATAAATGCTACTAAGCGTATGCTAACTAGCAAGTTTGATATGAAGGACTTGGGAATTGCAGATTTAATTCTGGGGATTAAGATCCAAAAGACTCCTCAAGGCCTGGCATTGTCACAATCTCATTATATTAAGACAGTACTTGAAAAATTCAAGCACTTGGGCTTTAAAGTTGCAAAGACTCCAATTGACGTGAATCTTGCACTAGCAAAGAACAAAGGCCAAAGCATATCACAATTGGATTATGCTCGTGTGTTGGGATGCTTAATGTACATCATGAATTGTACACGACCAGATATAGCTTGTGCTATAAGTAAACTAAGTCGATACACGAGCAATCCAGGCCAATCTCACTGGATGGCAATGAAACGAGTTTTGGGATACTTAGAACATACCCAAAACTTTGATTTGCACTACAGTAAATATCCTGCGGTGATTGAAGGATATTGTGATGCAAATTGGATCACCGGTTCAACTGATTCGAAGTCCACAAGTGGATATGTATTCACTATTGGTGGAGGAGCGGTATCTTGGAAGTCGTCCAAACAAACATGTATTGCCCGCTCTACAATGGAGGCTGAGTTCATAGCCTTAGATAAAGCCGGTGAAGAAGCTGAATGGCTCCGGAATTTCTTGGAAGATATTCCATTTTGGCCCAAACCGTTGGCACCAATATGCATACACTGTGATAGCCAAGCGGCAATTGGAAGGGCTGGGAGCGTTATGTATAACGGTAAATCTCGTCATATACGACGAAGACATAAAACCGTTAGGCAACTTCTCTCTAGAGGAATTATCACGATTGACTATGTAAAGTCAAGTGATAATGTGTCAGATCCACTTACAAAAGGCCTAACTAGAGAGGTAGTTGAGAAATCATCGAGGGGAATGGGACTATGGCCAAGAACAAGTCATTGTGGCGGTAACTCTACCTAGAAGACTGGAGATCCCAAGATCTAGGTTCAAGGAGATCAAACAAAGTCATTAATGACGGTTCAACATTGTCAACAAAATTTGTTTTAGTCCATTCTCGTGATGAGACAATGTTCAGTACCAAGGATAAAGCATTAAGGCTTTTTAATGATTTCTAAATTTGATACAGGGTATATCAAATAGTGTATCTATGAGATGACACGTTTAGGAATCACCTATGTATGTGTGAAGTGTTAGCCGCTTCAAGGAGAATTTTGCAAGGCCAATTCTCTACGCACTTATGAAACCAGGCAGTGTTCATGGCTGAAACGAACACAACAATGAGAACCAAAGACGGTTAAGGGATTGATTGTGTGACTTATGGTTGTCTAGGTATACACTAAAGTTCGACGGTTCAAAGATATCAAATCTACCGATTGACCGAGTATATCCGACATAAGTTCACTACGGAAAGTTCAAAGGGAAACCTACTTATCCAGATGCAATTAATTCTTGTTTGCAAATCACACAAGTTTTTCATGCATACTTCCATGATATAGCCATTCCCCATTCATGTGGGGGATTGTTGAGTTTTTGTTTAAGATGAAATAGTCTTAAAATTAGAGTGAATGAGAAATGGGATTTGGATTCGGATTTGGTCAAATGATCGATCGATTGATTAATTTTTTGGACCAAATTTATTTGTTAATAGTGAATATTAACGTGATATAATCCGTGTTTGTAACGGATATTTTCCAATCCGTGTATTGTGTTGCAACACTAAGCAACAATGCAGCCTAGTGCACCTCCCACAATGGTGCAAGTGTTCCTCCCACCAAGCAAGTGTATATACCACCATGTAAGTGCTTTCTCCATGATCTAGTGCTTGTTGCACCATGGAAGGGGCAGATTTCTCTCAAATAACTGCTATAAATAGAGCATAAGTTGGAGAGAAAGAAGAACACATCGAAAAAAAACACTTGAAACACTCTGTATACACTTAATATACACTCTGTATACACTGGATATACACTCTGCATATACTGGATATACACTCTGTATACACTGCGTATACACTGGAAAAACGAATTGCAATTTGATATTCTCTTCAGTAAGAATTCAACATTGGCTATACTTTGCATTCCTTCCTCTCAGAATTTCCATTCGACTTCTGAGTTGTCCTCCTTATTCTGCATTGTTTTTAACTACAAACAAAGCATCCATAAGTGTGATTTGTTGCCGAACTTTGTGTTCGTTGAAACACTGGGGTTTGAAGTACCGCTACACCGGTGTGTAATTCGTTCTATCCTGGGAGGAAATAATCTATAACCTTGGGTACTAGGAGGGGATTAAATTCCTTAAGGAAACACTGTGAATTCAGTGGGCTCGAATTAATTTCTGTTTTTTTTTTGTTTATTTATATTTACGTTTATAAGCTAACGTTCTAATTTCCAGAATCATTATTTACAAGTACAGAGGAACAACAAATTTCTCTACAAGTTTCAAGCTTCAAGCAATCAAGTTCAAGTTAAAGAAATCAAGTTCAAGCTCAAGAACGAAGAACGAATCAAGATCAAGTTCAAGCAGTCAAGCTCAAGCTCAAGGACAATATCATCGTTCGTGGAAACAAATAGAGATTCAAGATCAAGCTCAAAGACCCTTGAATTTATTTACTATTGGAAGAAAGAATTAGATGATTCATAGAGATTGTAACACTCAAAATATTTGAAATCAAATACTACGATTGTTGCGATATTTTCGATTTTAATTTTATTTTCTCGACGCAAATTTATTGTCTACAACACATAAATAAATAAAATTGAATGATTTTTTCTTATACGTTGCGTCTAAATTATTTAAATACATTATTATGCGTTACAAAAAAAGTGCTCGATATACGGCTGATTACTTGGTTAGTGGAAGCCTTTCACAGTAAAAAACTAAAAATCCCCCCGCCCCCCCCCCTACAATGGTGTTTCCAATATATTTTTCAAAAGTAAAGAAAATTTTGAAAGCTCAATCAAATGGTTGAGGAAACTGAAAAGGTCGGCACCTGAGTCTGAAACCGGGTCCGAACTTGGATCTAGCCCGTCTGTCATGTCTATTTTTAGGGGTAAATATTTTACCCTAAGGTAAAGCAATTAGGCGGGAAAGTTAAAGCCCTCAAAACATCATTTTTCACTCTTGCAATAACAATTTTCTCTCAAAATCCGATTTTCCTCATCAACTTATCGGCGACCAGCGGTTTACGACGAAGGAGAAAACGACGTCGACATGGAAATAGTAGTTTTTGCGCCGGAGTTGACGTCGGAAATGGAACTCGTACGTTGTAGGCTCCGTCAACGGTGGGAGTTAGCCTCTGTTTTAAACTTTCTCAACGTAAGATTTTAGCATTTTCAGAAGTTAATATTTTTGTTCTTCCAGAATTGCATAGTTGACTTATTTGCTTGCTTATATACACAAAACAACTTTATATATCCACCTAATGAGCGTGGATAAATTGTACATGTTACACGCAAGGTTAGATGTGGCTAAGATGCCACTCGGTTCGATTTCTTTTCGTACTTGTACATGTACATTTATACACGTATATGTTTAAGGTATTTGAGGGTTTTGTGGAATGTGGATATATTTTTGTGGTTAATAAGTTTTGAGTTTCTGGGTGTGGTGGCTTCAATCCATATGTACCCATATGGGCCTGACAATGGTGATGTGTTGTTATGATGGTTGTATGGCCTGCTAAATGAGTAGTATAATCGTTTGTTTCCTTTGTATTGTATAATGTTGGGATGATTTTTTTTGATTACCGTAGTATTCGGGCCATCTTGCGCCCACCTCTACTAATCTCACGGGTACTTGCTACTTCCCACCAGCACAGATGCTAGGTAACTCTGTTCATAATATTGGGATAGATTTTAAGTTATACACACTGACAATGTAAAGAATTTTACACCATCATTTCAATTTAAGTGGATATAGTAGGTTATATCTTTATTTTTCAGGTTAACCATATCAAGCTTGCTATAAAGATTTACCTGTTGTTGTACGTTAACTTGGTCTGATAGTATAAAAATTTTATATACTGACAGTGCAACAATAACAACAACTAAGCCTTAGTCCCAAACAAGTTGGAGTCAGCTATATGAATCTTCACTTCTCTATTTAAGCTCTACTCATTCTCTATACATTGACAGTGGAAAAAACTTAAAACTCTGTTGGGATTACTGCAATTTTTAAACATATACTTGTATAAACAGTGAATGTACATTTTGAAGGTACTTGAAGGTTTTGACCTGCAACTAACAATTAATGAAATTATTTATTATTGCTATGTAAGATCACAATGACTGTTGAATGTTGATCTGACAGTGGATATAGTTTGGCGTTGAGTGTAAAATTGCATATGTGCATTTGAAACTTGCATAACTGGGTTATACGAGCTTGCCATTTTCCTTTTGATACTTGTACATGTACTATAAAGGCACTCTGCTATTTATACCTGTGTACATCATATAAATGTGTTGAATGTTTAGTTTGAAGGTACTTGAAGTTCTTTTTAAATGTTGATAGGTTTTTGAGCCGGTGCTCAAAATCAAATTGAAAATTTCAGCCGAGGAGATAGAAACAGCCCTCATTGAGCCAAATGATACTCTTGCTCAGCTGCATATCATGCTTCTGAAGGTTTGGCTCATACGTTATCTTTATTACTATTTGTGTGCATACAACTATGTGTTTGCACTTTAATTTCCACCATCTTTTTGATCTAGTAGTACCTTTAGTTCTGTAATACTACTTCAAGGTGGCTTTAAAGGAGAGAATGCACATAGAGGATGCCAACTGTCTTTTCTTACACTAACCTCAAGATTCTGAACATCCATGCCAAAAATAACTTCAGAATTCATGAGCAGCCCGGCACAGAAAGAAACTAGACAAGGTTACTTCCCATATCTGGTACACCATTCCAGCAGGCATTTTATAGACTATTTGGAGGAAAAGGAACCATAAAATCTTTTATGGCAAATATGAAAATGTAATTTGCCTTAAGCAAAAGTTGTTATCTTTTTGCCCTTTGGTGCAATATGGTTTTTGCAACTAATGTAGATGCCATGCTTGATTTCCTCAGCTCACTATTCTTCTTGTGAGGTAAATCCTAAGATGTAAACGCACCAACAGCACCTTCTCAATGCTGGTACACAACAATAATTTTTAAATAAAAATAAAAATGAGAGAATGATGAAGCTGTGAGTTTCACTGTGATAAAGTGAGTAGTTAGAGTTGTAAAGTTGTCCATGTACGTCAGAAGAAAGTATTGCTGCTGGATTTGAAGTTCAACTACATGCATTAACTTGGGCATGCTAAGATCAACTATGCTCTTTCTTTTCTTTCAGGTTGCTTCCCATGTTGACTACCTTATGATTCTTAGTTAAGTTTGTTGCTTTCTATAAATTTTAGCTGCAACTAACAACCAACAAAATCCTTTTAAGTTTTGGAAATGTTCATATGTTAAGCTTATACTAGCCATGAAATCCTGGGCTGATATCAGACTGAGTTATGATGGTGGTTATATTTTCTAGGGTCTCTTTATGCTATGTGCATTCAGCGTAGATCTGTATATTTTCTTCTCCATGCATGCATTTCTGATCATCTTGATAATTTGTCTGTTTAAAAAAAAGAAAGAATAATCTGATTTTTGATAAAAATTGCCGCAATGATCATGTTCCCGGAGGTATGATAAAAAATCGATTTACTGAACTTGTTTCTTTTTGACCAACTTGATAGATTTACTTGTCATGGAATTGAAAAAAATTAGTAAAAGTTGGAGCAAGTAATCTTGTCCCTTGAGATATTACAAAGGAAAAATGCATTTTTCTCTTCACTGGATGGGTTTGTATAAAGTGTCATGCATGTTGGGTAGGGGTGGGCATAAAATCCAAAAAAGCAAAAGTAAGACCGGATCGAATTAATCCGGTATGGTATCGGTTCTTCGGTTGTTCGGTATTAATTCGTTATAGAATTTTCAAAAGCTCGGTACTTCGGTACGATTCTCGGTATTGAACTTTCGATACTTCGGTATACCGAAATATGCAAGTCAGGTAGAATAGAGGTCGATGCTATTAGCTTGATGAATTCCTCCACATTTTCAAATCCAAAGGCTATTGTTGATTGGTGGGCTGAGGATTTAACTGTCCTTAGAATTGATTTATTCCAAAGGGTTCTAATTGCTATGATGGCTAGGAATTGAAACAGTATGCACCTGGACCAGTCTATTCGCAGAAATCCCTTGGAAGTTTCGTGAGTCTTCTTGAATTTGGATTATTTGGTTAAAGAAAATAACGAAATTAGTGATCTTTTATGTTAATCAAAATTGAACACTTAGCTTTCTCTCAATGCTTCTCCGAGCTGCAATATCTAGAAACCACAGTTGCTTGTAGGGTAGATTCAGATGAACTGATCTTGTATTCTTATATGATTCCTAATGAATTAGAATTCACCACTTTTTTGTTCACAAAGACTTGGTACGATACCGTAACCGTACAGAACCAAACAAGAAAATACCGAACTACTTTGGTACGGTATTCGGTATGCACAATTGATAAACGGAATACCGAAATACCATATCGAAATTCTTAAATACCGTACCAAAGTACCGAACGCCCACCCCTAGGTGCAAATATTTTGATGACTGGGTTGACAACCATTTTTTTCTAACGTGCAATGCGAGCTCTATACTTTTGAGGCTAAGATTTTCTTAGGATACACACTACTAAAGAAAAGACATGGAAGTAAAACTTTGTACTCCAAGCTGTTAATTTGATTTGATGAGATGAACACTGCTTGATTCATGCAGACATTGTCGTTGCTGACTCGGTATTATAGATAGCATAGCATGACTTGGGGACTGTATCATATGGCAGCCTGGATCCTTAAAAAGAGTCAAAGCAGTTTGTAGTTCAGACCGCCAATTTCATGACTTTGCCTGCTGGGCGCTGGCATAAGATTTTCCTAGACAATAGACAGACTCTTGAAAGATAAATGATAAATGGGTGCTCTGAGTGATGATGTTGATAGCATTTCTGCCTTTTCAGAGGATACGATTAATTCATGCAATTGTACATATGCTGATTGGTGACGAAAAGTTGCTAGCAACATTTGTTTATCATGAGATAAGCTACATAACAACAGGAACTTCCAAAATAAATAGCTCAGACAAGAGTCTTTAGAAATTTCTAAAAGGGGAATGTACACTAATCACTTTTAAAAAATTTGTAAGTTGTCTTAGGAAGGTGAGCAGTGCATTTTGTGAGTAACTATCCGATAAACTCTTAGTTAATTTTGCTGTTAAAAATGTTTGTCCTACTTTTTTTATTTCGATTGCCCCAAATTGTTGTCCACTTTCCTTAAACCGAACATTCAATTGCTTCAAAGCCCACTTTATATCTTTCATCTTTATCCTCTATTATGTTCATTTACTATATAAAAGTCAAACTATGACTACCCATTTTTCTCAACAAATGCTAAATTTGTGACAAGTCAAAAGTTAGCGAGAGAATTGGGACAGAGGGAGTCGTCTAAAGTTTTATGTCCCAATCCCAAATTTATCTTTAAAAGTACCCACTCTATTTTCAAGTAAAATAATCTCATCCCTTCCCGGTTGTAAGAGACATTCTGAAATTATAAACTTGCTAACGTATTTATATTTTTTGTCCTGACTTTCTTTTTCTAACATGATTTGCATATTTCTTCAGGGGATACCTCCTGTGAGTAAACTACTGAAAGTTTCTAATGGATGGGTGATAGCATTAAGCAAGAAACTTGAAATGTGGTGGCCATGGGTAGGTGATTCTAGCTTTTGACTGGTGTGTGTTTGATTCAAGAAATGAAGATTTCATTCCATTCCTTTTGGCATTTCATTGCAGGTTGCTGAAGGGACTTTTCCATTGACTGCAAAAAAGGGGTACCATATTTCTCTCCGTCTTTCTTCCCTTCCCAAGAAATGAAACTGCTCTGAAGATTAGGTTTACTTTGATGAGAGATGTCTCTCATTCAGCTTCTGTTTCTATTTTTCAGAGAGGAGATGTCCACATACAAGGCGCTCGACCCAGCAGTTCGCCTGCTTATTCTTAAAGCACTTTGTGAAATTCGAGCTGATGTATTGCATCTGTGTTTCCCTCTCCTTGAATTCTGTGATTTTTTCTAGTGCTCACTCTTCTGCATCAACATGCAGCAATAGCAATCAAAAGTTGGATGAAACCATATATGCTGTTGATTTCTCTTTAACATATTAATGAATGCTGCTTTTAATGATTTCGCATTTATCGTTTGTCTTTGCAGCAAGATGACGCCGTATCTTACATTAACCATGAAACTAAAAGTAAAACTGATGCTTCTGCTTTCCGTAAGGAGAAGCTTGGGGGCAATGGAGATGAAGTTTCATTCTGGTAAGTTCTGAATGTGTAACATTAAGCTATGCGAGTATGCCTTTGACAGCTCGACATTTCGTGACAGGTATGATGGGAATGAAACTATTGGTCATAGATTATACAAGGAAGTTTGTCAAATTGAATCCATCTCAAAGGTAAAGGACAGGAAAAGCATATCAGCTATCACTTCTCAGTGGGAGACACTTGCTACTACGTTTGAAGAATTTCAAAATTTTGTGGTAAGGCAACAATTCTCTTTCATTCCAAACGATTCAACTTTTCAATAGTCGTCACATTCCTGTTGCTATCAATGATAGGAAGAGTTTTCATCAAGTCAAGTTAAATGGGAAGCTGATGTGGGCAAGGCTGTTGAAGCTCATGCTATTCCTGCTCTTCAGAAAATTCAGAGGGTTGGTTTCTTTCAGACTGTTTATACGAGTTGTCTTATTTCTTTTGGTTCTATAAGCTGAGGATTCCAAGGAAATTTATGCAGAAATATTTCTGCTTTCATCATGAGCTCCTGATGCATATAGATGTTTTCCTTTTACAGAAGAAAGATATGGCTTTGAAGCGACAGCAAAGAGAGCAAAGACTCGTAGAAGGCTTAAGAAACCTTGCAGTTCCTCGTTCTTGCAGGATGCGTAGGCCAGTCAATTACAGATGCGGTATATATGAATTTGTTTTGTTAATCAATCTTTTCTGATTGTATCATTAATTCCCTCATTGATTCCATACCTTAAGACAAATAAAGTTTATCTTGGGCCTGAATTTCTGTGACATATTTGAAATTTTAGGGAGTTTTATTTCTGGAAATTTTAGTTTCACTTTTACAGAAAACGTAAACATCTTTATCATTGGAGGTTCTTATATTAGTTCATCCTATTTCCGTAAGTTTAAAGCATGGTTTTAGTACATGGGATTGCCTATTTATGAGATGTAAGCTTCAAATCATGTTAGAAGATATCAATGAGACTTTTGTATGAGCATGGCACATAGGGAAAGCATGGAGACCTTGGGAAATATTTGCAGCATAATTAGATAGTATATAAGTCCAAATGATTTTCTGTTAGTGTTCCAAACTGTGGATGCTTATGCAAGTGCAAATTCATATGCAGATGATTTTGATAGAGCAATCAATGAGGCCATACAAGTAACAAAGTAAGTCTTACTAGTATCTCATTGCTTCTTCGTATCTTGGGTGATATTATAGGCATTGTCACAGTTTCTCCATGTCACTCAATCAACTACACTCATCCAACACAAAGGCTCTGTTTTTCTCTCTAGTTTGAAAATATCTTATTATCATAGTTGGTAAGTTCTTGAAAGCTGTTAAAATGAGGTCCTGCTGAATGATTGGGCCATGGAGGTAACCAGGTCATTAGGTTGGAAACTTCCAAAATTTCCTAGGATTAATTGCTGAATCTGCAAGCCTGTCCCGCTTGAAATGTGAATCTAATCACATCGCCTTACACCATGTGATGCCTTGTCATTTGTGGAACATATTCTGACACTAATTATGATCAGATCATTTGCATTGCCCCAAAATTTGATGAACTCCTACTGAAGCCACCTCAGGATCAATGCCTAGTTTCATGCTCCCTTTTCCCGCTACTATTCAAACCTACTTTACTAATGTACCCCCCTTAACTGCTTGTATCTCAATTGGCGGTATCCACCCATATATGAACTCTTGTCAACAAGAATGAGCTTTGCTTTTATGGTGCTTTTGCATGATCTGAGTACAAACTCTCTTCTAAAGCATATTTGAACACTATGAAACCACCTGCAGTTGCAGTAATGGTTCAGAGTTACCATTTTGTTTTGTTTTTTTCTTTTAATTGTTTTTCATGTCAAAGCTTGTTTTGAGTTTTGACTTGAATCATTTCATCTACATCCCAAGGCTAATTTTTCTTCCATTCATGACACAACTATTTTTATCCATTTCGGATCATAACCTTGGCTTACTGGCAAATAATTTGTGGTTTAGCAAACGGAAGGGAATTGAAGAACCAACAAATGAAACTCAACTCAATGAGCATGTGCCTAGGAATGGAACTAATTCCCTGGATTCCTCTCCAGCATCTAACTCCATAAGCAGTGATGCCACAGACAGTGAAACTGAGAGTGATGAGCCTCAAGGAAGCAATGATGACGTTGATGATACCAGTGATGAGGTTGATGAAGCTGATCTTGATGAAGATGATACTGACTCAATGAAAGAAATTAACATAGCTGGCAACAGAAAGCAGTCAATGAAGGAGAATAGTCGCTTGGACTATAGGCCAAGCAGTTGTCGCTACAGTAAGCGGCTAGCTGGAGTTGATGGCTTTGCTGTTCCAGAAACAACTCATCTGGGTGCGAAAAATAGGTTGAGGCAAAGACCTACTGTTAATACTGCTGCCGAGTCTGTTGTCGTTCCTGATTCAGAAGATGAAAACTGATCAGGACGCACTTGCAACAGGACATGCCATTAGAACCGATCTCTATTTTGGTACAGTTTGGTTGATTATCCTTCCGAGCCAAATTAGTACGGCTTTTGGAAAAGCAAACCGGTTGTTACCACCTTAGTCATAATTTTGCATATATAGTAATAGTGTCTGTGAACTTAGGGAAGGCAGAAAGTGTAGTTGTTTTGGTTCAAACAGTAACGTAGTTAATGCTTCATTACTTTTCTGTAAAAGCAAATCAGTTGTCACCACCTTGGTCATAATTTTGGGTATACGGTTATCTAGCAACATGGCTTCAGAAAATTGTCTGTGAACTCATGGAAGGCAGTAAGTGTAGTTAATGCTTTCATTAGTTTTTGTAAAGCCATGTGCTTTTACGCATTGTTGGTTGCCAGTTATCTGCGGAAGGAGTGTTTCCTGAGCTTAGGCTTGTTGCTGAATTTGCCTTGCACACACTTTTAAGGAGGCAAAAAATAAAAGGAAAAGAGAAAGGACGATTCCATTCCACCACAATTATCCCATTCAAGTAGTTTTTTGAAAACTCGTCAAAACATAGGGAGTTATTTGGAATGTGTGCCTTGAACTGAAACTGCACTGATTTTGCAAATTTAGATAATTAATTATGCTCACTATTGTTTATTCTCTTTTTTTTTCCGTCAATAGGACTACTTTGATTTGGAAGAGAGAAATTGAAAGACTTTTGATTCAAAGCTTGAAATTAGAGGGAATCTTTTGGACCTTTCTCTTCAAAAGTTTTTTTTTTTCTTTAACAAATTCAACTTTTATATAGTAAATCAATTATTTTTAATTAGCACCAGGGCTATCAATAAGAAAAATATCTCCTCCAATTCCATGCAAGGAACTAGATGATTACCCAAAAAAATGAGCAGATCAATGCATAGTAGTGACTTCTCTGAATAGCTTATAAATTTATCGTTTAATCTATTTAAGAAAGCAATAAAATAGCATACCTTTTTTTTCTCTCTCTCCAAAAATGCTAAAAAGGCTAGGCCCAGTACTAGGTTGGGCTAGATTATTAAGGCCCAATTAGATCCCAACAGACCCTAGCCCATTCAGTATAAGATGGGAAATAGAAGCAAAGAATGAGGTGTTAGGGTTCATCAGACGCCAGCAACAATACAATGAGACCCCTGGACGAGCAAGAAACGACACAAGTCTTCGAAAAGCTACACAAATTCGTGGGAAACAATCTGAAGAACATAGTCGAGAACCCATCTCACGAAGGACCCGACAACACTCCCGGTCGCTACTGCTTCCGTCTTCAGAGAAACAGAGTCTACTACGTATCAGAATCGCTGGTCAAACGAGCCACGAATATAAAGCGAGACAACTTAATTGCACTTGGAACCCAGATAGGAAAATTCACAAAAGGAGGTAAATTTCACCTGACTGTACAGTGCTTGGGTATATTGGCAGGTCACTCTAGGCACAAAGTGTGGTTAAAACCCACCTCTGAGATGAGTTTTTTGTACGGTAATAATGTATTGAAAGGTGGGGTTGGGAGGATTACTGAGAGCATTAGCGAACATGATGGAGTGGTGGTGTTTTCAATGTCGGATGTGCCTTTGGGTTTTGGGGTTGCGGCGAAGAGTACGCAAGATTGTAGGAAAATGGATCCAAATGGGATTGTAGTTCTTCATCAGGCTGATATTGGAGAGTATTTGAGGATGGAGGATGAGCTCTAAATTAGATTTTTGCTTAGTGTTTTTGTTTGTGTAATCCAATTGGGCGTCGTTGTATGTTGCTCAGTATGAGTTTTTGGCATTGTGTTATCACACAACTTCTATATTATATGGTATAATTGTTTACTGGTGAAATCATTTCTTCCTGCTTAATTTGTCTTGCCTTAATTATTAGTATAGTTCAATCTACCATGTGATATTGCACGTCTTTAATTTTAATTATAAGAAACTTATAGTTTTAACAAAATGCTGTCCGGACTATATGTTCATCAACGCAATAAATTGGAAAATAGCTTTAAATTTTGATGGGAAAAAAACAAGAGAGGTATAAGCATCTTTTTCCTGGAGCACAAAATTTTGGGATTCCAGTGTATAGTGTCTTTCTTTGTAGAAATGATGTGTAAATGGATGTGGCTACACATAGCATTACTCTGTAAGCCTGTAGATCAAGATTCAGCGGCACAGGAAAAGCTGCAGGTTTTTTTCCAGAAAATGCAATATATTTTTGTTGGATAGTAACGGGGGAGATATTATACTTTATTCAATTAAATCTTTTATCCATTGCTTGGAGTGTTTGGTTGGGTCTGTATCTGAAATTTTCTGGAGCAAACCGTACCGAAAATGACCGCCAAAACTGCAGAGCTAAATTATCAAATATTTGCTGTATGAAGATGAATCCTCGACATTGCAGCTTCTGATTAAAAAGATTTACTTGTGATAAACAATCCAGGCTGAGTCATGGTCAATCTATAAAGGGCTTTTTGTTGGTTCAGGTATTTAGGTGGAGAAGGGTAAAAGGGCGGACTCAATATGTACCTGTTAATGCATAAATGACTGCCAATTGTTTCTAAGTAGTAACTGTTATTGCATATGCAATGACCGCCGAAACTGCTAAATAAAGAGCAATGCTAAATTATCAAATGTTTGCCGTATGAAGATTAGAATGCATTGTCAGTCCAAGCTGAGTCATGGTCAATCTATAAAAGGAATTTTAGGTTTTTGGTCTAGTTGTAAACGCGTAACATGTGATGTTTGTTAGGGAGGAGTAAAAGAGCGGGCTCAATATATATCGAATGTGCGCCTGTCTTAAAACATAAAAAAAAAAGTAAAAGACTTTTTATTACTGTCTCATTTGCCATTGTGTCACAGTTGTACTGCATTGCTGCTGATACAGTTCAGCTTCCTAGCTATAATTTGGACCGTGTGACATATGAAGAGTAATAGTAGTTGATTGGGAAAACTGATACTTAGGAGTTAGGACTTTGGAGTTTTTGAGTAAATGATCACAATGGTCCTTAGGGGTCGTTTGGTATAATCCCGGTACTAATTTATACCACATAAAAGATGAAATAATATAATGCCACAATTGATGGTATAAAGTGGGATAAGATTTTGGGATTATGTTTATACCTTGTTTGGTTAGAGGTACAAATTTATACCTCCAACCAAACAAAATACAAATATAATCCCACTTGTTATGATTTTTTCTCATAAGAAGTTAATGAGGGAGGCATGGGATGTACACATTTCCTTTTAGTTTTACCTGATCTTTGTCCTTTGCTAGTTTTAACAGGACAGATGGAGTTGAAGTTGAATATTCTGTGATGCACCTTAGATAAGGTCAGGATGGCCGAGTGGTCTAAGGCGCCAGACTCAAGTTCTGGTCCTCGTGAGAGGGCGTGGGTTCAAATCCCACTTCTGACATCATTTTGTTATTTTCTTTTTACTACGTTTCCTTTTGTTTGTTATTGTTATATTTTGTTATTAGAGGTTGATGATTCAGCCTAAGCTACAATCAACAAACTCCATTTTGTCAAAAGAAATAGTCGTTCGTGTTATAAGTTTATTTCAGCATGTATACTTATAGAACTCAACTAGCATAGTAGCAAAGTCCTTTTGTCCTCGAAATCCGTTATTGCTGCAGAGGAATTTGGTGCCAAAGTCTGCATTTGTAGAAACCTAGTGGCCATATGTTATTTTACTCAAATTTCAAAGCATTTGAGAGATTGCATTTTTGGTCCCCGAGACTCTAATAATATCCACCTAAAGGCATTTATCTTTCGATTAATTGAATTAAATGTTTCTGGCCCTTGCACAACTGGAATCTCGTAACTTTTTCTGAACTGTGTGACATTATCTAGCATGCTAATAGAGTTATTCTTGTACATGGACAAATTGTTCACTCATATTTCTGAGCAAGTGTGGACGAGTATAAGCGAAATTACATAATCATAGAGTGTATAGGTAAATAAGTAGCCACCATATCAATGCCCATATTTTGTGATAGAAATAGATTTCTTGCATCTTAGAGATAGTTTGGTTGATGGTATTCACATAAAATAATAAAGTGTTTGGTTGGTTGCATATGATAAAGGAGGAGAGTGAATAATACGGTGGACAAGATTCAAGAGAGTAAAAGTGAATAATGGATAAGGCTAGACAAATTGGAAAATCTACATCTACATCTACATATATAATAAAGCTGGGTTTTGAATATCTGATAAAAAAAAGCCAATGGTCACCACAATTATAACCATATTAATTACGCCTCTTCGGCTTCTCCGTGGTAAAAACTCATTCTTAATACACATCTCATTCACACATTACATCTTTTTCTATTACAACCAGAGGTAAATATTTTTGCATAATAACACTTCTCATCGTCTTCCTTCTCTCACTTTCAACGATAAATTAAATCTCCTCCGTTTTATTTACTTCTTCCTCCAAATCCACAAGTTTCCTTCCATGGACCCGTGCTTCACTGGTAAGTGTTTGATTACCATCGAGTATGACTGCATCTGTGTGGAGTATGAAGCCCTTGTATTTTGTATATCTTTTTACCTGTCAATGTTTCGGACGTTAATAAATGGTTAATTCTCTTTCTTCCCTCTTATACAGTTTTTTTTTTTTTTTTGGTTCTACATGATATGATGATCGACCTTTGAAAATTAATAGCCAAGCACTGCTGAGGTGAATACCTTTTTTTGTCGTACCTTAATTATAAAAATATTTTGTAACCATTGTAGTATATGATATTGTTCTAAGCATTCAATTTCTTTTTTTTCTATTGTGAACTAATTACAACTTTATTGATATTTTGTTGATTTTGAATTATTTTGTTTTGTTGATGTCACCATCTTTGGTTAAGAAACCTTAATAATGAGGTCATAATGCAATTGAGACCTAAATCTTAGAATTCCCACGAGCCACTATATCGTCAGTTTCTTATAATCAATTTTAAGAAAAAAAAACTCAGTTATTGTTTTCTTTATTCTGTAATAATAATTTTTACCGGTAGTTAATAGTTTCATTTTGTGCGGAATTTGCATATCGTAAGGTTCATCAAGTTGATAAAACATGAATAGCTTTACGCAATATGATAACTAGAATCTTAATTATATTTATGCTTAATGATATTACATGTAAGTTTAATTGATGTTTCAGAAATCTTTATTCACGAAGTTTTATCTGAATTTTTGTTTTTTAATTCTATTGATGCTCCAACTGAAAAGTTTTCTAATCAGTTTTCTTGAATTTGTTTGAGTTTTGTAGCAAGGTCTGGGGGTGTGGTTTTCTCAAATGGTTGGATCAACATGATGAATTGTTCTTGAAGAATTATAGTTTGATACTTTGAAAGACCAGAAAAGGGAAGATAACGCTACTGTCTCCTAGTCAGTTAGTTAGATAGGATATGTATGTCTAAGATACATATTGAATTGTATTGCACATCCTCTTTAGTGTGATGTAATTGTCATTTGTTTATCTTAAGAATTACACAAACTATTTTTTTGTAAATAACACAAACTATTTTTTTGTTTGTAAATATATATGTTAGGAGAAGCGTTTGTCAGGCTTTTCTTTTAAATAGTAGCACTTGAACCGTTACAATATGATGTGCATCAAGAAAAAGGAATAGTCTTATTACTTTCTCAATCAATTGAACTTTGCATGTTTCTGTTAGATTTTGACGATTTTGATATCCTATCGTTTTTGTTGTTGTACTTTTGGCTAAGTTTGTTATAGTTGTGATAAAGTAGTTTATGCCAAAGTTATTGAACAATGTAGTTTACAACTATGTCCCAATTGAGCCATCTTATTTTATTTGGGAATACTATTAAGGTAAGAGTTGAAAATTAATTATACTTGGAAAAGTTCAAGTAAAAGTAACATTTTGAAAGTCATAAATCTTTCTTCCATGAAATGTCGGTCTCATAATAATCAAATATTGAGTAGCAATTTGAATTATGTAGAAAACAATTTTACTTTTGAAACTCCATCAAGTCGGTGGATCTTTTCTTTAAATAAATTTCCAGAGAGAGTGTAGGATCTAAGTAGAGAAAATATGACCATATTTTTTGGACAATCCAAATTATTAAAATAGAATTGAAAAGTGAAGTATTTTTATTTTACTGTATTATATTTTTATTTGACGAGGACTGAATACGCTAATGGGGTGCTTTTATTTGTGATAAGTAACTAGTCCTTAGCTTGGTACCAAATTGTCTCCTTTTTGTCATTTTTTCGTGGATTAATAATTTTGATGTATTTATCGACATTTTAAAATTGAAAACATTTTCAAGTTAGGCAATCATGTCATTTGTACATTTTGTGTTCTCTTATGGAAATTATTGTTATTTAATTTGATGAGTATGACTTTTAATACCCTTGCTTTTGCATATGATTATTAAATGAGCTTAAGCCCCTTGAATATTCTCTTGCGATTAGGCTCAGAAACCTTACTAACAATCTCCATAGTCAATAGCAAATATCTATAAAAGACTTAGGTGAGTAGTAAAGACGAATTAAATTTTTAAATCTAATCAATTTATATTTTGAGACAAAAAGAGTTGTTAAACTATTAAAAATATTTTAATGAATTTGATGAGATTTTTTATAACGGCGCTTCGCGCGCGGACAAATTTACTAGTTAAATTATAAGTTAGGGGTAATATCAATTTCTTGCCTATTTGGTGCATAACGTGTAATAAGACGGAAGGATGAAGGTTAAAATAGGAAAACTAATGAAAATCCACCTGAATAAGAAAAGAACTCGTCCCTCTTTGTCACAGAGACGATCCTTCAATTCTTTTTTATCCCACGAAAGAATAATAATGGCGACGAGCGGCAGAGAAACCCGACGGCGCCGTATTGTGGAACGAGGAAATGACCGATTAGCCCTTATCACCGGCAGGATCCCAACTCTATCATCAGAAACGGAATCGGGATCGGGACCGGGATCGGAATCTCGGCATTCTCACACCGCCTCTTGCCCTCCATGGATTTCTCGCGATCACCTCCCTTCCAATCAATCGTCTCCCGGTACGCACACTAATATTCACATCAATTGTTTGCTTGGTTTCAATTTTTAATTGATTTTTGTACATGTAAAGTGATAATTCAATTTAAATTACTTTTTTCTGTTTTGCTATCAAAAGTTTCTTACTACGAGAAACTGTTTGCAGTTGTCCCTTCGGGGATATAAAATGGGAACGAATTATTTGTAGTTAATTGGTGTATTATGTCCAAAAAAAATAATTAGAATTTTGTGAGTTTATCAATTAGAACGCCTAATCCACCGGGGTACCTACTACTTCCCACTACTTCCCACCAGCACAAGTAGCGAGTAATTCTGCCGAGCTTAGGCATTTGCCTCCACTGATAGAATTTTTTGAGTTTATAGAAGCTTCTAGAAGATTACAATTAAAGGAAGAACTAGAAATCGATGCTCGGTAAAACTAGCAATGTTGGTGTGTGTGTGTGTATATATATACATATATATGTGGCCCCTTGGAAAATGGTCCGATAGATTCTTAGGTCAAGGCGGGTCTCAAGTTCATGTCATTGAAGTATAGTAACATGATAAACTTTTTTTTTTTCTTTTTTGAGAAATGAAATCATTTTATTGCATATCCGGCGAAACGGTGTTAACATTACTTAGTTTATATCCAATTTATGTTGATAGTATGTAAATATTGAAACTATACTCCTGCCACGGATTGGATTGAAATGGGTCGGTGTCAATTGTCATTAAGAGACATCGCTTAAAGCGATGAAACTATGTTAAGCAAGGAGTTATCTCTTTATGAGTGAATCAATGCGCTTTCAAAAAATGACACGCAAAAAATTCTCAACGGGAAGTGGTTGGTTCTTTAAATCTCAATTTTGAAGAGTTGGATTCATATCTGCATTTTTGTATGCAGGATAATGAAATTAGTTATTTTAGTTACAATTTGATTATTGTAGGACTAAATTCATTTGTGTTTGATATTTTCTATTTTCTGTAAATGGAGCATTTCATCTCAAAGAAGCGTACTTCTTCATTTTTCTTCCTCCCATGGACGTCGCCACTATTTTGCAGTTTTCTCTGGACAATTCATAGCATTTCATCTCAAAGAAGCGTGCACCTTTACTTCTTGCTCTTTTTGCTTCCTCCCATGGACCTCGCCCTTTTTTGTGCTTTTCTCTTTTGAAAAGCTGGTTTTTGTTGTATGCTCTTATCTATTGACATAAGAAGAATCCCAGTAATTACTCCAATATTCTCCAAGATAGTGCTAAGACGAGGGCTTTACAAGAGGAAGGTAATTTTTATAAACAAGAAATAGAATGTATGTTGTGGTTAACAGGTGCAGAATATTGCTTGAATCATGTTATTTATGCTTCATCCTTCCCAGATCACCTGATTTGCCAAGGCTCAATTTTGAAAATTTTGGTGCTTATTTGCCTACTTTTTTTTAAAAAAAAGTTTGGATAATGGATACCTAATACTCCCTCCATCCCAATTTATGTGTCATACTTTCCTTTTTAGTCTATTCTAAAAAGAATGTCATACTTTCCTTATTTAAACAATTTAACTTTAAAATTCATATTGTACCCTTGAGGAGATGATTGAAAGTCACACAAATAATTATGACTTGTTTTGGACCACAAGTTTTAAAGTTTTCCTTTCTTTTTTCGTGTCGAGTCAAACACCGCCACATAAATGGGATGTAGGGGGTAAGTAACAATATATAGATTCTTTCACAGCAAAAATTCTAAAGATATGTGTAAAAAACTATGGTCCAAGATAAATAGGTTTTATAATTGAGAAGCTAAAGAAGACATTCAATTAGTCCTCGTGTTGCATCCCTATTTTTGTATTTTTACTGTATCAGCGTGATACTGTTTTTGATAAAATCTTCACCTTATAAAAAAAAGCGAGCATTGATGGTGAGGTTTCCTGTTATAGTACCTTTAATGCTGGATATTTGAAGAACTATTGGAAATGCATCTATGGAAAGTTTCCTTGATTCACAACTAGACTTAGAAACAAGTATAAATCATGGCATATTTGGAGGTAATGAAAGTCAGTACCCAGACTTCTAAATTAGACAAATTATGACATGGATAAAATTATGACAATTGGACCAGTCTCTTCTGTGATTTCTTGCCAATAACTTTTCGTTTTAGAATTCTGATTTTGTCCGATTGGAAGGAATGAGTATGTGAGCTTGGTGAGAGTTATGTCGTGATGCTGTGGGCTAGTGCTTGTGTTATTAGTATTATACTTTCTTTTTCGATAAAGGATAGTGCTCATTATACTTGTCACTCATTTATTGCTACTTCACAGTTTCTATTAGTGGGAGTGGGGCTTCTGGACCATTTTTGCCCGATAATGACCGTGGAATTGAGCCTGGTGAGCATAATGAGTCTGATGGCAAAAGCAGAACAACTCCATTCATGCGAAAATGTGAGTCGAACATTGAAACCTCAAGTGCACCTGCCTTGGATCTTGATGGCAAAGAGCAGTTATTTCCGGATTCATCTCCTGTGAATCCTCCATGCCTTTCTGCTTCTGAGGGGGGTCAATTTTTTAAACTGAAGAGCAACTATCACAATATTTTCGCCCCAAATAAAATCAGTTCTGCAATTGTTGCTTCTGAGAGTATTCGCCTCAACTTTTCTCTTGTGGCTGCCATTTTGGTTCTTGTGTCCTATAACAGCCACTTCTTCAACGTGGTCATATTCTTTAGACCTCTTCTGCTGCTGTTGTTGACCAACATATCGATTGTTATTGCACGCCTTCTCGTAGAAGAAGCAGGGTCCCAAAGGAATCAAAAAGCGGCAAACAGTATCCCTACTGCTGGTATGGTTGATCAAATTGGGAAGGCTCTGGAGCTGGGATTGTTATTGCAAAACATTATGAATGCACTGTTCATGGATTGTAGTATCTACTCAATAACAGTCGTATGTGGCCTTTCAATAATCCAAAAGCTTGGCTGGTAAAGTTTTTTTCCTGGCTGGAGGATCTAAGAGGTGTATCATCTTAACAAGTTTGTTTTGTCTGTTTTTGCCCTTGTGTTGCTAACTTATTTTGAGAAACATTTTGCTTCTTTTCATTCTTAATATTCGGCCTCCCTACTGCCCTACCCCCAAAAAGATGGTGATAGAAGTTGTCTTCATATCCAATTTTGTAGCTTCACCAGACGAAAAAATCGACTTATGTAGATGTTTTCGAGTTTTAAAAGTATTTTTGTGAGATTGTGCCACATTATAGCAAAAGATTTCCTGTATTCTTTTCTTATGGTTTCATAGGAGTTTTGTCAAGATGCAATCATCAAAAGGGCAGGGGATTTGTAACAAATGCGGGGGAATGTTTGTCCTTAACATTGAATTTTCAGACAACTTATCATTCACACGTAATGGAAGCCATGTGCACCTTGACATTAATACTGATGTTTACTACAAACAGCCGAAACAAGAACACATCCCAAGAGGTGAATGCTTTCCTAGGCATGTGTCGTGTATACATTTATCACTTGAAAAATGCACATGTAGAAGTACAGATCTAAATAGCTGAGTAATTTCTCAAGGAAGTGGAATGTCCAAACGGAAAAAAACAAGTGGTACAAATCATATTAAACCTTAAACAAGAATAAGAAGATATGGCTCATAGCCTCATATTGACAGCTTTCTTTCAAAGTCAAAATTGCAATGTGACTTAAGCTGTCAGCTAATGTATCAACTACGCCATCTGCGTTGCTTTGATGTAAAGGCCTAGAGGTCTTGCCTCCATCTGAGAATGGATTTGAATCATCAACATGAAAAAAATCTCGGCCACATTATTGAATTCTCTATGTTGCCAGGGTTACACTTTGGAAAGTTTTTGTAGTATGATATAATAAACAAAATATTCTTTGTTTATAAGCCCAATAGCAACTCTTTATTCCCAACGGTTTACCCCTTGTTTTCATTTGGGAAAGCTTCCAATTAAAAGGTGAAATTCCAGCCATTATTTCAAGATGATTTTTTTTTTAGTATGTTGCTCATATTTTATTATTCTATATTTGGTTTTGCCTGACAATCTTTATCAACCATTTATGTAACACTGGCCTCCAAGTAAAGAAAAACCGGAAATAGAGCCGTCAATATGGGCTTGGCCCGTTGGTCCACCCCACCCCACCCCGTAATTTAGCAGGGCTGAGCAAGAATTTTTGGAGCCCATTTAAAAATGAGGCTTTTAAGCCCGGCCCGAGTAAACCTGTGACCCGTAATGTCGACCCGTGGGCCTAATAAAAATACGAATTTAAAATATGAAAAGTATAAGACAAAAAATAACAAGAAGAGTATCCCAAGCTTAAAGTTTATTAAGCTCATCATATTAAAAGATCAAAGTCTTAAAACGTTAAAATTTAATTATTCTCAATATTTAACTAATTAATATTGCATACGAATTGTAGATGTAGAAGAAAGTGAAGATGTTAAGACAACCTTTCATAAGCGGATTCAAATGTGTTTGATGAAGATGATGTGTTAGATATTCCATAAGCGTCATGGGCGTTCTCTTGAATAATTTGTTTTGAGTTTTGGCTTTTAATGAATTAAATATAGTCTTGTTTTTTACTTTTTTTTAGTATTTATTATGATATATTAGAACCGTATAAGAAGTTATTAAGTTTTGTGAAATTTTTCCAATAAGATTTTTTTAACTTTTATTTTTTTTTAGTTTAGAAATTAAAGAAAAAAATATAAAATTATATTTTTAAAAATGATGGCCCGGCCTGTGGGGGCCCGTAACCCATATAGGGCTGGGGTGGGCTGATTATTATAAGGTCCATCAAAATGGTGGGCTAGCCCAACCCAACCCGTCAATTGCTAAAGCCCACGTAGGCTGGGCTAGTCCGACCCGGCCCATATTGACAGCTCTAACTGGAAAGCAGTTGAGAATATATATATATATATATATATATATATATAGCTAGGAATGAAAAAGCTGACTTGACACCTCTATTTGGCCAAGAATCACATTTATCTATTTTGTGGTTATTTGACATTTTTTAATTCATTTATATAACTAAAAAGCTTTACTAAACGTCTCCATATGAAAAGTCGCACTAACCGTTTTGCCTCTATTAGTAATAAAGACTAATTAATTTATAGATAACCGTTTTTATCCTCAAACTTGTATCGCAAAGTCACTTTTAAAATTATCTTAATTACACCTACATCTCCTCTTCTCCATAGTAATTACATCAATTGAATTGAAAGTTGGTTGATAAATTCAGTATCCAAATTGAAACCAATTGCAGCAAAAGATACTACTACTGTATCTCAAATAAGAGAGAACGAAAAGATTAAAAACACATAAAAGTATCATAGTTGTTGCCCCTTCTGATTCGCAGCGTCGATGCGTATTTGCTTAGCAGTTTCCACTGATACTCTCTATCTACATAAGATTTTGTGATCAGCCTGCGTTTTGATAATTGTTGTCCCACAAAGTGTTACTGCATTTCTCAAAAAGATTAAATTTCCTATTATTGTATAAATCATTCACTATGTTCACTAACACTTTCTTTTTTCTAGGTGCGAAATGAGAGAGGCATATACAACTTAAAAAAATTCTCATTATTTTGCTTTTTCTATTTTCCTTCCGAAGTTTATGTGAAGCTAAAAACAATAAGAATGAGAAAAATTATAGATATTTTGTTGTTTATTTGAAGGAGCAAAGTTGAAGTGGGATCACTAAATTGCAAGAAAAGATGGAAAACAATAATTTTCTCACAAATTTACTCACTTTTCGTGACAATAGCTACTGACTATTGAGGGTTTACAATGCGGCCATTGGATTGATCTCTTAAGCAAAAATCGGTTGTTTATTTAATACTCCAGTAGTAATCACATTTTGGACTTCTCTCTTCTTCTTCTTCTTCTTTTTCTTCTTTTTTTTTTGTTTTTGTTATTTGGATGTCCTCGAAGGGACACGACTCATGGAGTTGTCACATTAGTTGAAATGAGTTTAGGTACTCTTCTATATGAATAATTGTATAGCTATACTGATAATTCAAAATTAATGAAGTTTGTGTAAATTTGAATTTATTTTTATGGGTGATATGTAGTTGAAAATATACCATTTGGAACCAGCATGTCTTTACATATAAAGAGACTATATTCTTGAGTCCGGAAACTTAAGAACTATTGTGGAATCTTAAAAAAGACAAAGTCGTAGGCTTCTCAACAACATGTTACTTATATCAGAGTTGAAATTTGTTTTGTGGGCGTAAAGTCGTCCCTCCTTGTCCAATGACCACTAAAAAGCATTTTTGTAAGAAACAATACAGGTATAGTTTTTTTCAATGGTTTTATCTCTGGTGCATTATGTCAATTTATGTTGGTGATTGTTGTACAAAAACATTCATTATGTGACTATTGAAGCGTAGGGATAAGTTTGTAAACAACGATTAAACCAGCATTTTTTTCTCATTTTTTTGCCATTATCTTTTTTCTTTTTCCCTATTTTTTCCATTGATATGATCATAAGTTAGAAAAAATAGAATTTAATTTGTAACAGATTTTATATGGACATTTATCTTCAGAAGTTCACTTCCCAGCAATCAAATTTTTAAGAATGCTTAATTTGAGATATACTAGAGCTGGTTTTTTAGCCAGCAAAGTTGATATGTTGAGATATCTTTGCTATTCACACTATTGAGGAAGAAGGTAGTTAAAATAAATTGATGTGAAAACGCTCTAAGAATATTATTGTTCTTGCCTTTTAATTGAGATACTACTAATATAATTTCGTGAACAAAAAATATATATAACTTGAATGTTGAAATCAAAAAAAAATAAAAAATCAAAGAGGAACTAGAATAAATTCTTTTCCTTCTCCTATTTCTTGATTCTTTGCCTCTCTGATGCTTGGATTTTTTTTTTTTGAATGAACTATTTTTTTCAATTTATTGGATTGGCGATGAGAACATTGAAAGAGAAAGAAGCAGACTTCTTGGGAATTTTGCACAGAGTTAGGAGGAGAAATTGGATATTGTAAATACTATAAAGAAGGGAGCAAAATATTTTATTTTACATCTATACATTTATGATGTATGAAAATTTATTTACAATATCATGTCATATTTATCTATTATAGTAAATAAGCAAATAATATATTAATTTTTTTTAATATTAAATCGCATGTAAATATGTATATAACTTAAACTGCAATTATTTGAAGTAACTGTGGAAAGGGAAAAAATAAATTTATCGAGAATAGTAGAGATTTAAAGAGTTTTCAAGAATAGATGAATTAAGAGGAGGGAAGAGAAAAGAAATCAATAATGATCGTGCAGATTCAATGACTTTTCTAGAATAGGAGAATTGGTAATGAGTTTAAAAAATATATTCAGAGAAGAAAAGAAGAATAATCAAAGGAAGAAGTTGAAAAAAGGAAAAGGAATAAGAAAACAAATAAATATTGGAAATACAATTCAATGAACAGACATCACAACTTTAGACGTCACTCTTTTGTTTATTTTTTTAGTTGCGTTGCATTCATTTCAAGTTTTATGATTTGAATAGAAGATTCTTTTTTTTAAAGGAAAACTAAAGCTGTGCTATCTAATGAAAGAATAGGCATGTTTTAGATATGTATTAGACTAAGGAAATAATAAGGTGCACATAAACACACATATATAAGTGAAAAAATTGCTTATAATTCTTTATTTTTTTTAAAAAGTCAGTTTATGAAAGATGTTGTCCATTTAACCTCAATCAATATATATATAATTTATTTTTTATTTATATATGTACACCATTTATCTCTTTTATTTTAATTAAATTAATATTTTTATAACGGCGTGAAGCGCGGATTAATTCACTAGTTATATAAGAAAATCAGATCATTCGGAAAGGTGAAGTATTAATCTCACATAGAAAGAATGTAAAGCAATTCATTAAACAATATAATTGCATCATCTCGTCATCTCTAAGTAACTTGATTCATAACGTAGGATATTGAAATTATAATTCTTCTCTGTCCCTCAAACGAATTATAAGTATCAATGAATATGATAAAGATTGGATATCCGAAGAAATCGGAAGAGCAACTCCTAGTAGGAATTTCTTTTTCGCTACTTTCTATTGTACATGTTTGCACGTATGCCTCTAAGTCAATCATAACACTCAACAAGTATTGAAATAGTTGTAGCATTTCTCGTTATTATATCAAGAACAGCACCTTTACTAGGCTTGCTATCAAGGTAGAGAAGTTCACACAAAGCCAGATGCAAGCAAAATTCATGTTACTCTAGCCAGTCAGGAATACAAAACATTCTAGGACCAAAAAAGAAGCCCTTCAATATCAGGAAGCAGCTCAGAAACCTACAACATTTTGTCGCTTGAATGCTTTCAAGCATTGGCAACCATCCCTTCTTGGAAGTCAGATTGTAGGTTTCCTTCAGAATCTGCTTTTAGCTCGGATTTGGGTGACCAACCATACATCTTTCTCCTGGCTTCCCTACGGGCTGCTCGTTCTTCCAACTTTACTTCCCTAAACTGCTCTTCAAGTTTTGCTTCATCTTCAGGTGTAAAGAATACTACCTCCATTTTACCAAGCTCCTCGTACAACTTCTCAATCTTAGCTTTCCAGAAGAGGCCTAATTCAGTGTCCATCTCGTGGTAAGGTGTCTTCAGCAGGTACTCATCAATACCACCTGCCTTGTCAATACATCGAAGGGCATGAGTTGTCACCTTCACACGAATATGTCGATCTAGGATATAGCTGAAAAGCCGTTTCTCTTGCACATTAGGCTTCCAATTCCTCCTCGACCTGTTCATAAACAATCACAGTTTTATTTTTTAGAAAGTAAACAATAGCAGTTTGTTATGATTCACCACATAAGATCGGAATCAAACTGCAGATAAAAATTGACTTATGTTTTCTATCTATGGGACCAAGAGAAGCTAGAAACAACAATGATCCAAAGGCGGCGGAGACTACACATTTACCAGCATTTGCAAGCCAACTAAAATTTTTAGAGCTTAGGCAATTATATTTGAATTTAGTGATAACCAGGTTAAATTTCCCCAAAAGAAACTGAACACTCGTTATCTCTCTTGCTAAACCAATTCAATAGTCATAAACAATCACAGTTTTAATCTTTTGAGAAAGTAAACAATCGCAGTTTATTATGATTCACCACATAAGATCGGAAGCAAACTGCAGATAAAAATGGAACCTTATGTTTTCTATCTTTGGGACTAGAAACAACTATGATCCAAAGGCAGCAGAGACTATGCATATACCAGCATTTGGAAGCCAACTAAAAGTTTAAAGAACTATAGTCTATAGGCAATTTAATTTGAATTTAGTGATAACCAGGTTAAATTTCTCCAAACTGAACACTTATTGTCTCCCTCGCTAATCCAATTCTCCATAATATCCTTTAGTTCAGTTTTTTTTTTTTTTTTTTGGATGAAGTAGTTCAGGAAAAATAACATCAGAATATCAGAAGAATCATTCGTACAGATAAGATACAGGTACTGAATGCCAACAAAGCATTGCTATTAAGCCAGAACCTAGAGCTAAAAAAGCAACAACTACACCTCAATCCCAAGGGTTCAACTATATGAATCATCACTATCCATGTCGCTCCATTTAGATCCGTCTCAATCCAATATTCAACCATTTAGGTTCTCTACAATTCATATTGGCATACAAATCTCTAACAATATTAAGCGAATCCTAGTGAACAATAGACTAAGGTTATACTTTTTCATCACAACACAATGTTTCGTCTCTTAGGGTATCATCCACCACTGCTACACTTGATGGTGACTGAATTTCTTCGCTTATTAGCAAGAAAGCATGTCCTGAACCTTCTCTAATATCTTCTCTTATCTGGAATACTTTATCTACCTAAACTGGATAACCAATTTAGTAACAGAAATACTTTGCTCATGCAGCCCAATAAGGAAGAACGGGATTGAAAAGTGCTTTTGCTGGGCAATGCATTTTTGTCATCACCCTAACTATTTTCTTCTTTCTTTCCGCAAAAATGGACTTTGGTCATACCCTTTTCCTTTTCGATAGGTGAAACACCTCAAAAGACAACTCACCAACTTGCAACTCCCACATAAACGTAAAATATTGATGCTCATTCTTGAGAGTTTAGATGTGAACTTTACATTGTACCAATTTGTATCAGAGAGGAAAAAGTGGAAGTTACAACATAGTTTGGTCTTTATCTTTTTAATGACAGAAGAGTAAAAAGTACATACATTAGTGATTTCAGATAATATCTTATAGTCAAGTATCCAGATGAATGACAAAAAAATTTCTTCACAATAGAATTCTGAGCCTTTTTCTTTTTCAAACCTTATGTGAATTGCTTCCCTTGACCCGAGGGTCTGTCGGAAACAACCTCTCTACCTTCGCGAGGGAGGAGTAAGGTCCGTACACATTCCCTCCCCAGACCCAACTACGGGAATAAACTAGGTATGTTGGTGTTGTACTGTTTAATAGAATTCGCCTATCCAAGACAAACATTTTTTTTTAATTTAGGAATAAAGGTATGCAAAGGAAGGAAAAATACTAATATGACAGAACCACCAATTTGCTCAAACAATTACTTTCTTGAGTTTTGGCCATGTCCAGGTATATCAGTGTTATCAAAGGCGCGCTTAAGCCCTGAAGCGAGGCTCAAAACATATTGAGCGTTTCGCCTCGCTTAGTGGGCGCTCTAGCATTGTCATCAAAGCTTTAAGGCATACTTTTCCTTGCCAATGAGCGTAATCTTGAAGAGGCCATACTAAACCATTGATATTTCACTTTATTGTAATTTTCTTCAATTTCTTAGTCCATATATTTGGTATTCATGCTTATAGATATTAGTTTTGGACTACACATACATATTTGTAATTTTTCTCCATTTGTGCCTTTCTTCGTTAAAGCCCGTGGTTTATTTGCGCTTAAAGCTCCAACATACCTTAGAGCTTTTTTGCGCTTTTCGCCTTTAATAACACTGAGGTATATGCGAGAATTTGGACAGATCTATACTAGGTTGGATTTTGTCAATTATCTAATGAAAGGGGTAAAAAGAACTGGAAGGAAAAAAATTCTTACAGAAATGTGTTTCACCTGCAAAGGGGAAAAACAAGGTAGAAACTGAAATAAAGCTCAGTGCTAGAACTGGAAGGTAGCATACTGTAGCTAGAAACATTTACATACTTTTGATAATGCCATTAAAATACCTCATTTTGACAAGTAACCATAATCGTTGACTTCTATGACGTTCTAAACAAAATAGGAATGTAATCATCTAAGCAACTCAGGAGAGCTAATTGCAGTCTCTAATTTTTAATCTTCCAGAAATTGGAATACTCGTTTCAAAAGGAACATCATTTTTAAGCTTGAGAAAAGTTACCACACATACTGTGGAGATCTTTTGAAAATGGGAATCAATATGTAGAATTTCAGATATGTTCCCAAGTGCTGACAACAAATGAAACAAGGCACTGCTTCACTTCAATGAGGGTAGCCCTTTGAATATCGATCGGAACATCTTTCCCTCTCCAGGAAAACCTGTTCTTGCATACTTCAGAATAACCCAAAAACATATACTCCCCAAGTTTCATTATATAATGGACCTACGTCGTTTGACTAGTCGCTAAAACTAAAAAAAAGAAGACTTTTGACACATAAGTAAATGTTATATTACATACTAAATGTACCTCATCATGCCAAGTTATTCCTATAAGAGCATGACACTAAGGGCAAAATGGGGATGTCAAAATTAAAGAATTTCCCAAAAAGTGGGAATATGGAATCTGTATAGGAAGGAACCCCTTCTTTTTGTTTTTGGATAGGGGGTTGTCTGACTCTGTAATTTCCTAGCAGCACTATTTAAGTGCTTTGCTGTTTATATTTATAATTTATTTACTTACCATTTCAAAAAATAAAAAGGTCTGAATCCTTTTGAATGGACCAAAAAAGGAATCAGGAGTGTCATATATAATGGCGCAAAGGGAATGTCAAACTTTGTGAGAATCTCCCTCCCTACATCTCTAGTCCTCTCTAGCTCGCAAGATATAATCTATTCCACCAAATCCTGAACCCAGATTTACTGCACATTTTTTTTTGATAAGGTTTTACTGCACATTATTCAGCAAGTTAAAAAGGTTAGCAGTGGCAGGAGGAGGTTGAAACTTATACTGCATTAGCAGTGGCAGGAGGAGGTTGAAACTTATACTGCAGAAGAAGAGGACGAAGAGATGTTTACACTTTCTTTTTTTTCCTTCTCTTATCCATCCTTCCACTCCCTACAAATTATCTCATTTTTTTGGAAGAAAGAAAGCTTCACTGTATCATCTTAACTAACTTTTGAAAATGAGAAACAGAAATATGGCAAATAGAACACAACAATCAAAGGAGCTAATGTTATAGGCAACTGAATGCAAGTAAAATTGTCACAAACTAGAAGAGGAATGCAGTAAACCCCACCGACACCATTTCCTCCCAAAAAAATCTTTCCAAACGAGAAATACTCCAACAGCAACTTATTTTCCGAGCTTTTTGCTTTTGGGGCTGCGCTGGGAGAAAAAGGAGGGGGTTGTATTTTTTTTCTTATTCCAAGTTAGAACTGAACCTCTTTTTTTATAACCTTTAGAAGTGGACCTCTTAAGAGTACGTAGGCCAAAATTGGTGCTCATCACATTGTCTACAATTCTTTTGCTTGAACATAAAAATAAGAATAAAAGCATAGTTAGTTAGTTACATCCAACCGAGAGGTTGTGAGTTCGAGTCTCCCCAAGAGCAAGGTGGGAAGTTCTTGGAGGGAAGGATGCCGGGGGTCTATTTGGAAACAGTCTCTCTACCCTAGGGTAGGGGTAAGATCTGCGTACACACTACCCTCCCCAGACCCCACTAAGTGGGATTATACTGGGTTGTTGTTGTTGTTGTTGTTGTTAGTTAGTTACATCTAAAAAACACTTCTAATAATAAATTCTTATCTAGAGGTTTCACCTTCTGGGAACATGGAAGCACCATGCAGCTCAAAATGAGATCAATTCCAAGTTTTTATCACACATTAACCAAAAAGACCACATATGCCTCACTTTCGCATTATCGAAGCTGCTTAGGCTCGACCAGAACAGTGCTTAAAATAATTTTTGGAGCTTTAAATTGTTTCTTTTTCTTTCTTTGAATAGGTTGGTATTATAAACAGAGGCGGATCAAGGATTTAAATACTATGGGTTCAACTTTTAAGGTTTTTAGCATTGAACTCATTATATTTTCCAAGTTATGAGTTCATATCCACTATTTTTGTAATTTTAATGAATTTTTACATATAAATTGTTACACCGCGTCGAAAGTTATGGGTTCAGTTGAACCCTTTAGTTGTTCACTACATCCGTCTCGGATTGTAAATGACATTCATGATTAGCAGCTAAAAGAAGATTTCCATATTTATGCAGAAAAACAGAAGATGTTTTCAGATAAGTTTTAGCCAAATAGGAGTTCTTGCTTTTAGAACTCAATATATATATAGCAAATCCCAGTTTACCACAATCTTTCTAAAATTCCATGTTTTAGTAAAACTACTTACTCCACTATGTTGACAGACTAGCACCTTACAACAACAACTCTGCCGGTGTGCGCTTGCTTACATTGCCGGTCCCAAGCCTGGATAAAAGAGGAGGGTTGTGGTAAGAGGCGGAGGCAGGATTTTATGTTTATGGGTCGTGAACTACACCGAGACTCATAGCTCTTCTTAATTAGTAGTTACTGGGTTCGCATTAGATATTTATACATATTAAATGAATTTTCGAGTACAAATACAGAGTGTAAGAAAAAGCTACTGAGTTCATCCAACCCGTAGCTAATAGGTCTACCTCCGCCCTGGTTGCGGTAGACTAGCAGACAACGTAAAACTTGTCAATTCATTATGAATCCTCATAATACAGACTAGCACCTAACTAATTATATTTAAAATAAAAGATGGAAGAACATGTGAGCAAGTTAATCACAGAGTACCTACAAAGGAACTCCTTAAGATCTCACAATTAGCCAATAAGTCCGTGATAAAATAAATTTGCAGTTAAAAATGAGGACAAGAAGAGGAGGAAATGACTCACGTATTTCCACCCTTTTCACTGACACGATTACCAAACTGAATATGGCGGCCAGCGAAGAGGCCGCGCTGAGCCCGACCCATCACGACTTTACTCTTTGGTACGCACTTCTCGAGCTGTTGTTTAACTCCAGATGCCAAGTTCTG
The DNA here is from genome assembly GCF_000393655.2 of Nicotiana sylvestris. Classification (NCBI taxonomy): domain Eukaryota; kingdom Viridiplantae; phylum Streptophyta; class Magnoliopsida; order Solanales; family Solanaceae; genus Nicotiana; species Nicotiana sylvestris. The sequence goes on along the minus strand of NC_091064.1, from coordinate 150,367,509 downwards.
CTCTCCGCCTATATTCTTCACTAGCTTTTTCATTATTTCTCTTGATCTGAACGCCATTTTCTCCTTTTCCCCTTCACAATTCAATTTTCGGGGTATAAATCGTCTATGGGTCTAAATTCAAAGGAATTAGAGAATTTTGATGGAATTGGTGCTTTAGGGTTTTAGAGCTGAAACCTGAAAACCCATGATGAAGTGGCTTTAAAATTTAGTTTTTGGCTTAATTTTGTGTTAACATTTTTCAAAATTACGGAGGCCAAAAGTTATTTCTTTTATATTTCTTTTAGGCTAAATGATCTCGTGACCACTTAAACTTGTATCCATTTGTAAAGCCGAGCTTACCGTTTTCCTATTTGAATACTTTGACTTGACAGAATGAATACTAATAAATATATCCAGTAGAGTGTGTATATCAATTAAGCTGACATGTACAACACATCATATGTTAGATTATTTATTACTTGACATGTGTTATTTTTGGGTCCCACTTTCAAATACTAAATCAACAAAAAAGAAGTCACAAATTAAAAATAGAAAAAGGAAAAGGAGGAAAAAGTCCTGACACGTCCTACTTCTCCGTTCACCCACCTCCCTTTCTTACCTTATTCTTATTCTTCTCCTTTCTCTTTTTCCTTACTGTTCTTTCTCTCTTATTCTGAATCAATTTCACAACTCCACTATAGTCATGATTAGACCAGGAAAAAATTGAATTTTGGAATTTCATAAATTCAATAGGAATCCATTGTTTTGCACAATGGAGGCCACTGAATATCATTGCAAATATCTGCCCCTTTTTTGCTACTGTTTTGGCAAAAAGATTCGATGATAGAGTTTTCTTCAGACCACTAGTGGTTTAGAGTAGTGAGTACTTTTGACCGCCATAAAACTTAAATGGCTGCCACCTCCGCTTCGCTAACAACCAATCATAACCCCATCTTTTCTAAAACTCCAAAATCGTAAGATATAAGTAAAAATACACAATCTTCATATCGAATTTTGGCCGGAATTAAATTTTCTGATGTTCTCTCTCCTTGCTTAAGTTGAAGAGAAGAGAGAGAGCGGAATGGAGTACTGACAAGCTAGGGATCATTTTTTTTCCTTTTCTTTTTAATTTTTTTTAATTTTTTTCCTATTGATTATAGTATTTTCTTTGATCAGATTATTACATTCACGCGCATTTTCTGCGTGATTGATACGCATTTTGTCCACATCACCTATGTCACTGCCATATAAGCATAATCAATGGTCAAAGTAGTTTATTAATACTCGTTCTGCCAAGTTGGAGTGTTCAAATGGGAAAACTATAAGTTTATGTATCGGCTTTACAAACGGGTACAAGTTTAAGTAGCCACGAGGCCATTTCGCCTTTCTTTTATTAGGAAAGTCTCTGTCATTCCTTACAAACTAGTATTAGTACCCGCGTGGATGCACAAACACTAATCATGTCAAATATTTAAGTTATTGATTGTATGTAAATAATCTTAAAATTTACACTTTCTCAATAAATATAAATAATCATTGACTATTAACTACATGAAAAAAATTAACCATTTCTTCTATTTTTCTTTTTTGATGTCATTCTTGCCGGTGTCATTGGATTCTAAAAATAGTCAAGAAGCAAAATAATAACTCATATTTATGGCAAAACAATCAAATATTGAGACAATGAATGACTCTTTGGATAAGACTTAACTCTTTTACTATTACTTGAACTCTTATTTGGTGTGTTGATATCTCTTAAAAATATTTCTTTCTTAATTTCAGTTTCTAGAACATTATTTTTCAATAATAATTATTTTATAATAATGTAATTAAAAATATTATTCTTAATTCAAAACTCATTTTAGTTGGCTATCTAAAAATATAAAAAATTCTTTAGCTAGTGTATTTTTTTACTCCATTTTGATATTTGACATTAACCATGCTAAATATCTGAGTTATTTGAATTATATGTAAATAACCTTAACATTTAAACATTCTAAATAATTATAAATAATCGTCAAATATTAATTAATAAACACTACATGAAAAAAAACTAACATTTTCTCAATTCTCGTAGTGATAATTTTTTTTGCACTATTCTTATAGGTGTCATTGGATCCTAAAAATAGCCACAAAGTGTCACGACCCGAATTTTCCACCCTCGGGAGTCGTGATGGCGCCTACTAATGTGAGCTAGACAAGCCGACCATAGAACATATTACCTTTTTACCCATTTTATATTCTTTAACAATTATGAAGCAATAACATTTAAACAGCGGAATTTAACGTAAGCGAAAGAAAAAGCAATAAACTATCTGAACATGAATCCAATACAACTGTTTGAGCCTCTACTACCCAGAACTGGTGTCACAGTTTCACAGAGGATCTAAGAATACTACATACAAAGTCTGAAAAAATAAGTGATACACTGTTTCTGGATTTAAGGAAAATGAAACAGGAATAAAGGGATAGAGGGAGAAGCCAGGGCCTGTGGACGCTTGCAGGTCTAACTTGGATCTCCGCGTAGACTGAAGGCAGCCACCCAATCTACGGTCCAAATGTTGTTGCTCCGGGATCTGCACGACTGCACATAGTGCAGAGTGTAGTATCAGCACAACGACCTCATGTGCTGATAAGTGCCTAGCCTAACCTCGGCGAAGTAGTGACGAGGCTAAGACCAGACTACCAAATAAACATGTGCAATTCAACTATATATAGCAAAAAAGAAGAACAATAATATACAGTCAAGTATGGGAGGGGTAACATGCTGCGGGGGAACTATCAATTTAGAATAGAAAGACAACAGGTAATTGAAAGAACCAAAATATCTCAGATATCAACAAAGAATCAGAAATCAATAAGTGCATGGTATCACCCTTCGTGCTTTTACTCTCGTCCTCACCAAAGCAATCAAGTAATGAAAATGTGCACGGCATCACCCTTCGTGCTTTTACTCTCGTCATCACCATATAATCAATATAATCGGCACAAAATGGTACATCGTGAGTGCATGGTATCACCCTTCGTGCTTTTACTCTCGTCCTCACCAAAGCAATCAAGTAATGAAAATGTGCACGGCATCACCCTTCGTGCTTTTACTCTCGTCATCACCATATAATCAATATAATCGGCACAAAATGGTACATCGTGCGACACAGCATCACCCTTCGTGCTTTACACTCTTTCCTCACAAATCATACACGACATCACCCTTCGTGCTTTAACACTCTCTTACCAAAATAATACACGGCATTACCCTTTGTGGTTTAACTCTCTTCCTCACCCAAACAACAATCACAAACAATATGGCAAAGAAATGAATGATAAAAATCTCGTTAAGGGAACAATAACTCAACAATCAAGTCCTAGTAAGGGACAACATCAAAACAATAACAACATTCCGGCAAGGGAGTCAATATAGTAATTCTTTTCTCCTTTTCACTTTTACTTCACAATTCACTTTACAACTTGAGCCAATGCTCTAAAGGGTTCAATTACCACTTATACTTTCACAATATACAACTTGAGCCAACGCTCCTCAATGTTCAAACGTCACAATTACTTGCACAAACTTTGCCCAACAAATGGAAATCATCACCAAAGTATGAATAATACAACGAAGTCATGAAAATCACAATATAAGACTTACGGGCATGCTTGACACCAATGTATAGATACTCGTCACCATGACTATACGTCGTACTCAACAATTACCACATAGCAAATAGGACTTGACTCATAATCCCTCAAGCTAAGGTTAGACCAAACACTTACCTCGATGCCACGAACACAATTCAAGTCTCTACTATCGCTTTACCTCTTGATTCCACCACCAATTCGCTCGTATCTAGCCATAAGTTACTTAATTACATCAATAAATGCTAAATGAATCAACTCCAATGCATGAAGATGAATTTTCCAAAGTTTTACCCAAAAAGTCAAAAATCGCCCCGGGCCCACATGGTCAAAACCTGAGGTTCGAACCAAAACCCGATTACCCATTTCCCCACGAACCCAAATATATTATTTATTTTGAAATCAGACCTCAAATCGAGGTCCAAATCCCCAATTTTTTTGAAAAACCTAGGTTCTACCCAAAACACCCAATTTCCCCCATGAAAATCATTGATTTTGAGTTGAAATCATGTGAAAAGATGTTAAGGATTGAAGAAAACTAGTTAGAATTCACTTACAATCGATTAGGAAGAGAAACTGCCTTTGAAAAATCGCCCTAGGGAGTTTATGTTTTGAAAAGATGTGAAAAATGATTGAAAATGCGTCTAAGCTATGAACTTACAGGTCTCTGATGTCGCAATTGCAACCAGAGTTCGCAATTGCGAGCCCTTCAGATTTCTGAGACTTTCGTATTTGTGAACAAGATATCGCATTTGTGACTTCGCATTTGCGATACATAGATCGCATTTGCGGCTTCGGGCATTAAATAAAAACTTCGCATTTGCGAAGGGTATCTCGTAAATGCGAGATAAGGGCTGGCCTGGGCTGTTCGCATTTGCGACTCAGCCTTCGCATTTGCGAGCCAGGCTTCGCAAATTTCCTTTGCGAAGCCTGCAGACCTGTTCACACCAGCTAAAAACCTGCAATTTTCCAAGTCCAAAATCCACCCCGTGGCCTATCTAAAACTCACCCGAGCCCTCGGGGCTCCAAACCAAATATGCACACCAACCTAAAAACATCATACTGACTCGCTCACTAGAATAACATCGGGGTTGGGCTCCACCACCTTGAACTACCTCTCTAGGACGGCCTGCTGCTGACTGGCCCCTACCTCTAGTGGCCTGAGCTCCACTTCTAATATCTCTACCTCCACCTCTACCCCCACCTCTAGCTGGCTGGGCGGGCTGTGGAACACTCGGTGCCTGAACCATTGTACGGGAACCCTGAAGCTAGGAGTTGTTCGGTGCTCGAAGGCAAAACCTAGCAATGTAACCCATATCACCACAAGTGTAACAAGGCCTCGGCTGCTAAGACTGCTAACCCTAACGACCTGAATGACCACCCCGAAAACTCTAAAGCAGCGATGCACTGATAGGAGCTGGTGGTGCACTGTAGGACTACTGATCAGAATACTGCATATGGGAACCACGACCACCTGAAGCACCATAAGAAACTTGAAGTGCTGACTGAAAAGGACTAGGATGATGGCCTCTACCATATGAATCTCTACCTCTAGATGAGGTACCACTGAATCAGCCTGAATGACGAGACCTCTTGTCAGAACCCTAACCACCTCCCTGCGATAGAACCATCTCAACTCTCCTGTCCACATTGGCCGCCTCATGGAAGGAAATCTCACTCTCTGTCTCCTTGACCATCTGAAGTCGAATCGGCTGAATAAGTCCCTCAATGAGCCTCCTCACCCTCTCTCTCTCGGTAGTAAGTATGATAAGAGCATGACGACCAAGTCGATGAATCTGGTCTCATACTGAGTAACGGTCATAGAACCCTAATGGAGACGCTCAAACTACCTCCGATAGATCTCTCTCTAAGTGATGGGGAGAAACTTCTCCAGAAATAGCTGAGTAAACTGCTCCCAAGTCAAAGCTGGTGATCTGGCTGGTCTAGCCAAACAATAGTCTCTCCACCAACTCTTGGCGGATCCAGATAATCGAAAAGTAGCAAAATCGACCCCATTGGTCTCCACTATCCTCATGTTCCTGAGAACCTCATAACAGTTGTCTAGATAATACTGGGGATCCTCATAAGATGCATCGCTAAAAGTAGTAGTGAAGAGCTTGGTGAACCTATCCAACCTCCACAAAGCATCAGCAGACATAGCTGCTCCGTCACCAGGCTGAGGTACCACACCGGCTGAACTGCTCCAGCTGGCTGAACTGCTGGAGTCTGAAACTAGGGAGCTACCTGCTCCGGAGTGCGAGTAGCACGAGTCTGGGCTCCTCCTCCAACCTGAGAGACGGTTGGTGATACAGGAAGCAGGCCTGCTTGAGTGACACTCTCCATAAGGCCCACCAGACAGACCAGAGCATCCTGGAGTACGGGGGTAGCAATAAACCCCTCTGGGACCTGAGCTGGGCCCACCGGAACTGCCGGGGCCGGAGCCTTTTCATCAAAGTCAACCTGAGGCTCCGTCGCTGGTGCTGCTACTCTAGGCTGAGCTCTGCCCCTACCTCGGCCTCTAGCACGACCTCGGCCTCGCCCTCTACCCCTCGTGGGAGCTACTGCTGGGGTCTTGGGCTGCTAGTCAGTGGGTGAGGAAGCGGTGTTCTCGCCATTTGCGAAAGAACAGAGTAGAAATTCAATTAGCACTGAGAAACCAAACCGCACGACAGAAAAGAATAAATGTGAAGTTTTTCCTAACTCTGTAGCCTCTGGGATAAATATAGACGTCTCCGTACCAATCCCACAAACTCTACTAAGTTTGTCTGTGAAATGTGAGACCCATGTAACCTAGAGCTTTGATACCAACTTGTCACAACCCGAATTTTCCACCATCGGGAGTCGTGATGGTGCCAACTAATATGAGCTAGGCAAGTAGACCATTGAACAAATTACCTTTTTACCTATTTTATATTCTTTAACAATTATGAAGCAATAACATTTAAACAACGGAATTTAACATAAGCGAAAGAAAAAGCAATAAACTATCTGAACATGAATCCAATACAACTGTTTGAGCCTCTACTACCAGAACTGATGTCACGGTTTCACAAACAATCTAAGAATACTACATACAAAGTCTGAAAAATAAACGATACATTGTTTCTGAATTTAAGGAAAATGAAACAGGAATAAAGGGATAGAGGGAGACGCCAGGGCCTGCGGACGCTTGCAAATCTACCTTGGATCTCCGCGTGAACTGAAGGCAGCCACCCAATCTACGGTCCAAATGCCGCTGCTCTGCGATTTGCACATAGTGCAGAGTGTAGTATCAGCACAACCGATCCCATGTGATGGTAAGTGCCTAGCCTAACCTCGGCGAAATAGTGACGAGGCTAGGACCAGACTACCAAATAAACATGTGCAATTCAACTATATACAGCAAAAAAGAAGAACAATAATATACAGTCAAGTAAGGGAGGGGTAACATGCTGCGGGGGAACTATCAATTTAGAATAGAAAGACAACAGGTAATTGAAAGAACCAAAATATCTCAGATATCAACAAAGAATCAGAAATCAATAAGTGCACGATATCACCCTTCGTGCTTTTACTCTCGTCCTCACCAAAGCAATCAAGTAATGAAAATGTGCACGACATCACCCTTCGTGCTTTTACTCTCGTCCTCACCATATAATCAATATAATCGGCATGGAATGGTACACTGTGCGGCACGACATCACCCTTCGTGCTTTACACTCTTTCCTCACAAATCATACACGGCATCACCCTTCGTGCTTTACCACTCTCTTACCAAAATAATATACGGCATTACCCTTCGTTCTTTAACTCTCTTCCTCACCCAAACAACAATCAAAAACAATAGGGCAAGGAAATGAATGATAAGAATCCCGGCAAGGGAACAATAGCTGAACAATCAAGTCTCGGTAAGGGACAACATCAAAACAACAACAACATCCCGGTAAGGGAGTCAATATAGTAATTCTTTTCTCTTTTTCACTTTTACTTCACAACTCACTTTACAACTTGAGCCAATGCTCTAAAGGGTTCAATTACCACTTATACTTTCACAATTCATTATACAACTTGAGCCAACGCTCCTCAATATTCAAATGTCACAATTACTTGCACAAACTTTGCCCAACAAATGAAAATCATCACCAAAGCATGAATAATATAACGAAGTCATGAAAATCACAATATAAGACTCCCGGGCATGCTTGACACCAACGTATAGATACTCGTCACCATGCCTATACGTCGTACTCAACAATTACCACATAACAAATATGACTCGAGTCCTAATCCCTCAAGCTAAGGTTAGACCAAACACTTACCTCGATGCCACTAACACAATTCAAGTCTCTACTATCGCTTTAACTCTTGATTCCACCACCAATTCGCTCGTATCTAGCCACAAGTTACTTAATTACATCAATAAATGCTAAATGAATCAACTCCAATGCATGAAAATGAGTTTTCCAAAGTTTTACCCAAAAAGTCAAAAATTGCCCCCGGGCCCACATGGTCAAAACCCGAGGTTCGAACTAAAATCCGATTACCCATTCCCCCACGAACCCAAATATATTATTTGTTTTGAAATCAGACTTCAAATCGAGGTCCAAATCCCCAATTTTTTGAAAAACCTAGGTTCTACCCAAAACACCCAATTTCCTCCATGAAAATCATTGATTTTGAGTTGAAATCATGTGAAAAGATGTTAACGATTGAAGAAAATTAGTTAGAATTCACTTACAATCGATTAAGAAGAGAAGTTGCCTTTGAAAAATCGCCCTAGGGATTTTATGTTTTGAAAAGATGTGAAAAATGGTTGAAAATGCGTCTAAGTTATGAACTTACAGGTCTCTGATGTCGCAATTGCGACCAGGGTTCGCAATTGCGAACCCTTCAGGATTTCTGAGACTTTCGCATTTGCGAACAAGATGTCGCATTTGTGACTTCGCATTTGCGATACATAGATCGCATTTGCGGTTTCAGGCATTAAATGAAAACTTCGCATTTGCGAAGGGTATCTCGCAAATGCGAGATAAGGGCTGGCTTGGGCTGTTCGCATTTGCGACTCAGCCTTCGCATTTGCGAGCCAGGCTTTGGAAATGCGAAGCCTGCAGGCCTGTTCACACCAGCTAAAAACCTGCAATTTTCCAAGTCCAAAATCCACCCCGTGGCCTATCCAAAACTCATCCGAGCCCTTGGGGCTCCAAACCAAATATGCACACCAACCTAAAATCATCATACTGACTCGCTCGTGCATTCAAATCGCTAGAATAACATCAACAACTGTGAATTTAGCATCAAAATCATGAAATTTCTTAAAAACTTCAAAATTTTCAATTTTCTCAAAAACGATCCGATTCACGTCGTTTCAAGTCCGTTTCTTACCAAATTTCATAGACTTATCTTAAATCACATATTAAACATGTACCGGGCTCCGGAATCAAAATACGGGCTCGATACCATCAACTTTTAAACACTTTTAATTTCCAAAACTTATAAATAATTTCAGAAAATAATTTTCTTTAAAAATTTATTTTTCGGGCGTGGGACCTCGGAATCTGATTCCGGGTATACGTCGAATCCCATATTTTTCCTACGGACCCTCCGGAACCATCACTTCACGAGCCCGGGTCCGTTTACTCAAAATGTTGACCGAAGTCAACTTAATTCATTTTATAGTCAAAATTATCATTTTTCACAGATTTTCACATAATGGCTTTCCGACTACGCGCCCGGACTACGCACGCAAATCGAGGTGATGCTGAAAGAGGTTTTTAAGGCCTCAGAACGCAGAACCCTTTGGTCATCAAACAAAGTGAAATAATAACTCATATTTGTGGCAAAGCACAAAGGTTGGCACGATATAAACGATTCTTTTATTACAACGTGACTCTTATACTACGACTTGAACTCTTATTTGGTATGACTTTATCTTTCAAAAAATATTTCTATTTTGAAATTTCAATTTCTAAAACTTTATGTATATTATAATAATGATTATCTTTATAATGATGCAAATGAAGATATTATCCTTAATTTAAAATTCACTTTAATCGGCTATTTAAAAATTTAAATAATTCTTTGGTCGGATTTATTTCAGTATGACTCCACTTTAAGTTTATCGATATCTCTAGCCCCAGAATTTGAGTTTTTAATACCCTATATATACAAAAAAATAATTATTTTTTGAATCATTAAATGTTAAATTAGTTGATTATTATTATAAAACATTGCATATATTGTCTTAAAGTTGTCAAGTAGTTTATTTTTCAACACCATACTTGGCTTAACCTCAAAGCAAACTACTCAAATTGCATTCCAATTCAAATTTGAATATCATATCAGTTTGTTAGTACTACTGATTTTTTAAAAATGACACATAATGTTAATTAAAAAAAATATTCTAAGATATCCTTATCTTATAATCTATGTATTTGAGTTGAAAAAAATATATTTGAAATCGATGAGATTAACTTTCAAATTTTTTATACTCAACAAAGATGAAACATAAGAAGAAATTTGTTGTTATCTTTTATTTCTCGTTTTTAAATCTTTCAAACATTTTATTCAATATTTTTTTTCTTTTATCTTACTTTTTATGTTATTATTTCTTTTGTTACAAAAAATTAATTTATTTCACTATAAAAGGATGAGTTTTAATAAAAATTGTCTACATATGAACTTTAACTATATTTTTAGTATTTGGTTCAAATTATTTCATATTTTTCTTTTGGCTTTATCTAATCAGCCTAAATAGGTGCTCACCCGATCACTTAAATTAAAAAATTGAATAATGTGTAATTTATATATAATCCATATATAATATGTGTATAATCATGTGTTGTCAGTATATTATCTATTATATTAGCTATAAAAAGTAAACAATAAATATGGCCGGATATTGTGTAAATATTCCATAAGATTTCATTTTTTTTGAGTTTATCCATGATATAACTTCTATTATAATAATTTTAAAACTCTCTACTAATGCTCAAAAATATCTTATCTTTTTCTTATCTTTGAATTAAAAAAAGTAAAGAGTTTTTTCAAAATAATTTATTTACATTTAAAAAAAATATTTCACTTCATACCAATTTTTTCTTTATATATACTCTTTGTTACACTTAAAAGTCGCTATAGAAACTATCAATTAGAAACTAATTTCTCTGTTGTTGAGTTTGAAAAAAAAACCTTTCACATAATCTAATGATTCAAAACTAATATTCTTCAACGAAAAAAATATTATACCCTTATAATATTGGCTTGACTACAACTAAATGAAGAGGTTTCAGCTTGTACCCTTCAATTCCTTGAATGTGCTAAATTGAAATTAATGATAGCAATTGTATAGCCAAAGTTTTATTATTTGTTTGATGTCCATTTATGCAAATTGACTCTTCAAACAAATATTCTTCAAGAAGAAAAAAGAAAAAATATTTTTTAATATTGACTGATTTTGTGATGTTTCTTTCTCTAGTATGTATGTTTACTTTATTATATATGTAAGTAAACTTTTATTTGGTTTTGTAAACTCTTTTTTGTTATTTAGATAAACATAGGCGTGTACTCTATATATTACATTTATTTTAAAAGAATTTCGTTTTATTCAAATCTAGCTACAGTGTTTCAAAGAACTATACTTATAGGATTTTAAATGTGAAGAGTTTTATAGTTATATGGAGTAATTTTTTTTTGCTAGAGGCGAAGTAGTATTTAAATAATTAAAAAAAATAACAAAATTTCCTAACATGATTGCATATGATCATTAACCGAATTAAGTATGATAACATGATAAAAAAAGATAAATTTTATTTTTAATTTAAATTCAAATTTTAGAACTTTATCTATAAATTCAAAATTATCGTTTAATTCAAATTCCGTATATATATATATATATATATATATGTATATAAAACTAAAATAGTCAAATATAGAATAAAGTTACTATATATTATTGACATTTATTAGCTTGCCACTTGGCTTAACCATAATGTCAATTATATATGGTCACTTTTTTGTTATTATATTTGTATTTAACTAAAATAGTCAAATATAGAATAAAGTTACCATATATTATTGACATTTATTAGCTTGTCACTTGGCTTAACCATAATGTCAATTATATATGGTAAATTCGAATTTTAGAACTTTATCTATAAATTCAAAATTATCTTTTAATTCAAATTTCGTATATATATATATATATATATATATATATATATATATATATTTGTATTTAACTAAAATAATCAAATATAGAATAAAGTTACCATATATTATTAACATTTATTAGCTTGCCACTTGGCTTAACCATAATGTCAATTATATATGATCACTTTTTTGCTTTGATATATATATATATATATATATAGATGGCATATTAAACATATCCGCTTAAAATAATCCAATAAATACATGAATATATATGCGTTTACAAATATTGTTATCTTAAATTATAATTAATTAATACATACTTATTGTAATTTATTTATTTAATGTAAATATTCTGATAAATGATGAAAAGTGCATATAGTTGTGTATATTTGCATATTAATTCTTGTGTGAGTCGCGGGAGTTTACGTGGCTTTTGAAGTGAAATATGCTCATTATGTGTAGTAATGAGTTTGGATGATAAAAGATCAAAATATGACAATTTGACACAAAAAGGAAGAGATGGAAAGAATTGGGAGCCCGTCTATTCTCGTACGTGGCATGAAAACGGACGCGAAAAAGGAGAAAAGTGAAGGCACAAAACAGCGAAGCGAAGCAAAGGCATGGATCACTTCGCGAAATGGAAGAATTTCAAAAGTTGAATCCGCGTCAAAGTTCGCGTGTTGCGCGAAGGTAGATGCAGATTCCAGCTTCTCCCATCTGAAGTTGGATTAAAAAATTCTGCCCCTCATCAACCCTAAGTGATATAAATACATCCTAAAACACAAATTGGAGAGGAGGAGACACTATTTTAGGGTTACACAACGCCTTTGGAGGCAAGAATATACGAGGATCAAGGAGGACGATTCAACCACGAATTTTTCTTTTCTTCTTCTTGTTTCTATTGTTGGTTATGAATTTTAGTATTGCATTTTCACATACTACTATGTCTAGCTAATTTATTATTTAGGATTGTGATGGAACCTTTTGAAGGATGAATTCTTGTTAAGTTTGAATATAATTTAGCCTTTGAATTTCTTTACTTGTTCAACTACGTGCTTATTTTTGTTGATTGAATGTCCATCAATTGATAGTGCCTACTTATTAAGTATTGCTTGGGAAAGGATATATATTTAGGTAGTTGTTGTACAACGTCACTCCTAACGTATACGAGGAATCAATACAGCGGGTTTAGAGGTGGGTTTAGGATTAACAAAGCCCTGGCGTGGTCATAGTGAGCGGTAAGATTGTGACAACTAGCGTAGTTCGGGAGAATATGTCTAGTGAATTGTTGTAGTTGCTCGGGAGAGAATTATAACACCGAAAGTGCTCACGATCAGTAGAGAATAATTAGATGAAATTATAGGAGACGTAGCGGTAGGGATTCCGATAATTGGGGAAATCATAACTCTAGACCTCCTTAATCTTGTCTCTAACCTATAGTATCTTTAGTTGTTAATTTACTATTTTAATTTGTTAGTTAATTAGTTAGACATAAGAATCTTAATATCTATAAGTTAGGAATTGTTCAACTCTGTCTTCTTGGTGATAGTGAACAATTGTAGCTAAACCTTAGTTCTCTGTGGGATTCAACTCCGGACTTTTAGACTGAATTATATTTGCAGCGGCCGCTTATCCTTTTTAGGACTAGAGTTGGGCATGATCAAATATTGGTGCCATTGCCGGGGAACTAACGGTGTAGCTATAGGTGTACATATTGCTAGGTTGCAAGTTTAAACTTTTTTTTTGTATTTGATTTTTTTAATTTCTGTTTTATTTGTTAATTTGAGAAACATGACATCTTGGAATTATGAGAGTTTTGATGTTGGTAATTCTATTATTGATCTTCCTAGTGCTTATTGTGGATGAAACCAACTTGCAAAACTATTAATATATTCCCGAGAGCGAGTTATGCGCACCAACTCAATCTTATGTGTGGAATGTGTGTGATATGTGTGGTGGTCAAGGTGACCACTTTCATGGTTGTACTTATATTTATTATCTTCCCCCAACCCCTTACTTTGATAGTTCTTATTTTTCTTGTGAAGTTAATAGGAACAAAGAACCCAAGGATAATGACCTGAAAGAGATCAAGGATATGCTAAGGTGTCTTGTGGAACAAAATAATGAGAAATAACTGCACATACAAAGGCAAAATGCTACTATTCGCAATCTGGAGGCACAAGTGAGTCAACTAGTTGAAGCATTTAATGCTCAACAAGCCAATATTATGGATAGTAGTCAAAAAGAGCATGAATTAGATACCAAAATTGAGGTTCTAATGGAGGAGGTCAGAGTAGAACACCAACAATCTAACCAACTAGAATTTGAGGATGTAGATGTTGAAGAAGAGATACTAGAGTCAACCAAGGACATTGAAGATACATATTTAGTTGACTCTAGTGTCATTGGTGTTGAGGATGTTGACAATCCCAAGGTTCATGTAGTTGAGCGCATTGGTCCACACTCCAAGCATTTTCCACATTGTGTTTGGATGATAATATGAAAATAGAGTCATCCGAGCCAATTGAGGAGTCAAGGAATGAGGAACAAGGTACATATATTTTGGAATTCTTCTTGCCAGAAAGTCAGGATTATATACCTCATGCAAAGGCCAAGGAGTGAAAATACTACATTATTTCCTTGGGCCAGTTAGATTCGTTTCACCGCCCCAAGAGCATAATCATAAGTTTGAAACAAAACCTGGGGTTCAATTCATAAGCTCGAGGTGGAGGCAGAAAGTGATTCACGTCGTGCCGTGATGTTAAATCATACGCTTGTTGGGAGGCAACCCGACTTTATCGCTTTATTTTATTTTTATTTTTTTTAATTATATTTTTTTTTGTAGTGTTATTTTTTTAATTTTCTAGGAGCATGGGAAACAAAGCTATTGGAAGAAAGCAAAGCAAGTGAGATGATAAGAACCAAGTGTGGGGTGCCCGCACAAAGAATCAAGTATGGGAGAAGTCTGAGTACCCCATGAGCAGCTAATGTTTTGGCCTATGGCCTGCAGGGAGTTTCTTTTACCCTTTTTGTATTTATAGGTGTGCATTTGGACAATGAACAATTTTAAGTGTGGGGTGAAGAGACTGTTTGGGTGGATTCCATGCTAGTTTAGTTGTGTTATTTTATATGTTTAGAAAAAAATTTAAAGAATAATTAGGTAAAAATAATCCCTCTTGTTTTTTCTTATGACCGCGGTTCTTTTCAAGGAATTACTTTTTGAACCGGGTAGTAGTTCTTTTTTTAAAGTAGAACTTTTAAAATTTTTTGAACTTTTCCCATTGATGGACTTCCTTGACAGTTTTCTTAAGAGTTTAAAGTCTAAAGAAAAATTCAAAAAGTTTTTTTTTTCAACTGATAATGGAATGGGAAGAACTTAAATATCTAGCTTTTTGACATGTTTTATGTTGGGTCTTAGAGCTGGAGCATTTGCACTAAGTACTTTCTTCTTTATTCTTGTGGCTATATGGCTTGAGAGTATATGTGTTTCTTTTGACGCTTTGACTCGTCTATTGACTCCTCTTGTTACTCTTAGTGTTTGGATTATATGATGACTCTGCTAGTTGCTTTAACTTTAGAGTGGGGTCTGAGCCGTCCTGAGTAAGTCATGTGCATTGTATGAGGTGAGATTTTAGTTGTACTCTGTGTCATCCCTTATTAGTCTAGAATTTGCCCCGTGTGTGGGTCGAAGCATGTCACGACCCGAATTTCCCGTCCTCGGGAGTCGTGATGGCGCCTACTCGTGGAAGCTAGGCAAGGCGATTATTGTAAATTCATTTCCCTTTTTATTTAAACATATTAAACAATGTAAAATACTAAGTGATTAAACAACGGAATAAGATTAAACAATCGGAAAATACGGAAGCCGAAACTTAATATTCCAACCAAACACTGCTAAATAATTTGAAGTAAAATACTACCCAGAATTTGGTGTCACAAGTCACAGACTGTCTAAGAATACTATAAACAAGGTCTGAATGAAATACATAAGTCTATCTCTGAATAAGTAAAAAAAAACAGAAAGAGAAAAGATAGGAGGAGACGCCAAGGCCCGCGGACGTCTGCAGGACTACCTCGGGTCGCCTGTGTGGACTGAAGACAACACCTTTACTGCGGTCAAAACGCTCCAGTATCAGTATCTGCACACAGTGCAGAGTGTAGTATCAGCACAACCGATCCCATGTGCTGGTAAGTGCCTAGCCTAATCTCGGCGAAGTAGTGACGAGTCTAGGACTAGACTACCAATTAAACATGTGCAATTAAATCATATACAACAGAAATAGAAGCAGGTAATTACAAATAAAGTTGGGCGGGGGAAACATGCTGCAGGGAGTAGTAGGTAACTATAGAATAATAGTAGAGAAATGTAAAGACGCCATAATTAAAATACCAGCAAAAGATAAAGAAACAAGAAACAAGTACACATGTAATACCGTTGCAGGCGTGCAACCCGATCCCAAATCATATAGTACCGTTGCAGGCGTGCAACCCGCTCCCATTTCATATATTACCATTGCAGGCGTGCAACCCGCTCCCATTTTATATGTTACCGTTGCAGGCATGCAACCCTCTTCCATTTCATGTGTTACCGTCGCAGGAGTGCAACCCGCTCCCATTTCATATATTACCAATACCAATCATAAAAGAATCCTGGCAAGGGAACAATAATTTAACGACAACGTCCCGACAAGGGAACAAGACTATAACAACAACATTCCGGCAAGGGAACGATAAGGATAATCCTCATATGAAGCACAATAAACTACAACGGGGTCATAACAATTACAATACAAGACTCACGGGTATGTTTGACACCAACGTATAGATACTCGTCACCATGCCTATACATCGCACTCCACAATTAGCACATAGCAAATAAGACTCAACTCTAATCCCTCAAGCTAAGGTTAGACAAAACACTTACCTCGAACTTCCACGGCCAACTCAAGCCTCAAACACCGCTTTTCCTTTTGAATTTGGCTCCAAATCAAGTGTATCTAGACATAATCGACTTAATAACATCAATAAACGCTAAACAATTCAATTCCAATGCTTAGTTATGGATTTCCTATCATTCTTCCCAAAAAGTCAAAAATCGACCCCAGGCATGCTTGGTCAAAACACGAGGTTCAGACCAAAACCTGATCACCCATTCACCCACGAGCCCGAAAATGTAATTAGTTTCAAAATTCGACCCCAAAACGAGGTCTAAATTCCAATTATACAAAAAGCCCTAACTCTACCCGAATCCCTAATTTTCTACCCTTAAGAACATGATTTAGGCCTAGAAATCTAATGGGTGTTAATGGAAATTGAAGAAAATGAGTCTAAGATTGCATACCTATAAATTTGTGGTGAAGTTCTCTTTCAAAAATCACCCAATTTGAAGTTTGGAAGAAGTTATGAGTTTTGGGTTAAATCCCACTTTTGCTTCTGTTTTAAAAATCACTGGGCAGACCTACATCGCGTTCGCGATGGGTCTGTCACGTTCGCGATGGGTCAGGCCCAATTAACCATCGCATTCGCGATAACATGCTTGCGTTCGTGGAGCTTCAGCCCCCAGATCCTTCGCGTTCGCGGTTGTGTGGACGCATTCGCGTAGAGTAAAATCCCTCTCCCCCTGTACAGGCCCAAAAGCCTTCGCGTTCGCGATAACAGGCCCGCGTTCGTGAAGGGAAATACCCCCAAAGCTTCGCGTTCGAGTCCTGTGTCTCGCGTTCGCGTAGAAGGAAGTTTCGTTCAGCCTGACTTACCCTTCGCGTTCGTGAGAGTCCTTCCGCGAACGCGAAGAACAACACACCAAAACACCAGAAATTGAAAACCTGTAATTTTTTCCAAGTTTATAACCTTCCGAAACCTATCCGAAACTCACCCGAACCCTCGGGGCTCCAAACCAAACATGCATACTAACTCAAAAATACCCTACAGACTTACTCGTGCGATCAAATCGCCAAAATAACCTCAACAACTATGAATTTAGCATCAAAATCATGAAATCACCTAAGAACTTCAAATTTCAATTTTTCTCAAATACGGTCCGATTCACGTCATTTCAAGGTCATTCCTTACCAAATTTCACAAACTTATCTTAAATCACATATAAGACCTGTACCGAGCTTCGGAACCAAAATACGAGCCTGATACCATCAAGTTTTAAACACATTTCATTTTTAAAAACTCATAAATATTCTAGAAAATAATTTTCTTTAAAAATTCATTTCTCGGGCTTGGGACCTCAGAATTCAATTCCGGGCATACGCCCAAGTCCCATATTTTCCTATGGACCCTCTGGGACCGTCAAATCATGGGTCCGGGTCTGTTTACCCAAAATGTTTACCGAAGTCAACTTAAATTTATTTTAAAGTCAAAATTCATCATTTTTCACAGATTTTCACATAATGGCTTTCCAGCTACGCGTCCGGATTGCGCAACAAATCGAGGTGATGCTCAAAGAGGTTTTTAAGGCCTCAGAACACATAATTCATTTCTAAAACAAGTGATGCTTTTGGGTCATCACATTTTCCACCTCTAAAACAACCGTTTGTCCTCGAACAGACATAAGAAGGAAGTACCTGAGTCGGGGAAAAGATGGGGATAACGGCTCCGCATATCGGACACAGACTCCCAGGTCGATGCCTCAGCAGGTTGACCTCTCCACTAAACATGAACATAAGGGAAATTCTTCGATCTCAACTGCCGAACCTACCGGTCTAGAATAGCTACCGACTCCTCCTCATAGGACAAGTCCTTGTCCAACTGGACAATGCTGAAATCTAATACGTGGGATGGATCGCCGTGATACTTCTGAAGCATGGACACATGAAACACTGGATGCACGACTGATAAGCTCGGCGGCAACACAAGTCTGTAAGCCACCTCTCCCACTCGATCAAGAATCTCAAACGGGCCAATGAACCTAGGGCTAAGCTTGACCTCTTTCCCAAATCTCATCATGCCCTTCATAGGCGACACTCGAAGCAATACCCGCTCACCGACCATGAAAGTCAAATCACGAACCTTATAGTCGGCATAACTCTTTTGCCTGGACTGAGCTGTGCGAAGCCTATCCTGAATGATCCTGACCTTGTCCAAGGCATCCTGCACCAGATCTATACCCAACAACCGGCCTCCCCCGGCTCGAACTATCCAACCGGTGACCGACACCGCCTACCATACAAAGCCTCATAAGGAGCTATCTGAATACTCGACTGGTAGCTGTTGTTGTAAGCAAACTCTGATAAAGGCAAAAACTGATCCCACGAGCCTCTAAAGTCAATGACACAAGCTCGGAGCATATCCTCCAAAATCTGAATAGTCCGCTTGGACTGCCCGTCCGTCTGAGGATGAAACGTTGTGCTCAACTCAATCCATGTGCCCAACTCTCGCTGAACTACTCTCTAGAAATGTGAGGTAAACTGCGTACCTCGATCCGAAATGATAGACACGGGCACACCATGAAGACGAACAATCTCCCGGATATAGATCTCAACTAACCTCTTGGAAGAATAGGAGACTGCCACATGAATGAAATGTGCTGACTTGGTCAGCCTATCAGTAATAACCCACAGTGCATCGAACTTTCTCTGAGTCCGTGGGAGTCCAACAACGAAATCCATAGTGATACGCTCCCACTTCCACTCAGGAATCTCAATCTTTTGGAACAAACCACCGGGCCTCTGATACTCGTACTTAACCTGCTGACAGTTCAAACACCGAGCCACATGAGCCACAATGTCCTTCTTCATTCTCCGCCACCAATAATGCTGCCGCAAATCCTGATACATCTTAGCGGTGCCCGGATGAATAGAGTACCGGGAACTATAGGCCTCCTCTAAAATCAACTCTCGGAGTCCATCCATATTAGGCATACAAACTCAACCCTACAATCTCAGAACTCCATCATCTCCCAATGTAACCTGCTTGGCACCTCTGTGCTGCACCGTGTCTCTAAGGACATACAAATGAGGATCATCATACTGCCGATCTTGGATACAATCCAATAAAGAAGAACAATCGACTGTTCAAGCTAACACACAGCTAGGCTCAGAAACATCTAACCTCACGAACTGATTGGCCAAAGCCTGAACATCCAAAGCAAGCGGCCTCTCACCAACTGGAATATAAGCAAGACTGACCATACTGGTTGACTTCCTACTCAAAGCATCAGCCACTACATCGGCCTTTCCCGGATGATATAAGATGGTGATATCATAGTCTTTCAACAGCTCCAACCACCTTCTCTGCCTCAAATTTAGCTCTTTCTGCTTGAACAAGTACTGCAGACTCTTATGATCCATGAACACCTTACATGCCATGCCATATAGATAATGCCTCCAAATCTTCAACGAATGAACAATGGCTGCCAACTCCAAATCATGAACCGGATAGTTCTTCTCATGAATTTTTAACTGCTGCGAAGCATAGGCAATGACCTTGCAATCCTACATCAACACCGTACTAAGTCCAATATGAGATGCATCGCAATAAACTGTATATGGCCCTGAACCTGTGGGCAAAACCAACACTGGTGCCGTAGTAAAAAATGTCTTGAGATTCTGAAAGCTCGCCTCACACTCGTCCGACCACCTGAACTGGGCACCCTTCTGGGTCAACCTGGTCATTGGGACTGCAATAGACAAAAACCCCTCCACAAAGCGACGATAGTAGCCTGCCAAACCCAAGAAACTTCGGATCTCTGTAGTTGATGCGGGTCTAGGCCAGTTCTTGACTGCCTCTATCTTCTTCGGATCAACCTGAATACCCTCTGCTGATACTACATGATCCAATAATGCAACTGAACTTAACCAGAACTCACACTTCGAAAACTTGGCATACAACTGACTATCCCTCAAAGTCTGAAGAACCACTCTAAGATGATGCTCGTACTCCTCCCGGCTGTGGGAATAGATTAAAATATCATCAATGAAGATTATCACCAACGAATCCAAGTAAGGCCCGAACACTCAGTTCATCAAATCCATAAAAGCTACTGGGGCATTTGTCAACCCGAATGACCTCACCAAGAACTCATAATGCCCGTACCGAGTGCAGAAAGCTGTCTTAGGGACATCAGATGCCCTAATCCTCAACTGATGGTAGCCAGATCTCAAGTCAATCTTCGAAAATACCTTAGCACTCTGAAGCTGATCAAACAAATCATCAATCCTCGACAATGGATACTTATTATTGATTGTAACCTTGTTCAACTGCCAGTAATCTATGCACATTCTCATCGATCCATCCTTTTTCTTAACAAACAACACCGGCGCACCCCAAGGAGAAACACTAGGTCTAATGAAACCTTTTTCAAGGAAGTCTTACAACTGCTCCTTCAACTCTTTCAACTCAGGCGGGGCCATACGATACAACGGAATAGAAATGGGTTGAGTGCCCAGAGCCAAATCAATGCAGAAGTCAATATCCCTGTCGGGTAGCATACCCGGCAGGTCTGAAAGAAATACCTCAGGGAACTCACGAACAACAGGCACAAAATCAATAGAAGGAACCTCAGCACTAAAATCACGAATATATGCCAAATAGGCCAAACACCCCTTCTCGATCATACGCCAAGCCTTCATATAAGAGATAACACTGTGGGTAGAATGACTAGGAGTCCCTCTCCACTCTAAACGAGGTAAACCCGGTAAGGCTAAGGTCACAATCTTGGCATAACAGTCCATAGCGTGGTAAAGTGATAACTAGTCCATCCCTAGTATGACATCAAAATCAACCATGTCCAGAAGTAACAAATCTACACGAATCTCAAGACCCCCAATCACAACTATACACGAATGATGGACTCGATCTACCACTATAGAATCACCTACCAGTGTAGACACATATATAGGGGCACTCAAGGAATCACTAGGCATGACCAGATACAATGCAAAATAAGATGACACATAGGAGTATGTAGACCCTGGATCAAATAGGACTAAAACATCTCTACTACAAACCAGAACATGACCTGTGATAACTGTATCGGAAGCCTCAGCCTTAGGCCTGGCTGGAAGAGTATAACATTGGGGCTGGGTCCCACTACCCTGAACTACATCTCTGGGATGGCCTGCTGCTGGATGGCCTCCACCTCTAGCTGCCTGACCTCCACCTCTAATACCTCTACCTCCACCTCTAGCACCTCTACCCCCACCCATAGTTGGCGGAGCAGGCGGTGGAACACCTGATGCCTGTACCATAGCACGGGAACCCTGCTGCTGAGAACTGCTCGGTGCTTGAGGGCAATATCTAGCAATGTGCCTCGTGTTGCCACAAGTAAAACAATCTCTCGGCTGCTGGGGCTGACGACCCTGAAAACTCTGAAGTGGCGGTGCACTGTAGGACTGCTAACCAGAATACTGCATATGAGAACCACAACCACCTGAAGCACCGTGAGAAACCTAAAGTGCTGACTGAAAAGGCCTAGGAGGATGGCCTCTACCATACAAATCCCTACCTCCAGATGAGGCGCCACTGAATCTGCTTGAATGACGAGGCCTCTTGTCAGACCCCTGACCATCTCCCTGCAACATAACCATCTCCACTCTCCTGGCCACATTAGCTGCCTTATGAAAAGAAATTTCACTCCCCATCTCCTTAGCCATCTGAAGTCGAATAGGCTGAATGAGTCCCTCAATGAACCTCCTCTCTCTCTCTCAGTGGGAAGTATAAGAAGAGCATGACGGGCCAAATCAATAAAGTTGGTCTCATACTGAGTAACAATCATAGAACCCTGCTGGAGACGCTCAAACTGGCTCCGATAGATCTCTCTCTGAGTGATAGGGAGAAACTTCTCCAGAAATAGTTGAGAAAACTGCTCCCAAGTCAACGTTGGTGACCCAACTAGCCTAGCCAAACAATAATCTCTCCACCAAGTCTTGGCGGATCCAGATAAGCAAAAAGTAGCAAAGTCGACCGCATTGGTCTCCACTATCCCCATGTTCCTAAGGACCTCATGACAACTGTCTAGAAAATCCTGGGGATCCTCAGAAGATGCACCGCTGAAAATGGTGGTGAAGAGCTTGGTGAACCTGTCCAATCTCCATAAAGCATCGACAGACATAGCTGCTCCATCACCGGTCTGGGCTACCACACCCGGCTGAACTGCTCCAACTGGATGAGCTGCTGGAGTTTGAAACTGGGGAGCCATCTGCTCCGGAGTGCAAGTAGCAGGAGTCTAGGATCCTCCTCCAGCCTAAGAGACGGCTGGTGCTACAGGAAGAAAGCCTGCCCGGGTGATGCTCTCCATAAGGCCCACTAGACGAACTAGAGCATCCTGGAGTATTGGGGTAGCAATGAACCCCTCTGGGACCTGAGCTGGGCCCATCGAAACTGTCTGGGCCGGAACCTCACCATCAAAGTCAACCTGAGGCTCCGCCGCTGGTGTTGTTACTCTGGGCTGAGCTTTGCCCCTACCTCGGCCTCTAGCATGGACTCGGCCTCGCCCTCTGCCCCTCGTGAGAGCTGCTGCTGGGGGCTCGGGTTGCTGATCGATGGATGAGGAAGTGTGTGTTCTTACCATCTGTGAAAGAACAGAGTAGAAATTCAATTAGCATTAAGAAACCAAACCGCATGATAGGAAAGAATAAATGTGAAGTTTTTCCTAACTCCGTAGCCTCTAGGGGATAAATACACACGTCTCCATACCTATCCCTCAGACTCTACTAAGCTTGTCTGTAAATTGTGAGACCTATGTAATCTAGAGCTCTGATACCAACTTGTCACGACCCGGATTTTCCGCCCTCGGGAGTCGTGATGACGCCTACTCATGGAAGCTAGGCAAGCCGATTATTGTAAATTCATTTCCCTTTTTATTTAAACATATTAAACAATGTAAAATACTAAGTGATTAAACAACGGAATAAGATTAAACAATCGGAAAATACGGAGCCGAAACTTAATATTCCAACCAAACACTGCTACATAATTTGAAGTACAATACTACCCAAAATTTGGTGTCACAAGTCAGGGACTGTCTAAGAATACTACAAACAAGGTCTGAATGAAATACATAAGTCTGTCTCTGAATAAGTAAAAAAAATAGAAAAACAAAAGATAGGAGGAGACGCCAAGGCCCGCGGACGTCTGCAGGACTACCTCGGGTCGCCTGTGTGGACTGAAGACAGCACCCTCACTGCGTTCAAAACGCTCCGATATCAGTATCTGCACACAGTGTAGAGTGTAGTATCAGCACAACTGACCCCATGTGCTGGTCAGTGTCTAGCCTAACCTCGACGAAGTAGTGACGAGGCTAGGACTAGACTACCAATTAAACATGTGCAATTAAATCATATACAACGGAAATAGAAGTAGGTAATTACAACTAAAGTTTGGCGGGGGAAACATGCTGCGGGGAGTAGCAGGTAACAACAAAATAATAGTACAGAAATGTAAAGACGCCATAATTAAAATACCAGCAAAAGATAAACAAACAAGAAACAAGTACACATGTAATACCGTTGCAGGCATGCAACCCGATCCCAAATCACATAATACGGTTGCAGGCGTGCAACCCGCTCCCATTTCATATGTTACCGTTGCAAGCATGCAACCCGCTCCCATTTCATATGTTACCGTTGCAGGCATGCAACCCGCTCCCATTTCATATGTTACCATTGCAGGCGTGCAACCCGCTCCCATTTCATATGTTACCGATACCAATCATAAAAGAATCCCATCAAGGGAACAATAATTTAACAACAACGTCCCGGCAAGGGAACAAGTCTATAACAACATCCCGGCAAGGGAGCAATAATATGACAATAACATCCCAGCAAGGGAACGATAATGATAATCCTCATATGAAGCACAATAAACTACTACGGGGTCACAACAATTACAATACAAGACTCACGGGCATGCTTGACACCAACGTATAAATACTCTTCACCATGCATATACGTCATACTCCATAATTAGCACAAAGCAAATAAGACTCAACTCCTAATTCCTCAAGCTAAGGTTAGACCAAACACTTACCTCGAACTTCCACGGCCAACTCAAGCCTTAAACACCGCTTTTCCTTTTGAATTTGGCTCCAAATCAAGTATATCTAGACATAATCGACTTAATAACATCAATAAACGCTAAACAATTCAATTCCAATGCTTAGTTATGGATTTCCTATCATTCTTCCCAAAAAGTCAAAAATCAACCCCGTGCCTGCTTTGTCAAAACACGAGGTTCAGACCAAAACCTGATCACCCATTCACCCACGAGCCCGAATATGTAATTAGTTTCAAAATCCGACCCCAAAACGAGGTTAAATTCCAATTATACAAAAAGCCCTAACAATACCTAAATCCCTAATTTTCTACTCTTAAGAACATGATTTAGGCCTAAAAATCTAATGGGTGTTAATGAAAATTGAAGAAAATGAGTCTAAGATTACATACCTATGAATTTGTGGTGAAGTTCTCTTTCAAAATCGCCCAATTTGAAGTTTGGAAGAACAAGTTATGAGTTTTGGGTTAAATACCGTTTTTGCTTCTGTTTTAAAAATCATCGGGCAGACCTTCATCGCGTTCTCGATGGGTTTGTCGCGTTCGCGATGGGTCAGACCTAATTAACCATCGCGTTCGCGATAACAGGCTCGCGTTCGCGTAGCTTCAGCCCCAGAGCCTTCGCGTTCCCGGTCGTGTGGACGCGTTCGCGTAGAGTAAAATCCCTCTCCCCCTGCCCAGGCCCAAAAGCTTTCACGTTCGCGATAGCAGGCCCGCGTTTGCGTAGAAGGAAGTTTCCTTCAGCCTCACTTACCCTTTGCGTACGCGAGAGTCCTTCTGCAAACGCGAAGAACAACACATCAGAAAGTGAAAACCTGCAATTTTTTCCAAGTTTAAAACCTTTCGAAACCTATCCGAAACTCACCCGAGCCCTCGGGGCTCCAAACCAAACATGCATACTAACTCAAAAACACCCTACATACTTACTCGTGCGATCTAATCGCCAAAATAACCTCAACAACTATGAATTTTGCATCAAAATCATGAAATCACCTAAGAACTTCAAATTTTCTAATTTTCTCAAATACGGTCAGATTCACGTCATTTCAAGTCCGTTCCTTCCAAAATTTCATAGACTTATCTTAAATCACATATAAGACATATACCGGGCTCCGAAACCAAAATACGGGTCCGATACCAACATGTTTTAAACATATTTCATTTTCAAAAACTCATAAATATTTCAGAAAATAATCTTCTTTAAAAATTCATTTCTCGGGCTTCGGACCTCGGAATTCAATTCTGGGCATACACCTAAGTCCCATATTTTCCTACGGACCCTCCGTGTTACGACCCTAAACCCGGACCCGGTCGTGATGGCGCCTCTCGTGAAGACAAGGCCAACCAACTATTCCCAATTCGATGCTAAACAGTTAAATATTATGAAAAACAGTCTAAACATGGTTTAATAATACTAAACAACAAGTAATATCATAAAAGTGCGGAAGAACACCCATAAACAACCCTAACCAGGGTGTCACTAGTCACGAGCATCTAACAACGCTGAATACTCAAATGTAGCTACAGAGTTTAGTACTGAACTAAGGACATAAAGGAAAAGAGATAGGGAGGAGCTCTGAGATGCGAACGCCAACAGCTACCTAAAGACTCCTCGAAGGATCCGCCTGAAGCTGGAATGATCAACACTCGGGAGCGGGACCAGCTACACCTGAATCTGCACACAGGGTGCAAAGAGTAAAGTGAGTACTCCAACTCAGTGAGTAACAAATGTAAATAAAGACTGAAAGCAAGAAAACACGTAAGGCACAAGGCATTCTATAATGAAGCAGTAAAACCATTTGAAAACAATAAACCAGTGAAAAGATAAGAGAAATCCTTTTTCAACAAGTAAACAGGTAAATTGACAGGCAAATTAAGGAAGAATAAACACATAGAAGTTCGCTCCTCGGGCACTGTATCAACAAAACCTCCCCTCGGGCAACATCTCAGAACCATACCAACCCCTCGGGCTCAATCTCACATCACAATGGGTACCCGCGCTCACTGGGTGTGTGCAGACTCTTGGAGGGGCCCCTTACGACCCAAGCACAATAACAAGTCATCTTGTGGAATCAAAACTAGGCCCTCGGCCTCATATTAATCAAGCCACCTCGTGGCGTACATATCTCAGGCCCTCGGCCTCAAATCAGTATCAATGTTTCCTCACAATATAGGCCCTCGGCCTTACTCAGTCAAAAATCCTCACATGCCCCTCGAGCAATAGTAAAACAGTGTTTCTCAGCCCAAACATCATTTAAAATGTCATTTAAGTATTAAAACTTAGTAAATATGGCTGATTATGAAAACAGTGGAAAATAACATGACTGAGTTCAAGTGTAAAGTCAAAACAGTGAGGAAATATCAATAAAAAGCCCTGAAGGGTTCAAATAGTTGGCACTAGGCCCAAATATGGCATTAGCCCAAATAATGATGATAGCAAATATTTTTCAATCAAATATGTGGTAAAATCATCAATCGGGACGGACCAAGTCACAATCCCCAATAGTGCACGACCCCACGCTCGTCATCAAGCATGTGCCTCACCTCAATATAGCACTACAATGTGCAATCCGGGGTTTCAAACCCTCAGAACATCATTTACAATTATTACTCACCTCGAACCGGCTAAATCTCTAGATCGCGACGCCTTTGCCCCTCGAATCGGCCTCCACTCGCGTCGAATCTATCCAAAATCAGAACGAGGACATCGAAATATGATAAGGGAACAAAGCCCAAGCAAAAACAATCAATAAAGGACACAAATCTTGAAATTACCAAAACCCGACCCCCAGGACCACATCTCGAAATTGAATAATTTTTATACCAATAGATTCCTTATCTCCCCACGAGTTCATACATATCAAAGTTCTCAAATCCAACCCCAAATGATCCTTCAAACCCCCAATCAAAAGTCTAAATTTCCAAGACCTAATTCTTCAATTTTTGGCATAGATTTCATGATTTTCTAGGTGGAATTCACATAATAATCGAGTTTTTAGTCCAAAATTCTTACCTCCAAACGTTTCCCCTTATATCCCTCTTCAACATCCTTCAAAAATCTCCAAAAACGATCAATTATGGAGGAAATAAGCCCCAAAATCGCGGACAAGACGAGCTTAAAAATATTCTGCCTAGGCATAAATTCTTTCTTTGCGAACACGGTCAAACCCTCGCGTTCGCGAAGCACAAATTTACTTTGACCAATTTTTCTCCTACGCGATCACAACCAAGCCCCCGCGAACGTGATGCTTTACCCAGACAGACCTTCTTGAACGCGCTCGCCCATCGCGAATGCGATGAGTAACCTCGACCTCAGACCCAGCTGACCAAAGGACTCTACGTAAACGCGACTCCCATCTCGCGAACGCGATGCACCAATACTTAGCCCTTCACGAATGCGGAGCTCCCATCGCGAACGCGAAGGCTTAATCCCTTCCTTCCCTAACTGACTCTTCGTGAAGGCGAAGGTCCACTCGCGAACGTGAAGGGTAAAACCCCTGCAATAGCTGAACAAAATTTCTGCAATTTTCTTAACTCCAAAATGATCCGATTGACCATACGAAACTCACCCGAGGCCCTCGGGACCTCAACCAAAGGCACCAACATATCCTAAAACCTTATTCAAACTTGTTCCAATCATCAAAACACCTTGAATAACATCAAATCACCCAAAACACATCGGATTCAAGCCTAAATTTCTAAAATCTTCCAAATTTCGCTTTTGATAAAAAAAACCCAACCAAACCACGTCCGAATGACCTGAAATTGTGTACACACATCCCAAATGACACAACGGAGCTATTGCAACTCTCGGAATTCCATTCTGACCCCTATATCAAAATCTCGCCTACCAACCGGAAATCACCAAAATATCAACTTCGCCAAGTCAAGCCTATATCTACTCCGCACCTCCAAAACTCATTCCGATCACACTCCTAAGTCATAAATCACCTCCCGAAGCTAACCGATCCATTGGAACTCACACCGAGCCCTCTAACACATAAGTCAACATCTGGTTGACTTTTCCAACTTAAACTTCCTCAAAAGAGACTAAGTGTCTCAAAACTTACCAAAATCATTCCGGATTCGATCCGACCAACTCGATACCACAAAAACACGGATAAACAAAGCATAAAGAAGTAGAAATGGGGGAAATGGAGTGGTAACTCATGCGACGACTGGACGGGTCGTCACATCCTTCCCATTTTAAATAAACGTTCATCCTCGAACGAGTCAAGAAACATACCTGAAGCCTAAACAGGTGAGGATATCTGCTCTACATCTCCCGCTCGGTCTCCTAGGTAGCCTCCTCCACGGGCTGACCTCTCTACTGCACTTTCACTGAAGCTATATCCTTTGACCTCAACTTCCGAACCTGACGACCCAAAATAGCCACTGGCTCTACATCATAGGTCAAATCATCATCCAGATGAACTGTGCTGAAATCCAAAACATGAGACGAATCCCCAATATACTTCCGGAGCATAGAAACATGAAATACCGAATGCACACTCGACAAGCTGGGTAGCAAAGCAAGCTCATAAGCCACCTCCCTAATCCTCCGAAGCACCTCAAAAGGCCCAATGAACCGCGAACTCAATTTCCCTTTCTTCCCAAATCTCATAACACCCTTCATGGGCGAAACCTTCAGCAGAACCTTCTTGCCAACCATGTAGGACACCTCTTGAACCTTCCTATCAATATAACTCTTTTGCCTCGACTGCGCTGTACGAAGACTATCCTGAATCACCTTTACCTTCTCCAAAGCATCCTGCACCAAATCAGTCCCCAATAGCCTAGCCTCACCGGGCTCGAACCAACCAACTGGAGATCTATACCGCCTTCCATACAAAGCCTCATAAGGAGCCATCTGAATGCTCTACTGGTAGCTGTTGTTATAAGCAAACTCTGAAGCAGTAGAAACTCATCCCTTGACCCTCCGAAATCAATGACACAAGCACGCAACATGTCCTCCAATATATGAATTGTGCGCTCGGACCGCCTGTCCGTCTGAGGATGAAAAGCTGAGCTCAACTACACCTGAGTACCCAACTCTCTCTACACGGCCCTCCAAAATTACGAAGTAAACTGAGTACCTCTATCTGAAATGATGGAAACCAGAACACCATGCAAGCGAACTATCTCTCGGATATAGATCCCTGCCAACCACTCTAAAGAATAGGTAGTACACACAGGAATGAAGTGTGCGGACTTGGTCAGCCGATCCACAATCACCCAAATAGCATAGAACTTCTTCAAAGTCCGTGGAAGTCCAACAACAAAGTCCATAGTGATCCTCTCCCACTTCCACTCAGGAATATCCATCTGCTGAAGCAAGCCACCCGGTCTCTAATGCTCATATTTCACCTGCTGACAATTGAGACACCGAGCTACAAATCCCACAATATCTTTCTTCATTCTTCTCTGCCATTAATTCTGCCTCAAATCCTGATACATCTTCAAGGCACCCGGATAAATGGAATACCGCGAGCCATGGGCCTCCTCCAGAATCATCTCTCGAAGCCCATCCACATTGGGCACACAAATCTGACCATGCATCCTCAACACCCCATCATCACCAATGGTCACATCTCTAGCATCATCATGCTGAACTATGTCCTTAAGTACAAGCACATGTGGATCATCATACTGGAGCTCTCTGATGCGATCATATAAGGAAGGTCGAGAAACCACGCAAGCCCACACCCGACTGGACTCCGAAACATCTAACCTCACGAACCGATTGGCCAAGGCCTGAACATCAACTGCAAAAGGTCTCTCCCCAACTGGAATATATGCTAAACTCCCCATACTCACTGCCTTTCAGCTCAAAGCATCGGCCACCACATTGGCCTTTCCCGGATGGTACAATATAGTGATATCATAATCCTTAAGCAACTCCAACCATCTCGGCTACCTCAAATTAAGATCCTTTTGCTTGAACAAATGCTGAAGACTACGATGATCAGTGAACACCTCACAAGATACACCATACAAGTAATGCCTCCAAATCTTCAATACATGAACTATGGCAACCAGTTCCAAATTGGTTGGATAGATGAGAATCCCTGAACAAACCGACGATAATAGCCTGCGAAACCAAGAACGTTGCGAATCTCTCTGGCTGAGGACGGCCTGGGCCAACTCTGAACCGCCTCTATCTTCTTTGAATCAACCTGAATACCCTCGCTGAACACCACATGCCCCAAGAAAGCCACTGAACTAAGCCAAAACTCACACTTGGAGAACTTTGCATAAAGCTTCTCCTCCCTCAATCTCTGCAACACAACTCTCAAATGCTCCGCGTGCTCCTCCTGACTACGCGAATACACTAGAATATCATCAATGAAGACTATGACAAATGAGTCAAGTTAAGGCCGGAACACACTGTTCATCAAATGCATGAACGCTGCTAGGGCATTGGTCAGCCCAAAAGACATCACCAAGAACTCATAATGACCATATCGGGTCCTAAAAGCCATCTTAAGAATATTCGAGTCCCTGATCTTCAACTGGTGATAACCTGAACGGAGATCAATCTTGGAGAACACTCTCGCTTCCTGAAGCTGGTTGAATAAATCATCAATCTGAGGCAAAGGATACTTGTTCTTAATTGTTACCTTGTTCAATTGCCTATAATCAATGCACATCCTCATTGTACCATCCTTCTTCTTCATAAATAGAACCAGCGTACCCCAAGGTGACTAACTAGGCCGAATAAACCCCTTATCAAGGAGTTCCTGAAGCTGCTCCTTTAACTCCTTCAACTTCGCTGGTGCCATACGATACAGCGGAATAGAAATGGGCTGAGTGCCCGACACCAGGTCAATACCAAAATCAATATCCCTATCCGGTGGCATGCCCGACAAGTCTGTAAGAAACACATCTGGAAAATCCCTCACAACTGGGACAAAATCGATACTGGAACCTCAGCTCCGACATCCCTCACAAATGCTAGATACGAAAGACAACCCTTCCCAACCATACGCTGGGCCTTCAAGAAAGATATCACTCTACTAGGAACATAATCAGTCACACCTCGCCACTCAATTCGTGACGCACCCGGCATAGCCAATGTGACTGTCTTAACATGATAGTCTAGAATAGCATGACATGGAGATAACCAATCCATGCCCAAAATGACATCAAAGTCCACTATGATCAATAATAATAGATCCACTCGGGTCTCCAGACCCCCAATAGTCACCACACATGACCGGTACACACGGTCTACAACAACAGTATCGCCTACCGGAGTAGATACATGAATAGGTAAAGCAAGAAACTCACAGGGCGTATCCAAATAACGAGCAAAGTATGATGACACATAAGAAAAGGTGGAACCAGGGTCAAATAATACAGAGGCATCTTTGTGGTAGATTGAAACAATACCTATAATAACAGTATCTAAAGCAATAGCATCGGGTCTGCCTGGTAGTGCATAGAAACTGTCCTGACCGCCCCCTGATCGACCTCCCCCTCTGGGGCAACCCTTGGCTGACTGACCTCCACCCCTAGCTGGCTGAACGGGTGGTGGTGAAGAAACTGGTGCTGAAGCCGATGACTGACCCCTCTGCTGAGATGAACTAGAAAAATGACGAGGACACTGCCTCCACATGTGACCCATCTCACCACACTCATAATAACTCCCAGGTGCTGGAGAAGGGGACTGAAGGTAACCCCTCGCACCGGAGTGACTAGCAGATACACTCGGTATAGAAGAGCCCTGAGCTAATGGAGCACGGGATGAACTCTGAGCTGGAAGGCTCTAAGTGATAACTGGCCCTACCGAGAACTATGATAACCATGACCCGAAGACGCCCTACGATAACCTAGGTGAGCTGACTGAGCAGACCTGAATGGACGGCCTCTCCATGCTGAAACTGACCCCTCGAAGAAGCACCACTATAGCTACCAGATCCTCGAGGCCTCTTGGCCTCCCTCTCCTCTCGCTCCTGGCGACGAACAGACTCAATCTCACGGGCAATATCCATAACCTCCTCGAACGTAGCACCAGATACCCTCTCCCTGGTCATGAAAATATAGAGCTGATAAGTGAGATCATCAACAAACCTCCTAATACTCTCCCGATCTGTCTGAACCAACCATATGGCATGACAAGCCCACTCGGAGAACCTCAACTTATACTGTGACACAATCATCTCCCCTTGACGCAACAACTCAAACTGCCTATGCAGCTCCTCTCTGCGAGACTACGGCACATACTTCTCCAGAAAGAGAACGGAGAACTGTTGCCAGGAAAGGGGTGCTGCATCAACAGGCCTACGCCACTCAAAATTCTCCCACCAAGTGAAAGCAGCTCCTGAAAACTGATAGGTGGTAAAAGCGACCCCACTGATCTCCAGAATACCTACAGTACGAAGCATCCTCTGATACTTATCCAAAAAGCCCTGGGCATCCTTGCCCTCTGTGCCACTGAAGGTCAGAGGCTGCAATATACCAAACCTCTCCAACCTACGTTGCTCATCCTCCGGCATGACAGGAACTACATAGTTCTGAGCAGCTGCAACCGGCTGGGCTGGATGTGCTCCCGACGTCTGAAGTCCCTGCACGACATGCTCAGGTGTGCGAGCGGCAGGAGTTTGATTGCCTCCCCCAGCCTGAGAAGTAGTTGCAGCTGTAGTGGCTGAAACCGCCTGAGCCAGGCCAGTGCAAACCGATAAGGTCTGAGCCAAGGCCTCCTGAAGACCCGAAATCACAATAAGCACAGCTGGTGCCTGAGTTGGTGCTGCTGGAGCGTCCATAGTTGGAACTTGATCCTGAGTTGGGGTAGCTAGTGGATCTGCAGGTGCTTCCCTAGCTGCCCTGCCCCTACCACGACCGCGTCCTCGGCCTCTGGTGGCCACAACTGGTGGCACTAGTGGTCATCCATCCTGTCCGGTAGCATGTGTCCTCACCATCTGTGAGAGAATAGAATAATAGAAGTTTAGTACTCGGGTCAACAATTTCGCACGTCAAGAATTTCAAGAATGTGAAGTTTTTCTTAAAGGTTCTGCAGCCTTTCGAGGATAAATACAGACGTCTCCGTACCGATCCACGAGACTCTACTAAACCTGCTCATGACTCATGAGACCTATGTAACCTAGGCTCTGATACCAACTTGTCATGACCCTAAACCCGGACCCGGTCGTGATGGCGCCTCTCGTGAAGATAAGTCCAGCCATATATTCCCAATTCGATGCTAAACAGTTAAACATTATGAAAAATAGTCTAAACATGGTATAATAATACTGAACAATAGGTAATATCATAAAAGTGCGTAAGAACACCCATACACAGCCCTAATCGGGGTGTCACTAGTCACGAGCATCTAACAACGCTGAATACTCAAATGTAACTACGGAGTTTAGTACTGAACTAAGGACATAAAGGAGAAGAGATAGGGAGGATCTCTGGGCTGAGAACGCCACCAACTACCTAAAGACTCCTCGAAGGATCCACCTAAAGCTGGAATGATCAGCACTCTGGAGCGGGACCAGCTACGCTTGAATTTGCACACAGGGTGCAGGGAGTAAAGTGAGTACTCCAACTCAGTGAGTAACAAATGTAAATAAAGACTGAAAGCAAGCAAACGCGTAAGGCACAAGGCATTCTATAATGAAGCAGTAAAACCATTTAAATATAGTAAACCAGTGAAAAGATAAGAAAAATCCTTTTTCAACAAGTAAACAGGTAAATTTACAGGCAAATTAAGGAAGAATAAACACATAGACATTCGCCCCTCGGGCACTGTATCAACAAAACCGCCCCTCGGTCAACATCTCAGAACCATACCAGCCCCTCGAGCTCAATCTCACATCACAATGGGTACTTGCGCTCACTGGGGGTGTGCAGACTCCTGGAGGGGCCCCTTACGCCCCAAGCGCAATAACAAGCCATCTCGTGGTATCAAAACTAGGCCCTTGGCCTCATATCAATCAAGCCACCTCGTGGCGTACATATCTCAGGCCTTCGGCCTCAAATCAGTATCAGTGTTTCCTCACAATATAGGCCCTCGGCCTTACTCAGTCAAAAATCCTCACATGCCCCTCGGACAATAGTAAAATAGTGTTTATCAGACTAAACATCATTTAAAATGTCATTTAAGTATTAAAACTGAGTAAATATGGCTGAGTATGAAAACAGTGGAAAATAACATGACTGAGTTCAAGTGTAAAGTCAAAACAGTGAGAAAATACCAATATAAAGCCCCGAAGGGTTCAAATAGTTGGCACTAGGCCCAAATATGGCATTCAGCCCAAATAATGATGATAGCAAATAGTTTTCAATCAAATACGCGGTAAAATCATCAATCAGGACGGACCAAGTCACAATCCCTAATAGTGCACGACCCCACGCTTGTCATCAAGCGTGTGCCTCACCTCAATATAGCACTACGATGTGCAATCCGGGGTTTCAAACTCTCTGAACATCATTTACAATCATTACTCACCTCGAACCGGCTAAATCTCTAGCTCGCAACGCCTTTGCCCCTCGAATCGGCCTCCACTCACGTCCAATCTATCCAAAATCAGAACGAGGACTTCAAAATATGCTAAGGGAACAAAGCCCAACGAAAACAATCAATAAAGGACACGAATCCCGAAATTACCAAAACACGACCTCCGGGCCCACATCTCGAAATTCAATAATTTTTATACCAATAGATTTCTTATCTCCCCACGAGTTCATACATATCAAAAGTTCTTAAATCCGACCCCAAATGGTCCTTCAAATCCCCAATCAAAAGTCTAAATTTCCAAGCCCTAGTTCTTCAATTTTTGGTTTAGATTTCATGATTTTCTAGGTGGAATTCACATAATAATCGAGTTTTTAGTCCAAAATTCTTACCTCCAAACGTTTCCCCTTGAATCCCTCTTCAATCTCCTTCAAAAATCTCCAAAAACGATCAACTATGGAGGAAATAAGCCCCAAAATTGCGGACAAGACGAGCTTAAAAACATTCTGCATAGGCATAAATTCCTTTTTCGCGAATGCGGTCAAACCCTCGCGTTTGCGAAGCACAAATTTACTTTGACCAATTTTTCTCCAACGCGATCACGACCAAGCCCCCACGAACGTGATGCTTTACCCGGACGGACCTTCGCGAATGTGCTCCACCCATCATGAACGCAATGAGCAACCTCGACCTCAGACCCAGCTGACCAAAGGACTCTACGCGAACGTGACTCCTATCTCGCGAACAGGATGCACCAATCCTTAGCCCTTCACGAACGCGGAGCTCCCATCGCGAATGCGAAGGCTTAATCCTTGCCTTCCCCAACTGACTCTTCGCGAACGCGAGGGTCCACTCACGAACGCGAAGGTTAAAACCCCTGCAACAGTTGAATAGAATTTCTGCAATTTTCTTAACTCCAAAATGATCCGATTGACCACCAAAACTCACTCGAGGCCCCCGGGACCTCAACCAAAGGCACCAACATATCCTAAAACTTCATTCAAACTTGTTCCAATCATCAAAACTCCTCGAATAACATTAAATCACCCAAAACACATCGGATTCAAGCCTAAATTTCTAAAATCTTCCGAATTCCGCTTTTGATAAAAAAACCAACCAAACCACGTCCGAATGACCTGAAATTTTGCACACATATCCCAAATGACACAACGGAGCTACTGCAACTCTCATAATTCCATTCCGACCCCTATATCAAAATTTCGCCTACCAACCGGAAATCGCCAAAATATCAACTTCGCCAAGTCAAGCCTAAATGTACTCTGCACCTCCAAAACTAATTTCGATCACACTCCTAAGTCATAAATTACCTCCCGAAGCTAACCGAACCATCGGAACTCACATCCGAGCCCTCTAACACCTAAGTCAACATCCAGTTGACTTTTCCAACTTAAACCTCCTTAAAAGAGACTAAGTGTCTCAAACCTTACCAAAATCATTCCGGATTCGATCCGACCAACCCGATACCACAAAAAATGGATAAACAAAGCATAAAGAAGTAGAAATGGGGGAAATGGAGCGGTAACTCATGAGACGACTGGGCGGGTCGTCACACTCCGGAACCGTCAAATCACTGGTCCGGGTCCGTTTACCCAAAATATTGACGAAAGTCAACTAAAATTCATTTTAAAGTCAAAATTCATCATTTTTTATAGATTTTTACATAATGGCTTTCCGGCTACGCGCCCGGACTGCGCATGCAAATCAAGGTGATGCTAAAAGAGGTTTTTAAAGCCTCGGAGCGCAGAATTCATTTCTAAAACAAGTGATGACCTTTTGGGTCATCACAAAGCAAAACGATTAAGTCTTTTGAGTTTAGGAAATGATATAGGCATTTCTTAGATTGATCCTTCAGTCTATTTGCCTACCAGTGATAAAAAATTATCCTTTGTTAGCCCGTTTGAGCCTGTAAACCTTTTATTTGGTGCCCACATTACAAGATGAATCCCTTTTGTTCTTAATTAAATCTTGTGAACCTTTACCTGAAAGCACTTAAGTTGATAGAAGAGAAGGAAAATATATTGGGTAGTTTTTGAGTGGAACCATATAAAGGCCAAAAGGTGCATGTGTGTATTAAGAGAGCCACTAGCTGGAAATATCAATTTATGGAGGGTGTTGAAAAGATTTTGAATTTTTTTTTTTATAAAAAAAAAATCCCTCCAATTCACTTTAATATGTGCTAGTGATTATGTAGAAGTGATTAATATCAATGGGCTATGTTAGGTACAGTTTCGTAGCGATATGTTGAGTGATCATGAAGATTATGTGCTTAAAAATTAAACTGTGTTGTATTAAAAGTGCTCAGGAGGGTTAGCCACTATTATCCATATCTATCCTACCCGTCCCTTAGCCTACATTAAAACCCATGAAGACCTAATTGATCCTAGACTTTGCGAGCTTAAATGACTTACATTACGGGCAAACCTATGGTACGAGCTTTGGGGGCACATGAGTTTCTTTGCGAGAGTGAGTGAATTCTTTCATTCTGTTAGTCCTTAAACTATACTTGAATTCATATTTGAGTGTGCAGACTTATTACTCTCTTTGTTTTGTTGGTGAGGGAACATATTTTATAACAGATTGGTAAGGAACTCGTATCTTCAGTTTGAACAAGAAGCGAGTCACAAAGAGGAAAGTAGTGGAGTCAATTTTTGAGGCTAGGATGTAGAAGAGCCACACAAATATTTTAAATAATCTTGGCATGAGTTTAAAACTTGAGGAAATGTATGAAGAGTGCATATGTTGGGTTCTAAGCGTTGATATAAACCATTGTCATTGGTGTGATGCTTGAGTATATTTTGAAAGGTATTTCTTGCCTATGCGTTTAATTTTAAGTTGCTCGAGAACGAGTAAGAGTTTAAGTGTGGGGTGGTGATAAATGATGAAAAGTGCATATAATTGTATATATTTGCATATTAATTCTTGTGTGAGTCGCGGGAGTTTATGTGGTTTTTGAAGTGAAATATGCTCATTATGTGTTTCTTATGTGTAGGAGTGAGTTTGGATGATACGTGATCAAAATATGACAATTTGACACAAAAAGAAAGAGATAGAAAGAATTGGGAGCCCGTCTATTCTCATACGTGGCACGAAAATGGACGCAAAAAAGGAGAAAAGTGAAGGCACAAAACAACGAAGCGAAACAAAGGCACGGATCGCTTCGCAAAATGGAAGAATTTCAAAAGCTGAATCCGCGTCTAAGTCCGCGCGTTGTGCGAAGGCAGACGCGGATTCCAGCTTTTCCCATCCGAAGTTGGATTGAAAAATTCCGCCCCTCATCAACCCTAAGTGATATAAAACATTCTAAAATACAAATTGGAGAGGAGGATACACTACTTTACGGTTACACAACACCTTTGAAGGAAAGAATACACGAGAAGCAAGGAGGAAGATTCAACCACGAGTTTTTCCTTTCTTATTCATGTTTCTATTGTTGGTTATGGATTTTAGCATTGTATTTTCACGTACTACTATGACTAGCTAATTTATTATTTAGGGTTTTGATGGAACCTTTTAAGGATGAATTCTTGTTAAGTTTGAATATAATTTAGCCTTTGAATTTCTTTACTTGTTCAACTACGTGCTTATTTTTGTTGATTGAATGACCATCAATTAACAGTGCCTATTTATTATGTATTGCTTGGGAAAGGGTACATATTTAGGTAGTTGTTGAACAACGTCACTCCTAACGTATATGAGGAATAAATATGGCAGGTTTAAAGGTGGGTTTAGGATTAACAAAGCCTTGACGTGGTCATAGTGAGCGGTAAGATTGTGCCAACTAGCGTAGTTCAGGAGAATATGTCTAGTAAATTGTTGTAGTTGCTCAGGAGAGAATTACGACACCTGAAGTGCTCACAATCAGTAGAGAATAATTAGGCGAAATTATAGGAGATGTAGCGGGAAGGATTCCCACAATTGGGGAAATCATAACTCTAGACCCCCTTAATCTTGTCTCTAACCCTTAGTATTTTTAGTTGTTAATTTACTATTTTAATTTGCTAGTTAATTAGTTAGATAGAATATTAATATCTATAAGTTAGGAATTGTTCAAGCCTGTCTTCTTAGTGATAGTGAACAATTGTAGCTAAACCTTTGTTCTCTGTGGGATTCGACTCCGGACTTTTAGACCGAATTATATTTGCAGCGACCGCTTATCTTTTTTAGGACTAGAGTTGGGTGTGATCATATTCTATGTGAATAAATTTTTGCACATTAACTCTTTAAAGTTTAATTTAAAGTTTGGACAATAAATTAAAGTTGTGAACAATAAGTATTTGAAATTGGAGATAAGTTTTTGTCGTCTTAATTTTAAGGTTTAGTTTAAAGTTTGGACAATACTCGATTGAAATTGGAAAAATTGACATGGTATTATCATCTGCTTTTACTTTCTTTATCAACTAAATATTCTATCAACCAAACACCTAAGATATATCCAAATGTTTATTGAACACCTTGACGCTAACAATGCACAATAAGTGGGCATTTGTACATAAGAATTATGAAGTTCTAGAAAATATTGAAAAAAAAAAAGTTCAAGTGAAAATGATATTTGAAAATTAGAGTTGTGATTGGACATGGATATAATTTAGTGTTATTTTTGAATTTTTGTGCGTGATTTGAAGTGAATTTTTTTGAAATACAGCTTTTTGGAGTTTCTCAAATTTCAAAAATTTCAAAATTCAACTTCAAATGAAATTTGAAATTTTCATAGCCAAACCTGAATCCAACAAAATAAAAAAATCGAAATTTCTTATTACATGAGCAAACGGGCCTCAAGTCACACCTACACTTGAGCGTGTGAAATTGAATAATAATTTGTTGTTTCTCTTTTTCTCCTTTTTAAAAGTCCAGGAATTAATTTCTCTATTTGATCAAGGAATGGGAAACAAGAAAGAGCAAGAAACATGAGTTATCTATTTCCTTTTTAAAAGTCAAGGAATTAGTTTCGCTATTTGATCAGTTGAAGGAAATAAAAATTTGATTTTCTTTGTATAACATTTATGGTTCTACAAAGGATTTTGGGATTATGGATAGGAAGATAGGATGGATTGTTTTGTTCCTCGACGTGGATTTTGAGACTCAAGTCGTGACATAGATGGTTTGTTGCTTTACGTGTATAGCTCACGTATTATATCTTTTGGCGATATACGTCTAGAGACACTTAAAGTTGACACCATTTTTTATTTAGACACTTAAATTTAAGGTTATTTCTATCGAGCACTTATACTACACTAAACTTTTCCAATTAGACACTTCTTACTGAGTTGGCACATAGAGTGAGCTTCATCCTAAATAGGCGCGTGAAAAGCTCAAAAAAAGATTTTATCTTCATTTTTCTTTTTATTTCTTCTTCTTCTTCTTCTTCTTCTTCTTCTTCTTCTTCTCCATCACTTCCACTATTGTCTCCCCCACTTTCACCATTGTTGTGCCTCCACCGTTAATTTAGCTCGAAAGTTTGAACCAACATTCGTCTCAGTTGATTGAAACCGAAGTAGGACCGTATTCTTCATTTGAAGTCAAAACACCATTAATGTGGTCTTTAAGAAAGCTTGAACGTTTAAAATGGGTTACTTGATTTGATGAAAATGTGAGAAATTAATATTGGAGTTGTCTTCGAATCTTGGTAAGGAATCTTTAGTTGAAGTTATAACAAAATTTGGAGGACTTTCTCTTGAAATTTTGAATTAAAATCGTGGTTGGAACAAGAATAGACATGAAGATAGTGAAGAACACCAAGAACAATGATTTCAAGAACACCAATGTGTCGTTTTTTTGTCTTTTCTTTTGTTAATAATGTGTCATTTTCTAATTGGGTGTAAATTAAAGTTTTTTTTCTTTTTGAGAATGTTATTTTATTTTGTTTACTTAAAAGATTTTAAAATAGTTTTTTCTTTTTTTTTTAACTCAAAATGATATATATCCTTTTTTTATTTGTCATTCGTCATATCAGCCGCGAGTGTATTGCACACACTTTATAAGTTTGGCTAATTGTCAAAAAAGTACATAATTAGAACAAGTTTAGTATAGTGCTCAATAGAAACATCCTTCAATTTAGGTATCTAAATGAAAAATGATGTCAACTTGAAGTGTCTCCGGATGTATTCCGCCATATCTTTTTGGCTAATGGACCCAGGATTTAGGGCAACCACTATTTTAATATAGTTATGATACATGTCAACTACTAGATACTAAGTATGCAACTCTCTTAAAACTTGATGATTACACTAAGTTTCTGTTCTTGGCCCGGAGAAAAGTAAATTTGATGCTTTTTAAATAGTGATTTAATCAAAATAAATAGGGGATGAGGGGCGAAAACTAAAGAAAGAACAAGGAAATATGATCCAATGACTTTTTGAGGGGTTTAATCTAAAAAAAAAGGTGATTGGGGCGAAAACTATAAGGGAAAAACCCAAAAAGGAAAAAATCTGGATTGATAAGTCGTTCAAGTAAAAGCAAAATAAATGTAAGGGCATTACTGGAGTTGGATTCAAACCCAAGTCATCCAACAAAAGAGCAGAACTAAGGTGCAGACATAACTAGTGCCCCCGGCCAAGCATTGAATAACATGTTGCCTTATTATATATATATATATATATATATATATATAAATAAATATATATATATATAAAAAGATATTTTTTGAGCTTAAGTGTGTAACGACTTGGCCGGTCGTTTTAAGAATTTACGCTCCGATTCCCTATTAACTTCTTTTCCCATATTTATTTCTGCTATTTTGATTTGCCGGGATGTTCCGTTTTGAGTTTTAGAGAGTTTTGGGACACTTAGTCCCTAAATGAGAGCTTAAGTTTTGGAAATTTGGCCGTAGTTAGAAAAATACGAAGACGTCCTCGGAATGGAATTCTGATGGTTCCGTTAGCTCCATTGAGTGATTTCGGGCTTAGGGGCGCGATCGGATTGTTTTTTGGAGGCCCATAGCTAATTTAGGCTTGAAATGCCAAAAGTCGAATTTTTGAAGTTTTCGATTCGATAGTGAGATTTTGATCCGAGGGTCGGAATGGAATTTCGGAAGTTGGAGTAGCTCCGTAAGGTGGAATGTGACGTGTGTGAAAGATTTCAGGTCATTCGGACGAGGTTTGATAGACTTTTTGATCGAAAACGTATTTTGAGAGTTTTTGAAGTTCTTAGGCTCGAATCCATGGTTAGTTCGGTGTTTCGATGTTGTTTTAGGTGATTTAAGGATTGGTATAAGTTTAAATAGTGGCATAGGACTTGTTTGTGTTTTTGGTTGAGGTCCCGGGGGCCTCAGGATGGTTTCGGAAGGTTGTTAGAAGGATTGGGAACTGTTTGAGTAGCTTCAGCTGCTGATCTTCTGTCATAACCGCACCTGCGGTTGGGTCCCATAGGTGCGTAGCCGCAGAAGCGATACTGTCGTCGTAGAAGCGAAACTGGGGAGGAACAACAGGAGTCGCAGATGCGGAAGGATTCACGCACCCTCGTGACCGCAGATGCGGTGTGTAGGTCGCAGGTGCGGATTCGAGATTTTAATGAGTTGTCGCAGATGCGACTTTTGTTCCGCAAAAGCGGGACCGCAGAAGCGGTTTAACTGGGCAGAACATATAAATAGTTGCCTTCGCAAATTTGAGCTATTCTTTCACCATTTTTCTCTGAGAAGTGAGCTTTTGGGGAGGTTTTTGAGAGGAAATTCAAGAGAGCTTCGAGGAGGTAAGATTCTTGGAACCTAACTCATTCTTATAGCGATTTTTATCATTCTAAACATGAAAATTAAGGGGGGAAAAATCAATGGCAAATTGAGGGTTGGGGCTTGATTAATTAGAGAGCGTTGAGTAATGATTTGAGGGACCATTTAAGGTCTAATTTTGGTACTTTAGGTATGACTGAACTTGTGAGAGTGTGAGGATTCTGAAAATATAAATTTTACCCGATTCCGAGACGTGGGCCCGAGGGGCGTTTTGGTCATTTTACCTAATTTCGCGTATTAGCTTAGACTTTAATTATAGAATTAGTTACTTAAAGTGTTATTTACATTATGCAATTGAATTGAATAGGTTTGGGCCATTTGGAGTCGAGTACACGTGGCAAAAACGTGGTTTCGTGTTGATTTGAGCTGGTTCGAGGTAAGTGACTTGCCTAACCTTATGTAGGGGACCTTCCCCTTAGGATTTGATATATTTGATAATAGAAATGCCTTGTACGTGAGGTGACAAGTGCGTACTTGAGCTAATTGTTGAAAATCCGATTTTCTTTAAGTAATTTCAATTGTGTTCCTTTTTCCGATTTTATACTACTTGCAAATTTAAACATGTTGTTAGCTTAAAAAAGCATGTTTAATTGACTTAATTGCTTATTTACTTAAACTGCCTTAATTGCATTATGTAAAACATGTTAGGTTAGAATTACCTGTCTTACTTGGTACGAAATTGAGCTTAATTGAGTATTCATTGTGTTGTTGGCACGTGTTTTACTTTGGGACTACGGGACGGCATCCCGGGAGATCCCCTGCACGTATCTATGATTTGAGCTAAGGTGTGGGATACCGAGAGATTCCTAGCACGGATATTGAGGATACCAAGAGATCCCTAGCATATATTGAGGATACCAAGAGATCCTCGGGATACCAAGAGATCCCTGGCATATAATGAGAGTACTAAGAGATCCTCAGGATACGGAGAGATCCCCGGTTATTATCCTTGTGAAGAGTGGTATTTCCTTGTGATTGTTTTTGCCTCTGTTTCAGTTATTGAATTCCTTATTTTCCTGTATTAAATTCTTATTGTTAGCTTTCAACTGTACTGCTTATCTTATTCTGTCATACCTTATATTTTATTTTATCTCAGTAGGGCCCTGACCTTCCTCATCACTATCCGACCGAGGTTAGGCTTGTCACTTATTGAGTACCGCTGTGGTGTACTCATTCCCTTTCTGTGCATGTTTTTCATGTGCAGATCCATGTACCTCCACTCAAACTTATCACACTTGAAACAAGGCGTTCATAAAGACTCCGAGGTATATCTGCCGCGTCCGCAGACCGAAGAGTCCCTCTCTACTTCCCCCTTTTGTTTTAGCCCTTCCATATTTTGTGTCTTTGTTAGATATTCTAGAGATAGACGTTTGTAGACTTTCAAAGGCTTGTGATCATGAGTTTCCGAGTTTTGGGAAATGTATTTAGCTTCCGAGAGTTATTATTGTGTATGTCAAGTGGCATTTTAAATTACTATTTTATCTCACTACTTCGGGTCTTTAATTATTTCTTCCGCAAATTGGTTAATTTTCCGCATTGTTAGGCTTACATGTCGTAGAGACTAGGTGCCTTCACGATGGTTCACGGAGGACGAACCGGGATTGTGACAAGTTGGTATCAGAGCTCTAGGTTCATAGGAGTCATAAATCACAAGCCGGTTTATTAGAGTCTCGGTGATCGGTACGGAGATGTCTGTACTTATCTACGAGAGGCTATGTAACTGTTAGGAAAATTTCACTTCATTTGATTTCTTTGTCGTGCGAGATTTTGATATCACAATTCTAAACTTCTATCTTCTATTCTCTCACAGATGGTGAGGACACGTGCTGCCCGAGATGATCAGGCACCCGCGCCCACTACTGCAGCCGTCAAAGGCCGGGGCAGGGGTAGAGGCCGGGGACGCG
This sequence comes from Nicotiana sylvestris, assembly GCF_000393655.2. Lineage (NCBI taxonomy): Eukaryota > Viridiplantae > Streptophyta > Magnoliopsida > Solanales > Solanaceae > Nicotiana > Nicotiana sylvestris. The sequence continues at coordinate 150,322,662 of NC_091064.1, read as the reverse complement.
CATGTGGTGTAGCCAGAGCACCCACGCGAGCTGCCGCCGAGGTACCACTAGCAGTTCTAGCCGGAGTCCAGGCACCTGATATGCCTACTGCTACTACTACGCCAGCATTTCAGGAGACTTTGGTAGTTCATGAGCATGTACACCACTTTGGCTCAGGCAGGGTTGCTTCCCCTTGCTACAACCACATCTCAGGCTGGGAGAGGAGCACAGACTCCTGCCGCCCGCACTCCTTAGTAGCGAGTGCATGTTGATCATGTCCCAGAGATTATTCCTGTACAGCCTGTAGCCCCAGGTCAGCCCGAGGACAGGGCAGCGGCTTCAGAGGATGAGCGACGGAGACTTAAGAGGTTCAAGAAGTATAATCCTCCGGTATTCAGTGGGTTAGCTTCAGATGATGCCCTAAGATTTCTGGAGGAGTGTCACTGTATCCTCTGCACTATGGGTATATCAGGATCGAGTGGGGTTTCTTTCACTGCCTTTTAGCTTTGAGGAGCCGCCTATGAGTGGTGGCACACCTATGAGTTAGACAGTTCGGACGAGGCTGCTTCACTGACTTGGACCCAGTTTTCAGATCTGTTCCTGAGGGAATTTGTTCCTCAGAGCCTCAGGGACGCATGACGCACAGAGTTTGAGCATTTGCGCTAGGGTGTTATGATTGTCTCGGAGTATGCTGTCCGTTACACTAGTTTGGCTAGACATGCCCCAACCTTGGTTTCTACTATTCGCGAGAGGGTTCGCCAGTTTATTGAGGGGCTTATTCCCAGCATCAGGTCTAGCATGGCTCGTGAGTTGGAGATGGATATTTATTATCAGCATGTGGTGAGCATTGTTAGGAGGATTGAGGGTATGCATGCTAGGGAGAGATAAGAGAGGTAGGCCAAGAGGTCTCGAGAGTCGAGCCATTATTCTAGTACCCGTGCCCCAGCTGCATGTCGTCATGGTAGGGGTTATATGAGTCACGCTGTTCATTCAGCTCTTCCAGCAGCCAGTGGTATTCCAGCTCCTCCTAGGCCTCAGGAGCCTTATTATGCACCTTCGGTTTCTAGCGCGCCTCCTGCGCGGAGTGTTTTCAGAGGTCAGTCCAACAGACCTGGCCCGAGCCAGTCATAGCCGCCACATACTCCTAGAGCTTGTTTTGAGTGTGTTGACACACGCCATATGGTGAGGGATTACCCAAGACTTGGGAGGAGTGCGCCTCCACAGACTTCTCAGCCACAACGTACCCCACAGAGTTCTCAGGCTATGATTACAACACTAGTACCCTACCAGCTCAGCCAGCTAGAGGTGGAGGTCGGGGAGGTAAAGGTCGCCCTAGAGGGGGAGGCCAGGCCAAATATTATGCCCTTCCTACCCGTATCGAGGTTGTTGCCTCCGATTCTGTCATCACAGGTATTGTCATGGTTTGTCATAGAGATGCATCGGTTCTATTCGATCCAAGCTCCACTTATCTTATGTTTCTTCTTATTTTGCTCTGTATTTGTGTGTACCTCGAGATTCTTTGAGTTTCCCTATTTATGTTTCTACTCCCGTTGGAGATTGTCTTGTTATGGACCGCATTTATCGGTCGTGTTTGGTTGCTCTTAGCGGTTTTGAGACCAGAGCCAATTTATTGTTACTCAGCATGGTTGATTTTGATATTATCTTGGACATAGACTGGTTGCCACCCCATTATGCTATTCTTGATTATCACGCTAAAACTATGACGTTGGCTATGCTAGGTGTACCGCGTGTTGAGTGGTGGGGTGCTTTAGATCACACTCCCAATAGAGTTATTTCTTTCCTTAAGGCTCAGCGTATGGTGGAGAATGGTTGTGACGCGTATCTAGCTTATGTGAGAGATGTCAGTATTGATACCCCTTTTTTGTTGATTCAGTCCCTGTAATACAGGATTTTCCTGATGTGTTTCCAACTGATCTTTCGGGCATGCCACCTGATAGAGATATTAATTTTAGCATTGATCTGTTGCCGGGCACTCAGCCCATTTCTATCTCTCTGTATCGTATGGCTCCCCCTAAGTTGAATGAGTTGAAGGATCAATTACAGGAATTGCTTGATAAGGGTTTTATTCGGCCCATTGTATCACCTTGGAGGTGCTCTTGCCTTGTTTGTGAAGAAAAAGGATGGTTCTATGCGTATGTGTATTGATTATCACCAGTTGAACAAAGTTACAGTGAAGAACCGTTATCCTTAGCCTCGTATTGATGATCTGTTTGACCAGATTTAGGGCGCATGAGTGTTTTCTAAGATTGACTTGCACCCAGGTTACCATCAGTTGAAGATTCGGGAGCCAGATATCCCGAAGATTACTTTTAGGACTCGGTATGGTCATTACGAGTTCCTTGTTATGTCATTTGGGCTGACCAATGCCCCATCAGCCTTTATGCATTTGATGCACAGTGTGTTCCGGTCATATCTTGACTCTTTCGTCATTGTCTTTATTGATGATATTCTGATGTATTCCCGGAGTCGGGAAGATCATGAGCAGCACCTAAGGACAGTGCTACAGACTTTGAGGGAAAAGAAGTTATATGCAAAGTTTTCGAAATGTGAGTTTTGGTTGGATTCCATGGCTTTCTTGGTCACGTGGTATCGAGTGAGGGTATACGGGTGGATCCGAAGAAAGTGAAGGCAGTGCAGAGTTGGCCTAGACCATCCTCAGCTACAGAGATCCGCAATTTTCTTGTCTTGGCAGGTTATTACCGTCGATTTGTTGAGGGGTTTTCCTCTATTGCAGCACATATGACCAGGCTGACCCAGAAGGGTGCTCCGTTCCAGTGGACTAAAGAGTGTGAGGCAAGCTTTCAGAAGCTCAAGACAGCTTTGACTACAACCCCAATTTTAATATTGCCTACAGGTTCGGGGTCTTATACTATCTATTGTGATGCCTCGAGGATTGGCCTTGGAGCGGTATTGATGTAGGACGGTAGGGTGATTGCCTACGCGTCCAGACAGTTGAAAGTACATGAGAAGAATTATCCTGTCCATGATCTTGAGTTAGCTGCTATTGTTCACGCCTTGAAGATCTAGCATCATTATTTGTACGGTGTTCCTTGTGAGATTTATACTGATCATCGAAGCTTGCAGTACCTATTCAAGCAAAAGGATCTAAATTTGCGCCAGAGGAGGTGGCTAGAGTTGCTGAAGGACTATGATATAACTATTTTGTATCACCCGAGCAAGGCCAATGTGGTGGCCGATGCCTTGAGTCACCGGACAGAGGGTTTGGGGAGTTTGGCTGATTTACCAACATTGGAGTGGCCCATGGCGATGGATGTTCAGGCCTTAGCCAGTCAGTTTGTGAGATTGGATCTTTCGGAGCCCAGTCGGGTTCTAGCTTGTGTGGTTTCTCGGTCTTCCTTATTTGATCGTATCAGGGAGCGTCAGTATGATGACCCTCATTTGCTTGTCCTCAAGGACAAGGTTCAGCATGGTGATGCTAGAGATGTGACTATTGGTGATGATGGGGTATTGAGGATGCAGGGACGGATTTGTGTACCCAATGTTGATGGGCTTCGGGAGTTGATTTTAGAGGAGGCCCATAGTTCGTAATATTCCATTCATCCGGGTGCCGCGAAGATTATCAGGATTTGAGGCAGCACTATTGGTGGTAGAGGATGAAGAAAGACATAGTTGGATATATAGCTCGGTGCCTCAATTGTCAGCAGGTAAAGTATGAGCACCAGAGACCGGGTGAATTGCTTCAGTAGATAGAGATTCTGGAGTGGAAGTGGGAGAGGATCACCATGGACTTCGTAGTTGGACTCCCATAAACTGTGAAGAAGTTCGATGCCATTTGGGTGATTGTGGATCGGCTGACCAAGTCCGCGCACTTCATTCCTATGTGTACTACTTATTCTTCGGAGCGGTTGGCGGAGATTTATATCCGGGAGATTGTTCGTCTACATGGTATTCCAGTTTCCATCATTTCAGATAGAGGTACTCAGTTCACATCACGGTTCCGGAGGGTCGTTCAGCATGAGTTGGGTACTCGGGTGAAGTTGAGCACAACATTTCACCCTCAGACAGACGGACAATCTGAGCGCACTATTCATATTCTTGAGGATATGCTCCATGCGTGTGAGATTGAGTTTGGAGGGTCGTGGGATCAGTTCTTTCCACTGGCGGAGTTTGTTTACAACAACAGCTATTAGTCCAGCATTCAGATGGCGCCATATGAGGCTTTATATGGTAGGCGGTGTAGATCCCCGGTGGGTTGGTTTGAGCCGGGTAAGGCTATATTATTGGGCAGAGACTTGGTGCAGGAGGCTTTAGAGAAGGTTAAGGTGATTCAGGATAGACTCCGAAAAGCCCAGTCTAGACAGAAGAGTTACGCGGACCGGAAGGTTCGTGATGTTTCCTATATGGTTGGAGAGCGGGTTCTGCTTCGGGTTTCACCTATGAAGGGCATTATGAGATTTGGGAAGAAAGGGAAGTTGAGTCCGAGGTTTATTGGCCCTTTTGAGATATTGAGGCGTGTTGGGAGGTTGCTTATGAGCTTGCCTTACCTCTAGCTTGGCAGGAGTTCATCCGGTATATCATGTTTCGATGCTCCGGGGGTATCATGGTGATCCATCGCACGTGTTGGATTTTAGTTCGGTTCAGTTGGACAAGGATCTATCTTATGTTGAGGAGCCAGTGGCGATTTTGGACAGGTAGGTTCGAAAGATGAGGTCAAAGAACATTGCATCAGTAAAGGTTCAGTGGCAGGGTCAGTCGGTCAAGGAGGCGACCTGGGAGATCAAGCAGGATATGTGCAGCTGTTACCCTCATCTTTTCACTACTTCAGGTATGTCTCTATGCTCGTTCGAGGATGAACGAATGTTTAAGTGTGAGAGAATGTAATGACGCGGCCAATCGTTTTAAGAATTTACGCCCCGATCCCCTATTAACTGCTTTTCTCGTGTTTATTTCTGCTATTTTGATTTGTGGGAGGATAGACTTTTTGATCGAAAACGTATTTTGAGAATTTTTGAAGTTCTTAGGTTCGAATTCATGGTTAATTCGGTGTTTTGATGTTGTTTTAGGTGATTTGAGGATTGGTATAAGTTTGAATAGTGGCACAGGACTTGTCTGTGTTTTTGGTTGAGGTCTCGGGGGCCTCGGGATGGTTTCGCAAGGTTGTCGGAAGGATTGGGAATTGTTTGAGCAGCTTCAGCTGTTGATCTTCTGTCATAACCGCACCTGTGGTTAGGTCCCGCAGAAGCGGCACTATCGTCGCAGAAACGGAACTGGAGAGGAACAGCAAGAGCCGCAGGTGCGGAAGGATTCACGCACCTGCGTGACCGCAGATGCGGTGTGTAGGTCGCAGGTGCGGATTCGAGATTTTAATAAGTTGTCGCAGATGCGACTTTTGTGCCGCAAAAGCGGGACCGCAGGTGCGGTCCTATGACCGCAGAAGCGGTTTAACTAGGCAGAACATATAAATAGTTGCCTTCGCGAATTTGAGATATTCTTTCACCATTTTTATCCGAGAAGTGAGCTTTTGGGGAGGTTTATGAGAGGGAATTCAAGAGAGCTTTGAGGAGGTAAGATTCTTGGAACTAAACTCATTATTATAGCGATTTTTATCATTCTAAACATGAAAATTAAGGAAACAAATCAGTGGCAAATTGAGGGTTAGGGCTTGATTAATTAGAGACATTTGAGTAATGATTTGAAGGACCATTTGAGGTTCGATTTTGGTACTTTTGGTATGACTGAACTTGTGAGAGTGTGAAGATTCTGAAAATATAAATTTTGCCTGATTCTGAGATGTGGGCCCGAGGGGCATTTTGGTTATTTTACCTAATTTTGCGTATTAGCTTAGAATTTAATTGTAAAATCAGTTACTTGAAGTGTTATTTACATTATGCAACTGAATTGAATAGATTTGGACCATTTGGAGTTGAGTACTCGTGGCAAGAACGTGGTTTCAGGTTGATTTGAGTTGGTTCAAGGTAAGTGGCTTGCCTAACCTTGTGTGGGGGACCTTCCCCTTAGGATTTGGTATATTTGATAATTGAAATACTTTGTACGTGAGGTGATGAGTGCGTATTTGAGCTAATTGTTGAAAATCCGGTTTTCTTTAAGTAATTTTAGTTGTGTTCCTTTTCCCTATTTTATACTACTTGCAAATTTAAACCCATTGTTAGCTTAGAAAAGCATGTTTAATTGACTTAATTGCTTAAACTGCCTTAATTGTATTATGTGAAGCATGTTAGGTTAGAATTACCTGTCTACTTGGTACAAAATTGAGCTTAATTGAGTATTCCTTGTGTTGTTCCTGCGTGTTTTGCTTTGGGACTACAGGACGACATCCCGGGAGATCCCCTGCATGTATTTATGATTTGAGCTGAGGTGTGGGATACCGAGAGATCCCTAGCACGGATATTGAGGATACCAAGAGATCCTCAGGATACCAAGAAATCCCTGACATCTAATGAGGGTACTAAGAGATCCTCGGAATACTGAGAAATCCCTGGTTATTATCCTTGTGAAGAGTGGTATTTTCTTATGATTGTTTTTGCCTCTGTTTCAGTTATTGAATTCCTTATTTTCCTGTATTAAATTCTTATTGTTAGCTTTCAACTGTATTGCTTATATTATTCTGTCATACCTTATATTTTATTTTTCTCAGTAGGGCCCTTACCTTCCTCGTCACTACCCGACCGAGGTTAGACTTGGCACTTACTGAGTATCACTGTGGTGTACTCATGCCTTTTCTGTGCATATTTTTCATGTGCAAATCCAGGTACCTCCACTCAGACTTATCACGCTTGAGACGAGGTGTTCATAAAGACTCCGAGGTATATCTGCCGCGTCCGCAGGCCGAAGAGTCCCTCTCTACTTCCCCCTTTTGTATTAGCCCTTCCGTATTTTGTGTCTTTGTTAGATATTCTGGAGATAGACGTTTGTAGACTTTCAAAGGCTTGTGATCATGAGTTTCTGGGTTTTGGGAAATGTATTTAGCTTCCGAGAGTTATATTGTGTATGCCAAGCGGCACTTTAAATTACTGTTTTATCTCACTACTTCGGTCTTTAATTATTTCTTCCGCAAATTGGTTTATTTTCCACATTGTTAGGATTACCTAGTCGTAGAGACTAGGTGCCATCACGATGGTTCATGGAGGGCGAACCGAGATCTTGACAAAGTGTCGGTGATCCCCCCTAACTTGCACATAGGTCCGCTTAGAAGCATACTTTTTGAATGACGTTGGAATGTCTAATAGGTAACAAAATTAATTAAAGGGCAAAATAGCCTATTAGACACTTGTACTTATTCCGGTTTGTCACCCCGGTCCCTGTACTCGATAGAGTTTCATCTAAACACTTCTACTTGATCAAAAAGAGTGTCTCAAATCCTTTTGACGCTGTGTGTATCTCAATCGCACTATGTTAGAATCCACATCAGATGAAAAATGCTAGATCATTTTTTATTTAGAGAGTGTCTCACACTAGGGAGGTCAGTAGCAAGAGTCTTGATAGCCTTGGCTTTTAGCCAGCTAAGAATAAGGAGTTCAGAATAACATAAGTGATAATGAGGGAGAATGGACAATAGCTGAGGGACATAAGTAGGGAACACACTTATAACCTAAAGCAGACATAGCCATGGAGAGCAACTAATCAAACAGTCTAGCAGGTTCAGCAGAATTTCAACACATAGGAAAACACCACATAGATAGCCATACATTTAAAGAGTTGGGGGAAAGAAACAAGTTTGCAGGATTGGCAGTCATGACACTAAACCAATTGAGACTTAAGAGGTTCAGATTAATCTAAACATGTTTGGATTGACTTTTAAGCTGGTCAAATTAGCTTTTAAGCTCTTTTTAGCTTTTTTAGTGTTTGGCAAAGCCAAAAAGTGCTTAAAAAAAGTTAAAAACTGCTTAAAACAAGCCAAAAGTAATAAGTTGGGCAATCTCAACTTACAGCTTTTTGGCTTAAAAGCTATTTCTGTTGAAAAGCTACTTTTTAAGCCAAACCAAACGAGCTCTTAGATAGAAAACCTAAAATAACTTTGACTTACCCTTTTTCTCTTTTGACTTTTTATTTATTTATTTTTCCTTCCCCACCATCACTCTCTTCTTACTGTTCCGCACTGCTATGGCCGAAAATTTTCTCCGGCCACAATAAAATTCCTTCATTCGTTCCTTTCTATTCTATAAGCAATTCCTCTATCCTATTTTCTCAAAAGCTCCCTCTAAACATATCTGAAATTATATTTTAGGCAGAAAACATATCTCAAATAAAGATAAAACATATTCAATTTTTTTTTATCTTTTTCTTGCCTTCATTCTCACCCAAAACCCCATAAAACCTACTAAAACAATATAAACATTCATATTCTTCTTCAGAAACTCATGGAAGTTAATTGGCCGAAAAATATTTCACGGTGGCAAATCATTAGTGAAGAGCCTCAATCTTGATGGTGGTGAATGATAGTTAAAATGGAGGATGAGGAAGGGGAGGAGGCCAACAAGGGATTTAAAAGCGAATTAGTAAAACATTTTAATGATAGTAATTTTGTTTAATATCAAATCCTAAAAGGGAAGGGGGGGGGGGCAGAAAAAAGGGTTGGGCGGAAAGGAATGGGGAAGAAGAAGATAGGAAGAGATGAACATGGGTGTTGGGGTTTTTGGGACTTTTTAATTTTTTTTTCATTTATTTTTATTGTTTTTTTTTAATTATGATTTTTTGAATAATTTCTTTAATCAAAACAATTGACGCACGCGCTTTTAAGAGAGTGTAACCACACAATTATCTGACTCAGCAAAACAAATGTCAACTAAGCTCGGTCAACAGTCTGGGAAGGGGGGGGAGGTTTAGGAAATAGATTTTACTAGAACTGTTTAGATGAAACTCCATAGAGTATAAGGACTGGGATGACAAACCTGAATAATTATAGGAGTTTACTAGGCCATTCTGCCTTAATTAAAATGTCAAATAAAAACTTGTGCTAAGGGGCCACTTATGTATTTGGCCTATTAAAAGTTTTCTATATCTTATAATTTCTTAATATTCTCTCTATTTCAATTTTGTTTGTCTTAGTTTGACTTGACACAAAATTTGATAAAGAGACAATTATTTTGATGTGGTCTTAAATATGCCATGACATCTGCGTGACTTATGATCTTAAACAAGCTATAACATTTTGTGTGGCCATAAAGTTTTTTTTATTAAGGATATATAGAAATACGCCAATCTTTTTAAAATGTACTAATAAAAAAATTATCAATCTTTTTGAAGCAAAAGAAATATATGTTACCATTAAACTCGAATGCATATCTTATTTATGTTTCCAAAGTACCATTGATGTCAAAATCAAATTTCACAACGAGGTGCTTGGGTAAATTTATAAATTGCTCAATCCACTTTGTAAGCACTTTTTAGTTTATTTACTTATTTGTTACATACCAATTGTTTTTATAAGTAAAAAACAGCCAAAAGATAATGCTGTCTAAATTTATACTTTTTCATATTAACACTTTTGGTTTAGCCAAATTTTTAATTTTTATATTCATAATTCTGAAATAACTTGGGTAAACAAAACCACTAACTCCAATCTCCATTCCATTTATGTTATCATTAATTCATTGTAAATAATATTTTTTAAATAAATTTTTAGGCATCTTAGTCATTTGAAAAAAATACTTATCAAACAAATCAATGACTTATCAATATGCAAATACATCAACAACTTATTATCAGTTTTAATATTTTCATTCAAAAGCATAATTACTTATTTATAAATCGTTTCTAACACTTAAAAATACTTATTTTGCTCTCAATGCTTATCAACTATTTCCAATAATCTGTACCAGATGAGCTCATGGTCACTAAAGAGAAAAGAGAAAGGGGACAAAAAAATATCCAATGAAAAGAAACCATTTTCGAAACTTGACACTCTTACCTCATAGTGTCTACATCCAGAAAGTCAAAAACTATTGGAATCAAATCAGAATCTGGCCCACAGTTTCAAGGCACTCATCCCTCCTTGTGGCTGTGCCAAAATGAAAGAGTATTCTCCCACATAAGAGCATTTTCAATTTCAAGATGCCTCCAAACCACAACTCTGAAAAAGTTTTATCTTATTTTACTATACTCTCCCAGTCCGCTTTAATTAATTTTTTAGGCTTTTTTGTGGACCACAATATTTTAGTTTTTCAAATATCAAGAAGGAATTAACTTTTTTCCCCCAAAATTATCTTAGAGTAAAGAACCTAGAAGTATTTGTTATATTCTCAATGAACGAATTAAGGTTAATATGGTCAATTTTATTGTTAAATAATGCTAAAATATGAATTTCTTAATATGTATGAAAATAACCAAAAAATTAATTAAAGTGGACCGGAGTGAGTAATACTTAACACGATCATTCATTCATTCGAAGTTGATTTTTTTTTTCCTGCACAAACCGGTCAATTTTTAGATATGTCTGTTTGAGCAAAAAAAGTATGAGACATTTTTTGTTAAACTAATTAAATAAGAAGATGGAGGGTAAATCCTAGTTAAAGATAATTAACTATAGATCCGAGATGAATAATATGAATAGAAAAACATAGCCGAGTATAATTATTGGCAGTGATTATGGCCAGATTTAATAGCATGAAGAAAGATGTATTAAGTAACATTAAGTGGTAATAAAATGTAAATAAAGGAAAAGATTCACCCAATCTTGAATGAGACGGATCCTCTTTCATTTGATAAAGATGAATGATATGGAGATACAAGAACCTTAGGACCCTTTTTGGATTTGATCAAGGTATGGGATCGCAGATCCTCCCATCTCTTTAGAGAGATGTGTTTTCCTCCCTTTTCCCCAGCCAGAGAGAGGGAGAGAGCCCTTATTCATATTTATAAGGGGTATCCCTAGAAAACCCTAAAAATAAAAGGTACAATTAGAGGGAATATTAGAATATTCCCTTTGAGGATTTCAAAGCAAACTAGCTATTTCATCACTGTCCGACCTCGGTCAATTGATGATTGTCCGACCTCGGGCTCAATTATGACTGTCCGACCTTGGCCAATTGATGAATGTCCGACCTCGGCCAATCTGACCTCGGTCAATTGATGACTGTCCGACCTCGGCCAATTGATGACTGTCCGACCTCGGCCAATTGATGACTGTCCGACCTCGGCAAATTGCCTCCGCAGGTCAAATTTCTCTGACCTGATTTTGACCTATACAATTAGTCCCTCCGCTTATCGAGGTTATCATTTGGTCGAGTTCGGTGAGCGGACTTCATTAATCGTAGTTCGAGAAATCCGTATGGGGAGGTTGACATGGCAGAGGCAATGCGTATGAGCCCGCCTAGGATGAAGACGGTGCCTTATAATGAGTTGCCTGAATATTCTGATCCATTTCCAAAGAGTTCATAAAAATACCAAGACCCCAAGTTTTCCAATGCTCATCATACGATTTAAAAGCTTGTTGTTGTCGCGCCCCCTTTTTTTCCCTCCGCATAGAGAGGTCCGGGTTTCGACATTCCATGGGGTGTGATAACTAATTTCCATTTGGGAATTGGGTATTCGAAGAGTCACCACCTAACGGATTAAGGTGCATTAGGGCACCTAGAGTAATTAACTCTTGGATTGGTTTGTATTAACAAATATTAGGGTAAGGGCTCGAAATAACCTCGAGGGGAAAGTGTTAGGCAACCCCCTGGTCCACAACTGTGGGTCCCGACCGAATTTATATTCACAAATTAGTCCATTATAAATAAACAGTTGAATCAAATAGGTTGCAAGTAAAGCACGTTGGATAAGATAAAGATTTTGAACAAGTTGCATAAAACCAAGATTTAGACAGATAAGGAATCTTGGAATAGGAGGAGTCCTAGGTTGATTAGCCTATAGGATAACCCCACACAATGTCCGGTAAATACTCCTCAATGAGGGGTTACACGTGACATTAGTACGTAGTCACCATATCCCATATCTACCCTTCCCGTCCCCTTAGTGGTCATTCAAAGCGAGTGTTGGTCAGCGATCTCTATTGTGTGCTGTTACCCGTCCCTTCTTAAAGGTCCTGAAGGGATTTAGGACCTCTAACTATAGGTGGTTCTAGACAGACCCCTAAGGTTTTAAAGATGAAAATACTAAGGCGACAGGCAAGAACAGTTAGGACTTTTAGCAAATAAGAACAAAAGGGAGCAATTAGAGGCTCAAAGTTTCCTCCTCAAACAAAGCACATAAATAGCACGACTCAAATACAGGAAATAAGCAGTTTGTTTTATAAACCCATAAGTGATGATCCTATCAGTGGCCTACTGATTTTAATGCTTGCTTAAACCGGAACAACATTAAGTCACAGAAATAGTTCTAGAATTGCAAGTTTTGAAAACGCCTTACAGATTTGCCTATACACGGAATACTAATGACTGCATTTTATATAGTGAAACAAGACAGGTTTTGAAAACGGATTTTTAATCCCTATAGGCATGCTATCTAATAACAGATTAAGGCAGTTTTAAAAGAACTCATTTCAGGAAATATAAACCACTAATTAAACCAATTCAGAAGTGAACTAAACGTTAACCTGATTAATTTATTTAAACCAAACCAGTTTAGATCTATAGGCAGAATTTGATGTTGTTCCCTACAGGCATGATTTCTAGTTATTTAATACTGATTTCAGAAACTTTGCAGGCATGATAGCAAATGAAACAACATGTAAACAGAAGTTATAATAGAAGCTGAATTTGAATTATATCCTATAGGCATGGTATCTGCTTGTGAAACTGATTTTAATACTTGTAAGCATGGTTGCTATTATGGAATCGATTGAGACCTATAGGCATGATTTATAACAAGATACAAAAAGTCATATAGGCATGGTTTCTATTATAAAGCAAACACAGCAAATTGTAAAGTCCTATAGGCATGGGTTCTACCCTTATTACCCCACAAACATGTAGCTACTCACCCTTTTCACTAATTACCCCAACATTTGTTTACAAATTATTACAGACCGTATGAATGAATTACATAAGTAAATAAGAAAATAAGAAGTTATTCTATAGGGATCCTACAAATAGACCCAGGTTTCCAAAGCCTACAACAACCTCAAATGCCTCAAATCCATAGACAATGTCATAGTTTAGGTGCATCAAAGTTCCGTAAGGATCTCATGGATTTCGAGCAGTGCTTACACCTAGACTTAGTAACAAAATTGAATAAGTGCAGTGTGGAAGGGCCAGCCTCAGTATGCCAGAGTTCAGAGGGTTCTCAAGAGGATCCCAAGGCAGTACACATACTGGAGGGGGCAGAACTTATTAACTTAGGAGTAGAGTGAAAGTGCTTGACACAATTTGGAAAATTTTATTGGGAAAACTGTATTAAAAGGAATTTTTGTTTGAAATAATTTAGTAAAACAACAGAGACAGTTTAAAAAGAGAGTGAAGTAGCAAACAACAGTCCAAACTCAACACTCTTAAGACAGGTTCATACACACCCAGGGGTCACAGAACCAAAGCAAGTTCAGTAGTCAGGTGTCAAGGGATTTGGGGATACATAGAACACTTGATTGTAAACACATGACAAGCAAAGGTCTTGGGAATTGGTACAGACATGCTCAGAAACAACTGACCAGCTATAGTCACAGAACCAGACATAAAGAACAAACTTACATACAAGGGTGATACGGATTTGGGGATACATGGAGCATATGATGGTAAGCACATAACAGGTAGAGGTAATAGGTGCAGACATGCTCAGAAACAATTGTTCAGACATAGAGGGGGTAACATGTCTATACTGATTCTAAGGAAGGGGAGTTCATAACATGCTAATCATGTAAGCATATTAACTGCAAGTTTCACAGCAAAATCATAGATAAAAGCAAACTAGAAACAAGATGAATTGAAGCAATAAAAAAACCATATTGTTGTTGGGAACTTGAATTGAAACTAGAATATACCAGTAGAGAAGACAGTAAACAAAAGTGTCACGACCCCGAATACCGGTCTTGATGGCGCCTATCACATTACTAGGCAAACCAACCCAAACATTAATCACAACCCCTTTTCTTTTATAAAAACCATTATTCTAGCACGAGTTTAAATACCAATTTTTATAAAAAGTGTTTAAAACAACTAAAATATGCGGAAGTCAATAAAACATAAGACAACACAACCCAAACATCTGGTATCACAAGTCTAGAGCCTCTAAATACACAACCGACTATCTAATACATCAATAGTCTGAAAATACAGAAAAAGAACAAGATAGAAAGGAGGAAAGCAGGGCTGCGGATGCCATGCAGCTACCTTGCAATCTCCGGCAAACTCTGGATACGTTGTGGACCCTCACTTTGCCGCTCGAGCACCTGGATATGCACACAAGGTGCAGGAAGTAACGTGAGTACGCCAACTCAGTAAGTAACTAAAGTAAATAAGGTCTGAAAGCAGTGACGAGCAGTTAAAATCATATAAAGGAATAAACAACAGTATAACAGATCAAACTCCACAGTTTAGAACCAGTTTCATCATAAAATCTTCAGTTTCAGTTTAAATACTTGAAATTATATACTTAGCAATTTTTAATAGAGGCTTATTTTAAAAGAAGAGTTAAATCAGTAAAAATATCATAACTGGACCCCTGGGGCAAGGTATCACCCAGAATATGGCCTCTCGGGCAGCCTCTCAGTCACTCGTGACTCAACTCTCGTCACTTAGTACTCACTCTCAGTAATCAGGCTCATTAATATCTCATAATAATAATAATCATAGTAACCGCTGTAGCGTGGAGCCTGATTCGTAATTTATAGTCGACTACGCTCACTGGGGGTGTACAGACTCCGAAGGGGCTCCAACAACCCAAGCGTCATATCACTACGCGCAGCCCGATCCAATATATATATATCGATGCGGCGTGCATCTCGCTCCATATAAGTATCATTGCGGTGTGCAACCCGATCCATAATTCATACATATATAAATATCCTCACCATTAGGTTCTCAACCTCTCTTAGTCATTAACCTCATAGCCTCTTGGCCACAACAGTAGAAATTAGGGAACTCAGTCCAAACAGTCCTCACATTTAAGAATTAGAGTGATAAAACTAGTTTTAAACAATAAACAGGTAAAACATGACTGAGGATATGCTTTCAAACAAGTAGAGTGAGGAAAAATAGTAAAAATGCCCCTAAGGATCTCAACAGGTCGGCACAAAGCCCCAAACATGGCATACAACCCATAATACAGTGTAATGACTAAAATACAGAATATCATAAGGTTTCAAATCAAATAAGTGGCATAATAGTCGCTACGGGATGGACCAAGTCATAATCCCTACCGGTGCACGCCCACACGCTCGTCACCTAGCATGTGCGTCACTGCATTTATAAAAACAATTCAAATACCGGGGTTTTGTACCCTCAGTTCCAGATTTACAATGGTTACTTACCTCAAACCGGTGGAAATACTAATCTGCGATGCCTTTTCCCCTCGAATTGGCCTCCACTCGCGTCGAATCTATCCAAAATCAGAATCACGACGTCAAAATATGCTAAGGGAACAAAGCCCAAGCGAAAATAATCAAATTATACCGAAAATCTCGAAATTGGCCAAACCCGACCCCCGGGCCCACGTCTCGAAACTCGATAAAAATCACATCAACAAAATCCTTATCCTTCCACGCGTTTATTCATACCAAAAGCATAAAAATCCAACCACAAACGACCCCTCAAATCCCAATTTCTAGGTCTCTAATTTCAAGCCCTAGTTCTTCAATTTTAGGCTTAATTTCCATGACTAATTAGGTAGATTTCACACTAGAATTGAGTTTTAAGTCTATGAATCTTACCTCCAAGTGATTCCCCTTGAATCTCTCTTCAAATCTCTTCAAAAAGCTTCAAAATCGTCCAACACTGGAGGAACTTAGCCTAAAATTCGCGGAAATGAGCTTTTAAAACATTCTGCCCAGCTATTAAATTTCCTTCACTGCGATTGCGGATAAAGCCACGCGATCGCAAAGCACAAAAATGCTGACTCCCCCATTTAACCTTACGCGATCGCACAAAATAACACGCGATCGCGAAGCCTTAGCACTCAGACCTATGCAATCGCAACTGGGCTCATGCGAACGCGAAGATACACCACACAGACCTACGCGATCGCAACCAACTCCACGCGATCGCGTAGGGAAACTCTACCTTAGCCCCCAAATAAACCTATGCGATCGCAACCCCTTATACGTGATCGCATAGAACAAAAGTTCTGCAATAGACTTGAAGCAAAATCTGCAGCTCCTCAATATGCAATTTCATCCGTTTAACCACCCGAAACTCACCCAAGACCTCCAGGACCTCAACCAAACATGCCAACATATCCCATAACATTATTCAAACTTGTTCCAACCTTCGGAACACTCCAAAAAACATCAAAACACCAAATTCGCATCGGATTCAAGCCTAAGAATTCCAAAATCTTCTAAATTATGCTTTTGATCAAAACCCCAACCAAACCACGTCCGAATGACCTGAAATTTTACACACACATCCCAAATGACACAGCGGAACTACTACAACTCTCGAAATTTAATTCCGATCACTATATCAAAATCTCACCTGCCAACTGGAAATCACCAAAAATCTAATTTCGCCAATTCAAGCCTAAATCTACTCCAGACCTCCAAAACTCATTTCGATCATGCCCCTAAGTCCCAAATTACCTCCCGAAGCTATCCAAACCATCAAAACTCACATCCGAACCCTCTAACTCATAAGTCAACATCCGATTGACTTTTCCAACTTAAACTTCCTCAAAAGAGACTAAGTGTCTCAAACCTTACCAAATCCTTTCTGAACCCAAACCAATCAACCCGATCACATATAGAACCATTAGAAAAAGCAATAAGAAGCAGAAATGGGGGAAACAGAGCGGTAACTCATGAGACGACTGGCCGGATCATCACAAAAAGTAAAGGAGCAGGAGACCATAATAGTTATCCTTGGCTTGCAGCCGGCTAACTTAGAATAGTAGCAAGTAGCACAAAAGAGAGCAGAAAGTTTAAGTGAGAGAGAGAGAGAGAGAGCTTTTGAACCAAGAGTGTTCGTGTCTTTGTGCTAATAAGAGAGTGTGTGTGTGTGTATAATTTGAAAGAAGGCAGCAAATAAGGTAAAAAACAAAGTTCATTAGTAATTATGGGGACTCAGAATCAATCAGTCATGAAATCAAGGTAAGTACTCCCTTTAATTGAGGAGTTAACTTCAAACGGTAATAAACATGTGTCAAATAAGGAAGGAAATCGTATAAGGCTGAGCATAACAAATAAGGAAATATTTTCTGCATAGTACAAGTATACAACATGTAATAGATGCTAGGTTCAGCATATTTCGATCAAGGAAAATACTTAGAAAATCAATTAATAGCATAATTGACCATAGAATAAGGTCAAAAAATATTTTACAAGGTTAAAAGTCAGTAGAGATATCATGCGATATCAGTGAAATATCAATCACAAACACTCAAGGATTCAAAAGTAGAAAATAGCACTAATTTAGCACCACTTTATAAGAATGAGCACATAGTAAGCAAAAACCAGAACTCTAAGAGGTCGAGTAGGACAAAAGTCATATATAAATTAGGGATTCATGTAGAGCAAAGTCTAAATTAGTAGAATAAGCATGATACGGGTAGGAGAAGTGAAGAATCAGAAACATTGGTGAACGAAATAGGGTAAAATCACAAAATAGGCAGGGATAACCATAATTAAGAACCTTAACAAGCAATCATAGGACAAAATCACAGAATCACAGAAACATATAGATTAACTGAACACGTTATCAAAACAAAACTCAGAAACACCAAGATTAGAACTAAGAAATTAGGGTTTTCAACATAGGCGAGTTGAAAAGGGAGTAAAATCATAGAATTAGTCAAAATATGCAAGAGATGGAAGTTTAAACATAAAAATCGGTTTAAACAAAGTTTTAGAAGAAGTTTTGAAAACCCTAATTTGAGAAGAAGGTGAAAACACTTTGAAATCGATGTCTCTTGTAGAGAGTTACAAGGATAGTGTAAAACATCAAAGAAACATACTCAAATCGTTTAAAAATTGTACAGATCTAGGAGATGTAAGCAAAAATTAGGGTTTCACAAGAAACCCAAGTAGAGATGAAAGAACCTGTAGAAAATCTCAAGGATCATAACAAGTACAACATGATTTCGCTTGAAATCATACTGAAGTATCCAAGAACATACCAAATGGCAAACCCTAGATGCAAGTCAGCGTGACTCAGGGCCCTTGAAGGCCTCAGAGAAGGCGAGCATGGCAATAGAGGAGCCATTAGAGGCTTAGAAGCTGAAGGGAGATCACCAGAGAAAATCGGAGAAGAGAGTCGGTGGTTGAGGGAGCTCGGGTTAGGTTGAGGGGTTGAGAGAGGAGAGGAGACGAGAGAATACAAAGACGGCGGATTTGAGAAATGAGATAGGGTTAGGCGGTCGTTTGGGATAAAAAAGGTAAGAACTCATGAGGGCCGTTGATCTTTTAGATCAACGACCAGGATTTGACGGGTCTTGGTTCGGGTAGGTGGGTTTAGGGTTTGGGTTGGGGTTGGGTTTAAATTAGAATACAATTGAAATGTAAATCTGGCTATATTTTAAATAGCTAATTTTCCCCTATATAATTTATAATAAACGATAAATAATTTCAGGTACTAAAATGGTTTAAAATATATATTTAATATTTTAAAAATATAGGAGATCAATTTCACGCATATAAATGTAATTATACATTAATGGGGCTAATATTGAAATTATATGCAATTTAGCTTTTAAAAATACAAAAATGCAATTATAAAAATGCATAAAAATATTTTAACCATATTTTGGCATAAATATAGAAATTAAATGACTAAATCAGCACAAAAATAATTTGGGGAATAATTATTGGGGATTTTATGAATAAAAGAGAAGGAAAATCAATTTAAATCCTTAAAATTACGGAAAGAATTATAAAAACTTTATGCATGCTTATATATATATATATATATATATGCTATTTTGAAGGTATTTATGCATATGAAAAATATAAGGAAAAATTGGGTATTAACAGTTGCATCAAATCAAGATATATACCATCAATGGGTTTACAAGTACTGAAAATATTTAGGCCACTATAATTAACTGCGCAACTTATTTGTTTCTCCACGTGTTTCACCATTAATGGTGGTGGTGAATCTGATCCAGATTCCATGGATGCAAGTTCTTGCAATATTTTTGCAACATCAGTTGGCGGCGTGACGGGATCAGTATTTAGTTTTGCTTCCAAGATTCTAGAACATACGTCCGGAGCAGAAACATCATGAAAAAAGTATATTTCGGTATTTGGTATGGCAATAACATCTTGAACTACCCAAGACATAAGAATGTCATAAATGACAACAACTCTCTTGACTTTATCTGTTGCACACAAATTCTTAAAAGAAATTTTACTTTGAGTGGGACTCAACCAACAAAACTTGTATGAGGCACCTCTAATTATTGGACATGTGGAAAATTGGGTCCCACATTGATGGTTCCCTCTTTTATATCTCGGGTAGTTACGTGTTTCCCATTTCACCGTCACTTTCTCAACTTTTTACCCATTTTTACTGAATGCATAATAAAAAACTAGTCATTTTCAGTTCTCTCTTCCTTTTTTTTCCAGAGTTCTCTCTCTTCCTCACTTCTTAATTATCTTCTCCTCAATTTGTGAAAAAAATATTCAAAAAGGGGATCGAGTAAAGGATTCAAGAATTCAAAAAGAAGACTAACTGAATTTTTTTCCCTGAATTTTGGGAGAGAAAAAATAATGTGTTCAATACTTTTGTGAAAGAATCACTTATTTTTTAAATTTTTATGCTTTCTGGTTCCTATGTAATACGATTATATGATGAATAGTTTGGTTGAAGTTGATTAATTTGGGCATCTCACTAGTGTGCAGTACAAACTCAACTTCACAGTTATCTTTTTATTTTGATATTACTGCTTGGGTACATCTTTGAATTTCTTTGGGTTTGAAGACCTTTTCTTTTGTGGTGATCTAATATTCTGTTTTGGATTCTTATGTGTACTTTATTTTTTGCTATAATGTAAAATTGTAGAGTGTTTTCTTAGTGATGCAAGGCTAAGTTTGTAGCGTAGTATTTTGTTGTTTGAGTTGAATGTGTTAATCAAAATATTTGATACTCGATTCTTTGAGACTGCTTTGGAAAAAAGAGGAGGAACGAAAGAGAGATGATACATTGAAGAAATTGAAGATGATGTAGTTTAGTAAGAGGAGAAAGAAGATAAAGGAAATTCGCGGGGAGAAAAGAGTGGCATAAGTACTATGGGACCCACTTTTTTACATGTCTAATAATTAGAGGTATTTTATACAAGTTTTGTTGGTTGAGTCTCACTCAAGATAAAATTTCTCGAAGGAATGATGTCGAGAATAGTGTGACCACTAAAATTATATAGGTGTGTTGGGTCATAGACTCAAATTGTAGGTGAGACCAGAACTTGTCTCACTCATATTTTCTTGTATTCCTAATATAATTCGGATGCTAGCAGTGATTATCGTTTCATTTTCACGTTGCCCTATTCAATTCAAATGAGGCCTAGTCGTGAATCAAGTTCGAGCTAGGTCGAATAAGAGTTAAATTCGAGTGAAGTCGAATTATTGTTGATGGCCTTTGGTTGTAGGGGTGTTATTTCGGGCAAAGGCCAAAATGTTAACCCGTTGTAATTCGAGTGAGGTCGAATTCTTCTTTGTTGGCGATGGCCCTTGGCCGTAGGGGTGTTATTTCGAGCTAAGGCCGAAATATTAACCCGTTGTAGTTCGAGCGAGGTCGAACTCTTCGTTTTTGGCAATGGCCCTTGGCCATAGGGGTGTTATTTCGAGCTAAGTCCGAAATTTTAACCCGTTGTAGTTCGAGCGAGGTCGAATTCTTCTTTTTTGGCGATGGCCTTTGGCCGTAGGGTGTTATTTCAAGCTAAGGCCGAAATGTTAACCCATTGTAGTTCGAGTGAGGTCGAACTTTTCTTTTTTGGTGATGGCCCTTGGCCATAAGGGTGTTATTTCGAGCTAAGGCCGAAATGTTAACCCGTTGTAGTTCGAGTGAGGTCGAATTCTTCTTTTTCTGCGATGACCCTTGGCCGTAGGGGTGTTATTTCGAGCTAAGGCCGAAATGTTAACCCGTTGCAGTTCAAGCGAGGCCGAACTCTTCTTTTTTGGCGATGGCCCTTGGCTGTAGGGGTGTTATTTCGAGGTAAGTCCTAAATGTTAACCCGTTGTAGTTCGAGCAAGATCGAATTCTTCTTTTTTGGCAATGGCCCTTGGCCGTATGGGTGTTATTTCGAGCTAAGGCCGAAATGTTAACCCGTTGTAGTTCGAGCTAGGATGAACTCTTCTTTTTTGGCGATGGCCCTTGGCCATAGGGGTGTTATTTCGAGCTAAGGCCGAAATGTTAACCCGTTGTGATTCGAGCGAGGTCGAACTCTTCTTTTCTGGCGATGGCCTTTGGACGTAGGGGTGTTATTTCGAGCTAAGGCCGAAATGTTAACCCGTTGTAGTTCGAGCAAGGTCGAATTCTTCTTTTTTGGCGATGGCCCTTGGCCGTAGGGGATATGTAACGAAGGATAAGCCAAGCAATAGAAACATTGGTAAAACACGAAATGCCCTCACTTTCCTGCTTAGCTCAAGTGATCTTGTCGCCATGATAGCATAAGCCACTGCAATAACCTGAGTTGAAATAACCTCAACACAACACACATAAGTAAATATGTAATATAACAAATGGTGAAGGGATAATAAACTCGAGCAGGCTGTTAACATCAACACGTTGACCACAACATGTAAAAATATGTGTCTTTATATGTGATATGTGGAATTTCAATATACTTTTCATACTCAAGTGTTGCTATAGACTCAAGTACAGTTAACGGCACAGGCTGGGTTCTTCACCTCACTTAGGTGTTGCTTAAATGTGTGCACTGAAGCCGTGCAACAAGGCACTACAATCTGCACCTTGTAGCTAATAACCACTGTTTTGAAGAGGGCATCACCAAATGTACAAAATAATATTAATTGTTAAACTAATAGTTAGTTACTGGAGAATATTGGGTGTTTCCTAGGGGAGTCCCAGTTTTGCTTAGCTTCTGCGTTTCTTGGGTGAGTCCCAGTTTGCTTAATTTTGCTTGCGCTGGGGAATACGATGCATTTCCTAGGTGAGTCCCAGTTTGCTTAATTTTGCTTTCATTGGAGAATACGACGCGTTTCCCGGGTGATTGCCCCTACTTTTATTTCACTTGGAGAAATAGTCAGTTAAAACAAAATAAAAGCATTCTTTACCTCAGTTTGATCACGTTCCCTTCTCCGGTTACGCTTTCAGTGGCCGCTTCCAATTTGGCATGGTTGTCCGCTTTAGTAAAGTTTTATGTCTACAATTGGTTTGTTGTTGTAGAGGCCATGAAGATATATTGATAGTTCCGGAAATTATTGTTCCTAAAAACCAAACCAAGAACATTGATCGAGGTGGGATCTTCATGTAGTGGCCGAGTTTGAAGTCGCTGAGGAAAGAGACAGTCTGTGACATACTCATGTACCCATAGACTTTGAAGCACATATTTTGTAACGACCCGACTGGTCGTTTTGATTTTTAGAGCCTTGTCCCCTTAAATAAAACATTTTGCGCTTGCTTTAACTAATTGACGACCTGTGGGGATGGTTGGTTCGGGATTTAGAAGAGTTTGGGTTGAAATATACTCATTTGATTCCTTAAGATTTTCTTAAAAGGCTAAGTTTGACTTTGGTCAACATTTTTAGCAAACGGACCCGGATTTGTGCTTTGATGGTCCTGGAGGGTCCGTGGGAAAATATGGGACCTAGGTATATGCCCGGAATTGAATTCCAAGGTCCCTAACCTGAGTAATGAAGTTTTATTAGAAATTGTTAAACTGAAATTCTAAAGATTTAAAGAAACTAATTAATGATTGATCACATTGGTATCGGGATCGTATGTTGGTTCCGGAGCCCAGTACATGTCCCAAATAACATTTAAGACTTGCCCGCAAAATTTGGTGTCAATCCGAGTAGTTTAAGGGCGTTTTGGCTCGTTAGAGGAAAATTAAGAACTTGAAGTTCATAAGTTTGATTCAATTGGTTTAGGGGGTGATTCTTAGATTTAGCGTTATTTCGGGCGTTTCGAAGGTTGAGTAGGTCTGTTTCATGATTTCAGACTTGTCGGTATGTTCGGGCGGGGTTCGGGAGCCCCGAGCATCAATCGGACGAGGCTCGAGTGAAGTTGGAAATGTTGAGAAGGGCTGAAGCATCTGCTTCTGTCATGACTGCACCTGTGGTTGGTCGACCGCAGGTGCGAGATCACAGAAGCGGTTCGCCTATCGCAGATGCGGCCAAGGTAGGCCAGGCCCAAAACCGCAGAAGCGGCTCCTAAGCCACAGAAGCGGTCACAGCCCGCTTGGCCGGTTCCGCAGATGCGTCCAATTTCTCGCAGAAGCGGGACCGCATATGCGGAAATCGCTGAAGCAGTGATCTTCATTTAATACGGGCTCTAAGTCATTTTTGCCACTTTTCACTCCTCCATTGGCAATTTTGGGAGCTTTTGAGAGAAGACTTCCACCTAGCATCTTGAAGTAAGTTTATCCCACCTACTCTTAGTTTAATACTTGTGTCTTAGGTAGATTAAACACTAGGATTAAGGTAAAATTAAGGGGTTAGAGCAAAACCTAGGGTTTTGACAAAAGTTAGATTTAACCACGAAATTTATTATGAAATGAATTCGAAATCATATATTATTGATCCTTAGGTTATAGAGAACAAATTCCTTCGAAAAATTTCGGAATCCGAGCACGTGGGCCCGGGGTCATATTTTAGGAAACTTGTGTTAAGGGTTGGAAAATTGCTTAAATCGCTAGAATACGATCTTGTGAGCTTGTATTGACTAGTTCCTACCTCATTTAACTAGTTTTGGATCGTTCGGCTGCAAATTGAGAGTTTGAGCTCGTTCTTGGTATTTGGAAGTATACTTTGGAGCAAGGTAAGTCTCCTTTCTAACATTGTAAGAGAGAATTGTCCCCATAGGTGTAATAATTGAATAAATTGCTACTATGTGCGGGGGCTACGTATGCACTAGGTGATGAGAGTCCGTGCGTAGCTACTATTATGCTAAGTCCGGGTAGTCTAGGACCCCAAAAGCAAGGTCTATGTGATATTCTTGTAACTTTATGTTTAATTCGGATTCGTATAAATCATGTTGATTAAGGTAAATGAGCCTAGTAAGAGGAACATTATCTTTCTTGGCCCTTTAAAGAGAAATTGATTATTTCTGTGAGTAACTACTTCCCAGATATACACTATTGTCTGCCTGTTGTTGTGTTTATTTATATTTGACCACGTCGCATGTTTGATTCATGAGCAGAGTAATAGATGCATATATGGTTCGTGCCGTTCGACCCTCGGCAGTGCACAATTTACTTTTATGTTGGATCGGGCCGTACAACCCTCGACAGTACTTGCACATGCTTTATTTAGTATTTTTCTGTGGACTGAACTTCGTATCTGCCTTGAAATGTAAATGATTAACAATGATATTATCTGGAAAAAGGAGCTGTTATCCCTTGTCATGAAATGCTAATTAATTGTACTATCCATGCTTAGTATAAATTCTTTCTCATATTATTTGACCCTAGTAAGTATCAAGTCGACCTCTCGTCTCTACTTCTTCGAGATTAGATGGGATACTTACTGGGTACATATTGTTTATGTACTCTTACTACACTTCTGTACTTAATTGTACAGGATCTGAGGCAGGTATCTCTGGATTTCAGTCTGATGCGCATCCCTGAGCAGATTTTGAGACTTCTACTGTGAGCTGCTTCCCTTCCCATGCTGCTCAGTAGTTTGATGGAGTCTCTCTTATTTATTTTTGTTGTCTATTCTATTTCGGACAGTAGGATAGATTGATTTTTTTGCATATTCTACAAGTTGCCCACAACTTGTGACACTAGGTCTTGGCACACACATTAGTAGACTATTATTTTGGGGTTGTATAATTATTTTTGAACATTGTTGATCATTTTTGGTTTTTACTTTAACTTAAGGAATTGCGACACTTATTTTTGGTGAAAGTAAAATGAGAACTTAATTATATTTCTGCGTTGGCTTGCATGACAATGGTGTTGGGCGCCATCACGATCTATTATGGAAATGGGTCATGACAACATGGTATCAGAGCACTAGGTTTATGTAGGTCTCACAAGTCATGGGCAAAGCTAATAGAGTCTTGCGGATCGGTACGGAGACGTCTCTATTTATCTTCGAGAGGCTATAGGGTGTTAGGAAAACTACTCTTTATTCATTTCCTATCGTGCAGTAGTTGGTATACTAAATTTCCCTCTTCTATTCTCTTACAGATGATGAGGACATGCACGACTAAGGTTCCAAACCCGGGAAGAGCTGCTCCCCCCATTGCTAGAGGCCGAGGCAGGGGCCGGAGGAGGGCACCGGCCCGAGGTAGGGGACGAGGGCATCCTAGGGCTGTTCTAATAGCACCACCAGCAGATCCTGCGAGAGATCCTATCATCGAGGAGCAGGGCGAGGTGCTCGCAGCTGAGCCTACCCTGGCGGACTTTATGACGGCATCAGGTTTCCAGGAGATCATGGGTCGTATGCTACGGTTCATGGATTCCATGACTCAGGCTAGTTTATTTCCAGCGGATCCAGCTATATCACAGGTGGGATGGGGAGCACAGACCCCTACTTCTCAGGCTCCTGGACATGCAGCTGCAGTGTATCAGACTCCGGGTGCACTACCCGCAGATGGGGCCCAGCCAGTGGTTGTAGTGGTGCCCCAGCCTAGACCAGCTATGGATGGCGGCCCGCAGAAGTTGTTGGATAGATGACCAGAAGTTGTCGGGTTCCGAGACGTGGGCCCCACGGGCAAATATTTAGTACAATTTCAGATTTTAATGGAAAATATAGAATTTCATATGGAATTAATTCCTATAATTTTTATTGACTGAATCGAATTGTTTATGACTAGATTTGTGAATTTCGGGCACGAATTCGCGAGGCAAAAACTAGTTGGAATTTTGAATTGGTTGCAAAGCGAGGTAAGTGTTTGGTCAAACCTTAGCTTGAGGGATTAGGAATTGTGTCTTATTTGTTACATGTTGATTGTGGAGTACGACGTATAGGCATGGTGACGAGTATCTATACGTTGGTGTCAAGCATGCCCGTGAGTCTTATACTTTGATTAACCTGACTCCGTTTCATAGTGTATATGCTCTATATGATAGTTTCTATTGAGGAATATGACTTGTGGAAGTATTATTGTTTTGATGTTGTTTCCCTTGCCAGGATATTATTGTTTTGATGTTGTTCCCTTGCCGGGATGTTATTATTTTGATGTTGTTTCCCTTGACGGGATATTATTATTTTGATGTTATTTCCCTTGCCGGGATGTTATTGTTTTGATGTTGTTTCCCTTGCCGGTCTTCGGGGATGAGCATCATAAGGATGCCTAGGACTTCACAGATATGTGCAGGGACAGACTGCACAACATGAGGATATTGGAGTTGCATGGGGTTGACTTCACTACTTTTCAGCTCGAGTGCAGGGCCCGTAGATGGTGGAAGTCCTATGTTCTTGGCAGGCCAGCAGGTTTCCCTCCCCTCACTTGGAGTCGGTTCACACAGTTATTCTTGGATAGATATATTTCACCCTCTGAGAGGGAAGAGCTGCGGCATCAGTTTCAGCATCTTGAGCAGGGTCAGATGTCCGTGACCGATTATGAGGCGAGGTTTTCTGAGTTGTCTCGCCATGCACTCATGATACTTCCCACAGATGTAGAGAGAGTGCGAAGATTTGTTGCTGGGTTACACCCCCAGTATTCGAGCTAGCATGGCTCGAGAGGTAGAGATGGGTACTGAGTATCAGCTAGTGGTGGAGATTGCTCGCAGGATTGAGGGATATCGCTAGAGGGGTAGAGAGCAGATTCAGCAGGATAGGAGGGCTCGGTTTTCGGGAGAGTTCAGAGGTGCCCCAACTCGGGGTAGAGGTCACTTCGAGAGGGGTCAGCCCAGCAGACCCCCGTATTCAGCACCACCACCACCTCCCCTAGGTGCTCCAGCGAGACTTTATTTCAGTGCGATGCCGGAGAGTTTTTACCGCCCACCAGCTATTCAGGGTTCCTCCGACGGGTATTCTGGTTATTAGGGTTCTTCTAGTGCTCACTTCAGTGCCATGTCAGAGAGTTCATATCGCCCACCAGCCATCCAGGGCTCTTCTAGTGGGTATTCGGGTCAGCATGCTCATACTTCGGGGAAACAGGCTATGGTTCCGAAAACGTGCTACGAGTGTGGAGATCTGGGTCATATGAAGAGGACCTACCTCAGATTTCGGGGCAAGGCAGTACAGCAGAGTCAGCAGCCCATGTTTCCAGCACTAGTTGCCTAGCCTCCCAGAGGTGGGGGACAGATGGGTAGAGGTCGTCCTAGAGGTGGAGGTCAGGCAGGGAGAGGTCAGTCAGCTACTGCTCAGTCAGGTGGAGGCCAGCCAGCCGACGCTCCAGCCAAATTCTACACCCTTCCGGCCAGGCCAAATGCATCGGCCTCAGATGCCGTCATCACAAGTATTATTTCTATCGGCAGTAGAGATGCTTCGGTATTATTTGATCCAGGGTCTACTTATTCATATGTATCATCTCTGTTTGCTTGTTTGCTAGTTACTTCTCTTGAGCCTTTGGGCACTCCTGTTCATGTGTCCACTCCTGTGGGCGATTCCGTGGTTGTGGATCGGATCTACCAGCCCTGTATGGTCACCTTCTATGGTTTCGAGACTAGAGAGGATCTCATGTTGCTTGATATGATCGACTTTGAGGTCATCCTGGGGATGGATTGGTTATCTCTATATCACGCTGTCCTAGATTGCCATGCCAAGACTATTTCATTAACGATGCCAGGGTTACCGAGGTTGGAGTGGAAGGGTTCCACAGTTGATGCATCTAGTTGGGTTATCTCTTTCCTGAAGGCTCGGCATATGGTCGAGAAGGGGTATTTCTCTTATCTAGCTTATGTTCGGGACACCACTGCAGAGTCTCCGACAATTGATTAAGTTCCAGTAGTTCGGGAGTTTGCCAATGTGTTTCCTTCTGATCTTCCCAGCATGCCACCGGATCGCGATATTGATTTTTGTATTGATTTGGCTCCAGGCATCCAGCCTATATCCATTCCACCGTACCATATGGCTCCTAAAGAGTTGAAGGAGTTGAAGTAGCAGCTTGAGGAGTTGTTAGCAAAGGGGTTTGTTATACCTAGTGTATCACCTTAAGGTGCACCAGTATTATTTGTGAAGAAGAAGGATGGGACTATGCGGATGTGCATTGATTACCGCCAGTTGAACAAAGTCACCATCAAGAACAAGTATCTGTTGCCTCGTATCGATGATTTGTTCGACCATTTGCAGGGTGCTAGGGTGTTCTCTAAGATCGACTTGAGGTTAGGGTATCATCATCTGAAGATTTAGGACTCGGATATTCCGAACACTGCATTTCGGACTAGATATGGCCATTATGAGTTTTTGGTAATGTCCTTTGGCTTGATTAATGCCCCAGCAGCATTTATGGACTTGATGAACAGGGTATTCAGGCCTTATATTGATTCATTTGTCATCATCTTCATTGACGACATCTTGATATACTCACGTAGCCTGGGGGAGCACGAGCAACATTTGAGAGTAGTGCTTCAGACCTTGCGAGAGTAGAAGCTATATGCTAAGTTCTCCAAGTGTGAGTTTTGGCTAGAGTCAGTGGCATTCTTGGGGCATATTATGTCAGGAGAGGGTATTAAGGTGGATCCTAAGAAGATTGAAGCAGTTCAGTATTGGCCACGTCCTACCTCAGTGACCGAGATCAGGAGTTTACTGGGGTTAGCAGGTTATTGCAGGCGATTCGTGCAGGGCGTTTTATCTATTGCATCACCTCTGATTAGATTGACCCAGAAGGGTGCTCCTTTCCGTTGGTTCGATGATTGTGAGGAGAGCTTTCAGAAGCTCAAGACAGCTTTGACCACGACACCGGTTCTTGTATTGCTTTCCGGCTCAGGGATGTATACGGTATATTACGACGCTTCACGCGTTGGCTTGGGAAGTGTATTGATGTAGGAGGGGCGAGTTATTGCTTATGCTTCGCGTCAACTGAAGGTTCATAAGAAAAATTATATGCTCTTAAGATATGGAGGAATTATACGTATGGGGTGTCATATGAGGCTTATACTGATCATCGCAGCCTACAACTGTGATGACCCAAAATGTCATCTTTAAATTAAATAACCGTCTCGGTATTTTTAAGACCTTGAAAGCGGTATCAATAATTTCTCGACTTGTGTGCGCAGTCCGTATAATTTTCTGGAAGGTTTTTATGTGAAAAATGGACTAAATTGGGAACTAGAGCTTTAAAACTCAACTGAGTTGACTTCGGTCAACATTTTGAGCAAACGAATCCGGATAAAAGTTTTGACCATTCCGGTAGTTCCGTATCGTGACTTGGGACTTTGTCATATGCCCGAAAGCGAATCTGGAGGTCCCTAGATCAAATTATCGCCATTTAACGTAATCTAGAAATCTAAAGCTAAAGATTTCTTAAGTTTGACCGGAGAGTTGACTTTTTGATATAGGGATCGGAATCCAGTTCTGAAATTTTTTATAGCTTCGTTATGTCATTTATGACTTGTGTGCAAAATTTGAAGTCAATCGGACTTGATTTGATAGGTTTTTTGCATCGAATATAGAAGTTGGACGTTCTTAGTTTCATTAGGCTTGAATTGGGATGTGATTCACGGTTTTAGCATTATTTGATGTGATTTGAGGTTTCGATTAAGTCCGCATCATGTTTTAGGACTTGTTGGTGTATTTTGTTGAAGTCCCGAGGGCCTCGGGTGGATTTCGGAAGGTCAACGGGTAGAAAACGCTGCTGAAATTCTCTTTGGGAACAATACCTCGAAACCAGAACGCGTGAACAGTGCCCCCGACATTTTCTGGGCAGATTCTTAATTTCTGAACATTGTCCCATTTTCCATTTTTGTCAAATTGGAGCTCGGGAAGAGGCGATTTTCGGGAGATTTTCAGAGAAAACAACGGGGTAAGTGTTCTTAACTTAATTTTGGTTAGATTACCCGAATCTATTACTAGTTTTGATACTAAATCTGTGAATTTAGTTGGAAGAGTTTGAAAACTCTCTCTGATAGATTTGAGGATTTGAGGGTCAAAATGTTATCGAAATTTAGTAATTTTGGTATGGTTAGACTCGTGGTTGGATGAGGTTTCATATTCCGTAATTTTTGTCAGGTTCCGAGACGTGGGTCCCACGGGCA
Source organism: Nicotiana sylvestris (assembly GCF_000393655.2). Taxonomy (NCBI): domain Eukaryota; kingdom Viridiplantae; phylum Streptophyta; class Magnoliopsida; order Solanales; family Solanaceae; genus Nicotiana; species Nicotiana sylvestris. Next base: position 150,292,329 of record NC_091064.1, on the reverse strand, counting down.
TATTTTTAGTGCAATTTCGGATTTTAATGGAAAATGTAGTATTTCATATGGAATTAATTCCTATAATTTTTATTGACTGAATCAAATTGTTTATGACTAGATTTGAGAATTTCGGGCACGAATTCGCGAGGCAAAGACTTGTTGGAATTTTGAATTGGTTGCAAAGCGAGGTAAGTATTTGGTCTAACCTTAGCTTGAGGGATTAGGAATTGTGTCTTATTTGTTACATGTTAATTGTGGAGTATGACGTATAGGCATGGTGACGAGTATCTATACGTTGGTGTCAAGCATGCCCGTGAGTCTTATACTTTGATTAACCTGACTCCGTTTCGTAGTGTATATGCTCTATATGATAGTTTCTATTGAGGAATATGACTTGTGGAAGTATTATTGTTTTGATGTTGTTTCCCTTGCCGGGATATTATTGTTTTGATGTTGTTCCCTTGCCGGGATGTTATTGTTTTGATGTTGTTTCCCTTGCCGGGATTTGATTGTTGTACTATTGTTCCCTTGCCGGGATTGAATTGTTGAACATTATAGAGCATTGACTCAAGTTGAGAATTGAATTGTTGAACATTATAGAGCATTGGCTCAAATTGTGATATTTTTTATTTTGCCTTGCCCAAATTGCTTTGTGATTGTTGCTTGGGTGAGGAAGAGCGATAAAGCACGAAGGGTGATGCCGTGCACATTTATATTATTCATATGGTGAGGAAAGATTGTTAAAGCACGAAGGGTGATGTCGTATCGCACGATGTACTATTCTGTGCCGATTATATTGATTTTATGGTGAGGAAGAGAGTAAAAGAACGAAGGGTGATGCCGTGCAGATTATATTGATTTTTATGGTGAGGACGAGAGTAAAAGCACGAAGGGTGATGCCGTGCACTTCTACTTTATTTTCCTGATTCTTGTTGATAATTGAATTATGGCTTTCCTTATATTCCTTTATTGATTTTTTGTTAATACATGATATTATTGACTTCCTTGCCTGGATTGCTTTGTGAATGTTTCTTGATTGAGGAAGAGTGTAAAGCACGAAGGGTGATGCCGTGTATGGTGAGGAAGAGTGTAAAGCACGAAGGGTGATGCCGTGTATGGTGAGGACGAGAGTAAAAGCACGAAGGGTGGTGCCGTGCACTTTCTATTTGTTGTGCTTTTTTTGTTATTAACATTTCAAGTGTATTAACTGTTTAGAGTCTTTTACTGTGTTGTGATGCCTTGTGTTGTAAGCCATATTGTTTTCAATATCTCGCCGCATTTATATAAAGCTTTCAATACTTAAATTTTCAACAATTGTACTTTAATTAAAAAGGGTATTTTCTTTATTCAAACGATTTCTAAAAATAACTTCATCTTTTCTTGTTTATTTTCTAGTTGGGTTGGAAGTTGTACTCTACTTTATATTAAGTAAATGAGGCTCTTTGAACATTTTTAATTGTATTGGGTTATGGATCCTATGAATTGAGTAACATGAGAATGTTGTTGCGAAATGTGAGATGGAGACATGTGGGCACAAGGTGCCGAGAAAAATATGATGATTTTTATTAATGACAGATTATGATATAGGCACGAGGTACCAGGGAAAATATTATGGTTTTGTTTAATAGTACGTGAGTTGTCCGTGCCGTTGTGATATAAATATGGGCACGAAATGTCGTGAAAAATATGAAAGTGGGTTGAGACCTATATTAATTATGATTATGAAATGAGGTGTCACAAGATGACCTTTACTCGAAAGAATTATATTCGAAAGATGCTTATTTGAAAGAGATTTATTTGAAGGAAATATATTCAAAAGATATTTATTGAAAAGCATATTATCTTAAAGATTATTACTTGAAGGATTTATAGGTGAAAGATTTATATTTGAAGGACTTGATTAGATGATTGCACTTGTATTTATTATATGTTGAGAAACATTTATAGTATTCTTGTTACCTGCTTTTTATATCATTGGTTGATCATAGTTGCCATCATCGGTACCTGCTTCGTATTATTTTTGTACGCTATATTGTACAGGTTTATTTGGTAGTCTGGTCCTAACCTCATCACTACTTCGCCGAGGTTAGGCTAGGCACTTACCAGCACATGGGGTCGGTTGTGCTGATACTACACTTCTGTACATTTTTGTGTACAGATCCAGGTATTTGATCGATAGTAGCTATTCGTTGCGGTGGAGACTCAAGGTAAACCTGCTGCAGCTTTCGTAGTCCTCAGAGTCACCTTCAATTGTACTTATTTCCATTTGTTCCCTTTGTTTCGGAATAGTGATGTAATTATGTTGTATGACTACTCCTAGAAAGGCTTATGACTTGTACTACCGGTTTTGGGAATTGTAAATTGTTTAGAGAAATTTCATTTGAAGTTAATAAATATCAATGTTATTTCAGTAAATTTTAGGCTTACCTAGTTTAGAGACTAGGTGCCATCACGACTCCTTCGGAGGGATTTTTAGGTCGTGACAAGTTGGTATCAGAGCTCTAGGTTCATAGGTGCTACAAGACATAAGCGAGTTTAGTAGAGTCTTGCGGATCGGTACAGAGACGTCTGTACTTATCTTCGAGAGGCTACAGAACTAGTAGGAAAAATTTCCACTTCATTCATTCCTTATCGTGCGACATTTATTCAGTTTGAAGCATATATCTTATGTTCTTTTGCATCCACTCATGTATGGAATTGCACACTACGCCAATGGTTTGTGATGCCGTAAAAGGTTATAAGAGAACCAGGGCTACTCAACCATTGTTAACACGTGTCGTTCAGAATTGAAGATACGGAAGCGCAAAGAGATCTTTCAGTTGTGCGCATGGGGGTGTATCAGAGTCTGACATTTGGTTGATAAGTAATATCTTAAGAAGGTTTAATTGGTTGCCTAATCATCACATGTGGATGTAGATCTAAAAATAGTTGGTCATATTAGAGATTATGTGTTTCGTATGAGATTTCTATTTAGCGAATGGTATTTACTAGCAAGCCGAGACACTGGAAGAGGCGAGTTTAACTGTCACGAGAATGACATGCGCCAAGTAAATAGCTTGAGGTGTCTTATGACCAGTGTCGTACGAGCGATAAAGGTTAGTATTGTGAAGCATCAGAATGTTTCATATGGCTTCGTGCTAAGTGAGGGGAGTATCCTATCAACGCTCAAATTGTGGGGTCATGTGTTATATTAGTTTTGTCTTGAGCTGTATATATGTGGTATTGAAAGGTTTGTCGAAACTTGTATATGATTAAGATCTGATAATTGAAAGGAATGATGATGGGACTTTTGGTATTCCCGCATCATTAATAATTCTACATTTCAGTATCAGCAGGGACATGGAAACAATTTCAGAATACTCATAGTGCTCTAGTTAATCAGGGCACTTACGTGGGGCAATCATCTTTTAATGTACCAGTGGCATGAAATTTCCTGCAATGGTTATTTAAGTTATCCGGTACAGACTTAGTATGAGCAGTCGAACTGCGGATGGGTTGTTATGAAAATGGTGATACTAGGAACATCTTGAGAAATTATCCTAAAATTGTGAGAGACATATTTCGTCAAAGCACTCAGGCTACATGACCCATTGCAGTTACTACTCCACTTACATGACCAACCATACGTAGAGGTCAGGATATTATAGGTGGAGGTGAGACTCCTAGAGGTGGAGACCCAGTCCGTTGATATAATTTCTATGGTATGGCTGAGATTGCTACACCAGACGGTATCATTATAAGTACGGTCTCGAATTATTATAAAGTCAAAATTTCCTTAACTTGATTCGGTTTTGAGTATCGAGGAAAGTTCTCCTATTGTGCTCCACTTATGAGTGAGTTTCGTAATTCTTAAATCTACATATGTGAATACTTCTGTTGGGAGATTATATGGAGATAGTTATGTCTATCATTATGTGTTGGTCACTAAAAATAGTTGTGAGGCTAAAAGTGACTCTTGTTAATCAATTCAATGAGTTTGATGTAATTTCTAAATAATTGATTTCCATTGTAAATTATATGCCCTACCGGCAAGAGGGATCATTGTATGTTGTGATTTTCTTTAACCGAATTTATTTGAAAGAAGGAAGAAAGGAAATGGAGAATTTTAGTTGGCACAATGTGCAAAATACTTGTGATTCAGAGTTGAGGATGAGATCCTCACATTTTTATATGATATGAAATATTTAAACCGGTCTACAAGCTGCGGTGTATGTTATATAAGGACGAGGTCCTGGTGGTGAAAATTTTATGTGTTTAAATTCTCCTTTTGTGAAATTAAAATTTGTGTTGTAGCACTTGTAGGGAGTCATGCCTATTAGGCTTATTTGAAAATTCTTGCATGAATATTTCTGTGCATAATTTGCCAAAATTGTATTGTGACTATTGAATTTTAGCCTACAAGGTGAGAGCAAAGTGGCGTTAAATTGTGACTCGTAACTTCGGGTAAGTAATTATAAGATCTCCATGCTTTGTTGTTAGTAATCTGGAGGTTTGAAACGAAATTTTGTTAACATGAGGTTAATTGGCGATGTTGTAATCTATTATGAACAACCATTAAGACCAGAGATGTGGTTATGGTCATACATATGATACATTTTATGTCAAAATATCATTGTGATAATGGTGTGCTTGTAATGCGAAGATTAGTGTTATTGATATATATACTTTGTGGTGCGTTGTTGGGTTGTGGACATGTTGTTAGGAGTTGTTTGGGTGTTACTCTGACAGGTGAATAGGCCCAATTACAGGGGAGACTCTGCCGAAATTTCTGAAAATTTGGGAGTTAGAAAAATTTGGGATATTGAGATGTGCAAAGAAAGAGATAAGTTACATTATGTGTTTGAAGACGGACTCTACTTCTTATTCAATGATGAATGACCCTAATTGGGGGAGAATGTAATACCCCGTATTTGATGGGTGCGTAGGCACGAGTTGCTATAGCCAGTCTGGACTAATATCGTGTGTTGACGTAAAAATCGGACCTTTCTAGAAATGATTAGAGTGTAAGCAATTTGGTTTTTGAAGTTTACGAATATGGATAAAGGAAATGATCTCAATTGAAATGGTGTTGTCGGACTTATGTCGAATGCGATAATGTGGGATCAACCACGAATAATTGTGTAAAAGTAAAATCATCAATTTGGTAACTTGAGAATAATTCTTAGTACGTTCGAGGACGAACATTTGTTTTAGAGGTGGAGAATGTGATGACCCAAAATGTCATCTTTAAATTAAATAACCATCTCAGTATTTTTAAGACCTTGAAAAGCGGTATCAATAATTTCTCGACTTGCGTGCGCAGTCCGTATAATTTTTCGGAAGGTTTTTATGTGAAAAATGGACTAAATTGGGACCTAGAGCTTTAAAACTCAACTAAGTTGACTTCGGTCAATATTTTGAGCAAACGAACCCGGATAAAAGTTTTGACCATTCTGGTAGTTCCGTATCGTGACTTGGGACTTGGTCATATACCCGAAAGCGAATCTGGAGGTCCCTAGATCAAATTATCGCTATTTAACGGAATCTAGAAATCTAAGGCTAAAGATTTCTTAAGTTTGGCCGGAGAGTTGACTTTTTGATATCGGGATCGGAATCCAGTTCTGAAAATTTTTATAGCTTCGTTATGTCATTTATGACTTGTGTGCAAAATTTGAAGTCAATCGGACTTGATTTGATAGGTTTTTTGCATCGAATATAGAAGTTGGACGTTCTTAGTTTCATTAGGCTTGAATTGGGATGTGATTCACGGTTTTAGCATTATTTGATGCGATTTGAGGTTTCGACTAAGTCCGCATCATGTTTTAGGACTTGTTGGTGTATTTTGTTGAAGTCCAGAGGGCCTCGGGTGGATTTCGGAAGGTCAACGGGTAGAAACAACTGCTGAAATTCTCTTTGGGAAGCTGCTGTTTTTTTTACAGCATCATGAACAGTACCCCGTGAACAGTACCCGTGAACAGTACCCCGAACGCGTGAACAGTGCCCCCGACATTTTTTTGGCAGATTCTTAATTTCTGAAAATGGGACTTTGTCCCATTTACCATTTTTGTCAAATTGGAGCTCGGGAAGAGGCGATTTTCGGGATATTTTCAGAGAAAACAACGGGGTAAGTGTTCTTAACTTAATTTTGGTTAGATCACCCGAATCTATTACTAGTTTTGATACTAAATCTGTGAATTTAGTTGGAAAAGTTTGAAAACTCTCTCTGATAGATTTGAGGATTTGAGGGTCAAAATGTTATCGAAATTTAGTAATTTTGGTATGGTTAGACTCGTGGTTGGATGAGGTTTCATATTCCGCAATTTTTGTCGGGTTCCGAGACGTGGGCCCCACGGGCAAATTTTTAGCGCAATTTCGGATTTTAATGGAAAATGTAGAATTTCATATGGAATTAATTCCTATAATTTTTATTGACTGAATCGAATTGTTTATGACTAGATTTGAGAATTTCGGGCACGAATTCGCGAGGCAAAGACTTGTTGGAATTTTGAATTGGTTACAAAGCGAGGTAAGTGTTTGGTCTAACCTTAGCTTGAGGGATTAGGAATTGTGTCTTATTTGTTACATGTTAATTATGGAGTACGACGTATAGGCATGGTGACGAGTATCTATACGTTGGTGTCAAGCATGCCCGTGAGTTTTATACTTTGATTAACCTGACTCCGTTTCGTAGTGTATATGCTCTATATGATAGTTTCTATTGAGGAATATGACTTTTGGAAGTATTATTGTTTTGATGTTGTTTCCCTTGTCGGGATATTATTGTTTTGATGTTGTTCCCTTGCCGGGATGTTATTGTTTTGATGTTGTTTCCCTTGCCGGGATATTATTGTTTTGATGTTGTTTCCCTTGCCGGGATGTTATTGTTTTGATATTGTTTCCCTTGCCGGGATTTGATTGTTGTACTATTATTCCCTTGCTTGGATTGAATTGTTGAACATTATAGAGCATTGGCTCAAGCTGAGAATTGAATTGTTGAACATTATAGAGCATTGGCTCAAATTGTGATATTTTTTATTTTGCCTTGCCCAAATTGCTTTGTGATTGTTGCTTGGGTGATGAAGAGCGATAAAGCACGAAGGGTGATGCCGTGCACATTTATATTATTCATATGGTGAGGAAAGAGTGTTAAAGCACGAAGGGTGATGCCGTGCAGATTATATTGATTTTTATGGTAAGGACGAGAGTAAAAGCAAGAAGGGTGATGCCGTGCACTTGTCCTTTATTTTCCTGATTCTTGTTGATAATTGAATTATGGCTTTCCTTATATTCCTTTATTGGTTTCTTGTTAATACCTGATATTATTGACTTCCTTGCCTGGATTGCTTTGTGAATGTTGCTTGGGTGAGGAAGAGTGTAAATCACGAAGGGTGATGCCGTGTATGGTGAGGAAGAGTGTAAAGCACGAAGGGTGATGTCGTGTATGGTGAGGACGAGAGTAAAAGCACGAAGGGTGGTGCCGTGCACTTTCTATTTGTTGTGGTTTTTTTGTTATTAACATTTCAAGTGTATTAATTGTTTAGAGTCCTTTACTGTGTTGTGATACCTTGTGTTGTAAGCCATATTGTTTTCAATATCTCGCCGCATTTATATAAAGTTTTCAATACTTAAATTTTCAATAATTGTACTTTAATTAAAAAGGGTATTTTCTTTATTCAAACGATTTCTAAAAATAACTTCATCTTTTCTTGTTTATTTTCTAGTTGGGTTGGAAGTTGTACTCTACTTTATATTAAGTAAATGAGGCTCTTTGAACATTTTTAATTGTATTGGGTTATGGACCCTATGAATTGAGTAATATGAGAATGTTGTTGCGAAATGTGAGACGGAGACATGTGGGCACAAGGTGCCGAGAAAAATATGATGATTTTTATTAATGACAGATTATGATATAGGCACAAGGTACCAGAGAAAATATTATGGTTTTGTTTAATAGTACGTGAGTTGTCCGTGCCGTTGTGATATAAATATGGGCACGAAATGTCGTGAAAAATATGAAAGTGGGTTAAGACCTATATTAATTATGATTATAAAATGAGGTGTCACAAAATGACCTTTACTCGAAAGAATTATATTCGAAAGATGCTTATTTGAAAGAGATTTATTTGAAGGAAATATATTCAAAAGATATTTATTGAAAAGCATATTATCTTAAAGATTATTACTTGAAGGATTTATAGGTGAAAGATTTATATTTGAAGGACTTGATTAGATGATTGCACTTGTATTTATTAATTGTTGAGAAACATTTTTGGTATTCTTGTTACCTGCTTTTTATATCATTGGTTGATCATTGTTGCCATTATCGGTACCTGCTTCGTATTATTTTTGTACGCTATATTGCACAGGTTTATTTGGTAGTCTGGTCCTAGCCTCGTCACTACTTTGCCGGGGTTAGGCTAGGCACTTACCAGCACATGGGGTCGGTTGTGCTGATACTACACTTCTGTACATTTTTGTGTACAGGTCCAGGTATTTGATCGATAGTAGCTATTCGTTGCGGTGGAGACTCAAGGTAAACCTGCTGCAGCATTCGTAGTCCTCAGAGTCACCTTCAATTGTACTTATTTCCATTTGTTCCCTTTGTTTCGGAATAGTGATGTAATTATGTTGTATGACTACTCCTAGAAAGGCTTATGACTTGTACTACCGGTTTTGGGAATTGTAAATTGTTTAGAGAAATTTCATTTGAAGTTAATAAATATCAATGTTATTTCAGTAAATTTTAGGCTTACCTAGTTTAGAGACTAGGTGCCATCACGACTCCTTCGGAGAGATTTTTGGGTCGTGACAACAACATTTGTTCAAGCAAAGGGATCTTAATTTGAGGCAGTGCAGGTGGCTTGAATTACTGAAGGATTATGACATCACCATTCTTTATCATCCGGGCAAGGCAAATATAGTCGCAGATGCCTTAAGTAGGAAGGTAGAGAGTATGGGTAGCTTGGAATTCATTCCAGCAGAGGAGAGGCCACTAGCTTTGGACATTCAGTCCTTGGCTAACAGACTTGTGAGGTTGGATATTTCAGAGCCTAGCCAAGTTCTTACGTGTGTTGTTGCTCAGTCTTCATTATTGGGGCAGATCAAGGCCCGGCAGTTCGATGATCCACATTTGGTGGTTCTTAGAGAGACGGTGCTTTAGGGAGGTGCCAAGGAGGTTTCTATTGGCGAGGATGGTGTTTTACGACTCCAGGGTCGTCTATGTGTTCCTAATGTTGATGGTCTGAGGGAGAGGATTCTAGAGGAGGCGCATAGTTTGCGGTATTCCATTCATCCGAGAGCTACGAAGATGTATCGTAACTTGAGGTAGCATTATTGGTGGCTGAGGAGGAAAAAAGACATAGTGGAGTATGTGGCTAGGTGTTTGCATTGCAAGCAGGTCAAGTATGAACACTAGAGGGCGGGTGGCCTACTTCAGTAGATGCCTATACCAGAGTGGAAGTGAGAGTGCATTACCATAGATTTCGTAGTTGGGTTGCCGTGGACTTTGCGAAAGTATGACGCAGTATGGGTCATTGTTGACAGTTTGACCAAGTCGGCCCACTTCATTCCAGTGGCGACTACTTATACAGCAGAGAGGTATGCTCAGATTTACATTCGGGAGATAGTCCGGTTGCACGGTGTGCCTATTTCCATCATATCATATAGTGGCCCTCAGTTCACTTCCCATTTCTGGAGAGTTGTTCAGAGTGAGTTGGGGACCCGTGTAGAGCTCAACACAACATTCCATCCTCCGATCGACGGGCAGTCGGAGCGGACAGTTCAGATCCTGAAGGACATGCTCAGAGAATGTGTGATTGACTTTGGAGGGCAGTGGGATCAGTTCTTGCCCTTGGCGAAGTTTGCATACAACAACAGTTATCAGTCCAGCATAGAGATGGCACCATACGAGGCTTTATATGGTCGACGTTGTCGTTCTCCCATCGGGTGGTTTGAGCTTGGTGAGGCTAAGTTATACGGTACAGATTTGGTGCAGAATACCTTGGGCAAGGTAAAGTTAATCCAAGAGAGGCTTCGCACAGCTCAGTCCAGACAGAAGAGTTACGCGAATCAGAAGGTGCGTGATGTATCATTCATGGTTGGCGAGAAGGTTCTCTTGAAAGTCTCGCCAATGAAGGGCATTATGAGATTCGGGAAGAAGGGCAAGTTGAGCCCAAGGTTTATTGTCCCCTTTGAGGTGTTGACACGAGTTGGGGAGGTTGCTTACGAGTTTGCTTTACCCCCAGCTTATCGGGAGTTCATCCGGTTTTTCATGTATCGATGCTTCGGAAGTATCATGCCGACTTGTCCCATGTGTTAGACTTCAGTACTATTCAACTGGATGAGAGTTTGGGTTATGAGGAGGAGCCAGTTGCCATTATTGATAGACAGGATCGCTAGTTGAGGTCCAAGAAGATTTTTGCGGTGAGGGTCCAGTGGAGGGGCCAACCAGTCGAGGAGGTGACCTGGGAGTCCGAGGAGGACATGCGGAGCAGATATCCACATTTATTCAGCAGTTCAGGTACTTTTCTATGTCCGTTCCAGGACGAACGTTTGTTAAAGATGTGGAAAATGTAACAACCCGACTGGTCATTTTGCTTTTTAGAACCCCGTCCCCCTAAATAAAACTTCTTGCGCTTGCTTTAACTAATTTACGACCTATGGGGATGGTTGGTTCGGGATTTAGAAAAGGTTGGGTTGAAATATACTCATTTGATTCCTTAGGATTTTCTATAAAAGGCTAAGTTTGACTTTGGTCAATATTTTGAGCAAACGGACCCAGATTCGTGTTTTGACGATCCCGGAGGGTCCGTGGGAAAATATGGGACCTAGGTGTATGCCCGGAATCGAATTCCAAGGTCCTTAGCCCGAGTAATAAATTTTTATTAGAAATTGTTAAACTGAAATTCTAAAGATTTAAAGAAACTAATTAATGATTGATCACGTTGGTATCAGGCTCGTATGTTGGTTCCGGAGCCCAGTACATGTCCAAAATAACATTTAAGACTTCCCCGCAAAATTTGGTGTCAATCCGAGTAGTTTATGGGAGTTTCGGCTCGTTAAAGGAAAATTAAGAACTTGAAGTTCATAAGTTTGATTCAATTGATTTAGAGGGGTGATTCTTAGATTTAGCGTTATTTCGAGCGTTCCGAAGGTTCGAGTAGGTCCGTTTCATGATTTTAGACTTGTCGGTATGTTCGGGCGGGGCCCGGGAGCCCCAAGCATCAATCGGATGAGGCTCGAGTGAAGTTGGAAATGTTGAGAAGGGCTGAAGCATCTGCTTCTATCATAACCGCACCTGCGGTTAGTCGACCGCAGGTGCGAGACCGCAGAAGCGATCCGCCTATCTCAGATGCGGCCAAGGTAGGCCAGGCCTAAAACCGCAAAAGCGACTCCTAAGCCGCAGAAGCGGTCGCAGCCCGCTTGGCCGGTTCCGCAGATGCGTCCAATTTCTCGTAGAAGCGGGACCGCAGATGCGTCCCCTGACCGCAGATGCGGAAATCGCAGAAGTAGTGAGCTTCATTTAATACGGGTTCTAAGTCATTTTTGCCACTTTTCACTCCTCCATTGGCGATTTTGGGAGCTTTTGAGAGAAGACTTCCACCTAGCATCTTGAGGTAAGTTTATCCCACCTATTCTTAGTTTAATACTTGTGTCTTAGGTAGATTAAACACTAGGATTTAGGTAAAATCAAGGGGTTAGAGCAAAACCTAGGTTTTTGACAAAAGTTAGATTTAACCACAAAATTTGTTATGAAATGAATTAGAAATCATATATTATTGATCCTTAGGTTATAGAGAACAACTTCCTTCGAAAAATTTCGGAATCCGGGCACATGGGCCCGGAGTCGAATTTTAGGAAACTTGTGTTAAGGGTTGGAAAATTGCTTAAATAGCTAGAATACGATCTTGTGAGCTTATATTGACTAGTTCCTACCTCATTTAACTAGTTTTGGATCGTTCGGCTCCAAATTGAGAGTTTGGGCTCGTTCTTGGCATTTGGAAGTATACTTTGGAGCGAGGTAAGTCTCCTTTCTAACCTTGTAAAAGGGAATTGTTCCCATAGATGTAATAATTGAATAAATTGCTACTATATGCGGGGGCTACGTACGCACTAGGTGACGAGAGTCCGTGCGTAGCTACTATTATGCTAAGTCCAAGTAGTCTAGGACCCAAAAGCATGTTCTATGTGATATTTTTGTAACTTTATATTGAATTCGGATTTGTATAAATCATGTTAATTAAGGTAAATGAGACTAGTAAGAGGAACATTATCTTTCTTGGCCTTTTAAAGAGAAAGTGATTATTTCTGTGAGTAACTGCTTCCCAGATATACACTATTGTCTGCCTATTGTTGTGTTTATTTATGTTTGACCATGTCGCATGTTTGATTCGCGAGCAGAGTAATAGATGCATCTATGGTTCGTGCCGTTCGACCCTCGGCAGTGCACAATTTACTTTTATGTTGGATCGGGCCGTACAACCCTCGGCAGTACTTGCGCATGCTTTATTTAGTATTTTTCTGTGGACCGAACTTCGTATCTGCCTTGAAATGTAAATGATTAACAATGATTATCTGGAAAAAGGAATTGTTATACCTTGTCATGAAATGCTAATTAATTGTATTATCCATGCTTAGTATAAATTCTTTCTCATATTATTTGACCCTAGTAAGTATCAAGTCGACCTCTCGTCTTTACTTCTTCGAGATTAGACGGGATACTTACTCGGTACATATTGTTTATGTACTCATACTATACTTCTGTACTTAATTGTACAGGATCTGAGGCAGGTATCTCTAGTTATCAGTCCGGTGCGCATCCCTGAGCAGATTTCGAGACTTCTACGGTGAGCTGCTTCCCTTCCCATGCCATTCAATAGCTTGATGGAGTCTCTCTTATTTATTTTAGCTGTTTATTCTATTTCGGACAGTAGGATAGATTGATTCTTTTGTATATTCTACTAGTTGCTCACAACTTGTAACACCAGATCTTGGCACACACATTAGCAGACTATTATTTTGGGGTTGTATAATTATTTTTGACACATTGTTGATCATTTATGGTTTTTACTTTAACTTAAGGAATTGCGGCACTTATTTTTGGTGAAAGTAAAATGAGAACTTAATTATATTTTCGCGTTGGCTTGCCTGACAATGGTGTTAGGTGCCATCACGATCTATTATGGAAATGGATCGTGACACATTTGCTATTGGTTTTCCTGGTAGTATAATTCCCATGACATATTCAGCGATTATGTTCAAGCCTGGGGTCTAGTTTGTTGTAGCTGTTATGATGCAGAAGCAAAACATTAAATCACCAAGAAGGTATGTCTTTGTATTCCCTCATAAGTCTTGTGTGAATATACTCCTTTCCCTTGTATGAAGCGTGGAATCTTTCATAGATTTTCCCACACATTACAAGTAAATAATAAAGACAATCCTTTACCACGATTGTTGTAGTTATTAACAAATAATTCTCATCCATATTCATAGTTCCATTTATTTATGGAATTTGCTGCTAAACAACTATAAATAAGTAGCAGTTGAGGTGTCAAAAGTTTGGACAAGTTTAAAATAGACTGACAAATCAACTTTTGGGAAGACGAAACATGTATTTCTATTGAGTTGAAGAAACTTTAACTTGGTATGGCAGCTCAGATGGTCTGTGAGATATGGGTAAAATTCTACCTTTTATATGTTTGAATCTAGAACATTTTAAGACTTACTAATGATCGGCAAAGGATAGATAGAAAGCAAATATTCCTTGACTGGAAGAAGCACCAATTGATGACGAAACTCAACAGTTTTCAGTCTGACATTTTATAAACCATGTGGGACTTATTTAACTTATTCCTTTATTCTTCGGAATGATCATCAATATATTATTATTTCATTTGGTCAATTATCTAAATCTTCTCCATATAGTATTCTCCTGGCACACATTCCATTAGTAAATGGTGAGTCATTATTCTCTTTTAAGAGAGATTTTTACCAAAAGACTCTTGCAAGTCTCCTTTTAAGACCGTAACCCCAGACTTTTTAACCAAAAGGACCATGTAATTCTTGATCTAGAGGAAACTAAAATTTTAATTAGAAAATCCCCACAGACGGCGCCAAATTATTTGAGGAAAAAAAAGTATGAGACCCTTTTTGTTAAACTAATTAAATAAGAAGATGGAGGGTAAATCCTAGTTAAAGATAATTAACTCTAAATCCGAGATGAATAATATGAATAGAAAAATATAGCCGAGTATAAGTGTTGGCAGTGATTATGGCCAGATTTAATAGCATAAAGAAAGATGCATTAAGTAACATTAAGTGACAATAAAATGTAAATAAAGGAAAAGATTCACCAAATCTTGAGTGAGACAGATCCTCTTAATGAATGATAGGGAGATACAAGAACCTTAGGACCCTTTTTGGATCTGATCAAGGTATGGGATCGCAGATCCTCTCATCTCTTTAGAGAGGTGTGTTTTCCTCCCTTTTTCCCTAGCTAGAGAGAGGGAGAGAGCCCATATTCATATTTATAAGGGGTATCCCTAGAAAACCATAAAAGTTTTTGAGAATTTCAAAGCATACTAGCTATTTCATCACTGTACGACCTCGGCCAGTTGATGACTATCCGACCTCGGCCTCAATTATGACTGTCCGATCTCGGTCAATTGATGACTGCCCGACCTCGGCCAATCCGACCTCGGTCAATTGATGATTGTCCGACCTCGGCCAATTGATGACTGTCCGACCTCGGTCAATTGATGACTGTCCGACCTCGGCCTGTCCGATCTCGATCTTAATTATGACTGTTCGACCTCGGCAAATTGCCTCCGCATGTCGAATTTCTCTGACATGATTTTGACCCATACAATGTCAAATACTCAAATAATTACAATAATTCTTCCAATTTGTATATTTTTTTCTTTTAAGTATTTTTTCTTAAATTACAATTTCTATCTATCTTGATCTTTTTTTTTCCCCAGTACTTCAGCTATATAGTAAAAAATGCTTTGCGTATCCAAAATGAATTATGGGATATTTACGCAAATAGCCGGCCGAATTCACTGTTTACGTTTTATGGTTAATATATATAGATTAAACACTAATTATATACAGACATGCATATATTAAATAAGGATCTTGCATATATTATACATCCTCCAATTATTTTTAGAGCTCGTTTGGACATAAGAAATTTTTATTTTTTTCGAAATCAGTGTTTGGTCATAAAATTTCTAATTTTCACTTGAAGATGCATTTTGGAATTTTTTGAAAATTTGAAAAACTCCAAAAAGCTGTTTTTTAAAATTTTCACTCATATCACTCACCAAACTTCAAAAATAACCCCAAATTATATTCATGTCCAAACACAACTCTAATTTTCAATTAGCATTTTTATTTTTTTTAAAATTTTACAATTCTTATGTCCAAACGCCCACTTAATTTAAGCGGGTGGATGAGAGGCTATTTAGGTGAATTCTTCATGAAAATATTCCCAAAAAGGAAAATAAAAGAAACCGGCAAAACTGGAATCAGATTCCACGTTGAATTCCTCCAACCCTCCCCCCACCCCCCCCCCCCTCCCGCCCCCCGCGGCCCGAAAGGATCACTTTCACACGAAAAGGCGTGGACGACACACGCCCCTCTATAAATTCCGCTCCACCTTGCAGTCAGCACCAGCACTCAACAGCAGCAGCAACCAAAGAGTGAACCAATAAAACAATGCAATCTCTACAGGAAAAGGCTTCCGAATGGAGTGGGGTTGACCCGAATGATGCATTCGCCATTGATGAAACCAATCTCTTTGAAAAGCTTGGCCTTCAGACTTTCATCAATTTATCTACCAATTTCTATAACAGGTTCATCCTTCTAATATCCGAATAAAACAAATTATGCTCAAAACAAATATTTTTTCTTGATGGGTTTTCAATTTCTCTAAATGGGTATTCAAGAAAATTCCTTAAAGTTTGAGACTTTGATTGAATTGAATTAGTTAATATTTTGGGTTGAGCTTTCTGTTCTGTGTGCCTCACTCTCTGCTTTTCTATTTTTTTCTTGGTGAAGAAAGTCAGCATGGGTATTTTCTTATTGTTAAAAGATTGGCTTTATCTTTTCCTATTCGATTTGCATGGTTCCCTAACTTCTCTTTTTTTTTTTTTTGGAGGGGGGCTGGGCTTGGGAGAAGGGTGGGGTGGGATTAGTGACGATTTGTGGATCTTTGATTATATTAATTCTTTCTTTTTTGTTGTAAAGATTGATAACAAATGTCTGTGTTTATGGTTGTTACAGACTTATAGTTATACTTCCAAAAGAGTTGAGCTGTATTTGTCCTTGTTACATTTGCACAGTGCCAAGAGGTGTTGAGAGGATCCTAAAATTGTTGTATCTTTGTTGTATAAGCATCTTTCAATGTCAAGGAAACGATTTGGTGATACAAGTTACTGTGCATAATAAACTGGATTCTGGAATGCTGGATTTTTTATTTAGTTTACTTGTTTGGGATGAAGTTCTAGATTATTCTAATTAAGAGTTGTCTACTTTTTCTTCTCAAAAATGGTTTGCCCTGAAGACGTCTGGTTTGTGTTCTAGAAAATGATATAGGTTTTATAATGATGACTGATGAGGATTGAGGAATGCCAGTGATTAGCATTTTAATTAGTTTTTATTTGAACTTCTTCTCTGTTATATTTGCATGGTTTCACAAAGAAATATCTTCGCGGACTCTCCAAATTGCTGGCACACCTGTGTCGGATTCTCCAAAAAAGCACTACTGTGGAGGATCCAACATCCATTCAACGATATTTTCGGAGAGGCCGAGTAAAATAGCCTATAGGCCATGGGTCGAGCAGTGGAATCAGCGACTGACTGGTTGCGTCATGGTAGATTGCCTACTTCACACCCCTTTAGGGTGCGGCCCTTCCTCGATCTTGCGTGAATGCGGGATGCTTTGTGCACCGGGCTACCTTTTCTTTTCTTTTTTTACTTGTTGAACGTGAAGGTGGTTAACTGCCTTTTCTGCTTTTCATCTTCTCTGATGGTTTTACCCTTCATGAGGGAAGACATCTGACTCTTGTTTTTGGGATTGGAATTAGGGTCTATGATGATGAGGAAGAGTGGTTTCGTTCAATTTTCTCTAATTCAAGTAAAGAAGATGCCATTAGGAATCAATATGAGTTCTTTGTACAAAGAATGGGAGGGCCTCCTTTGTACTCACAGAGAAAAGGTAAGCAATGTTTCCCAAAGTCCTTATTTTATACCCAGCTTTGCTATTCTTGTTCATACTCAATTTGCCAATGGTAGTTACTAATGCACTTTTAGGTGAACTCCGGTCTTGAGACGGTTAATCTACTTTCTATCATAACTTTCATATTGAACTTTTAAAATGTTATTAAGATTGGAAACACTAAAGTTAACCAGATAACTTCTTGATATCTTTTTGTTCAACATTTCTTTCTTTGATATTATATGTTTGATAATTCAATATTGCATTTATAAACATCAAGTCGGTGTCAAAATAATATGTACAAGTTGTGTAAGTGACTCCAACAGAGTCATCCACCATTGTCTATTAAATTTGCCAACTACGAACACAAAATAGTATCCTCTCCTTACACCAGACATGCAATTGAAATAAGGAGGATCTTTTAGTGCTTTGTATTCCTGAATGTCGGCGATCCTTCAGCAAATGGAAATTAGTTGTCATTTCAATTAGTTGAGCAATGGAGAAAGAAACTGCCAGCAAGGTAGCTTGAGAAATCCCATTTTGGCGAGTTTAGAGTGCCTTTGTCTTGTTTGTAAGTTTTTGGTGTAAGATTTAGGATTTATTAACGGATGATCACTTTTTGGCCTTGAAATTATTTTGATGGCTTTCTCACATCATCTTGGCGTGTTAATATTGCTTGTGATTTTTCAAAGCAAAATATAACTAGGGAGAAAACAGACAGTAGTGATTCTTTCCTTCAGCATTAGAGCAGTTAAAACTGAAGAGTACTGTATGATATCATGAAAAGTTCCCGTTTAATGATGACATCACTGGAGATTTCAGTCTATTGATAAGTTTTCACTTTTTGATTTACTGATGAAGTCGTTGACATAAAGGAAGTTTTCTTCGCTAGTCAATTCTCTTTCACAAAACTAGTAATTCCGATGCCATATCCAGCATTGGCAAGCTAGGCTGTGGCTTGGAGGATAATTATCTATTTCTTTTTGGTTTCAATTTTAGAGTAAAGAAAGAAGCTGGTGGAAACTATTCTTTAAATCGGTAGAAGCAGATGAAGAGCCCGTTTGGATTGGCTTAAAAAAAGTAACTTTACAGCAGAAATAGCTTTTAAGCCAAAAAGCAGTAAGTTGGGATTGCCCAGCTTATTGCTTTTGGCTTGTTTTAAGCAGTTTTTAACTTATTTTAAGCACTTTTTGACTTTGCCAAACACTGAAAAAAGCTAAAAAAAAACTAAAAGTTGATTTGACCAGCTTAAAAGCCAATCCAAACACCCTCGAAATCTTGTTTGTTGGAAACATGGGAAACTATTTAAGGAGGGTTTGGCCTAATAAAGCTCAGGTTGGCACTTCATCTCTCTTAGGCAGCACTTTGCTACAAACACCAAGATGCTAAAACGTGACCTTAGGACGAAAATAAACAGTAAATATAGTTTGCATAGCGATATATAAATTTTTTTCTAGTAGAAAGTTATAGATGAATGTGTTAGTGAGTAGGATAGGAAATAAAAACTTAGTATAAATACGGGTTAAAAATTAAAATTTGCATCCTTCCATATGAACCAACAATTTTTAATATGGCTTTTGAACTTTGATGGATGTGGTTTTCACTTCATGTTCGCTTGATTGCATTATTTTTTTTAAAGATTTCTTCCTCCACGTGACTCTTTTTGCTGTTTGCAATTAATTTTTGTATTCATCTACCCCTTTCTTCACTAAAAAGTGAACTTTAATTGTGCTTTGTTCTTAAAGCTCCAACAGAATGTTCTCCTACAGTTTCGCCTTCAACTACTGTAGAAATAATGAGGTCAGGTTCTTGAGTCATATAACACACAACTAGTTTCTCCCTCTTTTATACAGTATCGCGATTCTTGCTGCTAACCAATGACACCTCTCACCCATGTCCCAATTGTCTTTATTAGCTGGAAGATAGTAACTAGCTTTGATTGTCATCTCTACTAGTTTTCTTATTCTTGTTGTCTTAGACTCTTTCGAATAAAACATTGGCTATCACTCTTTCGAATAAAACATGTTTTCTACTCAGACATAGCTACTGCAAATCAACTGTTTACCCATTCAGTCATTACCACACTGCATTCTATCTCCAAGATAGTGGCTTTGGAGAGATTTGCTAGATTAGTACGATTAATCTTTATTGCCTAAAAGATCTCCTCTGCCACTGTGATAGGCTTATTCATTGGTTGAAAGTTTTGGTCAGCAGTTTGTGTCATTTGGGTTTGAATGGATTATTCCACTTTTCTGCATCTGCCAAAACCGGAAAACTCTTCTCCTGCTTAACAAATGTTTTTGACTTTCGTGAACACGAGAAAAGTGAACTACTTTAAAAATTGATAAAATATCAAAAATGGAAAAGCTTCTTGGGACTGAGGTGTGACTCCTATATTTTACTTCTTTTCGGGGTTTACATGGAGGAGACAGATTAAACCTGTAATCTATGTCACTATTGGACTTTGTTAAAATTAAGCATTCTCCTTGGGACAGTTTGGGTGTATATCAACAAATCAACCTCCAACTTCTTAGTGTTCATTCTAGTTCGGGTGGTAGATATTTCAGGTTGAACAGCTAATTAATTCTCCAGATTAAGTTTCTTCCTACCTTGAGACGATACGGGAATGTGATGTCAAACATGGATGGTTCTAAGACTTCCTTTGGATGATTGGAGACAAGTTAGTTGGAAGTAGAAATTCATTTTTCTCCCCTATAATATATTTTCAGTGGGTATTATTTCACTTATATGAGTTGTGCTTCATGTAGTTAGTGAAACTGTAAGGACCTTTCAAACTTGGACTTTGTGCAGGCCATCCAGCATTGATTGGTCGCCACCGCCCATTTCCAGTCACTCATAAGGCTGCAGAAAGATGGTTACACCATATGCAACAAGCACTAGATAGTGTTACAGACATTGATGAAGATTCCAAAATTAAAATGATGAACTTTTTCAGGTAAACGCAAATCCCATGGATCTCCCCTTACTATGTCTATTTTTGCTGATAGTAAGCATTTGTAAAAATTACGTTCATTTGCTTTTCAGGCACACAGCATTCTTTCTGGTAGCTGGAGATGAGTTGAAGAATCCAAACCAGGGTGTTGCATGCAAGCATGCTACCAACAAGCCAGCTGCAGCATAAACTTATACCAAAATTGATCAAAGAATTAACAATAATGTACACTGAATATTTTCCTTATGATCATTCAATCAATCAAATCTGAGAATCTATGATCTCAGTTATTGAGCCTACATGTTTATGCTTTGATTTGTTATTGCTCCAGGGAGAAAGGTTGTAGATACACCGACTCTACAATTCATTAATGTAGCAGGAAGAAAGACGTGGATACACGAAGCCATTCTCATGAGACTTGAAGGTATTAGGTCATATATCCTCCTGGAAATCTCGTGAGACAGAAGAAATCCCGACTCTACAAAACTGAAATCTTCGTTATTTATGAAGAGCACTTTGGTTAAACGAAAACAATTGAATTAAACCAAGAAAAAACACACAAGTCTTTATTTACGACAACAAAAGCTTAATCTGTGTCAAACTTCCAATTCACAATGATCAGGAAATCAAACATATTGTTTATTAATGGACCAAAGTATGACCCATAAATTCTTTCCTACGAGACATTCTAGAGGGATGAGCATATCTAGCTGAAAATGACCTACAAAGATTATCAGGCTCTACTTTTTCTGACCCTTGATCAAAATTCTGCACAACCAGAAGAAGAAGAAGAAGTAGTATTATTATTGAAGCTTTTTTTCTTGTGCATTTTGAGTCTCCTCCAAAAAGCTAGCCACCTTGGTGATGAAGAAGAAGAAGCACATGATGATTGTAATCTTTCCCAAGCCTAACACTTTTGCTCCAATTCCCTTTCCCAATTATCCTCATTTTTTCCTCAATAGCTTTGAGATTTGCATATAATTCAACAAATCTATGGCCTTTTATAGATATTGGCTACTTTTGAGACTCTCATGGGATGTTGATTCCCTTTGCCTTTTGATTAGACAAAAGCAAATTAAACTAGTGGTGTGGAAGCATTCTTTAAAGATAATTAACAGTTATACCTAAAATTCCAAAAGGATATTTAGTAACTTTTTTTTAGGTATACCATACCATGTCAATCTTTTTAGGATATGACTAACATATAGTAGTAGTATTTAATAACTTTTCAATTTCTAAAACGTTAAGTATTTTAAAATAAATCCAGTTTGTCAAAACGACGAATATTTAGGACCCAATAACAAATACTACCAAACAGAAAACCAAAAATATAGATAAGCTTTATTCATTTACTGTTTAATATATATATATATATATATATATATATTGCATCACACGAAACATGATGTAATTAAGATGGTCGAAGATTAGTCCACCTAGTTATTTTCAGAATAATTGCTTGGTAAGATGTCTTTTTGTGAAATTACACAATTTATCTAACTAGGAAAGTGATTGCAACATGCCATTGTATCTCAGACCAAAAGAATAATAAAGGAGGAGCGACCTACAATTTCTTATTTTTGCAGGCGCAAAAGTAGAATTGATGAATAGGGTTTCATGTGACTATTCCTTCCCTATTATGGTATCATTATTTTTCTGCACTGTTGGGTCATTCCTAAAAAAATTCAACTAATAAATAAACAGTAAATGAATAAAGCGTATCTATTTTTTTGGGTTTCTCGTTTGGCGTTTGTATCGGTATTGGAGTCCCAATAAATTCGAATTCGTGCCGCATAATACCTATTAAAGAGGAACACATTTCCTACTAAGATTTTATTTTTTTTTAAATTTTCGTAGCTCGAACCCTTAATTTTTTTTACTTTTTGTAATCGGACTTTGGTATGCTTGAGCGATGTAGATGTATTCGTTTCAATTGTAAAAATCTCTTCTTCTATTTGTTATCAGTGTTATAATAAGAGTACAAATTTTATATTAGTTTAGATTAAATGCTTCCAAAATTAGGGGTGAATTTACCATAGCTTTATATATAAAACATTTAAACATTTTTCAATTTACGGATACAATTTAAAGATAATACAATACATTAAAGTACGATATAATATCTAAGAAGTGCACGAGGAGCATCTTCCTGCACAAGTAGACATACTTTATGACATAAATAACAAAAGTTCACTGAAATTTTGAATTTACTAATATAGCAATTGAGGGTGTGTTTGGTACGAAGGAAAATATTTTTCGGAAAATGTTTTTCAATTTTTTCATGTTTGGTTGGCTTAAATATTTTGGAAAATATTTTCCTTATGAACTCATTTTCCTCCAATTGGAGGAAAATGTTTTCCTTATCAAGAGAAGGGAAAATGTTTTCCAAAACTCCTTCTCAACATTCCCTACCCTCACCAACTCACCCCACTCTCCTCTCCAAAAAAGGCTCTTTTTTTTTTTAAAATTTTATTTTTTTATCTTATTTTTTATTACAATTTCAAATTTCTGTTTTTTCGTTTTTATGCATTTTCTGCACCACCTACCCCCACCCCAACCACCCCCCGACACAAAAAAAATTTACTTTTTATTCGTAATTTCAAATTATGTTTTTTCATTTTCTTCCCCTCCCAAATTTCTGCCCTCGTCCCTCCCCATGAAAAAAATATTTTTTAAATATATTTTTCAGTTTTAGTTTTTTTTATTTATCGGTTTAAAGGTGTTCAAAATTTATAAGTTTCACAGTTATGAGTTTGGAGGTTTATGTTTTTGAAAGTTTACATGTTTAGAAATTATAAAGTTTACGGGTTAGAAATTCCGTGGTTTCGAAAGTTTATAAAAAATGTGGGTTCGGAAGGTTGTTGGTTTGAAAGTTTATGACTTCATGTTTATTATATCTAAATTATTTATAAATATTCTTGAGAAGTCATTTTCCTTAATTTGCGTACCAAACACCGAAAAATGAATAAGATTACTACTTGTTTTCCAAGAAAATATTTTCTTGGAAAATATTTTCACGGAAAACATTTTCCGTTATACCAAACACACTGTGAGTTTTAGATTTTTCACTTTCCACTTTAATCGTGCTATAGTTGTCATTTTATTTTGTACGACCACTTCTAAATTCTAATCCAAATTGACTAAGATAAAAAGATGATCTAATATCATAGTGTGTTTTTTTTGGGTGAATAAACGATGTTTAAAATTACAATATAGAAATTTGGCTCACGCAAATACTCACTTAATTTATGAGTACTCTTTTTAAAAGAAACAAGCATGTTAATTTGACTAGTTTTAACTTGAAGCAAGATTTTTAGAGGTTGCTACTAAACCAAGATTATGCATTGTGTCATAATTAGGAGCACCAAAACTAGTGGTCCAAAGGAACGTGGAAAGGTAATTAAAGACATTGAGCCGAAAGACTTCCTTCTTATTCAAATTTTTAACTCCACAAGACTATCATATTATTTCTCTCATCATTGCTAAACTTTTCCTTGAAACACTGGATATTCTTCTTCCACCCAAAATTATTGTAAAAACACTTATATCGGGTGTTTACACCAACACAATATATATATATATAGGCGGATCTAGTGCATGGACTATGGGTTCTCGGAAACCCAGTAACTCTTGTGTAGGCTCTGTATTTATATTAAGAAATTTACTAAATATTGGTAAATATCTGTGTGAACCCAGTTATTATTGCATATTAATCTAAAATTACGGTAGGAACCCATAAGCCTCAAATCCTAAATCCTCCTCTATATATATATAATACGTAATCACTCGATGTAGATAAGTATTTATTAACCTAAATGTGTTCACAATCAGAAAACCAGGAAAAATGTTAGATGAACAAAACAAAAAGAAAAAAAGAAAAGTTTCCAGTGTCTAAAAAATGAGGCTTATCTTCTATATTTATAGCCAACAAAATTTGGATCTCAACGGGTGCAAAGATGCATGTTTATGGAAAAAGTATCATTTGGTAGAAATTAAGTTGGTCGCGAATTACATATTCTGAAACGACCGTCGGGAAAAAGGAATTTGTCAACGACACAAGGCTTGTTCTCTTCTCAAACTCTTTAAGAGCTACAAGAAATATTTTTCTATATAAGCACAAGAATTTTCTTTTTATTTTTCGAGGGAAAAAGAAGGTGTTTGGCTAAGCTTATAAGCTGGTCAAACTAGCTTATAAACAATTTTCGGCTTATCTATGTTTGGTAAAGTTAAAAGTGCTTATAAGCCAAGTGCGTATAAGTCAAAAATAAGCCAAAAGTCATAAGTTGGTCACCCCCAGCTTATGAATTTTTAGCTTATAAACACTTTAAATTTGACCAAGATTTTTACTATTATATTCTTTTTTTGGAACAAAACTCTTACATTGATACTCACTGCGTCACGTGTTGTTTCAACCTCCCCCCCCCCCCCCCCTCTGCAATTCTCATTGACTATTCAAGATAAGCAAATTCTCTATTCCTTTGCATATTTGTATTTATGTGATTGTGTATTAATCTTTGAACTATATGTAATAAATGAGGACATATTAAATTTTTGGTGTATTGCTTTCTAAGTGTTGTGGTGATGAAGACAGTGTTTGTTTCTCTTCAAATATTTTATCCTATTTAGGTTTATTTTTTACTGAGAAACTTTTGTCAATCTATTAATTATTATAACTTGTGATTATATGCTTATCATAAAATAAATTATATTTATCATAAAAGTTATCTTATTCTAAGCACAATTGTATTTAAAATAAAATGACAAATAGAATATTTTGTACCTGAATCGATCTGGAATCTAAAATTTTAAAGAAATTACGCCCTTATAAGTGTAAACAGTTCTAAGGTTATTTAGATCATTTTAACATAAAAAGAGTTTATCAACATTTTTTTATCAAATACTGCAGCAACTTATTATCAATTTCAGCACTTGTATCCAAACACGTAACTGCTTATTATTAAATCAGTTCATCATTTAAAAGTACTTTTCAGCACTTAAAAGTATTTTTCAGAACCTAATGCTTATCAGCTAATCCAAACGGGCTCAAACTCCCTTAGTAAAAAATGAGCATTTCCAAGATTTTCATTTTCCCTCCAATTTTTTTCCTTTGATTTCCTATTCACACCTTAACTCAAACCTAACAATATTTACCCCCAAAATTACCTCCTTCCTTTAATTTTAAAAAAAAATATTCTTATCACCTTGGAAACACAATATACAAAGGAGATAGGTGTTGACTATCGGATGGTCTCGTTTGGTTGCTAGTTACACATCGTCCTATATAGCTATATATCGTGAAATAAGAAAACAAACGTAGAAGAAATACGTACATTATGAGAATCCAAATGAACGGAGGGATCAAACACTCGTACTAAAAAATTAGTAATAATCTTTAAAGAACAAGAAATTGTATCACAAAAAAAAAGAAAAGAAAAAGATGTAAATTATGCAGGGCAGTTATATCTTGTCATACCCGAATTGTTATCGCGTCGAATAGATGTTGATGAGTTAGATGTGTTGCTTTGGGGCTCTTTAGTTTCCAAGGTTGATCCTCAGTAGTCTTATACTATTGACGGTTACCCTAGAAATATTTCTAATTATTCACACAACATTGAGGCCGTCAAATGATGCAAGTCTTGGATAAAAATCTATAACACACTAGGATGTTCTTGTTGACGATCCTTTACTTTGGCAGAATCTGGAATTACTCAAATAATTATAATATCTCACACGGGATATATAAATTCTTAAACCTTCAACTCTTACTAAGACTGGCCAATACCGAGTAATGAAATTACGATTATTATTATTATTATTATTATTATTATTATTTCCTTTTTATGGTGAGTTGAATTGGTGGAACTCTCTACAACTTAGGAATTAGTTCTGTACTTGTCATCAGATAGGTAAACATGTCAACTGGGACGAGCAAGCTCCAGATTAATTGACAATATTGATCAAAGAACTCATGATAATGATATATGTGTAACAACAACAACAACAACCCAATAAAATTTCATTAGTGGGGTCTGGGGATGATAGTGACTCTCGGCTCAAGAAAATAAAAAGACAATATGTGTAACAATGAATATTAAATCATATATCCTTCTGGATATTTTAGAACCTGGTTCTGGATCTCATATACTTTTGTCCTCAAATGTGCCCCGAGTGACTATTTCTACACAACATTCTAATTAAAAATTTGAACACATTACACTAATGGCTTGCGCCCATTTGAATTGCTTAATTAATGTAATGAATGCAGGAAAGTGGTGTAATTCTTATGTTTGGGCTGTTCTTGAGCTGAAGCATTAGAAAGAAGGTGAAATGGATTGGACAGAATGAAAGAATTTAGTGGAAAACTCAAACTTTTCAAGTTGTAGTATTGCTTTTTAGAGAATTAAATATGTACTTAATCGTCATGAACAGCATTCTGATCAATTGCTCTCAACTTGAAAACTTTGAACTACGATACCATGAAGTTACAATGGGGTTGATGGAGCTAGTTACCCAAATGTTGGTTATTCAACAACATAGTAGAAGAAAATCTTGACTTCACAAACATGAAATCTCATGATAAAGAGCTAGCAATTTAATTGAACAAAGACAACTTCATTCTAATTTTACTGTCACACTATTTTCTTGTTAAACTATTCCAATAAGAATGTCATCTTTTTCTATTTGGAAACAATTTAATCTTAAACTTTTACTTTTAATGGTATGCTTTTATAGTCACAAAAATCACATGGCATATTTAAGACTAAGTTGCAATAGTCTTTTTTTCTTTCTCAAATTTTCGTGTTCAATCAAATTACTGTATCTAAGAAGCACACTAATCACTTGCACAACTTACACTTGGACTATGGCATATATTAATAGGTGTTAAAACCTTGGTTTTCATTTTGTATATGTAGGAAATCCAAATAATATCTCTCCACCACCCACCCCCAAAAGGAAGGGGAAAAAAAAAAATCCTGTAATATCTATTTGAGTTGGGTAACCCAATGATCCAAGGATATTCTGCTTCCACTGTATAACGTACATTTTATTTCAAAACCATTTAGAAGTGGAATTTACTTTAGTATGCAAAAGATTCCTAAATTTGACTACGACCTTCGGCAAATGGTTTCTACAAGGGAAGCCACATTGACATTTCAAAATGCACTTATGCTAATAATGTATAAGGTGGAGGGTAGTATTAGAAGAATTAACTTAAATAGCCGCTCACTCGATCAGCGAATACATATATATGTATAATCCATGTATAATATGTGTATAACCATATATAATCGGCATATAATCTATGTATACCGACTAGGAAAAATAAATTGTAAATCTGACCGGCTATTTGTGGAAAGATCCCGCAATATTATGCACAAAAGAATTGTAACAGCAGTGCCATAAAACATTTGCTGCTGCACTTGAGGTGATGAATTACCGCTTTTCATACAATATGGCAAAACATCTGCAATACAGAGAAGATATTATCCAGGCTTAAATTACATTTGGCTACAAAAAGATCACAAGAACACATTACAAGGTGGAAAAAGAAAAGAGTAAAGCCTAGAGACCCTTATGAACTCCCATTTGAGTGCTGTGATTGTATGATCACTCTCAATCGACCATAAGCCTCTAGACAAGCGTAAGAATACTCGGACATGGCTCGGAAGAGCTCAGGCAACCTGATCTTGAGACTCCCTAATGACTTCTCCCTAACTTGAATACAGTGTTTCTGGTGCGCTTCTGTCTCCTCGTCCAACCTCTTTTTCAATGCTTCCACAAGAAACTGCTTTTCTGCAACAGGATCTTTAGGATTAGACTCTGTAGCTCTATCAGGATCTGCCACATCCGGTGGAGTTCTACGTTGCATATACTTTTGGTACCAATCTTCAAATGCTTGCCTTTTGCGTATGTATTCTTTTCTAGTTTCCTCACACTTCTCCTTCAGCTTCATCTCTTCCTCCTGATGAATAATGATGGTCCTTATCACAGCTTCAAAAGAAGCAATGGCACTTTTGGCAAGCTCATCGGGAAGCTTCTCAAGAAGCTCCTGCCAAGAATGGAGAAGGGCTTGAATTGGGGGATTTTGTGCTCGAGGAGGCGACGAGATTTTTTCTTTTAGGCTGCTCTCAATGGGTATGAGATTTAGCTTCAACCAGTTGTGAAGTGTTTGGATGTATAGTTTTTGATTTTTTACAAGGTTGTCAAAATGATCATGCCATTCCTTGACAACATTACCAAGCTGGATTGTGCGTTCATGATGGTGTTTGCTTGTTTCTAATGGGAATCCAGAGATTTCAATGGCTTTGAGATCAGTAGCCATCTCCAGCTGGTTTTTGTGATGACTATACATGAATTCCGACATGTTAACCATCCTGCAAAGCAGAAGCAAAAGCTAATTTTCATAGAATGTAGTATCAAACAGAGATTGCTACCTCGATTACATTGCAATTCCACGCAGTGTTATTAAAAGCGTTCGCTTCTCGCTTTAAGCGCTGAAGCGAGGCAAGGCGCAGGGCTATCGCTTTTGTAGCAGAAAAGCGACTCACATTTAAAAAGCGCTACCTTCTCCCACTTAAGCGAGAAGCGCCTCGATGGAAAAGCGATAAAAAAGCATGCTTAAGCGAGCCGAAGGCATCTGCTAGGGTTTTTTAGAGTTATTTTTGGCAAATAAGCCATCTGTTAACAAATAAACATACGCTCTTCAACGACTACTTCTCCAGCGAACTCCAGCGAAGACGAAGTCTCCAGTTCTCGGTAAGTTTCTGCAACGACTTCTTCTTTTTCTTTTTCTTCCTCTTCTTCTTCGTCTCTTCTTCTTCTCTTCTTCTTCTTCTTTCAATTTTTCACTTTTTAAACGCTGATTTTGTGCCCTAAACGACTTCTTCTTCTTCTTTTGTTCTACTTTGTGCTCTGTTTTATGCTTTATGCTCTGTTTTCTGCTTTATCATCTGCTTTATGCTCTGTTTTCTGGTTCATGTGAATTAACTGTTATGTTTTTTTTTTGGTTGTTGATTGTAGTAAATTTAATTTGTTTAATATGTTATTTTTAATGAGTTCTTAGCCATTTATCTATGCCTATTTTATTTTTTTATTTATGTGTTAAATTGCGCTTCACATGAAGAAAAAAAAAGCGCTTCGCTTCGCGCTTCTCGCTTCGGTGAAGCGAGGCCTCGTCGCTTTTTTGCGCTTAACGCTTTCCAAAACACTGATTCCATAAGGGGGAAAGAAAAGCAAGCAGAAAATCATTTAAAGAGCACTTGCGCTCATTATTAGTACAGGACATTGTACTATTGTAGGGGATGTAATAAATCAAGAATTAACAAAAAACAGTCACTTAGAGTTAAGGCAATACTAGAATGCTTGCAGGCACAGAACTCCATTTCCCAACCAAATTTTGAATTAAAAATCCTGAAACATACAGATGATAGGAAATCCATTTGTTTCTTAAAATCAGTAAACAGCATCAGGAATGCCTCGGAAAGGATATGTATGCTAATGACGCTACTCATCTCTGAGGATAAAATGGAGAAGACCTCTTGCTAAAATATCATAAAGTAATATAGCTTAAGAACAGTACGGGGATTCATTTCCAAAGTTTACCTCAACTATGAAAATATACATAAGCATGCATTTAATAAAGGTTTTAAGCCAAAAAAGTAAGAATCAAAAGCTTTAAAAAAAACCTTATTTACTAGGCTGAATGCTAGGGAAAAGTCTGCACAAAGTGAAACCATATGAATCAATATTACTAACATGAGGCAGGTCAAGGACTTATACTAATATTGGTTTGGTTCTCCAGTAATCCACAAATAGAACAATTGTTCCACAAACAGAAACTTTCTGAGATTTGTAAATGAATTGGTGGCCCAATTAGAACAGCAAAAAAGAAGAGATTGCCAAATGGTTGGGGTGTGAAACAGGTATAGGGTAGATATCTAGACAAACTTCTTACCTGTGGTAGGAACTTCAAGATTACTTATAATTTTGTTTCTACTCAATTAGCAAAGTTATCTATCATTTGTGTTTATATCTTACAGTGCGTATATAAAATCATGCTCCTTCATTCTAAAATCAATTACAAGTCCACCTGTGGCCCACCTGGGAAAAAACCTCGCTTCCTGAGGCATAAGATGAATGTCCAGACTTTCTGGACTACCTCAAAATATTCCCCATGATTTTCCACCGCATTCAATTAATACCTCAAAAGGGTCACCGGTTAACTACAGAAACCCCAGCCCACCCTTCTTGAGTTGATATAGAAACAGTGAGGATTCATATAGCCGGGTAATCTTTTTTTTTTTGGATATGTTATATAGCCCGGGTAATTTCTTCGATCTTCAAAAAGATAATATTGTAAGTTTCACTTCGAGTGCCCAACTAGCTTGTGATTGAAGCATAGTAGTAGCACTTGTTGCATACTATCTAGTATTAAGAATTTCTTCTTAGGAGTTTAGTTTGTAAGACCATTGTTCCTCCGAGGAAGACTTCCGGAGCAAATTTTCTGATAAAAATAGGAAGAAGAGTATCTAAATGTCGAAAAACTAATACTTTTAAACCATCACTCAAGTCTAAGGTTTCACTTAAAAGTAAGCCTTTATGGTTGGGGACTGGCCAGGAGTTTCACTTAAAAGATTAACTTAGATACTTTACACCTCTACCATTACACAAATTTTGTTAAACAATCACAGTTCCCAAGAACTTACAACTCAGAACACTGACTTCTAAATCGTGTGGAATAGACACAGCTTCTAAATATAATAATCTGTTATAAAAGAAAATCTAGGTGCAATAGCAGTTGCAGATAACAAATAACAATGTCCCTAGTCAAGCAGGAAGAATGGCCACCTGAAACACGTAAATTTAACAAATATAGTTTTCATCATGGAGGTAAGCCACACAAAAACTTACCCTTGAACAAGAGCAGCCAGCTTGGGATACAACTGCTTGTCACGGATGTCATTTACTTCAGAAACTGTGGAATCCAAGGACTGCATGTCAACTATATATCGCGTATGCAAATGGCTAACAGCAGCCTTTGTCTTCTCCAGTGATTCCAAGCTAGCATTTCGTTTCTTCAGCTTGTTTAGCAAGGCAACTTTCCTCTGATATTCATGTTTTATAAGCTCACCAGCCTATTGAAATGAAACAAAATAACATTTTCGTACACCATCAGCCTATTGGATAATAGGAAAAATACGGCCAAATAATAAAGGTCAATACAAGACAGAGAGCCACCACAGAAGGCCATATAGAAACTTCATTACATAAGGAAAGGATCAGCTACAAAGAGAAACAGAGTAGCCGTTGAGATGCACGATATGCAACTAGCCATGTCCTGAGTAGCTTTGACAATGACACAAGTATAATGGTGTTCGACACAGACACTGAGACAAACTAGGATTTGGAAAATTGGGGGGCAGAGTACATATGAAGAAGGTATAAATGGCATGTGTGCGGCAATTTCACCCTTGTTGCTCTTGCTGCAAGTGAAACAGCCTGGGTGGATTTCATCCTTTAAGTGACTAGGAGCTGAGACACTCCAAGCGTAAAGCGATAGTGAATCCCGAAACTGCACCAGTCACCTCCTCTTTTAGCATTTCTAAACCAGATGGAGATAGCAGGGTTTGAGTTTTCTACCAGATGTACTCCGACCGGGATCTCAGTCACACGTTTCATTTGGTACCCAGACTCTGTATTAATTCTCTTTTGAATTTCTATTCTGGTATCCCCTTAATGGAAATGCATGTACAGGCAGGACCTGATATAAATAGAAGATTTGGTCCATGCTTCCTGGCCCTCCTCTCATAAATTAATCATAAATCAAATATAAAATCCAAGATTTTACCCAAGAGAAAGCAAAGGGACAAGAAGAAGCAATAAGCACCTTCATTTCATCATAAAGTTTCTTCTCCCATGCCAGCAATTTGTCCAAAACAGTGGCATGCGTCTCATATTCATCAATGTCATACTCATCCTTAGTAGCATCACCATTAGGGACACCCTTAAATGATTTATTCCATGTAATGACTCGCATCACCCTAGCTGCGTGGTCAATATGTCCTGCAAAAAAAGAACATTCATTATTAACATCCAAGAAGATCTACAACCTTGTTGCTTCAGTTTTTTGCTGTTAAAGTACTGGAATCATATAACTTAACTGTATGAAAACAGTCCCCTTGTTATTTCCCATAAGACAAAGTAGAGCAATTATGAAAAACAAGCT
The DNA here is from genome assembly GCF_000393655.2 of Nicotiana sylvestris. Taxonomy (NCBI): domain Eukaryota; kingdom Viridiplantae; phylum Streptophyta; class Magnoliopsida; order Solanales; family Solanaceae; genus Nicotiana; species Nicotiana sylvestris. The sequence continues at coordinate 150,259,971 of NC_091064.1, read as the reverse complement.
AGTCAAACAAAGGAACAGAAAGACTAATTGGGCCCAGCATCATAGTTATTAATGTGACTCCTTTTTTTTTGTGGGGGTGAGTGTAACAAAATGTGATAAAACTATGTTCAAGTCTCCAGCAAGCTAAATACAGGCCCAAGCAGGCAGCAATTGCAGAGGCAGAGGTGTAAAACCGTTGTTCATATATTAACAAAAAAGGGGCAATCCGGTGCACTAAGCTCCCGCTATGCGCGGGATCCGGGGAAGGGCCGGACAACAAGGGTCTATTATACGCAGTCTTACCCTACATTTTTGCAAGAGGTTGTTTCATGGCATCAACTTTAGCAGTTACGCAAAACCGTCATTCATATATGAACGAATTTACCATATTCCCCATTTCCTTACTGAATAGCAAAAAACATAACTTTGCAAGAATTTATGGAAAGGAAACCTTTGCAGTGCTAAAAAGGTTTGAGCTTTAGTAGTCAAAATCTGAAAGACATGAAGAATAAGGGAATTCTATCCATTATAAACATCAAAAGTTACCTCGATTATCAGCAAAGTTAGAGTGGTAATGCAATCGAGTAGCCTCAAGCATCTTAGAAACCTCTTGCGCATTCTCAGAAGCTTTCAGGAAATGATCATCAATCTCCCCTAAAACTTTAAAGAAATCAGCATTATTATTATTGTTACCATATCCAACAACATTCCCACCAACTCCCACTACTCCTCTTATCTCAGGAGGTGCAGTGTTTGAATGCTTAAACACTCTCTCTGTACTATCCTCCGCCCTCACTGGGGTCTCCTCTTCAACCTCACTCAGAATCTCTACTTTCCCCTTCTTCTCCGGCGTCTTAAACTGATCATCTTCGTACTGATTCATACCCACATTATCAAATCTTTTGTCTTGAATTTCGTTATTCTGTTCGTTAAATGCTTCCTCCTCCTCCTCTTCTTCTTCTTCCTCGACTTCCTCTAAATGCCCATGAATGTTATCCACATTAAAGAAATAATCCCACGCCTCCCCTGGTGGGGCCGGGGGAGGCGGGGGTGGGGTTGGCTCCTCCTTCACTATTGGTGTCTCACGCGCTGCCACATTTCTCTTTACTCTTAGTTTCAAATCAACTTCCTCTTCTTCTTCCTCTTCCTCCTCAATTTCCTCATCAATAGCAATACCTTTCATTTTTCCACGTCTAGGTTTCGAAAGCTCGGGCATAGTCATGGCGCGTTGAAGCGGTGAGAAAGCTGGTGGAGGAGGAGGGGGTGGAGGGAGAGGGCTGGCTTCCATAGTCGGCGGTGGAGGCGGAGGCGGCGGATCGTTAACGGCCGGCGGCGGCGCAGGTGGGGTTTCGCCTTGAGCATAGTCGCTTAAAGCAGCACCGGTGTTTTTTAAAGCCATAGAATAAGCTGAATGTGCAGCTGCAAAGAAGTTGCGGTAGTTTACAGCTTCTTTCATGAGGTTTCTTCGTTCTTTGCATCTTGATACTGACTCTTCGTTATCTAATCTTGATTGAGCACACCCCATTTTTCCACTGTTTTAGCTCTTCTAGTGGTGGATTAGAGGAAATGGGGTTGAGATTTAGAAAGAGATGGAGATGAAAAGAGAGAGAAAAAGATAGAGAGAAAAGTGAAAAGGACAAAAATGTGAGCAGAGGAGAGAAGAGGTGGGGAAACACTGAGAAGAGAGTGTACTGTAAATGGTACAGGGAAGAGAGAGGGGGAGGGAGGTGGTAAGTACGCGCCGCTGGATGGGGGTATTTCTAATTTTGAAAAATACACCTAGGACTAACGGTCACATTTCTCGAGGAACTTAACGGCGTCGTTATGAGCTAATTAGAAAATTAAGCCAGTAAGCTAATTTCCTTTCTATTCTTGCGTTACTAGTACTAGTACTAGTATAGCCCGGCACGATAGCGCGCAAAATATGTGATCTAATTTGTTTGACCATATTATATTATATTATATTGTTTGAATTAAATTTAAATTTTTTTTATCTAGTGAAATATGTCCAATAAGAAAATCACATAAAATTAGAAAAAATATTATATGGTCATCGAATAACTTTTAAGCTCCTCACTTTTCGTTATTACATAATCTACTATATTTAATATTATTTTATTTGCTATTATGATATTTTATTAGCTTATTACTTGACTTAATATTTTTGTTAATTCTCTCTTTTAATTTAATATAGATATAAATACATATTTTCTCACTCCTAAAATATTTTCTTGAAACTTTTTTCCATTGTACATCTTCATTTGAATTCGTCCAAAATATAAATTAATTTTAACTTTCAAAATATCAAAATGTTGTAATCTCATAAAAATATTAAAGATTATGTATTTTAGCTTTCAATTTTAAATAGACTCTTAACATTATAAATTGTCTGTACAAATCTATAATATAGATATAGATTAGATTTTGTCATAAAATCTAGTTAAATTTTGTCTTTAAAGTGCGAAGTAGCATTGTCTCTATATGACACTTGACTTGACCTCATTATTAACTATCATTCTTTTAATATAATATATAAAGTTATATTATGTGTTGGCAACTTTCCAATTTAAAATAGGATAGGTTTTAGAATAAACAATTTTCAACATATAAAAGTTATTGTTTTGTAAAAAAAAGTTATTATATTTAAATTCAAATTCAAAAAGAATAACTAATTATTAACAACAGATAATGCATAATTTAATTTTTTTAAATTTAATTCAAAATGCCTAACCTAACAAATTTGTCCTACATTGCCAAGTAGCCTATTGTGAGATTGTCATTTGGCTTAATATAGTGGCGTTGTCTCTCCTTTTATATATAGATTATTATACTTGTATCGAGGATAGAAATACATGCATCAAATTTATTCCTAAAATCGAATATTCAGCATAAAGTTATTTATTATAATATGAGCTATTTTAACTAATTATAGTTTAGCATTCATTATATTCTAGTCTAATTCTATTGTGAATTTTAAAGAGCATTATTCTATTTGAAGTTTTGTTAATTCTCGTATAACACTATGCACAAAATATGTAAAAAAAAAAAATATATGTGTTATTTAACGATTATGGTTAAATAATAATGTAAAATAGTAATAAAAGTTTCTTGCTTATACTTGTACTCCATAACTAGCAATATTGTCTTCAAATAAGGTTGTCCTTTAAAGTTGGGGAATGTTTTAGCTTTTTGAAAATTTTACTTTTTGTTTTTCACTTGAAAATTTTACTTTACATAATCCAAAAAAGAGGTATAATAACGCCGTACCGTAAAGTTTTTCTACCGTGAAGTCCGACGGTAGCTATTATTTACCTTTTGGTTGAATATTCTATTGATTAAAAATACATCTTATGATCGGAAATTAAAAAGGTTTTAACTTATGAAACAAAACAATTTGTTGTAATAGAAAAGTGAATATTACAATTTTAAAATAACTTAATAAAGATAAGAAAAATGACACTGTATAGCCGCTGTAAAAATAATAGCTGAAAAAATATATAAATTTTATATATTTTTTGTATATATATACATTTTTTGTATCCTATTTTTGTTAAATAGGATACATTGGCATATCATATTAAATTCAATTTATTTCAAGGGGTTATAAGTCCCTTTGAGATTTCTTGAATTCTTTTGTGAAGCAGTCACGTACTCACATTCTTTATGAAAATTCATCTGAGATCGTGATATTCAATTTATTTTAAGAACGTCTTTTTAGTTTAGTTTTCAACTAAATCCTAAGTCTGATGGACAATGAATATATTGACATAACATTTTTTTGCTAGAAAAAGTATAATTACTTCTGCAAAACAAAAGTTCATTATATTACAGTAATTAAAAGTATTGTTTTAGCATAATAAGAACCAATATTAAACATATATTCCACAATTTACAAAATAGTTAAACAAAATATGCAATTCAAAATATATTAAAGTAGGTAAATAGGTAAGTATGGATTAGCAGGTTAAATGACTTTTCACAGCGTTCTTTATTCAGGAAACAAATATTCTGAATTAGTTGGTGTGATGGTAAAGAAAATATTAATGTTAACGTTGTTAGAATGCGAAAAGCTAAATTTTGGCTACAAATTAACTAGTATGAGTTTTTCATTTTATCGGTGGTGTTTGGGACTTGCGGCACCAATTTTTTTTTTTTGGTGTCACGTAGACATAAATATCGAGTAACTCTCCAATATATATAGAGATGAATTTAGAATTTTAATTTAATAAGTTTAATTTTAATGGTTTATCATTAAACTCATTGCATTTTAAAAATTATCGGTTCAAAACATCAACCGCATTTAGCAGTGAAGTTAATGTGTACACAGACCTAACTCCTACCTTGTGAAGATAGAAATGATGTTTCCGGTAGCCCTTGGTTCAAAACATAATAGTATTGAAATATTAGTGATTTTTCCTATATATCTAAATTACGTATAAAAGTTATTGGGTTCAATGGAATCACTAGCTTGGTAGTTACATTTGCCACTGCAGAAATATTTAGAAGGTGGGAAGAAATTATTTGATAGTATTTTTTGTCTGTATTGAAATTTGAACCGTAATCTTCAAAATTTGCATCCACTCCATTGATAGTTGATGTAGCATAAGTTAGAAAGTGCAATTACATATGATACCATTTTTTAGAAAGTCAAAATCGTTAACCTACTTGTAGTAGATTCTAACTAACTTTTTTGAATGATAGGTAGGTAAAAAAATGAAATTCCAATCACTTACGTACCAATGAGCTCAACAGTATTTTCAAGAGTCCATAACAAAAGATATGCCCCTCATGACTTATAGTAAATGAAAACGCTCACTATGTCCGAACTAAGAAAGAAAAACCTCCAACTTTATAGTGGGGGCCTAACAAATCCATCTACTCTGATTGACATGACAAACATCTTTAATTCTTCTTTTCATTTTCTTTCCATAGCCACTGTTTACATCAAATAATGGAAAGTTATGCTGTTGTGAGGTCGAACTCCCCACCAAAAAAATAATAGTAGAAAGCTTTGCACATGACAATTGGATGATCTAAGTTGGTTAAGGTAATAATATAAGCACTTTTAGTGTGAGAAAAGTTCATTATCTTTTCTCTTCAAGTTTCTTTGTATTTTATATGGGCGTACTAAGTCAATATTATATTGCGTTCTTTTTCCGTGAACCTTTCTGGGGTACTCATTTTAAACAAAATTTAAAGTTTTTTTGTAGTGTTATCGGTGAATTTCAACCTATATTATATAGTAGATTAGTTGCATTATGTTAGCACAAAAATTTATCTATGATTATTTTATATGTAATTTGATTGTGTAAATTAACGATTTACACAGGAAGATGACAACCAGACCAGGTAATTAGAACACCACTCACCATTCCTTAGATTAGCTAGGGGTTGTACAGAATTTGTATAACAGTATGGAAATGATCGATTGGTGACGAGCACGTCATTATTATTATGTATTGAATATCCAGACAGTAGTGACCTCATTGATTATTTGACAAACTAAAGAAAACAAAGGAGGGACGGACATATATAGAAAGAAGTGGACAAGTTGTTAATTGCCTTTACAGCTTGAAACAACATCCAAAGGCACTTGAAAAACACTGTTTCAGTTACACATGCAAATCCAAGGTACCCAGATGCTACAAATTGGTAAACTTCACACTAAACCAAACTAGAGTCCATTACTAACTCAACTATCCCAAATTATCTCCTAAAATCGTTTGTAACACCAAAGTCACTGGACTATATCTATTGCACTCAGAAGGTCACTCAACTAGATTTTCCAAATTTTAGATTGCCAAATACCTATTTTACCCTCTAAATTATAAACATTTATCTTCTTTTTATTTTATTTTTAAACTTTTTAATATTATAATTTTCCCTTTTTAATTTATATTATTTACCTATAGAATAAACAAATATTATTTATAAATTAAAATTATGGACATTTAAGCATTCTGAATTGTGTAAATAAATTTTTGAATTCTTGTTGTTAATACAAAAATTATTATTACAAATAAATTATTCTAATTAATTCTTTTACTATGCTCATTATTTTGTTATTCCAACATTATAGATGCTTAAATACTTTTTATTTTTTAAATTTATAAATAATATTTATTTATTCCATAGGTAAGTCCATAATATAAATTAAACAGGAAAAATCATAATATTAAAAAGTTTTTTAAAAAAAATAAAAGAAGATAAATATTTGTAATTTAGAGGGTAAAATAGGTATTTGGCAATACAAAATTTGAAAATTCTAGTTGAATGACCTTCTGAGTGCAATAGGCATAGTCCAGTGATTTTGTTGGTACAAACGAAAGAAAAGTGACTTTAGGAGATAATTTGAGATAGTTAAGTGACCATTTGAGTAATTGACTCAACCAAACTACTATAGTTAAAGCATATATTAGGACAAGAATGTATATTAATATTTATGATTTACGGATAAGAGTGTATATAAAAATATATTGTAAAGAATAGCAAAAGAAGAGTATTATTCGGAGACCTCTGCTAGCCCAAGATCGTTAACTAAGATTGAATGATTCAACTAAAGAAGAGGAAGCTTGAAAAGAGAAGATAGATTTTTGAAAGGAGAACTTTGTCATTGAAGAAGACTTTCTTGATTTTTGGCTTGCTTACAAATGAACAAGATACCCCTATTTATACTAGCCTATGGATGATTTTAGATATGATTCTAGATAATGTACAAAGAAGATTCTAGCAACCTTATCTTCTAACAACACTCTAGAATATATAGATATGTCTTATCTTCCCACAATATTCTAGAACATCTAGATATGTCCACTAGATAAATATCAAGGATACTAAACTAGAACATTCTAGAGAATTCTATATTATTCCAAAAAATTAACTTTATTTTTTTCACACTCCCCCTTAAAGTGATTTTTTGGAAACTACTCCAAGCTTGTCATGGAAGAACTCGAACGAAGCTTTAGCAAGTGACTTGGTGAAGATATCAGCGATATTCTCCTGACTTCTCACTTCCAAAGTATTGATAGTTCCATCAAGAACCTTTTTCCGAACAAAGTGATATTCCACCTCAATGTGTTTAGTTCTTGCATGGAATACTGGATTATTTGCAAGCTTGATGGCACTTTGATTATCTCCATAGATTACAGTTGGCTTTGATATAGGTAGATACAAGTCTTCAGCAAGTCTTTGTAGCCATACACATTCTTGAGTAGTGAGAGCAGTTGCTCTATACTCTGCCTCTGTGGTTGACAAGGAAACTGAGTCTTGCTTTTTGCTACACCAAGAAACACTTGTTCCACCACAGAGGAAAATATAGCCCAATGTTGATCTTCGGTCATCCAAATCACCACCAAAATTAGCATCTGTATAACCAGCTAACACCAAATTATTATTCTTCTAGAAGAACTAGCCCATGTCTAATGTTGAGTTGATATACTTTAGAATCCTCTTTGCAGCTTCTAAGTGAGGCTTTCTTGACCTTTGCATAAATCTGCTGACCTATCCCACCGAAAACGCAATGTCCGACCTTGTTCAGGACCAAGTGTCCTCAACTTTCGAAGTTGAAAGTTTAAGTTCAGGACCATGTGTGAACTTGAAACTTGAAGTTCAGGACCAAGTATCCTTAACATTTCAAATTGAAACTCAAACTTCAGGACCAAGTGTCCTTAACTTTTGAAGTTGGAACTATAAGTTAAGGATTGCATGTCCTTAACTTTTATACTTGTTAGTCTAAGTTAAGGACAACGTGTCCTGAACTTTTGAACTTGTAAGTCTAAGTTCATGTCACGACCCTAAACCCAGACTTAGTCGTGATGGCGCCTCTCGTGAAGACAAGGCCAGATGACACAACACCCAATTCATTTTAAGCAATTAAAATACACAACTTAAGTCATTAACATGATTAAATCCCAAATAAACAGTGAGACAGTACAATTTTCGGGAAAAAAACCATTACAGTCGGATATCGGGGTGTCACCAGTCATGAGTATCTAACACAAGTCTAGGAATATGGGAATAGGGACTACACCATCTATTACAAAATCCAGTACAAGAGAAAGAAATAATGATAAGAGGGAGGAACACTGGGATGCGAACGCCGGGCAGCTACCTAGTGGACTCCGAAAAATTGCCGGAAGCTATCAACCCTCGCTAGTAGGACCTGAAGCTCCAGGATCTGCACACAGGATGCAGGGAGTAAGGTGCAGGGAGTAAAGTGAGTACTCCAACTCAGTGATTAATAATAATAAATGAAGATTGAGCGATAAGAAATCATGTAAAAACACAACAACATGATATAAAGAGGCAGAGGAAAACCAGTAAAGTGCAATAAAAAAGTGAAATCTCATAAAACACCTTAGCTCAGTATAAGCTTACTTAAAATACCTTTTTAACAGTTAAACAAGTAAATGACAGGCAGCTAGAAAAGAAAAACACATAAAAACCGCCCCTCGGGCACAATACCTATAGAATCAGCCTCTCGGGCAACAACATGAAACAACTCCAGCCCCTCGGGCTATATCTCATATCACAATGGGTACCCGTACTCACTAGGGGTGTACAGACTCCAGGAGGTCCCCCTTACGGCCCAAGTGCAATATCAAGTCATCTCGTGACATAATCAATAGGCTCTCGACCTCATATCAAGAAACCTTGTGGCGTACAATCTCAGGCCCTCGGCCTCATAATCATAAATCAGCGTATCACTGTTGCGGCGTGTGTTGATACCCAATTTTTTCCTAGGTATTTTTATACCCAAAATACTTCCAAAATAGCATGTATGTGCATATATAAGCACACCAAGAGTTTTATTTTTTTTTTAATAATTTTTAAACCGATTTATTACCCATTTTAATACCACAAAATCCAATAGTTATTCTCAAAATTATCATTTTTTGGTGAATAACTTATTTCATTCCCGTATTTACACCAAAATATAATTAAGGTGATTTTTTCATATTTTTTACAAATTTATTTGGCATTTTTAAGCTAATTGCATGTAATTGCAATTATAGCCTATTTTACAATTAACAACATTTTATAATTATAAGATCACTTTTAGTATTTTTACATTAATATTTATATGTTATTAATTATTTCAGTGCCTTTAATTTATTTTTAAATCATCTTTTTACTATTTTATAAAATAATAAAAGGGGAGATTGGCTATTTAACAAACATCCCTTATTATTTCAATTCTAGCCAAATTGGCCACACCCACTATCAGATTCAAATGTCCCAATATCCTGATTAAATTAACCCAGCCCAATCCCTAATATAACTCGGTCCAATCTGAGCCATTGATCAAATAAAATCAACGGCCCAGATTTACTTCCCTTAATTAAATTCAATTACTCCCCCCCCCCCAAAACCCCTCATTTCCACAGACGGTCTCTCTCTCTCTATATCGTCTCTCCCTCTCCCTTATCTCTAGAACCTTCTGGTTCTCTCTTCTCCGATGATCTCCACCGTCTTCCCGGCCATCTCCGGCCACCTCCCTTCAACCCCAAGGCTCCGATGGACCTCTCATCGTCCTGTTCAACACCTCGAAGACCTTCGAGGCTTATGGACCATGGCGATTTGAGACCTAGGGTTCCTGGTTCTTCTATATGTGAGTTCTCCGATGTGATTTCAGGCGAAATCACACCCTATATGTCACGATCTATGAGGTTACGACAGGTTTTTCCCACTTTTATTAGGTTTCTTTTTTTTTTGAAACCCTAACTCTCTCCTGAATCTATCAAAAAACGGTGTCATTTCATGCTATTCTCATGTTTTCCTCTGTGCTCTGTTTATTCTCGAGTTTATTCTGAAAGATCCTTTGCTTTGAACCATTTTTTTACTTTCTTCGAAATTAGGATTTCTGGGATTTCTTTTTATGCATGCTTCGATTGATTTTCTTTATGATTAAAACCTTTTCTTTGTTTATTCGGACCGATTTCTATGCTCTTACTGTTTTTTTAGTTTGACTCTGCTAAAAACCCTAATTTCTAGAAAATGTTTCTTCATTCGATTATGTGTGTTAGCATGTTTCTTTGCTTCGATTACATGTGTTAGCCTAATTTCCTTTGTCTTGTCTCTATGTGTTAGCATGTTTCCTCGTTTGATTGTGTGTATTAGCCTGATTTTCCTTGCTTTGGTTCTGCCTGCTGGCCTATTTGCTTGATTCTTGTTGATGTTTCATAGTCACCATGCTTCGAATATGTCTTGCTGAATCTTAACTTGTTTTCACTATCTCTGAGTGGTTATGTTTGTTCATCCCTTGTTCCTTCCTAGTTAACTTTGCTCGCTACTTTTGTTCATTTACCTCTATTTATATGTTAAAAATGCAGAATCATGACTTCACATGATTGATTCTGATTTTCCTTGATTGATTGGTAATTCAAAAACTTTCTTAAAAAAAAACCTAACATTCTACCCGCCCGTTTGAATTAATTGGTTTTGTTACCTCATTTGTTATAGTACTCTTTTCTTTTAAGCCTTTTCTTAATTGGAATTTTCCTGAATTTGGTCTTACTCGACTACTATATGCAATACTGAACCTTGACTCTTTCCTTATTTAATCCTACGCTAATTTTTCCTATTTGCCTTATATGGTGCTGAATCTTTTCGTTTGATTTTGATTCCCTTAATTAATGGGAGTACTTCCTTGATTCTTTGATTAATTGATTCTGAGTTCTTCAATTTACATATTTCCGTGATTTTTACCTTATTTTACCACCTACTTTTGACTATAAATACCCTAAGTCTTTACAAAAAAACACACAACAACTAGTCTTTATATCTATGCCTATTACCTGTAGAGTTTGACATGTTCATATGCTACTGTTCGCTTTACTTTCCTGCAAATGCTTGATCCCTACTCCCTTACCCTCTATGTGTTTATAAATGGGGATTCAGGGCATGGCAACATGAATTGTTGTCCATGAACTAAATTTTGACCCCAAGTAAAGAGTGTGTCAGTATGTTTCATTGCTGATCATGCCCTTTGCCCCCTCTTCCTTTGTTTATTGTTTCTGTTATGAATTCCCTATCATTACCCCCTATGTATGCTGAGTTAAAGTTTATGGTCTGGCAGCCTTTAAATGGCTATCCAGGCCTGAACCTGGCTTTCAATAAGTCATAACTCCTCAATTTGAAAATGACAAATTGGTCAGGGGTGTGCCAGCACTTCAAATTGCTTGGCATGACCACCAACTTATCATTTCCCCTCCCCTGCACTTGCACTTACTCTTAAACTTTAAGTTCTGCCCCTCTCATATGAGCCTTGCCTTGGGACCTTGAGTTCCCTCTAAACTTGGACATTTGAGGGCTGGCTTTTTCACACTGCACTTTACTACAATTCTGGAATGATGTTTGGGGTGTAAGCACTGCCTGGAGCTCTTGAAGCTCCTTGGAACTTTGACACATCCCAAATAAGAGAAGGCTTTGGAAACCTGGATCCTTGGAAGTTGGTTTACTACATATGTCAGACTGGGAGTCTGAATTAGGCCCTCTTTGGTTGGAATTCTGATTTCGGATGTATTTTTTTTTATTATTAATTCTGGTCTGTAATAATTTTGTAATAACATTTGGGGCCGGCTAGTAAAAAGGGGTGGGGAACTATGCATGCAAGGGGTAGATATCATACCTATAGGGGTTATCATTTCTGAAATTCTGTATCCCATCTAGAGATCATGCTTGTAGGAATTACTGTCTCTAAAAGTTCTGCATCTTATACAAATCACTGAAACTCTGCATTTTCATATAGATGCCATAAGAACTCTGCATTTTCATACTATGCCTATAGGATTTTCTGCACTTTCATATAGATACCATGTCTATAGGATTTTCTGCAATTTTGCATGTGCATCCGTCATTAGGCAAACTTGTTATAGGATTTAAACAACTAACCAATTGCATATAGATGACCTGCCTATAGCATTTCTGTATAATAATAACAGTGTTTAAAAAACAGTGTTTAAAATCAGTGACACTTAGAAAGCATGCCTATAGGAGCTGTTAACTAACTTGAATCGCCAATTCGTCTAAAATCAGTAGCAATAACGCGTAAGCACCTGCAGAACTTATGTTTTTGTAACTAACAAATCTTTTCTGCAATCCGTTTACTCTCTTTGTTTTTCCTGAAATTGATAGATATCATGCCTATAGGTTCTGTTTAACGCCTAGGCAAGCCTTACGGTAAAATTTTATAACTGCATCAGTTTTTGATAATTACAACCAGCAGGCAGGCCTAATTCGGACTTCTTATCTCAAAATATGTGATAAATCAGTCTGCCTTAACGTTTAAGTTTAATACAGACCAAACCAGTATGTGCAAGACATGCTAAACTCTATGGCTTATCTGATTTAAGGAGGTTTACTTGAGCCTTATTTGCTTATTTGCCTTCCCATTTATTGCATTATGTGTTTTGATTGACGCCTTAGTATTTTGTCCTTTGAAACTCCCCAAAAAGCCCCAGCTCCCTCCCCTTTAGGATTAGTAGTCTCAATGCCTCCGAGACTGATAGGATTGTGGGACGGGTACTAGCATGCAATAAGTAACGATACCATTCCACGCTTTAATACCTTAACGGGATGGGAAGGGTATATATGGATATGATGACTGGTGCGCTACTATCACGTGCGACCCCTCTTCTGAGGAGTGATCGCTGGGTATTGCATTGAAGTGATCCATATTAATTATAAACTTAGGACCCCCCTCCCTTTATTTGCTTTCATCTTTTCTTGTAAAATTATTCAAATCTCTTTTTTTATTTCTGCCCTCTCTATATACTTTCAAAAGTTCTCAACCTAATTGCAATGTTATATGCGAGTCCTTATTTGAGCTTTGATTGTTTACTTTTAAAGTCACAATTTCAACATGGCCGGGAACCACACTAGTGGATCTTGAGGGGTGCCTAACACCTTCCCCTCGAGATAATTTCTAGCCCTTACCCGAACTCTGGTTTTCCAACTCAAACTCTTCTAAAAAAGTGTCCTAATGCACTATAATCATTAGGTGGCGACTCTTCAACTTCTAAACCCAATTCTCGAAAGGGAATAGAGTTGTCCTCCCAATATCGTATACCCGATTTCTGACCCCACGGTTAGAGAAAAAAGTGGGCGTCGACAGCGTGCAGCCCGACCCAAAAGTATCCTCACAACACAGGCCCTCGGCCTTACTCAGTCAGAATCTCATAAGCCACTCGGGCAACAGTAAAACATGATGCTCAGCCCAAAATATCATTTATTGTATTAAAATAGAGTAAACATTGCTGAGTTATGAAATCGGTATAATATAGCATGATTGAGTACAGATATTAAAATCAAAACAGTGAGGAAATAGCAGCAAAAATCTCCTAAGGGTCCGAATAGTTGGCATGAGGCCCAAATATGGCATGAGGCCCAAAACATAATGATAGCAAACAATTTTCAATCAAATACGCGGTAAAATAGTCATTCGGGATGGACTAAGTCACAATCCCCAATGGTGCATGACCTCAAGCTCATCATCTAGCTTGTGCGTTACCTCAATATAGCACAACGATGTGTAATCCGGGGTTTCATACCCTCACGACAACATTTACAATAATTACTCGCCTCAATTCGGCCCAAACTCTAGTCCTCAATGCCTTTTCCCTCTCGAATCGACCTCTGGATACTCCAAATCTAACCAAAATCTGTACATGACCATTAAAATATGTTAAGGGAACAAAACTCACTCGAAAATATCCAATTTACATCAAAAATCCTGAAATTGCTCAAACCCAGCCCTCGGGACCACGTCTCGGATTCCGATAAAAATCACAAAACTAGAATCCTTACATTATCACGAGTTCATACATACCAAGAATATCCAAATCGGACATCAAATGCCCATTCAAATCCCCAAAAGTATCCTCAAACTTCTCTTCCATTTTCCCCCCAATTTCCACTCTAATTTCTCAAATTAAATGATGAAATTCAAGACTAAATCATGGAATTAAACTAAATATGAGTGAAGAATACTTACCCCAATTGCTCTACTGAAAATCCCCTCAATTTTCACCTTCTCCCGAGCTCTCCAATGGCTTTTATGATATTGGACTTAAACCCTTGATTTTTAAATATAAACTGTCTGCCCAGATTTTTCTTCTATGCGAACGCGGCGGTCCTCTCGCGTTCGCGTAGGCTAATCTTGCCTGCCTCTAAAAATGCTCCTCGCGAACGCATCCACAGCTTCGCGAACGCAAAGCTTTACCAACTCACTCCTTCACGAACGCGTTTCCTGACACACGAACGCATAGACCAAAGGGACCTGGGGTCCCCAGCTGCCACTACCCTTCGCGAACGCGACCCATTGAGCGCGAACGCATAGAACACTTTACTCAACTTCCGCGTTCGTGTCCTCCTCCTCGCGAACGCATAGAGAAAATTCCTCAGCTTCCCCATTTACTCTTCGCGAATGCGGGACCCGACCGCGAACGCAATGAGCAAGAAGTTTTTGCAATAACACCAGAAAATCTGCCAAGTCCAAAGTCCAAATTTGATCCGTTAACCACCCGAAACTTACCCGAGGCCTTCGGGACCTCAACCAAACATGCCAACATATCTCATAACCTTATTCAAACTTGTTCCAACCTTCAGAATTCTCAAAATAACATCAAAACACCAAAATCACATCGGATTCAAGCCTAAGAATTCCAAGGACTTCCAAATTCCGCTTTCGATCAAAAAGTCTACCAAACCTCGTCCGAGTGACCTGAAATTTTGCACACAAGTCACAAATGACATAACGGACCTACTCCAACTTCCGAAATTCCAATCCAAGCCCTATATCAAAATCTCACCTATCAACCGGAAAACGTCAAAATTCCAATTTCGCCAATTCAAGCCTAACTATATTCCAGACCTTCAAAACACATTCCGACCATGCTCCTAAGTCCAAAATCACCTAACAGAGCTAACCAAATCATAAAAATTCCAATCCGAGGTCATCTACTAACAAGTCAAATCTTGGTCAAACCTTTCAAATTTTAAGCTTCAAATTGAGAACTGTTCTTCCAAATTCATTCCGATTACCCTGAAAACCAAAATCAACGATTTACATAAGTCATAATACATCACACAGGACTAGACATGCCCGAGAACTGGCAAGAAAAGTCAAAAGCTCAAAATGACTGGTCGGGTCGTTACAGTTCAGAACCATGTGTCCTTAACTTTTGAACTTGAAACTCAAACTTCAGGACCAAGTGTTCTCAACTTTTCAACTTGAAACTCAAACTTCAGGACCAAGTATCCTTAACTTTTCAACTTGAAAGTATAAGTTCAGGACTAACTTCTAACTTTGATATTTTCAAAATTTTCAGGGGACAAACTGATATATATTCTGATGATAATGGTGTGAGGAAGAATCCATACAAATTATATCATCAAAAAATCAGTAGCAAAATGTTCTTCCTTGAGCTTTCAGATAGTAGCTTTGTACTTGATGATAAGGTTTGATAATTCGCAAGGCATTTATTTTCTTTATTCTTAATTTATTATTTTTTAATTATTTTATGACTGATGGATTTGTTTTATTTTTTGCCTTTTTATGAAGCATATTGACATTGCCCTATATTATTTGAGAAAGAAGGAATGCTACCACTTTCGCGACCATCCTTTTCGTTGCACAACTACAGATATACTTTTTGATAACTATATGGTGCTTGTGTATAAGGATTTCAATGAAGATGTTGCAGATGAGTTTTGGTGTGGTGATAATCAATTGTTTCTGACACCATATGTGTGGGGTGACAGTCGTAGATGTGGAATTGCTTGGACTGAGGTAGACAAAATCTTTTTTCATGTCGGCTTCCTTCAGAAGATAATGATGTTGTGACATATTTTCTTTTGGGGGTATTGGACTTGAATGAGAAAAAGATTGATGTGTATGATTCTATATATAGTGAACCATATGAGGCAGGAATGAATCACATTGAAATGTAAGCACGCATGATCCCTCACTTGCTAAGGTTCTCATAGTTTGAGAAACATCACAAGTCTTTTGGAAATGCATTCAACAAATTTGATATTCAGTGGCAACGATCACTACACCAAACTGGATTGTACATGTTGTTATTTGTTATATAATTTATATGTACTTTAGATTTATTGTTTAATAAACTCCATATCTTATATTTTTCTTAGGACTGTTTGTGGTGCATTCCTAATCAAGTATGTGGAGTTGTTGATGATGGGAAAGGATGTGGAGAAATTCCAACCTGAAGACATAAAAGACTTTAGAAAAGAACTTGCAGCAAATTTTTGGGCACATAGAGAGTGGAAAAGAAATTTTGGTTATGATACACCACCAGAAAATGTTGGCGATGACTATGATAGTGAAAATGAAACTTGCTGTCCGAAGGAGCTGTAGTTTAGTTGTAAAGAAAGTTAGTTGTGGTTGATTTTTTGTATAAAATTGTTGTAAAAAATCCATATGAATTCTGAAATATCATGTAAATTCCTGAAAAGGCACTTTTATTTTGTTTGCATAGCATAATTTTTTGTCACAGCTATGCAAAATTACAATTTCAGAAGTAATATGAAGGCATCATGTTATTAATTTCTTTGTTTCTGTCAAGTATTGATTTGTCTATTGAGCTTGTAAGTATTAGTTCAGGACCAAGTATAATTGAACTTTAAATTCAAAGTTAAGGACCAAGTGTCCTTAACTTTTGAACTTGTAAGTCAAAGTTCAGGAGCATGTGTCCTTAACTTTTGAACTTGAAACTGAAACTTCAGGACCAAGTGTCCTTAACTTTTGAACTTGAAACTCAAACTTCAAGACCAAGTATCCTTAACTTTTGAACTTGAAAGTCTAAGTTCAGGACCATGTGTTCTCAACTTTTGAAATTGAATCCTTAACTTTTGAACTTGGAACTCAAACTTCAGAACCAAGTATCCTTATTTTTTGTACTTGGAACTGTAAGTTAAGGACCAAGTATCCTTAACTTTTCAACATGTAAGTCAAAGTTAAGGATTGCATGTCCTTAACTTTTGAACTTGAAACTCAAAGTTAAGGACTGTCTGTCTTTAACTTTTGAACTTGTAAGTCAAAGTTAAGGACAGACAATCCTTAACTTTTGAACTTTGAACTCAAAGTTAAGGACTGCATGTCCTTAACTTTTGAACCTGTAAGTCAAACTTAAGGACTGTCTGTAGTTAACTTTTGAACTTTGAACTCAAAAGAAACAAAAAAAACATAAGTAGAAAGAAATTTTGAAAATTCAGACATCTGCTCAAATAAGAATAATCTAAATGAATCCAATTTATAGCAAAAACTTAAAAGAGTTGATAAACATAAGTGGATATATCTACTATTCTCTATGCTTTCTTGAAAATGGATGGACTGCCGGAGAATATGTACAAGTTGTTCTATTATAACCAATTTTTCTGCAACGACCACATTTAAATGTTATTTTGATGACTCGGTAGCCGG
Organism: Nicotiana sylvestris; assembly: GCF_000393655.2. NCBI lineage: Eukaryota > Viridiplantae > Streptophyta > Magnoliopsida > Solanales > Solanaceae > Nicotiana > Nicotiana sylvestris. The sequence continues at coordinate 150,242,549 of NC_091064.1, read as the reverse complement.
AATATGCCTTTTCTTCTGCCTTCTACCTGGTGGCACTTTGAAATCTGAAGGTTTAACAATTTGTGACTTAACACTCTCTGGTACAATCCAAGAATCAGTATGTCCTACAGGATGTATTTGTCTTTCATATGTTTTCAGCCAATATTCCTTTAAGTACAAGTGCGAGCAAAAGTTGGACTTCTTGATGTTTATCTTCTCGATAGCTGCAATTGCATGTATGCATGGTAATTCATCAAATTGAAACTGAAAACAATCACATGTTCTTTTGTTTAAGTCTACCAAGAAAGTTATTTCTTCTTCTTCAACTCTAGAACACCATGAATCAACAAGGAAGACCTTCAATGTTGAAAAATTATAAGTTAGTACATTATGTTAAATTATATTAAAATAATAACCTAAACATAGAATATAATACTTACATTCAAAGTAAATATTAAATCTATCTTTTTCTTCAATTCCTCCTCTACCCAACAAGAAACATCATAAAACGTTCCTTCTGCTTCATTTCTTCTTTCATAAAACCAACGTTGTAGCTTCACTTGAATAAAATCCATCATTCTTAATATAGATAGCTCCTTGCTTCTAATAGGACAGAATTCATTGACTCAACCATGTTTGTTGTGAGCATGTCATATCTTCGTCGTGGATTACAAGAACGTGCCCACCTTTCCGGTGGTTCTTCCATCAAGTAGTCATAAGTCTTCTTATCTACTTTTGCTATATCTGACATGTAAAGATCAAATTCTTTGCGCCTGTATACTCTTCAGCAGTTTGAAAAAGTTTTATGACCTCACTTTTCACTTTCCTTCGCTTTAGATTCTGCTCCAAATGATAGATACAAATCCCATGGTGGCTTTCAGGATATACCTTTGCGATGGCATATGCAATAGATTGATGCATGTCTAATAAAAAAATTAAATTCTCACGACTCCCAATTGCATTGTGAAGCTCACTAAAGTACCACTCATATAAATTGTTATTTTAAGATTCTGCTATTCCAAAGGCTAGTGGGAAATTTTGGTTATTTGCATCCTTTGAAACTAAAATCATTAAAACACCACAAAATTTTGACGTCAAAAAAGTTGCATCAATAGCAATCACTGGTCTACAATGATTCCAACCAGATATTGATGATCTATATGCATAAAACATATAAACAAACCTGAAAATACAGTATAAAACAAGGTTACAGAAGTTAAGGATAGGCAGTCCTTAACTTAAACTAATAAGGTCAAAAGTTAAGGATAGGTAGTGTCACACCTCCTTTTTCCGCCCCCGCGGGGGTACAAGGAGTTTTTCCAATTAAAGGACAATCGAAACGGGATTTATTTATTTATTTCAGAGTCGCCACTTGGGAGATTTAGGGTGTCCCAAGTCACCAATTTTAATCCCGAATCGAGGAAAAGAATGACTCCATATTACAGTCTGCGTACCAGAAATCCGGATAAGGAATTCTGTTAACCCGGGAGAAGGTGTTAGGCATTCCCGAGTTCCGTGGTTCTAGCACGGTCGCTCAACTATTATATTCGGCTTGATTATCTGATTTTATACAAATATGAACTTATGTGCAAATTTTAACTTTTTACCGCTTTCATAATTATTATTATTATTTTTTACAAGGAATTGCAACGTTGTGAAAATGTATCTCGAACCGCGTTACAATCAATGTACCCGTGGTCGTCGACACACTTTGACTCCGTTGAGATTTGGATTTGGGTCACATCAATGTGCACCCGAGTTTAAGAAAATTAAATTATTAAAGGCGCGCCTAAAGCGACTAGCGTATCATCTACTTTGGGTAGGGCCGTGGAATTTTGCTAAACGGTCCATCCCGAAGTCTAAGCAATTTTAAAGCAAATATTTACTGAGGGCCCCGCAATTTGTATTTTTATTTGGCGAGGCTCATCTCATTCTTATTTTTTAAGGATAAACCTACAGTGACTACATTTCTTCTATTAAGTTTGTCTCTAAAAATAAAAGAAAATTTCTCAATTAATTACATGCTGAAAAACATAACTTATTAGTTATTAGTTTACGGCTAATGTGAATGAAAAATTGCGATCGAGTTTGTACAAAGAAAAATTGATTTCATTCTATATTCTATTATTCAATAATACTGGAACATGAGATTGACACACCATAATATCAAAACAAATTAACTAGTATTTGATTAATTTAAACTAACATTATTAGATGAAGAAGTTATACATATGCAACCCCATTACTCATTAATTAGTCAACTACATTTTTATACAAAGAAAGAAAAAATTCTATTCAAACACGAATCTAAACAGGAGGAATTCAACAGTAACAAATCCTGATTAATATTTCATTTCTCTTCAAGCCGAGAGTATACAAATGTGTACCTGGAAATGGCAGTACAAGAACAAAAGAAGGAGGAGTCGGCAGCAGTAATAACACAGCAACAGCAGATTCAGCAACAAAATCCCACAGCAAATAACATCAACAAAACCCAGCAATAACCAGTGTAACAATGGTCAGAACCAAACTGAAAAACCCCGGAAAGCCTGACTGAAAAATTTAGTAGCACTAAACTCAATCCACATAAAGCAGTAACAAAGTTCTGATTTCAGTAGTAAAGAAAAGGACCTCACTTTCAATTTTTAGCTCTCAAAGACTGACTTTTAATTCTGAAAAATTATCTTATTTCTCACTTTGAAGTTCTGAAAATTTTTCTTCTCTCAAAATTCCAGTCCCCTTCTCTGTATCAACTCCCCTTATTTATAGGCTAGAACTAAACATTATTTATTCAAAGCTTTCACTTTCAGCCTGTATATTCCCTCCCATGTGCATCTATACACTTTTATCATTAATCCCATGCTTATTTTCTAATTTTCCACCCTTAAAGATACCAGACAGGGTGTATTCTGCACTACTAATTCCCTTTTTATTAAATAATTCATTAATTTAATTATACACTAAATATTCAACTGGCAGACTACTAACACTAAACATTTTAAATCTTTTAACACCCAAAAATACCCCTGAAAATCCCCTATTATTATTGTCTTGCCCTCGCTCTTAACAATCTGTATTTAAACCTCTCTGATTTATAACTTCACTAAATCACTACACAGCTACGACCAATCCTTAAATCAAATTCACACAAATGATTCAAGTATCAAAACAAACCAAAGAAGTGATTCGGGTTGTACTCGTCCAAACAAAACATTCATAAACTAACTATTCGACGAAGTTGTTCAAATCGAAGGTAGCTTATAACGCACACTTAAACAAACAGAAGAAAAACTTTGACCAAATAAAAAGGTCTTGAAGAAGAAGGAGAACTAATGAACAAGACAAGATTTACAAAAAATAAACACTTTAAACAAAGATTCAATAATCCGAAAAATAGAACGAACAAAACAAGATTACGAACACCACTTAAAACCAAAAACCCTAACAGGAAATAAATCAAAAGAACTAAATAATCTTGAAAAATAAATAAAAAACATGAACGAACCCAAGTCGAACTCGAAGTTGAACTATTGGAAGTCGAACGAACTGTTTTGTGGACGTTAAAAAAAAACGAAGCAGCAGCTGGACGTTTTGGACTGGCGACGCAAATGGAGGGACGAGGGTGGTGATTGTGAGGGGGACAACAGCGGTAGCAGCTGGACTCGTTGCTGCCATGGTCGACGGGGCAGCAGCAGCGAAAGGTCGCGAGGAGCAGCAGCGATGACAGGTCATGAGGAGCAGCGGCAACGGCAGTGGTCGTGAAGAGCAGCAGCAGCAGCACTGCTCGCTGCATGGTGGCGACACGACGGGGAACAGCAGGGTGGTGTCGAGGTCGACGGGGGCAGCGGGGTTTGGTCGAACAGCTGGAGGTAGGGTCGTTGGTTATGGAGATGGCGAACGACGCAGCAGCAGTTGCTGCTGCTCGACGGGGGGGTGAGCCTTTTTTTTTTCTGGTTTCGTTTCTTCTTCTTCAAAAATGAAGAAGAAGATGAACAGTTGCAAAACTCCTTTTCTTTTCCTTTGGTCCGTGCATGTGCATCCCTCTTTTCCTTTTTTGTTTTACAAACGTAAGTCCCTTTCCCTTTTCTTAAAATATTGTTGGCTTTTAAAATTCTTTCAATACTCTTCTTTTCTCACGTTCTGTCCCCCCTTTCCCTTTTTAAAAACCTTTTGCTTTGAAAATTCAATCCCCTTCACGTGTTGTGCCCCTTTCTCCTTTAAACAATTTTCAGCCTTTTCAATTTTTAATTCTCTCCCCCATGCCATGCTTTGTCCGTATATCAAAGGACATGGACCCCACGTGTGTAGGGATCCAAGACATGTGTCCCCCATGTGCGGTGGGGTTCGGATTATTATGGGTCAGGTTCGAAAATTAGGCCTAAAAACGGGTAGTTTAAACCCAAATATTATTCTTTGCACTGACCCGAGAATAAAAACACGATGTTATTCATTTAGTCCTATGTAAGCAAAATACTACCAAATAAGACTATTTAAAACAAAACTATTTCTTTCTGTTTTTTTGTTTTTTTAGTATTTTTTAAAGATTAAAATAGCTACAAAGCATAAATAAAACTATTTTTGTCATTTTTGTTTTTATATAAAGATAAAATATAAAGTACTATTTTTGTATTTTTCAAGATTAAAATGGCTACAAAACGTTAATAACTCTTTTTTTTATAATTTTCGAAATTATACAACGATAAAAATATAAAGTACTATTTCTATATTTTTTAAGTTTAAAATGACTACAAAACATTAATAAAACTACATATTTTATAATTTTCGAAATTATATAAAGTATAAAAATAAGGTACTATTTTTGTATTTTTTCAAGTTTATGAGAAATACATAAGCTAAAATTTACATATATATTTTTTGTAATTTTTCTTTTGCGACGAAATAAGGTAAAATAGTCAAAATAGCTATATTAGACTCAATTCAAATATTAACGTTTTGTAGCCCTCTTTTATTTTTTTTTTATTTATTTTTTGATAAAACTAAAATTCTAAATTGAGATACAAACTAAATTAACTCCAAAAATACTAATTAAACTCCTAACAAAAATTATCATACACAATTAAACACCAATTAAAACAAAATTGCATAATTTGACATTAAATGCTAACAATGCAAAATATTCCTATTTTTGTGACTTTCATTTTTTTGTAAAACAAACTTAATTAAATACTAAATGAAAATGTGATATATTTTATATTTTTATTAATTAAAACAAATAAACATGCACTCATAAAAATACAAATAATTATACAAAAATACCACAAAAATAACAAAAATTGCACACAAAGGAAAATTGTTTTATTTTGAATTTTTTGGGAGTAATTCTTTCATAGGGCAAAAATCACGTGCTTACAGCTGCCCCTCTTTGCCCGAAGACACGAAGGGTTTTCGTGCAAAGATAAAGTGAGCGATTTTTGCCCATCCGAGTACTCCGTGTGAAGCATTTTTTTTTTTGAAAAAGATTTAACCGAACCTTTGCTTCAAAGGTTTCATACATATACCTGGCTAAAGGGGAATCAGGTTAATGTAGTTCGGGAAGTTTTGGTAGCTGGGACTACCGTGGGACTGCAATGTTACTTGCTGTTGCATGCTATTACCACTGCTTACCGATCTCCTTGTTACATCGTGCTTAAAAGAAAACAAGAAACTAGGCTAGACTGCAATTTGTTCTTGTTACCTTGCTTTCTTGTCGGCTTGTGTTTCCTCTGTTGCCTTTCTTCCGTGAATTTCTGGCCCTTTGCTTTTCTGAATACTAGTTTTCATCATTTTGCTCGGTCCGCTGGGGATATGGCTTCCTTCATTAAGCTTTTCGGCGGTTCCTATGGGGATACGACTCTCTTCATTAGATCTGTTATACTGGGTATAATTTAATGTTCACATTCCACTTCTTTCAAGACGCGTCTTTTCTTCCTTTTGACTCATGCGCTTGAAACTTGTGCTGGGACCTCTTGTTGCAACCTTCTGCTTTCCGGTGCTGGGGATTTTTATTGTTTCCTGCTGGGGATTCCTGTTGTAACCTTCTACCTTCCGGTGGGTTACTGATTTCAAGATCTGCAGTATAAGACTCAAAAGTATTCCTCTTGTTATACAGGTGGGTGCCTGAATGCAAAAATATGAAATGTATGCCCGCATTATACTGGTGGGCGACCTAGAACAGAAATAAAAAGACAGAAATGTATTCCCGCATTATACTGGTGGGAGACCTAGAACAGAAATGAAAAGACAGAAAATGTATTCCCGCATTATACTGGTGGGCGGCCTAGAACAAAAATGTATTCCCGCATTATACTGGTGGGCAACCTAGAACAGAAATGTATTCCCGCATTATACTGGTGGGCGACCTAAAATAGAAATGAAAAGACAGAAAATGTATTCCCGCATTATACTGGTGGGCGACCTAGAACAAAAATGTATTCCCACATTATACTGGTGGGCGACCTAGAACAGAAATGTATTCCCGCATTATACTGGTGGGCGACCTAGAACAGAAATGTATTCTCGCATTATACTGGTGGGCGACCTAGAACATGAAATGTATTCCCGCATGATATTGGTGGGCGACCTAGAACATGAATGTATTCCCGCATTATACTGGGGGGCGACCTAGAACATGAAATGTATTCCCGCATTATACTGGTGGGTGACCTAGAACATGAAATGTATTCCCGCATTATACTGGTGGGCGACCTAGAACATGAAATGTATTCCCGCATTATACTGGTGGGCGACCTAGAACATGAAATGTATTCCCGCATTATACTGGTAGGCGACCTAGAACATGAATGTATTCCCGCATTATACTGGTGGGCGACCTAGAACATGAAATGTATTCCCGCATTATACTGGTGGGCGACCTAGAACATGAATGTATTCCCGCATTATACTGGTGGGCTACCTAGAATATGAATGTATTCCCGCATTATACTGGTGGGCGACCTAGAACATGAATGTATTCCCGCATTATACTGGTGGGCGACCTAGAACATGAAATGTATTCCCGCATTATACCGGTGGGCGACCTAGAACATGAAATGTATTCCCGCATTACACTGGTGGGCGACCTAGAACATGAAATGTATTCCCGCATTATACTGGTGGGCGACCTAGAACATGAAAGTATTCCTCTCGTTATGTAGGTGGGCGCCTGATTTAACAACAACTTAGGAGGAAATGCCTCTCCTATGGGTAAAACTAAACTTAGGAGGAAATGTCTCTCATATGGGTAAAACTAAACTTAGGAGGAAATGCCTCTCCTATGGGTGAAACTAAACTTAGGAGGAAATGCCTCTTCTATGGGTAAAACAAAATTAGGAGGAAATGCATCTCCTATGGGTGAAACTAAACTTAGGAGGAAATGCATCTCCTATGAACGAAACTAAACTTAGGAGGAAATGCCTCTCCTATGGGTAAAAACAAACTTAGGAGGAAATGCATCTCCTATGGGTGGAACTAAACTTAGGAGGAAATGCCTCTCCTATGGGTAAAACAAACTTAGGAGGAAATGCATGTCCTATGGGTGAAACTAAACTTAGGAGGAAATGCATCTCCTATGAATGAAACTAAACTTAGGAGGAAACGTCTCTCCTATGGGTAAAAACAAACTTATGAGGAAATACATCTCCTATGGGTGGAACTAAACTTAGGAGGAAATGTCTCTCCTATGGGTAAAACAAACTTAGGAGGAAATGCATCTCCTATGGGTGGAACTAAACTTAGGAGGAAATGCCTCTCCTATGGGTAAAACAAACTTAGGAGGAAATGCATCTCCTATGGGTGAAACTAAACTTAGGAGGAAATGCATCTCATATGGGTGAAACTAAACTTAGGAGGAAATGTATCTCCTATGGGTAAAACAAACTTAGGAGGAAATGCATCTCCTATGAATGAAACTAAACTTAGGAGGAAATGCCTCTCCTATTGGTAAAAACAAACTTAGGAGAAAATGCCTCTCCTATGGGTGGAACTAAACTTAGGAGGAAATGCATCTCCTATGGGTAAAACAAACTTAGAAGGAAATGCATCTCCTATGGGTAAAACAAACTTAGGAGGAAATGCATCTCCTATGGGTAAAAACAAACTTAGGAGGAAATGCATCTTCTATGGGTGAAACTAAATTTAGGAGGAAATGCATCTCCTATGGGTGAAAACAAACTTAGGAGGAAATGCATCTCCTATGGGTAAAACTTTGATGATTTCAAACTAGGAAGTGCGTCTCCTATTAATGAAATCTTCACTTAGGAAGTGTGTCTCCTATGCGTGAACCATTTCCTTCTTCTTGAATTATTTACTTACCTGTGTTGTCTTCCCTCGAAACTGTTGGGGATTATTTTGATGGGGATGACTTTTCCTTTTTTTCCTTACCCACTCTGGGTTGCCCGAAACTCTGTCGAGGATGCTTCTACATCTCGATGATCCGGTGGGGATAACACTGCTGAGGATAACTCTGCTGAGTAAATATGTTATCTTACTCCTTCCAAAATTACTTCCTTTTAAGTAGGATGTTTCATTCCTCTACAAACTGCTTCCCCTTTTTTTCTTTTTTTTTTTCTTTTTTTTTCTTTTTTTTTGTTTTGTTTTTTGCATAGCTTCTTCCTTCGAAGACTACCTCCCTTGAGACTCGTTTTGCCTTTCCCCAAAAGGAACCGCTGAGGATACCGATTTTCACCAAACTTGTGTTGGACTCCTCGAAACTGTTGGGGATAACACTGTTGGGGAGTTATTTACTTACCTGTTGGAGGGTAAAATGTTATCAGCTGGGGATAACGCTGTCGAAGATAACACTGCTGGGGGATTCTGATTCCTTCAGAACTAGTGATTCACTCTTCGGAAGGCTGTTGGGATTGATGTTGGCCTCTTGCTTTTTCTGAGCTCAAGTTTCATCCATTTGCTGGGGAACAACTTCCTCCATTGAAACTTATTATGTTGGGGGCAACACTAGTTCTAAGACCACTTCCCTTGAGACTGGCGTTATCTTTATTCTTCTCCGAATGGGTACCTGACTTCCAGAAAATTTTCTAAATGGAAGGAAAATTTTCTGCCCCAGTTTGATAATATCCCTTGTGCATGCACTTCTGGCATCAATGCCATTACCTTTACCTGTTTCAAATCAAACAAAATTTGTTAGTTTAAAACATGGTGGTTGGTTGTGATACTCCTACTGGGATGGTTTTCCCTTTCTCCTTCCTTGATCTGCGCTCCACAACTTGTTGGGGATGATATTCTTTGCTGGGGATAATCCCTTTCTGCTGAGGATATCCCTCTTCTTTTGTGGCATAGTTCGGAAACTGGCATTTCCCCGACCTTTTAGTCTCGTATGAATTTCCCCAAATCATGTTCATTGCTCTCCTTGCTTTGTCCACGGGCCTCGGCCTTGAGGTTTATACCCTTTGATTTCGGCTGGGATATCCCTCTTGACACTCGTCAATCCTTCTGTCAATTCCCTTTTGCTAGGGATATCTTTCTTGACACTGGCCTCGCGCTTGTTCCTTGCTGACTATACCATTTGGATGTACTAGTCAGATCTCATTTTGTATAATTGGAAAGCTGATGGCATATTTTGAAGTCAATTCTCACTTGTTCTGACCAAACAGACTCTATTGGGGAATTTTTCTATGAAAGGAAAAAGATAAAAGGGAACAGAATAAAAATACAAAGGAAAAAGATGACTCTTTAACAAAAGAAACTATAAACAAAAACCTATCAAACGCAGATACCGACTCTAATGGTCATGACATGCACATGTGGCCTATCCTCCGCCGTCAATCGTCTTTCGAGACCTTCAATTGGCAATTCCCCATCCGATTCTCAATCTTATTCGACTTGTAGTGCCCGAAGGGTTTTCACTATCAAGCCTCTCTCATTTTGGTTTTTCTCTCAGCTTTCATTGTCTTACGGTGTCCGTAAATATTTTCACCGATAAGACTCTCTCATTTGTATCACTTTCTAGCTGGGGATTTGGCGTGTTGCCGGCATGACTCTTTCTGCTGGGGCTTAGAGTCTTTTCTGCTGTGGAACAGAGTGTTATGTTCACCGGTAAGACTCTCATTTGTCTGACTTGGCATCTTTTGAAGACTGATCAGAAGGTCTTTCTTTGGACCGTAATGTGGGTTTTGGATAGGCTAGAAAGAAAGGGTATTAAAGGCTCAAAAATGCATCGATTTTGGGTTATTAATTACAACATTCGGAACTATATTTATTTATAACAAACGCAACATCTGCCCCAGTTTCTTGCTTGGGTATATTTTAATTGATTGATTTTTTTTCATTTTTCAAAACTATGACCGAGCCGTGAAGCGCCTACGTATCCTCTTTGAGGAATCAGGTCAAACGTAGTTCCCAATTCCTCTTTTTTCATTTGACTTTCTTTTGTTTTTTTTTTCATTTTTCTTTTTGTCGTTTTCTTTTCTTTATCTCTTTTTTTTTTATTTTTATCTTCCATGTTTTGTGTTTCTAACCTGTTGTTACCGATTCCGAATGAGGGGTATGAAAGAAAATAAATAAGGATCAAAAGGGGTAACGAAGGATAAAGTGTTTAGGTAGCAGAACAAAATGTCTTCGTCATTCCAGTCTCCAAAACATGCCAAGTGCAAACAACACAATTAAACAAAGATTTGTATCCTCTTCTGATGGTGCTGGACTTGACAATTATATTCACACATTTGCTTTTTCATTTGTCATTTCTAAAGCACCGTTGGGCGACACTCTCACTTCTCCTTATCATGAAGACCCTTATGTCAATTTGGCGATTCTTGTTTTTAACGGTTTTCTTCATGTTTTACTTGCCCCAGTTCCATATGACTCGAACTCTGAATAATCTCAAACCGTCCTTATTTTCTTTAAATGTTCTGATCACCTCTCCAGGGTTTTATGATTAACTTTTAAGATTAGGCCTGAACTGTGTGCGCATGTCATGTCACTAGAATCGGCATTGAACAAAAATGATAAAAGGACTAAACAAAAGATGATTAGAAATAGTAAAAGACCGGATTATGCATTAGACTACCGGTGAAATGGTTTGAATAACAAAACAAAACAAACCAGAACAAAACCCAAAAAACAAACTGGACAAAACTTAAACAAACCGCTATGACAAAACGGAAAGATAAGCGGAAAGATATTGACACAAAACAATATCCGAATTACAATCCTAATAATCCGAACAAACAGAAATGACAACAAAATAAGCCACCACAAGCTTCTCTCTTGCTAACCAAGGAACGGAGCGTCCTCCCACTTTATCAAAATTGGCATCTTAGCCACTGAGCTTCGCATCAGTATTGTCCAGACCGTTACCAACTTCAATATCATCAACCTTAGTCAACAAGTCCCCAATAGGATTTGAGTGCTTCTGTTATCAGGCCCGATCCCCGCAAAGTGTGCATCATGATGTGCGAGTAAAGGATTCTGCGCGATGTTCTGTGTGTCATTGTCTGGCTTACCACAAACCAACCACCTTCTTTCTTTGTGATTCAAAACGAAATAGGTTAAAATGGACTCAGTCGGTCCCCATTATTAACATCTTTTCTTTTTTTTCTTTTTTCTCTTTTTTTTTCTTTCTTTTTTTCGATTTTTTTTCTTTTCTCTTTTTTAAATTTTTCTCTCTTTTTTTCATTTTTCTCTTTTTCATTTTTCTTTGTTGTGGTCGAATCTTATGGAGATTGCCTACGTATCATGACCCCGCATGAATCAGACCTTGCGTAGTTCGGACCAATAAAAGATAAACAATACTAAACACCCTTTTTTTCAATTTTCATAATAAAACAAACTGGGTTTCAAAGGTTTAAAGATGACATACAAACTCGAAAATCAAACAACCCATATATTCTAATCAAGAGATTTATAAACTCAAAAACAAAAGGCTAGCTCCCTTTCTCTGTTCGACAAATGCAACCAAATGGTTATTTTTGCAAATGTGGCCCCTTCCAAATTTCACATGAATTTTGAGGCCGGGGAGGATTATTTTATAACACTTTACAAACTTGTCCGTTCTTTTACGAAAATAACCTTTCGACAACTGACAGATACTCTAAGGCTATTTTGGCAAGAACGGTTCAAGACGCGGCCGAAGTTGGCTCGGCTTATTTTGACTAAAAATCCAAACGTTATTCACCTGACCGTTGACTCTTTTTTTTTTTCAAAATTACAAAAAAAACCTGGTGTTGCAAACACGGCCCTTCAGCGCCTCGGGGACGAAGATTTTTAAGGCTGTGTGGGTCAACTGGACCAAAATCCTTAACATGAACCAAAAGGTGGCTGTTTATGCAAAGTCAGCCTTCTGGCGTCCCTTTCGGGAACATTCGGCTATGTCTTAATAAAACAGCGTCACCCGACTTCTTTATGACAAAATTAAAATTTTGACATGTTTTTTTTTTATTATTATTTATTTATTTGCTTTTGACTATTTTAGCAAAAGGTGGGGTTGGACATCACCCGACTTATTTATGACATGTTTTTTTCTATTTATTTATTTGTTTTTGGCTTTTTTAGCAAAAGGGGGTTGGACCCGATGAGGGTTGCCTACGTATCTCACATCCGGTGAGAATCAAACCCGCGTAGTTCGGGCAATCATGAATAAAGTAAATAAACTAACCCTTTTTCTTTTTATTATTATTATTGTTTTTATTTATTTTTGAAGGAAAGACTTATAAAGAAGAGTTTTTTTAAAAAAAAATATTTTGAAAGAGAAACTTCTAAACAAGAAAGAAAATATTTTTGGAATGTTATTTTTAATGAAAGAAATGCTTCTAAAAATATTTTTGAATTTTGACTTTTCTTTTCAATTTTGAAAGAAGAATGAAAATATTTTCGGATTTTTTTTTGGAAGAAATTAAAAGAAAATATTTTTTTATTCATTTAAAACAATTAAAAAGACTTTCTAAAGACATTAATAATGGAAAATATTTTTGGATTTGTTTCTTGAAAATTGGGGTCTAAAAAAACTTTTCTAGAAAGAAAATAAAGAAAAACACTTTTTGGATTTATATATATATATTTTTGGATTTATATATATATATATATATATATATTGCAACAAATAATAAAACCACGACGCAAGACTCTTTTTATTTTTATTTTTGGCGTTTTCATAAACAACTAAATAAAAAAAACCATTTTAAAAACAAGACTTTTTTTTCATTTTCATTTTTCAGGCAAGACGAACTATTTTCTTTTTCTTCTTTTTCATTTTTCATTTTGAAGACAAGACAAAGTGAAGATTTTTTAGTTTTAACAAAATGACCAACCTATTCTTCAACCTAAAAATAAGGGACTCTTTTCTATATTTTTTTCTTTTGCTTTTTTGAGCGAAACAAACTACATATAAAAAATATTTTTTTTTGTTTTCTTTTCATTTTTCCCAAAATTTCAGCAGAATTTCGCCAGTATTTGGACATTGTTATTTTTTCAAAACAGAAGAGTAACCCTATACACTGCTATTTTCCTTTCTTCCTCTTTTTTTTTTTAATTTTTTCCTCATACTCAAAACCGGTCATCATGCAAGTTCAAAGCAAATAAATGCACAAGCAGTGAGTAGGATGCATCGGGATGGTCTTTTCTGTTTCAGGTTGCTATTCCTAGACGGACCCAACCCCTGTGTTGAGTCCCCTAAGTCAAAAAATGCACATGATGCAGATAAGCGTTCATACTAGGGATCCGGCATGAAGTTGAGTTATTCTAGGTTCAGAACCTGGGTATTTGTTTTAGACCTGGCTTACCCGAGCGGACAGCTCGAGCCGAGGAGGAGGCGGCAGTCTGGGAATACAGAAGCTTCACCGGCTTTGCGACTTATCCAAACCTCGTTCTAAATTGGGACTTGACACTATACAGAAAAGAAGTCGTACGAAGTACACCCTTCTTCATGATTCAGAAGACTCAGAGAGAAGATGGGTTTCGGCACAGTTTATATACAGTTCACAAAATATCAAAGCGGTAAAAGCAATTAGTTAGCACATTAAGCACAGATCATGTAACAAAATCAGATAAAGCTGAACATAACAATTTATTCTAAGCTCGATTTCTAACCCTGAACCAGTGGTTCTGGGTTGAATCCCCAGCAGAGTCGTCAGAGCTATCACACCTCCTTTTTCCGCCCCCGCGGGGGTACAAGGAGTTTTTCTAATTAAAGGACAATCGAAATGGGATTTATTTATTTATTTCAGAGTCGCCACTTGGGAGATTTAGGGTGTCCCAAGTCACCAATTTTAATCCCGAATCGAGGAAAAGAATGACTCCATATTACAATCTGCGTACCAGAAATCCGGATAAGGAATTCTGTTAACCCGGGAGAAGGTGTTAGGCATTCCCGAATTCCGTGGTTCTAGCACGGTCGCTCAACTATTATATTCGGCTTGATTATCTGATTTTATACAAATATGAACTTATGTGCAAATTTTAACTTTTTACCGCTTTCATTATTATTATTATTATTATTTTTTACAAGGAATTGCAACGTTGTGAAAATGTATCTCGAACCGCGTTACAATCAATGTACCTGTGGTCATCGACACACTTTGACTCCATTGAGATTTGGATTTGGGTCACATCAATGTGCACCCGAGTTTAAGAAAATTAAATTATTAAAGGAGCGCCTAAAGCGACTAGCGTATCATCTACCTTGGGTAGGGCCGTGGAATTTTACTAAACGGTCCATCCCGAAGTCTAAGCAATTTTAAAGCAAATATTTACTGAGGGCCCCGCAATTTTGTATTTTTATTTGGCGAGGCTCATCTCATTCTTATTTTTTAAGGATAAACCTACAGTGACTACATTTCTTCTATTAAGTTTGTCTCTAAAAATAAAAGAAAATTTCTCAATTAATTACATGCTGAAAAACATAACTTATTAGTTATTAGTTTACGGCTAATGTGAATGAAAAATTGCGATCGAGTTTGTACAAAGAAAAATTGATTTCATTCTATATTCTATTATTCAATAATACTGGAACATGAGATTGACACACCATAATATCAAAACAAATTAACTAGTATTTGATTAATTTAAACTAACATTATTAGATGAAGAAGTTATACATATGCAACCCCATTACTCATTAATTAGTCAACTACATTTTTATACAAAGAAAGAAAAAATTCTATTCAAACACGAATCTAAACAGGAGGAATTCAACAGTAACAAATCCTGATTAATATTTCATTTCTCTTCAAGCCGAGAGTATACAAATGTGTACCTGGAAATGGCAGTACAAGAACAAAAGAAGGAGGAGTCAGCAGCAGTAATAACACAGCAACAGCAGATTCAGCAACAAAATCCCACAGCAAATAACATCAACAAAACCCAGCAATAACCAGTGTAACAATGGTCAGAACCAAACTGAAAAACCCCGGAAAGCCTGACTGAAAAATTTAGTAGCACTAAACTCAATCCACATAAAGCAGTAACAAAGTTCTGATTTCAGTAGTAAAGAAAAGGACCTCACTTTCAATTTTTAGCTCTCAAAGACTGACTTTTAATTCTGAAAAATTATCTTATTTCTCACTTTGAAGTTCTGAAAATTTTTCTTCTCTCAAAATTCCAGTCCCCTTCTCTGTATCAACTCCCCTTATTTATAGGCTAGAACTAAACATTATTTATTCAAAGCTTTCACTTTCAGCCTGTATATTCCCTCCCATGTGCATCTATACACTTTTATCATTAATCCCATGCTTATTTTCTGATTTTCCACCCTTAAAGATACCAGACAGGGAGTATTATGCACTACTAATTCCCTTTTTATTAAATAATTCATTAATTTAATTATACACTAAATATTCAACAGGCAAACTACTAACACTAAACATTTTAAATCTTTTAACACCCAAAAATACCCCTGAAAATCCCCTATTATTATTGCCTTGCCCTCGCTCTTAACAATCTGTATTTAAACCTCTCTGATTTATAACTTCACTAAATCACTACACAGCTACGACCAATCCTTAAATCAAATTCACACAAATGATTCAAGTATCAAAACAAACCAAAGAAGTGATTCGGGTTGTACTCGTCCAAACAAAACATTCATAAACTAACTATTCGACGAAGTTGTTCAAATCGAAGGTAGCTTATAACGCACACTCAAACAAACAGAAGAAAAACTTTGACCAAATAAAAAGGTCTTGAAGAAGAAGGATAACTAATGAACAAGACAAGATTTACAAAAAATAAACACTTTAAACAAAGATTCAATAATCCGAAAAATAGAACGAACAAAACAAGATTACGAACAACACTTAAAACAAAAACCCTAACAGGAAATAAATCAAAGGAACTAAATAATCTTGAAAAAAAAATCTAAAACATGAACGAACCCAAGTCGAACTCGAAGTTGAACTATTGGAAGTCGAACGAACTGTTTTGTGGACGTTAAAAAAAACGAAGCAGCAGCTGGACGTTTTGGACTGGCGACGCAAATGGAGGGACGAGGGTGGTGATTGTGAGGGGGACAGCAGCGGTAGCAGCTGGATTCGCTGCTGCCATGGTCGACGGGGCAGCAGCAGCGAAAGGTCACGAGGAGCAGCAGCGACGACAGGTCATGAGGAGCAGCGACAACGGCAGTGGTCGTGAAGAGCAGCAGCAACAGCACTGCTCGCTGCATGGTGGCGACGCGACAGGGAACAACAGGGTGGTGTCGAGGTCGACGGGGGCAGCGGGGTTTGGTCGAACAGCTGGAGGTAGGGTCGTTGGTTATGGAGATGGCGAACGACGCAACAGCAGTTGCTGCTGCTCGACGGGGGGTGAGCCTTTTTTTTTGGTTTCGTTTCTTCTTCTTCAAAAATAAAGAAGAAGATGAACAGTTGCAAAACTCCTTTTCTTTTCCTTTGGTCCGTGCATGTGCATCCCTCTTTTCCTTTTTTGTTTTACAAACGTAAGTCCCTTTCCCTTTTCTTAAAATATTGTTGGCTTTTAAAATTCTTTCAATACTCTTCTTTTCTCACGTTCTGTCCCCCCTTTCCCTTTTTAAAAACCTTTTGATTTGAAAATTCAATCCCCTTCACGTGTTGTGCCCCTTTCTCCTTTAAACAATTTTCAGCCTTTTCAATTTTTAATTCCCTCCCCCATGCCATGCTTTGTCCGTATATCAAAGGACATGGACCCCACGTGTGTAGGGGTCCAAGACATGTGTCCCCCATGCGCGGTGGGGTTCGGATTATTATGGGTCAGGTTCGAAAATTAGGCCTAAAAACGGGTAGTTAAACCCAAATATTATTCTTTGCACGGACCCGAGAATAAAAACACGATGTTATTCATTTAGTCCTATGTAAGCAAAATACTACCAAATAAGACTATTTAAAACAAAACTATTTCTTTCTGTTTTTTTTTAGTATTTTTCCAAGATTAAAATAGCTACAAAGCATAAATAAAACTATTTTTGTCATTTTCGTTTTTATATAAAGATAAAATATAAAGTACTATTTTTGTATTTTTCAAGATTAAAATGGCTACAAAACGTTAATAACTCTTTTTTTTTATAATTTTCGAAATTATACAACGATAAAAATATAAAGTACTATTTCTATATTTTTTAAGTTTAAAATGACTACAAAACATTAATAAAACTACATATTTTATAATTTTCGAAATTATATAAAGTATAAAAAATAAGGTACTATTTTTGTATTTTTTCAAGTTTATGAGAAATACATAAGCTAAAATTTACATATATATTTTTTGTAATTTTTCTTTTGCGACGAAATAAGGTAAAATAGTCAAAATAGCTATATTAGACTCAATTCAAATATTAACGTTTCGTAGCCCTCTTTTATTTATTTATTTATTTATTTATTTTTTTGATAAAACTAAAATTCTAAATTGAGATACAAACTAAATTAACTCAAAAATACTAATTAAACTCCTAACAAAAATTATCATACACAATTAAACACCAATTAAAACAAAATTGCATAATTTGACATTAAATGCTAACAATGCAAAATATTCCTATTTTTGTGACTTTCATTTTTTTGTAAAACAAACTTAATTAAATACTAAATGAAAATGTGATATATTTTATATTTTTATTAATTAAAACAAATAAACATGCACTCATAAAAATACAAATAATTATACAAAAATACCACACAAATAACAAAAATTGCACACAAAGGAAAATTATTTTATTTTGAATTTTTTGGGAGTAATTCTTTCATAGGGCAAAAATCACGTGCTTACAGGTAGTCCTGAACTTCAGGTTACAAGGCCAAAAGTTAAGGACAAGTAGTCCTGAAGTTAGACCAACAAGGACAAAAATTAAGGACAGGCAGTCCTTAACTTAGAGTTACAAGTTATAAAGTTACAAGTTATAAAGTTAAGGACATGCAGTCCTTAACTTTGAGTTCAAAGTTCAAAAGTTTAGGACATGGAGCCCTTAACTTAGACTAACAAGGTCAAAAGTTAAGGTCACCATGTCCTTAATTTTATAACTTGCAATTCTAAGTTAAGGACCAAGTGTCCTTAACTTTTTGACTGCACACATGAAAGTTAAGGACAACACGTCCTTAACTTTTTAACTGGTTACAGACAGCATGGTTTAAAGTTTATAAAACAGACTAATAAATTCTTTTTTGATTATTTACCTGTTGTTGTCATCTATCTTTATGTTAGTATATGTTCCCGGGTTTTTACTTCTCTTCATATACAAGTATGAAGACAATAATTCATAATTCTTTTCAGGATTTCCTCTTATTAAAGCGGAAGCACATTGAATAGCACGCCACGCCTTGTGATATCCAATGTCTAGTCCAGACAATTTTTGCATTTCTGCCATGACAAAAGCTGGTGTAACTTCAAACCTTGGGTCT
Source organism: Nicotiana sylvestris (assembly GCF_000393655.2). Lineage (NCBI taxonomy): Eukaryota > Viridiplantae > Streptophyta > Magnoliopsida > Solanales > Solanaceae > Nicotiana > Nicotiana sylvestris. The sequence continues at coordinate 150,223,761 of NC_091064.1, read as the reverse complement.
CGAAGATTGTCGATAATGTAACCACTAATCAACTTTGAAGTTGCATACCTTTGATCAGCTTTCATAGTTTTTTCAAATTTGACCTACGTCTAGCTAGTTGAGTAGAGGTTTTTTCTGCAACTTCTTTGATTACCGGTGCACTCTCTAAGACTTGAATACCCAAATCTTGTTCGTTGTCAATCTATATAATGCTTTGTCCTTCTACTTGAATAGAATCAACTGTTTGAAGCACCTCTTCAGTTATTGGTTGAGCTTCAACCATATCTATTTCCATTATCTGTTGGAATTTGTTTTGATTGTCATGTTGAGTTTCTTTGTTGACATCTTCAAAGGTGATTGTTGATCCAAAAACTCTTTCCGAAATATCAACAATGAAACGACAGCCCTTGAAGAGTGAATGACTTTTTAGTAACTGCATACATGTGTGAAGATCTAAATCTTTGGATACAAGCATTCCCTTGCTTGTTCCAAGGTTGGTATCAAACCATATCACTGCTTCAAACTTGTCTATATCCAAATCAATAACTTCAAAGATCTGTTTAATGAAATCTTCAAACCGAATTGCCTCAAGTACAAGAACAAGCTTTGTTTGATGATCAAGATACTTATAATGTTCAGTCCATCTACCATTAAAAGCAACTATAATGCATATTGTTTCCATCCTGCAAGTCAATAGAATGGGAAACTCATAACATATTTTATAGAGCAATCCTTATATAATTAAAAACAGGTACTGTAAGTTCAAGACCAAGTTAAGGACCAAGTGTCCTTAACTTTTGAACTTGGAATTCAAAGTTAAGGACCAAGTGTCCTTAACTTCAGGACCAAGTGTCCTTAACTTTTTAACTTGGAACTCAAAGTTCAGGACCAAGTGTCCTTAAGTTATGAACTTGGAACTATAAGTAAAGGACTAAGTGTCCTTAACTTTTGACCTTGTAAATAAAAGTTCAGGACCAAGTATCCTTAACTTTTGAACTTGGAATTCAAAGTTAAGGACCAAGTGTCCTTAACTTTTGAACTTGAAACTTGAAGTTAAGGACTGCATGTCCTTAACTTTTCAACTTGAAACTCAAACTTCAGGACCAAGTGTCCTTAACTTTTCAACTTGAAACTCAAACTTCAGGACTAAGTGTCCTTAACTTTTCAACTTGAAACTAAAACTTCAGGACCAAGTGTCCTTAACTTTTGAAGTTGGAACTATAAGTTAAGGACTGCCGGTCCTTAACTTTTATACTTGTTAGTCTAAGTTCAGGACAAAGTGTACTGAACTTTTGAACTTGTAAGTCTAAGTTCAGGACCATGTCTCCTTTACTTTTGAACTTGAAACTCAAATTTCAGGACCAAGTGTCCTCAACTTTTCAACTTGAAACTCAAACTTCAGGACCAAGTGTCCTTAACTTTTTCAACTTGAAACTCAAACTTCAGGACCAAGTGTCCTTAACTTTTCAACTTGAAACTCAAACTTCAGGACCAAGTGTCCTTAACTTTTTCAAAACAATTTGCAAAACTATGACAGTATGTCCTTAATATTCAGAAGAACAGCAAAAAAGTTAAGGACATTGTGTCCTTAACTTTTTCAATTCAATTTGCAAAATCAGGACACTATGTCCTTAATATTAGTAACAACGGTCATGTTAAGGACACCAAATCCTTAACATTATGTGCTCAATTTTTATAGAATTATCACAGGACGCGATGTCCTTAACCTTATCAATCCAAAAATTCAAAAAAAAATCAAATTCCTAGCATCAAATTCCTAGTAACGAAATAAAAATCAATAGAAACACACAAAAGGCTAACTTACTATAAATTTATGTCAATTTTTGGACGAGAAAGTTAAATTCTATAGTTTCAAATCGGAAGAGAAGCTTCTGCAATTCTAGAGTTTGAAATTCGACGATCACAGTCTGTTGTTGTTGCTGCTGCTGATCGTCCAGTCAGGTAAAAGTTAATAAAAGTGTAGGTATAAGTTATAGCAGAAGGGTATTTTCGTCCAGTCAGGTAAAAATTTATTAAACCAATGGCTAATGACTAAAGATATTTAAAACACTAGCTTTAAAGTAAAGACATGTGCACTTAATGACGATTTGTGCACATCCCCTCCAAAATAGGTGGCCTAATAATTCTCTCCTTCTGACTATGTGAAGAAGACCGTTTTTCCAGCAATTAAGCAATATTCTTCAAACTTACCTCTTGATAAAAATTTGGTGAATATGTCGGAACCATTATCATTTGTGTGAATTTTCTCAAGCTCAAGAAATTTAGAATCCAACATATCTCAAATCGAATGGTATCTCACAACAATATGTTTAGATCTACTATGAAATGTAAAATTCTTGTCAAGATGAATAGAACTTTGAATGTCGTAATAAAGCACATGTCTCTCTTGAGCAAAGCCAAGTTCCCAAAAATCTCTTCATCCAGAGCAGAGGCGGATTTAGGATTTAAATCCTATGGGTTCAACTTTTAAGGTTTTTAGCATTGAACCCACTATATTTTTAAAGTTATGGGTTTATATCTACTATTTTTACAATTTAATGAATTTTTACATACAAATTTTTACTCTGCATCGAAAGTTATGGGTTCAATTGAGCCCGTTAGTTGAACATTACATTCGCCCCTGATCCAAAGCAGCTCTTTACTAGCTTCAACAACAGCAATAAGCTTAGCATCTGTAGTAGATAGAATAACACATTTTTTCAACCTATATGACACAACTCACCCTACAAAAGTAACCAAGTAGCCCGAAGTAGACTCGTGAGTATCAACATCAACTGTCATATCTAAATTACTGTAACCACAAATAATAGGCTTTTCTGTCCCAAGACACAAACTCAGACTAGAAATGCCACAAGATATCTTATAATCCACTTCACATCATTCCAACATTCTCTTTGCATTAAAAAGAAAGCGGCTAACAATAGCAACATCGTGAGCAATATCTGATCTTGTACAAATCATTACATATAACTGCCAACAGTTGAAGCATAAGGAACTTTCTTCATGTCTTCCTTCTCGTCATCACTGAAAGGATACTATTTCATGCTCAATTTGAAGTGTATAGCTAATGGTATACTAAGAACCTTAGTTTTATATATGTTGAACATGTAAAGTACTTTCTCATTGACAATCTGTATGCCAAGAATATGTTTTGCTGGTTCTAATAGCCTGTTTGGCCAAGCTTCTTTTTGGCCAAAAGTGCCTTTTTTTTTTGCCAAAAGCACTTTTGGCCAAAATTTGAGGTGTTTGGCCAAGCTTTTGGAAGGAAAAAAAGTACTTTTGAAGAGAAGCAGAAGCAGTTTTGGAAAAGCAGAAAAAAGTAGCTTCTCTCCAAAAGCACTCTTTTGAGAAGCACTTTTGAGAAAAATACACTTAGAAATAGTTTTTTAAAGCTTGGCCAAACACTAATTGTTGCTCAGAAGTGCTTTTCAAACTAATTAGCCAAACACAAACTGCTTCTCACCAAAAGTACTTTTGAGAAAAGCACTTTTGAAAAAAGCACTTCTCAAAATAAGCTGATTTTTGCAGCTTGGCCAAACGGGCTATAAGTCTTTCATAGCAAAAGGCTTATTCAACTTATGCTTTAAATTCTGAATCCTTCAAGTATTATGACCAACAACAAGCATGTCATCAACATAAATCAATAAAATAATAAAGTTATCTTTAGAGAATTTTTTTACAAATATACAATAGTTTGAAGAAGTTTCTTTGAAGCCCCGTTGACTCTAAAAGAAACAACTTCCGGTACCACTGCCTTGGATTTTGTTTCAAACTACACATACTCTTTCTTCAACTTGCAAATATCACTCTCTTTTTCTTTGATTTTAAAATCTTCTAGCTACTCTATATAAATTTTTTGCATCTAAGTCACCATGGATAAAAGTGGTTTTAACATCCATTTGTTTAACTTCTAAATCCAGACTTGCTACTAAGCCTAAAACCACATGAATGAATGACATCTTCACAATTGGAGAGAATATCTCATCAAAGTAAACTTTTTATTTATTTATTAAATTCTTTGACAACTAAGTCCTATGTCGTGGAAGTGGGTTGCCATCTTCATGTTTCACCCTGAAAATCTACCTATTTTTTAAATTATTTTTGTCTTTAGGCAGCTTAACTAAATCAAAGGTATGCTTATTATACATGGGTTTCATCTCATACTTCATAGCATCAAACCATTTTTTTCTTCTTTGCTGTGCATTACTTATTCAAAACTTCAAGTTCTCTCCCATTATTCAAGAACACATACTCGGTAAGAGGATAATAAGATGAAGTATTTTCTCTCTAGTAGATCGTTTGAGAGAAGTCTCTGGAGCATCAATAATATTGGTTGCTGGCCAACCACATCATCTTGCATTAGAGTATCAACAATATCATTCTCGTCAGTCTGAACATGATCACCATCTTCATTATCAACTCGATTATTGTCGATTTAAAGATTTTTTTAGGTAGAATAGTCACATGCATTGGATCAACATCAACTAAGCTCTTGCTGCTATGAAAATCAACCTTCTCAACTTTGTCAAAGTCTTTAATTGTCTGGTCTTCAAAGAACACAACATTACGACTTCTAACAAGTTTCTTTTCAAGTGGATCATAAAAACAATAGTCAAATTTGTCGTGATAATAGCCAGCGAAGATACACTACCTAGTTTTACATTCGGCTTTGACCTCCTATCCTTAGTGACATGCATAAAGGCCTTACAATTGAAGACTCTCAAATGATCATAAGAAACATTCTTACCAAACCAAACTATGTCTGGGAAATCACCATCCTAAGTAACAGTAGGAGACAAATTGATAACATAAGGAACAATATTAAGTACTTTTGCCCAAAAAAAGTCTGACAGTTTAATATCTGAAAGTGAATCTAACCCTCTCAACTAAAGTTCTGTTCATCCTCTATGCTAAATTATTTAACTGAGGAGTCTTTTGAGTTATTTTCTGATACGGATTACCTGCACTCTGCAATAATTATCAAAAGGACCAATATACTCATCACTATTGTCTGAACAGATATATTTTAGTTTCGTCCTTGTCTGTCTCTCAACCAATGCCCAGAGATCCTTAAATACATCAAGTACTTCATCTTTGGACTTCAAAGGAAATACCAGATCTTACAAGAATGATCACTAACAAAAGTTCACAAAGAAAAGTGTACTGTCATGGGACCTTACTTTAAAGGACCACATAGGTCAGAATGTATCAATTCTAGCAAATTAAGCTTTCTTGAAGGCGAATAAATCTAAAATAAACTCTTTTCTATTTTTCGGCTAAGCAATGAAAACATCTCTACAACTCTGCTTGTTTCATTCCAGAAAGAAATGTTTTTTAACCAAATTATCAATCCCCTTCCTTACTTGTATGACTCAGCCTTCTATGCCATAACTCTAATGAAGTATTATTCTTCACCAAATTAGCGGGTTCAATAGAAATAGTGCCTGCATTTTATACAAGTTAGACAACTTGATGCCTCGAGCCACAACTATTGAACTTTTAGTAAGTTTTCATTGGCCACCACCAAAGATGTTATAATAACTCTCATCATCAAGTTTTCATGCGGAAATTGGATTCAGGCGGACATCTGAAGTGTGCTTGACATTGTTAAGAACTAACTTGGAGCGATTATTTGATTTAAAGCAAATTGTGCCAATGCTAAAAAAAGAAAATCTCACCATCATTGCCCATTTTTAACATTCTAAAATTACCTAAAGTATAAGAAGACAGTATTCCTTTTTGGCATGATATGAGAAGTGACATCTGAATCCACAACTGCTAGTCTTATAGAACAAGATTAATCAATTCACTCACGCAAAAAGTAGATCATCTAATAACAACAGTGGCACAATTTTTATTATCGCCATCTTTTTGTTATTGCCTCATTTCTCTCTTAAGCTTGAAATATATGTGACGATCCGGCCGGTAGTCTTAAGAATTAACGCCCCGATCCCCTATTAACTTCTTTCCCCAAGTTTATTTCTGCTATTTTGATTTTTCGGGATGTTCGGTTTCGAGTTTCGGAGAGTTTTGTGACACTTAGTCCCTAAACGAGAGCTTAAGTGTTGGAAAGTTAACCGTAGTTGGAACAGTGTGAAGACGGCCTCAGTATAGAAATTCGATGATTCCGTTAGCTCTGTTGGGTAATTTCAGGCTTAGGGGCGTGTTCGGATTGTGTTTTGGAGGCCCGCAGCTAATTTAGGCTTGAAATGCCGAAAGTTGAATTTTTGAAGTTTTCGGTTCGATAGTGAGATTTTGATCCGACAGTCGGAATGGAATTCCGGAAGTTGAAGTAGCTCCGTAGTGTTTAAAATGACGTGTATGCAAAATTCCAGGTCATTCGAACAAGATTTGATAGACTTTTTGATCGAAAGCGTATTTTTCGAGTTTTTGGAATTCTTAGGCTTGAATCCGATGAAAAATAGGTGTTTTGATATTGTTTTGAGCATTCTGAAGGTTGGAACAAGTTTGAATAATGTTTTAGGATTGGTTAGCAGGTTTGGTTGAGGTCCTAGTGGCCTCGGGTGAGTTTTGGGTGGTCAATCGGACCATTTCGTGATGTTTGGAGTTGCAGAAAATTGCAGATCAGTGCTGCAGAGAAATGACCTTCGCGTTCGCAAGTGGGTCCTCGCATTCGCGAAGGGTCAGCTGAAGAAGCTGGGAATTTAAGCCTTCGTCGTTCGCGAAGGTCTGGGTGTTTGGTCATCGCGTTCGCGTAGAGGAAAAATGGTCAGCTGGGTTTGAGGTATTTTATTCATCGCGTTCGCGAGAGGGGGAACGCGATCACGAAGGGTGGTCTGAGTAAAGCATCACACTCGCGATTGGAAGGTCGCGGTCGCGAAAGAGGAAATTTGGTCAACGTCAATTTGTGCTTCACGAACGCGAGGCTTTGACTGCGTTCGCCAAGAAGGATTTAAATGCCTGGGCAGAATGATTTAAAAGGCCTATTCCGCGATTTTGAGCCTAAGTTCCTCCATTTATGGGCGATTTGAAGCTTTTTGAAGAGGATTGAAGAGGGATTCAAGGGGAATCACTTGTAGGTAATATTTTTGACTTCATAACTCGTTTATATGTGATTAAAGACCTAATTGGTGGTGAGAAATTTGGGGGAAATGGGTATTTAGGGCTTGAGATTAAGAGACCTTAACATGGGTATTTGAGGGGCCAATTGAACTCCGATTTTAGTGTTCTTGTTATGTATAGACTCGTGAGAGTACGAGGTTTATAAAAACGTAAATTTTACCTAATTCCGGGATGTGGGACCTAGGAGTATTTTGGTCATTTTACCTAATTTCGCGTATTAGCTTATAATTTCTTTGTAGAATCAGTTACTTGAAGTGTTATTTACATTATGAAATTGAATTAAATAAATTCGGGCCATTTGGAGTTAAGTACTCGTGGCAAGAGCGTGGTTTCAGATTGATTTGAGCTGGTTCGAGGTAAGTGGCTTGTCTAACCTTGTGTGTGGGACCTTCCCCTTAGGATTGATATATTTGGTAATTGAAATGCCTTGTACGTGAGGTGATGAATGCGTACTTGTGCTAATTGTTGGAAATTCAATTTTCATTAAGTAATCACTAGTATGTTTCCTTTCCTGTTTTTATTACTTGCACTATTAAACCTGTTGTTAGTTTAGGAAAGCATGTCTAAGTGACTTAATTGCTTTATTTTCTCAACCTGCCTTATCTGAATTTTGTGCAGCATGCTAGGCTAGAATCACTTGTTGCCTTAATATGAAATTTTGCCATTTCTGTATATTTTCTTGTTGTGTATTTATTTTGGGACTACGAATGTGAGATTCCGGTAGCTCCCCCTTGTCTGTTTATTTTGAGACTGCGGATGTGGGATTCCGGTAGCTCCCCCTTGTCTATTTATTTTGGGACTATGGATGTGGGATTCTGGTAGATCCCTCTGCACAGTTATATGGAACTACGGGAATGCACCCGGTAGATTCCCCAGTACTAGGTATTTATATTTGGGACTACGGAATGGGATTCCGGTAGATTCCCGCGCACTATGAGTTGGACTACGGGATGGGATCCCGGGAGATCCATTGGATATGTACATATGGGACTACAGGATGGTATCCTGGGAGATCCCCGGTTGTTATTTTGGTGCTAAGTCGCATTTCTTTCTGTGTTTTGCCTTGTCTCTGTAATAGTTGTTGTTGCCCTTTTTATATCCTGTATTACTTTTAACGCTGTATTTATTTATATTGTTCTGTTATACACTGTCAAACTTTATATTTTATTTAACCTTAGTAAGGCCCTGACCTTCCTCGTTACTACTCGATCGAGGTTAGGCTTGGCACTTACTGAGTACCGCTGTGGTGTACTCATGCCCCTTCTGTGCATGTTTTTCATGTGCAGATCCAGGTACTATGACTCAGTCCTATCACCCTTGAACCAAGGCGGTTGCTCCACCGACTTTGAGGTATATCTACCGCGTCCGCAGACCGATGAGTCCCTTTCTATTCTAGCTTTTAAACATTTGCCCTTCTGTATTTCTTTTCCTTGTTAGATATTCTGGAGTTAGAGTACTGTGTAGTGATCCTTAGCTTGTGATTCATGGGTTTTCGGGTCTTGGAAGTATGTATTGGTTTGAGAGTTAAATATTGTGTATGCCGAGCGACACTTTTAACCACTGTTTTATCACTCTTCATTCTGTTTTAATTTGTTTTTATTTCGTACTTTGGTTATCTTCCGCAATTTAGGCTTACCTAGTCGTAGAGGACTAGGTGTCGTCACGATGGTTCACGGAGGGCGAACCGGGATCGTGACAACAGAACTTCTTGATATACCCCTTCTTGTTAAAACGATCACATGTAATAGTTCTGTACCTGAACCCTTAGTTGCTTTTACTTTTACCTCTATCATTCGAACATTTATAGCTCTCCTTTTTTTCAGTAACCAAAATATCAGAGTGTAAAGATGAGACTTGAGATCTTCTTCTCATCTATTTATTTAAGACACCACTCTTAGCCTATTCCATAGTTACAACACCACTGGGAGCAGAATTAGTCAAAGAAACTCGAAGAATTTTCTAAGAGTGGGGCTAAGTATTCATAGGCCAAAGTCCCCGTATTTCTCTGTTAAACCTTATGCGCGTTCTATACAGTTGGTCAATGACATCCTAAAAATTATTTATATGATCAGAAAGATAACTGCCCTCATTTTCTTTAATATTCATCAATTGTTTCAATAGGAACAACTATTATTGCAGTCTTAAAAGCATAAAGTGTCTCAAATATTCTCGACAAACTTCTAGCATGTGTCTCATTCATAAGATAATTTCCCACATTATCTTCAATCTATTAATTAATATAGCCTGAAACCTGTAAATGCTCAAATTTTCAATCCTCATCAAACATGGACTCAGGTTTACTAGAAGCAATCACATGTAAATATATTTTCTTGACAAATAAAAGATCTTTTATCTTGCCTTATTAAATGTACTAAATACTGCTATTTAAATATATCATCTTACTTGTATTTACCGCTATAATCACCAATCAATACAACCACAAAATCTGATACTGCGATATTGAGGAAAAACAAGTACAAACAAGTGTATGACAAAGTAGTAACAGAATAATATCCAAGTCTAAACTTCCCCAGTCTATTTGAACCAAGAGAAAATAGTAATTCTAGCTCAAAAGGTATCAGGGCCAGCAGTTAAATAGATATACGCAAGACAAATAAACAATTGTAATACTATTGTTTAACGTGAAAAAACCTCTTCGGTGTGAAGAGTAAAAAGCCACGGAATCAAAGATCCACTATATCAATGAGAGAGCTTTTTACTCTCCAACATGGATACAATGTCAATATCAAATACAGAAAAATAATAGCAATAAGTATATTCCAAAACAAATATAGACAAAGGGAAAAATCACCAAAAAAATACAGCTACTTGACAACCCAAAATCTGAAACTACAAGACTCCAAATCGTGCTCCATCAATTTTCACTCAAAGACAAGTTGCGAAAAATACTCAGTTCAAATTTCAGCTCTATATAGTTGGCTGCTCAAGCTGATTTTTCTGCAGAAAAATCCGCACACACTCTCTCCCTTGTTTGTGTGAAAAATGGTTACTATCTCTCAATCCATCTAACCCTCAAAACAGACCTTAAAGGTTATTTAATGTATGGATTAAAAGTAAAGTAGGTCGGTCCAAGTAAGTGATTATTTATCTACATATGAATAGAAATAATAACTCAAAACCCAATAAGTATCATAGACAAATATAACAAGAGGTGGAGCAAGATTTTGAAGAAAAATATAAATGCAATAATGATTTGACACGAAATCGTAAATATTTATAGCAAAACACATTCTCGACATATGTAATAAACGTTAAATAAAACACCTTTCAAAGTCATTTATGGCTCAAAAGCTCCAAAATTATAAACACAGGTTATATATTTTACCCAGGAGTATTATACCTTTACCAACAATAAAATGTAGCACGCCATGAGAATATAATCAACATAGTGGACAAGAAACCTCCCCCTGTTTTGTGTAATCCCGTTATAGTATGACTTGACAAATGTGTCAATAGCATAGGTGCCATTTCTATGACGAACTTTAATCTATAGAGTCAAATCACTCGTCGGTTTGGTCTACGTCTATATCGACATGTGTAATTTCACGGTAACGAACAATACCACCCAAAACCATTCTCTACTCTCAAAATATTTCATGTACCAAAATAGATCACAAGACTCATTTATTCATAAAACATCTATTTTGCCAATCATGGCACGCATGACAAAGCTAGTGCTTATGAATATAAGAAAATATAAATAATTTATCGAGAATCTTGCATGTTTATTGTACATTGTGCTACTAGACTTTTTGTGGGAATAAAGGAAGGAGATATGACTATTTCTTTTACTGCATTCCCCTATGAAGTGTTTAAATATTATAACTACAAAAGTGAAGGTCGTGTGAAATCTTCTTGTTATAAAAAGAAAGTTGTGAAATTGCATAATAACAATTCATGTGGATTTGAGGTTTGATATTGATTTAAGGGATAAATCCATGATTACTTAATATATGATGAATCATGACATTCTTTGTGTGTCAAATCTAGTTGATGATATTTGTGACTCCACTACTGAAATGAGAATGATGATAGTGTAAAAATAAATGTGAGTCACTTAAGCATGGTCCTAACCTTCCATCGTATATTTTTTCTAGTTGTCTTTTGTGATGAGTCCTTTGGTAAGGCAACCATAAATGATTGAACTAAAAGAAAATGAGAGTTAAGTAGGTCAAGTTTATTCACTTAATCTTTATTCTTTATTTTACTTCATGAGTGCTACTAAGAGGAAAAACTTAAATGAACTATATAGAATGTTTTGTGGTGCATATTTATTGATGAATAGTAATACTCTTTGTGAAATTCATTCTAATTGTGTTGAGAAATCATAGTTGAGTATTAATGTTATTTCCTTGGAATAGTAAATTATGCGCTTGTTGAGTTTCAATTTAGTGATTGTAATGACCTAACCGGTCGTTTTACTTTTTTAGATTTTCATTCTCCTAATTAAGACTCTCCGTATGTGCCTTTATTATTTTATGACTTACGTGGATATTTGGTTCAGGTTTGGAAGGGTTCGGGTTGAAATCGGAACACTTAGTTCCTTAATAGTGGTCTATAATGGTCAAGTTTGACTTGAGTCAACATTTTGAGTAAATGACCTCGGAACCAGGATTTGACAGTCCCAATAGATTCGTATGATGATTTTGGACTTGGGTGTGTGTTCGGATCGGGTTTCGAATGACCCGAAAGCGTTTCAGCGCTTAATATTGAAAGTTGACGCATTGAAGGTTTTTCAAGTTCTTTAACTTTGGTTTGGAGTAGACTTTGGTGCTATCGAGGTCCGTTTGGGATTCCGATCATGGAAATAATTTTGTATCGTGATTTATGACTTGCATGCAAAATTGGGTATAATTCCGAGTAGTTTAAGTATGATTCGGTTCGTTCGGAGTAAGTTGAAAAGCTTGAAGTTAATAACTTGATTTAATTTGGTTTTGGGGTATGATTCTTAGTTCTGATATTATTTTACGTGTTTCAAGAGTTCGCGCATGTCCGTATTATATTTATGGACTTGTTCGTGCATTTAGACGGGGTCTTGGATGGCTCGGGTAAGTTTCGGACCGCCCGGAGCTCAGTCCAAAATGCTGTCACTACTGGTTCTGGTTTCCTTCTTCGCGATTGTGTGGGTGGGGTTGCATTCGCGAAGAAGGAATTGGGAACTGGGTGGTTTTTTTCTTCGCGTTCGCGAAGGCTTGGGACCAGTGGCCTTCACATTCATGGGTGACTTGTCGCGTTCGCGTAGAGTCTGGGCAATCCAGTTGCCTTACGGGTTTGCAGTTGAGGGTACGTGTTCGCAATGAGGAGGCAACTCAGTGCATCGCGTTCGCGAATGTCCTCTCGTGATCACAAAGAAGAATTTTCCTGGGTCCTTTAGTTTTGCCTTCGCGATCGCGAGGGCTTGTTCGCGATCGCGATTAAGGCAGACCTGGGTAGAATATTTTTAAATGTCGGGACTTAAGCTTTTTGATTCATTTTTCTCACTTGTTTGTCAACTTTAGATCTCTTTGAGGAGGGATTTTCACCTAACACTTTGAGATAAGTAATTTCTACATAATATGAGTTTAATACATACATCATGAGTAGATTTTAACAAAGAAATTGTGTTTAGTGTTTTTCCGTTTAGTGATTTACATCATGTTTGTCATTCCGAGTAGTTCATTTTTCCGTTTAGTGTTTTTTTTTTTTTTGTCGAAGCAGAATTTCATCTTAGGTTTATGCATATTTTTGTGAAGTTTGTTGGGTCTCCTTTTTGTTAGTGGTCCACCAGAGTATTTTTGAATATTATAAGGTATTGTGGGGACGAAAAAGGAATCTTGGAAGCTTTTTTACTTAAAAAATCTATCTTTTTTGTTGTTTGTTTATGGAGTTGTGTAAAGGTGCAACTTTTGATAATAAATAGTCATTGATAACACTGTTTTTTTTTTGTTACTTTGCAGGTATGAAAAGAAAATGACTTCAAGCCTAGTTAACCTACAAATCCACCACAATGATAATTTTGTATCGGACCCTGACCTAAGGTATGCAAATAGACTAACTTGTCCTCAATTAGCTACAGTTGATGTTGATGAGCTACATATTATGTTGTTTCACAAGTTTGCTAGGGACTTAGAATTTTTAGAAGTTGATTTATTTGGATGCAAAGTTAACAAAATGGGTGGCTGTTGCATTTTAAAAACAGATGCTAATGTGTTAAAGTTTCTTAATACATTGAAAGGTGGTGACTTTGTTGATGTTTGTATTGTCCATAAAATTAGTGAGCCTATTCTTGTTGAGGACATAACTGAACTAGACCCCACTATACAAACAAATGGGCATGATAGTGGGTTAAATGCTAGGGCTGATGTGTCACCTCCTAACTATGATATAAATATGACTGAAAATGACAAAGATAAGGGTAAGGGGGCAGATATAAATGAAGAGATAGAAGAAGCAGATGAAGGTGAAGGTGATAACTTCTCGTCCTATCACCTTCAAACATTAAAATTTGATTTTGACGAGGACCTTGATGATTCTGAAGGGTTTGACTCACTGTTTGATATAGATGAGAACAATGAAGAGTGTAGTGATTTGGAAGATGACTTAGCTGAAATTAGACAGTCTAAACTCAACAAAAAGAAGGACACCCAAGTAAATGTAGATGAGATACCATCTGGTCGAGTTGGTATAGATTCTAGTTTTGAAGATATGCATAAGAACAAAAGGGGAAAATATGAAGGGAAACTAGGAGGGGATGACCAGTTTTTTGATAGCTTAGATCCAGGTAGTGAGTGTAGTGATGATGAAAGAGAACTTGTTAGCCCTGATGAAGTAAGGGATGCACCAGCTAGGAATCCAAGTAAGAAGGTCTACTTTGACACAACTTGCAAAAAATATTATTTGAACTGTATATGATATTTGAGAATGTTGTACAGTTTAGGAAGGCATTGTAGACGTATTCTATTCAAAAAGGTGTGAACCTTAAGTTGAAACCTGATGAGAAGGAAAGGGTTAGGTCAAAGTTCACAAAGAAAGGTTGTCCATGGCATATCCTTGGTAGCATAAAAGGTAGCACCAGTAATTTTAGGGTGATTACATACTACCTTGTCCATAAATGCTACAAGAAGACAAGGAACAAGATGTGTAACCCACCATGGATTGCAAAGAACTTCAAAGACAGAATAATTAGTGAGCCTCAAATTAAGATTCATCGGATTCAAGCTTTACTTAGGAAAGCATATGGCTTGTATGTAAGTAAAACTTCCTGTAGAAGAGCAAAAATGATAGTTATGAAGGAGAATATAGGTGATTACAAGAAAGAATTTTCCAGGCTTCATGATATGCAGAAATGCTAAAGTCTACTAATCCTGGCACAATTGTAGTGATAAGGGACATCTAAGGATTCAATTCCTGGCAAGGAGGTGTTTATGAGCATTTATGTCTTTCTTGAAACATTAAAAATTGGATGGTTAGAAAGGTGTAGAAACATAATTGGCTTTGATGGTGCATTCCTAAAGGAAACATGTAAAAGTGAACTGCTTTCCTGCATTTCTAAGGATAGAAATAGTCAAATGTATCATGTATCTTGGGCAGTAGTTGAAAAGGAATCAAAGGATACATGGTCTTAGTTTATCAGATGTCTCAAGCATGATCTGAACTTGACAGAAACTGAAGGAGAAGGGTTGACAGTCATGTCTGATATGCAGAAGGTATGGTTTCTAATACTCTATCTTTAAAGTGTAACTGTTTTCATTTATAATTAAGTTATAACAATATAATGTTGTTGATTGTAGGGTCTTCATCTAGCAATAACTCAGTTATTGCCAAATGCTAAGATGAGATGGTGCGCTAGACATATCTGGGCTAATTGGAAGCAAACTTGGCCTGGTGAGGAAAGAAGGAAAAAATTCTGGTTGTATGCAAAAGCTACATTTGAAGTTTACTTTAGCAAGAAGTTGGATAAAATGGACCAGCTGGGGGGAGATATTGTTCTAAGAGTTACTGAAAAACAACAAGGAGACATGGTGTAGGGCATACTTCAAAGAACATAGTAAGTGTGATGTAATGGAGAACAACATGTGTGAGACATTCAATAGTTGGATATTGGCAGCTAGGCACAAATCTATCATTACTATGTTAGAGGAAATTAGAATCAAGTGTATGGAGAGGATGAATAGCATGAGAGAGTTTTCTAAAAAATGGGTAGGTGATATATCACCCATGGCTATGGAAATATTTGGAGAGAATGCTCAAAGGGCAACCAAATGTGAAGTCAAATTTAATGGTGAAATAGGGTATGAGATCCAGGGTGGGCCATATAAACATGTTGTTGACTTTAGGAGGTGTTCCTATACTTGTAGATCATGGCAACTCAAAGGAATTCCATGTGCACATGCAATTGCAGCAATGCATTATAAGAACTATGAGGTTGAGCCATATGTTGAATATTGGTATAGAAAGGATACCTACCTTAAGGCATATAGCAGATTCATTCAACCTTTAACTAGTATGAATTTGTGGCCAAAAAGTACACTGTCAGTTATTGATCCACCTGTTATAACTACAATGCCAGGAAGGCCAAAGAAAAAAAGAAGAGAAAAGCTGTTGATAAACCAAAGAAGAAGTTTGGGAAGGGTACAAGGATAGAGAGACAAATGAGATGTTCTTTGTGCAAGACTCTTGGACATAACAAGAAAGGATATCCATCAACAGTAAGTATTAATGTTTGTTTTGTTACTAATAATGAAAGATTTCAATTACTAGTGATAGTTTTGTTGTGTGTATGCAGAGAAACCAAGGAGGAAGGGCTGGAACTAGTTCAGTTGAAGGTGAAACTGCTGAAAATGCTTCATCAACAGCAGCAGGTGGAAGTGCATCAGCAGCAGCTGGAAGTGCATCAGTACCAGCAGCTGGATCATCAGCAGCAACACCTTCAACTATGGAAAGTGACACCTTCACTCCACCAATCACTGATCCAAGCACACAACAATCAACTAATATTACAGGAGGATCAAAAAGGAAGACCAATGAGCCTAGAAGAGGTGGTGCAAATGCAGGGTCTAAGAGACCAAAGGCAGCAGGATATGGTGTGATATTTGATTCAAGTGGCACTGTGATACAGAGGGTAAATATTTCCACTTAATTACACAATCAACATATATGGTTTACTACATAATCCCTCACTCACAACCTTTTATTTTTGTGCAGTCTGGAACTACTGATAGAGTGATACACAATCCTTCTACACTCATAAGTTCTGCCCCTACCAACGTTGAACTTAGGTTCAAACCACCTAGACTAAAGTGGAAGGGTCGATCTGCAGTTACACAAAGGCAGCTGCACGAACAGAGTTACAGAAGGGCAAACTCTGCTACAACCACTCAAGCCACACCAGTTACACAATCCACACCAAGAAACCAAGCCACAACAGACATTAATTGAAGTGCTCAACTGATATTTACATATTTTAAAGACTTAATCATGTATGTTTTTGTTGACTGTGGTAGACAATATTTTGTAAAGCTACTTCATTATGTATGTTTTTGTTGACTGCCTATCATTGACAATATTTTGTAAACCAACTTCCTTATTTTGGATGTTTTATTAACTGCTTATAACACAAGCCATTATATTAGTACTTGCTACTATAATGGAGCCTTTGTCAATATATTCCATGACCAAAATTTTACATCAACACAAAATATGTAGCCTAAACCCAGGAAATAAGAAAGTACACTATTAATCCTAAACACATAATGTAATAGCTAACATTAGAACAAGTACAACCACAATTATAATAGCAACAACTCTGAACTTCAACCTTCCTTGTATTCTTTGACAATAGCATCGATCACTCTTCTTAATAAGAGCCGCAAGAAGAGTCTTGTAGTGTTCTTCCTCAATTGCAGGATCAACCCATCTGAAAAAGCTACAACCTTCACCAATCTCATATCTTCGGTAGCCCAGGAACCTTCTTCCAGGATTGGTGGGTGTTCGTGACATTTTAAGATCTGCAGCAAGTCCACAATATCACAAAGGTTCCTTCTTCATTGTTGAAGGAGAAGAGGTGGCAGTAGCTTATTCGTTGCCGGAGAAGAAGAACAAAATTGACTTTCAAAACAAAAGGAGATGGCAAAAATTGATAGGTAATGAAGAATCACAGGAAAAAAAAATCTATTTTTCACTGTTGAAGCTAACAAAGAAAGAAGAAGGCATCATATTTGGATAGCAATTAGCTTCTATAATGTTCAACAATGGAGAATAAGGTAGAAAGAAGAAGATGGCTGTTAAATAGGCTAAATTATTACCGTTAGAGCTTTTTAAACTGTCTTCATACCCCTTACAGGCGTGTGAATCACGCACTGAAGCCACATATGACACATAGGATCAGCCACGTTGGATAAGCGTTTATTATTCACGTTTTGAATGAGTATAAGTGTTCAATTGGCAAATACCTAAGTTTGGGGACCAGCATGACAAAGTGGTTGAAGTACATGTGCCATTTAGGCTACTCTACCTTTATATTACATGTTAAGCCCTACTTGTTGATAATATTATGTGATGATTCGGGACTTTTAAATTATTTTTTAGTAAATGGTCATTTAATTATTTCCTTTTATTCCACTACTGGTATTGATTTTTATGCCTATTAAACAATCTTGTACATTATGTATTTTGCCCACTAGTAAGTGTCGAAGTCGACCCCTCGTCACTACTTCTTTGAGGTTAGACTGGATATTTACTAC
Organism: Nicotiana sylvestris; assembly: GCF_000393655.2. NCBI lineage: Eukaryota > Viridiplantae > Streptophyta > Magnoliopsida > Solanales > Solanaceae > Nicotiana > Nicotiana sylvestris. The sequence goes on along the minus strand of NC_091064.1, from coordinate 150,205,936 downwards.
ATACATGTTGTTTATGTACTCACGCTACACTTTTGCATTAATCGTACAGGATCTGAAACAGGTGCATCTGGCGGTCCTTCAGGCGCGTACCCCCGTTATCTAGAGGCTTAGTGGTGAGCTGCTCTCTCTGCCCATTCTGCAGTGCCCGGAGTCTCTCCTTATTCTATTTATTTTCTGTCTATCTTATTCCAGACAATAGTATATGAGGTTTTACTAGTTTGCTCATGTACTTGTGACACTAGATTTTTGGGAGTATTCTAGGAGACATTTTATAGTTTTTGGTATTAAATTCACTACTTAACTTTTTTCTTTATTTGATGCTTGGTTTTACTATAATTTCCTATTAATAGCTACCTCGTTAAATAAAATTAGTTACTTTAAAAAATATTAAAATGAACAATTTAATGGGCAGATCATTATTGGCTTGCCTAGTGGTGATGTTGGACGTCATCACGGTCTATAGTGGAAATTAGATCGTTGTCACACCTCCTTTTTCCGCCTCCGCGGGGGTACAGGGAGTTTTTTTTCAATTAAAGGACAGTCGAAACGGGATTTGTTTATTTATTTCAGAGTCGCCACTTGGGAGATTTAGGGTGTCCCAAGTCACCAGTTTAATCCCGAATCGAGGAAAAGAATGACTCTGTATTACAGTCCGCGAACCAGAAATCCGGATAAGGAATTCTGTTAACCCGGGAGAAGGTGTTAGGCATTCCCGAGTTCCGTGGTTCTAGCACGGTCGCTCAACTGTCATATTTGGCTTAAATATCTGATTTTTATACAATTATGAGCTCATGTGCAATTTTTATCTTTTTACCGCTTTTATTATTGTTATTATTATTTTTACCAGAATGTGAACATTGTTTAAAACATGTCTTTGGATTACATCACATGAAATGCTCCCGCAATCCGGAACACATTTTTATTCAATGTTTTGGGATTTGGATTTGGGTTGCATGAAATACGCACCCGAGTTTAAGAAGATAATATTATTAAATACGCGCCTAAAGCGACTAGCGTATCATTATTTTGGGTAGGGCCGAGAAATTTGCTAAACGGCTCCTCCCGAATTCTAAGCAATTAAATGTACATTTATTGAGGGCCCCGCAATCTATACATTTTATTAAGCGAGACTCATCTCATTTATTTTAAATGGACAAATCTTAAAGCGACTACATTTTTCTATAAAAATTAGTCTCTAAAATAAAGAAAGAAAATCCTAATTAATTACTAGCTTTTATTTTATTTATTTAAGAAAACATGACATACTAATTGCTAGATTAATACAAATATTGATGAAAATGAATTTTATTTAAAAAGAAATAAAAAAAATCAAAATTATAAATAAAATAAAAATTTGACAACTAATATTCAAAAGAATCAAATACAGCTAGATTAAAACTCGGCATTGTTATAAAAAAAACTATTGAGATTAATTATTCACAACCATTTGAAACTAGATTTTTACCATAATTACTAAATCTTTTTAGAAAGTCTTTTAGACTTAAACGAAGTTTCTAATCTTGCCTGAACTCAAATGCCTTAATGCCTAATTTTCAAAAATTAATTCAAATTCATGCCTTAACTAAATTTAGCTACTTATTCATGATTAACCTACTGTTGATAATTTTGAAACCTTCATAACTAGTGAATTAACCCGTTTTGCCAAACCGATTCATTAAAGACTAACTTATGTTATTTTTTTTCTTATTTCAATTATTATTCAGTAATACATGAAATAGTTTAAATACAATCGATAAAAGGAAATAAAAATGATATTAAAACTTCAAAATTTCATTCTTCATATGTATTCATGCTTTCCACATTATTAGCTTTGCAATAGCTAGTATTACAGTCGTGTACCTGGTATTGGAAACCAAAGAAGATGAGAATCAGCAGCAGTAATAACAATACAGCACAACAACAACAGTCCAGCAGCAGTAACAACTCAGGAACAGAGTTTGCAAACCAGTGGAGCAATAATCCCAAAAAACAAAAGCTTCAAGCTTTGATGAAACAACAACAATTAATGCTGATTTCAAACAATGAAAGAAAGCAGAAGATTTTTTTTAGTTTTTTTTTATTTGAAAGTTTTAATATTTTTCGGAATTTTTCTTTCTCTCTTCAATATTCAGCTCTTTTTTTTCTCTTATTCTCTGTTATTCTCCTTATCTCCCCCCTATAAATCAGTTTCAAGACTTCTATATATATCACATCCCATAAATCTTTTAATCAATTAAAATCAACCCATTTTCTCTACCAAATCCATTATCTTCCCACTCATCCTCATTACATTAAATAAATATATCACACCACCCCATTATATTTTGTCCCCCATGCCTAACATAAACAAATACAAGATTCCCTCACACTAAAATTTGTCTTGTCCCCCCTTTATATTAAATAACTATATCACAATCCACCCCATTTTATTTTGTCCCCCATGCTTCACATAAAAAATTACAAAATGTACAATTCCTAAACTACCTCTCCGACCTTATTGCAATTACTATTTTACCCCCAAATGTACTGCGATTTACCAAATTACCCCATCAGCTATAACAAATCAATTAATCAAACTTAACCAAAATATAGTCAATATGACCAATTTCTAACAATGTTCAAACAACAAATCACATGAACATGATTTCTTCAACATTTCAACAACAAATCACATGAACACAAATTGAACAACAAAGAACAACTAAAATTTTGATTGAACAATATTTTTAGCAACAAACAAACCTATTTTCAGATTCAACAACAACAACAACAAACAAGTATATTCAGATTTCTAAATTCAATAATATTGAACTTAAAATCAACTCTAACAACATTACAACCAACAATTCCTATATTAAACTTAAACAAGATTATGAGACAAATTCAAGAAATAATCATAAATGATAAACAAGAAATCAAACTATACAAATTTCGGATTCAAGATCAACCAAACAAAGTATGAACATGAATGAAAATATTCAATAACAATAACAAACAAACTTTATTCAAATTTCGAATTAAACTTAAACAAAACAAATAAACATATTCAAATCACCAATCTTCAAATAATCAACTAATCTTTCTTAAATTAAATCCAACAAAACTTATAACAAAGATACATGATCCAAAAATTAAAAACCAAAACATAACTTCGCATTAAATTACTAAATTAAAAACGAACTTCAAACAAGATGAACACGAACTAAATCTATATTAGCAACAAACAATGGATTTAAACGATTTAAACTAACACCTTTCTATATTAAAACTAAATCCTCTTAAAATTAATAAAACAAACTGAAAAATAATTAAATTGAATCTTCAACTTAAATCTAACAACAATATAATTAAACTAACAATTTTATCTAAAAATAAATAAGCAAACTTACACTAATTCCAAATCTGAAAATATCAAACAAATTACGGACAAAAATAAACTTAGAACAACTAACCATAAATGACCAACGACGAACTCGAACGAATTTTAAACGAATCCAAACGAAACTTTGACAGAACTTCGCCGGACTTTAACCGGACTGCTTTTGTTTTCCTCCGTGTGTGTGCGTGTAGTTGTGGAAGTTGCTATGGTGAGCAGCAGCAGCACTTGGATGTGAAGAACGCAGCGGGCAGTAGCGATTTGGAAGCTGGAAGAAGCTGCCATGGCAGCAACGACAACGAAGAAGAAGCAGTGGGCAGCAGTCCGCGTCGACGGGAAGAAGACGCAGCGAGCAACAGCGACGGGAAGAAGAAGAAGAAGAAGCCACGGGCAGCAGCAACAGGCAGCAGAAAACGCAGCAGCAGCTGCAGGAGCAGCAGCATCAGCGGCTGGACGCGAACGACGCAGCAGTTGCGACGATGGTCGTTTGGATGCGACGACGAAGAAGAAAGGCAGCTTGCTTGGCGTTTTGTTTGGAGAAGATGTTGTTCGTTGGAGCTGCTGGTTTTGTCGACGTCGGGCAGCCATGGTTGAGTTTTGAGGGGGAAGCCATGGATGACCTTGGAGAAAAATGGAGAAGAAGAAGATAAGGAGGGGGTGGCGGATAGCTTAGTCTTTTAGGGTTTTTCTTTGGTTTTTTTTTTTTTTTTTTTTTATGAAAAATGAAAGACAAAGGGGGTTTGGGTCTTTTGGGTTATGGACTGGGTCGACCCAGTTCGAAATGGACTGGGTCGTTTGGGAAAATTGGGTATTTGTTGGGCTTGTAGCTTGAATTTGAAGAAGAGGCCCAATTCCGACTTTCTTTATTTTTTGCTCTCTTTTCTTCTTTTATTTTTCTAAAACTAAATTATAAAAATACTTAAACTATTATTAAGAACTAAATTAAGTTATAAAAGCGCAAATTAACTCCCAATAACAATTAACGCACAATTAAGTAATAATTAAGCATAAAATTGTATATTCGGACATTAAATGCTAAAAATGCAAATGATGCCTATTTTTGTAATTTTTATTTTTTTGTAAAACAAACTTAATTACTAACAATTGTAGAATTAAATCCTACATGTAAAATGCGACATATTTTTTTATTTTTATTAATTTAACAAATAAACATGCACAGACAAACATACAAATAATTACACAAAAATACCACAAATATCACAAAAATTGCACACCAAAAAAAATTATTTTATTTTTGAATTTTTTGGGAGTAATTCTCATATAGGGCAAAAATCACGTGCTTACAATCGTCACAGTAATAGTAGATCATTTTCATTTGAGCATGCAATTAAAGGGATGATAGTTCTTTTGTCTTTTTACATGTGATAAAGAAGTCAAGAAATCTTTGTGCTCTAATGACAATTCATGTGATGAGAGTTCCGTCAACAAGATGATTTTGTTTCCTTTTGAAGTTGAGTATCATGGTGTCGTTGATTATGTGGAGCTATGCGCCATGCTATACTATCTAATAAAAGTAGTTTGATTCATGTGTTTGTAATAAATTTGTTTTTCGTCGAGAATTAGCAGATCAGAATACATGGTGATTTTGGTTGATGGTGTGAGCTCGTTAGGTGTCGATTAGGAGTGGCAAACGGGCGAATCGAATTGGATATGGTTCAGGTCAAAAAATGGTAAATGAAAAAGGGGTTAACTGACAGATAATATGGATTAGGGGTGTTCAAAACCGAACCGAAACCGAAAACCTAACCGAAACCAAAGCTTAATGGCTTATTAGTATGGGGTTAACAGTTTAACGGATGGAGAATGAATTGAATTTTTTTAATTAGAGGCTTATCGGTTTGGGGGCGGATTATTTAATTTTTTAAACGGATAATCCGTTAACCCGTTAAAAATTTATTTTTATCCACATCTATCTATATTATTATAAAAGTACGAATGTTCCACGCTAAATGTTGATCGATAAAAATATCCTCAAAATATTAATCGGCTTTTATGCCCTTACAAGCATAAATTCCTTCAACGAGATAATTTATGTTGGATAGAATTGTAATATTGAACTTTACCAACTATTTTCGACGTTTGAATTCAACTAAACTTCTGCCTACTTGAATTTTTGTCATTCCACCAGGAACTTGAAATCGTTTCCGGTTCAAATTGATAACTGTTTCAAACTCGTATTTATCCTCTTCACTATTTTCGAGTATTAAGATTTATATGCACTTATAACTTTTATCTTATTTAACATAATATCAAGATACATGATTTTCTTTTCAATTGTTTTGAATTATTAGTAGGTAATAATTTTATAAACTTTTTGTGATCCAACATTGTTTGATTAGTAAAGAAATCTCTTCCTATTCATTTTATATATAGTCGTCGTATAATAACTTTTTATATGTTTTATTTCTGTTCTATACAATAGAATTAAGATTTTAATGTATGATTTTGTACTAATTGACACGAAATTATTTCTGTGACTTCTACGTCTATAAATTAGAGATGCTAATTTCACTTTCACCTAAAATTACATTTGTTTTTTCTTATCCTGGGCAAATATATCTTTGTAAGTTCTAACTAACAGAACTCTTGGCCTAGCAATTCTGTCCAAGCAGATGACATGTTAAAATATACAGTATGCCCACTTCTAATCATAATATTAGTACACCAAGAAATCTTTCACATGGACTAAGGCCAATGTGCATAAACATAAATAAGATTCTAGACAGATGATTTACCCATCACGTGTCTCTTCTGCTTCGTCCCTCTTAGTATGTCGACCACCTATTTAAACATACATAGACTAAATTTTATTTTATTTTGATTGAATTAGGCCGATAAACCGCCCGATAAGAGCTAAACCGATACCAATACACCTGATATCTTATTGGGTGGCTAGCGGATTAATACATTTAAAAGCCGATAACCGATAAGCCAAATCGTTAAGAGTAAATAACCGCACAATCTGCCCGATAAGTAGCCCTAATATGGGTTATCCATGACTTCTTGCATATAATCACTTTTGGGAGAATTCCTAGTCTCCCTAATTCGAGGAACCCCTAATTTGAGGTTTTGCAAATATAAAAGTTAGACTCATTAGTTATCCATTGGTTACCCATTGATTATCCATTTTCTAGATGGATAATGTGGTATTATCCATATTTGACCCGTTTTTAAAAAAATTCATTATCCAATTTTTAGTAGATAATATGAGTGATTAATTGTTTTCTTTTAAACGTTTTGCCACCCCTAATACGGATTATGTTCGTAATTTGGATTGTGCCGAAGATATTCTAAAAATTATATAAATTACACTTGTTCTCTTTTTTAGCTCAACTTAATTTTAGATATCATCATTATGCTCGGTTAAGAAAATAAGAGGAAGGAAGATGAAGTGAACGTTTGGACATAAGAATTGTAAAATTCCAAAAAAAAAAAAAGTGAAATTTTTTTCAAGTAAAAATAGTATTTGAAAATTAGAATTGTGTTTGGACATGAATAAAATTTTGAATTGTTTTGGAAGTTTTGTGAGTGATCTGAGTGAAAATTTTGAAAAATAGCTTTTTGGAGTTTTTAAAATTTCCGAAAAAATTTCAAAATTTATTTTTAAGTGAAAAAATTGAAAATTTTATGACCAAACAATAATTTTGATAAAAGTAACTTTTTTTTTTGAAAAAATAAAAAAATTCTTATGTCCAAAAGGCTCAAAATCTCTTGTTGAAAGACATGCAATTGTCATCATACGTTTTAACTTGTTTGATGACAAGGCAATGATTGACATATAATTCTTTCATTGTGCATTGAAGTTGCAATGTTACTGCATCGTAACTATGAATGAACATAACGATAATAAGGTGACACCTATTTTGGTTTATTGCATAATCCCATGAAATATACTTTCCTTCCAGTTATTTGTGTTTGGTTTAACTATTTAATCGCATAATCCACTTCCTTATTTTTTCTTAAACAAAACTGAAAACGTTGAGAAACAGAAAATAAATTAATAAATTTTTTGTAACATTGTTTATTTGCGCAAGACAAAATCAGCAATAAGTTTTTTTAACACTACAAAATTCAAAGCATCAAAATATAATAACACCATTGAAGAAGGATTTCCTATAACATCTGAACATGAATTCCTCCAATGAAAACAAGAGGGTTAATAAAAGAAATAGAGGAGAATTTTGAGAGAAAATCTTCCTCTTTATTTTGTTTATCAAATAAGGAGAAATAAAATCATTTGAATCATTCCACAAATTAGTAGAATAAGAGCCCGTTTGGATTGACTTATTTTAAGTACTTTTAATAACCTATTTGGCCAAGCTGCAAAAATCAGCTTATTTTGAGAAGTGTTTTTTTCAAAAGTGCTTTTGAAAAAAATACTTTTGGAGAGAAGCGGTTTGTGTTTGACTAATCACTATGAAAAGTATTTTTGAGCAATAATTTGTGTTTGACCAAGCTTTTCAGAAAGTGCTTTTAAGTATCAAATTACGAATAAGGACATGAATAGATTTACTTAATAGTTAATATTATAAGTAAATAAATAATCTCAAAAATTTGTTATTACAGACAATAATTAAATCTTTTCATTTTATTTAAGTAAAATATGAAAATAAAATTAAAAAGTACTTAATTCTTTTAATATAAGTTAAATATATTAAAATCCATTCAATAAATATAAAAGCATTCACCCCTAAAGTCACAACAACAACAACAACAACGACCCAGTATAATCCCACAAGTGGGGTCTAGGGAGGGTAATATGTACGCAGACCTTACCCTTACCCTGAGGGGCAGAGAGACTGTTTCCAGGAGACCATCGGCTCAAGAAAGCAACAAGAGACGATATATTAATATTATCAATAGACTCATAATAAAATAACATAACATAACATAAAATAACAAAATAACAACAATATAAAAAATATAGGAAATACGAAAAAGATAGAAGGTATAATAATATCCAGCAGATAAAACCCTGCATCAGTAGCTGTCCAGTAGCATCCTAAGACTAACTCCTAATTGACTAGTCTCACTCTAGTGCGCTGTAGAAATATACAACTTCCCCTAACCTACAACCTTAATACTTGACCTCCACAATTCCCTGTCAAGGGCCATGTCCTCAGTAATCCTAAGTCGCGTCATGTCCTGCCTGATCACCTCTCCCCAATACTTCTTAGGTCTCCCTCTACCTCTCCTCGTACCCACCACAGCCAGTCGCTCACACCTCCTCACCAGTGCGTCAGTGCTTCTCCTCTGAATGTGCCCGAACCATCTAAGTCTTGCTTCTCGCATCTTGTCCTCCATGGGGGCGACACCCACCTTCTCTCGAATATCTTCATTCATAATCTTATCCATCCTTATATGCCCGCACATCCACCTCAACATCCTCATCTCAGCTACTTTCATCTTCTGGATGTGTGAGTTTTTAACCTGCCAGTACTCGGTCCCATACAACATGGCAGGCCTAACCACTGCTCTATAAAACTTTTCTTTTAATAACGGTGGCACTTTCTTGTCACATAGGACTTCCGACGCTAACCTCCACTTCATCCACCCCACCCCACCCCTATACGGTGTGTGACATCCTCGTCTATCTCCCCGATCCCCTGAATAATTGACCCAAGGTACTTGAAATTACCCTTCTTAGGAATGACTTGAGAATCAAACCTCACTTTCACTCCCGCTTCCGTCGGCTCGGCCCCAAATTTGCACTTGAGGTATTCCATCTTCGTCCTGCTTAACCTGAAACCTTTAGACTCAAGGGCATGTCTCCAAACCTCTAACCTCTCATTGACTCCGCCTCGTGTCTCGTCAATTAGAACTATATCATCAGCAAATAGCATGCACCATAGTACCTCCCCTTGAATATGATGAGTTAGTGCATCCATCACCAGGGCAAATAGGAAAGGACTGAACGTAGACCCTTGGTGCAGCCCTGTAACAACCGAAAAATGCTCAAAGTCGCCTCCTACTGTCCTAACCCGAGTCTTAGCTCCATCATACATGTCTTCTATCACCCTAATGTAGGCAACCGGGACCCCTTTAACCTCTAAGCAGCTCCATAAGACCTCCCTAGGAACCCTGTCGTACGCTTTCTCAAGATCAATAAACACCATATGGAGATCTTTATTCTTATCCTTGTACTGTTCCACCATCCTCCTAATAAGGTGGATAGCTTCTGTGGTAGATCGCCCTGGCATGAACCCGAACTGGTTGTCTGAAATAGACACCGTCCTTCGCACTCTCATTTCTACCACTCTCTCCCAGGCTTTAATGGTATGACTTAGTAATTTGATACCCCTATAGTTGTTACAGCTCTGGATATCGCCTTTGTTCTTATACAACGGAACTATTGTACTCCACCTCCACTCTTCAGGCATCCTATTAGTCCTGAATATAACATTAAACAACCCAATAAGCCATTCCAAGCCTGCTCTACCCACACACCTCCAAAGTTCAACCGGCATTTCGTCTGGCCCGGTAGCTCTGCCCCTTCTCATCTTACGCATTGCTTCCATGACCTCATCGACCTCAATGTCCCTACAATAACTTAATTCATGGGGACTGTCGGCATTCCTCAATTCACCTAGTACAATATTTTGATCCCCTTCTTCATTTAGAAATTTATGAAAGTAGGTCTGCCATCTTCTCTTAATCTGGTCATCCCCCATCAAAACTATGTCGTCATCATCTTTTATGCACCTCACTTGGTCCAGATCCCGAGCCGTCCTCTCTCTCACCTTAGTAAGTCGGAATAACTTCTTCTCCCCACCTTTGTTCCCTAGTTCCTCATACAGACGAGCAAAAGCTACCGTCTTAGCCTCTGTTACTGCCATCTTCGCCTCCTTCCTAGCTACCTTATACCTCTCACTGTTCGCTCTCTTCTCTTCTTCGCCATTACTCCCTACTAACCGCAGGTAAGCCGTATTCTTTGCTTCCACTTTACCTTGGACAACTATATTCCACCACCAGTCTCCTTTGTGGCCACCGGTGCGGCCCGAAGATATCCCTAACACCTCTCTCGCCGCCTTCCTTATACAGTCCGCTGTCGTAGACCACATAGTATTTGCGTCCCCACTACTTCTCCAAGCTCCCATTGCCGATAGTCTTCCTTCCAACTCCTGAGCTTTATCCTTAGTCAAGGCACCCCATCTAATCCTCGGGCGGCCTCGTACTGACCTCTTCTTCCTCCTTATCATACTACCAATGTCCATCACCAAAAGCCTATGTTGTGTTGCAAGGGTCTCACATGGGATAACCTTACAATCCTCGCACCACCTTCTGTCGCATCTCCTGAGGAGGAGATAGTCAATCTGAGTCTTCGCCACCGAACTGTGGTAAGTAACCAAATGCTCCTCCCGCTTCGGAAAACTTGAGTTCGCAATCACTAGATCGAATGCCTTGGCAAAGTCCAACAACGAAGTGCCCCCTCCGTTCTACTCCCCGAAACCAAAGCTGCCATGCACCTCAGTATAACCACCTGCAAACGACCCAATATGACTATTGAAATCTCCTCCTATGAATAACCTCTTGAAAGGCGGAAAACTACGAACGATGTCATCCAACCCCTCCCAAAAGCGCCTAAAGTCACTATATATTAGAATGTTACCATAAAAATAAGAAGAAATACTTATATATTAATATCCTAAGTATTAGGTTTAACGGTTATTTTGGTATATACTATATTTTGTTAAGGGTACTTTAGGTAAGAAGAAAAGTCAAAATTGCTTCTGCTTCTGCTTTTGGGAAGAAGCTGTTTTTTTCTGCTTCTCAGAAACTGCTTGTGCTTCTTACCAAAAACACTTTTTCCCCCAAAACCTCAAGTTAGGGAAAAAAAGTGCTTTTGAGAAAAAAACACTTTTGACCTCTTGAGAAGCTTGGCCAAACAGGCTATAAGCCAAAATAGCTTTTAAGCCATTTTATAGTGTTTGGATAAAGTAAAAAAGTACTTTTAAGCACTTGTCTTTAAACTAAAACGACAAAAACAAGCCAAAAATCAAAAGCTAAAAATCCTAACTTATGTCTTAAAAGCTACTTAAAATAAGACCATCCAAACGGGCTCTAAGTAGACTCATTCTCTTACCCATCTAAGCAACTAGCTAGGGAGACAAAGATTTTATAGTTGGAAAAAAGTCCAAATTTGTCCCTCTACTTTAGTTAATTAGTCACGTTTATGCCTAATCGGGGCGGGTCTTTTAAAATTGAGTTTAAATTTGTCTAGTTGGTAGTTTAATAGAAGGTACCCGATGCCACGGTGGACCTCTGTTAGGATTAGGGATAATTTTATTTACTATATTAACGGTAGGGACATATCTGGACCAATAGTAGAAATAGGCATGTACGTGACTAATTAACTAAAGTAGAAGGACAAATTTAGCCTTTCCCTTTATAGTTTTTCTTCCTTTCTATTCCTTCAACTAGTTTCCAAGGGAAAAACATTGGTTTGAGAGAGACAAAATATATAATTGCTGCAATTTTGAGGGCATAAAATTCGAAATGTTCTGTAATACAAGGGCATAATTGCAAAACAATTCTCAACATTTGAACATCAAATACTTCCTTCCCTTTCTCAAAACTTTTCTACTGCGCGGTCTTGAAAGATTCAAATGGCTTCTTGACACTGCTCCATTGCCACAACAATAAATTCCGATTTCAAAATCCCATGAACGCGAAGACAATTTTCTGAGCCCATTCACCAAATCTGCTATCGGGTTTCTTCTTCTGATGGATTCTGATACCCCTCGTGCACGCATTGATCAAGTTAGTACCTTTTCGCTCACCGTTTCTCCTCCTTAAAAACCCTAGTTTTTTTCCATTGTTCCACTTTTTTAATGATTATAGGAACCCCAAAGTGCTATTGATTCGAAATTAAATAACATATAATTGTGCTGTTTTTTAACTTGTATATTATTGCCGATTAAACAGCTATAGGAAATTTCTTACTGAATATCTTGTCTTGCATCAATTTTCACACGATGTGGCGATTTTTTCTTGCCTTTTTAGTTGTTCTTTGGGTTTCTTGAATATTTTTGCTTTCATTTTCTCATAATGACGTGTTGACTGTCTATTTCTGAGTTTGAAATTCAGACGAGTCAAGGAAGATGCTGAAATTTCACTTGAAATGTCCCCGTAAAAGCTATTGCTTAGTTTAGAACAATATGGTTCCCGATTGAGCAGTTGTAGTGGATTTGCATAAAAAAATCTATCTTGCATCACTTCAACATGATGGGGGCAATTTTATCTTCCTTTATTTCTCTTTTCCTTCATTATCATGCTTTGTTGTAGTTGTCTAGGGAGAATAGGTATAGAGAAATTGAAATTGCAAGAATAGTTTGTTGGTTTTTCCTGTCTATATAAGAATGGAATTTTGAAGGGAGAAAAAGAAAAAGAAAAAGAGAAAAAGAGGACTGCGATTGATGTTCACCATACTGCATATATGGTCCATTTAATGCTTTGGGCATCGGATGCGGGTCCCTAGGAATTCCTCCACATCTAATAAGCTTTTCATTTTCATTACATAGGATCGGGGAAGGGAAAAATAGTTGAACGAACTCACACCCTGTGATACTCTCACCACATCTAATAAGCTAATGGGAAAATACTTAAGTTACTCCATAAATTTGCCCGGAAAAGCCATTTTACCTTATATGGGTGGCCTATCATCCCCGTTAGTTTCTTATATTGTTCCGGTGTTCTTATGATGGGGTTGCATCAGGGGTCGACACTCAGCCCATTTTTGTTTGCTCTGGTGATGGACGTACTAACGTGCCACATCCAAGGGGAGGTGTCGTGGTGCATGCTATTTGCATATGATATTGTATTGATTGACGATACGCGAGACGGTATGAACGCGCAATTAGAGGTATGGAGGCAGACTCTGGAATCTAAAGGTTTCAAGTTGAGCAGGACTAAAACAGAATACTTGGAGTGTAAGTTCAGTAACAAGACTCAAGGAGGGGAAGGGGTGGTGAGGCTGGACTCGCAGGTCATCCCTAAGAGACGGAGTTTTAAGTACCTTGGGTCTATTATTCAGGGGGATGGGGAGATTGATGAAGAAGTCACACATCGTATTGGGGCGGGATGGATGAAACGGAGACTCACTTTCGGTGTTTTATGTGACAAGAAAGTGCCACCGAAATTTAAAGGTAAGTTCTACAGAGTGGTGGTCAGATCAACGATGTTGTATGGGGCTGAGTGTTGGCCATTCAAGATCGCTCATGTACAGAAGATGAAGGTAGCAGAGATGAGGATGTTGAGATGGATGTGCGGGCACACCAGGTTAGATAGGATCAGAAATGAGGTTATTCGCGACAAGTTGGGTGTGGCCCCTATTGAGGACAAGATGGGGGAAGCATGACTTAGGTGGTTTGGTCATGTGAGGAGGAGGAGCACAGACGCCCCGGTGAGGGGGCGTGAGAGGTTGACATTGGAAGACCTACGGAGAGGTAGATGTAGGCCAAAGAAGAGGTGGGGAGAGGTGATTAGGCAAGACATGGCGCAGCTTCAGCTGACCGAGGACATGACCCTTGATATGAAAGTATGGAGGTTGAGGATTAGGGTAGTAGAGTAGATAGTCTAGAGTGTTCATAACAATAGTATTGGCACACAGTCTCGCTTTCTGTTGGTAGTAAGTTTTTATGACTAACCGTTGTTTTCTTTCATTGTTGATCACCTTACTGTCTTGTTGTTTTTATTCTGCTTTTGTATGGCTTTTTGGTATTGTCTCTTCTTGTCTATATTTTCATTAATGTGGTGCTTACGCTTTCCTGAGCCGAGGGTTTATTGGAAACAACCTCTCTATCCTCACAAGGTAGGGGTAAGGTCTGCGTACACACTACCCTCCCCAGACCCCACAGTGTGGTATAATATTGGGTATGTTGTTGTTATTGTTGTTGTTCTTATGATTTAGGAACCCACAATGCCATTGATTCGGATTTAGGATACATCCAGTTGTGTCGTTTTTGCTCTATATTATAGAGAAAAGAAGGTCGAAACTTGTATATTATTGCCAATTAAGCAGCTACAGGAAAATTCTAATTGTATGTCTAGTCTTTCATCAATTTTCTCATAAGGGGTATTTTTTGGATATCTTTTGCTTTTATTTTCTCCTGATTGAGCAATTGTAGTAGTTTTGCTTAAAATATCTATCATGCATCATTTCCTCATGATGGGGGCACTTATCTTCCCTTTTTTCTCCTTTCCTGTACTATCATGCTTTAATGATTTTGGATATTTTTTTTCTTTTCTAATAGTTGGCTAATAGTGGTATTTGTTGTTGTGTTGACTATTGTTACTTTTAGTTCTTTGCTTCAAAAAAGAAGAGGAAGTCTTTGTCACCGAGTCTGAAACCCGCAAGAGCCAAGAAAGATGTTAAGATCTCACTTGAAGGGTCTCCTAGCACAAAAGGCTCATTGGATGGATATTTAGTGACTTCTCAGGATGATGATAGTAAACCTTTGCGCACAGCTAGAGGCACACCGGTTAAGAGAAATCTGACGTTAGAGATCGGTCCATACCTAAAAGATGAAAATAAAGGGAGTACTTCTTTGGTCAAAGCACGTTCGACAATTTCTGAAACAAAAACTTCAAAGGAGAAGCCTGTTATTTCCCCTGACTCACATGTTGTTGCAACTAGAGGTCATGGAGAAGATGTCTCGGTTACTACACAGGGTGCTGGAAACTCAGAACTTAAGCAATTTGCTACCAACTTCTTGTCGTTATATTGCAGGTAATGCCTTTTGTTCTTGATTTGCTTGTGGTGATTGGTTTTGAGGCTATTGTGGTCACTAAGCTGGATTTCTCAGCGTATTCTTTTGCTTAGTAATTTTTTGTGTTTTCCTGTATTCAGTGAGCTGCCATCTAGTTTAAGTATTCTTTTGCTTAGTAATTTTTTTTGTGTTTTCCTGTATTCAGTGAGCTGCCATCTAGTTTAAGTTTACCTTCAGCGCAGAACGAGGGTGCTAGTAAAAGGAGTGGTAGCCCTTCCATTCTTGATGTGGGTAATAAAACTACAAAGAGAATCCGCTGCATCTCGAGTGAAAACGAGTCTAATATCAACGGAAAAACCAATTTTTCTATTGAGGTAGGTATTATATTTTTTCACAATACCACAATGTTGATTCACAGAATTTTTGTTAACTGCTGAGTATTTGCATCTTATGCTAGGTAACAGAGGGGAATACATTAGTCGGAGCTCATATAAGCTTGAGAAAATGTAACAATGTGCATGTCATTGGGTCAACTGAATCTGAGACACCTGGTTCAACATTTACAAAGCTTCATGTTGATGATACTCTCAAGTCAAGTCGTGGTAGCTCCATATTTTCACCCGGAGAAACATTTTGGAATGAAGCAATTCAGGTTGCTGATGGTTTGTTTGCTGGAAATGATAAATTTTCTTTTCAAGCAGCACAAGAGTCCGAGGCTTTGAAGACTCATAACGAGATAATCAATTCCAATAGTCTTGGAGATGGAGAGTGTGGCAATAAGTCCAATAAACTATTTAATGAATGTATAGAGACAGTTTCTGATGCCTGCGTTGTTTCTGCTGTTGGTTCACTGAGGAAGTTGGGGAAGGATCTGGACGGAGAGAAGTCCCCGATGCCTGTTAAGCATTTTGATTTTGCTTCTGACGAAAAAAATTTCGGTGTTGTACAATCTCTCGGAAATAACACAGACATCCAGATTATTAGTGGCAAAAAAACTGGGTCCCAAGAAAATGTAAGTTTAAGTAGCTCTCCTGTTCTCAGCCCTCACAAAGCAGCTCAAGCAATAGGAAATATCCTTGAAATACAAGACATGACTCCAGCATGTCCTGTTTCCAAGGGTAACAAGGATGTGCTTATCCAGGATACCGATATAATGGCATCAACGACACCTTCAGAGAAACTTAACAATTGTGCAGCTAATTCCTTATCAAGTAATGACAACACTCCTTCAAGTATTGCACCAAGAAAGAATCATTTGGATCTCAACCATTGGCTACCTTCTGAAATATGCAGCATTTACAGGAAAAAGGGTATTTCGAAATTGTACTCGTGGCAGGTATGCTGTTTACCTTTAGCTGAATCTTTTATTGAGATTTTGAGTCTTAAGAAGCTTTATATTTCATAGACCTGGAATTATTGACTAGTTTACCATTTGCATCGATTATGCAATGAATCTTCGTTTGTACAATCAGGAGTGAACAAAGAGTAGATAACTGTATTTTAGGTGCTCCAGATAGGAGGGTATTTGGATTGGATTAAAGGCCGGTCAAACCAGCTTAAAATCACTTTTTGGTTTGTTTTGGCGTTTGGCAAACACCTAAAATGCTAAAAAGCCAAGTGCTTTAAGCCAAAACAGCACAAAAGTTATAAGTTGGTCACCCTCAACTTTTGGCTTTTTAGCTTAAAAGCTAGTTAGGTTTGGCCCAATAATTTACCTTACTATCCCCTATATTCTTTTATAATCCCCAAATTACCCTCCCCTCTCTAAAAACCCTAACACATTTTGTTTTTTCCTTCTTCAATACTATGTTGCATTGCATACGCTGCTCCATCCCTCAAATCAGTAAAAGTCCTGCCCAGTCATACCCATGACGAGATTGAAAAGTTGGTTAAAGAATCTAAAGTTTCACTAGTTCGGAGAATTCCGTTTAAATTTTTTATTTTTTCCCTTTCCAATGGGACATAAAAACCCTTTCAAACTTGCACTATGAGGTGGTTTTAACATAATTTAAAAAGAAAAACAATTTCCCTTTTAAATAGCTTGATCAGATAGTTCAAGAGAAAAAGATTTGACTATCACTTCATGGTTCATATTATTTTTTGAAAAGGTAAGTAAGTGTATTATTAAGATAAGCAGAGCACTAAGAAAGTGCTTGCAAGTGTGTGTACATAATCAGGGAACCCCTTTTATAAAACAAAAAGAGAGGCTCCCAACTGTTCTAAACACTAGACTTGTAAATAACTAGTAGATTATAACATGCTGGCGTCATCCTTTACATCTTGTATGTTTCACCGAAAAGCAAAATCCATAGACATTTGTATTTTAGCATATGTAAAGTGACTTACTTCCCATTGAAGCACCTGGAATGCCTTTCACCCCACAACACCCAACATACGCAAGCTGGCATCATATTCCCCAAAGCTAGTGGCTTTCATGTGCCGATTGGCGATTGCCTCAACATGTCATCAGTTCCTGTATGGTGTTAGGCATAAGAAAAGACAATTCAAACAGGTAAAAAGCAAGCTCTGAAGTTGCCTTGCCACTGTGCAGTGTAAAAATAGGTAGTTGCCACTTCATGATCCATATTATTTTGTTCAACAGGTTTCATGTTGTCATTAGCCAATATTATCTCCCTTCTATGCAGTTTTCCGATGGAACCGTGGCCTCTGCTTTGGTCAAATATTAGTTATTACTATTCTATTTTATTCAAATAACTAGTTTACATTTATTAAAATAATTTGATCTAATTAATTTATAATTTATAATTAAAATAAATGCACAAGCTAATTTGCATTTGAATTATTTTAGAATAAAATATGTGGCAAGATAAGTCAGTTTTAGTGTTAATAGCTTTAAGGGCATTTCAGTCATTTTAACAGTTTCAACACTATTCTATCAAACATATCAACTGCAAATTTTCAACTTCAGCCCTTCCGTGCAGACACGTAGCTGCTTATTTATAAATTCAGCTCTAGCACTTAAAAAAGTGATTTTGAGCATTTGATGCTTAAAAGCTACTTAAATTCAGCTAACCCAAAACGGGCTCTAGTACTAGAATTTTTTTTAAGTATCCTGTGTAAATTTAGTATTAAATACTTAAGAATCAATCTGTTGTTGTTCATTAGCTATACAGATTTTAGGTCAGTATTTCTTTTCCTAATTGCTCCATTAGAATTTCTACCAGATTTCTGGGTCTAAAGTAGGATTATTCACCGATCAGTTTGTCAGTTCTAACTTTGATGATCTAGGTGGCCAGATCCTACGTATTAGCACTGTTTCTAATAGTTTTGGACCCAGACCGTAAGTTATTACTTGTGAGACCAAATGTTCACATACCATTTTGGTTGCTGAAGTAGGTTCTTGGCTTGCCCTATCCATTTGCTCACTGTTACATAGTTAGTTCAATAGAATTCTTCTGATATGTTTGAGAATGCAAATATGATATTAATCAATAGGTATCATTGTGATTACATAGTTCTACTTTAGGAAGTATGCAACTGATATATTGCATATCTAAAATATTAGGGGGTCGAGTTATAATGATTCTAGGCTAATTGAAGGTATCATAAGTTGTAACTCTTTATTGTTGGTAAAGTAAATAACTATAATACTGTTAAAGATAGTTAGTCATATAATGCCATTTAAAAAAAAAAAAAATTCTCAGTATCCCACATTGGTATAGAAGGCCTTAGGTATATATAAACATTGTATATAAATAGGGCTATTGTAAAACACTTAACGTACATCAATAATATAATTTTTCTCATGCTTTATCACATGGTATTAGAGCAACTAGTGATAAATCCTCGCTGTGTAGTAACCAGCGAGTCCGGGACATTCACCATGCCTTTTTTCTGGTGAATTTCAGGCTGTTTTTGTATCACCTCTTATTCGGTGGTTTTTTTACGAAAAGTGACACCACCAGCATGTGCGGAATTCTGGGGCGACCAAACTCCAGAAAACCACACCGGCAGAAACCTAGCCTTGTGCCCTCGCGCTCCTGAAGAAGCTTTGAAGCCGACAGCATGTCAGACCCACGCGCCGGTGCGTGACGCTTGTTCCGGCCATTTTTTGAAAAAACTTCTTCAGGACAATTGTCTCGTCTAGTGATTCCAGCCCTGCCCATACTGTTTTCTTTTTATTTCGAGCACATTGAGATTATTTTGGCGACTACACTAATTTTCCGGCAGCTACAATAATCTACACTAATTTTCCGGCAGCTACAATTATCTTTCGGGCAACTACAATGTTTCCTTCATCTGTTTCAACGAGCTACAGTTGATTCTTTCTGTTATTTGGTGATAATATGCAAGACCTCTCTTCAATCCAACGATGTCTTTGGGATTTGATGTTTTTGGGTAAAAACAGGGGCTTTAAGTATATGTAAACATTGTATATAAATATGGCTATTATAAAACACTTAACGTATATCAGCAATATAATTGAGTCTAACTCAACCCAAAAGCTAGTTCAAGTAGTGAGGATTTTCTAAGACCATATAAAGAGATTACAAACTACACACTCAAGAGAGGATTGACACTTCACTCGCTTAAGTGGCGCTTCACTGCAGGCACCGAGATGCTAAGATATATGCATCGTCCAGGGACTGTTTTGACAAGGCGATGCCAAACAATGAGTTTGGATCGCGCAATGAATATTATGGATGAATAAATGGTTTTCGAGCTTACATGCCATGATTTTTATTTCATATCTTTTACTTAATTACAGTTTTATCAATTTTCGCTGTCCATATAGTTGATATGTTTTTTTTTATTGCATTACATATATATCTATATATTTTTATTTAAGTTCATGCATGCATTTATTCACCAAAACGTGCACTTTAATGCTCCATACATTTAAAGCTCCAATAAACCTTGGGTGCTTTTCTACAGTTCTCACCTTTGGCAACACTAAATTGGGGTGGGGGTGATGCAATTACTCATCCTCAGCCAAATGTATTTCTGCCTATGCCCTCTTACAATTTTCTTGTGTTAGACTAGCATCTGGTTCTCTATAGTTCTCATTTTGCTTGGTTCATAGAAGCTTGGTTCTGGCTTACTTACTCCCCAATCCCCATTGTCTACTACTTTCTGTGATGAATACTGTTCGAGGGTATTCAATGCTTTAGATGTTGAGGCTTCTAAAAGGGGTCAGATTTGTTGTCAGTTGAAGTATGAACAAGTTGTTCTTTATAGTGACAGTCTAATGGGCATTCATTCTGCATCCTGCAGGTTGATTGTCTTCAAGTGGATGGAGTTTTGCAGAACCGGAATCTTGTATATTGTGCTTCTACCAGGTCTATAGCGGACTGTAATTTGGTCTTTGTGTTGTAGATGTTTTCCGTTAATCTTTAATTTGCAAGTGACTTGAATATGATAGTTTATCAATGCTAGAATAAGAAAATACACAGTGAAGAAATATATCCATACCCTATACCAGTATATGTTAGTCATTATAAGTAGCAAAACATTCTTATGCTAATGCTGCTTGATGCTGAACGCTTTTTAAGTTTTCGAACTTGTGGAATTTGGAGTATCTGTTACTAGTGTAAGCCTGGGTTGAGCTGTATTAGTGTCTTCAAGATTGGGTAAGATATCCATCAAACGAAGTACTAGTCCACAGTATTTCTGTTACGGATCTTAATTTAGTAGTACATTTGTTTGATTTTGCCTACTGGGAATTTGCGAATGAACTTTTGCTATTATCCATTTTACCTAGTAACGTTATCATTCATGGCGACAGCAAGTGCTGGTAGAAAAATGTCAAAAATGTCCATTTCATTTTATTCTTCATAAAAACTAAAGAATCTTTATGAGGTCAATACTTGCTCTTGGATGATTTAAGTTGGTCCAAGTCATTTTACATTTTGCTTGCTGCTCAGAACTTTTTTGCACTCTTGGATCATTTAAGTTTGTCCAAGTCATTACATATTGCTTGCTGCTCAGGATATCTGTGCACCTTTTTCAGGAACTTGAACATTTCTTACTTAACCCAATCTACTAACAAACTATTACGACCCTCTTTCTTATTATCTTTGTTGCTGGTTGTGTTTCTAATGCTGTATATTTGCTCTACTAGTGTTATCACTATGATTGTCTCTATCATAACGATTATTCTGTTGTCTCTTATTGGAGAATGCTCTTATCTCCTAATTGTCCAATCCTGCATCTTGTACTTTCAGCAAAGGTGTAGGGATGCTGCAAAACTTTTCACATAATTACAGTACATGCTATTAGTAATTGCAGCTTAAAGAACTTGTGTCCTTGTTTGTAGCAATCGCTTTGTAACTGTGAGTTGTTGATATATCATTCTTGCATGAGATATCTACCATTCAGTTGGAACTATAATTATAGATATCTACCATTCAGTTGGAACTATAGTTATTTTTCTGCTTGTTGTATCATAAAAATGGTACTTAAGAGATCAATAATCAAATTCCCCAAAATTTTGTTCCTCATATTTATGTACGCTACTGGCAAACTGAAACAGGAAGCTGTGGTTGTTAGTTGTAGTCCTTTGGGTGCAGTGTTGATATGTTATTCTTTTATGATTAATTTGTCAGAGTGACTGTTAAAGGTTTAAAGCTTCAGTGCAGCAATGAGGTTGTTGTTAGCCTGTTCTTTGAGTGTGGTGTCTGATAGTTATGGTTTCTTTCTTGCAATATGTTGAGGTGAAAAGTGCCTTTCCGTAAGGTTTATTCTCATTTTTGGCACATTTAAAGAATTGGTGTACCATATTGGGCAAAAAGTTAATTTGAAATTTAACTTGAACCAAACATTTGCTTCATTAGTCATGAGACTGTAGTTAGCTGAAACCCCTCTTTGAAGAGTCCAGAAAATTTTGTTATGGTAGCTAAAATAGGCATAGAATTTTATTTGAGGTGGCATACCTCCACACAACAAACTAGAGAGAGTTAGAGAGACAGAGAGAGCTTGAGTTTCCTCTAAATAAAAAACAAAAGACTTCACAAGCATAATTGCTATAGGCATCACAATGCATATGCCTATCACAAAGAATGATAAGCTCACAGATAGTATGTAACCTTGTCCAATATAAGCTGATTCGGATCCTGTCCTTTGTCTTTCGGCCACCAAAATTCATTTACTTGGTCGCTTCTTTTGTACTTTTTCTGCCGTAAGCATAGTGTTCTGGTCATATAGAAAACTAAACAGAAATTTTTTGCAACTTCTGGTTGCCAGGTAGCTTGCTAGATGCCCCAACATCAACTAAAATTTTTGACATATAAAGACTTGAGGAATAAAAATCCTCTTACTATATTTTGACTACTTAGTCCAGATCCTATTTCTGACACTTATCTTGTGGCAAAGGAGCTGGCATAATGCTGTCCCCTTTTTGCGGTTTAGGCTTTAGCTAGTAACAAACCTGTATGTTAGACAAATTCGCACCAGATATTGATCTTATATCTCTTAATTGGTTATAACCTGCTTTAAATGAACTTGCAACCAACAGACAATAAAACTTGAACTTTGTGCTGAACTGGCTTTGAGGTTTTGATTTGCAAGATTCTTTTATCTGGTACGGCTGAAGTATTATCCTTGTTGTCCTTGTATACTTTTTTGCAGCTAAGTTGAGGGCTTTACATACAGTATTGGAATTTCACTTAATGAGTTGTTTCCTCCTCTTATCCTAGAGTTCCTCTAAACTATGTGTGGTAATTTCCATAGGAGCGTTTCTCCAGTCTTGCTCAATTGAGGTGGTCCTTGAAAATTTGCCAACTGAATATATTAGTATAACTGTATAAGCTATTAACATGCACATTTTCCTTCACATCTTGCTTATTTGATCAGGTCCTTTACGATCTCTTTTGCCCTTTGGGTATTGAACTTCGGGAAGCCATTACAAGTAGAAATTCTGTTCTGGAAATATTGTTTTTTTTTTTTTTTTTTTTTTGCTTTCTGTTCTCTCAGTGATACTTTTATGTAACGAATTTCAGAGCGCCTCTCTGCTGTTTAACCAGGATTCTTTATTTTCTGTAGTGCTGGTAAAAGTTTTGTTGCTGAGATATTGATGTTACGTAGAATTTTATCATCCGGAAAAATGGGTCTTCTTGTACTTCCATATGTATCCATTTGTGCAGAGAAGGTGAAGTTATCTTTTAGCTTTCAAAGTGGTCTTTATTATACATATAAGGATATATAGTATATTTAATTCGTATCATGTCATGTTAAACTTGTTCAGGCAGAACATCTTGAGGTCCTTTTGGAACCAGTTGGGAAGCATGTTCGCAGTTATTATGGTAATCAGGGAGGTGGTAGTCTTCCAAAGGATACCGCTATAGCTGTCTGCACTATTGAGAAGGCAAATTCCTTAATTAACCGACTGCTAGAAGAGGGTCGTCTGTCGGAGCTTGGTATCATAGTGATTGATGAACTCCACATGGTATTGACTTTAACATTCTTTTCTGTTATTGTTTTATTTTATTTTAATGATATCCAGCTAAACCCTCCTATCATTTTAAGTTTACGTTCTATTTGCTCGAAGCTGCTGTTTTGGCGTCTTTGCTGGAACTCATAGTTATATGTATTTATTGAATTCTAATTGTCTTGGTCTATTGAGCTGCTTTCATGTTAGGTTGGAGACCAGAATAGGGGTTATCTATTGGAGTTGATGTTGACCAAGCTTCGCTATGCATCTGGTGAAGGAAATACTGAGTCATCCAGTGGAGAAAGTTCAGGTAGTAGCAGTGGAAAAGCTGACCCTGCTGGCAGACTCCAAATTGTTGGCATGAGTGCAACTCTGCCCAATGTGACAGCAGTCGCTGATTGGCTTCAAGTAAGATGAAATTCATTGCTTTTTTGTTCTTTCAATTAAAATCTTTATCGATAACACCCATGCCAGTTTCAGAAGTATGTAAAAGTTGGGTATATGGCTCAACCAGTCATCTATAGAGTTAGTCTAACTATCTATACAAAGGGGATTCTTTCTTTACACCAAAAGCGTGTCATAACATAACATAACATAACATAACATACCCAGTAAAATCCCACTATGGGGTCTGGGGAGGGTAGGATGTACGCAGACCTTACCCCTACCCCGGAAGGGTAGAGAGGCTGTTTCCGGGAGACCCTCGGCTCAACAGAAAAGATAATAATTTCAGAAAAGAAACGAAAGAAGAGATCTGTAACAACTAAAGAAGCAAGAGAAGTAATAATAATATCTTAAAATACACCAAATAAGTGAAAGGGAGTGCAATAATACAATCATATGCAAAACAACAAAATAGTGTGAACACAACATAGACCGCTACCAGACATAGGTAAAACTCTGTCAGACTACCCGGTACAAAGAGGGAAAAACTATGAACTACCCCTAGCCTACAACCCTAATGCTCGACCTCCACACGTTCCTATCAAGAGCCATGTCCTCGGAAATCTGGAGTCGCGCCATGTCCTGCCCGATCACCTCGCCCCAATTCTTCTTATGCCGCCCTCTACCTCTTCTCGTACCTACCAAAGCCAACCGCTCGCACCTCCTAACTGGGGAATCTATGGTTCTCCTCCGCACGTGTCCAAATCACCTAAGCCCCGCTTCCTGCATTTTGTCGTCCACGGTAGCAACGCCCACCTTTTCCCTAATATCTTCATTCCTTATCTTATCCAGTTTAGTATGCCCGCACATCCATCTCAACATCCTCATCTCGGCTACTTTCATCTTCTGGATATGTGAATTCTTAATTGGCCAACACTCAGCCCCATATAACATAGCCGGCCTAACCACCACTCTGTAGAACTTACCTTTGAGTTTCGGTGGTACCCTCTTGTCACACAGGACTCCAGATGCTAACCGCCATTTCATCCACCTCACCCCAATACGGTGCGTGACATCCTTTATACTTCTACATCTCCTTACACCAAAAGTATAGATGAACAACGTTAATCTATTTATATTTGCGTCAATTTCAATATTCTGGAACAAGTTGCTATTTTTTTCATTCAAAATGAGTCAAACGAGATGTAATATTGTTGTCTCCAAGGTCATGTTAGAACTGGAGATCAATTGGGAGACATTTTCACAAAAGCTTTGAATGGAGCTCGAGTTGAATATATCTGTAACAAGTTGGGCATGATCAATATATATGCTCCAACTTGAGGGGGAGTGTTGACATACAAGTTGTCTAGCACATGTATACACATGTACTACATCATAGCTAGCACATGTATATGAGTTGTATAGTAGGTGTAATACAAGTTGTGTAGCACATGTATACACATGTACTACATCATAGCTAGCACATGTATATGAGTTGTATAGTAGGTGTAATTAGGTGTATGACAACTAATAGATTAGGTGAATTAGTATTATAAATAGGCCTTGTAATCTTCTCTTCTAGATATGAAATATAGAACTTCTTTGGTTTCTAACATGGTATCAGAGCATTGAAGTTTTTTCATCAGTTTGTTGTTGAGAATATTTTTTTTCCCCGTTCGAATTATTTTTGTTCAGAACAGTCTTTCGTTGCTTTGATTCTATTTCTCTGTTTCCGGCCATTTTTTGCCCCGGCCGATTCTTTACAGATTTTTCTACTCACTATTCCGACCAAAGTGGTACTGTCAGAATTTTTTTTTTCCTGACAACTTTCATTTTCCAAGATCACTGTTCCGGCACTGTTCACTGTATTGTTCACTGTTCACTGCACTGTTCACTGTTCAAATATCACTGTTCACTGCACTGTTCAAATTTCACTGCACTGTTCTTGACTATTTGATTCTGCTATTATTCGGGTGCAAGATGACTGAAACGAAACCTACCGGTGATGTCATTCCGGTTATGTCCAAAATTACGGAGAATAAGTTCATGGGTTTCAATTACATGGATTGGAGTAAGACGATCCGTCTCTATTTGCGGAGCATCGACAAAGAGAACCAATTGGTTGATGATCCACCCAAGGATGAGACTAAATCAGTCTAGTTAAAGGAGGATGCAAAATTGTTTCTCCAAATCAAGAATTCGATGCACAGTGAGGTAAATGATCTAGTTTCTCATTGTGATTATGTGAAGGATCTAATGGATTATTTAGATTTTTTGTACTCTGGCAAAGGAAACTTGTCTCGCATGTATGATGTGTGCCAGGCATTTTACCATCCATCCATGCAAGATCGCTCTCTCACCACTTACTTCTCAGAGTTTAAGAAGGTGTATGATGAGCTTAATGTTATATTGCCGTTTAGTCCAGATGTGAAGGTACAACAGGCTCAACGTGAACAACTGGCGGTCATGAGTTTCCTTTCTGGTCTTTCTCCCGAATTTGAAGGGGCCAAATCGCAGATTTTATCTGGGACTGCTATCTCTTCCTTGAAAGAGGCCTTTACAAGAGTGTTGCGTACTGAAAAGTCTCATCCAGGTCCGACAGCCACGATCGATAGTGGTGCTCTGCTTAGCCGCGTCCAAAAGAATAGGAGTCATAGTAATCGTAATCGGAGTAGCGATAGCCGAGACCTAAAGCAAGGGGAAGTTGAATGTTTTTATTGTCATGAGCTCGGTCATACCATACGTTATTGTGTGAAGCTTCAGAATAAGAACAAAAAATCTCAGTATGCCAACATCGCCACTTCCGAGACTATTTCTCCATCTCAGTCATCATCTCCTCCTATCAATACTATCCCGAGTCAGGTAAAACCACTAAGTGTCTCCTCTCTTTGTCATCCAAATGGGTCATTGATTCTGGTGCCACAGATCATATGACAGGTAACTCTAAACTCTTTTCCACTTTTCAGTCACATACCCAATGTTCCACAGTTACTTTAGCCGATGGGTCTACCTCATATGTTTTAGGGTTCTGGCACTGTTAACCCAACATCTTCTCTTTCCCTTAGTTCCGTCTTAAATTTGCCTGATTTTTCTTTCAATCTAATATCTGTCAGTAAACTTACTCGTACTCTAAATTGTTGTGTCTCATTTTTTCCCAATTATTGTCTTTTTCAGGATCTTACGACAAAGCAGATTATTGGTAAAGGTTCTGAGTCTGGGGGTCTCTATGTTCTTGAATCACATGTGCCGAAATCCATTTCTTGTTCAACTGTGTTGTCTCCCTTTGATGTACACTGTCGATTGGGTCATCCATCCTTGTCTAGTTTGAAGAAGTTATATCCTCAGTTTCAGAGTATTTCCTCTTTAGATTGTGAGTCATGTCAGTTTGCTAAACACCATCGCCTTCCTAAAGTTTCTAGAGTCAATAAACGGGTCGACTTACCTTTTGAGTTAGTTCACACCGATGTTTGGGGTCCATGTCCTATTATCTCTAAAACTGGTTTTAGATATTTTGTTACCTTTGTGGATGATCATTCTCGTGTTACTTGGTTATATTTAATGAAAAATCGTTCGGAGTTGTTTTCAATTTTTTGTGCTTTTTGTGCTGAAATAAAAACTCATTTTAATGTTTCCGTTCGTAATTTAAGGAGTGACAATGCAAAAGAATATTTTTCGGATTTGTTTAAAGATTATATGGCTACAAATGGTATTCTACATCAATCTTCTTGTGTTGACACCCCTTCTCAAAATGGGGTTGCGGAACGAAAAAATAGACATCTTCTTGAAGTAGGCCGAGCACTCCTCTTTCAAATGAAAGTGCCAAAATGTTTTTGGGCTGATGCCGTCTCTACAGCTTGTTTTTTAATAAATCGTATGCCATCTTCTGTACTTCATGGTAATATTCCTTACAACATTCTTTTTTCCTCTAAGCCATTATTTCCTATTGAACCCAAAATATTTGGTTGTACTTGTTTTGTTCGTGATGTTCGTCCACAGGTAACTAAATTAGATCCAAAGGCCCTTAAGTGTGTGTTCTTAGGGTACTCACGTCTTCAGAAAGGTTATCGGTGTTATTCTCCAGATCTCAAAAGGTACTTAGTGTCTGCCGATGTCACATTCCATGAAAATTATCCGTTCTTTTCTTCATATGTTTATAACAGTCCTGAGGAAGAAGATGATACTTTGGTCTACACTGTCACACATCCAGTTAGTTCTCCAACACCTCTTCCTCAGTCACCCGTTTCCCTCGATCGACCATCCGAGCAGCCACCTGTTCTTCGTGTGTATACCAGGCGACAACAAACCTCAGAACCCGATCCTTTACCTACTTCTGCTTCGTCGGTAGATCCAACCTCCTGTGTTTCAGATCCTAGTTTGGATCTTCCTATTGCCATTCGCAAAGGTACACGACAATGTACTTATCCTATTTCTTCTTTTGTGTCTTATGACCATTTGTCTACTTCTTCTAGCTCGTTTATTGCATCATTAGATTCTGCTAGGATACCTAAAACTGTTCGTGAAACATTGTCCCACCCAGGTTGGCATGATGTAATGATAGAAGAGATGATGGCTTTAGATGAGAATGGTACTTGGGAGTTGGCCGATCTGCCCACTAACAAAAAGGCTATTGGGTGCAAGTGGGTATTTGCTGTTAAGTTTAACTCCGATGGGACAGTAGCTCGCCTTAAGGCACGCCTTGTTGCAAAAGGGTATGCACAGACCTATGGAGTCGACTATTTGGATACTTTTTCCCCGGTCGCCAAGTTAGCTTCTGTTCGATTATTCATTTCCATGGCAGCTACTTATGATTGGCCTCTGCATCAGCTTGATATAAAGAATGCTTTTCTACATGGAGATCTTCAGGAAGAAGTATATATGGAGCAACCACCTGGGTTTGTTGCTCAGGGGGAGTGTGGAAAGGTATGTCGTCTTCGAAAATCTCTTTATGGGCTGAAACAGAGTCCCCGTGCTTGGTTTGGCAGATTTAGTGAGGCTGTTCTAGAATATGGGATGAAGAAAAGCAATTGCGATCATACGGTGTTTTATAAAAAGTCTGATGATGGTATTCTTTTATTGGTAGTATATGTTGATGACATCGTTATTACTGGAAGTGATATTACAGGAATTTCAACTCTAAAGTCTTTCCTTCACACTCAATTTCAGACGAAAGATTTAGGGCAACTAAAGTATTTTTTGGGAGTTGAAGTTACACGGAGCAAGAAAGGCATCTTCTTGTCCCAAAGGAAATATACTCTTGACTTGTTAGCTGAAACTGGAAAGTTGGGATCTAAACCATGCAGCATGCCAATGGTTCCTAACACACAACTCGTGAAAGAAGACGGTGAGTTATTCGAAGATCCAGAGAAATATAGGAGATTGGTTGGGAAACTGAACTATCTTACAGTAACTCGTCCCGATATCGCATACTCTGTCAGCATTGTGAGTCAGTTTATGTCTTCCCCAACAGTTCAGGCATTGGGCGGCTCTGGAGCAGATTCTTTGTTATCTAAAGGGATCTCCAGGACGGGGTCTAGTATATAAGAATAATGAACACACTAACATTGAGTGTTTCACAGATGCAGATTGGGCAGGGTCAAAAGCCGATAGGAGATCCACGACAGGATATTGCGTTTTTGTTGGTGGAAACTTGATTTCGTGGAAGAGTAAGAAACAAAATGTCGTATCTCGATCTAGTGCGGAAGCAGAATACAGAGCTATGGCACAATCTGTGTGTGAGGTTGTATGGGTACATCAACTATTAAGTGAAGTTGGCTTCCAAACTACATTGCCAGCAAAGTTGTGGTGTGATAATCAAGCTGCTCTTCATATCTCCTCTAATCCTGTATTTCACGAAAGGACTAAGCACATTGAAATAGATTGTCACTTTGTTCGTGAAAAGATTCAACAAAAGCTCATCTCTACAGGTCATGTTAGAACTGGAGATCAATTGGGAGACATTTTCACAAAAGCTTTGAATGGAGCTCGAGTTGAATATATCTGTAACAAGTTGGGCATGATCAATATATATGCTCCAACTTGAGGGGGAGTGTTGACATACAAGTTGTCTAGCACATGTATACACATGTACTACATCATAGCTAGCACATGTATATGAGTTGTATAGTAGGTGTAATACAAGTTGTGTAGCACATGTATACACATGTACTACATCATAGCTAGCACATGTATATGAGTTGTATAGTAGGTGTAATTAGGTGTATGACAACTAATAGATTAGGTGAATTAGTATTATAAATAGGCCTTGTAATCTTCTCTTCTAGATATGAAATATAGAACTTCTTTAGTTTCTAACAGTTAGCTTATACGTCATTAAGATTGAGCCAAAAAATGGAAACTTTACGGTCAATTAGTATTCCAAAATATTCATCCATGCCCCAGTTTTCTCCCTTCCAAATAACTCCTTGTAACATGACTTTCCAATGAATGATTTTGCTTTGGACCCACCATACTATCTTGTCTGATCCATCTCCTTATACTAAGCAGTCATAGAATTTCCTTAGGAACTCCTCAACCCCATCCTAGTCCGAATACTTTGTTGCCAACCTGAAGCTTATATCCAACTTGATCCACCAGCCATTCCTTCTTAAATAATCACCAATCATATTCTCTCTTTACCCGTTCACTGTACCAAACAACTGTTGATATGCATCCTTTAAAGTTGTTCGATCACACAACGGATCCTTCCAAAAGTGAATCCTATCTCCATACATGACAGTATAACCTATGTACTTAGTGAACCTATCCAGCTATCCTCCCCTTCATGTTCTCCTTCCTTAAGGCTCACCTCATTAGAGTATGTCATCTCATCTGAGATTGCTTAAAGCTTCATATTCAACACTTAAGACAAAAAAAGAAAAGAAGCTTCATATCCTGTGACTATTGTCCTTCTCCATAACATATTCTCCTCCACTGTAGTTTGTCCAATTGTGCCATGTTAAAGGTTTGGCAATCTTCGGATCTCTAACACCCCCCATGCCCCTCCCCCATTAGGTGAGGGCTTTGGTCTTTCTGAATCTTTCAAATGATATTTCTCTTCGTCCTCCTTTCCTTCCCACAAAGTTGTTCTTCTTTTTCTCCAATCTGGTTGCAGTACTTTAGGGCATAGTAAAAAATAGAATGGACATCTTGTACTTTTAACATTTTAGCAAAGTCATGACAGTGGTATAGTGGTATAAGTTTGGATGACCATAGTTGGTTACAAAAGAGCATTTTGTGCCTGAGTTTCGAAGATGACAAAAGCGTAGAATGGTTTTCTCTTGGAAGATTCTTTGACTATGTCTCTTAAACTTCTAATGTTGAACCTTGCGTTCTTGGCTCAAGAGCATCCTGTCATATCCCCGGTAATAAATCCTTTTTCATGACTCTTTCTTATTCTCAATCTCTTCCAACATTCACATTGACAAATTGGTCCCAGACCATGGCAATCGGAGTAGGTCAAGCTTCTTCCCTTCTTTGACCTCAAATTTAGTTGTATAATTTTTAGGAGTCCCTTTAGTCTCATATCAATGAGCTGTTTTTCCAAATGTATAACTTATTTGTGACTTCAATCACTTTGTTTCCAAACATGATCAACAATATGCGGCAGATAATTTGTAGCTGATGTGTATCAAATGGACTTTATCATCTCAAATTTTTGAAATAACCACAGCTTGCTCCTTTTCCGCGAGTTTCTCCATATACTGTTGCAATATCCTAATCTATCTGAATTTCAAAAGAATAATACCTGATTTGTCTCACTTGTCTATCTTAGAATGTTAGTCATGGCAACTTTGTAACATGCCGTTCTTCCTTCACCAGTCATCTTCATAATCAGCAAGAATCCCCTTTCTCTTTAGTCTATTCACATGTTTGGGTCCTAACTGAATCAGCTCAACCTTGAGTATCTTTTTATGTTTTAAAATTTGATTTTTATGTTGTTCAACTTAATTAAACAATAATCTGAGGTCTTCCCTGTTAAATTGTTATATGAGGAAAGGGAGCAATTGAAGCTACAGATCATCATGCTTTTAAGCAATTTGGATCACCCACACTGTGGTGAAATTGTACCTTAATTTATCTTCCAGTATTTTACTCTACCTGTTTGTGTTTTTATGTGAGTATGGGGAATCGGTGCCTCTTTGTGCATTTTATCCTGAATGTCTCATGAAGCTTTTATTGTTTCTTGCAGGCAGCTTTGTATCAGACCGAGTTTCGGCCTGTTCCACTGGAAGAATATATAAAAGTAGGTAGCACAATTTATAACCGAAAAATGGACATTGTCAGGACAGTCTCAAAAGCAGCTGAGCTTAGTGGTAAAGATCCAGATCACATTGTGGAGCTCTGCAATGAGGTATAATTTCTCTATTACTTTTGTTAGTAGAACTTTATTTTGTTGAAAAAAGTAATAGAAGGAAAACTATATCAATCTGAGATTTATCAGGTTGTCCAAGAAGGCCACTCAGTGCTAATTTTCTGCTCAAGTCGCAAAGGATGTGAATCTACTGCTAAGCATGTGGCGAAGTATCTCAAAAGATTTTCCTTGAATCACTTGAGCGACCAAAATGAGTCAATTGATATTACATCTGCTATTGATGCTTTGCGAAGATCTCCAGCGGGATTGGATCCTGTACTGGAAGAGACTCTTCCTGCTGGTGTCGCCTATCACCATGCTGGACTCACAGTAATGTCATTTTAAAGTATTGTGTATCTTTTGTTTCTTTAATACGTATGTTGATTCTTACGTGTTTTCTTTAGTTCTCTTGATTTTCCTGTTTTACTTCGTTGGTGGTTTTTTTTCCCCATTATTTTGGAGTAAATCTCCATTCATCTGAGGGTTTTTTCTGCCATGAAGGTTGAGGAAAGAGAAACGGTTGAAACCTGTTACCGCAGAGGACTTGTACATGTCTTAGCAGCTACATCAACCTTAGCTGCAGGGGTTAACCTCCCTGCTCGGAGAGTCATCTTCCGACAACCGCGTATTGGTCGTGACTTTATTGATGGCACAAGGTACCAACAGATGGCTGGTCGGGCTGGTCGGACGGGTATAGATACAAAAGGAGAGAGTGTACGTTTTGACCCTTTCCTATTCTTTTCTTTTTCTTGCTCATTCCGAGCTTTCATACTTGGAGAGGAAAATGAATTTCAGTCACAATTTGTAATTTGTAGGTCTGATTTGCGAGCTATTCTCAGTAACATGCTAGTTAATTACAATTTTGAACTTGATTACACCTGTTAGACTCTTCTCATATGTTTCTCTTTTTCTGTCTGTATTTGCGTTGTTTTCCTTTCTATTTAAGTCTTCACTGCGGCTTAAAATGTGCTATATTAAGCTTAATGTTGTTTTATTGTTTTATTACATCAGGTGCTGATTTGCAAGCCAGAAGAGGTCAAACGGATAATGGCACTTCTTAATGAGAGCTCTCCGCCGTTGCATTCTTGTTTATCGGAAGATAAGAATGGGATGATCCACGCCATATTAGAAGTTGTTGCAGGTGGTATTGTTCAAACAGCTAGTGATATTAACCGGTATGTTAGGTGTACCCTTCTCAATTCAACAAAACCATTTGATGATGTGGTTAAATCAGCACAAGATTCTCTTCGCTGGTTATGCCATAAAAAATTTCTTGAATGGAGTGAAGATACCAAGTTATACACAGTCACACCTCTTGGTCGTGCATCTTTTGGCAGTTCTCTTTCCCCTGAAGAATCACTGGTAACATCTGAAGCTGTTTCCACTTGCTATCACTTTATTATATTATTTCTTGTTAATTTGTTCTTCTACCCGAATGGTCAGTGTTTACAGTTATGCAATTTGAGTGGATTTCAAATATTGGGATGGGAATCCAATAATGCTCGTTCTCTTGTTTTCTAGGTTGTCTTGGATGATTTGATTAGAGCGAGGGAAGGGTTTGTGCTTGCATCTGATCTGCATGTTGTTTACTTAGTGACACCCATTAATGTTGATGTTGAGCCTGATTGGGAACTGTACTACCAGAGGTTTATGGAGTTGTCTGCCCTGGATCAGGTAACTGAACTGTAGAGTTTTGCTGCATAATCATCAGTTCATTTCTAAACCATTGTCATAATCCCATGATTTTTTTCTTTTTTTGTTGGGGGAGGGGTTTTTGTGTTTTTATTTCCCAAGTTGTTCTATGCTCTGTCCTCCTGTCTTCTCTGTGAGATTGCCCCATGCCCATCTTGTTGTATTTGCTTGATTGAACCTTACATGCTGCTAGATTATCCTTCACTTGCTTATTGTTCAGGACTTGAACTTGGTTTTGCCACGCCTTTCACTCATTTGATGTATTTCCCAATAGACAAATAATATGACCATTAGGCTCAAGTATTACCCAAGGCAGGACTTCAACTGCTCTGAAATTATTCAGCTCCTGTCAATTATCTAAAAAATATTCATCTTCTGCCTTGACAAATAAGTTTGGATGGGTTGAGCTTTTTCTAACATTTGTCAGCTTTGCAAGGAAAACATGCTAATGGTTCATGAGCTATGTTTTGTATAGTTGAAAAAGAGTTCTTGTGTACATGCAAGGTACTGTAGTTTGGAGCTAATTTCACGTTCTCTGACACAGGAAGTGTATGACTCCTTAATGTTAACCGCATAACATAAGTTCTTTCTCTTCAAGGATTTGTAGCTGAAGTATCTTGCATAGTCAACTAGGATCTAGGATGCCAGGTTAACTGGTAAATTATGGAGTTTTTGTTTTCTTCCTCTACCCTAAGTATCTTATTACATCAAGAGTTACAGGAAAAAAACGTTCTTCAGCAGGAACAGGTATTTTAATGATTGGTCACTTGGTTTTAAGTTCTCAACAGTCGATGCTAATTGAATACTTTAGTTTGAAGGTTTAATCATTTAATGTTCAAACTTCAAAGTGATTTTAATGCTTCCAGACTGCTTCTGTGTGTTTGAGGTCATAAGTGTGTGCTTGGTTGCTAATTTGATAATTGTCTGACATTATTTCAGAGATAAGTTTGTTCCTACAATCATGATGGTTGTGATGGAGATAATTGTTGGCTGTGTGTTTTGATGTGCAGTCAGTTGGTAATCGGGTTGGAGTTCAAGAACCCTTTTTGATGCGAATGGCTCATGGTGCACCAGTTCGTACATCGTATAGGTCAAAGGCTGGTACTAAAGGGTTGCAGGGGAAGTTTGATAACCGATCTCTGAATGACCATATGCTTTCAGATGAGCACATGCTTCGCATTTGTAGGAGATTCTTTGTGGCTCTTATACTGTCGAGGCTTGTGCAGGTAAAATCTGTGAAAGGAATATCAAACACTGCTGTATCTCTGTCTGCCACTTCTTCTTCATGGAATTCATAGTTTCAATATACGACACACTTATATGCTTTATTGCGAATACCTGCTGTTAGAATAGTACTCCCTCTATCCCAATTTTTGTGAAACACTTTCCTTTTTAGTTTGTCCTAAAAAGAATGTCACATTTCTATTTTTAGAAATAGGCAGAATACATCTACAACTCCTTAAAGTTGTCCACACATTTCACTTTGACACTCTATCTTAAGTCTCTTCCATTTGAACACTTTAACCACATCTCAAATATGCCATTTAGACACAACTTTGATAGGTTGCTAAACACAAAAGATGCGTGTAATTCACACGCCAGAGTACGAATAAGACGGCGACACGTGTATTTAACTTTAAATAAATTTAAAAAAAGCTTTTGAAATATTTTTTAGAAGAAAAACAAAAACCCCCACCCCACCCCACCCCTCATCTTCCCTGAACCCCCATCCCCGCTCTTCTTCTGCCTAAAGAAAAGAACAAAGGTACCATGTTCATCGGTCTTGGTTAAAACCTACTCAAAATCTGTTGGTGCTTTTTGAAGAACTAGGGGAGATCCCACAAGAATTTCTCTTGTGAAGACAACATTCAGCAGCATTTGTGCGGATGTTGTTGAATATCATCCGGACATTAAAAATTGGCAAATTGAGAACTATGGCAGAACGGAAGAGTTTCACCTACCTAAAGTCCATATTCCCACGTTCTTCTTCCTTCTAATCTTCACACCCAGCCCTGCCACCATTCTTCTCCCTAGACTCACCTCTGCAACCATTCTTCTTCCGCCTAATCTTCACACCCAACCCTCTACAACATTAAGAACAAGCATAACACATAGAAATCAACTAATAATTTTTCTATCATGGTAGATTCACCCCAGATTGCCGGAAAACCGATCCACCAGCAACAAATTTCACCCTTGCCATCGGAGATCTTCTGGAATCGAGCAATATACACCAAATGTTCTACTTTGTTTCAATCGAGAGCAATCAATGAAAAATCAGATCCCGGGGAGGGAGAAATTTATGTCAATTTTTTTGTGTTGAAAATCCCTTCTTTTAAACTGAGACAGCCCATGGATTAGTGAGATTCCTCAGCCCAAATTTAAAAATGAGGAAAAAGAAAGAAAAAAAATTTAAAAAAGAAAAATTGATTTCTCATGCTTTGAAAAATGGTGTAATACACGCACCATGCCACATCACCAAGTTGCGTCTAAATAACGCATTTGAGATGTGGTTGGAGTGTTCAAATGAAACAGACTTAAGATTGAGTGTCTAACTGAAAAGTGTGGACAACTTTAAGGAGCTGTCGATATATTCTACATTAGAAATAATTTAACTTAAAATTTCCATTTTGCCCTTAGTGAGATGATTTATAGCTGTACAAATGTCTAAGGCTTGTTGTAGACCGTATGGTGCAAAAGTCTTCCTTCTTTTCTTAAACTCCATGCCAAGTCAAATGGTGCCACATAAATTGGGACAGAGGGAGTAAGTTTTAGTGTTAGAATGTTAGAGGAGTTGTGTTCTTATGTGAGAGTCCCGCATTGGATAATCGTCCTATGTGTCTTGTATTTAACACCTAGAAAGAGGTGTGCCTTGTGTTCCTCAAATCATCTAATCTTCAATATATATATATATATATATATATATATATATATATATATATATATATTATATATAATTTCTTTTACTCGACGATTTGCATCATTTTACTCCTTCAACACTTTTTTCTTTAGCTAATTGTTGATATATTATTTCTTTTCGTGTATGCATCTCCTCCTTTTATGTTTCCGGGTTCAAATGGATATTTATCAGCTTTTGTTTCTACATCTGATTGCTATTGCAATGCTTGTCTCTCACTGAATTGTCTCTTATTTGTTGTTGCTTAAGAAGTAGTCTTTTCATAGTCTTCCTAATTCCAAGTGTCTCATTATGGGATGAAGGAAGTGCCAGTTGTCGAGGTTTGTGATGCGTTTAAGGTCGCAAGGGGCATGGTTCAAGCCTTACAAGAAAATGCTGGAAGGTTTGCTTCCATGGTTTCTGTCTTCTGTGAGAGGCTTGGTTGGCATGACCTTGAAGGCTTAGTATCAAAGTTCCAAAATCGTGTCTCATTTGGAGTGAGGGCAGAGATTGTAGAGCTCACCAACATTCCGTATATTAAGGTAATTGAATTTCTCCTCCCTTTATGTTTTCTATATATTTTGGTCAAGTTCTTTAAACTAATTAGAATTCATCAGGGTTCCCGAGCTCGAGCACTGTATAAAGCTGGTTTTCGGACACCTGAAGCAATTGCTGAAGCATCAATTCCTGAGATTGTCAAAGTACTTTTTGAGTCTTCATCATGGGCTGATCAAGGTGAGGTTTTGATGATTTGGTCCCACATTGATGGTCTGTTACTTACTCTTATTAGAATGCTTCACGTGCTGGATGGGAGACCATTACTTTGTTTGCATTTTTCCGTGGAGTGGTCTATCTGGTTTTGACATCCCTACGTTTGAGAAGTAATGTGGAAATAATAAACTTTGATGCTTATGACTCACTTTTCATATGGTTCTGTAAGGTTTACAGGATTTTGTAACAAGCAACATAAGTTTGAGAAATGTAATGTCACCATCAGGCTTGTTGTTTCAGTATGCTTCTTTCTTCTACAGTTCATGTTTCCTTGCAGTATGCTGGACCAATTTTCTCTTATTCATTTGAGGCAACACTAGAGTCTCCACTTCCCATTTGAACAAGAAACCACATTTCAATATATTGTACTTCTGATGGCATGCATATTTTAACTAACCCCTTATTCCTTCTACCGGCATTCCTTCTGGTTTTCATTATGCATATCAATTTTCCTGTGATTTAATACATGGATAGCCATTTTAAATGATTTATTTATTGGTCTGCTAATTGGGAAAATTGCTTTATCAACTATGGAAGGTTCTGCACAACGGAGGATCCAATTAGGAGTTGCAAAAAAGATAAAAAATGGTGCACGCAAGATTGTTCTTGATAAAGCTGAGGAAGCAAGGCTTGCTGCATTCTCAGCTTTCAGGTCGCTTGGACTTGATGTCCCAACGCTTGCCCAGCCTGTCGTATCTACTGTTGCTGGACATAATGCTCGCAAAGAAGCTAGTACCTCCTCTGCAGAAGGGTCAACTAGTAGCTTTGTTAGCCTGGAGAATGCGAATCAAGTCCTTTGCACATTATCCCTGGAAAGAAGTAAGGAGGTCAATGCTACTAATTCTGATTCAGGCGGAGATAATTCAAAAAGGAAAACAGTTGCTGACAAAGAGGCATTTCATATAGAAGGATCAAATGGTCTTAGTGGTGAACTTAATGAAACTACTCATCATATTGATAATGCAAAGACTTCCCCAACAACTTTAAAAATTAAGGGCATTGAAGGAGGTGGTACTTATGGCGATCATAATCATGTCAGGAAACTGCAATGTGAAGGAGGTGAGATATGTAATGGAAGAGTCAAAGAAGCATCAGAGAAGGGTCCTATGAATGCTACTGCTGTTGCTGGTGGATTTGAGTCTTTCCTGGGTCTCTGGGAAGCTGCTGGAGAGTTCTACTTTGATGTCCACTTCAGCAAAAAGTCTGCACTAAATAGCATTGCCCCTTTTGAAATATATGGCATAGCCATTTGTTGGGAAGACTCTCCCGTCTATTATGTGAATCTTCCGAGGGACTTATTTTGGTCCAACAGCAGAAGGAAAAGCCAATCATCGCCCATTACCTGTGGTGATACTGGGAGTGCTCTACCACCAAAGCTTCAGTGGGAGATAGCAATAGAGCGATGGAATAGAATTAGTACCATAATGAGGAAAAAAGATATAAAAAAGTTTACATGGAACTTAAAAGTTCAGATTCAGGTACTCAAGCATCCTACTGTTTCAATTCAGAGATTTGGTGGCTTGAGTCATTTGGTAAAGACTGTTGGTGTGGATCTTATTGAGAACAATTGCTTTCTGTTGTCTCCTGTTCCCGTTCAAGATGCAATTGACTTGTGTATAGTAGCTTGGATCCTCTGGCCTGATGAGGAGAAAGGTTCTAGCCCAAGTATAGAAAAGGTAACTCTATTGTCTCGTTAGTAATCAGCTCGAACATATTTTCATTTGTCCGCATATAGGTTGTTATGCAGAGTGTTTTTTTTTTCTTTTCCCGTGTGAGGTCTATGAAATGCTGTCACTAAAGTGTCCATTGACTAGATAATCTAACCTTTTATTGTCCTGGAACATCCTGTGCTGGATCATTGTCTTATAGGTCCAATATCTAATGATACTACTGTAATTCGGAGTGGCCCCTTGAGTAAATTATGATTATAAGTGCATTAGTGTCTAAAATGTTTCCTCTAAGGTTACCCTATTCCTGCAGGAAGTGAAGAAAAGGTTATCCATTGAAGCTGCTGCTGCCGCTAATCGAAATGGTAGATGGAAGAATCAGATGCGACAAGTTGCTCATAATGGTTGTTGTCGTCGAGTAGCACAAATAAGAGCCTTGTGTTCTGTTCTGTGGAAACTAGTTATTTCTGAAGGACTTGCTGAGGCACTTGGAGCAACTGAAATGCCATTGGTAAAAAGATATTTGCATGCGATCCATTTCTTGTGCAACCATACAATATTTAATCCCGTCTAGAAATCATTGTGAAGGTGGATTTCTTCTTTCAATCTAATTTGTGATAGGTTGATATTAAATCCTGTAAAATAAGGAAAGTGTAAGCTTTTTCTATCTCTCTTGCTATCGGGAGATCAAAGTTATCCAACCTTTAACTGGGTCTACCTGTAACAAGTTAATCCGTTACTGCCACATCCAGGATCTGAGGAAAGGGGATTCTGACCACAAGTTCGTACCACTTTATTCTGGTTGCTATGGCAGAATTGAATTTTTGCTATAGATAAATTATTGTCCATAGTAAAGTTGGCCTTTTCCAATATAATGCTTGCACAGCAGAGGAAAAAAATTGGATTGTGTGATGAATTCTAAAATTTTGTTAATCAAGAAATCAAGTTAAGAAGAAAATTGGCATAGATAATGTGTCATTCTATCAGTCTTATTCTCTTTTTTTATGTGAGGCAGAACAAGCTGGCATGAGCCTAAAATGCCAAATACATGTCAGTTGGGAAAAGGAAAGGAAATACGTATACCTTTGTACCTTGTAGGATGTTGCATCACGAAATTTGCTTGCTATAAAGTAGTAATTGTCCTTCCCCTATTTCCTTATGAAGAACTGAAAAAGCATCCGTTGATTTGGTATTGCAGACTTGTAAAATTTATTGTTCATTGTCTAATCAATACAACAATGTCTATGCCTCTGTAGAAAAAGAAATCTTTTCAGTTTTGGAATTTTTAATAGAGTATAAGCTATGAGCTGAAGTATCTTTCCCTGGAAGAAGATCTATCTCACTATTAATAATGTTTTGACCTTCATCCCTTGCTTAGTGTAATTTATTTATTTATTTATTTATTTTTCTAATTTAGATGCTACCAAAAACTGATCTGGTTCTCAAGCAAAATGGAACTGCTTCTATTTCTGAATGTCTCAAGCTTTTATACTAGAGAGGATTACTATCCCTTCATTCCTGGTTGGAGAACAATGATTCAAATGTTTTGCACAGGAAATTTTTATTATTTGTCAAATTCATGTCATTCTCAATGTTGGAAGTATATCTGTGTTTATTTTGTAGGTCAATATTCTTGCAGACATGGAGCTCTGTGGAATAGGTGTTGACATGGAAGGATGCCTGCATGCACGACAAATTCTGGGAAGAAAGCTGAAGATTCTGGAAAAAGAAGCTTACAAGTTGGCTGGCATGACTTTTTCATTGTACACAGTAGCAGATATTGCGAATGTACTCTATGGGCATCTACAGCTCCCTATTCCAGAAGGACATAAAAAAGGAAAACAGCACCCTAGTACGGATAAGCATTGCTTGGATTTGCTAAGGTAGTGAAAGATATATTTCTCAATACAGTACCTACTCGAGCAGTTACCTTGTTTTTCACTTGAAACTTGGTGCCACTCAACTCTTACCTCCTACTGCATGATTATGTTTTGTGCGGTTATCTAGGACTAAGTTGCGCGGACTCTTCGTTTTTTGTGCCGCACCCGTCTCAACACGGGATGGGAGCGGGATACGTCCCGGATTCGGTCAACTAACTTCGGATACTTTGACCTGAGTCCATCGGCAAATTTGGGGGGAAATTGAGATTTTGATTTCTCAAAATTAAAAATAAAACAGATTTAAGACATGCGAAATGGCATACCTTCAATATTGTAGTACTTTTATCTCATATTTGCTGCTTTGTGTTCCAGAAAAACCAAGAATTCAAGGGGTCGTATTCTGAGTTCGGACTTATAGCTCTATTTTTTATAATTTTGAATTTTTTAGCCGAATCCCTCGCACCTGTATCCATACCTGGATCCGCACCCCTGAATCTTAAAATTTAGATTTTGCCGAATCCGAAACTCGGATTCGTGTTGAATGCCCGTACCCGAGTCCGAACAACTTAGATCTAGGATCATTTTTCCTCTGATCCCTCATCCCAACAAAAGAAGTAAAAAGAAAGAGCCTTTAGCTAGGGCCAGTTGCATTGTTAACCCACAAGGTTTTATGTCATTTTTGTTTAGTATTTTCCAGAGTTAGTTTTGTTATCCTCTTTGTCCATGCTGCCTTAACAATCCCGCAGCCCCCACCCCAACAGAAGAAGTGAAGAGTACCTTTAGCTAGGGCTGTATTCATTGTCGCACCACTAGTTTTTACGTCTATTTGATTTAGTTCTTTCCATGGTTAGTTGTATCTTCCTCTTTGTCTATGCTGCATATTATGACTAATCATATTCCGTCGACCCACACCCCAACAAAAGAGTAAAAAGAACCATTAGCTCGGACAGGTTCATTTGGCACCCGTTTTCTATGTCCCTTTTTATTCCATGGCTGTATGTTCCTCTTTGTCTATGCTGCCTATTGTGACTACAACAAAATTTCCATAGATATGATAGCAAACCAGTTAGGATGTAGAGTTAGTTAAGTTGGTACACTTACATTAGGTCTGGTGTTCGCTAGGAGCTTTTAGTTTGTTAGAGATTGGTATATTTGGAGAACCTCTAGTGCTAGAGAACCCCTAGTTTCTTTTAAAAGAAAGTTATGAGTGTTGGAATAAATATTGACAATTCATATGGCACAGCCCAAACAGTTCAAGCAATATGTGACGTTGTACTCAGATATCTGGTAGTTAGATGAGAAGTGTCAGCTGCTCCAACTTGTAAGCTAAAGCTGGTGGCCCTTTCAACAAGTCCGCCGAGTAGTTAAGATTTTTTGCTTTCTAGATCATCATTTGTTCCATTTGTTGCTTGTTTGCTTTGATCATTAATTGATATGCATGCCCAATGCTCTGTTCTAAATTCCCTGGTTTCTTCCTGATAGTTTATATTGACGTTTTCCTCCTTTTATTCAGGAATGAACATCCAATAATTCCTGTCATTAAAGAGCACCGAACCCTAGCAAAACTCTTGAATTGTACATTGGGGTCAATTTGTTCACTTGCTAGACTATCTATGAGGACACAGAGGTACACACTGCACGGTCATTGGCTCCAGACGTCAACAGCAACAGGGCGACTGTCAATGGAGGAACCTAACCTTCAGGTTCCTTTTTATTCCATTATTTCATTGTTATTAATGTATCATCCTCTCAAAGATAATATAATCTATGCGGTTAATTATCTTTTTGCCATACGTATAGTGTGTTGAACATATGGTTGACTTCAGAATGAATAATGAGGACAAAGCCGTTGGTCAGCTAGATGTCAATAATTATAAGATCAATGCTCGTGATTTTTTTGTATCTACTCAGGTATCTCTTGGGTAATCTTAAGTTTCTGTGAAGTATCTTTTTGGATGGTTTCAATCAAATATTTTATTCTCTTGCAGGAGAATTGGTTACTGTTAACAGCAGATTATTCCCAGATAGAACTGAGATTGATGGCCCATTTCTCTAAAGATTCCTCATTGATCGAGCTGCTTAGTGAACCCCATGGTGATGTCTTCACCATGATTGCTGCAAAATGGACAGGTAAAGCAGAGTCTGTTGTGAGTCAAGAGGAGCGAGATCAAACTAAAAGGTTGGTCTACGGCATTCTTTATGGAATGGGAGCTAAGAGCCTTGCAGAACAAATAGATTGTAGTACAGATGAAGCTGCTGAAAGAATCAAAAGCTTTAAAAGATCTTTCCCTTGTGTTGCCTCCTGGCTACAGGAAGCAGTTACATCCTGCCGTGAGAAAGGGTGAGTTCAATTTCGTTAAAGTTAGTTTCACTAGCTTTTGATTGTCTAGCTTTTTTCTGAAAGTTACAGCTATTATTCTACGGTCCAGAAGTTGGCATAAGTGGTCTGAACTTTGTGTGTGTGTGTGTGTGTGTGCACGCACGTTTTATATATATGCATGTATGCATGAACGTACATATGTACTTATGGGTAAAGATATATATATATATATGTGTGTGTGTGTGTGTATATATATACATATATAT
This sequence comes from Nicotiana sylvestris, assembly GCF_000393655.2. Lineage (NCBI taxonomy): Eukaryota > Viridiplantae > Streptophyta > Magnoliopsida > Solanales > Solanaceae > Nicotiana > Nicotiana sylvestris. The sequence goes on along the minus strand of NC_091064.1, from coordinate 150,162,216 downwards.
GTATCTATATATGTGTGTGTGTGTGGATGAAACGTACATATGTACTTATGGGTAAAGATATATTTGCATTGAGCAGACTGAATATCCCCAAAGGTAGAGAGAACCTTAATCTATTGACTAAGCTATAACTTGATTGACAAGAAAAATAAACTGCACAAACCAAGGAGTTACATGATTGTACACTAGACTATGAAAACGTAGTCAAATAATCCTTTGCATAATTATTTTAATTAGCTAAAACATTTATGCCACCCTTAAGGCTCATGATCACTTTGGTCCAATTTTGCTTTAGATCTTTCATTTTATATTTTAAAAATCATTTTGCTGTTTTTTTTCTCTTTATTACTTCCATTTCTTTATGCTGTGTTGGATGCAAATAAAAGTAATTTTGGTTGAAGGACTTGAAACTAATTTGATCTCCTAATATCAAGCCTTTGCATTATCATGTTTTTAAAACTAATTTGATCTCCTAATATTTTAAAACCTTTGCATTATCATGTTTTTAATCTCAGGTTTAGGTGGAAAAAAATTAATCTCTGGTTTATATTTATTACTTGAGCTTTCCTTCTTTCTTTTTTCACATTAAGCTTGTATGGATGTGATTTGCTAGTGGTAGTAACATTTCTCCATATTTTGCCTCGTGCCCACCGCAGCAATCACAGAAACCCTGGCTCCGTCCATGTTCATGCACATATGTGTTTCTTATAAATTTCTTGCAAGGGCTCAAATCCAGGGTCAATTAATGGCAGTGTTGCACGTAGTGGATCATAAGTTGCCTTTGTTTCCTTCTCCTGCACACTTACTAAAAACTTCTCATTCCTGGATGAGAAAATGCCTAATACAGTATCTGATTGTTTTGGTCCCTTTTTTTGTGTTCTTTTGTTGCTTTTTTCTTGTTAGTTTTATGAAGTAGTTCTTGATACCTCTCTCAAGATAAAAATAAAATATGGCTGTCATTGCACCTCTCAGGTTGTCAATGCATCAACTGGAGAATGTTCTGATATATGCACTGAAGCAAGTTCTAAGAGATTTGGAAGATATTATTGTAGAAGACGATGAATTATTCCAGAAATCTTTTTATGGATCATTATATTCATCTTTAGATTTTATATTGTGCTTCTTAGTCTTACTCTCTCTCTCTCTATATATATATATATATATACTCACTCTCTTTGTTTTTCTCTCTCTCTCCCTCCTTCTCTATCTCCTCTATTTATTGCATTTCCTCTTCTCCCATCTCTTATATCTTCCCATTGCCTTTTCCTTATATCCTTCCTGCTCCCGAGTCATTACACCTAGGAGTAATGTTACTATTCAGTCGTTGATAGACGTTGCCTTTACTTTTGTCAGTTCCAGATGGAAATTAGAGAAATCTTGACGTAAATGTGGGAAGATCATGTCTACTGCATCTTGCATTCATATGTTGCACACAGATTGCTGATGGCCATGTTGATTTGCTTAAAACTGAATGTGAATGGCTTTGCAACCGTGTCTTCTGTATTAGCTTGATCTTCTTTCTTTCCAAGTTACTCATTTCTTGTAGTTGGTGCAGTCACATGTTATTACTTTTCGTTACATATACAGCCTTTTATATTGGTATTTCCTTGAAATGTTGCCCTCTTTCTTTTTGTGATGCAGTTATATAGAGACTCTCAAGGGACGAAAGCGCTTCTTGGCAAAAATAAAATTTGGAAACAGTAAGGAAAAGTCTAAAGCTCAGAGGCAAGCTGTGAATTCTATCTGCCAGGTAGTTTTGCTTTCTTTTCCACTCTCCTGCCCCCTTCCCTTCCTCAATCATTTGCCCTTTCTGTTTTTGCATTCTATCATTGCCTTTTTTGTCTTTATTGCTGTAATTAGGGGTCAGCTGCAGACATTATCAAGATTGCAATGATAAACATCCATTCTGTGCTTGATAACTTTGAGAAGTCTCCATCAAATTCTATGATTGATGAAAAGTTTCATGTGCTTAAAGGACGTTGCCGGATCATATTACAGGTAGTTTTCGAGTATTCTCTTCCTGGACAGAAAAATGTTTCACTTGGTTCTTTATCTGTTTTTTAATTATGAGGCTGAAAATTCACATCCCCAATCAGTCCATTCTGGTACTCTCAGAAAGCACTTGTTTGTCTCTAAAGAAAAAGAGGGATAAAACAATCAGGATTCTTTTTACAGTAACAGCTTACATTTTGGTTCAATTGCTCAGTCACTACTCTCTACTCCTATTTAGGTTGCTTCATTTGGGATGTCCCGGAATGTTTGACACACTTCTATGAGTTGTATTACAATGAGAGTCCTAAAAGTTCAAGAACTCAAATTGGAAAATTGATATACTTATTTGATCGTTTCAACTAAATGTTTTCTTTATTACACCGATACAGGTAGTTGATTGGTAAAATTGTGTGCTTATCAAATGTATCACAATAATGCCAGAGGAGGAACTTTCATATTGTTACAATCTCTTTATTTGTTTTCTATGAACTGAAATATGGTTTAGTTTGGTTAGGAAACATATAGTTGGTTGATTTATAATGTTTGAATGATGCTATGACAAATTTCACGGATTTCTGGTTATGGAAGTGCTTAGAATCTCTAATAGGAGGACAACAAAAGTCAATATCTCATCTACCTCTTAGTTGCCTGAAGAAATTTGCTTACATTTGCAATTGAGGTTGTTTGATTAGAAAATGATCGCTTGCTTTGGACATTGCTAAGGTTCACGATGAATTAGTACTTGAGGCCGATCCTTCTGTTGCAAAGGAAGCTGGATTGCTGTTGCAGATGAGCATGGAAAATGCTGTTTCACTTCTTGGTAAGGGATCATATAAAACTAAATACATGCCTGTCTGGATCTTAAGTCCTAGTTTATCCGAGGTTTGCCAACTGGAGGATTTCTTGGTTGGGGAATGCTGTGGAAGGTCCTCTGATTGACGTAACCTTGGACTAAATGATCTTATGCTGTTCTTTATTGTACTTTTCCCTCTGTTATAATTGATATTCTTCTTGAAGTTTGTGCTTATTGTAGAACCTATGGTTTTGTCTGCCAGTCCCACTGCATGTAAAACTGAAGATTGGGAGGACATGGGGATCTTTGGAGCCTTTCCAGGTCATAGAATGAATAGGTTTGTTAGTGTCCACATTTGTTGATAGAGTTTAAAGCTATCAATTGCTTCAATGCTGTTCGAACAGTGCTAATGGCGCTCATTACAGGTAACCTGAAAATTCATGTTTTTTTTTTTGTTGTTTCTTCACACTATGCTATCTTTATGGTTTTTTGATTTAGACTATTATCTTTATTTTGGTGAAGCAGTATCCTTTCAAACAAGACAGTCTTTGTCTATACTTGATCGGACCAGAGGAAGCAATGATGTTCACATGGCAGCCGTGTAACTTTATGTGAATTAGCTGCTCGTAAAGATTACAATGTGCTCTAATTGGCGTGTCTCAAAATCTCATGACTTCTGTACAAGCAAAGGTTTCATTGATGGGTAAGGTTACTTGAAGGAAGTGGGAGGGACTGATCAAGGGACTTTTCACTTTTATTGAACAAATCTGCACTTCTTGGTGCTCAGATAAATTTTTGGAAACATAAGTAATGCTATGACAAAGGTGCTCAGAACCAAAGCCAGTTTCAGTATTCTTGGAGGGCATGACATGTCAAGATTCTGCTGATGGGTTTTTCTTGATTGTCTCCTGAGCATGCTGCTTCACTGTGTTCCAAGCCGGCAAACATCTTAGAGGAGGAATTTGTTTAAGTAATGGTGATAAGGCTTTTACCTTATTCTCATAGTATATCCGAGAAAGCAGATACTTAATGTACCAGGGAAATACCCATCAAGAGAATCAAGGAGTTGGTCCAAGTGGTGGGTAACTTGTAGTGCTTAATGCATGATGCCAAAGATTCAAATCCTACTGAAGCCATATTCATCATTCAAGGTTGTGTTGGCCCTGGGCTATGAATCTTGTGGGGTTTGACTCAACCCTCTTTAATCACACCATGAATGGTTCCTATGTGGTTATTTGTCTCCATGCCCCAGAAGCCAAAAGGCCAAAGGGAAGAATTTTACGAGGAAATAATCATAGGATTTTTACTTTTCCATTGGCTCAGCCTCAAGTTTAGTTGATGCAGATCTCCAGGAACATTTCAGAGTTGTATGAATTGCCATAAGATGATATTCAATGTCTTGGGGTGCATTTTCTGCTGTATCTGCCCTGAAATTTGATGCATGTGGAATTGGTCATTGGTCTGTATTTTTGTGTCTCTCACATATGGAGGAACAGCCTGGGACCTGGAAGATCCACATCAGGTCACATTGTTGCAGAGGGTACAGATAAATCAATCTGGAGGGGTCTGGAACATACAACTGTGAGCAGCTCTCTTGACAATCAAATTTGGAGATCTGGAGCACCCAGAAAGGCTGTTATGATTGCTTGGAAGACCTCATTGAAGTTACTGTGATATGTGACATCTAGAGACGAGGATTTGTCATTTGGTTAATGATCCGCCAGAGAGACGTGGAAAGATGAATTATGACTTAGTGAAAGGATTCTCGATAAAGACATTCTTGGTGCATGGATTTAATTCAGTCATTTTTGTCTATGATATCATTCACGGAAAAGACTTTTTGTCTAGCTGGTGTGTTTTTAACAGAGAAGTGTATAGATATGATTCTTGCACTTCATCTGAATACGTTTGGTGCTCTACAGAGGAGTTTCTGATGATGTAGAGTTGTAACCAGGTTAATTGATTTCTATTTTTTCTGCAATACTTTTTTTTAAAAAAAAAAGACTGTTGGCATCAGGGAAGACCTTAAAGTTTGCTCATCCCTCCCCGCGCGCATAACTGCATGTTTTGATACAAAATTTGCTGTTCTCCTATTAAAAAAAGCTTGAATGAGTGTCATCCAAGAGATTGGTGGGAAAAAACAAGAAGAATATTTGAAAATCCTATATGGTCTCGTAAAGGAATCATTGTGAAGAAAACGGATGTTCTGTTATTCAAACCTCAGCACAACCAATTTCTTGGTTGATATAAGATGTCCTAGAGATAAAAATGAAGTCTTACTAATAACAATATCGTGCTACCTTCAGCTCAGCCTTAAGGAAAATTGCCATGAAAATTGAACTTCATTAAAAGGGATAATACATAATACCCCTCCAACTTGTCTTTTTTTTTTTTTTTTTTTTTTTTGGAACTACACTTTAAATTTGTGGAGGTCCTATAACCCTCCTGAACTTATCCCTAGTACTACTCTAAGAGACCAATATCATATTTGACGCTGGGTAGTGCATCTCTCACACCACTTATTTTTCCATGTCATTTTTCCTTTTTACTTCCCTTCTAAAATGTGATTTATTTTTGCTTACTTTTTCACTTTTTTATCCTGCCATCTTTACTATTTAGAAATAAAAAAATCGGACCACTGGTTGTGCTCGAATAAGATGCTATTCCAGATCGAGACTTTGGTGAGCGAAAACTCATCCTCAGCCTTAAACAACCTCCTTTTCAAGACTTAAATTACATTTTGTCTTTTCAAAATGATAAGACGAGAAAATAAGGACTTCTTCTAAAATGATAAGATTTTATCTTTTAGAATATGATTTGCCATCGGACCTTCATTAATTCCGGTGGATATGTACTATCGGACCTCCAAAATAGACGATCAAAACAAGTTGAACCTTTTGGGCGAGTATATTTTGGTGTTAGGAAAGTCCCTTACAGTTCATCTTTTTAGAAAAATTTTGAGAATGCAATTTTTTTCGGTAATATCTACATTTGTAAAATTCAACCTTTCCAAACCCGCTTTCTGAACTATCTCCTAAACTCATTTCAATGACATTTTTGCTTGATATGTTGAAAATGTAATGTTGATTATTTATAGGTTGAAGTGATGCAATCAAAGTTCTTTAAAGCATCCAACCTTTTGAAAATGGGTGGCTGGGCTTTAGCATTCATTACACCTGTCATCCGGAGAAGAATTTTAAGAAAAAGAAGAGAAAGAATAAAATAAAGAGAAAAAGAACAACAACAATAACAACATACCCAATATAATTCCACATAGTGCGGGTCTGGGAAGGGTAGTGTGTACGAAGACCTTACCCCTACCTTGTGGAGATAGAGAGGTTGTTTCCAGTAGATTCTCGGCTCAAGCAAGCATAAGTACCCCAATAATAACAAGAAACAAGACCGGACAACACCAAAGAACCATGTAAAAGCAGCATACATAACAAGATAGCAAGATGATCGAAATGCAAAAAGCCTACTACCAACCAAATGCGAGAGTGCGTACTAACACTACTGATATGAATAATACCATTTTATTGTTAAAATAAAATATGCCATAACTCTCACTACTCCGTGATGTAGAAAATGACCATAACTCCTACTACTCTATGATATAGAAAATGGTCATAACTTTTTTGTAACTCTTCTCCCATGTTCTACCACTAATTATATAATAATTTAACCCTTATCCTATGTTCTCCATGATTTCATAACTTATAACCCCACTTTCTTCTAATTTATCAAGGAAGAATTCCTACACCTATAAATAGGAGTCTTTCTTCCATAATGTGGTGTGAAAAAATAATTGTAGAGTGTTTCAATAAATTGAGGTTAAAGTTGTGAAAAAAGAAGAGAGTTTTTACTTTTGTTGAAGGAAGGTGTCACACCTCCTTTTTGCACGCCTACCCCGAAGGGTAAATGCGCGAATGAGTTTTTCCAATTTAAGTGACAATATTCGAAATGAGATTATTTATTTAATTCAGAGTCGCCACTTGGGAAAGGTTTGGCTTTTGGTGTCCCAAGTCACCGGTTTATCTTGAATCCCAAATCGAGGAAAATATTCGACTTTCCAAATGAAGTCTGCGAACCAGAAATTCTAAGTAAGGAATTCTGTTGACCCGAGGGAAGGTGTTAGGCACCCTCGAATCCCGTGGTTCTAGCACGGTCGCTTAAATTGTTATAATGGCTAGATATCTGATTTAATACATGTTATTACTTATGTGCTTTCATTAAGTTTAAACCGCTTTTATTATTATCATTTTTATAGAATTGCAACGTCGTGAAAATGCGTCTCGAACCACGTCACAGTCAATGCACCCATGGTTGTTAATACATTCCGACTCCGTTGAGATTTGAATTTGGGTCACATAAATGCGCACCCGAGTTTAAGAATGTAATTTAATTAAGTCGCGCCTAAAGAGTCTAACGCGTTTATTGTCTTTGGGGAAGGCAAGTGAAATTCACTAAACAGTCCATCCCAAATTCTAAGTATTTTATTGTGACCAGTTATTGAGGGCCCCGCAATTTGCATTGTTTTATTTGGTGAGGCTCGTCTCATTTTATGAAAGGATAAACCTACAATGACTACATTTTTCTATTATGTCTCTATATAAAATGAAAGAGAAAAGGTCTTAATTTATTTACATGCTTGAGTTGTTATAGTTGGGTTTCGAATATGATTCATAAATTCTGAAAATGATGCAAGCAGGGCAGTCCGTTGCCAATGCGGGCCCAGGCCCAACGTGTATGACATAAAACTAGACCTGAGCCGTCTTATTCACATGTTACTACCTAGTTACATTATACTAGGCATGTTCTCAGTTTGTCAAATTAAAAAAAACTTAGCAATCTAATTTTAATCCTAAACCATTTACATGCTGAAATTAACCAATATTATTTAACTAAACAATATTCCTACAAGTTCCGAAATGGCCTATTCGTTTTGATTTTTAACTAGACGGAGTTGCTACACAATTCATTTATTTTTAGGCAATATATATAGATAGTTCATCCGTTAAGCTATCGTCAGATGTTCCACTATATATATTAAATAGCTACATGATTCTGATTTTTGTAAGCTAAATAATTTATATATACAAATAAAATTCAGAATATAATTAAAATAAATTTAGAACTTCAACTCTTCATTTTTTCGTATTCATGCTTCCTGTTTCAGTTTACAATAATCAGCGTGTCAGTTGTGTACCTGATATTGGAAGCAAAAGAAAAGGGAGATCAGCAGAAATTCAGTAGCATACAACAACAGCAACCCCAGCAACCAGTAACAACCAGCAACGCGAAACTTAGTGATAGATTTTAAAATCAAGACAAAATCCAGAAACAACAACAACAATAAACAGACAGAAGCAAAGGGAATCTTTTCAGATTTTGAAAGACTAGTTAGTGTTTAACCCTTAATTTCTGAATCCGTATATCAGAATATTTGGATTGTATATCAGGTGTATACTCTTCTTCTTTTGAATTTCCAGAATGTTTTTCTTTTTATTTTCTAAAGTCTTAGTATTTTTCGGAATTTCCTCTCTCTTAAAATTTTCTTCTGTCTTCTCTCTTCAAATCTGATTCAAGTTTTCCATTTATATCCCATCCCAAACCCTTTAATCCATTAATAAAACCACACTTTCTCCTACCAAACCCATTATCTTCCCACTCATCCCCCACTACATTAAACAAATATATCAACCCCACCCCATTACATCTTGTCCCCCATGCCTAACATAAACAAATACAATATTCCCCTCTACTACATTATGTCTTGTCCCCCGTTATATTAAACAATTATATCACCCACACCCCATTACATTTTGTCCCCCATGCTTAACATAAAGAATTATTAAAAATGTTCAATTACCAAACTACCCCTCCGACCTTATTGCAATTGCCATTTTACCCCCGAATGTACTGCAATTTACCAAACTACCTCCATCAGCTCTAAACAATTCAATTAATCAAACTCAACCAAAATATAGCCAATAAGACCAATTTCTTAACCAAACTCAACAACAAATCATATGAACAACATGAACAACATCAAATTAATGTGAATGAATTATCCATATTGGGAACCAATCCTGGTTAATTCAGACCAAAAATGGATGAGCAAGGAAACAACAATATTAACAACACAATACATGATTCATCAACGAATCAAAAACCAAAAACATAAACTCACATTAAATCACTGGATTAAAATGAACTTCAAACCAAAATAAACATTAATTAAATCAACTTTAACAACAAAACATGACGGATTCAAATGATTAAACCAACATATTTCCCTATTACAACTAAATTTTTTTAGACAAATAACAAAAACAAAACCGAAGAAGAAACAATTATGAATTTAAACTTGAATCTAACAACATTAACAATTTCTGAAAAATACATAAAACACATGAAACACATTGAAGAAATAATTAATTAAACTTCAATTTGTATCTAACCAACATTAAACTAACAAGTTTTTACCTAAACAATAAACAAGAACGGTAAAACAAACATGAAACAAACTGAAAAATTCACAAAATAATGAACAAAACAAACATTTACCGATTTTAGATTCGAGAAATATCACAACGAAATACGGACAAAAATAAAACTCAAAAACCAACTAACCGGAAATGAAACGGCGAACAATGACTGACCAACGATGAACTTAAGAAGCAACTGAAAGAATGATGAAGCAGTAGCAGTAGTGAGGCGATGCCGGATGGGGCAGCATCAGCGCAGCTGAAGCAAGCTGGGAACGATTGAAGAAGATGAAGCAGTGGCGACCATGGATGTCGAGCTCAAGCTTGAGCTCGACGAAGAGGACGAAGGCAGACGCGGCGAGGTCTATTTGGACGCAACAGAAGCAGCAAGAAACAGTTGGTCGTTGGCGAGGTTGAAGGCAGCCATGGACGTCGAGCTCAAGCTCGAACTTGACGCCGAACGACGAAGATGAAGCAGAAACAGTCATGAACTTCTTTGAACGTGCGGGGGCTGCTGGAGGTCGACGAACCGTTCGTCGTCGACGACTGGATGTAGCAGCTGAAGATGAAGCAACAACGCAAAACAACTGCGTGAGCAGCAGCAGCAGCAGCGGCTGGACGCGAGGAGGAGGAAGGAGGGGTCGTTCATGTTGGTGAAGCCGCGGGTGTGTGTGTGTTACGTCGCCGTGGTTGTATGTGTATGTGTGTTGTCGATGTGGCTGTGTGTGTGGAGTGGGGATGAAGGGAATGAGAGAGGGGCAGCCATGGGAGGGGCTTTGAGCTCTTTTGGAGAAGAATGAGAAGAGAGCAAAAGAGGGGGGGCGGATCAGTTTAGGGTTTTTAGGGTTTTTTTTTTGTTTGTTTTTTTTGTTTTTGAAATGCAAGATAGGGGGTGTTGGGTTATGGATTGGGTTGACCCGGTTTGAAATGTACCGGGTCATGTGGAAGGTTGGACAATTGTTTGGGCCTGGGGTTGAAATTTGAAGAAGTGGCCCAATCCGATTTTTCTTTGTATTTTTGCTCTCTTTTCTTATTTTATTTTTCTAAAACTAAATTCTAAAACTCCTTAAATTATTATTAAGACTAAATTAAGTTATAAAAGCGCAAATTAACTCCCAATAACAATTAACGCATAATTAAGTAATAATTAAGCATAAAATTGTATATTTGGACATTAAATGCTAAAAATGCACAAGATGCCTATTTTTGTAATTTTTAATTTTTGTAAAACAAACTTAATTACTAACAATTGTAGGATTAAATCCTAAATGCAAAAATGCGACATATTTTTTTGTATTTTTTATTAATTTAACAAATAAACATGCACAAACAAATACAAATAATTATCCAAAAATGTCACAGAATTCTCAAAATTGCACACCAAGAAAAAATTATTTTATTTTAAATTTTTTGGGAGTAATTCTTTCATAGGGCAAAAATCTCGTGCTTACAGCTGCCCCTCTTTGCCCGAAGACACGAAGGGTTTTCGTGCAAAGATAAAGTGAGCGATTTTTGCCCATCCGAGTACTCCGTGTGAAGCATTTTTTTTTTGAAAAAGATTTGACCGAACCTTTGCTTCAGAGGTTTCCTACATATCCTGGGCTAAACAGGAATCAGGTCAATATAGTTCGGGAACTTTGGTAGCTGGGACTACCCTGGGATTGCGATGCTTGCTGTTACTGCTGTTGTTGTTGCCACTGTTGATTTACTGATCGCCTTATTACAACCAAAGGAAAATTGAAATTGAACTAACTACTTATGTGTGTCAATTGCTAGTTACAAGATCCCTATCTATAATTCTTTTGCAACTTGATCTTGGGTCTTAGCTGATTCTGCTTGTAGACTTTGATCCGAATCTTGATGCTTGCAAGTTGTAGGCGCTTGTTTATTTCTGCAGTATTGAATGAAACGGGATTGGCGGAGCTCGGGAATTTGATCCAATTTTTTGAGCGACCTGCCCTTTGTTTGTTCCAAAATGTGGGAACATCTAATTTTTTTCTTTTGTTCTTTTCTTCTTTTCTTTATTCTGGATTGAGACTCATCCCGTAGGTCGTCTCGATCCATGCACCTCAGGGTCAGACCTGCTGAGACAACAAAACAAACGAACGAAATTTTCTGCCCCAGTTTCTCTAGGAAAATTTCGTGAGTTAATTGTCATGAAAATTTACAGCACTGATGAGGGGATTGGAAAAAACCCTAGTCTACAAAGTGCAACTCAGGGATTGGAGCCCTAATGTCGCAAAAGGTAAAAATGCACAACTCAGGGATTGGAGCCCTAATGTCGGCTAAAGGAAGGTTGCTCAACTCAGGGATTGGAGCCCTAATGTCGGCTAACAGAAAAAACGCTCAGTTCAGGGATTAGAGCCCTAATGCTAGCTAAATGAAAAACGCTCAGTTCAGGGATTGGAGCCTTAATGCTGGCTAACAGAAAAAATGCTCAGTTCAGGGGTTGGAGCTCTAATGCTGGCTAAATAGAAACTTGCTCAACTTAGGGATTGGAGCCCTAAATTGGGAGGATTGCCAGGTTATGCTGGAAAGGGTCCACGGGTTATGCCGGGAAGATTCATCGGGTTATGCCGGGAAGATTCATCGGGTTATGCCGGAAAGGGAAAGAGGTCCCTAGGTTATGCCAGGGAGGTCCACGGGTTATGCCGGGGAAGTCATCGGGTTATGCCGGAAAAGGAAAAGAGTCATCGGGTTATGCCAGGGAAGTTATCGGGTTATGCCGGAAAAAGGGAGAGAGTCCACGGGTTATGCCGGGGAAATCATCGGGTTATGCCGGAAAAAGGGAAAGAGTCCTCGGGTTATGCCGGGGAAGTCATCGGGTTATGCTGGAAAAGGGAGAGAGTCCTCGGGTTATGCCGGGGAAATCATCGGGTTATGCCGGAAAAGGTCCACGGGTTATGCCGGGAAGATTCATCGGGTTATTCCCGAAAAAGTCCACGGGTTATGCCGGGAAGATTCATCGGGTTATGTCGGGCAAGTCATCGGGTTATGCCGGGAAAGGGAAAGAGTCCTCGGGTTATGTCGGAAAGGGAAAGAGGTCCCTGGGTTATGCCAGGGAGGTCCAAGGGTTATGCCGGGGAAGTTATTGGGTTATGCCGGAAAAGGAAAAGAGTCCTTGGGTTATGCCGGGGAAGTCATCGGGTTATGCCGGAAAAGGGAAAGAGGTCCCTGGGTTATGCCAGGGAGGTCCATGGGTTATGCCGGGAAAGGGAAAGAGTCCTCGGGTTATGCCGGGGAAGTCATTGGGTTATGCCGGAAAAAGGGAGAGAGTCCTCGGGTTATGCCGGGGAAATCATCGGGTTATGCTGGAAAAGGGAAAGAGTCCTCGGGTTATGCCGTTGTAGTCATCGGGTTATGCCGGAAAAGGGAGAGAGTCCTCGGGTTATGCCGGGGAAATCATCGGGTTATGCCGGAAAAGGTCCACGGGTTATGCGGGGAAGATTCATCGGGTTATGCCGGGAAGATTCATCGGGTTATGCAGGAAAAAGTCCACGGGTTATGCCGGGAAGATTCATCGGGTTATGCCGGGGAAGTCATCGGGTTATGCCGGGAAAGGGAAAGAGTCCTCGGGTTATGCCGGAAAGGAAAAGAGGTCCCTGGGTTATGCCAGGGAGGTACACGGGTTATGCCGGGGAATTCATCGGGTTAGGAAAAAAAATGTAGGAAAGAATCGGGAGGAGACTTCCCTTTTGGGTTGATTATTGCAGCATAGCCATTTCTAATCCTTGCGCATTTCCTTTTGGCTGCACCTGCCTCTCGCAGGGTTGTACCTGCTTCCTGCTTAGTTCGTTTTGTATTGCAACTGCTTCAACTTCAAATAAAGGAAAATTGTTAGTTTGAAATTGTGGTCGGTTTTGTGGCCTTCATTGTTTTTCTTGGTCCCAAGCCTCATTTCTGTTGAGAAAATTCGCCATTGATGTTTCCAAGGCGACCTCCTTTGAAACTGATAAGACTCAATATTTCAGGATTTCACGATGATTTGTGCGTGTACGGCTCTGTTTCTTCCATCTCGCTCTGCTTGGGGATTTTGAGGTAACCAGACGTCACGATCAGTCGGGATTGGACCGACGCACCACTGAGGCTGGGTATGTTCTCCACCTCTTGCTAGACAGAGCCCTGTGAAACCGGTCCTGCCACCTTTTCTTTCTAGCATGTTTTGGGGCTTAGGGTTAAAACGAAAAAGAATCCAAAGAAAGGTAAACAAAGAGCGAGGAAATGAATTTAAAAGAGAAGCGTCCTTTTCGGGGAAAAGAAAGACTTATCTGAGGTGCATGCTGGCTTTAAATTGACATAACCTGCTTTTTGGACTGGATGCCCGACTCTCACGAACCTACATTTTCTCACGAACCAAACGGATCTATGTTTCCAAACCAGGGAACCTTGCCAGAACCTTCTGTGGTGAAATCCTCTTTTCGGCCGACAGCGCCCTTTGCGAGTTTTCTCTAGCCGACCTCTCTCATTTCTCTTCTTACCGTCGCCTTATAGTGCTCGTCATGAGTTTTCACTAACAAGACTCTCTCATTTTGATTTCTCTGCTCGCCATCGCCTTATGGTGCCTGTAGGTTTTCACCAATAAGACTCTCTCATTTTATTTCTCTCATCCTGACTGTGTCGGATCCGAGCAACTGCGTCCTTTGATTTTGAAGAAACTTTTGCCGATTGATCGGAAGGACTTGCAACAGGTTTGGGGTCAAAAGAACTTGGATCGAATTACAACTTTGGAACCGTCCAGGCGGGATTATCGCCAAATTATTATAATGTCTGCCCCAGTTTAAATTTTGGGGAAAAATTGGATTTTTGTTTTGGTGTGACTGAACCCCATAGAGAGGCTGCCTACGTATCCTTTCGGAATCAAGTCAAACGTAGTTCAGGAAATTTTTCATTTTTTTTTGACTGAGCACTTCCGGGTTCCAAAGAGGGTAATGAAAGAAAAGTAAACGGTTCAAAGGGTTAGCAAAGGATTTGAGTGTTTGGGTAGCGGGAATGAAAGCCTTCGTCCTCTCAATTGTGCAAAAACAATTAGAGCAAGTTCAAACATAGTATCTTTTTACTGCATCCGCATTCACGGCTGTGTCGGGATCTTTTCCTTCAATATCACCTATATATAATGCTCCCCTGGGCAATATCTTCCTGATGATGTATGGACTTTTCCAATTAGGAGCAAATTTTCCTTTCGCTTCCTGGTGATGTGGAAGAATGCGCCTTAGCACCAGTTGACCTACTTCAAAATTCCAGGGTCGCACTTTCTTGTTGTAAGCACGGGCCATTCTTTGTTGGTACAACTGCCCGTGACAGACCGCTGCCATTCGCTTTTCATCGATCAGTGTTAACTGTTCCAAACGGGTTTTGACCCACTCATTGTCTTCAATTTCAGCTTCAACAATGATCCGGAGAGAAGGGGTTTCTACCTCTGCCGGTATTACAACCTCGGTCCCGTAAACCAACAAGTATGGGATTGCCCCTACTCATGTGCGTACTGTAGTGCGATATCCCAGCAGGGCGAAAGGTAACTGCTCATGCCATTGTCTGGAACTCTGGGTTGTCTTCCTCAAAATCTTCTTGATGTTTTTGTTCGCTGCTTCAACAGCGCCGTTGGCCTTAGGCCGATAAGGAGTGGAATTCATATGCGTTATTTTGAACTGTTCGCACACATCCTCCATCAAATGACTATTCAGGTTTGCTGCATTATCTGTGATTATAGTTGCAGGAATACCGAAACGACAGACAAGATTTGAATGTATGAAATCCACCACGGCTTTCTTAGTGACTGATTTGAGAGTGACAGCCTCGACCCATTTTGTGAAGTAGTCGATAGCGACCAATATGAATCTGTGCCCATTTGAAGCTTTGGGCTCAATCGGACCAATGACATCCATACCCCAGACAACAAATGGCCAAGGTGTAGATATGGGATGCAGTTCTGTGGGAGGTGCGTGAATTAGATCTCCATGCACCTGACACTGATGACACTTTCGAACGAAGCTGAAACAGTCCTTTTCCATGGTCATCCAGTAATACCCGGCCCGAAGGATTTTCTTTGCCAAAACATACCCGTTCATATGAGGTCCACACACTCCTGCATGTACTTCATGCATGATTCTGCCTGCTTCTTCGGCGTCAACACATCTTAATAAGTTGAGATCAGGGGTTCTTTTATACAATATCTCACCGCTCAAAAAGAATCCACTTGCCTGCCGCCTAATAGTTCTCTTCTGATCTCCAGTAGCATGTTCGGGGTATTCTTGTGTTTTCAAGAACCTCTTAACATCCTGGTACCATGGCTGGATACTTGGTCCTGCCTCGATGGCATTGAAGTAACCATGCATTTCCCTGATTTGGATTTCCAAGGGATCGATGTGGGCGTTGCCTGGATAAGGTAACATTAAAGCTAAAGTGGCAAGTGCATCGGCTAATTCATTGTGACATCGCGGGATATACTTGAACTCTACTGATCTGAACCGCTTGCTGAGATCCTCTACGTGCTGTCGGTAAGGAATAAGTTTGACATCTCGAGTTTCCCATTCACCCTAGGCTTGCCGGATAATCAAATCAGAATCCCCCATAATCAACAAATCCCCAACATCTTGATCGATCGCCATTTCATGCCCATGATGCAAGCTTCATATTCAGCTGTATTATTCGTGCAAAAGAAACGAAGCCTAGCTGTAGCCGGATAATGTTGACCAGTAGGTGAGATCAAGATTGCCCCTATTCCTACACCTTTGGCGTTTACGGCCCCATCAAACAACATCTTCCAAACATGAGCGTTTTTCGAGGTTACTTCTATGGTGTTGATTTCTTCATCCGGAAAATAAGTACTCAACGGTTGGTATTCCTCATCAACCGGGTTTTCGGCCAAATGATCCGCTAATGCCTGGGCCTTCATTGCCGTGCGGGTGACATAGACTATGTCAAATTCAGTAAGCAAGATTTGCCACTTGGCCAGTCTTCCAGTAGGCATCGGTTTCTGAAATATGTATTTCAAAGGATCCAACCTGCTTATGAGGTAAGTAGTGTGAGCTTGGAGATAATGTCTCAATTTTTTAGCAACCCATGTCAAAGCACAACACGTTCTTTCCAGCAGAGTGTACTTGGCCTCGTAGCCGGTGAATTTCTTGCTCAAGTAGTAGATCGCCTGCTCCTTCTTTCCGGTTATGTCATGTTGCCCAAGGACGCAACCGAAAGAATTTTCCAAGACTGTCAGATACAAGAACATGGGTCTCTCTGGCTCTGGCGGGACCAGAACTGGGGGATTTAAAAGATATTCTTTGATCTTGTCACAGGCTTCTTGACACTCAGTTGTCCATTTGATCGCTGCATCCTTCCTTAATAGCTTAAATATGGGCTCACACGTGCTAGTCAGCTGGGCAATGAATCGACTGATATAGTTTAACCTGCCCAACAGACTCATCACGTCTTTCTTCGTTCTTGGGGGAGGTAGATCTCTGATAGATTTTATCTTTGTTGGATCTAACTCTATACCTCTCCTGCTTACTATGAAACCCAAAAGCTTGCCTGATGGGACTCCGAAGGCGCATTTGGCTGGGTTTAACTTCAAGTCGTACTTTCTCAGTCTCTCAAAGAATTTCCTCAAGTCTTGGATATGATTGTCCCGAGTCCTGGACTTGATTATCACGTCGTCCACATACACCTCTATTTTTTGATGCATCATGTCATGAAAAATGGCAGTCATGGCTCTCATGTAAGTTGCCCCAGCATTCTTCAGACCGAATGGTATAACCCGATAATAGTAAGTGCCTCATGGTGTAGTGAAGGCAGTCTTCTCGGCGTCTTCTTCATCCATCAACACTTGATGATATCCAGCGTAACAATCTACAAAAGACTGGATCTCATGTTTGGCGCAATTATCAACAAGGATGTGAATGTTGGGCAATGGGAAATTGTCTTTGGGACTTGCTCTGTTCAAATCTCGATAATCCACACATACCCGAGTCTTCCCATCTTTTTTCGGCACTGGAACTACATTCGCCAACCACGTGGTGTACTGGACTACCCGAATTACTCCCGTTTTCAGCTGCTTGGTGATTTCTTCTTTAATCTTGTCACTGACATCAGTTTTGAACTTTCTTTGCTTTTGTTGAACTGGAGGAAAATCAGGGTGAATTGGCAATTTATGCACCACTAGATCAACGCTTAATCCTGGCATGTCATCGTATGACCAAGCAAACACATCTTTAAATTCAAAAAGGAGTTGAACTATCGCGTCTCGCGTTCTCTCGT
This sequence comes from Nicotiana sylvestris, assembly GCF_000393655.2. Taxonomy (NCBI): domain Eukaryota; kingdom Viridiplantae; phylum Streptophyta; class Magnoliopsida; order Solanales; family Solanaceae; genus Nicotiana; species Nicotiana sylvestris. The sequence goes on along the minus strand of NC_091064.1, from coordinate 150,144,699 downwards.
CCGTGTGAATGCTTATTTTGGTCTCTCGGATTTCCTCAGGAGTTCCCAAATTAACTGGTTCGGTGTCATTCAGATTCGGCTTAGGTTTGTTCTCAAAGTGTTCCAATTCTCGATTTATTTCCTTAAAAGCCTCTTCTTCATCGTATTCCATTTCTTGGTTCATTATTTCGCAGCTAGACTGCATGTTTGGATCTGGGCATGAAGTCCGCAAGCATGTCATGTTATTTAAAACCGCATTATTAGAACTGAAAGAAATAAAACAAACAAAAAAATCAGAGAGAATAAATAAGATGAAAGATGAAATATTAATTTCATTTCATTGAATTTTGAAGATAATAGGGTTTACATCAGAATTTAAGGACAGGAAACTAAAAGGAAATCATTCGAGTTACACCCCAAAATAACTCGTGATGCAGAAAAGGTGGCAAGACTGGTCTACCAGGATTCCCGCTTGATCGGAAACGGAGTAGCCTTCCAGTTTTGCAATTTGGCACCAGGCCCCATGTAAAGCACCTCAGCGGTGCTCGATCCTTCTCCCGGCTGAACCATATGGGTTTCATACAGCATTTGCCTCATAACCCCACAGATTTCTTCAATTTCCTCGGTCGTGAAGGTCTCATCTTCTCTTTCTTCAATGTACTTGGGTCTGACGAATGTTCTGTAAAGATGCGAAATTGGCTGAGATAAAACCCAACCATTGTTCTTCCGTTGGTTTGCCCACATTACGCTAGCTTCTTCGGCGTAAAAATCAACACCGAAGAACTTTTCGGCGGCAGGTAAGGTGATAGGTTCGGTGATACCTTGCAATGATGCCCCGAGACCCTTCTCCGGTTTATAACCATGCCTGATCATTTCCTTGGCAACCATAACTGACGATTTTGAGAGAAAAGGTTGAGGGTAAGGGCTTCCTTCTTCGCATTGGTCTGTGACCACAACCTCGAAAACTTGATAGACTATGTGTTCACTACCCTCCTTAGCTTCGAGGCATGGAACCGACGGGTCTCGATAAATTGAATGCTCATCCTCTCCGTGGACTATAATCTCTTGATTTTCATATACAAATTTTACCATCTGGTGGAGAGTAGAAGGTATGGCTTCCATCGCATGAATCCAAGGCCTTCCTAGAAGGAAATTGTAAGAAGTATCCATATCTAGGACCTGAAAGGTCACCTCAAAATCCACAGGTCTAATAGTCAAAATCAAATCGATCTCGCCTAGGGTGTCCCTTTTGATGCCGTCAAAAGCACGAACACATATGCTGTTGGACCTGATTCTCCCTGTCTCGATCTCCATTCTTTGCAGAGTTGAAAGGGGACAAATATCTACTCCGAACCCGCCATCCAGCATGACCCTCTTCACATAGTACCCTTCACATTTAACTGTTAGGTGGAGGGCCTTGTTGTGAGCGGCCCCTTCCGGGGGCATATCATTTTTGCTGAAGGAAAACTGATTGATCATGAAGAATCTTTCTGCCATCCTCTCCAGCTGTTCCATGGTAGTTTCAATTGGGACGTAAGCTTCATTGAGGGTCTTGATCAACACTTTCTGATGCTCAGTTGAATTCATTAATAGAGACAACAACGAGACCTGAGCGGGAGACTTTCGGAGTTGGTCAATTATTTCGTAGTCCGCAGTTTTCATTTTCCTGAAAAACTCTTCCGCTTCCTCGGCACTAACTGGTTTCTTGAGTGGGAAACGCCTCTTTGTAGAATCATTCAACTCCTCCAGGTTGAGGTATTTCTCAGTTGGGTTAGTTTCATTTACTTCTCCCAGGATTTCTTTTCCTTTGTAGGTTACTACCGCCTTGTTATAATTCCACGGGACGGTAGTAGGATCTGTCATGGGCCTCTGCGGCGCGCGTCCAATAATCACGGGCTCATTCAGCCTTGGTGAAATTATTGGCCCCCGTTACGCATAGGTCCCTTTGGGCACAGACATTTTAGATCCTTTGTTCATCTCAAACCTTCTTGGAGGGCTCAATGTCACTTGTCCTTTCTTCGAACCTCGGGGGACATAAAGGACGGCATCTTTCGAGGGTACTACCTCAGTTTTGGTTTCCACTGCTTTTTCTGTGTTTTGAGGGGGGGATTTACTCTTCTTGTCCCCCTTTTCTTGCTTTACATACGTCTTGGGATTTTTCTCAAAGTCGGCGATTGCAATGATGGCTTTCAAGACAGGATCAAACTCTTTATCTTCGCAGATCATCCCAATAATCGGTCCATTGTTGTGAGCCGGTAACGGGTTGTTGGTCACATTAGGAATGTCTTCGTCCTTTAACACTATCCGCTTTTGTTCTATGAGATTTTCAACAACCCTTTTCAAAGTCCAACAGCTCTCAGTGTCATGCCCTTCCACTCCAGAATGATAGGCACATCGGGCACCAGGTTGGTAAGAGGGTGACTCTGGGTTTTACCTATTTGGGGGTACGGGTTGTAACAAACCCATTTGGACCAATTTAGGGAAAAGGTTGGAATATGACTCACCAATAGGTGTGAAGTCCATTTTCCTGGGCGGCTCTCGAGTGCGGGCATTGTAGGGGAGATTATTTTGTGGAGGTCGGGGATTATACTAAGCTTGGTGGGGAGGTTGATTTCTTGGAAATTGAGCTCGCTTTTGGTGAAATTGTTGTTGTGGCCTAATATATGGTTGTGCATTCATTACTGTGTAGGGCTGAAGGTTCATAGCATAGGCCGCATCTTGATGGGGGTAGTAGTGTTGCGGGGCTCTTTTAGAGAAATGAAATCTGGACGGATGGGGTTTTCTTACACTCGAAGTTGCCATTGTTGCTTCTTCCTTCTTCTTTCGGTTTGCTCCTCCTCCAGACCCGCCTTGGATTGCTTGGGAGGTGGCCCTTATAGCAGACTGACTCAAGATTCGCCCTGTTTTTAACCCATTCTCCACTATTTCACCGATTTTGATAGCTTCAGCAAACGACTTTCCCAATGCAGACATCATGTTTTGATAATAATCAGCCTCTTGGGCTTGAAGGAAAACACTGACCATTTCTGTTTCATCTATCGGAGGTTTGACTCTGGTCGCTTGTTCGCGCCATTTGACAGCATATTCTCGGAAGTTCTCCAAAGGCTTCTTCTTTAGATTCGACAATGAATTCCTGTCGGGGGCAATGTCGATGTTATATTGAAACTGCCTGACAAAATCCCTACCCAAGTCGTCCCAAATGTGCCAACGAGATACTTCCTGATCCGTATACCATTCAGAAGCAATGCCGATCAAAGTTTCTCCAAAGTAAGCCATAAGAAGTTCTTCTTTTCCGCCCGCTCCCCGCAACTGGTTGCAGTACCTTTTGAGGTGGGCTATGGGGTCCCCATGCCCGTCATATTTCTCAAACTTTGGAGTTTTGAAACCCAAGGGCAGATGTACGTGCGGGAACATGCACAGGTCAGCGTAAGATACGCTCTTTTGCCCGCTCAGACCCTGTATATTTTTAAGAGTTTGCTCCATGCTTCTCATTTTTCTGGTTATTTCCTCTTATTCAGGTGTTTTTTCGGCTTTCTCCTGCCCTGCGATAAACTCGTACCGAGACGGCTGAGGGTAAACGTTGGTAGTGAACTGGCTAGGTTCCAATGGAAGAGGGGGCGCTTGAAATGTGAAGGATGATGAATCAAAGTTAGGCCTGGGTAAAACAGGTTGTGCCGTGGCTGAACAAGGTGGAGCAGTGAATATGTTTGAAGCCGCACCGGAAGCTAATACCTGGGGGCGAGACTCAGAAGGTGTTCCAGTAAAGTAGGCTGTAAATCCCAGTGGGGTATTTGGATAACTTATGGGGATGTTGGAGGTCCCACTTGCCCTAGGAAAAAGCTCAGGGAATCCAGGGATCGCACTTGGTGGCTCTTTTCCATTGGCCCAGGCATCCCACATTTCCATCATGCGGAGACGTAGAATTCTATTTTCCTCGACCGTTGCTGACTCAGAAGTTGGGATGGCTGAGATCGAACTTTCCTTCGAAATAGGAATCGTTGGTAGAGGAACTTCTGAAGACATTTCGACACTTCCTTTCGACCTTGTGAAGTATGTATGAGCACTTCCTCTTGATTTAGCGACGGGTGGATGAACGTTTCCTTTTGATCTCGTGAAGTACGAATGAGAGGCCAGATTACCACAAAACCAAACCACTTTTCTAGGAACCTGAACTTATCAGCAAACAAATGGTTAGTTTGAAACAATCAACAGACAGGCAATCTCACATTGGGGTGTGATGCACCTATACAGTTAGGTGGGTTTTTACATGCTTGCAACAAAGACATGCGTCATTACGGCTTCTCTTTAGGCTTTTCTTTTATTTATCACCACTTTTCTTTCTTTGTGTTTTTTTATTATTATTATTATTATTTGCAGTTAAAAATGTGACCGGATCCGATGAAAATTGCCTACGTATCACGATGCCGCATGAATCAGATCATTACGTAGTTCAAAACAGATGAGTGTAAAAGAAGCACAGATTTATTACTGAATCAATCTATTACAACCAAGTAAGTACAAGGGACTCAATCTATTACAAGGGAAAATAACAAACCTTGAAAATAAGTACAGACTCAAATGGACTAATGCACCCTGATGCGAAAAGATGGACCGAAGATGCTAAGATACAGACTCGACCTATGAATGCATTAAGGTTTCGAAAATTGGTGTTCGTGGGGAATCGTTCGGCCTCGCCGCGGTCTTAGGTGTGAGATCCCTTTCAAGTTGTTCCAGCTCATGCATGGTCTGCTTAACATAAACCATCACTGCCGAGAGAACAGTAATACTGGTCATGTTTTCACACCGTAGACACCTTCTGATGATGGCATGGGCAATGGTCCTAATCTTGTCCCTGGTTTGCCTCTTTTCTATAAACAGGCGTTTTATCTGGTCACTGCATGTTTTTAACGCTTGAGAATCCTGCATATGCTGATTTTTCAGTTGCCGTACTTCTACCTCCAGTTGGGCCAACAAGTCGTAACAGTGTCTGCTTTCGATTTGGAAATCCTCAGCCTGCTCAACTGCTTTAACCTCAAGTGCAACCACTTTTCTCTTCATGTTGGCAAGCGTTTTCTCGTGGTCGTGTTTCAATTGATTCAAGTATCTGCAATGCTTATCTGCTCTTATTCTCCACTGTACTTTGAGCTCTGCCATGACATTTTCAGACTCTTCTAAACCATCTCGCCATTCCCTGACTTCACTTCTCAGCCCTTTTATCAACTGCTCGTCTGATCGACTCCTTGGTTGTTTATCAAGAGCCATTCTCAATTTCTGGATTTGGGCCCCAAGTTCTTCATTTTCTTGGGCCAATCTATTCTTTTCGCCTCGATCTGCAGCGACCTACATACTGTTATTGAATTTCAGACTTTCAACCTGTTGTTTCAACTCACCGATCTCTGTCCGATAATCTTTCTCCTTTGCTAACCAGTTCCATTGCTCCTGGGATGACTCAGCGAAATCTCTGAGATGAGGTCTTTTAGCTGGTCTCTCGCAGGACATGTCACCCCTAAACCAGGCGTGATACCCCGGGGAGACTTCTCCTTTAGCTGTATCCAACACACAAGTATTTGCCGTCAGATGTTGACACTCACTCCAGATCTGGCGAACTTCTTCTTCGGGGAACCGACCGTCCGGACTGATTTCAACCACTTGGGTACTCAAGTCTTCATCTTTTGGCACTACTTGATACCTCCCAAGTTGCCTCAAAACCCGATACGGTGCATAGGGTTGGATGTTTTTAAGTCCCATCAATAGAAAGTGGGGCCTGGTTGCCGGCATGTATATGATTTCCTCAATAGGCAGCCATCCGAGCGTCCACTAAATTTGGTCGGCAGTGAGAGTTCGGAAGAATGGCGTCCAAGCTGTGACACCCTCGGGCAGACTAACCCTTTCGATTCTTGTGTAGAATTCTCCAATACAAGTCTTCTCGGGCGAACCGTAACCCAAGGGCGGGGAGCGGTGGCACAAATAATAGGTCATCCACATTTGCAACAATAGATTACATCCTTCGAAAAAGTCGCCCCCGGCTCGGCAAATAGTGAGAGCCCGGAAGTGTCAGCCATAATCATAGGCGCCAGAGTACTCTTATCATGGGTGAGCAAGGTACTGACGACCCCAACTACTTTTAGATCGATGTTTCCATATTTCATTGGGAACACTATAAGGCCCCAAAAAGCTATCATAAAAGCTACCAGCCTGTGTTCATCCCACTTTTGTCGGTTACCTCTACTGCATAGTTTGAAGTCTGACTTATTGAACCCGCCCACGTGGCCGTATCTAGCATATATGAGGCGGAGACTGCAGAAACCTTTGGAGAGATCTGGATGGTGAAATGTTCGGGGTATTTTTAGGAAATCTAGAAACTGGTGTACCGTGACGGCCCTAGGAGCAATCAAGTACTTGAACCTTAACGGAGCTTCATCACTTCCGATATATCCCGTTATTTCTTCCAATGTCGGGGTGAGCTCAAAGTCCGAGAAATGAAATACATTGTGTGCTGAATCCCAGCAAGTGACCAATGATCTGATAATATCACCCCGAGGCTGGATGTCTAGTAAATCTGGGAGATCTTTCAGATACTTCTTTACTTTGTCTTGCCCTTCCTTGCCTAAGTCATTCCACCATAATCGCAACTCAAAAGGGATCTTGGTCATTATTGAAAAGGGTTTGTTTTGTATCGTGCTCATCCTGCACATTTATTAAGGTGATTATGTCAACGAAAAACTTTTATTAGACTCAAAAATAAAACTATCTATGTTTTTTTTTTCAAGATTTTGTTTTCAAAAATGATGGACTCGGTTTTCAAACGCGGCCTTTTAGCACTTCGGGAACGAAGATTTTAAGGCTGCGAGGATCAACCGGTCAAAAAATCAAAAACGATGACCGTTTATGCAATGTCAGCCTTCTGTCGTCCATTTCGGGAACATTCGGCTGTTTCTGACAACAAAAGCGTCACTTGATTTTTTTTATTTTTATTTTTTTTATAACAGTGACCCGATATTGGGAACATGGCCTCGCAAATCCTCGGGGACGAGGATCCTAAGGCCATTGGGCAACCTGGTCAAAATTTAAAAAAAAAATGACAAAAATGGTTGTTTATGCAAAATCAGCCTTCCGGCGTCTCTTTCGGGAACATTTGGCTATTCTTGACAAAACGACATCACCCGACTCATTTATGATGAAGTTAAAATTCTGACATTTTGGCTATTTCTGAAAAAGGGGAGGTTGGACCCGATGAGGGTTGCCTACGTATCTCACACCCTGTGAGAATCAAACCGGCGTAGTTCGGTCGATCGTGAATAAAGTAAGTAAACTAACTTTCTTTGGAATAATTTTTTTTAAATGCTTTAAAAGAATAAAGGTTTTTTTTTATTTTTGTTTCTTTTGGATTTTTCTAAAAAAAATGCTATAAAAGAAGAAAAGGATATTTATTTTTTTGGATTTTTGAATTTGACTCTATTTTTATTTTTGAAAGATAGACTTCTAAAAATTCCTTTTCTTTTGATTGGAACTTCGAGAATTTTAAAAGTAAGAAAAAAAAAATATTTTTGTTTGAATTTTCATTTGTTCTCTCTTTTTCTAAATAAGAAAGAAAATATTTTCTTTGGATTTGGCTGTCGCCTCTGAATTTTCGAAAGAGACACTTTTAAGAAAATATTTTGGATTTTCGAGTTTTTTTTTAAAAAAAAATTTACAAAAGTATTTCTAAAGAAAAAATGAAAATATTTTTAGACTTTTAATTTTTAAATCTATGACATTTATGAAAGAAAAACTTTTAAAGAAGGAAAGACTTTAAAAGAACGAATATATATATATTGATTCTCTTTTTTTTTATTTTATTTTTATTTTTTTGGAAAAATACTTCAAAATAAAGGAAACTCGTATTTTGGATTTTGATTTTTTATTTCTTTTTCCGTATAAAATACTTCAGAAAGAAGGAAACTACCCTTTTTTTTAATTTTCTAAGGAAAGATTTCTAAAGAAGGAACTAATGAAAAATATTTTTTTGGATTTTTTGAAAATTGGGGTCGGAACCGATGAGGTTTGCCTACGTATCTCACATCCGGTGAGAATCAGACTCACGTAGTTCGGTCCGATCAGGCGTAGAAGAAATAAACTAAACCCCTTCTGAATACAATCTCTTAAAGAAAAGGAGAAAATATTTTTCTGAATTTTTATATATTTTTTTTTCATTTTTTTTGAAAAGAGATAAAGACCAAAGAAAATCTTTTTAAGGAAGTATTTGGACTATTAGTTTGAATTTATAAAATAGACACTACAAAAGAAAAAAAAAATTATTTTTTTTTTAATTTTGAATTTTCCCCCCTTTTTTACTTTTAAATAAATATATTTTTTTTTTGATTTTTCACCAATATATTTTTTTTTATATGTTTTTTTTAATAATAAATCAAACTAAAAGACAAATTTTGTTTTCAATTTTTTTTTCTTTTTTTTTGAAAATTCCGGCGAGGTTTTGACACTACTTGGACATTGGTTTTATTTTTCAAAAATAAGTAATTATCTCCCTACGCAGCTATTTCTTTTTTTTCTTAGAAACCGGTCGGCATGCAGAACTAAAGCAAATAAATGCGCAAAACAAACGGAATGCAGCAGGATGGTCTTTTTAATTCAGGTTGCCTGTCCTAGACGGACCCAACCCCTGCGTTGAGTCCCCTATGTCCAATGCAACATGATGCAGATAAGCGTTCCTACTAGGGATCCGACATGAGGTCATGTTATTTTATGTTCAAATCCTGAGTCGGTGTTCTAGACTGTTTACCCGAGCGGACAACTCGAGTCGAGGAGGGGGCAACTTACCGGGAACCAAAAGGCCATCCGGCTTCATAACTTGTCCGAGCCTCTTTTTTATTTCAGGGTATGACACTAGCATAATAGGGAGTCTCAACCAGTAAGCACATCCCCGGAGGTGAAGAGAGAAGGGTTCGACACAGTTTATATACAGTTCAGATAATATCAAAGCGGTAAAAGACAACATTTAGCACGTTATGCCAACATGTAATAAAGATCAGATAATAAAGCCAAATATAACAATTATTCTAAGCTCGAATTCTTGAACCCTGAACCAGTGGTTCTGGGTTAAATTCTCCCCAGCGGAGTCGCCAGAGCTGTCACACCTCATTTTTGCACGCCTACCCCGAAGGGTAAATGCGCGAGGGAGTTTTTCCAATTTAAGTGACAATATTCGAAATGAGATTATTTATTTAATTCAGAGTCGCCACTTGGGAAAGGTTTGGCTTTTGGTGTCCCAAGTCACCGGTTTATCTTGAATCCCAAATCGAGGAAAATATTCGACTTTCCAAATGAAGTCTGCGAACCAGAAATTCTAAGTAAGGAATTCTGTTGACCCGAGGGAAGGTGTTAGGCACCCTCGAATCCCGTGGTTCTAGCACGGTCGCTTAAATTGTTATAATGGCTAGATATCTGATTTAATACATGTTATTACTTATGTGCTTTCATTAAGTTTAAACCACTTTTATTATTATCATTTTTATAGAATTGCAACGTCGTGAAAATGCGTCTCGAACCACGTCACAGTCAATGCACCCATGGTTGTTAATACATTCCGACTCCGTTGAGATTTGAATTTGGGTCACATAAATGCGCACCCGAGTTTAAGAATGTAATTTAATTAAGTCGTGCCTAAAGAGTCTAACGCGTTTATTGTCTTTGGGGAAGGCAGTGAAATTCACTAAACAGTCCATCCCAAATTCTAAGTATTTTATTGTGACCAGTTATTGAGGGCCCCGCAATTTGCATTGTTTTATTTGGTAAGGCTCGTCTCATTTTATGAAAGGATAAACCTACAATGACTACATTTTTCTATTATGTCTCTATAAAAATGAAAGAGAAAAGGTCTTAATTTATTTACATGCTTGAGTTGTTATCGTTGAGTTTCGAATATGATTCATAAATTCTGAAAATGATGCAAGCAGGGCAGTCTGTTGCCAATGCGGGCCCAGGCCCAACGTGTATGACATAAAACTAGACCTGGGTCGTCTTATTCACATGTTACTACCTAGTTACATTATACTAGGCATGTTCTCAGTTTGTCAAATTAAAAAAAAACTTAGCAATCTAATTTTAATCCTAAACCATTTACATGCTGAAATTAACCAATATTATTTAATTAAACAATATTCCTACAAGTTCCGAAATGGCCTATTCGTTTTGATTTTTAACTAGACGGAGTTGCTACACCATTCATTTATTTTTAGGCAATATATATAGATAGTTCATCCGTTAAGCTATCGTCAGATGTTCCACTATATATATTAAATAGTTACATGATTCTGATTTTTGTAAGCTAAATAATTTATATATACAAATAAAATTCAGAATATAATTAAAATAAATTTAGAACTTCAACTCTTCATTTTTTCGTATTCATGCTTCCTGTTTCAGTTTACAATAATCAGCGTGTCAGTTGTGTACCTGATATTGGAAGCAAAAGAAAAGGGAGATCAGCAGAAATTCAGTAGCATACAACAACAGCAACCCCAGCAACCAGTAACAACCAGCAACGATAAACTTAGTGATAGATTTTAAAATCAAGACAAAATCCAGAAACAACAACAACAACAATCAACGGACAGAAGCAAAGGGAATCTTTTCAGATTTTGAAAGACTAGTTAGTATTTAACCCTTAATTTAGGAATCCGTATATCAGAATATTTGGATTGTATATCGAGTGTATACTCTTCTTCTTTTGAATTTCCAGAATGTTTTTCTTTTTATTTTCTAAAGTCTTAGTATTTTTCGGAATTTCCTCTCTCTTAAAATTTTCTTCTGTCTTCTCTCTTCAAATCTGATTCAAGTTTTCCATTTATATCCCATCCCAAACCCTTTAATCCATTAATAAAACCACACTTTCTCCTACTAAACCCATTATCTTCCCACTCATCCCCCACTACATTAAACAAATATATCAACCTCACCCCATTACATCTTGTCCCCCATGCCTAACATAAACAAATACAATATTCCCCTCCACTACATTATGTCTTGTCCCCCATTATATTAAACAATTATATCACCCACACCCCATTACATTTTGTCCCCCATGCTTAACATAAAGAATTATTAAAAATGTTCAATTACCAAACTACCTCTCCGACCTTATTGCAATCACCATTTTACCCCCAAATATACTGCAATTTACCAAACTACTCCCATCAGCTCTAAACAATTCAATTAATCAAACTCAACCAAAATATAGCCAATAAGACCAATTTCTTAACCAAACTCAACAACAAACCATATGAACAACATGAACAACATCAAATTAATGTGAATGAATTATCCATATTGGGAACCAATCCTGGTTAACTCAGACCAAAAATGGATGAGCAAGGAAACAACAATATTAATAACACAATACATGATTCATCAACGAATCAAAAACCAAAAACATAAACTCACATTAAATCACTGGATTAAAATGAACTTCAAACCAAGATGAACATGAATTAAATCAACTTTAACAACAAAACATGACGGATTCAAATGATTAAACCAACATATTTCCCTATTACAACTAAATTTTTTTAGACAAATAACAAAAACAAAACCGAAGAAGAAACAATTATGAATTTAAACTTGAATCTAACAACATTAACAATTTCTGAAAAATACATAAAACACATGAAACACATTGAAGAAATAATTAATTAAACTTCAATTTGTATCTAACCAACATTAAACTAACAACTTTTTACCTAAACAATAAACAAGAATGATAAAACAAACATGAAACAAACTGAAAAATTCACAAAATAATGAACAAAACAAACATTTACCGATTTTAGATTCGAGAAATATCACAACGAAATATGGACAAAAATAAAACTCAAAAACCAACTAACCGAAAATGAAACGACGAACAATAACTGACCAACGATGAACTTAAGAAGCAACTGAAGGAATGATGAAGCAGTAGCAGCAGTGAGGCGATGCCGGACGGGGCAGCATCAGCGCAGCTGAAGCAAGCTGGGAACGATTGAAGAAGATGAAGCAGTGGCGACCATGGATGTCGAGCTCAAGCTTGAGCTCGACGAAGAGGACGAAGGCAGACGCGGCGGGGTCTATTTGGACGCAACAGAAGCAACAAGAAACAGTTGGTCGTTGGCGAGGTTGAAGGCAGCCATGGACGTCGAGCTCAAGCTCGAACTTGACGCCGAACGACGAAGATGAAGCAGAAACAGTCATGAACTTCTTTGAACGTGCGGGGGCTGCTGGAGGTCGACGAACCGTTCGTCGTCGACGACTGGATGTAGCAGCTGAAGATGAAGCAACAATGCAGAAACAACTGCGTGAGCAGCAGCAGCAGCGGCTAGACGCGAGGAGGAGGAAGGAAGGGTCGTTCATGTTGGTGAAGTCGCGGGTGTGTGTGTGTTACGTCGCCGTGGTTGTGTGTGTGTGTGTTGTCGACGTGGTTGTGTGTGTGGCGTGGGGATGAAGGGAATGAGAGAGGGGCAGCTATGGGAGGGGCTTTGAGCTCTTTTGGAGAAGAAGGAAAAGAGAGCAAAATAGGGGGGGGGCGAATCAGTTTAGGGTTTTTTAGGGTTTTTTTTTTTTTTTTGAAATGCAAGATAGGGGGTGTTGGGTTATGGATTGGGTCGACCCGGTTTGAAATGGACCGGGTCATGTGGAAGGTTGGACAATTGTTTGGGCCTGGGGTTAAAATTTGAAGAAGTGGCCCAATCCGATTTTTCTTTGTATTTTTGCTCTCTTTTCTTCTTTTATTTTTCTAAAACTAAATTCTAAAACTCCTTAAATTATTATTAAGACTAAATTAAGTTATAAAAGCACAAATTAACTTCCAATAACAATTAACGCATAATTAAGTAATAATTAAACATAAAATTGTATATTTGGACATTAAATGCTAAAAATGCACAAGATGCCTATTTTTGTAATTTTTAATTTTTGTAAAACAAACTTAATTACTAACAATTATAGGATTAAATCCTAAATGCAAAAATGCGACATATTTTTTTGTATTTTTTATTAATTTAACAAATAAACATGCACAAACAAATACAAATAATTATCCAAAAATGTCACAGAATTCTCAAAATTGCACACCAAGAAAAAATCATTTTATTTTGATTTTTTGGGGAGTAATTCTTTCATAGGGCAAAAATCTCGTGCTTACAGAAGGTGTTCATCTTGGTGGAGCTTTGGACTCAACAACTTGTCCCGAGTTTGTTTGAGTCATATGACGTGATCGGGTTGTTGTATCCCGGGGGAGATAAGTCAAAAGGATTACGGCTGGACCAGGGAAGACTTTGTTGCATTGGGCTTGAATTAAAGAGAGCGAGATATACGCGCCTCAGCCTGGAGATATTTTATTTTTCAATTGTAATTGTATTTGCACTAACAATTTTAAGGAGATTCATTATGGCTACAGTTGAAAAATCCACGGACATTAAAGTGGGAGATCTCAACAAGCCATTCTGCTTCGACGGTACTCATTTCAAGAGATGGAAGGGTAAAGTAATTTTTTATTTGAGTCTTCTCAATGTTTCTTATTTTCTAACTGAGAAGAATCCAAGCAACATAGACAATTCCTCCATGAATGATGATGAGCTAATGGCCCTTCAAGAAAAAAAAATGAAAAATAAAACAATGATTCATACAAGTGTTGATATTATCTTCATAATTGTCTATCTGATAATTTTTATGATTATTATGATAGAAATTACTATACTGCAAAGAAAATTTGGAAAGCATTTCAGAGTAAGTATTATACCGAGGAGGCAGGTGCGAAAAAATATGCTGCTAGCAAATTTTTTTATTTTCATATGGTCGACAACAAATTTGCAGTAGACCAAGCTCAACACTTCATAATGATCGTTGGAGAGCCCAGGTCTGAGTGTCACGACCCAAAATACATTAAAGGTCGTGATGGCGCAGACACTACTGTCAGGCAAGTGAACACTAAGTAGTTAATTAAATTCTCATTTCAGTATTTTTGAAATCATTTCTTTTCCTTACATTAAACAATATATAATGAACTTCACTGAGTAATTAATGATATCTTTAACAATTTTAAATACTGAAAAATCTCATAATCATCCCAGAACCCGGTGTCACAAGCGCATGAGCATCGACTAAGAAATATACATAAAATACAACATCTGTCTGGAATACAAATTTTGGATAGAAAAGGAAATATAATACTCTGAAGGGGACTCTGCTGGCTGTGGGTCGTCTCGAGAGATGCAACTCACCTAAATCTCCGTATCCACCATGACGTTGCGCCCAACAAGGCCACTAGGCATACATGTACTTGTGCAATAAAAAATACACACAAGTGTAGTATGAGTACGAAAGTAATGCGTACCTAGTAAATATCCAGTCTAACCTCGAAGAAGTAGTGACGAGAGGTCGACTTCGACACTTACTAATGGTCCAATAAAATCATACAATAGAGAAGTGAATAAATATGACACAGAGTAAATATATGAGATAAACATGTATTAAATACGTGGTACAATTTTCTTCTTTATATTTTTTTCTCAAACTCTGAACTAGTAAGTTCCCTCCGCAACCGGAGCATATATATAAAGATATAGTGAATATCATCAAGAGGTTGTCATAAATCAAATCAGGGAAAAACCCTAAGATACACCGGCTTCTAGCCAAATATTACGCACGAATTCCATAAGAACGATATATATATAAGTAAATTGTGCATTGCCGAGGGTCGAACGACAAGAACCATAGATGCATCTATTAACCTGCCAAGGCGAACAACCCGCTCCCATGAGAGTGTGGTACATAAATCCTGCCGAGGCGAACAATCCGATCCCATAAGAGTAGTAGAAGGAGATACCCCGCTCGCGAATCATACGTGCGACGCGGATATTTATAAATAAATCAAAATCCTTTTTCTTGATTCCTTTCAAAATAAGGACAATTCAACGTGAAACTTTTAAAGAGATTTTCCCCGCTCGCGAAGTGCACATGCGACGCGGTTACACATAGATTTCTTAAGTCATTATAATATTTCTCAATTCTTTCGAAAATACGAAGTTTCACGAAAACCCTTAAAATCTTAAATTCCTCAATTCAAATTCCTTTCAACACAATTATTACACAACCCTAATCTTGTTTCTTCTCAAGACAACGATAACATAAATTAGCAACAATATCAACAAAGCATGATGTAAGCCTAAAACTACCCGGACATAGTCATAACTAGTAGCTACGTACGAACTCTCGTCACCTCGTGCGTACGTAGCCCCCCACAATTAGAAGCACATAATAATTTAGTTCACCTATAGGGATAATTCCCTCTTACAAGGTTAGAAAGGAGACTTACCTCGCTCCAAAGTTCCATAACCGGCTTCCAAGCCCTTCCGACGCTCAAATCGATGCACAACGCTCCAAAACTAGCCAAAAAGTTAACAAAATCTTCCTCAGACCCACGTTCCAGGATTCCGAAAAAACTCACAAATCCGATAATCCATTCCAATATGAGTTCAACCATACCAATTTTATCAAATTCCGATAACAACTTGACCTCCAAATCTTGAATTTTCGTTCATGAAAAGTTTTACAAAAATCTTGATTTCTTCCATTTAAATATGAAATAAATGATGAATATAACCATAGAATCATGAAGTATAATTACTTTCAAATATATAACATTTACCTCAATCCATATGGTGAAAATCGCTTCAATCCGAGCTCCATAGCTCCAAATATGATAAAAATGGTCGAAACCTCGAAATATAGCTTCTGCCCAGGTATTTATCCTTCGCGATCGCGGAAAATGCTTTGCGATCGCGAAGAACAAATGCCTTGCTTTTCTAGACAGTCTCTAGTATAATGGTCATAACTTTTTGTACAAAACTCCAAATTATAAATGATTTAAATTTTGAAAACTAGACTCCAAGGACTACAACTTTCATGTTTTTCTTATCTCCCAGTTCCTTATATATTACGAGATATAAGCTTCCAAAGTCATCCATGTGCAACACATATTTCTTCTTCGCGATTTTCAAACTCTTCCCGAATAGGATGTAGTGTACTAGCCATAACCTTTTGTACACAACACCAAATGCCAAATGGTTTGATTTTCTTAAAGCTAGACACAAAGATCTACAACATTTATTTTTAGATCATCGCCCAATTCCTTATAGATTGCAAGATACAAGCTTCTAAAGTCGGGTGAGTGCATCAGAAACTTTCCTCTACGCGATCGCGAATCACTGGCCAATTTCTCCCACTTTACTCATCGCAATCGCGACCAATTCCCCGCGATCGTGTATCACACTGTTGTAGCCAAAAACCAGCAGCTAAAAATGGTCCGAAACAACCCCGAAACTCACCTGAGCCCCTCGGAACCCCGTCCGAACATACCAACAAGTCTCAAAATGTACCACAAACTTAGTCGAGGCCTCAAATCATATCAAACAACGCGAAAAACACGAATCACACCCCAATTTGAGTCTAATGAAACTAAGAAATTCCAATTTCTACATTCGATACCGAAACCTATCAAATCACGTCTGATTGATATCAAAGTTTGCACACAAGCCACATTCGATAGTACGGATGTACTCCAACTTCCAGAATCGAAATCCGACCCCGATATCAAAAAGTACACTCCCAGTCAAACTTCTCAAAAACCTTCAAATTTATAACTTTCGCCAAATGACCCTGAAATGACTTACGGACCTCCGAATCCACTTCTGGATGCGCTCCCAACACCATAATCACCATACGAAGCTTTTCCCTCACTCGGAATCCCAAATGGACATTGACAACATTGAAATGCACTTCAACCCAAATTTATGAAATTCTTCCAAAATGCTAACTTCCACAATAGGCGCTGAAACGCTCCCAAGTCATCCAAAACCCGATCCGGACATACGCCCAAGTCCAAAATCATCATACAAACTTGTTGGAACCTTCAAATCCCGATTATGGGGTCGTTTACTCAAAAATCACACTTTAGTCAATTCCTCTAACTTAAAGCTTCCAAAATAAGAATTTTCTTTTCGAATCAACTCTGAACTTCCCGAAATTCAAATTTGACCACGCATGCAAGTCATAATATCTGAAGTGAAGCTACTCAGGGTCTCAAACCGCTGAATGACACACTAGAGTTTAAAACGACCGGTCGGGTCGTTACACCGATGATATTAAAATTTGAGACAACCTTATTATTTGTGGCATAATAGATAAACTTTCACCTTCATGGAAGGACTTTCAAAAAACTATGCGCCACAGACAAAAAGAAACTTCACTTGAGATGTTGATAATGTGGATTCGCATGGAAGAAGAGGCAAGAGGCCAAGATGCACTTATGCAATCGGAAGAGAGCACTCTACAACCCGTCACTACAAAGGTAAATTTAATTACTTCAAATAACATTACTCCTGAAACCCACAAAAATACTTTTTTGAAGCCAAAGAAGAAGACTTTAAAAAAATTATGGTAGACCTTCCAAGAAGAATAATGGTGCAAACAATAAAGCACAGAATCAACAAGTTCAAATTGCGAAACCATGCTTTGTCTGTAGCAAGAATGGGCATATTGCTCGATTTTGCAAATTTGGAAACGTGGTCTAACACCACAGGCAAACGTTACCGAAGAGCCACTTCTGGCGGTGATAACAAACATTAACATGGTTGTAAATGTTGATGGATGTTGGGCTGATTCTGGAGCAAATTGTCATGTTTGTTATGATAAAGATTGGTTTAAAATGTATACTCTATTTAAGGAGCCCAAAACCATCATGCTTGGTGATTCTCACACAACCCAGATGCTCGAAAAAGGAGAGGTCGATTTGAAGTTTACTTCAGGAAGAGTATTAACGTTGAAAGACGTACTTTATACTCCTTCAATGAGAAAAATTTGGTGTCTAGTTTTCTTCTTAACAAGGTAGGCTTCAAACAAATTATTGAGAGTGATAAATATGTAATAGTGAAAAAAAGTATTTTTGTGGGTATGATGTATGCATGTGATGGGATATTCAAGTTGAATGTTGAGATGAATAAAACTTCTTCTAGTTCTGTTTATATGTTTTCTTCTACTAATTTTTGACATGCTCGTTTGTCACATATTAATAATCGTTATGTGAGAATCATGAATAGTTTAGGATTAATCCCAATGATTAAAAAGAATTTTGAAAAATGTGAGGCTTGTAGTAAAGCTAAAATAGCTAAAAGACCTCATTTTCAAGTTGAAAAAAACTGAATTATTAGAATTAGTTCACATTGGTATTGGTGAACTTGGAGGAATTTTAACTCACGGAGGAAATAGATATTTTATCACATTTATTGATGATTTCTCTAAGTACACATATATTATTTGATGAAAAATAAAAGTGATGCAATTGAAATTTTTAAAAATTATCTCCATATGGTTGAAAATCAATTTGGTAGAAAAATAAAAAGAATTAAAAGTGATAGAGGCCGTGAATATGAGCCTACTGAATTTAATTCTTTTGTTAGATCATTGGGAATAATTCATGAAACTATGCCCCCTTATTCTCCTACATCAATTGATGTGGCTGGAAGAAAAAGTAAAACTTTGGTAGAATTAACTAATGCCATGCTCATTGAGTCAAATGCACCTTTAAATTTGTGGGATAAAGCTATTTTGACTGCATGTTATGTGAAAAAATCACAAGCCAAACTTGAGTTATCTGAGAGTTTGGGGCTGTTTAGCCTATGTTAGGCTAGCGGATTCTCAAATTACAAAATTTGGTAAAAATTTTACCACTTGTGCTTTTCTTGGTTATGCTTCTAATAGTACAACCTATAAATTTTTAAATCTTGAAGAGAATATAATCTTTAGTCTATACCTAGTTCTTCTAATTCTATTTTCCAAAATGAAGAAAATGATACTTTTAAGTTAAAAAGAAATAAAAGAGCTAGAACATAAACAGATTTTGGTCCTCATTTTTATGTTTTTAATATTAAAAATGACCATCTTACTTTACAAGAAGCTTTATTATCACCTGATGCTATTTTTCTGGAAAGAGGCTGTAGATGATGAAATGGAGTCACTAATTTCTACTAAAACTTGGAAGTTGGTTGATTTACCATCAGGTTGTAAAACAATTGGGTGCAAATGGGTCTTAAGAAAAAAGTT
Source organism: Nicotiana sylvestris (assembly GCF_000393655.2). NCBI lineage: Eukaryota > Viridiplantae > Streptophyta > Magnoliopsida > Solanales > Solanaceae > Nicotiana > Nicotiana sylvestris. The sequence goes on along the minus strand of NC_091064.1, from coordinate 150,125,589 downwards.
AAAATCGGATGAATCCGTTGATAAGTATAAAGCTAGGTTAGTTGCTAAAGGTTTTAAGAAACTAGAAGGCCTAGAATTTTTTGATACTTTTTCTCCGGTAACTAGAATTACAACCATTAGACTTTTTAATTGCTATTGCTGTAATTTTTGATTTGCATATTTATCAAATGGATGTAAAAACTATTTTTTTAAATGGGGACCTAAGTGAAGAAATTTATATGGATCAACCTGAGTGCTTTATAAAAGCAGGCCAAGAAAGTAAAGTGTGTAAACTTATTAAATCCCTATATGACTTGAAACATGCACCTAAGCAATGGCATGAAAAGTTTAATTCCTACGTGATTGAAAATGATTTTAAATCAAATGAGTGTGATAAGTGCATCTATCATAGGTCTTGGAATTATTCACATATAATTATTTGCCTCGATGTTGATAATTTGTTAATATTGAGCTTTAACATGAATGTTATTAGAGAAACTAAAAGCATGCTTAGTAGCCATTTTGACATGAAAGATTTGAGTGTGGCAAATTCTTGGAATGAAGATTACTAGAACATGTGATGGAATTTTCCTTGACCAGTCACATTATGTTGAGAAAATTTTAAAAAAATATAATTTTATTGATTGCAAGCATGTTGTAACCTCTTTTGATTCAAGTGTTCACTTTTTTTCTGTACAAAGTGATAATGATGTGATAAATCAAAAGGAATATGCTAGCTTAATTGGAAGCTTGAGATATGTGACTGATTGTACTCGGCCTGATATTGTATACACAATAGGAGTACTTAGCAAGTTTACAAGCAAGTCAGATAGTGAACATTGGCATGCCATAACAAGAGTTATGAGGTATTTACTTGGTACAAAAACCTATGGCTTATTTTATAAAAAATATCCTGCTGTATTCGAAGGCTTTTCTGATGTAGATTAGAACACTTTATCTGATGATTCCTGTTCTACTACAGGTTATATTTTTACTTTGGGAGGTGGTAAAATTTGTTGGAAATCGAAAAAGCAAACAATAATTGCTAACTCTACCATGGAGGCTGAGCTAATTGCTTTAGCTTCAGCTAGTGAAGAAGCGAATTGGTTGAGAGATTTATTATTTCAAATTCCTTATTTTGAAAAACTAATTCCTCCAATTTTAATTCATTGTAATAGCACCGTTGCAATTGGTAGAGTACAAAACTGTTATTACAATGGTAAATCCAGACCTATAAGGAGAAAACACAGTACTATGAGATTATATTATACAAGTGGCACCATTAATGTTGATTATGTTCTTGTGATAATCTTGCAGATCCACTGACCCAAGCCTTAGCAAGAGAAAGGGTCTGGAGCATATAGAGGGGGATGAGATTGAAGCCCATAAGCTCATAAGTCACATATAAGAAAGCCAACATGGGGGCTAGAGATTCTATAACCAGGTTCAATGGGAAGAACGAATCATATGATGGCTTGGTTCGAAATGCACTATTTTTTATTATTGTTCCATCCCTATGGTGTGTGTGCATTTATCCTGTAATGATTTGCGAGGTTGAGTTTTATTAACTCTTAATGAAAATCTGTAGCTCGTATGAGTGAGATATTAGAGTTACAAGAGCACCCTTGATAGATTTCACCTATGTGAGTGTGGAAGTAGGCCGCTTCCTATGAGAATTGGGCTTGTTCTAAAAAATACTCATGAAAATTGGGATAACACAAGGCCGTAATGTGCTGGCTGTGAACACGTGATTTTTGCCCTATATGAATTGCTCCTATAAAATCAAATGAAATAGATTTTTTCCAATTATTTGCCATTTTATAGGATTTTGTAGGATTTTTATTAATTGTTTGCATTTTTATGCACGTTTAATTTTCATTTTAATTATGAATACCAAAATATCATGTATTTGCATTTAGGACTTAATTTTACATTTTTTAGATTAATTAGTAATTTAGTGTTTTACAAAAATGAAAAATCACAAAAAAATAGCTCATTTTTACATTTTTTGTCTTTTAATTTTTCTCTTTTAATTTAGGATTAAGTAGCTTTTATAATTTTTATACTTAACTAATTATCTTACTTTCATATTTTTAGATAATTTAGGATTTTTTAATTTGTAGAATTTTAATTAAAAGAAAAGGGAAAAATTAGAGAATAAAAGAAAGGAAATTAAAAAAAAAGAATTTAATTTGAATTTGGGCCAAATCCTATACCCAAATCTGCCCAAAACCAAGCCCCACCCGCCAGGCCCAATTCCCCCACATTAAAATAACCTAGGAAAAGACCTAGGGAGGGGGCAAAAAAAAGAAAAAGGCGCAGCTTCCCCAGGCTACAGGCTGCTTCTTCATTTTTCCTCAAAACAACAGAGAACCCCTTCGAAGAAACAGGGCAGCGGCGACTCCCATTTCTCTTCTCCCTCATTTTCTCGCTGGTATCAGTCAAGAACCAAACAAACGACCCTCCATTACTGTCCGGCGAAGCAGAGCAAACCCAGCTGAAATAGTTTTTAATTAAAGAAAAACAAAAAAAAAACGAAAAATGGCTTTGAAAAAGGATAATAGCATGGTTAACTTTCCGGGTTCGAAGCTCTGTTGATTGTTGTTCGATTCTGCTGATTTTGCTGCTGTATTGTTGATTTGCGGAGCTTCATTTCCGGGTATGTTTATTCGTCTTTGAGCTACTGTTTCAACTCGATTCGGAATGGTCAAATGTTAATTAAAGAATGGGCATATTGCTCGATTTTGCAAATTTGGAAACGTGGTCTAACACCACAGGCAAACGTTACCGAAGAGCCACTTCTGGCGGTGATAACAAACATTAACATGGTTGTAAATGTTGATGGATGTTGGGCTGATTCTGGAGCAAATTGTCATGTTTGTTATGATAAAGATTGGTTTAAAATGTATACTCTATTTAAGGAGCCCAAAACCATCATGCTTGGTGATTCTCACACAACCCAGATGCTCGAAAAAGGAGAGGTCGATTTGAAGTTTACTTCAGGAAGAGTATTAACGTTGAAAGACGTACTTTATAGTCCTTCAATGAGAAAAATTTGGTGTCTAGTTTTCTTCTTAACAAGGTAGGCTTCAAACAAATTATTGAGAGTGATAAATATGTAATAGTGAAAAAAAGTATTTTTGTGGGTATGATGTATGCATGTGATGGGATATTCAAGTTGAATGTTGAGATGAATAAAACTTCTTCTAGTTCTATTTATATGTTTTCTTCTACTAATTTTTGACATGCTCGTTTGTCACATATTAATAATCGTTATGTGAGAATCATGAATAGTTTAGGATTAATCCCAATGATTAAAAAGAATTTTGAAAAATGTGAGGCTTGTAGTAAAGCTAAAATAGCTAAAAGACCTCATTTTCAAGTTGAAAAAAACTGAATTATTAGAATTAGTTCACATTGGTATTGGTGAACTTGGAGGAATTTTAACTCACGGAGGAAATAGATATTTTATCACATTTATTGATGATTTCTCTAAGTACACATATATTATTTGATGAAAAATAAAAGTGATGCAATTGAAATTTTTAAAAATTATCTCCATATGGTTGAAAATCAATTTGGTAGAAAAATAAAAAGAATTAAAAGTGATAGAGGCCGTGAATATGAGCCTACTGAATTTAATTCTTTTGTTAGATCATTGGGAATAATTCATGAAACTATGCCCCCTTATTCTCCTACATCAATTGATGTGGCTGGAAGAAAAAGTAAAACTTTGGTAGAATTAACTAATGCCATGCTCATTGAGTCAAATGCACCTTTAAATTTGTGGGATAAAGCTATTTTGACTGCATGTTATGTGAAAAAATCACAAGCCAAACTTGAGTTATCTGAGAGTTTGGGGTTGTTTAGCCTATGTTAGGCTAGCGGATTCTCAAATTACAAAATTTGGTAAAAATTTTACCACTTGTGCTTTTCTTGGTTATGCTTCTAATAGTACAACCTATAAATTTTTAAATCTTGAAGAGAATATAATCTTTAGTCTATACCTAGTTCTTCTAATTCTATTTTCCAAAATGAAGAAAATGATACTTTTAAGTTAAAAAGAAATAAAAGAGCTAGAACATAAACAGATTTTGGTCCTCATTTTTATGTTTTTAATATTAAAAATGACCATCTTACTTTACAAGAAGCTTTATTATCACCTGATGCTATTTTTCTGGAAAGAGGCTGTAGATGATGAAATGGAGTCACTAATTTCTACTAAAACTTGGAAGTTGGTTGATTTACCATCAGGTTGTAAAACAATTGGGTGCAAATGGGTCTTAAGAAAAAAGTTAAAATCGGATGAATCCGTTGATAAGTATAAAGCTAGGTTAGTTGCTAAAGGTTTTAAGAAACTAGAAGGCCTAGAATTTTTTGATACTTTTTCTCCGGTAACTAGAATTACAACCATTAGACTTTTTAATTGCTATTGCTGTAATTTTTGATTTGCATATTTATCAAATGGATGTAAAAACTATTTTTTTAAATGGGGACCTAAGTGAAGAAATTTATATGGATCAACCTGAGTGCTTTATAAAAGCAGGCCAAGAAAGTAAAGTGTGTAAACTTATTAAATCCCTATATGACTTGAAACATGCACCTAAGCAATGGCATGAAAAGTTTAATTCCTACGTGATTGAAAATGATTTTAAATCAAATGAGTGTGATAAGTGCATCTATCATAGGTCTTGGAATTATTCACATATAATTATTTGCCTCGATGTTGATAATTTGTTAATATTGAGCTTTAACATGAATGTTATTAGAGAAACTAAAAGCATGCTTAGTAGCCATTTTGACATGAAAGATTTGAGTGTGGCAAATTCTTGGAATGAAGATTACTAGAACATGTGATGGAATTTTCCTTGACCAGTCACATTATGTTGAGAAAATTTTAAAAAAATATAATTTTATTGATTGCAAGCATGTTGTAACCTCTTTTGATTCAAGTGTTCACTTTTTTTCTGTACAAAGTGATAATGATGTGATAAATCAAAAGGAATATGCTAGCTTAATTGGAAGCTTGAGATATGTGACTGATTGTACTCGACCTGATATTGTATACACAATAGGAGTACTTAGCAAGTTTACAAGCAAGTCAGATAGTGAACATTGGCATGCCATAACAAGAGTTATGAGGTATTTACTTGGTACAAAAACCTATGGCTTATTTTATAAAAAATATCCTGCTGTATTCGAAGGCTTTTCTGATGTAGATTAGAACACTTTATCTGATGATTCCTGTTCTACTACAGGTTATATTTTTACTTTGGGAGGTGGTAAAATTTGTTGGAAATCGAAAAAGCAAACAATAATTGCTAACTCTACCATGGAGGCTGAGCTAATTGCTTTAGCTTCAGCTAGTGAAGAAGCGAATTGGTTGAGAGATTTATTATTTCAAATTCCTTATTTTGAAAAACTAATTCCTCCAATTTTAATTCATTGTAATAGCACCGTTGCAATTGGTAGAGTACAAAACTGTTATTACAATGGTAAATCCAGACCTATAAGGAGAAAACACAGTACTATGAGATTATATTATACAAGTGGCACCATTAATGTTGATTATGTTCTTGTGATAATCTTGCAGATCCACTGACCCAAGCCTTAGCAAGAGAAAGGGTCTGGAGCATATAGAGGGGGATGAGATTGAAGCCCATAAGCTCATAAGTCACATATAAGAAAGCCAACATGGGGGCTAGAGATTCTATAACCAGGTTCAATGGGAAGAACGAATCATATGATGGCTTGGTTCGAAATGCACTATTTTTTATTATTGTTCCATCCCTATGGTGTGTGTGCATTTATCCTGTAATGATTTGCGAGGTTGAGTTTTATTAACTCTTAATGAAAATCTGTAGCTCGTATGAGTGAGATATTAGAGTTACAAGAGCACCCTTGATAGATTTCACCTATGTGAGTGTGGAAGTAGGCCGCTTCCTATGAGAATTGGGCTTGTTCTAAAAAATACTCATGAAAATTGGGATAACACAAGGCCGTAATGTGCTGGCTGTGAACACGTGATTTTTGCCCTATATGAATTGCTCCTATAAAATCAAATGAAATAGATTTTTTCCAATTATTTGCCATTTTATAGGATTTTGTAGGATTTTTATTAATTGTTTGCATTTTTATGCACGTTTAATTTTCATTTTAATTATGAATACCAAAATATCATGTATTTGCATTTAGGACTTAATTTTACATTTTTTAGATTAATTAGTAATTTAGTGTTTTACAAAAATGAAAAATCACAAAAAAATAGCTCATTTTTACATTTTTTGTCTTTTAATTTTTCTCTTTTAATTTAGGATTAAGTAGCTTTTATAATTTTTATACTTAACTAATTATCTTACTTTCATATTTTTAGATAATTTAGGATTTTTTAATTTGTAGAATTTTAATTAAAAGAAAAGGGAAAAATTAGAGAATAAAAGAAAGGAAATTAAAAAAAAAGAATTTAATTTGAATTTGGGCCAAATCCTATACCCAAATCTGCCCAAAACCAAGCCCCACCCGCCAGGCCCAATTCCCCCACATTAAAATAACCTAGGAAAAGACCTAGGGAGGGGGCAAAAAAAAGAAAAAGGCGCAGCTTCCCCAGGCTACAGGCTGCTTCTTCATTTTTCCTCAAAACAACAGAGAACCCCTTCGAAGAAACAGGGCAGCGGCGACTCCCATTTCTCTTCTCCCTCATTTTCTCGCTGGTATCAGTCAAGAACCAAACAAACGACCCTCCATTACTGTCCGGCGAAGCAGAGCAAACCCAGCTGAAATAGTTTTTAATTAAAGAAAAACAAAAAAAAAACGAAAAATGGCTTTGAAAAAGGATAATAGCATGGTTAACTTTCCGGGTTCGAAGCTCTGTTGATTGTTGTTCGATTCTGCTGATTTTGCTGCTGTATTGTTGATTTGCGGAGCTTCATTTCCGGGTATGTTTATTCGTCTTTGAGCTACTGTTTCAACTCGATTCGGAATGGTCAAATGTTAATTATTGAATTTGTGAAACAATTGAACTTTGTTATTCATAAAAATGTGATTCAAATTCTATATCAATCCGATTTGTATTTTCTATTCTCGCTATCTATGTTTTTTTTTTGGTTCTTTTTGTCGTTTGAGGATTTTGAAGGACAAACGCCGCTGGTTTCATATTCAATTGTTAAATCTAGCACGTCTATTTGAGTTGTTAGATGTTAAGGGATAATTTGGGTGTTTGTTGTTGGTAATTAGTCGTTGTTAGAATTTCATTTGCAAAGCCACAGATTTGTCGTTTGAGTGGTTTGAAGAATTGAATGTGTTCATTTGAAATGAGCTCTGAAACTGTAATATGTGCTTTAGCTATGTTAAACTATTTTGTTTGTTCTACATTTATTTTATCTCTTCTTATAAGATGGATATGTCAGTTTCTTTGGGTAATTTTCAAATATGGATGGCAAGCTTGAAGGTCAGTTTATTCGATTTGTCCGGTTAGTTCCGAATTTGATTTAAAATTTAGTGGTGTTGAATGCGCAATTGCTGACAGGCCACAGGGATTTGAACTTGTTAACGAATCAATAGCTAATCCATTTTTCACAATTGACTTCCATATCCCATGGCCTTGCAATAATCTCAAGTAGTTTAGAAGAATTAAAATAGAAGCACCTTTGGCTTGCCTTTAAAATATATAACCTTTTTTCTTAAAATAATTTGAGGCGCGCCATGCCAAATAAAATCTCAAACGCATGACCCTCACTTAATTAATTTCAATCCTTTAGAAATCTTGAATTTTCCATGGCCCTCGCAAAGTTGAAAGTGCGTAGTTGCTTTAGGCGCGCTATGTTAAAAATTACTTTCCTAAACTCGGGTGTGCATTTCATGTGACCTAAATCCAATCTCAACAACGTTAAATAAAATGGGTCGCGGACCGCGGGTGCATTTCATGTGGCGTGGTCCAAAGACGTGTTTTAGATAGCATTGAATCTTCCTAAAATCAATTAAAACGGTTAATAGTTTAAAATTATAGCATAGGCTAAAACATGTATTAAAATCAGATAATAGGCCAAATTATGATAGTTCAAGCGACCTTGTTAGAACCACGGAATCCGGGGGTGCCTAACACCTTCCCTCGGGTTGACAGAATTCCTTATTCAGAATTTTTGGATCGCAGACTTCAAAAGGAAAGTCGAATCTTCCTCGATTTGGGATTTTAAAATAAACCGGTGACTTGAGACACCAGAAAACAAACCATCCCAAGTGGCGACTCTGAATAAAATTGAATAAATAATCCTATTTCGAATAATGTCACTTAGATTAGAAAACTCCCTTATATATACCTTCGGGTGTGTAAAAAGGAGGTGTGACACTGGCTAATAAAGCTCATGTAAACTGATTATTATGTGTAAGCAGTGATAATTTATTTTCCTAAAGCAGTCATAGTTCAAGTCTGAGACTACTACTGACTCTGGAGTAAAGATCGTTGTTTTACTAAGTGAAGGTTCAATGTAGAGCACACCTTCATTATGCATAACAGTCTCTCTTCAACTGGTAAAATTCTTTTATTTTAATATTAAAATGAGTGAAAAAATATTAGTATAATAACATTTTATTATTAAAATAAAATATACTATAACTCCTACTACTCCATTATGTAGAAAATGACCATAACTCCCATAACTCCTACTACTCCATGATATAGAAAATGACCATAACTTTTTTATAACTCTTCTCCCATGTTCTACCACTAATTACATAATAATTTAACCATTATCCCATGTTCTCCATGATTTCATAACTTATAACCCCACTTTCTTCCAATTTAATTCAAGGAAGAATTCCTACACCTATAAATAATAGTCTTTCTTCCATAATGTGGTGTGAAAAAATAATTGTAGAGTGTTTCACTAAAGTGAGGTTAAAGTTGTGAAAAAAGTAGAAGTGAGTTTTTACTTTGGATCTCTTAAAGGCAGCTGAACATCACGCTTTGGATCCTACAGCTCTTCATGGAGTTACTCAGTTCTCTGATTTAACGGCATCGGCAGAGGAATTTGAGAGGACGTATATGGGTGTTAAAGGTGTTGGCCGAAGGACTTCCTTGTTAGGGCAAGGACACGCGCCGCCGCTGGAAGTGAAGGGGTTGCCGGAGAGTTTTGATTAGAATAAGGGTATATTTGTCTTTTTAGTATATCTTATCGGTTTATCGATAAACCGATAACCGAAGAGGACAAAATCGAAATCGATAACTCGATAAGGAAAATTTCGAAATCGAAATAGAAAAATCGTTAAACCGATATCGATAAACCGATGACAAATAATCGATTCGATTTATCGATAAACCGATTCGAATGCACACCCCTAGTGCTGAACCCTAATGCAGCCCCATCATGACTGGAAAATGGTCCGAGACCCCTCCTACAGTCCTCACACACGTCTTTGCTCCCTCATACATATATTTATGAAAGAGAAAAAAGAATAAATAAATATATTTAATGAAAGAGATGTTGAAAAAGTAAAATTTAATATTTTTATTTGCTTGTCATTCTATACTCTGCCACGGTGCCACCCATCATCCAAGAGGGTATATTCCAGTTCGAAATAGTTTAGGGGGTAATAGGTCCCCGACATAATTTAAGGGTGCAAAAACAAATTCGACACCAGCATGGAGGTTTTTATGCATTTTCTTCCCTCATTAAAACTTATAAAATCAACTGTAAAATATGTTTTCTTCAAACTTGTAAGCGTGTCATTTAACAAAAATAAAAAAGAAGAAAAAGGAAGAAATCGCCAAAACCTCGCTTAATCGCCATCACTGTAACACCTGTTAAGTTCTCCCGCCCTTTTTGTCTCTGTTTCATACAAGACGGAACCCTAATCCATTTTTCAATTGATTTTTAGTAAGTAAATTTTTAGATTGTAAATTGGGTTGTGAGTGTACGTTTATCATTAATATTTTGAGTTCTCAACTTATCTAATGCAGGTTGTTGAAGATGGTTGAAACACTTTTCGAAGATATATTTACTGTTACTCAAAAGGATCCTGATGGTAAAAAATTTGACAGAGGTATGCCCAAATTAATCTATTTATGCTCTGTAAACAGTTAGTAATCAAATGAATTTTGAAATATGAGCCAACACGCAACCTGTAGATGTCAATGTTGATGCAGTAAGTTTGAATTAATCTACTAGACTTTTTACCATTGCAATTCTTACTTATGACGGTGGTGTGCCGTCATCCAGACAAGCTTGCGCACATCTTGATTATTTCAAACCGGGTACCTACTACCTGGCATAGGTACCTGGTGACTCTGCGCACCAAAGCTTGTTCAGAAGGGAGGAAATCACCTGTGCTTTGTTTCCGCTGGGATATGAATCTAAGACCTTCTCCTCCCAATATTTATATGGAGAAGGGTAGAGGTGCGGACTTATTATCCATCGAGTTTCGAACTGTACACCACTTGCCGTCGGTGATTTCTCAGTTGCCAAAAGAATAATTAGGAGAAATAAAAAGGTTAAAGAAAAAGAAGGTGGTATTTAGAAAACTAGTCTTGTTACCTGGCCTTTAATAAGAAAAAAGGAAAAGAGGAAAAAGTAATCATGTAGTTGACTGTAAATGCTCCAGTTGAATTGTGATAAAGTTTTGTGCCTCTGTAATGGCTTTCTTAATCATACAACGGGCTGAGGAAGCAATAAAATATAATGCTAGTGCAGTTTTCTTGGCAAAACCAATTTGTGGCATATGACGGACGGACTAAATCTGGTTTATTGTTGGCACCATAAATTGTTGAACTGCAGTAACACTTCTTTTCTGCAAATGATGTGATCTAATATCATGTGCATTTTTTAGTTAATCGCATTGAAGCACGGAGTGAGCAGTTTGACATGTACATGCTGTTGGATGTGAACACTGAGATATATCCTATGCGCGTCAAAGAGAAATTTATGATGGTTTTAGCATCTACTTTGAACTTGGATGGGACACCAGATACAGGTTATTTCATTCAGGTAATTTACTCTTATGATTTGTCTATCCTTCTAGATTTCCAATAGTGCTACTTGACTGATATAATTCTAATTGTGTAATTTTTATATATCATAAAGATGGTATCTGAAGTAACTTGAAGTCTCAGAGATATTCCTACACAGTAGGTCTTACTAGTCAAACTGCATTAGAAAGATTAAGAAAAAGAAACTGAAAGCAATAAATCCAGTCAAATTTGAGGGTGTTTAACTTACAATGATGAATCACTTTCATCAAGTTATAAACATCAAGTGCCTTTATAATCATGTCCAATATATGTATATACCTTTTTCAAAAGAAAACAACTTGCTATATACTGGCATTTGGAATGTACTGTTTTTTCATTTAAAGGAAAAAATACATATCTGGAACAAGTGAGCGAGCCCTTTTAAGAAAATATCTTAGTTCCGTAACCTTGTCTATCTTGAATGATTTTTGAAATCTCATTTAATAGAGAGCTAGTGTATTAACTAGAACTAGAAACTAACGAAAATATCAACTTTTTGGTGGTTTCTGTTTTTATTTGTCATAGGATACATTTTTGTTCCATAGAGCCGCGGTTCCCTTTTTTTTTTTTTTTTTGATAAGGTGATTTATTAACAATTGAGGAGAATCCCGTGTACAAGCCGCATACCAAAAAAAGAGAACCTATACCAAAATATTGTTCTCAACAAAAGAGGCCTAATTCTCAATACAAATAGGAACCTCATGAGTACACCAAAAACTAAAAACAAAAGACTACTTTGCAACTTCACAAAATCTTGTTCCAACCTTTCAAATGCCCTTCTATTTCTCTCTTTCCAAATAACCCATATAATTGCCAAGGGGGCAATACGCCATGCCCTTGGCCTTCTCTTCCCCATCCTACGTGCCTAATGTCATGGGTTGCTTTCCAGACACGCCCCATGACCCCTGGCCGCGCCCCATGGCGGCCTAGCAAGCCTCACAATGCCTAGCGCCATGGTCGGCCCCGTGGTCTTGGCTGCGCCAAGTGACAAGCGCGCATGTGTCTCTGTCGCCCCACCGATGCCTCTCGCCAGCGCCCAAGGGCTGGCCAATGACAACAGCGCCGCGCACCCTGACAATGCCGCGCGCGCAGATCCTGATGCCTCGCCAGCGCCCAGCTGCAGGCCCATTCCAACAGCGCCTCGCGCACAGACCCTGATGCCAAGCACCAGTGCCCAGCCTCAGGCCAGCACATCAAGTGTCGCGCGCGCCCACAGCAACGCGCGCGCAGACCCTGACCCGCAAGACAAAGATGCTGCCATCGGACTTAGTTTTTCCTTGTAATAATCTAAGTCCTTTTCATTGTAATCATAGGCTAGTTTACATCATTTTCATTTCAGTGTGCTTCTACAGCTTTATTAGGACTAGTCTTGTAATGTTGGTTTATTTTTTTTAAGCATTATTAAGGGGGACCAAACAATCAAACATTTCAATCAGCATTTTCTGGTGTCTCTCCCCCTCGACACCACATCATTGTAATCATCATTTTCAGTCATCAATAAAATCATCATCAGCATTCAAAACCCAATTCTCTCTCAGCTTCCGCAATTGCTCACGACATTGGTTTTCCCGCACGGCACTGACAATCTAGTCTAGCGTGCGGCGAGGACCTCATTGGCGGACAGCAACCGCACTGACATCGGTTGCTTAGCCTTACGTTGCCCTTCCAAAGATCATCAGGAAGGCGTCGCGTAACACTAACTATGCAAAGCCTCCTCACTATGCCTGGCATCACCTATTTTTTCCCAAACAAAATAAGAACCACTCTCCTTAAATGACTTGCCACTTGATAATGCAATAGAAGATGATCTACATCTTCGCCCAAGCTTTTGCACATGAAGCACCAGCTAACATAGGTGATCCTCCTTTTTCGCAAATTTTTCGCTGTCAAAATCACTCCCCTTGCCGCCAACCATGCAAAGAAACACACCTTTCTTGGTGCTCCAAATAGAGCAATGAGGGAAAATATGTTCTTCTCTCCCTAATAACCTCTTATAAAAAGACTTAACAGTGAATAATTCATCTCTACTCTCTCACCATCTCCATTCAACATAATGTTCGGTATATCCAACTCAAACAATATCTCCACCAAATTGTGGAATTCTTCCATCTCCTAAATCTCAAATCCCAATGAACTACCCCTTCATGAGACCTATAAATTTGTTGAACTTTCATCTCTTTTTGGCAAGATATTCTATATAAATTAGGAAAAGCTTCCCTCAATTCATTCTTACCGCACTACTAAAGCGCCCAAAAACTAATCCTGCTTCCATCCCCAACCCTAAAAGAAACGTGTCCCATGAAGTCTTCAAACCCTTTCATAATACTTCGCCATAAACCACACCAAATAGTGGTGTTATATTTGGTCCTCCTAACCCCCTTCCATTATATCATATTTTTCCGCTATCACCCCCGTCCAAAATGCATTCTCCTCCATCCCAAATCTCCAATTCTATTTCCCTAGAAAAGCTTTATTGAAAACCTTGAGATCTTTCACTTCGAGTCCTCCCCATTCCTTTGGAGAAGTGACAACTTTCCAATTCACTAAATGGTACTTTCTTGCTTCTTCCGATTTGTCCCATAAAAAGTTGTGCTGAATCCTTTCCAACCTTTCAGTCATTTTACCAGGAGCCTGCAAAAGTGACATGAAATACGTAGGTGTGCTAGAAAGGGTGCTTTTGATCAAAACTTCCTTCCCTCTTCTCGGCAAGTACCTCTTTCGCCATCCTGCTAGTCACTTCTCTACCCTCTCAATAACCGGATTCCACACTGCAAGATCTTTACTCAAAGCACCCAACGGTACCCCCTAGTAGGTGGTAGGTAAAGTACCCACCTTATAATTCAACACATGCGCAATCTCTTCAATATTATCCACTTCTCCTACCGATGTGATCTCGCATTTTTTGAGATTGATCTTAAGACCTGACACAACCTGGAACCATACAAGGATCTGTCCCCAAGTGAGCTAGCTGGGACACCTCTGCATCGGAAAAAACAAAAGTATCATCTGCAAAAATAAGATGTGTAACTGTCACATTACTATGCCCCCTAAGCGAAGCATCAAAGCCCTTCAATAGACCTGCAATGACCGCCCTATGCATCATCTTGCTTAATGCTTCCATCACCAAAATGAATAACATAGGGGATAAAGGATCCCCTTGTCTCAAGCCCCTCGAACTCCCAAAGGAACCACATGGACTCCCATTCACCAAAACAGATTATGTAGCAGTAGAAATGGAAAACTTAATCCATCTCCTTCATTTGTCCCCAAACCCCATCTTCGACATAATAAAATCCGAGGAGTCCCAGTTCATACAATCATAAGCTTTCTCAAGGTCCAACTTACAAAGAATTCCCGGCTGTCCTTTCTTCTTTCTAGAATCAACCACTTCATTTGCCACCAGTGATGCATCTAGGATCTGTCTACCTTCCACGAATGAGAAGTGGACACTGTCTCATCCAATACCTTTTTTAGTCTGTTTGAAAGCACCTTAGAAATGATCTTATAGATGCTTCCTACCAGACTAATAGGTCTATAATCCTTGATATTTCTTCCAAGTTCCTTCTTTGGCACAATGGTGATGAATGAAGCGTTAAGGCTTCTCTTGAACTCTCCAGAATCTTGGAAATCCGCAATGGTCTCCATCATTCACCCTTAACTATCCTCCAACATTGTTGGGAAAAAGCTAACGTGAATCCATAAGGTCCCAGAGCATTATATCTTGCACTAACTCACCACTGCTTCCCTCACCTCCTCCTCTTCTATTGCCCTTTCCAACCACTCACTCATCCCCTCCCCTATTTGACTAAACACTTCCCTCACCTCCTCCTCTTATTGTATAGGTTCTGATGTCTGGTTCATTGGTTCTAAAGTAATTGGCAGGACAAACAAATTGTATCTGCCAGTGAAGGTATAATCATTTGATGTTGCCGTGTGCTGGATTTTATTCCCATTCACCACTGAAGGATCCATCTATAGTGTTATTTGGATGATAACGAAATGTTCTTGTTCCTTGAACTGTCCTTAGGAATTCCTTAGCTTTTGAGAAAGAAAGAGGAAGTGAAATCAAGGAAAAGGAGGCCAAAATAGATACGTATAGGAAGAAATCACTATGACATAAGTGAGAATTTCTGTCATATATAGGAATAATGAATGCTACATAGCTTTAAGTTCTGAGCATCCAGGGAAAGAAAACTTGCTTTTCATTTGTTATATGTAAGATGGCCTTTGATTTTATGCATTTTGCTATTTGTATGTTTATTAAAGCTTGCTCTTTGAGCATCTATGGATGTCTTTGGTTCATGTGATTTTTCTTGATTTTCTCTCAAAGGTAATATGCAATCTCAATTTTTGTCAAATCTAGTAAACTGGGGAACCAAAACAAATTTGGTAACATAACAGAATCATCTTAACATCTTTCAGTTTGTGTTTGCTTTCAAGGATTTCCTTAAACTTGACTTTATAGGTTGTCGAACCAAAATAGAAAATAGTGCTGTCCGAAGTCTTCAGTTTTGAAATTAGTCCCCAAAACTAAACTGGAAAACCCATCTTCCGGTCATTTAACTCCCTAAACACATGACACACAAATATTCTTTAAAGACTTGAGGCAACTATGATCTCATTCATAACGAAGCAAGTCTCCTTTGTGACAAATGTCGTCTTTTTGACATCTTTTTGTCATGAATGTTTTAAACTGTTACATTTATTAAGTTTTCTTTGGCATGTTTCCTCATTTTTAAATTGCTATGGAGCTTCCTTTTGATGTCTTTCTGTTAGTCCTTCGTGATACTTTCTCCACCATTGAATACATAACATATCCTTGTGTTTTCAATATCTAGGCCTGTAACTAATAATATCCTTCACCATTTGAAATATACACTTGGTTTACTCATAACAGTGTACTAAGGAAGTGGATTTTCGTTTATATTAATAATACACATGGTCTCGGAATCCATCTGAATGTGTCGAAAAATAGAAAATGATAGAAGCAAAAGATCCATATGACTGTAACAACTAGTTGGGGTTAAGGTTTATTCATGATGATACCCTTAGATCTAGTGTTTGCTAGTAGTTCTTTAGTTTATTATGGAAATTTGTATGTTGGTAAGAGCCTTTGATGGGGATCCATATAGTTGAACCCCAAGACTCCAACTAGCTTGTGATTGAGGCGTACTTGTTGCTCTAAAATATGTTTTTAAGAAAAAACTTCCATGGAAGTCTTTAATATGCCAAATATTCTTCCATTCTCCCAACCTACGGTAACAAGATAATTGAAACTCCAAGAATAACAAAAGATGATACGGCCAAAGTTGAAAAGATACTTAAAGACTTCTGTTTGATAACTTAAATATCTTAAGGCCGCTTAGAGCTAACTTCTAACACTATTGTCTAGCCAAATGCTTGTATGGCCTTCTTTCTTTTCCTTCGTTTTTCTTTTTCCTTTTTTATCTGACTGTCTGGTGGTGAAACTCTTAGAAATCCTGTTGGTATTGCAACCTGATGGCAGGGTAACAAGAAATCACTTGCTGACAAGTTCGAATATATCATGCATGGGAAGCTATATAGGATCTCAGAGGAAGGTTCAGGAAAGCATGTTAAAGCGTATGTTTGAATAACTTTTCTCATATAACTAATCTCATATTCAATTCCATGAACTAAATTTATATTTTTGACATGTTCTTGCCTTATCATTTGTGCAATACTGTTGCACTTTAGCAATATCTGCTCTGCTTCTTGTTTCTGAGTGCTGATATGGAATTAGATTAGATTGACTTCTTAGCTCTCTTTTATGGTGAAGATTAGTTTCTAAATGCTATTTCTTTTGGTTTATGTAACCTAAGTTGCTCGGACTCGGGTGCGGCTATCCGATACGGGGACGGATCCGAGGATCCGAGTATCGGATTCGGCAAAATCTAAAGTCTAAACTTTAAGATTTGGGTGTGCGAATCCGGATATGGATACGGGTGCGGGGATTTGGCTAATAAAAAATAGAGCTATAAAAATATCGTAAATTTTGAGAGATATTCTGTGAAAAACTTACATGAATATTGTAGATTCAATCTTTCATTCTCCAAGATAGACATTATTCTTTCATTCTCCTACATCTGTTTTATTTTTGATTTTGAGAAATCAAAATCTCAATTTTTCTCCCAAATTTGTCGATGACTACGGTCAAAATGTCCGAAGTCAGTTGACCGAATCCGGGACGTATCCCGCTCCCGCTCCCGCTTCCGTCCCCGTCTCGTATCGGGACGGGGACGGCACCAAAATCGAAGAGTCCGCGCAACTTAGCATGTAACTTGTTTTTTAGCACTATAGTTCTTCTATTGCATTTTATCATGGAGTATAAATGTACTTTCCTGTACTTGGTTTTTCTCTGTTTTCATTTTTGTGCTAGAAGTTTTGCCCTTTTTTTTCCTTCTTATTGTTAAATATCTTTCAGGTTTAACCTTTTAAAGTTAGTGTTAGGGGGTTGTCTCTGTTCTGGTCATTGGGACCAATCGATTTACTTGTTTTTTATAAGCCGGCAAGGATTTTATTAATATAACAATGGATTTACTGGTTTTCGTTGGTGTTCAGAGACATTTTTGTTTCATTTGGAGGACTTCTGATGCAGCTGAGAGGAGATCCATCCATTGCAGCTAAATTTGAGCTTGATCAGAAGCTGTTCCTTCTCCTAAGGAAGGTTTGATGTAAAGAATTGGTAATAATCACTCAATGTTAACTTTAAAAGAAGATGGAGTATTTGTAAGCTAAGCTACTGGCACGTGATAAATCGCATGTGGGGCGCAGCTTCAAGGATACAAAAGAATGTAACTGAGATAATAATAGAGACCAATGAACGGAGCTCTATTTATGTTGTTGAGGTGTGGGAACCTAATGTGCAGTTATTATCCTTTTATCTCGTGAAATTAAAAAAGAAAAAGAAACAATGTTTTCCTACTACTAGTACTAGTACTAGTATTCTGTGGTGAACAAAATTATAACTCTTATCAACTGGTAATATAGTTGCAGTCCATGAATGAACTGTTATTATCACGAGCCTTGTGTGTTATTCCCTTTTGTGTAACTGCCTTAGGGCAGCAGCTCATTCTTTAACTAATATAAAGAAGTCTTTTAAACCAAAAAAAAAAAAAAAGGTCCCTGAAGTATAGAGGAAATAGTTGTGATGCTGCTAAAATAAAATAAAATTGTGATGCTGGCCATACAGTAGCCCAATGAGAAACTTCAATTAAACAAGTGCAGGCAGCCCAAGGATCATATGACCCTAGGCATGTCGGGGCTCCGCTATTAAAAGCCCGAGCTTAGTAACCAAGTCCAATTTTAAGTCGAAGCCCAAGTGCATGACTAAGTTAACTAACACCCAAACATACCAAACTTTTTATTTTTTGAAAATAAGTAGTTAAATATTGATCATATTTTTATGTAAAAAAGAAAATTCAGTTCATGAATATGTTAAATTAAGAACATGTTAAATTAACCAGTTACTAACACCAATTAAAAGTGACTAAATTGCATGTATCTTAATACACCTTTTTTCATCTTTATATACCAAAACATGAAATGTAAAATACAATCGTTTGATCAAGTATAAAGAATTAACCTAAGTAACTGCCCTCCCAATCGTTTAAACTAAAAATTAGGTGTGGACATCGATCGGTTCGGTTGTGAATGTTATCGGTTTGGTATATTAGTTATCAGTTTATAAATATGCTAAACCGATAACCGAACCGATAAGATATCGGTTATTGGGTATCAGTTAATCGGTTATCAATCCTTATCGCGGTTATCGATTTACCCGAAAGAATAAAAATATCCAAACTTTTCATATTTTTATTATAGAAATCGTGATCATACTGTTAAGAGAAAGAAACTGAAATTTTACTCTTAAGAAAAGAGGGACTGAATTTCAACTTTAGAAAAGAAAACTTTCTTTGCATTTGAAAATCCCAATGAATGATCTCAATTTTCAAAGTTGTAAGTTAGTAGGAGTAAGGAATAAGACATTCAACAATCTAATATTACTAACTATCTCATTGCGGGTGGGAATAACTCATAGAAAAATAATAAAATCCTAATCTTATAAATACTAAAGAATCGGTCCAACAAAAGAAATAAATAAAAAAACTAAAAAGCTGAACATTAATTTTTTAAAGTTTAAAACTAAAAATCTTAACTGAAGAATTAAGATGAGAAATTCAGAAAAGTTTAAAAACTTACTATAAGGATTAAAGTTTGAAGATGAAGAGTAACTGCTGAGAGAATTGAAAGAATGAGATAATGAAGCAATAAGGTGGCTTATATACTTAGTGGGTAAAATATAATTTTGTCAGATCTTATTGGGTATCAGTTAAACCGTTAATAAAATTGGGCAAACCGAGACCCGAACTAATAACCCAATAGTCAAATAATATCTAACCATTATTGATCTATTTATCCAATAACCCGATATCGATAATTCAATAGCATTTTATCGGTTCGGGCTATCGGTTACACCCGATATATGCCCAATCCTACTAAAAATAGCTGACAAATATATAGTATAATTCGTGTATAATATATGTAAAGTCATGCATAATTAATTTATAAGCTATGTACCCCGACTAGAAAAAGTAATAGCAAATCTGACCGACTATTTGTGTAAAGATGCCAATATAAAACGTTTAAGGGAATCTTACAGAAATACCCCAAAAAAGTCCCAACTTAACTACCTCTAGCCATTAATCATAGACTTATCCAAACACATCTAAAAATTAAAAATACAAATAAATAAGGTTCTTTCTTTCCAAGAATCACACATAAATATCTCCTTCCATATTTCTAAGCGTGATTAACAACATTAGATGCAAGACGGAAATTTTTTTTCATGGATGAGGTAGCAACTAAGGTGATAAAATTTCATATATATATATATATATATCTCCTTCCATATTTCTAAGCGTGATTAACAACATTAGATGCAAGACGGAAAAAAAATTTCATGGATGAGGTAGCAACTAAGGTGATAAAATTTCATATATATATATACAAGTTTCCAAAAATCTAAGCAAAAAATATTTTTTTTTCAATGGGTATGGTTGAGATTCATTGAAAACATATAGATGAGTCAATATATAAAATTTAAGAAAGATTGGAGGTGATTTGGACAGATTTAGTATCAAAATTCATAGTTAAAATTGAGTACAAAAAATTCTTCTGATCACACATGTATCTTATACGTAGGTATACATGGATATACATGTGTGTGCACAGTGGGATCACATATAATTTTTTTCATGTTCATCTTCTACTTCAAATTTTCAATTCAAACCACCTCAAAACTCCACCAAATCATCCCAAAACTGAGATTCAAGCTCCTTAAGATGTACCAAATCTATTCTAATAACACCTACTCAAAAGAAAGCAAAAATTTGACATTGTTTTGGCTACAAATAGCTAATTGGTCAGTATTGGTAATATTTTAGGAATTGGCCAATTTTTATAATAAGCTACTTATAAATGGACATAGCTGGTATTTTCGTAAAAATTGCACGGGGCGCCCATTTAACCTATACCCACTTTTTAAAAAAGTTTAACTTGTACCCACTTTCTAAATAACTCCAGGCCTCTTTCTCCTCCTCCTCTCCTCCTTCGTTTTCTTCTTCTCCCTCTTCTTCTTCGACAGAGCTGCTGTAATAGAAGTCTCAATATTTTGCACGATCCATCTTAGAAAAGAGTTAGGCTTCTTTTTTCATGAAAAAGAATTAGTCCCACATGCTGTGATTGTGAGACAGAGAAGCTAATCCAAAATCTGGTTAATCTAATATCTACGATTATCATTTATGGAAATTTAGCAGCGAAAAAAAAGGATTTAGATGCATCACCATGGAGATCGAAAGACAACTGCTATGGGTCTGAAGTTCAGCAGCTAGCAAGTTTCAGTCCATCGCGTCTGAAGTGTGCTCGTCGCAGTGCAAACTTTAGAGCTTGCGGTCTAAAGTTTCAACAACTTCAGACATACGGATATGACATTAGGCTTGCATATAATTGAAGTTTTAACAACTTCAGACCTGTATGTCTGAAGTTAACCTAGGCATAATACTTGTGCAGTTCAAACTTCAGATATTTCGGACAGAAGTTAACCTTGACATATTGCTTTGTGCAGATCGAACTTCAGACATTTCGGACTGAAGTTAACCTCGACATATTGCTTATGCAGTTCGAACTTCAGACATTTTGGACTGAAGTTAACCTTGACATATTGCTTTGTGTTGTTCGAACTTCAGATATTACGGACTGAACAAAAACTTCAGCCAAAACATGCTGTAGTTTTATTGAACTGAGGTTTGTCATTGCACTATGAACTAAAGTTTGCGTGATTGCCTTTGCTACTTCAGGCCCGTATGTTTGAGTTACACAAAAAGTGGGTACGTTTGCAATTTTTTTTGCAAAGCGGGTATAAATTAAAAGATGTCCCAAAAACTGAATATAGATGCAAATACCCCGATATTTTCCCGACGTTTAAATACTTTCTAAAATCTAGCCTGATAGTCGGTAAATGGGCTATGCCTATTATAATCTTTTTCCAGAACAAGTCCAATTCCCTTTCTTCTTTCGATTTCTTTCTTTTTTGCCTTTCCCCTCTGTCCAACCCCTTTGCGAATGTAGTCAATGTCCAATCAATGCCAATGCCAATGCCAATGCCAATGACATGGTTTATAATGGAGATTTTTGTGTCACTCTAACGCCAACTACTAAAGAAACAAAATTCTAGAGACAATGCGCCTATATCTTTTTTTTTAAATATAACTAAAGAGCCTTAATAATGAGCTTAATAGGGTACCTCCTAAATTTGATTGAGACAAAACCTACAAAATGCACATGTCAACCCCTTTTTGAGAGCTTGAATAATAGAAAAATCAGCCGCCATAGTTTAATGCATTCACTTGAAATCTTTTTGTGCGACTTATGAATAAAAAATGCACCAATTCTATCTATATTATTCATAGTATAAATTTTTTTTTTAATCTTTTTGCATAGTGTAAATTTTTTAGCAATTGGATATTTAATTGAAACTCCTTCACCAAAAGCAGCTATGCCCCTGCTTTTTAGCTACCAAAAGCAAGAACCCAAATTTTCTCATTTTGCTTATTCTTTGGAATGAGAATTTGAGTTAGTGGTCTCAAGTATCAACATGCGTTTCCAGAGTCCCAGACTGGTTACATTTGAAGGATTTCTATTTTGGCCAACTGATTTTCAATTTTTACTTTTTTCCTACAAGGGGAAAATAGATTATAATATAATTATGCTGCAATGTAGCAGACATGGTATTATAGCTAAGCAGTTAATTTTTAAGAGCCTTAATAACTGTTGAAGTTTGGCAAATTTGTCCCACATCGGTGGGCTCTTGAATTTTGGGGGGATTTTCCCCCTATAAAAGAAGCCTAATGTTTAGGATTTAAACACACCTCTCATTTGCCTTCTCATTTGTTTAAGGCATTTGTATCTTCTCTCTTTAGTATTATTTCACTTGTATTTTTGGAGTGAAATAAAATATTGGTTGTGTCCGAGGAGTAGGCAAAATTAGCCGAACCTCGTAAATTCTGGTGTTCCCTTTATTGTTGTTTTATTGTCTTATTTATTATTTGGTGGCTGTCATAATTTTTGGTATAGTAGTTGTGACTTATTCACACTATATACATTTGGCTTCCGCAACAATTGGTATCAGAGCCAAGGTACTGTCTAAGTATGCTCTGTGGTTGCAGCATAGTCTGATCTTCCACATCAGAAAAGATTTATCTTGGTAACTGAGTCAAGGTTCTGTCTGAGTATGCTCTGTGGTTGCAGCTTAGTCTGATCTTCCACACCAGAAAGGAAATAATCTTGATTTGTGTCGTCAGCTATTAAATAATATTTGTGTCAAAGATGAGAGACAATAAACAAGAAGAATCTACATCAAGTGTCAACAATACGTCATCATTGGCATCTTCGCTTATGACAAGAATTGTGTCAAATGCGAAATTTGCGGTCGAAATATTTGACGGGTCCGGACATTTTGGGATGTGGCAAGGCGAGGTTCTAGATGTCCTTTTTCAACAAGGGCTAGATCTGGCCATTGAAGAAAAGAAACCAGATGTTATTGGAGAAGAAGATTGGAAGATTCTCAACCGTGTTGCTTGCGGTACCATTCGATCCTACCTTGCTAGAGAGCAGAAATATCCATACACAAAGGAAACTTCTGCAAGTAAATTATGGAAAGCACTGGAGGATAAATTTTTGAAGAAAAACAGTCAAAATAAATTGTACATGAAGAAGAGACTGTTTCACTTCACCTATGTTCCTGGTACCACGATGAATGAACATATCACCAGTTTCAATAAGTTGGTCACAGATTTGCAAAATATGGATACAACTTATGATGATGGTGACTTGGCCTTAATGTTGTTGGCGTCACTTCCTGATGAGTACGAGCACCTTGAAACTACTCTACTCCATGGAAATGACGAAATTTCTCTCAGAGAAGTTTGTTCGGCTTTGTACAGCTATGAACAAAGAAAGCGAGAAAAACAGAAGGGCGAAGAAGGAGAAGCACTATTTGTGAGGGGTCGTCCTCAAAATCAAACGAGGACAAAGAAGGGAAGATCCAAGTCAAGATCCAGACCCAGCAAAGATGAATGTGCCTTTTGTCGAGAAAAAGGGCACTGGAAGAAAGACTGTCCGAAGTTGAAGAATAAGGCCAAACATAACAATGGAAAGGCTATTATGGATTCAAATGTAGCTGATTGTGATGATTCAGACTTCTCATTAGTTACAACAGAGTCATCAACATCATCAGACATATGGTTGATGGACTCGGCTTGTAGCTATCATATGTGTCCCAACAGGGACTGGTTCGTGGAATTTCAAGAAGGAGAATATGGAGTCGTCCACACAGCGGATAACAGCCCTCTTACCTCATATGGCATTGGTTCAATACGATTAAGGAACCATGATGGAATGATCAGAACATTGATAGATGTTCGATATGTACCGGATTTGAAGAAGAATCTCATCTCTGTGGGAGCCCTAGAATCAAAAGGGTTCAAAATCATTGCAGAAAATGGAGTGATGAGAGTATGCTCTGGTGCACTAGTGGTAATGAAGGCTAATCGGAAGAATAATAATATGTACCGCTATCGTGGCAGTACAGTTATTGGGACAGCGACAGTGACATCCAGTGACGACAAAGAGGCAGAAGCAACCAAGCTATGGCACATGCGCTTGGGACATGCTGGAGGAAAATCCTTGAAAACTCTATCAGATCAAGGATTGTTAAAAGGAGTAAAGGCTTGCAACTTGGAGTTTTGTGAGCATTGTGTCAAAGGGAAACAGACAAGGGTTAAATTTGGTACAGCGATCCATAATACTAAAGGCATTTTGGATTATGTACACTCTGATGTTTGGGGTCCTTCCAAAACACCTTCATTGGGTGGGAAGCACTATTTTGTAACCTTTGTTGATGATTTTTCCCGAAGAGTATGGGTGTATACAATGAAGAGCAAAGATGAAGTGTTGGGAATTTTTCTCAAATGGAAGACGATGGTGGAGAATCAAACAGGCAAGAGGATCAAGTGTATTCGCACAGACAATGGAGGTGAATACAAAAATGATCATTTCAATAAGGTCTGTGAAAATGATGGCATCGTCCGACACTTCACTGTTAGACATACACCACAACAGAATGGAGTGGCAGAACGTATGAACCGGACCTTGCTGGAGAAGGTACGGTGTATGTTGTCCAATGCTGGCTTGGGCAAAGAATTTTGGGCTGAGGCAATTACATATGCATGCCACCTCATTAATCGTCTACCATCTGCTGCTATTGATGGCAAGACACCATTTGAAAAATGGTATGGAAAACCTGCTGTAGATTATAACTCTTTGCACGTGTTTGGCTCAACTGCATATTATCATGTGACGGAGTCAAAATTGGATCCAAGGGCAAAGAAGGCTATTTTTATGGGAATTACTTCTGGAGTCAAAGGATATCGCTTATGGTGTCCTATGACAAAGAAAGTAATATTCAGCAGGGATGTTACCTTTGATGAATCTGCTATGGTAAATAAGGTAACAGAAGATACCAAACAAAATAAAGGTGCTTCTAAGCAGGTGGAGTTTGAGGGAAAATTTATTTTTCCTACACAAGAAGCAGAGGAGGAAACAAATGAAGATTACCCTCTGGAAGGAGAGCCAGTAGAGGAGATTCCAACTCAGGAACCTCAACAACAACTTGAATCAATAGCAACCAGCAGGCCAAAAGGAACAATAACGAAACTTGTTCGTCTCATAGAGACGGTTGCTTGTGCAACCTCAATTGTAGCTGATGATGTTCCTACTACTTATAAAGACGCTGTCCAAAGTTCAGAAGAAGATAAGTGGAGGATTGCCATGAATGATTAAATACAGTCCCTTCATCAGAATCATACATGGAGATTGGCCAATCTCCCGAAGGGAAAGAAAGCAATTGGGTGCAAATAGGTATTTGCAAAGAAAGAAGGATTTCCTAACCAATTAGATGTTTGCTACAAAGCAAGATTGGTGGCCAAAGGATATGCTCAAAAGGAGGGAATTGATTACAATGAAGTGTTTTCTCCAGTTGTAAAACATTCCTCCATTAGAATTATGTTGGCTTTGGTAGCACAATTGGATTTGGAACTAGTTCAGATGGATGTAAAAACTGCGTTTTTACATGGAAACTTGGAGGAGGAAATCTACATGACTCAGCCAGAAGGATTCAAAGTTGCTGGAAAAGAAAATATGGTGTGCAAACTTGAAAAATCGTTGTACGGATTGAAACAATCTTCTAGACAATGGTACAAGCGATTTGACGAGTTTATGTTGCGGCAAGGGTACAAGAGAAGCAAATACGATCATTGTGTGTATTTGCACAAGCTTAAAGATGGTTCCTTTGTATATCTTCTCCTATATGTTGATGATATGTTGATAGCTTCCAAGAATTTGGAAGAAATTGATAAGTTGAAGATTCAACTGAAGAAGGAGTTCGAGATGAAGGATTTGGGTGAGGCAAAGAAAATTCTTGGCATGGAGATAATTAGAGATAGACGTTCAAAGAAACTCTGTTTATCTCAAAAGGAATATTTGAAGAGAGTACTTCAACGTTTTGGCATAGATGACAAGACTAAGCCAGTTAGTACTCCACTTGCTTCCCATTTTAAGCTAAGTACTACTATGTCGCCAATGGATGAAGCTGAACGAAAGTATATGTCAAAGGTACCATACGCAAATGCTGTTGGTAGCTTGATGTATGCAATGGTTTGCACAAGGCCTGACATTTCACAAGCTGTTGGAGTTATTAGCAGATATATGCACAATCCAGGGAAGGAGCATTGGCAAGCTGTGAAGTGGATTCTACGGTATATTCATAATACTGTAGATGTCGGGTTAGTTTTTGAGCAGGAAGACAATCAGTCTGTAGTTGGATATTGTGACTCAGATTTTGCGGGTGATCTGGACAAACGAAGATCAACTACTGGTTATGTGTTTACTTTTGCAAAGGCACCAGTTAGTTGGAAGTCTACTTTGCAGTCAACAGTTGCTTTGTCTACAACAGAGGCAGAGTACATGGCTATTACAGAGGCTGTGAAAGAGGCAATTTGGCTTCAAGGATTGCTAAAGGAGCTTGGTGTTGAACAAAAAGGTATCACAATTTTTTGTGATAGTCAAAGTGCTATTCAATTAGCGAAGAACCAAGTGTATCATGCAAGGACGAAGCACATTGATGTTCGGTATCATTTCGTACGAGAAATCATAGAAGAAGGTGGAGTCACAGTGAAGAAAATTCATACTACGGAGAATCCTGCTGATATGCTGACAAAGGTGGTGACTGCGGTCAAGTTTCAACATTGTTTGGATTTGATCAACATTGTTGAAAACTGAAGATTAAAGATGAAGACACAATCAAAATTTGTTATTGAGAGAAAATTGAAGATGTGGAATTTTGCCAAGGTGGAGATTTGTTGAAGTTTGGCAAATTTGTCCCACATCGGTGGGCTCTTGAATTTTGGGGGGATTTTCCCCCTATAAAAGAAAGCCTAATGTTTAGGATTTAAACACACCTCTCATTTGCCTTCTCATCTGTTTAAGGCATTTGTATCTTCTCTCTTTAGTATTATTTCACTTGTATTTTTGGAGTGAAATAAAATATTGGTTGTGTCCGAGGAGTAGGCAAAATTAGCCGAACCTCGTAAATTCTGGTGTTCCCTTTATTGTTGCTTTATTGTCTTATTTATTATTTGGTGGCTGTCATAATTTTTGGTATAGTAGTTGTGACTTATTCACACTATATACATTTGGCTTCCGCAACAATAACTAGCTTTATATACTGCCTCCTAGCTTTGATTGAGACACAGGACATAGTGAATACTGTGGATGTCAATCCATTTATAGATTAGCACCAAAGAGAGAAATCAACAACCATAAATAAATGTAGTTTAGTTCAAATTTATCTGCGATTAGTGAATAAAAAGTATGGAGGAAAACTCGCTGGGGAACATATGAAAGAAATTATACTTAGCATAACTCTAACCAGCACCAAACGACCCCTAACTATATTATTTGTTATGTTGTTTGCTTAATTAGTGAAAAATGTGGCCTACATTTTTTTTTGGTAATTAAATATTTTATTTACCAAGTATAAGTATTTACACTCTATCAAAATTTAAGACTTTTTATCAAAGCTCCTGCTGGACATGAAGCCCCAGCTAGGACATATCTATCCTTACTACATTCCTCTCCTACTGCCATTTCAACCTAGACTTTATGTGGGTACCAATTCAGGACATTCAAGCATCTATCTAACCTCGAAAACATCTTGGCTCTAATATGTATTTCTTGAATGATCAATCTAATAATAGCATTTGTAGTACTCTTCTTCTTCTGAAAGATGACATTATTCCTTGCTTGCCAAATGTGATGAACTGCTACTGCTAGTACCATTTTGCATAGTGTTGCTCCTGCACTTTTCCCTTTAGCCACCCTTTCTATCTATTTTAGTTCTTTCTGCCAATCTTTCTTTGTTCTCTTAATGCCTTGCCAGTATAAAAGATTCTGTCATATAGTTGCTGGCATTTCACACTCAAAGAACAAATGTTGTATAATTTCATTTTCTCTTTGACAAAGTGAGCATGTTTTGTCTTCTATGATCCCCCATCTTGCTAGCCTTTCTTTTGTAGCTAACCTATCTTGTATTGCCAACCTTAGTATGAATATCCATTTTGGAAGCCCATGGTTATTGAAAACTAATTTCCTCTATGACACCTTCTGAAATTCCTCTTGCACTGCTTTGTACATGTGCTTCACAGAGAACTTCTCTATCTTGGTCACCTCCTCTTCTTTATATCCAACATCCTCAAAATGTCTTTTTGCCTTGAATTTTTTTTGTATAACCCACAATGCACTCTTTGGTTCTGTGTTCTATATAGTATCCCCTTTATGTAGCAAGCATGCATCCACTGGACCCATAACTTTTCCTTCGTTGTGCAATATTCCATAAGAGCTTGCATATAGCTATTTTGTTCCACAATTTCATATTGATGAAGTTTAAGCCTCGTACTACCTTTGGAGCACACAATTTATCCCAGGCAATCAATGCTTTCTTGGTAGGTTCAACACTCCCCGACCATAAGAATCTCCTCCATATTGTTTCTATGAACTGTATGATTTTTTTTGACATAATAAATATTTAAGTACAGAATGTCTGAATTGCCACTAGTACACTCTTGATTAGCATTGCTCTACCTGCATATAACAAAAACTTTGTTGTCCAACATCCTGCTCAGCATTCTATCAATTAGGGGTTCACATTGCATAGCTATCAACCTTTTTGTGCTCAAAGAGACTCCTAGATACCTGAAAGGTAGTTCTCCTTTAGTGTATCCTAACATGTCCATAATATGTTGATGTGTCATGTTGTCCACTCCTCCAAAGTGGATGTAACTTTTATATGGATTTGCAATTAGCTCTGATGCTGCAGAGAAAGTTTGAAACTGTTTGTGCAGGATCTTGACTGATTGTATGTCTCCTTTACAGAATAGTAGTAAGTCATCAGCAAATCCCAATTGTACTATGTTGACTTTAGCACATTTTGGGTGAAATTTGAACTCCTTGTTCTCCTTCAGTGGCTTCAGTAATCTGCAAAGATACTCCATGGCCATCACAAATAGCAGGGGTGATAAAGGCCCCCCCTGTCTAAGTCCTTTTCTTGCGTCAAATGGCTTGGTTGGCTTGCCATTGATTATAACAGAATAAGCAACTGTGCTAATACATACCATTATCCACTTCACAAATTTTTTAGGGTATCCTAGAAATTTTATCACCTGCTCAATATATACCCATTCCACAGAATCATAAACTTTTTGCATATCGATTTTAAGCATACACCTTGGTGATATGTTCTTCCTCCCGTAGCCTTTAACCAATTCATGACTCATAATGATGTTATCTGTGATCATTCTTCCTGGCACAAAAGCTATTTGGCAGTTGCCAATTAGGTCTGGCATAGCTCCCTGCAATCTTGTTGTTAGAATATTTGATATTATCTTATATAGCACAGTGCAACAAGATATAGGCCTAAACTCCTTTATGCTAGTTGGGTTCTTTACTTTAGTAATCGGGATAATGGTGGTGCAATTGATTGCTTTACATATTTCTGCACTTTTAAAAGAACTCCATCACTGCTTCAATAACCTCATCACCCAGAATATGCCATGTCTTCTTAAAGAAAAATGAATTAAATCCATCACATCCCAGTGCTTTGCTATCATGAATGTCCAGTATTGATTTCTTTACTTCCTCTCTTGTGACTGACTTGATTAGCCGTAGTTGTTGTTGCCTACTCAACATACAACCTTTCTGCATGATTTCTGTGTCGACCGCTGGTAATTGTGAAGCTGATGTGCCAAGTAACTTCATGTAGAAGTTCAGTAATTCCTCTTCCACTTCATTTGTACTCTGGAGTATTTGCCCTGTATTGTTGACTAGTCTGCCAAAATGATTTGTTGCTTGCCTATTCTTCACACATGTATGGAAGTATGATGTGTTTGAATCCCCTAATTTGATCCATTTGATTCTTGATTTCTGCTTCAATACACTCTCCTCCACCTCTAGCCATTTAGCCAATTCAAGTTTTGCAGCCTTTTCTTGTGCTATTGTCTCATTGCCAGTTCCTGAGCCTAGCATTTGAGCCTGTATACCTTCCAGTTTAGTTTTTGCTGCTTGAATCTTGTGCTCAATGTTGCTAAATTCTTGACTATTTAGCTGCTTCAGATCTCCCTTTAGCATTTTGAGCTTATTCCATACCTTTAAAATTGCATTTCCTTTTTGCCTCTTTGCCTCTTTGTCCAACATTGCTTAACTGTGGTATCAAAGTTATTATGATTTGCCAAATAGTTTATAAACTTGAAAGATCACCTTCCTGCTTGATTAGTGTCATCAAAGATTATGCTCAAAGGGCAGTGATCAGAAAACCCAGGGTTCATTATAATCCCCTCCATGGCAGGCCATTTTTGAATCCACTCTGTACTTACTAGAATTATATCAATTCTACTATGAACATGGTTGTTTGTCTAGGTGAACTTTCTACCCATAGTGCTGAGTTCATCTAGTCCAGCATCCATTATGAAGTCTTTGAAATTTCTCACCTCCATTATTAAGCTCGGTCCACATTTACAATGACAAAAAGTATCTTTATCATAAAGAAAATTAAAAGGCTTTTAATTTAGTTGTTAGCACTCACATCATGCTTTTCCTAATAGGCTTATTAAAGCACCATTAAGGAATTGGTCCACCAGCATGAGCTACTATATCTCCTATTATGCTATTACACTACCATTTCTATTAGGATACTTATTGAGTAGATGCGGTCGGTTGTACCTATACTATACTTATGCACCTTGCGTCCAGATTTTGGAGCTGGTGTTGATGTGAATGCCAATGGTTTACAAATAGACCATTAATCAAATAATGTTTCAAATTATGCAAGCGTTATGGAGGTATGAAACAAAGAAAAACAATTTGTCCCCAACTGTTTAAGTTGTTAAAATATGAGACAATTAATTCTCTCTCTCTTTTATTTTTTTTTGGGTGGATGAGACAATTCCTATAGATCAAGATAGTAAAAAAATTTGAGTTCTGAGTTTCAATGTCACTAATTTAGAAAGAAAAAAAAAATTAGCCTTTAATGACATGATTTTATAAGCCCTCTAGCATTCAATTGCCCGATTCCTCCCAAAAACAAAAAAAATTAAAGCAGAACTTGTAAGTGTGGAAATATAAAAATATATGCTGAAATTATTTATTCGTATACTGAAGTATTACAAGATAAAACTGTAATAATAAGCACAACATACTCTGAATTATTACATAAAAACAACACAAATAAAAAGATAATAAAACTAACATCATCTATGTATAAAGCTAGTTCTTAGGAACCCAAACAATGTGATCCTCAGGAAGGAAATGGCAAACAGGAACAGATCCAGGTGTAACCTTAAGAACTTTAAAAGCCAAATGTTTTGGATTCCAAGCTGAAGTATCCTTATGGCAAACAGCTACTGCTTTAGCCTTTGTTCCATCAGCACCAACCAAAGAAACCATGTATGACTCCGTTGTTTCTGTTTTATGACAGTAGAAAACTGCATATGCATAATTCTGCTTGTGGCAAACTACAGCATCAGATTTCCCATTTCCCATTTTCTTGGCTCCTAGAATTGTGTATTTCTGCATTTGTGTTTCCTTCTCTGTCTCTGTTGATACTGGTTGTACTTTGTTTCCTAACTTTGATGTGCTGAAATCAACCATGGATTCTAATGAAGTAGCACAGTACTTCTCTTCTCCTTTAATACCTGTAGTTCGAAAATAAAATGTCCTTATAAGAATTGCTTAGCCATTTTTCAAACAAGTGACATATTTGTATATAGAATTGAAAGATGGAGCTATTCAAAGCAGCCTATCTTATTTTGTAAATATACTTGTTCGTATAAATGTAACAACTTAAATTTACATTTTGTATTTAATTTCAAGTTTTAAATAAACCTGAAAATATCAAGTCTGTAGTAGTAGTATATAAAGCCTTCGAACTCATTTTCAACTTCTAACGTGGGACAATTCCTACTTCATACATACTCCCTCCATTTAAAAAAGGTTGACATAGTTGGGAGTAGGAAGGTCAAAGTATTTAATTTGAATATAGATTCTTCCATTTTTTTTAAAAAAAATTATAATTTCAGAAACTAATAAAAAGTACTACTCATTATTAAGTCATAATTCAAAATATTTAAGAAAACATGATGAAAGAACAACTTTGTAGATTTCCCAAATAGTATAATACACTTACACAATCAGTAATATCCATCTAATTAACAATACCTGGCTCTTCACATTCTTGGACAGTTTGCTTCAAGATCTGAGCTTCTTCAGAGTCGGGCTTAACTGAAAACTGGCTAAGAATTTCTGGCATCTTGTTTGACGAAAAGGGAATAGAATTTGCTACTTGGCGAGGCAAGAAAGTGGCGGCATTATTTGTAGTTTTCACAAACTGCAAGTTCATGTTACTACCTTGGTGCAAGTCTTTCTCAAGGAAAAAAAGAGCGACGTTTGGGTTGTCGTGAAGTTGATCATCTTTGGCGGCGTAATTGTAAACAAAAGGTGACGGTCCGGGACGTACACCGACGTACACCGGCGGCCTTCCGTGGTGGCCGGGAGTGGTCACGCCGACTCCTCCTTTGCCGACGCCAACGTGGGTTCCGCCCCCGGTGCTTACGCCCACGCCTTTGTGGCCGACGTTGACGTTGGCTCCCCTGCCGGAGTGACCCTTGCCAGTGCTTACGCCGACACCTTTGTGGCCAACGTTGACGTTAGTGCCGCTGCCGGAGTGCCCCTTGCCGGTGTTGACGTTTACTCCGCCTTTGCCTACTTCCACTGAAGTGCTTTTGTCCTCCGTCAATCCTGGGAAATTTATATTTTTTGCCAATAATTTCAGTCTTATGGTGATTAATACGTTTAGAGTTTATTATTACCCATTTTCTGATCATAAGCAACTTATAACTTGAAAATTGGTTACTAACTAACTTGTTACTACATGTTAAACTCTATATATTGATAGTTCAAAAGATCTTTACACGGTATAAAACTTCTAATACCCTATGTATATGTAAGATTTATATCAAAATTTGGTTTATGGTTTTAATTTTCTTAAGATTAGGTTTTAGATCTCTTGATGCATAAATATTGAAAATGTAATTACAGGTTTTGTAACAAAAATAAGTTGGTGACGTGAAAAGATGGATAAGCAACAGGACAGTGTATAAAGGTTATACTCATATTTCAAAAACACCACATATATATTTTTTTAAAAGAAGAAACATCTAAGTAATTTAATCCAATTTTATTTTATCTAAATTCATACTATGATCATATTAACTTGCAGACTACTTACTGAAAGCGAAAATATTAAACCATTGAAATTCAACTACTTAAGCATTTGTACTAAGAAACTTTTTTAACACTAAATGGAGCTGCGAAAAATAAAAACTAACTCCAAGTATTAATAGACTAACCAGTTGGCTGCAGAGAATCTTTGATTGCCTTTGGGATGGGCGTATTAGGCAGCTTAGTATTCCAATAAGTTTGACCGCTCGATGCAGGAGGAAGAGCTGCATAACTTGCCACTAGTGCCAACTGAAATATTAACCCAAAAAAATAAATATCAAACCTTAATTATATAGCTTCTTTAGAATAACTAACGTACTATAAATCAAGCAAAAATAACATTGTACTCACCGAAAGGTAAGTGAGGACGTGAAGGAGCTTCAACTCCATGGTTGAACTTACGCAAATTAAAGAAAGAAGATAGAGAATTCTGATGAATTTAAAAGGACAGTTCGACTACTAACAAGTTAAAGCAAAGTTGAGATGGAAAGAATGGATAAATAATGAAGCACTATTTATAAGTGAATAATATTAGAATATTTTAGTAATTAAGAATAGAGTAAAAGAATGAGAAAAGCAACACATCACCTATAACAATTAAATTACTTCATCTGTCTTTGGCTTTCCGCCTTACAGCATTCAATGCAATTTAATTAGCAAATTGTAGGTACGTGATATGAGGATTCCTATCAGAAGGTTGGGAGCTTGGAGGTTGGCTGGTACTTGATACTAGGTACCCCAGTTTGTGACATCGATTCATAGGTACATTTTGTCTCAACAGTTCTAGTATAATTGAACTAGGGGTACTTGATACTACCTAACCCACTACTGGAATTACCCATTCCACTAGTGGGTAAGGTAGTATCAAGTACCCCTAGTTCAATTATACCGGATCGTTGTTGTTGTAATTCAAGTATAATGCTAGTTTCGTACTTTCCTTCTCTTCTCCTTTTCCAAAATAAGAGTAGTAGAAGGTTTGTACTCCATTCTTTCCAATTTATGTGAACATGTTTGAATGGACACGAAATTTAAGAAAAAAATGAAGACTTTTGGAATTTGTGGTCCTAAACAAGTCAAAAAGGGGTCTAAAGTATTTGTGTGGTTATAAAAGCTTTTCATTAAAGGTAGAATTTAAAACTTAAGCTAAATTGTTTTCAAATTTAAAAATGGATCATTCTTTTAGGAACGAACAAAAAAGAAAATAGGTTCACATAAACTGGAACGGAGGAAATACTATTCAGCTAGGTTTTTGAGTATATGAATTTTGAAATCTAAAAATGGATAAGTTACTGGGTTCGTGATAGATTATTTATACATATTAAGTAATGTTTTTTAATAATACAAGGTGTGAGCGAAAACTACTATGTCGACCTCGTATTTAGACTTGTAACTCCGCCATTCATTTAGAACGAAGGATAATGATTTTCACAAAAATAAGTCTTTTTTTTCTTTTTGCAATCAAACACAAAAATTATTTTCTTTGAAATTTCTTTTATTAAAGAGGAAAAATGACTTTTCTTCCCTTATGTTTCTCTCCAATAGTCCAGTTGAAATAGTTTCAAGTTATAGAGATTGTTGAATAATGAGACAAATTCTTCTAAAATTGTTTTTTTCAGAAAATATTTTTCGAAATTTCTTTCATACCAAACACACCCTCAATTCTAGCAATGGACAGTGCATGGGATAACTTCGAAATTTTAAGAATTAACAATGTTTGACTCAAAAGATGTTAAGATCTTTTTGAACAAATCAATCGAAGATGAAGGGGTAAATCGTAGCTGAAGATAATAATCTCTAGAATAATAATAGGTAAAAGGAAGAGAATCGCAGAGTTTCTTTTCATTCAAGATGATAAGGTTTTTTCAGTTCCCCTTTTACAAGGTCTTTTGTCCCCCTTATATACTAGAGAGGAAACCTTCCCAATTGTAAGAAACAAAAAATACAAGGAATATTCTTAATGTTCCCTAATGGGTTTACACTTCCACAAGGGTTGTACGGTTTCTCTTTTCGCCTTGGGGTCGTCTTCCTTGGGACGCCGATTCGGAGTTACCCAGTCGTTTGTCGTACTCGTTATAGGTCGTGGTCGGTCAAATTTGGACCCATACAGTTAGTCCCTCTACTTGTCGAGGTCGCGACTGGATGCATCGTCGATAAGCGGACTTCATGCATTCTCCTGGAGAAATTTGCCCAGTGGGAGTGTTATGACATAGCCAATGAGAGATGGTCGTCATGCTTAGCAAAATGTCGTGTGGTACACTTCTCCGGGAAGTGATGTCAGCCTTACGTGCGTTATCATTATGTAGGTTTTTGAGGCGGGGAATGACGACTTGGTGCTTCGATTCTTGCGCTGTTTCGAAGCCTGTCGCCTCGATTCTGGTACCTCCCAATCCTATAAATAGGTAGGGGATTTGATTTTTTGAAACACTTTAGCCATTCCTCTCTTAAAGACCTCTCTCACTCTTTCTCTCTTGCTCTCATATCCTTCTGTTCTTCTTTCGTTCCTCACCTAAAGCTTCTTCTTCCTTCCTCCTTTTGTGTTGATACTCCTTTAAACGATATTATGCCGAGGTCTCGTCATTTTCGCGAAGAGGTTCCTGAAGCCACCCCGTCATCCACGGTGCCTCCTTCCGACAGCGGAGATGTGGTGGTAGAAGAGAGTGACAACCCTCATACAGTGGAGGAGCTACTACCGAGGCACCCCTCATCCCGGAGTGACTTTTTTAAAGATCCACCTCCAACCCCGAACCCTATATTTTCTGAGACGGAGCAGGTCCATATTGATGCCTTTCGTATAAAGTATGGTATTCCTGCTCATATAGAAATGATTCCAGCAGGGAGAAATTATGTGGACGTCCATAGACCTGGATACTGTGCTTTCTATGAGTATCCTTTTATGATCGGCTATACCCTTCCCCTCTTCCCCTTAGCGGAAGAATTCTGCAGATTTTACCAAGTTTGCCCAGCACAACTTTCGCCATACACGCTCAAGGTGCTTCTGCTATTGACTAAGTATGCAGAGTTGGCGGAGTGTAGAGTTTCTGTCCACCACCTTTTGCACCTGTTCACGCCTAGCTTCCTCAGGGGTACCATGGTGCATTTGAGGCTCTGTGGTACGAAAGAGCTGGTGGTTGGAATGGACGACCAGGGAGCCGTAAATTCTGGCACAAGTACTTCTTTATCAAGATCGAGCACGTCGTTTCTGGCTCTGCCAGATTTTCGGAGTGGTAGAACGGAGCTCGTAAGTGTCGTCATTAGTTATGTTCCTCTCTCCTTTGTATTTATTGTAAAGCTTATTTGCTTGCCATTTTGCAGCTATGGGCCATCCACCTCGCCCCATTACGGGTATCAGAGATTGGGTAGCCCGCCTGTTGCCTCATGCAGCAGGAACTCGAACTTGCCCCGACTTCGTTCAATGTATGGCCCTAAAGTTTCCTCACGTAAACATCTTGCTTACTACTTCATTAGCCATGTGACCTTACTTAATGGTACGAACTTATGTGATGACAGGTCGAGGTGCTTCTAGGTGGGGGGCGCCAGTCCCCGCTTTTCGACAAGCCGTTACCACTGCAGATACGCAGTTTGTCTTGAGTGAGTATGTTCGAGAGGGTCGTCCTCAACCTATCCAATTGGTAGATCCGTCTCGAGTCGTGGCCGTGAGGGAAGAGGTTTCTTTGGTACCGGCCTCACATCCTTTGGATGAATCCTCTAACGGGGACAAGCCATTGTCGAGGACAAGGAGGAGGCTTAAGCTAGGGAAAGGCGTGGCTACGGACGCTAATGGTAGCCCCTGTGCCTGTGTTCATGGCCGATGCCATTTTGTCGGGGAGATCTCCCTAAGTGGAGTGCGTTGGCCCAGGAGTTGGTTTAGTGCGCTCTGTTGAGGGTGGTGCATCGTCCAACGTTGGGGGGAATCGTGTTGAGGGTGGTGACTCAGTTTTGGATATCGACCTAGAGGATGTTAATGAATTTATGGGTCGCCATACCCATGTAGAGGTTAGGATGGACGGAACCGACCGTTATGTGGTCGTTTCGGGGAACTACAACTTGCTGCTGAACAGTGAGCAAGTGGCATCGGCCCTAGCTCCTTTATGTGCCGCTCCTGAAAGTGAGATGCTTAGGGAGATGAGCGACGTGGAGTTATCTCAGAAGGTTGCTGGTATGGCCCTGCAGGTAGCTGCCTTTCCTTCTCTTTTCGTCGTTGGGTTAGTGCAATAATTGTCTTTTTATACTTTGTTTCTGACCTCTTCCCTTCTTTTTTGTCAGACCCTCATCATGGAGGTAGAGAGAGAGCGTCGAGAGAGGAGAAGGACCGGACTTTATGAGAATATATCGTCTAAATATCATCACTATCAGGCTAAGCACTGAGCGATGGCCAACATTTATCATCAGGACCCTGAGTTTCAAGTTTTCCGTGAGGGGCTCAAGCATCGGGAGGACCAGTTGGAGTGCAAGATTGAGGAGCTGAGGGAGAGGGATAAAGAGCTCATGAAGGTTGTTGCGCGTAACAGTGAGTTGGAGGTCTCCCTTAAGGCGAAGGAGGATGAACTCGAGTTGAGCAGGGGGGTAACGGCTGAGAATGCCGACTTACAGGCGAAGGTGGTCGACTTGACTACTGGGTTGAGTACTAAGGTAGCAGAGATTGAGGGGCTTAAGGGCGAGCTGAACGTTAGCGCTGATAAGCTGGCGGCAGCTATTTCTGAATCGGTATCTTTGGAAGATGCCCTTCGTATTTCTAGATCGGAGTTGACTGAGGAGAAGAAAGCCTCTGGTCATCGGGTGGCAGGGCTCGAAGGGCGTGTTAAAGAACTGGAGCCGAAGCTAACCGCAATAAACGGACAAATGGCCTTGCTGTGGGCGGAGGATACATGTCAACGTTCTCAGCCTTCTATGTCTCGCGCCTCAACTGATCCAGTTGTGCCCCGTCATTTATGCGAGTTGTGGGTCCATGCGGAGGCTCGACTTGATGCTTATAAGGCTTTTCACACTGAGGGAAGGGCTACTAAGGCAGAGGTTTAGGCCGTGCATGCCGAAGCTCATACAGCTCGTGAGTCATGCGGGTACGACCCCTTTACACCTAACGGGGATAATATCAACTCTGATGATGGGAATCACCTTACTTCAGATTCGTGGTACGAAGACGCTTACCCCGCTGGGGATTATATGTAGTCTTAGTTTGTATTTGCTTTTGTTTAGGGATTTTTGCATGGGTCGTACTTGAGCCTGTTTGTAGGGGCCAATGTAAATGATGTTTTGGTGTAATGTAAAATTTACTTTTGTCGGCTTGTTCTTTTTCTTGCATTTATCGCACACATGATATCGTTGACGCCCTAGGCTATTAGGATGTTGCTTCGAACTGTCATCGAGGCGGGATCCCGTTGTAGTTTGAACGAGGTCGAACTTATGTTTTCGTCGATGGCCTTGGCTAGTGGGGTGTTGCTTCGACCTGTCGTCGAAGTAGACTCCCATCTTAGTTCGAACAAGGTCAAACTTACATTGTCGTTGATGGCCTTCGCCATTGGGATGTTGCTTCAAACT
The DNA here is from genome assembly GCF_000393655.2 of Nicotiana sylvestris. Taxonomy (NCBI): domain Eukaryota; kingdom Viridiplantae; phylum Streptophyta; class Magnoliopsida; order Solanales; family Solanaceae; genus Nicotiana; species Nicotiana sylvestris. Next base: position 150,086,609 of record NC_091064.1, on the reverse strand, counting down.
ATTGTCGAAGTAGAATTCCGTCGTGGTTCGAACGAGGTTGGACTTACATTGTCGTTGATGGCCTTGGCCATTGGGATGTTGCTTCAAATTGTCGTCGAAGTAGAATTCTGTCATGGTTCAGACGAGGCCGGACTTACATTGTCGTCGATGGCCTTGGCTGTTGGGATGTTGCTTTGAACTGTCATCGAAGTAGAATCCCATTGTGGTTCGAATGAGGTCGAACTTACATTGTCTTCGATGGCCTTGGCCATTGAGATATTGCTTCGAACTGTCATCGAAGTAGAATCCCATTGTGGTTCAAACGAGGTCAGACTTACATTGTCGTCGATGGCCTTGGCCATTGGGATGTTGCTTCGAAATATCGTCGAAGTAGAATCCCGTCATGGTTCAAACGAGGTCGAACTTACATTATCGTCGATGGCCTTGGCCATTTGGATGTTGCTTCGAACTATCGTCGAAGTAGAATCCTGTCGTGGTTCGAACGAGGTCGAACTTACATTATTGTCGATGGCCTTGGCCATTGGGATGTTGCTTCAAACTGTTGTCGAAGTAGAATGTCGTCGTTGTTCGAATGGGGTCGAACTTACATTATCATCGATGGCCTTGGCCATTGTGATGTTGCTTCGAACTGTCGTCGAAGTAGAATCTCGTCGTGGTTCAAACGAGGTCGGTCTTACATTGTCGTTGATGGCCTTGGCCATTGGGATGTTGCTTCAAATTGTCGTCGAAGTAGAATTCTGTCATGGTTCGGACGAGGTCAAACTTACATTGTCGTCGATGGCCTTGGCCGTTGGGATGTTGCTTCGAACTATCGTCGAAGTAGAATCCCGTCATGGTTCGAACGAGGTCAAACTTACATTATTGTCGATGGCCTTTGCCATTGGGATGCTGATTCGAACTATCATCGAAGTAGAATGCCATCGTGGTTCGAACGAGGTCGAACTTACATTGTTGGAGATTTGATCGTATTCCCGTAGGAAGACGTCACATGTCAACTAGTGGAGACCTAGTTCTGCACATACAATGGAGGTTTGATTCCGTAGATACAATGGAGATTTGATTCTGTACATATAATGGAGATTTGATTCTGTACATACACTGTAGATTCGATTATCTATATGTAGTCCCTTTATTAATTCGATCCGGAGGTCATATCGACGGGTCAAGGTAATGAACATCATGTCGATCCTTAAGGCGTCCCCCTTGCCGCCTCGTTAAAAAGCTCCCGAGGAAAACCTGATTGGGAAAAAACCCGGGTGAGGGAAAAAGAGTACGACTTAGGTGACACCTTCTTTTAGAAGTGGAAGTACTTGAGATGGGCGACGTTCCAGTTGTTTTGGAGTAGTTTCCCTCCATTGTTTCTAGCTGGAACGCTCCTTTGTTTGTTGCTGTTACGATTTTGTATGGTCCATCCCAGTTCGTTCCCAATTTTCCTTCATTAGAGTTTTTTGACGCTTGTGTTTTGGCCTTGAGGACGTAGTCACCAACTTTGAGTGGTCGCACCTTGGCTCTCTTGTTGTAGTATCTTTCTACTTGCTGCTTCTGGGCTACCATTCTTATGTGGGCCATGTCTCTTCGTTCTTCAACTTTATCCAGATCTTGTAGCCTGCTTTTGTCGTTGCCTGTTCTGCTCTCCTTGGAGTATCTCAAACTGGGCTCCCCAACCTCGACGGGTATGACTGCGTCGGTCCCATAGACTAGTGAATATGACATTTCTCCTGTGCTGGTTTTTGGCATAGTGCGGTATGCCCATAATACTTTCGGTAGTAGTTCAAGCCATAACCCTTTAGCTTCCTCAAGCTTCTTTTTCAATATGTTCAATATTACTTTATTGGAGGATTCATCTTGACCATTGGCGGCAGGGTGGTATGGTGTGGAGAGTATTCGTTTGATGGCCCACTTTTCAAAAAACTTGGTGGTTCTTTTTCTGATGAACTGAGGTACGTTGTCGCAGCTGATTTCTTTGGGGATGCCAAAATGTCATATAATATTTTTCCATATGAAGGCGATGACCTCCCGCTTGCGTATCTGAGTGTATGCACCTGCTTCCACCCATTTAGAAAAGTAGTCAGTTAAAACCAAAAGGAAGCATGCCTTACCTCGTCCTGCTGGGAGGGGGCCAACTATGTCCATTCCCCACTTTATGAGCGGCCATAGCGAAGTAACGGAATGAAGGAGTTCCCTTGCTTGGTGTATCATAGGGGTGTACTTTTGACATTGTTCATATCTCCTGACATAGTCGGTGACTTCTTTTTTCATGGTGGGCCAGTAGTATCCGGCGCGAATGAGGCATCGGACGAGGGCGCGGTTTCCTGTGTGGGCGCCACAGTGCCCTTTGTGTACTTATTCCAGCACTCACCTTGTTTGATGTGGCCCAAGACATTTGGCTAAAGGGCCACCGAACATTCTTTTGTAGAGATTTCCGTTTACTAAGCTGTACCGGGCTGCCTGCACCCCGAGTTTTTTGGCTTCTCTTTTGTCTTGCGAGAGCGTTCCATCCTGTAAATAGGCTACGAAGCGGTTATGCCAGTCCCAAGTTAAGTTTATAGAATGTACCTCGACGTGGTCTATTGCGGAATGAATGAGGGTGACCACGTTTTCTTTGTTGATATTCTTGGTGGCCGCAACCAGTTTAGCGAGGCCATCTGCTTCGATATTTTGCGCCTTGGGTATTTGGTCGAGGCGACATTCATCGAATTCTAGTAGTAGTTTGTGGATTTCTGATTGGTATCTTTGTAGCCTCTGCTCTTTGATTTGGAATGTCCCGGTGACCTGATTTACCACGAGTTGGGATTCGCAGTGGAGGACGAGTCGTCGAGCGCCATATTTGAGGGCTAACTTCAAACCTGTAATCACAGTTTCATACTCAGCCTCGTTGTTAGCCATCTCGGGGCATCGTATGGACTAGCGAATTACTTCGCCTGTAAGGACCTCGAGGACGAGTCCCAGTCCTGATCCCGAGGCATTAGAGGCACCATTGGTGTAGAGGACCCAGAGGTCGGTATGTGTAGAAGTGCAAAGTGCTTCCTGTTCTACCTCAGGCAATATTTTCTGCTGAAATCAACAACGAAGTCTGCGAGCACCTGCGACTTGATGGTAGTTCGCGGTTGGTACGTTATGTCATGCTCGCTTAGTTCTATGGCCCATTTGGCTAGTCTACCAGATAGTTCAGGTTTATGTAGGATACCCTTAGGGGGAAGGTTGTCACCACTTTTATGGGGTGGCATTGGAAGTATGGTCTAAGCTTCCGTGAAGCTATGACCAATGCCAGAGCTAGTTTTTCAAGGTGTGGGTACCTCGTCTCGGCATCGATTAAAGTTTTGCTGACATAGTAAATCGGAGATTGCGTACCTTTATTTTCACGGACCAAGATGGCGCTTACCGCAACTTCGGAAACTGCTAGATACACAAGTATGCATTCACCTGGGTCTACTTTGACAAGCAGTGGTGGCGAGGATAGATACGTTTTTAGCTTTCTCAGGGCGTCGATGCATTCATCGTTCCATTGCAACCCGTGGTATTTCCTTAGTACATTGAAGAATTTATGGCATCTATTCGAGGACCGCAAAATGAACCTTGATAGGGCAGCTATTCATCCCGTCAACTTCTGCACCTGCTTTTTGCTGGTCAATATTTCCAGTATTGTGTCTATGGCCTTGATTTGATCCGGGTTGACCTCGATTCCCCTTTGTGACACTAGGTAATCGAGGAACTTTCCAGAAGTCACGCCAAAGGCGCACTTTTTGGGATTCAGTTTCATTCCGTACTGCCTTAGTATTTCGAAGGCTTCATTCAAATGACCAATGTGATCTTCTTTCTTTGCTGACTTCACTAGCATGTCATCGATGTAAACCTCTATTGTCTTACCGAGTTGTTCTTTGAACATTTTGGTGACCAACCTTTGATACGTGGCCCCTGCGTTCTTAAGCCCGAACGATATCACCTTATAGCAATACGTACCTTGGTGAGTGATGAAAGTGGTCTTTTCTTGATCTTCTTCAGCCATTAGAATTTTGTTATAATCGAAGTATGCATCTAAGAAGCTCAGCAGTTCGTGCCCCGCTGTTGCATCGATAAGTTGGTCGATGTGGAGTAACGGGAAAAAATCCTTCGGGCATGCTTTGTTCAAATCGGTGAAGTCGACACACATTCACCACTTCCTGTTCTTCTTTTTGACCATGACCACATTGGCGACCCATTGGGGGTATTTCAATTCTCTGATGGAACCGTTGGCGAGTAATTTATCAACGTCTTCGCAGACCGCCTCATTGATTGGGGCATTGAAATTTCTCCTTATTTGTCGTACTGGTGGATAAAGTGAATCTACATTTAGCTTGTGTGTGGCGATCTCCCTTGGGATTCCTGGCATATCTGAGTGGGAAAAAGCAAACAAATCGGCGTTGTTAGTTAAAAACTCACGATATTCACCTGGCTCCGAGAGGTTGTGTCCAATATAAGCCTTTTTGGTGCAGTCGGTATTATCTAACTGGACGAGATCAAGATCTTCTACGGTTGCTTTGCAAACTTCTACAATGTCCAGATCATTGATGGCCTCTACTTGTATGTCAGGTTTGGTGCCCGACATGGCTGACTGCTATGCTTCTGCGCTTGCCCCTTTTAGCTGTTTGGTATGTGTGCAATCTTGGGTGATCTGGTAGCATTCTTGGGTGGTACATGGCTCGCCTCAAATGCTGAATATCCCCCATGGGGTGGGAAATTTGATCACTTAATAGAAGCTTGAGGGGACGGCTCGCATGGCGTGTATCCATGGTCACCCTATGATGGCGTTGTAGGTCGTTTCTTGGTTCGTGATGTGGAATGTTGTTTCCAGAGTGACCCCTCCTACTAGGATAGGTAGCACTATTTATCCGGATGTCCACTCTACTGCATTATTAAAACCCGTCAGTATTATGCAACGCGGTATTATTTTATCCTCAAGCCTCATTTGCATGAGAACTCGCAGGTGAACAATACACGTGCCACTTCCATCATCTACCATGATTCTTTTTACATCGGTGTCAGCGATGCATAAAGTTATAACCAAAGCATCATAGTGAGGGAAAGACAAACCGTCGGTATCTGACTTATCGAAGATGATACTATCTTCGAGGTCATCATACCGTTCGTGGGCGACTGTCCGTTTCAGTTTGTGCGTGGTGGTGAACTTCACATAGTTGATTGTCGTATCATCGCCGCTGCCAATGATCATTTGTATGGTACGCGCTGGTGATGGTGGCTTTGGAGGTCCTTGAGATGGGTCACACCCTCGAGCGAAGTTGGCCCTTCCTTTATCACTTAGAAGTTCTTTCAGGTACCTCTGGTTCAACATCCTAACTACTTCTTGCTGCAGACCTATGCAATCTTCGGTCTTGTGTCCTCTTTCTTGGTGAATTCACAGAGGACGTTCGACCTCATGGTGCTTGGATCCGATTTCATCTTTTGCGGTCACTGCACCTTCGTGCCCAGTTTCTCTAGTGCGTACACTATTTTTGAAAGGGAAACACAAAAATTATGAGCAGATAGTAGTGGAGGCATACCTCTTTTGTTTCGGAGGGTGCCGTGTGTCGTGGCACGACGTCTGCGTATCGCGGAGGGGGCGAGTTGGATGTGCGGATATAGGGCTAATGACTTTCTCGATTGAAGCGTGGTGGTTGATCTCTTCGCCCATCGTTACGTCGATCTCTCCTTGTCTCGGTCTGGACTGATGTTAATCGCTGAAGCGGCCTATTCAGGTCATCCTCGTCTGCCCTTACCTCGGCGCAATAGGCATTGTGGATTTCTTCCCATGTGGTAGGGGTACTTCATGAGTCTACTGAGCAGTTTTTTAGTCGCCTTTGATCCGTTCCTGTTTAACCCATTTTGAAAGCTGCTACTGCCATCCCTTCTGACACGTTCGGTAAACGCATCCTTACTCTGTTGAATCGCGCCAAGAAATCCCGAAATCCCTCGCCCGTCGTTTGCCGGACAACGAAGATATCATTGACCCTAGCCTCGGCCTTCTTCGCTCCTGCATGGGCGGTGGCAAATTTATCTGCCATCTGTTCGAACGTCGATATCGATCGCGCTGGTAGCTGGGAGTACTATGTCAATGCTCCCCCTGTCAAAGTTTCGCCGAACTTTTTTAACAGCACAGACGGTACCTGTTCTTTTGACAGATCATTGCCCTTTACTGCAGTAACATAATGGATTAGGTGATCCTCCGGGGCCGTGGTCCCGTCATATATTTTCAAGTATGGCGGCATCTTGAAGGTCTTTGGAATAGAATGAGGAGCAGCCCCTTTGCTGTATGGCTGTTCGACGAATCGACCGACATCGCATTTTGGTAATAGCTTCGAAGCGCCAAGTATTTTGTCAACCCTCTCCTAATGTTCCTTCATTTGGTCGTGGAGTGTTTTGTACTCATTTTCCATCTCTTCCATTTTCTTTAGGATGGACATGAGTGCATCGTCACCTACATTAGTGACAGTGCGAGTATTACCTGTTCGTGTAGCGCTTGGCTCATCGGCGGCAACTGCGATGTCTGTAGGTGGCACGTCTTTGACGTCTCCTTGAGTGGGTTTCTCGAGCATGTTGCTCAAAACACTCGTTAACCATTCTTATAGTAGCCTTTTGACTGCTGGTAGGGCTTCCCTCGCTGTGGATGTTGAGGTTCCCCTTTCGCGTAAGATCGTTAGATCCCCGTGCGGAAGAGGTGAGATCTCTCCCTCCGGTGTAGCGCTTGGTGTTGTATTCTCATTGTCTTCTCTGCCGGCTTCGTTGATGGAGTTCAGGAGATTATTTGAGACATATGCTACCGCCTTCAACCTCGCTTCCTTTCCCACCATTGTTGGTTTTTATGAGGTTTGAAGAAAAGTAATTATCACTTTCGGGAATCTAGATGAGAACTATGATTTCAGCTATAAAAATTCCCACAGATGGCGCCAAATTGTTTGACTCAAAATATGTTAAGACTTTTTTGAACAAATCAGTCGAAGATGAAGGGGTAAATCATAGTTGAAGATAATAATCTCTAGAATAATAATAGGTAAAAGGAAATGAAGTGCAGAGTTTCTTTTCATTCAAGATTGATAAGTTTTTTTTCAGTTCTACTTTTACAAAGTCTTTTGTCCCCCTTATATACTAGAGAGGAAACCTTCCCAATTGTAAGAAACAAAAAATACAAGGAATATTCTTAATATTCGCTAATGGGTTTACACTTCTACAAGGGTCGTACGGTTTCTCCTTTCGCCTTGGGGTCGTCTTCCTTGGAACGCCGGTTCGGAGTTACTCGGTCATTTATCGTACTCGTTATAGATCGTGGTCGGTCAAATTTGGACCCATACAAACAAAACTGAAATACACCTCTTTGTCCAAAATTACCAAGAAGAAGAAGAAGTAACGTCATGCTTTTTGAAACAAACCGGCCTAAGGGTGTGGGTGAGGGAACTGGTCAAACTTTGTGATGCTGGTTTGGATCTGTTATGCATGCCGCATTGTTATTTTCCTAATTCACTTGGCATTGGGGTTTAGTTATTACTGTAAATACAATATTAAATTAAACGACTATTGTCCATCATCGATCACGGGCGGCTCTAGGGTAAGGGAAAGGAAGCTCTTGCGTTAGGCCGCAAATATTAAAGGCCCCCAAGTTGTAAAATACTATATTATTATATATAATATATAATTTATATAATTATTATTAATAAATAAACTTTTAATATTTTTTAGTTTGGTTAAGATTGTTTAGTTGAGTGAGTAATAACAACAAATTTTCTTTCATTAATTAAATAATATATTTACCTTCTCGTCCAATCTAATTTATCTTTCGTCTTTGTATACACTTTTTTTCTTCATGTTCCTAACAAGTTTACTCTCCAATTTAATTCAGTTTCTCTTGCTTTTCTATCTTTTATCATATTTAATTGATCCATACATCAAAAAGTAAATTCTTTCTTGTTTCATTAGTTAAAAATTTGTTTAGGGCAAGTAGTACAAGGCTTGAATACGGTGAATAATGGGCGAACCTCATCTATTATTTCACTTAAATATCATTTTTTTAATCTACGGGAGAGTTCGAACCATGACATGAGCCTAGACCATAAATCAAACGCCATGTGAGTTGTTGTCTCATTATTATATGAGTTTTATGAAATAGTTTAAAGGCCTCTTAATATTATAGTTTTATGAACAAAGTACTTTTGTAATTAGAATATTACTTCTTCCAGAAACTTAAATGAACAACCACGTACTAGCTTCGACATAAGTGTATTGCCACCCATGACCTTGACTTGAGCAGTGGTGAGTTCAAAAATTAAACTTGATGTGATGTGATCAGGTTTTTACTGGAGTATTGAATTAACGTATTTTTAAAATTATAGATTATATATTATATTTATTATTATTATTTTAATAAATTTTTATACATAAAAAACAAAACGAGGCATCCTACCTTGTGGAAAGGAGTTGGGCAGGCATGGGTAGGTGCTTCCATTTCACTGAATTAGTCAAAATGCAAAAGGACACGTGGAGCATAGTAGCAAAGTCTCAACTTCTGGAACAAATCTAAACTAACAACCACCAAAATTTATTAGGAAGTTGAATGTTACCTAGTTTTTTCGGTTCTTTTTAGCAAATATGGTCTACAATCCCTTCTCCATATATTCTCCTTTCTACACACTATAAATAAAAGTGATCTTGTCATCAATTCGTCGTAACCGACCCAAAGTTTATCACTCTATTTTTAGAAAAAGGAGCTCGGAATTCTTTCGAAATTAACCAAAAAAAAGAGTAGTAGTAGTATGTGTTGGGTGATAGAATTAAATATGGTTTCCAGTTTGGCGTTTAATTGTAATGTGTCTCTAACTTCGAATCTATATGGTTACAAAAACACAGGGTTTTATTACTTTCCTGCATATTTTTTTTGACTTTCCTCTTTTGGAAATTTACGTTTTTACTCTCTGAAATATTCCAAATTTGATTGTGGTCCTCCTAATATTTGGTTAAACACATTTAATTCTTAATCCATCTATCCATATTCTTATAAAAGCAATAATATAATGTTGGTTTACAAAAATATTCTTATAATATTAAGCATAATAACTCACAGTGAAAAAACATAACCGAAATTTTAGACGTCAGCTTTGTAACCGACCCAAGGTTTATCACTCTATTTTCAGAAAAGGAGCTCGGAATTCTCGAATTAAAAAAACGTAGTATGTGCTTGGGTGATAAAATCAAATATCGATCCCAGTTTGGCGTTTAATTGTAATTATGTGTGTGTGTAACTTCGAATGCATAAGGTCACAAGAATACATGTTTTTATTACTTTCCTGCATATTTATCTTGACTTTCCATTTTGGAAATTTACGCTTGTACTCTTTGAAATATTCTCAAATTTTCATTGTGATTTGGTAAAAATATACATTTCTAATCCTTCTACTTATGAATCTTCACGAATTTAATAAATTATTTACTGTTAAAAAATTAATTGCTCATGTGTAGGCTACTCCATAATATAGGAATAAAAATATTTTGAATATATTCCCTACATAAATGAACAAAAACCCCACATTTAATTAATTCAAGATTTGATATGTTAATTAGTGAAATATCACAAAGATCAAAATCAGAATTTACCAACAAGTAAGAGATCAAAGGTGTCATTACCTCTTTTTTTTTTCTTCTTCTAGTAAAGTTAGATGTAAAGCTACCTGATACACCCTTAAAGTTTAAACTAAAATTTCTGGCAAAAAAAATTCTTTCCAAAGACCATTTTAACCCCAACTAAAAAAAATTTGTGGGAGACAGATACAATAGCATCGAGTAAATTTCACAAATGATCATATAACTATTTATTTCTTTCAAGTCATATAACTATTTTTTTATCACAAAATTTATAAGATTTTCGCTAACTCACACAAAAATCACAATTGCCAGAAAATATTACTTTTTGATGCAATATTTTTTAATCCATTTTTTTTAATTTCAATCTAATAAATGGTAACTCAATTAAAAGAGCCTAGAATGTTTTCTAATAACTCCTCTCTAGCAACCTTATATATTGGTGAAAATACCTATTAGTAAGCTTGAAATTGGTTTATGGAGATCTCCATTATCAACAACAAATTAATGAGCTGAAATTATATCCATATTGCTCCATTTGGCTTTGTTTTTATTGAGTGTATAATTCAAACTTAGGAAAAAAAAATACTAAAGTTGGAAATACACGAAAACGTTTTAAATATATCGATTAACAAAAATCATGCAAATATGTTGAGTATTATTTATACATAGGAAGTTGGCACAATTCCTCTCTTTTATTTGCGCTTGAGATAGACTATATTGCGACTCACATATTTAATTTTAAAAATAATAAAAGTATATAAATTTGAAGCAAGCAACAATACAACTTCATTAAACATAAGATAGAGGGACGAGCATCTTCTTTACCTAACCTAAATGTAGAATTATAAACTAAAATAACTATTAGCAAGCTTGAAATTGGTTTATGGAGATGAGGAAACCCACTATGAAAAGTTGTTATCATATAGAGAGGAGTTATTCAGGAAAGTTGGGTTTTTCAATTGTAATTTTTTTTTGTGTAAGTTGGTGAAAGTCTTGTAATTTTTGTGTTTGAAATATAGTTATATGATGAAAAAAATCAGAGTTATATAATCATTGATGATGTTTAAAACGTCTACTCATGCACGAGTTTGACTTTCGAACTCTGTCATTCATGTTTTGTTGCTTTGGTGGGTCCAAATTAATCAAACCCTTGGCTCCAACAATAAATGGCCGCCACTAATAAGTTGTGATTATGACTGAAACTGGTTAACCCCAAAACTCATATAGGAAGTAGTTGCTTTAAAGACTCAAACCTTCTCACCCAATCCCAATTTAATACTACTGAAAGTTGTGTTATTCGCATCGGATGTTTTTACCTAAATGAATAATTAATATTGACAATTAATAAATTAAAGCAAAAATGTATGTCATTTAATCATTATTAAGTGTTAAAAATGTGTATACAAAAGATATGTCTTATATTCATCGACTTGGTGTAAACACTCGGAACGGATAAGTTTTAATTTCAAACATGTCGCAAATCTTGAAATCTTGATTATTGAGTGTACAATTGATTTCTTGTTATAACGAGATTAATGAAGATCAACAAAATCCAGCATAAAAAAGATTGGACACGTGTGAACAACTTGGAAATTCTTGATGAATTTAGGGAATGTGTCACCAGATATTCTAGTATACGAAAGCTTCTAATATTCGAATAACCATGTTTTTCTTGGAATGTAATGATTATTTGGCTTTAAAAGTCAATATATAACAAGTTTTAGATAAAAGACTACTCTAATCCAAATTTGTCTCATGGTCTACGGAAATGATTGTGGTTGGCGCTTTTGTGTTTTAGATTGTCCTCATGACCTAATTTGTTGACCTCATTCATCCATTTTTATGTAGCATATGGTCTTAGTTTCGATTATATGGTATGTGTAAGAGGTTGTGAATGAACGTAATGAAAATAAGATTTTATAAGAGTGAGTCTAGAAAAGGAAATATTACATCACTATCTAAAATTTTATTAATTAGATTTATTTGAATAGAATTTTTTTGAAAGTGACGTTGCAAAATTAAAATTCAATGACTCGGGTAGATGTAAAGTAAGCGGCTAATAATTTCAATCTAATTATTCTGTCTGGCAGAGGAAATATTGCATCACAATCTAATTTTATTATTTAAATATATTTGAATTGTAAATATGTCATGACCCAATTTTTCTATAGGTCGTGATAGCACCCAATGTTACCGCTGGGCAAGCCAACAGTGAACTAACTCTGTGATCATTTCTTTTAAAAATTTGAAATAGTTGATTTTTAGTTTGTGTATAAATAGTAAGTAAGAATGATACTATATTAAAAGGACGAAAGCTCTTAGCGAAATGTCGTTCGCTTTTTTTGCCCTTTAAAAATAAATTTTATATTAGACAAAATCGTTATTTTAAGTTTTCTTCCTAATATTTAGGAGTTTTAAATAAACTAAATTAATACTAAATCCTTCCTTATTTGAAATCCTAATATTAAATATCTTGCATAAATTCTTCGTTAATTAATGATGTAACATAACAAATATATTAAAAAAAAAACAACGTTTGGAAAAGTTTAAGTAAAAAAACTTTTGACACTTAAGACTCCTTTTTTAACCACTAAGGACTCCATTAGGCTTAAGAGTCTTTGGTCTTCGTAAACGAAATATAATGCTTAATTTTAGCAACATAACTAACTCAAAAGCAGGAGACGAATATTGCAGAGAATGCAATCTCAACTGTTCGAGGTACATATTAATCGTGCAAGTATGTTTTTCAATAATTAAAAATATTAAGCAAGTATTATTATTTCAATCATCTTATCCATGAAATAATATGAATAGATAAAGATGAGAATGAAGCTAGACAGAAAGGGCAAACAGATATACAAGTGGATGCTCCAAACAAAAAAGGTAAACAAAAAAAATTACCTCTAAATAAAAAATAAACACTGAAGTTTTTCCCCAGAAAGCTCTTAAATTTTTAAAGGCTATGTATTTTTGTTGAAAACTAAAAAGGAAGCATAATCAATATTCTTCAATTTCAAGCGTTTAAATTTTTATTTTTATAAGTTAAATAATATTTAATATAATATTTTATTGATCAAGATAAGAAACACACGCAACGTGCGAATGTAGATTTTAAATATTATACAAAAAATAATAAAGAGAAAATATTATTCGACTAGGGAAGGAGTTCAAAAATTATTATATTTTTAATTTATTGTAAAAGTACTAAACCCCAATGTGAAAAAATAATTTTTTTTTTAAATATTGTGAACAAGTTATTAAGTCTTTGAATTAATTACCCCTCAATTTCATTTTACATAAAATATTTTAGTTTTTCGAGATTCACACAATATAAACTTTGACCAAATTTTTTAAATATTTTTTGATCATATGGACATTAAAAGTTTGCAGCTTCATACTATTTATCGTATAGTTTTTGAATATATAAGTTTTAACTTTAAAATATCGAATTAGTCTAATTTAATTTAGCTTTAAAGGTTAGTCAAATTAACTCTTGAAAAGCGAAAAATTTCACATAAACTAAAAAGGAGGGAGAAATTAGCAAAATAATCAATTTATTTCTTTTTTATAATCATCACATAAATAAAATTATTTCTTAAATTGATAAAACTCTTAAGGTACATAAATTTATTTTCATAAGAAAAGCATTCACAGTTTAAAAAAATAAAAAATAGAGCAAAATTAATTATGTTATTGTTTAACTTGTTATTTGTTTTTCGTATAGGTAACAAAAATAATAAGGATGTACGACAAAATTTCTAAGATATCCACATATGTCCTAAGAAATTACAATAACGCATATGTACGACAAAATTTCTTTATTTATTGAACTAGCTAAATTGGACCAATATTTATATTTTTAGGAGCTTAAATCTTTTTTTTTTTTGTTAATTTTTGTCCAATAACTCAAACAAATTATTTAATATAGTTACCTATTTTTAAAAAAATTATATACCATGATATAGGTATACGCGCAAAGCGTGTATCCTAAGACTAGTTTAACAAAAACGAGAGATCAAAATTTTAAGGCAAGTGAGATAAATAAAATAACCAAAAACCATCAAGTATCTACTAGCATAAATCTACAAGACCTGGTGTCACAAGTGTATGCGTTACTAGTAGAATATACAAAAGAATACTACACTACTGTCTTAAGTGAAAATAAACAGAAAATACAAGCAAAAGAAAGACTTCGGCTACTGTAGAATGGCTCAGAAGGGCAATTCACCGTAGAGTCTCGTAGAAATCAAGGATGCGCGCCGGACTGATATCCAGATGCACCATTACACCTGCCTCAGATCCTGCACATTTAGTGCAAAAGTGTAGCGTGAGTACATAAACAACATGTACCCAGTAAGTATCCAGTCTAACCTCGAAGAAGTAGTGACGAGGGGTCGACTTTGACACTTACTATGAGGAATTATAATTAAGCATGGATTACATAAATATAACTGAAAACTCATTAATAGAAAATAACAAACAATTCTTTCACTAATATTAAATCCTAGATTGATTTGTATCATTTAAAAATTTAATCTCTTAAGTCAATGAAGCAATTGTAATTATAATTGGGCTCCAAGAATTTATTACGCACAAATTATGCCGAGGTCGTATAACCCGATTAATCACAAAAATATTTAAATTGTGTACTGCCGAGGGTCGAACGACACGAACCATAGATGCATTTATCTGCTACCAAGGCGTTCTGCCCGCTTCTCAAGAAGAGAAAGTACTTTATAAATAGTCGATTCAAGATTTATTAAGAGGCTAATGTTCAAAGAAACACCAATTCTCAGTAACAGTCAAGTGACCCATCCAAAACTCAAGTAAACAAAATTTAACCTTTTATGATTTCTTTATCAAATTCCAATATGATTTAAGCAATTAAATTAACAAGTAGGGTGGGAACATAGCAAGTATAATATGGTCTCGATCTTAGATTATCCGGACATAAACATAATTAGTAGCTACGTACGGACTCTCGTCACCTCGTGCATACACAGGCCTTCCCCCCCTCCCGCCCCCCCTCCACAATTAGAAGCACATATTAAGTCAATTCACCTATGGGGTAAATTCCCCTTACAAGGTTGGAAAAGAGACTTACCTTGTTTCAAAGCCTACTTTTCAGTACAAGATTGTGCTTAAACCCTCAATTTGGTGCCATATGACTCGAAAGTAGTCAAATATTATATAAAATAATCAATACATGTTCAAAAGTTCATATCCTAATTATCAAAGTGATTTCCCAACCCTATTTGAAAAATTCCTAAAATTCACCCCGGGCCCACGTGCTCGGATTCCGGAAACTTTTGAATAAAGTTCCATAACCTCATGAACTCAAATATATGATTTTCACTAAATTCCATAACACATTTTGTGGTTAAATCTCATTTTTATCAAAAATTTTGGTTTTCACCTATGCCCATGATTTTCACTAATTTACATATTAAAACTATCCATAAACTATGTATTTAACTCTCATTAAGTAAAAATTACTTATCTCAATATGTTAGGTGAAATCCCCTCTCTAAGAGCTCCAAGAATCACCCAAGCAATGAAATAAATGAGCTCAACAATGCCTAAGTCCCATTTTTAAAATGTTTCTGCCCAGGGATCCTTATATGCGATCGTGGCCAAGCACAAGCAATCGCGAAGCCAAAGGCCTGAGGGGCCGAACCTGGTGTCACAAGTTTATGAATTACTAGTAGAATATATAAAAGAATACTACTCTATTGTCTGAAGTAAAAATAGACAAAAAATACAAGCAAAAGAAAGACTTCGACTATTGCAGAATGAGGGCAGTTTAACGTAGAGTCTCGTAGAAATCAAGGATGTGCGTCGGACTGATATCCAGATGCACCTGCCTCAGATCCTGCACATTTAGTGCAAAAGTGTAGCATGAGCACATAAACAATATGTACCTAGTAAATATCCAGTCTAACCTTGAAGAAGTAGTGACAAGGGGTCGACTTTTACACTTACTATGGGTTAACAATAAAATACCAAAATTATAATTAAGCATGGATTACATAAATATAACTGAAAACTCATTAATAGGAAATAATAAACAATTCTTTCACCAATAGTAAATCCCAGATTACTTTCTATCATTTAACAATTTAATCTCTTAAGCCAATAAAGCAATAACTATTATAATTGGGTTCCAAGAATTTATTACGCACAAATTATGCCGAGGTCGCACGACCCGATCCAATAATAAAAATATTTGAACTGTGCACTGCCAAGGGTCGAACAACACGAACCATAGATGCATCTATCTTCTACCAAGGCATTCGACCCGCTCCACAAGAAGAGAAAGTACTTTATAAACAGCTAATTCAAGATTTATTAAGAGGCTAATGTTCAAAGAAACACCAATTCTCAGTAATAGTCAAGTGACCCATCCAAAACTCAAACGAAATTTAACCTTTTATGATTCCTTTATCATGTTCCAATATGATTTAAGCAATTAAATTAACAAGTAGGGTGGGAACATAGCAAGTATAATATGGTCTGGGTCTTAGACTACCCTGACATAAGCATAATTAGTAGTTACATACGGACTCTCGTCACCTCGTGCGTACGTAGCCCCCCTCCCCCATAATTAAAAGCACATATTAAATCAATTCACCTATGGGGTAAATTCCCTCTTACAAGGTTATAAAAGAGACTTACCTCGTCTCAAAGCCTACTTTCCAATCCAAGATTGTGCTTAAACCCTCAATTTGGTGCCAAACAACTCGAAACTAGTCAAATGTCATATAAAATAGTCAATACATGTTCAAAAGTTCATATCCTAACTATCAAAGTGATTTCCCAACCCTATTTGAAGAATTCCTAAAATTCACCCCCGGGCCCACGTGCCCGAATTTCGGAAATTTTTGAATAAAGTTGTTACTCATAGCCTCATGAACTCAAATATATAATTTTCATTAAATTCCATAATAAATTTCGTGGTTAAATCCCATTTTTATTAAAAACCTAGGTTTTCACCTAAACCCTTGATTTTCACTAATTTACATGTTAAATTTATCCATAAACTATGTATTTAACTCTAATTGTATAGAAATTACTTACCTCAAAGTTTTAGGTGAAATCCCCTCTCTAAGAGCTCCAAGAATCGCCCAAGCAATGAAATAAATGAGCTCAAAATGCCTAAGTCCCGTTTTAAAAATGTTTCTGCCCAGGGATCCTTATATGCGATCGCGAAGGCAAAAGCTTGAGGAGCCCAAAAAAGGCTCTACGCAAACTCGGGTCCAGGCATGCGAACGCAAAGGGAAACGGGGGTGGCCCAGGCCCAGGCCCAGGCTCAGGCTTCTATGCGAACACAACCTTCCAACCGCAAACGCGAAGGGCAAAATGTGATGACCCAAAATGTCATCTTGTATTTTAGAATCCAATCCGGGGTTCCGAAGCCTTCAAGACCTCATTTTCCTTCTTCTCTATTGCGTGCACAATCCGGGTGCGCTCCCGAAAAGCCCTTAAGTGAAAATTTGAGAAAAGTGCCAAATTTGCCTTTAAATTTGAATTTAAGTTAACTTCGATCAACATTTTGGGTAAACGGACCCGTACCTGTGATTTGATGATCAAGGAGGGTCCGTAGAAAAATATGGGACTTGAGCATATGCCCGGAATTGAATTCCGAGGTCCCTAGCCCAAGAAATGAATTTTTGAAGAAAATTGTTTAACTAAAAAATATAAGAAGTTTGGAAATTTAATAATTCTTGAATGTGATGGTATCGGGCCCGTATGTTGGTTTCGGAGCCCGGTATAGGTTTAAAATAATGTTTAAGTCGAACCTGTGAAATTTGGTAGGAATCGGACTTGATTTGCTATAAATCGGACCCTCAGTTGTGAAAATAGTAACTTTAGGTGTTCTTGAGGATTTCATTGATTTTGAGGCTAAATTCATAGTTGTTGATGTTAATTTGATGATTTTATCGCACGAGCAAGTCCATATGATATTTTTTGGACTTGCGTGCATATTTGGTTTGGAGCTCCGAGGGCTCGGGAGAGTTTTGGATAGGCCGCAGAGTGTTTTGAACTAGGAGCAACAACTGGTGTATTGCAGGTCTGCAGGCTTCGCAATTGAGAAGCCTGGCTCGCAAGTGCGAAGGACCATCGAAGGCTGGGCTGGGTAGGGGACCTTCGCAAATGCGACATCCACAGTAGCTACAATTGCGAACAATGTTCGCATTTGCGAAGAGAGCAGGGCAGGCCTACCTTTGCATTTGCGAAGCCTGGGCCGCATTTGCGAACCTGTCATCGCAAATGTGATAACTGCGCCTGGATAAATTCTAACTTAGACGGAATTTTCTTCATTTTTCAAACTCTCTCAAACCCTAAGCTCTCTTAAGCGATTTTCCACAGAAAGGTTCTTCCCCAAACCATAGGTAAACAACTTTTAACTCATTTCTTTCAATCAACTTCATTTCTTTACAAGATTTCAACACAAAATCTAGGTATTTTCATGGGAATTTGGGTGTTTTTGGGTGATAATTAGGAATTTCGAAATTTGTGGATTTAGACCTCAATTGAAGTCGGATTCCAAAACCAATTGCATATCCGGGCTTAAGGGTGAATGGGTAATCGGGTTTTGGTCCGAACTTCAGATTTTGACCAAGCGGGCCCGGGGTCAATTTTTGGATTTTTGGAAAAAATGTTGGGAAAACTATAATTAAACATTGGGTGTGAGTTCTTCAGCATTTATTGATGTTATTAAGCTAATTATGACTAGATACAAGTGAATTGGAGGTGAAATCTAGAGGAAAAGCAATAGTTGAGGCTTGATTTGTGGCCGTGGAATCGAGGTAAGTATTTGGTCTAATCTTAACTTGAGGGAATAGGTGTTGTATATTATTTTCTATGTACTAGTGTTGTGTACGACGTATATGTGTTGTGAGCACGTGATTTTTGCCCTATGAGAACTACTCCCAAAAATTCAAAATAAAATGGTTTTGTGTTGTTTGTGATTTATTTGTATTTTGTCCGTGCATGTTTATTTCTACTCTAATTAAGAAAAATACAAAAATATGTGTTGCATGTGCATTTAGGATTTAATTTTACAATTTAGGAATTAATTAAACAATCAAGTTTGTTTTACAAAATGGAAAAATCACAAAAATATGAATTTTTTGGTAGCTTTGTCATTTTTATTGTTTAATTGTGTGATTTTTATTTTAATCAATATTTGATCTTGTGTGTTAATTGTTGTTAAGGGTTAATTAATATCTTTTTAAAATAATCTTGGTTTTACAATTTAATTTAGGAATTTTGGGTTTTTAGGAATTAAAGAAAGTAAAAGGGAAAAGAAGAAACAAGAGAAGAAAGGGTAAAAATTCGGACTGGGCCAGTTTAAAAGGGAAAAGTTCAGGCCCAAATGTCACCCCCAAGTCAGCCCATACCCGCCCCAAATCCAGTCCACCTGTGACCAGTCCAAAACGACATCGTTTGGGCATTGTGAATCTGGACTGTCAATCTCATACGATCAAACGGTCCAGTCCGTCTCCAGATATATCCAAACGGCGTCGTATCTGGCCTATAAATCCAAGCCATTGATTTGTTTTGATCTAACGGTCCCAGGCTTCCCCCATAACCCGGTCCATTTCAACCCGGATCGACCCCGTCCCAGTACTACTCCAAACGACACCGTTTCCTTTAAATGAATTGATCCAGACCATTGATCGTGCTTGATCCAACGGCCAGGGTTAAACCACCCCCTTCGTATATAAGCCCAACCTCTCACCTCACCCCCCTAAGCCATACCCCTATTCATCGTCTCCTTCAGAGACAAACCAAACGACCCTCGAAACCCTAGCCGCCCTGAAACCCTTTCACGTGAAAGCCGGCGGCAACAACGCCGATGACCATGAAACCAACACCCCTAGAGCACCTAACCACCCTCTCCACGAATCCCTTACCCGTTTTGCTCGAATCAGACTGTAGCTTCTCGAATCTTCAATCGAAGATTCGAGCAAAACTTGAAACCCACCCCAACCAGTCCCAAACTCACACCAAGGCACCCCTTGACCACCCTCGTTACGGATCTGTTAACCATTTGCCTCGAATCAACCTCTAACTTCTCGAATTTTCAATCGAAGATTCGAGAAGAACCTAAACCTACCCCAACCAGTCCCAAGCTCATACCAGACATCTCCCTGACCTCCCTCGTCACCAAACCACCGTTGGTTTGGTTCAAATCAGACCAGAACCGTTCGAACCCCAAATCGAACCCCCCAAGAACCCTAGAAAACCAAAGGTCGAAGTTTGTTCGAAGAAAAGGAATTTGGGTGTCCAGTGGACCTTAGTCGAAGTGTTCTCAGTTGAGAACACTCGATTAAGGTCCGTTCGACCTCAAAAAAGGTCCGAGTCAGAGTCCAAGTCAGGATCGTCTAGTGTCCGAGTTCTTGAGGTATTTTTCCTGTTCTGTTGGTTCCATTTTGTGTGTGTTTATATCTGTTTATTTGTCTAGTTTAGTTTTATTGACTTTTCATTTCTTTTGTCGATTGATTCTGTCCTTCTTCAATGACCCTTTATTTGGTCGAACCTTTTCTGGTCATGGTCAATGAATATGATAAAACTATATAATCGATTTGAATGAGTGTCGTCGATTAGTTAAGTTTTATTATGAATCCATATTTCTATCAATACGATTCGAATCACCTGTGTGCCTGTTCGATTCTTATTTGCTATTGATTGTATGTGTTGTAATTCGTGTAGTCGATTGAATAAGTGTCGTCGATTAGTTTTACATGCTTCAATTCTGATTGAGAACCTGATAATAATTTGATTCGTACTGCTTCAATTCTGATTGAATCATTATTTGAATTTGATTGTGAATTGGTTATAGCTGGAGTACTTTAGTGATAAGTTAAAAATCAGTTATTAGGTTTGTAACTTAGAAAACAGATCGACGAAGCTTAGGGCATGGCAGTAAATCACAGGAGTTTTTAGGGGTATTTTGGGGTTTTAAAAGGCTTGAAATATTTAGTGTTAGTGGTATGACCGTAAGGGTACTTAATTGACCATTAAACTAATACTTTGTCTAGTAGTAGTGGCTTGGGAAACATAATAGCATGGGGGATTAATTGAATATTATAAGCTGCCCATGCCTTTGGACACAAGACACTTGATAATGGGCTGTAAGAGAATATCATGGGCAAAAAGATGGTGGTGGTATTAGTTTAAGTGTTTCAAGAGGGCCGTGAAGGGGGTCAATTTTTGGTGATATAAATAAAAGCATTGAGGACAGATTATGGAGGGTTTTTTTTGGACAGAGTATAGGGGGGCTGGTTTTGGGAGCAGAAAATCAGTTCTCTTTAGGCTTTTTGAGTCTAGTCTGGCTGTTTCTTTTTGGGCAGACCTTAAGAGGAGAACATTCTGAAAATCTTGAGGGTATTGAACATTCTGAAAAACTAGAAGAGTCTTAAGAGTAAGTGTAGTTCAACTAGTACTATTCCATTGAGACTGAAAAGAGCTTCGGCTTGACTGTGGAGTTGTATTTTCGAGTTTTCTCTTGATTACTAAATTCTGGGGGATTTTTTGGAACGGGCAGGAAGGGTTTAGAGTCAAAAACATATAGAAAAAGTCCAAAGATAGACATACATACGGAGAGAAAAACAGACATTGAGAAAACCTACTGTTGCATTAGTGCTCCTGAAGTCAAATTAGAATTCCATTTGATGAGTTGCATGTTTCTAGCTTGATTTCTGATTGTGAGAGTTTTAGAGGTTTCCTGGCTGGTTTTCTAGTGATTTTGGGTTTATTCAGGCTGGTTTTGAGTCAGTTCTGGAAATTCTGTTTGGTTTTAAACACTTCTGGATTTCTGGTTTATCACTTGGGTCTGCTCGTTGTTCTATATTACTGGGCTTTGATTACTGCTGTTGCTGTTCGAGTTATTGTTGTAGCTGACCTCTTCTACTTCATTTATATTCCAATTCCAGGTACACGGCTTTGCCTTTGATAGTTGCGAGCTGAAATATGAAAGGATTTAAGCATGAAATCTAAGTTATTTCAATTTCTGTAACTGTATACTTAACATTCAGCTTACTGATGTGGTTTAGATTTCTGTTTATGATGTATTAAGTGGGCTAATAAACTGCTAAGTATGAATGTGTCTAGTTGAATCATAAAATCGTGTATTCATGTATACAAAACGTACAGGAATTTTAGTCGTTTAGCACCAGTTGTGATTAATTGGAAGAAGTTCATGTTAGCTTTAGTTAAATTCATGTCAACTATTTTCAAATCTGTTTAAAGTAAACTTATGTTATGAGATAGAGTTCCCAGTAGAATTTGTCGTGTAGATCATAATCATAGGCGAGTAGGTGGTTTTAATTGGTGACTTTAAGCTGAGTCCCAACGCATTAATTTGCATGTAGGAAAGGTAATATCCAAATAACAAATAGGATTTTGAAATTGACAGTTTGTTTGCCTATAGAGCATTGAATAAAGCCATGATATCCCTGTACAGAGGCCCATAATGGACCGATTATCAAATTGAACTGAATCTATTTGAGTACTTAATCACGGTTCAGTAACATACTAATTAATTAGGGCTTTTTCTTATTACTAGAGACAAAATATGATAGAAAAATGTAGTCACTTTAGGATCGTCCTTTTAAAATAAATGAGATGAGCCTCGCCAAATAAAACGCACGGACTGTGGGGCCCTCACAAACGTATGTATTAATTACTTAGAACTCGGGATCGGCCGCTTTGCGAACTTCACGCCCTTTTCCCAAAATAACCACGCGTTAGTCTCTTTAGGCGCGTACTTTAGGTACCATTACATTCTTAAACTCGGGTGCACATTTATGTGACCCAAATCCAAATCACAACGAAGTCGAAATGTGTCGCTAATCACGGGTACATTAATTGTGACGTGGTTTGAGATGCATTTCCACGACGTTGCAAATTCCTTTTAAAAAATATGAATGAGACGAGCCTCGACAAACAAAAATACACAAGCTGCGGGGCCCTTTATACGTGGTGGTAAAATTACTTAGACTTCGTGATGGACCGTTTAGCAAAATTTCACGGCCCTACCCAAAATAATGATACGATAGTCGCTTTAGGCGCGTATTTAATAATGTTATCTTCTTAAACTCGGGTGCACATTTATGTGACCCAAATCCAAATCTCAACAGAGTTGAAATGTGTCAATAACCACGGGTGCATTGATGTGACGTGGTTCAAGCTGTATTTTCACGATGTTGCAATTCTCGGTAAAAGTAATAATAATAAAAGTGGTACACAGTTAAAATTTGCACATAGGTTCAACCTGTATTAAAATCAGATAAATAAGCTGAATATGACAGTTGAGCGACCGTGCTAAAACCACGGAATTCGGGAATGCCTAACACCTTCTCCCGGGTTAACAGAATTCCTTACTTGGATTTTTGGTTCGCGGACTGTAATACAGAGTCAATCTTTTCCTCAATTCAGGATTCAACCAGTGACTTGGGACACCATAAATCTCCTAAGTGGCGACTCTGAAATAAATAAAATAAATCCCGTTTCGATTGTCCTTTAATGGGAAAAACTCCCTCTGTGCCCCTACTGGCGTGGGTGAAAAAGGAGGTGTGACAACTTTGGCGACTCTGCTGGGGATTAAACCCAGAATCTCTGGTTTAGGATTCAGAATTCGAGCTTAGATAAATTGTTATATTTGGCTTTATCTGATTTTGTTACATATTTGGGCCTAATGTGCTAAATGCTGCTTTTACCGCTTTGATATTATCTGAACTGTATATAAACTGTGCCGAAACCCTTCTCTTCTTACCTCCGGGGATGAGCTTGCTGGTCGAGACTCCCTATTCTGTTAGTTTCAATACCTGAAATAAGAAAGAGGCCGGACAAGTTACTAAGCCGGATGGCCTTTTGGTTCCCGGTACGTAGCCCCTCCTCGACTCGAGTTGTCCGCTCGGGTACACAGTCTAGAACAAATACCCAGGTTATAAACCTAGAATAACTCAGCTTCATGCCGGATCCCTAGTAGGAACGTTTGTTTGCATCATGTGCATTTAACTTTGGAGGCTCAACATAGGGGTTGGGTCTGTCTAGGACAGGTATACCAAAGCGACAAAAGACCATCCTGATGCATCCAACTTGCTACCTGTGCATTTGTTGTTTCGGACTTGCATGCTGACTAGCTCTCGAATACTTTGAGGAAAGAGAGATAGAGGTAGCTAATCGCCTGTTTTGAAAAAATCATCAATGTCCAAATAGCGTCGAAACTCTGTCGAATTTTTGAGAAAATGAAAAAAGGGGTTTTGTTTATGAAAAATGGTTTTAGTTGCCATTGAAAAGAGTCTTGATTTCAAAAGAAGTTTGTTTTATCTACCCGAACTACGCCGGTTTGATTCTCACAGGGTGCAGGATACGTAGGCAACCCTCATCAGGTCCAACCTCCCCTTTTGCAAAAATAGCCAAAAAATGTCAAATTTTAATTGTCAACATAAATAAGTCGGGTGATGCCGTTTTTGGCTCGAATAGCCGAATGTTCCCGAAAGGGACGCCGGAGGGCTGACTTTGCATAAACGACCACTTTTAGTCATTTTTGGATTTTGACCGGTTGACTCACCTAGCTTTAAAATCTTCGTTCCCGAAGTGCTGAAAAGCCGTGTGCAGAGCCGGATCTTCCTTTTAATCTGTGAGAAATTAAAAATAGTTAGTTTGTTGAGTCAAATGAATTTTATTTCTTAATCACCTTAATAAATGTGCAGGATGAGCACGATGCAAAATGAACCTTTTTCAATAATGACTAAAATTCCTTTCAAGTTGCGGCTATGGTGGGATGATTTGGGTGGTGAAGGGAAATATGAGGTCAAGAAATATCTAAAAGGTCTTACGGGTTTATTAGAAATCCAGCCTCGGGGGGGAGGGGGGGATATCATAAGAGCTTTGGTCACCTGCTGGGACCCGACACACAATGTCTTCCACTTCTCCAATTTCGAACTCACTCCGACTTTGGAGGAAATAGCCGGGTACATCGGATATGCTGAAGTTCCGTTGAGGCAAAAATACTTGGTTGCTCCAAGAGCTGTCACTGTGCATCGATTTTTAGATTCGTTAAAGATACCCTGGACGGTCCATAGCCCAGATTTGGCCGCAGGTTTTTGTAATCCACGCTTCTTATACGACAGATACGGTCATGTCGGAGGATTCAACAACCCGGGTAACAAGTTATGCAGCAAACGTAACCGTCAGAAATGGGACGAGCATAGACGAGTGGCTTTTATGATAACCTTTTTGGGCCTTTTGGTATTTCCAAGGAAAGACGGAAACATTGATCTGAAAATAGCCGGGGTCGTTAGTACCTTGCTTATTCAAGATGAAAGCACTCTTGTGCCTATGATAGTATCTGATATCTTCCGAGCTCTCACAGCCTGCAAAGCCAGAGGGAACTTTTTTGAGGGGTGTAACTTGTTGCTACAAATATGGATGACTGAGCATCTCTGCCACCGTTCCCACCTCTTGAGTTATGGTTCCTCGAAGAAAACTTTCATAGAAGAGTTCTACACTAGAATCAAGGGGGTCAGTCTACCCGAGGGAGTTACGGCGTGGACATCATTCGTTCGAACCCTCACTGCCAGCCAAATTCAGTGAACACTAGGATGGTTGCCTGTGGATGAAATCATATATATGCCAACCACTGGACCCCATTTTCTCTTGATGGGACTCCGGAGTATTCAGCCCTATCCCCCGTATCAAGTCTTGAGATAGTTGGGGAGATGCCAAATAGTTCCGAAAGATGAAGATCTTAGTGGCCAAGTAGTCGAGATCGGGCCCAACGGACAGTTTCCTGAAGCAGCAGTCCGACAAATTTGGAGCGAGTGTCAATACTTAACAGCCAATACATGTGTACGCTATCGGTCCAAGGGTTAAGTTTCGCCGGGATACCTTGCTTGGTTTGAGAAAGAAATAGAGTTTGGGAGACCGGCCAAAAGGCCCCATCTCCAAGAGTTTGTCCAGGCGTCGCAAGAACAGTGGGATTGGTTGGCTAAAGAAGAGAGTTACAGGGCAGAAATAGGCAGGCTGAGGCAACAGATTAGAGACCTGGAATTTGAAAATAGTCTGCAAGTATTGGCCGAAACCAGGGAGAAAAGAGCAAATTGGCCCAAGAAAACGAAGCGCTGAAAGCCCAAATCCGACAGATGAGGAGAGATGCTGACAAACAACAAAGGAGTCGGTCGGATGAGCGGTTAATAAAAGGGTTAAAAAAGGAAATCGGTGAGTGCCGAGATGATTTGAAGAAATCTGAGGATACCATTGCACAACTCCAGGCACAATGGTCAAAGAGAACGAAAGAGCGCACACAGTACTTAAAGCAGGCAAGGAAAGATTATGAAAAGACCATTGTCAGTCTAAAAAGGAAGGTGACCACCCTAGAGAGCAAGGCGGGTCAACAAGCCAAGGCTTTTGAAACCGAGAGTAAACACTTCTATAATCTGATGGCCTCGATAGAAGATGAAATACAACAGTTACGGAAACAACATCTGCACGATTCTCGGGTTTTTAAGGCTAGAAGGGATCATATAGAACACCTACTCCTAGAGAAAGACCGAACCAGGAACAAGGTTCTGACTATTGCTCGTGCTATCACCAGGAAATGTCGAGAGTGTGAAAACATGACCCGTACTACCTTCTTCTCGGCGGTGATGGTATTTGTGAAGCAAATCATGCATGAATTGGAGCAGCTGGAAAAGAACCTTACACCTAAACCTGCGGCATGGCCGAATGATGCCCCGCGGACACCTAAATTTAAAACCTTAATGTGTTCATAGTTTGAATCTGCATTTTCTTTCTCTTAGAGTCTGTTGTCTATTAGAGTCTGTCTTTATTTCGCATCAGGGTATGTCGGTAGTTATTGAGTTTGTACTTGGTTTGGTTTCGAGTATGTTATTTCCTTTCCAAGATACGTCTGGTTTGTAATAGAATGTTTATTAATGAAAAATCGAAAATTTCCAAGAAATTATCTTTTTGCTTTTTGCACTTATAGGGCAGAACTACGCCCGGTCTGATTCATGCGGGGACATGATACTTAGACAATCCATATAAGATTCGACCACCACTAAAAAGAAAAAAAAAGGGCAAAGTAAATAAAAGAAAGGAAAAGAAAGAAATAAAAAGAGAGACAAAGAAAGTTTCGGAAACACTTAAATGAGGCACAAATAAAGTAAGCCGGAATGACGCATGCGGTCGAAGCAAAGACATGTTAGAAATGGTTAAACTGCCTAGGAGCATTGCATCCCCCAACGTGAAATTGCAATATGTGTTAAACTCTAACGCTAACAAGTTTGTTGTTTTACCAGAGATTTCGTACTAGTTAGTTTGTTAGAACATTCTGGCAGATTACCATTACCAAACAAGATCCAAAGGGCCCGTACTAAAAAGCATGACTAGTTCAGACCAAAGTGTCGAGGATGAAAGGACGGAGAATCAAATGCTGAAGGAGGAAATGGATAAGATGAGACAGGAGATGAAAGAAATGCAGCTGACCTTAGCTAGGGTACAAAAGGTGCCTAACCCTCACGTTATTCCCACTCTCCCACCAGGACACACGCCGGAATACCCTCCCCCCGGCCCTTCGACAAGCTTCCCAGTCACCAATACTATCAGGGAAGAAATGCCTATGATCCCCAAGCTTCACAACCCAATCAGAACCCTCTTCCACCAAATGTTCCTGTTTTCGTGGCACCCCGACCAGCCACGCTGCAAAGATCATCCAGCGAGCCGTTGTTTCAGGCTCACAATAACCAATATTACCCCCTGAACCAACCTTCAAAGCACCCGAGCCTCATACTTATAATACTCACTTCGAGATACCGGTAGAGACTGAAAAGCCGGCTAAAAGCCCAGAGCAAACGAAGTGCTTCGAAAGTTTAAAAGCCTGGAGTAGTCCTTCAGGAATATCCATGGGTTAAGCAACCAAGTCAGTGTGGCCTACAAAGATCTGTGCCCATTCCCCGACATTCAATTGCCGGTAGGGTTCAAGATGCCAAAGTTTGATCTATACGAGGGGCACGGTGATCCAATGGCACATCTGCGTGGTTTTTGCAGCAAGATGAGAGGAGCAGGTGGTAAAGATGAGCTGCTAATAGCTTACTTTGGTCAAAGTCTAAGTGGGTCTGCACTGGAATGGTACACAAGACAGGATTCGAGCAGGTGGTACACCTGGGACGATCTAGCACAAGCATTCGCAGGTCACTTCTAGTATAATCTTAAGATCGTCCCTGACCGTCTCACATTGCTGAAACTTGAGAAGAAGCTGGGAGAGAGATTTAGAGAATTTGGGTTCCGGTGGAGAGAACAGGCAGCAAGAGTTGATCCTCCGATAAGAGAGGGGGAAATGGTGGACTACTTTCTACAGACTCTAGAGCCAACTTACTTTGGTCACTTGGTGACATCAGTTGGCAAATCTTTCAACGAAGTAGTAAAAATGGGCGGTATGATTGAAGAGGGACTTAAGTCCAACAAAATTTTGAGCTATTCGGCGATTAAAGCAACCACTCAGGCCATCCAGAGCGGCACGGGAGGTGCGCTCGGAAAGAAGAAAAGGGAAGATGTCGCAACAGTCGATGCAGGTACTTGGTCCAGATCCAGAGGTCCCCCCTCACTACCAACCTAGACCCCATCACTCAAATTACCCACACATTCCATACGGCCCTCCACAACCCTACTACCCACCACAAGAGCTATATTTCTCTGTCCATCACGCCCAAACTTACACCCAGCCTCCGGCTCGCCCACAATGGCGTGCATTGGCTCCCTAGAATACATATCCACCTCCACAAAATACATATCCACCTCCACAAAACACATATCTACCTCCACAAAACACATATCCACCACCAAGGGCCTACAGGAATCCTTCGGGACCAGGTTTCCGTGGGAATCAGACTTTCAGGAATGAAAGGGTGCAGAGGCAGAGAACATTCACTCCGCTAGGAGAAACCTATACTACTCTGTTCCACAAATTGAGGCAGTTAGGCCTATTGAGTCATGTGGAGCCCAGATTGTCAAATCCTCTTCCCAAAAATCTTGACCACTCGGTAAGCTGTGAATATTGTTCGGGGGCTCCCGGGCATGATACAGAGAAGTGTTGGAAGTCGAAGACTGCCGTACAAGATCTTATTGACACAAATAGGATCGAGGTCCAGGAGCTAGAGGCACCTAACATCAATCAGAACCCGTTGCCGGCACACCATGAAGTCCACATGATCGAACTAGTGAACAAAGGAGGGAAGCTCATGAAGCCCTCACAAACGGTAATTATGATCTGTGCCAGTCCGAAAGAAAACTCGATCAGTGGAAAAATAGTAGTACAGTCGGAAAGGGAAGAAGGCAAGGCAGTGGTGGTGGTGGGGAAGAGTTCGCCTGATGTTGCCAAGAATCCAGAGCCGGTCAAAGTATCGGTGCGAGGGATATCAAGCAAGCCAGTAGCCATGAAGGGGGCATGCACAGGACCAGTTGTTATCAGGCCAGTAATGTAGTTGCCGATAATCAACGAGAAAGCTGTGCCGTGGAGCTACAATCAAGTAATGGTAATGCATAGGGGGAAGGAAGTTGTGGAAGAAATATGTGAGGCACAAGGGTTAACTCGTTCGGGAAGGTGTTTTGTCCCCGCAGAGTTAAGAAGGGCCAATCCAGTAGCGACAAAGAATCCAGTTACCAAGGAAGAGGCGGAAGAATTTTTAAAGAAAATAAAGGCGCAAGATTACTCCATTGTGGAGCAGTTGAGGAAGACCCCGACACAGATCTCATTGTTATCGTTGTTGATCCATTCAGATGAGCACCGCCGGGTATTTATGAAAATTCTGAATGAAGCCCATGTTCCGGATAAGATTTCTATGAACCATCTGGAGAAAATAGCAAACAAGATTTTCGAGGTCAACAGGGTCACCTTTTCAGACGATGAGTTGCCCGTGGAGGGTACAGAACATAATAGAGCCCTTTATTTGACTGTGAAGTGTGAAGACTTGGTAGTCACTCGAGTACTGATTGATAATGGGTCCAGTGCCAATATCTGTCCTTTGGCCACATTGAACAAACTGAAGGTCGATTGTGACAGGATTCACAAAAACAACATCTATGTTTGAGGGTTTGATGGTGGTGGTACAGACATAGTGGGTGACATCATACTTGAATTAACAATTGGTCCAGTCGAGTTCACCATGGAGTTTCAAGTGTTAGACGTGGTAGTGTCATATAATCTTCTGTTGGGGTGACCCTGGATCCATGCCGCCAAAGCAGTGCCTTCTACATTACATCAGATGGTCAAATTCGAGTGGGATAAGCAAGAGATCATAGTACATGTGGAAGACAATGCAAGCGCCGTAAGTGATGCCATCTTGACCTTCATAGAGACTGATGATGATAAGGGACCGTGGGTTTACCAGGTTTTTGATACGGTTTCAGTGGATAAAATTTCTGAAGGCGAGGACCTTCCACTTCCCAGGATCGTAGCTGCGACTGTCATGGTAGCCTCGGAGATGTTGAAGAACGGGTTTGTGCCAGGCAAAGGTTTAAGGGTTGATCTTCAGGGTATTGTTCAGCCAGTTTCTTTGTCCAAAAATCTGGACACCTTTGGGTTGGGGTTCAAGCCTACAGCGGCGGATGTGAGACGAGCCCGCAAGTTGAAGAAGAGAGTCTGGGTCCTTTCCAAGCCAATCCCGCGCCTGTCCGGATCATTTGTTAGAGAAGGTATCAGAAAATTGTCGGTCTCGAAAGTTCTCGGACCACTGATTGGGCCAGATGGAGGTTTGAATGAGGGCTTCGAAAGGTTGTTCGCCGATGTCAACATGATAGAAGCTGGAGAAGGGTCCAGTAGGTTAGATGTACAGTTTGTGGGGCCTAGGGCAAATATCAACAATTGGATGACTACTCCCCTTCCTACCCGGAGGGAGTCTTGGTAATGGGCTCTGATTTTTCTTTCTTGTCTTTTCGGATTATTCCAGGGTTGTAATCCAGTTTTGTTTTGTATTCAGCAAAGTGTGAAACTCTGTTATCCCGTATTTTAATAAAGTGAAAGCTTTTCTTTTCTTGTTTTGTTCTAATTTTGTTTTCTTCTTTTCTCTTTCTGAACAGTTCTCTTTATATTGGTTCTAATGACATGGCATGCACGACGGATCTTCAACCCAGTCTAAAAAATCAATCTGATTCTGAACTAATTGTACAAGAGGTCGATTATGATGATGAATCGGAATACGATGAGGATGAAACTTTCGAAGAGATAAACAGAGAGTTAAGCCAGTTTGAAGAGAAATCCAAGCCCAACTTAAATGACACAGAAGCCATCAACTTAGGGGATGCAGTTGATATCAGGGAAACTAAAATAAGCATCCACATTGCACCGAATATTAGGGAAGAACTAATCAAAGCACTTATTGAGTTCAAAGACGTTTTTGCATGGTCGTATGATGACATGCCGAGGTTAAGCACGGATTTAATGGTTCACAAATTGCCCATTAATCCGGCATGCCCTCCCGTCAAGCAGAAATTGAGGAAGTTCAAAACAGACATAAGTGTGAAGATTAAAGAGGAAATAACCAAGCAGCTGCAAGCAAAGGTTATTCGGGTCACTCGATATCCTGATTGGTTGGCTAATGTGGTGCCAGTGCCGAAGAAAGATGGGAAGATCAGAGTGTGTGTCGATTACCGTAATTTGAACAGGGCAAGCCCCAAGGACAACTTTCCATTACCCAACATCCATATCTTGATCGATAATTGTGCCGGACGTGAGATCAGGTCTTTTGTGGATTGCTATGCTGGGTATCATCAGATTCTGATGGATGAAGAAGATGCGGAAAAGACGGCTTTCATTACGCCGTGGGGGAATTATTACTACCGGGTAATGCTATTTGGTTTGAAGAATGCTGGGGTAACGTACATGAGAGCAATGACTACTGTGTTTCATGACATAATACACAAAGAGATTGAGGTATACGTGGACGATATGATCATAAAATCCAAGCATCAGGAAGACCACGTAGCAGACCTAAGGAAGTTTTTCCAGAGACTTCGAAGGTACGATATTAAGCTCAACCCGGCCAAATGTGCATTTGGTGTTCCATCTGGAAAGCTGTTGGGATTCATTGTCAGTTGGCGAGGTATTGAGTTGGACCCGTCAAAGATCAAATCTATCCAAGATTTGCCACCGCCGAAGAACAAGACAGAAGTAATAAGTCTGTTAGGAAGGTTGAATTATATCAACAGGTTTATTGCTCAACTCACAGCAACTTGTGAACCCATTTTTTAGCTACTGAAGAAAGATGCTGCGGTAGAATGGACGGCAGAATGTCAGGAAGCATTTGACCAAATCAAAGGATATTTATCAAATCCACCTGTGTTGGTTTCACCTGAGCCGGGAAGACCGTTAATTCTTTATCTAACGATCCTGGAGAATTCGTTTGGCTGCGTACTGGGGCAACACGACATTACAGGAAGGAAGGAGCAAGCCATCTATTATCTCAGCAAGAAGTTTACAGGCTATGAGGTTAAGTACACTCAACTCGAGAAGACATGTTGCGCCCTAACTTGGGTGGCCCAGAAATTGAAGCATTATCTGTCATCATATACTACTTATCTCATTTCACGCTTGGATCCACTGAAGTATATTTTCCAGAAGCCTATGCCCATAGGGAGATTGGCGAAATGGCAGATATTACTCACAGAATTCGACATCGTCTATGTGATGAGGACGACCATGAAGGCCCAAGCATTGGCTGATCACTTGGCCGAGAATCCTGTTGATGAAGAATACGAGCCCTTGAGGATGTATTTTCCTGATGAAGAAGTGATGCATATAGATGAGTTGGAAATGACCAAGGAACCAGGATGGAAGTTTTTTTTCGATTGAGTCGCAAATGCGAAGGGAGTTGGAATAGGAGTGGTACTTATTTCTGAAATAGGACATCATTATCCTGTTACGGCACAACTATGTTTTTATTGTACCAATAACATGGCTGAATATGAGGCATGCATTTTGGGCTTACGGTTAGCTGCAGACATGGATGTCCAGGACGTCTTGGTCTTGGGAGACTCGGACCTCCTGGTGCATCAAATCCAGGGTGAATAGGAAACAAGGGATTTGAAGCTCATACCATATCGACAATATTTGCACGATCTGAGCAAGCGATTTCGATCAGTGGAGTTCAGACACATCCCAAGAGTTCATAATGAGGTTGCCGGTGCTTTGGCCACCTAAGCATCAATGTTGCATCACCCAGATAAAATTCATGTTGACCCATTGCATATTCAGGTTCATGATCAGCATGCTTATTGCAACATGATAGAGGAAGAAATGGATGGCGAGCCATGGTTTTATGATGTCAAGGAATACCTTAGGATGGGGATATACCCGGAGCAGGCCACCGGAGATCAAAAGAGAGTCATTCGGCGATTGGCAAATGGATTTTTCCTCAGTGGAGGAGTGTTGTACAAAAGAACACCAGATTTGGGATTGCTGAGATGTATAGATACTAGTCAAGCCACGACAGTTATGACAGAGGTACATGCTGGAGTTTGTGGGCCACATATGAGCGGATATGTATTGGCAAAGAAGATTCTTCGAGCAGGGTACTATTGGCTCACTATGGAGCGTGATTGTATCAGTATCGTGCGGAAATGCCATCAACGTCAGATACATGGAGATCTGATTCATTCTCCGCCGACAGAATTGCATACAATGTCAGCACCGTGGCCATTTGTTACATGGGGCATAAATGTCATTGGACCGATCGAGCCGGCAGCTTCCAACGGGCATAGGTTCATTCTGGTGACCATCGATTATTTCACTAAGTGGGTTGAAGCTAAACTTTCAAGTCGGTAACCAAGCAGACAGTGGTAGATTTTGTTCACTCCCATATCATCTGTAGATTTGGAATCCCAAAGGTGATCATCACGGATAATGGTGCTAATCTTAACAGCAATTTGATGAAAGAGGTATGTCAACAGTTTAAGATTACACACCGCAATTCCACCCCATATTGTCCCAAGGCGAATGGAGCAGTTGAGGCAGCCAACAAAAACATAAAGAAGATACTTCGGAAGATGGTATAAGGTTTAAGGCAATGGCATGAAAAATTACCATTTGCATTGTTGGGATATCACATTACTGTCCGCACTTCAGTAGGTGCAACTCCTTATTTATTGGTATACGGAACTGAAGCAGTGATACCGGCAGAAGTAGAAATTCCGTCCCTCCGGATTATCGCTGAGGTTGGGATTGATGATGATGAATGGGTCAAAGCCCGATTGGAGCAGTTGAGCTTGATTGATGAAAAGTGATTGGCAGCATTATGTCATGGCCAGTTGTATCAAAAGAGGATGGCGAGAGCATATAATAAGAAGGTGCGTCCCAGGAAATTTGAAGTAGGACAGCAGGTGCTGAAACGAATCTTGCCACATCAGTACGAAGCAAAGGGAAAGTTCGCCCCGAATTGGCAACGGTCGTTTACTGTGACCAGAGTGTTATCCAACGGCGCCTTATGTCTGACAGATGTCGAGGGAAGATGCATCGACATGGCTATCAATTCTGACGTAGTCAAGAGATATTATGTGTAATTCCTTTGATTGCAATTGATGTTTGTCTGTTTGTACTTGGCATTTATCGGAGAATGAAATGACGGAGGCAATTCTTTCTTCTATCCAAATACTTTAACCTTTGCTTCCCCCTTTGAGCCTTATTTATTCTTTCATACCCCTCTTTTGGAATCAGTAATGAAAATGAAAGAAAAGAGAAGAGAAAATAATGATAATAAAGACAGAAGAAAAGTCACAAGAAAAACAAAGGAATTGGGAACTACGTTTGACCTGATTCTTCAAAGAGGATACGTACGTGCCTCACGGCTCGGTCATAGTGTAACAAAAAACAAAAAAATCCCCAAGCAAGAAAAACTGGGGCAGAAGTTGTGTTTATAATTTAAGAAAAGAAAGTTGATTCAAGAGTTGTAATGTTTTACCCATCAAAATTATTTTGAACCTTTTACCCTTTTTTTTAGCCATACACAAAAACCCATATTGATGTCCAAAAAAGACCTCCCGATTAGTATCCGAGAAGTGCCAAGTCATGCAAATGGAAGTCGGGAATAACACTCTAATCACCAACAGAGAAGAGGATCATAAGTTGGAAATGAATTGGTAGCCGAAAGAATCCCCATCAGAGAGATTCATATCGGTAACACTCCAATCCCCAGCTGAAAAAAAATAAATAAAATGAGAGAGTCTTATCGGTGAAAACCTCTACAGGCACCATAAGGCGACGTAAGTTGAGAGAAATAAAACGAGAGAGTCTTATCAGTGAAAACCTTCACAGGCACTATAAGGCGACGGGAGTTGAGAGAAATGAGAGAGTCTTATTAGTGAAAACACCTCAAAGGGCACTATGAGGCGACAAGACAAGATTGGCGGAAAGGATCCGCATTTGGCAAAGAGTTGAGTGCCTGTTTATCCTCAGCAAGTTGAGGCCGTCCGAAAGATTGATTGATACAAGTAGACTGGGTGGATTAATCCGGAATACATGACATGATCGTTGGGATCGGTTATATCATTCAGATAAGTTCTTTTCTTTCCTTTTCCCCAGCGTTTGTTCAGAAAGATTTCTTCTTTTTCTATCTTTTGAAATCATCACTTTTTCATTTCTTGGTCTAAAGACTTTATCTCCCCAGCAGTTTATTTTTGAAAAGGATTTTCAGAGCTTATTACCAGTTGCCAAGATGGTGTAAAAATATAATGTGGATAGGATGGGCCAATGATAAGGCGACAAAGCGAAAAGACGTTCATTGCAAGACCAAATGATGGATTGGTCTAGGATTCCAGGGAAGTTGGAGAAAAACAGAAAACAACAGTGGAAAAGTTATGGATCAAACTCCAAGAGGATCCCCAGAAGATTTGCGAGATGCAGGAACAACTCCGACAGATTATCGACCAAGTTCCGCGATGGTCGGACAGCATAGAGCGGGGAAGGAAGAGAAAAGAAAAACCATCCCCAGCAGGAATATCATCCCTAGCAAATAATATCATCCCCAGTAAGTTTTGTAACAAAACGCAAAGCAGGAAAAGGAAAAAGGGAAAAACCATCCCCACCAGGAGTGACACGACCACTCACCACGTTTTAAACTAACAAATTTTTTTCTTTGATTTGAAGCAGGGAAAGGAAATGTTATTGACATCGGGAAGACATGGCCACAAAGAAGATTATCAAACTGGGGCAGAAATTTTTCTCTCATTGCGAAAATTTTCTTGAAATCAGATAGTCACTTGGGGAAGATGGAAGATAACACAAGTTTTGAAGGAAGTGGAATCCCTAACAGTTTACGGGAGAAGGCAATACAAGTTTTAAAGAAAGCAATCTTGGAAGAAGCAAGATAACCCGAGTTTTAAGGGTAGTGGTCTCTGAATTAGTGCCATCCCCACCATTGTTAAAAGGAGGGAAGTAACTAGTCTTAAAGAAGGAAGATAATTCCCCAGCAGTGTTATCCCCGGCAGGTTTCAGAGAAGTGAAAACACCAGTTTGAGGGAAGTAGTTCCAGTGGAAGGAAAGCGCCAGCTTTAAAGGAAGTAGTCTTTGAAGAAGGAAAATAACATATTTTTGAATAAAACACCGGTGTTATCCCCAACAGTTTTCAGAGGAATGAAACACCAGTTTAGAGGGAAGCAGTTCTAAAAAAGATAATTTCAAGTCGAAGTCAGGAGCCCGCCTGAAAAATGGAGGTATTATATTTTGAGTTACTGTTGAAATCAGGAGCCCGCCTGGAGAATGGAGATATTATATTTTTAAGAAATAGCTGAAGTCAGGAGCCCACCTGTAGAACGGAGGTTGTTACAATTTCAAGTCGAAGTCAGGAGCCTGCCTGAAAAATGGAGGTGTTATATTTTCGAGTTGTAGTTGAAGTCAGGAGCCCGCCTGGAGAATGGAGGTGCTATATTTTTAAGAAGTAGTTGAAGTCAGGAACCCGCCTGGAGAATGGAGGTGTTATATATTTTTTTTAAGTCATAATTGAAGTCAGGAGCCCGCCTGAAAAATGGAGGTGTTATATTTCATGAGAAGGTTGAAGTCAGGAGCCCGCCTGGAGAATGGAGGTATTATGTTTTTAAGAAATTGTCGAAGTCAGGAGCCCGCCTGGAAAATGGAGGTGTTATCTCTAAATTGTTTATTGAAGTCAGGAGCCCTCCTGGAGAATGGAGGTATTATATTTTTAAGAAGTTGTTGAAATCAGGAGCTCGCTTGGAGAATGGAGGTGTTATGTCTTTAAGAAATAGTCGAAGTTAGGAGCCCGCCTGAAAAATGGAGGTATTACATTTTGAGTTGCTGTTGAAATCAGGAGCCCGCCTGGAGAATGGAGGTATTATATTTTAAAGAAATAGCTGAAGTCAGGAGCCCGCCTGTAGAACGGAGGTTGTTACAATTTCAAGTCGAAGTCAGGAGCCCGCCTGAAAAATGGAGGTGTTATATTTTCGAGTTGTAGTTGAAGTCAGGAGCCCGCCTGGAGAATGGAGGTGCTATATTTTTAAGAAGTAGTTGAAGTCAGGAACCCGCCTGGAGAATAGAGGTGTTATGTTTTTAAGAAATTGTCGAAGTCAGGACCCCGCCTGTAAAATGGAGGTATTATCTCTAAATTGTTTATTAAAGTCAGGAGCCCTCCTGGAGAATGGAGGTATTATATTTTTATGAAGTTGTTGAAGTCAGGAGCCCGCCTGGAGAATGGAGGTGTTATGTCTTTAAGAAATAGTCGAAGTCAGGAGCCCGCCTGAAAAATGGAGGTATTACATTTTGAGCTGCTGTTGAAATCAGGAGCCCGCCTGGAGAATGGAGGTATTATATTTTAAAGAAATAACTGAAGTTAGGAGCCCGCCTGTAGAACGGAGGTTGTTACAATTTCAAGTAGAAGTCAGGAGCCCGCCTGAAAAATGGAGGTGTTATATTTTCGAGTTGTAGTTGAAGTCAGGAGCCCGCCTGGAGAATGGAGGTGCTATATTTTTAAGAAGTAGTTGAAGTCAGGAACCCGCCTGGAGAATGGAGGTGTTATATTTTTTTTAAGTCATAATTGAAGTTAGGAGCCCGCCTGAAAAATGGAGGTGTTATATTTGGTTGATGTTAGGAGCCCGCATGGAGAATGGAGTGTTATATTTTTAAGAAATTATTGAGGTCAGGGGCCCGCCTGGAAAATGGAGGTGTTATATTTTAAGAAATTGTTGAGGCCAGGAACTCGCCTGAAAAATGGAGGTGTTATATCTTTAAGTTGAAGGAGTCAGGAGCCCGCCTGTAGAATGGAGGTGTTTATTTTAAAAATTGCTGTTGAAGTCAGGAGCCCGCCTGGAGAATGGAGGCCGTATTATCTTTTAAAGTCAAGTTGGAGTTAGGAGCCCGCCTATAGAACAAAGGCGTACACATTCAAGTTGAAGTCAGGAGCCCGCCTGCAGAACAAAGGAACACATTTCAAGATCAAGCCAGAAGTCAGTAATGCGGAGGGTTACAACAAAAATACCCCCAACATGAATACCATTTCAGAAATCTGAAAGAAGACTACAAGAGCAAGTCGAAGATAGATAAGATTCTGTAATCATTAGTCTAGTCTAGCTTTTTGTTTTCTTCCTAGCAATGGTGTAATAAGGAGGTCGGAAAGCAGTAGTAACAGCGTGCAGCAGCAGTAACAACAAAGATGCAGTCCCATGATAGTCCCAGCTGCCAAAACTTCCCGAACTACATTAACCTGATTCCCTTCTAGCCAGGGATATGTAGGAAACCTTTGAAGCAAAGGTTCGGTTAAATCTTTTCAAAAATGCTTCACACGGAGTACTCCAACGGGCAAAAATCGCTCGTATCCGCTCACTTTATCTTTGCACGAAAACTCTTTATGTTTTCGGACAAAGAGGGGCAGCTGTGAGCACGTGATTTTTGCCCTATGAGAACTACTCCCAAAAATTCAAAATAAAATGGTTTTGTGTTGTTTGTGATTTATTTGTATTTTGTCTGTGCATGTTTATTTCTACTCTAATTAAGAAAAATACAAAATATGTGTTGCATGTGCATTTAGGATTTAATTTTACAATTTAGGAATTAATTAAACAATCAAGTTTGTTTTACAAAATGGAAAAATCACAAAAATATGAATTTTTTGGTAGCTTTGTCATTTTTATTGTTTAATTGTGTGATTTTTATTTTAATCAATATTTGATCTTGTGTGTTAATTGTTGTTAAGGGTTAATTAATATCTTTTTAAAATAATCTTGGTTTTACAATTTAATTTAGGAATTTTGGGTTTTTAGGAATTAAAGAAAGTAAAAGGGAAAAGAAGAAACAAGAGAAGAAAGGGTAAAAATTCGGACTGGGCCAGTTTAAAAGGGAAAAGTTCAGGCCCAAATGTCTCCCCCAAGTCAGCCCATACCCGCCCAAATCCAGTCCACCTGCGACCAGTCCAAAACGACATCGTTTGGGCATTGTGAATCTGGACCGTCAATCTCATACGATCAAACGGTCCAGTCCGTCTCCAGATATATCCAAATGGCGTCGTATCTGTCCAATAAATCCAAGCCATTGATTTGTTTTGATCTAATGGTCCCAGGCTTCCCCCATAACCCGGTCCATTTCAACCCGGATCGACCCCGCCCCAATACTACTCCAAATGACACTGTTTCCTTTAAATGAATTGATCCAGGCCATTGATCGTGCTTGATCCAACGGCCAGGGTTAAACCACCCCCTTCGTATATAAGCCCAACCTCTCACCTCACACCCCCTAAGCCATACCCCTGTTCATCGTCACCTTCAGAGACAAACAAAATGACCCTCGAAACCCTAGCCGCCCTGAAACCCTTTAGCCTGAAAGCCGGCGACAACAACGCTGATGACCATGAAACCAACACCCCTAGAGCACCTAACCACCCTCTCCACGAATCCCTTACCCGTTTTGCTCGAATCAGACTGTAGATTCTCGAATCTTCAATCGAAGATTCGAGCAAAACTTGAAACCCACCCCAACCAGTCCCAAACTCACACCAAGGCACCCCTTGACCACCCTCGTTACGGATATGTTAGCCGTTTGCCTCGAATCAACCTCCAACTTCTCGAATCTTCAATCGAAGATTTGAGCAGAACCTAAACCTACCCCAACCAGTCCCAAGCTCATACCAAACATCTCCCTGACCTCCCTCGTCACCAAACCACCGTTGGTTTGGTTCGAATCAGACCAGAACCGTTCAAAC
Organism: Nicotiana sylvestris; assembly: GCF_000393655.2. Taxonomy (NCBI): domain Eukaryota; kingdom Viridiplantae; phylum Streptophyta; class Magnoliopsida; order Solanales; family Solanaceae; genus Nicotiana; species Nicotiana sylvestris. Next base: position 150,046,800 of record NC_091064.1, on the reverse strand, counting down.
CCCAAATCGAACCCCCCAAGAACCCTAGAAAACCAAAGATCGAAGTTTGTCCGAAGAAAAGGAATTTGCATTAGTGCTCCTGAAGTCAAATTAGAATTCCAGTTGATGAGTTGCATGTTTCTAGCTTGATTTCTGATTGTGAGAGTTTCAGAGGTTTCCTGGCTGGTTTTCTAGTGATTTTGGGTTTATTCAGGCTGGTTTTGAGTTAGTTCTGGTAATTCTATTTGGTTTTAAACACTTCTGGATTTCTGGTTTATCACTTGGGTCTGCTCGTTGTTCTATATTACTAGGCTTTGATTACTGCTGTTGTTGTTCGAGTTATTGTTATAGCTGACCTCTTCTACTTCATTTATATTCCAATTCTAGGTACACGACTTTGCCTTTGATAGTTGCGAGCTGAAATATGAAAGGATTGAAGCATGAAATCTAAGTTATTTCAATTTCTGTAACTGTATACTCAACATTCAGCTTACTGATGTGGTTTAGATTTCTGTTTATGATGTATTAAGTGGGCTAATAAATTGCTAAGTATGAATGTGTCTAGTTGAATCATAAAATCGTGTATTCATGTATACAAAACGTATAGGAATTTTAGTCGTTGAGCACCAGTTGTGATTAATTGGAAGAAGTTCATGTTAGCTTTAGTTAAATTCATGTCAACTATTTTCAAATCTGTTTAAAGAAAACTCATGTTATGAGATAGAGTTCCCAGTAGCATTTGTCGTGTAGATCATAATTATAGGCGAGCAGGTGGTTTTAATTGGTGACTTTAAGCTGAGTCCCAGCGCATTAATTTGCATGTAGGAAAGGTAATATCCAAATAACAAATAGGATTTTGAAATTGACAGTTTGTTTGCCTATAGAGCATTGAATAAAGCCATGATATCCCTGTACAGAGGCCCATGATGGACCGATTATCAAATTGAACTGAATCTATTTGAGTACTTAATCACGGTTCAGTGACATGCTAATTAATTAGGGCTTTTTCTTATTACTAGAGACAAAATATGATAGAAAAATGTAGTCACTTTAGGATCGTCCTTTTAAAATAAATGAGATGAGCCTCGCCAAATAAAACGCACGGACTGCGGGGCCCTCACAAATGTATGTATTAATTACTTAGAACTCGGGATCGGTCGCTTAGCGAACTTCACGACCTTTTCCCAAAATAACCACGCGTTAGTCTCTTTAGGCGCGTACTTTAGATACATTACCTTCTTAAACCCGGGTGCACATTTATGTGACCCAAATCCAAATCACAACGAAGTCGAAATGTGTCGCTAATCACGGGTACATTGATTGTGACGTGGTTCGAGATGCATTTCTACGACGTTGCAAATTCCTTTTAAAAAATATGAATGAGACGAGCCTCGACAAACAAAAATACACAAGTTGCGGGGCCCTCTATATGTGGTGGTAAAATTACTTAGACTTCGGGATGGACCGTTTAGCAAGATTCTACGGCCCTACCCAAAATAATGATACGCTAGTCGCTTTAGGCGCGTATTTAATAATGTTATCTTCTTAAACTCGGGTGCACATTTATGTGACCCAAATCCAAATCTCAACAGAGTTGAAATGTGTCAATAACCACGGGTGCATTGATGTGACGTGGTTCGAGATGTATTTTCACGATGTTGCAATTCTCGGTAAAAGTAATAATAATAAAAGCGGTACACAGTTAAAATTTGCATATAGGCTCAACCTGTATTAAAATCAGATAAATAAGCCGAATATGACAGTTGAGCGACCGTGCTAAAACCACGGAACTCGGGAATGCCTAACACCTTCTCCCGGGTGAACAGAATTCCTTACTTGGATTTCTGGTTCGCGGACTGTAATATAGAGTCAATCTTTTCCTCAATTCGGGATTCAACCGGTGACTTGGGACACCATAAATCTCCTAAGAGGCGACTCTGAAATAAATAAAATAAATCCCATTTCGATTGTCCTTTAATTGGAAAAACTCCCTCTGCGCCCCTGCTGGCGCGGGTGAAAAAGGAGGTGTGACATGTGTGATGACGAGTATCTATACGTTGGTGTCAAGCATACCCATGAGTCTTATACTGTGAACGTTGTGATTCTTATTAAGCATTATCAATGCCTAAATTGATGATTATCCATGTTGAGTAAGACTTATGATCATTTTCTTGGTATTTGTCCGCTCCAGTTGAGGTTCATTGTGTGAAGTTAATTGTTGGAACAAGATTGGTTATAGCTGATTCCCTTGCCGGGACGTATTTATTTCTATTGTTGATTCCCTTGCCGGGATGTATTTATTCTTATTGTTGATTCCCTTGCTGGAATATTGTTACTACAACTATTTGGGTGAGGAAAGAGTGATAAAGCATGAAGGGTGATGCCGTGCACATTCATACTTATGCATATGGCGAGGAAAGAGTGATAAAGCACGATGGGTGATGCCGTGCACATTTACATTGATATTAATGCATATGGTGAGGAAGAGAGATCAAGCATGAAGGGTGATGCCGTGCACATTTCTAATATTCATATGGTGAGAAAGAGTGATAAAGCACGAAGGGTGATGCCGTGCACATTTTCATTATCGATTGCATGGTGAGGATTGCGAGTAAAAGCACGAAGGTTGATGCCGTGCATTCATTGTCTGTTTGTTGTGATTACTTGTTGCTATCGGTTCAAGTGCCTTAGTTGTTTCATTCTGTTATTTCTGTGTTTCCTTATGTTGGTATATCCATAGCATGTTTCCCCTTCCCATTAATCTCTTTTAGCTTCTATTATTGTTATTCTGCTAGACATTGTTTAAACTGCACAGGTTATGTTGTTTGTTGTGTCCTAGCCTTGTCACTACTTCGCCGAGGTTAGGCTCGACACTTACTCAGTACATGGGGTCGGTTATACTGATACTACACTCTACACTCTTTTGTGCAAATCCCAGTATTGGAGCATATAGACCATAGTTAGAGGTTGCTGCCTTCAGTCCAGCGGAGACCCGAGGTAATCCTACAGGCGTCCGCAAGCCTTGGTGTCCCCTTCTATCCTGTTTCTTTGTGTTCTTATCTATTTCAGAGACAAACATGTATTTTATTTGTTCAAACCCCTATTTGTAGTATTCATAGATAGTTCGTGAGATTGTGACACCAGTTATGGGTGGAGTATTATTATAGATTTCATATTGGTATTAGCTAAACTGTTAAATTATGTTCTTCCGCATTTCTATTTCCGTTGATTACTTGTATTAACTTGGTAAATTGTTAAAGGTAAAGGTAAAAACATAAAATAATCAGTAACGTTGGCTTACCTAGCGGGTTCAATGTTAGGCGCCATCACGGTCCCGACAGTGGGTAATTCGTGTCGTGACAAGTTGTTATCAGAGCTCTAGGTTGCTTAGGTCTCACAATTCATGGACAAGCTTAGTAGAGTCTGAGGGATTGGTACGGAGACGTCTGTGCTTATTCCCTAGAGGCCACAGAGTTAGGAACACTTCCACTTCTATTTATCTCTGTCGTTCGGTTTGGTTTCTCAATGCTAATTGAACTTCTACTCTATTCTTTCGTAGATGGACAGAACACGTATTGCTTCAGTAGCCGATCAGTAGCCCGAGCCCTTAGCAGCAGCTCCCACGAAAAGAAGGGGACGAGGACGAGGCCGTGCTAGGGGCCGAGGCAGGGGCAGAGCTCAGCCTAGAGCAGCAGCACCAGCAGCGAAGCCTCAGATATAGTATGATGATGAGGTTCCGGCCCAGACAGTTCCAATGGGCCCAACTCAGGTCCTAGAGGGGTTCATCACTACCCCGGTACTACAGGATGCTCTGGTCCATCTAGTGGGCCTTATGGAGAGTGTCACCCAGGTAGGCTTACTTCCTGTAGCACTAGCCATCTCTCAGGCTGGGTAGGAGCATAGACTCCCGCTACTCGCACTCCGGAGAAGATGGCTCCCCAATTTCAGACTCCAGCAGCTCAACCAGTTAGAGTAGTTCAACAGGGTATAGTAGCTCAGACCGGTGATTGAGCAGCTATGTCTGCCGATGCTTTGTGGAGGTTGGAAAGGTTCACCAAGCTCTTCACTACTACCTATGGCGGTACATCATCAGAGGATCCCCAGGATTACTTAAACATATGTCATAGGGTTCTTCGAAATGTGGGGATAGTGGAGACCAATAGGGTCGACATTGCTGCTTTTCATCTGTCAGGTTCTGCCAAGAAATGGTGGAGAGATTATTGTTTGGCCAGACTAGCTGGGTCACCAGCTCTCACTTGGGACCAATTCTTGCAACTATTTCTCGAGAAGTTCCTTCCCGTCACTCAGAGAGAGGAGTACCGCAGGCGGTTTGAGCGTTTTCAATAGGGTTCTATGACTATCACCCAGTACGAGACGAGGTTTATTGATTTGGCTCGTCATGCTCTACTAATACTCCCCACCGAGAGAGAGAGAAGGTGAGGAGGTTTATTGAGGGACTCGCTCAGCCTATTAGACTACATATGGCTAAAGAAATAGGGAGTGAGATTTCTTTCCACGATACGGACAATGTGGCCAGGCGGGTTGAGATGGTTCTAGCTCAGGGGAGCGGTCAGGGGTCTGATAAGAGGCCTTGTCATTCTGGCAGATTCAGTGGTGCCTCGTCTAGGTGGCCGTGGTTCTCATATGCAGTATTCTAATCAGTTGCCCTACAGTGCACCACCAGCTCCTATCAGTGGACCTCTGCTCCAGAGTTTTCAAGGTGGTTATCCAGGCCGTCAAGGTCAGTTTCAGGGTCAGCAATCTTAGCAGCCGAAGTCTTGCTATACTTGTGGTGATATGAGGCACATTTCTAGGTTTTGCCCTCGAGCCTCGAGCAGTTCTCAGCACCAGGGTTCTCTTGCTATGGTTCCAGCACCGAGTGTTCCACTTCCAGCTCAGCCAGCTAGAGGTAGGGGTCGAGGTGTTAGAGGTGGAGGTCAGGCCATTAGAGGTGGAGGTCAGGCAGCTAGAGGTGGAGGCCAGTCAGCAGGAGGCCGTTCTAGGGATATAGTTTAGAGTGATGGGGCCCAGCCCCGATGTTATGCTATTCCATCCAGACCTGAGGATGAGGCCTCCGATGCAGTTATCACAGGTACGGTTTCAGTTGCAATAGAGATGCTTCAGTTCTATTTGATCCAGGGTCCACATATTTCTATGTGTCATCTTATTTTGCCTCTTATCTGGTTGTGCCTCGTGATTCTTTTTCGTGCTTCTGTATATGTGTCTACACTAGTGGGTGATTCTATTATGGTAGATCATGTTTATCCTGCTTACGTGGTCGTTATTGGGGGTCCTGAGACCCATGTAGATCTCCTACTTCTCGACATGGTGGATTTCGATGTCATTTTGGGGATGGATTGGTTATCCCCTTATCATGCTATATTGGACTGTCATGCCAAGACCGTGACCTTAGCATTGCTAGGGTTGCCTCGTTTGGAGTGGAGAGGGACTCCTGGTTATTCAACTAGTAGGGTTATCTCATATATGAAGGCTCGACGTATGGTTGACAAGAGATGTTTGGCCTATTTGGCGTATATTCGTGATTCTAGTGCTGAGGTTCCTTCTATGGATTCGGTGCAAGTTGTTTGTGAGTTTCTAGAGGTATTTCCTTCAGACCTACAGGGGATGCCACCCGATAGGGATATTGACTTTTGCATTGATTTGGCTCTGGGCACTCAGCCCATTTCTATCCCGTCATATCGTATGGCCCCGCCAGAGTTGAAAGAATTGAAAGAACAGTTGCAAGACCTGCTTGATAAAGGCTTTATTAGACCTAGTGTCTCGCCTTAGGGTGCACCGATGTTGTTTGTTAAGAAGAAGAACGGATCGATGAGGATGTGCATAGACTATCGACAGTTGAACAAGGTCACAATCAAGAATAAGTATCCATTGTTGCAGATTGATGATTTGTTTGATCAGCTTCAGGGTGCCGAAGTGTTTTCAAAGATTGATTTGAGATCTGGCTACCATTAGTTGAGGATAGGGCATCCGATGTCCCTAAGACAGCTTTTCGCACTTGGTATGGGCATTATGAGTTCTTAGTGATGTTGTTTGGGTTGACCAATGCCCCAACATCTTTCATGGATTTGATGAACCGAGTGTTCAAGCCTTATTTGGATTCCTTAGTGATTGTCTTCATTGATGATATTTTGATCTATTCCCGCAGCCAGGAGGAGCACGAGCTGCATCTTCGAGTCATTCTTCAGACTCTGAAAGACAGTAAGTTATATGCTAAGTTTTCGAAATGTGAGTTTTGGTTGAGTTCACTTGTATTCTTGGGTCATGTTGTATCAGCAGGGGGTATTCAGGTGGATCCTAAGAAGATTGCGGCAGTCAAGGACTGGCCTAGACCCACATCAGCCACAAAGATCCAGAGTATCTTGGGTTTGGCGGGCTATTGCTGTTGGTTTGTGGAGGGGTTTTCATCCATTGCAGCCCCGATGACCAGGTTGACCCAGAAGGGTGCCCAGTTCAGGTGGTCGGACGAGTGTGAGGTGAGCTTTCAGAAGCTCAAGACAGCTTTGACTACGGCACCGATGTTGGTTTTGCCCATAGGTTCAGGGCCATATACAGTATATTATGATGCATCTCGTATTGGACTTGGTGCGGTGTTGATGCAGAATGGCAAGGTTTTTGCATATGTTTCGCTACAGTTGAAGATTCACGAGAAGAATTATCCAGTTCATAATTTGGAGCTAGCAACCATTGTTCATGCACTAAAGATTTGGAAGCATTATTTATACGACATGTCATGTGAGGTGTTTACGGATCACAAGAGTTTGCAATACTTGTTCAAGCAGAAGGAGCTAAATTTGAGGCAGAGGAGGTGGTTGGAGCTGTTGAAAGACTATGATATCACCATCTTGTATCATCCGGGGAAGGCCAATGTAGTGGCCGATGCTTTGAGTAGGAAGTCAGCCAGTATGGGCAGCCTTGCGTATATTCTGGTCGGTGAGAGGTCGCTTGCTTTGGATGTTCAGAATTTAGCCAATCAGTTCGTGAGGTTGGATGTTTCTAAGCCTAGTCGTGTACTAGTTTGTACAGTCACTTGTTCTTCATTATTTGAGCATATCCGAGATCAGCAGTATGATGATCCTCATTTGCTTATCCTTAGAGACACAGTGTGGCACGGAGTTGCCAAGCAGGTTACAGTCGAAAATGATGGAGTTATGAGGATGTAGGGTCGTATTTGTGTGCCTAATGTGGATGAACTTCGTGAGTTGATTGTAGAAGAGGCCCATAGTTCCCAGTATTCTATTCATCTGGGCGCCGCTAAGATGTATCTGGACTTGCGGTAGCATTATTGGTGGAGGAGGATAAAGAAGGATATTGTTGCGTATGTAGCTCGGTGTTTGAATTGTCGGCAGGTAAAGTACGAACATCAGAGACCTGGTGGTTTGTTTTGGAAGATTGAGATTCCTGATTTGAAGTGGGAACATATCACTATGGACTTCGTTGTTGGACTCCCATGAACTCATAGGAAGTTCGATGCAGTGTGGGTTATTATGGATAGGCTGACTAAGTCAGCGCATTTCATTCTTTTGGCAGTTTCCTATTCTTCTGAGCGGTTGGCAGAGATTTACATCCATGAGATCATTCGTCTTCATGGTATGCCCATGTCTATCATTTTTAATCGAGGTAAGAAGTTTACCTTGCATTTCTAGAGGGCAGTTCAGCTTGAGTTGGGTACGCGGGTCGAGTTGAGCACAACATTTCATCCTCAGACGGACGAGCAGTCCAAACGTACTATTCAGATTTTGGAGGATATGCTCCAAGCATGTGTTATTGACTTTGGAGGTTCATGGGATCAGTTCTTGCCATTAGCAGAGTTTGCCTACAATAACAGTTATTAGTCGAGTATCCAAATGGCTCCCTATGAGGCATTATATGGTAGGTGGTGTCGGTCGTCGGTTGGGTGGTTTGAGCCGGGAGAGGCTCGGTTGTTGGGTACAAATTTAGTTTAGGATGCCTTGGACAAGGTTTAGATCATTCAGGATAGGCTTTGTACAGCTTAGTCCAGGCAAAAAAGTTATGCCGACCGTAAGGTTCGTGATATGGCGTTCATGGTCGGAGAGAGAGTGTTGCTTCGGGTGTCGCCCATGAAGGGCATGATGATATTTGGGAAGAAGGGCAAGCTAAGCCCTAGGTTCATCGGTCCTTTTGAGATTCTTAGCCGAGTGGGAGAGGTGGCTTATAGACCTACGTTATCAGCTATGCATCCAGTGTTTCATGTGTCCATGCTTCAGAAATATCACGGCGATCCATCCCACGTGTTAGACTTTAGCACTGTCCAGTTGGGCAAGGACTTGACCTATGAGGAGGAGCTGGTGGCCATTCTAGACCGGCATCTTCTGACCCAACTATATCAGCCCAAACCCTTTAATATACTGACCCAACTCACCCCTAAGCCCAATCTGCACCAACCCAACCCAATGCCCCATTTGATCGTGGCTGTTGATCTTTTAGATCAACGGTCCACGACCTTTCTTACCAAAATTAATCCCAAATGACCCCCTAAATCCTTTCATTCTTACCAAACAGCTGCCCTAGAATCCCTATCCTCTACGTCTCTCTGAGACCTAACCCTAACCCTAAAACGCTGTCAACCGGCGTAAACCCCTCCTATGGTGCTTCTATGTCTTCTCCGACCAGACCTGGTCTCCTACACGCTATGTCTCCTTGATTTCTTGGATTCTTGAGAAGATCTCAAAGAACCTAGTTGGTTCTGGTTTGAAACTTTGCTTGTTAGCCTATCTCTGGCCATTGTTCGACCATGAGTAAGAGATTTATCATTGTTTTGTTATGAATCTATGGTTTCTAAACCTATGCTCTCATCTCAGTTATGTTTTCTAGAAACCTTAGTCTATTGCCTTCGATCATTTCCAGATCTATATAGATCCGAGATAAATCGAGCACTATTACATGTTTTTTTTTGAAAGTTTCTGGTTTTAATCGACTATTCTTACTTTTCCCTAAAGCTAGGGTTCATTACGGGTTGTTTTTCAAAGGTTTTTTGACTTCTAATGTTTAATCGATCCTCTTTTCATCTTTTTGACTGACTTGTGCAAAAGATGCTTAAACCTTAGTCAATTTTATTAGAAACTCCAATCTTCTAAATTTTGCTTCGATTTTGAGTCTTTCAATGTTACCAATCATATTAACTCATCATGTATTTTTTTAACTTACACGATTTCCCTTTTCCAAATCCAGGATTCTGTAATTTTACCCTAATTGAGCGTTATTAGGGTTCAAATCTGGCTTTCCGACTAATTTCTATATTTTTGTGAAGTCTTTACTTAGTTAATTTTCTATTTATAGGAGTTGATATATTCTTTCCAGAAATAATTTGTTACTTTGTAATTTGGCTGATTGATTTGCTCTGTTAGATATTTGTATGCCTAAGTCTTGCCTGTTTCCCTATTTACGACCTTAATTAGTCGTTCTTGCCTCATTTGATTACCTGTATATTTATTGATTACTTTACATGATTCTTCTCTTAATTAGACCCATGATTATTTTATTCTGAACTCCTTTATTTGGTTTGATTTGAACTTCTTTCCTTAATTAGACTTCCTATTATTACCGTTTGGCTAATTGCCTTCAATTAAGGAAGGGTTATTCTAAAACCTTGTGTGATTAGATTCAGTGACTTCCTTAATTGACTGAAGTTGATTCTTTTACCTTAATTACTCTACTCTCGAACTACTATATAAACTCTCTTTTTTTACCTCTAAAAACACTAACAATAGTTCAAAATACACATATACACACAAAAACTTTCTCTCATCTCTCTCTCTCTGCTACTTGTGCTCATTGTTTGTCTAGACAGCTAGAAGCCAAGGCTAGACTGTTGAATCCTACCTACTTTACCTTCTGCTTTTTCTTCCTTAACTGGTATGTTTCCATATCTAATGTCATTATGAAGTTCAAACCTATATGATTATCTGTTGCTCCATGTCTGTTAAATCCATGTCTTTTCTGCACTAGTTTAATTATTTATGTACTTAATGCTACATTCTTTCCTGTCTGCTGCTTTGATCAGCATGTTTAAGTTCATTATTCCATATCAATCGCTTTAATCAACATGCTATTCCTGTTTAAGTTTTCAGTCTATTTATTGCTTTAAACCAATGTGTCTACTTTTATGTTTAAGGCCCTTATCTCTTCTGTTCACTAACTTCAATTATACCATGTGGTTAAAACCCCGGCCGTCAGCATGACCATTTCTACACTTAGTCTCTATGCTTTACTGTCTATTACCACTTTAGCATCAAGTATGATTTCCCTGGTAAGACTCTGAATCAGTAGTCTATGTTCTAATGCTATGAATTTGGTTGCTAAATGACAATTAACCCCTGTCTGTCCTTGTTACTCAATATGCTCTCTCTTGTTTTGTGTTTCTGAATCCTGTGTACCCAACCCCTGAGCCCTATCCGTAAAGTTGCTTGTCCTCCCCTAGAATTAAGTAATAAACGAATTTGAATCTGGGCACTTTAAGTTTTGTGACTGTACTGTTGTTTGTTGAATCTTTTTGTTTCTCAGAACTGCTTTAAAAAAATGTTTTCACTCTTAATATGTTTTTTCCAAAAACTATTTCCACTCATGAAATTCTTTTTCGCTCCTAAATGTTCTACTCCTATACTATTTTCTAAAAATTGTTTCAACTATCTCAAGCACTCTCACTTTACTCTTAGACTATTAGGTTCTGCCCCTCTGATGTGTTTTCTGCTTAGGGATCCTTGAGATCCCTCTGAACTCTGGCACACTAGCGCTGGCCCTTCTACACTGCACATAACCAATCCCTATTTGAGAAAGGTCTTGGTGTGAACACTGCCCGGGATCCTTGAGGTCCTTAGGGAACTCTAACACACTATTGGCTGTGAGATCTTTGGCATCTGAGATTATGTTGAAGGCCTGGTATTCCCAGGTTTACTTTGGGCCTGATTCAGGCTCCCTATTGTATAACTTCATTTATTTATGTAATTCATTTGATCCTGTTTTGTAATAATATTCTTTGTAAACAGATATTGGATGATTAGTAAAAAGGGGAGGGTTCCTATATGATTTTTGTGGGGAAACCGGGTATAAATCATGCTTTTAGGTTTATATAGGTTGATCTGCAATAGAAATCATGCTCTTAGGTTCATATATATGGTTTTCATGCTTTGGGTTTCTATTATGATAGAAATCATGCTTTAGGTCTATATGATATGTTACTTGCATTAGAAACATGCCATAGGTCTATGTTATTTGCATTAGAAATCCTGCCTTAGGATGCTCACGTTTATTACTTTTGTATATTAGATAACATGTTATAAGTTAATCACTTTTTTTCTGATTCTGTATAAGTTGCTACCACCTGAAAATCCCGTCATTAAGTCATTACTATAATCATGCTTAATAAAATGACCATCTCTCTCTGTGCATTAGAAATCCTGCCTTAGGAATCTGTTTGCATTTGCTCTAAATCGTGTCTACGTCACTTAAATGAATAACTATCTATAAAAAGGTTTTAAAACAGTCTAACACGTAGATATCATGTTCTAGTATAAACATGCATGAAATTAGTTTTGTAACATTAATCACCTAGATCAGGATGCCTATAGGACTGAATAACCTTAAGTTATTTTAATTAGTTCTCAGAATTATGATCGCACACAGCCCATGCCTAGGCAAGCCTTGGGTAATTAATGGGCTGAAACTGTGAAATTATGTTATGTTATGTGTGAAACTGCCCAGGTCTAACAGGTTTCTAAATCAGTAGGCAATTGATCATGTTATATCACCTTGCTTTTAAAACAATGCTGCATATTCTGTGACACTCATCTAGATATCACGTTCTAGGGTCTTCTGAAATTCTTTGAAATCAACTGTTTGAGATGTGCTACTTATTTGTTTGTGTGGAGGTAAACATGAGCCCCTTAATTGCTTCTTTATTTGATAGTCTTATATGTTCTTTGTTGTCGCTTATATTTTACCTTTTAAATACCTTAGGAGTGTCTAGAACTGCCTAAGTATAGAGATCCTAAATACCTCCGGGACCACAAGGAAGGGACAGGTAAATCACGCTTAGAGTTCGCTAATTAAACTCGCTTATATAACCAATAAGGGGAGGGTAATGGGTAGTATAAGGATATGATGACCTGTGCACCAATACCACGTGTAACACCTCTATTTGAGGAAGCCTTACCGGGTATTGTACAGATGTGATCCTATAGGCTAACCAACTTAGGACTTCCCTTCCTTAATTTACGTATATATGCTTAGGCTGTCCAAACTTCCTTGATTATATATATGTGCTTAGACTGCATAAACTTCCCTTATTTGCAAATATGTGCTTAGACTGCTTACCTGTTAAATGACTAATTCACATAATTATGTTCGGTCGGGACCTGCCGTTATGGACCGCGAGGGGTGCCAACACCTTCCCCTCAAGGTTATTTAGAGCCCTTACCCTAATATCTGGTAATGCAAACTGGTTACATGAGTTAATTGCTCTAGGTGCCCTAACACACCATAATCCGTTAGGTGGCGACTCTTGAAATACCCAAAAGGAAACGAGTTGTTCCCAGTGAATGTCGAAACCCCGACTCCGCGAAGGAAAAATGGGGCGCTACAGCATGGCGACTCTGCTGGGGATATTTCAGTCTCTTACCATAACGAACTTATTTTTGTGAATTAGTCTTAAGCATGCTTTATCCCGTGCACCCTCCCCCTTATTTGGATTTAACTGTTAATTTCATTTATAATTTCCTTTATTTCCCGAAACTAACTTATCGCTTTGTTTTCTTTTTCCGTAACTGTATTTCAATTCTTTAAATACTGCATTTATCATTTTTTCAACGTGCAAATACTTGACAACATGCTATTTATTGTTGCATAATTCATGCTCAACATTATATTCCACTCGTGCGTAATCAATCCTATAGCAACGCTTGATGAGTGTTCCGCTCTTTCTATATATCAACCTTTAAATTCGAAAAGGCATATTTGCGGTAAAACTAGTCAATCAGCGGTGCGTTCGACGGTTACGTGCCTTTCACCCTTAAGTTTCCGCTTGAGGGTCCCAGTCTAGACCTCTATAGCAACCCTACTCTGATTAATTGTGCATGCATCATGGTCAAACCTAGCCGGGTTAATATGGTGTCCGCATAAAAACCCTTTAAGACAAGCCTCGTCCAAAAGTCCATCGAGTTTTCCATAATCCCAACGGACGCAACCACGATTGTGTGCATTAATTTTGGAGAAATAAATGCCAATATGCTAATCATTGTTGTATAAATAGACGAGTCTGGTGGGGGAAAGGGCCTAACCACTTTTTGTTTTGCAGAAAATGAGGCACGAAGTCCCCAGATTCGGTATGGTCAGTAGCATACCTTCTCTTTTGCTAGATTGGTGGAGAGATCTTCCCTCAAGTGACCAAAATCATGTGAAACGAGTCTTAGGGAATTTGCTTTCTATGTTGGATCTTCAGCCAAACAAAATGTTGATCGAGGCTGCCACTATGTTTTGGGACAAGGAAAGGACCATGTTCCGCTTTGGGGACATAGAAATGACTCCTCTTCTAGAAGAAATAGGGGGATTTGTCGGGTTGCCTTGGGATAGCCCTGGTTTATTAGCACTTGAAAATCACACCACTAGAGGATTTCTTCAGATGATGGGGGTAAAGAAAATGATGATTTGGAGTGCCTGAAGAATTCCTACATACCTTTTGAATTCCTCTATGAACGATACGGTCACAATAGCTCTTACTGTATTTTTGATGATGAGTTCTCAATCACCTCCTTGGGCTGGGTTCATCGTAGGGTCTTCATGTTCATTGTGTGTTTCTTGGGCATGCTGGTATTCCTGATCCAAGGGGATAGAATCCATACCAGGCTGGGCATGGTGGCCAAAACTTTGATGGACGGGATCGAGGGGCAGATATATACCATTGTCCCTATGATCATTGCAAATATGTACCGGGCCTTGGAACACTGTTAGAAGGGGTTCAGATTCTTTGAGGGTTGCAATTTGCTGTTACAGGTTTGGTTGCTAGAGCATCTCCAAAGGGGCCAATACTGCCAAAAGTTTTCACGAAGGCCATGGAATGACCACATAGCTTTCCATCACCCTAAGAGAATGACTTACATTTCAGACATGTTTGCTCAACCTAAGGATGCCGTAGGGTGGGTGCAGTTTTTCAACAAGTTAACTAAGGACCAGGTTCAGTGGGTATTCGAGTGGTTCCCCACTGACAAGTTCATCATCAGATCTAGAGACGTCCCACACTTGGTGTTGATTGGGTTAAAGGGGATATACCCTTATGCTCCCCTCAGGGTTATGAGACAGGCATGTAGGAGATAGGTCATACCACAAGTCGCTAAGATGAGTCACTTCATAGCTGATTTTTAGTGTGACACCATACCATATAAGAATGAAGCACAACATATGTGGACTTTGAAGATTATCGTGGAAAAGGATACCATCGAGCCGGACTGATATCATGTGGGTAACTCATACTTTTATCCCTCATGGTTGGATAATAGCATAGCAGGGATCTTCGAGCCAAGGGTTAGTCCAGGAAACAGGGTCATAGATGAATTTGACGAAGTAGAGGTGAAATATAGCAAGCTGCGCAAAAGAGTTCGAGAGTCTGAAACTGAGCATATGGCGCAGCATAAGGCCGATATGGAAATGATCAATGAGTGGAAGAAAGGGCTGTTAAATCCAACAAAAGGTTTGATAATCTGGAGTATAATTTAATGGAATTAGAAGGGAAAATAATAAAGAGGGTCACCGACTACCAGAACACTGAGGGAAACGAAGGAGGGCATTTGGCAAGAGCATTCATACTGCTGAACCTGCGCGAGCTGGAAGAACTGATCAACAATAGCATCCGGTCTAGAGAGGGTCCTTCTAGGACCAAGTAGATTAGGTTTACTTGCTTTTCTTTCAAATGTAATAAGGCCGAGTGCCATTAGTAACATTATCTTATTTAGTGTCGTTTTGGGTTGTTTATTTTTACATTAATGAAATGAGGCAATTATTGGCATTAAATTTTCCAAGTATATTTGTCGCTAGGCCTACCTCGAGCACAACAAGGCTCCCAAATTAGGACATGAATTTACATTCCCGCAATATGTGTTTAAATACTGCAAACATTTCAGAATCCTTACTGACTTGTTTACCTTTTGTTTTTCTTTATTTTTATTCCCATCCCCTAAGGTTGCTTCGCACATACTTGCATCATCAACATATCACACCAGATCTAGAGGCCCTCCTCCTCCTCCTCCTCCAAGTAATACAAAGAGCATAGGGAAAGCTAAAATGGATGACTTAAGTGGTATTCAAAAGGAAAACACGGAGAATACTGAAACTTCAGACGGTCGGAGCATTTTGGCACCAAATATTTGGTTTTACAGTTGGAACAAAAGATACTGGAGCTACAGGGAAAACTTGAGCATGTCCGCAACTTAGAAAACCTATCCCTCACCCTGAATGTCCCCGATGTCAACCAATAAAACACCAAAAACCCAGCACCTCCCCAAAATGCACCAAACCAGCATCCACAAAACCCTCCCTCATCGCATCAATATGCAACTCCACCTCAAAATCTCAATCCTTTACCGATACCAACTCCACCACAACACCATCATCAACCAATCCAGTACCCACCAACCGCTACTTATCATATTCCCCAGAACACACCACAACCCATTCCCGATCCTCAAAACTCAACCAATGACCACCACTACACCCAGGCTCCTGACACTTATCAAAACAACCCTATATATGTGGAAACCGCACCTCACTCTATTCAACCAATCTCTTGTACACCAGAATTAGCTAAGAAGGACCTGCTCATCAAGAATATGGCTGCAGAACTTAAGAAATTGACGAGTCGGGTTCAGGGTGTCGAAGGAGGCAAATGGATAGAAGGTTTGAATTATGAAGACTTATGCATATAGCCGGATGTAGAACTGCCAGAGTGTTACAAACCTCCCAAGTTCGAGATGTTTGACGGTACAAGTTATCCCAGGGTTCATCTCAGGACCTACTATGACAAACTTTTTAGGGTCGGAAAGGACGAAAAGATCCGGATGAAACCTTTTATGAGAAGTCTTACGGGAGATGCTTTTTCCTGGTACATCAGCCAGGATCCTAAGAAATGGTCCAACTGGGTGAGTATGGCGTCTAATTTCATGGACCAATTTAGGTTCAACACAGAAAATGCACCAGATGTTTTCTACATTCAGAACCTCAAGAAGAAGCCCACCGAGACTTTCCGTGAGTATGCTACTTGTTGGAGGTCAGAAGCGGACAAGGTCAAGCTAGCTTTGGACGAGGAACATATGAACAAGTTCTTCGTCCGAGCACAGGATCCGCAATACTATGAAAGGTTGATGGTCATTGAAAACCATAAGTTCTCCAATATCATCAAACTTGGTGAAAGGATCAAAGAAGGCATCAAGAGCGAAATGGTAACAAACTTTGAGGCATTACAGGCCATGAACAAAGCACTACAATTAGGCGGCATATTAAAGAAGAAAGACGTTGGGGCAGTAATGGTGGCTCAAGGCCCAAAATCTCCACTCACATACCAAACATCTCCACTCACATACCAAACACCTCCACCCACATACCAAATACCCCCACCCATATACCAAACACCTCCACTTACATATCAACCCTCATCTCCCAGATATTCCCAACCAGCCACTGTCTATCACACCTATAATTCCCAACTATCTCACTTCTAGTCACCTCCAACTCGTCAAAACTACCCAAGACCGCGACCCAATTTTGACCGCAAACCACCCAAACAATACACCGCTATTACTGAGCCCATCGATCAACTGTATGAAAGGTTGAAAATCGCTGGTTACATCACTCCTATTGCCGCTGTGGCGGTGGAGAACCCATCTCAATGGGTCAACTCAAATAAAACCTGTGCATATCACTCTGGTATGAAGGGGCACACCATCGACGAGTGCCGAACATTGAAAGACAAAATCCAGACACTGATTGACAACAAGGTCATATAGGTAAAAGAAGCTGCACCAAATGTCTGCAACAATCCTCTCCCAGATCATAGAGGCGGTGGAATACATGTGATAAAGATGGATGAAGAATGGGATCCTAAGGGGTCAATCGAGCTTATTCGAGAGGGATATGACTTCAAATACACAGTCACACTCACTTCTATTGTAGTACAGACGCAGTCGCTAGCGGAGGTAGATGTAGCTCCACCTGCAGCCACACCTGTTCCATTTGCAGTTGAAGTGGCCACACCTTTCATAGTGATAGTATCAACCACACCTTCTTTCGATTCAAAAGCAATACCCTGGGATTGCATACCGAAGCTAGGCAAAAAGGAAAGGCAAAGATGGAAGAATCTGATGCTGCACAAGGAATGACCAGAACCGGAAGGGTCTATACACCTGAACACTTGGGAGGACCAAGTAAGGATGCCACTACCAAGCAGCCTATCATTGAAACTAGACCAGATGAGCTTTGGAGAAAAGTAAATGCGAGGGAATACTCCATCATTGATCATTTGAACAAAACCCCCACCCAGATCTCCATCCTGTTACTACTGCAAAATTCGGAGGCGCACAAGAATGCTTTGATAAAGGTGTTGAATGAAGCTTACATGCCTAACAACATCACCTGTGGGGAAATGGCCACATGGTAGGGCAGGTGCTGGAAAGTCATAAGATAATCTTCCACGAGGATGAACTACCACCTGAAGGGTTGAATCATAATCGAGGATTGCATATCATGGTATAATTTGAAGACAAATTCATTGCCAGAGTTCTGATCGATGGAGGTTCAAGCCTTAACATTTGTCCGTTGGATACTCTGAAAAAATTGGGCAAAGGTTTCCATGAAATACGGGCAGGAAGCATGAACGTGAAAGCCTTTTATGGGTCTCAAAGGGCCACGATTGAGGAGATTAATCTTTGTCTGTAGATGGGGCCAACTTGGTTCGACGTTGAATTCCAAGTGCTTGACATAACAATTTCATACAATTTGTTGTTGGGCCGACCCTGGATACATACCGTTGGGGCTGTGGCTTCTACACTACACCAGGCCGTGAAGTTTGAATGGAACCATCAGGAGGTGATCATTCACGGAGATGGGAGTAATCCTATTTACACCAGTCAAACCATCCCGGTTATCGGGAACAGAAGAAGGCTAGGAGAGGAAACTTATCATCACATCAAACATGTCAATGCTATTGAGAAAGACAAATGGTGGAGTAACAAAATAGAAAGCATATTAGCGTGGTCTGGGTATGAACCCGACAAAGGGCTTCGGAAGAATCTCCAGGGCATTACCAAACCAATACAGCTGAGTATGATGACTGTAGAGAAGGGAGGCCTCACCATTTAGACTGTAGAGAAGGGAGCTATTCTCAGAAACTAGACTGCCACACCATCCCGGGCCCGCTGAGTCCCTGGGTATCTTGGCAATCAACCCAATTTTATTTCTATAGCCATGCTAGGTATCTAAGATATTTTCAGTAATTTTGTTTTAAAAACTCACTTATTTCAAATAAACGCTCGATTTATCGAGCTGTACTTGTTTTGAATGTTTTCAGTTTTAATCAATGCATTGCTATTTATTATTCATTATTATCTTCCACACTTTTCTTTCTACATCGTTATTATTACTTTTCTTGATAAATCGGTGACTGTGACGTGTAATGAGACAATGCAATATAAGGATAGTGACTCAGAGGAAGAAGATGAATACCCGAGGAGGTTGTCAGAGAGGTTGAGAACTTTGAGAATAAGCCTACGTCCAACCTGGACGAAATCGAAGCAGTAAATTTGGGATACGCCGAAACCGTCAAAGATACTCGCACAAGCATTCACTTATCACCGACAGAGAAGGAGGAGTACGTCCGCTTCTTAAAGGAATATGAGGATATATTTGCATGGTCATATGATGACGTGACCGGTCTGAGCACATCCATAGTGTCTCACAAGTTGCCCACCTATCCAATGTGTCTGCCAGTGAAGCACAAACTCAGAAAATTCAAACCACATATGAGCCTGAAAATCAAGGAGGAAGTTACTAAGAAGATCAAAGCCAAAGTCTTCAGGGTAGTTGAATACCCAACCTGGTTAGCCAACATTGTACCAGTTCTGAAAAAAGATGGGAAAGTTAAAGTATGTGTCCACTATCAAGACTTAAACAGAGCAAGTCCCCAGGGTGACTTCCCACTGTCAAATATACACATCCTGATCGACAATTGCTCCAAGCATGAGCTCCAATTCTTTGTAGATTGCTTCGCGGGTTATCACCAGATTTGGATGGATGTAGAAGAAGCAGAGAAAACAACTTTTATTACACCATAAGGGGTATACTGCTACAAGATGATGCCATTTGGTCTAAAGAATGCCGGAGCTACTTACATGAGAGCCATGACAACCATATTCCATGGTATGATACACAAAGAAATAGAGGTGTATGTGGACGATGTCATTATCAAATCCAAGAGGGCTGCAGATCACATAGAAGACTTAAGAAAGTTCTTTGACAGGTTAAGGAGGTACAACTTAAAATTGAACCCCGCAAAATGTGCATTCGGGCTTCCCGCAGGAAAATTATTGGGATTCATTGTCAGTCGCCGAGGGATCGAGCTGGATCCGCCCAAAGTTAAGGCTATTCAGGAGTTACCGCCACCTAGGAGCAAAAAGGACGTGATGAGCTTCCAAGGACATCTCAACTATATCAGTCGATTCATAGCACAATCCACAGTTATATGTGAACCCATCTTCAAGATATTGAGGAAAAATGCCGAAACAAGTTGGACCGAAGATTGTCAGAAAGCTTTCGACAAAATCAAGGAGTACCTGTCCACACCACCGGTCTTGGTCCCGCCAGAGCCAGGTAGACCCTTGCCACTCTACCTTGCAGTACTAGATAGAGCCTTCAGTTGTGTTCTGGGACAACATGATGAGACATGGAGAAAGGAGCAAGCCATATACTATATGAGTAAGAAATTCACACCTTACGAAACACGATACTCTCTGTTAGAATGCACTTGCTGTGCTTTAACCTGGACAACCCAGAAACTGAGGCATTACTTCTGTGCCTATACCACACCCCTTATATCCAGGATGGACCCTCTGAAGTACATATTTTAGAAGCCCATGCCGGCAGGAAAATTAGCCAAGTGGAAGATACTAGTAAGTGAGTTCGACATCGTCTATATAACTCAGAAGTCAGTCAAAGGACAAGCATTGGCAGACCATCTTGCTGAAAATCCTGTGGGAGGAGAATACGAACCCTTAGAAATGTATTTTCCTGATGAAGAAGTGTCATTCGTAGGAGAGGACATTATTGAAGCATACGACGGTTGGAGGATGTTCTTTGATGGAGCTACAAAATTCAAAGGAGTGGGCATTGGAGCCGTCTTGGTATCGAAAACTGGCCAACATTATCCAACGTCCGCTAAACTCAGATTTCCCTACACCAACAACATGGAAGAGTATGAAGCCTGCATATTAGGTCTCAACATGGCAATATACATGAATATTCAAGAGCTGCTGGTAATCGGTGATTCAGATTTGCTTGTGCACCAGGTACAAGGAGAATGGGCTACCAAGAATTCCAAGATATTGCCATATCTGCACCATGTGTAGGAATTAAGAAAGAGGTTCACGAAGATAGAGTTTCGGCATGTTCCCAGAATTCAGAACGAGTTTGCCAATGCACTGACCACTTTGTCATCCATGATACAATATCTAGACAAGAATTTCATTGATCCCATCCCAGTGAGGATTCATAATCAATCGACATATTGTGCCCACGTTGAGGAGGAGACGGATGAAAAACCTTGGTTCCATGACATCAAGGAATAATTGGCGAAATGAGAATACCCAGAGCATGCAAACCATACTTAGAAGCGCCCACTTCGGAGATTGTCCAATCACTTCTTCCACAGTGGAGGAAACATGTACAGAAGAACTCTTGATTTGGGATTGCTAAGGAGTGTCGACGCAAAAGAGGCTTCTAAGCTACTTGAGGAGATACATGTTGGGACCTACGACCCGCTTATGAATGGTTTTGCCTTGGCCAAGAAGATACTTAGGGCCGGTTATTTTTGGATGACTATGGAGACAAATTGCGTCCAGTATGTCCGAAAATGCTACCAATGTTAAGTGCATGCCGATATGATAAAAGTGCCGCCAAATGAGCTCAATGCAACAAGCTCACCTTGGACATTTGCCGCCTGGGGAATGGATGTCATCGGTCCGATTGAGCCCACTACTTTAAACGGGCACAAGTTTATTCTAGTGGCCATTGACTACTTCATAAAATGGGTAGAGGCCGTATCCTACAAAGTTGTAACCAGGAAAGTTGTCGCAGACTTTGTCAAGGATCGTATTGTTTGCCGATTCAGAGTTCCCGACTCCATTATCACTGATAATGCTGCTAATCTCAATAGTGATCTGATGAAATGCATGTGTGAAACTTTAAAAATCAAGCACAAGAACTCCATAAGATATAGACCACAAATGAATGGAGCCGTAGAAGCCGCCAACAATAACATCAATAAGATACTACAGAAGATGGTAGAAAACTACAAGCAATGGCACAAGAAGGTACCCTTTGCCCTGTTAGGATACCACACTACAGTCCGCACATCAATTGGGGCAACTCATTACTTACTGGTTTATGGTACCGAAGCTATCATCCTAGCCGAGTTAGAGATTCCTTCTTTAAGGATCATACAGGAGGTCAAACTCTGTGATGCAGAATGGATAAGGAAACGTTATGAGCAATTGTCCCTTATAGATGGAAAAAGAATGAATGTAGTATGTCACAATCAGCTTTATCAGAACAGAATGTCTAGAGCTTTCAACAAAAGTGTCAAACCAAGACAGTTTACACCAGGGCAGCTGGTGCTGAAGAAGATCTTCCCACATCAAGATAAAGCCAAAGGGAAATTCTCTCCCAACTGGCAAGGTCCCTACATGGTTCATAGGGTGCTAATAGGAGGAGCACTCATACTTGCAAAAATGGACGGAGAAGTCTAGCCAAAACCAATCAATTTAGATGCAGTCAAGAGATACTATGTTTAGATTGTTTACATTCCTTCTGATGTAATTAAACTACGCTTGACCTGATTCCCGTTTAAGAGGGGATACGTAGGCAGCCATGTGGGTTCGGTCATATCACAATAAAATTTTCATTTTTCCTAGAACCAGAAACTGGGGCAGAATTTTGAGGAGGACCCTCAAAATTCCGGAACAAGTTCAGTAGACGCCATCGCATGCTAGAAAGTCAGAAATGGGTTAAGAAACTGGGGCAGAATTTTGAGAAAGATTCTCAAAATTCCGAAAAAGGTTCAACAAGTTTCGTCACTCGTAAATGGACGAAGGATCACTTACCAAACTGGGGCAAAATTTGAGGAGGATCCTCAAAATTCTAACACAAGAAAGCTACCATGTCTCTGAAACGTGTTACAATCACTAGTTCATCTAAAATTACGTGATATTTCACTATGTTTTCTAAAATAACTCTATTTTTACCAATAATTGCACATTTTCAAAAACTCCATTTCTGTAACAGCCAGGTGTTACCTAGGGAAACTCAAACAAGGCCTCCAAAACGGAGGAGCAGAGCCAGCAGACGAAGGCACGAACCAACCTCCCCTTACAAAACCTACAATTTTTCTTTGAGCGTAGTCACATCTAATGTAACAGTAGCATTCGCAAATATATACATGCAGCAAAATCACTATCAATCGGGACACCGGACACCGAATATATCTCCAGCTATGAAATATTCTACTCTTATTTGCTACTCATTCTTTGCATGGGACTAAGCCCTGTCCCGCACCTTGCATGAGGCTAAGCCCTGCCTCCATATTTGCATAAGGCTAAGCTCTGCCTTCCATTTGCATTGGACTAAGCCTTGTCCCGAACTTTTCATGAGGCTAAGCCCTGCCTCCATATTTGCATAAGGCTAAGCTCTGCCTTCCATTTGCATGGGACTAAGCCCTGTCTCGAACTTTGCATGGAACTAAGCCCTGTCCTGAACCTTGCATGAGGCTAAGCCCTACCTCCATATTTGCATAAGGCTAAGCTTTGCCTTCCATTTGCATGGGACTAAGCCTTGTCCCAAACCTTGCATGAGGCTAAGACCTGCCTCCATATCTGCATGGGACTAAGCCTTGTCCTGCATGAGACTAAGACCTGTCTCCAATCTTGCATGAGGCTAAGCCTGCCTCCATATTTGCATAAGGCTAAGCTCTGCCTTCCATTTGCATGGTACTAAGACCTATCCCGAACCTTGCATGAGGCTAAGACCTGCCTCCATAATTGCATAAGGCTAAGCTCTGCCTTCCATTTGCATGGGATTAAGCCCTGTCCCAAACTTTGCATGGGACTAAGCCCTGTCCCGAACCTTGCATGAGACTAAGCCCTGTCTCTAATCTTGCATGAGGCAATGCCCTACCTCTATATCTGTATGGGACTAAGACCTGTCCTGCATCCTGCATGAGACTAAGCCCTGTCTCCAATCTTGCATGAGGCTAAGCCCTACCTCTATATCTGCATAAGGCTAAGCTCTACCTTCCATCTACATGGGACTAAGCCCTATCCCGTATCTTGCATGAGACTAAGCTCTGTCTCCAATTTTGCATAAGGCTAAGAACTGCCTTTTCATGGGACTAAGCATTGTCCTTCCTTGCATAAATGTCGCTCTATTCCGGCACTATCTATTTGCTCCTCGTTCGGGCTAAGCTCTTCCCTCAACCTCACAAAACTAGTAGCCCGTTTAGCCAAGCTGCAAAAATTAGCTTATTTTGAGAAGTGCTATTTTTCAAAAGTGCTTTTCTCAAAAGTACTTTTGGTGAGAAGCAGTTTGTGTTTGGCTAATTAATTTGAAAATCACTTCTGAGCAGCAATTAGTGTCTGTTCAAGCTTTAAAAAAACCGCTTCTAAGTGTATTTTTCTCAAAAATGTTTCTCAAAAAGTGCTTTTAGAGAGAAGCTACTTTTTTATGCTTCTCCAAAACTGCTTCTGATTCTCCTCAAAAGCACTTTTTTTTCTTTCCAAAAGCTTGGCCAAACACCTCAATTTTCGGCCAAAAGTGCTTTTGGCCAAAAAAAGCACTTTTGGCCAAAAAGAAGCTTGGCCAAATAGGATATAAGCCTTGTCTTGTTGACTTTAGCATCATATTATTACCTCTCATGGGCTGAAATATTGCCAACTTGTCCAAAGACATCATTGTTTGGAGGCATCATCCTCATAGCCGGAAGACACCATGCCATGGCCTGAGGATCTCTCAAAATTTACATATCATTATTCAAAGACGTCATGGTTCGGATGCACCATCCTCATGGCCAAAGAACATCATCTCATGGCCTGCGAATCTCCTATCTCTCAATTCATGGCCCAGGACATCATAGTCTAAAGACATCATTTGCACCGTCCAAAAGGCAACCTTTCATGGTCCAAAGGGAATTTGCATCACGTTTAAATTTCTGCAGTAACCTACGTACTTGCATGCATCGTATTTTGAGTTTGTAGGTGGTCCCGGAGGTAACCGTTTTTCAAACAGGAGCAACCTTCGCTCCGGTTTCCACTCATACCATTTTCACTTCGCCATTCATAATCGACTCTCATCAGCTACCCATCCTACCTCGTGATATCCAGCTATCTGCCCTATAATACATCCGATACACTCCAAACCCATAATCATAACTCCATCCGACATTACCCTTCACAAATGAACCTTTGCCGAAATTGGTTACCATTCCTATAACAACTCCATCGGCTTCATTCATCGGTGGATCCAGAACTATACGTGGCCTGATTCCTGTAAAACCAGGGATATGTAGGCAGCTCAAAGACCAGGGTCCGGCCTATACTTTCCAAAAATGCCCATTTGACCAAAATCGGCCATCATTTCTTCACCCGAAAACTCTTTCATCCTTCCTGGGTAAAGAAGGACAGCTGTTGATAGCTAATTTTTCCCTATAATACTTTTAAAGTGCATATATACCTTCAAAACTATGCATTAGCATCAATCGATATTTTTCCATAATTTCTATATTTTTAAAATTAATTTATCCTAGTATTTTATTTATATAAATAATTACAAAATTTCATCACAAGAGACTTTATAGCATTTCATGATTTAATATTGCCATTTATAGTCATGTTAAGTCCAAATTATTTCACAAATGGCTAGATTTACACTTTTTAGTTACAATTGCAATAATTTTGCAATTATAGCCCATGCATACATTATTGTGTTATTTTGCCATAAAATGGCTCATTGTATTTTTAAAATGTTGAGTAATTATTTTAAAACACTTCCATGCATAAAAATTATTTTTTCTTATTGTTAATTATTTTATAAAATATTTTTTATTCAATTACTTGGGTATTTAGTAAATAGCCCTTTTTATTTTCAGATCTAACCTTTTTAAACCAGCCCTTATAACCCAACTATATCAACCCAAACCCCTTAATATACCGATCCAACTCACCCCCTAAGCCCAATCTACACCAACCCGACCCAATGCCCCATTTGATCATGGCCGTTGATCTTTTAGATCAACGGTCCACAACCTTTCTTACCAAAATTAATCCCAAACAACCCCCTAAACCCTTTCATTCTTACCAAACAGCCGCCCTAGAATTCCTAATCCTCTCCATCTCTCTGAGACCCAACCCTAACCCTAAAACGCCGTCACTGGCGTGAACCCCTCCTATGGTGCTTCTATGTCTTCTCCGACCAGACCTGGTCTCCTACACGCTATGGTTCCTTGATTTCTTGGTTCCTTGAGAAGATCTCAAAAAACTTAGTTGATTCTGGTTTGAAAATTTGCTTGTTAGCCTGTCTCTAGCCATTGTTCGACCATGAGTAAGAGATTTCTCTTTGTTTTGTTACGAATCTATGGTTTCTAAACCTATGCTCTCATCTCTGTTATGTTTTCTAAAAATCCTATTCTATTGCCTTCGATCATTTCCAGATCTATATAGATCCGAGATGAATCGAGCACTATTACATATTTTTCTCTGAAAGTTTTTGGTTTTAATTGACGATTCTTACTTTCCCTAAAGCTAGGGTTCATTACGAGTTGTTTTTCAAAGGTTTTCTGACTTCTAATGTTTAATCAATCCTCTTTTAATTTCTTGACTGACTTGTGCAAAAGATGCTTAAACCCTACTCGATTTTATGTGAAACTCATATCTTCTAATTTTTGCTTCGATTTTGAGCCTTTCAGTGTTACCAATCATATTAGCTCATCCTATATTTTTTTTGACTTACACGATTTTCCTTTGTCAAATCCAGTATTATGTAATTTTACCCTAATTGAGCCCTATTAGGGTTCGAATCTGTCTTTCTGGCTAATTTCTATATTTTTGTGACGTCTTTACTTAGTTTATTTTCTATTTATATGAGTTAATATATTCTTTCCATAAATCATTGTTACTTTGAAATTTGGATGATTGATTTGCTCTGTTAGAGATTTGGATGCCTAAGTCTTGCCTTTTTCACTGTATATGACCTTAATTAGTCATTCTTGCCTCATTTGATTACCTGTATATTTACTGATTCCTTTACATGATTCATCCCTTAATTAGACCTCTGATAATTTTATTCTGAACTCCTTTATTTGGTTTGATTTGAACTTCTTTCCTTAATTAGACTCCCTATTATTACTGTTTGGCTAATTGCCTTCAATTAAAGGAGGTTTATTCTGAACCCTTATGTTATTGGATTCTGTGACTTCCTTAATTGACTGAAGTTGATTCTTTTACCTTAATTACTCTACTCTCAAAATACTAGATAAACTCTCTTATTTTTACATCTAAAAACATGAACAATGGTTCAGAATATACACACACACAAACTTTCTCTCATCTCTCTCTCTGCTAGTTGTGCCCATTGTTTGTCTAGCCAGCTGGAAGCCAAGGCTAGACTATTGAATCCTACCTACTTTACCTTCTTCTTTTGCTTCCTTAATTGGTACGTTTCCATATCTAATGTCATTATGAAGTTCAAACCTATATGATTATCTGTTGCTCCATGTCTGTTAAATCCATGTCTCTTCTGCACTAGTTTAATTACTTATGTACTTAATGCTACATTCTTTCCTGTCTACTGCCTTGATCAACATGTTTAAGTTCATTATTCCATGTCAATCGCTTTAATGAGCATGCTATTCCTGTTTAAGTTTCCAATCTGTTTATTGCTTTAAACCAATGTGTCTACTTTTATGTTTAAGACCCTTATCTCTTCTGTTCACTAACTTCAATTATATCATGTGGTTAAAATCCCTGCCCTTAGCATGACAATTTCTACACTTAGTCTCTATGCTTTACTGTCTATTACCACTTTAGCATCAAGCATGATTTCCCTGTTAAGACTCTGAATCAACAGTCTATGTTGTAATGCTATGAATTTGGTTGTTAAATGACAATTAACCCTTGTCTATCCTTGTTACTCAATATGCTCTCTCTTGTTTTGTGTTTCTGAATCCTGTGTACCCAACTCCTGATCCCTATTCGTAAAGTTGCTTGTGTTCCCCTAGAATTAAGTAATAAATGAATTTAAATCTGGGCACTTTAAGTTTTGTTACTGTTCTGTTGTTTGTTGAATCTTTTTGTTTCTCAGAATTGCATTAAAAAAATATTTTCACTCTTAATATTTTTTTTTCAAAAATTATTTCCACTCATGAAATTCTTTTTTGCTACTAAATGTTCTACTCCTATACTGTTTTCCAAATATTGTTCCAACTTTGTCAAGCACTCTCACTTCACTCTTAGACTATTAGGTTCTGCCCTCTGGTGTGTGTACTGCTTAGGGATCCTTGAGATCCCTCTAAACTTTGGCACACTAGGGCTGACCTTTCTACACTGCACATAACGAATCTCTATTTGAGAAAGGTCTTGGTGTGAGCACTGCCTTGGATCCTTGAGGTCCTTAGGGAACTCTGACACACTAAGACACACTATTGGCTGTGATATCTTTTGCATATGAGATTATGTTGAAGGCCTGGCATTCTTAGGTTTACTTTGGGCTTAATTCAGGCCCCCTATAGTATAGCTTCGTTTATTTATGCAATTCATTTGATCATGGTCTGTAATAATATTCTTTGTAAATAGATATTGGGGTGATTAGTAAAAAGGGGAGGGTTCCTATATGATTTTTGTGGAGAAAGTGGGTAAAACGCATGCTTTTAGGTTTATATAGGTTGATCTGCAGTAGAAATCATGCTCTTAGGTTCATATATATATATATATATATTTTCCCTGCTTTGGGTTTATATTATGATAGAAATCATGCTTTAGGTCTATATGATATATTACTTCCATTAGAAGCATGTCATAGGTCTATGTTATTTGCATTAGAAATCCTGCCTTAGGATGCTCACGTTTATTACTTTTGCACATTAGAAAATATGTTATAAGTTAATCATTTCTTTTCTGATTCTGCATAAGTTGCTACCACCTGGAAATCCCGTCATTAATTCATTACTATAATTATGCTTAATAAAATGATCATCTCTCTCTGTGCATTAGAAATCTTGCCTTAGGAATCTGTTTGTATTTGTTCTAAATCGTATCTACGTTGCTTAAATAAATAACTGTCTATAAAAAAGTTTTCAACCAGTCCAACACATAGATATCATGTTCTAGTATAAACATGCATGAAATCAGTTTTGTAACATTAATCACCTAGATCATCATGCCTATAGGGCTGAATAACCTTAAGTTGTTTTAATTAGTTCTTAGAATTATGATCGCACATAGCCCATGCCTAGGAAAGCCTTAGGTAATTAATGGTCTGAAACTGTGATATTATGTTCTGCTATGTGTGAAACTGCCCATGTCTAACAGGTTTCTAAATTAGTAGGCAATTGATTAGGTTATATCACCTCGCTTTTAAAACAATGCTGCATATTCTGTGACACTCATCTAGATATCACGTTCTAGGGTCTTCTGAAATTCTTTGAAATCAGCTGTTTGAGACATGCTACTTATTTGTTTGTTGTGGAGATAAACATGAGCCCCTTAATTGCTTCTCTATTTGATAGTTCTATATGTTCTTTATTGCCGCTTAGATTTTACCTTTTAAATACCTTAGGAGTGTCTAGAACTACCTAAGTATAGAGGTCCTAAACACCTCAGGGACCACAAGGAAAGGACGGGTAAAGCAGGTTTAGAGTTTGTTAATTAAACTCGCTTATATAACCAATACGGGGAGGGTAATGGGTAGGAAAATGATATGATGACCTGTGCGCCAATGCCATGTGTAACCCCTCTATTTGAGGAAGGCTTACCAGGTATTGTGCAGATGTGATCCTATAGGCTAACCAACTTAGGACTTCCCTTCCTTAATTTACGTATGTCTGCTTAGACTGTCCAAACTTCCTTGATTATATATATGTGCTTAGACTGCATAAACTTCCCTTATTTGCAAATATGTGCTTAGACTGCTTACCTGTTAAATGACTAAT
Organism: Nicotiana sylvestris; assembly: GCF_000393655.2. Classification (NCBI taxonomy): domain Eukaryota; kingdom Viridiplantae; phylum Streptophyta; class Magnoliopsida; order Solanales; family Solanaceae; genus Nicotiana; species Nicotiana sylvestris. The sequence continues at coordinate 150,017,339 of NC_091064.1, read as the reverse complement.
TTACATTACTAAATTTGGCCGGGACCCACCGTTGTGGACCGCGAGGGGTGCCTAACACCTTCCCCTCAAGGTTATTTCGAGCCCTTACTCTAATCTCTGGTAATGCAAACTGGTTACATTAGTTAATTGCTCTAGGTGACCTAACGCACTTTAATTCGTTAGGTGGCGACTCTTGAAATACCCAAAAGGAAACGAGTTGTTCGCAATGAATGTCGAAACTCTGACTCTGCGATGTAAAAATGGGGCGCGACACATAGTAGCCGCAATTGTGAACAATGTTCGCATTTGCAAAGAGAGCAAGGCAGGCCTACCTTCGCATTTGCGAAGCCTGGGCCACGTTTGCGAACCTATCATCGCAAATGCGATAACTGCGCCTGGGTAAATTCTAACTTAGACAGGATTTTATTCGTTTTTCAAACTCTCTCAAACCCTAAGCTCTCTTAGGCGATTTTCCAAAGAAAGGTTCTTCCCCAAATCATAGGTAAACAAATTTTAACTCATTTCTTTCAATCTACTTCATCTTTTTACAATATTTCATCACAAAATCTAGGGATTTTTTGGGAATTTGGGTGTTTTTGGGTGAAAATTGGGAATTTCAAAATTTGGGGATTTAGACCTCAATTGAGGTCGGATTCCAAAACCAATTGCATTTCCGGGCTTGGGGGTGAATCTGTAATGGGGTTTTGGTCCAAACTTCGAGTTTTGACCAAGCGGGCCTGAGGTCGATTTTTAGGTTTTTGGGGAAAATGTTGGGAAAACTATAATTAAGCATTAGGTGTGAGTTCTTTAGCATTTATTGATGTTATTAAGCTAATTATGACTAGATACAAGTGAATTAGAGGTGAAATCTAGAGGGAAAGCGATAGATGAGGCTTGATTCGTGGCCGTTGAATCAAGGTAAGTGTTTGGTCTAACCTTAGCTTGAGGGAATAAGTGTTGTGTCTTATTTTCTATGTGCTAATGTTGTGTACGACGTATAGGTATGGTGACGAGTATCTATACATTGGTGTTAAGCATGCTCGTGAGTCTTATACTGTAAATGTTGTGATTCTTATTAAGTACTATCAATGCCTAAATTGATGATTATCCATGTTGAGTAAGACTTGTGATCATTTTCTTGGTATTTGTCCATTGTTGAGTATTGGCTCCAGTTGAGGTTCATTGTGTGAAGTTAATTGTTGGAACAAGATTGGTTATAGCTGATTCCCTTGCGGGGACGTATTTATTTCTATTGTTGATTTCCTTGTTGGGATGTATTTATTCTTATTGTTGATTTCCTTGCCGGGATGTTGTTGCTACAACTGTTTGGGTGAGGAAAGAGTGATAAAGCACGAAGAGTGATGCTGTGCACATTCATACTTAGCCAACCTTAAGGAACCAAGTGTCCGATTTCAATCTGAAACCTTCCAAATCCCAAGCCAACCATCCCTGCAAGTCATAAAATAGTAAAAACACATACGGGGAATCTTATTAAGGAGAACAGGGTTCTAGGAAGCAAAATGATGGGTTGGGTCGTTACATTCTCCACCTCTTAAACAAACTTTCATCCTCGAACGGGTCTAGAATCATACCTTGAGTGTTGAATAAATGTGGATATCTGCTCCGAATGTCCTCCTCGGCCTCCCAAGTTGCCTCCTCGACTGGTTGGCCGTACCACTGAACTTTTACCACATAAATCTTCTTGGACCTCCATTGGCGACCTTGCCTATGAACAATGGCAACTAGCTCCTCCTCATAACCTAGGCTCTCATCTAGCTAAACTGTGCTGAAGTCCAACATATGCGACAAGTCGGCATATACCTCCGGAGCATAGACACGTGGAAAATTGGATGAACTCCTGATAGACTGGGAGGCAAAGCAAGCTCATAAGCAACCTCCACAACTCGTCTTAACATCACAAATGGGACTATAAACCTTGGGCTCAACTTGCCCTTCTTCCCGAACCTCATGATCCCCTTCATCGGCAAGACTTTCAAGAGAACCTTCTCGCCCCCATAAATGATAAATCAAGCACCTTTAACTTTTCCAAGGCGTCATTCACCAAATCAGTACCATATAACTTAGCCTCGCCGGGCTCAAACCACCTAATGAGAGAACGACATCACCGACCATATAAAGCCTCAAATGGAGCCATATCGATGCTGGACTGATAATTGTTGTTGTAAGCAAACTCGGCCAGAGGCAAGAGTCGATCCTATTGCCCTCCAAAGTCAATCACACATACCCTGAGCATGTCCTCCAAGATCTGAACTGTCCACTCCGACTGCCCGTCGGTCTGTGAATGAAATGTTTTGGTGAGCTCTACGCGAGACTCACTTTGTATTGCTCTCTAGAAATGCAAAGTGAACTGAGGGCCTCTATCTGATATGATTGAAACAGGCACGCTATGCAAACAAACTATCTCCTGAATATAAATTTGGGCCAACCTCTATGAAGTATACGTAGTCACAACCGGAATAAAGTGTGCTGACTTGGTCAGCCTGTCGACAATGACCCAAACTGCATCAAACTTTCGCAAGGTCCACGACAACCCAACTACTAAGTCCATAGTAATGCGTTCCCACTTCCACTCAGGTATAGTCATCTGTTGGAGTAGGCCACATGGCCTCTAGTGCTCATACTTAACCTGCTGGGAATTTAGACACCTCGCAACACACTCAACTATGTCCTTCTTCATCCGTCGCCTCCAATAATGCTGCCTCAGGTCGCGATATATCTTCGTAACACCTGGATGAATGGAATACTAAGAACTGTATGCCTCCTCTAGAATCCTCTCCCTTAAACCATTAACATTAGGAACACATAGACGACCCTAGAGTCACAGAACACCATGCTCACCGATAGTAACCTCCTTGGCACCACCATGTAGTACCGTCCCTCTAAGAACCAATAAGTGCAGATCATCAAACTGTTGAGCCTTGATCTGGTCTAATAGTGAAATCTGGACAATGATGCATGTTATAACTCAGCTGGGCTCTGAAATGTCCAACCTCACAAGTCTGTTAGCCGAGGACTGAAGTCCAAAACTAATGGCTTCTCCTCTGCTAAAATGAATGCTAAGCTACTCATACTCTACGCCTTTCTGCTCAAGGCATCCGCAACTACATTCGTTTTTCTAGAAATGATAAAGAATGGTAATATCATAATCCTTCAGTAACTCAAGCCATCTATGCTGCCTCAAATTGAGATCCCTTTTCTTGAACAAATACTGCAAGCTACGATAAACCTCAAAAGACACCCCATAAAGATAATGCCTCTAGATCTTAAGAGCATGAACAATCGCGGCCAACTCCAAATCATGTATAGGGTAATGCTTCTCATGGGGCTTCAACTGACATGAAGCATATGCAATAACTCGACGTTCCTACATCAGAACATAACCCAAACCTATGCGTGAAGTGTTGCAATACATAATATACATCCCCTAACCGGAAGGCAACACTAGAACCAATGTCGTAGTCAATGCTGTTTTGAGCTTCTGAAAGCTCGCCTCAAAATCATTGGACCAACGGAATGGAGCACCTATCTGAGTCAATCTAGTCAAAGGTGCTACAATAGATGAGAAGCCCTCCACAAACCGGCGATAATAACCTGCTAACCCCAAGAAGCTCCTGATCTTAGTCGCCATAGTAGGACGATATCCAACTCTAAACTGCCTCAATCTTCTTGGGATCTACCTTAATACCCTCGCTTGATACAATATGCCCCAAGAATGCTACAGAACTTAGCATATAGCTTCTATTCCCGCAAGGTCTGAAGCACCACTCTCAAATGCTGCTCGAGCTCCTCCATGCTACGAGAGTAGATCAAAATGTCATCAATGAAGACAATGAAAAATGAATCAATATATAGCCTGAATACCCAGTTCATCAAATCCATAAACATTGCTGGGGCGTTAGTCAAGCCGAAGGACATCACTAGAAACTTATAATGGCCATATCTAGTCCAGAAAGCAGTCTTTGGAACATCTGAGCCACGAATCTTCAACTGATGGTACCCCGATCTCAAGTCGATCTTAGAGAACACCTTAACACCCTGCAACTGGTCAACAAATTATAAATACGTGACAACAGGTACTTGTTATTAATGGTAACTTTGTTCAACTGGCGGTAATCAATGCACATCCGTATAGTCCCATCCTTCTTCTTCACAAATAACACTGGTGCACTCCAAAGTGACACACTTGGTCTGATGAACCCCTTTGCTAACAACTCCTCAAGCTATTCTTTCAACTCCTTCAACTCTTTTAGAGCCATGCGGTACTGTGGGATATATACGGGCTGGGTACCTGGAGCCAAGCCAATACAAAAATCGATATCACAATCTGGTGGCATGCCTGGAAGATCAGAAAGAAACACATCAGAGAAATCCCGGACTATGGATACTGAGTCAATCGCCAGAGCCTCTGCAGTTGTGTCATGAACATAAGCTAGATACGCCAAACAACCTTTCTCGACCATTCGTGTCACGACCCAAAATCCGCCAAGGATCGTGATGGCAACGGACACTACTGTCAGGCAAGCCAACCAAATTACTTTATTAGGTTCTCATTTTAACAATTTTTAAAACTAAGATTTTCCTTCCATTTTACTAGTAACAGATAATCTTTACAATGTAAATAAAAGAATGTTTGGAAGTAAAAACTAGATACCCAATAATCATCCCAGAACCTGGTGTCACAAGTGCATGAGCATCTACTAAGAAGGAAATAAAATGCAACAACCGTCCGGAATACAATATTGGACAGGAAATAAAAATAGATAAGTGAAAGAGACTCTGCTGGCTGCGGGTCGCCTCGAGAAGTGCAGCTCACCTAAGTCTCCGTATCAACCATGCTGCTACACCCAGTAGGCCACTAGAGATACATATGCATGTGCAACAAAAATGCACAGAAGTGTAGTGTGATTACAAAAACAACGTGTACTCAATGAGTATCCCATCTAATCTCGAAGAAGTAGAGACGAGAGGCCGACTTTGACACTTACTAGTGGTCTGATAACAATATAATGAAAATGTGAGGAAATCATGGATTTTTATGAAACAATTATAAACTCATAAAACCAGATAGCAGGTAAAAAACATCTCAAATAAGTGTGGATTTCCAAAGTTTACTTTTCATTATGCTTATCAACTACATTTGGCCAAGGAAGGAAAATATTATCGCATAACATTCTCAGGCAAGCAATACGAGCATGCGCATCTCATGCCGAGGTCGTACGGCCCGATCCAACAATATTTAAACTATGCACTACCGAGGGTTGAACGACAGGAACCATAGATGCATCTATTACCCCGCTCGCGAAATATCCTGCAATGCGGTCAACATAAAATAAACAAACACCCTGCTCGCAAATCCTACATGCGACGCAGGTACACATAGAAATACATGCTCAAACAGCCAATTAAGAATTTATTGGGGAACATTTATCCAAATAAAAGCCAATTCTCTTTTAACAATTTAAGAAAATGAAGTTTAATCCTTTTAGAAATTTGTTTACTAATTCGATGTGATTTAAGCAATTCAAGCTGTCAATAAGTTTATAATAAATCCAAGCATAGCATGCTTTTGGGTCCTAGACTACCTGGACAATAGCATAATAGTAGCTACGCACGGACTCTCATCACCTCGTGCATACGTAGCCCCCACAAATAGGAGCACATAATCAATTAACTCACCTATGGGGACAATTCCCTCTTACAAGGTTAGAAAGGAGACTCACCTCGCTTTAAAGATCCATAACCGGCATTCCACGCCCTTCCGAAGACTTGAATCGATGCATAATGCTCCAAAACTAGCCAATAATGATACCAATCCATTAATATATACTCAATTATTCATTACAATCCAATTTATAACAATTCCTAACCCCGATCGAAAAGTTGACGAAAACGCCCTCGGGCCCACATGCCCGGATTTCCAAAATTTTCGAAGAATAAGTTTACCCATAGCCTCACGAACTCAAATATATAATTTTCTCAAAATTTCATACCCAAAATCGTGGTCAAATTCCAAGAATATCAATTTTCTAGGTTTTCCCTCAACCCCCAAGTTTTCTACAAATTTCATGCTCAAATCCGTATAAAATCAATATATTTAACTCAAGATAGGTGGGGTTAGCTTACCTCATCGTTGATGAAGTGAATCTCCTCTTGAAGCTCTCCAATAATCGCCCCAACAAGAGTAAAATGGCCAAAACCCCCGATTTTAACACCCTCACTGCCTCAACACTTTCCGCACCTTCGGTTAAATGACCGCTTCTGCGGTTCTGCAGGTGCGTACATACTATCGCATCTGCGGCCCTTTCCAGGCCTCCCCATTTTCACTTCTGCGCTTCTTCTTCCGCAGATGCGGTCCCGCATCCGCGGTCCCAGCTCTCTTCCGTCACACTGCATCTACGACCCTAGGGCCACTTCTATGGCTCCACACCTGCGATCCTAGACTCACAGGTACAGTTACACCAGCAACCAGCAATCTCAGCCCTTCTTCAAAATCCGAATTTGATCCATTAACCACCCGGGATCTACCCGAGGCCCCCGGGACCCCAACCAATCATACCAACCAGTCCCAAAACACGTTACACACTTGCTCGAGGCCTCAAATCATATCAAACAACGCTAAAATCATGAATCGACATCCAATCCAAGCTTTATGGACTTTAGAATTTCAAACTTCAACTTTTGATGTTTAAACCTATCAAATCACGTCCGATTGACCCCAAATTTTGCACACAAGTCATATTTGACATTACAGACCTACTCCAACTTTCGGAATCGGAATCCGACCCTGATATCAAAAAGTCCACTTCCGGTCAAACTTCTCCAAAACCTTCAAATTTCTATCTTTAGCCAAATGACTTCAAAATGACCTACAGACCTCCGAATTCACTTCCGATCGCGCTTCCAACCCCAGAATCACCATACGGAGCTATTCCCAGACTCGGAATCCCAAACAGACATTGCTAACACTGAAATGCACTTCAACCCAAACTTATGAAATTTCTCCCAAAATGCTAACTTCCACAATAGGTACCAAATCGCTCCCGGGTCATCCAAAACCCGATCCAAATATACGACCAAGTCTGAATCATCATACGAACCTGCTAGAACCCTCAAATCCTGATTCCGAGGTCGTTTACTCAAAAATTCGATCTTAGCAAATTCTTTCAATTTAAAGCTTCTAAAATGAGAATTTTCTTTCCAAATCAACTTCGAACTTCCCGGAATTCAATTCTGACGATGCGCACAAGTCATAATACCTGAGGTGAAGCTATTTATGGCCTCAAACCGCCAAAGAATGGGCCAAAGCTAAAAATAATCGGTCAGGTTGTTACAATTCGAGCCTTCAGAAAAGATATAACTTGACTAGATGCACTAATAGACGAACCCTTCTACTCTAATCTAGACAACTCTAGCATCGCCAAGGTAACAATATTGGCATGGGAATGAAGGATAGCGTTATATGGAGTTAACCAGTCCATGCACAAGATAACCTCAAAGTCAGTCATATCAAATAATAGAAGATCTGCTATAGTCTTATAACCAGAGAATGTGACTACACAAAACAATAAATCTGATCCAGAACAACAGAATTGCCCACGGGAGTGGGCACATAACATGAGTGCCTAAGGACTCACGAGGAACATCTAAGAAATGAGCAAATAGAGAAGACACATATGAATAGGTAGACCTTGGATCAAATAATAACGAAGCATCCCTACCACAGACAAAAATAATATATGTGATCACGGCATCTGAGGCCACTGCATCTAGTCTGGACAAAAAAACATAGAACCTAGCTGGAGTGCTAACTGGCTGGCCCCTACTTGGTTGGGCTGTAGCTGGCTGGCCTCCACCTGCCTGGTCTCTACCTCCAGGACAACCACTACCCGCCTGCCCTCCGCCTCTAGGTGGTCGGACGGTCGGTGTTGTAATCATTGGCTGTTGTCCCTGCTGTACTGCCTTTCCCTGAAGCGTAGGGCAGAGCCTCCGCACATGACTGAGATCTCCACACTCAAAACAACCTCTCGGTACGGTGATCTGCTGAGATAAAGACTAACCCTGATAGCCTGAATACCCACTGGAAGAACCCTGAATAGATGTTGGGCGGTAAGAACTCTGTGGCATGGCACTGAAATAGGGTCGCATTGGAGCACCCCGAGGAGGCGGCGATGCTGGATATGTGGGCCTGCTAGGCTGACCTCTCCCAAACTGACCTTTGCCCCCAGCCGGGGCACCTCTAAACTCTCTAGAATAACGGAACCGCTTGTCCCGCTGCATCTTATCTCTACCTAGCTGATAGTAACCCTCAATCCTCTAAGCTATCTCTACTACTAGTTGGTAAGAACTCCCTATCTCAATCATTATGGCTATAGTGGCCCGAATACCAGACTACAACCCCACAACAAACCTCCGTACTCTGTCCGCGTCAGTAGGAAGTATGATTAGTACATGGCGAGACAACTCAGAGAATCTTGCCTCATAATCGGTCACTAGCATCTGACCCTACTGGAGTTGCTCAAATGGAAACCGCAACTCTTCCCTCTGGGAGGGTGGAATATACCTATCTAAGAAAAGGCGTGTAAACTGATGGGACTCTAATATACCTATATACCTGCCTCCAGCTGGAAAGTAGTGAAATCTACCCCATGGGACTCTAATATCCTCATATTGTGTAGTCTGTCCCTGCACCGATCAATGAAGTCCTGGGGATCCTCATGTCGCTCACCCCCGAAACTAGGAGGGAGTAGCCTAGTCCATCTATCCAATAGCTTCTACGGCTCATCAACCGTAGTTGGTCTAAGCTCAAGTACGATTACTGCTGCTAGCTAGGTCCTACCCATGGGTAGTGTGCTCAAAGTCTAATATACAACAGTTGCATGCCCAGGATCCTGAGCAATAGGGGTCTGTGCTCCCCCTCCCGTCTAAGATGTGGATGGGTCAGCTAGAAACAAACCAACGTGGGTCATAGTATCCACGAACCGTAGCATACGACCCATAACCTCCTAAAAGCTCGGTGCTGACATGAAATCTACCGGGGATGGCTCTGCTGCACGCACCTCGCCCTGCTTCTCAATAATAGGATCCTCTACTGGACCCACTAGTGGTATATCCTGGGCAACTATAGGACGTCCTCGCCTACTACCTCGGGCTGGTACCCTCTCCCAGCCTCTACCTCAGCATCTAGCAATAGGGGGAGCAGCTCCTTCCGGGTCTGGAACATCCGCTGTGCATGTTCTCACCATCTGTGAGATAATAAGAGAAAGACACATAGTATTACATCAACTGCACCGATAGGAGATGAAGAAAGAGTAGTTCCTAACACTCTATAGCCTCTCGAAGATAAGTAAAAACGTCTCCGCACTGATCCGCAAGACTCTATTAGGCCTGCTCATAACTTGTGAGACCTACATGAACCTAGTGCTCTGATACCATGTTGTCACGATCTAATTTCTTCTAAAGGCCGTGATGGCACCCTAAATTACCGCTGGGAAAGCCAATAGTGAACTAACTCTTTGATCATTTCTTTTAAAAATTTGAAATAGTTAATTTTTAGTTTGTGCATAAATAGTAAGTAAGAATTTAATAAAAATGAGAGATCAAATTTTTTAAGGCAAGTGAGATAAATAAAATAACCCAAAACCATGAAGTGTCTACTAGCATAAATCTCCGAGACCTTGTGTCACAAGTGTATGAGCTACTAGTAGAATATACAAAAGAATACTACAGTACTATCTGAAGTGAAAATAATCAGAAAATACAAGCAAAAGAAAGACTTCGGCTGCTGTATAACGGCTCAGGAGGGCAGCAAGGATGCGCGCTAGACTAATATCCAGATGCACCTGCCTTAGATCCTGCACATTTAGTGCAGAAGTGTAGCGTGAGTACATACACAATATGTATCCAGTAAGTATCCAGTCTAACATCGAAGAAGTAGTGACGACGGATTGACTTTGACACTTACTATGGGCTAATAATAAAATATCGAAATTATAATTAAGCATGGATTACATAAATATAGATGAAAACTCATTAATAGGAAATAATAAACAATTCTTTTGCTAATAGTAAATCCCATATTAATTTCTATCACTTAACTATTTAATTCTTAAGCCAATGAAGAAATAACAATTATAATTGGGCTCCAAGAATTTATTACGCACAAATTATACCGAGGTCGTACGGCCTACTCCAATCATAAAAATATTTAAACTATGCACTGCCTAGGGTTGAATGATACGAACCATCGATGCATCTATCTACTACTGAGGCATTCGGCCCACTGCACAAGAAGAGAAAGTACTTTATAAATAGCCGATTCAAGATTTATTAAGAGGCTAATGTTCAAAGAAACACCAATTCTCAGTAACAGTCAAGTGACCCATCCAAAACTCAAGTAAACGAAATTTAACCTTTTATGATTCCTTTATCAAGTTCCAATATGATTTAAGCAATTAAATTAACAAGTAGGGTGCGAACATAGTAAATATAACATGGTATGGGTCCTAGACTACCCGAACATAAGCATAATTAGTAGCTACGTACGGACTCTCGTCACCTCGTGCATACGTAGCCTCCCAATTAGAAGCACATATTAAATTAATTCACATATGGGGTAAATTCCCTCTTACAAGGTTAGAAAAGAGACGTACCTCGTCTCAAAGCCTACTTTTTGGTCCAAGATTGTGCTTAAATCCTCAATTTGGTGCCAAACGACTCAAAACTAGTCAAATGTTATATAAAATAGTCAATACATATTCAAAAGTTCATCCTATCAAAGTGATTTTCCAACCCTATTTGAAGAATTCCTAAAATTCACCCCCGGGCCCACGTACCCGGATTCCGAAAATTTTGAGGATAATTGTTACTCACAGCCTCATGAACTAAAATATATGATTTTTACTAAATTCTATAATATATTTTGAGGTTAAATCCCATTTTTATCAAAAACCTAGTTTTCACTTAAACCCATGATTTTCACTAATTTACATGTTAAATCTACCCATAAACTATGTATTTATGTGTAGAAATTACTTACCTCAAAGTGTTAGGTAAAATCCCCTCTCTAAGTGCTCCAAGAATTGCCCAAGAAATAAAATACATGAGCTCAAAATGCCTAAGTCCCATTTTTAAATTGTTTCTGCCCAGGGATCCTTATATGCGATCGCAACCAAGCACACGCGATCGCGAAGGCAAAGGTCTGAGGAGCCCAAAAAGGCTCTACGCGAATGCGAGGCTAGGCACGCGAATGCGAAGAGAAATAGGGGTGGCCCAGGCCCAGGCTTCTATGCGAACACAACCCTCCAACCGCGAACGCGAAGGGCAAAATGCACCCCGCCCCCGTCCCCCAAATCCTTCTATGCGAACGTGAGGGTCCTTCCGCATTCACTTATAAGGAAACCACAACTGGAAATGTTCTGTTTTTCAAACTTTGCTCCGGGTGGTCCGAAACACACCAGAGCCGCTCGGGACCCCGTCCAAATGCACCAATAAGTCCATAAACATAATACGGACTTGCTCGAACTCCCGAAATGCGTAAAATAATATTAAAACTAAAAATCACACCCTAAACCAATTGAATCAAAAATATGAACTTCAAGTTCTTGACTTTACTCCCAATGTGCCGAAACGTACTTAAACTACTCGGAATGACGCCAAATTTTGCTTGCATGTATTAAATGACATTACGGAACTACTCCCATTCTCGGAATCCCGTTTAGACCTCGATATCACCAAAACCTACTCAAACCAAATTTAAAGAAATTCAAAACCTTCAAAGAGCCAACTTTCACTAAGGTGCCGAAATGCTCCCGGGTCATCCAAAACCCGATCCAAACATACGCCAAAGTTCGAAATCATCATACGAACCTATTGGAACTATTAAATCCAAATTCCGAGGTCATTTACTCAAAATGTTGACCAAAGTGAAACTTAGCCTTTTTAGCCAACCTTAAGGAACCAAATGTTTCTATTTCAACGCGAACCCTTCCAAATCTTGAACTAACCATCCCCTCAAGTCATAAAATAGTAAAAGCGCGTACAGGGAGTCTTATTTAGGGAAATATGGTTCTAGAATGCAAAACGACCGGTTGGGTTGTTATAAAACAATTTTGAAAATTATATAAGAAATTATATATATTATATTTGGATTTAGGATGATATAAAATTCTTTCAGGCGTTGAGAAATGAAAAATTCAGTGAACTCATGTAGTTGTAAAGTAAGAGGGTAATAATTTCGGTCTAATTTCCACTTTCTTCAATAGGTGAAAATGGGTCTTTCTAGACCTCTTGATGCTATACATAGACATTTAGAATTCGGATAAATCTAAAATGTCAAATCTAGTTAAAGATATTTAGCTAGTGTTTGGACATAAATTTGATTGAAAAATGAAAAAATAAGTTTTGAATATGAGATGAAAATAATTTTTGAAAGTTAAAATTGTGTCTGGACATGCATTTTCCTTGAAAAGAATTTGAAACTTTGTGAGTAGAAAACTTCAAAATTTCAAAAGCTACTCTAGAGTTGTTTTGTGATTTGAAAATTTTATTTTAAAACTGCCAAAAAATAATTAAAGTCTACAAATAGACAGATACTTGAAAAAGAAATTGAAAAAAGCTCCCAAATTTTATGGCCAAACGGGAGCTAAATGTTTTTGATTGATTATTGATTATTCGGTTTGGTTTTGGATGGGGAATTAAGACTTTGGTTTTTTCAATCAAATTTTAATAATAAAATTTGAAAATCGAAAGACTAAATTATCTATTACTCCATATATTTTTTCTACTTTTATATATGTTTATCCTCAAAAATGGATAACAATTGAATTTATATGCTATTTTAAGGATATGCGATATAACTTGATAAAAATTAAGAAGACATATTAATGTTAAAATTGATGATGCCAAAGCCAAAATAAATGCAAACCACACAAATTGAAAAGCCTTGGCCTTCGAGTTCGATCACCCTCGAACCAAGAAATGCCTCTACTGATGTAAAAACAGAATAACGAGGTGATAAGAGCTAGAAATAACAGTATATTGCTTTGTATTGCGTATTTCAATGTGTGTTACAAATGATCAGACCCCTCCCCCTATATAGTAGGGGCGTCCTACTCTTGATACAACTCTATAAAAGGTAAAAAATTCTCATGATTCGCTAATTAATCGGCCTCTTCTTGATACGTGCCACAATTTCTGCCGTAATCCTCGACCGATTGCAAATATTTTGACTTTCCATTATTTGGCTTAGTAAATTTCCTTCGATCTTGCTCGGTCTCAATCTTGCTCGGTCTTTGGTTCATGGGCTCGACGATCTAATTTTGCACCTTGGTTTGATATAACCCGAGTTGGAGGTTTGACCTGCCATGTTTCACCCTCGATTGGTCAAACAATGGACGAACTCGGTTTCGATAGTATACAGATAGTATCCTTATTTTTTGGAGAGAAGATGACGAGAAATGATATGAACTTCCGAACTTCGCTCCGATAGATCATGACGTAAGCGACAAAAGGTCATTGAAACTTCCCATTGGTCCAGTCTCCAAGGCATTAAATGTGTGTCAGTGTTGGTCGGCCACTACTGGTTGTGAATCATCATTAACAAACTATTAATATCCCAAATTTCATTCATTCAAACTTTATGTTCAAAAAGCTTCTTAAACTCTTATTCCTTAAAAATATCTCTTCACTTTCCACCTTGTGTGCCCAGATTTCTTGAACCTTTTGCAACCTTCTCCTTTTCTTCATCTCTACTTTAAAATGGCGAAAAATTCTAAGACTGTTCCATAGAAAAAAAAGCCTCTTCATCACGGCTTGCCGGTGATGGGACTGCGGCAGAGCCACTCCCTGAGGAGTTCATTCCAGGAGGGTGCCCGATCGGTGCTAATTTCAAGATCAAAAAAATTTCCTTGGTACCGGGTTGATGTGAGCCGGTATCGAGATATATATGTACCATCACCGATGATCTCCTCTCCAAGGTTAAAGAGGATTGTAACTGGGCGGATAAACAAGTGGTGGTGCCCTCGCCTAAGGACTCAATTACCACCCATGTGGAGGGTGTTTTTAAGTATTTACACTTACCCCTTTACATTGGGTCCCTTAGATCCGATCATTATTTCCTTCTGCAAAAGGTATGAAGTGACCCTCGGTCAGATTCACCCCTCTTTCTAGAGGATAGTGATTCTTCTTCGTTTTTTCGTAAACAAAATCTAGGGGTGTGCCTTCACCCTTGATCATCTTATGCGCCTATATAGTCCCTGATTCTATCGAGGGGGATTAATCAAACTTACCCGCCAAGCCAACAGGACCCCGTTTTCGAGTATAGATGAGGACCGGGACCGAGGCTGGATGGGCTAATTTGTTCGAGTGAGGAACTCGGACTTGATCCCTGCTGAGGATATGCCATTTCCCGAGAAATGGAACATGAAGCGTAAGTGTAACTTCTCCTTAAAGATTTTATTTATTGTTTCTTTCCTTTTCTTCCTTCTTATCGATGTTTTTTTGGTGCAGTCATGTCTCGGATGCTGGATGCAGTTCCTCAACTGAAGGAATAGGTCAAGGGTCTCGTGTCACAGAGACTATATTTTGAGCGCGTATGGTGCTCATTGTCGAAGGGTCGATAGGAGGCCCGTAATCATGGTAAGTATTCTTTTCTGATTCAATAGTGTTTGATTTTCTCCCTACACTATCGAATCCTTATTGACTATGTTTTTCTTTTGTAGGTCTCCCCAAAGATGTTGCTATAAGGCCTCCATCTGGTAATGAGAATGTGCCTCTCAAGTCCCATGCTCTGAAGCAGGATTGTGAAAAGAAGAGAAAAAGGTCCCGAGTTCCCCAAACTTGGAAAAGAGAAAACCAAAGAGGAGGCGTGTAAGCCTATATGAAGCTCCGGCGCTCTACCCTCGGACTCAGTCCATCGGCTAAGGGATGCATCTAAAGAAGAAGATGATAAATCCAAGTTGGTGGCCCTCGTGCGGGTCGGAGTCATGATACAAGAGGCTTCCAAACTGGCAGGTGCTGAAGTTGATGCATCTTGATATAAGGAGGTCGATGAGAGAGCTCTGGCCGAAGCTCCCAAACCAAAATGGGGTGAGGCCACTCTGCCCCAAGCTAGGGGGGTCGAGAGGGAGACTAGGGATGACACTTCTCGAGCAAAGGAAAATTCCTTGAAAGAGGCGCTTGGGGTGATTGACATTACCGAGTCTCCTTAGTTCTCAGATGCCATGATCAATGAGTTCGGTATGTTAGAAGGTCATTCATACAAGGGACCTCAAGGGGCTACCAATATCCATACCTTCTTGGACGGGTTAGAGTCTACTGTTTTGGAGGATGTCACTGGGATCGGAGACTTGTTGTGCCAAAGAAGGTACCATCATCTGGAGCCAGTGATCTTCCTCAAGCCCAAAGTTAGTGGAATGGTTCCCAGCCCCGAGTGTTGACCCTGACCAAAAGTGATCAATAGTTTTCTCTATCCTAAATGATGCCCGGGTTTTCTCTGCCCCTGTGAGGGTCGCTAACTACCTTCGGTCTTTGGTGACCGAAGAAGATCAGCCAGTGATGGATAAAGTGGAAACGCCCTGCCTATTTAATGAAGCTCAACAAGCATTAAATCGGGTAACTTTGAGTGTCTTTTTTCCTTATGCATTTTAAACTTAAAGTTGCAAATAATCATAACACCTTTGTGTATGCTTGCAGGCTTCGGTGCTGCACCATAAGACCTTCCTCGGATACTAGGAGAAGTTAAACCATCACGAGGCCGAGGTTCGAGATCTCACTGAGAAGAGGGATACCTACAAGCTTTTTAGTGAGAAGCCTCAAGCCGAGTTAGAAGCAGCTCGGAGGGATCATGCCGAGATGGCCAAGTAGGTAATTTGAGTACTTCACGATAGTGAAGTCAAACTGGACATAGGGGCTAACGATCTAATCCTCCAGGTCCGACAGAGGCTTCAATAGATCCTGCAGCTCCAGGAACAGGTAGATACGATACAAGCCGAGGCTGAGGAGTTCAAAAAAAATATGGACCTCTTAGCCTCGAAAAATGAAGCTATCCAAGCATAACTAGAATCGGCCGAGACCCAGCTCCGGTCTGCAAAAGAGAAGATCTCGGTGCAGGTTAAGAAAATCGAGGAGCTCCAATCTCAATTGGACTCAGCTATTTCTGATAAAGAGAATTTGGACAAGGAACTCGAGGTGGCCAAATCAAAGGTGGTTATGGCCAAGACCGAGGGTGACGCTAAAGTGGCTCAGTACACGGTTGACGCTGAGGCGATTCAGGCACAGGCTAAAAGTATGGTGGAGTATGCAAGGTTGCAAGCTCGAATGGAAAACCTCAAGGGATTTCATGCTCAGAACTTCGACGTACTGGCTGAACTCGAGAGCGCCAAAGTAAAAGAATCCAGGGCCTGAAAACTGTCCTTTCCCGAGGAAGATTTCGAGAGCTTAAGAGAATCTGAAGACGGGGAAGATACCGAGGATGAAGATACTGCCTCCGATGGGGACCATGCCACTTAAGCCTTTATATGTTTTTATATTTTGTTTTTTGCATCTTTTTAGGCCGTTTCAGCCGTTGTAGGTTTTTGTATTGGGACATTTTGGCCTTTGTAAAAAGATTGTTGAATAAATATATATGAGGCTTTGATTTCCCTTTTGGTTTTCATATTTTCCCTTGACCTTATTCTTTTTATTCACGAAGGCTGAGATGCCGTAGCATAAAATAACTTAGGTTATGTTCGAAAGTCCAAACAAATCTCGCCTTTACATTACTCTATTTTAAGGCATCTTAGGGGTTCGGTATTACCAAAACTTTTCCCAAAGCAGTCGAGATCATAGTTCGCTGAGTGTAGCCTTTAGAACTGGTTATAATTTTTTTCCGAAGGCCTAGTTTGACGTGTCCGAACCGTGTTAATATGGGCGTAGCCTTTTAGTTTGGGAGCTGCCCATTGGACCTGCTTTCCCGAGCTATCCGGGCTTTCCCAAGATAACAATCCCCGAGCGGGGTGGTCGTGGCCTTAAAAATATGGGGGTTTCCTAATAGGTCTTATGCCCCCGAGGCCTAGTTACTTGGCCGTTCGAGTTTGTTTTTTGACGGCAGTCCTCGAGTGAGGGAGTAACCATTTGAACTCCGGTTATAAGCAGCCCTTGAGCTCGTTTCCTTTAGGAGATCGGAAGTACGAAATTCTTTATGGGATGTAAAGAGAAATTTCTTTTAAACATTAGATGATTGCAAGGAAAGTACTTCTCTTTATTCTTTTGCAAAATAGTTATGCATGCGTACATGTTATATGCCAGAGCTCGAGCAATCTATGTGGGCATGGTTCATTTGACCGTTTGGCCCTTACAACAAATCCTACCTATCGAGACCCTTCCATTACGAAGTAATTTCCTCGCTAAAGTCGATATCTGAGGGTAATGCCCCTCCAGTATTCAATGTTGATTATAGAGGAACCTTAGATACTGTAAACGCAATCTTCGATACCGATTCGTGATCGACCTTTAATTCTAAGTTAGCACGATCCACTGTTGCCTACTTAAAAACCTTGACTAAAAACCCATTTGGGACAAAACGGTCTAAGGAAAAAAGAGTGCAACGCATGCCTTCAAACCTAAAACTTCGTGCTACCTTTTGTCTATTACCTGCAAATGTTAGTCTGAAACAAAAGAAAATGAATTGGGTCATACCTTAGTAGTAGTATCATTTTAGGTGAGTTACATTCCAATTGCTCGGTAATTGTTCTCCGTTCTTTATTCCGAGCTTATAGGATCCTTTCCCGGTGACCTCGGGAATCTGGTACGGTCCTTCCCACTTCGAACCCAACTTTCCTTCGTTTAGATTTCGGGTGTTTAGTGTGACCTACCTTAGTAATAAGTCCCTGACACTAAAGTATCGAAAGTTGGCCCTTCGATTGTAATACTTCTCGATCCGTTGCTTTTGGGAGGCCAATCGGACAAGGGCAGTTTCACTCCTTTCATCCAATAGCTCCAAGCTCGTATTCATAGCCTCGTTATTTGATTCCTTTGTTGCATATTGGAATTTAATACTTGGCTCCCTGACTTCGACCGGTATTAAAGCTCCAGTGTCATAAACCAATGAGAATGGGGTAGCCCTGGTACTGGAGTTCGAGGTTATGCAATATGCCCGAAGAACTTCAGGAAGGATCTCCTTCCATTTTCCCTTGGTGTCGGCCAACCTTTTCTTATGGTTTTGGATTATGGTTTTGTTGGTTGATTCGGCTTGTCCGTTCCCACTAGGATGATAAGGTGTCGATAAAATTTTTTGATCTTATGATCTTCGAGAAGCTTGGTCACTTTGCTGCCGATAAATTATTTCCCATTGTCGTATACAATTTCGGATGGCATCCCGAACCGACATATGATGTGGTCCCATATAAAGTCGATGACTTCCTTTTCCCTGAATTTCTCGTACCCTGGGCTTCAACCCACTTAGAAAAATAGTCAGTCATAAATAAGATAAATTGAGCCTTACCTGATGCCCATGGAAGAGGGCCAACAATGTCCATTCCCTACTTTATGAATAGCCATGGTGACAAGACCGAATGTAGTAGTTCCCCGGGTTGGTGAGTCATCAGAGCATGTCTTTGGCATTTGTCATATTTTCGTATGAACTCCTTTGCATCTTTTTCCATATCGATCCAGTAATGGCCGGCTCTGATTACCTTTCAAACCAATGATTCGGTGTCTGAGTGGTTTCCGGAGGTGCCACTGTGGACTTCCCTCAGAACATACTCGGTATCTCTCGGTCCCAGGCATAATTATAGTGGGCCATCGAGCATTCTTTTGAATAAGGTTCCATCTTTGAACAGGCTGAATAGGGCTGCCTTTGTACGCAGGGTCCTAGATTCTTTTGGATTTGAGGGTAATTTCCCGATCTTCAAATACTCTATGTATTTATTTCTCCAATCCCAAGTCAGGCTTGTGGAGTTTATTTCGACGTGACCTTTTTCTACTACCGATCTCATGAGTTGTACGACTGCCACCGAGTTGAGCTCATCATCCTCGACCGAAGATCCTAAGTTCGCCAGTGCATCAGCCTCACTATTTTGATCTCGAGGCTCATGCTGCACACTCCATTCTTTGAATCAATGTAATGTTACCTGCAGCTTATCCAAGTACCTTTGCATCTGTTCTTCTCTGACTTCGAATATTCTGTTAACTTTTGGCTAGTTCGATCACCTCATCCCCAAAGCTTTTGGCTAGTTTGAGACGTGCAATCATGGCCTCATATTCGGCCTCGTTGTTATTCAATTTCATAATTCTAATGGATTGTCTAACTATATTACCTGTGGATGGCTTTACTACGATGCCAAGTCCGGACCCCTTTGCATTCGATGCACCATCCGTAAAGAGGGTCCAAATTCCCAAGATATCCTTGATATTACCAATAACTCGCTTTCAACCTCGGGTATTAGGGTCGACGTGAAGTCACCCACAAAATCTGCCAAAATTTGTGACTTAATGGCTGTCTGGAGCCAATATTGAATATCGTACCAGCTGATTTCTACGGCCCATTTGGCCAATCATCCTGAGAGTTTGGGTTTATGCATTATATTTCGCAATTTGTAAGTTGTCACAACACATATATGGTGGCACTGAAATTATGATTTCAGTTTTCTAGAGGCGCTTAGTAAAGCGAGAACCAGATTTTCTAGGTGAGGATATCTAGTTTCGGCCTCACTTAAGGTTCAGCTAACATAATAAAACAAAAATTGCGTACCTTGTTCTTTCCGAACTAGGACTCCACTGATCGTTTTCTTCGATACTACCAAATACAAGTATAGTTGTTCTTCTACCCTCGGTGTGTGAAGTAGTGGTGGGCTCGATAAATATCGCTTAAGTTGTTCCAAGGCTTGGTGGCATTCCGGGGTCCATGTGAAGTTGATTTTCTTCTTCAGCAATGAGAAAAATCGATGATTCTTTTTGGAGGATCTCGAAATGAATCGCCCTAGGGCCGCTATGCGCCCGGTTAGCCTTTGCATGCTCTTCACGTTGTCCACTACCGTGATATCCTCGATAGCTTTGATTTTGTTAGGTTTGATCTCGATTCCTCGGTTGGATACCATGAACCCAAGAAATTTACCTGATCCCACTCCGAACACGCATTTTTCCGGATTCTGCTTCATGTTGTACTTTTTCAATATACTGAAGGTTTCCTGCAAATGGTTTAAATGGTCCTATGCTCACAGGGGCTTAACTAACATATCGTTAATGTAAACATCCATAGATTTCCCTATTTGTTCTTCGAACATCCGGTTTACTAGGCGTTGGTATGTGGCACCAACATTTTTTAATCCAAATGGCATTACGTTATAACAGTATGTGTCATACTTAGTGATGAAAGAGGTCTTTTCCAGATCATCCAAGTTCATATGTATTTGGTTTTACCTGGAGTAAGCGTCGGGAAAACTGAGGATCTCGTGGCCGGCAGTGGCATCGATCATACGATCGATGTAGGAAAAAGGAAAGAGTCTTTGAGGCATGCCTTATTTAAATCTTTGAAATCCACACACATTCTCAGTTTGATCCCTTTTCTAGGGACTACTACTACGTTTGCTAGCCATTCCGGGTATTTGACTTCCCGGATGGATCCTATTTTAAGGAGTTTAGTTACCTCGTCCTTGATGAAAGCATGCTTGAACTCAGACCGTGGTCTCCTTTTCAGCTTGACTGGATGGAATTTCGGGTGCAGGCTTAGCTTTTGACTGGTGATCTCCGATGGGATTCCTGTTATGTCGAGATGGGACCAAGTAAAAATATCCATGTTAGCAATAAGAAATTGAATGAGTTTTTTCCGAGCTCGGGAGTTGACCCCATGCCCAGATATGCCTTTCGATCAGGCAAATATTCGATTAGTATGACTTGCTCCAGCTATTCAACCGTTGATTTGGTAGTGTTGGAGTTATTGGGGACTATGAAGGATCGAGGACCCCGTAATTATCATCTTCGTCAGTCCCCTACTTGTCCGGTTGGGACGAGGCTGGCATCAGTGATTGCTATTTGGGTTCCTATTTTGTTTTCGAATCTGGCTCCTTTGTTGATGAGAGTGTTGATATTGGAATTCCTTCGTTGACATCAAACATTTCCTTTGCAGCGGGCTGCTCCCCATAGATCGTTTTAATTCCCTATAGCGTCGGGAGTTTTAGCACCTGGTGAAGGGTCGAGGGCACAACTCTCATGTTGTGGATCCACGGTCTCACGAACAGAGCATTATACCTCATGTCCCCTTCAATTACATAAAACTTGGTCTCCTGGATGGTTTAGGCTACGTTTACCAGCATTGTTATTTCTCCCATTAGTAATTTCACAAGCCATGTTGAACCCGTTTAGCACTCGAGCTGCAGACACAATCTGTTCCTGTAGGTCGAGTTGTTCTACGACCCTCAATCGAATGATGTTGGCCGAGCTACCTGGATCAATTAACACACGTTTAACTCGAGTTTTATTCATGAGTACAGATATTACCATTGCATCATTATGGGGGTGCATGATTCCTTCTACATCCTCGTCGTTGAAAGACAAAGTTCCTTCTGGTATATAATCTCTAGTCCATTTTTCCCTCGTGATTGATACTTTAGTGCATTTTAGCATTGGACCTTGAGGAACATCGGCCCCTACAATGATCATATGAATGATGTGCTGAGGTTCCTCTTACTCATTTTGTTTATTGGAATCCCTGTTTCTGAAATGATTCTTCGTTCGGTCGCTCAGAAACTCCCTTTTGTAGCCATGAGTGCCATGATATTTACACATTTGGTTGGGATATCTTTGGGCTGGATCGGTTTGTAAAGCTCGAGGCCACTTTGATGCATCCGGTTGCCGATACGATGGCGTCCATATCAAAATTATTTGTATTCTGATAATCATGGTGCTTCTTTGGGTCTGATAGGCCCGTCGAAGCTGTTCTTTCTCATGAGTCCCTGAGAGATCTAGCCTCGATCAATCCTCTTTTTATTTCGTATAGGATTTTGTCAAGATCCGCTGCTCATACGATCTCCATTATATGGCTGATATCGATCTCTGTTCGACCTCGATTCTCGATCAATATCCCTCTTGGTTCTGTCAATGGGCCTGATAGGATAAACAGACCCGAAAGTTGGTCGTCTTCGACCTGATCTTCGATTGATACCGATTATGCACATCGGCCCAAGTAATAGTCGGGTACTCTATCAAATTCTTCTTTAACTGATGTGAAACCACTGAGCTTCGAACATTGAGTCCTTGGGTGAAAGATTGAACATCCTAATCGTTAGAGACAGGTGGAAGGTCCATCCATTCCATTTGGAATGGGGACACAAATTCTTTGAGCATTTCGTTGTCCTTCTGCCTTACCTTGAAAAGGTATAATTTCCTGGTTTCAACCTTGATGGCTTCAGTGTGTGCCTTTATGAAAGAATCTGCAAGCATAGCAAATGAATCAATAGGATTAGGTGGTAAATTATAGTACCATATCATTGCCCCCTTCGATAGGGTCTCTCTGAATTTCTTTAGCAAGACACATTTGATCTTGTCGTCCTCTTGATCAATCCCTTTGATAGCACATGTGTAAGAGGTGACATGCTCATTTGGATTGGTCGTTCCATTATATTTTGGAATCTCGGGCATTCAGAACTTCTTGGGGAATGGCTTGGGAGCCGCGCTTTAGGGGAAAGGCTTTTGCACAAGCTTTTTGGAGTCCAGACCCTTCAATATCGGTGGTGCCTCGGGGATTTGATTGACCATGGAGTTGTACGTTTCCACCTTCTTATCATTTGCCTCGATCTTCTTTTCCCCTGACTCAATTTATTTTGTCAGCTCTTCGAGCTTCTTCATGATTGTGAGATCGGTCCTCGGTTCTTTCTCGTTCGATTTCCTCAAAACCGATTCGACCCTGTAGATAACTTCCCGTGCCGGTTCGAGCTCGATCCTGCTCGGTGGGTGATTTTTATTTTAGAGCTGGGCTATCACTGCCTGTTGAGCCTGCAATATTTCAAAGAACACTCGTAGGTTGATCCCGTCATCTTTGCCGCCATGTGTGATTTGAGCAGTTGATCGAGCATCCCTGCAGATGTTGCCCTCGGGATCGACAAACCAAATTTGTGTTGAGGGCTACATGTGAGCTGACGTCGATTGGATCTACAGCCAGAACTCCATTGAGATTGATCGGGGTACGTCGTTCCCTAGTGCTATGTTATAATTCTTGCCGTGGTGGCCGAAATCATTGTCAACATGAAGGGGTGCTGACAGAGAGTTCGACATAGTGTGTGTTATGAAAGTTTGTACGGAGTGACCACTATTATTCTAAGCCCACGGTGGGCGCCAAACTGTTTACCCTAAAAAACGGATAACAATTGAATTTATACATGGTTTTATGGATACGTGATATAACTTGATACAAATTAAGAAGACAGATTAATATTGAAATTGACGATAAGAAAATAAATGCAAACCACACAAATTGAACAACTTTGGCCTTCGAGTTCAATCACCGTGGAACCAAGAAATGCCTCTACTAATGTAAGAACTTAAGAACAAGATGATAAGAGATAGAAACAACAGTATATTGCTTTGTATTGCGTATTTCAATGTGTGTTACAAATGATCAGACCCCCTTTTATATAGTATGGGTGTCCTACTCTTGATACAATTCTATACAAGGTAAAAAATCTCATGATCCGCTAATTAATCGGCCTCTTCTTGATACATGCCAAGATTTCCGCCGTGATCCTCGACTGATTGCAGATATTTTGGTTTTCCGTTATTTGGCTCGGTAAGTTTCCTTCGATCTTGCTCGGTCTCTGGATCACGAGCTCGACGATCTAATTTTACACTTTTGTTCGATATAACCCGAGCTCGAGCTTTGACCTGCCATGTTTCAGCCTCGATTGGTCAAATAATGGACGAACCCGGCTTCAACCGTATACAATATAGCATATAGAGCACTAGCTTAGATTCATACAAAGTTAGGGTTGCACTAGCTTGTCTTTCTAATTTTCTTACTAGCGAAACTATGGGGTACGTAATGTTTTGTTTTGAACTATGTAATTTTGACATAAAATAATGTAAATAAATTATCAGATAATATCCATTTTATTGATTTGTGATTACACTGAGTATGATGTTTGTATATCTATTTTTCTGTTTGCTATCTTTATCATTTCTTAGAGGCGTGAAAGATGGAAGTCCATTAAGCATCCTATTTTTTTTTCTATGCGTTCTTTAGTCGTAGTGAAAATTTTAAAAACACTGTAGAGTAAAGCTTATTTTTGTTTATGAGTTTGTTTTATAAAAATTCAGGCTAAGTGTTTGGACATAAAAAGTGTGAGATTCAAAAAAAAAAAAAATAGTTTTTAAAGTTAAGAAAAAAAAAAGTAGTCGAAAATCAAAATTGTGTTTGAACGTATATTTCACTTGAAAGAATACTGTCGTTTATGAGAGGAAATATTATTTACTGGAAAAAAGAGGTAAACCCCACTTTTTGAAATTTGAAACTCAGTTTGAATTTTTTTTGAAAGTCATCTTCATAAATTCAATTAAATATATAAGCAAACAATAGTTTGAAAACTAATTTTAGAACATGTGTGGCGCACGCGTATTCCGAGTTATTTTTTGAAGATTTTGAAACATGTTTGAGTAACTAAGAAATCAAACAATTTGTTGCAGCTGATGAAATTAAACAGTTAGATTTGTGTTTAATACAATTTATTAAAATAAATAAGGTAGAGGAAGATTAATCCTCCAATGAGGAAAATACAGAAAAATAAGGGTAAAAGATTTACAAGAGAGAAAGATAAATATATTGCTTGGCCTAACAGAGATGTCACGCCACTTCTCTGTAAATTGAGATTGTATTTTTATGGAAGACAATGAAGTGTTCAATGCCAATATATACTTTCAATAATCTTGAAGTACATCTTCTATCTACAAAAACTTTCTTATGCCAAAGGACGTTGTCAACTGTATTGGTGGTAAAATAGCGTTACACATAGAATATTGGAAT
The DNA here is from genome assembly GCF_000393655.2 of Nicotiana sylvestris. Lineage (NCBI taxonomy): Eukaryota > Viridiplantae > Streptophyta > Magnoliopsida > Solanales > Solanaceae > Nicotiana > Nicotiana sylvestris. The sequence continues at coordinate 149,992,354 of NC_091064.1, read as the reverse complement.
GTTAGACATAGCATGACACGAGGAACAGTGATATAGCGACAAGTGGCATCCTCAATTAAAATTAATTGAGAGAGGACGACACACGAAGAAACACCCACGAGACGGTACAGAGAAAAAAACCCGGCCTAACAGTTGACAAAGACGAGACGATGACAGAATGAATAAAGAACAAAAAGAAGGAAAGATACATGAACCGGAAGTAAATAAGGAAGGAGAATCGGAATAGTTATAGGACAATTATAGCACTAAATACGCTAGCTATAGATATCCGAGATAATGGGTAATCAATATTATTAATGCCCATAATAAACCCAAATTATGTGGAAAAATCGTTACAATTGTACATTCCTATATAAGGACACATAACTTTATTTGTAAAAACAAATCTCAAGTACTATTGAAATATACTCTTTACTTTACTGCTTTCTAAAAATTCTCTGTCTTGATTTTACAATTTGATCATCAATTACTTCCTTTGCCATACTTATCATTTTCTTTAAATATCATTGTGAAAGTGAAGTAAAACTTGATTATCAGTAACCCATTTTGTCACGACCCCGATTCGCCCTCCGTGAACCATTGTGACGACACCTAGTCTCTACGACTAGGTAAGCCTAACGATGCGGAATATAAACAATAAATTGCGGGAGAAATAATTTAAAAACCGAAATACTAAAATAAAACAGTGTTTAAGATGCCGTCTGGCACATAACAGTACAAATCTCAACATAGCACTCCCAAAATACGGAACCCCATGAATCACAAGATAAGAGATACATAAGAAGCTCTAACTCCAGAAATGTCTAACAAAAAGGAAAACTACTGAAGGGCTATACTATTACAGAAAGATAGAAAGGAACTCCTCGGTTTGCGGACGCGACAGATATACCTCGAAGTATCTACAGAAGCGCCCCGCATCAAGAATGATAAGAATGAGTGGAAGTATCTGGATCTGCATATGAAAAACATGCGCAGAAAGGGCATGAGTACACCAAAGCGGTACTCAGTAAGTGCCAAATCTAACCTCGGTCGGGTAGTGACGAGGAAAGTCAGGGCCCTACTTATATTAAATAAAATACAAGGTATAATAGTGTACGAATAAGACAGTATAATAAAGTACAACAGTAAGAAATAACATATAATAGAAAGAACAACAACAATTAGAACCGAGACAAAATAATCATGGAAAGGAATACAACTCAACACAGAGATAACAATCGAGGTACCTTCCAGGGTACCGTCTTGTAGTCCCAAATGTAACTATCCTGTGGATCTTTCGGGATACCGTCCCATAGTCTATCATATATATCCGAAGGATCTTTCGGGATCCTGTCTCGTAGTCCAACTAACAGTGCGCGGGGATCTACCGGAATCCCGATCCATAGTCCTAAATATAAATACTCAGTACTAGAGGAATCTACGGGGTGCAACCTCGTAATTCCATATAACTGTGTAGGGGATCTACCGGAATTCCACATCCGTAGTCCCAAATAAACAGACAAGGAGGGGAGGATCTACCAGAATCCTACATTGATAATCCCAAATGTAAATACACAGCAACAACATTAAGAATATTCAGCAAATGTCAATTTCATATCAAGGCAAACAGGAAATTCTAGCCTAGCATGCTGCACGGAATTCAGGTAAAGCAGTTTGAGAAAATAAAGCAATTAAGTCACATAGACATGCTTCTCTAAGCTAACAACATGCTTAAATTGCAAGTAGTAATAACAAGAGAAGAAACTCAATCTTAATTACTTAGTGAAAACCAGATTTTCAACAATTAGCACAAGTACGCATTCGTTACCTCACGTACAAGGCATTTCAAATATAAACAATACCAAAACCTAAGGGGAAGTCCCCCACACAAGGTTAGACAAGCCACTTATCTCGAACCAGTTCAAAACCACGTTCTTGCCACGAGTACTCGACTTCAAATGACCCAAATCTATTCAAATCAATTGCATAATGTAAATAACACCTCAAGTAACTGATTCCACTAATTAATTCTAAGCTAATAGGTGAAATTACGAAAAATGACCAAAACGGCCTCCGGGCCCACGTCTCAAAATCGGGTAAAATTTATATTTTCAGAATTTTCATACTCTCACGAATCTAACAATTCCAAAATTATCCAATTCTAATGTCAATTCCCCAATCAAAACTTGAAATTTAGGTCTAAGAACTTTCCCCAAATTTTACATACAAATTTCGAAATTAAATGATGAATTCATGTTTAGATTAATGGGTTATCAGCAAAAAGGAGTTAAGAATCGTTACCAGCAAACTCTCTCCAAATATCTTTCCAAAATTCGCCTCCTACCGAGATCCCAATTCAATTTTGTGATATGAACTCAAAACCCTCGATTTTAAACTTTATGTTCTGCCCAGGCACATCCTTAATTGCGATCGCGGAAACTCCTACCCGATCATGAAGAGCAGCTTCGCTAGACCCCAAAATAATACTACGCGAACGCGATAAACACTACAAGATCGCGATGTTGCACTGCTCAGCTCTACGCCATCGCGGTTGACCTCACGCCATCGCGAAGAGAAAATCTTCCACTCCTCAGCTGCCTCACTCCTTTCTCTTCGCGAACGCGACATATCCCACGCGTTCGCGATTCAACACCTGTCTAATACTACGTGTTCGCACTCCTTTTCCCGCGATAGCATAGAGCGAAATCCCCTCTGCCTCATCTAAGCCTTCGCTATCGCGAGTCTCCTCACGCGATCGCGATGAAGGAAAGTCTGCAACAAAAACCAGCAAAAATCTGATCCTTCTCCAAGTCCAAAAATGGTCCGTTGAGCATCCGAAACACACCCGAGGCCCCCGAGACCTCAACCAAACATGCCAACCAATTCTAAAACATCATTCAAATTTGTTCCAACCTTCGGAATGCTCAAAACAACATTAAAATACCAATTAAACATCGAATTCAAGCCTAAGAACCCCAAAAACTCTCAAATTACGCTTTCGATAAAAATGTCTATCAAACCTCGTCTGAATGACCTGAAAATTTGCAAGCATGTCACATTCAACACTATGGAGCTACTCCAACTTCCGGAAATTCTATTCTGAGGCCATCTTCACACTGCTCCGACTAGAGTCCAATTCTAAAACTTAGGCTCTCATTTAGGGACTAAGTGTCCCAAAACACTTCGAAACTCAAAACTAAACATTCCGGCGAATCAAAATAGCAGAAACACAGTTAATAGGGGATAAGGGCGTAAATTCTTAAAATGATCGGCTGGGTCGTTACATCTTTCCACACTTAAACATTCATTTGTCCTCGAACGAGCATAGAGACATACCTGAAGTAGTGAAAAGATGAGGGTAACGGCTACGCAAATCCTACTCGGTCTCCCAGGTCGCCTCCTCGACCGGCTGACCCCACCACTGAACCTTCGCTGATGCAATGTTCTTTGAACTTAGCTTCCGAACCCGCCTGTCCAATATTGCCACTGGCTCCTCAATATAAGATATATCCTTGTCCAACTGGACTGAACTGAAATCCAACACGTGCGACGGATCACCGTGATACCTCCGGAGCATCGAAACATGAAATACCGGATGAACTCCTGTCAAGCTGGGAGGTAAGGCAAGCTCATAAGCAACCTCCCCAACATGCCTCAATATCTCAAAAAACCAATAAACCTCGGACACAACTTCCCTTTCTTCCCTAATCTCATAACGCCCTTCATAGGCGATACCTGAAGCAGAACCCGCTCTGCAACCATATAGGAAACATCACGAACCTTCCGGTCCGCGTAATTCTTCTGTCTGGACTGGGCTGTACGGAGTCTATCCTGAATCACCTTAACCTTCTCCAAATTATCCTGAACCAAGTATGTGCCCAATAATCTAGCCTCACCTTGCTCAAACCAACCCACCGGGGATCTACACCGCATATCATATAAAGCCTCATACGGTGGCATCTGAATGCTGGACTGATAGCTGTTGTTGTAGGCAAACCCCGCCAATGGTAAGAACTGATCCCAAGACCCTCCAAACTCAATCACACATGAACGGAGCATATCCTCAAGTATCTGAATAGTGCGCTTGGACTGTCCATCCGTCTGCGAGTGAAATGTTGTACTCAACTCCATCCGAGTACCTAACTCATGCTACACAGCCCTCCAGAACCGTGATGTGAACTAAGTACCCCAATCTGAAATGATGGAAACTGGAATACCATGCAGACGAACAATCTCCCCGATATAAATCTTTGCCAGATGCTCCGAAGAAAAGGTAGTACACACAGGAATGAAGTGCGCGGACTTGGTCAGCCAATCCACAATCACCCAAATGGCATCGAACTTCCTCAAAGTCTGTGGGAGTCCAACTACAAAGTCCATGGTGATCCGCTCCCGCTTCCACTCTGGAATCTCTTTCTGCTGAAACAACCCACCCGGTCTTTGGTGCTCATACTTTACCTGCTAAAAATTGAGGCACCGAGCTACAGACCCAACTATATCTTTCTTCATCTGCATCCACCAATAGTGCTACCTCAAATCCTGGTACATCTTCACGGCACCCGGATGAATGGAATACCGCGAACTATGCGCCTCCTCTAGAATCAACTCCCGAAGCCCATCAACATTAGGTATACAAATCCGACCCTGCATCTTCAATACCCCGTTATCACCAATAGTCACATCTCTAGCATTACCATGCTGAACCTTGTGCTTGAGGAAAGCAAATGAGGGTCATCAAACTGGCGCTCCCTGATACGATCAAATAATGAAGACCGAGAAACCACACAAGCAAGAACCCGACTGGGCTTGGAAAGATCCAATCTCACAAACTGGCTGGCTAAGGCCTGAACATCCATCGCCATAGGCCTCTCCGATACTAGTAAATAATCCAAACTCCCTAAACTCTCTACCTGGCAACTTAAAGCATCGGCCACCACATTGGCCTTGCCCGGGTGATACAAAATAGTAATATCATAGTCCTTCAACAACTCTAACCACCTCATCTGGCGCAAATTAAGATCCTTCTGCTTGAACAGATGCTGCAAACTCTGGTGGTCAGTATAAATCTCCCAAGCAACACCGTACAAATAATGATGCCAGATCTTTAGGGCGTGAACAATAGTAGCTAGCTCGAGATCATGGACAAAGCAATTCTTCTCATGTACCTTCAACTTTCTGGATGCGTAGGCAATCACCCTACCGTCCTGCATCAAAATTGCTCCAAGGACAATCCTGGAGGCATCACAATAGACGGTATAAGAACCCGAACCTGTAGGCAATATCAAAACTAGGGATGTAGTCAAAGCTGTCTTGAGCTTCTGAATGCTTGCCTCACACCCTTCCGTCCACTGGAACAGAGCACCCTTTTGGGTCAGCCTGGTCATAGGGGCTGCAATCGATGAAAATCCCTCAACAAAACGACAGTAATAACCCGCCAAGTTAAGAAAACTACGGATCTCTGTTGCTGAAGATGGTCTGGGTCAACTTTGCACTGCTTCTACTTTCTTCGGATCCACCTGAATACCCTCACTCGATACCACGTGGCCTAAGAATTCCATGGAATCCAACCAAAACTCACATTTCGAGAACTTAGCATATAACTTCTTATCCTTCAAAGTCTGGAGCATTGTCCTCAGGTGCTGCTCATGATCTTCCCGACTACGGGAATATACCAGATTATCATCAATAAAGATAATGACGAATGAGTGAAGATACGACCGGAACACACTGTGCATCAAATGCATGAAGGCTGCTGGGGCATTGGTTAACCCAAATGACATAACAAGGAACTCATAATGACCATACCGAGTCCTGAAAGTAGTCTTCGAGATATCTGGCTCCCGAATCTTCAGCTAATGGTAACCTGAGTGCAAGTCTATCTTAGAAAACACCCGTGCACCCTGAAGCTGGTCAAACAAATCATCAATACGAGGCAAAGGATAATAGTTCTTCACTGTAACTTTGTTCAACTGGCGATAATCAATGCGCATACGCATAGAACCATCCTTCTTCTTCACAAACAAGACAGGAGCACCCCAAGGTGATACACTGGGCTTAATAAGATCCTTATCAAGCAATTCCTGTAACTGATCCTTCAACTCCTTCAACTCAGGAGGAGCCATACGATACAGATGAATAGAAATGGGCTGAGTGCCCGACAACAGATCAATGCAAAAATCAATCTCTTTATCGGGCTGCATGTCCGAAAGATCAGCTGGAAACACATCAAAAAAATCCCGCACTACTAGGACTGAATCAACTGTAGGGGTATCAATACTGACATCTCGCACATAAGCTAGATACGTGTCACACCTCTTCTCAACCATTCGTTGAGCCTTAAGGAAAGAAATAACTCTACTGGGAGTGTGATCTAAAGCACCCCTCCACTCAACATGCGGTACACCTGGTATAACCAACATCACAGTATTGGCGTGACAATCAAAAATAGCATAATGGGGCGACAACCAGTTCATGCCCAAAATAATATCAAAATCTACTATGCTGAGCAATAATAAATCGGCTATGGCCTCAAAATCACTAAGAGCAACCAAACACGACCGATAAATGCGGTCCACAATAAGAGAATTTCCCACAGGAATAGAAATATAAACAGGGGAACTCAAAGAATCCCGAGGTACACCCAAATGTGGAGCAAAATAAGAAGACACATAAGAGTAAGTGGAGCCAACAGCCTGTGAAAAACCAGTATAATACCTGTGATGATAGAATCAGAGGCAACAGCCTCGGTACGGGCAGGAAGGGCATAGTATCAGGCCTGGCCTCCCCCTATAGGGTGACCCCTACCTCCTCAACCTCCACCTCTAGCTGGCTGAGCGGGTAGGGTAGCAACTGGAACTATAATCATAGCCTGAGAACTCTGCGGGGCATGCTATGGCTGAGAAGTCTGTGGAGGTGCACCCCTCCTAAGTCTGGGGAAATCCCTCACCATATGGCTTGCATCACCACACTCAAAACAAGCTCTAGGAGGACGTGGTGGCTGCGACTGGCTCAGGCCAGGTCTGCTGGACTGACCACTGAAAGCACCCCACGTAGGAGGCACTCTAGATACTAGAGGTGCATAATAAGGCTCTAGAGGTTTAGAAGGAGCTAGAATACCACTGGCTGCTGGAAGAGCTGAATGAACATGGCGACTCATATAACATCTACCATGACGACCTGCAGCTGGGGCACGGGCACCAGAATAATGGCCCGGCTCTTGAGACCTCTTGGCCTCCCTTTCCTCTCTATCCTTAGCATGCATACCCTCAATCCTCCTAGCAATGCTCACCACACGCCGATAGTGAATATCCATATCCAACTCATGATCCATGCTAGACCTAATGCTGGGAATAAGCCCCTCGATAAACCGGTGAACCCTCTTGCGAATAGTAGAAACCTAGGCTGGTGCATGTCTAGCCAAGCTGGTGAAATAGATAGCATACTCCGAGACAGTAATAGCACCCTGGCGCAACTGCTCAAACTCTGCACGCCATGTGTTCCTGAGGTTCTGAGGAACATACTCCCTCAGGAACATATCTGAAAACTGAGTCCAAGTCATGGAAACTTCCTCGTCCAGACTGTCTAACTCATAAGTGCGCCACCACTCAAAAGAGGCTCCTCGAAGCTGGAATGTAGTGAAGGAAACCTCGTTCAATCTTGATATACCCATGGTACGGAGAATACAGTAGCATTCATCGAGAAATACCAGAGCATCATCTAATGCTAGACCACTGAATATAGGAGGCTCATACTTCTTGAACATCTCAAGCCTCCGCTACTCAACCTCGAAAATTCCTGCCCTGTCCACCGGCTGATCTAGGACTGCAGGCTATACAGGTATAATCTCTAAGACCTGATTCATATGCACTCGTTACTTAGGAGTGGGGGCAGCGGGAGTCTGTGCTCCTCCCCCGGCTTGGGATGTAGCTGCAGCAAGGGGAAGCAACCCTGCCTAAGCCAAAGTGGTGTACATGCTCGTGAACTGCGCAAGGGTCTCCTGAAGAGCTGGAGTAGTAGTAGCAGTAGGCATATCAGGTGCTTGGACTCCGGCTAGAACTGCTGGGGGTACCTCGGTGGTAGCTCGCGTGGGTGCCCTGGCTGCACCACGTGCGCGTCCTCGGCCTCTACCCCGACCCCGGCCTTTGAAGGCTGTAGTAGGGGGCGCGGGTGCTTGATCATCTCAAGTAGCACATGTCCTCACTATCTGTGAGAGAATAGAAGACAAAAGTTTAGAATTGTCATATCAAAGATCTCGCATGACAAGGATATCAAATGAAGTGGAATTTTTCTAACAGTTATGTAGTCTCTCGTAGATAAGTACAGACGTCTCCGTACCGATCCGCGAGACTCTAATAAACTGGATTGTGATTCATGACTCCTATGAACCTAGAGCTCTGATACCAACTTGTCACGACCCCGGTTTGCCCTCCATGAACCATCATGATGGCACCTATTGCAGGAGAAATAATTTAAAAACCGAAATAGTAAAATAAAACAGTGTTTAAGATGCTGCTTGGAACATAACAATACAAATCTCAACCTAACATTCCCAAAATCCGGAACCCCATGAATCACAAGCTAAGAGATACATAAGAAGCTATAACTCGAGAAATGTCTAACAAAAAGGAAAACTACTGAAGGGCTATACTGTTATAGAAAGATAGAAAGGGACTCCTCGGTCTGCGGACGCGGCAGATATACCTCAAAGTATCCATAGAAGCGCCTCGCCTCAAGGATGATAAGACTGAGTAGAACTACTTGGATCTGCACATGAAAAACATGCACAGAAAGGGCATGAGTACAGTACAGCGGTACTCAGTAAGTGCCAAGCCTAACCTCGATCGGGTAGTGACGAGGAAAGTCAGGGCCCTACTGAGATTAAATGAAATCCAAGGTATAAAATTGTAGAATAAGACATTATAATTAAGTGCAGCATTAAGAAATAACATAGAATAGAAAGAACAACAACAACTAGAACAGAGACAAAATAATCACGGAAAGGAATACAAATCAACACAGAGATAACAACCGGGGTACCTTCCAGGATACCATCCTGTAGTCTTAAATGCAACTATCCAGTGGAACTCCCAGGATACCGTCCCGTAGCCCACCATATATATTCTAAGGATCTCCCGGGATCCCGTCCCTTAGTCCAACTAACAGTGTGCGGGGATCTAGCGGAATCCCAATCCGTAGTCCCAAATATAAATACCCACTACTGGGGGAATCTACCGGTTACAGTCCCATAGTTCCATATCGGAATCCCACATCCGTAGTACCAAATAAACAGACAAGGGGGGGGGGGGATCTACTGGAATCCCACATCCGTAGTCCCCAATGTAAATACACAGTAGCAACACGAAGAATATTCAGCAAATGTCAATTTCATATCAAGGAAAATAGGAAATTCTAGCCTAGCATCCTGCACAGAATTCATGTAAAGTAGTTTGACCAAATAAAGCAATTAAGTAACTTAGATATGCTTCCCTAAGCTAACAACATGCTTAAATTGCAAGTAGTAATAACAGAAGAAGAAACTCAATCCTAATTACTTAGTGAAAACCAGATTTTCAACAATTACCACAAATACACATTCGTTACCTCACGTACAAGGCATTTCAAATATCAACAATACCAAAACCTAAGGGGAAGTCCCCCACACAAGGTTAGACAAGCCACTCACCTCGAACCGGCTAAAAAGCAACCCAAAACCATGTTCTTGCCATGAGTACTCGACTCCAAATGGCCCAAATATATTCAAATCAATTGTATAATGTAAATGACACCTCAAGTAATTGATTCCATTAATTAATTCGAAGCTAATATGCGAAATTAGGAAAAATGACCAAAACGTCCTCCGGGCCCATGTCTCGGAATTGGGTAAAATTTATATTTTTAGAATCCTCATACTCTCACGAGTCTAACCATACAAAAATTATCAAATTCCAATGTCAATTACCCAATCAAAACTCGAAATTTAGGTATAAGAACCTTCCCCTAATTTTTCATACAAATTCTGAAATTAAATGATGAATTCATGTTTAGATTAATGGGTTATAAGTAAAAAGAAGTTAAGAATCGTTACTAGCAAACTCCCTCCAAAATCTCTCCAAAATTCATCTCCTACCGAGCTCCCAATTAAATTTTGTGATATGAACTCAAAACCCTCGATTTTAAACTTTATGTTCTGCCAAGACGCATCCGTAAACGCGATTGTGGAAACTCCCACACGATCGCGAAGAGCAACTTTGCTGACCCCCAAAATAAACCTACGCGAATGCGATAAACCCTACGTGATCGCGATGTTGCACTGATCAGCTCTACGCGATCGCAGTTGACTCACGCGATCGCGAAGAGAAAATCTTCCACTCCTTTGCTGCCTCACTCCTTCCTCTTCCCGAACGCGGCGTAGCCCAAGCGTTCGCGATTCAACACCTGCCAATACTACGCGTTCACACTCCTTTTCTCGCGATCGCATAGAACAAAATCCCCTCTACCTCATCTAAGCCTTCGCGATCGCGAGCCTCCTCACGCGATCGCGATGAAGTAAAGTCTGCAACAAAAACCAGCAAAAATCTGATCCTTCTCCAAGTCCAAAAATGGTCCGTTGAGCATCCAAAACACACCCGAGGCCCCCAGGACCTCAACCAAACTTTCCAACCAATTCTAAAACATCATTCAAACTTATTCAAACCTTCAAAACACTCAAAACAACATCAAAACACCAATAAAACATCAGATTCAAGCCCAAGAACCCCAAAAACTCTCAAATTACGCTTTCGATCAAAAGGTTTATCAAACCTCATCCGAATGACCTTAAATTTTGCAAGCACATCAAATTTAACACTACGGAGCTATTCCAACTTCCGGAATTCCATTCTGACCCCGATATCAAAATCTCATTATCGAACCGGAAACTTTAAAAATTCAACTTTCGGCATTTCAAGCCTAAATTAGTTACGGACCTCCAAAACACAATCCGAACATGCCCCTAAGCCCGAAATATTCCAACGGAGCTAACGAAACTGACGAAAATCTATTCCGAGGCTGTTTTCACACTGCTCCGACTGTGGTCCAATTCTAAAACTTAAGCTCTTATTTAGAGACTAAGTGTCCCAAAACACTCCGAAACTCAAAACTAAACAACCTGGCGAATCAAAATAGCAGAAATAAATACGGAAAAAGCAGTTAATAGGGGATCAGAGCGTAAATTCTTAGAACGACCGGCCGAATCGTTACACATTTTCTTCAAAATTAAGACTTTGATCAATAAACATATTTTTTGGTTAAACAAATTGGTTCCGTTACCGGAAACGTGATAATATTTTCACTTTTCAAATTCTCTTTCTGACAACCAATCATGTCAACTGTCAACTAAAATAACTAGCTAAATCCACAGGAGGGAGGAACTCCACCAATTCCTTCACCACAAGTATCTACTCGACAGTTTCAAGAATGGACAGCTGAAAGATCAACATCACGAACGAATAATCATCAAGGGGACGAGCACACTGTCAGACAAGACGCTTTAAAACAATTGATCGTATAGCACGTGAAAAACTCTCTCCAAGCCTTTGTTAGGGGATTTCAAACTGCACCGCCAACTCCTCCTCCAACAATATCGCTACCATAGAAAACCAACGATAGGGGCTTGCCAATTCAGGAAGCGGAGAAACTCCTAGTGAATCTCGTGATGGAATGTCAGGTATACCAAATAATTCTGATTTACAAAGTTTGGTACTAACTTTGCTGAAATAGTTGAACGAGCAAAATGATCGCATAGAATAAATAACTGGTGTACCACCCGTGATTAAATGAGTAGATATTGATAAATATTTACAACAGCCCTAGAAGCCAAGTGCAACACCTTTGCCGATTCCTAAGAAGTTTAAAATGGCCGATATTCCAAAATATGATGGAACAATTGATCCGCGAGATCGCGTAACCGCGCTTACAACTGGCGTGAAACGCAACGATTTAACTAAGTAAGAAATTAATCAGTTTTGGTCAAAAATTTGGTGAAATACTCACGAAAGGAGCAGTAAAGTGGTATTCTGTCTTACCTGAAAACTCAATTGATTCTTTTTCTGAGCTTGTAGATTCATTTATAAAAGCACATTCGGGGGCTCAAAAAGTTGAAAAAAGGATGGAAGATATCTTTAAGTAAAACACGAAACACAGAACTACTCAGAGAGTTTATGGATTGATTCCAACAGGCGAGGATGATGTTACCACTAGTACCTAACAATTGGGCAGCCATGGCATTTGCAAGCAATCTAAACGAGAAGAGTTCAAAAGCCACGAGGAGACTGAAGGAAAGTTTGCTAGAATTTCTAGCAACAACTTGGAATGACGTGTATAACAGATACAACACAAAGCTACGGATAGAGGAAAACACGGCTGCACAACTAAGGTTTGATGAAAGAGAAGGGTCAAAAAGCTCAAAATCGGAAAAAGGACCGAGAAAAACATGTACGAGCCTTATATGGGTCCTGCAGGTCGAGATTCTCGGTCCAAACAAGAAAACCTACGATATGAATCGAGGTCAAGGCAAAAAGATGCAGGTTCCTCATCTACATTCAAAAAGGAACGAGATGCGCGAGGAGACAATTCCAACACACATGTGACAATCGAAGACGACAGTTTTAATGTCAGTACCTCTGACTTGGTGGCTGTTTTAAGAGGTATGGCAGATAAGGTATGGTGGCCTAAAGAAATGAGATCAGACTTGAGCAAAAGAAATCTAGATTATTGGTATGAATTTCACAACGATCACGGCCATAAATATCAGATTGCAGATTACTACAAGGAGAGGTTGAGCATTTGTTGAAACGAGGTTATCTAACTAACCTGTTCAACGAGAAAGGTAGGCAATCATATATGCAAAATAAACAAGAAACCCCAATACCCCCATCTCCAAAAAGAATAGTCAATGTAATAACCAGGGGAGACGAGGTCAATAGTGTGACTTATATAGCAGGAAAGAAGACGTCAAAAGTCAAAGTCACTCATGGGAAGCAAATACGTCACACCTTGGAAGGAGTCAATATAACATTTGATGAGGAAGATGCGGACAACTTGATGGTTCCTCACAATGGCACACTGGTAATATCCTTACTTGTATACGATACTAACGTAAGCTAGTGGATGAGATGCAAGCTAACGACAAGGTGATACCAAAGGCACAGACTATGTCTTGGTTTGATAATTCAAGTGTTGTCACGAAAGGAGAAATAGTGCTAGCTATGTTTGCAGAAGGAGTTATCAAGGATACAAAGTTTCAAGTGATAGATCCAGACATGGCTTATAATATAATCCTAGGAAGACCATGAATTCATGATATAGATGATGTACTGTCCACATTGCATCAAGTTATCAAATTTCCTTCACAATGAGGGACTCATCAAATCTGTGGAGATCAACAAGCTTCGAGAAGTATCAATTCAGTAGTTGCCACCAGCACGGTAAACGAGGTAAAAGGCAAGAAATAGCAGTTACAGAGTTCAGTTGAGGATGTTTCAATACAAACCTCAACTGAAGGCATTCCAGCTAAAGCTGACATTGATTCGAGACTCGATGTTATTCAATAGCCAGAAGAAACTAAAAATATTAAGACAACTATCGAAGAACTCGAAGCGGTAGTGCTATTCAAAAACTGGTCGGACAGAAAAGTTTACATCGGTGTAAACTTGAGCACAAAAATGAAAGGTAAGTTAATTGAATTTTTAAAAGCTAACTCAGATTGCTTTGCTTAGTCGTATTCAGATATGACAGATATACCATCGGAGGTGATGACTCACAAAATAAACGAGGACCCATCATATCCACCTGTTAAGCAGAAGAAAAGGAAGCAAGGATCCTTCAAAAATCAGGTGATCCAGGATGAGGTACAAAAACTTAAAAAAATTAGGTCAATATGAAAGGTAAAATATCCTAACTGACTAGCTAATACTGCGGTAGTACCAAAAAAGAATAGAAAATGGCGAGTTTGTGTAGATTATACTTACTTAAATAAAGCTTGTCCTAAAGATTCATTCTCTTTGCCACACATAGATCAACTAATTGATTCTACCGCAGCACATGAGTTGTTAAGTTTTCTAGATGCATATTTAGGATATAACTGTGAGCACGCGATTTTACCTCACATGAATTATTCCTACATAATTCCAAAGAATTAGATTTTTCTTTTTATTATTTGTTATTTTAGGATTTATTGTAGAATTTTTCTAATTACTTGCATTTTTGTGCACGTTTAATTTTATTTAATTCATAAAACAAATATACAAAACATACATTGTATTTGCATTTAGGACTTAATTTTATATTTTTAGATTAATTTGTAAATTAATTTGTTTGACAAAATAGAAAAAAACACAAAATAACTCATTTTTTGCATTTTAATTTTTAGCTTCGAATTTTGTAGTTTTCCTTTAATTTGGTAATTAATTAGTTGTTGTAAATATTATTTTTAGTAATTAACCTAATTTGGTAGTATAATTTGGGTTAGGAATTAATTTAGGTTTTATTTTTATTTATGAAAAGAAAAAGAAAGTTAGAAATTGAAAGGAAAAGAAAAGGAAATAAAAGAAGTAGTCTGATTTTGGGCTAATTTAGTTCAAATTCCCCCAAACCCAATTGATTTAACACAAATACCTGTCAAATCGGCCCAAACCCGTGTCACTTTACCCGGTCCGCCCCATTATCTAAACAAATGACCCCGTTTAGATTACTCTTAATCAGGACCAATCTCACTTGATCGAACGGTACGGAACTGGGACCCCTTCTAATATATAAGTGTCCGAATGTTGACCCCCCCTAACTCGTCTCTTTCACTCCTCATCTCCCTCATCAGAGATTAACCTAAACCCAAGCGCCGCCCCAATTCTCCACCACCTCAAGCCGGCAGCGCCACCTCTAACCAACCCCAAATTAACACCATAGAATCCTGACATCCTCCCCTTTCTCAATCTCAAAACCATTTCCCTCCAATCTTTCCACATCTATTCGAATCTTAAATTTAAGTTCGAACCCTAAGAGTCTAAAATCAATTTCCGTTGAACCCGTTGGCGTGCATGACCATAGGCTTCTATTTCTTTCGAGTTGAAATTTGATTCAACGCAAATTGATGTTGTTCATTTGTTCTTGACATAGAACAAATGATAAACATTAGTTTCGTTTAAAATCAATGTCTCCAGTTGGTTTTGAGTTGGATTTGGTAAGTTTTCTTCATCTCTTTGCCCGTTCTTGTTGCTTCACCATTTGTTCCTCTTCATTTCTTATCCTTTTCTCTAGTCAGTTTTTACTTTGGTTGAAATTTGACAAGGGTTTGTGGTCAGATTGTTTCCGTTCATTTTTTAGTTTTTCTTTTCAATTTTTAAAGGTTGTGCACTTATTTTTGTTTATCCACTTGTTTAGTTTTTAGGTTTAAACTTCTGATTCTTGCTTTTCTTGTTTTAGTTTTGTAGTCAGTTAATTAGGTTTGCTTCAATTTGAATATGTAGTTTAATTATAGCTCATTAGTTAGTTTAAAAAGGGAAATCAGTCATTTAGCTAGAATTTTAGTTTTGAAATCGTTAGGTTGTTTAGTTCTTCTGATTTCTCATTGAATAACTAAAATAGAGTTCTGATTTTGGTTTGGGCCCTGGGTTCAATTCTGACTCATTTTCAAAGAGCAACCCATTCATTTGGGTTTAAGTCATTGGTCAATTTGACCCATTTGATTTCTGAAGTAAAAAACAGGGGTTTTAAGGGTTAGATTAGGAAATTTAGGCTAGGGAATCTTTAATAACTGAATGGGGAAGCTTCCTAGAAGGTGGGATTGGGTCTGATTTTGAAAAGCTAAATTTGAACTTATGGATTAAATAGCAAAAATAAAAATTCTAAAAGGATTAGAAAGCAAAACTAAAACTCATTTCTGCTTCCCTTAGGCTTGCCTATAAAGGCATTGTAACTTCATTCTCAAGTCAGATTTTTTTAGAGGTTTAGGGACTGAAAAGAGGCTAAAAAAATACTGAAAACTTTAGAAGTAACTGAGTTTCTTTTTAATTCTTGAAATACTGAAAAATTGATAAAATTCTATTTGGTTTTAGGTTTTCTGATTCTCTTTGTTAGCTAGAACTCTGGAAAATTCCATGGCCATACTTCTGGGTTGAGAAATGGTTTGAATTTGGTTTGAAGTTGGGTTTTGATTTGATGTTTTACCACTGTTCCATCATTGCTTTGAGCTGATTTTGCTGTTTGCTTCCTTTTGCGGGGTTACTGTTGTTGCTCTCTTTTTAACCTTAGGCTTTTCCTTTTTTATTTGCTGAAACCAGGTACACTTTGGAACTTTATCAGTGTGTGGAGTTTGAGTTTGAAGTATTTTGAAGCTGTAAACATGATTTTTAGTTGAATGTCAAGTTATTGTTGGAAATGCACCTATATTCCATGTTTAAATTATGCTATTTCTTGTATCTATTCATGCTATGGACCTTGTGATTCATATTAGACTTGTACTTGGACTTTTATTATTGTGGTTTTAGTATGTTAAGTGTTCTTACTGTCATTGTGGGGCTCGAACTAGGATAGATAGCACACCTTCGGAGTATTGAATAAACTGTTGCCATTTCATTGATAGTCAGTATTTAGATTAACCTTCAGAAATGATTTGGTTTTGGTTTGGAGATTGTTCTGTAAGGATGAAACAAATTCAAAGGCTATTGCATCACTGTAGTAGCTTAGTAATATCTATTGTCAAGATTTTTTTATGTATGGAAGTCTTGATAATACTTTTCATGTGTAAATGAGAGGCATCTCAATTTTCCTCCATTGGTATTTTAATTGGTTAATGTGTTCGTGTTTACCTTTGAGAATTGCTTAAGTTTAAATTGGATTTGAGTCATAGAAGGGTTGTTTAGAGCCCAAAACCTTGATGTCCAAATTTGTTTGCTTTCATGAGGACTAGATCCTGCGTCCTCATCTCTGGACATTCTTTCTCATTAAAATTAGGCTCATTTTTGGGCCCAAACCTGAAGGCACTTGCAGATGGGATTGCATACTCTATGTTATTTGGACCCGCTTCGTCTTTGTCGGACCCAGTCTTCCCATTAATTGCTTTTGATGGCCCAAGCCATTTGGTTAAATAATTAAACCTATTTCTTTTTAACGCAAAGCCTTTCAGCTAGCTTGAATAAAATCCCGATTCTCTTAGTATTTAGTTAATTAGATTCCTTTAGTTAGTTGAGGTGTGCCATAGTAAATAACATCAATAGTTCATGGCCCTCAAAAGCTTAGTTCAAGCTTCCTTTAAAATCGGAATCGAGGTGTGCCATGCCAAATAAAATCTCAAAACGCATGGCCCTTACTTAATAAATTTTAACCTTTTAGAAATTGAGGTGTGCCATTTAGTTGAATTTTCCATGGTCCTCGCAAACTTGAAAGTGTATAGTTCCTTTAGGTGCGTAATTTAAATTAATTTCCCTAAACTCGGGTGTGCATTTCATGTGACCCAAATCCAAATCTCAACAACGTTAAATAAAATGTGTCGTGGACTGCGGGTGCATTACATGTGGCGTGGTTCGGGACATGTTTTATATAACGTTGAATCTTCCTAAAAATAAATTAAAAGCGGTTTAATAAACAAAAAATACACCATAGGCTAAAACATGTAATAAATCAGATAATAGGCCAATTATAATAATTTAAGCGACTGTGCTAGAACCACAGAATTCGGGAATGCCTAACACCTTCTCCCAGGTTAACAAAATTCCTTACTTAGAATTTCTGGTTCGCAGACTTCAAAAGGAAAGTCGAATTTCCTCGATTTGGGATTTAAAATAAATCAGTGACTTGGGACACCAATTAAAATATTCCAAGTGACGACTCTAAAATCAAATAAATAATCCCATTTCGAATCATGTCACTTAAATTGGAAAAGCTCCCTTATATACCCCCTCGGGTGGGTAAAAAAGAGGTGTGACAGCTCTGGCGACTCTGCTGGGATTGAAACCCAGAACTTCGGTTCAGGGTTCAAGAATTCAAGCTTAGAATAGCTGTTATATTTGGCTTTATTTATTATCTGATTTTTTTACATGTTTGAGCCTAATGTGCTAAATGCTGCTTTTTACCGCTTTGATATTATGTGAATTGTATATAAACCGCTACAAAACCCTTCTTCTCTCTGAGTCTTCTAAATCATCCGGGGAGTATGCACTTCGAGTGACTTTTCTTATGTTAGAGTCTTATCCAATTTTAGAGTGAGGTTCGGACACGTTGCAAAGCCGGTGAAGCTTCTGTATTCCCGGTACGCTGCCCCCCGGCATGAGCTGTCTGCTTGGGTAAGCCAGGTCTAGAACAATACACCTAGATTTTAAACCTAGCATAACAAAACCTCATATCGGATCCCTAGTAGGAACGTTTTTTGCATCACATGCATTTGACTTTCGAGACTCAACACAGGGGTTGGGTGTGTCAAGGACAGGTGTACCCGAAATGAAAAGACCATCCTGATGCATCCTACTTGCTACCAGTGCATTTATTTTCTTCAGATTTGCATGTTGACTTGCTTACGAATAATAGGAGAAAGATAGGAAAATGAAAAGTTAATGTGAGGTCTAAGAGAGATAATTGCCTGTTTTTGGAAAAACCAATGTCCAAAAAAAATATGCCGAAACTCTGCTGAAATTTTGAAAAAAAGAAAATCTTGTTTTTTATTTGGTTTTGTTTTTATTTTTGTCAAATCTGCCCGAACTACGCTAGTTTGATTCTCACCGGATGTGGGATACGTAGGCAACCCCCATCGGGTCCAACTTCATTTTTGCAAAAATAACCCAAAAAGAACAAAAATTTTATTGTTTATTATAAATAAGTAAGGTGATGGCATTCTAGTCTAAATAGCCGAATGTCCCCCAAAAGGGCGCCGGAAGGCTGTTTTGCAAGAACAACAACCTATGGTCTCTTTTTCAAAGTTTTGGCCGGTTAGCAAACACAGGCTTAAAAGCTTTTTCCCCGAAGTGCTGAAAGGCCGTATTTTTATTTATTTTTTTGGAAAAATGGTGATAACTTTTCTTGAGTCAAAATGAGTCATGATCTTTTTAACTTATTCACCCTAATAAATGTACAGGATGAGCACAGATGAAAATGAACCCTTCGCAGCTCTTAAGGAAATCCCCTTACAGCTCCATATCTGGTGGAAGGACTTAGGAAAGGTCAGCCGAGGAACCGTGGTAAAAGTTTTGGGTGGTCTTGTCGGACTTTTGAACACCAAGCCAAGATTGGACGTGATTGAAGGTTTGATACCTTTCTGGGATCCGACTCGGATTGTGTTCCGCTTTTCTAATTTTGAGCTTACACCCACCCTTGAGGAAATTGCGGGTTACGCCGGCCTTAGCAGAAACCTTAGAGGTCGGTACCCGGTGTCACCAAGAACAGTATCTCCTCACAAGTTTCCGGATATGTTGAGTATTATCCGGGATATTCAGGATGAGAATTTAGCTGAAGGGTTTTTCACTTTCCAATTCTTGTACCAATGCTATGGCAATTCCCAAGGTTTTGAAGTACCGAATACTGGTCTGACCCATGTAGGAAACAAAGATAAATGGGAGGCACGACAATGTTTGGCTTTCATAGTAGCATTCTTGGGGTGTTATAATATGTCCGCGAAAAGACGACAACATAAAATTGTGCCTCGTGGGAATGGTTGATGTCGCGATCAAGAAAGCTAATGGTACCCTGGTTCTAATGATCTTGTCTGAGATTTACCGAGCTTTGACCATTTGTAGAGAAGGGGAAAAATTCTTCCAAGGTTGTAACCTACTACTACAACTATGGATACAAGAACATCTTTGTCACCATGTCGGGTATATGAACTACGACATGACTGGTTTGAATTGCATCAAAGAATTTGAAAGACGAGTGGTGGGTGTTGAATTTCCAGAGGGTGCCGAGGCTTGGTTTGCACACTTGAGTTCTTTAAATTCAGATAAAATTTAGTGGACTTTCGGATGGCTCCCTATCACCAAAGTCGTATACATGTCAACCGAAGTGTGCTATCTTCTCCTAATAGGTATCCGAAGCATTCAGCTAAATGCTCCTCACAGGGTTTTGCGCCAACTGGGCAGGTTTCAAACTGTTCCCCATGACGAAGATCTGAGTGGACAAGTTGTCGAATTGGGCCCAAAGGTTGTATTCCCAGAAGGAAGTGTTCTCCAAGTTTGGAATGCATGCAGAATTCTCAAACCTAAGACTATGGTACGAGATCTAGCTAAGGGTGAGGTAGACCTCAATTACATGATTTTGTTCGGTAAACGGTTTCAAATCCCTCGAGAGCCCGAGAGACCTGCTAAGAGACCCTATGTCCAACAATTCACGAATGACTCGCGGGAGCAGCGGGACTGGTTGGCAAAAGAAGAAAGCTATAAGGCCAAGATAAGTAAATTAGAGGGACAAATCAGGGACCTCAAATTTGGCAATAGTATCCAAGCTGTCGCAGATGAAGGGGAAAAGGAGAAGCTAACTCAGGAAAACAAAGCCCTCAAATTTCAGATCCAAAAAATGAGAATAGCTGCTAGAAACCTGGAAAGAAGCAGAGCAGATGAAGGGATTATAAGTGGTCTGAGAAAGAAAGTACTCGAGTGTCAAGATGACCTAAAAAAATCTGAGGCCAGTCTAGCAAGAGTCCGAGCACAATTGGCAAAGAAAGCAGAAGGGCAGGCAGAGAGTGTGTGACAAATGAAAAGAAAATATGAGGGGAAAATCACCAATCTTAAGAGAAAGCTAACTATCCTTGAAAATGAGGCGACCAAACAAGCTAAGAACTTTAAAGCCGACAGGAAACATTGTTATGCTTTGATGGCCCAGATGGAAGAAGATATGCAACAGTTGCAGACTCAAAATCATCATGACACCCAAGTGTTGGAAGCTCGGAATCAACAAATCGGGCGCCTGCTTCAGGAAAAGGGTATTATCCGAGAGAGGGTTAGAGCCATTGCTGACTACATCGTCATGAAATGCCACGCATGTGAAGACATGACTCAAACCACTTTCTTCGCTACAATAATGACATTCTTCCGCCAAATAATGAGTGATTTGGAACGGCTTCAAGGGGATGTCGCACATAGGCCCGTGGCAAGACCGAATGATGTCCCACAGGCCCCAGGAGTTGAAGCACTTATGTACTTTTGATTTTTCATTTACCGAGTCTGTATGTCAGTTTTTAGTTTATAATATTCTTTTGAGTCTGTTTACAGTCTTTAAAATTTCAAGAAATGAGTATGTTGGAGGCAATCCACATGGCGTCGTGATATGTAGGCAATCCTCATCGGATCAGGTCATAATTTCTTGTAAATAACTCAAATAAAAGAGGGATGTGGAAGGAAAAAACCGAAAAAAAACCAAAAGGAAAGAGAGCCAAAGAAAAACCAAAAGAAAGAAAAACGAAAAAAAGAGAGCAAGGAAAGAGAGAAAAGAAAAGAGAGGAAAATGAGAATAAGAGGAGAAACACAAAGAGCCAAAGTGGAAAGAAAAGAAAATTGGGGAAATAAGCAAAAGCCAGGATGAAACATGCAACCGTTGCGAAACATCTAGAAACACATTTAACTGTATAGGCGCATCATACCCAACGTGCGATTACCTATGTGTTAATTGCTTCAAACTGACCGGTTTGTTGTCTAATGTTAAGTACAGGTTCTATAGTAAGTTGGTTGGTTTTGTGGTAGTCTGGCTTCATATCCATACTTCATGGGGGTCAAAAAAAGAAGTGTTGAAATGTCTTCAGAAAGTCATCTGCCAACAATCCCTATCCCGGAGGATAGCCCAATCTCGGCCATCCCAACTTCTGAGTCAACAACTACTGAGGAAAATAGGATTCTGTGTCTCCGCATGATGGAAATGTGGGACACCTGGGCCAACGGAAGAGAACCACTAAGTGCGATGCCCGGATTCTCTAAGTTGTTTCTCAGAGCAAGTGGCACCTCCAACATCCCCATAAGTTATCCAAATACCCCACTGGGATATCCTACCATTTCAGCCTACTTTGCTGGAACACCTTTTGAGGCTTGCCCCCAGGTGTTAACTTCAGGCGTGGCTTCAAACATATTCACTGCGCCACCTTGTTCAGCTACGACACAACCTACCCTACCTAGGCCTAGCTTCGATCCATCCTCCTTCACCTTTCATGAACCATCTTTTCCAATGGAACCAACCCAGTTCACTACCAATGCTTACCCTTAGCCACCTCAGTACGAGTTTACCACAGGGCAGGAGAAAACTACAAAAAACCTGAACAAGAGGAGATTACCAGAAATATGAGAAGCATAGAGCAAAGTCTCAAAAATATACAGGGTCTGAGTGGGAAAAGAGCGTATCTTATGCTAACCTGTGCATGTTCTCGCACGTACATTTACCCTTGGGTTTCAAAACCCTGTAGTTTGAAAAATATGACGGGCATGGGAATTCCATAGCTCACCTCAAAAGGTACTGCAACCAACTGCGGGGAGCGAGCGGAAAAGAAGAGCTACTCATGGCTTACTTTGGAGAGAGTTTGGTCGGCATTACCTCTGAATGGTATAGGGATCAAGATATATTTTGTTGGCATATCTGGGATGACCTGGCTCGGGACTTTGTCAGCCAATTTCAATATAACATCGACATTGCCCTGATAGGAATTCATTGTTAAATCTAAAGAAGAAGTCCTCAGAGAGCTTCCGAGAGTATGCTGTCAAATAACGCGAACAAGCGGCCAGGGTCAAGCATCCTATGGACAAAACAAAGATGGTCAGTGTCTTCCTTCAAGTCCAAGAGGCTGATTATAATCAAAACTTGATGTCTGCGATAGGTAAGCCGTTTTCCGAAGCCATCAAAATCGGTGAAATGGTTGAAAATAGGTTGAAAATAGGGCGAATCTTGAGTCAGTCTACTATAAGGGCTACTTCCCAAGCAATCCAAGACGGGTCTGAAGGAGTAAAAAATCGAAAGAAGAAGGAATAAACATCAATGG
Source organism: Nicotiana sylvestris (assembly GCF_000393655.2). Lineage (NCBI taxonomy): Eukaryota > Viridiplantae > Streptophyta > Magnoliopsida > Solanales > Solanaceae > Nicotiana > Nicotiana sylvestris. The sequence goes on along the minus strand of NC_091064.1, from coordinate 149,969,403 downwards.
AAACTTCAAGTGCAAGAAAACACCATCCACCCAGACCTCATTTCTCTGAAAGAACCCCACAACATTACTATCCCCACCAAGATGTGGCTTATGCTATGGTTCCTCAGCCATATGCAGTGCTGAATGCCCAACCCTATAGTAGTCAACAACAATAATTTAATCAAAACTGAGCTCCATTTCCAAGAAATCAACCTCCTCACCAAGCTCACTATAATCCCCGAGCTCCACAAAGCAACTTCCGTTCCCGAGAACCACCCAAGATACCAAACTTCACACCCATCGGTGAGTCTTATTCCAGCCTTTTCCCCAAACTTGTTCTGATGGGTTTGTTGCAGCCTGTACCCCAAACCAGGCAGAACCCAACATCACCCGCTTATAGAGCTGGCACTCGATATGCCTACCATTCAGGGGCAAAAGGGCATGATACAGATGACTGTTGGACCTTGAAGAGGGTTGTGGAAAATTTGATAGAACAAAAGAGAATAGTGCTGAAGGACGATGACGTTCCTAATGTAACCAACAATCCATTACCGGCTCACAACAACAGGTTGGTTAATTGAATGATCTGTAGAGATAGAGAGTTTGACCCAGCTCTCAAAGCCATCATTGCATTAGCCAATGTGGAAAAGAAACCGAAAGTTGTCGCAAAAAAAAAAGACAAGGGGGAGAAGAAGAGCAAACCTACCCCTCAGAATACAGAAAAGAAAGTGGGAATTGAGACCGGGGCAGCGCCCTCAAAAGATGTTGTTCTCTATGTTCCCCGAGGCCACAAGAAGGAACATATGTCATTGAGCCCTCCTAGAAGGTTTGGGCTAAACAAGGGAGCGAAAATATATGTGCCCAAAGGGACCTACGTGGTGCGGGGGCCAATAATTTTACCAAGGCTGAATGAGCCGTGGTTATTGGCCATGCACCGCAAAGACCTATGACAGATCCCACTATTGTTCCATGGAACTACAACAAAGCGGTAGTAACTTACAAAGGTAAAGAGATCTTGGGAGAAGCTAAGGAAAATAACCCACTGGAAAAGTACATCAATCTGGAGGAAGTGAATAATGCCACAAAGAAACGTTTCCCACCCAAGAATCCAGTGAGTGCCGAAGAAGCAGAAGAGTTTTTTCGGAAGATGAAAATGGCAGACTACGAAATAATTGACCAACTTCAGAAGTCTCCTGCCCAAGTCTCTTTATTGTCTTTGCTGATGAATTCAACTGAACATCAAAAAGTGTTGATTAAAACTCTCAACGAAGCATACATACCCATTTAAACCACTGTAGAACAGTTAGAGAGGATGGCATAAATGTTTTTTGCAGTCAATCAAATCTCTTTTAGCAAGAATGATTTGCCCCCAGAAGGGGCCGCCCACAATAAAGCCCTTTACCTGACAGTTAAATGCGAAGGGTATTATGTGAAAAGGGTCATGCTAGATGGTGGTTCTGGGGTAGATATTTGCCCTCTCTTAACTCTGCAACGTATGGAAATCGGTACTGAGATAATCAGGCCCAATAACGTTTGCATGCGTGCCTTTGATGGCATTAAAAGAGATACAATAGGCGAGATTGATTTGATTCTAACTATCGGCCTGGTGGATTTCGAGGTGACCTTTCAGGTCTTAGACATGGATACTTCCTATAATTTCCTCTTGGGAAGACCTTGGATTCACGCAGCAGGGGCTATGCCTTCCACTCTCCACCAGATGGTGAAATTCGAACATGAAGATCAGGAGATTGTAGTTCATGGGGAAGATGAGCAGTCGATCTACCGAGACCCGTCAGTCCCGTGTCTTGAAGCTAGAGAATGAAGTGAACATATAGTCTATCAAGCTTTTGAGGTTGTGGTCGCAGACCAATGTGAAGAAGGAAACCCGTGTCCTCAACCCTTTCTCTCGAATACATCAATTATGGTTGCCAAGGAAATGATTAGACATGGTTACAAACCCGGGAAGGGGCTCGATACTTCATTGCAAGGAATTATTGAACCTATCACCTTGGCTGCTAGTGAGAAATTCTTTAGGGTAGGTTTCCGACTCACGCCAGCTGATGGAAAATGGGCAGATGAAGGAAAGAACAATGTATGGGTCTTGCCTCAACCGACTCTGCATCTTTATAGAACATTTTTAGGCATAAATACAATGAGGAAGAGGAAGATGAGGCCTTCACGGCCGAGGAAATTGAAGAAATTTGTGGGGCTATGAGGCAGATGCTGTATGAAACCCACATGGTCCAACTAGGGAAAGGCTCAAGCACCGCTGAGGTGCTATACATGGGACCCAATTCCAAGCTACAAAATTGGAAGGCTACTCCGTTCCCAATCAGGCGGGAATCCCGGTAGTCCAGTCCTGCCACGTTTTCTGCATCACGAGTTATTTCAGGGTGCAACTCAGATGTTTTCTTTAGTTTCATGTCTTTAATTTTCAATGTAAACCCTGTTATCTTCAAATTCAATGAAATGAAAACAATATTTCATCGTTCATCTCTCTTTACCCTTTCTAAATTTTGTTACTTTTTCTTATTTTGTCTTTCAATTCTAATAATGCGGCTTTAAATAACATGACATGCTTGTGGACTTTATGCCCAGATCCAAACACGCTGTCTAATTGTGAAATAATGAACCAAGAATTGGAATATGATGAAGAAGAGGCTTTTAGGTAAATAAATCGAGAATTGGAACAATTTGAGAATAAACCTAAGATGAACTTAAATGAGACTGAGCCAATTAACTTGGGTGGTTCTGAAGAAGTCAGGGAAGCCAAGATAAGCATTCACAGATGAAAAAACCTGAGAGGCATTGATCCAACTCTTGTTTGAATTCAAAGATGTGTTTGCTTGGTCGTACGATGACATGCTAGGACTGAGTGTCGATTAGGTGGTTTACAAGCTGCCAACTTACCCCGATTATCCCCCTGTCCAGCAAAAGCAAAGAAAGTTCAAAACCAATATCATTGACAAGGTTAAAGAAGAGGTCACAAAACAGTTGAAAGTGGGGGTGATCCGAGTGGTTCGATACACCACATGGTTAGCTAATGTAGTCCCAGTGCCAAAGAAAGACGGGAAAACTCGAGTGTGTGTGGACTACAGAGATTTGAACAAAGCAAGTCCCAAGGATAATTTCCCTTTGCCGAACATCCACTTCCTTGTTGATAACTGCACCAAACATGAAATACAGTCCTTCGTGGATTGTTATGCAGGATATCACCAGGTGTTGATGGATGAAGAGGATGCGGAAAAGACATCTTTCACCACACCATGGGGCACCTACTGTTACAGAGTCATGCCTTTTGGTTTGAAGAACACCGGGGCAACCTATATGATGGCCATGCCTGCCATTATTCATGACTTGATGCACCAAGAGATAGAGGTGTATGTGGATGATGTGATCATCAAATCCAGGACCCAATATAACCATGTTCGAGACCTGAGGAAATTTTTTGAGCGGCTGTGTAAATATGATCTGAAGTTAAACCTAGGCAAATGTGCATTTTAAGTTTCGTCTGGCAAACTTTTGGGATTCATAGTAAGTCGGAGGGGCATCGAGTTAGACCCAACAAAGATAAAGTCTATTTGAGATTTTCCTCCTCCAAAAACTAAGAAAGAGGTTATGAGCCTGTTGGGAAGGTTGAACTACATTAGCAGATTCGTTGCTTAGTTGACTTCTACATGTGAACCCATCTTCAAGCTGTTAAAGAAAGATGCAACAATTAAATGGACAGAAGAGTGCCAGGAAGCCTTTGACAAAATCAAAGAATATCTGTCGAACCCGCCAGTCTTGGTCCCACCCGAACCTGGGAGGCCGTTGTTTTTGTATTTAACAGTCTTGGAAAATTCTTTCGGCTGTGTCCTCTGGCAACACGATGCAATTGGAAAAAGAGAACAGGCGATCCACTATTTGAGCAAAAAGTTCACAAGCTATGAAGCCAAATATACCCTGTTGGAAAGGACTTGTTGCGCCCTAACTTGGGTCGCCCAGAAGCTTAGGAATTGCCTGTTGGCCTACAACACTTATCTCATCACCTGGTTGGATCCTTTGAAATACATATTCCAGAAACCTATGCCCATGGGAGGTTAGCAAAATGGCAGATCCTACTCACTGAATTTGACATAGTCTACATCACTCGCACGACAATGAAAGCCTAGGCATTAGCAGATCATTTAGCCGAAAACCCCGTTAATGATGAATACCAGCCTTTGAGCACCTAGTTCCCGGATGAAAAGGTAAATTCAGTTGAGATAACATCAGAAGACACCAATGCTTGGAAAATGTTCTTCGATGGGGCTGTGAACGCAAAAGGTGTTGGAATTGGGGCAGTCTTGGTCTCACCCACTGGTCAGCATTATCCAGCCATAGCTCGGCTTTGAATTTTCTGCACAAAGAATACTGCTGAGTATAAAGCCTGCATTATGGGTATGAACATGGCAATCAACCAAGATATCGAAGAATTGTTAATCATGGGAGATTCAGATCTGATTATCTGACAAGATCAGGGAGAATGGGAGACCCGAGATGTCAAACTTATTCCCTACAGGCAACATGTGGAAGATCTTAATAGGCGGTTCAAGTGAGTAGAGTTCAAGTACATTCCTCGTTTTCACAATGAACTGAAAATGCAATTACTACTTTAACCTCGATGGTGCCATACCCAGGCAATGCTCACATTGATCCCTTGGAAATCAAAATTCGAGAAAGGCACAGTTACTGCAATACGGTTGAGGCAAAACCAAATATCCAGCCATGGTATCACGATATCAAAAGATTTCTGAAAACTAAAGAATACCCCGAGCAAGCCAGTGGAGACCAAAAAAGAACCATTAGACGGCACACAAGTGCTTTCTTCTTGAGCAGTGATGTTTTGTACAAAAGAACTCCGGATCTCAATTTGTTAAGGTGTGTTGACGCCGAAGAGGCCGGAAGAATCATGTATGAAGTGCACGCAGGAGTGTGCGGACCACACATGAATGAGTATGTTTTGGCAAAGAAGATCCTTCGAGCGGGCTATTACTTGGTGACTAGGGAAAAAGATTGCTTCAGTTTCGTCAGGAAATGTCATCAATGTCAGGTGCACGGTGATTTGTTTCATGCACCGCCTACTGAACTGCATCCCGTGTCAGCACCTTGGCCTTTTGTTGTCTGGGGCATGGAGTCATTGGGCCGAAAGCTTCAAATGGGCATAGGTTCATATTGGTCGCCATCGACTACTTAACAAAGTGGGTTGAAGCAATTACTCTCAAATCTCTCACCAAGAAAGCTGTGGTAGACTTTGTGTACTCCAATTTCATCTGCCGTTTTGGTATTCCCACAACTATCATTACAGATAATGCAGCAAATTTTAATAGTCATTTGATGGGGGAAATATGTGAACAATTCAAGATAACGCATCGGAACTCTACTCATTATCGGCCCAAAGCCAATGGTGCCGTCGAAGCAGCAAACAAGAACATCAAAAAGATTTTTAGAAAGATGATTCAAAGTTACAAGCAGTGGCATGAATAGTTGACGTTTGCATTGTTGGGGTATCGTACTACTGTGCGCAAATCAGTCGGAGCAACCCCGTACCTTTTGGTTTATGGCACTGAAGCCGTAATACCCGCGGATGTTGAAATCCCTTCTCTCCGGATCACTGTTGAAGCTGAAATTGAAGATAGTGAGTGGGTCAAAACCTGTTTGGAACAGTTATACCTGATCGATGAAAAGTGAATGGCTGCAGTCTGCCACGGGCAGTTGTATCAACAAAGAATGGCCCGTGCCTACAACAAGATAGTGCGGCCTAGAAACTTTGAAGTGGGGCAACTCGTCTTAAGGCGTATTTTCCCCCATCATCAGGAAGCAAAAGGAAAATTTTCTCCTAAATGGAAAGGTCCATACATTATCAGAAAATTGTTACCGAAAGGGGCATTATATCTAGGAGACATTGAAGGAAATGACCCTAAAACAACTATAAATGCAGATGCAATGAAAAGGTACTATGTCAAATCCTTCTGCAGCAATAACTCTATCCAATTGGGATGATGAAGGCTTTCATTCTCGCTACCCCAAACACTCCAATCATTTGCTAACCCTTTGAGCCAGTTACCTTCCTTTCATTACCCTCTTTGGAACTTGAAGATGTTTGAAAAAAGGCATAAAAAATAACAAAAACAAAATGTTTCCCTGAACTATATTTGACATGATTCCGAAAGGATACGTAAGTAGTCTCTCTCTGGGGTTCAGTCACAACAAAACAAAAATCCAAGTTCCCCCGAAAGTGAAACTGGGGCAGATGTTATAACAGTTCAGTGATGATCTCACCAGAACGGTTCCAAAGTTGTAATTCGACCCAAGTTCTTTTACCCAAGCTTTTTTAAGTCCTTCCGATCAATCGATGAAAGGTGTTCAAAATCGGAGAACACAGTTGTTTGGATTCGATGCAATCAAGATGAGAGAAATAAAATGAGAGAGTCTTATTGGTGAAAAACCTACGGGCACCGTAAGACAATGGTGAGCAGAGAAACTGAAAAATGAGAGCGTCTTGTTAGTGAAAACTCGTAATAGCACTATAAGGTGATGGTGAGAAGATAAATGAGAGAGGTCGATTGGCAAAAACCCGCAAAGGGTACCGTTGATCGAAAAGAAGAAACCCATCACCACCATTGGTATTGAAAGAGTCTTGGCAAGGTTTCTCGGTGTTAAAACACGAGTCGTAATGGGTTTATGAGAAGTTGGATAGCTCTGTAGATCGGGTACCCAGTCTAAGAAGCATGTCATGTCTATTGAAGTCTGCATGCACTCAAGATAAGTCCTTCTTTCCTCCCCAAAAGGGACACTTCTCCTTAAATTCACTCTCTTGTCTTTTGTTTACCTTTCTTTGAATCACTTTCGCTCTAATTCTGTTCCAAAACTAATACAAAGAAAAGGTCGCAAGATTGGTTTTACAAGGTTCTGCTTAATAAAAGCCAAATCCAAAGAAAAGTACCCAGCCTCAGCGGATGCGTCAAGTCGATCCCGACTGAGCATGATGGCCGATACTCTAAAATCAAAGTTGTGGAAAATGAAAAGAAATCCGAAGTCAAACGCCCCTAGAGGCAGAATAAGGTGAAAGGGCCAAAGCCCCACACGGTTAAACCGTCATGAGAAATTTTGGAAAGGTTGAGTTCCTCGGTTTTAGGAGAGATATCAATCTTCAGAAAAGCCAGCAAGCAGCAGGGGTTCTCACCAAAAGAGTTGGGCTGAGATCAAGTGATCAAAAACAATCAAGGCCACCAAACCAACCACCGTTCAAACTAACAATTGTTCTTTGTTTGGAAAAATTAAAACAAGTGCAATCCAAAGCAACCATGCAAGAAGCAGGTACAACCAAAAGGGAAAAAAATGCACAAGTGCTAGAAACAGTGTTACAACAATAATCAATCCAAAAGGGAAGTCTCCTACAAATTCTTTCCTGCATTTTTACTGAGAAAATGATGAAAAAATGAAATGAAATGAAAAAAAAGAGGGATAAGAAGAAAATCCAAAAATGGTAGTTTAGAATCCCCAATATCAATCTTTTACTTTTGCCAACATAGGGCTCCAATCTCTAGTTAAGATTTTAGACATAGCGCCTCCATTCCCTAGTCGCCTTTTGCCAACATAGGTCTTCAATCCCTAGTTGAGATTTTAGATATAGGGCCTCCATCCCCTAGTCGCCTTTTGCAAACATAGGGTATCCAATCTCTAGTTGAGATTTTAGACATAGGGCCTCCATTCCCTAGTCGCCTTTTGCCAACATAGGGCTCCAATCCCTAGTTAAGATTTTTAGACATAAGGCCTCCATTCCCTAGTCGCCTTTTTTCCAACATAGGGATCTAATCCCTAATTGAGATTTTTAGACATAGGACCTCCATTCCCTAGTTGCCTTTGTTTTGCCAACATAGGGCTCCAATCCCTAGTTGAGATTTTGGACATAGGGCTTCCATCCCCTAGTCGCCTTCTGCCAACATAGGGCTCCAATCCCTAGTTGAGATTTTTAGATATAGGGCTCCATTCCCTAATCTATTCCTATTAAAGATATAAAATCCTTATTTTATCGCTTATATATATATATATATATAATAGTTTAGGTTTTAATTACAAATAACTCACAAAATTTTCCTAGTGAAAACTGGCGCAGAAAAATTTCGTTCGTTTGTTTGTTTTGGTGTCTGAGCAGGTTTGGCCTCGAGGCACAAGGATCGAGGCGACCAAATGAATGAGTCGCAATCCAAATAAAGAAAAGAAGAAAAAGAGAAAAAGAAGTGAACTTAAAGTTCTGAAGTGGAGAAAGATGCGGACTGCTCAAGATATGATTGAAGTCACAAGCCTCACATGTCCCGCCTTAATCCAAAGTTGAAGAATGAACTGGCAGCTACAGCTGATGAGTATCAAGATTCAGAACGGAGTCTGCAGCATGAACCAACCAAGACTCAAAATCAAGCTTTAGAATATTTATAGACAGGAATCTTGTAACCCATAGTTGATAGGCTTAGCTAGCTTAGCTATTTATTTTCCATTTTGGTGTAATAAGAAGTTCAGCAAGCAGCAACAACAGCAACAGTGAAATCACAGCTTCCTGGTAGTCCCAGCTACCGAAATCGTTTTGAAATCGTTCAGTTGTTTAGTTCTTCTGATTTCTCATTGAATAACTAAAATGGAGTTCTGATTTTGTTTGGGCCCTGGGTTCAATTCTGATCCATTTTCAAAGAGCAGCCCATTCATTTGGGTTTAAGTCATTGGGTCAATTTAACCCATTTGATTTCTGAAGTAAAAAACAGGGGTTCTAAGGATTAGATTAGGAAATTTAGGCTAGGGAATCTTTAATAACTGAATGGGGAAGCTTCCTGGAAGGTTGGATTGGGTCTGATTTTGAAAAGCTGAATTTGAACTTAGGGATTAAATAGCAAAAACAAAAATTCCAATAGGATTAGAGAGCAAAACTAAAACTCATTTCTGCTGCCCTAAGGCTTGCCTATAAAGGCATTGTAACTTCATTCTCAAGTCAGGTTTTATTAGAGGTTTAGAGACTGAAAAGACGCTAAAAAAATACTGAAAACTTCAGAAGTAACTAAGTTTCTTTTAAATTCCTGAAAAACTGAAAATTGATAAAATTCTGCTTGGTTTTGGGTTTTTTTTATTCTCTTTGTTAGCGAGAACTCTTGAAAATTTCATAGCCATACTTCTGGGTTAAGAAATGGTTTGAGTTTGGCTTGAAGTTGGGTTTTGATTTGCTGTTCTACCATTGTTCCATCATTGCTTTGAGCTGATTTTGCTATGTGCTTCCTTTTGTGGGGTTACTGCTGTTGCTCTCTTTTTAACCTCAGGTTTTTCCTTTTTTATTGCTGAAACCAGGTACACGTTGGAACTTTATCATTGTGTGGAGTTTGAGTTTGAAGTATTTTGAAGCTGTAAACAAGAGTTTTAGTTGAATGTCAAGTTATTGCTGGAGATGCACCTATATTCCATGTTTAAATTATGCTATTTCTTGTATTTATTCATGCTATGGACCTTGTGATTCATATTAGACTTGTACTTGGACTTTCATTATTGTGGTTTTAGCATGTTAAGTGTTCTTACTATCATTGTGGGGCTCGACATAGGATAGATAGCACACCTTCGGGGTCTTGAATAAACTGTTACCATTTCATTGATAGTCAGTATTTAGATTAAACTCCAGAAATGATTTAGTTTTGGTTTGGAAATTATTCTGTAAGGATGTAACAAATTCAAAGGCTATTGCGTCACTGTAGTAGCGTTGTAATATCTACTGTCAAGCTTTTTTTTTTATGTATGGAAGTCTTGATAATACTTTTCATGTTTAAATGAGAGGCATCTCAATTTTCCTCCATCGGTATTTTAATTGGTTAATGTGCTTCGTATTTACCTTTGAGAATTGCTTAAGTTTAAATTGGATTTGAGTCATAGAAGGGCTGTTTAGAGCCCAAAACCATGATGTCCAGATTTGTTTGCTTTCATGAGGACTCGAACCTGCGTCCTCATCTCTGGACATTCTTTCTCATTAAAATTGGGCTCATTTTTGGGCCCAAGCCTGAAGGCACTTGCAGATGGGATTGCATACTCTATGTTATTTAGACCTGCTTCGTCTTTGTCGGACCCAGTCTTCCCGTTAATTGCTTTTGATGGCCCAAGCCATTTGGTTAAATAATTAAACCTATTACTTTTTAACGCAAAGCCTTTCAGTTAGTTTGAATAAAATCCTGATTCTCTTAGTATATAGTTAATTAGATTCCGTTAATTAGTTGAGGTGTGCCATAGTAAATAACATGAATAGTTCATGGCCCTCAAAAGCTTAGTTCAAGCTTCCTTTAAAATCGGAATCGAGGTGTGCCATGCCAAATAAAATCTCAAAATGTATGGCCCTCACTTAATAAATTTTAACCCTTTAGAAATTGAAGTGTGCCATTTAGTTGAATTTTTCCTGGCCCTCGCAAACTTGAAAGTGCGTAGTTTCTTTAGACGCATAATTTAAATTAATTTCCCTAAAATTGGGTGTGCATTTCATGTGGCCCAAATCCAAATCTCAACAACGTTAAATAAAATGTGTCATGGACTGCGAGTGCATTTCATGTGGTGTGGTTCGAGACATGTTTAAGCGATCGTGATAAAACCACGGAATCCGGAAATGCCTAACGCCTTCTCCTATGTTAACAGAATTCCTTACTTAGAATATCTGGTTCGCAGACTTCAAAAGGAAAGTCGAATTTCCTCGATTTGGGATTTTAAATAATCGGTGACTTGGGACACCAATTAAAATATTCCAAGTGGCGATTCTAAAAATCAAATAAATAATCCCATTTCGAATAATGTCACTTAAATTGGAAAAACTCCCTTATATACCCCCTTGGGTGGGTAAAAAGGAGGTGTGACAGCTCTGGCGACTTTGCTGGGGATTGAAACCCTGAACTTCGGTTCAGGGTTCAAGAATTCAAGCTTAGAAAAGCTGTTATATTTGGCTTTATTTATTATCTAATTTTTTACATGTTTGAGCCTAATGTGCTAAATGTTGCTTTTTACTGCTTTGATATTGTGTGAACTGTATATAAATTGCTACGAAACCCTTCTTCTCTCTGAGTCTTCTAAATCATCTGGGGAGTGTGCACTTCGTGTGACTTCTCTTATGTTAGAGTCTTATCTAATTTTAGATCCAGGTTCAGACAAGTTGCAAAGCCGGTGAAGCTTCTGTATTCCCGTTACGCTGCCCCCCCCCCGGCTCGAGCTGTCCGCTTGGTTAAGCCAGGTCTAGAACAATACACTCAGGTTTTAAAACTAGCATAACAAAACCTCATGTCGGATCCCTAGTAGGAACATTTTTTTGCATCACGTGCATTTGACTTTGGAGACTCAACACAGGGGTTGGGTCTGTCAAGGACAAGTGTACCCGAAATGAAAAGATCATCCTGATGCATCCTACTTGCTACCTGTGAATTTATTTGCTTCGGATTTGCATGTTGACTGGCTTACGAATAATAGGAGAAAGTTGGGAAAAAAGAAAAGTTAATGTGAGGGCTAAGAGAGATAATTGCCTGTTTTTGAAAAAACCAATGTCCAAAAAAAACTATGGCGAAACTCTTCCAAAATTTTGAAAAAAACAAAAATCTTGTTTTTTTAGTTGGTTTTGTTTTTATTTTTGTCAAATATGCCCAAACTATGCTAGTTTGATTCTCACCGGATGTGGGATACGTAGACAACCTCCATCGGGTCCAACTTTATTTTTGCAAAAATAACCCAAAAGGAACAAATTTTTTTATTGTTTATTATAAATAAGTAAGGTGATGCCATTCTTGTCTAAATAGCCGAATGTCCCCCAAAAGGGTGCCAGAAGGCTGTTTTGCAAGAACTACCTATGGTCTCGTTTTCAAAGTTTTGGCCGATTAGCAAACACAACCTTAAAATCTTCTTCCCCGAAGTGCTGAAAGGTCGTATTTGCAAGGCCGATTTTTTTTTTTGAAAAATGGTGATAACTTTTCTTGAGTCAAAATGAGTCATGATTTTTTTAACTTAATCACACTAATAAATGTGCAGGATGAAGACAGATGAAAATGAACCATTCGAACCTCTTAAGGAAATCCCCTTAAAACTTCATATTTGGTGGAACGACTTAGGAAAAGTCAGCCGAGGAACCATGGTAAAAGTTTTGGGTGGTCTTGTCGGAATTTTGAACACCAAGCCAAGATTGGACGTGATTGAACCCTTGATACCTTTCTGGGATCCAACTCACAATGTGTTCCGCTTTTCTGATTTTGAGCTCACACCCACGCTAGAGGAAATTGCGGGTTACGCCGGCCTTAGCGAAAACCTTTGAAGTCGGTACCCGGTGTCACGAGAACAATATCTCCTCACAAGTTTTAGGATATGTTGAGTATTAGCCGGGATATTCAGGATGAGAATTTATCTGAAGGGTTTTGCACTTTCCAATTCTTGTACCAACGCTATGGCAATCCCCAAGGTTTTGAAGCACCAAATACTGGTCTGACCCATGCAAGAAACAAAGATAAATGGGAGGCACGGCGGGGTTTGGATTTCATAGTAGCATTCTTTGGTGTTATAATCTGTCCGCGAAAAGATGACAACATAGAATTGGGCCTCGTAGGAATGGTTGATGCCGCAATCAAGAAAGCTAATGGCACCATTGTTCCAATGATCTTGTCTGAGATTTACTGAGCTTTGACTAGCTGCCGAGAAGGGGAAAAATTCTTCCAAGGTTGTAACCTACTACTACAACTGTGGATACAAGAACATCTTTGTCACCGTGTCGGGTATATGAACTACGACATAACTGGTTTGAATTGCATCGAAGAATTTGAAAGCCGAGTGGTGGGTGTTAAATTTCCAGAGGGTACCGAGGATTGTTTTGCACACTTGAGTTCTTTAACTTCAGATAAAATTGAGTGGACATTCGGATGGCTCCCTGTCACCGAAGTCGTATACATGTCAGCCGAAGTGTGCTATCTTCTCCTATGGGTATCCAGAGCATTCAACCATATTCTCCTCATAGGGTTTTGCGCCAACTAAGTAGGTTTCAAACCATTCCCCATGACGAAGATCTGAGTGGACAAGTCGTCGATTTGGGCCCAAAGGCTGTACTCCCATAAGGAAGAGTTCGCCAAGTTTGGAATGAGTGTAGATTTCTCGAACCTAAGACTATGGTGCAGGATCTAGCTAAGGGTGAGGTAGACCTCAATTACATCATTTGGTTTGGTAAAAGGTTTCAAATCCCTCAAGAGCCAGAGAGACCTGCTAAGAGACCCCATGTCCCACAATTCATGTACGACTCGCGGGAGCAGTGGGACTGGTTGGCAAAAGAAGAAAGCTATAGGGCCAAGATAAGTAAATTAGAGGGACAAATCAGGGACCTCAAATTTGGCAATAGTATCCAAGCTGCCGCAGATGCAGGGGAAAAGAAGAAGCTAACTCAGGAAAACGAAGCCCTCAAAGCTCAGATCCAGAAAATGAGAATAGCTGTTAGAAACCTAGAAAGAAGCTGAGCAGATGAAAGTATTATAAGTGGTTTGAGAAAGAAAGTACTCGAGTGTCAAGATGACCTAGAAAAATCTAAGGCCATTCTAGCAAGAGTCCGAGCACAATTGGCAAAGAATGTAGAAGGGCGGGCAGAGTTTGTGCGATAAATGAAAAGAAAATATGAGGGGACAATCACCAATCTGAAGAGAAAGCTAACTATCCTTGAAAATGAGGTGGTGAAACAGGCTAAGAACTTTAAAGCCGACAAGGAACATTGTTATGCTTTGATGGCCCAGATGGAAGAAGATATGCAACAGTTGCAGACTTAAAATTTTCATGACACCTAAGTGTTGGAAGCTCGGAATCAGCAAATCGGGCGCTTGCTTCAGGAAAAGGATATTATCCGAGGATAGAGTTAGAGCCACTGCCGACTACATCGTCATGAAATGCCACGCATGTGAGGACATGACTCAAACCAATTTCTTCGCTGCAGTAATGACATTCGTCCGCCAAATAATGAGTGATTTGGAATGGCTTCAAGGGGATCTCACACATAGTCCCGTGGCAAGACCGAATGATGTCCCACGGGCCCCAGGAGTTGAAGCACTTATGTACTTTTGATTTTTCATTTAACGAGTCTGTATGTCAGCTTTTAGTTTAAAATCTTCTTTTGAGTCTGTTTGCAGTCTTTAAAATTTCAAGAAATGAGTATGTTGGAGTCTTTTGTAATAGAAAGTTTAGGAGCTTTATTAATGAAATTGAAAATTCCCAAAAAAAAAAATTGTTTCCTTATTTTTCGTACTTACTTCTTGAACTACGTAATGATCTGATTCACATGGCGTCGTGATATATAGGCAATCCTCATCGGATCCGGACATTATTTATTGTAAATAACTCAAATAAAAGAGGGATGTGGAAGGAAAAAACAGAAAAAAAAAACAAAAAGAAAGAGAAAGAGAGCCAAAGAAAAACCAAAAGAAATAAAAACGAAAAAAAGAGCAAGGAAAGAGAGAAAAGAAAAGAGAGGAAAATGAGAATAAGAGGAGAAACACAAAGAGCCAAAGTGGAAAGAAAAGAAAATTGGGGAAATAAGCAAAAGCCGGGATGAAACACGCAACCTTTGCGAAACATGTAGAAACACATTTAACTGTATAGGTTCATCACACCCCAACGTGTGATTAGCTATATGTTAATTGCTTCAAACTGACCAGTTTGTTGTCTACTATTAAGTACAGGTTCTACAGTAAGGTGGTTGGTTTTGTGGTAGTCTGGCTTCACATCCATACTTCACGGCGGTCAAAAGGAAGTGTTGAAATGTCTTCGGAAAGTCATCTGCCAACAATCCCTATCCCGGAGGATAGCTCGATCTCGGCCATCCCAACTTCTTAGTCAGCAACTGCTGAGGAAAATAGGATTCTGCGTCTCCGCATGATGGAAATGTGGGACGCCTGGGCCAATGGAAGAGAACCACTAAGTGCGATACCCGGATTCCCTGAGCTATTTTCTAGAGCAAGTGGGACCTCCAACATCCCCATAAGTTATCCAAATACCCCACTGGGATATCTTACCATTTCAGCCCACTTTGCTGGAACACCTTCCGAGGCTCATCCCTAGGTGTTAACTTCAGGCGTGGCTTCAAACATATTCACTGCGCCACCTTGTTCAGCTACGACACAACCTACTCTACCCAGGCCTAGCTTCGATCCATCCTCCTTCACCTTTTGAGCACCATCTTTCCCAATGGAACCAACCCAGTTCACTACCAATGCTTACCCTCAGCCGCCTCGGTACGAGTTTACCACAAGGCAGGAGAAAACCAAAAAAAGCCCTAAACAAGAGGTGATTACCAGAAAGATGAGAAACATGGAGCAAAGTCTCAAAAATATACAAGGCCTGAGTGGGAAAAAGAGTGTATCTTACGCTGACCTATGCATGTTCCCGCACGTAAATTTACCCTTGGGTTTCAAAACCCTGAATTTTGAAAAATATGACGGGTATGGGGATCCCATAGCCCACCTCAAAAGGTACTACAACCAACTACGGGGAGTGAGCGGAAAAGAAGAGCTACTCATGGCTTACATTGGAGAGAGTTTGGTCGCATTGCCTCTGAATGGAATATGAATCAAGATATATCTCGTTGGCATATCAGGGATGACCTGGCTCGGGTCTTTGTCAGGCAGTTTCAATATAACATCGACATTGCCTCTGACAGGAATTCATTGTCAAATCTAAAGAATAAGTCCTCGGAGAGCTTTCGAGAGTATGTTGTGAAATGGCGCGAACAAGCGGCCAAGGTCAAGCCTCCTATGGACGAAACAAAAATGGTCAGTGTCTTCCTTCAAGCCCAAGAGGCTGATTATTATCAAAACATGATGTCTGCGATGGGTAAGCCGTTTGCCAAAGCCATTAAAATCGGTGAAATGGTTGATAATGGGTTGAAAACAGGGCGAATCTTGAGTCAGTCTGCTATAAGGGCTACCTCCCAAACAATCCAAGGTAGGTCTGGAGGAGTAACAAACCGAAAGAAGAAGGATGAAGCAACAATGGTAACTTCAAGTGCAAGAAAACCCCATCCACCAAGAACTCATTTCTCTGAAAGAACCCCACAACATTACTATCCCCACCAAGATGTGGCTTATGCTATGGTTCCTCAGCCATACACAGTGATGAATGATCAACCCTACGTTAGGCCACAACAATAATTTAATCAAAACCGAGCTCCATTTCCTAGAAATCAACCTCCTCACCAAGCTCACTATAATCCCTGACCTCTACAGAGCAACTTTCGTGCCTGGGAACCACCCAAGATACTAAACTTCACACCCATCGGTGAGTCTTATTACAGCCTTTTCCCCAAACTTGTTCAGATGGGTTTGTTGCAGCCTGTACCCCAAATCAGGCATAACCCAGCGTCACCCACTTACAAAGCTGGTACTCGATGTGTCTACCATTTAGGGGCAGAAGAGCATGATACATATAACTGTTGGTCCCTGAAGGGGGCTGTGGAAAATCTTATAGAACAAAAGAGAATAGTGCTGAAGGACGAAGACGTTCCTAATGTAACAAACAATCCATTACCGACTCACAACAACGGGCCAGTTATTAGAATGATCTGTGAAGATAGAGAGTTTGAACCAGCTCTAAAAGCCATCATTGCCATAGCCGCTGTGGAAAAGAAACCAAAAGCTATCGCGAAAAAAGACAAGGGGGAGAAGAAGAGCAAACCTACCCCTCAAAATACAGAAAAGAAAGTGGGAATTGAGACCGGGGCAGCGCCCTCAAAAGATGCCATTATCTATGTTCCCCAAGTCCACAAGAAGGAACATATGTCATTGATCCCTCCTAGAAGGTTTGAGCTAAACAAGAGAGCAAAAATGCATGTGCCCAAAGGGACCTACGGGGTACGGGGGCCAATAATTTCACTAAGGCTGAATGAGCCCGTGGTTATTGGCCACACACCGCAAAGGCCCATGACAGATCCCACTATCGTTCCATGGAACTACAACAAAGCAGTAGTAACTTACAAAGGTAAAGAGATCTTAGGAGAAGCTAAGGAAAATAACCCGTTGGAAAAGTACCTCATTCTGGAGGAAGTGAATAATGACACAAAGAAACGTTTCCCACCCAAGAAGTCAGTGAGTGCCGAAGAAGCAGAAGAGTTTTTTTGGAAGATGAAAATGGTAGACTACGAAATAATTGACCAACTTCGGAAGTCTCCTGCCCAAGTCTCTTTATTGTCTTTGCTAATGAATTCAACTGAACATCAAAAAGTGTTGATTAAAACTCGCAACGAAGCATACGTACCCATTGAAAACACTTTATAACAATTAGAGAGATGGCGGAAAGGTTTTTTGCAGTCAATCAAATGTCTTTTAGCAAGAATGATTTGCCCCCAAAAGGGGCTTCCCACTACAAAGCCCTTCACCTGACAGTTAAATGCGAAGGGTATTATATGAAAAGGGTCATGCTAGATGGTGGTTCTGGGGTAGATATTTGCCCTCTCTCAACTCTGCAACTTATGGAAATCGGTACTAAGAGAATCAGTCCCAATAACGTATGCGTGCGTGCCTTTGATGGCATTAAAAGAGATTCAATAGGAGAGATTTATTTGATTATGACTATCGGCCTGGTGGATTTCGAGGTGACCTTTCAAGTCTTGGACATGGATACTTCCTATAATTTCCTCTTGGGAAGACCTTGGATTCACGCAGTAGGGGATGTGCCATACACTCTCCACCAGATGGTGAAATTCGAACATGAAGATCAGGAGATTGTCGTTCATGGGTAAGATGAGCAGTCAATCTACCGAGACCCGTCAGTCCCGTGTTTTGAAGCTAGAGAAGGAATGGAACATATAGTCTATCAAGTTTTTGAGGTTGTGGTCACGGACCAATGTGAAGAAGGAGACCCGTGTCCTCAACCCTTTCTCTCAAATGCATCAATTATGGTTGCCAAGGAAATGATCAGACATGGTTACAAACCCGAGAAGGGGCTCGAGACTTCATTGCAAGGAATTACTGAACCTATCACCCTGGTTGCTAGTGAGAAGTTCTTTGGGGTAGGTTTCCAACACACGCCAGCTAATGGAAAATGGGCAGATGAACGAAAGAACAATGGTTGGGTCTTGCCTCAGCCGATTCCGCATCTTTATAGAACATTTGTCAGGCCTAAATACAATGAGGAAGAGGAAGATGGGGCCTTCACGGCCGAGGAAATTAAAGAAATCTGTGGGGCTATGAGGTAGATGTTGTATGAAACCCACATGGTCCAACTAGGTGAAGGCTCAAGCACCGCTGAGGTGCTATACATGAGACCCAATGCGAAGCTGTAAAATTGGAAGGATACCCCGTTCCCAATCAGGCGACAATCCCGGTAGTCCAATCCTACCACTTTTTCTGCATCACGAGTTATTTCAGGGTGTAACTCGGCTGTTTCCTTTTAGTTTCCTGTCTTTAATTTCCAATTTAAACCCTCTTATCTTCAAATTCAATTAAATGAAATCAAGATTTCATCGTTCATCTCTCTTTACCCTTTCTAATTTTTGTTACTTTTTCTTATTTTTTCTTTCAGTTCTAATAATTGGCTTTAAATAATATGACATGCTTGCTGACTTCATGTCCAGATCCAAACACACTGTCTAATTTTAAAATAATGAACCAAGAACCGGAATATGATGAAAAAGAGGCTTTTAGGTAAATAAATCGAGAATTGGAACAATTTGAGAATAAACCTTAGCCGAACTTAAATGAGACTGAGCCGGTTAACTTGGGTAGTTCTGAAGAAGTCAGGGAAACCAAGATAAGCATTCACACAGATGAAAAAACCCGGACGCATTATCCAACTCCTGTTTGAATTCAAAGATGTGTTTGCTTGGTCGTACGACGACATGCTAGAACTGAGTGTCGATTTGGTGGTTCACAAGATGCCAACTTACCTCGATTACCCCCCTGTCCAGCAAAAGCAAAGAAAGTTCAAAACTGATATCAGTGACAAGATTAAAGAAGAGGTCACAAAACAGTTGAAAGCGGGGGTGATCCGAGTGGTTCGATACACCACATGGTTAGCTAATGTAGTCCCAGTGCCAAAGAAAGACGGGAAAACGTGAGTGTGTGTGGACTACAGAGATTTGAACAAAGCAAGTCCCAAGGATAATTTCCCTTTGCCGAACATCCACATCCTTGTTGATAACTACACCAAACATGAAATACATTCCTTCGTGGATTATTATGCAGGATATCACTAGGTGTTGATGGATGAAGAGGATGCGGAAAAGATAGCTTTCACCACACCCTAGGGCACTTACTGTTACAGAGTTATGCCTTTTGGTTTGAAGAACACCGGGTCAACTTATATAAGGTCCATGCATGCCATTATTCATGACTTGATGCACCAAGAGATAGAGGTGTATGTGGACGATGTGATCGTCAAATCCAGGACCTAAGATGACCATGTTCGAGACCTGAGGAAATTCTTTGAGCGACTGTATAAATATGATCTGAAGTTAAACCTAGCCAAGGGTGTGCATTTTGAGTTACGTCTGGCATACCTTTGGGATTCATAGTCAGCCGGAGGGGTATCGAGTTACACCCAACGAAGATAAAGTCTATTTGAGATTTGCCTCCTCCAAAAACCAAGAAAGAAGTTATGAGTCTGTTGGGAAGGTTGAACTACATTAGCAGATTCATTGCTCAGTTGACTTCTACATGTGAAGCCATCTTCAAGTTGATAAAGAAAGATGCACCAATTAAATGGACAGACGAGTGCCATGAAGCCTTTGACAAAATCAAAGAATATCTGTCGAACCCGCCAGTCTTGGTCCCACCCGAACCTGAGAGGTCGTTGTTTCTGTATTTAAAAGTCTTGGAAACTTCTTTCGGCTGTGTTCTCTGGCAACACGATGCAACTAGAAAAAGAGAACAGGAGATCCACTATTTGAGCAAAAGTTCACAAGCTATGAAGCCAAATATACCCTGTTGGAAAAGACTTGTTGCACCCTAACTTGGGTCGTCCAGAAGCTTAGGAATTGCCTGTTGGCCTACACCACTTGTCTCATCACCTAGTTGGATCCTTTGAAATACATATTCCAGAAACCTATGCCCATGGGAGGTTAGCAAAATGGCAGATCCTACTAACTGAATTTGACATAGTCTACGTCACTCGCATGACAATGAAAGCCCAGGCATTAGCAGATCATTTAGCCGAAAACCCAGTTGATGATGAATACCAGCCTCTAAGCACCTAGTTCCCGGATGAAAAGGTAAATTCAGTTAAGATAACATCAGAAGACACCAATGCTTGGAAAATGTTCTTCGATGGGGCTGTGAACGCAAAAGGTGTTGGAATTGGGGCAATCTTGATCTCACCCACTGGTCAGCATTATCCAGCCATAGCCTGGCTTCGAATTTTCTGCACAAAGAATACTGCCAAGTATAAAGCCTGCATTATGGGTATGAACATAGCAATAGACCAAGATATCAAAGAATTGTTAATCATGGGAGATTCAGATCTGATTATCTGACAAGATCAGGGAGAATGGGAGACTCGAGATGTCAAACTTATTCCCTACAGGCAACATGTGGAAGATCTTAACAGGCGGTTCAAGTGAGTAGAGTTCAAGTACATTCCTCGTTTTCACAATGAACTGGCCGATGCACTTGCTACTTTAACCTCGATGGTGCCATACCCAGGCAATGCTCACATTGATCCCTTGGAAATCAAAATTCGAGAAAGGCACGGTTACTGCAATACGTTTGAGGCAGAACCAAATATCCAGCCATGGTATCACGATATCAACAAATTTCTAAAAACTAAAGAATACCCCGAGCAAGCTAGTGGAGACCAAAAAAGAACCATTAGACGGCACACAAGTGATTTCTTCTTGACCAGTGATGTTTTGTACAAAAGAACTTCGGATCTCAATTTGTTAAGGTGTGTTGACGCTGAAGAGGCCAGAAGAATCATGTATGAAGTGCACGCAGGAGTGTGCGGACCACACATGAACGGGTATGTTTTGGCAAAGAAGATCCATCGAAGGGGCTATTATTTGATGACTAGGGAAAATGATTACTTCAGTTTCATCAGGAAATGTCATCAATGTCAGGTGCACAGTGATTTGTTTCATGCACCACCTACAAAACGACATCCCATATCAGCACCTTGGCCATTTGTTGCCTGGGGCATGGATGTCATTGGGCCTATTGAGCCGAAAGCTTCAAATGGGCATAGGTTCATATTGGTCGCCATCGACTACTTCACAAAGTTAATTGAAGCAATTACTCTCAAATCTGTCACTAAGAAAGTTGTAGTAGACTTTGTGCACTCCAATCTCATCTGCCATTTTGGTATTCCCGCAACTATCATTACAGATAATGCTGCAAATTTGAATAGTCATTTGATGGGGGAAATATGTGAACAATTCAAGATAACGCATCGGAACTCTACTCAATATCGGCCCAAAGCCAATGGTTCTGTCGAAGCAGCAAACAAGAACATCAAAAAGATTTTGAGAAAGATGATTCAAAGTTCCAGACAGTGGCATGAAAAGTTGCCGTTTGCATTGTTGGGGTATCGCACTACTGTGCGCACATCGGTCGGAGCAACCCCGTATCTTTTGGTTTATGGCACTAAAGTCGTAATACCCACGAAAGTTGAAATCCCATCTCTCCTGATCATTGTTGAAGCAGAAATTGAAGATAGTGAGTGGGGCAAAACCTGTTTGGAATAGTTAGCCCTGATCGCTGAAAAGCGAATGGCCACAGTCTGCCACGAGCAGCTGTATCAACAAAGAATGGCTCATGCATACAACAAGAAAGTGCGGCCTAGAAACTTTGAAGTGGGGCAACTCGTCTTAAGGCGTATTTTCCCCCATCATTAGGAAGAAAAAGGAAAATTTGCTCCTAACTGGAAAGGCCCATACATTATCAGAAAGTTGTTGCCGAAAGGGGCATTATATCTGGGAGACATTGAAGGAAATGACCTTGAAACAACTATAAATGCAGATTCAGTCAAAAGGTACTATGTCTAATCCTTCTTCAACAATAACAATATCTGATTGGGATGATGAAGGCTTTTATTCTCGCTAACCCAAACACTCCAATCCTTTGCTAACCCTTTGAGCCAGTTACCTTCCTTTCATTACCCTCTTTGGAACTTGAAGATGTTTGAAAAAAAGGCTAAAAAACTAACAAAATAACAAAAACAAAATGTTTCCATGAACTACGTTCGACTTGATTCCAAAAGGATATGTAGGCAGCCTCTCTCTAAGATTCAGTCACAACAAAACAAAAATCCAAGTTCCCCCGAAAGTGAAACTGCGGCAGATGTTATAACGGTTCGGTGATGATCCCGTCGGAATGGTTCTAAAGTTTTAATTCGACCCAAGTTCTTTTACCCAAGCCTTGTTCAAGTGCTTCCGATCAATCGATGAAAGGTGTTAAAAATTGGAGAACGCAGTTGTTTGGATTCGATGCAATCAAAATGAGAGAAATAAAATGAGAGAGTCTTATTGGTGAAAAACCTACGGGCACCGTAAGACGATGGTGAGTAGAGAAACTGAAAAATGAGAGGGTCTTGTTAGTGAAAACTCATAAGAGCACTATAAGGCGATGGTGAGAAGAGAAATGAGAGAGGTCGATTGGCGAAAACTCGCAAAGGGCATCGTTGATCGAAAAGAAGAAACCACTCACCACCATTGATATTGAAAGAGTCCTGGCAAGGTTTCTCTGTGTTAAAACATGAGTCGCAATGGGTTTATGAGAAGTTGGATAGCTGCGCAGATCGGGTACCCAGTCCAAGAAGCATGTCATGTCTATTGAAGTCTGCATGCACTCCAGATAAGTCCTTCTTTCCTCCCCGAAAGGGACACCTCTCCTTAAATTCAATCTCTTGTCTTTTGTTTACCTGTCTTTGAATCCCTTTCGGTCTAATTCTGTTCTGAAACTAATACAAAGAAAATGTGTCAAGATTGGTTTTACAAGGTTCTGCTTAATAAAAGCCAAATCCAAAGAAAAGTCCCCAGCCTCAGCGGATGCGTCAAGTCGATCCGAACTGACCATGATGGCCGATACTTTGAAATAAAAGTTGTGGAAAATGAAAAGAAATCCGAAGTCAAAAGCCCCTAGAAGAAGAATAAGGTGAAAGGGCCAAAGCCCCACACGGTTAAACCGTCATGAGAAATTTTGGAAAGGTTGAGTTCCTCGGTTTTAGGAGAGAGATCAATCTTCAGAAAAGCCAGCAAGCAGCAGGGGTTCTCACCAAAAGAGTTGGGCTGAGATCAAGTGATCAAGAACAAACAAGGCCACCAAACCAACCACCATTTCAAACTAACAATTGTTCTTTATTTGGAAAAATTGAAACATGTGCAATCCAAAGCAACCGTGCAAGAAGCAGGTGCAAGCAAAAGTGAAAAAGAAATGCACAAGTTCTAGAAACAGTTGTACATCAATAATCCATCCAAAAGGGAAGTCTCCTCCAAATTTTTCCTGCATTTTTACTAAGAAAATGATGAAAAAATGAAATGAAATGAAAAAAAAAGAGGGATAAGAAGAAAATCCAAAAATGGTAGTTTAGAATCCCCAATATCAATCTTTTACTTTTGCCAACATAGGGCTCCAATCCCTCGTAGAGATTTTAGACATAGGGCCTCCATTTCCTAGTCGCCTTTTTTTGCCAACATAGGGCTCCAATCCCTAGTTGAGATTTTAGACATAGGGCCTCCATTCCCTAGTCGCTTTTTGCCAACATAGGGCTCTAATCCCTAGTCGAGATTATTTTTAGACATAGGGTCTCCATCCCCTAGTCACCTTTTGCCAATATAAGGCTCCAATCCCTAGTTGAGATTTTAGACATAGGGCCTCCATTCCCTAGTCACCTTTTGCCAACATAGGGCTCCAATCCCTTGTTGAGATTTTCAGATATAGGGCTCTGTTCCCTAATCTCTTCCTCTTAAAGAGACACAATCCTTATTTTATCGCTTTCAAAAAATATATATATATAGTTTAGATTTTAGTTACAAATGACTCACAAAATTTTCCTAGTTAAAACTGGGGGAGAAGAATTTCGTTCGTTTGGTTATTTTGGTGTCTGAGCAGGTTTGGCCTCGAGGCACAAGGACCGAGACGACCAAATGAATGAGTCTCAATCCAAATAAAGAAACGAAGAAAAAAGAGCAAAAGAAGTAAACTCAAAGTGCTGAAGTGGAGAAAGATGCGGACTGCTCAAGATATAATTGAAGTCACAAGCCTCGCATGTTCCGCCTTGATCCAATGCTGAAGAATGAACTGGCGGCTACAGATGATGAGCATCAAGATTCAGATCGGAGTCTGCAACAACAACAAGCCAAGACTCAAGATCAAGCTTCATAAGATTTATAGACAGGAATCTTGTAACCCATAGCTGATAGGCTTAGCTAGCTTAACTATTTATTTTCCATTTTGGTGCAATAAGGAGTTCAGCAAGCTGTAGCAGCAACAACAACAGTGAAATCACAGCTTCCTGGTAGTCCCAGCTACCGAAACTTCTAGAACTACACTGACTTTATTCCTTTATAGCCAAGGATATGTAGGCAACCTCTGAAGCAAGGTTCGGTCAGGCTTTTTTTTCCCTTCAAAAATGCTTCTCATGGAGTTTCAAACGGGCAAAAATCCCTTATAACTGCTCATTTTATCTTTGCCCAAAAATCCTTCGTGTCTCCAAGCAAAGAGGGGCAGCTGTGAGCATGTGATTTTTTTCTCACATTAATTATTCCTACAGAATTCCAAAGAATTAGATTTTTCTTCTTATTATTTGTTATTTTAGGATTTATTGTAGAATTTTTCTGATTACTTGCATTTTTGTGCATGTTTAATTTTATTTAATTCATAAAAATAATATAGAAAAATTACATTGCATTTGCATTTAGGACTTAATTTTATATTTTTAGATTAATTAGTAAATTAATTTGTTTGACAAAATAGAAAAAAATCACAAAATAACTCATTTTTTGCATTTTAATTTTTAGCTTCGAATTTTGTAGTTTTCATTTAATTAGTTAATTAATTAGTTGTTGTAAATATTTTTTTTTAATTAACCTAATTTGGTAGTATAATTTGGGTTAGGAATTAATGTAGGTTTTATTTTTATTTTTGAAAAGAAAAGAAAGTTAGAAATTGAAAGGAAAAGAAAAGGAAATAAAAGAAGAAGTCTGATTTTGGGCCAATTTAGTTCAATTTCCCCCAAGCCCAATTGATTTAACATAAATACCCGTCAAACCGGACCAAACCCGTGTCCCTTTACCCGGTCCGCCCCCTTATCTAACCAAACGACCCCGTTTAGATTACTCTTAATCAGGACCGTCGATCTCACTTGATTGAACGGTCCGGAACTGGGACCCCTTCTAATATATAAGTGTCCGAATGTTGACCCCCCTAACTCGTCCCTTTCACTCCTCATCTCCCTCATCATAGATTAACCTAAACCCTAGCGCCCCCCAATTCTCCACCACCTCAAGCCGGCGGCGCCACCTCTAATCAACAACAAATTAACACCATAGAATTATCACAGCCTCCCCTTTCTCAATCTCAAAACCATTTCCCTCGAATCTTTCCACATATGTTCGAATCTTAAATCTAAGTTCGAACCCTAAGAGTCCAAAATCAATTTCTGTTGAACTCGTTGGCATGCATGGCCATAGGTTTCTGTTTTTTTCGAGTTGAAGTTTGATTCAATGCAAATTGATGTTGTTAATTTGTTCTTGACAAAGAACAAATGATTAACATTAGTTTCGTTTAAAATCAATGTCTCCAGTTGGTTTCGAGTTGGATTTGGTAAGTTTTCTTCATCTCATTGCCCGTTCTTGTTGCTTCACCGTCTATTCCTCTTCCTTTCTCATCCTTTTCTCTAGTAAGTTTTTACTTTGGTTGAAATTTGACAAGGGTTTGTGGTCAGATTATTTCCGTTCATTTTTCAGTTTTTCTTTTCAATTTTTAAAGGTTGTGCATTGATTTTTGTTTATTCACTTGTTTAGTTTTTAGGTTTAAACTTCTGATTCTTGTTTTTCTTGTTTTAGTTTTGCAGTCAGTTAATTAGGTTTGCTTCAATTTGAATATGTAGTTTAATTATAGCTCATTAGTTAGTTTAAAAAGGGAAATCGGTCATTTAGCTAGAATTTTATTTTTGAAATCGTTCTGTTGTTTAGTTCTTCTAATTTCTCAGTGAATAACTAAAATAGAGTTCTGATTTTTGTTTGGGCCTTGGTTTCAATTCTGACCCATTTTCAAAGAGCAGCCCATTCATTTGGGTTCAAGTCATTGTGTCAATTTGACCCATTTGATTTCTGAAGTAAAAAACTGGGGTTCTAAGGATTAGATTAGGAAATTTAGGCTAGGGAATCTTTTATAACTGAATGGGGAAGCTTCCTACAAGGTGGGATTGGGTCTGATTTGAAAAGCTGAATTTGAACTTAGGGACTAAATAGCAAAAACGAAAATTCCAAAAGGATTAGAGAGCAAAACGAAAACTCATTTCTGCTGCCCTAAGGCTTGCCTATAAAGGCATTGTAACTTCATTCTCCAGTTAGGTTTTTTAGAGGTTTAGAGACTGAAAAGAGCCTAAAAAAATACTGAGAACTTCAGAAGTAACTGAGTTTCTTTTAAATTCCTGAAAAACTGAAAACTGATAAAATTCTACTTGGTTTTGGGTTTTCTGATTCACTTTGTTAGCTAGAACTCTTGAAAATTCCATAACCATACTTCTAGGTTGAGAAATGGTTTGAGTTAGGCTTGAAGTTGGGTTTTTATTTGTTGTTCTACCATTGTTCCATCATTGCTTTGAGCTGATTTAGCTGGTTGCTTCCTTTTGCGAGGTTACTGCTATTGCTCACTTTTTAACCTTAGGCTTTTCCTTGTTTATTTGCTGAAATCAGGTACACATTGGAACTTTATCAGTGTGTGGAGTTTGAGTTTGAAGTATTTTGAAGCTGTGAACAAGAGTTTTAGTTGAATGTCAAGTTATTGCTAGAGATGCACCTATATCCCATGTTTAAATTATGCTATTTCTTGTATTTATTCATGCTATGGACCTTGTGATTCATATTAGACTTGTACTTGGACTTTCATTATTGTGGTTTTAGCATGTTAAGTGTTTGTACTGTCATTTTGGGGCTCGACATAGGATAGATAGCACACCTTTGGGGTCTTGAATAAACTGTTACCATTTCATTGCTAGTCAGTATTTAGATTAACCTTCAGAAATGATTTGGTTTTGGTTTGGAGATTGTTCTGTAAGGATGAAACAAATTCAAAGGCTATTACGTCACTATAGTAGCGTAGTAATATCTACTGCCAAGCTTTTTTTTTATGTATGGAAGTATTGATAATACTTTTCATGTTTAAACGAGAGGCATCTCAATTTTCCTCCATCGGTATTTTAATTGGTTAATGTGCTTCATGTTTACCTTTGAGAATTGCTTAAGTTTAAATTGGATTTGAGTCATAGAAGGGCTGTTTAGAGCCCAAAACCTTGATGTCCAGATTTGTTTGCTTTCATGAGGACTCGATCCTGCGTCCTCATCTCTGGGCCCAAGCCTGAAGGCACTTGTAGATGTGATTGCATACTCTATGTTATTTAGACCTGCTTCATCTTTGTCGGACCCAGTCTTCCCGTTAATTGCTTTTGATGGCCCAAGCCATTTGGTTAAATAATTAAACCTATTTCTTTTTAACGCAAAGCCTTTCAGCTAGTTTGAATAAAATCCTGATTCTCTTAGTATTTAGTTAATTAGATTCCGTTAATTAGTTGAGGTGTGCCATAGTAAATAACATCAATAGTTCATGGACCTCAAAAGCTTAGTTCAACCTTCTTTTAAAATCGGAATCGAGGTGTGCCATGACAAATAAAATCTCAAAACGCATGGCCCTCACTTAATAAATTTTAACCCTTTAGAAATTGAGGTGTGCCATTTAGTTGAATTTTTCATGGCCCTCGCAAACTTGAAAGTGCGTAGTTGCTTTAGGTGCATAATTTAAATTAATTTTCCTAAACTCGGGTGTGCATTTCATGTAACCCAAATCCAAATCTCAACAACGTTAAATTAAATGTGTTGTGGACTGCGGGTGCATTTCATGTGGCGTGGTTCGAGACATGTTTTAGATAACGTTGAATCTTCCTAAAAATAAAGTAAAAGCGGTTTATTAAACTAAAAATACACCATAGGCTAAAACATGTAATAAATAAGATAATAGGCTAATTATAATAGTTTAAGCGACCGTGATAGAACCAGGTAATCGGGGAATGCCTAACACCTTCTCCCGAGTTAACAGAATTCCTTACTTAGAATTTCTGGTTCGCAGACTTCAAAAGGAAAGTCGAATTTCCTCGATTTGGGATTTAAAATAAATCGGTGACTTGGGACACCAATTAAAATATTCCAAGTGGCGACTCTACAAATCAAATAAATAATCCCATTTCAAATAATGTCACTTAAATTGGAAGAACTCCCTTATATACCTCCTCGGGTGGGTAAAAAGGAGGTGTGACAATAACCAGATAAAAATGGACCCTATAGATGAAGAAAAAACTTCTTTTATCACAGAAATGGGGAGTTACTGTTACGAAGTCATGCCTTTTGGTCTAAAAAATGCTGGAGCTACATACCGAAGATTGGTAACTAAAATGTTTCAAGAACATCTGGGAAAGATTATGAAGTATACATTGATAATATGCTAGTCAAATCGACATAGGCAGGATATCATTTTCGGCAATTGTCGGACACTTTTCAGTTCTCCGCAAGTACAATATGAAGCTAAATCAAGAAAAATGTGCTTTTTGGCATATCTTTAGGTAAGTTTTTAGGTTTTATTATTTCTAATAGGGGAATTAAAGTAAATCCTACACAAATCAAAGCTATCAAGGAAATACCCGATGTACTCACAAGCAAAAAGGAAGTGTAGAGATTAATAGGAAGAATAGCAGCACTGGGGAGATTTCTTTCAAAATCATTTGAAAAGAGTTTTAAATTCTTTTCAGTATTGAAAAAGCAGAATCAATTTGAATGGACTAATTAATGCGACTAAGTCTTCAAGGACTTAAAATCGTATCTGTCAAATCTGTCTTTGCTAGACAAACCGAAAGACAGGAAAGGTTGCTTATCTATCTTGTTGTATCAGAAGTGGCGGTAATTGCGGTACTTGTATGGGAGGATAAAGTTAAACAATCTCCAATATATTATGTTAGTAAATCTTTGTTAGATGCTGAGACACGATACCCTCATCTAGAAAAACTTGCTTTAACACTAATTATGGCATCTAGAAAATTGAGACCATATTTTCAATTTCATCCTATCTCTGTAATAACTGCTTCCCCCATGAGGAACATATCGCATAAGGAAGAACTATCCTGTAGGTTAGCAAAGTGTCAATAGAACTCAGTGAATATGATATCATTACCAGCCCAGAATTGCAATAAAATCGCGGGTTTTAGCAGATTTCGTAGCAGATTTTAGCACGAATTTAGTTTCTGAAGTAGAAAAGGAATTGCAGGTATTTACAAGATCTAATCCAGGGACTTGGACTTTATTTACTGATAGTTCCTCAAATGTAAAAGGAGCAGGCTTAGGTATTGTCCTAATTCCACCATAACGAGAAATCATAAGACATGCAATAACATGATATCTTATCACTAATAATGAAGCAAAGTACGAAGCTGTGATTGCAGGTCTGGAATTAGAACGAGAACTTGACATAGAACATAATGTAATCAAAAGTGATTCACAACTAGTAGTTAACCAAATGTAGGGGACTTACATAGAAAGAGAGGCATGAATGCAACAATACCTGGAAAAGGTACGAGAATTATTCAAACAATTTCAATCGTGGAAGGTTGTTCAAATACCCAGGGAGGAGAACACAGAGGCAGATACGTTGGCCAATATCGCATCTATTACGAAAGTAACAAATGCAAAAAAAGCTATTGTAATACATTTGTTTCATTCGGCACTCTATCAAGACAAGGACGAGGTAAATTGTAATAATATAACTAAGGATTGGAGGAACGAGTTTGTCAATTTTTTTGATGCATGATGTGTTACACTTTATGGATACATGGAAATATTGGAATGATTTGAGTTTGTTATTCATGATGGATGTAATGTGCTAAGAAAAGGGGGTCACTCGATTACATAAGGTGGGGTTACTTCTTTGGGTGTTGGTGTGCTAATGGGCCACAAGTCATTTGGCTCATTTGGGCGTTGCATTTGAGATTTGAGTAGGGTGGATGACTCTCAACAAGGGTCTAATTAGTTCAAGATTCACATGTGGTATTTGAGGAATTTTCGGATTTGTAAATGGCTAAGATTTGAGATTTTCATTGGATGGTATCAGGACTCGTAGTATTTTTGTATCATTTTAGATTCCACATTTTAGTATGAGAGAGGTCAAGGAAACAACTTTAGATTTACACAAGTCTCTTCAGAGTGTCTATCTCGGTTGTCGTACTTTTTGGGGTGCTTAAGAGGGAGTACCATGGCTTATGGGATGATGTGGTGTCATGCTAGGATCTCTTGTGGTGAGCATTGAGCTAAGATTCATAGTGTACTAGCAAGGAGAAGTGTTAAATTAGCGGCAATCCGGAAGAAACTCGGAGAAATAAGATCGGTTGGTAGTAGGTTGGATTAGCATGGTAATAGAAATGATCGGTTCTTTTGATTCTTTTGATGTGGTGAGGCTTTACCGGTGTTTTTGTTTGCAATACTCTTGGGTTTGGTGACTTGCGCGACTTGGATGAGTTAGATAGATTCGGTTCTGATGGCTTGGTGTTGTGCTAATGGGTTTCGAAGAGTTCTCGATGATTTCTACCACAGTTTGAGATTGATATTTTCTATCGGCATGAGGAGTATGTTGTGTATCGTGATTTTCTCCTGGATGGGATCAAGTGGAAGGTTTCTTGCTAATTGAGTATGTAACCTGCCTATGAATCAGAGTTGATAATGGGATTCTCATGTTTTCATATGATAGAATTGATAGGTGCGGTGCGACGTTTGAATTGTGGTTTGCATGTACAATGTTGCCGTTTGGTTTGAAGGAAAGGTCATGAATTTTAGATAAGACAGGCAGTTTAAGACCTTTAGGAGAATGCTAGTACTATCTGGTATCACCTTAGATGAGTGTGCATTTTAGAAAGGCACATGGTGTTGTGGCTTACAGATGCTTTATTATTATTGTGGTACTCGTCTGGTTGATTGACTACTAATGTTCAGATTTTAATATGTGGCACGGAAGAATTATGGAAGTATTTCTCGTAAAATGATTGTGTACGAAGGAAGTATAAGTCACTGTCACGACCCAAAACTAACCCTGTCATGATGGTGCCTAACGTGGTACTAGGCAAGCTGACACACTACCAAAACCAATTAATATTTTTATTTTTAAGAGAAAACCAAACTATTTAACAATAAACCCGTATAAGGAGATTAAATCAAAACAACAGTGCGGAAAGAAAGCCCGACATCGGGGTATCACTAGTCATGAGCATCTACTACAACCGTTTGACAACATCAAGACTAACATAGCATGGAAAAAACTGAATACAACTAAGGGAGGATAAGGGGGGAGAAAAGTAGGTCTGCGGCGCCAGACAACTACCTTTCTAACTCTGATGGACCTGCCACTGAGTGATCAACACCCGCTATCGGGTTCAGAAATACCTGGATCTACACACAAGGTGCGAGGAGTAATGTGAGTACGCCAACTCAATAAGTAATAAAAGTAAATAGATACTGAGCAGTAGTGACGAGTAATAAAACATACACAGTTCACATCATGATATCTTAGTAAAATACAGTAGGCTTTTAAAATTAGGGTTTTGAATCAACTCAGCTCATTTAACCAGTTTCACTAAAACTGTTTAAAACATCTTTCAACAGTTTTCAACGAAGTGATGAAATATTGAACAAAAATGATGAAAATATAAACAACCTCTCAGGCAAAACTCACTCGTATACAGCCCCTAGGGCTACATAAATCAAGAATAGCCCCTCGGCGAACATCACTCGTGAACAGCCCCTCGGGCAAACATGAATCATAAACAACCCCTCGGGCAAATCTCACAGTCACTCATATACAGCCCATCGGGCATTACCTAACAATCACTCGTAAACAGCCCCTCGGGAATAACATGAATCAAGAACAGTCCCTCGGGCAAAACATCATATCACTCACTCAGGGTATCCATGCTCACTGGGGGTGTATAGACTCCGGAGGGGCTCCTACAGCCCGAGCGCTATAACAAGCCACCTCATGGCATAAATCAATCAGGCCCTCGGCCTCATAACAATCATGAATCAATAACAACATACTACGGCGTGCAGCCTGATCCCATAATATCCTCAAAACACAGACCGTTGGCCTCAATCAGTCAGAAACCTCTCAAGCCACTCGGGCTATCAGTAAAACAGCGTGCTTAGGCCAAAATATCATTTTATGCATCAAAACAGAGTAATAAAGACTGAGTTATAAAATCATTAAACACAACATGACTGAGTATAGATCTTAATTCAAAATCAGTGAGAGTATAATAAGAAAAAGCCCCTAAGGGTCCAAATAGCTTTGGCACAAGGCCCAAATATGACATTCAGCCCAATTTATAGGAAATTCTTTCTAAAACACATAAGTATCATATAATTAAAGTCAAATAAGAAACTTTATAGTTCCTATGGGATGGAACAACTCATAATCCCCAACGGTGCACGTCCATACGCCCATCACCTAGCATGTGTGTCACCTCAAAAATAGTAAAGCAATGTAAAATTTGGGGTTTCATACCCTCAGGACTAGATTTACAATCATTACTTACCTCAAACAAGTCAATTCCAATACCAAGTGATAACTAGTGATTTTAAAACACTTTATATTCCTTCTTGCTTAAGTTTTGATTAGAAATTTGTACAAAATAGTCCCAAAAGGCTCACAAGTTATGCTTGATTGCAGGTTTGATCAATAAAGTGACAAGATGTCAAAGATCAGCTCAAAAGGAGTGAAACTTGCACGAGTCCCAAAGACAAGACAAGCTCAGGCAAAGCAGGCCCAGTGCGGCCGCACACCATTCTGTGCGGTCCACACTAGGAGGTTCATAGAGCTTGATTTCCTGGCAAAGATGCAATGCGGCCGCACTAGGTTTTGTGCGGTCCGCACTGAAGGCAATGCGGCTGCACTAGGTTTTGTGCGGTCCGAATTGAGGGAAATGCGGCCGCACTCGATTTAGTGCGGTTTGAAGAACCCAAGATCGGAGAGGTGCCAGATTTGAGGATTGAAGCCTATGCGGTCCGCGGTCCATTTTATGCGTCCCGCACTAGAAGCCTATGCGGCCGTAGTCCATTATGTGCGGTCTATATTGCCCAAGTTCAGAGAGCTGTATTTTCAAGTTCAGAGCCCTAGTGCGGCCGCACACCATTTTGTGCGGTCCGCACTAACCCCACAGGGGCATGTTTTTCCAGAATTTTCAGCTTAGTATAAATAGCTTTTTTTCCCTATTTTTTAGGGTAACATATAGTTTGGTAACATAGCTGCACTCGTGGGTTCGACTTTCTTAGCCATTTTGGACAATTTTATCTACTTTTCATCATTGAATCTTGTTATTTACCTTAGTGATTAATTAATATGAGTTGTTCTTCATCTATTTCTTGTTTTTCTTCTTTAATTATGAGTAGCTAGACCCATAAGCTAGGGTTGTGGCTCAACCCTAGTGTGGGTAATTGATGGATCTTGTATTTTAGGGCTAGATTGACTATGAGTGTTTGATATTTGGGCTTATTTCATGGTTAATTACCGAATTAGTGGTTGCAAACACTAGTTTGTATTTAGTTGACTAAGGCTCTTCTTAAGAAAGAGAGCCTAAGTCTTCGAAATTAGTCCAACAAGGAATTGGGGCGTACTCAAGAGATTGATAGTCCCAATTAAAGGGTTAAACCTCGAGAGAGTAATACCAGACTTGAACCCTAGTTGCTTGTGCAAATTTGCATACTCAATTGGCCTTGAGAAAGTCAATTCGGGCAAAATCACTCGAACCACCGAGAGGTGTAGAATGGGTAATATCGTGCAACGGTTATATCATACTCCCCAATTATGTCAATCGTGTCTTAGATTCAATTACAAATCAATTGATCACCTAGGCAATAGTCACTATCCTAGTGCCTTTTAAACAATTTGAACAACCCGTAGCATTAACTCTTAGCTTAATCTAGTTGCATTTATCAGTTGTAGTTTGATAATAGTAGAAGTAAAATGAAAACCCCAAAAATGATTAGAAGTGTAATTTGGAACACATACGCAATCTTAAACTAGATAGATACTCGATTCCAAATTCTAGCTCTTTGTGAAAATCGATCCCGACCCTAAATACGGTAAAAGCTGCTCCGACCCTCTCTCACTGCTTAATTAGTAGTACGGAGTAGGCCGCGATCACTTTTTGGTGTCGTTGCTGGGGAACTAACGGTTTTGGCTATCTTTTTGGTTAGTTTTGTGTATTTTTCTTCTTTCCTTCTTTGTTACTAACTTGTTTGTGTCACAACTCGGGTACTAGATGGCAGCGAACAACGCTAATGACCCTCTTGGAAATGTTATTGCGGTGGAGGAGGTAGATAATGTAGGAGAAGATGAGGTGCCTTTTGTACCTCAAGGACAACGTAAGGGCCGCCGGGCCAATGCTAATGACAATATTTCAGACCCTCCTCCACCACCTCCAAGAGTGGCTCCTAGAGTGCTTCCGAACCAGGGCTATGCGAGTGCTATTGTCCAACCCCGAATCCGGGCAGACAATTTTTAGATAACCAATGTGATGTTGACCTTACTTGAGCAGCATGGGTATTTCACGGGCGTTGCAAATCAAACTGCCTATAAACATCTCAAGGAGTTCGTGGATACATGTTGGGGGAGCAAGCAGACGAATGTGTCCGAGGATGCTCTTAGGTTTAGACTCTTCCATTTTCACTTCGGGGGAAGGCATTAGATTGGCTCGAGAGACTTCCCAACCATTCCATCCCAACTTGGGATGAGTTGGCGGATATATTCATTGCTAAATTTTTCTTGTCGGGACATATGCCGGCATTGCGTGATGAGATATTGGCTTTCAAGCAAGAGCCCATGAAACCTTTGCATGAGATTTGGGAGCGTTATAGAAGAATGGTGAAAGAATGCCCCAACAATGACATGTCTAAGGCTATGATCCAACAAACCTTCTAACAGGGTATTAACAACACAAACCAATGAATAGTGAACCAACTTGCTGGGGGCAACTTCATGAAGCTGCCATATGATGAGGCATGTGATATACTTGACGAGATGGCTGACACTTCTTCTACATGGCAAAGTAGAGCAAATGTGCCTCA
Source organism: Nicotiana sylvestris (assembly GCF_000393655.2). Lineage (NCBI taxonomy): Eukaryota > Viridiplantae > Streptophyta > Magnoliopsida > Solanales > Solanaceae > Nicotiana > Nicotiana sylvestris. Next base: position 149,934,089 of record NC_091064.1, on the reverse strand, counting down.
AGGTGACCCTACGGTTATCATTTGCACAAGAAACTACATGATCATGGGCAGGCTATAGCAGAGTTGACTACTACTATGAACCAATTGGCTAAGGCACAATTGCAACAAGTTCAAAATCCTTGCCAAGTGAATGCCATGGAGGGAGTTAATATGCTTGTCAACAAAAGAAGGCAACAAAATCAAGGGAATTCTGAGCAATTTGATGATGACTGTGATGGGTTTCAATATGATGGTTATGATGAACAAAGTGAAGACGTTCAATATGTGAACAATTATCAAGGCTAATGAGGCAACTCTTCCAACCAACAACAATGGAGACCTCAAGGCAATTGGGGCAATCAACAATAAGGCAATGGTAATTGGGGCAATCAACAACAAGGAAATGGTAATTGGGGGAACAACAACCAAAACAACAACTGGGGCAATCAGAACAACAACCAGAACAATCAAGGGAATTGGAATGGTAATAACAACAATTGCAATGGTAATAACAATCAAGGTGGATGGAACAATGGAAACCAAGGAAACCGGGGGCAAGGCTTTCAAAGGCCCCCAATGTACCAACAACCGAACAATCCACCCCCATTTCCATCTCAAGGTCCTAGTTCTTCTGGCAATGACATGTGTAGAATTGAAGTGATATTTGAACAGATGATGAAGAAGAATGCGGATTCTGATGCACAGTTGGCTTCCCACAATACCTCTATCAAAAACATGGAGGTACAATTAGGCCAAATCTCTCAGTCTTTAAATACTTGCCCTAAGGGTGCTTTACCAAGTGATACGTTAGTGAACCCGAAGGGTGGGAACAATCATGTTATGGTGGTTACAACAAAAAGTGGGAGAGGCGGTGATGTGAATGCCTCCAAGCAAAAGCAAGATTTAGGTGATAATGTTGAGTTGCAAGAAGATGAAGTCCCTTTGGTAGTTAAAGATGTGGTTGATGAAAATGGGAACACAGAAGTGAGGATTGATATTCAAGATATCGAGGTGGAAACTCAAAATGATGTGAACCCGTCAAGGGAACACATAATAGACATGCTGGAGCCGGTTGTGCCTAAGCCAAGGCACCTTTGCCAAGGCCACCTCCACGTTATCCTCAAAGGCTCGTGAAGCAAAAAAATGATAATTAGTTTAAGAAGTTGAGTGACATGATAAAGAGCTTGTCCATTAATGTCCCTCTGGTGGAGGCTCTTGAACAAATGTTGGGCTATGCAAAATTTATGAAAGACTTGGTCACAAAGAAGCGTTTTATGAAAGACTTGGTCACTAAGTTAGTGCTACAGTGCATTCAATGGCTTAAAGCTTGAAGATCCCGGTGCTTTCACCATTCCTTGCACCATTGGGAGTGCGGATTTTGCCAAGGCTCTATGTGATTTGGGAGCTAATATCAATTTGATGCCTTACTCAGTTTTCAAAACTTTGGGTATTGGGCAACCTAGGCTGACTTCCATGAGGTTACAAATGGCGGATATATCAATGAAGAGACCCTTGGGTATTATTGATGATGTGCTTGTCTGGGTGGACAAATTTATCTTGCCAACTGATTTTGTGATCTTGGACTGCGAGGTGGACTACGAAGTTCCTATCATATTGGGCAGACCTTTCCTAGCTACGAGAAAGGCATTGGTAGATGTGGAAGCATGGGAACTCACCTTCTAGGTTAGTGATAAAAATGTGGTCTTTCATGTGTGCAAATATATGAAGCAGCCCAACAGTACCGAGGTATGCTCTTTTGTTGACCTCTTCACAACAGTGATAATTGATGACACCAGTGCAATGATCAATATGGAGGACCCATTGGAGGTCGTATTGTTGAATCTTGATGTCAATAAGGATCAAAACTGAGTGGAGTGCATGATTGCTTTACATGGAATGGGCTCTTATTCTTATGAGCCTATGAAATTGTCTTTGGATCTCGAGAATAGAAAGACTCCACCAACTAAACCTTCAATTGAGGAGCCTCCATTGTTGGAGTTGAACCCACTTCCTCCACACCTTAGGTGTGAGTTCTTGGGCTCAAATTCTACTTTACCAGTTATTCTTTCTTCTTGCTTTACTAACATGCAGGTTGATGCCATATTAGCGGTGCTTCAAAGGCAGAAAAAGGCAATTGGATGGACTCTATCTGATATTTGGGGAATAAGCCCTGTATTCTGTATGGACAAGATTATCTTGGAGGATAATGCAAAGCCTTCCTTGTAGCATCAAAGAAGAATGAACGAGGCAATGCAGGAAGTTGTGAAAAGGAGGTGATCAAGCGGTTGGATGTCGGGGTTGTGTACCCCATCTCTGATAGCTCTTGGACTTCGTCGATACAATGTGTACTGAAGAAGGGTGGTATGATCGTGGTTACAAATTCCAAAAATTAGTTGATTCCTACAAGAACCGTCACCGGTTGGAGGGTATGGATAGATTACCGCAAGTTGAATAAAGTGACCTACAAGGATCACTTTCCTTTGCCTTTCCTTGATCAAATGTTAGACCGACTTGCTGGGCGTGCCATCTATTGCTTCTTATATAGGTATTCTAGGTAAAACCAAATCTTGATTGCTTCGGAAGATCAGGAGAAGACCACATTCACTTATCTATATGGCACTTTTGCCTTCTCTAGGATGCCTTTTGGGTTGTGTAATGCACCAACTACATTTCAGCGGTGTATTTTGGCCATTTTCACTGATATGGTGGAAGACATTTTGGAGGTGTTTATGGACGATTTAGTGTTGTGGGGGATTCATTTGGTGAGTGCTTGAAGAATCTTGATACAGTGTTGGCCCGCTGTGAAGAAACCAATCTTGTCCTCAATTGGGAGAAATGCCACTTTATGGTGGAAGAAGGAATAGTTCTTGGGCACAAAATTTCGAATCATGGTACTGAGATGATAAAGCAAAGATCGATGTGATTTCAAGGCTCCCTACCCCTACATCTGTCAAGGGAGTTCAAAGTTTTCTTGGGCATGCGGGGTTCTACCAGAGATTTATCAAAGACTTTTCGAAGGTAGTGAACCCCTTGTGCAAGTTGTTGGAAAAAGATGCTAAGTTCGTGTTTGATGAGAAATGTATGCAAGCCTTTGAACTTCTCAATCATAAGTTGACCACCACTCCTATCATTAACGCGCCTAATTGGAGCTTTCCCTTTGAGCTCATGTGTGATGCGAGCGATGTTGCGGTTGAGGCAGTTTTGGGTCAAAGAGTGAAGAAAATGTTTCATCCTGTGTACTATGCAAGCAAGACAATGAATGATGCTCAAGTGAATTACACGATGACCAAGAAATAACTTTTAGCTATTGTGTTTGCTATGGAAAAATTCCAGCCGTATCTTATGGGTGCTAAGGTTATTATTCATACTGACCATCCCGCACTTCGGTACTTGATGACAAAGAAGCACTCCAAAATTAGACTTATGTAATAGGTCTTGTTACTTCAAGAGTTTGATTTGGAGATTGTGGACCGGAAGGTTAGTGAGAACCAAGTGGCGGACCACTTGTCCCGCTTGGAGGAGGAGGGGAGGCCTTGTGATAGCCTAGAGATCAATGATTTATTTCCTGACGAACAACTCCTTTCGGTGTCGATGAATGATATGCCATGGTTTGCCGATGTTGCTAATTTCCTTGTGACCGGTATAATCCTGTGTGAGCTCTCTTCTAACCAAAGGAAGAAGCTCAAGCGGGATAGTTTGGACTTCTATTGGGATGAGCCGTACTTGTTCAAGATTTGCACAGATGGTGTGATCCGAAGGTGTGTCCCGGAGTAGGAGCAATTATGTATCTTGGAGGCTTGTCATTCCTCTCCCTATGGTAGACATCATGGCGGGGCGAGGACGACTTCTAAAGTTATTAGTTGTGGGTTTTATTGGCCAACCTTGTTCAAAGATGCGGGTGATTTTGTGAAGAGATGCAATAAATTCCAAAGAGCGGGTGGAATTTCGAAGAAAGATGAGATGCCTCTCAATACCATCCTTGAGGTTGATATTTTTGATGTATGGGGCATTGATTTCATGGGCCCATTTGTTGGCTCTTGTGGGAACATTTATATTCTTGTAGTGGTTGACTATGTTTCAAAGTGGGTTGAAGCCGTGGCCTTGCCCAACAATGAGGCCCGGAGTGTTGTTGCATTTCTCAAAAAAGCATTTTTACAATGTTTGGTACTCCTCGTGCAATCATAAATGATGGGGGTCTCATTTTTGCAATAGAACTTTTGACATTTTACTTTCAAAGTATGGTGTCAATCACAAAGTTTTTACTCCCTATCATCCTCAAGCAACTGGTCAAGTTGAAGTCTCCAACAGGGAAATAAAAAGCATATTGTCAAAGACGGTCAATGCAAATAGGACCGATTGGTCAAAGAAGTTGGATGACGCTCTATGGGCTTATAAGACATCTTATAAGACTCCTATTGGTATGTCTCTATATCGGTTTGTATTTGGGAAGGCTTTCCATCTACCGGTTGAGTTAGAGCACAAGGCCATGTGGGCTTTGAGAAAGCTAAATCTTGAGTGGGATGTTGCAGCCAATCTCCGTGTGGAGCAGCTCAATGAACTTGATGAATTCAGATTTCATGCCTACTACAGTTCGTCCTTATATAAGGACAAGATGAAGTACCTTCATGATAAATATGCTCGTGGAAAGGAGTTCAAAGTAGGTGATTTGGTTCTCTTGTTCAACTCCCGGTTACGTCTGTTTCCGGGCTCAAGTCAAAATGGAGTGGACCTTTTGAAGTGGTGTGTGTGACCCGTTTGGTGCTCTTGATTTAAAGAACAAAAATGGTGAGGTTTTCAGAGTTAATGGGCACCGGATCAAGCATTATCTTTGAAAAATTAATGACAGCCATGTGGTGACACTTATTCATTTCAAATGATGTGATGGTAACCTACGTCGTGCTGTGACGTTAAATCAGGCGCTTCTTGGGAGGCAACCCATGTGTTTTTCTTCTTGTTTTTATTTGATTTTCATTGTAGAGTAGGAATGATTTTTGGGCTAACTGGTTGTGAGATGTTACAGGGTTGTGTCGATGTTGTGCAGGACTTAGTGGAAAAAAGTGCCAGGTCTCTAAAGTTGTTAATACGGCCGCACTGGTGAGGGTGAAATGTAGACCTTTCTGAAGTTTGCCAATGCGTCCGCACGACATTTTGTGCTGTCCGCGGTGGACCACTACGACCACAGTTCATTTTGTGCGGACCGCAGTGTGTTGCCTCCTCAAGCTTGAATCAGGCTGTGCTGTGCGGACCGCGGTTGATTTTATGCTGTCTGCACTGGTTGGTGAGACTGGGCCCCATGTCCTTTTCTATAAATAGGGCGTGAGGCCCTCCTGTTCAAACTTTTCGAACTATAGACCCTCAGAACCTTCAAAACACTGTTCATCATCTCGTTTTGTTACAATTAACTGCTTGAGCTAATTCATTTCCATTGCTTCTCATATCTGGTAACCCCCATCTTCTTTATATTGTTGTAATTTTGTTGTTCTTATTTTTCTTTTTGTTTTTCTTGCCTATATTCATGTTCTCCCCGTATTTATTTAGTTTTTTTTAGGTTAGGGTAGTTAATTCCTTAATTAAAGTAGGCTTAGGTAATTACAATCAATGGGCAATCACTTGGGGACTTACTTAGATGCAAAAATTAGACTAAAAATCAAAATCTCGTGAACCCTAATTTAGTTCCACTGCTGGGAACTCAGTGTGGACCACAATTGTTTTTGTGCGGTCCGCAGTACCATTTTGTGCGGACCGCACTGCTCAATGTTCTGAAAGCTGAATCTCAGGGAATGCGGCCGCACAAATTTTGTGTGGACCACATTGCCCCTTGTGTGGCCGCACTACATTTTGTGTGGTCCGAACTACCTGGATACAAAGAGTGGGTAGTCTGAACCCTACCTCTGTGCGGACCGCATGGCTATTTTGTGCAGTCCGCATTGGCCCCTGTGCGGCCGCACACCACTTTGTGCGGTCTGCAGTGGGCACCTTTTACAACATGTCTGCAACTCTTTTCTTCTGTCTGCAATTCTGTTTCTTGCCTGCTGCTATTGATACTAACAAAGTCATTTGAATTGTGTTTGCAGACAATGGTAAAACAATGAGGCAAAGGATCTGAACAACCTGACAGAGGTAAATCTTCTCGGGGAGGGAAGCAGAAAATGATAAGACTCACTCCCAAGCTAGACAAAACATCAAGAACATGAGGAAGATGATAAAAACCGCTGACAGAGCCATTGACATGTCGGGGAGTGAGTACGAGCCCTCCTGAGAGATCTCTTCGGACTCTGTGCCAGGATACATCCTTGACTGGCCAGAGAGGAACAGGCTGAGAGACACACCTCCGGCATCCCCCGCTGCACAAGCTTCTGTATACATTTCTTCTGGGTCATCTAAGGGCTCAGGTGAAGTTAGTGGGGAATACTCCACCTCTCCCACAGCTTCATTATCTGTAGAGGGTGCAGTAGGTGATGAGGAGGAAATAGGGGGAGAAGAAGAAGTAGGAGAAGGATGTGAACCTCAGGTCGGTGGTATTGCTAGGACTAGGAACCGGGAGGTTTGGCAAGACCGATTCATTAGTGAAGTAGCATACCATAAATTTCGGGAATGGTGGCTGGTGAGAAAGTTAATCCCGGAGTAAAGTTTTATTGATAGAGACTTTCTACCTCACAAATCCAATGTGAGGAGGCAGTTTAGGACGAGAGTGGTTGGGAACATTCTAGATGAGTGTGTGGATGCCAACGAACACTTGGTCAAGGAATTTTACAGCAATGTAGCCCACATCAAAAAGGGCTCCAAAGTGACCAAGGTTCGAAATCTGAAGGTGTTGTTCGACGGGAAGACAATCATGACTATCTTAGGTTTAATAAGGAAGATGAGACCTTGTATATGGCAAAGATGGAAATGGGCAAGGAGGTACGCCCATGATTTGCACAGTACCTGGCAATCCCATGTGCCACTCCCGATTGGTTGACTGCTGAAGTCAAAATTCTGAGGCGTAGTTTGAATTTCGAGGCACGGGGGTAGAAAACCTTTGTATGTAGCAGGTTGGACCCCACAACGCATGACAACTCCCTCCCTCTCCATCGGGCTGTGTTAGCGGCTTTGATCATGGCGGGGTACCCAATCAATGTGGGGAATGTGATGTCGCAAATTATTATTATTGTGGGTGCCGAGCATGACAGGATCTACCCATTTCCCAGTTTCCTCACTATGCACTTCCGGTATTTGAAGGTGGAAAAGAGGCCCTTCCACATCAGAGTCAAAGCGAAGGCCCCTTTTTCCTGGTACAACATGTAGGGGGATGACAACCCCAAGAGCAAGAACTTCAAGAGTATAGTTACTGCTCCAACTGGCCAATCTAAAGAGCCAGTTGTGGTAGTGACTCCTGCCGAGCCTACATCTACTTACACTACTATCCCTCCTGGTCCATCCACCTCAGCAGACCCAGAGATTCCATCTTCCCGGGCCTATCCTATTACTACCCACCAACTAAGCCAGACATTTCTTAGTATCAGCAATTGGATGCAAACTGCCTCATCCAAGTTGTCCATCCTGACTACCACGATAGAGGCTCAGTCGGCACCTCCAACCCCACATGTTCCCTAGTCGATAGAGGATGCTCTCAAAGAGATTTTAGACAACCAGAAGAAAATCCTTGACACTTAGAAGGTACTGACTGAGGCAGTTGATTGACATAACAAAGCTCTCAAGGAGCTTGCTTGAGAGCACAAGAAGCTGAGAAAGACACGGGCATCCAAGGAGTTCGTGAAGGCGTTGAGAGCTGATGTTGACAGACTAATGGTAGATCAGCTGCCTTTAGACTTACTGCTCCAAGACCCATGACCCGCAGCTCATTCCCAGCCAGAGTATTCACAGAGGCCTCCCAAGAGGAAGAGGATGATTCCTAGAGTGGATAATGCAGTCATCCAGTTGGCCAACCAATCGGAGGCTCCTCCAGTCAGCCTCAAGATGCACTTCAGGAGCCTGTCCAGGCCCAGGTCCCAGCAGCACAGCAGCAGGCCACCGGGAACTAGTCTAAGGTTCCCGAGCACAGTGAGGACCCTAGGGCCACTCAGGAGCCTATACAGACAGACAGGTCATAGGGAGTCCCTATATCCTTTTTCCTTTCTCTTTTGATGCTTATTTTGGTTTAGTTGGCATTGGAGACAATGTCAGCTTTCATTTGAGGGGTTAGGCCCTACTTTTGATTCATTTAGATGATCGTATATATTTAATACTTTTTATGCTTTCTTCATTTTTCATCTTTGGTTTGTATGTAATTTTAACATTTCATTACATTTCTCACACTTTTATTTTACTTTGGGTCTGTATATAAAGTTATGTTACATTGTACATATTCATCCCATCTATTGTATATTCGACAAATTCCCTCTTGTATATATTCATTTTACTTTCCGCAATTTTTTCTTTCCATAGTTTCTTATTTGTGATTCGTAGCTTCTTGTTATGAAAGTTTGCAATAAGCCTTCGATTTTCTTAATGCCATGGTTCTTTCCAAAGGTGGAGTGTTGTGTGAACCGGGTGGCTCTTCCCAATGATGGATGGCGTGACAACCTTCTTAAGGGTTTGAGTCTATTTTTCTTTTTGTTATTAGTAGTTAGTAGTTAAGGGTGCCTCAAGGAAAGCTTCACTTGGGCCTAGCATATTTTCCTTTGATCTTATGGTCAAAAATAAATTGTTCTGTTTAGGATGGTGAGAGTCGTGGCGTTGAGACTCTTGTGTTGGTCGATAATCATCAAGCAGTTTTTCGGGACCCTTGTGTGCTAAAATCTTATCTAAGGTTGTTGTAGGCCCCCGACTCTATGTCTTTTGCAATTCCATAGCTCGTGTGGTGAGTAATTGCATTGCAAGACCAAGTCCCAAGCCATTTGTCTAGAACTTGCCCTGAATGTTTGTTTAGGCGAAATCCTAAGTGAATTTTGACTTGAGGCATGATTATAGGCTCTCCTTGGTCCAAATGATAGCTTGAACACTTCCATAACCTACCAATGATAAGATCCCTAGTCAACCCTTTTGAGCCTTAGACCTTTTTCCTTTAAAACCCATAATACAAGCCTATACCCATTTTAAAAGATACCCTCTTTTGGCACCCGATCTTTCCTTTTCACATGGCAAAAGTATAAGTTTGGGGGGAGAGATGATGATTGCAACAAAGTGGTAAAAATTCACAAAAATGAAGAAAAGGAAAGGCAATGAAAAAGAAAGAAAAGCAAAATGGCAATTAGAATGTTTAATATGAAAAAGAACAAAAAGGGATTCAAGAAAAGCAAAGAAAGAAAGGTGTGAAAAGTTGAAAAAGGAGAAAAGGTTTGAAGTGTACAAGAAAGAGTGACAGTATGCCTCTCTAACCCCTCAGAAATAAGTGAAATGACTCAAAGAGTCAAGTGAATGTGTGCCAAATGAATCATAAGAAGTGCTTAAGTGAAAATGGAACCTACTTAGACCAAAACATTTCTACCCTGAACCAAAAGCGTTCACAATGTCTCCACAAAAGCCCTATATGATCTTGAGTTGAATGAAGCTTACATTAGTGGATACTCACATAAGTAGCAAGCATATGGTACCTAGAGTCGGACTTGTGGCTTTTTTTTAGAGAGATGAGTGAATTTCCATTATCCTCGTTCTGAGTGCCACTATCTTAAAGGTGAGGATTTCTCAAGGAGAGTTGAGGATGTGTGAGTTTGGGTTCCACAATGACCGAAGTAATAGAAAAGAGTTCTTTGCTGTGTTGAGTCAATTCTTGATGCTCTTGTGTCGCACTTAATCCATGGTGTTTAAAGGAGTAAAAGTTGTTAATGATTCATTTGTATTGATGGCAACTGTTAGTCCCAATTGATGCTAGATGAGGTTACTTTAGGACAGCTGAAAATTTCTTGGATTTTCCCTTATGGGGTGGGTCTTATTTTGTTTGCTTGAGGACAAGCAAAAGCTTAAGTTTGGGGTAGTTGATAACTAGGGATTTTAATACACTTTATACTCGTTCTTGCTTAAGTTTTGACTAGAAATTTGTATAAAATAGTCCCAAAAGGCTCACAAGTTGTGCTTGATTGCAGGTTTGATCAACAAAGTGACAAGATGTCAAAGATCAGCTCAAAAGGAGTGAAACTTGCACGAGTGCCAAAGATAAGACAAGCTCAGGAAAAGCAGGCCCATTGCGGCCGCACACCATTCTGTGCGGCCCGCACTAGGAGATTCAGAGAGGTTAATTTCTAGGCAAAGATGCAATGCGGCCGCACTAGGTTTTGTGTGGTCCGCACTGAAGGCAATGCGCCCGCACTAGGTTTTGTGCGGTCTGCACTAAAGGCAATGCGGCCGCACTCGATTTAGTGCGGTCCATAGAACCCAAGATCAGAGAGGTGCCAGATTTGAGGATTGAAGCCTATACAGTCTGCGGCCCATTTTATGCGGATTGCACTAGAAGCCTATGGGGCCGCAGTCCATTATGTGCGGTCCGCATTGCCCATGTTTAGAGAGCTGTATTTTCAAGTTCAGAACCCTAGTGTAGCCACACACCATTTTGTGCGGTCCGCACTAACCCCGCAGGGGCATTTTTGTCCAGAATTTGTAGCTTAGTATAAATAACTTCTTTTCCCATTTTTTAGGGCATCAGATAGTTTGGTAACGTAGCTGCACTCATGGGTTCGACTTTCTTAGCCATTTTGGGCAATTTTTTCTACTTTTCATCATTGAATCTTGTTATTTACCTTAGCGATTAATTAATATGAGTTATTTTTCATCTATTTCTTGTTTTTCTTCTTTAATTATGAGTAGATAGACCCATAAGCTAGGGTTGTGGCTCAACCCTAGTGTGGGTAATTAATGGGTCTTGTATTTTAGGGCTAGATTGACTATGAGTGTTTGATATTTGGGCATATTTCATGGTTAATTGTTGAATTAGTGGTTGCAAACACTAATTTGTGTTTAGTTGACAAAGGCTCTTCTTGAGAAAGAGAGCCTAAGTCTTCGAAATTGGTCCAACAAGGAATTGGGGTGTACTCAAGAGATTGATAGTCCCAATTAAAGGGTTAAACCTCGAGAGAGTAATACCCGACTTGAACCCTAGTTGCTTGTGCAAATTTGCATACACAATTGGTCTTGAGAAAGTCAATTCGGGCAAAATCACTCGAACCACCGAGAGGTGTAGAGTGGATAATATCGTGCAACGGTCATACTCCCCAATTATGTCAATCGTATCTTAAGAATCAATTACCAGTCAATTGACCACCTAGGCGAAAGTCACTACCCTAGTGCCTTTTAAACCATTTGAACAACCCGTAGCATTAACTCTTAGCTTAATCTAGTTGCATTTACCAGTTGTAGTTTGATAATAGTAGAAGTAAAACGAAAACCCCAAAAATGATTTGAAGTGTAATTTGGAACACATACGTAATCCTAAACTAGATAGATACTCGATTCCAAATTCTAGCTCTCTATGAAAATTGATCCCGACCCTAAATCGGGTAAAAGCTGTTTCGACCCTCTCTCGCTGCTTAATTAGTAGTCCGGAGTAGGTTGCGATCACCAAGCAAGCCAAGCGATGCTCCAAAAATGCCATCTCATGCGTTCCGACCTCGAACATCTTGAAACTAACCAAAAGAAACTCAAATGCATCAAGCAATGCTAGAGCAACCAATCCCAATCGTAAAATATCAAATCTATAATCAAAATTCAAAAATTGGCCAAAAAGCTCAACCTGGATCCGCGTCCCAAAACCCGATAAAACTCATTAAATTCGATAACTCATTCAATTATGAGTCTAACTATACTAGTTTAATCCAATTTCGACTCCGAATTGATGTTCAAAACTTAAAAATTTACTTGATGAAATTTTGGGCAAAACGCCCAAATTTCACTTTAAAATCATCAATCAAATGCCAAAAACGAAGATGGATACATGAAATATAACCAAAAACTAGTCGAGAACGTTACCCAAAACATATAGTGAAAATCGCCTCCAAAATCGCCCAAATACGAGCTCCCCAACCCAAAATATGACCAAATGAACAAACTATTATTTTATATTTTTTGCCAGTTATCCTGCCTAGATTCTCATGCCAAATGATCCCGAAATTTACTATTGATGCCTCCAATAGATTCCTTGTGAAATTTTAGTCAAGTTAGGATCTTTAATCGCTCCATTTGACCTTATATTGAAGGAGATATGTTGGTTTCAATATTTGAAAATAGTGCAGATTTTTAAATACGAATTCAGTGGCAATTGCGTAATTAATCTGAAAAATCTGGCAACCTAATTCTTAAGAATGATCATAAAATCCTCATACGATGTCCAATTCGACGATTCTTTTTGTTATTGCTCTGTAATTACGATACAGATCTAGTGCTTCAATGAAAACAGAAATCGGAGCTCATTTGCTTAATGTAGTACACCATTTATGCTTGAAAAATGACGTCAAAACATAAAAAATGCGCGCCACACAGCTCAAACCTATCCGAAACTCACCCGAGCCCTTTGGGACCCTGTTCAAACATACCAACAAGTCTCATATCATAACACAGACCTACTTGAGGACTCAAAATACACATAACAACATCAAAACGACGAATCACGCCTCAATTCAAAATCAATGAACTTGAAACTTCAAACTTCCACAACCGATGCCAAAACCTATTAAATCATGTCCGATTGACCTTACATTTTTCACACAAGTCACATTTGACATTATGGACCTGCTCCAACTTCCAAAATTAGAATCCGACCCCGATATCAAAAAGTCCACTCCCGGCCAAACTTTCAAAAATTCTAATTTTCGCTATTTCAAGCCAAATTCTACTACGGACCTCCAAATCACAATCCGGATGCGCTCCTAAGTCCGCAGAGCTAATGGAACCATCAAAAATCCAATCCGAGGTCAAATTCTAAAAAGTTAAAACTTGGTCAAACCTTTTAAATTTAAAGCTTCTAGCTGAGAATCATTCTTCTAAATAAATTCTGAATAAGCTGAAAACCAAAACCGACGATTCACATAAGTCACAATACTTCCTATGGAGCTACTCATGCCCTCAAACAACTGAACGAAGTGCAATTGCTTAAAATGACCGATGGGATCATTACATCCTCCCCCACTTAAATATACGTTCGTCCTCGAACGTGCCCAGAGTTGTTCCAAAAGCCATCAACTCGCTGTATAATCTCACTATGCGCATACCTGGGGGTGATCCCACGTCACCCTGGCCCATATAGGTCTGATAACACAACATGACTAAAATATCTTAATCCAACCCAGTCCATAAGTCTTAGGGCCCAATTTCCAACATTCCGAATTTTCTATAAGATCCGAACCTCGCATCTACACATTGTGTAAGTCCGAACAAGTTGTATCAAACCATATCCGTAACCCAAGATGTAATCACATGATATACCGCATAACTCAAACACTCATGGCGATAAATCCTAATCATAGTAGCTGCTCAAAATAATCCAATACCGGTAATACACCTCTTAACAAACAAAGCCTCGTTCTAACACTTTCATATAGTTTCAATGATGAAAGAAACATGCAAAAACTCATAACCATTCGTCAGATCAACAAGTCATGGAGCTCCCTCTTTTCTGACAGGAACTATAGCAGATTTCTAAGTCGACTTCCGATATTATCCTTCCAACCATGCTGTAACTAATTCTGATAGCATTCATTCTAGGTCCAATGACCTTATCTCATCCAACACGACCACTCTGATGACATGACACATCAATACAATCCAAAGCTATAACATGTGCAACTCATGCACCCAATAGCAACATCCCAAATATACTCAAATCATAAAAAAAACAATGACTCAAACGAGAGGACTGTCCCGGAAGCTTAACAATACGGCCACAGCGAAATACTAAAAATCCATCACACCCCGTTGGACTATCACACTAGTCTAACACAAAGGTTCATACCTCAACATAATTTTGCTGCAATGTGTGCCCCATCCAAACACAAATCCATGGCATATACCTCAAGCCACCTTGCTCAAAATCAATAACCACGCGCAACGACATCAAGTACTCAAAGTGTATTATCATAACCATGGAGAAGCAAATGACATAATGCCACACAAAACCCGAAAGAGCCTAACCAATACGCCATCCACCAAGCAAAACCTAATACTCTTCCCACTCAAATTCTGCTATAAGATCGCAATAGGACCGCACCATATGTGCATATAACCAACAAATCATAACCTCTCATAACATAGAAGAGTAGCTCATAGATCATTCCAGAACACGAATAAGCTCAAGAACAATCGAATGGCACATCCATCTTTCGGAGTCAACAAATCTGACCCGGTTTAGAACACAACTCCATGTTGGGCCTACCAATGAACCCCAAATCAGTTCGGGTCCCCCACGATAGATAAATAACCCTCCGAAAGACTATAATGGCTGAATCAAAACACATACTAACCTCTGACTAACCTTGGCTACTTTTATAGTCCACAACCACAAAACAATCTACTCACGAGAATTCCCGATCTCTAAATCCATAGAACATACGAATCACCATCTTTGATCTCAACTCCACCGCATGAATGCCCATACTTCTCCAAATTACACAGCCACCCTACGAGAAATACTTCTAAAATTCTTCTATGCCACAAAGCAAAATTTGAACTCCAGCAATCGATCAAACAAGAGAGTGTCGCAATTCCAATAAAGTATCCATAACTCCGACACATCGCCCTTTCTGAAATGTATACTCTCATCAAGCCAAATCAGTTAGTAATATCATTTATATAGTCATCGGAAATTGTCTATGCCGCCTAAGAAATTATGACCTTCCTTTTAGAACTAAACCGTGACCTTACACATGCAAATCTCAACCCTACACAACATACCACATATACCATGCCATCCCATTATAAATATGAGAACTTCATAATCCACTCTGAGTCACAAGAAACTATGTGCTCAACTATCCAAGATCTTTCCATTTGATCCCATATAGGAGAAGATCATTATACATCACATGCTCCTCACGCCAGTAGAAGATATACCTCTCTAACCGTGGTAGAAACCATCAAGAACTCTCTGAATCCCATTTGCTCAAAACACAACTGTTAGGACTGAATCCTTCTAACCCAACCAAGCTATACAGGTCACCAAAACTCAAAAGTATTTCCACGAAACACCTGTAGAAACTCATTACCTCATAAACACCCAAAGAACTAATCATACCCATTACCATGTCGATCCAACCTACTACCAAGTTGTCCTATCTATCCGAGTTCCTTCTGAATTGCATTCACATTGATACTTCTCCTCGCCATAATACCTCAATCATCAACCCAGACTCACCACACGAGACCCTAACATAAACCACACTGCCCTAAGGGTC
The DNA here is from genome assembly GCF_000393655.2 of Nicotiana sylvestris. Lineage (NCBI taxonomy): Eukaryota > Viridiplantae > Streptophyta > Magnoliopsida > Solanales > Solanaceae > Nicotiana > Nicotiana sylvestris. Next base: position 149,918,754 of record NC_091064.1, on the reverse strand, counting down.
ATAAGCTACTGAATGCTCTCCTAAGCAACCCAAAAGCACTACAACCGAGATACCCACTACGAAGAGACCTTCTATAAATTTCAAGTTGTTCATCTTACTTTCCTGATACTGAAATGGAGAATCCACAATGATGTAGAAATACTACGAGCCTAGATACCATCCAATGTAACTCTCAGCTTCTAGCCACATACAAACCCGCAAAAATTCTCAATTGCCACATATAAATCTTGAATTCATTAGAACTGTTCTCGAGAGTTATCCACTCTACTCAAATCTCAATTAGACTGATCAAATGGGCCGATCGACCTGAGCCCCATTAGCACTCCAACACCCAAGGATGTAACCCCACCTTAATGCAACAAGATAATTTCTGCTCCACGCATATTACATCCTTTACCAGTAACAACTCAAATCATTCCATGATTCTCATATACTTATAAAACCTAATACAACTCGTATCTAGAAATTCCCTTTACTCTAGTCATCCTTGATATCAATCTCTGCAAGTCATAAATGATTCACCAGTATACCTCAAACTGAAACTAATACGACACTTAGCCGTGCAATCAACTTATTAATAACAGACTCCCCCATTTGGCTCAAAGCCATAGATCAAAACACACAAAAACTCACAATGCCCATACTCTATTACTACCATAATACCATAGTGAGATTGAACTAAATCCTTCATAAGCTCGTGCAACACAAACCGTCTAGTACTTCAAATCATCTGCAAATCTCGCATTCACCCTCGTAACAGTCAAGATAACTCTCATACGCGATCCAAACTCAATCTGCAGCATATATAATTTACTAGTAAAGGAGGACTCGCTATAAAACAGCATAGGAATCACATGCCCTCAGGAAACCCCACAGGAGATAAGCCACCGCTTCGTCTCAAACTAACATCTCTTTGTACCCTTCTACCATCATAAATATTACGCAATCACTTAATATTCCTGAGTCTAAACTCATATCACGGCATGAAATCTACTTTATTTCCCAACTAAACAACATGAAAAGATCCTTCAACACAACTATAACTCGGGGCTATACATCAAATCAAGATGAAAATCAAACACCAAATAGTTCTTTTTACCCTCAAACAAACCCTCCTTGTCACATCTAAATCATATGAACACATCTCACAATCACATCATACTCATCACGTAGCCATCCAACCATCACTTCCACTAATAGGGACACTACCGAACATATAAATCCAAAAGCACGCGCTCATACAATCAACACCTTAGTGCTCAAACTATAGGCAAAGCCTTGCCCCAAGTCCTCAAGACTAGACCAACATGAACCCACAGAAATCACATCTCGCCTCTCATTCAGGAAATCACAAGTCATCGATGCACAGCGGATACCGAGCGCTCATGCGCGCATACGAACCCGTGGAAGGAATTTCAAGAGTTGCATTTCAAGCTGAATCAATGTCGCATGATAAAAATTCAAGAATGTAGGATTTTCTAAAGGTTCTGTAGCCTCTCGAAGATAAGTACAGACGTCTCCATACCGATCCACGTGACTCTACCAAACCTGCTCATGACTCGCGAGACCTATGTAACCTAGGCTCTGATACCAACTTGTCACGACCCAAAACTAACCCTGTCGTGATGACGCCTAACGTGATACTAGGTAAGCCAACACACTACGAAAACTAATCAATGTTTTCATTTTTAAGATAAAACCTTGATAAGAAGTTTAAATCAAAACAATAGTGCGGAAAGAAAGCCCGACATCGGGGTGTCACTAGTCATGAGCATCTACTACAACTGTCTGACAACATCAAGACTAACATAGCCTGGAAATAACTGAATACAACTAAGGGAGGACAAGGAGGGAGAAAAGCAGGGTTGCGATCGCCAGGCAACTACCTTACTAACTCCGATGGACCTGCCATTGAGTAATCAACACCCGCTACCGGGTTCAGAAATACCTAGGTCTGCACACAAAGTGCAAGGAATAATGTAAGTACGCCAACTCACTAAGTAATAAAAGTAAATAGATACTAAGCAGTAGTGAAGAGCAATAAAACATATACGGTTCATATCATGAAATCTCAGTAAAATACAACATGCTTTTAAAATTAGGGTTTTGAATCAACTCAACTCATTTAAATCCAGTTTCAGTTAAACTATTTAAAACATCTTTCAACAGTTTTCAACGAAGTGATGAAATAGTGAGTAAAAATGATGAAAACATAAATAGTCCCTTAGGCAAAACTCACTCGTATATAGCCCCTCAGGCAATATAAATCAAGAACAGCCCTTTGGCGAACATCACTCGTGAACAGCCCCTTGGGCAAACATGAATCATAAATAACCCCTCGGGCAAACCTCACAGTCACTCATATATAGCCCCTTGGGCATTACTTGATAATTGCTCGTAAACAGCCCCTCGGGCACAACATGAATCAAGAACAACCTCTCGGGCAAAACATCATATCACTCACTCAGGGTACTCGATCTCACCGGGGGTATACAGACTCCAGAGGGGCTCCTACAGCCCAAATACTATAACAAGCCACCTCGTGGCATAAATCAATCAGGCCCTCGGCCTCATAACAATCATAAATCAATAACAGTATGTTGCGGCGTGCAGCCCGATTCTATAATATCCTCACAACAGAGGCCCTCGGCCTCACTCAATTAGAAACCTCTCAAGCCACTCGGGCTATCAGTAAAACATGGTGCTCGGCCCAAAATATCATTTTATGCATCAAAACAGAGTTATAAAAATTGAGTTATAAAATCAATAAATACAACATGATTGAGTATAGATCATAAATCAAAAACAGTGAGAGGATAATAAGAAAAATCCCATAAGGGTCCAAACAGCTCTGGCACAAGGCCAAATATGGCATTTAGCCCAATTTATAGGAAATTCTTTCTAAAACACATAAGTATCATATAATTTAAGTCAAATACTCATGAAACTAACCTCTCACTGTGCACACCCACACACCCGAACGGTGCACGCCCGAATGGTGCACGCCCACACACCCGTCATCTAGCATGTGTGTCACCTCAAAATAGTAAAGCAATGAAAAATCCAGGGTTTCATACCCTCAGGACTAGATTTACAATCATTACTTACCTCAAACAAGCCAATTCCAATACCAAGCAAGCCAACCGATGCTCCAAAAATGCCATCTCATACGTTCCGACCTCCGAACGGCTTGAAACTAACCAAAAACAACTCAAATACATCAAATAATACTAAAGCAACCAATCCCAATCGAAAAAGGTTGAATCTTTAATCAAAAGTCCAAAATTGGCCAAAAAACTCAACCCGGGCCCGCATCTCGAAACCCGACAAAACTCATGAAATTTGAAAACCCATTTAATTATGAGTCTAACTATACTATTTCATTCAATTCCAACTCCGAATCGATGTTCAAAACTTAAAAATTCACTTTATTAAACTTTAGGCAAAAACCCCCAAATTTTACTTTGAAATCATCAATCAAATGCCAAAAACGAAGATGGATTCGTGAAATATAATCAAAACTGAGTCGGGAACATTTACCCCAATACATATGGTAAAAATTGACTCAAAAATCACCCAAATCCGAGCTCTCCAACTCAAAATATGACCAAATGAACAAACCCTTATTTTATATATTTATTTGCCAGCTATTCTATCTCGATTATCTTGCCAAACGATCCCAAAACTCACTTTTGATGCCTCCAATAGATTTCTTGTGAAATTTTAGTCAAGCTAGGCTTTTGAATCACTCTATTTGACCTTATATTGAAGAAGATATGTTGGTTTAAATATTTAAAAATAGTGCAGATTTTTAAATACGAATTCAGAGGTAATTTCGTAATTAATCTGAAAAATCTGGCAACCCAATTCTTAGTAAAATGACCATAAAATCCTCATACGATATCCTAATTCAACGATTCTTTTTGCTATGGCTCCGTAATTACGATACGGATCTAATATTCAATGAAAACAGAAATAGGAGCTCATTTGCTTAATGTAGTACCATTTATGCTTGAAAACGACATCGAAACATAAAAAACGAGCGCAACATAACCCAAACCTATCCGAAACTCACCCGAGCCCCTCAGGACCCTGTTTGAACATACCATCAAGTCTCATATCATAACACAGACCTACATGAGGCCTCAAAATACATATAGCAACATCGAAATGATGAATCACACCTCAATTCGAAATCAATGAACTTGAAACTTCAAACTTCCACAACCGATGCCGAAACTTATCAAATCATGTCTGATTGACCTGAAATTTTTTCCACAAGTCACATTTGACATTATGGACTTGTTCCAACTTCCAGAATCGGAAGCCGACCCCAATATCAAAAAGTTCACTCCCGGTCAAACTTTTTAAAATTCCAACTTTCGCTATTTCAATCAAATTTCTACTACAAATCACAATCCAGGCGCGCTCCTAAGTCCAAAATCGCGCAACGGAGCTAACAGAGCCATCAGAAATCCAACCCGAGGTCAAATTCTAAAAAGTCAAACCTTTCAAATTTAAAGCTTCTAGCTGAGAATCATTCTTCCAAATAAATTTTGAATAACCTGAAAACTAAAACCGACGATTCACATAAGTCATAATACTTCCTACGGAGCTACGCATGCCCTCAAACAACTGAGCTAAGTGTAATTTCTCAAAACGACTGATCGGATCGTTACAGTCACATGAGTGGCCGAATTGGGATCAGACATGGGGATTATGGTATTCTAGGGGCTTGGAGACTGGGAGTTCTCAAAGGCATATTGTTCCTTGGTTGTGGAATATGAAGGCATGCTCAAAGTTAGATAGCTCACAGTATATGATATGGTTAGGTTATTGTGGACTTTGGACGGTTATTTATCTATTTATGGTTGACCGCGATTGATTTGGGGTCTATTGATAGGCCTAATGAGGGCGTGTATTATACACCAGGTTATATTTATTGACTCAACAGTACTATTATTGAGGGATGTGTAATTCGTTTAGCGTTGAGTGTGTTTGTATTTTGATGTGTTCTATGTGCTACTCTTCTATGCTAAAATGGATTGTGATTTATCGGGTATTTGCACACATGTTGCGCTTCCGTTTGGGACTTGCGATGAAATTTGAGCAAGATGGTTCTTGGGGTGCTGAATGGTAGATTGCACCTTGGTTACAAACTTTCCCATTTGTGGTATATCAAGCTACCCGTTTCTCCATGGTTATGGTCATGCACTTCGTGTATTTGTTGTTCATTTGCGTATGGTTGTTGATTTTGAACATTATGTCTTGAGGTATTTCATGTGGACCGGTGTTTGGATGGGGTTACTATAACAACACCGCCGGCCATTTTAAGAATTTACGCCTCGATCCCCTATTAATTGCTTTCCCCGTGTTTGTTTCTGCTATTGTGAGTTACCGGTGTCACACCTCCTTTTTCCTACACCCCGGAACGGAGTAAGGGAGTTTTTTCCAACTTAAAGTGACAATCGAAATGGGATTATTTTTTTAAGTTCAGAGTCACCACTTGGGATAATTTATGGTGTCCCAAGTAACCGGTTCAAATCCTGAATCGAGGAAAGATTGACTTTGTTTTATAGTCTGCGAACATAGAAATCCGGGTAAGGAATTCTGTTAACCCGGGAGAAGGTGTTAGGCATTCCCGGGTTCCGTGGTTCTAGCACGGTCGCTCAACTGTTATATTTGGCCTATTTACTAATTTTAACACATATTAACCTATGGTAGATTTTGATTTATTAACCGCTTTAGATCATTTTTAAGAAGATTCAACGCTATTTAAAACACGAATCGGACCACGCCACATGAAATGCACCCGCGATCCGCAACATATTTTATCTAACGTTGTTGAGATTTGGAGTTGGGTCACATGAAATGCACACCCGAGTTTAAGAAAGTAATTTTTTTTAAAATAGCATGCATAAAGCAACTACGCACTTGCAAATTTGCGAGGGCCATGGAAAATTCAACAAAATAGCGCGCCTCGATTTTTAAGGATAAAAATATTAGTTAAGCGGGGACCATGCATTTTGAGATTTTATTTGGCACGGCACACCTCGACTCCAATTTTAAAGGAAAACTCAAACTAAACTTTGAGGGCCATTAATCATTATTGTTATTTCGGATGGCACACCTCACCTAATTAAAGACCTAATTAATTTATGAAAGGCTAAAGAAAATTTCTAATTTATTTCTAGACTAGGCTGATCTTGAATTAATGAATGGTTCGCTAGGTGATAAACAAAACCAGAATTTGATTTGTTAAAGGGGCCCAGGCCAACGATGGTCCTTCATTACCCGTTGCCACTTCCCTTGGCATGCACATCGACACAATTGGCTTAATACGAAGCCCATATTGAGGAACAATTGTTGATGAGGAAATTCAGCATAACTAGGCCAGCACAGGTAGCCCAATTTTATATTTCAGCTCCACCATTTGGAATAACCTTACATTTTATATAAAAGCAAACCTTTGAATCTGAACAAATAGAGACAAATTTAATCATATGTGGGGCACGTTTGAATACCAACATTCATCCTATACTGAAACATGGTTCATAATATGCCTACCAAAACCTTTACACAAATTTCCCTCATTTAACATCAACAAACTCAAAGATCTATCCGCCTGCACAATTCTAATTTCAAACCCACATGTTTAAACAAGACCACACAACTCAAAATTTCCTAAAGAACATTAATGTAAAGAATTACGCTGCATCTGAGAAATTCTCAAGGCCCAAAATCAGACTCAACTTCCACTTGAAAGACTTTTCAAAAAGTTCAGAGTGCTCATTACATGAACAAGGGCAGAATTACATGACAAAGTTCTGAAAGTTATTGAACTATGTTTAATGCTATATATAAGTAAGCCAATACTTGATATTCTTAATAAGTTCAGATAGAGATCAATCTCAAACAACACTGGTATCAGCAAAAGCTAAACAAAGTCCAAAACACAAAAGCATCAAATTAAACTTCTGATGCAAAAGCCTTAACAGTTCGTTTACACAACACATACTCAAACTCATTTTTTAAGCTAAGTGGCTGGAGTCCATAGTTCATCCACATTACAAATCACATAAGTCTCAACATTCACGGCATAACCTTACTTTAAACATGCTTATAACATGAAAATTAAACCAACAGATCGAGTGAGAAAGAAAAATAAAGAAAGAAACAACTAATAAGAAAGGAGGCCTTCATTTCTTCAGAACCACATGAACCATCTTTACATGTTTAGAATCAAGGATATGTACCCGGTAACATACAACACAACAAATGAGAAAATGAGCTGGGAGCAACGTAGAAGCAGTAGTAGTAGCAAACTCAAATAAAAAGGAAAACCACAGCAGGATCAACTCGAGATATCAGCAATGGAACAGTATTAATAACAGCAGACTCGAACCCATTTTGAAACCCCAAATTCAGTTAGGTGCAAGAACTTGAAGCCTTTTCAGAATTTTTAAACTAACAAAGAGAATCAGGGAAATGAAAACCAAGTGGGATTTGAGAAATTTTCAACCGAGAAAGTGCAGAGTTTTCAGTGTTCTTTCAAGGTTTTACTTAGTACACAGCAGTTTCAATTTTAAGGAATTTTTTCTCTAAAAATCCCCCTTGAGCTTGAAGAAAAGGTGTCTTTATAGGCAAGGTTTTAGGGCTGCAGAAATGCATTTAGTTTTGCACCTAAAACCTTTTACAATTTTTATTTTTGCTTAGACAACCTTAGTGTAACATTCAGATTTTCACATAAGTCCCTATGACACCTTCCTAGCAGCTTCCTAATTAAGTTACTGAGATTTCCCCCACCTAGAGTTCCTAAATTACCCCTTTAAGCCATGTTATTTACCTCCCCAGGAACTCATGGGACATGGGTCAAATTGACCAAATGGTTAAACCAAACATGGGCTCAATTCTGACCCAATACCCTAAATCAAATTCCTTGGAGTGAAGTCTGAAATGGATAGAGCCTAAACAGCAAAATAAATTAAACCAGATTGGGCAAATTATGGCAAGCAATAAGAAAACAACTAAATAATTTCACAAAACTAAAACCTAAACTAAAGGACTAGTTAATGCGAAATCAAACTATGTTATCAAATAAACCTAATTAAGTTAAACTAAGTGGCTAAACAAAAGGGTAAAATCAGAAGTTTAATCATGTTGTTAACAAGAAAGACTAAAACATACCAAGAAAAATCAGGGAACAAGATTTGGAAAAAGAAAACTAAAAAGGAACAAAAGGACATTACTTAATCTCGACCATAAGCTTTGGTCGAGTTTCAGTTGAATTAACCAAAGATAAAGAAGGAGAGATGAAGAGGAACGAAAGTCGAAATAACACAAAAAATGAACAAAGAATGAAGGGAAACTCACCGACCAAAGGTTGAACTCGAGACTGATATTCCGATTTAAACCCTCATATAATGTCAATCGCTTGTTCTTTGACAAGAAAAAGCGAATAACGTTATTTTGTGATAAAACCGGCCCTGAATACTCATGAAAACTGGAGAAACAACCTTGCATGTATAGATTTGGCTTTGGAATTTTAGGGCTCAAACTTTAGATTTAAGATTTGAGAAGTTCTGGCAAGATTCGAGGAAAAACAATGATGGATTAGGTATAAGGGGGTCAGGGTCGTTATGTGGTATTGATTTGGGGTTTATTGGGACGATGCCACCGTCAGAGAGGGTGGAGGATTTGGGGGCGGCGCTCTAAGGTTCGTGGTAAGGGTCTCTGGAGATGGAGATAAGGTAAGAGAGATGAGATGGGGGGGTGCAGGGCATTTGGACAGTTTTATATTAAAAGGACCCCAGTTCTCGTCCGTTCGATTAAGTGAAATCAACGGCTCAGATGATGAGAGGCCAAAACGGTGTCGTTGGGTTCTTGAGGGGGTTGGACCGGGTATTAGAGCGGGTTTGGGCTCAGGTGAACTTGTATTTGATGGGTAGAAAAGGGGAACTTGGTTTGGGCTTAGGGAATTTAAATTAAAATGGCCCAAACAACTGATTTCTTCAATTCTTTTGCCTTTCTTTTATTTCTTTTTTTTTTCTAATTTCTTTAAAATTAAAATAAAACCTAAATTAATTTCTAAATCAAATTATCCTACCAAATTAGATTAATTACTCAAAATAATACTTACCACAACAAATTTATTACCAAATTAAAAAGAAAACCACAAAATTCGAAGCTAAATGCAAAAATGAGTTATTTTGTGATTTTCTATTTTTGTAAAACAACTAAATTACTAATTAATTTAACAATGCAAAATTAAATCCTAAATGCAAATGCAATTTTTTTTGTGCTTTCATGAATTAAATAAAATAAATTTGCACAGACAAATGCAAACAATTAACAAAATGCTACAAAAAATCTACGAAATTGCAAATAATGGGAAAAATTTATTTATTATGGAATTTATAGGAGTAATTCACATAGGGCAAAAATCACGTGCTCACAGCTGCCCCTCTTTGCTCGGAAACATGAAGAGTTTTCGTGCAAAGATAAAGTGACTGGATACGAGCGATTTTTGCCCATTTGAATACTCCGTGGGAAGTATTTTGAAAAGATTTGACCGCACCCTGCTTCCGAGGTTTCCCACATATCCTTGGCGATAAAGGAATCAGGTCAGTGTTGTTTGGGAAGTTTTGGTAGCTGGGACTACCAGGAAAGCTGTGATTTCACTGTTGCTGGTGCTGCTACTGCTTGCTGAACCCCTTATTACACCAAGAAAAAATAACAGAAGCTAGACTAAACTATGATCTATGTATTACAAGAATCCTATCTATATGTTCAAACTTGATCTTGTAGTTCCTGTTGCTCTGTTGACTCGTACTCTCTAGGTGAAATTCCTTTGTTGCCGACTTGAATTGTAATCTGAGATGCTTTCCCTTTTTCTCCAGGCGGGTGCCTGATTGCCGAACTTGAACTGTCTTCCTTTGACCACTATTGTATTCCCTCTATTCTCCAGGTGGGTTCCTGATTGCTGAGCTTGAATTATCTTCCTTTCCTCCGAAACTTGACTTATTCTCCCTTTGTTCTCCAGGTGGGCTCCTGATTGCCGAACTTCTTTTGAATATTGTTTCTTCCCTTCGTTCTCCATGTTGGCTCCTGATTACCAACACTTAAATTGCCGCTTCCCTTTGTTCTTCATGTGGGCTCCTGATTACCAATAGTTGAATTGTTGCTTCCCTTCGTTCTCTAGGTAGGATCCTGATTACCAACACTTGAACTGCTCCCCTTCGTTCTCCAGGTGGGCTCCTGATTACCAACACTTGAATTACTATTTCCCTTAGTTCTTCAGGTGGGCTCCTGATTACCAACACTTGTACTGCTGCTTCCTTTCGTTCTCTAGGCGGGCTCCTGATTACCAACACTCGAATTATCGCTTCCCTTTGTTCTTCAGGTGGGCTCCTGATTGCCAACACTTGAACTGCTACTTCTCTTCGTTCTCCAGGCGGGCTTCTAATTACCAACACTCGAATCGCCGTTTCCCTTAGTTCTTCAGGTGGGCTCCTGATTGCCAACACTTGAACTGCTTGCCTTCGTTCTTCAGGTGGGCTTCTGATTACCAATACTTGAATTGTTACTTCCCTTTGTTCTCCAGGCAGGCTTCTGATTTCTGAACTCATTTGAACCTTACTGCTTCATTTTGTTCTTCCGGTGGGCTCCTAATTAACAACACTTGAATTTCTGCTTCCCTTCGATCTCCAGGCGGACTCCTGATTACTAACACTTGAACTACTGCTTCCCTTCGTTCTCCAGGCGGGCGCCTGATTACCAACACTTGAACTGCTATTTCCCTTCGTTCTCCAGGCGGGCTCCTGATTGCGAACACTTGAACTGCTTTGAATGTTGCAGCTTTCCATTCGTTTTCCAGGTGGGCTCCTGATTACCAACACTTACGCTGACTCCTCTGAAACTGCTGCCTGTGAACCTGATTACAACAAAACAAACAAAACAAAACAAATTTTTCTGCCCCAGTTTGATATCGGGAACATTTGTGAGTGTTAATCGAATCATAGTATCCAAAAGCTCTAAGAATTTATAAGCTAAATCCCATTATCCAGGAGGGTCCTGAAAATTCCTAGTGAAATGACCATTTTAAAGCTAAATTATATCTTCTAAAGGCATGACTTCTGCTAAATCTTGTTATCTAAGAAAATCTTAAAACTACATCCCATTTTCCAGGAGGGTCCTGAAAATCAAAATCAAGTCTTATCTTAAGAGCGACAACTTTTAAGGCTGAATTATGCTTCCCTACAGTAGGACTTACGCTAAATCTTGTTATCTAATGGATGTCTTAAAGCCAAGTCCCATTATTCAGGAGGGTCCAGAAAATTTCGAGTTGAATCCTATCATAAGAATGAAAACTTTAAAGCCGACTTATATTTCTTTGGGGAAAGACTTATGCTAGATCTTGTTACTCAAGAATGTTTTGAATTTTAAACTAGGTCCCATTATCCAGGAGGGTCCTGAGAATTTATGGTCAAACTTGTCTGGTGCTTGATTTTCCTTGCGGAGGGTTTCTCCAAAACAAACGAGATTTTCCGCCCCTATTTCAAATCAAAGAAAAATCTTGTCAGTTTAAAATGTGGTGGTTAGTTTGTGGCACTCTTGCTGAAGGTGGCCTCTCCACTGTCGTGCTTTGCTTTGACTAGCTACCTTGAACTAGCCCAAAGTTGTTTGACTTTCTGACTGATCCTCAACCGCAATACCCTGGATGACCCGAGTGATCTATACCCAAACTGTTGTTTTACACTTCCGACCCCTCTATCTGAACCGCTTCTTCTCCCATGAAATTACTAAACCACTCCAACGTTAGAACTTTCACTGACACTTTATGTCCCACTTTACATCATACTATCTCCGGTATGCTTTGGCCACACTGTGCTTTGTGCAATTTTGGAAGTTGGTAGTGAGCTTTGAAATCCTTTCTTATTTGCTTAAACATAGCTGACATTGAAAACATCTTATAGAAATAAACCCGAAAGAAATGAAATGCAATGACTCTGAGAGTTGGGAATAAGGAAGGAAAGTCCAAAAATAGATGACTGTTTGAAGGGTAAAAAGAACAGAGACTTATCTGAGTGGAGCAGCTGGTACCAATGATCACGACATGCATTTTGGATTAGTCAACCCAGTCTGTCTAACCAATCGACTTTCAGTTGTCATACTTTATTCCCCGAGATCTTCAAAACCCAATTCTTTTGCCAAGTCACAGACCATGTTCGACTTGTAGTGCCCTGAAGAGTTTTCACCAACAAACCTCTCTCATTTGTTCATTTCTCAACTCACTTTCGCCTTACAGTGCCCGTGAGGGTTTTCACCAATAAGGCTCTCTCATTTTTCATTTTTCCTGCCTGGGTCGGAGTGTTGCCCCTGATATGAATCACCTCTACTTGCTCGACTTGGATTCTCTTGAAGACTGATCGGAAGGTCTTTTTTTGGACCGTAATGTGGGCTTTTGGATAGGGTTAGAAAGAAAGGGTATCAAAAAGGCTCAAAACAATTCGAATGGGTTCAAAATTACAACTTTCGGAATCAGATTTCTTATAATAACCACAACTTCTGCCCCAGTTTCATTGCCTAGGGACATTTGGATTTTTATTTTGATGGGACCGAACTATGAGGCTGCCTACGTATCCTTAAAAGTAATCAGGTCGAATGTAGTTCATGTCATAGGAATTACTTTGTTGTTGTGATTTTTCTGTTTTCTCTTTCTTTCTCCTTTTTTCTTTTTTTTCTTTTCCATTTTTGTTTTTTTCTTCTTCTTTCCCCTTTTTTCTCTTTTCATTCTTTTTTTTTCTCTCTTTTCCTTTACTTATCTTTGTGCTCACGTTTCTAAACTTTGCTACTGATTCCGCAAGAAGGGTATGTAAGGAAATAAATAAGGCTCAAAGGGGTAACAAAGGATACAATGTTTAGATAGCAGAACAAAATACCTTCATCATTCCAATCTTCAAAACATGCCAAGTACAAACAAATACAATTTAAACCAAAGAAATCATACATAATATCTTTTGACTGCATCAGAATTGATAGCCATGTCTACACATTTGCCTTCTATATCTGTTAAATACAATGCACCATTGGACAACACTCTTGTTTATGATGAACGGCCCTTGCCAATTTGGAGCGAACTTACTTTTCGCTTCAGCCTGATGTGGAAGGATACGTTTCAATACTGGCTGACCCACTTCAAATTTCTGAGGATGCACCTTCTTGTTGTATGCTCTTACCATTCCCTTCTGATACAATTGGCCATGACACACTGCTGCCAATCTCTTTTCATCAATCAAACTCAATTTCTCCAGGCGGGTTTTGACCTACTCATCATCATCAATTTCGGCTTCAGCAACAATTCGGAGGGACGGGATTTCATCTTCTGCGGGTATCGTGCTTCTGTGCCATATACCAACAAATAAGGAGTCGCACCTACTGAAGTGCGAACAATAGTGCGATAACCCAACAACGCAAAGGGAAACTTCTCATGCCATTGCCTCGAACTATGGGTGTTTAACGGGCTAATCGGGCTGGTTCGGGCCTCCTTTTTTTGGACCCGTACGGGTTACGGTCCGGGCCGGTTCTGGGTTGGTTCTTAACGGGTTTAACGGGTTTGGGTTCAACCGGGTAAAAACTAAACCGTACGGTTACGGGTTGAGAGGGCTGGGCCGGGCCGGGTTTAGTGTAATTTTATTTTATTTTTTTGAAATTTTTTATAAATATTGTAATAAGTGCAATAAGTGCATTACAAAGTACTAACATAAAGAATACAAGGAAGATGAGAAAAAAATGCACTTATTGCAAGTGCTACTTTTATTTCATAATTCAAATTTCAAAGTTTCAAACTTATAAATTGAAAGGTTTACATTTTTTTCAACAAGTAAAATAGTAAATTCAAAGGTTTTGCATTGCCTTAGTAAGTTCATCATAATCAATATGAATTGATTTACCTTCTTCTGGAGTGTTAAATTTGGATGGGTTTCCATGTGTTAATATATCTCCAAGTTCCTCGTCTTCTAGGCTATCAACATCTTCACGTCCTTAATTTCTTCGTTCCGATCTAATCCAATCTCTGAAACATACTAAAACTTCCAAAGCATTGCTTCCCAATGAGTGGCGGGTGTCTCCAAGTTGTTGTCTTGCTTGGCTAAATGCACTCTCCGATGCAACAGTAGAAATTGGTACATTCAGCACGTCCCGAGCCATAGCGAAAAGAACAGGAAATTGCTTTCCATTCTCATGCCACCATCCCAACGGTGAAAATTCCTTTGTGCGAGGCTCTTTTTTGCTTCTGCAAGTAGAATTGAAGTTCATCAATGTTCCTGCTACTGGTTTGAGTGTTAGAAAATGTAGAAAAAATATTAAAACTATCAAGGCCTTCTTCATCATCCACAGTAGCAGAAGTGGTACAATGCATAGTTGGATTAACATTGCCTACATTAAGAGCAGCATCATCAATTACATTTGCATAATAATTATATAATTGTTGTAAATATTCATTTAGCTTGTTCATACAAGTATATAAATCTGGGGTTTCAGTTGGTCCAATCTCCATATAAGTATATAAAGCATTCATTAATTGGTGACAATCAGACATCTTAATAGAAGGATTTAAAACAGCACCAATTAAGTAAATCGGAGGAATTGGAAAGAAATATTTTTTGAATTTTGCTTGCATTTTTTCAACAACATCCCTATATTTTTCTTTCTTCTTAAATTCAAAGAGTAGAAAAGAAATTTCAGCTATATGTACTAAAGCCATAGTAACAGTAGGGTAATATGCTCCAGAAAACTCAACAGTAGCTGTATAAAATTTATATAAAAATTTAACAACATCATTAATGACCTCCCAAGTACCACTTGTTAGCATACGGTTTGGATCAGTACAATGCGCATTAGCAACTTCAGTTATTGGAAATCTATATTTGTTGCAACATTTTAAAAATATATATGTATAATTCCATCTAGTAACAATTTCGTCTGGCATGAATCTGGGTTTAAGGTTATACTGGACACACTTATTCTTAAATTCCTTTATTCTAGATTGTCTATTATTTCCTTGAATAACACCAACTGCTCTTCTAACATGAGTAATCTCAGTCGAAAATAAATCAAGGCCACTTTTAACAATTAAATTATAAACATGACATGCACACCTAACATGAAAAATTTCCTCAAGAGGCGGTTGCAAATGCAGTTTTAATATTATTGTTAGAAGCATTATCAAAAGACATACACAATACTTTTTGCTTGAGATTATAAAATTCAACAACTTCACAAATAGTACTACTTATAAACGTAGCAGTATGACTCTGATATTCATCATATCTAAAAGCGATAATACGTTTTTGCATACAAGTAGTATCATCTATCCAATGACATGTAATTGTCAAATAATCATTTCCATTAACAGCATGGCCAATATCAGAAGTTAGAAAAATTCTACAAGGAAGGTGGCTAAACAAATAACGTATGTATGTTTGATATTATCCATGAAGTCTAAATATATCAGCTCTACAAGTACTTCTAGGGATACCTTAAAATAAATGATTGTAAATCCTTTGAATATACATAATAAGATATGATAAAGAAGCAAAAGAAAAAGGTAGACAACCCAAAACAATCATTTTTGCTAACTCCTCACGATCCTTCATTTTATCATATTTCACTAGACCTCCAGTAGTAGGGTTAAGAGTTGTTTGATTTCCATCACCATCAGCGCCCCATTCTATGGGATGCTCAGTTCTCATATGTCTACTAAGCGTCCCAGTCCCCCTAAATTTCCTCCAGTCAAATGTTTAAAATCACCTTTACAAAGTTTGCATTTAACTCTATCAGTACCTTCTATTATTTCAAAAAAATTCCAAACCTTACTTCTTTTTCTACGATTAGTAGTCGGAGCCACAGGTGGTATACTTCTAGTGCCACGACCACCACTCCTTGTAGCAACCCCAATACTACCAACTCCAACACTAGTAGGTGTAGCTGGTATCTCATCTTCCATTCCTATTTCATTATCTTCTATTCCAAAATCTTCTTGTAATTGTTCATAATCTATATCTAAATTATCATTAGGCGATGATTCAGAAACATGTGTAAATGATAATGGGTTATTACTATTACTACCAGATGCTGAAGGACTATCTCTTTTTTTATTTCCCCTACCAGTAACTCTTTTACACGCTCTTTTAGCAGCATTAAACATATTGTAAAAATTAAAGTATAAGCTAAAATTAAATATGCAATTAAAATAGTAAATAAGAGAAAGAGTTGGAGGGAGTGCACCGAATTCGCCAATAAATTGAGCACTTGATTAGGCAATCCCGAGGTTACCACGAACAAATGTCAAGCAAGTATTTCAATTTTGAACTTCAATTGTTCAAAGTTCAAACTTCAAATTCTGAATGACAAAACACGATAAATTAAATTCAAGAAAAGAGAGCCAAATAAAATTAGATTGAAAACTTGAATTCTTGCAAATTGGAGAATGAGAGAATGAGAGAAATTGAGATTGAGAAATGAGTAATGAGTGAAGAAATGAAGAAGGGGGGGGTATTTATAGTTTTAGAGAAGGTTAGTTTTGTAAATTAACAAAGGGTTAAAAATTTAAAAAAAGGTTATTTGTGCAATTTTTCCTTTGGCCAACATACCAAAACATGTTCTGACCGTTGCCAACGGTCTGTGGGGCCCACAAGTCAAAAATATTAAAAAAAAACTAGTCGTTTGAACTGGGCCGGGTCGGGCCGGGCCGGTTAACCCGGTAAGAGTTACTGTTCACTCTACCGGGTTCAACCGGTTCCGGTTACCCATTTGGGCCAGATGAACTATGCAAACCTCCCAAACCCCCTACCCAGCCCAGCCCAGCCCCCCTATTACCGGTCCAGGCCGGTTCCGGGTTATACCAGTCTGGGCCGGTCCGGAACCGGTCCAACCCAGCCTGTTTAACACCCTTACCTGGAACCTTCTACCATTTTCCGAAGTATCTTTTTTATGTTCTTGTTGGCTGCCTCGACTGCTCCATTTGCCTTAGGGCAGTATGGGGTGGAATTGCGATGCGTAACCTTAAACTGTTGACATACCTGTTTCATCAAATGAGTGTTGAGATTAGCACTATTATCTGTGATGATCACCTTTGGGATCCCGAACCGACAAATGATATTTGAGTGAACAAAATCGACCACTTCTTGGTCACAGACTTGAAAGTTTTAGCTTCAACTCACTTGGTAAAATAATCAATGGCTACCAGAATGAACCTGTGCCCATTGGATGTTGCTGGCTCAATTGGTCCAATGACATCCATACCCCAAGAAACAAAAGTCCACGGTGCATACATTATGTGTAACTCAGATGGCGGAGAATGAATCAAATCTCCATGTACTTGGCATTGATGACATTTGCGCACAAAACTGATACAATCTCGCTCCATGGTGAGCCAATAATTATCCGCTCAAATAATTTTCTTTTCTAGAACATACCCCACTCATATGCGGTCCGCAGACTCCAGAATGTACTTCGGTCATGATAGCCGTGGCCTGTCTAGCATCTATGCATCTTAACAATCCAAGATCTGGAGTTCTTTTGTACAAAACTCCTCCACTGAAGAAAAATCCACTTGCCAAACGACGAATTGTTCTCTTTTGATCACTTGTGGCCTGTACTGGATACACCCCCATCCTGATATACTCCCTGATGTCGTGGAACCACGGCTCACTATCAAGTTCTTCTTCCACCATGTTACAGTAAGCATGCTGATCGCGGACTTGAATATACAGAGGATCGACATAAGCTTTGTCCGAATGATGTAACATTGACGCCATAGTAGCCAAAGCATCGACAACCTCATTATGGATCCTTGGAATATGCCTGAACTCTACTGATTGAAAACGTTAACAAAGATCATGCAAACATTGTTGGTGCGGTATGAGCTTTAAATCCCATGTTTCCCATTCTCCTTGGATTTGGTGCACTAGAAGGTCCGAGTCTCCCAAGACCAAGACTTCCTGGACACCTATGTCTACAGCTAACCTCAAACCCAAAATGCATGCCTCGTACTCAGCCATGTTGTTGGTACAATAGAAACAAAGTTGAGCCGTAACAGGGTAGTGATGCCCTATTTTAGAAACAAGTACAACTCCTATCCCAATGCCTTTCATATTAGCAGTTAGGGCGACAAGTAATGCTTCAACTTCTTTGCTACCCAAGTTAGGGCGCTACATGTCCTTTCAAGGTGAGTGTACGTAACCTCATAAGATGTGAACTTCTTGTTGAGATAATAGATGTCTTGCTCCTTCCTTCTGGTGATGTCATGCTGACACAACACACAACCAAATGAATTGTCCAAGACCGTCAAATACAGAATCAAAGGTCTCCCCGGTTCTGGTGGGACCAATACAGGTGGGTTTGACAAGTACTCTTTTATCTTATCAAATGCTTCTTGACACTCATCTGTCCACTTGACTGCAGCATCCTTCTTCAACAGCTTGAAGATAGGCTCACAAATTGTTGTGAACTGAGCAATAAACCTGCTGATGTAGTTCAATCTCCCTAACAGACTCATCACCTCGGTCTTATTCCTTGGAGGTGGCAATTCTTTGATAGCTTTGATCTTTGACGGGTCCAATTCAATTCCCTGCCTGCTAACTATGAACCCTAGCAGTTTTCCAGATGGAACACCAAATGCACACTTGGTGGGGTTGAGCTTAAGATTGTACCTGCGAAGCCTCTGGAAATATTTCCTCAAATCTATGACGTGGTCAGACTACTTCCTTGACTTTATGAACACATCATCCACGTAGACATCGATCTCCTTATGTATCATGTCGTGGAATATAGTCGTCATTGCCTTAATGTAAGTTGCCCCAGCATTTTTCAAACCGAAAGGCATGACCCGGTAGAAATATGTTCCCCATGGCGTGATGAATGTTGTCTTTTCTGCATCTTCCTCATCTATTAAGATCTGATGATAGCCCGCATAGCAATCCACAAAATATCCAATCTCATGCTTGGCACAATTATCAATCAAAATGTGGATATTTGGCAGTGGGAAGTTGTCCTTTAGACTTGCCTTGTTGAGGTCACGGTAATCAACACACACTCTGGTCTTACCATCCTTCTTTGGAACAGGTACAACTTTGGCGAACCAAGTGGGATACCGCGTGACTCGAATGACCTTTGCATCAAACTGCTTTGTGACCTCTTCTTTAATCTTCACACTCATGTCAGTTTTAAACTTCCTCAGCTTCTACTTGACAGGAGGGCATGCCGGGTCAGTGGGAAAATTTTGAACCACCAAGTCGGTGCTTAGACCCAGTATGTCGTCATATGACCAGGCAAAAATATCTTTGTATTCAAGAAACTTTAATAATCTCTTCCCTAATTTGTGGTTCAAGATGGGCACTTATCTTAGTTTCTCTAACATTATCTGGGTCCCTTAAATTGATTATTTCTGTATCATTTAGGTTAGGCTTGGGTTTTTCTTCAAAATTGTTTAATTCTTTACTAATCTCTTCAAAGGCCTCATCCTCATCATATTCTGATTCATCTTCACACTCTATTTCTTGGAATATTATTTCAGAATGAGATTGACTTTTAAGACTGGGCCAAAGATTCCTCATGCATGTCATGTCATTGAAACCAGCATAAAAAGAACTGTACAGGGAAGAAAATAAAAATAAAAATAAAACTATCAGGAATAATGGAAAAGGAAAATTGCATTTCATTGAAAATAAAGATAACAAGGTTTATACATCCAAACGGACGGAACATAGAATCTGAATTACAACCCTAGAATAATCCAGATAAACTTAAACAAAACCAAAGTAAACTACCAAAACTCCTTCCGGATAGGGAGAAGAGTAGCCTCCCAATTGTTAAGCTTTGCACTCGGCCCAACAAACTGCACATCTGCTTTGATAGAACCTTCTCCAACTTCCACCATGTTCACATCGTCGAACAACCTCTCAAACCTTTCAATTAAATCTTCATCAATGTCAACCACAGAACTGGGAACTGCTGTCAATGGGTATTTCCTGGCACCAGGCTTGATAAAAGACTTGGAGAGACGTGGGATTGACTTTGGAAGTGCCCACACCCTCTATTTCAACTTTCTAGCCCTTTTCACATCTGCGGCTGTGGTTTTGAATCCCAGACCAAATGTACCCAAGTTTTTAGGGAGAGACACCGGTTGTATGATACCCTGCAAAGATGCACCCAGACCCTTACCAGGTACAAAGCCATTTCTCAGCATTTCAAAGGCCACCATGATTGATGCGACGATTACCTTTGGAATTGGAATGCACTTCCCTTCTGAGATTTTCTCGACCGACACTGTTTCAAAAACCTGATAGACCCAAGGCCCTTTGCCATCTTCAACCTCAATGAACGGGACAAAAGCATCCCTGTGAGCGCACAAATTATCCTTGCTGTGCACAACGATCTCTTGTCTACCCCATTCGAACTTGACCATCTGGTGCAAAGTGAACGAAACTGATTTGGCAGTATGAATCCAAGGTCGACCTAACAACAGATTGTAGGAGACGGCTACGTCCAGTACCTGGAACTCTATAGTGAATTCAACCGGTCCTATTGTCAACTCAAGCACTATATCACCAATTGAATCTTTCCCTCCATCGTCAAACCCCCAAACATAGATATTGTTCTTGTGAATCCTCTCATCATCCACTTTCAACTTGTTCAGAGTAAAGAGAGGGCAAATGTTTGCACTGGAACTATTGTCAACCAATACCCTAGTAACCACGGAATCTTCACATTTCACCGTAAGAAAGAGGGCTTTGTTGTGCTTAGTACCTTCCACAGGCAACTCATCATCAGAGAAAGTGACCCTTTTCACCTCAAATATCTTGTTGGCGATATTTTCCAGATGGTTCACTAAGATTTTGTCGGGAACGTGAGCCTCGTTCAGAATTTTCATCAGGGCCCGACGATGCTCGTCTGAGTGGATTAACAATGACAACAGCGAAATCTGAGCAGGCGTCTTTCTCAACTGCTCTATGATGGAATATTCTTGTACTTTCATCTTTCTCAGAAACTCCTCCACCTCCTCTTCGGTTACCGCTTTCTTTACTAGAACTGGGTTATCTTTGGAGGTTTTAGCTTTTCATAACTCTTTCGGGGCAAAGCATCTCCCCGAACGAGTTAATCCAAGGGCCTCGTTGACTTCTTCTTTCACTTCCTTTCCCTTGTAGGTTACTGCCACCCGTTTATAATTCCACGGGATAGCTTTGCTGTTTATTATAGGCAACTAGGTTACATGCTTGATGATGATAGGATCCATACGGGCACCCTCTACAATTACGACAGGTTTGTTGGCCACTCCTGGCACAACCACTTTTGACTTTTCTTATTTTGCTGCAACATCACTTGGGGACCCTTTCTTGACTATGGCAAATGGTTCACCGTTTGTCCTGCTCAACTTGTTCACTGATCTCTCAACTGTTGGTTTTTCAACTGGCTTGACCTCACTAGACTGAATCATCATGACAGTCTGTGAAAGCTTCTTGGGCTCCCCTCCCTTATGTACTATCTCGATCATGTTTGTCTTTTGATGGGTTGGTAGTGGGTTCTGGTTGATGTTGGGTGCCTCTAGAGTTTTGACTTCAATCCGGTTTATGTCAATGAGCTCCTGGATGGCATTTTTCAAGTTCCATAACTTCTCTGTATCATGCCCTGGGGTACCAGAACAGTATTCACAACTTACAGAGTAATCAAGATTCTTTGGAGGAAGGTTTGGCAATTTCGACTCAATTGACCTCAGCATGCCTAATTGCCTCAGCCTGTGGAACAAACTAGTATAGGACTCTCTCAATGGGGTGACGGTTTTCTTCCGTTGCACCCTCTCGTTCTTAAATGCTTGATTGGGTCGGAAACCTAAGCCAAGAGGGTTTCGGTAGGTTCGTGGAGGTGGGTAGGCATTTTGTTGAGCTTGGTAGGTGTTTTGTGGGGCTGGCACATGCCATTGTGCGTGGGCAGGAGGTTGAGTGTATGTTTGGGCATGGTGGACAGAAAAATGAGGGTCTGGTGATGGGAAGTAATGTTGGGGTAGATTATACAAGGTTTGGGTGTAGGTTTGGTGGTGGGGTCGAGGCAGATTATAATGGTGGGACGGGCCCTTGGATCCAAACCATGATCCTGAATCAATTGTTGCCACATCTTCTTTCTTCTTCTTTCAGATTACTCCCCCAGTATCGTTCTGAATGGCTTGGGTAGTTGCCTTAATAGCCGAGTAGCTCATGATTTTTTTTGACTTAAGCCCTTCTTCCACCATGCAACCCATCTTTACTACCTCATTGAAGGACTTGCCTATAGCCGACACCAGATGGCCGTAGTAAGTGGGCTATAGAACCTGTAGAAAGTAATCTACCATTTCGTTCTCTTTCATCGGAGGGTCAACCCTAGCCGCTTTCTCTCTCCAACGGAAATCGTACCCTCTGAAACTTTCACTAGGCTTTTTCTTAATCTTATTTAAAGACAAACGATCTGGAACGATCTCGAGGTTATATTGGAAATTACAAGTGAATGCTTGGGCCAAATCATCCCATGTATACCATTTGCTGTGATCCTGACGAGTGTACCACTCCAACTCCGTGCCGCTCAGACTCAGGCTAAAGTATGCCATCAACAACTCTTCTTTTCTATCGGCTCCTCTTATTTTACTGCAGAATCCCCTCAAATTGACCAC
This sequence comes from Nicotiana sylvestris, assembly GCF_000393655.2. NCBI lineage: Eukaryota > Viridiplantae > Streptophyta > Magnoliopsida > Solanales > Solanaceae > Nicotiana > Nicotiana sylvestris. The sequence goes on along the minus strand of NC_091064.1, from coordinate 149,896,055 downwards.
TGGGTCTCCTTGCCCGTCATACAGATCAAATTTGGGCATTTTGAATCCCACGGGCAGTTGAACATCGGGAAAGAGGCATAGATCTTTGTAGGCCACGCTCACCTGACCTCCCAATCCCTTCATGTTTCTGAATGATTGTTCCAAGCTTTTAACCTTCCTGAACATCTCCTCTTGTTCTGGATTTTTAGGTGGTTTCTCAGTCTCAGCAGGGAGGTCGAAACAAGGGGTGTAGGAGTAAGGTTTTAGGGCTTTTAAAGTAGGCTCCGGGGTATAGTATTGGTTATCTTGGGTTTGGAATAGAGGCTCACTGGAGGATCGGTGGAGTGTAGCGGGTGGGGGTGCCACGAAAATAGGGGTGACTAGTGGATGAGGGTATGGAACTGGTTTGGGTGGTAGAGCTTGTAGTGTTTGGGAAGTGGTGTCATGGTAGTGGTAGTAAATGGGAAAGCCTGAAGATGAGTCAACACTGGGAGGTTCCTGGGATTGATCCAACGGCGGGACGAAAGTAGGGTTGGCGGGATAGGATGGTGGTGGAAGCCCTTTCACCCATGCTTGGTACATCTCTACCATATGTTGTTTCAGCTTATACACTTCCTCTTTTAGATTAACATCAGACTCCTCCCCCTCTCTCGACGGATCAATAACACTTGCATCCAGTTCTTGGTTAGTCATGATCAACTTGGTTTTGGACCTGGTGTTGTACGGATGAGTTTCCAGAATGCGAAACAAACTAACCACCTGGCTGTACTGATTTTCAACAACAAACTTGTTAGTGATTAGAGTTTAACAGATAGGCAACCGCACATTGGGGATGCAATGTACCTAAATAGTTAACCATTTCTATTATGCATTTGATCGGTTGTTTGCGTCATCCCGGCTTTCCTTAATTTCCATTTTGCAACTTCTCTCTTTTTACTCCTACCTTTCTTTGATTGATTTCTCATTGTTCTTTATTCCTCATTTTCTCTCTTGTTTTGCCATTGTTTCCCTCCCACAGTTTCTTATTTTCTCTCTTTTCTCTTTTTTCTTCTCTTTTTTTTCATTTTCTTTTTTCTTTTTTTTTTGGTTATGATCGAATCCTATGAAAATTTCCTATGTATCATGACCTTGCATAAATCAAACCAAGCGTAGTTTTGGGAGAGTAAGTGTAAAAATAAATAAGATATAAAAAAACATTTTGGGATTTTCAAATTTTCACAAAATAAAACGTTTTGATTACAACGACTCATCCTACGAAATTTAATCATAAAAACTAACAAACTCGAAAAGGGAAACTAACAGACTCCAATCGAAAGATGAAAATACAGACTCGAAAACAGAATAACAGACTCCAATAGAAAGAAAATACAGACTCGAGTAAAAATCATGAATACATCAATGCCTCAATTGCTCCTGGGGCCCGCGAGACATCAATCGGTTTCGCCATGGGCGTACGCGCTAAATACCCTTGGAGATGGTTGAGATCCTCCATTATTTGGCAGATAAGGTCACTACAGTGGCGAAAAACATGGATCTGGTCATGTCCTCACACTTACTGCATTTCATCGTGATGTAGTCGGCGATCCTTCTGACCCTTTATCTTATGATGCCCTTTTCTTGTAACAACCGCCCAATCTGTTGGGCCCTAACTTCCAAAGTTTGGTCAGCTGCATGATTATGTTCTTGGAGTTGTTGCAGATCTTTTTCTAACTATGCCAATGCTGTATAACAGTGTTCTCTTTCTGCATTAAAGTTTTTTTCCTGCTTAATCATTTTGTTCTCAAGGACAGTGATCTTTTTCTTCAACCCCACAACCTCATTGTCATATTTCTCTTTTAACTGTTTAACCAAGCGCGCTCGTTCCTCCGCATTTTTAGCCAATTTGTTCGGGCCCTTGCTAGTTCACCTTCTGCCTTGTTCAGATCAAAACCATACTCACTCACCTTCCGCCTAAGGTTACCTATAAGATTTCCATCTTTAGCACTTCTGACGGGATTTTCGGCTGCTTTTTTCATTTCCCGAATTTGGGCTCAAAGGGCGTCATTTTCTTTGACTAGCTTTTTCTTCTCGCCCTCATCCGCGGTGGCTTGCAAACCATTCTCAAATTGAAGATCCTTGACCTGCCTTTCCAACTTGCTTATGGTAGCCCTATACTCATTCTCTTTGGCCAACCAATCCCATTGCACCTGCGCTCCATCGGTGAATCGTTGGACATGGGGCCTCTTTGCAGGTCGTTTGGGCTCTTGATGGTCGGGATATATTACCATACCAAGCAGTGTAACTAGGCTACATCTCGCCTCTGGATAGGTCTCGTACCTGGGTCTTGGGCTCTAAGAACCTACATTAATGTCAAATCTGACGCACCTTTTCTTCTGGGAAAGTAGCTTTTGGTTCCAACTCAATGACCTGCCGACTCAAATCCTCACCGTATGGGATGGTCTGGTATCTGCCTAGCTGACGTAGAACTCTATGCGGGGCATAAGGCTGGATGCTCTTAAGGCCCATCAATAGAAGAAAACACACCTCGGTCGACATATAAATGACTTCACTGACCGAGAGCCAACCGAATATCCATTCTATCTTTATTGCAGTCAGGGAGCTCAAGTGCGCATACCATGCTTTCGTACCATCCGGGAACTCATAACCCTCCACCCGTTTTTCATGTTTTTCAATGCATTCAAGACCGGTCATGCCATAATTCATGAATCCCGGATGGTGGCAAAGGTGTTCTTCCATCCAGAGTTGTAAAAGCATATTGCATCCTTCAAAAAACTTTCCCCCTTCTCGAAAGACGGTTAGGGCTCGATAAATTTCCACCAAGATGATCGGTACGATGGTGCCATTTGCCTTCTTGGTCATGAAGTCGGCTATCCCCACAAGCCCCACCTCTATATTCCCATATTTTCTGGGACAAATCAAAACACCCAGGAACTCCACTATAAAAGCTAATCCTTGCTGAGTTTCCCACTTATCTTTGTTTCCTGAGTGAATAAGACCGGTATCTGGCGTCTCAAAACCACGGGGACTCCCGTAACGTCGGTACAGAAAGTAGAAGGTACAGAATCCTTTGGCCAAATTTCCGTCTTGAATTTCCCGACTGATGCTTAACATGTCCAGGAACTTGTGAGGGGTTACTGTTCTAGGTGCCACCGAGTATTTATTTCTAAGATTTCCATTAAAACTAGCGTAACCCGCTATTTCCTCGAGCGTAGAAGTTAGCTCAAAATCAGAAAAGTGGAACACATTATATGCTGGGTCACAGAAGGGTATCAAGGCCTCAATTATATCCTTCCTCGGCTTAATCTTCAGCAGCCCAACCAGACCACCCAAAGCTTTTATCATAATTTTTCTGTTGACCTCTCCCAAATCATGCCACCATATATGTAGCTCTAACGGGATTTCTTCTTGGACTGCGAAAGGTTCATTTTTAATTGTGCTCATCCTGTACATTTATTTAAGGTGATTGATTAAAAGGCTGTGATTTGCTTTGACTCAAAAGAAAAATACTCATTTTCACAAAATTTTAGAAAGCAAACATTCTTACGAATACAACCCTTCAGCGCCTCAAGATAATGATAAAAAGAACAATTTTTAGGGCTGTTTTTGTTAGTCAACCAAAATTTTTTTAAAAGGAGAAAAAAAAACCTAAGTGGTTATTCTTGCAAAAACGGCCTTCCGGCGCCTTTTGGGGCATTTTTAGCTATTTTGGACAAGAATGGCGCCACCTAATTACTTATGACAAAATAATGAAACTTCATATTTTTTTGGGTTATTTTTGCAAAAGTAGTTGGACCCGATGTGGGTTTCCTATGTATCCAACATCCGGCGAGAATCAAACTTGCGTAGTTCGGCCAATTTTGACGCAATAGAAACACAAACTTTTGAAATGGCCTTTTTTGTCTCTCTTTTTTTAGAAAAAATCGGCAGAGTTTTGGGGTATTTTTGACACCAAGTTTTTCCACAGGCGGGTAAATTCCTCTCTCTCACCTCAATTTGGTTTTTCTAAATTTTTTCCTTATTCTAGAAGTCGATCGACATGCAGTCCGAATCCAATAAATGCGCAAGTAGCAAGCAAAAATGCATCAAGATGGTCTTTTGATTTCAGGTGCACCTGTCCTAGATGGACCCAACCCCTGTGTTGAGTCCCTAAAGTCAAAATGCACATGATTCAAACAAGCGTTCCTACTAGGGATCCAGCATGAGGCTATGTTATACTAGGCTTAAAAACCTAGGTTTATTTGTTCTAGACCTGGCTTACCTGAGCGGACAGCTCGAGCCGAGGGGGGCAGCGTACCGGGAATACAAAAGCTTCACCGGCTTTGCAACTTGTCCAAACCTCGTTCTAAAATTGGGATATGACTCTAACAGAAAAGAATTCACTCAAAATGCACACTTCCCAGATGATTTAGAAGACTCAGAGAGAGGAGGGTTTCACAACAATTTATATACAGTTCAACAATATCAAAGCGGTAAAAAGTAACATTTAGCACATTAGGCCCAAACATGTAAATAAAACCAGATAATAAATAGAGCCAAATATAACAATTATTCTAAGCTCGAATCCTTGGACCCTGAACCAGAGATTCTGGGTTCGTTCCCCAGTAGAGTCGCCAGAGCTGTCACACCTCCTTTTTCCTATACCCCGGAAGGGAGTAAGGGAGTATTTTCCAACTTAAAGTGACAATCGAAACGAGATTATTTTTTTAAGTTCAGAGTCACCACTTGGGATAATTTATGGTGTCCTAAGTCAGTGGTTCAAATCCCGAATCGAGAAAATATTGACTCTATTTTATAGTCTGTGAACACTACAATCCGGGTAAGGAATTCTGTTAACTCGGGAGAAGGTGTTAGGCATTCCCGGGTTCCGTGGTTCTAGCACGGTCGTTCAACTGTTATATTTGGCCTATTTACTAATTTTAACACATATTTTAACCTATGGTAGATTTTGATTTATTAACCGATTTTGATCATTTTAAGAAGAATTAACGCTATTTAAAATATGCCTCGGACCACGCTACATGAAATGCACCCGCGATCTGCAACATATTTTATCTAACGTTGTTGAGATTTGGAGTTGGGTCACATGAAATGCACACCTGAGTTTAGGAAAGTAATTTTTTTTAAAATAGCACGCCTAAAGCAACTACGCACTTGCAAATTTGCGAGGGCCATGGAAAATTCAACTAAATGGCGTGCCTCAATTTCTAAGGATTAAAATATTAGTTAAGCGGGGACCATGCATTTTGAGATTTTATTTGGCACGGCACACCTCGACTACAATTTAAAGGAAAACTCAAACTAAACTTTGAGGGCCATTAACCATTATTGTTATTTCGGATAGCACACCTCACCTAATTAAAGACCTAATTAATTTATGAAAGGCTAAAGGAAATTTCTAATTTATTTCTAGACTAATGGCTAATCTCTAATTAATAAATGAAACCAGAATTTGATTTGTTAAAGGGGCACAGGCCAACGATGGGCCTTCATTACTTGTTGCTACTTCCCTTGGCATGCATAGCGACATAGTTGGCTTAATATGAAGCCCATATCGAGGAAACAATTGTTGATGACGAAATTCAGCACAACTGGGCCAGCACAGGTAGCCCAGTTTGATATTTCAGCTCCGCCATTTGGAATAACCTTACATTTTTTGTAAAGCAAACCTTTGAATCTGAACAAATAGGGACAAACTTAATCATATGTGGGGCACGTTTGAATACCAACATGCATCCTATACTGAAACATGATTCATAATATGCTACCAAAACCTTTACACACCCTCATTTAACATCAACAAACTCAGAGATCTATCCGCCTGCTCAATTCGGATTTCAAACCCACATGTTTAAACAAGACCACACAACTCAAAATTTCCTAAAGAACATTAATGTAAAGAATTACGCTGCATCTGAGAAATTCTCAAGGCCCAAAATCAGACTCAACTTCCACTTGAAAGTCTTTTCAAGAAGTTCAGAGTGCTCATTACATGAACAAGAGCAGAATTACATGACAAAGTTCTGAAAGTTATTGAACTATGTTTCAAGCTATATATAAGTAAGCCAATACTTGTTATTCTTAATAAGTTTAGATGGAGATCAATCCCAAACAACACTGGTATCAGCAAAAGCTAAAAAAAGTCCAAAACACAAAAGCATCAAATGAAACTTCTGATGTAAAAGCCTTAACAGTTCCTTTACACAACACATACTCAAACTCATTTTTTAAGCTAAGTGGCTAGATTCCATAGTTCATCCACATTACAAACCACGTAAATCTCAATATTCATGGCATAACCTCACTTTAAACATGCTTAAAACAGGAAAATTAAACCAACATATCGAGTGAGAAAGAAAAATAAAGAAAGAAACAGCTAATAAGAAATGAGGCCTTCATTTCATCGAAACCACATGAACCATCTTTACATGTTTAGAATCAAGGATATGTACCTGGTAACAAATAGCACAACAAATGAGAAAATGAGCTGGGAGCAAGCCAGAAGTAGTAGCAGTAGCAGTAGCAAACTCAAATAAAAAGGAAAACCACAGTAGGATCAACTCGAGAGATCAACAATGGAACAGTATTGAAAACAACAGACTCGAACCCATTTTGAAACCCCAAATTCAAAGTATTTTTCCAGTTAGGTGCAAGAACTTGAAGCCTTTTTAGAATTTTTAAACTAACAAAAAGTGTCAGAGAAATGAAAACCAAGTGGGATTTGAGCAATTTTCAACCGAGAAAGTGCAGAGTTTTCAGTGTTCTTTCAAGGTTTTACTCAGTACCCAGCAGTTTCAATTTTCAGGAATATTTTCTCTAAAAAAAACCCTTGAGCTTGAAGAAAAGGTGCCTTTATAGGCAAGGTTTTAGGGTTGCAGAAATGCATTTAGTTTTGCACCTAAAACCTTTTACAATTTTTATTTTTGCTTAGACACCCTTAGTGTAACATTCAGATTTTCACATAAGTCCCCATGACACCTTCCTAGCAGCTTCCTAATTCAGTTACTCAGATTCCCCCCACCTAAAGCTCCTAAATTACCCCTTTAAGCCCTGTTATTTACCCCCAAGGAACTCATGGGTCATGGGTCAAATTGACCCACTGGTTAAACCAAACATGGGCTCAATTCTGACCCAATACGCTAAATCAAATCCCTTGGAGTGAAGTCTGAAATGGATTCAGAGCCCAAACAGCAAAATAAATTAAACTAGATTGGGCAAATTATGGTAAGAAATAAGAAAACAACTAAACGATTTCACAAAACTAAAACCTAAACTAAAGGACTAGTTAATGCGGAATCAAACTAAGTTATCAAATAAACCTAATTAAGTTAAACTAAGTGGCTAAACAAAAAGGGTGAAATTAGAAGTTTAATCATGTTGTTAACAAGAAAGACTAAAATAGACCAAGAAAAATTAGGGAACAAGATTTGGAAAAAGAAAACTAAAAAAGAACAAAAGGACATTACTTAATATCGACCAGAAGCTTTGGTCGAATTTCAGTTGAATTAACCAAAGAAAAAGAAGGAGAGATGAAGAGGAACGAAAGTCGAAATGACATAAAAAAATGAACAAAGAACGAAGGGAAACTCACCGACCAAAGCTTGAACTCGAGACTGATATTCCGATTTAAACCCTCAAATAATGTTATTCGCTTGTTCTTTGTCAAGAACAAGCGAATAACATTATTTTGTGATAAAACCGGTCCTGAATACTCATGAAAACTGGAGAAACAACCTTGCATGTATAGATTTGGCTTTGGGCTTTTAGAGCTCGAACTTTAGATTTAAGATTCGAGAAGTTCTGGCAAGATTCGAGGGAAAACAACGACGGATTAGGTATAAGGGGGTCAGGGTGGTTATGTGGTATTGATTTGGGGTTGATTGGGACGGCGCCGCCGCCAGAGAGGGTGGAGGATTTTAGGGCGGCGCTCTAGGGTTCATGGTAAGGGTCTCTAGAGATGGAGATAGGGTAAGAGATTATACGTGGGGGGGGGGGTGCAGGGCATTTGGATAGTTTTATATAAAAAGGACCCCAGTTCCCGTTCGTTCGATTAAGTGAAATCGACGGCTCAGATGATAAGAGGCCAAAACGGCATCGTTGGGTTATTGTGTTGGTTGGACCGGGTATTGGAGCGGGTTTGGGCTCAGGTGAACTGGTATTTGATGGGTATAAAAGGGGAACTTGGTTTGGGCTTAGGGGAATTTAAATTAAAATGGCCCAAACAACTGATTTCTTCAATTCTTTTCCCTTTCTTTTATTTCTTTTTTTTTCTAATTTCTTTAAAATTAAAATAAAACATAAATTAATTCCTAAATCAAATTATCCTACCAAATTAGGTTAATTACTCAAAATAATACTTACCTCAACTAATTAATTACCAAATTAAAAAGAAAACCACAAAATTCGAAGCTAAATGCAAAAATGAATTATTTTGTGATTTTCTATTTTTGTAACACAACTAAATTACTAATTAATTTAAAAAAAAATTAAATCCTAAATCCTAAATGCAATGTATTTTTTTTTGTGTTTTAATGAATTAAATAAAATAAACATGCACAGACAAATGCAAACAATTAACAAAATGCTACAAAAAATCTACGAAATTGCAAATAATGGGAAAAATTTATTTTTTATAGAATTTATGGGAGTAATTCACATAGGGTAAAAATCGCGTGCTCACAACCGGGAGGATTTAATTGGCGTTTCGGAGATTTTGGTACACTTAGTCCCTAAATGAAAGTTTAAGTTGTAGAATTTCGGCCGTAGTTAGAACAATGTGAAGACGGCCTCGGAATGGAATTCCATTGATTTCGTTAGCTCCGTTGGGTGATTTTGGGCTTAGGGGCGTGATCGAATTTTGCTTTGGAGGTCCGTAGCTAATTTAGGCTTGAAATGCCGAAAGTTGAGTTTTTAGAAGTTTCCTGTTCGATAGTGAGATTTTGATCTAAGGGTCGGAATGAGATTCTGGAAGTTGGAGTAGCTCCGTAGTATTGAATGTGACGTGTGTGTGAAATTTCAGGTCATTCGGACGAGGTTTGATAGACATTTTGATCAAACTGTAAATTGAGAGTTTTTGGAATTCTTAGGCATGAATCCGTGGTTGATTCAATGTTTCGATGTTGTTTTAGGTGTTTAAGAATTGGAATAAGTTTGGATAGTGGTATATGTCTTGGTTGTGCTTTTGGTTAAGGTCCTGGGGGCCTCAGGATGGTTTCGGAAGGTTGTCGGAAGAATTGGGAGTTTGTTTGAGCAGCTTCAGCTGCTGATCTTCTGTCATAACTGCACCTGAAGCTGGGTCCCGCAGGTGCATAGCCGCAGAAGTGGTGGTATCATTGTAGAAGCGGAAAGGGGAGAGGCAGCAGGAGCCGCAGAAGCGGTACCGCATCTGCGTATGGGAAACCGTAGGTGCGAAAGCTGGACTTTAGTGAATTGTCGCAGATGCGACTTTTGCTCCGCAAAAGCGGGACTACAGAAGCGGATTCGTTGGGCAGAACATATATATAGTTGCCTTCGTGAATTAAAGTTATTTTTCACCTCTTTTCAAATGGGAAGAAGTTTTGGGTAGCATTTTCAAGGGAGATTTTCAGAGGAAATCATCGGGGTAAGGTCTTTGGTCCTTAAACTCGTTATTGAGGTGATTTTTATCATTGTAAGCATGAAAATTTAAGGAAAATCATTGGTAAATTGGGGGTTATGGCTTGATTAATTAGAGACCTTTGAGTGATGATTTAAGGGACCATTTGAGGTCCGATTTTTGTACCTTTGGTATGACTGAACTCGTGAGAGTGTGAGAATTCTAAAAATATAAATTTTTTCCGATTCCGAGATGTTGGCCCGAGGGGCATTTTGGTTATTTTACCTAATTTCGCGTATTAGCTTAGAATTTATTTGTAGAATCAGTTACCTGAAGTATTATTTACATTATGCAATTGAATTGAATAGATTTGGGCCATTTGGAGTCGGGTACTCGTGGCAAGAACGTGGTCTCGGGTTGATTATTGAGCTGGTTCGAGGTAAGTGGCTTGCCTAACCTTATGTGGGGGAAACTCCCCTTAGGATTTGGTATTATTAATAATTGAAATGCCTTGTACGTGAGGTGACGAGTGCGTACTTGTGCTAATTGTTTAAAACTCGATTTTCATTAAGTAATTACTAGTATGTTTCTTTTCCTGTTTATACTACTTGTAATTTAAGCATGTTTTTAGCTTAGGAAAGCATGTCTAATTGACTTAATTGCCTTACTTGCTCAAATTGCTTTATTTGGATTACGTGTATCATGCTAGGTTAGAAATACCTGTTTTGCCTTGGTACGTAACTTGAATTGAACTGTGTACTCTCCTTGTTGTTGCTGTGTGTTTGCTTTGGGACTACGGGACGGTATCCCAGGCGATCCCTCTGTATGTTTACTTTGGAACTGTAAAATGGTATTCCGGGAGATCCCCCTTCACATTTACATTGGAACTACGGGACTGCACTCGATAGATTCCCCTTGTACTGAGTATTTATATTTGGGACTACGGATCGGTATTTCAGGAGATCCCTTCGCATTATGAGTTGGACTACGGGACGGTAACCTGGGAGATTCACTGGATATTTATATTTGGGGACTACAGGATGGTATCCTGGGAGATCCCTGTTATTATCCTTGTACTGAGTTGTATTTCTTTTTGTGTTTACTTTACCTCTGTAGTAGTTGATGTTGTCCTTTATATCCTGTGTTACTTTTACTGTTGTACTTACTTATACTATTTTTGTTCTACACTGTTGAACCTTATATTTTATTTAACCTCAGTGGGGCCCTGACCTTCCTCGTCACTACTCGATCGAGGTTAGGCTTGGCACTTACTAAGTACCACTGTGGTGTACTCATGCCCTTTCTGCGCATGTTTTTCATGTGGAGATCCAGGTACTTCCACTCATACTTATCATGCTTGAGACGAGGCGCTTGTAGAGACTCCGAGGTATATCTGCCGCATCCGCAGACCGAAGAGTCTCTTTCTACTCTCCTTTTTTGTATTAGCCCTTCTGTACTTTCATTCCTTTGTTAGATATTCTAGAGTTAGATTCTTGTAGACATTCAAAGGCTTGTGATCATGAGATTCCGGGTTTTGGAAAATGTTATTAGTTTCGAGAATTGTTATTGTGTATGTCGAGCGGCGTTTTAAACACTATTTTATTTCACTATTTTAGTTTTAATTATTTCTTCCGCAATTGTTGCTTATATTTTGCATTGTTAGGCTTACCTAGTCGTAAAGACTAGGTGTAGTCAAGATGGTTTACGGAGGGTGAACCGGGGTCGTGACAGTTATATATCACAACACAGCTATTTTGTGACATGATCCATTGGGTCGATTTAATGTGTCTTGGTTCTCCGTTGAGTGATGGGACTATGGCATTGCGCTCATGGTGGTATCTGTTGAGATTTCAGGATGGTTCCCTCATTGATTCATTTTCCATTTTTGGGTACATTTGGATTGTTGCTTATTAGTGCACAGATTGCACGGTTTGTGGATTTTGGTTATATTGGCATGGCATGTTGGTAGAGTAGCTGTATTTGATAAGATAAGGTCATTGGACCTAGAATGGATGTTATTAGATTTGATTACGGTATGCTTGGAAGAATAATGTGACTAGTCGGTTTAGAATTGGGCTATGGTTCTTAATCGGCGAGAAAGCTCCATGATTTATTGATATGATGAGTGGTTATAAGTATCTACGTGTTTTCTTTGTCATCATTTGGTAGTGTGCTAAGCTTCAGGACAAGGTTTTATTTGATATGAGGCTTTATACTGGTACCAGAATTTGTTATTCAATAGTTATTATGACCAGATGTTATTACTATGAGAATCTGAGTTGTACGGTATATCATGTGATTATATCTTGGATTGTGGTTGTGACTTGATACAGCTTGTTCAGACTTATGCAGTATATATATGCGAGAATCATGTCTTATGATAAGGTCCGAGTGTTGGAGCTTGAGTTCTAAGGTTTACGGACTAAGGTTGAAGTAAGGATCTTCAGTTAGGTTGTGTTGTTGGACTTACATGGTTTGGGGTGACGTGTGATAACCCATGGTTATGTGCATGGTGAGTATACACGGTGATTTTGATGGCTTTGAAACGACTCTTGGCACATTCGAGGGCGAACATATGTTTAAGTGAGGGAGAATGTAACAACCCGATCGGTCGTTTTGAGCATTTGTATTTTGTTCGATGGTTCGAGGGCATGAATAGCTCTGTATGATGGATTATGACTTGTGTGTATCGTCGGTTTTTATTTTTGGGTGATTCGGAATTAATTTGGAAGAATGATTCTCATTTTAGAAGTTTTCAGTTGGAAGAGTTGACCAAATTTGAGTTTTTAATATTTGACCTTGAATCGGAGTTTTGATAGTTCTATTAGGTCCGGATGGTGATTTTGGACTTGCGCATATGCCCGAATTTTCATTTGGAGGCTTATAGAAGATTTCAGTATTATTTGAAAAAAAGTGGGCAATTTGAAGTTGTGGAATGTTCATAATTTTGACAGGGAGTTGACTTTGATAATATTGGGTTCGTATTGCTGTTCCGGGAGTTGACCTAGGTTTTTTATGTCAGTTGGAACTTTTGTGAAAAATTTGAGGTCATTCCTAATTGATTTGATATGATTCGGCACGAGTTTTGAAAGTTGAAAGCTCAAAAGTTCATTAAGTTTGATTTGAGGTGTGATTCGTGGTTTTGACGTTATTATGTGTGATTTGAGTTCCCGAGGGGATCGGGTGAGTTTCGGACGTGGTTCGGATCATTTTGGATGGGTATGTGTTGCTGGTTTTTCTAGTGCTCTAGGCGAGCTTCGCATTCGTGTGATCAATGAGGCGATCGATGTGTATTTTGGCAGATAAGTTGGGTGTTCATCGCGTTCATATTAAAAACATCGCATTCGCGGATAAGTAATTGGAGCTGGAGAGATTTGGTCAATGCATTTGGGGTCTTGTTCATGCGTTGGCAGAGAGGAATGTGGCAGGCGCGAGTTGTGAATCGCGTTCGTGATTAAGGAGTCGCGTTTGCGATGCATGGGGGCCTGATGGGTTTCACGTTCGTAGGATGTCAATCGCGTTCACAATGAGATTTTGAGGTAGTGCAGTTGTTGCTTCGCGATCGCGTAGGTACTACCACAAATGCGTAGAGTACCACTGGGCAGTGCATATAAGTACTCTATTTCAGAGCCTTGAGTTATTTTTTCACATTTTGAGTTATGAAGCTCGGATTTGCGCGATTTTAGAGGGGATTTTCAGCATTTGGATTGGAATAACTATTTATGACTCAATTTTGATTATATTCCATGATTGCATCTTCGATTTTGGCATTTGAGTGATGATTTTAAAAGAGAAATCGGGGGGGGGGGTTGTCTAAACTTTCCTAAAGTGAATTATTGAGATCTGAACATCGATTCAGAGTCAATTTTGAGTAAAATTAGTATGGTTGGATTCGTAATCCAATGAGTTGTCAAAATTTGTGAGTTTTGCCAGATTACGAGGTACGAGCCCGGGTTTGACTTTTAGGTTGATTTTAAGTTTTTGTTTAAAAATTCGACCTTTATCGATTGGGTTTGTTTTCTTTGGCATCATTTTTAATATTTTTGAGTTGCTTTTGGCTAGTTTTAAACCATTCAGAGATCGATTTGTGCGAGATGGCGCTTATAGAGTATTGTTGGGCTTTCTCGATATTTTGTTTGGTTTGCTTGAGGTAAGTATCGTATCTTAAATTGGTTGAGACACTAGTTGCCTGAGTTATTTGTGATAGCTACGTGCTATGAGTATGCATATATGTGGGGAGGGGGGGTTGAACCCATCTGAGGGCATGAGTTATCCATGTTCGGGTAGTAATTAGGCTATGATCTGCCTTGAATTGATTGATAAGCCTCGTACTATGATGTATCTCTTATTTATACCTCATGTGGTGAGCTATTTGAGCCATGTTTGAGGATGCATACAGGTTAATCTCTTGATTTAGTAGGATACCTATTGTTTTGTGATGTATTCACATGTTTTGAGCTATGATATCACAATTGCACATGCATACATCTTAGCATGCCACTTATACTAGTCCAGGATTATAAAATTTGATGTTCTTTGGTCATAGACATGTATTCTTGCATATCGTCTTTATGTGTGATATGGATTGGATTGATAGCCTGTAACCACGCCGAGTAGATTGTGATATTGAGCCTGTGACCACGCCAAGTGAATTGTGATATTGAGCCTATGACCACGCCAGACGAATGATGATATTGTGCCTCGGACCACGCCGGGCGGATTGTGATAATCGAGCTCGTGACCATATCGGGTGGGTTATGATTATTAGCATATGAGTTTTCCATACAACACGTGAGTTGTATGTGCGGTTGTTATATCATTAGCACGTGAGTTATCCATGCGGAACCGAATATTGATATTATTGGTGTCACACCCCTTTTCTACCCCCCAAAAGAATATGTATGGATTGTGGTTTAAAGAGTTTTACCAATTAAAGTGACAAACTTAAGTACGGATTATTTTATTGTTCAGAGTTGCCACTTGAAATTGATTTTTGGGTGTTCCAAGTCACCTTTTGTTTGAATCCCTAGTCAAAGGAAGGTTTGACTCTATTATTAGTGGTCTACGAAAACAAAGTCCAAATAAGGAAATTTGTTGACCAGGGAGAAGGTGCAAGGCATTCTCTGAGTCCCGTGGTTCTAGCACGGTCGCTTTATTGATTACTTTTAGCTTATATTATTTTTGGATAAATTGTGTTTTATAAGATTTTCATATTTTTCCTACGTCTGCTTTTCTTCCTTAATTATTTGGAATTATGAAAGAATGTTTAGAATAATAAAAGGTCCTAACCACACTGCGCAAGCGAATGCGTAATTGAGACAAAAAATTATTAATTTTTATCACAACAGCGCTATGCAAGCAAATCCGCAATCATGACAAAGGATTAATAGCACGCGATTACTTTTGGAAAAATTACTACATTTAAGGAAATTAATTTTGGAAATTATTAAAAGTTACAATCGCGCCTCGCAAGCGAATCTGCAATTATGGGGGTTAAATAAATTAAAAATTAACGAAAAATATTAGATATGGTATTAGATTATTGAGTTAATTATTGAATGTTAAACATCGCGCTGCGCAAGCGAGTCCGTGAATGAAAAAAGCGTGCATGCTAGTTGCCTAGCATTTAAATTAATTAAAAGTCACTAAGTTATTGAGTTATTAAAATAAAATAAGTAAATAAAACCTAATCTTATTGAAAATATTTGATAGACTAAAAAGGATCAACCTTCATACATAAGAAAAAAAAATTGTTTTTATTTACGAGACTTGGCTAGATTATTATAACTTTTATTTTAAAAACATTATCTAACTTTAGAGACTATGTTATGAAATTAATTTTTTTAAATTTTTATTTTAATTTTGTAGATTGATTGCTCAATTTTTACTTAAGAAAAATATTTTCATATTCAAAATGAGTAGCGCTTGATTAATTGGATTTTTAAAGCATCTTAATTTGTGACACTTTGAAATTGAATGAACAGAACTTCTTAAAAATGAGATAGAAATAATCATAAACAGAAAGGAAATAAAGAAAGGAAAAAAATCATTCATTTAAACTAAATCCCTATATATATATATATATATATATATATATATATATATATATATATATATGTATGTATATATGTATATATATCTCGAAGATGCAATAGAATGGCTAATGACTGTTAAATCTCTAACAAAATAAATATTTGAAATTAACATCCTTTAATTCTAAGATAAACTAACATTACATAACTAAGAAAAACTCATATACTTCTATGATGTTCATCAGTGATGTACACCCGAAAGAACACTTGCAGTATAAATTTAGCAGGTCAAATGATCTTAAACTAACAAAATATTATTCAGACATTTAAACTTGACTAGGAAAAGTGAAAAATATTTTTCATTAACTTAATGCCCATAATACATGCTTAAACAAATACATGAAGCGAAGAAAAGAAAATACTTTTAGTTAATCTAGCTTATTACCATAAAAATTTCAGAACCTCTTTCAACGGCTAACATATTAGCGGGCATTAAGCAAATTTTAGATGATATAAACTAAAATAATAGAGAAACTTACTAAGAAAAGAAAATTCTTGAGATGGAACAAGAGAAGATCTAGCTATGGAAAAACCTTCATTAGTTCTTTAAACTCTATGATGATGATATTTTTTATTCCCGTAATAATCATAAAGATCAAAGAAAATTTAATAAAACTATCTCAAATAACTTCTCTTGGCTTTGATTCACAATCAGTGAAATGAAGTAGACAGAGCAAGAATAGATACGAACCTTTTGAAGCACAACTTTCTCTAATATTAGATATCCAGCAAATACAGAGGCCAACTACAGCAGAAAACTAGTTCACAGAAGCAGAAAGAAAGTAGCCAAGCAACAACACAACAAACAATTTCAGTTAAAACGAACCAGCAACAGCAGTAAAACTCCAGCATTAATCAGACCCAGAACTCAGTAAGAAACAGTAACCAATGATGTGTTCGAAAGACACAAACCTAGAAGAGAAACTTCAAGAGTTCATGTGCTTCTTTCTAGAAAAGTTTTAGCTAAACAACAGTAAGTTCTATCCACTTTTAGCTGCTCTATTTTAGTGTAAGTATGTGTAGAAGATGTGTGTTGAAGTCCAAGATTTGCATTTGTAACGACCCAGCTGGTCGTTTTGAGAATTTAAGCTCTGTTCGGCAGTGTAAGGGCTTGAACAACTTCATATTATGTTTATCGACTTATGTCCATGGTTGAATTTAGTTACTGGGTGATTCAGAATCAAATTGGAAGAAGGATTCTAGCCTTAGAAGCTTAAGCAGTGAGAATTTGACCGGAATTTTGACTTTTGTGTAAATGACTTCGAAATGAGTTTTGGATGATATCAGCAGCTTTGTATGGTAATTTTGGACTTAGGCGTGTGTTCGAATTCGTATTTGGAGGCCTGTAGGGTAATTTGAGGCATTTCTACGAAAGTTAGAAAAGTTGAAGTTTGGAAAATGGAGAAGTTCGACCCATAGTTGACTTTTGTGATATCGGGGTCGGAATGCGATTTCGAGAGTTAGAACAGCTCCTTCTTGTTATTTGGGTCTTGTCTGCAAAATTTGGCATCATTCCGGTTGGTTTGATTGGTTTCGGCACGAGTTTTTGAAGTTGGAAGATTTGGAAGTTCATAGTTCGATTCATGGCGCAATTTGCATTTTCGGTATTGTTTGATGTGATTTGGGACCCCAGCGAGTTTGAGTTAGGTTATAGAACTTTTTTGTGTATTTAGACAGGGTCCCGGGGGCCTCGGGTATGTTTCGGGTCAATTCCTCCTATTTTTGAACTGATGTTTTCTGTCTTCTGGTGTTCTTCTTCGTGATCGCGAACTGCCTTTTGCATTTGCGAAGTGTTGCTGCTGACTACCTCGAAATCCTTCATCGTGTTCACGATTATCCACCTGCGTTCGCGTAGGCCCTGTTTCTTGTTTTTCGTGTTCGCATTCCTTCCCTCACGTTCGCGAAGGGTTCTTTCTGGACAGCCTCACTTTCCTCTTCGCGTTCGCGAGCCTTCTGTCGTGTTCGTGAAGCACAACTGGGCAGCCTTCATTTTTCTTCTTCGCGAACGCGATCCTTTCTCGGCGTTCGCGATGCATAGAGTCCTAGGCAGAATATATCTTCTAAATCGAGGGTTAGGCCATTTTTATTATATTTTGACTTGTGGAGCTCGGTTTTGAGCGACTCTTTGTGGGTTTTTCAAGCAAATTGATTGGGTATGTGTTCTTCATCTAGAATTTATTATATTCTATGATTTTGTCTTTATTTTTATCATTTAATTTGTGTTTTGAGTTGAGGAAAAAGGTGGTTTTTGAAGAAAGTTTTTAAAATGAAAAATCATGATTTGAAGGGCGAAATGGTATCGGAATTTGATAAGTTTTGTATGGTTAAACTCATATTGGAATGTGTATTCGGTTTTTATAAAATTTATCGGGTTCCAAGGTGCAGGACCGGGGATCGATTTTTGGACCGATTTTTGGGTTTTGTTAAAGATTGAGACTTTATGATCCGGAATAGTTTCTTGTGAGTTTTATTTGTGCTTTGAAGTTACTTTGGTTAGATTTGAGCCGTCCGGAGGTCTTTTCACCCGAGAAGTTCGTTTTAGAGTATCGATTTGTCATCTTTGAGGTAAGTATCTTGTATAACCTTGTATAGGAGATTTCCCCTTAGGATTTGAGTCTTCTATGTTGATTGTAATCTGTGTACGCGAGATGACGAGTGCGTGCTCAAACTTATTTGTGGATAGTTGGCCTTTTAGGGTTCTTAGGTCCTTATATTTACTGTGTATGAAGTTGTTCTTGATATGACTGAGTTCCTATTTACTATTTTCACCTCTATATGCTTAAATTAGAATTAATTGCTTTAGGATTTACTCTCATTGCCTATTTGACTCTTATTGACTTAACTGAAGATTTTACCTCTCATATTGTCATGTTATCTCTTCATAACTGCTTATCTTTATATGAAATTATCATCATCTCCTCCTATAATTGTTTAGCCTTAATTGAGGTTATGATTACCTTTACGCTGTCTATCTTTAATTGAATTGTTGAATATTCTTCTTAATTGCCTAACCTTAAAAGAAGTCTAGATATCCCATGTTTTAGTTGACTTGCCCTTATTTGGAACTATTTGACTCGTATTAGTTTTTTCTTATTGCCGAACAGTATATTGTGGAATCGTTGTGGCATATTGTTTCCTTCCCTATTGAACTACTCTCTTATGTCTAGCATTCTTTACTATGGCTATTCCTTGTGAATGAGTTCTACCGTTTCTTTGTGATTTAAAGTTCTTGAGTTGATTTACTTGGCGTACTTGTATTATTGTCATTGTTGTTGTTATACTTGTTGTGGTGATGCACGAGGTTTCTGCCATGTTGTAACTGTTATCTCTGTGGTTATGCCGCATATTTACTTTGGGACTACGGAACGGTATTCCGGTAGATCCCCCTGCATTTACTTTGGGACTACGGAAGGTATTCCAGGAGATCCCCCTGTACTGCATATTTACTTTAGGACTACAGAACGGTATTCCGGGAGATTTTACAGCACTGCATATTTACTTTGGGACAACGGAACGGTATTCCGGGAGACCCCCTGCACATTTATGTTTGGGACTATGGGCGGTATCCTGGGAGATCCCCTATTATTATATCTATGTTCTGAGCTACTAATCTTCTATGCCTACATTCTTTTAAACATTCTACATGATGTCCGTTCTTTTTATTATACTTACTAGCTGGTACAAACTATATTAGGACACTTACACAAGCATACACGTAGCTAAGCACCCTTATCGGATAAGAGGTTTTGTTGATATTGCTGAGTATAGACACACACCCTTGTTTACTTGCCTTCTATGTGAGAATGACTTTATTTAGTACGTGAGTCGTCAGTGCGGTTATGAGATGTGATGAGGGCACAAGATGCCAAGTGTTAGGGTTCAGATATTGAAACTCGTATTATGTGATTATGAGAGGAGGTGTCTCAGGGTGACTTATATTCAAAAACTCGTACTATCGGATTTGGGTTGTGTTTCCGTTCACTCTTTTGTCTCATTGTCATGTATTCTGCCGATATAGTTCAGAGTCGCCACTTGGGATAATTTATGGTGTCCTAAGTCACCGGTTTTAAATCTAGAATCGAGGAAAGATTGACTTTGATTTACAATCCGCGAACACAAAAATCCGGATAAGGAATTCTGTTAACCCGGGAGAAGGTGTTAGGCATTTCCGAGTTCCGTGGTTCTAGCACGATCGCTCAACTATTATTATTGGCCTATTTATCTGATTTTAGAACACTTTCAAACCTATGTGCATTTTTAACTTTTAAACCGTTTTTATTTAATTAAGGAAAATTCAAGGTTATTTAAAACACATCGCAAGCCACGCTACATGAAATGCACCCGTGAGTCATGACACATTCTATTTAACCTTGTTGGAAATTAGAACCGGGTCACATGAAATACACACCCGGACTTTAGTAATAGTCGTGATAATTATATAGTTAACGTGCCTAAAGCAAACTACGCACATTTATGAATTAATTTCCTAAATTTGGGAATCAAGCGTGAAAGCCAAGAGCCATGGATTTTGGATCAAAATTCTGCCAAAAAATATATGAAGAAGCAGTCGACCAACCTTGAACTTAATATATAATTAGAACCTTTACAAAAAAAAACAACAGCAATGGAAAATTCTCATCATGCTAAGTATTTAGAAAATACATGAACAAAATACGAAGGCTCTTTTGATTACCACAAAAACACAATAGCAAATAGCACGCTATCACATCATGGCTCAACAAGCAAAACCCAGAAGTCTGTTTCAATTCAAAGTTTCAAACCCCCATAGCCCAATGAATCTAGCATAGCATGACACAACCCGACGCACATGGAGAAAATTCCAATTCAGCATAGCTGTTTCAATTCAAGGTTTCAATGATACATTAATCAGCAAACAACGCATATGGATCAAACAAACAAAGTCAAATAATGGAATATTCAGATAGAAACTAGACCAACAGAAGCAATTATCTAAGACCAAAAATAGATTAAAGGAAATGAACCTTTCATATGGGAATTCTGTCAATAATCTGAGAAGACAAACTTCTTCATGAAATGGATACATCTCAATAATCGCTCTCCTAGAACAAAACGAAACCAAGCAGTGCCAAACGAACCAGAAGAAAACTCGAATAGAGCCTCGAACTAGAGACTCAACTGGCGGTGACTTTGAAACTAGTCTCACTTCAAATCGATGCTGGCAAATCCGACAACGGACAAAACCAGGACTGATCTTCTCTTCAAAACAAAAAAGAGATTGGCGGCTGTTGTTGTTGAAACAGATGAGTCGATAGGGTGGGGTTATTTGTGTTCTCGCTGCTGGTTATTGTGAGAGATGGGGTGGGGTCGTGTGTTTGGTTGCTGCGCTCTTGTATGTGTGCTAGTTTATTGTTTGTGATGGTGACGGAGCTCGGCAGTTATAGAGAATGGTGGGCGAAGGGGTGTTCGACATTGTGGTAGTGGCTGCCTAGAGTTTTAGGGATGTGTCTTACATAAAGAAGGAAGAAGAAGAAGAAGCTCAAGGGTGTTCAGAAAGAAGCCATCGAAGGCCGCTTCGTTTTCTTCTGAAGAAGAAGGTCGACAGGGGTGGATCAAGGCTGGTTTGGTTTCTGTCTTCTGAAGAAGACGATGAGACAGGTGAGCTTTGGTGAATTCCGGCGCTGATTGATTTGTCCCTAGGTTTTAGACGTTATTCCTCTATCCCCTTATGTATTGTAGCTCCTTAGGGTCTTATAGGTCTAGAGTCTAGGTTTACATTTTGTGTATTTTGCCAATTTGTCCCTAGGTATTTTTGTGTTAAGTCCTTAGGGTCTTTTTATTTATTTTTTGTTCCAAAGAAGAGTCTAGAAGGGTCCCTAGGGTTGGCTTAATGGTATTGGATATTGGGCCAAGAATTGGGCTCTAAAACTCTTAAAATTGTGGTCTAATACCTTAATTGACTCCTTTTAAAATAAGATAGAAATACTACACAATACCAAAGCTAATCCTATTTAATTAAACTAAACATGAAACTATTTTTGTGTTTACGAAATTATATAAAAATAAAAATAAGGTACTATTTTTGTATTATTTTTTAATTTATGAAAAATACATAAACTAAAATATTTTTTTGTAATTTTCATTTTTCTTGTAATAAAATAAAGTAAAAGAGTAAGAATTAATTGAAATAGCTATATTATCCCTAAATTAAATATTTACATGCTAAAATATAAAAGTTTTGGGGAGGGTCAAAAATCACATGTCTACAGCTGCCCCTCTTTGTCTGAAAATGTTTTCAGACAAAGAACGACTAGACAGGATTTTTGACCCGACCCTTATTTGGGAGAGACTAAAAATGAGAAAAGGGGAATGTGACCGAGCCCCGGTATGTGAGCTGCCTACATATCTTTGGCTATAAAGGAATCAGGCCACATGTAGTTCAGAGGTGAGTGAAATGATGGAGTATGCCGAGGTGGAGAGTCGATCGAGGTGTCGTTCCGCCGAGGTTCCGGTCCGAGGTCCTGTTATTACATCAAAAATCAAAAGATGAAAAAGACTAGCTAAGCCTGTCAACTATGAGTTACAAGATTCCTATCTATAAGTCTTCTGAAGCTTGATCTTGAGCCTTGAATGGTTCTTCATGCACACTTTGGATTTGAACCTTGATGCTTGCTAGTTGCAGGTGCTAGCTCGTTCTTCATCAGATTTTCGGATCAAGAACGGACATGTGGTGCTTGTGACCTCAACCATGTCTTGATAAGCTCATATCTTTCATCAACTTCTGCATTTGGATTTAACTTCTTGCTTTTCTCTTTTTTTCTTTATTGTGACTAACTTCTGTTGATCACCTCGGACTGTTGACTCGCATTCTTGCCACGAGCTTCTTTTGTTGCTGACTTGAATTGTAATCTGATATGCTTTGCCTTTTCTTCAGGTGGACGCCTGATTACTGAACTCGAATTATAATCTGAGATGCTTTCCTTTTCTCCAGGTAGACGCCTTATTACCGACACTTAAATTGTTTCCCTTCCCTAAAACTGGTGTTGTTCTCCCTTGCTCTCCAGGTGATCGCCTGATTGCCAAAATTTTATTTGTATTCCCCTGCTTTCCAGGTGGGCGGCTGATTGCCAAGACTTTGACTATATTCCCGTGCTCTTCAGGTGGGCGCCTGATTGCTGAACTTGAACTGTATTCTCGTGCTCTCCAGGTGGGTGCCTGATTGCTGAACTTGAACTGTATTCTCGTGCTCTCCTGGTGGGTGCTTGATTGCTGAACTTGAACTGTATTCCCATGCTCTCCAGGTGGGCGCCTGATTTCTGAGCTTGAACTGTATTCTCGTGCTCTCCAGGTGGTCGACTAATTGCTGAACTTGAACTGTATTCCCGTGCTCTCCAGGTGGGCGCCTGATTACTGAACTTGAACTATATTCTCGTGCTCTCCAGGTGGGCGCCTGACTGCTAAACTTGAACTATATTCCCGTGCTCTCCAGGTGGGCTCCTGACTGCTAAACTTGAACTGTATTCCTATGCTCTCCAGGTAGGCGCTTGACTGCTGAACTTGAATTGTATTCCCGTGTTCTCCAGGTGGGCGCCTGACTGCTGAACTTGAATTGTATTCCCGTTCTCTCCAAGTGGGCGCCTGACTGCTAAACTTGAACTGTATTCCCGTGCTCTCCAGGTGGGCGCCTGACTGCTGAACATGAATTGTATTCCCGTGCTCTCCAGGTGGGCGCCTGACTGCTGAACTTGAATTGTATTCCCGTTCTGTCCAGGTGGGCGCCTGACTGCTGAACTTGAATTGTATTCCCGTGTTCTCCGGGTGGGCTCCTGACTGCTGAACTTAAACTGTATTCCCGTACTCTTCAGGTGGGTGCCTGACTGCTGAACTTGAATTGTATTCCTGTGCTCTCCAGGTGGGCGCCTGACTACTGAGCTTGAATTGTATTCCCGTGCTCTCCAGGTGGGCGCCTGATTGCTGAACTCGAACTACTTCTCCCTGTTCTCCAAGTGGGTTCCTGATTTCAACAAAATAGACAAAACAAAGAAAATTTTCTTCCCCAGTTTGATAGTTGGGCAAATCTGTGAGTGTTAAACTTAATCATGTTACCAAACATTATCAAGAATTTGAAAGCTAGATCCCGTTATCCAGGAGGGTCCTGACAACTCCTATTTAAATGATAATTTTAAAGCTAAATTATGTCTTCTGAAGGTATGTCTTATGCTAAGTCTTGTTATCCAAGCAAGTTTTAAAACTACATCCCATTATCCAGGAGGGTCCTGAAAACTCCTAATTGAATCCTATCTTAAACATGCAAACTTTGAAGCCAACTTATATTCCTTTGGGGTACATTTATGCAAGATTATGCTACTCATGATTGTTTTGAATTTTAAACTAGGTCTCATTTTCCAGGAGGGTCCTGAAAATTTACGGTCAAACCTGTCTAGTGCTTGCTTTTCCTTACGGAGGGTTTCCTCGAAACAAACGAAATTTTCTGCCCCTATTTCAATCAAAGAAAAATCTTGTCAGTTTAAATGCAGTGGTTGGTTTGTGGCCTTGACTTTGAGGGAGATTGCTCCTCCACTTCCTATGATAACTTTGACTTCCATTCGAAGACCTTGCTAACCACTTTCTCTGTCATCCTTATCATAGAAAATACCTCTTCTCCGTTCAGACCCAATACCCTCTATCTGTTGCATTGTTCATGAACTGACATTTACCAAACCTTTGTGTCTCACATGAATCCCAAAGCATGTCAATTGCCACCCACTCAGTGCGTATGCTATTCTTTCTTGACTTAAACCACTGGCCTTGGCCTTAAGGTCTATTGCTCCTTCATTTTCCATGTTAACTTTGATTTCTGCTTGGAAGACCTTGCTTGTCACTGGTTAGCCAATTTCTTTGTCAATCTTATCCCATAAAATACCCTTGATCCGTTCACCCTGCGCCCACCATCTGTTGCATTATTCATGAATTGATATATACCAAACCTTTGTATTTCACATGAATCCCAAAGCATGTTTATTGATACCAACTCAGTGCGCACGTTGTTCTTTCCTAACTTATGCCACTTTGATGTGCTGGCCAAATCCCGTTTTGTGCAATTGGAAAGCTGGTGGCAAATTTTGAAGTCATTTCTCACTTATTTTGACCAAACAGACGCATGAAGAGGAAGTAAACAAGACAAAAGGAATAGGGTAAAGGACAAAGGAAAGAGATGATTCCTAACAGGAAAACTACAAAGTAGAAACCTATCAGATGTGGATACCAACTCTAATGACCATGACATGCACCTGTGGCCTATTCTGTTGAGAAAGTCTGATGTTCAAGTCCTGTTATACCCCAAAACCATGAAACTGGGCTTCAATGCTCTGATTATCCAATCTGATTCACAATCCTTATTCTACTTGTAGTGCCCGAAGGGTTTTCACTGTCAAGCCTCTCTCATTTTGTTCTTTCTCTCAACTTAACGTTGCCTTACGGTGCCCGCGAGGGTTTTCACCAATAAGACTCTCTTATTTATTATTTCTCTCAGCTCCCGTCGCCTTACGGTGCCCATGAGGGTTTTCACTAATAAGACTCTCTCATTTTCGTTATTTTTCTGCTTGGACCAGAGTGTTGCCCCTGATATGAATTACCTCTCCTTGCTTGACTTGGCATCTCTCGAAGACTGATCGGAAGGTCTTTCTTTGGACCGTAACATGGGCTTTTGGATAGGGTTAAAAAGAAAGTATATCAAAGGCTCAAAACAATTCACATGGGTTCAAAATTACAACTTTCGGAATCAGATTTCTTACAAGAACCACAACTTCAGCCTCAGTTTCTTACTTGGGGACTTTTGGATTTTTATTTTGATGGGACCGAACAGTGAGGCTGCCTACGTATCCTTTAAAAGAATCAGGTCGAACGTAGTTCATGTCATAGGAATTACTTTGTTGTTGTGATTTTCTTTCCTTTTTCTTCCTCTTTCTCTTCTTTTCTTTTCTTTCTTCTTTTTTCTCTTTTTGTTGTTTTGTTGTTTTTTTTTCTTTTTCTTTTTCTTCTATTTTTTACTTATCTTTTACGCTTGTGTTTCTGATCTTTGCTATTGATTCCGAAAGAGGGGTATGAAAGAAAATAATTAAGGCTCAAAGGGGTAACGAAGGATAAAGTGTTTAGATGGCAGGACAAAATGCCTTCGTCATTCCAATCTCCAAAATATGCCAAGTACAAACAACACAGTTAAACAAACCAAGAAAAACATTTATAACATCTTTTGATTGTACCAGACTTCATAACCATATCCACACGTTCGCCTTTTACATCTGTTAACTACAAAGCACCATTGGACAACACCCTCACTCTCATTACCACGAACGACCCCTGTTAGTTCGGGCAAACTCGCCTTTAGCTTCAACCCGATGCGGCATGATATATTTCAATAGGGTTTCTTTATGTTTTATCTGCCCAAGTTTCACACAATTCGGGCTTGAAATGATCTCAAAATGCCTTTACTTATTTCCCTCAAATGTCCCCATCATATTCAAAATTGTTCCATTGGTTCATGACTAGGTTGACTTTTAAGACCAGGCCTAAAATTTTGCATGCATGTCATGTCACTAGAACCAGCATTAGAAAAAATACAAAATGAAAGGATAGAAAAAGAACTAAACAAAGAAAATGACTAGAAATAACAAAAGACGGGAAATTGCATTAGACAGACGGTGAAACGGTTCGAATAAACAAGTAAAACAAACTGGGGTACAACCCTGGAACAAAACTAGGTAACACTAAATGAGTTGCTATGACTAAAAGAACTAGGCAAAACAAAAGGATAGAAGGGTTTGAGTCACAAGACAATATCTGGGTTACAACCGTTGAAATAACCCGGACAACAGAAATGACAACAAAATAAACCACCAAAAACTCCTCCTTGGCTAACCAAGAAAGGAGCATCTTTCCAATCACCAAACTCAACATCTTAGCCACTGACTTCTGCATCAACAATACTGGGACCTTCACAAGTCTCCATCACATTGTTCGTAACAAATTGCTTTTGGTTTCCCTTTTCCTTCTCGTTCTTAGGATCAACCTCTGATATTGCTGAAAGCTTTGTATCACGTGGACCTCCGAGGATCTCAGAAGAGTCCTCATATTCCTTTTCAAAATAAATCATACCCACCATATGTGTCTCATTATGAATAGGCGATGAACTTTGGCTAGTGTCTGCTGCATCTGGATTTTGCACGACAATGTCACCTGCATCATAAGCTTCTGAATTGCTTTTTTCAGATTCCAACACTTCTCTATGTCATGCCCCGGGGCATCTGAGCAATATGCGCACCTTTGAGAAAAAGCAAACTTCTTTGGAAGAGGGTTTGGCATCTTTATCTGAATCGGCTTCAACATGTCCACTTTCCTTAGCCTCTGGAATAGACTAGAATATGATTCTCCTAATGGAGTGAAGGTTTTCTTCTTCTGCAACCTCTCGTTATTAAATGCTTTATTGGGCCGGAAACCTGATCCAGGGAGGTTTCGGTAGGCCCGTGGGGGTGGATAGGCATTTTGTGGAGCTAGGTACTAGGAAATGATGTACGACTTTGGGAGTTCTGTGGAGAGAAGTAACATTGGGGAGGGTCATCTGGTGCACAAGAATATCCACGGGGTCAATGTTGAGGCTGGAAGTGTTGAGCAGGAAGGCCCATCAGATCATCTTTTCTATTTCTCTTTCTTCCACCCAAACTTACTGGGATGTTTTGAATGTCTTTCGTAGTATTTTTTAACGCAGAATAACTTATTATTTTGCCTGACTTGATTCCCTCTTCTACCATCTCTCCTATTTTTAACACATCATTGAAAGGCTTTCACACGGCCGGGATCCAATGACTGAAGTAGGTGGGCCCCTGGGCTTGTAGGAAAAGCTCAACCATTTCTTCTTCACCAATCGGGGTACTGACTCGAGCAACTTGCTCCCTCCATCTGAGCCCAAACTCCCTAGAGCTTTCCTCCAGTTTCTTTTCTATTTTAGATAGGGAGGAGTGGTTTGGGGTAACGCCTTATTTGTATTGAAAGTATCAAACAAAATCTTGAGCCATGTCACCCAGTGTAGGCCATTTACCGACATCTTGACGATTATGCCATTCCAAAGTTGCCCCAGTCAAGCTCTCACTAAAATATGCCATCAACAAATCATTTTTCTCGCCAACACTTCTCATTTAACTACAATAATCCCTCAAATAGGCTACCAGATCTCCACATCGATCATACAAGTTAAATTGTGGCACTTTAAATCCCGCGGGCAGGCGAACGTCAGGGGATACAGACAGCTCTTTGCAAGCCATGCTACCCTGGTTTCCCATTCCTTGCTTGTTCCTTATGGACTGTTCTATGCCTTTCAGCCTCCTAGGTATCCCATCTCGCCCTTCTCTTCTTGTGACTTTCTCATGTTCAGCATGAAGCTCATCCCAAGGGCTCTTCTTGTATGAGTCAGGAACCTTGCGGGCAACCTCTACGGGATAGTATTGGTCATCATGAGCTTTGAGTGGATATTCATTGTTGGGAATAGTGAATATGATAGGAGGGCAATTTTGAGAAGAGGTAATTGGAGGAAGAGTGATGGAGCTACTAGGGTGGTTGGGGAAGCTGTGAAAAATGGGTGGATCTGGAGAGTATGAGGAATCATCTGGCACTACGACCAGAGTTTGGGTAAAGGCAGCATCTAAAAAGCTAGGTGGTGGCGGGGGTGGTGCCTTCCCAGTCATCCAGGCCTAATACATGTCCGTCATGTGTTGTCTCAACATCCTTATCTCATCG
Source organism: Nicotiana sylvestris (assembly GCF_000393655.2). Lineage (NCBI taxonomy): Eukaryota > Viridiplantae > Streptophyta > Magnoliopsida > Solanales > Solanaceae > Nicotiana > Nicotiana sylvestris. The sequence continues at coordinate 149,867,645 of NC_091064.1, read as the reverse complement.
GCCAAACCAGTGTCCTGTTCAACCAACTACTTTCGGACACCGGTATCAACCAACCCAGTTCTGTTGTTGTCCGCCATTGCCTTTTATGTTGTGGAGAGGAGTTACTACTTCAAGAACCACAAACCAACCACCTTTCTGCTATGAAGATATCAAAAGGAATAAAATGGGATCATCCCGTTAGCGTTAAGGAATTAACAACTAAAATATCACATTGCGTGCAATGCACCTAGTCACAGTTATCGGTGTCACACCTCCTTTTTATTATACCTCGGAAGGGTATGAATAAAGGGAGTTTTTCCAATTAAAGGACAATCGAAATGGAATTTATTATAAAGATTCAGAGTCGCCACTTGGGAGATTTATGGTGTCCCAAGTCACCGGTTGAATGCCGAATCGAGGAAAATATGACTCTGTTTAACAGTCCACGAACCAAAAATCCGGGTAAGGAATTCTGTTAACCCGGAAGAAGGTGTTAGGCATTCCCGAGTTTCGTGGTTCTAGCACGGTCTCTCAACTATTATAATTGGCTTAATTATCTGATTTTAGAACATTTTGAACCTATGTGTTAATTTTAACTTTAAAACCGCTTTTAATTGATTTTTAAAGAAGATTGAACGTTGTTTAAAACACGTCTTTGGATCGTGCCACATGAAATGCATCTGCAATCTTAAACATATTTCATTCAACGTTTTAAGATTTGATTTGGGTGAAATGAAATGCGCTACCGAGTTTAAGAAAGTAAAATTACTAAATAACGCGCCCTAAAGTAACTACACGTTTTAACTTTGCGGGGGCCATGGAAAATTTGCTAAATGGTACGCCTCGATTCTAAATTCAAAGGATATTTGAACTACTCTTTCGAGGTCCATAAAATGTATGTTTGGCTAATTTGGCACACCTCAACTAATTAATGAGCGAAAGTAATTGATTAAAATGCATAAGGGAGTTTCTATTTATTTTAAGCCAATGTTTGAGTTAAACTTTAATAGATAATGAGCTAACAATAGACAAAGCCGGCGCTAAACTGCTGAAAGGCCTGGGCATAGCTGTAGCCCAACGACTGACTTCCCAGCACGAGACAACTGGGGTCAATCCTAGATCCCAGACCGATAGTCTAATTGCAGAAGGCGAAATCGATCACAACTGGGCCACTGATGGTAGCCCAATCTCAAGATCTGAAGCTAAGACTTGACGTAAAATACATTGTTATGGAGATTTTAGAGTTTGAACAAACACCAACGTCCTTAAGCCAATACAGAACACATTCTTGATGCTAACATACATGCTGAAATGAAGCTACAGTTCCTGATTATCAACAGCTCATATGCAGGTCATTTCATCATTGCAAACCACCAAATCGAACTTCCAGCAAGAAGAAAACAATTTAAAGTTTCAAAAAGACTTCATTTATTACTAATCAACAATTTAAAGTCACCAATGGACTTGGAGCTGCCTAACTATAAACTTGGAAAAGAAAACAAACACAGGCTGATTTCACTTAAATCAAGTAAGAGACTTTCCTGTATTGTAACATAGCACACTTCATGCTCAAAAAACAACCAATCTTATACATCTTAAAATCAGAATTACTACTAATCAGCATTGAAACTAAATAGGGGCTTCAATAGAGTATTATAACCATTCGAATCAGCTAACAAAATACAGTAACATGCAATGACTTTGTTCAAACACTTAAATCAAAATCTGGAAGAGGTAAATAGCCACAAGTTATTAACAAGGCACACATGAGTACAGAACCTAATAATCAGAAATAGACTGCCATAAAACATCAACATTCCCATTCCCATTTCAACATGTCATTTGAGGTCGAATGAGTACCTGGGAACAAGGGGAAAGCAAGAAGGGGTAAGGATAAGTAGGCAGCAGCAACAGGAATTCACCCAGATTTAACAAAACAACAACAAAATTAGTCTAGAATAGAGGAAACAATTCCCTAGCTCAAAGCAAGGCTTTCATTACCCAATGTTCAAACCATTTTGAACCTCAGATAGGATCAGGTATTCTTTCAGCAGTAAAAGAAACAAACTCCAAAAGTTTTAATCAGGATTTTAATGCAACAGTGATTTTCAGCTGTTTTATTTTTTTTTTTGAATTTAAGCTCTTAGGTTTTGCCTTGAAAGGCAAGAAATGATGCCTTTATAGGCAAGAAAACAGGGCAGCCTTAAGGGTTCAACTTTTTATTTTAGTCCTTTTCTAATTTTTGTTTTTGCTAATTAGTCCCTTATTTTCTGACTTGATATCCAAGCCAGACTATTTTCAGCTTTCTAGAAAGCTTCTTGGGTGGTTACTTGAGAGATTCTCTCAGTGTATTGCCCCAATTACCCCTAAGTGCCCTGAAATTTACCTTGGACCAAATAGGGTCAAATGAACAAAATAGGGTCAAATGAACAAAGACCCAGACCCAATCTTGTCCAACGGGTAGGCTTCCAAATTTGGGCCTTCACTCAATGAGTTGAAACTGACCAAACCCCAAACCCAATCCAAAATAAACTTAAAGAGAAGGCAACCCAAATCGAAACTGAGACGGCCCAATTAGCAATTATCTGACTACCAAATAACACATAACGATTAAACTTCAGACTAAATGGTTCATTAACTAGGAATTTTGACAACTAACCTAACATGACTCCGACTGCTCATGCATGAATGAATAGATTCTGGAACCAAATGAGAATGATTCGAGACAAGGGAAAGAAACAGAAAATCTGAAAATAAACGAGGGACGGATTAAATCAAAAGAAATAAATAAATAAATACCTGAGAAAAATTCAAAAAATAGAAGGGAAGCCTGGGTCTTCAGATCCTTGGATTTTCCGGCCAAATCTGAGGTTAATCGTGTGCTCTTACGAAGAACACACGAATAAACTCAGATTTGGCACGAAAGTTTGCCAAATCTCGACTTGGGATTTCTGGGCTCGTTTCTGATCTATGATTCGAGGGGCTGGGGCAACATTCGAGGGAAACAGAGTGGGGATTCGAAACGAGGGGGTTGGGGTGGTTCAGTGGTGTGATTTTGGTTACGGTTGGAGGTGGCGCCGCCGGTGGATGGTGGTGGAAAAAGGGGCAACTCCGTTAGGGTTAGGCTTGGGTTCTCTGATAGGGGTGTTGGAACGATGAAATGAAGTGGGGGGGGGGGGGGGGGGCGTTAGGACATATATATATCAATTAAGGGCTTAGTTCCCAGTCGTCTGATCATATGGGATCAACGACTGAGATTGGACTCCAGAAAACGACGTCGTATGGTACTGGGGGGTTTGGACCGGGTTGGACGGTCTGGGCCTAGGTCAAACGGACGGGTACGGGGAAAATGACTTTGGGCCGGGGCACTTTTAATTGAAGGCAGCCCAATTCTATCTCTTCAATTCTATTTTCCAATTTTCCATTAATTTTCAATTCATTTTCTTTTAAAAATCTTTTTCTTTTTTCCAAAATTAAAATTAAATCCTAAACCAAATTATCCTAGCAAATTAAATTAATTAACTCTAATAATTTCTACTACAAATAATTAAAAACCAAATTAAAGGAAAAACTACCAAAATTCAAAATTAAAATTAAAAGTGCAAAATAAACTATTTTTGTGATTTTTTCCTATTTTTATAAAATAATTTGTCAATTAATCCTAAAAATGTAAAATTAAATCCTAAATTCAAATGCAACATATTTTTTTTTTTGTAATTTTCATTAATTAAATAAAATAAATTGCACAGACAAATGCAAACAATTACCAGAAAATGCCACAAAAATGCCCAAAATTGCACACACTGATAGAAATTATTTTGTTTTGAATTTGTTGGAGTAATACATATAGGGAAAAAATCACGTGCTCACAGCTGCCCCTCTTTACTCGGAAACACGAAGAGTTTTCGTGCAAAGATAAAGTAAGCGGATACGAGCGGTTTTTGCCCGTCTGAATACTCCGTTGGAAGCATCTTTGAAAGATTTGACCGCACCTTGCTTCCGAGGTTGCCTACATATCCTTGGCTAAAAAGGAATCAGGTCAGTGTAGTTCAGGAATGTTCGGTAGCTGGGACTACCATGAAGCTGGGCTTCCACTGTTGTTGATGCTGCTGCTACTGCTTACTGAACCTCCTTATTACACCATGTCAAAACAAAACAAAAGCTAGACTAGACTATGATCTATGGATTACAAAAGTCCTATCTATATCTTCAAACTTGCTCTTGTGTTTCTTGTTGCCTTGTTTTTCTCCATTCTCTCAGGGACATCCGTTTGTTGCCAACTTGAATTGTAAACTGAGATGTTTTCCCTTCTTCAGGTGGGTGCCTGACTGCTGAACTTGATATGTATTCCCATGCTATCCAGGCGGGCTCCTGAATTCAAAATAAACAAAGCAAAGAATTTGAAAGCTAAAACTTAAATGGTACTCCCTTGTTCTCCAGGCGGACTCCTGACTGCTGCGCTTGAATGTATTCCCTGCTCTCCAGGCGGGCACCTGATTGCTGAACTTGAAATGTATTCCCTGCTTTCCAGGTGGGCTCCTGACTTAAACATAGACAAAACAAAGAATTGGAAAGCTGAAATTTAAATTGTACTCCCTTGTTCTCCAGGCGGGCTCCTGACTGCCGTGCTTGAAAGTATTCCCTGCTTTCAAGGCGGGCTCCTGATTGCTGACTTGAAATGTATTCTTTACTCTCCAGGCGGGCCCCTGACTGCTAACTTGAAATGTATTCCCTTGTTCTCCTGGCGGATTCCTGACTTCAAAATAAACAAAGCAAAGAAACTTTCCTGCCCTGGTTTGGTAACTGGGAACATATGTGAGTGTTAAACTGAATCATATCACCAAATATTACTAATAATTTGAAAGCTAGGTCCCATTATCCAGGGGGGTCCTGACAACTCTTAATTAAACGACAATTTAAAATCTAAGTTATATCTTCTACAGGTGTGACTTCTGCTAAATCTTGCTATCTAAGAGAATCTTTAAACTACTCCCCATTATCCAGGAGGGTCCTGAAAATCAAAAGTCAAATTTTATCTTAAGGGTGACGACTTTCATGTCTGAATTATACTACCCTACAGCAGAGTTTACGCCAAATGTTGTTATCTAATCAAAATCTTAAAGCTAAGTCCCATTATTCAGGAGGGTCTTGACAACTCCTAATTGAATCCTATCTCGAACATGAAAACTTCTAAGCTAACTTATATTCTTTTGGGATACATTTATGCTAGATTATGATGTTTCTGAACATTACCAATCCATTCCACCGATGAAACTTTCGGCGATTCCTTGTATCCCTCTCTTACATGATGTTATCCTTAGTATGCTCCAACCACGATGTGCTTTGCAATTTTGGAAGTTGGTAGTGAGCTTCGACTTGCTTTGAACAAGACTGACATTGAAACATCTTGAGATAAATACCCAAAAGAAAATGAAATGCGATGACTTTGTGGGTTAAGGATAAGAAGAATCCAAAACCAGATGACTGGTACAAAAGAAAAAAGAAAAGGAAACTTATCTGAGTGGAATAGCTAGTACCAATGATCATGACATGCATTTTGGATTAATCGGCCTCATCTGTCCAACCAATCAACTTTCAGTTGCCGTACTTCATTGCCCCAGAATTACCATGACTTGATTACCTTACCCAAACCTTGACCTTGTTCATCCTGCGGTGCCTTGAAAGGTTTTCACCAGCAGACCTCTTTAATTCGTTCATCTCTAGACTCACTTTCGCCTTACGGTGTCCATGAGGGTTTTCACCAATAAAACTCTCTCATTTTTTCTCTCAACTCCCGTTGCCTTATGGTGCCTGTGAATATTTTCACCAATAAGACTCTCTCATTTTTATTTCTATCAACTCCAGTCGCCTTATGGCGCCTGTGAAGGTTTTCATCAATAAGACTCTCTCATTTTTATTTTTCCTGCTTGAACCAGAGTGTTTCCCCTAACACGAATTACATTTACCTGCTCGACTTGGCATTTCTCAAAGACTGATCAGAAGGTCTTTCTTTGGACAGTAATGTCGGCTTCTGGACAGGGTTAGAAAGAAAGGGTATAAAAGGCTCAAAACAATACAAATGGGTTAAAATTACAACTATCGGAATTAGGTTTCTCACAACAGCCACAACTTCTGCCCCAGTTTCTTGCATGGGGACTTTTGGATTTTGTTTTGATGGGACCGAACCGTGAGGCTGCCTACGTATCCTTAAAAGGAATCAGGTCGAACGTAGTTTATGTCATAGAAATTACTTTGTTGTTGTGATTTTTATTTTCTATCTTTCTTTTCTTTCTCTCTTTTCTCTTCTACTGTTCATCTTTTTTTATTTCCTCTTTTTTTTTCCTTTTGCTTTTCTCTTTTCTTTTCTTTTCTTTCTCTTTCTTTTCTCTTTTCATTTTTCTTCTCCTATTCCTTTCTTGTTGATTCTTTCTTTTTCTTTTCACTTACTTATCCTCTGCACTTGCGTTTCTGAATTGTGTCGTTGATCCCGAAAGAGGGGTATGAAAGAAAATAAATTAGGCTCAAAAGGGATGACAAGGGATAAAGTGTTTAGATAGCAGAACAAAATGCCTTCGTCATTTCAATCTTCAAAATATGCCAAATACAAACAAGTACAATCAAAGAAAGAAATCATACATAGTATCTTTTGACTGCATCGGAATTGATAGCCATTTATACACATTTTCCCTTTATATCTGTCAAATACAATGCGCCATTGGACAACACTCTAGTTACAACAAATGGCCCCTGCCAGTTTGGGGCGAACTTTCCTTTTGCTTCAGCCTAATGAGGCAAGATACGTCTCAACACTAGTTGACCCACTTCGAACTTCCGTGGACGTACCTTCTTGTTATATGCTCTCGCCATTCTCTCTTGGTACAATTGGCCGTGACACACTGCTGCCAATCTCTTTTCATCAATCAGACTTAATTGCTCCAAGCGGGTTTTGACCCATTCAACGTCATCAATTTCTGCCTCAGCGACAATCCGAAGGGATGGGATTTCCATTTCTGCGGGTATTACTGCCTCCGTGCCATACACCAACAAATAAGGGGTGGCTCCTACTAAAGTACGGACAGTAGTGCGATAGCCCAACAACGCAAATGGCAGTTTCTCGTGCCACTGCCTAGAACTTTCCACCATTTTTCGAAGTATCTTCTTTATATTCTTGTTGGCTGCCTCGACTGCTCCATTCGCCTTAGGGCGATATGGGGTGGAATTACGATGTATAATCTTAAACTGCTGACATGTCTCTATCATCAGATGACTGTTGAGATTAGAACCATTGTCTGTGATGATTACCTTCGGAATCCCAAACCGACAGATGATATTCAAATGCACAAAATCGACCACTGCTTTCTTGGTCACAGATTTGAAAGTTTTCGCTTCAACCCACTTGGTGAAATAATCGAAGGCTACCAGAATAAATCTGTGTCCGTTTGATGCTGCTGGCTTGATTGGCCCAATGACATCCATGCCCAAGCAACAAAAGGCCATGGTGCAGACATTGTATGTAATTCAGATGGTGGAGAATGAATCAAATCTCCATGCACTTGGCACTGATGACATTTACGCACAAAACTGATGCAATCCCGTTCCATAGTGAGCCAATAATAACCTGCTTGGAGAATCTTCTTTGCCAGAACGTACCCACTCATATACGGTCCACAAACTCTGGAGTGTACCTCAGTCATGATAGTTGTGGCATGTCTAGCATCTATGCATCTTAGCAATCCCAGATTTGGAGTTCTTTTGTACAATACCCCTCCACTGAAGAAAAATCCACTTGCCAATCGTCGAATTGTTCTTTTCTGATCACCTGTGGCCTGTACCAGGTATGCCCCCATTCTGATGTATTCTTTGATATCATGGAACCATGGCTCCCCATCAAGTTCTTCTTCCACCATATTACAGTAAGAATGGTGATCACTGACCTGAATCTGCAAAAGGGTCCACATAAGCCTTATCTGGATGATGTAACATTGATGCCAGAGTGGCCAAAGCATCGGTGACTTCATTATGGATCCTCGAGATATGCCTGAATTCTATCAACTGAAACCGCTGACAAAGATCATGCAAACATTGTCTGTACGGTATGAGTTTCAAATCCCGTGTTTCCCATTCTCCCTAAATATGGTGCACTAGGAGGTCCGAGTCACCCAAGACCAAGACTTCCTAGACACCCATATCCACAGCTAACCTCAAACCCAAAATGCATGCCTCGTACTCAGCCATGTTATTGGTACAATAAAAACGAAGTCGAGCCGTAACAGGGTAGTGCTGCCCTGTTTCAGAAATAAATACTGCTCATATCCCCACGCCCTTCATGTTTACGGCTCCATCAAAGAAAAGTTTCCATCCAGGCTTCTCGACTTGTTCCAACTCATCAATGTGCATTACCTCTTCATCAGGGAAATAAGTCTTCAAAGGTTCGTAATCTTCGTCAATCGGGTTCTCGGCCTAATGGTCCGCCAAGGCCTGTGCTTTCATTGCAGTTCGAGTCACGTAGACAATGTCAAATTCTGTGAGCAGGATCTGCCACTTTGCAAGCCTCCCTATGGGCATAGGCTTCTGAAAGATATACTTCAATGGATCCAAGCGAGATATGAGATCGGTAGTGTAAGATGACAAATAATGTTTCAGCTTCTGCGCCACCCAGGTTAGGGCGCAACATGTCCTCTCAATATGAGTGTACTTGACCTCGTACGATGTGAATTTCTTGCTGAGATAATATATGGCCTGCTCATTCCTGCCAGTGATATCATGTTGACCCAATACACAGTCGAATGAATTGTCCAATACCGTCAAATATAGAATTAAAGGTCGCCCTGATTCTGGCGGGACCAACATGGGTGGATTTGACAAATACCCCTTTATCTTATCAAATGCCTCCTGACATTCATCTGTCCACTTGACCGCAACGTCTTTCTTTAACAGCTTGAAGATAGGCTCACAAGTTGTCGTAAGCTGAGTGATGAACCTGCTGATATAATTCATTCTCCTCAACAAACTCATCACCTCGATATTGTTCTTCGGAGGAGGCAATTCCTGGATGGCCTTGATTTTTGATGAGTCCAATTCAATACCCCGGCGGCTGACTATGAACCCCAACAAATTTCCAGACGGCACCCCAAAAGCACACTTTGCAGGATTAAGCTTGAGATTGTACCTGCGAAGCGTTCGGAAGAACTTTTTCATATCCCTGACATGGTCAGACTGCTTTCTAGACTTTACGATCACATCATCCACATACACCTCGATTTCCTAGTGTATCATATCATGGAATATTGTTGTCATTGCCCTCATGTAGGTTGCACCAACATTTTTCAAACCAAATGGCATGACCTAATAGCAGTACGTTCCTCACGGCGTGATAAATGCCGTCTTTTCTGCATCTTCCTCGTCCATTAAGATCTGATGATAACCTGCATAACAATCCACAAAAGAACCAATATCATGTTTGGCACAATTGTCAATCAATATATGGATGTTTGGCAGGGGAAAATTATCCTTCGGACTTGCTTTGTTGAGCTACCGATAATCAACGCACACCCTGGTCTTGCCATCCTTATTTGGCACAGGCACAACGTTGGCTAACCAGGTGGGATACCGGGTGACCCGAATGACTATTTGGCATCGAACTGCTTGGTGACCTCTTCCTTGATATTTACACTCATATCCGTTTTGAATTTTCTCAGCTTCTGCTTGACAGGAGGGAATGCCGAGTCAGTGGGAAACTTGTGAACCACTAAATCAGTGCTCAGACTCGGCATGTCATCATAGGACCATGCAAAAACGTCTTTGTATTCGAACAATGCTTTAATTATCTATTATCTGAGTTGAGGTTCCAGATGGACACTTATTTTAGTTTCACGGACATTTCCTTGGTCCCCTAGATTAACTGCTTCTGTGCCATTCAAATTAGGTTTGGGCTTTCCTCAAAATGACTTAGTTCCTTACTAATTTCTTCATAGGCCTCATCATCTTCAAATTTTAACTTGTCATCACACTCAATTTCTTGTATTATTATTCAGAGTTAGATTGGCTTTTAAAACTGGGCCGAAGATTCCTCACGCATGTCATGTCATTGATATCAGCATAAAAACAACTGTACAAAAGAATAAAACAAAATAAAATTAGAAAAAATGAAGGAAAGGGAACAATTGCATTTCATTGAATATAATGATAACAGGGTTTTAACACATCCAACTGGACGGAACATAATATCTGAATTACAGACCCTGGAATAATCCAGATAACTAAAAGAAAATCAAAACCCACTACCAAGACTCCCTCCGGATAGGAAGAGGAGTAGCTTACCAGTTGTTGACTTTTGCACGTGGTCCCACAAATTGCACATCTGCCTTGCTGGACCCTTCCCCAGCTTGAACCATATTGACCTCGGCGAATAAACTTTCGAACCCCTTCTCCAAGTCTCCATCGGCACCAATCAGTGGTCCAGGGACCTTTGACAACATTTGCTTTCTGATACCCGGCTTGACGAATGACCTAGACAGACGCGGGATTGGCTTTGGCAATGCCCATGCTTTCTGTTTCATTTTTCTAGCTCTTCGCACGTCTGCAACGGTAGGCTTGAACCCCAGACCAAAAGTATCCAGATTCTTTGGAAGAGAAATTGGCTGCACAATACCTCGCAAAGATGCACCTAAACCCTTGCCTGGTACGAAACCATTTTTCAATATTTCAACAGCTACCATAACTGATGCCGTAGTCATCTTTGGAGTTGGCGCACACTTTCCTTCCAAAATTTTCTCTACCGATACTGTGTCGGATACCTGATAAACCCATGGTCCCTTGTCATCGTCAACCTCTATGAATGGAACGATGGCACCATTGGGCACACACAAATTATCTTAGCCATGTACAACAATTTCCTGTCGATCCCATTCAAACTTGACCACTTGATGTAGAGTAGACGGGACTGCTTTGGCCGCATGGATCCAGGGTCGTCCCAACAGCAGATTGTACGAAATAGCCACATCGAGCACTTAGAATTCCATAGTAAATTCAACTGGACCTATTGTGAGCTCATGCACTATGTCCCCGACTGAATCTTTCCCTCCACCGTCGAATCCCCGAATGCAAATACTGTTCTTGTGAATTCTTTCATCCTCTACTTGCAGCTTGTTCAATGTGGAGAGAGGATAGATGTTCGTGCTAGACCCGTTGTCAACCAGTACTCGAGTAACCACGAACTCTTCGCGTTTCACCATCAGATAGGGGCTTTATTGTGCTCGGTACCCTCCACGGGCAACTCATCATCGAAAATAGTGACTCGACTTACCACAAATATCTTGTTATCTATCTTTTCCAAGTGATTTACTGAGATTTTATCAGGAACGTGAGCCTCGTTCAAGATCTTCATCAAAGCACGACGGTGTTCATCTGAATGGATCAATAATGACAAGAGCTAGATCTGAGCTGGTGTCTTCCTTAACTGCTCCACAATGGAATAGTCTTGCGCTTTCATCTTTCTCAAAAATTCTTCTACTTCTTCCTCAGTTACTTCTTTCTTAACCAACACTGAATTATCTTTTGAGGTCTTAGCTTTTCTCAAATCTTCGGGGGCAAAGAATCTCCCCAATCGAGTCAAACCATGAGTCTCACACACTTCTTCTTTAACCTCTTTCCCCTGGTAAGTTACTGTCATTCGTTCATAATTCCACGGGACCGCCTTGTTGTTGATCACTGGAAGCTGAGTTACTGGTTTTATAATAACAGGCTCTGTGCGAGCACCCTTCACGATCACAACAGGTTTACTTGTAACCCCTGATACTGCCACTTTACCTTTCTCTAGTTTCACTGCAGCAGTGCTTGAAGACCCTTTCTGGGCTACCACAGCTGGCTTATTGTCTACCCCTTTCAACTGGACCACTGATTTCCCACTGGTTACCTTTTCCTTTGAACTGGTTTCACTGGAGCGGATCATCATCACCGTCTGCGAGGGTTTCTTAGCCTCCCTCCCTTGTGTATCAACTCAATCATATGGGTCTCATAGTGAGCTGGTAGCGGATTCTGGTTGATATTTGGTGTTTCTGGGGACTGAACCTTGATCCGATGAGTATCAATGAGCTCTTGTACAACTTTTTTTAGTTTCCAGCATTTCTTTGTGTCATGGCCCAGGGCCCCTGAACAATACTCACAACTCACCGAGCGATCAAGATTTCTGGGAAGGGGATTCGGTAGTTTGGCTTTGATCGGATTCAACATGCCCAACTGTCTCAGCCTATGGAATAGACTAGTATAGGATTCTCCCAATGGAGTAAAAGTGTTCTACTTCTGCAGCCTCTCGTTCTTAAAGGCTTGATTGGGTTGAAAACCAGTTCTGGGAGGATTTTTGTAGGCTTTTGGGGGTGGATAGTTATTTTATGGAGCTTGGTATGGATTTTGTGGAGCTGGCGCATGCCACTGTGTGTGAGCGGGAGGTTGGGTATAGGTTTGTGCATGATAGACAGAAAAATGGGGATCTGGCGGTGGGTAGTAATGTTGTGACGGGCTATATGGAGTGTGGGGGTAGGTTTGGGGATAGGGTCAAGGCTGGTTGTAGAACTGTGGAAGGTTCCTGGATCTACCCCAAGCTGCCGACTCGATCGTTGCAACATCCTCTTTCTTCTTCTTTCCGAGTACACCCCCAGTACCGTTTTGAATAGCCTGGGTGGTTGCTTTGATTGCCGAGTAACTCATGATCTTATTGGACTTGAGTCCCTCCTCAACTATGCCTCCCATTTTCACAACTTCATTAAAGGACTTGCCCACTGCTGACACCAAATGACCAAAATAAGTGGGCTCCAAAGCCTGCAAGAAATAATCAACCATCTCGCTTTCTTTCATCGGAGGGTCAACCACGCCGCTTGCTCTCTCCAACGGAACCCATATTCTTGGAAACTCTCACCGGGCTTCTTCTCAATCTTCATCAATGACAGACGGTCTGGGATGATTTCAAGATTATACTAAAAATGATAGGCGAAGGCTTGGGCCAAATCGTCCCATGTGTACCACCTGCTATGATCTTGTCTGGTGTACCATTCTAGTGCCAACCCACTCAAACTTTGGCTGAAATATGCCATCAACAATTCATCTCTTCCACCCGCTCCTTTCATCTTGCTGCAGAATCCTCTTAGGTGTGCTACCGGGTCACCATGCCCATCGTACAGATCAAACTTGGGCATTTTGAACCCTACTGGCAACTGAACATCTGGGAACAAACATAAGTCCTTATAGGGTACACTCACTTGACCTCCCAGCCCCCTCATATCCCGGAATGATTGCTCTAAGCTTTTGACCTTTCTGATCATCTCTTCATGCTCGGGATTTTTGGGCGGTTTTTCGGTCTCTGTCGGGGTATCAAGATGATGAGTGTAAGGATATGGTTCTTGAACTTTGAAGGTGGGTTCAGGGGGATAGTACTAGTTGTCGTGAGTTTGGAACAGGGGTTCACTAGAAGATCGGTGTAATGTAGCAGGTGGAGGTGCCACAAAAATAGGTGTAATTGGTGGAGGAGGGTATGAGACTTGTTTGGGTGGTGGATCTTGAGAAGTATGGGAAGTGGCGCCTTGACATTGTTGGTAGAGGGGAAAGGCTGGAAATGAGTTCACAGTAGGAGGCTCTGGAGGTTGGGATGATGGTGGGATATAAGCAGGATTGGCGGGATAAACCGGTGGTGGATGCCCCTTTTCCCAAGCTTGGTACATTTCATCCATCTATTGTTTCATCTTATACATTTCTTCCCTCATTGCATTAACGTCCATTTCTTCCACCTCTTTCGATGGGTCGACGATGCTTGTTTTCGGTTCCTGGTCGACCATATTCAGCCCGTCTTTCTATCGGGTGTTGTAGGAGTGAGTTTCCAGAATGCTAGTCAACTAACCACCTGCTTGGACTTAATACATCAAACAAACAACCTTGTTAGCGATTAGGCTTTAACAGATTGGTAACCACACATTGGGCGTGAATGCACCTAAACAGTTAACCGTCTCTATTATGTATTTGATCGGTTGCATGCATCATCCCAGTCTTTTCTTTCTTTTAATTGCAAACATCCCCTTTTCTTTTCTTTTCTTTCCTTTCCTCTCATTCTGGCCTTTGTTCTCTCTTTGTTTTTACCCTCTCTTATTTTCTCTTTTTCTTTCTTGTTTTTCCGCTCTTTCCTCTTGTTTTTCCTCTTATTTTCTTTCCCTATTTTCCTCTCTCTCTCTTTTTTTTTGGTTGCGGTCGAATCCTATGGAGACTGCCTACGTATCATGACCCCGCATAAATAAGACCAAGCGTAGTTCTTGTAGATAAGTGCGAAATAAAACATTTTTGGGATTTTTAGTTTTTATAAAATAAAACAACAAATGCTTCCATTACAAACTCAAAACTAACAAATTCTAAAAGACTAACAGATTTCGATGCAAAGATGAAATACAGACTCCAAAATAGACATTATATTCCAACAGAAGAAAATACAAACTCGAAAACAATTGGACGGACTCTAGCAGGAAGAAAACTCAATATGACTGACAGACGCTTAACAAAAGGAAATGCAGACTCAAATGAAAGAATCATGAATACATCAATGCTCCTAGTGCCCGCGGGACATCATTCGGTCTCGCCGCGGGCCTATATGCAAGCTCCCTTTGAAGTCGATCCAAGTCGTTCATTATCTGTTTAACAAATGTCATTACTGCTGCAAAGAAGGTAGTGCGAGTCATATCCTCACAAATCTGGCACTTCATAACGATGTACTCGGCAATGCTTCTAATTCTCTCTCTATGGCGCCCTTTTCTTGTAACAAACGCCCAATCTGCTGGGCCCTGGCTTCCAAAGTTTGCTCAGCCACATGATTTTGCTCCTGTAAGTTGTTGCAAATCTATTTCTAATTGCGCCAATGCTATATAATAATGTTCCCTTTCAACTTTGAAGTCTTTTGCCTGTTTGATCATTTTGTTTTCTATGGCGATGACCCTTCTCTTTAACCCTACGACCTCATCGTCGTACCTTTCTCTCAATTGCTTAACCAAGCGTACTCGTTCATCTGTGTTTTTAGCCAATTGCTTTCGAGCCTTGGCTAATTCACTTTCTGCTTTATTCAAATCAAAATTGTAGTCATTTACTTTCTGCCTAAGGTTAGCTATGAGTTTTTCATCTCTGTCACTTCGGACTGGATTTTCTGCTGCTACTTTCAATTTCTGAATTTGAGCTCGAAGGGCCTCATTTTCTTTGGCTAGTTTTTTCTGTTCTCCTTCATTTTCCACCACTTGAAAGCTATTCTAGAATTGAAGTTCTCTGACTTGCTTTTCCAACTTGCTTATGGTAGCCTTGTAATCGTTTTCTTTGGTCAGCCAAATTCCATTGTACCTGAGCTCCGTCGGTGAATTGTTGGACATCTGGTCTCTTTGCGGGCATGTCAGGTTCATATTGAACTGCGGATCTTTTACCATACCAAGCAGTATAACTAGGCTCCACCTCGCCTCTGGATAGGTCTCGTACTTGAGTATTAGGCCCTAAGAATCTGCACTGATGCCAAATCCGGCGCACTTTCTCTTTTGGAAAGGTAGCTTTTGGATCTAACTCAATGACTTGCTGACTTAAATCTTACTTATGTGGGATGGTCTGGTATCGGCCCAACTGACGCAAGACTCTGTGCGGAGCATAAGGCTGGATACTCCGCAGACCCATCAACAGCAAAAAACACACCTCAGCTGACATATAGATTACTTCGTTGACCGAGAGCCATCCGAATGTCCATTCGATCTTATTTGTGGTCAATGATCTCAAAAAAGCATGCCATGCTTCCGTACCATCTGGAAACTCATAACCCTCTATTCGCTTTTCATGTTTTTCGATGTACTCGAGGCCAGTCATACCGCAACTCAAGTATCCGGGACGGTGGCAAAGGTGTTCCTCCATCAATATTTGTAACAGCATATTACACCCTTCAAAGAACGCTGCTCCTTCTCGACAATGAGTAAGAGCTGTGTAAATTTCTGCCAAGATCAACGACACTATAGTCCCATTTGCCTTTTTAATCATGAAGTCAGCTATCCCTACTAGCCCTATCTCTATGTTCCCGTCTTTTCTCAGGAAAACCAAAATACCCATGAACGCCACTATTAAAGCTAATCCTCTCCGAGTTTCCCACTTGTCTTGATTCCCAGCATGAGTACGACCAGTATCTGGTGTTTCGAAGCCATGGGGATTCCCGTATCATTGGTAGAGAAAGTAGAAGGTATAAAATCTTTTGGCCAAATTTCTATCTCGGATGTCCTGACTGATGCTTAACAAGTCCAAATATTTGTGGGGGGTCACTGTCCTTGGTGCTACCGGGTACTGACTTCTGAGATTCCCTTCGAAACCGGCATAGCCTGCTATCTCTTCTAGCGTAGGAGTTAACTCAAAATCTGCAAAGTGGAACACATTATGGGCTGGGTCCCAGAACGGTATCAAGGCCTCAATCACGTCTTTTTTGGGCTTGACCTTCAAAAGCCCAATAAGACCGCCCAGTGCTTTTGTCACAACTTTCCTGCTGTCGTTCCCCAAATCATGCCACCACATATATAGCTCCAAAGGGATCTCTTCACGGACTGAGAAAGGTTCATTTTGATTTGTGCTCATCCTGCACATTTATTAAGGTAATTTTAATTAAAAGAAAACCATGACTTGTTTTGCCTTAAGAGAAATGATCAATTTTCAAAATCTTTCTCCAAAACATCCGATCTTGCCGACATGGCCTTTGCACTTCAAAACGAAGATTTTAAGGCTATGTCAGCTAACCATCCAAAACCTTTAACAGTGACAAAAGTGGTTGTTCTTGAAAAAACAGCCTTCTGGCGCTCTTTCAGGGACATTCGGCTATTTCTGACAAGAATGGCATCACCCCAAT
The DNA here is from genome assembly GCF_000393655.2 of Nicotiana sylvestris. Lineage (NCBI taxonomy): Eukaryota > Viridiplantae > Streptophyta > Magnoliopsida > Solanales > Solanaceae > Nicotiana > Nicotiana sylvestris. Next base: position 149,850,781 of record NC_091064.1, on the reverse strand, counting down.
TATTTTCAAATTAAAGTAAAAATTTTCTGGCTATTTTCGCAAAAGGAAGTTGGACCCGATGGGGGTTGCCTACGTATCTCACACTCTGTAAGAATCAAACTGGCGTAGTTCGGGCAAGCAAAACAAACTATTTTTTGAAAGCAAGACTTCTTCTTTTTTTTCATTTCATTGGCAAAGAAAACAATTTTTTGAAAACAACAACTTTTTTTTTTCATTTCATTGGTAAATAAAACAAACTATTTTGAAAACAAAACCCCTTTTTCTTCCCTTTTTATGTTCTCGAAAATTCGGCAGAGTTTCGGCACTATTTCGACATAGATTTTTTTCAGAATAGGCGATTAACTCTCATACTGCTATTTCTCTTACCTCAACTTTTCCCAATATTCATAAGCCGGTTAGCATGCAAGTCCGAAGCAAATAAATGCACAAGTAGCAAGTAAGATGCATCAGGATGGTCTTTTTGTTTCGGGTGCACCTGTCCTAGACAGACCCAACCCTTGTGTTGAGTCTCCAAAGTCAAAATGCACATGATGCAAACAAACGTTCCTACTAGGGATTCGACATGAGGTATTGTTATACTAGGTTTAAAACCTGGGTTTATTTGTTCTAGACCTGGCTTACCCGAGCGGACAGCTCGAGCCGAGGGGGCAGCGTACCGGGAATACAGAAGCTTCACCGGCTTTGCAACTTGTCCGAACCTCGTTCTAAATTTGGAATATGACTCTAACAGAAAAGAAGTCACACGAAGTACACACTTCTTCATGATTTAGAAGACTCAGAGAGAAGAGGGATTTCGCAACAGTTTATATACAGTTCACGGAATATCAAAGCGGTAAAAACAATCAATTAGCATATTAAGCTCAAATCAGGTAACAAAATCAGATAGTGGATAAAGCCAACTATAACAATTATTCTAAGCTCGAATTTTTGAGCCCTGAACCAGAGATTCTGGGTTCGATCCCCAGCAGAGTCGCCAGAGCTGTCATACCTCCTTTTTATTACACCTCGGAAGGGTATGAATAAAGGGAGTTTTTCCAATTAAAGGACAATCGAAATGGGATTATTTTTTATATAGTTCAGAGTCGACACTTGGGATAATTTATGGTGTCCCAAGTCACCGGTTTTAAATCCCGAATCGAGGAAAGATTGACTCTGATTTACGGTCCGCGAACACAGAAATCCGGATAAGGATTTCTGTTAACCCGGGAGAAGGTGTTAGGCATTTTCGGGTTCCGTGGTTCTAGCACGGTCACTCAACTATTATTATTGGCCTATTTATCTGATTTTAGAACACTTTCAAACCTATGTGCATTTTTAACTTTTAAACCGCTTTTATTTAATTAAGGAAAATTCAAGGTTATTTAAAACACATCGCAAGCCACGCTACATGAAATGCACTCGTGAGTCACGACACATTCTATTTAACCTTGTTAGAAATTAGAACCGGGTCGCATGAAATACACACCCGAACTTTAGTAATAGCCGTGATAATTATATAATTAACGTGCCTAAAGCAAACTAGGCACATTTATGAATTATTTTACTAAATGTGGGAATCAAACGTGAAAGCCAAGAGCCATGGATTTTGGATCAAAGTTCTGCCAAACAAGATATGAAGAAGCAGACGACCAACCTTGAACTTAATATATAATTAGAACATTTACAAAAAAAAAACAACAATGGAAAATTCTCATCACGCTAAGTATTTAGAAACTACATGAACAAAATACGAAGGCTCTTTTGATTACCACAAAAACACCATAGCAAGTATCACGCTATCACATCATGGCTCAACAAGCAAAACCCAGAAGTCAATTTCAATTCAAAGTTTCAAACCCAATGAATCTAGCATAGCATGAACCAGCCCGACGCACATGGAGAAAATTCCAATTCAGCATAGCTGTTTCAATTCAAGGTTTCAATGATACATTAATTCAGCAATCAACGCATATGGATCAAACAAACAAAGTCAAATAATGGAATATTCAGACAGAAACTAGACCAACAGAAGCAATTATCTAAGACCAACAATAGATTAAAGGAAATGAACCTTTCATATGGGAATTCTGTCAATAATCTGAGAAGACAAACTTCTTCATGAAATGGATACAGCTTAATAATCACTCTCCTAGAACAAAATGAAACCAAGCAGTGCCAAACGAACCAGAAGAAAACTCGAACAGAGCCTCAAACTAGCGACTCGACCAGCGGTGACTTTGAAACTAGTCTCACTTCAAATCGATGCCGGCAGACCCAACAACGGACAGAACCGGGACTGATCTTCTCTTCAAAACAAAAGGGAGATCGGTGGCTGTTGTTGTTGAAACAAATGAGTTGATAGGGTGGGGTTATTTGTGTTCTCGCTACTGGTTATTGTGAGAGATGGGGTGGGGGCATGTGTTTGGTTGCTGCGCTCTTGTGTGTGTGCTAGTTTCTTGTTTGTGATGGTGACGAAGCTCAACAACTATGGAGAATAGTGGGCGGAGGGGTGTTCGGCATTGTGGTGGTGGCTGCCTAGAGTTTTAGGGTTGTGTCTTACATGAAAAAGGAAGAAGAAGAAGCTCAAGGGAGTTTAGAAAGAAGCCATCGAAAGCCGCTTCGTTTTCTTCTGAAGAAGAAGGTCGACATGGGTGGATCAAGGTTGGTTTGGTTTCTGTCTTCTGAAGAAGACGATGGGGGGGGGGTTTGGTGAATTCCGGCGCTGATTGAATTGTCCCTAGGTTTTTAGGCATTATTCCTCTATCCCCTGTGTATTGCAGCTCATTAGGGTCTTATAGGTCTAGAGTCCAGGTTTACATTTTGTGTATTTTGCCAATTAGTCCCTAGGTCTTTTTGTGTTAAGTCCTTAGAGTCTTTTTATTTAATTTTTGTTCCAAATAAGAGTCTAGAAGGGCCCCTAGGGTTGGCTTAATGGGTATTGGGTATTGGGCCAAGAATTGGGCTCTAAAACTCTTAAAATTGTGGTCTAACACCTTAATTGGCTCCATTTAAAATAAGATAGAAATACTACACAATGCCAAAGCTAATCCTAATTAATTAAACTAAACATGAAACTATTTTTGTGTTTTCAAAATTATATAAATATAAAAATAAGGTACTATTTTTGTATTATTTTTTTTAATTTATGAAAATACATAAACTAAAATATTTTTTTGTAATTTTCATTTTTCTTGTAATAAAATGAAGTAAAAGAGTAAGAATTAGTTGAAATAGCTATATTATGCCTAAATTAAATATTTACATGCTAAAATATAAAAAATTTGGGGAGGGTCAAAAATCACATGTCTACACTTATTGCTTTCCCTTTCTTATTGTAATTATTGTTTTGTTGATCATACTGCGTAATTTCCATGTAGAAATCATACGTTGTTGCTCCTATACCTATACATGTTCTATTTATTTGATCAGCAGGTGTCTTGACTGTTCTTCGTTACTACTCCACCGAGGTTAGTCTTGATACTTACTGGGTAACACTGTGGTGTGCTCATACTACACTTCTTTATATTTTTTTTGTACAGATGCAGGTATTGATCATTAGTAGCTATGCGGATACCTGCCGAGGAGACCCAAGGTATCCCTGATGTTGTGTTCGCAGGCTTCGGAGTCACCTTCCTATTTTGTATTCAAACTGTTGTACTTGTTTCCATATAGTTGTATTTAGAAGTTGTAGCGAAACTCTGTAGAGCTTATGACTTGTACCGTCAGTTTTGGGAGTTGTAGATTTTAAAGAGATTTCTATTTCAAATTGTTAGAGGTTATCTAAATAATGTTGTTGTTTCAGTAAATGTTAGACTTACCTAGTCCCTAAGACTAAGTGCCATCACGATACCCAAACAGAGGGAAAGTTCGGTCGTGACATCACTCAAAATTACTTAGAAGAAAGCTCACAATTTTCAGCACTTTCCCTCTCTAATGTTGTGTCTTTTTTAGAGTCTCTAGTTCTGTAAAAGTGAGGAAAGACCTCCCTTTTATAAGAGAGAAAGCAAAGCATTTATAATTAAAAGTTTGTCCTTTGGATAGATTTTTCACCAAAAATCTGTCCAATACTATTCAAAGGACAATTTTTGGTCAAAAAAGTCTATCCAAGGGCAGTCCCTTCTACCAACTATGAACAAAATTCTTGAGCCGAAGGTCTTTTGGAAACAACCTCTCTATCCCTTCGGGTAGGGATAAGGTCTGCGTACATACTACCCTCTCCAGACCCCACTAGTGGGATTTTATTGGGTTGTTGTTGTACTCTAACAACTTTTGAACAGTAAATAGCAGCCGAACAAGTACTCTACACTCAAGTATTTAGCTTTTATCAGCAAGAATGAAATTCAATCTAAACACACTCAAACTCAGACTAACTATGAATTGACAAAGCAAGAAACATGACTTCAAATGCAACCAAACTAAGTATTCAAACAAACTAGTATAAAGCTAATCGAGTTATGAGAACTGATAACGGATGATTGAAATCAGTAAACATTGTAAAAAATAGAAATTGAATGAGCATCGCTAGACTAAGAAATAAAGAAAAACAACGACTAAACAAACGACTAAATAAATAGAAAAATTCAACTAATCTTGTTGAATTTTGCACAAAACTAGCACAACATACTTATTATAGACTAACAACTAATTAAAATTAGAGAAACTTAAACTAAATTCAAAACCAAACGGGAAAACAGAATTTAAGAAAGCGAGGGAATGAAAGTTATACCAAACGAGCATGGTTGAAACTATCCATAAATCTCAGGCACGACGCGAGCAGTGACAAACGATGATGAATGACTTTCGAACGAACTTTTCTAGGTGGCAGACGTTAGTACCACCAATTCAGGGAAGCCGAATGGTGATTTCAACACCATGTATCCTAGAAAAAGTCGTTCCTAGGTCGTATCTAGTCAAAACCAACTGCTCGCCATGCTTGGTGGTGGTGAGGCAGTCGCTAGACCTGGACAAAAAAATAGCAATCAGAGTTTGCTTCGAAATTAGTAGGGAAAGGTAGATCAAACAAAAAGCTACCTGACCATGTATATGTTGTGGGGTGGAGATGCCATGAACTCTACAAATTTGGGCAAAAGGGGTGACGGCTAGGGTTCCTAGATCTAAAATTCATAGATTTTGAGGGGTGGGGGGGGGGAGGGGGTTTGGAGGTTTTGGTTTAGATGTTTGGAAAGAGGAGAGTAAGTGTATGAGATGGTGAAATTTTGGGGTGGAAAAGAGGTGGTCGGACGGTAGCGACGATAGTGGGAGAATGAGAGAACAAAGAGGGAGCTAGGGTTTAGGTTGGGTGTAAATTAGGCCAAAACTTTTGATTTTTGGTCTTATATACAAAATGGGAAATTGAATTAGGGCCATTGGATCAATCAAAATGGAGGGATGAGATTTGATCCCACCTTTACTTATCAAAACGACGAAGATTAGGTGCAAAACTACACCATTTCGTGATCTTCACCATTTCAACGAAGATCTATTTTGGCTTAATTCCCTTAATCATACTCATTAAACTAAATTTACATAATAAATTAATTAATTAAATAACTTATTCAAATGATCAATTAACTAGATTAATTCACCAACTGAATAGTTAGTTAATTCCTAAAATGCACAAATAAAGAAAGAACTATTATTATTTTTATGATAGGAAATATGCAATTAAAGACACAGAAATTGAGAAATATAAATAACATAACAAAACACTAATGACTTTAGGAGGTATTAAAATAGTACAAAGATTAGGTATTCACAGCTGCCCCTCTTTGCTCGAGAACATGAAGAGTTTTCGTGCGAAGAAAAGTGAATGACATGGCTAATTTTTGCTCACATATCACTTCAATGAGCATTTTTTGAAAAATGTTGACCGAACCTTGATTTCGAGGTTGCCTACATATCCTTGTTTAGAGGAATCATGTCAGTAGAGTTCTAGGAAAAATTGATAGCTAGGACTACCGGACACTGGAGTTAAGACTGATGTTGTTGTTGTTTCTGTTAATGTTACTTGCTGCTTACATCAAAAGAAAAAGAGAAAAGAACTACATATGTCTGCAAACTAAGAGTTACAAAATTCCTATATATGTGTCTTATGGAGTTAACTCTTGATTCTTGACTCGCTCACTTGTGTTAACCTTAAATTGGATCTTGATACTCTATGAAGAAAAGATTATGACTCAATCTCAGTCATTCGCTTTCTTGATTCGAAATTAAGAAGATGAATCTTGAGATGCTGAGTTGGTGACACATTGTCAAAGTTAACTCCAACTATCTTCTTATCGAAAGACTCCTTTCTTCTAATGAGAAACTGAAATTGCAAACTTCAATCGTCACAACATGTGATCTATGGTAGAGCCTGCAAAGCCATCAAAGACGAACAAAACGAATAAAATTTTCTGCCCCAGTTTGGCACTAAGAAAATTTTGTGAGTTATTGGGTAAAGCTGCATATCAACTTATTTTATTTGAAAGATGAAAAAATGAAACTAAAGGTCCGAAAAGTATGTTCTTATCTTAGGTGTAAAATTGATAAAACTTAGACTTAGGAGGTGCATCTCCCATGGGTAGCATTAGAATGACTGTGAGATTGAAGGGCTCAAACTAGGAATTGCGTCTCCTAGGATTAATGACTTATATTAGGAAGTGCATCTATTAGAATGAATATGGTTGACTCAAGCAAGGAAGTACGTCTCCTACGAGTGAGGTTTAAGGACTTGGACTAGGAAGTGCGTCTCCTAGAATTAATGGTTCCGATTAGGAAGTGTGTCTCCTATTAGAATGACTCAAACTCGAAAGTGTGTATCCTATGAGTGAGGTTTCAATACTTGTACTAGGAAGTGCGTCTCCTAGAATTTGATGGTTTAGATTAGGAAATGCGTCTCTTATTGGAATGACTCTAATGAGGAAGTGTGTCTCCTACGAGTGAGATAAAAGGACTTGGACTAGGAAGTGCGTCTCCTAGAATTGTTCCGGTTAGGAAGTGCATCTCCTATTGGAATGACTCAAACTCGTAAGTGCATCTCCTACGAGTGAGGTTGAAAGTCTTAGACTAGGAGGTGCATCTCCTAGGATTGATGGTCAGAGTAGGAAGCTAGTCCCCTATTGGAATGACTCAAACTAGAAAGTGTGTCTCCTACGAGTGAGGTTGAAAGGCTTGGACTAGGAAGTGCATCTCCTAGGATTGATGGTTCAGATTAGGAAATGCGTCTCTTATTGGAATGACTCAAACTAAGAACTGTTTCTCTTACAAGTAAGGTTGAAAGACTTGGAGGGAATGTAACCAGGGGTTGGCACCTTTTATCACTGAGCAAGAATGTAACCAAGGGTTGGCGTCCTGTATCACTGAGCAAGAATGTAACCAGGGGTTGGCGCCCTATATCACTGAGCAAGAATGTAACTAGGGGTTGGCGCCCTGTATCACTAAGGGGGAATATAATCAAGGATCTGCGCCCAAACTAGGAAATGTGTCTCCTACAAGTGAGGTTGAATGGCTTGGACTATGAAGTGCGTCTCCTAAGATTGATGGTTCAGATTAGGAACTGCGTCTCCTATTGAAATAACTCAACCTAGGAAGTGCATCTCCTACGAGTGAGGTTTAAAGACTTGGAGGGAATGTAACCAGGGGTTGGCACGTATGTATCACTGAGCAAGAATGTAACCAGGGGTTGACACCCTGTATCACTGAGCAAGAATGTAATTAGGGGTTGGCGCCCTGTATCACTAGAGAGAAAGTAACTAGGGGATAGGATACTTTGTATTAAAGTGGAACCTCACTAAGGATTAGTGTACCTTATGTTGGAAAATACAGCTAGGGATTGGTGTACCCTATACTAAACATGCGACTAGGGAGTGGTGTGGACTATGTCAAAATGGGACCTCAACTAAGGACTGATGTACCTTATGCTTGAAAATGCATTGGCCGATGATGTGATAATAGGCATATCTAGAAATAAAAAGCAGAGACTTTGAAGAATTTACCTTTGGTGACATTCGTCCTTTGATAACTTCATTTCTACACTACTTTGTTTCCTGCTTCAAACAAAGAAAGATTTGTGATTTTTAAAGTGGTAGTAGGTTGGCCTTGATGCCCTGAGTAGCCTGAATTTGCGGCCACCTTCTAAAGAAGAACTGATTCTTTCAGCGCATTATCGAGTTGCTCGGATATTCTATATTGCTTTCTGGAGACCTTTGCTTTTCATTGTTGCCCCAACTGTTTCCTACCCGGATGTCACACACCCTTTGGAATTTTTTTTAAAGATCAGACTTGATTATCTTGCGCCCGGTATCGGTTTGTGTCTATGGTGTTATCATCTTTGCCCATGAAGCAAGTCTTGCTTAGCGACCTTTTTGATTTATTTGAAACACTTTGTTCTGCTTATTAAAGGAAATCACAGTTGGATTTGTGCCTTTGTCAATGCCATGTATGCCCCACATCCTTTGTTTTGAGCTTTTGAGAAACAGTGGCCAATTTTGTGGCCCTTTCTTTGTTGGCTTCTAAGCAAATAGACCAGCAAAGTTTTCTCTTTGAAACTTCCCTTTGCATGAACCCTTAGATCTTGTTTAACTTCAACAACTAATTGTGCATGTTGCTCCCTGGGTATGTCCTCTTTGATGTGCTAGGATTAAACTCGCTTTGTACAGTTAGAAAGCTGGTAACAGATTTTGAAATCACTTCTTATGTGTCTTAACAAAGACTAACTCAAAATAATAATGCAAATGGACATAATGACTTAATGTAAAGGTGAGAAGGAATAGTATTTAACTAAAATGTCGTTTTAGGGGGAAAGAAAGAACGAAATATTTTGAATGTGATAGCCAACTTTAATGATCATGACATGCATTTTGGATTGAGCGGGAAAATATATCCAACTAATCTATCCTTTCTTCTTGTTATTCCCTTTCGTCTTTGAAGTTAGCCTCTTTGTGTCAATCATTTGTATCAAATCACATCTCACCTTCGACCAGCAGTGCCCCAAAAGTTTTTCACCAACCGGCCTCTCTCATTCATTTATCTCTACTTACCATCGTCTTACCATGCCCATGAAGGTTTCACTAATAATACTCTCTCATTTTCATTCATTATCGTAATTTGCTCTTCTTCTTTATCTTTTTGTGCGAACAACTTGGCATTGTTCTATATCCAGTGACAACTGTTGCTTAGTGTGTGCTTCCCTTGGAATTCTTAAAGACTAATTAGAAGGTCTTTATTTCGAAGGCTTTTGGAGAGGGTTAGAAAGAAAGGGTCACATTAAGGATCAAAATAGACTTAAGATTGTAGGGTTGTATATTTACAACTCTTGGAATCGACTCTTCATAAAAACATTTAAAAAAAAAAAAGCAAAATTCTGCTGCAGTTTCAGATACTGGGGAATTTTTATTTTTGATTTGGTTGGACTGAACCCTAGTGTAGAGCTGCCTACGTATCCTTTAAAGGAATCAAGTCAAACATATTTCAAACTAACACGAAAGATTTCTTTGTTGTTGTTTTTTCATTTTTCATTTTTCTTTTCTCTTTTCCTTTTCTTCTCTTCTCTTTCTTTTATAATCAAATCGTCCTAGCTCCTATTTTCTAGTGGAATAAATCTTCAATTCTTCTTTTGTTTTTTGACTCTATACTTGATTCCAAAAGGGGGGGGGGCGGGGATCGAAGAAAAACAAAATAGGCTCAAAAAGGGTCACAAAGCGTACAAAGTGTTTGGGTAGCAGAAAAAAGGGCCTCCCAGCTTCAAGAATGCCAAACATTCTAGCTCTTCTTAGGTTCAGCATTGATGGATATGATTGTCTTCTTGGTTTTGTCAGTTGTATAGTTTCGTAGTCAATATCTTGTTCGCAACAAATGACTTTTGGCAATTTGGAGCCACCTTTTCCTGATCTTTGCCTTGATGTGAAATGGTGCACTTCAGTACCAACTAATCCATTTTAAATTCTCTAAAATGCACCTTCTTTGGATATTTGGGTCATCTTCCCTGATATGATTAGATTATGGTAGGCCGTGGCCAAAAAGCCTTTTATCGATTAGTCCAACTAAGCTTCAAAGCTTTCAATTATTCTTAAGTTGGTATTCATAATAGGTTTGAGATAAACATCTTTAACCTCTACGGATATTAATATATTGGTTCCATGTGACACAGACTTATTATCAAAGTTCTTCAACCTCTTATTTATCCTCAAAATGTTTATTCTCGATTCAATTCAAGATTAGAACAGGCTTTCTAAAATCTAGCCGAAAACTCCGCATGCATGTCATGTCACTAAAATTGCGTGGAAAGAACAATATATGCAAAAAGAACCATACACAATAAATTAAAATGACACAAAGCAAAAAGTTGTATTTTATGATTAAAATATAGAGAGGTTTGATGACAGGACAAACAAACAACATCTGGATCATAATCTCGAAATAGTCCGGATGATAGAAATTATGACAAAATATGTTACCAAGACTCCTTTCCAGCAAAAGTAGGTAGTGACTTTCCAATTATCAAGCTCAACATCTTAGCTACGATTTGCGCATCAGCATCAAACAGGACCTTCAACAATTTTGATTGCTTTGCATTCAGTGGACAGGTTCTTAACATATTTCACCAAGCCATCCCTATATTCTTTATCATTGTAAATAATCCGAACAATGCATGCTTGGTCATGACGTTTAGGACGCCATTATCTTGGACCACGATCATTCCTTCTTGAATCATCATTTTTATTTCCTTTTTCAAAGCTCGACAATCCTCAATGTTATACCCCCGGACATTACAATGGTACATGCACCATATAGCAGGGTCAAAACCTTTTGCATATGGATCAGGAACATACCCTTGAAGCGGCTCAATCATGCCACAATGTTTTAGCCTTTCAAACAAACTTGTGTAGGATTCTACGATTGGCGTAAAATTATCCCTCTGCTTATATTCCCTTTCGTACTCTTGTTTCGGACGAGGGTTGTAGGGTGATTGAGAGTTCTGTTGTTGTGGACAAAGGTATGTTAAATCTGGGGCCCACATATGTTAGAGATGGATGGTTTGGCATAAGACTGAGGATTGAATGTTGAATACTATGGAGAAATTGAGTATCGTGGATTCGGGGGTTGAGATGCTCCCCTTTGGCCTTTTTTTGCCCGTGATGCCATCATGGCCTCCTCATCTTTCTTCTTTTGGTTAACAAGGTTGTCCGTCCTATTCTAAATTGCTTGGGTGGCTTCTTTAAGTGCCGCTTAACTTACAATTCGGCTAGTGTTGAGGCCATTCTCGTCCATTTATCCTATCTTGATTGTATCAGCAAAAGTTCTGCCTATTGCGGACATCATATTTTGAAAATAATTAGGATCTTGAGCCTAAAGGAAGACAGAGATTAACTCATGGTCATCCATAGGTGGCTTAACTCTAGATGCTTTCTCTCTCCACCTAATGGTATACTCCCTGAAGCTTTCAGCCGGCTTTTTCTTCATATTGGACCGAGAATTATGATCTGGTGCAATATCAATGTTGAACTAAAATTATTTGACAAAGGCCTAGGCTATATCGTCCCAAACATGCCAGTGAGAGATATCTTGGCCAATGAACCATTCAGAGGCTACCCCTACGAGACTCTCCCCAAAATAAGCCATCAGCAACCCCTCTTTTCTTCCTGCACCCCTCAGCTAGTTGCAGTACCTTTTCAAGTGGGTGATAGGGTCGCTGTGTCTATCATATTTCTCAAATTTTGGTGTCTTGAACCCTGGGGGTAAATGGATGTGGGGAAACATGCACATATCGTTGAATGAGACACATTTGTGACCACCTAGTCCTTGTATATTTTTTATGTTCTGCTCAGGACTTTTCATTTTCATGGCCATCTCATTTGGCTCTCCCGTCTTGACCACCTTTTCATTTTCCACGGGTGACTTATAGTGTGGAGTCTGATTTTGTGTAGTCGAGACCTTGAAAGCCATATATGGAGAGTAATATTGGCCATCATAAGCATGAGATGTTGGCTTGATGTTCATCCTTGTCACATGATCTGGTGGCAGGATCGTATACACTGGCGTGCCAGACATGACGAGAGGGGTGTTCCTAATCGGTGCGGCTAAAGGTCGCACATTAAAGGTACTAGGGGGGAAGGGAAGCTATAATTTGGCACCTTCCCTTGTGGTATAATATGATCACTCGTTGTGGGGATCAGTGATTGAGTAGCCAGGGGTACAGTGGAAGTTACCTTAGAGGGACCCTGAGGCGGAGGCTGACTAGAGGCCCAAGTCCGATACACATTAGTGAGTTGACGTTTCAATCTTCTTACTTCCTCCGACTGTTGCTCAACTAATTGACCCTAAGGGTCGTCACTGATCAACTCGACTTCATCATTGTTAGTTATCACTACCTTCTCCTTAGATCTGGTAAAGTAATGATGTGTTTCCAGTTTCTCCACAAAGCGACCGCCTTAAGCTTACTATATAAGAGGCAACAACCGTGTTAGGGTTTAGCATTTTAGAAATACGAATCACACATAAATATGCTATGCTCCTAACATTATCACCGTTTCTAACATGCTTTTGGAAGGCTTTATGTTTTATTCCGGCTTATAAGGTTGCTGCTTATTGATGCTTTTATTTATTCCTCTCTTTTTTCGGTTTTTTTACACCTTGCCTTATTTTAGGGCCGTTGAAAAATATTTCGATCGATCCTTTTGAGGGTTGCCTACGTATCATATCGTCATGAATCGGATCATTACATAGTTCAACAAGATCGAAAATAAATATATAAACTAACTCTTTTTTCTTTGTTTTTTTACTCATATACAAATTAGACCACGAAAACTCCTAACAAGGAAAATATTTTTAGATTATTTTTGTGGGAATTGTTGAAAGAAAGACTTCTAAAGAAGAAAGAATTTTGTTTAGGTTTTTTCGAAAGAAAAACTTCCAAAGAAGAAAAAAATATTTTTGGAGTTTTGAATTTTTGCCGTTGAATGAAAATATATTTGGATTCTGAGTTTTCTTTTTAATTTTAGAAATAAAAACATATGAATAAGAATGAAAATATTTTGCAATTCAATTTATTTATTTTTTGAAATTTCTGTATTTGATGTCTCAAAAATAGATTTAAAGAAAAATATTTTTGGATTTTTTGAAAATTGGTGGACCGGACCAGATAAAGGTTGCCTACGTATCTGACATCCGGTGAGAATCAAATCTGTGTAGTTCGGTCCAAGACTCGACAGATTTTGACTATTTTTGATTTTTTTTCGGACACCTCACATCATAGTACTTCAATTTTTTTAAAAAAAATGGATTAATTGAACCAAACTGGGGAAATGATTTTCCTTTTCTTTTTTTTCTTTTTTTTTTGGCGTTCCGCTCAACTAATTTTCTAAAGCCGGTCAATAATGCAAGCAAGTATTCCAAATGATGCAGCAAGTAGCACATAAGTGAACATGATGGGCCTCAAAGAGGATACCTGCCTTATACAGGCCAGGCCCCTGTGCCGAGTTTCTCTAAGTCAAATGCACATGATGTAACAAAACGATCCTACTTGGGATAACTTGGCATATGTCTTATTCTTCTAGGTTTTCAAAATCCCAGGGGATGAGGTGTATCTAGACTGGCCATAACACGAGCAGACAACTCAAGTTGGGAATGGGTAGCGTATCGGGAACAATACTTCTCCGACTTAACTATTGGATCCTCCCCGTTCTTAAATATAGGTGACTAATAATCCTCCACCGGGAGCCTAAGCCCAGCGTTTTTATCTCAAAAAATAATGGGGCGCGTATGCACGAGTCCCAGGATTGCATTCAGAAGACTTAGAGGGGGTGCACTAGAAGACAATTTATAATACAGTTTAACAATATCAAAGCGGTAAAGAGCATGCAAGTAGCACATTAGGCCCAAATAAATCACAATATATACAAGAATTAATAAATCCAAATAAAGTCAATGTACAAGCTCGAATTCTTGAATTTCCCAGCACAGTCGCTAGAGCTGTCACATCCTTTTTCTATCCCCCCCCCCACCCCGAAAGAATGTGTACAGATTGTGGTTTAAAGAGTTTTTCCAATTAAAGTGACAAACTTGAGTAGGGATTATTTTATTGTTCAGAGTCGCCACTGTAAATTGATTTTTGGGTGTTCCTAGTCACCTTTTGTTTGAATCCCTAGTCAAAGGAAGGGTTGACTCTATTATTGCTGGTCTGTGAAAATAAAGTCCGAGTAAGGAATTTTGTTAACCGGGGAGAAGGTGTAAGACATTCCCCAAGTCCCGTGGTTCTAGCACGGTCACTTTATTGACTACTTTTGGCTAATATTATTTTTAAATAAATTGTGTTTTATAATATTTTCATATTTTTCCTACGTCCGCTTTTATTCCTTAATTATTTAGAATTATGAAAGAATGTTTAGAATAATAAAAGGTCCTAACCACACTGCATAAGTGTGATGACCCAAAAGATCATCACCTGTGTTAAAAATAAATTCTGTGTTATGAGGCCTTAAAGACCTCTCTTAGCATCACCTCGATTTGCGAGCGCAGCACGGGCGCGTAGCCGGAAAGCCTAAATGTGAAAATCTGTGAAAAATAATAAGTTTTAACTATAAAATGAATTGATTTGACTTCGGTCAGCATTTTGGGTAAACGGACCCAGACTCGTGATTTGATGGTCCCGGAGGGTTCGTAGGAAAATATTGGACTTGGGCATATGCCCGGAATCGAATTCCAAGAGCTCAAGCCCGAGAAATGAATTTTTGAAAGAAATTGTTTTCTAAAATTGTTTAAAAGTTTGGGAAATGCGAAGCCTGCAGGCCTGCAATTCCTTAAGTCCAAAATTTCACTCTGTGGCCTATCCAAAACTTACCTGAGCCCTCGGGGCTCCAAACCAAGTATACACACAACCTCAAAAACATCTTACGGACTTATTCATGTACTAAAATCACCAAAATAACATCATGAACATCAAATTAAACCTCAAGATCAATGAAATTTCTCAAAACACCTTTAAACATCAAATTTGTATTTAAGGTCCGAATCATGTCAAATGGATTCCGTTTGTTACCAAACTTCACATAATTATCTTAAATCATATATAAGACCTACTTGTCATGACCCGGCTATGAGAATATATCAAAATATCATCAATGAAGATGATCATGAACGAATCCAAATAAGGCCTGAACACTCGGTTCATCAAATCCATAAAAGTTGTTGGGGCATTTGTCAACCCGAATGACATAACCAAGAACTCATAATGCTTGTACTGAGTGTGGAATGCTGTCTTAAGGACATCGGATGCCCTAATCCTCAACTGATGGTAGCCAGATCTCAAATCAATCTTTGAAAATACCTTAGCACCCTGAAGCTGATCGAACAAATCATCAATCATCGGCAATGGATACTTATTATTGATTGTAACCTTGTTCAACTGCTGGTAATCAATACACATTCTCATCGACCCATCCTTCTTCTTAACAAACAGCACTGGTGCACCTTAAGGCAAAACACTGGGTCTAATGAAACCCTTCTCAAGCAAGTCTTGCAACTGTTCCTTCAACTCTTTCAACTCCGGTGGGGCCATACGATACGACGGGATAGAAATGGGATGAGTGCTCGGAGCCAAGTCAATGCAAAAGTCAATATCCCTGTCGGGTGGCATACCCGGCAGGTCTGAAGGGAAAACATCAGAAAACTCACGAACAACGGGCACAGAATCAATAGAAGGGACCTCAACACTAGAATCACGAACATATGCCAAATAGGCCAAATACCCCTTCTCGACCATACGCCGAGCCTTCACATACGAAATAACACTGCGGGTAGAATGACCAAGAGTCCCTCTCCACTCTAAACGGGGCAAATCCGGTAAGGCTAAGGTCAAGGTCTTGGCATGCTAGTCCAAGATAGCGTGGTAAGGTGATAACCAGTCAATCCCCAATATAACATCGAAATCGACCATGTCTAGAAGCAACAAATCCACACGAGTCTCAAGACCCCCAATCACCACAATACAAGAACGATGGACTCGATCTACCACAATAAAATAACCCACCGGTGTAGACAAATAAACAGGAATACTCAATGAATCACTAGGCATGACCAGATACGGTGCAAAATAAGATGACACATACAAGTAGGTAGACCCTAGATCAAATAACACTGAAGCATATCTATCACAAACTAGAATAGTACCTGTAATGACTGCATCTGAAGCCTCAGACACGATCCTGGTTGGAAGGGCATGATGAGATTCGGGAAGAAGGGCAAGCTTAGCCCTAGGTTTATTGGTCCATTTGAGATTCTTGATCGAGTGGGAGATGTGACTTATAGACTTGCATTGCCGCCAATCTTATCAGCCGTGCATCTAGTGTTTCATGTGTCCATGCTTCGGAAATATCACGACGATCCATCCCACGTGTTAGATTTCAGCACTGACCAGTTGGACAAGGACTTGTCTTATAAGGAGGAGCCGGTAGCTATTCTAGACCGGCAGATTCATCAGTTGAGATCGAAGAGTTTTCCTTCTTTCGTGTTTAGAGGAGAGGTCAGCCTCCTGAGGCATTAACCTGGGAGTCCGAGATGCGGAGCCGTTATCTCCATCTTTTTCCCGACTCAGGTACTTCCTTCTTCTGTCTGTTCGAGGACGAACGATTGTTTTTGAGGTGGAGAATGTGATGACCCAAAATGTCATCACTTGTTTTAAAACGAAATTTTGTGTTTTGAGGCCTTAAAACCTCTCTTAGCATCACCTCGATTTGTGTGCGCAGTCCGAGCGTGTAGCCGGAAAGCCTAAATGTGAAAATCTATGAAAAATGATAAGTTTTGACTATAAAATGAATTAATTTGACTTCGGTCAATATTTTGGGTAAACGGACCTGGACCCATAATTTGACGGTCCTGTAGGGTCCATAGGAAAATATGGGACTTGGGCGTATGCTCGGAATCGAATTCCGAGGTCCCAAGCCCGAGAAATGAATTTTTGAAAGAAATTGTTTTCTGAAATTATTTATAAGGTTTGGAAATGAATTTGGTTCCGGTGCCCGGTACAGGTCTTATATATGATTTAAGATAATTCTGTGAAGTTTGGTAAGAAACGGAATCCATTTGACGTGATTCGGACCTTAAATGCAAATTTGATGTTTAAAGAAGTTTTGAGAAATTTCATTGATCTTGAGGTTTAATTCGATGTTCATGATGTTATTTTGGTGATTTGAGTACACGAATAAGTCTGTAGGATGTTTTTGAGGTTATGTGTATATTTGGTTTGGAGCCCCGAGGGCTCGGGTGAGTTTTGGATAAGTCACGGGGTGAAATTTTGGACTTAAGGAATTGTAGGCCTGCAGGCTTCGCATTTCCCAAACTTTTTTCGCAATTCCCTGGCTTGTTCGCATTTCCCAAACTTTTTTCGCAATTCCCAAGTTCGCATTTCCCAAACTTTTTTTGCAATTCCCAAGCCAGCAGAGGTTGGTTCGCAATTCCCATAACCGAGACCTGCAACTTTTATACTTAACTGATTTTAAAACCCATTTTTCATATTCTCTCAAACACAAACACACTTAGGCGATTTTTTCAAGGATTCCTTCTTCTCCAAGTCAATTGTAAGTCGTTTTTAACTAGTTTTCCTCAATCATTAACATCTTTTAACATGATTTAAACTTAAAATCAAAGAGTTTCATGAGAGAAATTGGGTGTTTTGGGTAGAACCTAGGTTTTTCAAAAATTGGGGATTTGGACCTCGATTTGAGGTCCGATTTCAAAACAAATCATATATTTGGGTTCGCGGGGGAATGGGTAATCGGGTTTTGGTTCGAACCTCGGGTTTTGACCATGTGGGCACGGGGGCAATTTTTGACCTTTTGGGTAAAACTTTGGAAAACTCATTTTTATGCATTAGGGTTGATTTATTTAGCGTTTATTGATGTAATTAAGTAATTTATGACTAGATACGAGCGAATTGGCGGTGGAATCAAAGGGTAAAGCTATAATTGAACCTTGAGTTATGTTTGTGGCATCGATGTAAGTGTTTGGTCTAACCTTAGATTGAGGGATTAGGAATTGAGTCCTATTTGCTAAGTGGTAATTGTTGAGTACGACGTATAGGCATGGTGACGAGTATCTATATGTTGGTGTCTAGCATGACTGTGAGTCTTTAAATTGTGAATATCTTGATTTCGCTGTATCTTTCATGCCTTCGTGATGATTTCTATTTGTTGTGAAAAGCTTGTGGAAAGAAATTGTGATCTTTGAACATCGAGGAGCATTGGCTCAAGTTATATTACAAATTGTGAAAGTATATGAGATGATTGAACCCTTTGGAGCATTGGCTCAAGTGGTAAAGTAACTTATGAAATAAAAGTGAAAGAAAGAGAAAGAGTTATTAAATTTTTCCCTTGCCGAGATATTGTTGCTTTGTTGATTATCTCCCTTGTCGGGATGTTAAGATTATTGATGTTGTTCCCTTGCCGGGATTTAATTGTTTAATTGTGTTCCCTTGCCGGGATTTCTATTATTATTTTGTTTATTCCCTTGCCTCTTTGTTTGTGATTGTTGTTTGGGTGAGGAAGAGTGTTAAAGCACGAAGGGTGATGTCGTGCATTGTTTGTTATTGTGAGGAAAGAGTGTAAAGCACGAAGGGTGATGCCGTGCCGCACGATGTACCATTCTGTGCCGATTCTATTGATTATATGGTGAGAAAATAGAGTAAAAGCACGAAGGGTGATACCGTGCACATTTTGATTATATGATTGTTTTGGTGAGGACGAGAGTAAAAGCACGAAGGGTGATGTCGTGCACATTTTTATTATATAACTGCTTTGGTGAGGCTGAGAGTAAAAGCACGAAGGATGATGCCGTGCAATTGTTGATTTCTGCTTCCTTGTTGATATTCTAGTTATGTTGTTTCTTTCCTTACTTGATGCCTTTCTATTCGGAACTATTATCTCCTCCCACAGCATGTTTCCCTCTCCCATATTGACTGGTTATTTCTGTATTTCTTTTCTGTTGTATATATATATGAACTGCACATGTTTATTTGGTAGTCTGGCCCTAGCCTCGTCACTACTTCACCGAGGTTAGGCTAGACATTTACCAGCACATGGGGTCGGTTGTGCTGATACTACACTATGCACTGTGTGCAGATCCAGGAGCAGCTTTCGGACAGTAGTTGGAGGGCTTCCTTCAGTCCACTCGGAGACCCAAGGTTGACCTGCAGGCATCCACAGGCCCTGGCGTCTTCCTTTATCTCTATTTCCTGTTTCATTTCCTTTTGTTCAAATACAGTGTATTGTATTTCTTCAGACCTTGTATGTAGTAACTCTTAGACAGTTTGTGACACTGTGACACCAGGTTTTGGGGGTATTTGAGGTTTTAAAAGTTGTAATAGACGTAGCCTTAAGATATATAACTGTTGACTTCCGCTCATTTATTTAAAATTTCGCTTTTATCATATTATCGATTTGTGTTTGTTAAAACGAAGCAAAAATGAAAGTGTAGCAAGTAGTTAAGGTTTGGCTTGCCTAGCTCCCATTAGTAGGCCATCACGACTCCCGAGGGTGGGAAATCCGGGTCGTAACAATAAGTGAATGCATGATCGAGACAAAAATTAATAATTTTTATCATAACAACGCTATGCAAGCGAATCAGCAACCATGACAAAGGATTAATAGCACGCGATTACTTTTGGGAAAATTACAACATTTAAAGAAATTAATTTTGAAAATTATTAAAAGTTTATATCGCGCCACGCAAGCGAATCCACGATTATGAGGATTAAATAAATTAAAAATTAACTAAAACTATTAGATTATTGAGTTAATTATTGAATGTTAAACATCACGCTACACAAGCGAGTTCGTGAATGAAAAAATTAAAGCGCGTCTGCTAGTTGCCTAGCGTTTAAATTAATTAAAAGTCACTAAGTTATTGAGTTATTAAAATAAAATAAATTAAAATAAGTAAATAAAACCTAATTTTTTTGAAATTATTTGATAGACTAAAAGAAATTTTTTTTGTTGTTATTTACGAGACTTGGCTAGATTATGATAACTTTTATTCTAAAAACATTATCTAACTTCAGAGACTATATTATGAAATTAATTTTTAAAAAAAATAATTTTGTAGATTGATTGCTCAATTTATACTTAAGAAAAATATTTACATATTCAAAATGATTAAAAAATATTTATATATTCAAAATGAGTAGTGTGTGATTAATTACTTTTTAAAAGCATCTCAATTTGTGACATTTTGAAATTCTTAAAAATGAGATTGAAATAATCATAAATAGAAAGGAAACAAAGAAAGGAAAAAAAAATCATTCCTTTAAACTAAATCCCTATATTAATGACATGACTAGATCTACATTTCTTAGTGTGTGGATGTATATATATATATATATATATATATATATATATATATATATATATATATATATTGAAGATCATACTTGCTAACAGAACCGATTATTAGTCCTGAACTGAGGCAATAGAATGACTAATGACCATTAAACCTCTAACCATATAAACATTTGAAATTAACATCCTTTAATTCTAAGATAAACTAACATTATATAACTAAGAAAAACTCAAATACTTTTATGATGTTCATCGGTGATTTGCACCCGAAAGAACACTTGCAGTATAAGCTTAGTAGGTCAAATGATCTTAAACTAACAAAATATTATTCAAACATTTAAACTGGACTAGTGTAACGACCGGACCGGTTGTTTTGAGCTCTAGCGCATCGTTCAACAGTATGAAGCCATGAGCAGCTTCACTTAAGGTATTATGACTTGTACGCATGGTCGGAAATAAATTCCGGAAAGTTCGGAGTTGATTTGGAAAAGAGAATTCTCATTTCGGAAGCTTTAAGTTGAAAGAATTAACTAAGACTAGATTTTTGAGTAAACGACCTCGGAATTGGGATTTGAAGGTTTCAACAGGTTCGTATGATTATTTTGGAGTTGGGAGTATGTCCGGACTGGGTTTTGGAAGACCCGGGAATGTTTCGGCACCTATTGTGGAAGTTAGCATTTTGGAAGAATTTCATAAGTTTGGATTGAAGTGCATTTTAGTGTTATCAATGTCCGTTTGGGATTACGAGTCTGGGAATAGCTCTGTATGGTGATTCTGGTATTGGGAGCGCGATCGGAAGTAAAGTCGGAGGTCCGTGGGATATTTTGGAGTCAATTGGCTAAAAATAAAAATTTGAAAGTTTTCGAGAAGTTTGACCGGAAGTGGACTTTTTTATATCAGGGTCGGAATCCAATTCCGGAAGTTGGAGTAGGTCTGTAATGTCGAATGTGACTTGTGTGCAAAATTTGAGGTCAATCAGACATGATTTGACAGGTTTCGACATCGACTGTAGAAGTTTGAAATTCTAAAGTTCATTAAGCTTGAATTGGAGCGTGATTCATGATTTCGATGTTGTTTAATGTGATTTGAGGCCTCGAGCAGGTCTGTGTCATGTTATGGGACTGGTTGGTGTGATTGGATGGGGTCCTGGGGCCTTCGGGTGTGTTTCGGGGTGGTTTTGGATCATTTCGGGCTGTTTTGCTATAGCTGTTGCTGGTGTCTGGTGTTGTTCTTCGTATTCGCGAGGATACTCTCGCATTCGCGAAGAAGGTTTGGGCTTCAGGGATTTTGTCATTCGCGTTCGCGAAGAAGAAAATCTCTGTTGCGTAGGTCTAACTTCGGAGGCTCATATCTCACAATCTATATGGAATTTGGAGATGATCCAAAAAGGAAGGTTATAGCCCTTTGTGTCTAGTTTTTAGAAATATAAACCACTTAGAATTTGGATTTGTTTACCAAAAGTTATTGCTGATACATTATAGGCTGTCCGGGAAGATGAAGAAGAAATTTATGTTGCACAGGGCTGACTTTGAAGGCTTATATCTCAAAATCTATAAGGAATTGGGAGATTACCAAAGAATGAAAGTTGTGGATCTTTGTGTCTAGTTTTCAAAAATTAAACTATTTATCATTTGGACTTTTGTAAAAAATATTATGTCCATTACACTAAAATCTTCCTAAGAAGCGTTTGGAAAAATAGTTTTTGGGAATTTTCTTCTTCACGAACGTGATGGGGGTCTCGCGAACGTGAAGAAGAGTCGTCTGGGCAGTTTATAAGTGTAAAGAAATGGGTTTGGCTCATTTCATCTCCTTTCCTCCATGGTAGCCGACCTAGGAGCGATTTTGGAGCTCCATTTTCATCATCCATGTCAAGGTAAGTGATTCCCACCTATTGCAAGTTAATTACTTGGATTATATCTAGATTTTAACATGGAAAATCATGTAAATTAGTAGAAATTTTGGAATTTTGAAGAAAACCTAGGAAATTTGTATTCTTGTATTTTGTCCACGATTTTTGGACATGAAATTGAGAGCCAATTATATATTTGAGTTCATGAGGTTGTGGATGAAATTTATCTTCGAAAAAATTCGGAATCCAGGCACGTGGGCTCGAGGGCAATTTTGTCAACTTTTTGAGTGGAGTTGGAATTTTATATAAATTGAATTGTTATGAGTATTAGGGTGTATTTTCATTGGTTTGCCTATTATTTGGTTAGTTTTGGACTGTTGGGGCATCAGTTTGAATCGTCAGAAGGAGCTTGGAAGCCGGTTATTGGACTTCGGAGCGAGGTGAGTCTCCTTTGTAACCTTGTAAGAGGGAATTGTCCCCATAGGTGAATTAATTAGTTATGTACTCCTATTTGTGGGGGCTACATATGCACGAGGTGACGAGAGTCCGTGCGTAGCTACTATTATGCTTAAGTCCGGGTAGTCTAGGGCCCAAAATCATGCTTTACTTGTAATATTGCAACCTTGTTGTCAACTTAAAAATGCTTAAATCATATCGAACGTATAAATAAATATTTGAAAGGCTAGACATCATTTCTTGACTTTTAACAGAGAAGCTTGCCTTTTCCTGAATAATTGCTCCTTGATGAATTCTTGATTTGACTGTTTGAATGTGTTTATCTATTGTGGAATGGGTTGAACGCTTCGGTAGATTAAATAGATGCATCTATGGTTCGCGCCATTCGACCCTCTAGCAATGCACAGTTTAAATATTGTTGGATCGGGTCGTACGACCTCGGCATGATTTGCGCATGCTTGTATTGATTGCCTTGAGATTTATAGAAATTGATATTTGCTCTCCCTTACTTAAGATAAATTGATAATCAATAGATTATGAATTCAGAGACTTTTAATATAAAAAGGAACTTTACTTGTTTCGTAACTTATTTGAATTTACTGCCGTTTTTAATAAATCCCTGATTATTCTTATTAATAATATATTATTATTGGAACACTAGTAAGTGTCAAAGTCGGTATCTCGTCTCTACTTCTTCGAGAATAGACGGGATACTCGCTGGGTACAAGTTATTTTCGTACTCATACTACTTTTGTTGTGCATTTTGTTGCACAGGTTCATGTGTGGCTGGTGGTTTAGTAGCATAGTGGCATGGTTGATATGGAGACTTAGGTGAGATGCATTTGTCAAGACGACCCGCAGCCAGAAGAGTCCCCTTCAGAGTATTGTACTGAATTTTCATTTCTGTCCATCTTGTATTCCGGACAGCTACTGTATTTTATTTCATTCCTAGTAAATGCTCATGCACTTGTGATACCGGGTTCTGGGATGATTATTGGGTATCTTGTATTTATTTCTAAACATTCTTTTATTTACCTTGTAAGGATTATATTTTACTAGTAGAATTTAAGGAAAATCATAGCTTTCAAAATTATTAAAACGAGAATTTAATTAAGTATTTTGGTTGGCTTGCCTGACAGCGGTGTCCAGCTCCATCACGACCCTTAGTGGATTTTGGGTTGTGACAATATGGTATCAGAGCACTAGGTTCCCTTACGTCTCACGAGTCATGAGCGAGTCTAATAGAGTCTTGCGGATCGGTACGGAGACGTCTATACTTATCTTCGAGAGGCTACAGGATTGTTAGGAGCACTTCTCATCGTGCGATTTGATTCCTTGAGTCTTATGCCCTTGTTTCCTTCCTACTCAATCTTATGCGACGCGAAGCGCTTGTTATAAATCGAGAATTGAATAATTGTATTGGTACCACAGATGTGGTGCGGGATGTTTCTCCTAGTATAGTTGATTGGGCTATTGTCATCGCCTTGCGGAAGGATATCTTGTCATCTCAGCTCAGTAGCTGTACTTCTGAGAGCTTTGAGTCCATGCACAAGTTGCTTTGATACTCATGAATGATTATCACACAGTAGTGACATGATGGTAGGATGCATGCCCATGTGTCGGGGAAGTGAATGATATGAAATAAGGTTTGCACAGGGCATGGTTCCGAGATTCAGTATCTTATTTTCGGAGGGGGAAAAGCAATTGGCCTATGAATGTCCAGATTTGGGTAGAGGAAGTAACGAGACTTGGTATTTTCGAGCGTGGTAGAATTTTCATCTGTGATGTAGTGTCATCAACCTCGATTGTATGTGTTAAGTTTGTTGATGTTATGGTCTTCTGTAATTCGCCTTTGGGGTAAGATATTGTGAAATAATATTAGAGAAACGACTGTCAAAGATCGCGGGGTGCGGTGGTTCAGGATTGAATCGGTGTTTCTAATGTTGACAGCCCGAGAAAGATGATCTTCGGAATGGTTTAAAGTTATTAGTGATTTTTGGGTTCAAGTGTTACGAAGATAGATTTTATTTAGGGCAACAACTGAGCAACCAAGGATGAGGAAGGACCTGTGGGGAGTGTCAGGCGGTGGTTAAAATTTCTAGAAGGCCAGGTATAAGAAGCGAAGGTCGAGTAGTTGATTAAAGGAGTGAGTTCCACCAAAGTGGGAGAGTGGCGGAGTTGCATATGTGTTTTGTGATAGGATGACAACACACCATAAGGAATGTTTGAATGATTTGGGGATTTTAGCGGTTGATGATTGGGTCTACGAATTTAATTTGAAGTATTGGCAGTTATGCGGCGGGAGATTGGATATGACGGAAAGGAGTTGTTCGATATGGATAAGGATACAACATAATTTTGAATCGGAAGATATTGTCGCACATTCGGTTGATGTCCACGAGGAGTGAATGGACTTGTGCAGCTGGTGAATGAGCACGGGCTCAGGTGGGTTATTTCCTGTGAGAAGGTCAATGGTCGCGTGGTTGGCAAAGCTCTTGCGAAGGATTTTGCTGGCTATCCGGTAAGAGGTCGAATATGTGAATATCGCTAGAGATTCAGAGTGTTCATGAAACATTAACTGAAAGATTTCAAGGAATCTAGCGGTTTGATTGTGCTAGGTCATGTCAATAAGAGAGAAATGATCTTAGTGGGTTCCAGAGTTGTGTAATAGTTGCTTTAAGCTAAGTAGGAGAGTCCCACCGCCTACGGTTGTATTGCATAGTCGTCTATTTATGAGATTTCCAGTTATTAGAATATTGATAGGTTATTTCAGATAAGGGAGAGTAACATAAGAGGTGATCTGAGCGAAGGAATTGTTAAAGGTGTTCTATGGTTGGCCTTATTGGCTCATGTTTAGACTTGGGTAAGGATTCAGGATGTATGCCTTGTATAGATGTGGGTTTCAAGGGAAGTGATTCTGCCGGGTGCTTCATCGAGAGGGTATTCATGTGCTAGAAGATTCATGGAGTTGATTATATTCGGGGCCAAGTCAGAGCGGGTGGCTCTCGACAACGGTCCTAGTGGATTCAAAGGGGTAAACTGTGGTTCCTAATGATTTCTAGCCTATAGGTACGGTTAGAATCAAGCTTTTGTAGCAGCTTATGAGAAGAGGCCCATAATGTTCTATGATGTTTTGACTTGCAGTGTAGCATTTGGGAGGTATGAAATGGTTCGTAGGATTTGAGACAGCATGGTCTCGTGATTCAAGGTCACTCGGGATGAGTGCGAATGGAGTGTGTTATATGTTGAATGGAGTTATCATTATTTCTAAGGCAATCAAGGATAAATTGGAAGAAGATAGACTGGTTAGCCATAGTTGAGTTAGTATATTGATGCTAGTGATTAGTTCCTTCAGTGTGATCAGTTATGCAAGTGAATTGTGACGGTACGTGTGAAGCTTGACGACCACTGTAATTGATATTATTCAGAAGTATTGTACTGTTATGGCCTGTTATATGTAGGCAGATCCCGGAAGGGCAATGGTGGCTTAGTCCACTACTTAGAGATTTGCATATTCTAAGGTTATGAGAATTCATCTGTGTGTTGCTATGGTTCTCCTGGAGTGAGTTAAGTGAAAAGTTATTATATGATGAAGTGTTGATCTGTTAGCGGTTCCGAAGTTATGATGAAAATCGTGTCCTATCGTATATTGTCATGATGGGTGCAGTGAGTGGTATGGAATTCGAAGTGAGGATCAAGGTTGCAATTCGGTATTGGCAAGGATGTCACGAGCTCGGATGAGCCGGAAAGGAGTTTTGATGTTTAAAGTAAGTTGGTATTTTCTTCAGCGTCACCTGAGATCAGTGTTTTGTGAAAAAGGATTTGCATCCTAGTTAAGGATTCTTGATCGCTTTTCAGCGTTAGTGCGACCGGTGGTTTGGATATACATACCTGTATCTGTTACGGAAAGTTGTGGGAGTGTGCCCCATAGGAGAGTTGTATAAGTGTGGCACTTAGTCACAGGATTGATTGAATAGTTAAACCAAGTATGAAGATTGTGATGATGTCGTTAAAATGAGAATTGATTCCTGGAGGGCACTCGGTTTATTGGGTTGTGAACTGTGGAGGATTACTCCGATTATGACAGTTGTTCTTGTGTGTTATGAGAAAAAGGGGAGTTATTATTGACCTTCAAAAGGTTTTTAGCTAGATCAGTGCGATTAGAATCAACTGGAGGTTTGTGGATGGATTTAAATGAGAATATGGGCTCTATATCAGGCCAGATGTGTTCATTCAGCAATGCGCTCCTTATGGAAGAGTAGTCGGGGTGTTATTTCGTCGTCAGCTATTTCATGTAATAATATATTTCGCTGTGTGAGTTGTGAGACGGCTTGGTGAATTTCTTATGTGTTAAGGTTCCCCGTAGAGATGATGTTATATGAGCAGAATGGCTCTTGAGATTCAGATCGTATATCGCATCTCAGTTGTGCTTGAGTTTTGTAGCTTATAGCACTATATGTCTCCACAGGGATGATATTATGCACTTAGCGTGCTTGTGACCGATATTCGGTATTGTGTTGTAATGAGAAATTTAGCTCGGTGTGTATCTCCTTATGTGAGTTTTATGTGTGGATCCGGTGGCACGCCGCCACGGGTATGTTATTTGGATCGGGTTGCGCGCCACAATAGTGTGATGTTGAGTACAATTACCTATATCTGTTTTTATGTGTTTTGTTTTCTATTTTTCTGAGGAAAAATCTTATTAGCTATGTGAGTTGAGTAGTCCCTTCCAGAGTTCATTTTCATTTTGAATCGCGTTCGAATTGGTAGCCTATTGGCACATTTTGGCATCATATGAGACTTTTGGTCATGTGTGAGTGGTTTATTTGCTGAGCAGTTCATTCTGGGTGAGACGAGAAAATTGGATCTAAGATCAGTGCAATCGGATTATATGAAGAATATTAAAGGGCAAATACATTATTTGGTTCAGAATGGGGTGATGGTTCTTGTCAGGGGTATAGACTCAATGAATTATTGACTCGGCAGTTGGTTGTGAATTTCTATGCACATCTTCCGTCATGGTGGTATTGTAAAAGTTAGAGCAAGATGTATGTGGGTCGTGAGATGCATTGGGAGCATCAGATTCGTGGAATTTTGACTAATTATGATCAGAGGATATTATTATGGTTGTGTGAGTTGTGCAGGGCATAGTGTGAATTCAGCAAAGGTATGCAATCTCGTATCGGTGCATCGTGGGGTGATTGATGCGGTGTTCATATGTTGAAAGCAGGCCTGGCATAAAGTTCCGGATGTTGGAAATGGGCTCAAAGCTTATTTGCTTGAATAAAAGAGAACATCTTCAGGCTTGCTCGAGCTAATGTGCTCAACTGAGTTGTGGTAGCACGGGTAGGTGCACGAGGTGTTAAGAAATGATTTCAGACAACTCCAGCGCATATCTCTTAGCACATTCGAGGACGAATGTATGTTTAAGTGGGAGAGAATGTAACAACCCGACTCGTCGTTTTGAGCTCTAGCACGTCGTTCAGCAGTTTGAGGCCATGAGCAACTTCACTTCAGGTATTATGACTTGCACGCATGGTCGAAAATGAATTCCGGGAAGTTCGGAGTTGATTTGGAAAAGAGAATTCTCATTTCGGAAGCTTTAAGTTGAAGAATTAATTAAAACTGGATTTTTGAGTAAACGACCTCGGAATTGATATTCGAAGGTTTCAGCAAGTTCGTATGATGATTTTGGAGTTGGGCGTATCTCCGGACCGTGTTTTGAAAGACCCGCGAACGTTTCGGCACCTATTGTGGAAGTTAGCATTTTGGAAGAATTTCATAAGTTTGGGTTGAAGTGCATTTCAGTGTTATCAATGTCCGTTTGGTATTTTGAGTCTGGGAATAGCTCTGTATGGTTATTCTGGTGTTGGGAGCGCGATTGGAAGTGAAGTCGGAGGTCCGTGGGTCATTTTGAAGTCATTTGGCTAAAGACAAAAATTTGAAGGTTTTCGAGAAGTTTGACCGGAAGTGGACTTTTTGATATCGGGGTCGGAATCCAATTCTGAAAGTTAGAGTAGGTCCGTAATATCGAATGTGACTTGTTTGCAAAATTTGAGGTCAATCAGACGTGATTTGATAGTTTCGACATCGAATGTAGAAGTTTGAAATTCTAAAGTTCATTAAGGTTGAATTGGAGCGTGATTCATGATTTCGATGTTGTTTGATGTGATTTGAGGCCTCGAGCAGGTCTGTGCCATGTTATGGTACTGGTTGTGTGATTGGATAGGGTTCCGGGGGCCTCGGGTGTATTTCGGGGTGGTTTCAGTTCATTTCAGACTGTTTTGCTGTAGCTGTTGCTGGTGTCTGGTGCTGTTCTTTGCGGTCGCGAGGATACTCTCGCATTTGCGAAGAAGGTTTGGGCTTCATGGATTTTGTCATTCCCGTTCGCGAAGATGTTCTCGTGTTTGCGAAGAAAAAAATCATTGTTGCGCAGGTCTAACTTCGCAGGCTCATATCTCACAATCTATAAAGAATTTGGAGATGATCCAAAAATAAACCCTTTGTGTCTAGTTTTCAGAAAGGTAAACCATTTAGAATTTGGATTTGTGTACCAAAAGTTATGGCTAGTACACTATAGGCTGTTCGGGAAGATGAACAAGAAATTTGTGTTGCACTGAGCTATCTTTGGAGGCTTATATCTCAAAATCTATAAGGAATTAGGAGATGACCAAAGCATGAAAGTTGTAGATCTTGGTGTCTAGTTTTCAAAGAGTTAAACCATTTGTCATTGTGATTTTTGTACAAAATGTTATGGCCATTATACTAAAGGCTTTTTGAGAAGAGTTTGGAAAAATAGTTTTTGGGAATTTTCTTCTTCGCGAACGCGATGGGGGTCTCGCGAACGCAAAGAAGAGTTGTCTGGGCAGTGTATAAGTATAAAGAAATGGGTTTGTCTCATTTCATCTCATTTCCTCCATGGGAGCCGACTTAGGAGCGATTTTGGAACTCCATTTTCGTCATCCATGTCAAGGTAAGTGATTACCACCTATTGCAAGTTAATTACTTGGATTATATCTAGATTTTAACATGGAAAATCATGTAAATTAGTAGAAATTTTGCGATTTTGAAGAGAACCTAGGAAATTTGTATTCTTGGATTTTGACCATGATTTTTGGACATGAAATTGAGAGCCAATTATATATTTGAGTTCATGAGGTTGTGGGTGAAATTTATCTTCGAAAAAATTCAGAATCTGGGCAGGTGGGCTCGAGAGCGATTTTGTCAACTTTTCGAGTGGAGTTGGGATTTTATATAAATTGAATTGTTATGAGTATTAGGGTGTATTTTCATTGGTTTGCCCGTTATTTGGCTAGTTTTGGAACGTTGGGGCATCGGTTTGAATCGTCGGAAGAAGCTTGGAAGCCGATTATTGGACTTCGGAGCAAGGTGAGTCTCCTTTCTAACCTTGTAAGAGGGAACTATCCCCATAGGTGAATTAAGTGGAAATGTGCTCCTATTTTTGGGTGCTACGTACGCACGAGGTGACGAGAGTCCGTGCGTAGCTACTATTATGCTTAAGTCCGGGTAGTCTAGGGCCCAAAATCATGCTTTACTTGTAATATTGCAACCTTGTTGTCAACTTAAAAATGCTTAAAACATATCGAACGTATAAATAAATTTTTAAAAGGCTAGACATCATTTCTTGACTTTTAAAAGAGAAGCTTGCCTTTTCCTGAATAATTGCTCCTTGATGAATTCTTGATTTGACTGTTCGAATGTGTTTATCTATTGTGGAACGGGCCGAAAGCCTCGGTAGATTAAATAGATGCATCTATGGTTCGCGCCATTCGACCCTCTGGCAGTGCACAGTTTAAATATTGTTGGATCGGGCCGTACGACCTCGGCATGATTTGAGCATGCTTGTATTGCTTGCCTTGAGATTTATAGAAATTGATATTTGCTCTCCCTGACTTGAGATAAATTGATAATCAATAGATTATGAATTCAGAGACTTTTAAAATAAAAAGGAACGTTTACCTCTTTCGTGACTTATTTGAATTTACTGTCGTTTTTAATAAATCCTTGATTATTTATATTAATAATATATTACTATTGGACCACTAGTAAGTGTCGAAGTCGACCTCTCATCTCTACTTCTTCGAGATTAGACGGGATACTCGCTGGGTACACGTTATTTTCGTACTCATACTACACTTGTTGTGCATTTTTTTGCACAGGTTCATGTGTGGCTGGTGGCTTAGTGGCATTGCGGCATTGTTGATACGGAGACTTAGGTGAGCTGCATTTGTCAAGACGACCCATAGCCAGCAGAGTCCGCTTCAGAGTATTATACTGTATTTTCATTTCTGTCCATTTTGTATTCCGGACAGTTGTATTTTATTTCATTCCTAGTAAATGCCCATGCACTTGTGACACCGGGTTCTGGGATGATTATTGGATATCTTGTATTTATTTCTAAACATTCTTTTATTTACCTTGTAAGGATTATCTTTTACTAGTAGAATTGAAGGAAAATCATAGCTTTCAAAATTATTAAAATGAGAATTTAATTAAGTATTTTGGTTGGCTTGCCTGATAGCGGTGTCTAGCGCCATCACGACCCTTAGTGGATTTTGGGTCGTGACAACTAGGAAGAGTGAAATATATTTTTCATTAACTTAATGTCCATAGTACATGCTTAAACAAATACATGAAACGAAGAAAAGAAAATACTTTTAGTTAATCTAGCTTATTACCATAAAGTTTTCAGAACCTCTTTCAATGGCTAACATATTAGCGAGCATTAAGAAAATTTTAGATAATATAAACTTAAATAACAGAGAAACTTACTACAACAACAACAACATACCCAGTATAATCCCACAAGTGAGATTTGGGGAGGGTAATGTGTACGTAGACCTTACCCCTACTTGGGGAGGTAGAGAGGCTGTTTTCGATAGACCCTCGGCTCATGAGAATGTGGAAAGGAAGAAGAAGAAGAAGAAGAAGAAGAAGAAGAAGAATAAAAAAGGAGTAGAAAGACATATGAGGGAGACAAAAGACGATAAGGAAAAAGAGGAGGAAAAATAGCATCAGATAGTAACAATCAGGGAGCAATAATTTCCAATAAAAGGGAAAAAGAGTAGCATCAAATAATAATAATCAGTGAGCAACAATTTCCAGTAGCAATTTGCAAAAACACTAGACTTGTTTGCTAAGTACCAGATATAATAACAAACTAAAAGGAAATAACATTCAACCAACAACAAGAATAATACTAGTACTATTGTTAACCTAGGAGAAACTCAAACTACCTGTAAACCCACCACCTTAATCCTCGACCTCCACACCTTCCTATCACTAATCATGTCCTCGGTTAGGTGAAGCGCCGACATGTCCTATCTAATCACCTCTCCCAATACTTCTTTGGCCTACCACTGCCCTTCCTCAAGCCTGCCATAGTCAACCTCTCACACCTCTTAACCGGGGCATCTATGTCTCTCCTTCTCACATGCCCAAACCATCGCAGCCTCGATTCCCACAACTTGGCTTCTACTGATGCTACTCCCACCTTGTCCCTAATAACTTCATTCACGATCTTGTCTTTCCTGGTATGTCCACACATCTATCTAAACATCCTCATCTCGGTCACGCTCATCTTCTGGACATGGGATTTCTTGACGGGCCAAACACTCAGCTCTATACAATATAGCCAGTCTAACCACCACCCTGTAGAATTTAACCTTAAGTCTATGCGGCACATTATTATTGCACAAAACCCCCGAAGCTTGCCTCCATCTCATCCAACCCGCTCCAATGCGATGAGTAACATCATAGTCAATCTCCCCGTTGCCTTGGATTATAGACCCACGATACTTGAAACTATCTCGTGTGGGAATGACTTGAGTATCAACCTTTACTTCCACTTCTTCTTCATTCCTCTCATCACTGAACTTGCACTCCAAGTATTCGGTTTTTGACCTACTCAACTTGAAACCTTTGGTCTCCAGCGTCTGTCTCCAAACTTCCAACCTAGTGTTAACACCATCCCGCATCTCATCAATCAGAACTATGCCATCTATGCCATCAATGAATAATATACACCACGACACCCTCCTTTGTATATGTCTTGTAAGCACATCCAATGCTAGGGCAAACAAAAATGGGCTAAGGGTTGATCCCTAATGTAACCCCATCTCCACAGAGAAATGCTCTGAATGTCCTCCCGTTGTCCTCACCCGAGTCTTAGCACCTTTGTACATGTCCGTAATCACCCTAATGTACGGCACCGGGACTCCGCTGACCTCTAAATATCTCTATAACACCTCCCTCGGGACATTGTCATAAGCCTTATCTAGGTCAATGAGATGGAACAAAAGAAGTCCTATCTATGGAATACCCTTCATTAGCTCTTTAAACTCTATGATGATGATATTTTTTATTCCCTTAATAATCATAAATATCAATGAAAATTTAATAAAACCATCTCAAATAACTTCTCTTGGCTTTGATTCACAACCAATGATATGAAGTAGAAAGAGCAAGAATAAATACGGACCTTTTGAAGCACAACTTTCTTTAATATTGTCACGACCCAAAATCCACTAAGGGTCGAGATGGCGCCGGATACCACTGTCATGCAAGCAACCGCGGAAGTATCAATAAATTCTCATTTTATCTAATTATTTTGAAATAATTTCCCTTAAACAAATAAATAATAATTAATTTTCTCCATTGAATAAATGAGGATGTCCTTACAAAATTTAGCTACTGAAATAAAATCCTGTGATCGTCCCAGAACCCGGTGTCACAAGTGCATGAGCAATTACTAAGGAATCGAATAAAGCACAACAACTGTCCGAAATGCAAATTGGATAGAAAGTAATTACAATACACTGAAAGAGACTGTACTGGCTGCGGGCCGCCTCGAGGAATGCAGCTCTCCTAAGTCTCCGTATCAACCAAGGCCGCTATGCCACTAAGCCACTAGCCACATATGAACCTGTGCAACAAAAATGCACAGCAAGTGTAGTATGAGTACGAAAACAATGTGTACCCAATGAGTATCCCGTATAATCTCGAAGAAGTAGAGACGAGAGGTCGACTTCGACACTTAATAGTGGTCCAATAATGTTATATCAATAATGTAGTAAATCTGGGATTTTTATAGACATGATTATAATTCAATGGAATGAAGCAAGTAAGCAATTCTTTCTTTTATAGAAAATTTCCAAATTTCTCTTCATCATTTAAACATAATTTCATAACCCGGGGAGAAGGCACCAACAACTTCAATAAGTGTCAAGGCAAGCAATAAAAGCATGCGCAAATCATGCTGAGGCCATACGGCCCGATCCAATAATATTTAAACTGTGCACCGCCGAGGGTCGAACGACGCGAACCATAGATGCATCTATTTATCTGTCGAGGCGTTCGGCCTGTTCCAGAAATAAACACACACGGACAGTCAATCAAGAAGTCAATATGGAACAATTATCCAAAGAAAAGACAATTCTCTTTTAACAACTTAAGAAAACGAAGTTTAAATCTTTTTAGAAATTCATTTACTAATTCGATAAGATTTAAACAATCAACTGTCAATAAGGATTATAGATATTCCAAGTATAGCATGCTTTTAGGTCCTAGACTACCGGGACAGAAGCATATTAGTAGCTTCACACGGACTCTCATCACCTCGTGCGCACGTAGCCCCCATAAATAAGAGCACATAACCAATTAACTGACCTATGGGGACAATTCCCTCTTACAAGGTTAGAAAGGAGACTCACCTCACTCCGAAGATCCATAACCAGCATTCCACGCCCTTTTGAAGACTCGAATCGATGCAAAACGCTCCAAAACTAGCCAATAATGATAACAATCCATTAATATATACTCAATTATTCATTACAATCGAATTTATAACAATTCCTAACCCTGATCGTAAGTTGACGAAAACGCCCTCAGGCCCACGTGCCCGGATTTCCAAAATTTTCGAAGAATAAGTTTACCCATAGCCTCACGAACTCAAATATATAATTTTCTCTAAATTCCATACCCAAAATCGTTGTCAAATTCCAAGAACATCAATTTTCTAGGTTTTCCCTCAACCCCCAAGTTTTCTACAAATTTCATGCTCAAATCCGTATAAAATCAATATATTTAACTCAAGATAGGTGGGGTTAGCTTACCTTATCGTTGATGAAGAGAATCCCCTCTTGAAGCTCTCCAAAAATCGCCCCAACAAGAGTAAAATGGCCAAAACCCCCGATTTTAACAGCCTCACTACCTCAGCACTTTCTGCACCTGCGGTCCCTCGAGCGCTTCTGTGGTTCCGCAGGTGCGGCCCCACTACCGCATCTGCGGTCCTTCCCAAGCTGCCTTTTCACCGCTTCTGCGTCTTCTCCACTGCAGGTGTAGTTCCGCATCTCCGAAAAAATGACCGCATCTATGGTCCCTTCACTTCCAGTCCAAAACCGCATATGCGGCTCTTCTGGCCTCTTCTGCAGCTCCGCACCTGCGGCCCAATTCTCGTAGGTGCGGTTATGATAGCAACCAGCTAGTTTAGCATTCCAAAAATTCCATTTTCGATCCGTTAACCACCCGGAGTCCACCCGAGGCCCTCGAGACCCCAACCAATCATACCAACCAGTCCAAAACATATTATGGACTTGCTCGAGGCCTCAAATCATATCGAACAACGCTAAAATCATGAATCGACCTCCAATCCAAGCTTTATGAACTTTAGAATTTCATACTTCAACTTTCGATGTTTAAACCTATCAAATCACGTCCGATTGACCCCAAATTTTGCACACAAGTGATATTTGATACTACGGACCTACTCCAACTTCCGGAATCAGAATCCGACTCTGATATCAAAAAGTCCACTTCTGATCAAACTTCTCAAAAACCTTCAAATTTCTATCTTTAGACAAATAGCTTCAAAATGACCGACAGACCTCCAAATTCACTTCCGATCGTGCTCCCAACTCCAGAATCACCATATGGAGCTACTCCCATACTCGGAATCCCAAACGGACATCAATAACATTGAAATGCACTTCAAGCCAAACTTATGAAATTTCTTCCAAAATGCTAACTTCCACAATAGGCGCCGAAATGCTCTCGCGTCATCCAAAACTCGATCCGGGCATACACCAAAGTCTGAAATCATCATACGAACCTGGTGGAACCTTCAGATCCCAATTTTGAGGTCGTTTACTCGGAAATCCAATCTTAGTTACTTCCTTCAACTTTAAGCTTCCAAAATGAGAATTCTCTTTCCAAATCAACTGTGAACTTCCCGAAATCCAATTCCGACAACGCGTACAAGTCATAATACCTGAAATGAGGTTTCTCATGGCCTCAAACTATTGAACAATGTGCTAGAGCTCAAAACAATCGGTCGGGTCGTTACATTCTCTCCCACTTAAACATAAGTTCGTCTTTGAATGTGCTGAGAACTACACTGAAGTAGTTTGAAATCACTGTTTAACACCTTATGCACCTTTGGTGATGCCCCCTCTTCCTTTAACCGTGGGGTCATAAATCGGGTATATGACATTGGGAGGACAACTTTATTCCCTTTCGAGAATTGGGTTTAGAAGTTGAAGAGTCGCCACCTAATGATTATAGTGCATTAGGAAACTTTAAGAAAGGTTTGAGATGAAGGGACCAGAGCTTAGGGTAAGGGCTAGAAATTATCCCGAGGGGAAGGTGTTAGGCACCCCTCAAGATCCACTAGTGTGGTTCCCGACCATGTTGCAATTGTGACTTTACAAGTAAACAATCAGGGCTCAAATAAGGATTCACACACAACATTGCGACCAAGTTGAAAATTTTCAAAGGTAAGTAGAGAGGGCAGAAATTTATGAAAAAGAGATTCGAACAGTTTTACAAGAAGAGATGAAAGCAAATAAAGGGAGGGGAGTCCTAAGTTTCTAATTAATATGGATCACTTCAATGCAATACCCAACAATCACTCCTCAGAAGATGGGTCGCATGTGATATTAGCGCATCGGTCATCATATCCATATCTACCCTTCCCACCCCGTTAAGGTGTTAAAGTGCGAAATGGGATCGTTACTTATTGCATGCTAGTACCCGTCCCAACCTATCAGTCCCGGGGTATCAGGACTTCAATCCTAAAGGGGAAGGAAAGGGATATAGACATATATGGAGTTCAAAGGTTAAAATTCTAATTGCGACATATAAAACAAGTAACAAATATAAGGATGAACAAAATAAATAGGTAAGGCTCAAGTAAACCCCTTAATCAAACAAACACTTAGTTTAGCATGTCTTGGCACATACTGATTTGGTCTTTAAATTGAACTTAAATAACGAACAGACTGGTTCAACCCATATGTTTAGATAGAAAGTTTGCATTAGGAAACTTGGATCCAATTGTCAGAAATTAAGGTATTTCAAGCGAGTGATTTAAAGGGTACTGGTTTCAGGAAAAAGTAGTCTAATGCAGAGGAGTTTTGAAAAGAAAGTATAGACTGCAGTAAAAATAAAACACAGAAATGGTTGTGAAAGAGTTTCAGAGATAGAAATATCTAAGGAAAGGGTATGTCTCAACAGTTTTAAAAGATAATTTCAGGGTCTGAGTAAAACGTTTAGGCAGAATGATTAGAAAGAAACTATTTCAGAAAAAGATGCCGATTTGAGGGATTTCAAAGCATACTGAGTCAAGAGAGGTTTTGTCAAAGAATTAGGACTTCTGAAATCGTTGTTTTATTAAGACGTTAAGGGCCAGTTAATAGATTATTATTACTTTAAGCGAATCAGACCGAAAGATGATTGTGTTAATTAACCCTACAGTTTGCCTAATGCATATGCATTCCTTATAGGCATGATCTCTATATGCATTGATTACATTAATGTTAAGTCCTATAGGCATGATTTCTATGTGATTTGTAACACAATGAAGCGTTGACCCTATAGGCATTGTCTCTAGGTGATGTGGAACCAGAAACATTGAACAACCCTAAAGGCAGTATTTCTAAAAAAATTAAAATCCTAAAGCATGGTTTCTACCCCTACTGATGCAAAAATGTAAATCCCCTCCCACACCCTTTTACTATATTCCCCAAATCCTTTATACAAATTATTACAGACCAAAAGAAAGAAAATAAATACATTAAAAACTAACAGCTAGATCCGAGCAGCCTAATTCAATCTTAATGTCCAATAACATGTGATTAACCAATTCCGAATTTCCAAAGCCTTCTCTTTATCCAAAGTGTTTCAAAGTTCCAAGGAATCTTAAGGATTCCCGGCATTTCTTACACTCAGGATACCATTTAGAATTAGAATAGTGCAGTGCGGAATAGCCAGCCCTCAGGCATCCAAGTTCAGTGGGAGCTCAAGGGTCCCAAAGCATGGCTTACCAGAGAGGGGTAAAACTTAGAACTAGGAATGAGTGCAAAGTGAAATAGGGATTGGGGAGCCATAGCAAATGGTGGTCATACCTAGCCATAGGTGTTGACTGGCACACCCCTGACCATTTGTTTGGTCCAAACAAGTTAAGAGCAGACCTTAGAGGTTAGACTTGAGTCTAGATGGTGATTAGGACACCACTAGACCCAAATCAGGCTCAGCATATAAAGGGGAAAAGGGAAGTGGGAATTGATTCGAGTAAAGGGTTCAAAAGAACCTAGTTCAAAGTCATGGGCAGCAATAATAGAGTGTTGTCATGGCTAGAACTGTACTCTCATACAAAGGGGTAAAGGGAAGGGATTCACATGAGAAGAGCACATACAGAGTTGCAGAAACATAAGGAAAGACAACATAACAGACTAAGATGCAAACACATGGTGGAAGAGAGAGCATCACATGCTAGGAAATAAACACATAGTTAAGGGGCATTATTTAACTAAGAATGACATACCAGTTGCAAGTACTAGAATAGCAGAACAACAAAAGCAAGTAAATAACCAGAAGTCAGCAGGAGCAAAATCGAGTTTTCAGCAAATACCTGAGTGTTCAAAGAGAACTCAAGAAAGTTTCAGAAAGTAGAAAGAGAAGAGGAGCAGAGTGCTCAATACTAGAAGTTGAGAAAGTAGTAGTAGAGAAAGTATTGAAAAGTTCGAAGTCTTTCTGTGTATGTCTGTATTAAGTGCAAAAGGGGTAGCCCCTTTTATAGTGCAGAAGACAAGTGAGAAGAAGGTAAGAAAATAATTTTGGAAGTCAATCACACAGATTTCCCTTCAGCCAAGGGATTGATTTCAAACGGGCATGACAAATAAGGAAAGGATTTGATTTTAAAATCTTTTCTAAGGAAGTACAATAAGGGTAAATACACAGAAACTTATTTAAGGAAAGAGTCTAGTAGTACACGGTTTGGGAAAATAAGGAAAGACAATCAATCAACAGTCAGTAAAAATCAAGGTTTGAGCCTTGGCATGAATGGATCCAACCCAGAAAAGGTGAAGAAAAACTTATTTTAAAGAAAATCAGTAGCACTCAATCAATCCTCATAAAAAGGAATTCGGAATCAATCACAAGTTGGCAAAAGACCTTTTGAAAGAAGAGTTTATCATATATAAAGCAAACACTTCAAACAGAAGAGTCTAACATCGAAGTATTTTGAATCATAAACAAAAGAATACCAGTTCAACCAGAGACTCATAGTGAGTCTGAAGGTACAGGGTCCCAAAGTGGAACCCTAATTTGATTTTCCAAGAAAAAACCCCCAAATTCTAGGGTTTCCCATCGAATCAAACACAGAAATGAGAAGGCAAGTGAACAGACTCAAGGAGTCTTATGAGAATCAGGCAAATACAATAGAAGGCTTGAAACAATCAAAGAAAGAAAGCCATTTTAAGGCATGAAGAACATGTTCAGACAACTTCGGAACTTAAGAAAGGATGGGGGTTTAAACAGAACAGACGAAACATGCTTAACAACAACACGAACATAGTTCAGAAAAGCAAAACATCGAGAAACACAGTGGTAAAGAGTGAGAAAAAAAGAACAGACTAATCATGTGAGCATACGTATAAAAGTAGGAAGACCATACATGCGTAAATAGAGGAGGAGAACATACGAGCATACTGCAGACAAACAACTGAAAGAAAAGAACAACAAAAATCGAAAGATTTTCAGAAACCCTAATTTGGAAAACCAACGATTTTGAAAAGGAATTTTTGGGAAAACACTCAAAACGTCAAATATAGCATAGATCTATCACAGATCTGAAAGAATAAAACGAAAAGCAACCTCGAATAGGTTAGGGTTTCTGAGAACCCTAAAGGACGAGAAGGCTTGGAAGTCACGAGAGCGGATCTGAGCTGATAAGGTCGAATCCAAGCTCAAGAGGCTAAAATACGCCGGAGCAAGGATGGAAACGACCAAGGATTAGATGAAGACCTTCGAGGTCTAGCCTCAAATCTTCAGCAAGCAGGCGTATAGGAGCAGAATATGGTGAGTAGAGATCGTCTATGGCTAGATTAACCATGGATTCTGGTGGATTTTGGGTCGGAGAGGGGGTAGGCGACTTCTAGGGTTTCAGTGGTTGAGAGAGTTTGAGAGATACGAGGGAACCAAAGGTGGCGGGTTTGGAGAGAATGGGGATAGGGATAAGGTCGTTGGAATTAATTAAGGTAAGGGGGAATCTGGGCCATTGATCAAAATGATCAACGACTCAGATTAAAAGGAACACGGGCCGGTTCGGTTAATTGGGCGTTGGGTCGGGTTAATTGGGTAATTGGGTTGGTGATTTTGGTCCAATTAGGGGTTAAGATTGGGGTTAATTTAGGCTAAGATTGAAAGGTAAATGGGGCTACATATTAAATAGCCAGTTTTTTCCTTTTGTTTTATAAAAATAGTAAAAAATAATTTTGAAATTAAATTAAAAGTACTAAATCAGTAAATATTATATAAATATTAATTTAAAATACTGGGATCAATTTTTATAATAATAAAATGCGATAAAATCTTAAAGAGGCTAGTATTGCAATTATATGCAATTTAGTTTTAAAAACACCAAACGAATTTGTAAAAATATGAAAAAATCATGTTAGCTATATTTTGATGTAAATATGAGAATGAAATAAATTATCCTCCAAAATGGAAAGGTTTGGGGAATAATTATGGGATTTAATGGTGTAAAAATAGGCCATAAATTGGTTTAAAATCATTAAAATGCCAAAATCTTTTGGTGTGCTTATATATACACATATACGTTATTTTGGAAGTGTTTTGGGTATAAAAATACATAGGAAAAAATTGGATATCAACAGCTGCCCCTCTTTACCCGAGGAAGATGAAAGAGCTATCGGGTAAAGACAAGATGACCAATTTTGACCGGATCGGCGATTGAAAAGCGTTTTGACCAAGATCTGGATTCGGAGCCGCCTACATATCCCTGGTTTTATCGGAATCAGGCCATATGTAGTTCAAGAACCATTGACGGAGTGTGTCGAATGGGGGTTCGAAAAGAACGGACGTGATGATTAGATTTGGAGTCGGACAGACTATGGAGAACCGGAGCGGGATCGCTCATGCTGAGATGGTCGTTTGCTAGCTGGTGTACCTGCAAGTGAGCAATGTATCGTGTATTGTGCATAATTTAAACATGATGCAAGTTCTCATTGGACCATAAATGGTGTCTTTGGACGGTTAGGATGACGTCCTCAGACTATGATCTCCTGGGCCGTGAAGAGCATAAAAAATAAAAATTCGCAGGCCATGAAATGGTGTTCTCAGGCTATGCAGATGGTGCCTCCGAACTATGACGCCTTTGAATAAGTTGGCGTTCTTCAGCCCATGAAAAGGTGGTAATCTTTCAGCCAAATGAATGCAAAGGGTGGCGATCTTTCAGCCAGAGCGAAAATTTAAATGCAGATGGTGATATTGCAGTCATTCAAAATAAAGTGGCAATATTTCAGCCATGTAGGATGGAGACAGAGCGTAGTCTCGAAAGGCAGATAAGTAGCCTTATGCATGATGGAGGTAGAGCTTAACCTCGGAAGGCAGATAGGTAGCCTTATGCAAAATGTAGATGGAGACAGTGCTTAGTCTCGAAAGGAAGATAAGTAGCCTTATGCAGGATGGAGGTACAGCTTAACCTCGGAAGGTAGATAGGTAGCCTTATGCAAAATGTAGATGGAGACAGTGCTTAGTCTCGAAAGGCAGATAAGTAGCCTTATGCAGGATGGAGGTAGAGTTTAACCTCGGAAGGCAGATAGGTAGCCTTATGCAAAATGTAGATGGAGACAGTGCTTAGTCTCGAAAGGCAGATAAGTAGCCTTATGCATGATGGAGGTAGAGTTTAACCTCAGAAGGCAGATAGGTAGCCTTATGCAAAATGCAGATGGAGACAGCGTTTAGTCTCGAAAGGCAGATAAGTAGCCTTATGCAGGATGGAGGTAGAGTTTAACCTCGGAAGGCAGATAGGTAGCCTTATGCAAAATGCAGGTGGAGACAGTGCTTAGTCTCGAAAGGCAGATGAGTAGCCTTATGCAGGATGGAGGTAGAGTTTAACCTCGGAAGTCAGATAGGTAGCCTTATGCAAAATGCAGGTGGAGGTAGAGCTTAACCTCGGAAGACAGAAAAGTAGCCTTATGCATAATGGAGGAAATGCGGATGGAGACAGAGCTTAGTCTCGGAAGGCAGAAAAGTAGCCTTATGCAGTACAAGAATGTAAAAGGATGATCAGTAGTAAGATCTCTTAGCTGATAGCCGATTACGACAATATGACTGTTGGGGAGATTGGGCGGATAACAATTGCGAGCAAGTGATGATTCTGAGAAGTTGCATTCTTGGGAAAGTATGCGTACATAAATATACCTGACGATATTGCAAGTCGGGTGCCTGCATCCAAAGAAAATCGTGAGTTCTGTGAGGGGAAGGGTTAGTTCGTCTTCCCCGGGATCTTGACGTTGTGTATTGTTAGGGTAGCATGGCTAAACGACAGCAATTCAAATGATAGTTATGCATGATTTAGTAAATATAACGTAAGTATATAATTGGAAAAAAAGATTTTTCTTTTGGATGAACCAACGACTGCAACGTGGTTCAAGACATTGCGACCTTGCTTCCTCCGGAATTTTGAGGGTCCTCCTCAAAATTCTGCCCCAGTTTACTGGGTTGGCGCTTCCGACGATGAAGAGACTGAAGAACTGACTTCGAAATTTTGAGGGTCCTCCTCAAAATTCTGCCCTAGTTCCAATAGCGGGGAAAATGGAATTTTTATTAAAATGTGACCGAACCCATAGGGTTTGCTACGTATCCCTTCTTAAACGGGAATCAGGTCAGGCGTAGTTCAAATCACATCATGAAGGAACATGCGATCAAATATAATATCGTTTCACTGCGTCTGAGTTGATTGGCTTCGGCTAGACTTCTCCGTCCATATCCGCAAGAATAAGGGCTCCTCCGGTTAGAACCCGGTGAACCATGTACGGACCCTGCCAGTTGGGAGAGAATTTCCCCTTGGCTTCATCTTGATGTGGAAATATTTTCTTCAACACCAGCTTCCCTGGTGCAAACTTCCTCGGCTTGACTCTTTTGTTGAAGGCTCTGGACATTCTGTTCTGATATAACTGACCGTGAAAAACCGCATTCATCCTTTTCCCATCTATAAGGGCTAACTGCTCGTAGCGACCTTTTACCCATTCTGCATCATCAAATTCTACTTCTTGTATGATCCTTAAGGAGGGGATTTCTACCTCGGCGGGGATGACCGCCTCTGTACCATAAACCAGCATGTAGGGAGTTACTCCGGTCGATGTGCGGACTGTAGTGCGGTATCCCAATAAGGCGAATGATAACTTCTCATGCCATTGTTTGTGCCTTTCAACCATTTTCCTTAGTATCTTCTTGATATTCTTGTTGGCTGCTTCCACAACTCCATTCATCTGAGGCCTGTAGGCTGTAGAGTTCTTGTGTTTGATCTTGAAAGTTTCACACATTGCTTTCATCAAGTCGCTGTTGAGATTGGAACCATTATCGGTGATGATTGATTTCGGAACCCCGAACTGACAAACAATGCGGTCGCGGACGAAACCCGCCACAACCTTCTTAGTGACCGCCTTGTATGATGCTGCTTCGACCCATTTGGTAAAATAATCGATTGCCACTAGGATGAACCTGTGCCCATTTGATGTGACAGGCTCGATAGGTCCGATAACATCCATTTCCCAAGTGGCGAATGGCCATGGAGAGCTTGTTGCAGTAAGCTCGTTTGGAGGTGCCTTTATCATATCTGCATGTATCTTACGACGATGGCATTTGCGAACATACTGGATACAGTCTGTTTCCATAGTCATCCAAAAATACCCTGCTCGGAGTATCTTCTTTGCCAAAACAAAACCATTCATGTGCGGTCCGCAGGTCCCTACGTGCAACTCATCCAATAGTTTGGTTGCTTCTTTTGCATCGACACACCGTAACAAGCCTAAATCGGGAGTCCTCTTGTACAGGATTCCTCCGCTGTAAAAGAAGTTGTTGGATAACCTCCGAAGCATGCGCTTCTGAGTAGTATTGGCAAGTCCCGGGTATTCCCCTATTGTCAAGTACTCCTTGATGTCATGGAACCATGGTTTCCTATTCGCTTCTTCCTCAATGTGGGCACAATAAGCTGGCTGATCATGAATCTTTACTGGGATGGGATCAATGAAATTTGTATCTGGATGCTGGATCATGGACGATAAAGTAGCTAATGCATCAGCAAACTCGTTCTGGACTCGGGGGACGTGCTGAAATTCTGTCTTTGTGAACCTTTTCCTCAACCCTTGTATATGATGCAAGTAGGGAAGTATCTTAGAGTTCTTGGTTGCCCACTCTCCTCGAACCTAATATATGAGCAAGTCTGAATCCCCGATCACTAGCAACTCCTGAACGTTCATGTCAATAGCCATTTTGAGCCCCAAGATGCAGGCTTCATATTCGGCCATATTATTGGTGCAAGGGAACCTGAGCTTGGCGGATACCGGGTAGTGCTGGCCGGTTTCTAATACTAAGACTGCTCCTATGCCAACTCCTTTGAAATTTGCAGCTCCGTCGAAAAACAACCTCCAACCATCATAGGATTCTACAATATCTACTCCTATGAAATATACCTCTTCATCGGGAAAATATGTTTTTAGGGGCTCGTATTCTCCATCTACGGGATTCTCGGTGAGATGGTCCGCCAAGGCTTGCCCTTTGATCGCTTTCTGGGTCACGTAAACAATGTCGAATTCACTTAGCAGGATCTGCCACTTGGCGAGCTTGCTAGTGGTCATGGGCTTCTGGAAAATATACTTCAGAGGGTCCATTCTGGATATGAGATAAGTAGTGTAAGCACAGAAGTAATGCCTCTACTTCTGCGCGACCCAAGTCAGAGC
This sequence comes from Nicotiana sylvestris, assembly GCF_000393655.2. Lineage (NCBI taxonomy): Eukaryota > Viridiplantae > Streptophyta > Magnoliopsida > Solanales > Solanaceae > Nicotiana > Nicotiana sylvestris. The sequence continues at coordinate 149,805,908 of NC_091064.1, read as the reverse complement.
ACAACAAGTGCGTTCTAAAAGAGAATATTGGGCCTCGTACGGTGTGAACTTCCTACTGAGATAGTAAATGTCTTGCTCCCTTCTCCCTGTTTCATCATGTTGTCCTAAAACACAACCGAATGCTCTATCCGATACCGCAAGGTAAAGCAATAGGGGTCTTCCTGGATCAGGCGGAACCAAGACCGGCGGCGTTGATAGGTATTCCTTGATTCTATCAAAAGCTTTCTGACAATCATCAGTCCATTTGGTAGCAGCGTCCTTCTTTAACATTTGGAAGATAGGTTCACAAATGACCGTGGATTGAGCTATGAACCGGCTGGTATAGTTGAGTCTTCCCAGGAAACTCATCACATCCTTCTTGTTCTTTGGCGGTGGTAGTTCTTGAATGGACTTGACCTTTGATGGATCCAATTCTATTCCTCGGCAGCTCACAATAAAACCCAATAACTTTCCGACAGGAACCCCGAATGCACACTTGGCGAGATTCAATTTCAAGTTGTATCTCTTCAATCTGTTGAAGAATTTCCTTAGATCTTCCATATGGTATGCAGCTTTCTTGGATTTAATGATGACGTCATCCACATATACCTCGATCTCCTTATGTATCATGTCATGAAAGATGGAAGTCATGGCTCTCATGTAGGTGGCCCCAGCATTCTTCAATCCAAACAGCATCATTCTGTAGCAATACATCCCCCACGACGTGATGAACGCCGTTTTCTATGCATCTTCTTCATCCATCCATATCTGATGGTATCCAGCAAAACAATCGACAAACGACTGCAGCTCATGCTTGGCGCAGTTGTCGATCAAGATGTGTATATTCGGCAAGGGGAAGTCATCCTTGGGACTGGCCCGGTTGAGATCCCGGTAGTCGACACAGATTCTAACCTTCCCATCTTTCTTTGGTACCGACACGATGTTGGCTAACCATGTCGGATACTCTACCACTCTAAGAACCCTGGCTTTGACTTGCTTGGTAACCTCCTCTTTGAGTTTCAAACTCATGTCGGGTTTGAACTTTCTGAGCTTCTATTTTACTGGCGGGCATGTCGGATCTGTTGGAAAGTTGTGAGCTACAATGGATGTGCTGAGACCAGTCATATCGTCATAAAACCATGCAAAGATGTCCTCATACTCTTTTAGGAACTCAGTGTACTCTTTCTTTTCTGATGGTGACAAATGCACGTTGATGCGCATTTCCTTGATATTCTCTACATCCCCTAAATCAACAATCTCAGTTTCGTCCAAGTTAGATTTAGGCCTATTCTCAAAGTTCTCGACCTCTCTGACAACTTCTTCTGGTATATCATCCTCCTCTGAATCTATATCCGTTTGTTGCATTGCCTCGTTGCAAGTCACAGTCGTTGGTTCATCATCAAGATATGTAATAGTAATGCTGTGTAAAATAAAGTAAATGATAGAGAAAAGTAATAAGAGCGAGATATGTAATAAACTTGGAAAATGCTTTCATAATTGTTTTGAATATCATAGCTCTTTTCAAAATTAAAGACAATGCGGAAATAAAATCAGCTAGTAAAAAGTAAAAATATGATGCATGGTGCTTTTGTTTAGCCTTGCTACCCCGAAGCTTTCCGGGCCCTGGTGGTTCTGATTGACCAATTGCTGACTGAGCATTGGATCTCTTACTGTATGATGATGGTGCCAGAATGCACGAACTAACCTTTGGGGAGGGGAATAAAAATAAAGAAAAACAAAAAGGTAACAAGTTAGTGCAGGTTATGAGAAGAAAATGTTGCAATATTTAAACACATTGTGCAAGAATATAAATCACGTTCTAATTTGGGTGCCTCATTGTGCCCGAGGTAGGCCTAGCGACAAATTAATTTGGAGAACTTATAATGCTAAATGCCTCATTTTATTGATAAAAATAAGACGAATTCACAACAATGCTAAGAAAATAAAATGTCACTAGTGGCCATTGTCCTTATTACATCATTAAAAGCAAAATAAAAAACTCCTAACTACTTGGTCCTAGAAGGACCTTCCCCAGATTTGGCATCTTTATCCCCCTCGAACAGCTTCACCAGCTCGCGCAGTCCTAGTAGCAGATAAGTTTGGGCCAAATGTCCGCCTGCATTCCCTTCACCGAAGCGGAACATGGACCTGTTACTATCCTAGAACAGTGTCGCAGCCTCTATGATTTTGTTGTCAGGCTGGATTTCTAGAAGAGAAGGCAGATTCCCTAAGTATTTGCGGACGAGTGTTTAATCAATGGAGTGAAGATCTTCCCACCAATTCAGCAGCCTTGGATGAATGTTGGTTACCATGCCAAATCTGGGAATTCGTGCCTCATTTTTCTGCAAAACAGAGTGTTAGACCCTTACCCTACCAGACTCGACTATTTAAACCAATAATTAGCATAAAAAGCATTTAGTTCTCCAAATAAATGCACAAAACATGTAGGTGTCCGTTTGTGTTTCAGGGAAACCCGATGGACTTTGGACAAGGCTATCTTAATGAGTCATTATGTGGACAACATGACTGACTCGGCTATGTTTGACCATGATGCATGCACAGTTAGACAGAGTAAGGTTTCTATTGGGGTATTAGACAGGTACTCTTGAGCGGACAACTCAAAAGGGAAAGGCACGGAACCGTCGACTGCACCGCTGATCGACTGGTTTTACCGCAAATACGCCTTTGCCGAATTTAAAGGGTGATGATATTGGAAGAGCGCAACCACTCATTATAAGCGTTGATATGGTGTTTGTTTGGCATGAGTGGAATATGATGTTGAAGATGCAGTTTACAAGAATGAAACAAATTGACATGTATTTTCACGTTCATAAGATAAATGATTACAATAATTGCAGTAATTACAACAACATTGAAATAAAGTAGTAAAGGAAAGCAACTAAAGGAAAGAAAAAATATGAAGAGCCAAGTCAGTTTCGTAGTGAAAGAATAAAAGACGGTAAATAAAGCAATTAATGAGATAATAAAGTCACAAACAAAATGCAATGGTAAAAGCCTAAAGAAAATCCCCAGCAGAGTCGCCATGTTGTCGACGCCCCCTCTTCCTCTAACCGTGGGGTCAGAAATCGGGTATACGACATTGGGAGGACAACTCTATTCCCTTTCGAGAATTGGGTTTAGAAGTTGAAGAGTCGCCACCTAATGATTATAGTGCATTAGGACACTTTAAGAAGGGTTTGAGATGAAGGGACCAGAGATTAGGGTAAGGGCTAGAAATTATCCCGAGGGGAAGGTGTTAGGCACCCCTCAAGATCCACTAGTGTGGTTCCCGGCCATGTTGCAATTGTGACTTTACAAGTAAACAATCAGGGCTCAAATAAGGATTCGCACATAACATTGCGACCAAGTTGAAATTTTCAAAGGTAAGTAGAGAGGGCAAAAATTATGAAAAAGAGATTCGAACAGTTTTACAAGAAGAGATGAAAGCAAATAAAGGGAGGGGAGTCCTAAGTTTATAATTAATATGGATCACTTCAATGCAATACCCAACGATCACTCCTCAGAAGAGGGGTCGCATATGATATTAGCGCATCAGTCATCATATCCATATCTACCCTTCCCACCCCGTTAAGGTGTTAAAGCGCGAAATGGGATCATTACTTATTGCACGCTAGTACCCGTCCCAACCTATCAGTCCCGAGGTATCAGGACTTCTAATCCTAAAGGGGAAGGAAAGGGATATAGGTATATATGGAGTTCAAAGGCTAAAATTTTAATTGCGACATACAAAACAAGTAACAAATATAAGGATGAACAAAACACATAGGTAAGGCTTAAGTAAACCTCTTAATCAAACAAACACTTAGTTTAGCATGTCTTGGCACATACTGATTTGGTCTTTAAATTGAACTTAAACAACGAACAGACTGGTTCAACCCATATGTTTAGATAGAAAGTCTACATTAGGAAACTTGGATCCAATTGTCAGAAATTAAGGTATTTGAAGTGAGTGATTTAAAGGGTACTGGTTTCAGGAAAAAGTAGTCTAATGCAGAGGAGTTTTGAAAAGAAAGTATAGACTGCAGTAAAAATAAAACACAGAAATTGTTGTGAAAGAGTTTCAGAGATAGAAATATCTAAGGAAAGGGTAAGTCGCAACTGTTTTAAAAGACAATTTCAGGGTCTGAGTAAAACGTTTAGGCAGAATGTTTAGAAAGAAACTATTTCAGAAAAAGATGTCGATTTGAGGGATTTAAAAGCATACTAAGTCAAGAGAGTTTTTGTCAAAGAATTAAGACTTCTGAAATCGTTGTTGTATTAAGACGTTAAGGACCAGTTAGTAGATCATTATTACTTTAAGCGAATCAGACGAGTTTGATGCAAATCCTATAGGCATGATATCTACTTTGATTATTAAAACCTGTTATTGAACTTGTAAAAGATGATTGTGTTAATTAACCCTACAGTTTGCCTAATGCATATGCATTCCTTATAGGCATGATCTCTATATGCATTGATTACATGAACGTTAAGTCCTATAGGCATGATTTCTATGTGATTTGTAACACAATGAAGCGTTGACCCTATAGGCATGGTCTCTAGGTGATGTGGAACCAGAACCATTGAACAACCCTATAGGCAGGATTTCAAAAAAAAATTAAAATACTAAAGCATGGTTTCTACCCCTATTGATTCAAGAATGTAAAACCCCTCCCACACCCTTTTACTATATTCCCCAAATCCTTTATACAAATTATTACAGACCAAAAGAAAGAAAATAAATACATTAAAAACTAACAGCTAGATCCGAGCAGCCTAATTCAATCTTAATGTCCAATAACATGTGATTAACCAATTCCGAATTTCCAAAGCCTTCTCTTTATCCAAAGTGTTTCAAAGTTCCAAGGAATCTCAAGGATTCCTGGCATTGCTTACACTCAAGATACCATTTAGAATTAGAATAATGCAGTGCGGAATAGCCTGCCCTCAGGCATCCAAGTTCAGTGGGAGCTCAAGGGTCCCAAAGCATGGCTTACTAGAGAGGGGCAGAACTTAGAACTAGGAATGAGTGCAAAGTGAAAGAGAGATTGGGGAGCCATAGCAAATGGTGGTCATACCCAACCATATGTGTTGGCTGGCACACCCCTGACCATTTGTTTGGTCCAAACAAGTTAAGAGCAGACCTTAGAGGTCAGACCTGAGTCTAGATGGTGATTAGGACACCACCAGACCCAAATCAGGCTCAGCATATAAAGGGGAAAAGGGAAGTGGGAATTGATTCGAGTAAAGGGTTCAAAAGAACCTAGTTCAAAGTCATGGGCCGCAATAACAGAGTGTTGTCATGGCTAGAACTGTACTCTCATACAAAGGGGTAAAGGGAAGGGATTCACACGAGAAAAGCACATACAGAGTTGCAGAAACATAAGGAAAGACAGCATAACAGACTAAGATGCAAACACATGGTGGAATAGAGAGCATGACAGCCTAGGAAATAAACACATAGTTAAGGAGCATTATTTAACTAAGAATGACATACCAGTTGCAAGTACTAGAATAGCAGAACAACAAAAGCAAGTAAACAGCCAGAAGTCAGCAGGAGGAAAATCGAGTCTTCAACAAATACCTGAGAGTTCAAAGAGAACTCAAGAATGTTTCAGAAAGTAGAAAGAGAAGTGGAGCAGAGTGCTCAATACTAGAAGTTGATAAAGTAGTAGTAGAGAAAGTATTGAAAAGTTCGAAGTCTTTCTGTGTATGTCCGTATTAAGTTCAAAAGGGGTAGCCCCTTTTATAGTGCAGAAGACAAGTGAGAAGAAGGTAAGAAAATAATTTTGAAAGTCAATCACACAGATTTCCCTTCAGCCAAGGGATTGATTTCAAACGGGCATGACAAATAAGGAAAGGATTTGATTTTAAAATCTTTTCTAAGGCAGTACAATAAGGGTAAATACACAGAAACTTATTTAAGGAAAGAGTCTAGTAGTACACGGTTTGGGCAAATAAGGAAAGGCAATCAATCAACGGTCAGTAAAAATAAAGGTTTGAGCCTTGGCACGAATGGATCCAACGCAGAAAAGGTGAAGAGAAACTTATTTTAAGAAAATCAGTAACACTCAATCAATCCTCATAAAAAGGAATTCGGAATCAATCACAAGTTAGCAAAAGACCTTTTGAAAGAAGAGTTTATCATATATAAAGCAAATACTTCAAACAGAAGAGTCTAACATCGAAGTATTTAGAATCATAAACAAAAGAATACAAGTTCAACCACAGACTCATAGTGAGTTTGTAGGTACAGGGTCCCAAAGTGGAACCGTAATTTGATTTTCCAAGAAAAAACCCCCAAATTCTAGGGTTTCCCCATCGAATCAAATACAGAAATGAGAAGGCAAGTGAACAGACTCAAGGAGTCTTATGAGAATCAGGCAAATACAATAGAAGGCTTGAAACAATCAAAGAAAGAAAACCATTTTAAGGCATGAAGAACATGTTCAGACAACTTCGGAACTTAAGAAAGGATGGGGGTTTAAACAGAACAGACGAAACATGCTTAACAAGAACACGAACATAGTTCAGAAAAGCAAAACATCGAGAAACACAGTAGTAAAGAGTGAGAAAAAAAGAACCGAGTAATCATGTGAGCATACGTATAAAAGTAGGAAGACCATACATGTGTAAATAGAGGAGGAGAACATACGAGCATACATCAGACAAACAGCTGAAAGAAAATAACAACAAAAATAGAAAAAATTTCAAAAACCCTAATTTGAAAAACCAACGATTTTGAAAAGGAATTTTTGGGAAAACACTCAAAACATCAAATATAGCATAGATCTATCACAGATCTGAAAGAATAAAACGAAAAGCAACCTCGAATACGTTTGGGTTTCTGAGAACCCTAAAGGACGAGAAGGCTTGGAAGTCACGAGAGCGGATCTAAGCTGATAAGGTCGAATCCAAGCTCAAGAGGCTAAAGTGCGCCGGAGCAAGGCCTAAAACGGCCAAAGAATCTCGAATCGGACAAGGTATAGATGAAGACCTTCGAGATCTAGACTCAAATCTTCAGCGAGCAGGCGTATAGGAGCAGAATATGGTGAGTAGAGATCGTCCATGTCTAGATTAACCATAGATTCCGGTGGATTTTGGGTCGGAGAGGGGGTAGGCGGCTTCTAGGGTTTCAGGGGTTGAGAGAGTTAGAGAGAGACGAGGGAACCAAAGGCGGTGGGTTTGGAGAGAATGGGTATAGGGATAAGGTCGTTGGAATTAATTAAGGTAAGGGGGAATCTAGGCCGTTGATCAAAATGATCAACGGCTCAGATTAAAAGAAACACGGGCCGGTTCGGTTAATTAGGCGCTGGGTCGGGTTAATTGGGTAATTGGGTTGGGGATTTTGGTCCAATTGGGGGTTAAGATTGGGGTTAATTTAGGCTAAGACTGAAAGGTAAATGGGGCTACATATTAAATAGCCAGTTTTTTCCTTTTGTTTTATAAAAATAGTAAAAAATTATTTTGAAATTAAATTAAAAGTACTGAATCAGTAAGTAGTATATAAATATTAATTTAAAATACTGGGATCAATTTTTATAATTATAAAATGCGATAAAATCTTAAAGAGGCTAGTATTGCAATTATATGCAATTTAATTTTAAAAACACCAAATGAATTTGTAAAAATAAGCAAAAATCATGTTAGATATATTTTGATGTAAATATGAGAATGAAATAAATTATCCTCCGAATTGGCAAGCTTTGGGGAATAATTATGGGATTTAATGGTGTAAAAATAGGCCATAAATTGGTTTAAAAATCATTAAAATGCCAAAATCTTTTGGTGTGCTTATATATGCACATATGTGTTATTTTGGAAGTGTTTTGGGTATAAAAATACATAGGGAAAAATTGGATATCAACAACCTTCTCGTGCTACCACAACCCAGTTGAGCACATTAGCTCGATCAATTTTGAGGATATTCCCTTTTATTCAAGAAAATACGCCTTAGAGCCCAATTCCAACATCCGGAATTCTATGCTAGACCTGTTTCCAACATACGATCACCATATCAATCACTACACGTTGTACCCAAATATGACTGCACAATTTGCTGAATTCACACCTTGCATCACTTTACTCACCGGACCATAATAACACTTTCTGATCAACTTAGTCGAAATTCCACGAATCTGATGCTCCCATTGCACCTCATGACATACATAGGTCTTACTCTAACTCTTAAAATACCGCCACGACGGAAGAGATGTGTAAAAATTCATAACCAACTACCGAATCAACAATCATTGGGTCTATACTCCTAACAAGAACCAACACTTCATTCTGAGTTGAATAATGATCCTTGCTCCTTAATATACTTCATATAATCAGATTGCACTGATCCTAAATCCAATAATCTCGTCTCACCCAGTACAAACTGTTCAGGCAATAGCCACCCCGGACATGATCAAATGTCTCATATGATGCCATAATGTGCCAATAGGCTACCAATTCGAACGCGATACAAAAAGGAAAACGAACTCTGGAAAGGAGATCCAATTACCCCGCTCGCGAATCATACATGCGACGCAGGCAACATACTAAACAGACACCTCACTCGCGAATCATACATGCAACGCGGGCTCACAGCTAATACGAGTTTTCCTCAGAAAATAGGGAACAAAACACACACAAAAATAGATATAAGGAACTGTACTCAGCATCACACTGTTGCGGCATGCAACCCGATCCGAATAACATAGCACTCACCTAAGGAGATGCACTTCGAGATAGATTGCTCATTATAACAAAATACCAAATATCGGTCATAAACACGCTAAGTGCATAATACTATGCCTGAGGGAACATATAACGCTATAAGCTACAAAACACAAGCACAGCTGAGGTACGATATACGATCTGAATCTCAAAAGCCACCCTGCTCACATAACATCATCTCTACGTGGAGCCTCATCACATAAGAAATTCACCAAGCCGTTTCACAAATCGCACGGCGCAATACATCACTACATAAAATAGCTGACGACAAAATAACACCCTGACTACTCTTCCATAAGAAGCGCTTTGCTGAAATGAACACATCTGGCCTAACATAGAGCCCATATTCACATTTAATCCATCCACCGAGCTCAAGTCGATCATGATCGTACCAAACTAGGCCGATAACCTTCCAAAGGTCCATACTAACTTCCCTTTTTCTGATAACACACAAGAACAACCATCATAACCGGAGTACTCATCCACAATCCACAACTCAGTAAGCTATGTGCCCTCCAGGCATAAATTCTCAAATTGACGATATCACCACAATCTTCATGCTTGGTTTAAATATTTAATAAATCAAGTGACTACATGCCACACTTATACAATCTTCCTGTGGGATACACTCCCACAACCTACCATAACAATTAACAGGTCTGTACATCCAAACCACCGACCGTACTAATTCTAAAAAGTGATCAAGAATCCTTAACCAGGATGCAAAGCATTTTCACGAAACGCCGATCTCAGGTGACGCTGAAGATAATGCCATCTTACTCTAAACATTCAAATCCCTTTCCTGCTCATCCGAGCTCGTGACGACCTTGTGAAAACCGAATCGCAACCTGGATCCTCACTTCAAATTCCGTACCATTCACTGCACCCAACGTGCCAATATACGATAGAACACAATTTTTCATCATAACTCCGGAACCACTAATAGACTAACACTTTATCGTGTAAAACTTTTCACTTAACTCACTTCAGGAGAACCATAGCAACACAGATGCGAATTCTCATAACCGTAGAATATGCAAATCTCTAAGTAGTGGTCCAAGCCACTATAGCTCTTCCGAGATCCGCCTACGCATAACAGGCTATAACAGAAGAATACTTCTGAATAACATCAATTACGGCGGCCGACAAGCCTTACACGTACCGCCACAAATCACACGCATAACTTGATCATGCTGAATGGACTGATCATTACCACCAATATGCCAAGTCAACTGTGTTTAACCAATCTATCTTCCTTTGATTTACCCTGTTGGCCTTAGAAATAATAATAACTCCATTCGATACATAACACACTATATCTGCACTCATCCCGAGTGACCTTGAATCACGAGACCATGCTGTCCCAAATTCCACAAACCATTTCATACCTTCCTTGTGTGGACATTCGCACCCTCAACCGATATGCCCATTTTGCAAATCCTTCTACGAATCTAAAGTCTTTTCTCATTATTCCTGTCAAATGCTACACTGCAAGCCGAAACATCATAGAACATTCTGGGCCTTCACTCATAAGCTGCTGCAAAAGCTTGATTCTCAACCGCACCTATAGGCTCGAAATCATTAAGCACCACACTTTACTTATTTGAATCCGTTGGGACCATTATTGAGAGCCACCCGCTCTAACTTGGCCCCGAATATAACCAATCCCATGAGTCCTCTAGCACGTGAATACCCTCTAGATGCAGCACCCGACAGAATCACTTCCCTTGAAACCCGGATCTATACAAGGCATAAATCCTGAATCCTTCTCCAAGTCTGAACATGGGCCAATAAGTCCAACCCTAGCACACCTTTAATAAGTACTTTGCTCAACTTACCACTTACGGTCGTTTCCCGTAGCGGAAATAACCCAACAATATGCTAATAACCAGAAATCTCGCAAGTAGTTAACCATGCAACCCAATCATAAGCGGTGGGACTCTCCCACTTAGCTCAAAGCCTCTATTACACAACTCTGGAATGCACCCGAATTCTTTATCTCTTATTGACATAACCTTGCGCAATCAACCGCCAAAATTCTCGGAATCTTTCTGTAAAACCCCCTCTTTATACTCTGAATCATCAACCATATTTGCATGACCGATCTCTTCGCTGCATACCCAATAGAACTCTTTGCAGAAGCTTCGCCAACCACGCGACCGCTAATCTGCTCACAGGAAATAACCCACCTGTGAAAATCACTTCCCGACATCTTCCAACGCTGCTGCACGGGGTACAATCACTTATAACACCAATAACCCATCCTGAGTCCGAGCTCACTCTCCATCTGCACAAGTCAATTCACCCTTCGTGGACATCAATTAGATATGCGGCAACAACCTTCCAATCCGAAATTATGTTGCATCCTTCTTCATTTCAAGCAGCTCCTTCCCGTTATGTCAAATCTTTTGCCGCATAATGGCCCATGCTTCCAATTAACCCCGTAGGCCCCAATCACTAATCTCTAAAATTCTCAAATCATTCCAGACTCTCCTTATGGTGTGTAGTCATCCTACCGCGATGCCCATATGCAACTCCGCCACTCTCCCACTTTGGCAGAACTCATCCCTTTAATCAACTACTCGACCATTGCTCCTCATACTTGGCCTCCTAGAAATTTTAGCCACCGCCTGACACCTCCCACATGTCCTTCCTCTTCCTTTGCTGCTTAATTGTTGCCTTAAATAAATCCATCTTTGTAGCACTTGAACCCATGAATCGCTACTAACTTTAAACCTCTCCGAAGAACATCTTTCTCGAGCCGTCAACATTAGGAACACTGATTCAATCCTGCACCACCGCACCCCGCGATGTCTAGCAGTTGTTTCTTTAATACTGACCCGCAATATCCTGCTCCAGAGGTGAATGTAGAAGTTCATAACACTGGCGAACTTAGTACATTCAATAAGGACAACGACACCTCATCATGGAAGAAAACTCCACCACGCCCGCAATTACCAAGTCTTGTTACCCCATCAACCTAAACCTGAACATTCTCAGCCCAATTTCTTTTTCCCTATCGGGAATAAAATATCGAATCTCTAGATCATGCGTTGAGTAAACCTCTCTTCAAGTCATTCACTGCCCCTCCAAGTAGGCAAACATCCTACCATCTTATCAATACGGCGGAATAATCGTTCATAAGCATCATGGCAACTTGTGCCTAGCCTCAGAGCTCTCAGAAGTACTACTACTGAGCTGACACAATAGAATATCCTTCCACAAGGCGACGATAATAGCTCAAATAACCCCGCAGGGAGAAACACCCGCACCACATTCATAGTGCCATTACAATTCTTCAATTCCCACTTTATAACAAACGCTTCACGTCGCATAAGATTGAGTAGGAAAGAAACAAAGGCATAAGCCTCACAGGAATCAAATTGCACGATAAGAAATCAAGAAGGAAAGTACTCCTAATAGCCCTGTAGCCTCCCGAGGATAAGTACAGACATCTCCGTATCGATCCGCGAGACTCTACTAGACTTGCTCATGACTCATGAGACCTAAGGGAACCTAGTGCTCTTATACCATGTTGTCACGACCCAAAATCTACTAAGGGCCGTGATGGCGCCGGACACCACTGTCAGGCAAGCCACCGCGAAAGTATTAATAAATTATCATTTTATCTAATTATTTTGAAATAATTTCCTTTAAGCAAATAAATAATAATTAATAATCTCCACCGAATAAATAAGGATGTCTTTACAAAATTTAACTACTGAAATAAAATCTTGTGATCATCCCAGAACCCGGTATCACAAGTGCATGAGCAAATACTAAGGAACCGAATAAAGCACAACAACTGTCCGGAATGCAAATTGGACAGAAAGTAATTACAATACACTGAAAGAGACTGTACTGGCTGCGGGCTGCCTCGAGGAATGCAGCTCGCCTAAGTCTCTGTATCAACCAAGGCCGCTATGCCACTAAGCCACTAGCCATATATGAACCTGTGGAACAAAAATGCACAGCAAGTGTAGTATGAGCACAAAAACAACGTGTACCCAATGATTATCCCGTCAAATCTCGAAGAAGTAGAGATGAGAGGTCGACTTCAACACTTACTAGTGGTCCAATAATGTTATATCAATAATGTAGTAAATATGGGATTTTTATAGACATAATTATAATTCAATGGAATGAAGCAAGTAAGTAATTATTTCTTTTATAGAAAATTTCCAAATTTCTCTTCATCATTTAAACATAATTTCATAAGCCGAGGAGAAGGAAACAACAACTTCAATAAGTTTCAAGGCAAGTAATAAAAGCATGCGCAAATCATGCCGAGGTCGTACGGCCCGATCCAACAATATTGAAACTGTGCACTGCGGAGGGTCGAACGGCGCGAACCATAGATGCATCTATTTAATCAGTCGAGGCGTTCGGCCCGTTCCAAAAATAAACACACACGGACAGTCAATCAAGAGATCAACATGGAACAATTATCCAAAGAAAAGCCAATTCTCTTTTAACAACTTAAGAAAATGAAGTTTAAATCTTTTTAGAAATTCATTTATTAATTCGATAGGATTTAAACAATCAACTGTCAATAAGGATTACAGATATTCCAAGTATAGCATGCTTTTAGGTCCTAGACTACCCGGACAATAGCATAATAGTAGCTACGCACGGACTCTCGTCACCTCGTGCGTACGTAGCCCCCACAAATAGGACCACATAACCAATTAACTCACTTGTGGGGACAATTCCCTCTTACAAGGTTAGAAAGGAAACTCACCTCGCTCTGAAGATCCATAACCGGCATTCCACGCCCTTCTGAAGACTCGAATCGATGCACAACGCTCCAAAACTAGCCAATAATGATACCAATCCATTAATATATACTCAATTATTCATTACAATCCAATTTATAACAATTCCTAACCCCGGTCAAAAAGTTAACGAAAATGCCCTCGGGCCCACGTGCCCGTATTTTCAAAATTTTCCAAGAATAAGTTTACCCGTAGCCTAACAAAATCAAATATATAATTTTCTCTAAATTCCATACCCAAAATTGTGGTTAAATTTCAAGAATATCAATTTTCTAGGTTTTCCCTAAACCCCCAAGTTTTCTATAAATTTCATGCTCAAATCCATATAAAATCTATATATTTAACTCAAGATAGGTGGGGTTAGCTTACCTTATCGTTGATGAAGAGAATCCCCTCCTGAAGCTTTCCAAAAATTGCCCCAACAAGAGTAAAATGGCCAAAACCCCGATTTTAACACCCTCACTGCCTCAGCACTTTCCGCACCTGCGGTCCCTCGACCGCTTCTGCGGTTCCGCAGGTGCTACCCCACTACAGCATTTACGGTCCTTCTTAGGCTGCCCTTTCTCCGCTTCTGCGTCTTCTCCACCACAGGTGCTTTCCCACATCTGTGGTCCCTTCACTTCCAGTCTAAAACCGCATTTGCGGCTCTTCTGGCCTCTTTTGCGGCTCCGCACCTGCGGCCCAATTCTCGCAGGTGCGACTATGATAGCAACCAGCAAGTTCAGCCTTCAAAAAATTCCATTTTCGATCCGTTAACTAACCGAAATCCACCTGAGGCCCTCGAGACCCCAACCAATCATACCAACCAGTCCCAAAACACATTACGGACTTGTTTGAGGCCTCAAATCATATCAAACAACGCTAAAATCATGAATCGACCTCCAATCTAAGCTTTATGAACTTTAGAATTTCAAACTTCATCTTTCGATGTTTAAACCTATCAAATCACGTCCGATTGACCCCAAATTTTGCACCCAAATCATATTTGATACTACGGACTTACTCCAACTTCAGGAATCGGAATCCGACTCCGATATCAGAAAGTCCACTTCCGTTCAAACTTCTCAAAAACCTTCAAATTTCTATCTTTAGCCAAATGGCTTCAAATGACCTACGGACCTTCGAATTCATTTCCGATCGCGCTCCCAACTCCAGAATCACCATACGGAGCTACTCCCAGACTTAGAATCCCAAACGGACATCAATAACACTGAAATGCACTTCAACCAAACTTATGAAATTTCTTCCAAAATGCTAACTTCCACAATAGGCGCCAAAATGCTCCCGGGTCACCCAAAACCTTATCCGGGCATACGCCCAAGTCCGAAATCATCATACGAACCTGCTGGAACCTTCAAATCCCAATTCTGAGGTCGTGTACTGTGAAATCTAATCTTATTTACTTCCTTCAACTTTAAGCTTCCAAAATAAGAATTCTCTTTCCAAATCAACTCTGAACTTCCCGAAATCTAATTCCGACCACGCGTACAAGTCATAATACATGAAATGAGGCTGTTCATGGCCTCAGACTGTTGAATGACGTGCTAGAGCTCAAAACGACTAGTCGGGTCGTTACAAATATTAGATATCCAACAAATACAGAGGCCAACTACAGCAGAAGACTAGTTCGCATTAGTAGAAAGAAAGCAACCGAGCAACAACACAGAAAATAATTTCAGTTAAAACGAACCAGCAACAACAGTAAAACTCCAGCAGTAATCAGACTCAGAACTCAGTAAGAAACAATAACCAATGATGTGTTTGAAAGACACGAACCTAGAAGAGAAACTTCAAGAGTTCATGTGCTTCTTTCTAGAAAGGTTTTAGCTAAATAACAGGAAGTTCTATCCACTTCTAGCTTCTCATTTTTAGTGCAAGTTTGTGTAGAGTATGTGTGTTCAACTCCAAGACTTGAACTCAAAATTACTTAGAAGAATGCTCACAATTTTCAGCACTTTCCCTCTCTGATGTTGTGTCTTTTTTAGAGTCTCCAAATCTATAAAAGTGAAGAAAGACCTCCCTTTTTATAGGAGAGAAAGAAAAGCATTTATAATTGAAAATTTGTCCTTTGGATAGATATTTCACCAAAGATTTGTCCTTTACTATTCAAAGGAATGTTTTTCGTCAAAACAATCTGTCCAAAGGCAGTCCCATGAACAAAATTTTGGAGTATTGTACTCCAACAGCTTTTGAGCAGTAAAAGGCAGCCAAACAAGTACCATACACTCAAGTATTCAGCTTTATCAACATGACTGAAACTCAAGCTAAACACACTCAAACTCAGACTAACTATGAATTGACAAAGCAAGAAACAAAACTTCAAATGCGACTAACTAAGTATTCAAACAAACTAGTATAAAGCTAATCGATTTACGAGAACTAATAGCGGACGATTGAAATCAGGAAATATTTCAAAAAATAGAAATTGAATGAGCATCGCTAGACTAAGAAATGAAGAACGACAATGACTAAATAAATAGAACAATTCAACTAATTTTGTTGAATTTTGCACAAAACTAGCACAACATACCTATTATAGACTAACAACTAATTAAAAATAGAGAAACTTAAATTAAATTCAAAACCAAACAGGAAAACGGAATTTAAGAAAGCGAGGAAATGAAAGTTATACCAAACGAGCATGCTTGAAACTATCCATAAATCTCAGGCACGACGCGAGTAGTGACAAATGATGACGAGTGACCTTCGAACGAACTTTTCTAGGTGGCAGACGTTAGTACAACCAATTCAGGGAAGCCGAATGGTGATTTCAACACCATGTCGCCTAGAAAAAGTCGATCCCAGGTCGTATCTAAGCAAAAACAACGGCTCGCCATGCTTGGTGGTGGTGAGGCAATCGCCGGACCTGGCCAAAAAAATATCAATCGAGGTTTGGCTTAGAAATCAATAGGGAAAGGTAGATCAAACAAGAAGCTATCCGACCATGTATATGTTGTGGGGTGGAGATGCCATGAACTCTACGAATTTGGGCAAAAGGGATGGCGGCTAGGGTTCCTAGATTTAAAATTCATAGATTTTGAAGGGGTTTGGAGGTTTTGGTTTGGATATTTGTAAAGCAGAGAGTAAGAGGATGAGATGGTGAAATTTTGGGGTGGAAAGCAGGTGGTCGGGTAGCAGCGACAGTGGGAGAATGAGAGAAGAGAGATGGAGCTAAGGTTTAGGTTGGGCATAAATGAGGCCAAAAAATTTGAGTTTTGGTCTTATATACAAAATAGGGAATTGAATCAAGGCCATTGTATTAATCAAAATGGATGGATGAGATTTGATCCCACCTTTACTTATCGAAATGACGAAGTTTAGGTGCGAAACTACGCTGTTTCGTGATCTTCACCTGGCAGCCGCTTTATGAATTGGCCATTGATCTTTTGGCCACTTAAATTATTTTAAATTTGGCCTAATTCCCTTAATCCTACTCATTAAACTAAATTTACACAAATAAATTAATTAATTAAATAACTTATTCAAATGATCAATTAACTAGATTAACTCACCAACTAAACAGCTGGTTAATTCCTAAAAAACACAAATAAATAAAGAACTATTATTTTTTATGATAAGAAATATGATATTAATGATACAAAAATTGAGAAAAATAATTAACATAACAAAAAACTAATGACTTTAGGAGGTATTAAAATAGTGCAAAAATTAGGTATTCACAATTGGTAAGTGAGTTCGCTGTGCAGCATGTGACTTGTCCGTGCGATTGATATTATTAGCATGTGAGTTGACCGTGCAGCACGTAAGTTATCCGTTCAGCACATGAGTTGTCCGTGCAGTGTGTGGATATGAATCTATCCCCCTAGGGTCACTCTCTCATGTGCCTTCTTGATGGTGTACACGCGGATTATGAGAAACCAACGGGTTACTCGTTAATGTGAGCTCTGGGAGAGCTGGTTATGATTTGGTTCGGTCACTGAGATTCATATGTGGGCCCAGGAGCCACATTGTGATTTCTATTTGAATCTGGTTGCGCGCCGCAACAGATTGATACTTGATCGTTATGCTGGCCACTTAAATTATTTTAAATTTGGCCTAATTTATTTGTATACCTTCTTTATATGCTGGATTATTGACTTAGTAGAATATGTTAAGAGGATTTTGAGCACCAAGATGGTTTTATCCGTGATTTTCATGCTTTGATCATATTTTTGTTCTATACCTGTTGGAATTTATAAATTGTACAGGAGATCAATGAGTATCACTTATAGTTCTTACTTCTATTACCTCACCGTGGTTAGTTCGGACACTTATTGAATATATGGGGTCGGTTGTACTCATACTACACTTCTTCACCTTGCGTGCAGATCTTGGAGTTGATGCTGTTGTACATGGCGGAGCTGGCTTTGAAGACATACCTGCTTCCAGACATAGCTACCACTTGTTCTTGGTAGTTCAAGATTTGGATTCTGTTTATGTACATTTCAAACAAATGTTGTATTATTTCCCTCTCAGTTTTGTAAAATATAAGTCTTAGTGGCTCATGACTTGTACTGCCAGTTCTTGGGACGTTATATCACTTTCGGTGAAATTTTGACTCTTATCTTTATCATTAAATTATATTGACTGTTATTTGACTTACCTAGCGGGTAGGTTTAGGTGTCAACATGACTAGTTGGATTTTGGGTAGTGATAGTACTCTCTATATTTGTATGAAATACTACTTGTTATGTATTAGTAAAAGCAATGTTCTATATTATAAATTCTAACCTTTAATAATGAAACATCTCGGTGAATACGTGGAGCGAATAAATCAATCACGATAGGAGGAAGCTAATGCTTAAGTGCAATTAACCTTTGATCCTGCTACAGGTCCTGTCTATCAGGGTAAAGAATTCCTTCATAAGCTTATATTTATGACCTCGCCTCATCGCCCTTCTTCAAAACTCATTTTATCTTCATATATTTATTACAAACAGAACATCAATTTAGCCTTGTATGGCAGCTTAAGTTAACTGAAAATTACAAAATGAAAAAGAAAATTAAAGAAGTAGTTGAGTTAGATTCATTCATCTACATTGAAGTGCATGCATATATACTCACAAATTTCAGTTCAAAACCTTAATAGTAGGCTAGAATAGGGGTGTGCATTCGAACCGGTTTATCGATAAATCGAATCGATTATTTGTTATCAGTTTATCGATATCGATTTCGATTTCGAAATCTTCCTTATCGAGTTATCGATTTCGGTTTCGATTTTATCCTCTTCGATTATCGATTTATCGATAAACCGATAAGATATACTGAAAAAATATTTTTATTTTAATTTTTTTCCCCTTTTTTACCCTTATTCTATAATACCCTTTCCTTTACCCTAAGTCCCTAACCCTATTATTTCTTCTACCACATTTAATAGAAAACAGAATTAGCCGTGATGATGTATTTTGTTTTATTTTTTTATACCGTTGGAGTGTTGGTGACATACATTTAATCCCTTACTTTAGTTTCGTTGAATGTGTTTGTTGACACAATTTTTATATTATAAACGGTGTTCGTCTTATTTTAGTTTCTTTTTATCCATATTAGTTAGGCGTGTTTATAGCGATATACTTTCCGTGGAATCCCGCAAATTTTCTTATTGGTGTAATCCATAACCGAATCGATAAACTCCAAAAATCGAAAAATCGAAATCGAAAAAATCGAAAGCTTATTGAAACGATAACGATAAGCATGTATACAAATCGATAATCGATAAGTAATTATCGATAAAGGTCAAAATTGAATGCACACCCCTGAGCTAGAACACGAAAAAGTACTCTTTTGCTTTTGCTTTTGCTTTGAGCTAGAACACGAAAAAGTACTCTTTTGCTTTTGCTTTTGCTTTGGCTTTATATCTCATTCTCATAGCTCCTACCAGTCAAGCAGTGAAGATTGTGAACCGCATGGATACAATTTTAATATATTCTCATTCTTCATGAGGGGAGTATGAAATGTTGGAGTAGCAAATATTGAGACGTTTAAGTTTCTTTATGATATGAATTATGAAGGAGTAGATAGTGTAATAATAATTGAGACATTTATTCCGACAATAAGTCTTCTGCAATAATGAATAAAAATGAGTGAAATAGTAATAATTGAAATATTTATTTCTACAATAAGTTTCACGACCCTAAACTCAGACCCGATCGTGATGGCACCTTTCGTGAAGACAAGGCCAGCCGACACAACACCCAATTCGTTTTAAACATTTGAAATAACATAATTAAGTCATTAACAAGCAAATAGTCCCAAAATAAAGGTGAACTAGTACAATTTGTGGAAAAACACATCCCGACATCGGAGAGTCACCAGCCATGAGCATCTAATAACCGATTAAAAGTAGGAAGAGTTTACATAGTCTATTACAGAGCTAAAACAAGGGAAAATAAGATAGGGGAAGAAACACTGGGCTGCGAACACCGAACAACTACCTATTAAACTCTGAACCGCCTGAGCTGAAGGCAATCAGCACTCGCTAGCGGGACCCGAGACTCATGTATCTGCACATAGAGTGCAGGGAGTAATGTGAGTACTCCGACTCAATGAGTAATAATAATAAATGAAGACTGAGCGATAAGAAATCACGTAAAGTACAACAACATGCTATAAAGAAGCAGTGTAAAACCAATAAAAGGCAATGAAATAGTGAAATCTTATAAAAACACCTTAGTTCAGAATAAGCTTCTTTAAAACACCTTTTTAACAGCTAAACACGTAAATAAAAAGCAGCTAGAAAACATAAACACATAAAAATCGCCCCTCGAGCACAATACCAACAGAATCAGCACCTCGGGAAACAATATGGAACAACACCAACCCCTCGGGCTATATCTCATATCGCAATTGGTACCCGCGCTCACTGGGGGTGTACAGACTCCAGGAGGGGCCCCTTACGGCCCAAGCGCAATATCAAGCCATCTCGTGGCATAATCAAATAGGGTCTCGGGCTTATATCAAACCACATCATGGCATACAACTCAGGCCCTCGGCCTCATAATCATGAATCAACTCAATAACCTCACAACACAGGCCCTCGGCCCAACTCAGTCAGAAATCTCTAATAGCCACTCGGGCACAGTAAAATGTGATGCTCAGCCCAAAATATCATTTAAAGAGTTAAAACAGAGTAAACATGACTAAGTATGTAGAATATAACATAACTGAGTATAGATAAAAAAAATCAAAACACTGAGGAAATAGCAATAAAAATCCCCTAAGGGTCCAAATAGTTGGTACGAGACCCAAATATGGCATTCATCCAAAACATGATGATAGCAAACAGTTTTTAGTCAAATACACGGTAAAACAATCATTCGGGATGGACTAAGTCACAATCCCCAATGGAACACGACCCCACGCTCGTCAACGAGCATGTGCGTCACCTCAATATAGCACAACGATGTGTAATCTGGGGTTTCATACCCTCAGGACAACATTTACAATCATTACTCACCTTGATCCGGTCCTACTCTAGCCCGCGATGCCTTTGCCCCTCGAATCGACCTCAACTCGTGTCGAATCTAACCAAAATCAGAATCACGACGTCAAAATATGCTAAGGGAACGAAGCCTATCGAAAATAATCAATTTACAATATAAATCCCGAAATTAACCAAAACCCGACCCCTGGGCCCGTGTCTCGGAATTTGATAAAATTTACATCAATAGATTCCTTATCTCCCCATGAGTTCATACATATTAAAAGCCCCAAAATTCGACCACAAATGGCCCCTCAAATCCCCAAGTCAAGGTCTCCAATACCAAGCCCTAATCCCCACTTTTTAACCCTTAATTTCCATTAATCTTAGGCCATATCAGTGAAATAATGCCATAGGATCGCTAATTATTCAAAAATCTTACCTCCAGCCGTTATCCCTTGAATCCCTCTTCAAAAAGATCCAAAACCGACTTGAAATGGTGAAGAATAACTCAAAAATCATGAAGGAATTCTTTTAAACCTTCTGGCCCAAGCTTTTTGCACCTCCGGTCCAGTCCTCGCTCCTGCGCAACCGCTTCTGTGGTCACCACTTAAATCCCAGACGCCGAATCTGCGAAGCAAAAGCCGCACCTGCGCTATCGCAGGTGCGCCACCTCAAGTGCTTCTGCGTTTCCAGTAGATGACTTCCTTGGACGCATCTGCAACTCCAAACTCGCTTCTGCGAGACCGCACCTGTTGTCCCCTAGCCGCAGGTGCGGTTATGACAGCAGTGGGAAAAACTTCAGCTCTCACAACCCAACTCAAATCTTCCTCCAACCATCCGAAATCACCCCGAGGCCCCCAAGACCTCAACCAAAAGCACAGACAAGTCACATACCACCATCCAAACTTATACCAATCTTCAAAACACCTCAAATAACATCAGATCAACCAAAACATATCGGATTCAAGCCTAAGAATTCCAAAATCTTCTAAATTTCGCTTTTGATTAAAAAGTCTACCAAATCACGTCCGAATGACCTAAAATTTTGCACACAAATCCTAAATGACACAATGGACCTACTGCAACTCTCAGAATTCCATTCCGACCCCTATATCAAAATCTCACTAATCCTCCGGAAAATGCCAAAATTCCAATTTCGCTAATTCAAGCATAAATCTACTCCGTACCTCCAAAACACTTTCCGATCATGCTCCTAAGTCCCAAATCACCTCTCGAAACTATCCGAACCATCGAAACTCACATCTGAGCCCTTTAACACATAAGTCAACATCCGGTTGACTTTTCCAACTTAAGCTTCCTTAAAAAAAACTAAGTGTCTCAAACCTTAGCAAAACCTCTCCGAACCCGAGCCAACCAACCCGGTGACACAAAATACAGCTAAACAAGGCAATAAGAAGCAGAACTAGGGGAAATGGAGAGGTAACTCATTAAACGATCGGCCGGGTCGTTACATCCTCCCCCTCTTAAACAAGCGTTCGTCCTCGAACGAGTTAAGAAACATACCTGAAGCCTCAAACAGGTGAGGATATCTGCTCCGTATCTCCCGCTCGGTCTCCCAAATAGCCTCCTCCACGGGCTGACCTCTCCACTGTACTTTCACTGAAGCTATATCCTTTGATCTCAACTTTAGAACCTAATGCTCCAAAATAGTTGCTGGCTCCACATCATAAGTCAAATCACCATCTAACTAAACAGTGCTAAAATACAGAACATGAGAGGATCCCCAATATACCGGAGCATAGAAACATGAAGTACCGGATGCACACTCGACAAGCTGGGTGGCAAATCTAGCTCATAAGCCACCTCCCAAATCCTCTGAAGCACCTCAAAAGGCCCAATGAATCGAGGACTCAATTTACCCTTCTTCCCAAATCTCATAATAACCTTCATGGGTGAAACCTTCAACAGAACCTTCTCGCCAACCATGTAAGACACATCCCAAACCTTCTTGTTAGCATAACTCTTTTGTCTCGACTGCGCTGTACGAAGCCTCTCCTAAATCACCTTCACTTTGTCTAAAGCATCCTACACCAAGTCGGTCCCCAATAGCCTAGCCTCACCCAGATCAAACCAACCAACTGGAGATCTACACTGCCTCCCATACAAAGCATCATATAGAGCCATCTGAATACTCGACTGGTAATTGTTGTTATAAGCAAACTCTACGAACGGTAGAAACTGATCCCATGACCCTCCGAAATTAATGACACAAGCACGCAACTTGTCCTCCAGTAACTGAATAGTGTGCTCGGACTGCTCATCCATTTGAGGGTGAAAAGTTGTGCTCAACTCCACCTGAGTACCCAACTCTCGCTGCACAGACCTCCAAAACTGCGAAGTAAACTGAGTGCCCCTATCTGAAATGATTGAAGCTGGGACACCATGCAAACGAACAATCTCCCGCATATAGATCTCTGCCAACCGCTCTGAAGAATAGGTAGTACACACAGGAATGAAGTGCGCGGACTTGGTCAGCCGATCCACAATCAGCCAAATAGCATAGAACTTCTTCAAAGTTTGTGGGATCCCAACTACAAAGTCCATGGTGATCCGCTCCCACTTCCACTCTGAATATCCATCTGCTGAAGCAAGCCACCTGGTCTCACATGCTCATATTTCACCTGTTGACAGTTGAGACACCGAGCTATAAATCCCACAATGTCCTTCTTCATTCTACTCCACCAATAAAGCTATCTCAAATCCTCATACATCTTCCCGGAACCGAGATGAATGGAATACCACGAGCTATGGGCCTCCTCCAGAATCAACTCCTGAAGCCCATCTACATTGGGCACACATATCCGGCCTTGCATTCTCAAAACCCCATCATCACCAATAGTCACATCTCTGGCATCATCGTGCTGAACTCTATCCTTAAGTACAAGCAAATGAGGATCATCATACTGGCGCTCTCTGATGCGATCATATAAGGAAGACCAAGAAATCACCCAATACCCGACTGGGTACCGAAATATCTAACCTCACAAACCGATTGGCCAAGGCCTGAACATCAACCGCAAGAGGTCTCTCCCCAACTGGAATATATGCCAAACTCTCCATACTCATCGCCTTTTGGCTCAAAGCATCGGCCACCACATTGGCCTTCCCCGGATGGTACAAAATAGTAATATCATAATCCTTTAGCAACTCAAACCATCTCCGTTGCCTCAAATTAAGATCCTTCTGCTTGAAAAAGTGTTGGAGGCTATGATGATCAGTAAACACCTTATAAGACACACAATACAAATAATGCCTCCAAATCTTCAATGCAGAACAATGACAGCCAACTCCAAATCATGAACATGGTAGTTCTTCTCATGGGGCTTCAACTGGCGAGAAGCATAAGCAACAACTCTACCCTCCTACATCAACACAAACTCAATACCAACTCTCGAAGCATCACAATACACGGTATATGAACCTAAAGTTGATGGCAAAACTAATACTAGAGTTGTGCTCAAGGCATTTTTGAGCTTTTGAAAGCTCTCCTCACACTCAACCAACCACCTGAATAGAGCACCTTTTTGAGTTAACTTTGTCAAGGTCGATGCGATAGATGAGAATCCCTGAACAAACCGACAATAATAACCCGTCAAACCAAGAAAGTTGCGAATCTCTGTGATTGAGGATTGTCTGGGCCAGCTCTGAACCACCTCTATCTTCTTTAGATCAACCTGAATACCCTCACTGGACATCACGTGCCCCAAGAAAGTCACTTAAATGAGCCAAAACTCACACTTGGAGAACTTTGCATAAAGTTCTCCTCCCTCAATCTCTGCAACACAACTCTCAAATGCTTCGCGTGCTCCTCCTGAATACATGAGTATACCAGAATATCATCAATGAAAACTATGACAAACGAGTCAAGATAAGGCCAAACCACAATGTTCATCAAATACATGAACATTGCTGGGACATTGGTCAGCCCAAAAGACATCACCAAGAACTCATAATGACCATATCGGGTCCCGAAAGCCATCTTAAGAATATTCGAGTCCCTGATCTTCAACTGGTGATAACATGAACGGAGATCAATCTTGGAAAACACCCTCGCTCCCTGAAGCTAGTAGAATAAATCATCAATGCGAGGCAAAGGATACTTGTTCTTAACTGTTACTTTGTTCAACTGCCTATAATCAATGCACATCCTCAGAGTGTCATCCTTCTTCTTCATAAATAGAACATGTGCACCCTAAGGCGACACACTAGGCCGAATGAACCCCTTATCAAGGAGTTCCTGGAGCTACTCCTTCAACTCTGTTGGTGCCATACAATACGGTAGAATAGAAATAGGCTGAGTGCCCGGCACCAGGTCAATACCAAAATCAATATCCTTGTCCAGCGGCATGCCCGGTAGGTCTGCAGGAAATATATTGGGAAAATCCCTCACAATTGGAACATAATCAATACTGGGAGTCTCTGCACCGACATCCCTCACAAAGGCTAGATACAAAAGACAACCCTTCACAACCATACACTGGGCCTTCAAGAAGGAAATTACCCTACTGGGAACATAATCAGTCGAACCTTGCCACTCAATTTGTGGCACACCCAGCATAGCCAATGTCAGTGTCTTAGTATGACAGTCCACAATAGCACGACACAGAGATAGCCAATCCATGCCCAATATAACATCGAAATCCACCATATATAACAACAAAAGATCCACTCGGGTCTTCATACCCCCAAGAGTCACCATACACGACTGGTACACATGGTCTATAACAACAGTATCGCCCACCAGAGTAGATACACGAATAGATGAAACAAGAGACTCACAGAGCATATCCAAATAACGAGCAAAGTATAATGACACATAAGAATAAGTGGAACCGGGAACAAATAATACAGAAGCATCTCTATGGCAGACTGAGACAATACCTATGATCACGTCATCTGAAGTATCATCGGGTCTAGCTGGAAATGCATAGAAACGGGCCTGAACACCACCTAATCGACCTCCCCCTCTAGGGCGACCCCTAGCTAACTGACCTCCACCCCTAGCAGGTTGGGTGGGTGGTGGTGAAGTAACTGGCACTGAAGCTGATGGTTGACTCCTCTGCTAAGATGAACCTGCAAGACGACAAGGACATTGCCTCCACATATGACCCATATCTCCACACTCATAGCAATCCCCTGGCACTGGAGACGGGGACTGAAGGGAACCCCTAGCACCAGAATGACTAGCAGATGTACTTGGCATATAAGAGCCCTGAACTGATGGAGCACAGGATGAACTCTGAGCTGGAAGGACATTGAGTGATGACTGGCCCTGATGAGAATTGTGAGAACCATGACCCGATGACGCCCCATGATAACTTAGGCGAGCTGGATGAGCATGCCTGAATAAACGGTCTCTGCCATGCTGAAATTGACCTCTCGAAGGAGCACCACCATAACTACCAGATCCTCGAGGCCTCTTGGCCTCCCTCTCATCTCGCTCCTAGCGACGGACTGACTCAATCTCACAAGAAATGTACAACCTCCTCAAAAGTAGCACCGAACACCCTCTCCCTGGTCATGAGAATATGAAGTTGATATGTGAGGCCATCAAGAAACCTACTAATCCTCTCTCTATCTGTTGGAACCAACCAAATAGCATGACAAGCTAACTCTGAGAACCTCATCTCATATTGCGTCACAGTCATCTCCCCCTGATGCAACCACTCAAACTGCCAGTGCAGCTCCTCTCTGCGAGACTGCAGTGCATACTTCTCCAAAAAGAAAATGGAGAACTGCTTCTAGGTAAGGGGTGCTGAACCAATAGGCATACGCCTCTCATAATCCTCTCACCAAGTGAAGGCAGCTCCAGAAAACTAAAAAGTAGTGAAAGCGACCCCGCTGGTCTCCAAAATACCCGCTGTACAAAGAATTCTCTAACAGTTGTCCAAGAAACCCTAGGCATCATTGCCATCAGCACCACTGAAAGTCGGAGGCTGAAGTCTACCAAACCTCTCCAACCTGCACTGCTCGTCCTCTATCATGGTAGGAGCTACATAGTCATGAGCAATTGCAACCGGCTAGGCTGGATGTGCCCCCGGTGTCTGAAGTCCCTGCATGACCTGCTTAGGTGTGCGAGTGACGGGAGTCTGAGTGCCTCCCCCGGCCTGAGAAGTAGCTGCGGTTGTAGTAACTGAGACTGTCTGAGCTAGGTCAATGCATACTGATAGAATCTGAGCCAAGGCCTCCTGAAGACCCGGAATCACAATGGGCACAGCTGGTGCCTGAGCTGGTGCTGCTGGAGCATCCACAACTAGGACCTGATCCTGAACTGGGGCAGCTGGTGGATCTGTAGGTGCTGCCCTAGCTGCTGTGCGTGCTACACCCCTACCTCTACCGCGACCACGACCACATCCTCAGCCTCTAGTGGCCACAGCTGGTGGTACTGGTGGTTGTCCATCCTAACTAGTAGCATGAGTCCTCACCATCTATGAGAGAATAGAATAACAAAAGTTTAGTACTCGGATCAACAAATTCGCACAACAAGAATTTCAAGAATATGAAGTTTCTCCTAAAGGTTCTGCAACCTCTGGAGGATAAATACAGACGCTAAACCTGCTCATGACTCGTGAGACCAATGTAACCTAGGCTCTGATACCAGCTTGTCACGACCCTAAACCCAGACCCGGTCGTGATGGTGCTTCTCGTGAAGACAAGGCCAGCCAACACAACTCCCAACATGCGATATGAGAAACACATAACTTAATTATGTTATTTCAAATGTTTAAAATTAATTGGCAGTTGTGTTGGCTGGCCTTGTCTTCATGAGAAGTGTCATCACGACCGGGTCTGGGTTTAGGGTTGTGACAAGTTGGTATCAGAGCCTAGGCTACATTGGTCTCACGAGTCATGAGCAGGTTTAGTAGAGTCTCACGGATCGGTACTGAGACGTCTGTATTTATCCTCGAGAGGTTGCAGAACCTTTTGGAGAAACTTCATATTCTTGAAATTCTTGTTGTGTGAATCTATTGATCCGAGTACTAAACTTCTGTTATTCTATTCTCTCATAAATGGTGAGGACTCACGCTACTGGTCAGGATGGACGACCACCAATACCACCAGCTGTGGCCACTAGAGGTTGAGGACGTGGTCGTGGTCACGGTAGAGGCAGGGGTGTAGCCCGCACAACAGCTAGGGCAGCACCTGCAGATCCACCAGCCGCCTTACAGGATCAGGTCCCAGTTGTGGACGCTCCAGCAGCACCAGCTGTGCCCATTGTAATTCTGGGTTTACACGTGAAGCATTTCACATAATTACTGGTTTAAAATGTTCTTCTTCAGTGGACTTTACAGTTTTGCGTGAAAAAGACAATAGGCTTTCGAAAGTCTACTTCCCTGGAAAAGATAGAATTGAGTTAGGAATTTGTTTAATTTTATTACCAGCCACCTAGATGGTGCACCTGCATCATTTGTAGATAGCGATGATGATGCGGTGAAGTTGGCAACAATTTATTTTGTTGAATCTATTTTGATGGGGAGCGGAAGAATCAGGATGTGTCCTGCAGCTAGTGAAAATTGTAGATGACAATAAACTTTGATTTTCTTTCAACTGGGGCTCTCTTTGTTATGAAATGTTAGTTAAATTATTAAAGAGTTGTTTGAAGCCCAATGAGAATGAGAATGAGAATGAGAATGAGAAAAATAAAGACAATGACAGTTTTATTATACTTGGCTTCCCTTTCGCTTTTTGTGTTTGGATTATGGAAGTATTCCCAATTTTTCAGGAAAAACAATTTGTGAACTTAAGAGAATGTGGGTATCCTCGAATGTTATGTTATTCAGATATGAAATCTCCACCATATGATTCTCTGTGTAAAAAATATTTCCATAATAAAAATATAAGGTAATCTGATTACTAGATATTTTTTTTGTTTATGTGTTTTAATTCTGAAAACTTACGTTTCTTTCTTTATATAATAGGTGTATAAGTTGATCGAGGTGGTACCATTTATTTCTATTGAAGAAGATGCGGAGCCTGTTAGTGTGCATGAGACATTGTCTCGAGATCAAAGTTCAATGCCTTCCTCCACACAATTTGATGAAGCCTTGCTTAAGAAAATTGTTAAAATAGGTTTTTTGTCTTTGAATAGCATTAGTTTTTTATTTGATTATTTTTGCTTAAGAGACTTTTTTGTTTTTATGGTTTTTGATTCAGAGATGATCGGAGAAGTTTACAAAGGATATGCACACAGAAGTTACTAGAATAAATAAAAAATAGTTATATCAGGAACAAAGATTCAAAATGACATCAAGGTAATATCATTTATTTCAGTGCTTGTAACTCTAAGTTAAGGACACCATGTCCTTAACTTTTGAGCTTGTTAATCTAAGTTCAGGACCAAGTGTTTTAACTTTTGAACTTGTAACTCAAACTTCAGGACCAAGTGTCCTTAACTTTTGAACTTGGAACTCAAAGTTAAGGACCAAGCATCCTCAACTTTTGAACTTGGAACTCAAAATTAAGGACCAAGTGTACTTAACTTTTGAACTTGTAACTCTAAGATAAGGACCAAGTATCCTTAAATTTTGAACTTGCAACTTAAAGTTCAGGACCAAGTGTCCTTAACTTTTGAACTTGGAACTCTAAGTTAAGGACCAAATGTCCTTAACTTTTGAACTTGGAACTCAAAGTTAAGGACTGTCTGTCCTTAATTTTTTAACTTGTAACTTGAAGTTTAGGACTACATGGCCTTAACTTTTTAACTTAATTTCTTTCACAGGATTTAAAGAAAGACCTAGGATCAAAGATTGATACTTTGTTGAAGATTCTTGTCAAACCTGATGAAAGGAACATAGAGAGAGAATCTACTGTCCCATGTAGTGAAGATGCGGTTGATGATCATTGTGATGGTACAAAACCTACTGTTCCAATTAACAAAGATACATGTGATGATCAATGTTAGATATTGGCACTAAAATTGGGAAAGGTTAGATATAGATTTTGAATTTGTTGTCATTGAAATTTATATTCAATAGCTTAATTATATAAACTTTTTTGTGATTACAAATATATGTAGAATCTATTGATGGAGTGCAAGTTTAAGATGTAGCAGAATGTCAAGACCAGAAAAATTGAAAAGAGACAGGAGTATCAGAAACAATTTGTAAATGTGGAGTGCAATCTCAGGATTTAGAAAATCCATTGGGAACAAGTGTAAGTGAG
Organism: Nicotiana sylvestris; assembly: GCF_000393655.2. Taxonomy (NCBI): domain Eukaryota; kingdom Viridiplantae; phylum Streptophyta; class Magnoliopsida; order Solanales; family Solanaceae; genus Nicotiana; species Nicotiana sylvestris. The sequence goes on along the minus strand of NC_091064.1, from coordinate 149,775,827 downwards.
ATTGTATGCAAATGTGTTGAAGGAATATATGATATCTCTACACCTCTCTCACTTAAAGAGAAATTTGGAAATCAAAATGATGGCAATCAAGGTTAGATGGAATTTTCATGATATGTTGAATGTTAGTTTTAGTAAAATATTAGTAAAGGGTATTAATTGTAAATATTACAGAATCTTTTGAAGCTGTAAGGGAAGAAGATGGAGTGGACTATCAAGATAGAAGTGGAGGACAATCTCAAGACTTAGAAAATACCCAAGGAACAAGCATAAGTGAGATTATTTGCAAATGTATAGAAGGAACATATGATCTCTCTACACCTCACTCTCTTACCGGCAATATTGGAAGCCAAGAAAATGCTAGTGAAGATAATAATTTAACTGGCATGATCTTGACAGTTGCAAAAGGTTAGACGGAGTTTTTTTATAATTTTATACATGTTTGTTTTAATCAAAGATTAGTAACAAGTACTAATTGTGTTAGCTCTTGTAAATATTTAGCGGAATATTGTGAACTTGCAATCGAAAATCATGGAGAACTCGCAGTTGCAAGATAAAGAAAATGCAACCAATATGTCAGCTCGATTGTCTGTTGAAGAAGTACAAGAAGGCAGCGTAGACAACACAGGTATTGATTGTGTCCTAAATATTATATTCATAATTAAAATTGCCTGTATATTTTAAAAATTATGTCCTTAGTTTTTGTCTCTTCATTTGACAATTCATTCTAGAATTGACGACTTGCAGCAAACTAATGTATATGTAGTGTTGTCTGCAGAGCAAAACAAAAATGAAGCCTTTAACCATTATACTAGGAAAGGAAAAGAGATATTATTAGTTTTGATGGTACATCATTTTCTATTATTACTCGTACTCCTCCAACTACACAAATGAGCATTGATGAGGGTTTGCCTATGGAGATTGAAGGAAATGTTGAAGATCTTGGTCGAGGGAAAAGGAATAAAAAGCTTAGTTGGCAATTGAAATCTCCTTTTGAACAGAAAAGAAAAATAGGAACATCGATGGCGCACAATGAAAATACTCCCAAGAATACGGGCTGGATAAAATCAAAATATACTCGTACATTTAATTTTTCATTGGGTGGTTGGGCAAGGAGAAAAGGTAAGGTCGCAAAAAAGCGTAAGTCCCTAAATGTATTTCATTATTTGTTAATTGCTTAAATTCGTGTCCTGAACTTGTAATTTTAAATTCCTAAAGTTAAGTGTCCTTAACTTTTGAGATTGCAAGTCTATGTTCAGAACCAAGTGTCCTTAACTTTTGAATTTGGAACTCAAAGTTAAGGACCAAGTTTCCTTAACTTTTGAACTTGGAATTCAAAGTTCAGGACCTTTTGTCCTTAACTTTTGAACTTGGAATTCAAAGTTCAGGACCTTTTGTCCTTAACTTTTGAACTTGGAACTCGAAGTTCAGGACCAAGTGTCCTTAACTTTTGAACTTGGAACTCAAAGTTTAGGACCAAGTGTACTTAACTTTTGAACTTGTCAAACTGATGTGTCCTTAAGTTTTGAACTTGAAACTTGAAGTTCAGGACCAAGTGTCCTTAACTTTTGAACTTGTCACTCAAAGTTCAGGACCTATTGTCCTTAACTTTTGAACTTGGAACTCAAAGTTCAAGACCTATTCTCCTTAACTTTTGAACTTCTTAGCCTAAGTTCAGGACTAGATGTCCTTAATTAGGAAATGAGGACTAACTTCTAACTTTAATATTTTCAAAATTTCCGGGGAGAAACTGACATATATACTGATGATAATGGTATGAGAAAGAATCCATATAAATAGTACCATCGAAAAATCAGTAGCAAAATGTTCTTCCTTGAGCTTTCAGATAGTAGATTTGTACTTGATGATAAGGTTTGATAATTCGCAAGGCATTTATTTTTTTTATTCTTAATTTATTATTTTTTAATTATTATGACTGATGGATTTATTTTTTTGTTTTGTTTTTTATGAAGCATATTGACATTGCCCTGTATTATTTGAGAAAGAAGGAATGCTACCACCCTCGTGCTCATCCTTTTCGTTGTATAACTACAGATATACTTTTTGATAACTATATGGTGCTTGTATATAAGGATTTCAATGAAGATGCTATAGATGAGTTTTGGTGTGGTGATAATCAATTGTTTGTGACACCATATGTGTGGGGTGACAATCATAGATATGGAATTGCTTGGACAGAGGTTGACAAAAAGAATTCCATGTTGGCTTCCTTCAGGATGTTGTGACACATTTTCTTTTGGGGGTATTGGACTTGAATGAGAAAAAGATTGATGTGTACGACTCCATATATAGCGAGCCATAAGAGGCAGGAATGAATCACATTGAAATGTATGCACGCATGATCCCCCACTTGCTAAAGTTCTCACAGTTTGAAAAAAATCACAATTTTGGAAATGCATTCAACAAATTTGATATTCAGTGGCAAAGATCACCACACCAAACTGGGTCGTACGTGTTGTCATTTGCTATATAATTTATATGTACTTTAGATTTATTTTATAAAAGACATTATTTAATTGACTCCATATCTTACATTTTTCTTAGGACTGATTGTGATGCATTCCTAATCAAGTATGTGGAGTTATTGATAATAGGAAAGGATGTGGAGAAATTCCAACCTGAAGACATAACAAACTTTAGAAAAGAACTTGCAGCAAATCTTTGGGCACATGGAGAGTGAAAAAGAAATTTTGGTTATGATACACCACCAGAAAATGTCGGCGACGACTATGATAGTGAAAATAAAACTTCCTGCCCAAAGGAGCTGCAATTTAGTTGTAAAGAAAGTTAATTGTAGTTGATTTTTTGTATAAAATTGCTGTAAATAATCCATATGAATTCTGAAATATCTTGTAAATTGGTCACAAGGCACTTTTATTTTGTTTCCATAGCATAATGTTTTGTCACAACTATGCCAAATTACAATTTTAGAAGTAATATGAATGCATCATGTTATTAATTTTTTTGTTTCTGTCAAGTATTGATTTGTCCATTTGCAATCCCTAAATTAAGTGTATTGAGCTTGTAAGTATTAGTAAGGACCAAGTGTCCTTAATTTTGAACTTGGAAATCGAAGTTTAGGACCAAATATCCTTAACTTTTGAACTTGAAACATGAAGTTCAAGACCAAGTGTCCTTAACTTTTGAACTTGGAACTCAAAGTTAAGGACCAAGTGTCCTTAACTTTTTAACTCGAAATTCAAAGTTAAGGACCAAGTGTCCTTAACTTTTTAACTCGGAAATCTAAGTTCAGGACTAAATGTCCTTAACTTTTGAACTTGGAACTCAAAGTGAAGGACCAAGTATCTTTAACTTTTGAACTTGGAACTCAAACTTCAGGATCAAGTGTCCTTAAATTTTGAACTTGGAACTCTAAGTTAAGGACCAAGTGTCCTTAACTTTTGAACTTGGAAATCAAAGTTAAGGACTAATTATCCTTAACTTTCTAACTTGGAATTCAAACTTCAGGACAAAATGTCCTTAACTTTTGAACTTGGAATTCAAAGTTAAGGACCAAGTGTCTTTAACTTTTGAACTTGGAATTCAAAGTTTAGGACCAAGTGTGCTTAACTTTTGAACTTGCAATTCAAAGTTAAGGACCAAGTGTCCTTAACTTTTAAAGTTGGAACTCTAACTTAAGGACTGCCTATTTTGAATTTGGAACTCAAAAGAAACAAAAAGCATGTAAGCGCAAAGAAACTTTGAAAATTCAGGACATTTGCTCAAATAAAAACAATCTAAATGAATCTAATTTATAGCAAAAACTTAAAATAGTAGATAAATATAAGTGTATATATCTACTATTCTCTATGCTTCCTTAAAAATGGATGCACTACCGGAGAATATATACAAGTTGTTCTATTATGACCAATTCTTCTGCAACGACCACATTTGAATGTTATTTTTGATGAGTCGGTAGCTGGAATATGCCTTTTCTTCTGCCTTCTACCTGGTGGCACTTTGAAATCTGGAGGTTTAATAATTTGTGACTTAAAACTCTCTGGTACAATCCAAGAATCAATATGTCCTACAGGATGTATTTGTCTTTCATATGTTTTCAGCTAAGATTCCTTTAAGTACCAGTGTGAGCAAAAGTTAGACTTCTTGATGTTTCTCTTCTCGATAGCTGCAATTGCATGTATGCATGATAATTTATCAAATTGAAACTGAAAACAATCACATGTTCTTTTGTTTAAGTCCACCAAGAAAGTAATTCCTTCTTCCTCAACTCTAGAACGACATAAATCAATAGGGAAGACCTTCAATATTGAAAATTATAAGTTAGTACGTTATGTTAAATTATCATTACAATAATAAGCTAAACAAAGAACATAATACTTGCATTCAAAGTAAATTCTAAATCTATCTTTTTCTTTAATTCCTCTTCTACCCAACAAGAAATGTCATAAAAAGCTACTTCTGCTTCATTTCTTCTTTCATAAAACCAACGTTGTAGCTTCACTTGGATGAAATCCATCATTCTTAATATAGGCAGCTCGCTTGCTTCTAATAGCACAGAATTCATTGACTCAACTATGTTTGTTGTGAGCATGTCATATCTTCGTCGTGGACTACAAAAACATGCCCACCTTTCTGGTGGTTCTTCCATCAAGTAGTCATCAGTCTTCTTATCTACTTTTGCTATATCTGACATGTATAGATCAAATTCTTTGCGCCAGTATACTCTTGCATCACTTTGAAAAAGTTTTATGACCTCACTTTTCACTTTTCTTCGCTTTAGGTTCTGCTCCACATGATAGATACAAATCCCATGGTGGCTTTTAGGATATACCTTTGCAATGCCATAAGCAATAGCTTTATGCCTGTCTGATAAAAAAATTAAATTCTCACGGCTCCCAATTGCATTGCGAAGCTCACTAAAGTACCACTCATAGGAATTATTATTTTTCACATCCTGCAATTGCAAAGGCTAGTGGGAAAATTTGGTTATGTACATCCTTTGAAACTGAAATCATTAAAACACCACGAAATGTTTACTTCAAAAATGTTGCATCAACAACAATCACTAGTCAACAATGATTCCAACCAGTTATTGATAATCCATATGCATAAATCATATAAAGAAACCTGAAAGTATAGTATAACAGAAGGTTAACAGAAGTTAAGGACAAGTAGTCCTTAACTTAGACTAACAAGGTCAAAAGTTAAGGACATGTAGTCCTGAACTTCAGGTTAAAAACCCAAAAGTTTAGGACAAGTAGTCCTGAATTTAGACTAACAAGCTCAAGAGTTAAGGACACTTGGTCTTTAACTTAGAGTTACAAGTTTAAAAGTTAAGGACATGCAGTCCTTAACTTAGAGTTACAAGTTTAAAAGTTAAGGACATGCAGTCCTTAACTTAGAGTTACAAGCTCAAAAGTTAAGGACATGGAGTCCTGAACTTAGAGTTACAAGTTCAAATGTTAAGGACATGCAATCCTTAATTTTTTAACTTGCAACTCTAATTTAAGGACCAAGTGTCCTTAACGTTTTTACTGCACACATCAAAGTTAAGAATATCACGTCCTTAACTTTTTCACTGGTTAAGGACAACATGTCCTAAAGTTTATAAAACAGACTAATAATCTCTTTTTTGATTGTTTACCTGTTGTTGTCGTCCATTTTTATGTTAGAATATGTTCCCGGGTTTTTACTTTACATCATATACAAGTATGAAGACAAAAATTCATAATTCTCTTCAGGGGTTCTCTTATTAAATCTGAAGCACATTGAATAGCATGCCACGCCTTGCGATACCCAATGTCTAGTCCATGAAATTTTTGCATTTCTGCCATGACAAAAGCTGGTGTAAGTTCGAACCTTGGGTCCAGAAGATTGTCAATAATGTAACTGCTAATCAACTTTGAAGTTGCATGCCTTTGATCAGCTTTCATAGTGTTAACTGAACGGTCATGATTTTTCTCAATCTTTACTATCTTGAACAGTGTTGAATCTTTAACTCTGAAAGCACGCACACACCACCCACACCTATCATCATTGCATTTCAACGAATATCTTGTTGAGCTTGATCTAACAACCTTGAATTCAAAATGTCCTTTAATTGCTATATTCGAAAAACAGTTAATTATACTCTTCTTTTTGTCAAATATTGATCCCACTTTTATTTCATCCAACAAAGCAGTTTCTCTTAATATCATCATTGGGAATTCTTTTTGTTTCGAATTTGAGCTTCGTCTAGCTAGTTACGTAAAGGTTTTTTCAGCAACTTATTCTTATTACCGGTGCACTCTCTAAGACTTGAATACCCAAAGCTTGTTCGTTACCAATCTCTATAATGTTTTATCCTTCCACTTGAATAGAATCAAATGTTTGAAGCACCTCTTCAGTTATTGGTTGAGCTTTAACCATATCTATTTCCATTATCTGTTGACATTTATTTTGATTGCCATGTTGATTTTCTCTATTGACATATTCAAAGGTACTTGTAGATCCAAATACTCTTTTCGAAACAAAAACAATGAAACGACAACCCTTGAAGAGTGAATGACTTTTTAGTAACTCTATACATGTGTGAAGATCTAAATCTTTGGATACAATCATTCCCTTGCTTGTTTCCAGGTTGATATCAAACCCTATCATTGCTTCAAACTTGTCTCTATCCAATTCGACAACTTCAAAGACCTGTTTAATGAAATCTTCAAATCGAATTGCCTTAGGTACTAGAACAAGCATTGTTTGATTATCAAGATATTTATGTCTGCAGTCCATCTACCGTTAAAAGCAACTATAATACATATTGTTTCTATCCTGCGAGTCAAGAGAATGGGAAATTCAGTACATATTTATTGAGCAATCCTTGTATAAATTAAGGACAGGAACTGTAAGTTCAGGACCAAGTTAAGGACCAAGTGTCCTTAACTTTTGAACTTGGAAATCAAAGTTAAGGACCAAGTGTCCTTAACTTTTGAACATAAAACTTGAAGTTCGGGACCATGATCCTTAACTTTTGAACTTGGAACTCAAACTTTAGGACCAAGTATGCTTAACTTTTGAGCTTGTTAGTCTAACTTCAGGACCATGTGCCCTTAATGATGTTTTATGCTTCAATACCACACAAGAGGGGGGTGATTTGTGTGGTACCTAATTTTCACTTAGCTTGATTATAGAAGGACCTAGTTCTTCTATGTGTTCCAACTACAACTATTGCGGAATAATAAATACAGAAAATAAAGAACACAGAGATTTTACGTGAAAAACACCTGGCTCAAAAGGTGAAAAACCACGACCTACCTTCCAGTAGGATTTTCCCAAACTCTCCACTAACATCACTGAGCCAAAAACTGCATTTACAAAAACTCTTTTGTAAACCTAGGATTAACTCTAATCCCGTTGTGGCACAAAGCCTCAACTGTTGCGACAACTTCAACTTAACTCTAACTTGAAAACTCTAAGTACTTAATATAATTGCTTCTATATAAGCTGAAAGGTACAATGTAAAATCACCTACTATAATTGAACTAGAATAAAAGATAGACACTTGGAACTGGTTCTTCTATCTGGTTCAAGTAGCTTCAGGATTGCACGCTTGAATCACACATATATTGCCTTGCTATTTTGCTCTAAATTCATGTTTAACTTCTGCTTATGTGCATTACCTGTAAAAGAGAACAACACTAATATTTAAGGAGTTAGTAATTAGAGAGACTAGGATACAGATACTACTCTTCTATGGTGGAAGAGTTATAGTTGATCTCATACTCTAACTCTATCCTTTTCCTAAATCGTGTTCTCTTTATGTAAGAAGTCTTTCTCCTTATCCAATATGCAAACTTTTCGATCATGATCAGGAGATATCACTTCTGATAAGTTAGGTTTATCTCCTTCATGTGCATCTCACATGTTTGAGTTGATCATAACTGTCATTCACAAGATGGACCTGGTCCATGTCTGATTTCCTTTTTCATTCTTCTAAACTTCACCTTTACTTGGGCCAAAAAATTCCCCCTTTTTGATGATGACAAACTTTGTCCTTTTCACTCACTTTGGCTCTGTCAGAACTCAACTTATTCATCAAAAAGTTAGAAAAATTTACTTATCATCAAGGACTAGTTCATTAGGTTATAAACATCACTTATTCAGAATATGTAAAGCAAACACAATATCTCTTCCCCCTTTTGGCATCATTGAAAAGTTGCATAAACAAAGTGTAAGTCCAAGAATTTTAACAATTACTCATGGCCATTGGGGCAATTGCAAGTGCAATCATGGATCAATCATCAGTAATCAGGCAAATATATTTAAACTATCAAGGAAATATTAACAGCCAACAAGAGCAAAAATAGTAGATATCATTGATAGAAGATATGTTGCTACCACAATCCACAAATAGAAAGCAAAAATATTCAAAACATGAGCAAAAAGAAAGAGAAATCCCTAATCTGGGTCACTGTGGTACTAGACAGGTTCAGGAGATGAAGGCTAGAATTCCTAAGGCTTGGGGGAGCTAGAGGGTTGGTTTTGGGCTTGGAGAAGATTCAGAATATTTTGAAGAATGCCATCATTCTTATCCTTTTCCTTGGTAAGCTCATTTCTGAGAGCATCCCTCTCAGATTCAACCTCTTCTAAGTGAGCCTTCAGCCTAGATATCTCAGTATCCTTGGCCCCACTTTCCTGAACTAGAGCCCTGACTTTACTATTAATAAGGGTCTTCTTAGATGAACCAGGTTCATTGGGAATGGCATTGAATAGATAGTCACAAGCAATCAGAGTATTAATGCCAAAATGGTCCTTGCTTGTGGCCATTTCCCACTTCTTCAGAGGAACCTTGCACCGATCCAGAACAATAGTCAGAATAAATCCATAAGGGGTGGCATGGGCCTTGGAGCCATTGATAACCCTGTCTAGTAGCTTGATGATGAATGCATGCTAGTTGATTTGCCATCCACTTTCAAGGCACTCCATCAGAACTAAGTCCATATAGTTAGCAATGTGCCTTCTTTCCTGCCTGGGCAGTAAGCACTTGTTGACAAACTCAAAGAGGACTTTGTGTTGTGGCTTCATTTCACACTTGTGCACAAACTTGGCCTCATTCACTTCTTCAATATCACAGAATCTCCTAGTGATTTCAAGGGAAGGAGGAAGGGAATCCAGACTTGGCCATATTTGCCTAGTGTAGTCATCATATCCCTCAGCAGGGATGTCAAGAATCTCTCTCAGCTTCTCTGCATCAAAGGTCACTTGAACTCCTTTCATTTGGCTGGCGACTCTGCCATCTTTGACCTCTGCATTGGCCATGAATTCAATGATTTCATTCCTTGCTAGCCTTCCATCCATCTGAAGGACCATGTCCTTCCAGCCCTGAACAGCTAGTGCATCAACCAAACAAACCATTCCTGGTTCCACCAAGTCTTTCAGCAATCTACCCTTCAAAATATTTCTTTTGCCAAACTTGGCCAGCTTGTTTTGTTCACCATCAGACTCACTCTCTTCTTCACCACTCCATTCCTCTTTTTCAGCAATATTTTTAGGTTCAATAAGAGATAAGAATGCATCAAAAGTACATAGATTCTTTAATTGAGATCTAGTTTTAACTCCAGAAGTTGGGTCAGTAAGGATGTTCTCAATGGGATAAGAACTTTGATACTTGTAAGGTTTCACAACCAACTGATTTCTGTTTGGAGTTTCTCCCATGTTCTGTAGCTGAGGAATAGGCTCATGAATAGGTTCCATTTGAGAGTTAGATTCACTTTTTCTTTGTTCAGTTCCCCCCTGTCAGGTTGCCCTGGATGGAAGAACATGTTCCATCACCTGTTCCTTCTTTTGGTGCAACTTTAGCTTGAGTTGTGACTTCACTCAATTATTTTACCAGCTCAATAGCTTCATCTTCATGTTCATATCTCTCAGAAAGAATGTTAGTTTCATCAAAAACCATATGTACACTCTCTTATACACACAAAGTTCTTTTGTTGTACACTTTATAAGCTTTACTATGTGAAGAATATCCCAAGAATACTCTCTCATCACTTCTGGGATCAAACTTGCCTAGGGAGTCCTTTCCATTATTTTGCAAAACGTACTTGCATCCAAATGCCCTAAGATGGGATATATTTGGCTTTCTCCCTTTAGGTAACTCATAGGGAGTCTTCTCTATAAGAAGTCTGGTCATGCACTTATTAATGATGTAACATGCAATATTTACAGCCTCTGCCCAGAAGCTATGGGGCAGTTTACTAGAAAGAAGCATAGTCCTAGCCATATCTTCAAGAGTCCTATTCTTTCTTTCAACTACTCCATTTTGTTGAAGAGTCTTAGGGGCAGAGAAATTATGATCTATACCATGCTTATCACAAAATTCAGCAAACTTAGCATTTTCAAATTCAGTTCCATGATCAGACCTAACTGATGCAAGTTGATTACCTAGTTGTTTTTGAGTTTTTATAACAAAGGCAACAAACATGTCAAATGCTTCATCCTTAGATGTTAAAAACAAGACCCAAGTAAACCTAGAGTAATCATCAACAAGTACCATCACATATTTCTTACCACCTCTGCTCAATGTTCTCATTGGACCACAAAGATCCATATGAACCAGTTCCATCCACCTGGTCGTGCTTACCACTTTCTTGCTTTTAAAAGAGGATCTTACCTGCTTCCCCCTTGCAAAATCGTCATAAACTTTGTCTTCATTGAACTTGTTGTTAGGTAACCATATCACCAGGTCCTTGGAGACTAGTTTGTTGAGTTGATTTAGAATTGCATGACCAAGTCTTTTGTGCCATAGGAAGGGATCATTGTCCAACACACTTAGGCAAATGAGTTTGTTTTCTGAGAGAGTGGACAAATCTACAATATAAATATTGTTAACTGTTTTTCCCTACAAAACAATCTTGTCAGTGGTAAGATTAATCACAAAATATTTGGTCGAGGTGAATGCTACCAAGTTACCTCTGTCACACAATTGTGATACACTGATTAAGCTATATTTCAAGCCATCTATCAAGTAGACATTCTAAATGGAATATGAGTCTGTCTTACCTACCTTTTCAACTCCAATGATCTCACCTTTCTTCCCATTTCCAAAGGAGACATTACCTCATTTTAGGTCCTCAAGTGAAAGGAAATGGTTCTTACTTCCAGTCATATGCTTTGAGCAACCACTATCCATGTACCATATTTGGCTACTTCCCTTCACTTGGTCCTGCAAAATGAAATCAGGAGTTAGTCTTAGGAACCCAAACTAGTTTGGGTCCCTTTCTATAGGCAAAAGGGTTAATTAAATTCCTTTTAGCCCATCCAGGCAGCCTATTTTTCTCTTGAACAAAGATTTTATTCTTTTGACTGACCTTTTATTTTGTATTACATTCACTTTTGTAATGACTAGTCTTGCCATAGTGTGTGCAGATTTTGTTCTCAAGAAGTGTGATGTACTTGCTTTTCGGATCCCACTTAGGTGTTGGGGTTCCATATCCAAGACCTCTCTTACTGCTACTGTGATGCTCTTGCAGCTAGGAAAACTGCCTCAGCGGACTTATTCCATTTGCAAGTTCTTTCTAGTTCATGCTTTACCTTGCCTAGATCTTCTCTTAGGACTCTTATCTGCTCATCTCTCTTGTACAACTTATCCTTCCTTTTTCCTAGATTTTCTTCTAAGGTGAGATATGTGTGATAAGCTTTCTTTTTACCTGTCCCTAATTTCAGTTTAGATTTTCAGATCTAAGTTCTAAGATAGTGGTGTCAAGTTCAAGAACCTGGTTCTTCAACTCAGTATTTTTACTATCACTTTCACTAGCCCTAAGTTCCAGATTTTTGCACTTGGCTTTTAGGATCACACATTCCCTAGACAGATGTTCCTTCTCATTGTTTATGACCTCAGACTCATCAATGAAGTCTAGCAGTAATTCAGATAGCTTTTCTTTAGACAGAAATTTAATCTTGTCCTTTAGATGAATCACACTTACCTCTTGTTCATCGTCTGATTCTCCAATGGCCATAAGTTCTTTTTCATCTCCAGCTTCATCTTCTGAATCCTCATCTGAACTTTCTCCCCACGTAGCAACCATAGCCTTTGTTGATCCTTTGTTTTTCTTGGGTTGAACCTATTCCTTCTTCATGTTTCTTCGTTCAGCCCTTTCTTTCTTCCATTCAATTTCCCACTAAGGACAATTCTTAATCATGTGGTCAGTCTTACCACATTTGTAGCAGCCCTTGCTGGTCTGTTTTTCAGGGGCCCTTGGTTTGTTGAAGGTTGCACCTCTTGAAGGACCCTTTCCTCTCATTAGGTACTTCTTGAAATCCCTTGTGATCATAGCCATTTCATCATCCTCTATGTCTGCACCTTCAGCTATTCTAAGAGCTAGGCTTCTTTCCTTCTTGGGCGCATCCATCTTCATGGTTTGCCTTGTCAGTTCATAGGCAGTGAGATTTTCAATCAGCTCATCCAACTTGAGAGTGGCAATGTTCTTTGATTCCTGAATAGCAGTGATTTTGCTTTCCCAAGTTACTGGCAACACCCTTGTCAAGATTTTCTCAACCTTGTCTTCTTCAAGAATAATTCTTCCAAGAGACTTAAGTGCATTTGTCAGTGTTGTAAACCTTGTGGACATTTCTTGGATGGTTTCATCTTCCTTCATGGTGAAATTTTCATATTGAGAATACATCAGCGTTCCTCTTAATCTCTTTACTTGAGGAGTTCCTTCATGGGTCACTTGTAGAGTGTCCCAAATCTCCTTAGTAGTAGTACAGCTTTGAATTCTGCTGTACTCGTCTGGACCTAGTGTACACACAAGCCATTTCTTGGCCTTGGCATTCTTTTCCCATTCTTCAAATCTTCAGCAGTGCAGTCAGCTCTCTTCTTTCGCACGTCCACTCCTTCGGCATTCTTCTTTGTAGTAGCTAGGGGACCATCAATAACAATGTCCCAAAGTTCATAGTCTTCTCCTATGATGTGGTCTCTCATCCTTTTCTTCCACCATGAATAGTACTAGCCATTAAAGAGTGGAGGCCTAGCAGTGGATTATCCTTCCCAGTTTCTAGGTGGTGCACTCATCTTGATCTGTTCCTAAGGAGTTAGCCTCTTCAAGGATAACCTACTCTGATACCAATTGATGTTTTATTCTTCAATACCACACAAGAGGGGGATGATTTGTGTGGTACCCAATTTTTGCTTAGCTTGATTATAGAATGACCTAGTTCTTCTATGTGTTCCAACTACTACAATTGTGGAATAATAAATATAAAAAATAAAGAACACAGAGATTTTACGTGGAAAACTCCTGACTCAAAAGGTGAAAAAACCACGACCTACCTTCCAGTAGGATTTCCCAAACTCTCCACTAAAATCACTAAGCCAAAAAAACTGTATTTACAAAAACTCTTTCGTAAACCTAGGATTAACTCTAATCTCGTTGTGGCACACAGCTTCAACTATTGCGACAACTTCAAGTTAACTCTAACTTGAAAACTCTAAGTACCTAATACAATTGCTTCTATATAAGCTGAAAGGTACAATGTAAAATGACCTACTACAGTTGAACTAGAATAGAAGATAGACACTCAGAACTGGTTCTTCTATCTGGTTCAAGTAGCTTCAATATTGTACGCTTGAATCACACATAAATTGCTTGAAAAATTGCCTTGCTATTTTGCTCTCAATTCATGTTTAACTTCTGATTATGTGCATTGCCTGTAAAAGAGAAGAACATTAATATTTAAGGAGTTAGTAATTAGAGATTGACTAGGATACAGATGCTACTCTTCCATGGTGGAAGAGTTCTAGTTGATCTCATACTCTAACTCTATCCTTTTCCTAAACCATGTTCTCTTTGTGTAAGGAGTCTTTCTCCTCATCCAATATGCAACATTTTCAATCATGATCAGGAGATATCACTTCTGATAAACTAGGTTTATCTTCTTCACATGCATCTCACATGTTTGAGTTGATCATAAATGTGCTTCGCAATATGGACCTGGTTCATGTCTGAGTTCCTTTGTCAGTCTTCAAAACTTCACATTTACTTGGGCCAACACTTAAATTTTGAACTTGGAACTCAAACTTCAGGACCAAGTGTCCTTAACTTTTGAACTTTGTAACTTTAAGTTATGGACGGAGTGTCCTTAACTTTTGAACTTGGAACTCTAAGTTAAGGACCAAGTGTCCTTAACTTTTTCAAAACAATTTGCAAAACCAGGACACTATGTCCTTAATATTCAGAACAACAGCAAAAAAGTCAAGGACATTGTGTCCTTAACTTTTTCAATACAATTTGCAAAATTAGGACACTATGTCCTTAATATTAGTAACAACAGTCAAGTCAAGGACACCAAATCCTTAACATTATGTCCTCAATATTTATAGAATATTCACAGGACGCGATGTCCGCAACGTTATCAATCCAGAAAGGCAAAAAAAATTAAATTCCTAGTAACGAAATAAAAATCAACAGAAACACACAAAAGCATAACTTACTATAATTTTATGTCAATTTTGGACGAGAAAATTGAATCCAATAGTTTGAAATCGGAAGAGAAGCTTCTGCAATTTTGGACGATCATAGTTTTTGCTGTTGCTTCGGAAATTAGTTACGTGCTGCTGCTGCTGATTGTTAATAAAGAGCGTAGGTACAAGCTTATAACAGAAGGGTATTTTCGTCCAGGCAGGTAGAGTTTATTAAAGCAGTGGCTAAAGACTAAAAATATTTAAAACAGTGGCTTAAAAATAAAGACATGTGCTATTAATGGCTATCAATACACATCACCCAAAATATTCATTGTCTTTGCTTCAACAAATGGATGCCTCTGAACAAGTATAGTGCGACATACGTGCTTCTACTTAAGCTTCCCACTAACTTAGACATTCTATTTACAATAGGAGAAGCAATACTCTATTTTTATTGGACTCGCATCAATATATTATGTCATGAAGTTTAATCTAAAGAGACCATTATATCTAATAAATTGAACTACGATTATTGACCAAAGGGAGTGAGAGAAAAAAGAAAGAACAAAGTGTCGAGAAAGGATTTGAAAAGTATTGTGCAGTGTTTTAAAGGCGCGACACGAGGTGAAGCATTTTACCTAATATATGAAAACATAAGCCTCGGAGCGTTGAGGGAAGCCCCATGGATCTTTAATTTTTTATATTTTATAATTAATATAGTAAAAATAAATATTAAAATAAGATAAATGTACATTAAAATATAAAAATTTCAAAAGAATATAAAATATGTGGAATGTAAATATAACAACTTCATTAATGCTAATTTGAATTAGCAATGAACTATAAAACTAAACAAAAACGCTTTATCAAAAAAATTAATTAGACTCTAAGAAACAAATTGAGTAGAAATTTATAAATTAACTTGAAATTAAAGAGCAAAATAACTTGAAAAGAAAGAAAATCAAAGAAAGAACACATACTCAGAAGCATCGGACCATAAATCATGAAGGATGATGGGTTTTTATTTTATAGTTTGTAAATTAATCATTTTTATTCGTACCCGATAGAAGACGAAGAGAAAGAATAAAAATTACGACTAACAATAAAAAATCTTTGTACCTTTTGATTTTTTAACTTTTTAGAATGTAATGACAAGTTGAAATTTTTGTTTTTTGTTAAAAATCTCTAAGGACTCGTTTAACAATTTTAATTCTAATTTGGAAAGATTTATGGGCTTAAGCCCCACGCAGAATGAGAAAGTTGATGGGCTTAAGGTCTCTTAGTCTATATTTTGATGATCCAACAAACTTTCTGTATAGAACCAGATAAAGGACTTGATACATGCCTGGTATAATCATTCAGCAATGGACTCAAGATAATCTGGGCAGAGTGCCTTTAGAGTCCACAAGAACCAGTTTAGGGACCTGATCCCTTGGTGTTTCCCTAACAGAAGTATAAGACAACTCTATAGCTAGAAAGCAACTTCAGAAAGTGACTGCCTGCAACTATGCACGCTACAGTGCAGCAGTCACTTCCCATTGGGAAGATGCTTGTACCAACCAAGAACAGACATCATCCTTGGGATGTCTTTTGAAGTATAATGATATTGTGTAAGGCATAAGATATTCACATGAGTATTTTTTTGATATTCTCTCAAGCATTGAAGATCTCATCCAGCATTAAAGTCACAAGTGTGTCAAGAACAAGAAGACAACTACTACAGACCAGTTTCACTAGGAGTCTATGTGTGTCCTTAGTTGAGTTGTAATCTTGTGTTTTGTTCTTCATTGTAACTCCTATCTTGCTTTCTTAGAAGCTTTGTTTTAGGAAACTCAAAATCATAAACTATTTGAGGTTGTGTTGTGCCTAGAGTTAGTCATAAGTTGAAGTCTTTGAAACTAGTGAGTGACAAAGTGGCTTGTGATAAGTGTATTACAAGTTAGAGTGAGTAAAGTCTTTGTAATAGAGTCATTACAAAGTGGCTTGTAATAGTGTAGTGACAAGCTAGTGAAGTTGAAATCCTACCAGTGTAGATCGTGGTTTTTGTACTCTTAAGTTGGGATTTTTCCACGTAAAAATCCTGTGTCTTATTTACATACTGTTTCAGTAGTTAGCACTAAGAGAACTGATATAGGACTAGGTCTCTATACAGTTGGTGGACTCATATAAACTATCAATTGGTATCAAAGCAGGTTCTTTCTAAAAGGTTAACACCTAGAACGGATCTCAATGGCTACTCTACCTAACTTTGAGGAAGAACAATCAACCTACAGACCTCCTAGATTTAATGGTCAGTATTACGGCTGGTGGAAGACTCTTATGCATCATTTTATAATGGCAGAAGACTCCGAGCTATGGGACGTCATTTGTGATGATCCATATGTTCCTATGAAGAAGCTTGGAGAATCTGGACTAATGGTGCCAAAAACCAGAAAAGAATACGGCGATATTAATAGAAAAGCTATTGAGAAGAACTTTCGTGCCAAGAAGTTCTTGGTATATGGTATAGGACCTGATAAGTACAATAGAATGTCAGCCTGTCAATCTGCCAAGAATATATGGGAAGCATTGCAAACATCACATGAAGGAACTACTCAGGTTAAACAGTCCAAGATTGACATGTTCACCACTGAGTATGAGCTTTTTAGGATGAAAGATGATGAGTCTATACAAGACATGCACACTAGATTCACATCTATCATAAATGAGTTTCATTCACTTGGATAAATTATTCCTAAAAACAAGCTTGTAAGGAAGGTTCTTAGTGTTCTACCTAGCTCTTGGGAGAGTAAGGTGAATGCCATCACTGAAGCTAAAGATTTACAAACTCTAACCATGGATGAGCTCATTGGAAATCTGAAGACATACGAGATGAAAAGAAAGAAATACAGTGAAAGAAGAGAGCCAAAGAAGGAGAAGAACCTGGTGCTCAAGGCTGAAAACAATGACTCAAGTGAACAAGATAGTAATATGCCTATCTCACTAAAAGATTTCAAAAGATGGTTCGAAGAAATGATGGCATACCTAAGAGGGGCAGTTCAAGTAAACCAAGGAACTATGATCTCTGTTACAAGTGAGGAAAACCAGGGCATTTAATCAAAGACTGCCCACTTCTGAAACAGGAGCATTACAAACACAACTCTGATAAAGCAGCAAAAAGAATTCAGTTCCTGACAAACGATTCAGCCGAAAAAGTGTAGCTGACAATGTTGTAAAGCAAGCTCTTGCTGCATGGGGAGACTCCTCCAGTGAATCAGAAGAGGAACCAGATGTAGGAAACAGTTCCATGATGGCAGTGGAAAATGAAGCAAAGGAATATGATTCATTGTTTGCATTGATGGCTCAGTCCAGTGATTGATGAAGAGGATGACAATGATGAGGTAAATTTCAGGGATGTTCAGAGAAATCTGAAGTCCTACTCTTCAAAGAAATTGATGTTCTTAGCAAATGTTCTAATTGATACATATTATAGTCTTGTTAATGATAAAGATGTCCTAATCATAGAGCTAGGAGATGCTGAACAATCTAGAGATGATCTGGTGGTCTGTGTGGTTGATTTAAATGAGACCATAGGCAATCTTGAAAAAGAAAAAGAAGTTCTAACTGAAAAAATAAATATTGTAGAAAATGAGAGAGATGATTTGATGGTAGTGGTTGTTGACTTGAAGGAAACCGTAGAGAACCTTAGCAAAGAAAAGAATACTCTAGTAGTGTCGCACCCCCTTTTTTGCCTCCGCGGAGAGAGGTCCGGGTTTCGACAATCATGGGGTGTAATAACTCATTTCCTTTTGGGAATTGGGTATTTGAAGAGTTGCCACCTAACGGGTTATGGTGCATTAGGGCACCTAGAGTGATTAACTCTTGGATTGGTTTGCATTACTAGAAATTAAGGTAAGGGCTCGAAATGACCTCGAGGGGAAGGTGTTAGTCACCCCTCTTGGTCTACAACTGTAGGTCCCGGCCAAACTTATATTCACAAATTAGTCCATTGCAAATAAATAGACAAATCAAATAGGTTGCAAGAAAAGCACATTGGATAACTCAAATAATAAGACAAAGATTTTGAGCAAGTGTGACGACCCGACCAGTTGTCTCATGAGTTACCGCTCTATTTCCCCCATTTCTGCTTCTTATTGCATTGTCTATTGGTTCTATATTTGATCGGATTGGTTGGCTCGGGTTCAGAAAGGATTTGGTAAGGTTTGAGACACTTAGTCTCTTTTGAGGAAGTTTAAGTTGGAAAAGTCAACTGGATGTTGACTCATGTGATAGAGGGCTCGAATGTAAGTTCTGATGGTTTGGATATCTTCGGGAGGTTATTTGGGACTTAGGAGCATGATCGGAATGAGTTTTGGAGGTTCGGAGTAGATTTAGTCTTGACTTGGCGAAGTTGTTATTTTGGCGATTTTTGGTTAAGCGAGATTTTGATATAGGGGTCGAAATGGAATTCCGAGATTTGCAGTAGTTCTGTTGTGTCATTTGGTATGTGTGTGCAAAATTTCAAGTCATTCGGACATGATTTGGTTGGGTTTTTGATCAAAAACGTAATTCAGAAGACTTTGAAAACTTAGGCTTGAATCCGATGTGTTTTAGTTGATTTGATGTTGTTTGAGGTGTTTTGAAGATTGGTATAAGTTTGAATATGGTTATAGGGTATGTTTGTGTTTTTGGTTGAGGTCTCGGGGGCCACGGGGTGATTACAGATGGTTGACGGAGAAGTTTGGAATTTTGGTGAAGCTGCAGATTTGTTGTTTCTGTTGTTTCCGCACCTGCGGATTGGGGACCGCAGGTGCGACGCCGCAAATATGGAAGATTGGCCGCAGAAGAAGAATTAGGCTGGAAAGGCTGGAGCCGCAAAAGCGGTTCAGGAGCCGCCCCTGCGATGGCATAGGTACGGGCAATGCATCGCAGATGCGGTTTTGGTGACATAAGTGAGGACGGCAAATGCGGTGGTCTTGACCGCAAAAGCGGGAATATGGCCGCAGATGCGAAATCCCTGGGCCAGAAAGTATAAATTGTTTTCTTCGCGATTTTTGAGCTATTCCACCATTTTTAAGCCAGCTTTGAAGCTTTTTGGACGATTTTGAAGAAGGATTTCAAGGGAAATTCATTGAGGTAAGTATTTTGGACCTAAAACTCGTTCTTATGGTATTATTTGACGTATTAGAGCTATAATTAATGGAATTTAACGGTTAAGACTGGGAAAAAGTAGGGCTTGGTATTTTTATTTTTTTTGGCAATCCGCTAGGCAAGCGCCTAGGGCTAGTTTTTTATATATAACAAAATTAAAAAACAAAATACAATGTCATGATCTCCTACAAAATAAAAGGAATTAAATTTGAACTAGACTATTATCAAAATTGAGCACTGCACTCAAAATTGATATCACATTAATTTAAACCACAAATCTAGGCCGAAGATGTCCTTTGCTTCCTTGTATTTCCAGTCCATTGAAGCCCAATTCAAATGTGTACCATGCTGGTATTGGAGACCTATACTTGAGGATTTGAGGGACCATTTGTGGTTGGTTTTTGGTACTTTTGATATGTATGAACTCGTGGGGAGATAAGGAATCTATTGATGTGAATTTTTTTATTGAATTCCGAGACGTGGGCCCTGGAGTCGGGTTTTTATAATTTCGGGATTTAATTAGTTAATTGATTATTTTTACTTGGGCTTCGTTCCCTGAGCATATTTTGACGCCTTGATTCTGATTTTGGATAGATTCGACGCGAGTGGAGGCCGATTCGAGGGGCAAAGGCGTCGCGGGCTAGAGTTTGGACCGGATTGAGGTGAGTAATGATTGTAAATGATATTCTGAGGGTATGAAACCCCAGATTGCACATCATTGTGCTATATTGAGGTGACGCACACGCTTGATGATGAGCGTAGGGTCGTGCACTGTTGGGGATTGTGACTTAGTCCGTCCCGAATGACTATCTTACCACGTGTTTGACTGAAATCTATTTGCTATCATCATTATCTGAGTTGAATGCCATATTTGGGCTTCGTGCCAACTATTTGAACCCTTCGGGGACTTTTATTGATATTTCCTCATTGTTTTGACTTTATACTTGAACTCAGTCATGTTATATTTTACTGTTTTCGTTCTCATCCATGTTTACTTTGTTTTAACACTTAAATGATCTTTTAAATGATATTTTGGGCTGAGAATCGTGTTTTACTATGTTGTGAGGAAACATTTGATATTGATTATGAGGCCAAGGGCCTGAGATATGTACGCCACGAGGTGGCTTTTTGATATGAGGCCGAGAGCCTAGTGATGATGCCACTAAATGGATTGATATTGTGCTTGGGCCGTAAGGGGTCCCTCCAGGAGTCTGGACACCCCCATTGAGCGCGGGTACCCATTGTGACGTGAGAGATAGCCTGGGGAGCTGGTGTTGTTCTATGATTTTACCCGAGGGGTGATCCTTTATGTGTTTACCTTTCCTATTTGCCTGTCATTTGCTTGCTTAATTATTAAAAAGGCATTTCATGAAGTTTAAACTGAACTCAGTGATTTTACACATCTTTATTGTTTCACTGTTTTTACCGAATTTTTACTGCTTCCTTATAGCATGTTATGTGACTTACGTGTTTTCTTGCTCTCGGTCTTTATTTATAAATATTACTCACTGAGTTGTAGTACTCACTTTACTCCCTGCACCCCGTGTGCAGATTCAGGCGCTGTTGATCTTGCTTCCGAGGGTTGAGAGCTCCCAGTAGATTTCGGAGTTCACGAGGTAGCTGTTTGGCGTCTGCATTCCCGTGTTTCTCCCCCTTTATCTCATTTCTTTATCTGTTAGTGATTCTATAATAGTTTAGTAGACACTTCGAACTTGTAGTACATTGATAGATGCTCATGACTAGTGACACCCCGGTATCGGGTTGTATTGGGTTGTTCTTCTGCATAATTGTACTGTTGACTGCTTAAACCTTGGGTTATTTTATCATGCTTTAAACTTGAATCTTATTATTTAACTACTTAAAAATTGAAATGGGAAGTGTGAGCTGGCCTTGTCTTCACGAGAGGCGCCATCACGATCAAGTCCGGGTTTAGGGTCATGAAAAGTTGGTATCAGAGCCTAGGTTACATAGTTCTCACGAGTCATGAGCAGGTTTAGTAGAGTCTTGCAGATCGGTACAGAGACGTCTATATTTATCCTCGAGAGGATGGAGAACCTTTAGGAAAAACTTCATATTCTTGAAATTCTTGTCGTGCGAATTTTTTGATCCGAGTACTAAACTTCTGTCATTCTATTCTCTCATATATGGTGAGGACACGCGCTACCGGTCAGGATGGACGACCACCAGTACCACTAGTTGTGGCCACTAGAGGCCGAGGACGTGGTTGTGGTCGCGATAGTGGCAAAGGTGTGGCCCGCACAGCAGCTAGGGCAGCACCGACAGATCCACCAGTCGCCACAGTTCAGGATCAGGTTCCAGTTATGGACGCTTCAGCAGCACCAGCTCATGCACCAGCTATGCACATTGTGATTCCGGGTCTTTAGGAGGCCTTGCCTCAGATTCTATCAATTTGCACGGGCCTAGCTCAGGCGGTCTCAGCTACTACAGCCGCAGCTACTTCTCAGGCCGGGGAGGCAATCAGGCTCCTGCCGCTCGCACACCTGAGCAGGTCATGCAGGGACTTTAGACGTCAGGGGCACATCCAGTCCAGCTGGTTGCAGCCGCTCAGGACTATGTAATTCCTTCCATGCCAGAGGATGAGCAGCGTAGGTTGGAGAGGTTTGGTAGACTTCAGCCTCCGACCTTTAGTGGTGTAGAAGGCGAGGATGTACAGTGTTTCTTGGATAAGTGTTAAAGGATGCTTCGTACAGCGGGTATTCTGGATACCAGCGGGGTCGCTTTCACTACTTATCAGTTTTCTGGAGTTGCCTTCACTTGGTGGGAGACTTTTGAGTGTTGTAGGCCTATTGGTGCAGCACCCCTTACTTGTTAGCAGTTCTCCATTCTCTTTCTGGAGAAGTATGTGCCGCAGTCTCGCAGAGAGGAGCTGCGTAGGGAGTTTGAGTGGTTGCTTCAGAGAGAGATGATTGTGACGTAGTATGAGATGAGGTTCTCCGAGTTATCTCGTCATGCTAATTGGTTGGTTCCGATAGATAGATAGAGGATTAGGAGGTTTGTTGATGGCCTCACTTATCAGCTTCATATTCTCATGACCAGGGAGAGGGTGACTGGTGCTACTTTCGAGGAGGTTATGGATATTTCCCGTGAGATTGAGTCTGTTTGTCGCTAGGAGCGAGAGGAGAGGGAGGCCAAGAGGCCTCGAGGATCTGGTAGATATAGTGATGCTTCTTCGAGAGGTCAGTTTCAGCACGACAAAGGTTGTCCATTCAGGCATGCTCAGCCAACTCGCCCATGTTATCGTGGGGTGTCATCGGGTCATGGTTCTCACAGTTCTCATCAGGTCCAGTCATCACTTAATACCCTTCCATCTTAGAGTTCGTCCCGTGATCCATCAGTTCAGAGCTCTTCTATACCAGGTGCATCATCTAGTCATTCCGGTGCGAGAGGATCCCTTTAGTCCCCTTCTCCAGCACCTGGGAGTTGTTATGAGTGTGGAGAGATGGGTAACATGTAGAGGCAGTGCCCTCATCGTCTTGTGAGTTCATCTTAGCAGATGGGTCAGTCATCGGCTTCAGTGCCAGTTACTTCACCACCACCCGCCTAGCTAGTTAGGGATGGAGGTCAGTCAGTTAGGGGTTGCCCCAAAGGGGAAGATCGATCAGGCGACGGTCAGGCCCGTTTCTATGCACTTACAGGAAGACCCGATTGATATGAGCATGCTCGATGAAATTACAATCAAGGATCTATATTTACCATCTGGACCAATCATGAGAGCTAAAGCTAGAAAAGTTCAAGAAGTAATGCATGTGCTGGAAAAGAAACTACGTGACATGAAATCAGAAGTCATAGGTGTGGATGAGAATTTAAAATTTATACACGTATCTCAAATGATCCAAAATGGAGATACTCATGATTCTTAATCAAATGGTGATTAACTAACTTGTGATTAACTATTTTGTATCTCTCTTAATAATATATTTTGTAATACTTTATTTTTAGAATATATTACTTTGAGTGTGTTTTTATTTTTGTAGGCATGCAATATTTGGTAAATACTTTGGGAGAATTGGAGCAAAGGAGTGATATTTAATGCTATCCAACATTCACAAAACTGTCCAACCAATGGCCTAACTTCAAATATTAATATGTTCAAGTGTAGATAAATTTGTGCTACAAAATTTATCAATATTAAAGTTATTGAAGTCTAGATTCTAATGAGCTAAACCGTTCTTAATTTGAAGCTTCCTACCTCAAGTTATGGCTATACAAGCTACAGCTGTACAAATCTGGACACAATTACACTAGTCCACTTCAAAATTAGCTGTGGAATAGAATACAATGAATTTAGCTGTGAAACTTGCCAAACGTGTAGCCTCATATGTCTTATTTTCATAGAATCAAGAATTGTGCAATTTCAACACTCCAACACAAAATTATGGACTTTCTACCAAGACTTCACCAATCTGCCGAGATTTCCAATACAAGAGATTCAATCATTCATATTTGGTGGAAACATTGAATTGAATTGTTCTTGTGAACTCATTTAAAAGGTGCAGCAAGTAGTTAGATGATATGACTACATTTGTAGGCCACCATAAGATTTCTTGTAGGACTTTTAAGGCCAACATTGTTGAAGATTGCATGTAGCCACCATTGAAGACCATTTTAGTATTTGTTTTCATATTTGTAGTTTGGTAAAGAGTAGTTGAAATGATTCTATAAATAGCCATTACTCTTTCATTGTAAGATCAGATTATTGAGTGTTATATGAAATATATTCATCTCTTTGAGAGTTTAGGAGAGTACTCCTCAAGTTCTACCAAGAACTTGTCTTGATTGCTTCAAGGATAGTTTCTCCTTGTAAGTAATCTTCTATCTTAGGTGATAGATTAGGTTACTTGATTATTGCTCTTGATGTTGTGGACTTAATATATCCATGGTTGTTTGCGCTTCTAATCTTGGGGTCTAATCTCCTTGTAAGTTTCATAATTTTATCTTTTATCCTACGTCACTTCCTATCATATTCGTCATATATCTTTTGATCTTTGGGTTCCGCATCATTTGGTATCAGAGCCGTGTTGAATATATTGTCCTATATATTTGTTCAAGTTTTGAGCTCTTTATTTAAAACAAAAGAAAAAAAAGCAAACAAAAAAACAAAAATTAAACAAAAAGACAAAAAAAATATATATCCAAAAATACTCTAATCTAGAGCACTCTTTTGATTTTGCATTTTTTTAGTCATCTATTCTTTTTATTCAACAAGTAGTATTTTACTTAAATACTACCTATTGTGATCCTTTTTTGTGCTCTCTGAATCAAATTATTTTATTCGGGTATCTCAAGTTATGATTAAATCCATATAGTTAATCCTCTGTATTCAGCTATTCTTGTTGAATTTTGTTGTTTCCTTAGTTTATTTATTTCAGCATCATTGTTTCTTCTCTTGTCAACTCATGAGCTCTTTATATTAAAATTCTACAATAGAAACTTTCTTTTGAAGTCATCCAAATTTAGTTACTTGGCAGAACTATAAAGGAAAACTCTATAGTAGTAAAAGGCTTGAGTGGAGAGAGAAAAAAAGAAAAAAAAACCAACATTATTGAGGGACAAACACAAGGGTTGTGTGACATTGAGCGAGTGTAAACACGTGAGGGAGTGTTTTTAGGCCCTAACTTTTTATTTATTTATTGTATAAGAATGTCAACCGCAAGTATTGGTGCTGAAAGCATAGAATGAGTAAATGCCAATCGAGATATATTGGTTGCCCTTCAAGCAATGCACCAAGAATTTTCAAAGATGAGCATGAGATTAGATAATATGTAAGAGAGGCTCAAAGAAAATAAAAATAGGAGCAAAGTCCCAGTGAAGGAAAGGAGGCAAGAACAACCACGTGTGCAACCACGGGTTGGTGATGAACATTTTGATGACATTGAAGAAGATAGTGAAAATGACTATGTTGATATAGGAAGACATGGTCAAAGAGGGGGTAGAAGAGAAGGAAGACCGCGAAGGATACTGAGGAATGAAGAAGGAATTGATAGGAATTTGGGTAGTATTAAGATGAGCATCCCTTCCTTTCAAGGGATGAGTGATCGGGCTGCCTATCTAGACTAGGAAAGAAATGTTGAGAAGGTGTTTGATTGCCATAATTACTCGGAGAAGAAGAAGTTAAAATTGTCAATTACCGAATTCACCAATTATGCTTCAATATGGTGGGATAAGATAGTTGTGAATAGAAGGAATAATTTGGAGAGACCAGTTTCTACTTGGGAAGAGATGAAGGTTATTATAAGGAAACAATTTGTTCCTTCACACTACCATAGAGATATTCATATGAAAGCAATGCATGATGGTTACAAGAATAGATATTCACTTGAAAAAGATGGAAGGAAGGTGAAACTTTCACCTTTAAAACCAAAGCAAGTTTTTGAAGATCAAAAGAAGTTGAGAGATTCTCATGGGAATAAGGAAAACGAGAAAAAAAGAGCATAAGAAAAAAGAAGAGAAAAAAATAAATGAGAGAGAAAGAAAAGATGATTTTGTGAATATTGAGAGACCCAATTAGCAAGAAAAAAAGAGTGAAGAGAAAATGAAAAACATTTGTGAGGAAAAAGAAGTTGAGGTAAAAGAGAGCAAAATAAGCCTATGTGCAATTCCAGAGAGTGTATGAGTGCTTACAAATCTAGGTCACACCTTGTGGTTCTTTTATATAAAGGATATTATTTGAGCGCTAATGAACTAACCATTCATTTGCCTAGTGTTGCTTCTTCACTTTTGCAGGAATTTAAAGATATATTTCCTGAGGATGTTCCAAATGGATTGCCACCAATTCGAGGAATTAAACATCAAACTGATCTCATCCCGGAAGCGTCTATTCCAAATAGGCCAGCTTATCGAAGCAACCCTGAGGAGACGAGAGAGTTGCAGAGGAAAGTACATAAGCTTTTAGCAAAAGGACACGACCGTGAAAGTATGAGTCCATGTGCAGTGCCAGCGTTTTTAGTGCCAAAGAAGGATGAAACTTGGCGTATGTGTGTTGATTGTCGCGCCTTTAACAAGATAACAGATCAAAAGCCAATTTCATTATTTAGTGAAAAACTTGGAGGGGCTATATTGAATTATTCAACATATGATAAGGAGCTTTATACATTGGTGAGGTCATTGGAGACATGGCAACACTACCTTTGGCCAAAGGAGTTCGTTCTTCGGACAGATCATGAATCTTTGAAGCATTTGAAAGGCCAAGGAAAGCTCAAACGAAGGCATGCCAAGTGGGTTAAATTTATAGAAATATTTCCTTACCTGATTCAATACAAGCAAGGTAAGGAAAATATAGTTGTTGATGCACTATCTCATAGGTATGCGCCCTTTTGTCAACTTTTACATCTAAGTTGTTGGGATTTGAACATATTAAAGAATTGTATACTAAAGATCATGATTTTTGTCAAATATTAGAAGCATGTTGATATACTTCTTTTGGTAAATATTATAGACCCGAGGGTTATTTATTTAGAGAAGGTAAACTATGTATTCCTATGTGTTCTATAAGAGAGTTACTAGTAAGAGAAGCCCATTCTAGAGGCTGGATGGGGCATTTTGTTATTCAAAAGACTTTGGACATATTGCATGAATATTTATTTTGGCCTCATATGCGTAGGGATGTCAAAACAATTTGTGTCCAATGCATATCGTGTCGGCAAGCAAAGTCCAAACTCTTGCCTCATGGGTTGTACACACCTTTACTTGTACCTAGTGGACCTTGGGTTGATTTGTATATGGACTTCGTGTTAGGACTACCTAGGTCAAAAAGGGGGATGGATAGCATATTTGTTGTTGTTGACATATTCTCTAAAATGGCTCATTTCATACCATGTCACAAAACTGATGATGCTACTCATGTTTCTACTTTGTCCTCTAGGGATGTTGTTAGGTTGCATGGCATTCCTAAAACTATTGTGAGCGATAGAGATGCAAAGTTTTTTAGCCACTTTTGGAGGGTTTTGCGGGGTAAGTTGGGAACTAAATTGTTATTTTTTACTTCTTGTCATCTCCAAACTGATGGTCAAATAGAAGTGGTTAATAGAACATTAGGTTCTTTACTGCGTGTTGTGATTATAAGGAACTTGAAAAGTTGGGAAGATTGTATACCTCTTATTGAATTTGCATATAATAGAATAGTGCATTCTTCTAGACGCTTTTCTCCGTTTGAAGTTGTGTATGGTTTTAATCCTTTGACACCATTAGATTTGGTTCCTTTACCTCTAAAATAGCTGGTTAACTTAGATGGTAATAAGAAGGCTGAGATGATGAAGAAAATCCATGAACAAGCACAACAACAAATTGAAAAGAAAAATAGAAAGTATGCATCGAAAGCTAACAAAGGAAGAAAACTTGTGACCTTTCAACCAGGAGATTGGGTTTGGGTACACATGAGAAAAGAAAAATTTCCAACTAAAAGAAAGACCGAGTTGCATCCACGTGGAGATGGACCATTCCAAGTCTTGGAAAGAATCAATGATAATGCATATAAAATCTATGTGCTAGGTGAGTATCAAGTAAGTACGACTTTTAATGTCTCTAATCTTTCTCCCTTTGATGTAGGTGAAGATTCGAGGACGAATTCTTTTGAAGACCGGGATAATGATACGAGAATGCTCAATGAAATTGCAATCAAGGATCTATATTTACCATTTGGACCAATCACTAGAGCTAAAGCTAGAAAAGTTCAAGAAGTAATGCATGGGATGGAAAAGAAGCTACGTGACATGAAATCAGAAGTCATAAGTGTGGATGAGAATTCAAAATTTATACACGTATCTAAAATTATCCAAAATGGAGATACTCATGATTCTTAATCAAATGGTGATGAGCTAACTTGTGATTAACTATTTTGTATCTCTCTTAATAATATATTTTGCAATACTTTATTTTTAGAATATATTACTTGAGTGTGTGTTTTTTTGTAGGCATGCAATATTTGGTAAATACGTTGGAAGAATTGGAGCAAGGGAGTGATATTTAATGCTATCCAACATTCACAAAACTGTCCAAACAGTGGCTCAACGTCAAATATTAATATGTTCAAGTGTAAATCAATTTGTGCTACAAAATTCATTATGATTAAAGATATTGAAGTCTATATTCTAATGAGCTAAACCGTTCTTAATTTGAAGCTTCCTACATCAAGTTATGGTCATACAAGCTACAGCTGTACAAATCTGGACAGAATTATACTAGTCCACTTCAAAATTAGTTGTGGAATAGAATACAATGAATTTAGCTGTGAAACTTGCCAAACATGTAGCCTCATATGTCGTATTTTCAGAGAATCACGAATTGTACAATTTCAACACTCCAAGACAAAATTATGGACTTTCTACCAAGACTACACCAATCTGCCGAGATTTCCAATACAAGAGATTCAATCATTCATATTTGGTGGAAAACATTGAATTGAATTGTTCTTGTGAACTCATTTAAAAGGTGAAGCAAGTAGTTAGATGATATGACTATATTTATAGGCCACCATAAGATTTCTTATAGGACTTTTAAGGCCAACATTGTTGAAGACTGCATGTAGCCACCATTGAAGACCATTTTAGTATTTGTTTTCATATTTGTAGTTTGGAAAAGAGTAGTTGAAATGGCTCTATAAATAGCCATTACTCTTTCATTGTAAGATCAGATTATTGAGTGTTATATGAAATATATTCATCTCTTTGAGAGTTTAGTTTGTTCTCCTTAAGTTCTACCAAGAACTAGTCTTGATTGCTTCAAGGTTAGTTTTTCTTTGTAAGTTATCTTCTTTCTTAGGTGATAGATTAGGTTACTTGATTATTGCTCTTGAGGTTGTGGATTTAATATATCAATGGTTGTTTGCGCTTCTATGGGTATAATCTCCTTGTAAGTTTCATAATTTTATCTTTTATCCTACGTCACTTCCTTGTCTTCACGAGAGGCGTCATCACGACCGGGTTCGGGGTTAGGGTCGTCACAAGTTGGTATCAGAGCTTAGGTTACATAGGTCTCATGAGTCATGAGCAGGTTTAGTAGAGTCTCGCAGATCAGTACGGAGACGTCTGTACTTATCCTCAAGAGGCTACAGAACCTTTAGGAAAAACTTCACATTCTTGAAATTTTTGTCGTTCGAACTTGGTGGTCCGAGTACTAAACTTTTGTTGTTCTATTCTCTCATAGATGGTGAGGACACGCACTATCGGACAAGGTGGATGGCCACTAGTGCCACCAGTTGTGGCCACTAGAGGCCGAGGACGCGGCCGTGGTCGTGGTAGGGGCAGAGCAGCTAGAGCAGCACCTGCAGATCCACCAACTGCCCCAGTTCAGGATCATGTCTCAGTTATGGACGCTCCTGCAGCACCAGCTCAGGCACCAGCTATGCCCATCATGATTTCGGGTCTTCAGGAGGCCTTGGCTCAGATCTTATCAGTTTGCACTGGCCTAGCTCAGGCGGTTTCAGCCACTACAACCGCAGCTACTTCTCAGGCTGGGGGACGCAATCAGACTCTCGCCGCTCGCACACCTGAGTAAGTCGTGCAGGGACTCCAGACGCCGGGGGCACATCCAGCCCAACCGGTTGCAGCTGCTCAGGAATATATAGTTCCTGCCATGCCGGAGGACGAGCAGCATAGGTTAGAGAGGTTTGGTAGACTTCAGCGTCCGTTATTCAGTGGTGCAGAGGGAGAGGATGCCCAGGATTTCTTAAATAAGTGCCAGATGATGCTTCGTACAATGGGTATTCTGGAGACCAGTAGGGTCGCTTTCACTGCTTATCAGTTTTCTAGAGCTGACTTTACTTGGTGGGAGGCTTTTGAGAGGCGTAGGCCTATTGGTGCAGTACCCCTTACCTGGCAGCAGTTCTCCGTTCTCTTTCTTGAGAAATATATGTCGTAGTCCTGCAGAGAGGAGCTGCATAGGTAGTTTGAGTGGTTGCATCAGGGAGAGATGACGGTGACACAGTACAAGGTGAGGTTCTCCGAGTTAGCTCTTTATCCTATTTGGATGGTTCCGACAGATAGAGAGAGGATTAGGAGGTTTGTTAATGGCCTCACTTATCAGATTTGTATTCTCATGACCAGGGAGAGGGTGATTGGTGCTACTTTCGAGGAGGTTGTTTATATTGCCCGTGAGATTGAGTCTGTTCGTCGCCAGGAGAGAGAGAAGAGGGAGGCCAAGAGGCCTCGAGGATCTGGTAGTTACAGTGGTGCTCCTTCGAGGGGTCTGTTTCAGCATGGCAGAGGTCGTCCATTTAGGCATGCTAAGCCTGCTCACCCAGGTTATCGTGGGGCATTGTCAGGTCATGGTTATCACGGTTCTCATTAGGGCCAGTCATCACTTAGTGCCCTTCCAGCTCAGAGTTCGACCTGTGCTCCATCAATTCAGGGCTCTTCTATACCGAGTGCATCTGCTAGTCACTCCGGTGTGGGGGGAGTCCCTTCAGTCCCCTTCTCCAGCACCTGGAAGTTGTTATGAGTGTAGTGATATGGGTCATATGTGTTGGCAGTGCCCTCGTCGTCTTGCGAGTTCATCTCAATAGAGGGGTCAGCCATCGACTTCAGTGCCAGTTACTTCACCACCACCCGCCCAGCCAGCTAAGGGTGGAGGTCAGTCAGCTAGGGGTCGCCCCAGAGGGGGAGGTCGATCAGGTGGCAGTCAGGCCCGTTTCTATGCACTTCCAGCTAGACCTGATGCTATTGCTTCGGATGTTGTTATTACAGGTATTGTTTCAGTCTGCCACAGAGATGCCTCTATATTATTTGATCCCAGTTCCACTTTTTCTTATGTGTCATCATACTTTGCTCGTTATTTGGGTACGTCCTGTGAGTTTCTTACTTCACCGGTTCATGTATCTATCCCGGTGGGCGATACTATTATTGTAGACCGTGTGAACCGATCATGTGTGGTGACTATTGGGGGTTTGGAGACCCGAGTGAATCTTTTATTATTATGTATGGTGGATTTCGGTGTCATTTTGGGCATGGATTGGTTATCTCCGTGTCGTGCTATTCTGGACTATCATGCTAAGACAGTCACGTTGGCTATACCGGGTGTGCCATAGATCTAGTGGTGAGGTGTGACTGATTATGTTCCCAGTAGAGTGATCTCATTCTTGAAAGCCCAACGTATGGTTGGGAAGGTTGTCTTTCGTATATAGCTTTTGTAATGGATGTCGGAGCTGAGACTCCCAGTATTGATTCTGTCCCAATTGTGAGGGATTTTCTCGATGTGTTTCCTGCAGACCTACCGGGCATGCCACCAGATAGGGATATTGATTTTGGTATTGACCTGGTGCCGAACACTCAGCCAATTTCTATTCCACCGTATCGTATGGCACCAGCGGAGTTCAAGGAATTAAAAGAACAGCTTCAGGAACTCCTTGATAAAGGGTTCATTCGGCAAAGTGTGTCACCTTGGGGTGCGCCGGTTCTATTTGTGAAGAAGAAGGATGACACTATGAGAATGTGCATTGGTTATAGGCAATTGAACAAAGTAAAAATTAAGAACAAGTATCCTTCGCCTCGCATTGATGATTTATTCAACCAGCTTCACGGAGCGAGAGTGTTCTCCAAGATTGATCTCCGTTCAGGTTATCACCAGTTGAAGATCAGGGACTCGGATATTCTTAAGACAGCTTTCAGGACCCGATATGGTCATTATGAGTACTTGGTGATGTCTTTTGGGCTGACTAATACCCCAGCAACGTTCATGCATTTGATGAATAGTGTGTTCCGGACTTATCTTGACTCGTTTTTCATAGTCTTCATTGATGATATTCTGGTATATTCGCGTCAGGAGGAGCACGTAGAGCATTTGAGAGTTGTGTTGCAAAGATTGAGAGAGGAGAAGCTTTATGCAAAATTCTCCAAATGTGAGTTTTGGCTCAGTTCAGTGGCTTTCTTGGGGCACGTAGTGTCCAGTGAGGGTATTCAGGTTGATCCGAAGAAGATAGAGGCAGTTTAGAGTTGGCCCAGACCGTCCTCAGCCACAAAGATTCGCAGCTTTCTTGGTTTGGCGGGTTATTATCGCCATTTTGTTTAGGGATTCTCATCTATCACATCCCCCTTGACCAAGTTGACTCAGAAGGGTGCTCTATTTGTATGGTCGAACGAGTGTGAGGAGAGCTTTCAGAAGCTCAAGACAGCTTTGACCATAGCTCCAGTGTTGGTCTTGCCATCAGCTTCAGGTTCATATACCGTGTATTATGATGCTTCGAGAGTTAAGATTGGTTGTGTGTTAATGAAGGAGGGTAGAGTTATTTCTTATGCTTCTCGTCAGTTGAAACCCCATGAGAAGGACTACCATGTTCATGATTTGGAGTTGGATGCCATAGTTCACGCATTGAAGATTTGGAGGCATTACTTGTATGGCATATCTTGTGAGGTGTTCACTGTTCATCGTAGTCTTCAGCATTTGTTCAAGCAAAAGGATCTTAATTTGAGGCAGCGAAGATGGTTGGAGTTGCTTAAGGATTATGATATCACTATATTGTACCATCCGGGAAAGGCCAATGTGGTGACCGATGCCTTAAGCTGAAAGGCAGTGAGTATGGGGAGTTTGGCATATGTTCTAGTTGGGGAGAGACCTCTTGTAGTTGATGTTCAGGCCTTGGCCAATTGGTTTGTAAGGTTAGATATTTCGGAGCCCAGTCAGGTATTGGCTTGTGTGGTTTCTCGGTCTTCCTTATATGATTGCATCAGAGAGCGCCATTATGATGATCCGCACTTGCTTGTCCTTAAAGACAGAGTTCAACATGATGATGCTAGAGATGTGACCATTGTGTTGAGGATGCAGGGCCGGAGTTGTGTGCCCAATGTGGATGGGTTTTGGTAGTTGATTTTGGAGGAGGCCCATAGCTCACGGTATTCCATTCATCCGGGTGCCATGAAGATATATCAGGATTTGAGGTAGCACTACTGGTGGAGAAGAATGAAAAAAGATATTGTGGGATTTGTAGCTCGGTGTCTCAATTGTCAGCAGGTGAAATATGAGCATCAGAGACCATGTGGCTTGCTTCAGCATATGGATATTCCCAAGAGGAAGTGGGAGAGGATCACTATAGACTTTGTTGTTGGACTTCCATAGACTATGAGGAAGTTCGATGCTATTTAGGTGATTGTGGATCGGCTGACCAAATCCGTGCACTTCATTCCTGTGTGTACTACCTATTCTTCAAAGCAGTTGGCAGAGATCTATATCAGGGAGATTGTTCGGTTGCATGGTGTCCCAGTTTCCATCATCTCAGATAGGGGCACTCAGTTTACATCGTAGTTTTGGAGGTCTGTACAGTGAGAGTTCGGTACTCAAGTTGAGTTGAGCACAACTTTTCACCCTCAGACGGAGGGGCAATCCGAGCGCACTATTCATATATTGGAGGACATGTTGCGTGCTTGTGTCATTGATTTCGGAGGATCATGGGATCAGTTTCTACCGCTCACAGAGTTTGCTTATAACAACAGCTACCAGTCGAGTATTCAGATGGCTCCACATGAGGCTTTATATGGGAGGCGATGTAGATCTCCAGTTGGTTGGTTCGAGCCCGGTGAGGCTAGGCTATTGGGGAATGATTTGGTGCAGGATGCTTTGGAGAAGGTGAAGGTGATTCAGGAGAGGCTTCGTATAGCGTAGTCGAGGCAAAAGAGTTATGCTAACAGGAGGGTTTGGGAGGTGTCCTACATGGTTGGTGAGAAGGTTCTGTTGAAGGTTTCGCCCATGAAGGGTGTTATGAGATTTGGGAAGAAAGGGAAATTGAGTCCTCGGTTCAGTGGGCCTTTTGAGGTGCTTTGGAGGATTGGGAAGGTGGCTTATGAGCTTGATTTGCCACCCAGCTTGTCGAGTGTGCATCCGGTATTTCATGTTTCTATGCTTCGGAAGTATATTGGGGATCCCTCTCATTTTTTGGATTTCAGCACAATTTAGTTGGATGAAGATTTGACTTTTGATGTGGAGATAGTAGCTATTTTGGGTCGTCAGGTTCGGAAGTTGAGGTCAAAGAATATAGCTTCAGTGAAAGTGCAATGGAGAAGTCGGCCCGTGGAGGAGGCTACCTGGGAGACCGAGTGGGAGATGCAGAGTAGATATCCTCACCTGTTTGAGGCTTCAAGTATGTTTCTTGATTCGTTCGCGGACGAACGTTTGTTTAAGCTGGGGGGGATGTGACGACTCGGCCAGTCGTCTCATGAGTTACCACTCCGTTTTCCCCATTTCTGCTTCTTTATGCTTTGTTTATCCGTGTTATGTGGTCTCGGGTTGGTCGGAATGAATTTGGTAAGGTTTGAGACACTTAATCTCTTTTGAGGAAGCTTAAGTTGGAAAAGTCAATCGGGTGTTGACTTATGTGTTAGAGGGCTTGGATGTGAGTTCCGAGGGTTCGGTTAGTTTCAGAAGGTGATTTATGACTTAGGAGCGTGATCAGAATGAGGTTTGGAGGTTCGGAGTAGATTTAGGCTTGAATTGGCCAAGTTGATATTTTGACGATTTCCGGTTGGTAGGCGATATTTTGATATAGGGGTCGGAATGGAATTTTGAGAGTTGTAGTAACTTCGTTGGGTCATTTGGGATGTATGTGCAAATTGTCAGGTCATTCGGACGTGGTTTGGTTGGGATTTTGATAAAAAGCGGAATTCGGAAGATTTTAGAAAGTTTGGCTTGAATTCGATGTGTTTTGGGTGATTTGATATTGTTTGAGGTATTTTGATGATTGGAACAAGTTTGAATAAGGTTTTAGGATATTTTGGTGCCTTTGGTTGAGGTCTCGGGGGCCTCGGCTGAGTTTCGAGAGGTTGAACGGATCATTTTGGAGTTAAGAAAATTGCAGAAGTTGCAGGTTCAGCTGTTGCAGGTTTTTACTCTTCGCGTTCGCGAGCGGACCCTCACGTTCGGGAAGAGTCAGTGGAATGTTGGCCTTCGCGTTTGCGAGAAGGGCTTCGCGTTCACGGAGGGCTGGGAAGTGAAGCATCGCGTTCGCAAGAAGGGCTTCATGTTTGCATAGAAGAATTGGGTCAGCCAGGTTAGTATGCATCACGTTCGCGAAAGGCATTATTGCGTTCGCGTAGGTTTGAGAGGTTGAAGCATCGCGTTCACGATGGTAGGGTCACGTTCACGATGGTAGGGTCACGTTCGCGAAAGAGATTTTTGGTCAGCAGAAATTTTGGTCTTCGCGAACGCGAGGCTTTGACCGCGTTCGCGAAGAAGGAAATTGGGCCTGGGCAGAAGGTTTTTAAACTCGTCTTGTCCGCGATTTTGGGGCTTATTTCCTCCATAGTTGGTCATTTTGGGAGATTTTTAAAGGAGATTGAAGAGGGATTCAAGGGGAATCGTTGGGAGGTAAGATTCTCGGACTTAAAACTCGATTATTATGTGAATTCCACCTAGAAAATCATGGAGTTTAGGCTAAAAATTGAAGAACTAGGGCTTGGAAATTTGGACTTTTGATTGGGGATTTGAAGGATCATTTGTGGTCAAATTTGAGAAATTTTGATATGTATGAACTCGTGGGAAGATAAGGAATCTATTGGTGTAAATTTATTTGAATTTCGAGACGTGGGCTAGGGGGTCGGGTTTTGGTAATTTCGGGATTTTTGCCCATTATTGATTGTTTTCGCTTGGGCTTCGTTCCCTTAGCATATTTTGACGTCCTCGTTCTCATTTTTGGATAGATTCGACGAGAGTGGAGGCCGATTCGAGGGGCAAAGGCGTCGCAAGCTAGAGATTTAGCCGATTCGAGGTGAGTAATGATTGTAAATGATGTTCTGAGGGTTTGAAACCGTAGATTGCACATCGTAAGTGCTATATTGAGGTGAGGCACACGCTCGATGACGAGCGTGGGGTCGTGCACTATTGGGGATTGTGACTTGGTCCATCCTGATTGATGATTTTACCGCGTATTTGATTGAAAATTATTTGCTATCATCATTATTTGGGCTGAATGCCATATTTGGGCTTCGTGCCAATTGTTTGAACCCTTCGGGGCTTTTTACTGATATTTTCTCACTGTTTGACCTTATATTTGAACTCAGTCATACTATTTTCCCACTGTTTTCATACTCAGCCATATTTACTCAGTTTTATTACTTAAATGATATTTTAAATGATGTTTGGGCTGAGAAACACTATTTTTACTGTTGCCTAAGTGGCTTGTGAGGATTTTGACTGAGTAAGGCCGAGGGCCTATGTTGTGAGGAAACGTTTGATACTGATTATGAGGCCGAGGGACTGAGATATGTACGCCATAAGGTGGCTTGGTTGATATGAGGCCGAGGGCCTAGTGATGATGCCAGGAGGTGGCTTGATATTGCGCTTGGACCGTAAGGGGCCCCTCCAGGAGTCTGCACACCCCCAGTGAGCGCGGGTACCCATTGTGATGTGAGATTGAGCCCGAGGGGCTAGTACTATTCTGATATGTTGCCCGAGGCACGGATTTGTTGATAGTGTGCCCGATGGGCGAACTTCTATTTGTTTACTTTACCTTAACTGTTCATCAATTACCCGTTTACTTGTTAAAAAAGGATTTTACTTAACTTTTATTGGTTTATTGCTTTTAAATGATTTTACTGCTTCATTATAGAATGCCTTGTGCCTTACATGTTTTCTTACTTTCAGTCGCTATTTACATTTGTTACTCACTGAGTTGGAGTACTCACTTTACTCCCTGCACCATGTGTGCAGATTCAGGCGTAGCTGGTCCCGCCCCCGAGTGCTGATTCATTCCAGCTTCAGGCGGATCTCGAGGATCTTTAGGTAGCTGTTGGCATTT
Organism: Nicotiana sylvestris; assembly: GCF_000393655.2. NCBI lineage: Eukaryota > Viridiplantae > Streptophyta > Magnoliopsida > Solanales > Solanaceae > Nicotiana > Nicotiana sylvestris. The sequence continues at coordinate 149,738,550 of NC_091064.1, read as the reverse complement.
GCAGCCCGGAGCTCCTCCCTATCTCTTTCCTTTATGTCATTAGTTTAGTATTTAAACTCTGTAGTTACATTTGAGGACTTAGTGTTGTTAGATTCTCCTGACTTGTGATACCCCGGTTAGGGCTGTGTCGGGTTGTACTTCCATACTTACTTGCTATTATTCGCTACTTAGTATCATTAAATCATGTTTTAGACTATTTTTATGTTGTTTAAATGCTTAAAAAGTGAATTGGGTTTAATTGACTGGCCTTGTCTTCATGAGAGGCGCCATCACGATTGAGTTCGGGGTTAGGGTCGTGACACTCACATCTAGCTGAATCGTGCTGCAGTCTAACACATACAACCTGTCGGCATGATACTTCCGGAGCATAGACACGTGAAAGAATAGATGAAATCCCGATATACTAGGAGGCAAAGCAAGCTCATAAGAAACCTCCCCAACTCGTCTCAACACCTCAAATGGACTATAAACCTTGGGCTCAAGTTGCCTTTCTTCCCGACCCTCATGATTCCCTTCATCGACGATACTTTCAAGAGAACCTTTTCACCGACTATAAGTGATAAATCACGCACCTTCTGGTCCGCGTAACTCTTCTATCTAGACTGTACTGTACGAAGTCTCTCCTGAATCAACTTTATCTTTTCCAAGGCATCCTTCACCAAATTGGTACCATATAACTTAGCCTCGCCTGGATCAAATCATCTGATGGGCGAGCGACATTGCCAACCATATAAAGCCTTAAATGGTGCCATCTCTATGCTGGACTAATAACTGTTGTTACAAGCAAACTCGTCCAGAAGTAAGAATCGATCCCATTGACCTCCGAAGTCAATCACACATGCTCTAAGCATATCCTCCAAGATTTGAACCGTCTGCTCCGACTGCCTGTCGGTATGTGAATGAAAGACTGTGCTGATCTCTGCCAGAGTCCCCAACTCACTATGTACTGTCTTCCAGAAATGCAAAGTAAACTGAGGGCCTCTATTTGATATGATGGAAAGAGGCACACCATGCAACCGAACAATCTCCTGAATGTAAATCGGGGCCAATCTTGAAGAATACATGGTCACAACCAAAATGAAGCGGGTCGACTTGGTCAACCTTTCGACAGTGACCCAAACTGCATCAAACTTCTTCAAGGTCCACGGCAACCCAACTACAAAGTCCATAGTAATGCGCTCCCATTTCCACTCAGGTATAGTCATCTGCTAGAGTAGGCCACCTGGCCTCTGATGCTCATACTTAACCTTCTGGAAATTTAGGAACCTCGCTACATACTCAACTATGTCCTTCTTCATTCGCCGCCACCAATAATGCTGCATCAGGTCGCGATACATCTTTGTAGCACCTGGATAAATAGAATACCAAGAACTGTGTGCCTCCTTTAGAATCTTCTCCCTCAAGCCATCAACATTAGGAACATATATGCGACCCTGGAGTCGTAGAACACCATCCTCACCGATAGTAACCTCATTGGAACCACCCTATAGTACCATCTCTCTTAGAACCAATAAGTGTGGATCGTTGTACTGGTGAGCCTTGATCTGCTCGAATAATAAAGATTGAGCGACTATGCATACAAGAACTTGGCTGGGCTCTGAAATATCTAACCTCACAAGTTTGTTAGCCGAGGACTGAATGTCCAAAGCTAATGGCCTCTCATTTGCTGAAATGAATGCCAAACTAGCCATACTCTCTGCCTTTCTGCTCAAGGCATCCACAACTACATTCGCCTTGCCCAAATGATAAAGGATGGTGATATCATAATCTTTTAGTAACTCAAGACACCTGCACTGCCTCAAATTGAGATTCCTCTTCTTGAACAAATGCTACAAGCTGCGATGATCGGTGTAAACCTCACAGGACACCCAATAAAGATAATGCCTCCAGATCCTAAGATCTTGAACTATCACGACCAACTCTAAATCATGTACGGGGTAATTCTTCTCGTAAGGCTTCAGCTGACGTGGAGCATATACAATAACTCGCCCATCCTACATCAGTGCACAACCCAAACTAACGCGTGAAGCATCGCAATACACCATGTACATCCCTGAACCGGAAGGAAACAGTAACACTGGTGCTGAAGTCAACACGGTCTTGAGCTTTTGAAAGCTCGCCTTACAATCATCGGACCATCGGAATGGAGCACCCTTCCGGGTCAATCTAGTAAAAAATGCTACAATAGATGAGAAGCCCTCCACAAACCGACAATAATAACCTACTAACCCCAAGGAGCTCCTAATCTCCGTTGTTGTGGTAGGACGAGGCCAACTCTAAACTCCCTCGATCTTCTTGGGATCTACCTTAATACCCTCACCTTATACAACATGCCCTAAGAATGCCACAGAATCTAACTAGAACTCACACTTGGAGAATTTAGCATATAGCTTTTGTTCCTGCAAGGTCTGAAGCAGTACTCTCAAATGCTGCTCGTGCTCCTCCATGCTACGCGAGTAGATCAAAATGTCATCAATGAATATAATGACAAACGAATCAATATATAGCCTTAACACACGATTTATCAAATCCATAAACGCCGTCGGGACATTAGTCAAACCGAAGGACATCACTAGAAACTCATAATGGCCATATCTAGTCCAGAAAACCATCTTTGGAACATCTAAATCACGAATCTTCAACTGATAGTACCCTGATCTCAAGTCAACCTTTGAGAACACCCTAGCATCCTGCAACTGGTCAAACAAGTCATCAATATGTGGCAATAGGTACTTGTTATTGATGGTAACTTTGTTCAACTGGCGGTAATCAATGCACATCTGTATAGTCCCATATTTTTTCTTCACGAATAACATCGGTGTACCCCAAGACGACACACTCGATCTAACGAATCCCTTTGCTAGCAACTCCTCAAGTTGTTCTTTCAATTCCTTTAACTCTTTTAGAGTCATACGGTACAGTGGAATAGAGATAGGCTGGGTACGCAGAGCCAAATCAATATATAAATCTATATCACGATCTGGTGGCATGCCTGGTAGATTAGAAGGAAATACATCAGAGAAATCTCGGACTACGAGCACTGAATCAATCGCTGGAGTCTCTACAACCATATCCCGAACATGAGCTAGATAAGCCAAATAACCCTTCTCGATCATGTGTAGAGCCTTCATAAAAGAGATAATATGACTAGGTGCACTGACGAATGAACCCTTCCACTCCAATCTAGGCAAATCTGACATCACCAAGGTAATGGTCTTGGCATGGCAATCTAGGATGGCATGATATGGAGACAACCAATCCATGCCTAGGATGATCTCAAAGTCGGTCATTTTGAGCCATAGAAGATCCGCTCTAGTCTCATAACTATATAATGTAACAATATAGGAATGATAGATCCGATCCAACACAACAGAATCACCCACCAGTGTGGACACATATACAGGAGTACCCAAGGACTCATGAGGAACACCCAGGAAATGAGAAAATAGAGATGACACATATGAATATGTGGACCCTGGATCAAATAATACCAAAGCATCCCTACCGCAGACAGAAATAATACATGTGATCACGACATCTGAGGCTACTGCATCCGGTCTGGTTGGGAAAGCACAGAACCTAGATGGAGCACCGACTGACTAGCCTCCACTTGACTGGCCTGCACCTACCTGGCCTCCTCCAGGCTAGCCTCCACCTCTAGGACGACCTCTACCCACCTGCCCTCCGCCTTTGGGCGACCAGACGGCTGGTGCGACAATTGGTGCTGTAATCATAGGATGATGACCCTGCTGCACTACCTTGCCCTGAAGCCTGCGGAAAAACCTCTTCATGTGGCTAAGATTCCTGTACTCGTAACAACCTCTTAGAGCATTGGGCTACTGACCTGAAGACTGACCTTGATAGCCTAAATACCCACTAGAGGAACCCTGAATAGCTGGTGGACAGTAGGAGCTCTCTAGAATGGCACTGAAATAGGACCGCACTGGAGCACCCCGAGAAGGCACTAGTGCTGGATATGTGGGCCTGCTAGACTGACCTCTGCCCCCAGACTAAACCCTCCATAATATCGAAGCCATTTTTCATGCAGCATCTGCTCACGACTCCATTGATGAACACCCTCGATCCTCCGAGCTATCTCCACAACTAACTCGTAAGAAGTCCCTATCTCAACCTCTCGAGCCTTGGTGGACTGGATACTTGAATGTAAACCTGCAACAAACCTCCACACTCTATTTGCATCGGTGGGGAGTATCATAAGTGCATGGTGAGACAACTCAAAGAATCTTGCCTCATAGTCGGTCATTGACATCTGAACCTATTGGAGATGCTCGAACTGAAACCATAACTATTCCCTCTGAGAGGGTGGAATATACCTATCCAGAAAAATACATGTGAACTGGTCGCAAGTCAAGGGAGAAGAACATGCTGGTCTACCAAGAAGATAGGACTGCCACCATCTACAGGACCTACTCTTAAACTGAAAGGTGGTACAATCCACCCCGTGGGACTCCAATATGCTTATGTTGTGCAGTCTATCCCTGTACCGATTAATACCGATGTTTGATATACGACAACTACATGCCCAGGAACTTGAGCAGTAGGGGTCTGTGCTCCCCCCTCCCGCCTGAGATGTGGCTGGGTCTGCTAGATATAAACCAGCCAGAGTCATAGAATCTATGAACCGCTGCATACGGCCCATGACCTCTTGGAATCCTGGTTTGGACGTGTAATCTACTAGGACTGGCCTCGCTGCAAGAACCTCGCCTTGCTCCTCAATGATAGGACCCTCCACTGGATCCACTGGTGGTACAAATGGAGCAACTCTAGGGCGCCCTCATCTTGTGCCTCGGGCTGGAGCCCTCCCTCGACCTCTGCCTCGACCTATAGCAATAAGGGGAGCAGCTCCTCCAAGGTCGGGAACATCCACTGCGCGCGTTTTCACCATCTGTGAGAGAATAAGAAAAAGATACTTAGTACAACATCAACAACATGATGAGATAAAGAAAAAGTAGTTTCCTAACACCCTATAGCCTCTAAAAGATAAGTACAAACGTCTCCGCACCGATCCACAAAACTTTATTGGGCTTGCTCATAACATGTGAGACCTACGTAAACCTAGTGCTCTGAAACAATATTGTCATGACCCGATTTCCTCTATAGACCGTGATGGCGCCCAACGTTGCCGCTAGGCAAGCCAACAATGAACTAACTATGTGCTTGTTCCTTTTAACAATTTCGAAATAGTTGATTTTTATTTATTAAGTAAGTAAGAGGCGAAAAGTTTAACGAAATAAGGCATAAACCACTATAAGAACAAGTGGGGTGATGTAAATACTCAAAGTCATCAAATGTCTACTAACACATTTTCTAAGACCTGGTGTCACAAGTGTATGAGCTACAAGTAGAATATACAAAACTCTAAACTACTATCTGAAATAGAGTAGACAGAAAATAAATACAAAAGAGAGACTCTGGGTGCTGTAGAACGGGCTCGGAAAGTAGCTCACCACTTAGTCTCGGGGTACCAGGTATGCGCACCGGGACGATTGCCAGATGCACCTGCCTCAGATCCTGCACGATTAGTGCAGAAGTGTAGCGTGAGTACATAAACAACATGTACCCAGTTTAACCTCGAATAAAGAGTGACGAGTTGTCGACATCGACACTTATTATGGGCCACAATAAAATATGGAAATTCTAAATACATGGGTTATGTAATTACTAATAATAACTCAATAACAAGTAGTAAATAAATAATTCTTCCACTAATAGAAAATTTCAAGTCATTTTCTGTAATTAAATAATCATAACCTCTCAAACCATAAAATAATATCAAGTATACTTAGGCTCCAAGTGTTATGACACACGATTCAATGCCGAGGTCGTACGGCTCGATCCCAAAAATATACTGTGTGCACTGCTGAGGGTTGAAGGCATTAACCATAGATACATCTATTAACATGCCAAGGCAAACAACCTGCTCCCATAAGAATAGAGAAGTTTACCTCGCTCGTGGAAGTACTTGCGACGTGAGAGAATATGGATTTCTCAAAGTTACTAAATATTCTTCAATTCTTTCTCGAAAATAAGAAATCTAACTTGGATGTATCAACTTTAAAATCTTTAGTCTCAACTCTATTTAAGATAATTAATATGCATAACAAATATGACAGTTGATAGTTTATATGGATCCACCACACTATTGGGTACCTGGTCCTCTATGAGTTTCCACTAAAAATACTAATGAACCAAACTGTATAGAGATCTGGTCCTATATCAGTTCCCACAGTGCTAACTACTGAACCAGTATGTAAATGAGACACACGATTTTTATGTGGAAAAATCCCAACTCAAGGGGACAAAAACCACGACCTACACTAGTAGGATTTCAACTTCACTAACTTGTAACTACACTATTACAAGCCACTTTGTAATGACTCTATTACAAAGACTTCAATCACTCTAACTTGTAATATACTTATCACATGCCACTTTGTCACTCACTAGTTACAAAGACTTCAATCACTCTAACTTGTAATACACTTATCATGAGCCACTTTATCACTTACTAGTTACAAAGACTTCAATCACTCTAACTTGTAATATGCTTATCACAAGCCACTTTGTCACTCACTAGTTACAAAGATTTGAACATATGACTAACTCTAGTCACAACACAAACTCAGATGGTTTATGATTTTGAGTTTCCAAAAACAAAGTTTCTAATAAAGCAAGATAGGAGTTACAGTGAAGAACAAATAACAAAGACTCAACAAACTTAAGGACTTAAGATATCTTCAATCTTTGGATCTGGTCCTTGAGGTTGCAGCAACTTTGTTCTTGAGAGAGGTGTTTCTAGCACTTGAAAGAATATCACTAAAAATGCTTAAGTGAATATCTTGTGCCTAGCACCAGGTTGTTATACTACAAAAGACATCACAATGGTGATGTCAATTCTTGGTTAGTACATGTCTTTTCCCAATGGGAAGTCACTGCTGCACTGTCTGCTGCACTGTCGCGTGTACAGTTGCAGGCAGTCACTTTCTGGAGTTGCTTTCCAGCTGTATAGTTGACTTATACTTCTGTCAGCGAACACCAAGGGATCAAGTCCCTAATCTGGTTCTTGTGAATCTGAAGGCACACTGCTCAAATTATCTTGAGTTGATGACCTTGAATGATTGTACCAGGCATGCTTTAGGTCCTTTATCTGGTTTTATATAGAAACTTTGTTAAATCATCAAAACATAGATTAAAAGACCTAAAGTCCATCAATTTTCCCCTTTTTGATAATGACAAACTTTTAACATCGATGACTATTTGACTTAACCAATTAAGGTACTAGCACCTTCATATGTTCCCCCTGACTCCATGTTTTCCCCTTAATTACTTGCTACAATTTCAAATCGATTCTTCCCCTTTTTGGCATCAACAAAAAGACACAGTTAGATAAAATGTCATGAAGAAGTCTAACAAAGCTAACTCATGCTACATATGTGCACACAACATGATAGAAAAGAGAAGCAAAAAGGAAAACAAGCATTGTACAAGCAAAAGAAGAGTTGTTTCATTGATAAGAAATTGGATTGTTTCAATAGGAGAAGCAACGGTGAAATCCAACATGCCATCACAAAAAGATAAACAAAAAGAAAACAACAGAGCAAAAGATAACCGGTAACTGAGAGGATCCTAGGGGGAACTAGAAGAGGGAGGCTTGGAAGAGGAGGCAGCTATGGTTTGAGAACCAGGTCCATGCGGGAATTTGCAGATAATTGTTATTTAAGCAGTCTCTCCCGCAGGTTCTCCACTTGTTGCCTAAGTCCAGAACTTGTCTCATACCTGCCATCTTCGAGATTGCCGGGTCAAACGTGCAACCCTACAAGACTTTTCTGAGTTCTCAAACTCTCCTGCCCAAGGCCACTGTCACTTAGAATGGTCTTCATTGAACTAGGTCCTCCCACAGTTTCCCACTATTTTTTTCTAGACATTTCAACAGACTTTCCGTTCCTGCTTGCAACAGCCATAGTGTCACCTTTAAACAAATTTTTCTCAACCACAACCTTCTTAGATTTTCCACCACTCTTCACAGCTGTTCCACTTTGTTTTGTTTTCTTTTTTTTTCACAGCTTCCTCTGAAGCCTCAACCACAGACTTTTGGACTTTTGTAGATCTTTTCACTAAGAAACTAGGTTCCTCCACAGCATCTTTATCAACCTCAACAACTGGAATGTGTTTGTCAGCCACAACTTCCCCCTATTTCATCAACCTCTTCTTCTTTTTCTTAATACTCTGCTTACTCTTCTGTAAGGCAGACTCAAAAGCCTATTTCTTCTGCAACCTCCTGGTTTGTTTTAGCTTAAAGAGAATCAGGTTCTTCAATAGGTTTTTCTGTGATGGTGTCATGAACCGGAGACTCGAAAAGCACCAGAGTTCTTTCATCCTTTAAGAATTGAGTTTCTTCCCCCTAAGATTCAGGCAGAGGGGAGGCTCCTTCATTCATAAGACTCTTAGAAGTGATAGCCATGATATTTAGTGTCGCTTCCTTTTCGTGGGAGCCACTAATCCTAGAACGGAGGAGTTCAAGTACTGATCAGAATCTTCCTCAGAGACCTCTGACGCCTGAGGAGTAGCATTTTTGGTTTGTTCAGAAAAAAGAGGAGAAGTAGGGTTTGCAACACATGGAAGTGAGACAGGGTTTGACGGAAGAGTAGAGGTGACTGGAGATGAAGAGGAAACCAGTATGGGTACAGTAGTATCAGGGATAGTGAAGAAGTGGGTTTCTGGTGGTGGTGTTAAGGGAGGTGGAGATGTGGAAGTGGTGTTGGTGACAGGAGAAGGAGACGATTGTTCGTTGGCCATGGTGAAAGAAGTGGTAAGGAGTTCTGAAGAAAAACTTAAAGAGATGCAAAGGGAGATAATTGTTCAGAACTGCTGGGAGTGTGAGGGTTTTATGGAAGAAAGAGCTAATAATGAGAGGGGAGAGGAACGAGTTCTGAAAAGTTTTGAAATGATGGTAGGTTTGTGGTAATACGTAACGTGTAGAGGAAGTGAAAGGATTTAAGAGACAAAACGTGTTATGTAGTCTCTAATAAGTCAATGATGTGGTAGTTGAATTAATTTTGTTATCCTTTTAAAAAAGCACGCGAAAAACACATTACTACTAACCCGTGGTACAGGAACCTAGTTTCTGATCTGTTTTTGTAAAAGGGTTTTGCAGCTCTCCTCTGAAGTTCAACATTATACCTTTAGCTTCTATGATCGTCATGTGTGTGTACTTGCAACAGTATAGATGTGAGTTAGGCCTAGTCAGAAAATACTTTAGCTAATTTTACCTTGGTGTGACTATCATAGTCATGTCAGTAGAACCAGGTTCTCAATTAGGTTTAAGTAACCCCAGCGCCATCCTGTTTCTCAAAGTGTTCCCTGCTCAGAGCTTTGGTGAAGATATCTGCAGTTTGATCTTCTGTGTAACAAAATCTCATACAAATAAGACCTTTTTCCACATTGTCCCTGAGAAAATGGTGTCTGACATTAATGTGCTTGGTTCTTTTGTATTGAATCGGGTTCTTTGCCATTATGAGAGTATTGGTGTTGTCACATAGAAGTGGTACACAATCAATGTATACACCAAAATCTTCCAATTTTTTCTTGATCCACAGTGAATGAGCACAACACGAGGCAACTGCAACATATTCTGCTTCAGTTGTTGAGAGAGATACTGAGTTTTGTTTCCTTATACCCCATGAGATAAAACATTATCCAAGGAAATGAGCCATTCCAGATGTGCTTTTCCTGTCCACCAGAAAGCCTGCATAATCAGCGCCAGCATAACCAATAAGGTTGAAATCGTCACCTGAAGGATAGTACAGAACCAGGTTTTGTGTGTCTTTAAGATATCTCAGAATTCTCTTAGCAGCCTTCAGATGAGATTCCTTAGGATTTGATTGGAACCTTCCACATACTCCCACACTAAATACAATGTTAGCCTGCTGCCAGTAAGGTAGAGTAGAGATCCAATGATTCCCCTATACATTATTTGATTTATAGGTTATCTAGAATCATCCATGTCCAGCTTAGTAGTAGTAGTAATAGGGGTATCGGTCACCTTTGATTCTTCCATATCAAACCTTTTTAAGAGTTCTTTGATGTATTTCTGCTAACTGATACACATTCCATTTATGAACTGCTTCACTTGAAGACCCGAGAAGTCATTCAGTTCCCCCATCATACTCATTTCAAACTCACTTCCCGTGAGTTTAGCAAATTCTTCATATAATGAGTCAGCTGTATCTCCAAATATGATGTCATCCACATAAATCTGAACAATGAGCAGGTTCCTTCACCGTTTCTTCCAAACAATGTATTGTCAATCTTTCCTCTTGTGAAGCATTTTCCAAGAGAAACTTGGATAGTCTCTCGTACCAGGCTCTAGGGACTTGCTTTAATCCGTACAGTGCCTTATCCAATTTGAATACATGTTCAGGATGTACATGACGTTCAAAACCTGGAGGTAGCTTGATATAGACTTCTTCTTTGAGAAAACCATTCAGGAAGACACTCTTCACATCCATTTGGAATAGGGTGAATTCCATACGTGAAGCAAAGGCAATGAGGATCCTAATAGCTTCCATGTGAGCTACTGGGGCAAAAATCTCATCATATACTTCTGTCAGCGAACACCAAGGGATCAAGTCCCTAATCTGGTTCTTGTGAATCTGAAGGCACACTGCTCAAATTATCTTGAGTTGATGACCTTGAATGATTGTACCAGGCATGCTTCAGGTCCTTTATCTGGTTCTATATAGAAAGTTTGTTAAATCATCAAAACATAGATTAAAAGACCTAAAGTCCATAAATTTTCCCCTTTTTGATAATGACAAACTTTAACATCGATGACTATTTGACTTAACCAATTAAGGTACTAGCACCTTCATATGTTCCCCCTGACTCTATGTTTTCCCCTTAATTACTTGCTACAATTTCAAATCGATTCTTCCCCTTTTTGGCATCAACAAAAAGAGACAGTTAGATAAAACGTCATGAAGAAGTCTAACAAAGCTAACTCATGCTACATATGTGCACACAACATGATAGAAAAGAGAAGAAAAAAGGAAAACAAGCATTGTACAAGCAAAAGAAGAGCTGTTTCATTGATAAGAAATTGGATTGTTTCAATAGGAGAAGCAACGGTGAAATCCAACATGCCATCACAAAAAGATAAACAAAAAGAAAACAACAGAGCAAAAGATAACCGGTAACTGAGAGGATCCTAGGGGGAAATAGAAGAGGGAGGCTTGGAAGAGGAGGCAGCTATGGTTTGAGAACCAGGTCCATGCGGGCATTGCAGATAACTGTTATTTAAGCAGTCTCTCCCGCAGGTTCTCCACTTGTTGCCTAAGTCCAGAACTTGTCTCATACCTGCCATCTTCGAGATTGCCGGGTCAAACGTGCAACCCTACAAGACTTTTCTGAGTTCTCAAACTCTCCTGCCCAAGGCCACTGTCACTTAGAATGGTCTTCATTGAACTAGGTCCTCCCACAGTTTCCCACTATTTTTTTCTAGACATTTCAACAAACTTTCCGTTCCTGCTTGCAACAGCCATAGTGTCACCTTTAAACAAATTTTTCTCAACCACAACCTTCTTAGATTTTCCACCACTCTTCACAGCTGTTCCACTTTGTTTTTTTTCTTTTTTTTTTAACAGCTTCCTCTGAAGCCTCAACCACAAACTTTTGGACTTTTGTAGATATTTTCACTAAGGAACTAGGTTCCTCCACAGCATCTTTATCAACCTCAACAACTGGAATGTGTTTGTCAGCCACAACTTCCCCCTATTTCATCAACCTCTTCTTCTTTTTCTTAATACTCTGCTTACTCTTCTGTAAGGCATACTCAAAAGCCTATTTCTTCTGCAACCTCCTGGTTTGTTTTAGCTTAAAGAGAATCAGGTTCTTCAATAGGTTTTTTTGTGATGGTGTCATGAACCGGAGACTCGAAAAGCACCAGAGTTCTTTCATCCCTTAAGAATGGAGTTTCTTCCCCCTAAGATTCAGGTAGAGGGGAGGCTCCTTCATTTATAAGACTCTTAGCAGTGATAACCATGATATTTAGTGTCGCTTCATTTTCTGGTGACTCCGTGGGAGCCGCTAATCCTAGAACGGAGGAGTTCAAGTACTGGTCAGAATCTTCCTCAGAAACCTCTGACGCCTGAGGAGTAGCATTTTTGGTTTGTTCAGAAAAAGGAGGAGAAGTAGGGTTTGCAACACATGGAAGTGAGACAGGGTTTGACGGAGGAGTAGAGGTGACTGGAGATAAAGAGGAAACCGGTATGGGCACAGTAGTATCAGGGATAGTGAAGAAGTGGGTTTCTGGTGGTGGTGTTAAGGGAGGTGGAGATGTGGAAGTGGTGTTGATGACAGGAGAAGGAGACGATTGTTCGTTGTCCATGGTGAAAAAAGTGGTAGGGAGTTCTGAAGAAAAAATTAAAGAGATTCAAAGGGAGATAATTGTTCAGAACTGCTGGGAGTGTGAGGGTTTTATGGAAGAAAGATCTAATAATGAGAGGGGAGAGGAACGAGTTCTGAAGAGTTTTGAAATTATGGTAGTTTTGTGGTAATACGTAACGTGTAGAGGAAGTGAAAGGATTTGAGAGACAAAACGTGTTATGCAGTCTCTAAAAAGTCAAATGATGTGGTAGTTGAATTAATTTTGCTATCCTTTTGAAAAAGCTCGTGAAAAACACATTACTACTAACCCGTGGTACAAGAACCTAGTTTCTGACCTGTTTTTGTAAAAGGGTTTTACAGCTCTCCTCTGAAGTTCAACATTATACCTTTAGCTTCTATGATCATCATGTGTGTGTTCTTTCAACAGTATAGATGTGAGTTAGGCCTAGTCAGAAAATACTTTAGCTAATTTTACCTTAGTGTGACTATCATAGTCATGTCAGCAGAACCAGGTTCTCAATTAGGTTTAAGTAACCCCAGCGCCATCCTGTTTCTCATAGTGTTCCCTGCTCAGAGCTTTGGTGAAGATATTTGCAGTTTGATCTTCTGTGTAACAAAATCTCATACAAATAAGACCTTTTTCCACTTTGTCCCTGAAAAAATGGTGTCTGACATTAATGTGCTTGGTTCTTTTGTATTGAACCGGGTTCTTTGCCATGATGAGAGTATTGGTGTTGTCACATAGAAGCGGTACACAATCAATGTATACACCAAAATCTTCCAATTTTTGCTTGATCCACAGTGAATGAGCACAACACGAGGCAACTGCAACATATTCTGCTTCAGTTGTTGAGAGAGATACTGAGTTTTGTTTCCTTGTACCCCATGAGATAAAACATTATCCAAGGAAATGATCCATTCCAGATGTGCTTTTCCTGTCCACCAGATAGCCTGCATAATCAGCGTCAGCATAACCAATAAGGTTGAAATCGTCACCTGAAGGATAGTACAGAACCAGGTTCTGTGTGCCTTTAAGATATCTCAGAATTCTCTTAGCAGCCTTCAGATGAGATTTCTTAGGATTTGATTGGAACCTTTCACATACTCCCACACTAAATACAATGTTAGCCTGTTGCCAGTAAGGTAGAGTAGAGATCCAATGATTCCCCTATACATTATTTGATTTATAGGTTATCTAGAATCATCCATGTCCATCTTAGTAGTAGTAGCAATAGGGGTATCGGTCACCTTTGATTCTTCTATATCAAACCTTTTTAAGAGTTCTTTGATGTATTTCTGCTGACTGATACACATTCCATTTATGGACTGCTTCACTTGAAGACCCGAGAAGTCATTCAGTTCCCCCATCATACTCATTGCAAACTCACTTCCCGTGAGTTTAGCAAATTCTTCACATAATGAGTCAGTTGTATCTGCAAATATGATGTTATCCACATAAATCTGAACAATGAGCAGGTTCCTTCCCTGTTTCTTCAAAACAATGTATTGTCAATCTTTCCTCTTGTGAAGCATTTTCCAAGAGAAACTTGGATAGTCTCTCGTACCAGGCTCTAGGGACCTGCTTTAATCCGTAGAGTGCCTTATCCAATTTGAATACAAGTTCAGGATGTACATGACGTTCAAAACCTAGAGGTAGCTTGATATAGACTTCTTCCTTGAGAAAACCATTCAGGAAGACACTCTTCACATCCATTTGGAATAGGGTGAATTCCATATGTGAAGCAAAGGCAATGAGGATCCTAATAGCTTCCATGCGAGCTACTGGGGCAAAAGTCTCATCATATACTTCTGTCAGCGAACACCAAGGGATCAAGTCCCTAATCTGGTTCTTGTGAATCTGAAGGCACACTGCTCAAATTATCTTGAGTTGATGACCTTGAATGATTGTACCAGGCATGCTTCAGGTCCTTTATCTGGTTCTATATAGAAAGTTTGTTAAATCATCAAAACATAGATTAAAAGACCTAAAGTCCATCAATTTTCCCCTTTTTGATAAAGACAAACTTTTAACATCGATGACTATTTGACTTAACCAATTAAGGTACTAGCACCTTCATATGTTCCCCCTGACTCTATGTTTTCCCCTTAATTACTTGCTACAATTTCAAATCGATTCTTCCCCTTTTTGGCATCAACAAAAAGACACAGTTAGATAAAACGTCATGAAGAAGTCTAACAAAGCTAACTCATGCTACATATGTGCACACACCATGATAGAAAAGAGAAGAAAAAAGGAAAACAAGCATTGTACAAGCAAAGAGTTGTTTCATTGATAAGAAATTGGATTGTTTCAATAGGAGAAGCAACGGTGAAATCCAACATGTCATCACAAAAAGATAAACAAAAAGAAAACAACAGAGCAAAAGATAACCGGTAACTGAGAGGATCCTAGGGGGAACTAGAAGAGGGAGGCTTGGAAGAGGAGGCAGCTATGGTTTGAGAACCAGGTCCATGCGGGCATTTGCAGATAACTGTTATTTAAGCAGTCTCTCCCGCAGGTTCTCCACTTGTTGCCTAAGTCCAGAACTTGTCTCATACCTGCCATCTTCGAGATTGCCGGGTCAAACGTGAAACCCTACAAGACTTTTCTGAGTTCTCAAACTCTCCTGCCCAAGGCCACTGTCACTTAGAATGGTCTTCATTGAACTAGGTCCTCCCACAGTTTCCCACTTTTGTTTTCTAGACATTTCAACAGACTTTCCGTTCCTGCTTGCAACAGCCATAGTGTCACCTTTAAACAAATTTTTCTCAACCACAACCTTCTTAGATTTTCCACCACTCTTCACAGCTGTTCCACTATGTTTTTTTTTCTTTTTTTTTCACAGCTTCCTCTGAAGCCTCAACCATAGACTTTTGGACTTTTGTAGATCTTTTCACTAAGGAACTAGGTTCCTCCACAGCATCTTTATCAACCTCAACCACTGGAATGTGTTTGTCAGCCACAACTTCCCCCTATTTCATGAACCTCTTCTTCTTTTTCTTAATACTCTGCTTACTCTTCTGTAAGGCAGACTCAAAAGCCTATTTCTTCTGCAACCTCCTGGTTTGTTTTAGCTTAAAGAGAATCAGGTTCTTCAATAGGTTTTTCTGTGATGGTGTTATGAACCGGAGACTCGAAAAGCACCAGAGTTCTTTTATCCCCTAAGAATGGAGTTTCTTCCCCCTAAGATTCAGGCAGAGGGGAGGCTCCTTCATTCATAAGACTCTTAGCAGTGATAGCCATGATATTTAGTATCGCTTCCTTTTCTGGTGACTCTGTGGGAGCCACTGATCCTAGAACGGAGGAGTTCAAGTACTGGTCAGAATCTTCCTCAGAGACCTCTGACGCCTAAGGAGTAGCATTTTTGGTTTGTTCAGAAAAAGGAGGAGAAGTAGGGTTTGCAACACATGGAAGTGAGACAGGGTTTGACGGAGGAGTAGAGGTGACTGGAGATGAAGAGGAAACCGGTATGGGCACAGTAGTATCAGGGATAGTGAAGAAGTGGGTTTCTGGTGGTGGTGTTAAGGGAGGTGGAGATGTGGTAGTGGTGTTGATGACAGGAGAAGGAGACGATTGTTCGTTGGCCATGGTGAAAGAAGTGGTAGGGAGTTCTGAAGAAAAAATTAAAGAGATGCAAAGGGAGATAATTGTTCAGAACTGCTGGGAGTGTGAGGGTTTTATGGAAGAAAGAGCTAATAATGAGAGGGAAGAGGAACGAGTTCTGAAGAGTTTTGAAATTATGGTAGGTTTGTGGTAATACATAACGTGTAGAGGAAGTGAAAGGATTTGAGAGACAAGACGTGTTATGCAGTCTCTAAAAAGTCAAATGATGTGGTAGTTGAATTAATTTTGCTATCCTTTTGAAAAAGCACGCGAAAAACACATTACTACTAACCCGTGGTACAGGAACCTGGTTTCTGACCTATTTTTGTAAAAGGGTTTTGCAGCTCTCCTCTGAAGTTCAACATTATACCTTTAGCTTCTATGATCATCATGCGTGTGTACTTGCAACAGTATAGATGTGAGTTAGGCCTAGTTAGAAAATACTTTAGCTAATTTTACCTTAGTGTGACTATCATAGTCATGTCAGCAGAACCAGGTTCTCAATTAGGTTTAAGTAACCCCAGCGCCATCCTGTTTCTCAAAGTGTTCCCTGCCCAGAGCTTTGGTGAAGATATCTGCAGTTTGATCTTCTGTGTAACAAAATCTCATACAAATAAGACCTTTTTCCACATTATCCCTGAGAAAATGGTGTCTGACATTAATGTTCTTGGTTATTTTGTATTGAACTAGGTTCTTGACATGATGAGAGTATTGGTGTTGTCACATAGAAGCGGTACACAATCGATGTATACACCAAAACCTTCCAATTTTTGCTTGATCCACAGTGAATGAGCACAACATGAGGCAACTGCAACATATTCTGCTTCAGTTGTTGAGAGAGATATTGAGTTTTGTTTCCTTGTACCCCATGAGATAAAACATTATCCAAGGAAATGAGTCATTCCAGATGTGTTTTTCCTGTCCACCACATAGCCTGCATAATCAGCGTCAGCATAACCAATAAGGTTGAAATCGTCATTTGAAGGATAGTACAGAACCAGGTTCTGTGTGCCTTTAAGATATCTCAGAATTCTCTTAGCAGCCTTTAGATGAGATTCCTTAGGATTTGATTGGAACCTTTCACATACTCCCACACTAAATACAATGTTAGCCTGCTGCCAGTAAGGTAGAGTAGAGATCCAATGATTCCCCTATACATTGTTTGATTTATAGGTTATCTAGAATCATCCATGTCTAGCTTAGTAGTAGTAGCAATAGGGGTATCGGTCACCTTTGATTCTTCCATATCAAACCTTTTTAAGAGTTCTTTGATGTATTTCTGCTGACTGATACACATTCCCTTTATGGACTACTTCACTTGAAGACCCGAGAAGTCATTCAGTTCCCCCATCATACTCATTTCAAACTCACTTCCCGTGAGTTTAGCAAATTCTTCACATAATGAGTCAGTTGTATCTCCAAATATGATGTCATCCACATAAATCTGAACAATGTGCAGGTTCCTTCCTCGTGT
This sequence comes from Nicotiana sylvestris, assembly GCF_000393655.2. NCBI lineage: Eukaryota > Viridiplantae > Streptophyta > Magnoliopsida > Solanales > Solanaceae > Nicotiana > Nicotiana sylvestris. The sequence continues at coordinate 149,721,067 of NC_091064.1, read as the reverse complement.
CTTCAAAACAATGTATTGTCAATCTTTCCTCTTGTGAAGCATTTTCCAAGAGAAACTTGGATAGTCTCTCGTACCAGGCTCTAGGGACCTGCTTTAATCCGTACAGTGTCTTATCCAATTTGAATACATGTTCAGGATGTACATGACGTTCAAAACTTGGAGGTAGCTTGATATAGACTTCTTCCTTGAGAAAACCATTCAGGAAGACACTCTTCACATCCATTTGGAATAGGGTGAATTCTATATGTGAAGCAAAGGCAATGAGGATCCTAATAGCTTTCATGTGAGCTACTGGGGCAAAAGTCTCATCATAATTGATCCCTTTCTCCTGATTGTATCCTTGGACAGCAAGCCTTGCTTTGTTCCTTGTAGTATTTCCATGTTCATCCAATTTATTCCTGAATACCCACCTGGTCCCTATGATGGTTCTGTCTGAGGGTCTAGGTACCAGATGCCATACCTTGTTTCTTTCAAATTTATGTAGTTCCTCTTGCATTGTGGTAATCCAGTCTGCATCCTTCAAGGCTTCCTTGATATTTTTGAATTCTATTTGGGATAGAAATGCTGAGAGGGCTCGGGAATTTCTGGTTTTTGATCTTGTCTGAACTCCAGAATCAAGGGGGGTGATTATATTATTAAGTGGATGGGAGCTTTTTTGTTTCCAATTTGGGACTGAATTTTGATTGGTAGAGGGACTAGGTAAGTTAAATGGATTTCTTTGCACTCCTTGTTCTGTTACTTGTGGAGTGCCTTGCACTGCATCTCCAACTCTTTCTTCAGCTTTAGTGGTAGTACTTGGGGTACCAGGTTCCTCTTGAGAAGTGGAAGAGGATGTTACATTGTCTTCACCTGTCTCCTTCATCTGGCTCATCATATTAGCCTTGCCATTTGAGATATCAGATATTTTCCCAGGAACCAAAAGTGGTTCATTATCTTGATCATCTCTTTTTCATTCTTTGTTAGAAGAGGGTGTCTCGTTGAATAACACGTGAACACTTTCTTCCACACATTGTGTCCTTTTGTTGTAGACTTTGTTCTAAGAAATAGTGTCTGGGTGAATCTTAAATAGTCGTCCACAATCACAAAAATATACTTCTTTCCACCTCTGCCTAGTATTCTCATAGGACCACACAGATCCATATAAAGGAGTTCGAGTGGTTTTGATGTGCTAACATCCTTCTTTGGCTTAAAAGATGATTTCACATATTTTCCCTTAGCACATGCATCACACACTCTGTGATCCTTGAAATTTGAATTTGGCAGACCACGAACCAAGTCCTTCTGTATCAATTTATTCAGAAGTGAGAAGCTTGAATGCTCCAATCTTCTATGCCAAAGTTCTGCATCATTATCAACTGCCTTCAAGCAGATCATATCACCAGATTCCCTCCCTGCAGGGCTTTCAGTGAGAGAATATCCATGGTGTTTCCAGTCATGTGCTTTGAGCATCCACTGTCCATGATCCATTGCAGTTTGCTTCCTCTCACTGTTCCCTGCACATATTAATTATGGGTTAGATTTAGGAACCCAAACTAGTTTGGGTCCCTTGTAATGAAAAAAGGGTGGATAAGAGCTTTTCTAGTCCATGCAGGCAATATGTGATTTTTGCGAGTGGTACCTGGTCCCTCTTTTGTAGTCACTTTTTCAGCAAACACTTTGTTTTTCTGAAGAGATTGAACCCTGACCTGGAAATTTTCTTTGAAGTGCCCATTATTCCCACAGTGGGTACAAAGCCAGTTATCAGGAACAGTGACATACTTGCTGTGAGGGTTGTAAGGAATTTTCTCCTTTTGAAACCCAATTCCCTGCCTGTTTCCACTAATGTTGAAGTACATGGCAGTGACATCATCTAAGGACCAGGTCTACTTCAGAGATTTATTAAGATCAATTTTTACTTTCTCCAATTTAGCTTGAAGTTGCCTATTTTTCTCGAGTTCACAACATAGACTAGTTTTCACATCATTTAATTCCTTCTCAAGCTTGATGTGGGTCTCACTAGATACTTCCTTCCCTTTTCCAATACTTACAATCCTATGTTCTGATTTGAGTCCCTCAATGGTTTCCTCTAGGTCTGTGATTCCCACCAAAAAGTCATCTCTTTCTTGCTCAGTAGTTGCAATTTTCTCTTCTAGAGTATTCTTTTCTTTGCTAAGGTTTTCTATAGTTTCCTTCAAGTCATTTCTCTCATTTTCTACACTATTTATTTTTTTAGTTAGAACTTCTTTTTCTTTTTCAAGATTGCCTATGGTCTTATTTAGATCAACTACACAAACCACTAGATCATCTCTAGATTGTTCAGCATCTCCTAGCTCCATGGTCAGGACATCTTTATCATTAACAAGACCATAATATGCATCAACTAGAACATTTGCTAATGACATCAATTTCTTAGAAAAACAGGACTTCAGATTTCTCTGAACATCCCTGATTTACCTCATCATTATCATCCTCTCCATCATCATCGGACTGAGCCATTAATGCAAACAGTGAATCATATTCCTTTGCTTCATTTTCCACTGCCATCATGGAACTGTTTTCTGCATCTGGTTCCCCTTCTAATTTACTGGACGAGTCTCCTCATGTAGCAAGAGCTTGCTTCACAACATTGTCATCTGCACCTTTTTGGCTGAAATGTTTGTCAAGAACCGAGTTCCTTTTTGTTGTTATGTTAGAGTTGTGTTTGTAATGCTCCTTTTTCAGAAGTGGGCAGTCTTTGATGAAATGCCCTAGCTCAGCACTTGTGACATAGATCATAGTTTCTTGGTTTGCTTGAACTGCCTCTCTTAGGTATACCACCATTACTTCGAACCATCTTCTGAAATCTTCTAGTGAGATAGGCCATATCACTATCTTCTTCGCTTGAGACATTATTTTCAGCCTTGAGCACCAGGTTCTTCTCCTTCTTTGGCTCTCTTCTTTCACTGTCTTTCTTTCTTTTCATCTCGTATGTCTTCAGATTTTCAATTAGCTCATCCATGGTTAGAGTTTGTAAGTCTTTAGCTTCAGTGATAGCATTTACCTTACTCTCCCAAGAACTAGGTAGAACACTAAAGACCTTCCTTACAAGCTTGTTTCTGGGAATAATTTCTCCAAGGAAATGAAGCTCATTTATGATAGATGTGAATCTTATGTGCATGTCTTGTATAGACTCATCATCCTTCATCCTGAATAGCTCATACTCGGTGGTGAGCGTGTCAATCTTGGATTGTTTAACTTGAGTAGTTCCTTCATGTGTCGTTTGCAATGCTTCCCATATTTCCTTGGCAGACTGACATGCTGAGATTCTATTGTACTCATTATGTCCTATACCACATACCAAGATCTTCTTGGAATGAAAGTTCTTTTCTACAGCTTTTCTGTCAATATTGCTGTACTCTTTTTTGGTTTTCGGCACTATTGGTCCAGATTCTCCAAGCTTCTTCATAAGAACATGTGGACCATCACAAATGACGTCCCACATCTCTAAATCTTCTACCACTATGAAATCATTCATACGAGTCTTCCACCAGCCGTAATACTGACCATTGAATCTAGGGGGTCTGTAGGTTAATTATCCCTCCTCAAAGTTAGGTGGAGTAGCCATTGAGATCATTTCTAAGTGTTAACCTTTTAGAAAGAACCTGCTCTGATACCAATTGATAGTTTATATGGATCCACCACACTATAGGGTACCTAGTTCTCTATGAGTTTTCACTGAAAATACTAATGAACCAAACTGTATAGATATCTGGTCCTACATCAGTTCCCACAGTGCTAACTACTGAACCAGTATGTAAATGAGACACATGATTTTTACGTGGAAAAATCCCAACTCAAGGGGACAAAAAACACGACCTACACTGGTAGGTTTTCAACTTCTCTAACTTGTAACTACACTATTACAAGCCACTTTGTAATGACTCTTTACAAAGATTTCAATCACTCTAACTTGTAATATACTTATCACAATCCACTTTGTCACTCACTAGTTACAAAGACTTCAATCACTCTAACTTATAATACATTTATCACAAGTCAATTTGTCACTCACTAGTTACAAAGACTTCAATCACTCTAACTTGTAATATGCTTATCACAAGCCACTTTGTCACTCACTAGTTACATAGACTTCAACTTATGACTAACTCTAGTCACAACACAAACTCAGATGGTTTATGATTTTTAGTTTCCTAAAACAAAGTTTCTAATAAAGCAAGATAGGATTTACAGTGAAGAACAAATAACAAAGTCTCAACAAACCTAAGGACTTAAGATATCTTCAATCTTTGGATCTGGTCCTTGAGGTTGCAACCGCTTTGTTCTTGAGAGAGGTGTTTCTAGCACTTGAAAGAATATCACTAAAAATGCTCAAGTAAATATCTTGTGCCTTGCACCAGGTTGTTATACTACAAAAGACATCATAATGGTGATGTAAATTCTTGGTTAGTACATGCCTTTTCCCAATGGGAAGTGACTACTGCACTGTCTGTTGCACTGTTGCATGTACAGTTACAGGCAGTCACTTTGTGTAGTTGCTTTCCAGCTATATAGTTGACTTATATTTCTGTCAGGGGAACACCAAGGGATCAGGTCCCTAATTTGTTTCTTGTGAATCTGAAGGCACACTGCTCAGATTATCTTGAGTTGATGACCTTGAATGATTGTACCAGGCATGTTTTAGGTCCTTTATCTGGTTCTATACAGAAAATTTGTTAAATCATTAAAACATAGATTAAAAATCTTTAAGTCCATCAACAGTACAATTAAAGCATGATGTAAACCTAAGACTACCCGGACATCTCACGGAATATAGCTATGCATGGGCTCTCGTCACCTAGTGCGTACATAGCTCCCCACACAAGTAACTGACCACAAAAATATACCTAAACGGATGAGTTCCCTCTTACAAGGTTAGGCAAGATACATACCTTGTTCTCAAGCTTATTTGCAGTCCACCAATAGCTCTACCTTGTTGCTTCACGATCCCAAAGCAACAAAGATATAAAGCCAGTGTGATCCATTACTTGTACTCGAAGCTTGTACCTGAAATACATGTTTAGAATAAGAAATTGAAACTTTAGTTTTATTTAATATTTTATAGTAAAATTGGTCCTTATTTTTGTAACTTGCAACTTTAGTTGTATTTCACAGTAAATAGTGAAGCTTATCAAACCTATGAGTGGCAGAACTATCAAGGCGATCACATTTCTTGCAGTGAAATTTATTTCCAATTTTGTCAACCTTCTTCGAGCATTTCTTGCACCCCAAATATGACCATTCTTTCTCAAGTAGAAGATTCACTACAGTCGCAACAATCCAAATATGTCCTTCCTGAAAAGAAGTCAAGTTGTAGCAATGTATCTTGCAAATTTGATTGTTGGAATCTATATATAAATGCCAAGAGCATAAGCTGTGAAAATTCCATTTATTTCCAAAACCAAAAAAATAAGCAACTAAGCATAGATATTAAATTAGTTCCATTAAATGATACCTTCAATAGTTCAATCTATAAGCATTCGAATGCATAAGGGAATATCACATCAACAGAACCATTTAGGATTTCAGTTGTACAATGTTCCTCCTACTGTAATCATTCGAGAAACAGAGAGGAAAGACATTGCAACCACACCACTACTAACCCTGCTTTCCACTGCACCAAGAGCTGATGCTTGGGCTCTAAGTCTTAAGGGGAAGATTTTAGATTTTAATACCCAACAAATAGGACCAATACACACGGAAAATAATGCTATATTTTCACATACACATAAAATTGCTAATTTGATTCCAACTGAACCATTCAATAGTAAAGAAAGTGTGAGGCCAAGACATATGTCTATAACAAAGTTTTCCTACCAACTTATATAACGGGGATTCCAAAAAATATATATGTGCACATTTAGGAAAACAAATAGTATTTATAGACCTAACAGTGTTATACATACACAACATAACATTAGTTAAATACTAAAGGAGTTTAATAGATTAGTCACCTCCATGCAGTTGACCAATTCTCTAATAGTTTTAACTTCTACCGTTCCAGTAGCCAACTTATCAGAAACAGAATAACTACGCTGAGAAGGTATTTGACTGATCCTGGCAGAGTTAGCTTCATTCACACTTGCCAATCTGTATTTACGCAAGGTTGTATTAGTTTTAACCATAAACAATTATTTGCGTAGTATCCACATAAACTTAATTTATGAAATAACTAACCTGGACTTAAAATCAACAGCTTGAGGAAGATCCGGGTTAATCCAGAGCTTTGAGACATGCCAAGTATTACGCACAGAATATTTGCCTATATATAACTTTAGTTTCTGAACCAAAATATTAACATAAAAAATTTATCCCATGTCATCAAGACAATAGAAATACCTTGAAATTTGTGAGCTTTTATCAACTGCATAACAACTATGACCGGCTGATAGAGTGATCCCTCTAAATGAGGCAAGATTTGGTCAACGAATTCTCCCCAAAATGTTGCCAAGATATTATTCCTCCTGTGTAATTTATGTAACAACTTAATCAGATAATGATAAGTAATCATGTTAATATATAACAAAGTAAATTTATAGACGCAATCTTACTCATGATCTTCAAGTTCCACATTCATATAAGCGCTTTTTTTATCACCTTGGTTATGGGATTCTACTTCACCATAACTTACAACCTCTCCAATGACATCTATAATAATTTAAAAAAAATGATCAGGAGAAAGTTGATAAGACATTCAAATAAAAGAACTGCGAATTGAATACTTACCGAAGAGTTCACTTTCTTCAACATCAATTTTGTTTATCAAATACTCATAAGGTTTTAAGTCGAAGATACTCATACCAAAAAGATGATCATTTGCTTCCTCTACAATCGTCTTATGAGTAAATGCCAACTTCAATTTATGCCGCGTGTATTTAAGTTTCATATAATTTGGTCCAACCACAAAGTTCTTCATAAAGTACAAACCCAATTCTTGTATCTTTGGTTTGAACATACGTATAAGAGACCGACCAACAGTCGCATGAATACGATCGCCCTAGAAAAAAATTCATAATTAATATTGAGTCAGACAAATACTCAGTTGTACAGTGTTGTCACAGAGTATATTAAACAGTGAAGCATCAATGGGTAAATCCTATATGTGAATGCTTGCCTTTCCAAAATAACACATACAACATATTAGATATCCCAAAAAGTTCTCGCACATAAAATACTAAATTGCAGATTAAGAGTTAGCATCATTTACACCTAATCTATATATATGGAAAAGCTGTTTTCGAGGTATCTCCATCTAGATCATAAAAATTAAAATTGCAGTTGATTAAATACACGTGTAACCTAATGAATTTCATAGTACAAAGTAGAAGATGAAGATTGTAGTCAAATTAGGAGAAAATATAAATGCAACTAAAAAAGAATACACCTTTTCGTCTTGAATAATTAATTCAAGGGAGACGGTGTTGTATGGTTAACGTGCTACAATCTCACTACTCGTACCTTCAAATTCCAACTCATCTTGTTACTCGATATATTGCTGATATAGTCAAACATCGTCATATTTGTTCTTAGAGAAAATTTGATAAGAGGATTGTTTGTAGTAAAGTATATGCTCGGTGCAGCTATATATATATATATATATATATATATATATATATATATATATATATATATATATATATATATATATAATCTTTTTACTTGCAGAAATTTCCGTAAAAAGAGCCGTAAAATAGTTTCTAGGCCGAAAAAAGCTCTTATGGAATTTAGGGTTTATATATAGATTTACAAATCTTATGTAGTTTATATCGAAAAAAAGTTCTTATGAAATTACAATAGTCTACATTTAGGGTTTATATATAAAATTCCAAAATTAAGGAGGATATATATAGAATTCCAAAATTAAGGAGGATAAACATACCTCGATTGAGAATCCTTTCCATGTAGAAATCCCTAAATTTTAGTTAATTAAGATTCAGATATGAGGAAGTGTTGCTTGAGTATGATTTTGTAGACATAACATTGGTTATTGTTGATGAGTATCTTCTCATCTTGAGATCATACGGTAAGCAATCTTGAAACCCGTTTAGGAAGACAAAGAGAGTTGGGAATGTTTTTAGGAAGACAAAGAGATTAGATGGTAAATATGCTATGAAACCCGTTTTTTTATGAAGGCAGAGATCACACGATTTTTTTTTTTACTTTTTAATATTTTTTGATTATTAAATAATAGTAATTTTACAAAACAGAGGCACTAATTTTGGGAGGATTGACTGTTTTTATTGCCGAAAATCAGGCAATAAATTTGGGATTGCTAATTGTTTGTAGACCGAAAAAATTTGTTACAACTTGGATTTTTAATAAATTAATTTGCAATGTGTATTTTTAAGATTTTGCCACTTGGCATTCTAATAATTTGCCACTTGGCTAAATGAGGAGGCAAACTTCTTTGCTTTAATATATATATATAGATTATTATTATTATTATTATTATTATTATTATTATTATTATTATGTCTCTTTAATTAATTTAGCTGCCCATAATCTTTGTTGGCCCAAATCTCATTCATCTAGCTAATACTTACTCTGCCAACTAGGCCCAAACCCACCTTGGCAGCAAACATCCTAATAACATTAGCCTTTAAACCAAATTATTCCAAATTTCCTACAATTCCCAAATCATCGTCTTCCAGGACAACTTTGCCGAACCTCACCTACACCTTTCGTTAATTCTTTTGATTTGTTTCTTTATGTATGTTTCTATTTTCTTACTTTCTTTCCTTAATTGTTTTCCTCTTCAAATTTGTGAAGAAATTTAGATTTTTACTTCGTTTTAGAGCCGAGATTTTAGCTCCAATTTTAGCTCAAACCACTGTCACGATTGGCATGCTCTTCTTCCCATTTTGACATTCGTAGATTCAAGTCAATTAGATGAATGTGGACAGATTTTGAGGTAAGTGCTTCATCTATATTCATTCGATCACAATTTTGGAAGTTTAAATTACAGAATTTGTTTTCCGTTTTGATTCTTAGAGAAGCACGATTTTCGAATTATGTGGAACTAACGACTTTCTTTTCCTAATTTCATATTCTGATTTTACTCCCCAAATCCCGAATCCCTTGCCTACGGGGATTTTAACTTTAAATTCAATTCTTTCCTTTGTACGCGATCTACTCGACATACTAACAGGCCCTAAGGTTAATTGGCTACTATAATATTGACTAGTTCTATGCACTAAGGGAGGCTGGGGAATCACTACTTTTGACCACAGCTATTCCCTGCGATTATCATACATATTTTTTTTTTACTAAGATTCATTACACTAGTTGCTCTTCAACTCTCGCTTTGCCGGCTGTAAGTCGAGGCAAAGTTTATTTCTTTTCATCCTTCTCGATATTTCGATTCTTTCATGTTCCTGCTGTTCAAAGTTCATCGATGCAATCATTGGTTTATTTTGCTGTTGAAACTCTTTTCGCGGGCTATTTATTTGGATTTCTGGTTTTCTTATTAATTTGGCACTTTACAACAGGTTAGTTTCTGGTCGACGCAATTTTTAATCTCTTTTATGTGGTAGTCATGTGTAGAGTAGTCGCTTTTAATTTATTTATGTTGGAACTGCTCGAATGCACGAAGCATTCAGTTAGGAAGCGATAAGGTCAGTCTTTCCTCCCTCTCGATTCTGTCATGTTTTGGTTTAAATAATTTAATACACTGTTTAATAGTGAATATGTGAGCCTGTGCTTATAGGCCAGGATGAATGTTTTGCGTGTTTTCTACCTGAATATGTTCAAACATTCATATAGATTCCATATCATTAGGTTAACAAAGTCTGCCTTTATTTTAAGATCAATAGTGAAGTTATGTCATTCTGTTTGTCCTCCCATGAATATCAAGTACTCTGTATCAAATTGCTTTATGTGAATCTGTATAAAGGCATGCTCACGTAATTGTACTGCAACTAGGATTTTAATTTTGATCCCATGATCTGCAGAACATGTATTCTTCAAAAACTAACAGTCTAAGATGTTTAGAGTCATGCCTTGTTGGCATCTTGTTTGTTTAAATTAATAAAGACACAGAATGAGTAGTTAAAGATCATGCCTTTAGGGAGTAATTTTTTACTGGTTAATAATGAAACTGTGTTTAGTTTTTCAGTCTAGATACATGCTCCATTTGTGCAATTCGAGGGTCTTATTTCTGTTTGGGGTGAAAACCGATCGTAATGGGTGTTTGGACCCTTTTTAAGTCGCTTGAAGAAGGGTAAGGCCTAAAAGATCAACCTATTTGTGAGGTTGCTTGAAGTCGTATAGCTCAAGTTGTTGTGCAGTCTCTTTTCTTTATGTATTTCTTTCACTGGCCTTGTAATAATTCGTAATGAACGCTACAAAACAGCGGAAAAGAGGCTTACTTGGGGTTGTAGTTGATTGGGATTATATGCTACGTGTTTGTGGGTTTCTTATTTTAATTTGCTCATTCACTTTGTTCGTATATCTAGGATTAGAGTTCATCTTGTCTAGAATTGTATTTAGTAACAAACTAGTGGTAATTTTGAATCTATTTTTTGAACTTATATAAGGGTTTTACGCCTAAAACAGGAAATTTCTTTTGGCCTTTGACCCATATCTCTTTTTTTTTTTTTTTTTTTTTTTTTTGTGTGTGTGTGTGTGGAAAGTAATATTATTACTTTTTAAATTTATAGCTAAACACCCGCTTTTACAAAAAAAAAAAAACCCACATTGCTTTCTATTTATCAGGAATATATCACGTTTTGGGAACTTTTTCTCACCAGACTAATGCTCCATTTTTTAATTACTCTTGTAAGTCATTCAATGTACTTTATTTTGGACTACAACTGATAACATCTTTTTTTTTTTCATCCTTATAACTAGCTAGAATACTATCTTGTTCTTGGTTATTTTGTCTATTCTATCAAACAAAGGGTGCTTTGCGTTTATTTTATAACCCTTTAACTACTACTTAATTAATTGGGAGGCCAACATGAGCCATTTCTTGTCTTGTATGTTATATGGTTGAGTCTTTACATGTTTGCCTTATGTGACGCTTAGCTGAATCAAAAGTAGTAACCTTAGCTTTATTTGAGTTTAGGACTTCCTTTTAGATAGTGTCCAACGCCTCCTGGACTATAGGAATGGGATGGGTAGGCTTATGAAGACACGATTTAGAATCAATTAGTGCACTTTAGGTAACAACTTAAAGATAGTTAGTGGATGTAACGACCCGACCGATCGTTTTGAGTTCTAGCGCGTTGTTCGGCAGTTTGAGGCTATGAGCAGCTTCACTTCAGATATTATGATTTGTACGCATCATCAGAATTGAATTTTGGGAAGTTTGGAATTGATTTTGAAAGAAAATTTTCATTTCGGAAGCTTTAAGTTGAAAGAATTGAGTAAGGTTTGATTTATGAGTAAACAACCTCGGAATCGGGATTTGAAGGTTCCAACAGGTTTGTATGATGATATTGGACTTGGACCTATGTCCAGATTGGGTTTTGGATTACCCAGGAGCGTTTTGACGCCTATTGTGGAAGTTAACCTTTTTTGGAAGAATTTCATAAATTTGGGTTGAAGCACATTTCAATGTTATCGATGTCCGTTTAGGATTCTGAGTTTGGGAATAGCTTCGTATGGTGATTCTGGCATTAGGAGCGCGATCGGAAGTGTATTCGGAGGTCATTTTGGAGTCGTTTGACTAAGGTTAGAAATTTGAAAGTTTTTGAGAATATTGATCGGAAGTGGACTTTTTGATATAGGGTCAGATTCTGATTCTGGAAGTTGGAGTAGGTCCGTAATGTCGAATATGACTTGTATACAAAATTTGAGGTCATCAGATGTGATTTAATAGGTTTCAGCATCGAATAAAGAAATTTGAAGTTCTAAAGTTTATCAAGTTCGAAATGGAGTGTGATTCATGGTTTTAACATTGTTTGATGTGATTTGAGGCATCAAGCAAGTCTCCGTTATGTTATGGGAGTGGTTGATGTGATTGGACGGGGTCCCGAGGGCCTCGGGTGGATTCCGAGTGGTTAATGGATCGATTGGCGTTGGGAGGAAGATGTGAATGTTGCTAGAGATTCAGAGCGTTCATGAGATGCTAACAGAAGGATTTCAAGGGATTTGGCGGTTTGGTTACGCAAGGTTAGGTCAAGTAGAGATAAAGAATCTTTGGGGGGGGGGGGGGGAGGGTTCCAAAGTTATGTAACAGGCGACTCCAAGCTAAGTGGGAAAGTCCTGCCACCTACGATTGGATTGCTTGGTTATCTGCTTGTGAGATTTCTGGCTATCGGCATAATGGCAAGTTATTTCAGCTAAGGGAAAAGAATATAAATGCTAATTTGAGCGAATGGTTTGAGAGATGTGTGCCATAAATGGCCTTATCAATTCTTGTTCGAGCTTTGGGAAGACTCAGGATTTGTGTTTCGTACGGAGATGTTTACAAGGAAGTGATTCAATCGGGTGCTCCATGAAGATGGGTGTTTATGTGCCAGCGGAGCATTGGAGTTGATTATATTCGGGACCAAGCTAGAGTGGGTGACTCTGTGAGCACGTGATTTTTGCCCTAAACTAATTATTCCCAAAAATTCAAACAAAACAATTTCTTTATTTTTACAATTTTTGTGAATTTTGGTGTCACTTTCTGATAGTTGTTTGCATTTTATTTGTGCATGTTAATTCATATGAAAATACAAAAATATGCATTTAGGATATAAGTTCATATTTTAGGATTAAGTAGGGGTTAATTTGTTTTGGAACAAAATATAAAAATCACAAAAATAGTCCACTTTGCATTTTAATCGTTTTAATTGTGAATTTGCCGTGAAATAGGTTTTAAATAATTTTAGAATTTAATTAATTTAGCTTTGACATCTATTAGAATTTTTATTTTTAATTGTGCATCCTCATAAAATTAGGGAAAAATAAAACAAAAATACAAAATGAAAAATGAGTAAAAGAAATAAAAAGAACAAAAAAGGGGGAATAAATAAAGAGGGCTGCTCACAATTGGGCCATTTCAATTAAATTCACCCAGCCCAAAGAAAAAATCAGACCAAACACACCCCAGAAACCGGCCCAAACCCGTCCCTCTACCCGGTCCGCCCCTCTTGCCCTCGAAACGACGTCGTGTTCCCAGTTGATCCGGACCGTCGAGGTTATCAGATCTAACGGCCAGGACTTCCCCCTCGTTATTATATAAATGTCCGAAAATAACCCACCCCTCTCAGACCCCCCCCGTCCATCTCATCTCTAACCTAAACCCTAAAAACCAGCCGCCCCCATTTTCACCGGAGCTCGCCGGCGGTGAACTACACCTACTCCAAAGTACCCCAAAATAACACCACGAGACCTCCTCTTCTCCCTCGTCATGAATCCACCACCCGTTTCCTTCAAATCCAGCCCTAGCTCGTTGAATCCTCGATCAAAGATTCTCCGGCCAAAACCCAAAGTAACCCAATCACCACCAAATTAACACCATGTGATCGCCTGGGCTTCCTCTACCCAACCCCCATAGTCCTGTCTCTCGAATCTACCTGGAACAGCTCGAATATCAAATCGAAGGTTTTCGACCAAAACCCTAATGCAAAATCTCCATGATTTCGAACCCTAACAACCCTAACCAGGTGTTTTCTTATGAAAACACGTGGTTAAGGATGTGACGGGTCAGAAATTTCGGGGAATTTGGAGAAACAACCACTGGCTGGAGCTCTTTATTGTCAGTGAGTTCTTATTGGTATTTTCTTTTATTTTCAATTTCTTTTTCCTTTTCTGATTTTCTGCATGTGTGAATTCCATGGTCCATGTCTAGTTTAATTTGCGTTTTAAATTTTTGATAATATTGTTCTAGTCTTGTGTCCTGATTTTTGTGATTAAGTCTAGTTGTTTGTTTGATTTTAATATGTTCCAATTCCTGATCTTAGTTTGATTTTAGTTAAGCCGTTGATAATTTGTTAATTAGTTTTACTAAGTTTTGCTTGAATTAATTTCTGGTGTTCCTTTAGTTTAGGTTAATTACTAATTAGTTCAGTTTCAGTTTAATTAATCATCATGATTTGTTGAATTTGGTTATAGTTGATAGTTTAGTTTGGTCACTAATTCTGGGTTCAATTGCTAGACTCAATAAGAGTTTAAATCGGGATAGATGTAGAGTTTAGGAAAATGTTTGGTTATAAATGTACTTTTAGTTTAAGTTCAGGGGTAGTTTAGGCACGGAAAAGGGTTGTTTTGTTAAAGAATAGTAATTTCAAAACCAAAATAAGGGTAGTATAGGTATTCTAAAGGTAGAAGAACACCCTAGGGCCTTCTAGAAGGGGGCCTTGGTGTAAGTTTCAGTTTTTAGAAGCAGTAACTTGAGTAACAAGTTAGGAAATGAGGGTGTTAACTTGTGTAATAAGTTAGAAAACAAGGGACTAATAGGCAATTGAAAATCTGAAGCTTCCCCTTAGTTTTGCCTATAAAAGGCAGTCTTTATTGCTTTGTTGAAGGAGGTTGGAACCCCAAAAAAATTCCCCCAAAAAGTTTTCTCTAGTTTTCCAGATCTGAATTTGAAATTCAATATTCAAAAACCAAAAACACTAGAAAACCTTCAAAATCCAAAAAAAAAACTATTGTTCCACTGTTAAACCTTAGGTTAGCTTCAAGTTTTAGTTATGGATTCACATTCTTAAGTTTGATCTTTGATTGCTGAAGTTCAGAAGATCATTCCGAGTGATTTTGGGGCTAATTAAGTTGGATTTTGTTTGAGTTTTGCTCTGTTGAAGTTTCAGAAGTATTTTGAGTTTAATTCCGAGGTCGTTTGGGTTTATTCGAGTCTGTTTCGGGTTGATCTGTTATTCCTGTTCGATTTCGAATACTTCTGGATTATTGAATTCATTGCTGGACTGTTCTTTTGATCATCTGCTCCTTGATTGTTCAACACTGTGGGTCGTTGTACATTGCCGCTGCATTACTGCCATAACTGACCTCTTCTCCTTTCTTATTTGCAATTTCCAGGTATTATCCTTGGCTTCATCTGAATTGTGAAGGATCCATGTAATTTTCTGATTTGGAGGCTGAATGATGAAGAGCTTGAGTTAATTGCTGAATTTGCTTGGTTTTTGTTTAGTATTAAGATGAAGCAGTCACGTTTATACAAAACATGTGTATCGTTTGGATAGGTTCTGGACTATATTGACTGATAGACTATTAAACATAAATCTGCTTGGTTGAACTACTAATTACATGTTTGTGTATCTAAGAAATGCTGTTATTTTCCAGATTCTCATATGAGTTAAATGCTGATCCAGTTTTGGTAGTCGCAGAAAACAGGTCCAAAATGGTTTCATGTTTCCACTGCTAAATTCAGGTCCCAAAATCATGAGATCACCTGGAAGTTGAGTGCTGGTTTAGTCTTGTTAATTTGAACTAGTGTCATACGGTTAACTGCTACTACAATTGTTCTTAATTGGATTTTACCTTTAGTCACACTTAGAAACTCAATAATGAATAAATGAATAGGACAATTTGTCACCTGTCTTTGAATTGTTGACTTGCACGAAAATTAGCTGGTTTGTTTTGGGAGTGATTAGGCTGCTCAGATCCGTGTGAATGCCGCATTGTTTCCTTCCAAGCTCGACTCTGGGATTGTTGGTCTGCATTTGCAAAGGTGACTTGGGCCCTCTATTGCGTTGGGACTATAGCATCCCTGTAGGCCCATATAATGGAGCAACCTTTCTCATAGATAGGGCTTTGGTTTATTAATTAATTAAGGGATTATTTTAGAGACAATAAAAATAGAGAATCATAGTTGCTTTTAGGTTTGCCTTTTAAATAATAAATGAGACAAGCCCCGCCAAATATAATGCACAATCGCGGGGCCCTCAATAAATGGTTGAACTAAAATACTTAGAATTTGGAGGGCCATTTAATGAATTTCACGGTCTTCCCCAAAATAAGAATGCCTTAGACTCTTTAGGCGTGATTTAATTAAATTACTTTCCTAAACTCGGGTGCGCATTGATGCGACCCAAATCCAAATCTCAACGGAGTCAACTGTGTTAACAACCACGGGTGCATTGATTGCGACATGGTTCGAGACGCATTTCGCGATGTTGCAATTCTTTTAAAATAATAATAAAAGCAGTTTGTGAATAAAAGGCACATAGGTTAGCATGTATCAAAATCAGATAAAATCAAATACAATAGTTGAGCGACCGTGCTAGAACCACGGAACCCGGGAATGCCTAACACCTTCTCCCGGGTTAACAGAATTCCTTATCCGGATTTCTAATTCGCGGACTGTAATACAGAGTCATATTTTTCCTTGGTTCGGGATTCAACCGGTGACTTGGGACACCATTAATCTTCCAAGTGACGACTCTGAATAATTAATAATTAAATCCCGTTCTGATTGTCCTTTAATTGGAAAAACTCTTTTATGCCCTTGCGGGCGTAGGTGAAAAAGGAGGTGTGACAGCTCTGGCGACTCTGCTGGGGACCTAACCTAGAATCTCTGGTTCAGGGTTCAAGAATTCAAGCTTAGAATAATTGTTGTGTCGGCTTTATCTGATCTCCTTACATGTTTCATGCTAAATGTGCTAATTACCGCTTTGATATTATCTGAACTGTATATAAGCTTTGTCGAAACCCTTCTCTTCTCACCTCCGGGGATGTGCTTACTGGTTGAGACTCCCTATTCTGTTAGTGTCATACGCTGAAATAAAAAAGAAGCTCGGATAAGTTGCAAAGCCGGATGATCTCGCGGGTCCCCGGTATGCTGCCCCCTCCTCGACTCGAGTTGTCCGCTCAAGTGCACTGTTTAGAACACATACCCAGGTGTTGAACCTAGAATAACTTGACTTCATGCCGGATCCCTAGTAGGAGCGCTTAATTACATCATGCTGCATTTGACTTAGGGGACTCAACACAGGGGTTGGGTCCGTCTAGGGCTAGCAACCTGAAATGAAAAGACCATCCTGATGCAACCTACTTGTTCTGTACATATATTTGTTTCGAACCGGCATGTTGACCGGCTTTTGAATCTCGGGAATGTTGGAAAATTGAGAAAAATAGGAAAAGAGAAAAAAAGAGAAATAACAGTTGGGGAGTTAATTGATTATTTTAGAAAAACCAATGACCAAATACTGTCGAAACTCTGCCGAAATTTTGAGAAAATAGAAAAAGGAAATTTTTAATTTTTAATAGTTTACTAAAAAGCAAAGGAAAAATAGAAAAAGAGTCTTTTATTTTTGGAAAGTTATTTGTTGAAAAAGAAAAGAAAAAGAGTCTTTGTTCTAGTTTGGAAAAAATAGGTTGTTTGTTGTTTAATGAAAAAGACAAGAAGAGTCGTTATTTTGTCTTGTTTTCAAAAATAGAAAAGGAAAAATAGTTTGTCTTGCCATGGAAAATGAAAAGAAAGAGCCTTGTTTTCAAAAATATAGTTAGTTTCTTTGCCCGAACTACGTAGGTTTGATTCTTACCGGATGTGAGATACGTAGGCAACCCTCATCGGGTCCAACCTCCCTTTTGCAAAAAAAAATATATCAATTTTCGTCGTAAATAAGTTAGGTGATGCCGTTTTTGTCAAAAATAGTCGAATGTTCCCGAAAGGGACGCCGGAAGGCTGACTTTGCAAAGACGGCCATTTTTGGTCATTTTGATTTTTGATTGGTTGACTCTCACAGCCTTAAAATCTTCGTTCTTGGGAGTGCTGAAAGGCCGTGTTTGAAAACCGAGTCTGTCATTTTAAATTTGGAAAAGGAAATAGTTAATTTTGTTTTGAGTCAAATAAAGTTTTATTTTTGCTTAAACCACCTTAATAAATGTGCAGGATGAGCACGATGCAAAACGAACCTTTCTCAGTAATGACTAAAATCCCTTTCGAGTTGTGGCTATGGTGGAACGATTTAGGCAAAGAAAGACAAGACGAAGTCAAGAAATATCTGAAAGGTCTTACGGGTTTGTTGGAAATCAAGCCTCGGGGTCATATTATAAGAGCGTTGGTCACTTGCTGGGACCCGGCGCACAATGTCTTCCACTTCTCAGATTTTGAGCTCACCCCAACTTTGGAGGAAATAGCCGGGTACATTGGAAATGTTGAGGTTCCGTTAAGAGGAAAATATCTGGTTGCTCCAAGAGCCATCACAGTGCATCAGTTTTTAGACTCATTAAAGATATCTAGGACAGTCCATAATCCAGATTTGGCAAAAGGCTTCTGCACTCTGCGCTTCATATACGACAGGTACGACCATGTGGGAGGGTTTAACAAGACGGACATCAAGCTATGCAGTAAAAATAACCGTAAAAAATGGGATGAGCACAGACGGGTGGCTTTCATGATAACCTTTTTGGGCCTCCTGGTGTTCCCAAGGAAAGACGAGAATATTGATATAAAAGTATTCGGGGTCGTCAGTACCTTGCTTACTCAAGATGAAAGCACTCTTGTGCCTATGATCGTGTCTGACATTTTCCAAGCCCTCACTGCATGCAAAGCTGGAGGCAAATTTTTTTAGGGGTGTAACTTGTTGCTACAAATGTGGATGACCGAGCATCTACGCCATCGTTCCCAGCTCTTGAGTTATGGTTCGTCTGACAAAACCTGTATAGGAGAGTTTTACACAAGGATTGACGGGGTTAGTCTGCCTGAAAGAGTAACAGCGTGGATATCATACATTCATACTCTCAAGGACAGTCAGATACAGTGGACGTTGGGATGGTTGCCTGTTGAAGAAATCATATACATGCCAGCAGCTAGGTCGTATTTTCTTTTGATGGGACTTAAGAGCATCCAGCCTTATACTCCATGTCGGGTTCTGAGACAACTCGGGAGATGTCAAACAGTGCCACGGGAGGAAGATCTTAGTGCTCAAGTAATTGAGATTAGCCCTGACGGACAGTTTCCCGAAGCAAAAGTCCGCGAGATTTGGAATGAATGTCAATATCTACAAGCAGATACTTGTGTGCAGGATCAGGCCAAAGGAGAAATGTCGCCAGAATACCTCGCATGGTACAGAAGAGAATTGGAGCATCAGAGGCCAGCTAAAAGACCCCACATCCAGGATTTCACTGAATCATCACAAGAACAATGAGGTTGGCTAGCAAAAGAAGAAGGCTATCAGGCTGAAATCGGCAAGCTGAAACAACAGATTGGAGCTCTGAAATTTGAGAACAGTGTGCAAGTTGCTGCTGATCAGGGAGAAAAGAACAGGTTGGCCCAAGAAAACGAGGCGCTTAGGGCCCAAATCCAGCAAATGAGGATAGCTGCCAATAACCAACAAAGGAGCCGGTCGGATGAGCGGTTGATAAAGGGGCTGAAAAAGGAAATTAGTGAGTGCCTGGATGAGCTGATAAAATCCGAAGGCACCATAGCTGGACTCCGGGCACAGTGGGTAAAAAGAACAGAAGAACGCACGCATTACATGCAACAATTAAAAAGGGATTATGAAAAGACCATTGCTAGTCTGAAAAGAAAAGTGGTCACTCTTGAGGATAAAGCCGCTAAGCAAACTAAAGCTTTTAAAACCGAAAGTGGACACTACTATGATTTACTAGCCCGAATGGAAGTAGAAATACAGCAGTTGCAGGATCAGCATATTCAAGATTCTCATGTGTTGGAGGCTCGCAATAATCAAGTAAGGCGATTGCTTATAGAAAAGGGTCGAACAGGAGACATGATTGAGACCATTGCCCACGCCATCCTTAGGCGATGTCGGGCATATGAAGACATGACCCGCACTACTTTCTTCTCGGTAGTGATGATTTATGTCAAGCGAACCATGTATGAGCTGGAGCAACTTGAAAGGGATTTGGCACCTAAGCCCGCGGCGAGGCCGAACGATTCCCCGCGGGCATCCACTTTTGAAGAACTAATGTATTCATAGAAAGAGTCTGTATTTTCCATTTTAAGTCTGTTGTTTGTCAGTCTGTTTTCTTTTTGCTTCCAAGTATGCTAGTATGTTCGGAGTCTGTATTTGAGTTTAGTTAGAGTCTGTTATTTTCCATTTCAGAATGTTTAGTTTGTAATAGAATGTTATGGTAATGAAAATTTGAAAATTCCCAAAAGATTTGTTCCTTTATTTTGGCACTTAGTTTCACGAACTACGCCTGGTCTGATTCGTGCGGGGTCACGATACGTAGGCAATCTCCATAGGATTCGACCGTAACCGAGTAAAGAAAAGAAAACAAAGAAAGGGAAAGAAGAAAGGGAAAAACGGAAAGACAAGAGAAAAAAAATGATGAATGAAAATAAGAGAAGAGAAAAAAAGAGAAGAGCGGAAAAACAAGAAAGGAATAGAATAAAGAAGGAAGGAAAGGAAAAAGAAAAAAAAAGTAGAAAAGAAAGAGAGAAAAGAAAAGAGAAAAGAAAACAAAAAGAAAAGAGAAAGCTTACAGTTGGAACTAAGGAAATGTCGGGATGACGCATGCGATCGAACAAATGCATAATAGAAATGGTTAACTGTATAGGTGCATTCATGCCCAATGTGCGGTTATCCAATCTGTTAAAGCCTAATCGCTAACGGAATTGTTGTCTAAATGTGTGAGTCCAGGTAGGTGGTTAGTTGTTTGGCATTCTGGCAACCCATCCATACAACACCCGGTCTAAAGATAAAGTGAACATGACTGGCCCGGAATCTGATACGGGTATTGTTGACCCATCGAAAGAAGTAGAAGAAATGGACGTTCATGCAAT
Organism: Nicotiana sylvestris; assembly: GCF_000393655.2. Classification (NCBI taxonomy): domain Eukaryota; kingdom Viridiplantae; phylum Streptophyta; class Magnoliopsida; order Solanales; family Solanaceae; genus Nicotiana; species Nicotiana sylvestris. Next base: position 149,700,414 of record NC_091064.1, on the reverse strand, counting down.
GAGGGAGGAAATGTATAAGCTGAAACAACAGATGGCTGAAATGTACCAAGCCTGGGCGAAGGGGCATCCACCGCCAGTTTATCCCACTAACCCCGCTTATATCCCACCATTGGCTCAGCCTCAGGAGCCACCCGCTGTGAATTCATCTCCAGCATTTCTCCTCTACGAACAATGCTAAGGCACCACTTCTCATACATCACAAGCTCCTCCATCCAAACAAGTCTCATACCCTCCTCCACCAATCACTCCCGTTTTTGTGGCACCTCCGTCTGCTACCCTACACCGATCCCCCAGTGAGCCTCTGTTCCAGACGCATGACAACTAGTATTATCCCCCTAAGCCTACCTTCAAAGTACCAGAACCCTACTCTTATACCCCTCATCTTGATCTCATGGCAGGCACCGAGAAGCCGCCCAAAAACCCTGAGCAGGAGGAGATGATCAGAAAGGTCAAAAGCCTGGAGCAATCATTCCGAGACATGAGGGGTTTAGGGGGCCAAGTAAGTGTGGCCTATACAGATTTATGTCTGTTCCCAGATGTTCAGTTATCGGCCGGGTTCAAAATGCCTAAGTTTGATTTGTACGACGGGCATGGCGACTCAGTAGCACATTTAAGGGGATTCTGTAGCAAGATGAGAGGAGCAGGAGGGAGAGATGAATTGTTGATGGCATATTTCAACCAAAGTTTGAGCGGATCAGAGTTGGAATGGTACACTAGACAAGACCATAGCAGGTGGTACACCTGGGATGACTTGGCCCAAGCCTTCGCCTGTCAGTTTCAATACAATCTTGAAATCATCCCAGATCGACTGTCATTGACAAAGATCGAGAAGAAGCCCGGTGAGAGCTTTCGAGAATATGGGTTCCGTTGGATAGAGCAAGCGGCAAGGGTTGACCCCTCGATGAAAGAGAGTGAAATGGTTGATTATTTCTTGCAGGATTTGGAGCCCACCTATTTTGGTCATTTGGTGTTAGCAGTGGGAAAGTCCTTTAATGAAGTCGTGAAAATGGGAGGCATGGTTGAGGAGGGACTCAAATCCAATAAGATCATGAGTTATTCAGCAATCAAAGCAACTACCCAAGCCATTCAAAACGGCGCTGGGGGTGTGCTTGGGAAGAAGAAGAAAGAAGAGGTTGCAACTATCGAATCCGGAGTATGGTCCAGGTCTAGAAGCCCTTCACCCTATTACAATCAACCCAGACCCCACCACCCAAATTATCCGTTTACCCCATATGGCCTTCCTCAACACTATTATCCACTACCAGAGCCACACTTTTCCGTCCACCATGCCCAACTTATACCCAGTCTCCGGTTCACGCGCAATGGCGTGCGCCGGCTCCCCAAAATACATACCCAGCTCCACAAAACACATATCAACACCCGAGGGCTTATAGGCCAGGATTCGACTTCCGCCCAAACCAAGTTATCAGAAACGAGAGAATACAGAAACAGAAAACATTCACTCCGCTGGAAGAATTCTATACCACTCTTTTCCACAAACTGAGACAGGTAGGCCTGTTGAACCCAGTTGAGGCCAAAATGCCAATTCCCCTTCCTAGAAATCTGGACCATTCAGTGAGCTGTGAGTATTGTTCAGGGGCTCCCGGACATGATACTGAGAAGTGTTGGAGATTGAAAACTGCTGTGCAAGAGCTTATTGACACAAACAGAATCGAGGTTCAGGCCCCGAAGGCGCCCAATATCAACCAGAACTCGTTGCCGGCGCATCATGAAGCCATCATGATTGAACTAATACATAATGGAGCAGAGTCTAAAAAACCCTCACAGAAAGTCATGATGATCCGTTCTAGTGAAGCCAAAGGGATTGAAAAGTCATCTAGTGTGAAACCATCAGTCCAGTTGAAAGAATAGACAACAAGCCAGTTGTGGTGATGGGGAAAGGATCTTCCATTGTTGCGAAGAAACCAGAGCCGATCAAGGTAGTGGTTCGGGGAGTATCAAGCACACCTATGGCAGTCGTGAAGGGGGCTCACATAGAACCAGTTGTTATAAAGCCAGTAACCCAGTTACCAGTAATTGACAGTAAAGCCGTCCCGTGGAAGTATGAACGGGTAGTTGTGACCTACAAGGGGAAGGAAATCAAAGAGGAAGTCTGTGAAACACAAGGTTTAACTCGCTCGGGACGTTGTTTTGCCCCCGAAGAGTTGAGAAAGGCTAGGGCTCCCAAGGAAAATCCGGTGCCAGTTAAGAAAGCTATTACGGAGGAAGAGGCAGAAGAGTTCTTGAAAAAGATGAAAGTGTAAGACTATTCTATTGTTGAGCAGCTAAGGAAAACGCTAGCCCAAATCTCGTTGCTTTCGTTGCTTATCCACTCAGATGAACATCGCCGGGTTCTGATGAAGATATTGAATGAAACTCATGTCCCCGATAAAATTTCAGTGAATCATTTGGAGAAAATTGTGAACAAAATCTTTGAGGTAAACAGAGTGACATTTTCTGATGATGAATCGGTGGAGGGTACAGAACATAATAGAGCTCTTTATTTGACCATGAAATGTGAAGATTCGGTAGTCAATCGAGTACTGATTGATAATGGGTCCAGTGCCAATATCTGTCCTTTGTCTACATTGAACAAGTTGAAGGTTGGTGATGACAGAATTCATAAGAATAGCATCTGCGTTCGGGGGTTTGATGGTGGTGGTACAGACACAGTGGGTGACATCATACTTGAATTGACAATTGGTCCAGTCGAGTTCACCATGGAGTTTCAGGTGTTAGACATGGCGGTGTCTTATAATCTTCTATTGGGGCGACCATGGATCCACGCTGCCAAAGCAGTGCCTTCTACACTACATCAGATGGTTAAATTCGAGTGGGATAGACAAGAGATTGTAGTACATAGGGAAGACAACATGAGCACTGTAAGTGATACCATCGTACCCTTCATAGAGACTGATGATGATAAAGGGCCGTGGGTTTACCAGGTTTTTGATACAGTCTTGGTAGAAAAGGTTCCTGAAGGGAAAAGCATCTCGGTCCCCAGAATAACAGTTGCAACTGTCATGGCAGCCTCTGAAATGTTGAAAAACGGGTTTGTACCAGGCAAAGGGTTGGGTGCTGATTTGCAAGGTATTGTTCAGCCAGTTTATTTGCCTAAGAATCTGGATACCTTTGGGCTGGGGTTCAAGCCTACGGTGGCAGATGTGAGACGAGCCCGAAAGATGAAGAAAAGAGTCTAGGTTCTTCCCAAACAAATTCCACGTTTGTCCAGGTTCTTCGTCAGGCCAAGTATCGGGAAGCAATTATTGGCAAAGGTGTTTGGTCCACTGATTGGTGCAGATGGGAACTTGGAGAAAGGGCTTGAGAAGGTATTTGCTGAGGTGAACATGGTTAAGGCCGGGGAAGGGTCGAGCAAAGCAGATATATAGTACATCGGGCCACATGCTAATGTCAACAACTGGGAAGCCACTCCTCTTCCATCTCGGAGGGAGTCGCGGTAGTGGGTTTTGTTTTTCTTTTGTTCACCTGGATTATTCCAGGGTTTGTAATTCAGTTGCTATGTTCCATCCGTTTGGATGAGTTAAAATCCTGTTATCTTTACATTCAATTAAATGCAATTCCTTTTCTTTCTTAATTCCTAATTTTGTCTACATTTCTTTTTCTTTTCTTTTCTGTACAGTTCTTTTTATGCTGATATCGATGACATGACATGCATGAGGAATCTTCGGCCCAGTTTTAAAAGCCAATCTAACTCAGAAATAATAGTGCAAGAAATCGAGTGTGATGATGAGGTGGAATATGATGATGACGAGGCCTATGAAGACGTTAGTAAAGAATTAAGTCACTTTGAAAAAAAAACCAAACCTAACCTAAATGACACAAAAACAGTTAATCTAGGGGACCCAGATAATGTTCGTGAAACTAAAATAAGTGTTCATCTGGAGCCACAACTCAAGGAGGGGATAATCAAAGCATTGTTCGAGTACAAGGATGTTTTTGCATGGTCGTATGATGATATGCCTGGTCTAAGTACCGATTTAGTGGTTCACAAATTACCCACTGACCCGGCATTCCCTCCTGTCAAGCAGAAGCTGAAAAAGTTCAAAACAGACATAAGTGTAAAGATCAAAGAAGAGATTACCAAGCAGTCCGATGCGAAGGTCATTCGGGTCACGCGGTATCCCACATGGTTAGCTAATGTTGTGCCTGTGCCGAAGAAAGATGGCAAGACCAGGATGTGTGTCGATTATCGGGATCTTAACAAGGCAAGTCCAAAAGACAATTTTCCGCTGCCGAACATCCATATATTGATTGATAATTGTGCCAAACATGAAATTGGTTCTTTTGTGGATTGTTACGCGGGTTATCATCAGATTTTAATGGACGAGAAAGATGCAGAAAAGACGGCATTCATCACGCCATGGGGAACATACTGTTATCGGGTCATGCTGTTTGGTTTGAAAAATGCTGGGGCAACTTATATGAGGGCAATGACAACAATATTCTATGATATGATACACAAGGAAATCGAGGTGTATGTGGACGATGTGATTGTAAAGTCTAGACAGCAATCTGACCATGTCAGAGATCTGAGAAAGTTCTTCCAAAGGCTTCGCAGGTACAATCTCAAGCTTAATCCTGCAAAATGCGCGTTCGGGGTGCCGTCTAGAAAGTTGTTGGGGTTCGTAGTCAGCCGCCGGGGTATTGAACTGGATCCATCAAAAATCAAGTCCATCCATGAATTGCCACCTCCGAGGAACAAGACCGAGGTGATGAGTTTGCTGGGGAGATTGAATTAAATCAGCAGGTTCATCGCCCAGCTCACGACAACTTGTGAGTCTATCTTTAAGCTGTTAAAGAAAGATGCTGTGGTCAAGTGGACAAACGAATGTCAGGAGGCGTTTGATAAGATAAAGGGGTATTTGTCAAATCCACTCGTGTTGGTTCTGCCAGCACCAGGGCGACCTTTGATTCTATATTTAACGGTATTGGACAATTCGTTCGGCTGTGTATTGGGTCAACATGATATCATTGGAAGGAAGGATCAGTCCATCTATTACCTCAGCAAGAAGTTCACACCCTACGAAGTTAAGTATACTCATCCTGAAAGGACATGTTGCGCCCTAACTTGGGTGGCACAGAAACTGAAACACTATTTGTCATCTTATACTACTTACCTCATATCTCGTTTGGACCCGTTAAAGTATATATTTAAGAATCCTATGCCCACAGGGAGGCTTGCAAAGTGGCAGATCCTGCTCACAGAGTTTGACATTGTCTACATGACTCGGACTGCGATGAAAGCACAGGCTTTGGCGTACCATCTGGCCGAGAATCCGGTTGATGAAACTTATGAACCTTTGAAGACTTATTTCCCTGATGAAGAGGTGATGCATGTTGAAGAGTTGGAACAAGTTGAGAAGCAAGGATGGAAACTTTTCTTTGATGGGGCCGCAAACATGAAAGGCATGGGAATAGGAGCGGTGCTTATTTCTGAAACAGGGTAACATTACCCTGTTACAGCTCAGCTTCGTTTTTATTGTACGAACAACATGGCAGAATATGAGGCATGTATCTTGGGGTTGAGATTAGCTATAGATATGGGTGTCCAGGAAGTCTTAGTCATGGGTGACTCGGACCTACTGGTACACCAAATTCAAGGAAAATGGGAAACACATGACTTAAAGCTTATACCGTACCGACAATGTTTGCATGAGCTTTGTCAGTGGTTTCAGTCAATAGAATTCAAGCACATTCCAAGGATTCATAACGAAGTGGCCGATGCGTTGGCTACTCTGGCATCGATGTTACACCATCCGGATAAGGCTTTCGTGGACCCTTTGCAGATTCAGGTCTGCGATCAGCTCGCTTATTGTAATGTAGTGGAAGAGGAACTTGACAGTGAGCTGTGGTTTCATGACATCAAGGAATATATCAGGATGGGTGTGTATCAGGTACAGGCCAACGGTGATCAGAAAAGAACGATTCGACGGTTGGCAAGCGGGTTCTTCCTTAGTGGAGGAGTGTTATATAAAAGAACTCCAGACCTCGGGTTGCTGAGGTGCATGGATGCGAGGCAGGCTACATCTATCATGACTGAGGTACATTCGGGAGTCTGTGGACCGTATATGAGCGGATATATTTTGGCAAAGAAGATCATACGGGCAGGTTACTATTGGCTTACTATGGAGCGAGATTGTATCAGTTTTGTACGTAAGTGTCATCAGTGCCAAGTGCATAGAGACTTGATTCATTCTCCGCCATCAGAACTACATACGGTGTCCGCACCATGGCCTTTTGTTGCTTGGGGCATGGATGTTATTGGGCCAATTGAGCCAGCAGCATCAAACGGACACAGGTTTATTCTAGTGGCCATTGATTATTTCACCAAGTGGGTTGAAGCGAAAACTTTCAAATCCGTGACCAAGAAAGCAGTGGTTGATTTTGTGCATTCAAATATCATCTGTCGGTTTGGGATTTCGAAGGTAATCATCACGGACAATGGCGCTAATCTTAATAGTCATTTGATGAAGGAGACATGTGAGCAGTTCAAGGTTACTCATCGTCATTCTACTCCATACCGCCCTAAGGCAAATGGTGCGGTTGAGGCAACCAATAAGAATATAAAGAAAATACTCCGGAAAATGGTGGAAGGATCTAGACAGTGGCATGAAAAGCTGCCTTTTGCATTGTTGGGATACTGCACCATTGTTCGTACTTCGGTAGGGGAAACTCTTTACTCTTTGGTGTATGGCACGGAAGCAGTGATACCCGCAGAAGTGGAAATCCCGTCTCTCTGAATCATAGTAGAGGCTGAGATCGATGATGATGAATGGGTGAAAAGCCGCCTTGAGCAGTTGAGTTTGATTGACGAGAAGAGATTGGCATCAGTGTGTCATGGTCAACTGTACCAACAAAGAATGGCAAGAGCGTACAACAAGAAAGTGCGTCCGAGGAAGTTTGAAGTCGGACAGTTAGTGTTGAGACGTATTTTGCCTCATTGGGCAGAAGCAAAAGGAAAGTTTGCTACAAATTGGCAGGGACAATTTGTCGTAACCAGAGTGTTGTCTAATGGTGCACTATATTTGAAAGACATAGAAGGAAAATGTGTAGAAATGACCATCAATTCCGATGCGGTCAAGAGATACTATGTATGATTTCTTTATTTTGATTGTACTTGTTTGTATTTAGCATACTTTAAATATTGAAATGACGAAGGCGTTTTGTTCTACTATCTAAACACTTTTACCCCTTGTCATCCCCTTTGAGCCTTACTTTTTTTCTTTCATATCCCTCTTTCAGAATCAGTGGCACTATTAAGAAACGCGAGTGCGGAAGAAAAGAAAATGAAAAGAAAAAGAAAAAGAAAGAAAAGTGAAAAAAAAGAGGAGAAAAAAAAAGGAAAATTGAAAGTGAAAAGAAGAAAGAAAAGAAAGGAAAAAGAAAAGAAAATGAAGAAAAGAAAGGAAAAGAAGAGCAGAAATGGAAAAAAAAACAACACCGTAGTCTCTATGACGTGAACTACGTTTGACTTGATCCCGCAAGGGTACGTAGGCAGCCTCGCTGAGGTTCAGTCATACCAAGATAAAAATCCAAAAGTCCCCAAGCAAGAAAGTGGGGCAGAAGTTGTGGTTGTTGTGAAAGAAATTGGATTCCGAAAGTTGTAATTTTAACCCATTTTGAAATTGTTTTGAGCCTTTCATACCCTTTCTTTCTAACCCCGTCCAAAGCCCACATTACGGTCCAAAGAAAGACCTTCTGATCAGTCTTTGGGGAACTCCAAGTCAAGCAGGTAAAAGTAATTCCCGTCAGGGGCAACACTCTGGTACAAGTAAGGAGAGAAATTAAAATGAGAGAGTCTTATTTGTGAAAACCTTCACGGGCACCGTAAGGCAATGGGAGTTGAGAGAAATTAATATGAGAGAGTCTTATTGGTGAAAACCCTCACGGGCACCGTAAGGCGAAAGTGATTTTGAGAGATGAACGAGTGAAAGAGGTATGCTGGTGCAAATCTTTCAAGGCGCCGCAGGATGAACATGGTTAAGGTTTGGGTAAAGTAATCAAGTGATGGAAATTATGGGGCAACAAAGTGTGGTGACCAAGAGTTGGTTAGTTGGGCAGATTGGGCCTATTAGTCCGAAATGCATGTCATGACCATTGGTACCAGCTCTTCCAGTCAGATAAGTTTCTTTCCCTTTTCCTTTTGTAGCAGTCATCTGGTTTTGGATTCTTCTTATCCTTAACCCGCAAAGTCATTGCATTTCATTTTCTTTTGGGTTCGTTTGTATAAGATGTTTTAATGTCAGTCTTGTTCAAAGCAAGTCAAAGCTCACTACCGGCTTCCACATTTGTAAAGCACAGCGTGGTCAGAGCGTACTAAGGATAACGTGATGAGAGAAGGGGTTACAAGGAATCACCGGAAGTTTCATCGGTGGAATGGCTTGGTAATGTCATGGGAGACACAAAGGTTTGGATAAAGGGGTTAGAGGCAAAATAACAGCATGAGTATGAAATACTCGGTTCGTCAAAGGTCAGGGGGTTCGAAGGTCAGTCATTAAGTTAAAGCGGTTCAGGGAAGTTCGGGAAGATAGTCAGAACAAAACAATGCAGTAGAAAAATCTCCAGCAAGAATGCCACCAACTAACCACCATTTTTGAACTGACAAATTTTCTTTGATTAAAATAGGGGCATCAAAGTTCGTTTGTTTCAGGGGAACTCTCTGTGGAGAAAGGCAGTCACCAAAAAGGTTTGTTTTTTGATTTTCAGGACCCTCATGGAAAATGGGACCTAGTTTAAAGTTCAAAAATAGCATAATCTAGCATAAATGTATCCCAAAAGAATATAAGTTAGCTTAGAAGTCCACATGTTCAAGAAAGGATTCAAGTAGGAGTTTCCAGGACCCTCCTGAATAATGGGACTTAGCTTTAAGATTTCAATTAGATAACAACATTTAGCGTAAACTCTGTTGTAGGGTAGTATAATTCAGACATGAAAGTTGTCACCCTTAAGATAAAATTTGACCTTTGATTTTCAGGACCCTCCTGGATAATGGGGAGTAGTTTAAAGATCCTCTTAGATAGCAAGATTTAGCAGAAGTCACACCCGTAGAAGATATAACTTAGATTTTAATCCAACGTTTAGTTAAGAGTTGTCAGGACCCCCTGAATAATGGGACCTAGCTTTCAAATCCTTAGTAATACTTGGTAATATGGTTTAGTTTTACTATCACATCTGCCCCAGCCACCAAACTGGGGCAGAAAATTTTCTTTGTTTTGTCTATTTGGAGTTAGGAGCCCGCCTGAAGAGCAGGAAATACTTTCAAGCGCAGCAGTCAGGAGACCGCTTGGAGAACAAGGGAGTAAAATTTAAGTTTTAGCTTTCAAATTCTTTGTTTTATCTATTTTGAAGTCAGGAGCCCGCCTGGAAAGCAGGGAATACTTTCAAATGAAAGTCAGGAGCCCGCCTGGAAAGCAGGGAATACTTTCAAATGCAGCAGTCAGGAGCCCGCATGTAAAGCAGGGAATACATTTCAAGTTTAGAAGTCAGGAGCCCGCCTGGATAGCATGGGAATACAGTTCAAGTTCAGAGTCAGGAGCCCGCCTGGAGAACAGAGGAATACATTCAAGTTGCTGAAGTCAGGAGCCCGCCTGGAGAATAGAGGAGCCCGCCTGGAGAAAAGAGGAATACAGTTCGAGTTCAGAAGTCGGGAACCCACCCGTACAACAAGGGAATACATTCAAGTTCAAGTTTGAAGAAAAGGAACAACACCTCAGTTTACAATTTGAAGTGGCAACAAGGGATTTCATCGAGAAAACACAAGACAACGAGGCAATAAGAAACACAAGACAACAAGAAGTACAAAAGCAAGTTTGAAGAACATAGATATGATGTCTTGTAATTCATAGATCATAGCTTAAGTTTAGCTTCTTTTATTTTGCCATGGTGTAATAAGGAAGGTCAGCAAGCAGTAGCAGCAGCAATCGCAGTAAAATCATAGCTTCTCGTAGTCCCAGCTACCAGACACTCCTGAACTACACTGACCTGATTCCTGTTTAGCCCAGGATATGTAGGCAACCTCTGAAGCAGGGTGCAGTCAACTTTTTCAAAAAATGCTTCACACGGAATATGCGAACGGGCAAAAATCGCTCGTTTTCGCTCACTTATCTTTGCACGAAAACTCTTCGTGTTACCGGACAAAGAGGGGAAGCTGTGAGCACGTGATTTTTGCCCTAAGCTAATTATTCCCAAAAATTCAAACAAAACAATTTCTTTATTTTTACAATTTTTGTGAATTTTGGTGTCACTTTCTGATAGTTGTTTGCATTTTATTTGTGCATGTTAATTCATATGAAAATACAAAAATATACATTTAGGATATAAGTTCATATTTTAGGATTAAGTAGGGGTTAATTTGTTTTGTAACAAAATATAAAAATCACAAAAATAGTCCACTTTGCATTTTAATCGTTTTAATTATGAATTTGCCGTGAAATAGGTTTTAAATAATTTTAGAATTTAATTAATTTAGCTTTGACATCTATTAGAATTTTTATTTTTAATTGTGCATCCTCATAAAATTAGGGAAAAATAAAACAAAAATACAAAATGAAAAATGAGTAAAAGAAATAAAAAGAACAAAAAAGGGGGAATAAATAAAGAGGGCTGCTCACAATTGGGCCATTTCAATTAAATTCACCCAGCCCAAAGAAAAAATCAGACCAAACTCACCCCAGAAACTGGCCCAAATCCGTCCCTCTACCCGGTCCGCCCCTCTTGCCCTCGAAACGATGTCGTTTCGTTCCCAGTTGATCCGGACTGTCGAGGTTATCAGATCTAACGGCCAGGACTTCCCCCTCGTTATTATATAACTGTCCGAAAATAACCCACCCCTCTCAGACCCCCCCCCCCCCCGTCCATCTCTAACCTAAACCCTAAAAACCAGCTGCCCCCATATCCTTTCACCGGAGATCGCCGGCGGTGAACGATACCTACTCCAAAGTACCCCAAAATAACACCACGAGACCTCCCCTTCTCCCTCGTCATGAATCCACCACTCGTTTCCTTCAAATCCAGCCCTAGCTCGTCGAATCCTCGATCAAAGATTCACCGGCCAAAACCCAAAGTAACCCAATCACCACCAAATTAACACCATGTGATCTCCTGGGCTTCCTCTACCCAACCCCCATAGCCCTGTCTCTCGAATCTACCTGGAACAACTCGAATATCAAATCGAAGGTTTCCGACCAAAACCCTAATGCAAAATCTCCATAATTTCGGACCCTAACAACCCTAACCAAGTGTTTTCTTATGAAAACACGTGGTTAAGGATGTTACGGGTCAGAAATTTCGGGGGATTTGGAGAAACAACCACTGGCCGGAGCTCTTTGTTGTCGGTGAGTTCTTATTGGTATTTTCTTTTATTTTCAATTTCTTTTTCCTTTTCTGATTTTCTGCATGTGTGAATTCCATGGTCCATGTCTAGTTTAATTTGTGTTTTAAATTTTTGTCAATATTGTTCTAGTCTTGTGTCCTGATTTTTTGTGATTAAGTCTAGTTGTTTGTTTGATTTTAATATGTTCCAATTCCTGATCTTAGTTTGATTTTAGTTAAGCCATTGATAATTTGTTAATTAGTTTTACTAAGTTTTGCTTGAATTAATTTTTGGTGTTCCTTTAGTTTAGGTTAATTACTAATTAGTTTAGTTTCAGTTTAATTAATCATCATGATTTGTTGAATTTGGTTATAGTTGATAGTTTAATTTGGTCACTAATTCTGGGTTCAATTGCTAGGCTCAATAAGAGTTTAAATCGGGATAGATGTAGAGTTTAGGAAAATGTTTGGTTATAAATGTACTTTTAGTTTAAGTTCAGGGGTAGTTTAGGCACAGAAAAGGGTTGTTTTCTTAAAGAATAGTAATTTCAAAACCAAAATAAGGGTAGTATAGGTATTCTAGAGGTAGAAGAACACCCTAGGGCCTTCTAGAATGGGGCCTTGGTGTAAGTTTCAGTTTTTAGAAGCAGTAACTTGAGTAACAAGTTAGGAAATGAGGGTGTTAACTTGTGTAATAAGTTAGAAAACAAGGGACTAATAGGCAATTGAAAATCTGAAGCTTCCCCTTAGTTTTGCCTATAAAAGGCAGTCTTTATTGTTTTGTTGAAGGAGGTTGGAACCCCAAAAAAATTCCCCCCAAAAAGTTATCTCTAGTTTTCCAGATCTGAATTTGAAATTCAATATTCAAAAACCAAAAACACTAGAAAACCTTCAAAATCCAAAAAAAAAACTATTGTTCCACTGTTAAACCTTAGGTTAGCTTCAAGTTTTAGTTATGGATTCACATTCTTAAGTTTGATCTTTGATTGCTGAAGTTCAGAAGATCATTTCGAGTGATTTTGGGGCTAATTAAGTTGGCTTTTGTTTGAGTTTTGCTCTGTTGAAGTTTCAGAAGTATTTTGAGTTTAATTCCGAGGTCGTTTGGGTTTATTCGAGTCTGTTTCGGGTTGATCTGTTATTCCTGTTCGATTTCGAACACTTCTGGATTGTTGAATTCATTGCTGGACTGTTCTTTGGATCATCTTCTCCTTGATTGTTCAACACTGTGGGTCGTTGTACATTGTCGCTGCATTACTGCCATAGCTGACCTCTTCTCCTTTCTTATATGCAATTTCCAGGTATTATCCTTTGCTTCATATGAATTGTGAAGGATCTATGTAATTTTCTGATTTGGAGGCTGAATGATGAAGAGCTTGAGTTAATTGCTGAATTTGCTTGGTTTTTGTTTAGTATTAAGATGAAGCAGTCACGTTTATACAAAACATGTGTATCGTTCGGATAGGTTCTGGACTATATTGACTGATAGACTATTAAACATAAATCTGTTTGGTTGAACTACTAATTACATGTTTGTGTATCTAAGAAATGCTGTTATTTTCCAGATTCCCATATGAGTTAAATGCTGATCTAGTTTTGGTAGTCGCAGAAAACAGGTCCAAAATGGTTTCATGTTTCCACTGCTAAATCCAGGTCCCAAAATCATGAGATCACCTGGAAGTTGAGTGCTGGTTTAGTCTTGTTAATTTGAATTAGTGTCATACGGTTGAACCGCTACTACAATTGTTCTTAATTGGATTTTACCTTTAGTCACACTTAGAAACTCAATAATGAATAAATGAATAGGACAATTTGTCACCTGTCTTTGAATTGTTGACTTGCACGAAAATTAGCTGGTTTGTTTTGGGAGTGATTAGGCTTCTCAGATCCGTGTGAATGCCGCATTTTTTCCTTCCAAGTTCGATCCTGGGATTGTTGGTCTGCGTTTGCAAAGGTGACTTGGGCCCTCTATTGCGTTGGGACTATAGCATCCCTGTAGGCCCATATATTGGAGCAACCTTTCTCATAGATAGGGCTTTGGTTTATTAATTAATTAAGGGATTATTTTAGAGACAATAAAAATAGAGAATCATAGTTGCTTTTAGGTTTGCCTTTTAAATAATAAATGAGACGAGCCCCGCCAAATATAATGCACAAACGCGGGGCCCTCAATAAATGGTTGAACTAAAATACTTAGAATTCAGAGGGCCATTTAGTGAATTTCACGGTCTTCCCCAAAATAAGAATGCCTTAGACTCTTTAGGCGTGATTTAATTAAATTACTTTCCTAAACTCGGGTGCGCATTGATGCGACCCAAATCCAAATCTCAACGGAGTTAACTGTGTTAACAACCACGAGTGCATTGATTGCGACGTGGTTCGAGACGTATTTCGCGATGTTGCAATTCTTTTAAAATAATAATAAAAGCGGTTTGTGAATAAAAGGCACATAGGTTAGCATGTATCAAAATCAGATAAAATCAAATACAACAGTTGAGCGACCGTGCTAGAACCACGGAACCCGGGAATGCCTAACACCTTCTCCCGGGTTAACAGAATTCCTTATCCGGATTTCTGATTCGCGGACTGTAATACAGAGTCATATTTTTCCTTGGTTCGGGATTCAACCGGTGACTTGGGACACCATTAATCTCCCAAGTGGAGACTCTGAATAATTAATAATTAAATCCCGTTCTGATTGTCCTTTAATTGGAAAAACGCTTTTATGCCCTTGCGGGCGTAGGTAAAAAAGGAGGTGTGACAGACTCTCAACAACGGTCCTAGTGGATTCAAAGGATAAGGCATGGTGCCTAAGGATTTTGAGTCCATAAGTATGGTTAAGAATCGAGCTTTTGCAGCAGATTATGAAAAGAGACTTAGAAGGTTCTATGATATCTTCGGCTTGTAGTGTAGAATTTGGAGGAATGAAAGAGAATGACTTCGAATTTGCAGAGGAATTATCAAAATGGGTGTATCAGTTGAGGATACAAATATGCGCCCAAGTAAGCTATGAGATGGTTCGTGGGATTTGAGACAGCATGGTCTCGTGATACAAGGCCTCGGGATGAGTGCAGATTGAATGTGTGGTGTGTTGAATAGAGTTATTATTATTTCTAAGACAATCAAGGATAAATGGGAAGAAGTTAGATCGGTTAGCCATAGTGGTGGTAGTGATCCGTTCTTTCAGCGTGATTAAGTTATGCATGTGATTTGTGATGGTGCGTGCGAGGTTTGACGGTCGCCGTAATTGATTTTATTTGGGAGTATTCTAGTATTATGGCCTATTTTGTGTATGCGTATCTCGGAAGGGTTATGGTAGTTCAGACCACTAATTGAGGATTGGAATGTCCTACGGTTATGAGAAGTTACTCGCGTGTTGCTATGGTTCTCCTGGAATGAGTTAAGTAAAAAGTTTCTAGGTGATGAAGTGTTTAAGCTATTAGTGGTTCAGGAGTTATGATGAAATTTTGGCGCTATCGTATATTGGCATTTTAGGTGCAGTAAACGGTATGAAATTTAGAAGTGAGGATCAAGGTTGTGGTTCGGTGTTGGCGAGGGTGTCACGAGCTTGGACGAGCAGGTAAAAAGATTTGGAAGATTAAAGTAAGCTGGTACTGTCTTCAGCGTCAGCTGAGATCGGAGCTTGCGTAAGAGGCTTTGCATCCTAGTTACGGATTCTTGATCTGCTTTACAACATTAGTGTGGCCTATGGTATGGATGTGCAGACTTGTTACCTGGTACGGAAGGTCGTGGGGGCATATCTCACTTGAAGATTGTATAAGTATGATAGTGAGTCACTTGATTGATCGAAGATTTAAACCAAGTTTGAAGGTGAGGGTAATATCGGTAATTTGAGAATTTATGCTTGGAGGACACTCAGTTTGTTGGGCTATGAACGGTGGAGGTTTGCTCCGATTATGATGGTTGTTCTTGTGAGTGATAGGGAAAAAGGGTATTTAAGGTTATTTGCCTAGTACGATGCGATCAGAATTGTCCTGTGGTTTGTGAGTGGATTTAAATATGAATGTGGGCTCTATGTTAGGCCATATGAGTTCATTTCAGCATAGCACTCCTCATGGAGGAGTATTCGGATGTTGGATGTTATTTCGTCGTCGGCTATTTCATGTAATGCTATATTGTGTCGTGTGAGCTGTAAAATAGCTTGATAAATTTCATATGTGTTGAGGTTTCTCATAGCGATAGTGTTATGTGAGCAGGATAGCTCTCGAGGTTCATATCATATATCCCGCCTCAGTTATGCTTGAGTTTTGTAGCTTATGGCGCTATCTATCTCCTCAGGGATGGTATTATGCACTTAGCGTGCTTGCAAGCGATATTCAGTATTTAGTAGTAATGAGAAATTTAGCTCGGTGTATATCTCTTTATGTGAATTTTATGTGTGGATCGAGTTGCATGCCGCCATGGGTATGTTGTTTGGATCAGGTTGCACGCCGCAACAGTACGATATTGAGTACAGTTTTCTACATCCTAATTTTTGTGTGTTTTGTTTTCCATTTTCTGAGGAAAGTCCATATAAGATGCGTGAGTTGAGTAGCCCCTTTCAGAGTTCGTATTCCTTATGGCATCACGTTCGAGTTGGTAACCTATTGGCACTTGTTTTAAAAGTAAATTCTGCATTCTAAGGCCTTAAAAACCTCTTTTCACATCACCTCAATTTGCGTGCGCAGTACGGGCGCGTAGCCGAAAAGCCATTATGTGAAAATCTGTGAAAATGATGAATTTTGCCTTTAAAATGAGTTTAAGTTGACTTCGGTCAACATTTTGGGTAAACGGATCCGGACCCGTGATTTGACGGTCCCGTAGGGTCCGTAGAAAAATATGGGACTTGGGCGTATGCCCGGGATCGAATTCCGCGGTCCCAAGCCCGAGAAATGAATTTTTAAAGAAAATTATTTTCTGAAATTATTTATAAGTTTTGGAAATAAAATGTGTTTAAAACTTGATGGTATCGGGCCCGTATTTTGGTTATGGCGCCTGGTACAGGTCTTATATGTGATTTAAGATAGGTCTGTGAATTTTGGTAAGAAACAGACTTGAAATGACGTGAATCGGATCGTTTTAGAGAAAATTGGAAAATTTGAAGTTCTTAAGAAATTTCATGATTTTGATGCTAAATTCATAGTTGTTGATGTTATTTTAGTGATTTGAATGCACGAGCGAGTTCGTATGATGTTTTTGGGTTAGTGTGGAGCCCCGAGGGCTCGGGTGAGTTTTGGATAAGCCACGGGGTGGATTTTGGACTTGGAGAATTGCAGGTTTTCAGCTGGTGTGAATAGGCCTGCAGGCTTTGCATTTGCGAAGCCTGGCTGGCAAATGCAAATGCTGAGTCGCAAATGCGAAACAGCCCAGGCCCGCCCTTCCTCGCAAGTGCGAGATGTTCCTTCGCAAATGCGAAACTCCCCAATCTGGGCCTGTTATCGCAAATGCGATAGTGTGTTCGCAATTCCGACCTCGCAAATGCGAGGGTCCCTTCGTAAATACAAACTTAGCAGAAATCTGGGTTCGCAATTGCAAACCCTGGTCGTAATTGCGACATCTACAACCTGCAATTTTATAACTTAGCCGAAAATCTCTCATATTTCACATTCTTTCAAAACCAAAACACTCTTGGGCGATTTTTCAAAGACAACTCTTCTTCCAAATCGATTGTAAGTCAATTTTAACTCGTTTCCTTCAATCATTAACATCTTTTCACATGATTTCAACTCAATATCAATGATTTTTATGAGGGAAATTGGGTGTTTTGGGTAGAACATAGGTTTTTCAAAAATTGGGGATTTGGACCTCGATTTGAGGTCCAATATCAAAACAAAATTATATATTTGGGTTCGTAGGGGAATGAGTATTCGGGTTTTGGTTCGAACCTCGGATTTGACCATATGGGCCCGAGGGAGAATTTTGACTTTTTGGGTAAAACTTTGGAAAACTTATTTTCATGCATTAGAATTGATTCATTTAGCATTTATTGATGTAATTAAGTAACTTGTTGCTAGATACGAGCGAATTGGTGGTGGAATCAAGAGGTAAAGCGATAGTAGAGACTTGAATTATGTTCGTGGCATCGAGGTAAGTGTTTGGTCTAACCTTAGCTTGAGGGATTAGGAGTCGAGTCCTATTTTCTATGTGGTATTTGTTGAGTACGACGTATAAGCATGATGACGAGTATCTATACGTTGGTGTCAAGCATGCCCGTGAGTCTTATATTGTGATTATTATGACTTCGTTGTATTATTCATGCTTTGATGATGATTTTTGTTATTGGGCAAAGTTGTGGAAGTAATTGTGACATTTGAACATTGAGGAGCGTTGGGTCAAGATGTACAATCAAACGTGGAAGTATAAGCGGTAATCGAATCTTTTAGAGCATTGGCTCAAGTTGTGAAGTAAAAGCGAAAAAGGAAGAGAATCATTATATTATCACCCTTGTCGAGATATTGTTGTTTTTGATGTTATCTCCTTTGTCGGGATGTTGATGTTTCTTTGATGTTGTTCCCTTGCTGGGACTTGATTGTTGAACTATTGTTCCCTTGCCGTGATTCTTATTATAATTTCATTTATTTCCTTGCCCTATTGTTTGTGATTATTGTTTGGGTGAGGAAGAGTGTTAAAGCACGAATGGTGATGTTGTGTATTGTTTTATTGAGAGAGTGTTAAAGTACGAAGGGTGATGCCGTGTATGATTTGTGAGGAAAGAGTGTAAAGCAAGAATGGTGATGTCGTGCCGCACGATGTACCATTCCGTGCCGATTCTATTGATTATATGGTGAGGATGAGAGTAAAAATATGAAGGGCGATGTTGTGCACCTTTTTCATTACTTGATTGCTTTGGTGAGGACGAGAGTAAAAACACGAAGAGTGATTCCGTGCATTTATTGATTTCTGATTCATTGTTGATACCTGAGATATGTTGTTTCTTTCAGTTACCGTCTTTCTATTCTAAATTGATAGTTCCCCCGCAGCATGTTACCCCTCCCATACTTGACTGTATATTACTGTTCTTCTTTTCTGTTGTATATAGTTAAACTGCACAGGTTTATTTGGTAATCTGGTCCTAGCCTCGTCACTACTTCGTCGAGGTTAGGCTAGGCACTTACCAGCACATAGGGTCGGTTGTGCTGATACTATACTCTGCACTGTGTGCAGATCTCGGAGCAGCAGCTTTTGGACTGTAGATTGGGTGGCTGCCTTCAGTCCATGTAGAGATCCAAAGTAGTCCTGCAGGTGTCCGCAGGCCCTGTAGTCTCCCTCTATCCCTTTACTCCTATTTCATTTCTTAAATTCAGAAACAATGTATCTTTTATCTTTCAGACTTTGTATGTAGTATTCTTAGATCGTCTGTGAAACTGTGACACCAGTTCTGGGTGGTTGAGACTTAAATAGTTATATTAGATACATATTTCAGATAGTTACTGTATTTTTTCCGCTTATTGTAATTTCCGCTGTCTACACGTTATTGTTTTATAATTGTTAAGGAATATAAAATTGGTAAAAAAGGTAACTTGTTCAAACAGTCGGCTTGCCTAGCTCACATTAGTAGGTGTCATCATGACTCCCGAAGGTGAGAAATTCGGGTCATGACAATATGAGACTTTTGGTCATGTTAGTGGTGGCTTGTTGCCTGAGCAGTTCGTACTAGGTGAGACAAGATCATTGGATCTAAGATCAGTGCGATTGTATTATAAGAAGTATATTAAAGAGAAAATACCATTATTTGGTTCAGAATGAGGTGATGGTTCTTGTTAGGAGTATAGACTCAATGATATGTTGACTCGGCAGTTGGTAATAAATTTCTACACGTCTCTTCCGTCGTGGCGGTATTGTAAGAGTTGAAACAAGACTTATACATGTTATGAGGTGCATTATGAGCATCAGATTCGGGGAATGTCGGTTATTATGATCAGAGAATGTTATTATGGTCCTATGAATGATGTGGTGCATGGTGAGAATTCAACAAAGGTATGCATGTTACACCCACTAAGTTTAACAACATTGATACCGTTATATATATATTCGATATGGTATTTTGCATGAAATATTTTTGTAAAGAAAAAAAATAGTCTGAGAAAATAATAATATAATTTTATATAGTTATTAACATTACTACTTTAGAATATGTTTTAAATTACACAAATAATATGAGAAAATTTTATGAGATTTTCTTTATTATAAAGATATGAGTTATTATTTTTCACAAGAAAAGAAGGTTATCCTTTTTTTACCATTTTAAGAATTAAGCGTACGAAAAATTTTACTCTTTATATGAGATTAGGAAAATTAGAAGTTGAGAAAATATATGCACTTTTTAATGAATTTTTTTAATGATATAATAATGTATGTATTTATTTTATATGGTACCGTATGACCGTAATAGTACGGTGTATAAAGTGCATTAAAAATAAGTAGAATTTTAAGTAATTTAAGATAATTCTTAATTACGCGAGTAATTGATTAATTACCGGGTAGCGGGGTATTATCTAATTAATTAATTAATACACTGTTGGATAAGAATTGACCACCTCCACGTGGAAGCCCCTCCCATTCAAAGCAATGACTATTAAAGTCATTTAAAAGGTGGCATTTAAGACCCTTACCACCACGCATCTATCATTCTTAAGACTTAAATTCATAGCCTCCATTTTCTTGAAGTGTACATCTTACATATTAGTTATCCTAAGGTTCCTTTTTTGGGAAAAATATTTGAGAATGAGTATTTGAGGGAGGACCATCCATCTAGCAATAGGTTTAAGCAAATTAAGATTAAAATTAATCAAATATTCGTGAGTTTTGCTTGAAACTAGTCTTGACATGTTGGCACCTTATAACCTAAGGATCGAGTTCAGCTGTGATATATTGGAAACGTGTACAACAAGGGTTTTCAAATTCTAATGTGGGAATTGATTTGATTATCGTGCCTTATTGTTAGATAATTTAAGAGTTGTGTTACTGAGTGAGCAGTGTGGATTTTATTGAAGAAAAAGAAAGTTAAGTTAAAAGCACTTGAACTATTGAGATTTGAGCTACAAGAGATGAGTACTGTAAGGATGGTTTGGTACTACACCAGTTAACATGGTACATAAAATGATCTTAAATATCACTCCTTTTGGATATATTTTGGGAGGTATGGAAAACAATTACTTCAGGTATGTTAAGGTTATCCCTTCTTTCTTTTTGGCATGATCTATACGACACAAACAAAACGAGCAAATGCGTAATTTTCGTAAATAACTCTATTATTAGAAATACTAGTGATGCTTATGTTCTTGATTCCCTATATGTCATATTATTCTATCATCTATTCATGGGTCTCAAAAAATACGTAAGTTGATAAATTTTTATTGTGATTGAATCTGCTCTTCATGTGCCCCATCATAGTTTGAAACCTAATGAGTTCACGTTTACGAGCTTGCTGACTTCGTGTATGGGTAGTGGGTGTTTTGGTCATGGCAGGAGCGTTCACTGCCAAATAATTCATATGGGTTTTGATTCCTATGAACATATGGCAAATGCTCTTTTATTAACGTATTATAAGTGTGGGGAAGTAAAGGATGCTTTTCACATTTTTGAAAATATGAAGAGCAAAGATTTGGTATCATAGAACTCGATGATCTGTGGATTTGGACAGCCGGGGCATGCAATTCAAGCTATTCAAGACAAAGAAAAGAGGTGACACGAGATGAGGATATAATGATAGGCAGAATTTAAAGTTCTTGTTTCTTATTTTTGCTATTCTTTAATAGACAGTATGAATGGTACTGCATAGCAGTATTAAAGTATGAGGTAAAGTATGTTTATCATTTTGTTGGAGTGCTAAATAGAAATAACTACATGAAAAGATCCTACCTAATACTAATTGCTAGTACTTTAATTTTCTTTCGAAAATTATTATTTTCTTAGGCACTCGGAAATTGTATTTGAGACTTGGAAGTTTGCTTTGATGAATTTTAAAAAAAATTAATCAAAATTAAACCCTTAAAGAATGTAAAATCATCTGAGATTCAAAATAATGTCTAGAATTAGCATTTGATTATTGAGTATTTCTTTCTTCTAGTCAAGAGAGTAGAGAGTCTATATATACAGTATTACAGTATTTTTATTACCATCGAGCTATAATCGATGGACAGGCCCCTATTGGGTAACCTCTGATCAGATGGTAAGTTATAAACTGATCCTACTATGGTCGAGCACTTATGAGCGAGCCTAGTTGGTCGAGATACAGAGCCTAGTATGGTCGAGCGCCTATGAGCGAGCCTACTACGGCAGAGCAGTTATATATATACCGAGCCTACTCTGGTCGAGCGCTTATGAGCGAGCCCAATTGGTCGAGATACAGATCCTAGTATGGCCGAGCGCCTATGAGCGAGCCTACTACCGCAAAACAGTTAGTTATATATATATATATATATATATATATATGTATGTATCGAGCTTTATAGGGCCGAACAACTATTTTACTTACTATATTGAGAGAGTTGAGCCAGTATCTACAGGTAAGCATATGTACAAATTATCTTTGACTTCCAATTGCCTTCACTTATTATATTATCAGTTCAGTTTCAGCTTTCAGTACATGCCTTACATACTCGGTACATTATTCGTACTGATGTCCTTTTGTTGGGGACA
Source organism: Nicotiana sylvestris (assembly GCF_000393655.2). Classification (NCBI taxonomy): domain Eukaryota; kingdom Viridiplantae; phylum Streptophyta; class Magnoliopsida; order Solanales; family Solanaceae; genus Nicotiana; species Nicotiana sylvestris. The sequence continues at coordinate 149,678,445 of NC_091064.1, read as the reverse complement.
CTGCATTCATGCCTGCAGGTATAGATAGTTAGTTTGACGAGCTATCATATAAGACGAGATTATCTTCAGCGAAGGATCAGTAACACTCCACCTCATTTGGAGTGTAGCTGAATCTATGAGTCATCGTGTCAGAAGTTTTCTACAGACTTTTGGGTAGGCTGGTACCCTATCCCATTTGATGTCAAATAATCTTAGAGGCTTTGTAGACAGAGGTTCATGTTGTACAGTATGTCAGAGGCCTTGATGGCCCATATGTATTAATGTTTTATGAACGATGGTTTATTAATATAACATTTGCCCACTTACAATTGTACATTACGAGTTGTGGCCATTTGGCCCGTGATAGTTACGCAAGGAATGAATGAGTTACAGAGTGGTTCGCTCGGGCCAGTACGGCACCGGGTGCCAATCACGCCTCCCTAGGTTGGGGTGTGACAAAGTGGTATCAGAGCAGTTCTGTCCTAGGGAGTCTACAAAGCCGTGCCAAGTAGAGTCTCATTTATGGGTGTGTCGCGCCCCACATTTAGAACTGAGAGGCTATAGGGCATTTAGGAAATATCACCCTTCTTTTGTTTCCAGATCGTACCATAGAGCTGAGTTGTAAGAAGTCAGTATGTAGTTATCGCGAGATTTTATATACACCCGAGGTACAGGTATTACGGTAGAGCTTTAATGCGTAATATGGAAGGGAGGTTATGTAAGAAAGAGAAGATACGATGCGAGATTGAAAGGTAAGTAAGTTAAAGGTGAAGATGATACGAGATACTCAAGTAGTGAATAGTCGAGACTTCAGATAGAGATTGAGTTTTAGTTTAGTTACAGAGGATACCCTAGTAAGATTTTTAAAAACCTCTAGGAGTTAACATTCGAGGACGAATGTTCTAAAGTGGGGAAGGATGTTACACCCCGTAAGTTTAACAACATTGATATATATATATATATATATATATATATATATATATATATTTGATATGGTATTTTGAGTGGAACATTTCTGTAAAGAAAAAAAATGGTATGAAAAAATAATAATATAATTTTACATAGTTATTAACATTAGTACTTTCGAATATGTTTTAAATTACACAAATAATATGAGGAAATTTTATGAGATTTTCTTTATTATAAAGATATGAGTTAATATTTTTCACAGGAAAAGAAGGTTTTTTTTTACCATTTTAAGAATTAAGCGTACGAAAATTTTTACTCTTTATATGAGATTAGGAAAATTAGGAGTTGAGAAAATATATGCATCTTTAATGAATTTTTTTAATGATATAATAATGTATGTATTTATTTTATATGGTACCGCATGACCGTAATAGTACGGTGTATAAAGTGCATTAAAAATAAGTAGAATTTTAAGTAATTTAAGACAGTTCTTAATTACGCGAGTAATTGATTAATTACCGGTTAGTGTGGTATTATCTAATTAATTAATTAATACACTGTTGGATAAGAATTGACCACCCCCACGTGGAAGCCCCTCCCATTCAAAGCAATGACTATTAAAGTCATTTAAAAGGTGGCATTTAAGACCCCTACCACGTATCTATCATTCTAAAGATTTAAATTCATAGCCTCCATTTTCTTGAAGTGTACATCTTACATATTAGTTATCCTAAGGTTCCTTTTTTGGGAAAAATATTTAAGGATGCGTATTTGAGGGAGGACCATCCATCTAGCAAGAGGTTTAGGCAAATCAAGATTAAAATTAATCAAATATTCATGGGTTTTGCTTGAAACTAGTCTTGACATGTTGGCACATTATAACCTAAGGATCGAGTTCAGTCGTGATATATTGGAAACGTGTACAACAAGGGTTTTCAAATCCTAATGTGGGAAATGATTTGATTATCGTGCCTTGTTGTTAGATAATTTAAGAGTTGTGTTACTGAGTGAGCAGTGTGGATTTTATTGAAGAAAAAGAAAGTTAAGTTAAAAGCACTTGAACTGTTGAGATTTGAGCTACAAGAGATGAGTACTGCAAGGATGGTTTGGGACTACACTAGTTAACATGGTACATAAAATGATCTTAAATATCACTCCTTTTGGCTATATTTTGGGAGGTATGGAAAGCAATTCCTTCAGGTATGTTAAGGCTATCCCTTCTTTCTTTTTGGCATGATCTATACGACACAAACAAAACGAGCAAATGTCCAATTTCCGTAAATAACTCTATTCATAGAAATACTAGTGATGCTTATGTTCTTGATTCCCTATGTGTCATATTATTCTATCATCTATTCATGGGTCTCAAAAAATACGTAAGTTGATAAATTTTTATTAAGATTGAATATGCTCTTCATGTGCTCTATCATAGTTTGAAACCTAATGAGTTCATGTTTACGAGCTTGTTGAGATCGTGTATGGGTAGTGGGTGTTTTGGTCATGGTAGGAGCGTTCACTGCCAAATAATTCATATGGGTTTTGATTCCTATGAACATATGGCAAATGCTCTTTTATTAACGTATTATAAGTGTGGGGAAGTAAAGGATGCTTTTCACATTTTTGAAAATATGAAGAGAAAAGATTTGGTATCATGGAACTCGATGATCTGTGGATTTGGACAGCATGGACATGAAATTCAAGCTATTCAAGACAAAGAAAATAGGTGACATGAGATGAGGATATAATGATAGGCAAAATTTAAAGTTCTTGTTTCTTATTCTTTCTATTCTTTAATAGATAGTATGAATGGTACTGCATAGCAGTATTAAAGTATGGGGTAAAGAATGTTTATGATTTTGTTGGAGGGCTAAATGGAAATAACTACATGAAAACATCCTACCTAATACTAATTGCTAGTATTTTAATTTTCTTTCGAATATTGTTATTTTCTTAGGCACTCGGAAATTGTATTTGAAACTTAAAAGTTTGCTTTGATGAATTTTAAAAATATTTAGTCGAAATAAAACCCTTAAGGAATGTAAGATCATCTGTGATTCAAAATAATGTCTAGAATTAGCATTTGATTATTGAGTATTTCTTTCTTCCAATCAAGAGAGCAGAGAGTCTATATATATAGTATTACAGTATTTTTATTACCATCGAGCTATAATCGATGGGCAGGCCCCTATTGGGCAACCTCTGATCAGATGGTAAGTTATATACCGATCCTATTGTGGTCGAACTCTTATGAGTGAGCCTAGTTGGTCGAGATATAGAGCCTAGTATGGTCGAGCGCTTATGAGCGAGCCTACTATGGCAGAGCTGTTATATATATACCGAGCCTACTATGGCCGAGCGCTTATGAGCGAGCCAGTTGGTCGAGATACAGAGCCTAGTATGGCCGAGCGCCTATGAGCAAGCCTACTACGGCAGAGCAATTATATATATAGGGTCGGGCATCTATTTTACTTACTATATTGAGATAGTTGAGCCAGTATCAGCAGGTAAGCATATCTACAAATTATCTTTGACTTCCAGTTGCTTTCACTTATTATATTATCTGTTCAGTTTCAGCTTTCAGTACATGCCTTACATACTCGGTACATTATTCGTATTGACATCCTTTTTGTTAGGGACACTACATTCATGCCTGCAGGTATAGATAGTCAGTTTGACGAGCTATCATATAAGATGAGATTGGATTCAGTGAAGGATCGGTAAGACTCCACCTCATTCCGAGTGCATCCAAGTCTATGAGTCATCATGTCAGAAGTTTTATACAGACTTATGGGTAGGCTGGTACCCTGTCCCATTTGATGTCAAATAATCTTAGAGGCTTTGTAGATAGAGGTTCATGTTGTACAGTACGTCAGAGACCTTAACGGCCCATATGTATTAATGTTTTATGAACGATGGTTCATTAATATAACATTTTCCCACTTACAATTGTACATTACGAGTTGTGGCCATTTGACACATGATAGTTACGCAAGGAATGAATGAGTTACAGAGTAGTTCGCTTGGGCCAATACAACACCGGGTGCCAATCACGCCTCCCTAGGTTGGGGCATGACAATGCTGTCATGTTCTGGTATATCGTGTAGTGATTGACATGGTGTTCACATATTGGAAGCAGGCCTGGCAGAGAATTTCGGATGTTGAAACTGGGCTCTAAGGCTCATTTGCCTAAATAAAAAGGATATCTTCAGATTTGATCAATCTAATGTGCTCAACTGAGTTGAGGTAGCACGGGTAGGTGTATGAGGTGTTAAACAGTGATTTCAGACGACTCCAGTGCAGGTCTCAGCATGTTCGAGGATGAACGTATATTTAAGTGGGAGAGAATGTAATGACCTGAAAAGGCATTTTGAGCACTAGCGCGTCGTTTGGCAGTTTGAGGCCATGAGCAGCTTCACTTAAGATATTATGACTTGTACGCGTGGTCGGAATTGAATGTCGGGAAGTTTGGAATTGATTTGGAAAAAAATTCCCATTTCGGAAGCTTTAAGTTGAAAGAATTGAGTAAGGTTTGATTTATGAGTAAACGACCTCGGAATCAGGATTTGAAGGTTCCAACAGGTTTGTATGATAATATTGGACTTAGAAGTATGTCTGGATCGGGGTTTGGATGATCCGGGAGCTTTTCGACGCCTATTGTAGAAGTTAACATTTTTGGAAGAATTTTATAAATCTGGGTTGAAGAACATTTCAATGTTATCGATGTCCATTTGGGATTCCGAGTCTGGGAATAGCTTCGTATGGTGATCCTAGTATTGGGAGCGCAATCGGAAGTGGATTCGGAGGTCCGTAGGTCATTTTGGAGTCGTTTGGCTAAGGTTAGAAATAAGAAAGTTTTTGAGAAGATTGATCGGAAGTGGACTTTTTGATATAAGGGTCGAATTCCGATTCCGGAAGTTGGAGTAGGTCCGTAATGTCGAATATAACTTGTGTGCAAAATTTGAGGTCAATCGCATGTGATTTGATAGGTTTCAGCATCGAATGAAGAAATTCGAAGTTCTAAATTACATCAAGTTCGAAATGGAGCGTGATTCATGGTTTTAGCGTTGTTTGATGTGATTTGAGGCCTCGAGTAGGTCTGTTTTATGTTATGGGAGTGGTTGGTGTGATTGGACGGGGTCTCGGGGGCTTCGAGTGGATTAAGAGCTGAAGCTTGCTGTCATCTAGTGTAACCGCACCTGCGAGGTCATGGCCACATGTGTCGAGCCGTAAATGTGGTTGAGAAGGGAGAAGGCTGGGACCGCAGATGTGATTATCTTGCCGCAGAAGCGGGACCGCACCTGCGGAAGGAGAAGCGTAGAAGCAGAGTGAGGGGGCCTGGTGAAGGACAACAGATGCGGTAGTGGGGCCGCCCCTGCAGAACCGCAAAAACGGTCAAGTGACCGTAGGTGCGGAAAGGTCGGAGGCAGTGTGTTCTTTTAAAAATGGGATTTCGCCCATTTTTCTTCATTTTCTCTTGGTTTGGGCGATTCTCGGAGGGTTTCAAGAGGGGGTTTTTACCATCAATGGAAAGGTAAGTCATCCCACCTATTATGAGTTAAATATATTGATTATGTATATGTTTTAACATGGAAATTAGTGGAAACTTGGGGTTTGAGGGAAAAACATAGAAAATTGGTATATTTGGATTTTGACCACGATTTTGGACATGAAATTGAGAGTAAATTATATATTTGAGTTCGTGAGGTTGTGGGCAATCTTTATCTTCGAAAAATTTCAGAATCCGGGCACGTGGGCCCGAGGGCGATTTTGTCAACTTTTCGATTGGGGTTTGAAATTATTATAAATTAGATTATTATGAGTAATTGAACATATCTTAATCAGTTCATATAATTATTGGCTAGTTTTGGAGCGTTGTGCATCAATTTGAGTCTTCGGAAGGGTGTGGAATGCCGGTTATGGAACTTCAGAGCGAGGTGAGTCTCCTTTCTAACCTTGTAAGAGGGAACTGTCCCCATAGGTGAAATAGTTAAATATGTGCTTCTATTTGCCGGGCCAACGTACACACGAGGTGACGAGAGTTTGTGCGTAGCTACTATTATGCTTAAATCCGGGTAGTCTAGGAACTAAAATCATGCTTTACTTGTAATATTTGTGATCTTGTTGTCAAATTAAAATGCTTAAAGCATATCGAACTTTGTAGATAAATTTCTAAAAGGCTAGATATCGTTTTCTTAACATTTAAAAGAGAAATTTACCCTTTCTTGAATAATTTCTCCTTGATGAATTCTTGATTGACTGTTTGATGTGTTTAGTTTTATTTGACCGCGTCGCATGTATGATTCACGAGCGGGATAATAGATGCATCCATGGTTCGCGGTGTTCGACCCTCTGGCAGTGCACAATTTAAATATTATTGGATCAGGACATACGACCTCGGCATGATTTGCGCATACTTGTATTGCTTGACTTGCAAATTTATAAATAATGATATTGCCTCCCTGGCTTGAGATAAATGCATAAATGATAAAAATGAACTTGGAAATTTCTTATAAATAAAAGAATTGATTACTTGCTTCATGCTATTGAGTTACAACCGTTTATATAAAAATCCTCGATTTATTATATTATTGGTATTTTATTATTGGACCATTAGTAAGTGTCGAAGTCGACCTCTCGTCTCTAATTCTTCGAGATTAGACAGAATACTTACTGGGTACACGTTGTTTTCATACTCATGCTACACTTGCTGTGTATTTTTGTTGCACAGGCATATGTATGTCTAGTGACCTCGTTGGGCGCAGCGGCATGGTTGACACGGAGACTTAAGTAAACTGCATCTCTCGAGATGATATACAACCAACAGAGTCTCCTTCAGAGTATTGTATTGTATTTTTTCTACTGTCCAATTTGTATTGCGCACGGTTATTGTATTACATTGTTTCCTAAAAATTGTTCATGCACTTGTGACTCCGGATTCTGGGATGATTATGGGATTATTCAATATTAAGTTGTTAAAGACATCATTATTATTTCAGTAAATTTCATTATTTATTTTTTTATGTATGAAAGAAATGATTTCAATAAGTACTAAAATTGGGAATTTAATTAACTTCTTGGTGTTGGCTTGCCTGATAGTGGTGTCCGGCGCCATCACGACCCTCAGTGGATTTTGGGTTGTAACAACGAACATAATGTCACACCTCCTTTTTACCACCCCGGAAGGGGTATAAGAGAGTTTTTTCTAATTTAAATGACAATTGAAACGAGATTATTTTATTTAAAATTCAGAGTCGCCACTTGGGATAATTTATGGTGTCCCAAGTCATCGGTTTAGAATCCCGAATCGCGGAAAGTATGACTCTTATTTATGGTCTGCGAACACAGAAATCCGATTAAGGAATTCTATTAACCCGGGAGAAGGTGTTAGGCATTCCCAGGTTCCGTGGTTTTAGCATGGTCGCTCAATTATTACTATTGGTCTAATTATCTGACTAATTGCACAATTTAAACCTACGTGCATTTTTAACTTTCTAACCGCTTTTAATATTTTTTAGGAAAATTTATGATCGCCATACATTTGTTTGTTTTTTGAAAACACATCGTAAATCACGCCACACGAAATGCACCAGCGATTCACGACATGTTTATTTTATTTAGCATTATTGAAAATTGAAGTCGGGTCACATGAAATGTACACTCAGATTTGGATTTTTGTATCGTGATCATGGCACAGGAACCGTATCCATAGCCACGATGATTTATTAATCGCGCCTAAAGCATGCTACGATGTTTATGAATTATTTGAGCTAAACTTTGGATTATTATGCAACCCTATAACCTGGGCCTGAACATGCTTTTTTCTAAAAAAAATCCAAACCAATCCTACAACCCCTTAAAACTAACAAATAATAGTCCATTACCAAAAATTTAATTAACATTATTTTGTCAGACACAAACCATACGACCTTTTTATAATAAAAATGAAGATATGGAAACATTGGCAACAAATCGCAAACAATCTCAAACCATATGATACTGAACGATTTCTAACATTCATTTCTCAATTGCCATGGGCGTTGCCAAAATAGTCAGCTACAATGCAAATCTGGTGGCCGCCCAAATTACCGAAACATGGACGTAACTTAACATATTAATGTGAGTTCATTCATCTCTTTCCTTTGAACACATGAAGTCTAGGTGAGCCTACAAACAGTTATTCAAACTAGCCCAAGAAGTTGTATGCAAGACAAGAATTTGCCTTTATTTTATTGATAAATAGAAATGCATGTCAAAACAAGAAAGTATTCATGTCTGAGAATCTTCAAGTCTAAGTGCACTATAATCACACCAAACACCCTCAGAAGAAACTTGAAAGTATAGCATCAAAGCAAGAGCAAAAGTTATAAGGTTTACATCGAGCAAATTTATTAACAGGAACACAAAGGGAACATTTAGAAATCATAGTAAGAAACGGACCTTCATGGGTGGAAAACAACCTTCAATGTATTAACCAAGAGAAATCCAAACCAGACCTTATACAATAGCAATGATCGCTCAGTTAGGAAAACTGAAATTCGACAACAACATTGGAATCGGAAATGCGAATAGGACCTCGGCCGGAAATCTTCTAACTTGAACGAATTTTTGGAACTAGAACTTGACTATCAGAGCATCCTTTCAACTTCAATTGAGGAACTCGTTTTTTTACTGATTTTTTGTGACATTTTTGAGGACTGTTTGGTACTTTTTCCCTACTGCATTTTGGAGATTTTTTTTTCTCCGTTTTTGCTCTATTTCGGGTGTTGGTCTTAGGTCTTATGTCTGCGGCTGCTTCTCCAATCTATCTTAGGTCTCGTTCTTTTTGTGAGAGGATGGGCTGTGAGGAAGATGAAATACAAGGGGGGGTGGGGTCTGTGGTGTTCAAACGGCGCTCATCCTTCTTAGGGTCTAAGGGTCTAGAGTCTAGGTTTATATTTTTGTGTATTCTTTTTCTTATTGCTCTTAGGTCCTTAGGGTCTTTTTTATTTATTTTTTGTTCCAAAGAAGAGTTTAGAAGGATCCTTAGGGTTAACTTAATGGGTATTGGGCTTAATGGGCTAATCCGAATTGGGCCAAGAATTGGACTCTAAAACTTTTAAAATTGTGGTCCAACACCTTAATTAACTCCCTTTAATATAAGAAAAAAACTACACAATGCAAAAACTAATCCTAATTAATTAAACTAAACTATAGTAAAACATAAAACTATTATATCTTTTTTATATTTTTCAAGATTATATAAAGACAAAAATAAGGTACTATTTATTTATTTATTTAAATTTATGAAAGATACGTAAACTAAAATATTTTTTGTAATTTTTATTTTGTGATAAAATAAAGTAAAAGAGACAAAACTAGTTAAAATAACTATATTAGACCTAAATTAAATATTTAAATACAAAATCGTGTAAAATCTGGGGGAGGGTCAAAAATCACTTGTCTACAGCTATTCCTCTTTGACTGGGAACGCGAAGAGTTTCCAGACAAAGAACGACTAGACATGTTTTTTGACCCGACCCTTATTTGGAGAGACCAAAATTAAGAGAAAGAGGGATGTGACCGAGCCCTAGTATCTGAGCTGCCTACATATCATTGGCTATAAAGGAATCAGGCCACGTGTAGTTCAGAAGTGAGTGAGATGATAGAGTATACTGAGGTGGAGAGCCGGTCGAGGTGCTGTTCTGCCAAGGTTCCGATCCACGGTCATGTTATTACATCAAAATAAAAAAAATGAAAAAGACTAACTAAGCCTGTCAACTATAAGTTACAAGATTCATATCTATAAGTCTTCTGAAGGTTGATCTTGAGTCTTGAATGGTTCTTCATGCAGACTTTGGATTAGAACCTTGACGCTTGCTAGTTGCAGGTGCTAGTTCATTCTTCTTCAGCTTTTCGGATCAAAACCGGACATACCATGCTTGTGACTTCAGTCATGTCTTGAGCAGCTCATATCTTTCATCAACTTCTACATTTAGATTCACTTCTTGCCTTTTTTTTATTCTGGATTGTGACTAACTTCCGTTGATCATCTCGGACTGTTGACTCGCATTCTTGCCACAAGCTTCTTTTGTTGCTAACTTGAATTGCATTCTGAAGTGAATTCCCTTGTTTTCCAAGTGGGTACCTGATTGCCAAAACTTGAACTGTCTTCCTTCGAAACTTGAACCGTTTTCCTTTGTTTTCCAGGTGGGCGCATGATTGCTGAACTTGAACTATCTTCCTTGGACATTGAGCTGCTCTCCCGTGTTCTTCCAAGTGGGTGCCTGATTTCCAACACTTGCACTGCTTTTCCCTCGAAACTTGAACTGCTTTACTTGTTCTCCAGGTGGGTGCCTGATTCCCAACACTTGCACTGCTTTTCCCTCGAAATTTGAACTACTTCTCCTTGTTACCTAGATGGGTGTCTGATTTCCAACACTTGTACTGCTTTTCCCCCGAAACTTGCCTTGTTTTCCCTTGTTCTCTAAGTGAGCTCCTGATTGCTGAACTTGAACCGTCTCCCTTTGAACATTGCTGCTTTTCTTTTGTTCTCTAGGTGGGTGCCTGATTACCAACATTTGAATTGTATTCCTTTCTTCTGAAACTTGAATTGTTTTCCCTTGAAACTTGAGTTGTTTTCCCTTGTTCTCCAGGTGGGCGCCTGTAATCAAAACAAACAAAACAAACGAACTTTTTTGCCCCAGTTTGCACTAGGAAGATTTGTGAGTTGTTAGCAAAATTGTAAACCACTTATACTATTGATGCAATGATGAGAGTAAACTAAATACTAGACCAGGATGTGCGTCTCCTATGAGTAAAACCAAAAAACTTTGACTAGCAAATGCGTTTGCTAAAAATAAAACTTGAATAAACCAAACTAGGAAATGCGTCTCCTAGGGGTGAAACTTGAATGAACCAAACTCGGAAGTGCGTCTCCTATGAATGAACTCTCAATTTAGGAAGTGCATCTCCTAAAAGAATAATTTGAAAGACCTTGATTAGGAAGTGCGTCTCCTATAGGTAAAACCTCAATGAACTAGACTAGGAAGTGTGTCTCCTAGGGCCGAACGTAAATGACTCAAACTAGGAAGTGCGTCTCCTAGGAGTGAAATCTCAATTTAAGAAGTGCGTCTCCTGAAAGACCCAGACTAGGAAGTGCGTCTCCTAGGGGTGAAACTCAATTTAGGAAGTGTGTCTCCTCAAAGTGTATCCTGAAAGACCCAGACTAGGAAGTGCGTCTCCTAGGGGTAAAACTCAATTTAGGAAGTGCGTCTCCTGAAAGTGTATCCTAAAAGACCAGACTAGGAAGTGCATCTCCTAGGGGTGAAACTTCAATGACTCAAACTAGGAAGTGCGTCTCCTAGGAGTGAATTTAAATGACCAAATCTAGGAAGTGCATCTCCTAACAAGTATAATCTGAAAGACCCCTACTAGGAAGTGCTTCTCCTAGCGGGTAAAACTTTAATGACTCCAACTAGGACGTGCGTCTCCCAGGGATGAATTTAAATGACCAAAACTAGGAAGTGCATCTCCTAGGGGTGGAATCTCGATTTAGAAAGTGCGTCTCCTAGAGAAAAATATAACTTGAAAGACTTAGACTAGAAAGTGCGTCTCCTAGGGGTAAAACCATTAGTGACTCAAGCTAGGAAGTGCTTCTCCTATGAATGAACTTAAATGAACCAGACTAGGAAGTGCGTCTCCTAGGGCCGAACTTAAATGACTCAAACTATGAAATGCGTCTCCTAGGGGTGAAATCTCAATATAGGAAGTGCATCTCCTAAAACAAAAATATAACCAGAAAAACCCAGACTAGGAAGTGTGTCTCCTAGGGGTGGAACTTTCTTGACTCAAACTAGGAAGTGTGTCTCCTACGAATGAACTCTCAATTTAGGAAGTGCGTCCCCTAAAAGAATAATTTGAAAGACCTTGACTAGGAAGTGCGTCTCCTACAAGTAAAACTTTAATGAACCAGACTAGGAAGTGTGTCGCTTATGGCCGAACTTAAATGACTCAAACTAGTACGTTCATCTCCTAGGAGTGAAATCTCAATTTAGGAAGTGCGTCTCCTAAAACAAAAACATAGCCTAAAAAACCCAGACTAAGAAGTGTGTCTCCTAGGAATGAACTTAAATGAACCAAACTAGGAAGTGCGTCTCCTAGGGATAAACTCTTAATTTAGGAAGTGCGTCTCCTAAAAGTATATCCTGAAGAACCCAGACTAGGAAGTGCGTCTCCTAGGGGTGAAACTTCAATGGCTCCAACTAGGACATGCGGCTCCTAGGGGTGAAAACTTCGGTGACTAAAACTCATATGATCCAAACTAGGAAGTGCGTCTCCTAAGGGTAAAATCTCAATGTACGAAATGCGTCTCCTATAATAAAATATAACTTGAAAACCTGGAGTAGGAAGTGCTTCTCCTAGTGGTGATGTGTGATCTTCTCAATAGCTTTTGCGTAGGCAGAATTGGGGCATTACACCTGAAAAATTCAAGCTTCCAAGCTTTGATATGAACATAGCTTTCATCCATGTTTCAGACAAAGAAAACTTGTGAGTTTAAATATGGTGGTTGGTTTGTGGCCTTGACTTTGCGGGCGATTTCTCCTTCACTTGCCATGATAACCTTGATTTCAACTTAAAAGACCTTGCCTGTTTATTAGCTAACCACTTTCTCTATCACCCTTATCACAGAAAATACCTCTGATCCATTCAAACCTAATACCCTTTATCTGTTGCATTTTGCTCATGAATTGACATTTACCAAACCTTTGCATTTCTTACAAATCCCAAGGCACGCCGATTGTTACCAACTCAGTGTGAAGGTTGTTCTTTCCTGACTTATGCCACTTTTGTGGCAAATTTTGAAGTCATTTCTCACTTGTTCTGACCAAACAGACTCAGGAAGAGGGAGTAAACAAGACAAAAGGAATAGAGTAAAGGTCAATGGAAAGAGATGATTCCTAACAAGAAAACTGCAAAGTGGAAACTTATAAGATGTGGATACCAACTCTAATGACCATGACATGCACCTTTGGATTAAGTGGCCTAATCTGTCAAGCAAGTATGATGTTCAGCTCTTGTTATCCCCCTAAACCGTGAAACTAGGCTTCAATGCTCCGATTATCCTATCTGATTCACGATCCATATTCGACTTGTGGTTCCCGAAGGGTCTTCACCATCAAGCCTCTCTCATTTTGTTCTTTCTCTCAACTTACCGTCGCCTTATGGTGCCTGTGAAGGTGTTCACCGATAAGACTCTTTCATTTTGTTATTTTCCTTGAGCAGAATGAAGTGTTGCCCCTGATACGAATCGTACCTCTATATCGCTTGACTTGGCATTCTCAAATATTGGTCAGAAGGTCTTTCTTTGGACCGTGATGTGGGCTTTTGGATGAGGCTAGAAAGAAAGGATAAGGTCTCAAAAACAGCTTAAAATGGCTCAAAATTACAACTTTTGGAATCAGATCTCTTACAACAACCACAACTTCTGCCCCAGTTTCTTTGCTTGGGGATTTTTGAATTTTTATTATGATGGGACTGAACCGTGAGGCTGCCTACGTATCCTTTTTTTTGTATCATATTTCTAAAGTCTACTTCTGATTCCAAAAGTGGGATAAGAAAGAAAATAAATAAGGCTCAAAGAGGTAACAAAGGATAACATGTTTAGATAGCAGAATAAAATGCCTTCGTCATTCCAATCTTCAAAGCATGCCAAATACAAACAACACAATTAAACAAACCAAAGAAATCATAAATAATATCTTTTGACTGCATCAGAATTGATAACCATATCCACACATTTGCCTTCTATATTTGTTAAATACAAAGCACCATCGGACAACACTCTCATTACCACGAACGACCCCTACAAATTTGGGGCAAACTTTCCTTTAGCTCCAACTTGATGCGGCAATATGCGTTTTAATAGTGTTTCTTTTTGTTCTATCTGCCCCAGTTTCACACAACTTAGGCTTTAAGTGATCTCAAAATGCCTTTACTTATTTCCCTCGAATGTCCCTATCATTTTCAAAACTGTTTCATTGCTTCATGAATAAACTAACTTTTAAGACCAGACTGAGAATTACGTGTGCATGTCATGTCACTAGAGCCATCAGGAAAAGAACTCTAAAAAGAAAAGAGAACTAAACAAACACTGACTAAAAATAACTAAAAATAGGAAATTGCATTAGACAGATGGTGAAAGACTTTGAACAACAAAACACGTAAAATACGCTGGGGTTACAACCCTGGAACAAACCCAGAAAACACTAAATGAGCTACTACGACTAAACAAACTAGGCAAAAATAAAAGGATATAAGGGTTTGAGTCACAAGACAATATTCGAATTAAAACACTGAAAATAACCCGAACAACAGAAATGACAACAAAATAAACCACTAAGACTCCTATCCGGCTTGCCAAGAGATGGAGAGTCTTCCAATTACCAAGCACGACATCTTAGCCACTGGATTGCACATCAATATTGCCAATACTATTAACAACTTCAATATCATTAACTTCAGTCAGCAAGTTCCCAAGAGGATTCGCATGCTCCATGTCACTGTCCTTGATCACAATTATCCCTTCTTGAATCATTCTTTCTATTTCTTTTTTCAAAGCACGACAATCTTCAATGCTATGCCCTTGGACGTTGGAGTGATACATGCATCGTATAGTAGAATCAAAACATTTTGCATATGGGTCTGGAGTATAGCCAAGGAGCGGCTCAATCAGGCCAGAATGCTTTAACTTTTCAAACAAGCTTGTGTAGGACTCCCCGATTGGCGTGAAACTATTTCTTTGCCTTTGTTCCCCTCCCTGCCCCTATTTTCTAGGGTTGTTGGGTGCTTGAAAATGTTGTGAAGGAAAGAATGCATTATGCGGTGCTGGTGCTCGCCATAGGGAGTGACCTGGTGGTTGGACAGATGACCGGACATTGTTCGGAGGATAATACTGAGGTGTATTATGTGTAGCTTAGGGATATGTTTGGGGTTGGAGTTGAGGCTAGGTATATTGGTGAGGCGGACCCTTTGGACCATGTCGTGACTCTGAAACGACCATGGCAACATCATCGTGTTCCTTCTGACCCAGCAAGCTTCCTGTGTCATTCTGAATTGCTTGTGTTGTTGCTTTTAAAGTATAATAGCTCATGATCTTGCTCGACTTCAACCCATCTACAACCGAGATCAAATGCCCAAAGTAAGTTGTCTCTTGAGCTTGAAGAAAGTACTCGACCATCTATTTTTCTTCCAATGGGGGATTGACTCTAGCAGCTTGCTCTCTCCATCTGAGCCCGTATTCCCTAAAGCTTTAATTAGGCTTCTTTTTCATCTTGGTGAGGGACATGCGATCTGGGACAATTTCTATGTTGTACTGAATGTGCCGGACAAAGTCTTGAGCCATATCATCCCATGTGTACCACTTGCTAACGTCTTGGCGGGTGTACCACTACAGAGCTGCCCCACTCAGACTCTCACTGAAATATGCCACCAATAAATTATCCTTCCCACTGGTGCCCCTCATCTTACTGCAGTAACCTCTCAAATGGGCCATGGATCTCCATGTCCGTCATACAAATCAAATTTCGGCATCTTTAAACCAGCAGACATTTGGATGTCAGGAAACAAGCACAAGTCTTTGTAAGCCATGCTCATCTGGCTCTGTATCCCTTGCATGTTTCTTAAAGACTTCTCTAAGATTTTCACCTTCCTGGATATCTCATCTTGCTCCACTGTTTTAGCAGGCTTTTCAGCTTCATCGGGAGGCTCAAAATAAGGAGCGTGAGAGTAGGGATCCGAGGCTTTGAAAGTTGGTTCTGGAGCATAGTGTTTGGCATCGGGGATTTTGAACACAGTCTCGTTAGAGGATCGAGGAAAGGTAGCAGGTGGATGAGCTACCAAAACATGAGTAGTTAAAGGAGCGGGATGCGAGGTGGTTCTGGGGGTGGAGTGTGAAAAGGTTGTGGGGAGATATCAACAGCAATGGGAATCTGGATTTGTGATAGTGGTGGGATAGTTGTAGGGTTTTCAGTGTAGTTAGTGGGGAATGAAGGTGGAGGATGCCCCCTGATCCAAGACTGATACATTTCTGTCATCTGTTGTTTCAACATTTGGACCTCCCCTTTCAATTTAGACTCCGGCTCCACAACTCCCTCGACGGGTCAACAACTCTTGTGTCCAGGTCTTTGCTAGTCATGGATACCCTACTCTTTGACCTTGTGTTGTATGGATGAGTTACCTTAAGAACCACAAACCAACCACCCTTCTGCTCAATGGAGATAACAAAAAGGAACAAAATGAGGTCATCACGTTAGGGTTAGGGCATTTAACAGCTAAAAAATATCACATTGCGTGCAATGCACCTAGCAACAATTAACGGTTTTAGAATAACTTTTAGGGTCACAAGGTCACTTGGCATCATCCCAATTTTGTTCATTTCAATCTTCTCTTTTCTTTCTTTTCTAGCACTTCTTGACTTGCTCATTTTCCTTCTTTTTTGTGTTTTTTTTCTAGTTATCACTCTTTTCTTTCCTCTCATTTCTCACATCCCATAATTTCATCTCTCTTTTTTCATTTTTTTCTTCTTTTTTCTTTTTCTTTTAATAAATAAAAAAAATAATTCGATCGCACCTTACGTAGGTTGTCTACGTATCATGATGCCGCATGAATCAGATCTTTGCGTAGTTCGGTAAGATTGGGAATAAAGTAAACATATTAACGTGCTCAATTTTTTTTATCTTAATGAATACTCTGATGACAAATTATTAAGGAAAAACCCCTGAAAGAGAAAAAATATTTTTTGATTTGATTTCTTTTAGGAAGGAAATATAAAGGATGAACCAAAGAAAAATATTTTCATTTGATATCCTGAAAGAAAGATTTCGACCAAAGAAATGAAAAAGATAAAAAAAGCTTTTGGATTTCAGTTTTGATTATCTAAGGGAGAAACTCTGAAGATAAACCAAAGATAAAGTATGTTGTTTTTTTTTCTTCTATGTACAATGTCCTAAAGTTCTAGTAAAATAAAAAAAAAAAATTTCTATTCATTTTTCATTAATATCCCAAAGAAAAACCTCAAAAGAAAATTCTCTTCTTTTTTTTTTTTGATTTTTAGTCTTAATGTACTAAAGGAAAATATAAAAGCAATTTTGATTTTGAGTTCTAGATATTAATTCAATAAAGGAAAACCACCTCAAATGATTGTTTTTATTCCTAGAATTAGTATTCTAAAGAAAACTTCTAACGGAAATATAAAAACGCAAAATTTCTTCTTTTTTTTTATTTATAACACATTTTCCAAATGCAAAATAGGAAATACAATAACAAAAGACTCGGCAAACTTAACTAGACTATGACAAACTCTAACATCACCTAAAAGACTCAACATTACTGTACAAAACTAGAAGGTAAAAGATGACATAAAAAAGAACAACAGACTCAAAACATAATAACTAAAAAAATCTCCTTACACAAACTCCTGAATGAGTGACCCTGCCTGGATGGTCCTGGGGTATCTGTCATGCCCAAATTCTGGTAAGTAAGTCCACACCTGTATGAGAAAATTAAGACCAAATAAAGTTAAAGACCTAGAACGCTATGTGAGACAATAACCCTTCCTGTTGGACACATGTAAGACATGATTGTGACTATTTTTGCAAAACGACATATGCGGCCAAGAGGTGGCTAGAAGTGTAAAATTTGGCTAAGACCCCGCAAAGCCAAGAACCTAAACTCACTTGGAAAATCGGACCCTATGTGGGTTGCCTACGTATCACGCCCCGAAAGACGAGAATCAGGTATGCATAGTTGGGGCAGATTGGATACGGGCGAGAATTAAAAAAACAACTAATTTAGAGAAAACATATTTTTGTCTTTTGTTTTGAAAAATGATGAAACATGTAAAATCTTTTTGGATTTTCTTTTTTCTCTTTTTTCTGATTTTTTTTTGAAAAAAAATAATGGGAAAGTGCAAAATCTTTTTTTGGATTTTTTCATTTTCATTTTTTTGGTCTTTTTCTTGAAAAAACGTGAAAGAAAATTATAACTGAGCCCTACTTGCTTTATTTTACATTTCACACTCTTTTTTCTTTTTTCTTTTTTTCTTTGCACTCAACTATCATTGGTCCGCCAAATGACCCTTTTACCCTTGAAAAAATGCAACATGTAGCACATAGGATGCATCAAGATGGTCTGTTATTTTTGGGTACACCTGTCCTAGACGGACTCAACCCCTGTGTTGAGTCCCCAAAGTCAAATGCACGGGATGCAAACAAACGTTCCTACTAGGGATCCGGTATGAGGCTGTGTTTTTTTAGGTTTTAAAACCTTGGATTTATTTGTTCTTGACCAGGATTACCCGAGCGGACATCCAGGGGGGGCAGCGTTCCTGGAATACAGAAGCTTCACCGACTTTGCGACTTGTCCAAACCTCGTTCTAAAATTGGGATATGACTCTAACAGAAGATAAGTCACACGAAGTGCACACTTCCCAGATGATTTAAAAGACTCAGAGAGAGAGGAGGGGTTTGTAACAATTTATATACAGTCCAAACAATAACAAAATGATAAAAACGACAATTAGCACATTAGGCTCAAACATATAAAAATCAGATAATAAATAAAATCCAACTATAACAGTTATTCTAAGATCGAATTTTGAACCCTGAATCAGAGGTTCTGGGTTCTTGTCCCCAACAGAGTCATTAGAGCTGTCACACCTCTTTTTTACCACCGCGGAAGGGGTATAAGGGAGTTTTTTCCAATTTAAGTGACAATCAAAACGGGATTATTTTATGTAAATTCAGAGTCGCCATTTAGGATAATTTATGGTGTCCCAAGTCACCGGTTTAGAATCCCGAATCGAGGAAAGTTTGACTCTTATTTATGGTCTGCGGACACAAAAATCTGGGTAAGGAATTCTGTTAACCCGGGAGAAGGTGTTAGGCATTCCCGGGTTCCGTGGTTTTAGCACGGTCGCTCAACTATTACTATTGGCCTAATTATCTGACTAATTACACATTTTAAACCTACGTGTATTTTTAACTTTCTAACTGCTTTTAATATTTTTTAGGAAAATTCATGACCGTCATACACTTGTTTGTTTTTTGAAAACACATCATAAATCACGCTACATGAAATGCACCCGCGGTTCACGGCACGTTTATTTTATTTAACATTATTGAAAATTGAAGTCAGGTCACATGAAATGTACACCCAGATTTGGATTTATGTATCGTGATCATGTCACGGGAACCGTACCCATGACCACAATGATTTATTAATCGCGCCTAAAGCATGCTACGATGTTTATGAATTATTTGAGCTAAACTTTGGGATTATTATGCAACCCTATAACCTGGGCCTGAACATACGTTTTTCTAAATAAAAAAAATCCAAACCAAAATATTTTTTTTATATTTTTTTTATATTTTTCAAGATTATATAAAGATAAAAATAAGGTACTATTTATTTATTTAAATTTATGAAAGATACGTAAAATAAAATATTTTTTGTAATTTTCATTTTGTGATAAAATAAAGTAAAAGGGCTAAAACCAGTTAAAATAACTATATTAGACATAAACTAATATTTAAATACAAAAATATGTAAAATCTTGGGGAGGGACAAAAATCACATACCTACACATAATACACAAATTGTCCGAATAACCAATGCACTTTTGGCTATAAATATCTTAGCAGACTTCGCACGGGAGTTAATTCATTAAGCGAAAAAATTTAGGTTCCCCTTTAACTATTTAACTGATCATCCTAATATATTTCATTTGTGTGGGGTAGCTAGATTTTGTTTCAATTTTGTGTGTTTTCAATT
This sequence comes from Nicotiana sylvestris, assembly GCF_000393655.2. Classification (NCBI taxonomy): domain Eukaryota; kingdom Viridiplantae; phylum Streptophyta; class Magnoliopsida; order Solanales; family Solanaceae; genus Nicotiana; species Nicotiana sylvestris. Next base: position 149,658,750 of record NC_091064.1, on the reverse strand, counting down.
ATAGTGACAGTCGTTCTTTTAGTTAGTAGCGTCACTTGGTTTCTTTGACGTCTTTCATTTACATGCATATACTTTTGTTGTCTAAAGTAGCTTTAAACAAATTCGTTTGAGTATTATTATTTTCGTTCTTTTACTTTCTTTGTCACTTGGTACAATTATTGATTAATGACATTTGTAACCGTGTAGCTATTAATAATAATTAATCAATTGGCATGCTTAATCACTTAGTTTACTTAATAACTCAATAATCCCACATGATCTAGAGTTCGGCCGGGAACCACAGTTATGGACCTCGAAGAGTGTCTAACACCTTCTCTTTAAGGTAATTTGAGCCCTTACCCGATCTTTGGCGATATTGACAAATTAAAATAGAGTTATTTGCAAATAGGTGTCCTAACGCACCCTAAAAATCGCTAGGTGACGACTCTTCTCTTTTAATGCTCATTTAAAGAGTTTTCACATGTCGAAGCCCGCTTTTGCGAGAAAACAGGGCGTGACAACATGCCGACTCTGCTGAGATACTTAGGTTCTTACCATAACGAATTTTATTTCTATGTGGGATTTTTGTGTGATCGTTTGGTTTACTTTCTTATTTTATTTGCTTACATTTATATGCGACTGATAATTTTACTTTTTCTTTGTGGTTTTCTTTGTATCCCCCCTCTTAATTCCCTTGATTGTTTATTTTCCATAAATGCCTTTAAGTAAATTTAGTTAATTTTTTCATTATTATTTAATTCGTATAATGCTTTCATTTGTACATACTTTCGTACATATTTTTGTTTACTTGGTGATTATATTTTAATCACTCTTCATGCACGCACTCTTCCTCTTTCCTTTGATTGTTTATATTTCAATTACTATTTTTTTTCTTTCATGCACTTCCTCTTTTTCTTAGTTGTCTACATTTTATGCATATCCTCTTCCCCCTTCCGTTATTTGTTTATTTTGAAGCAAGCTTTATTTTTCATGTACATCCTCTCCCTCCTTCCCTTATTTGTTTATCTTTTTTTTCAAAAAAAAAAATTGCTTTGTTTTGCTTTCTATGCATATCCTATCCCTTTTCTATTATTTGTTAGATTGCATATCTACATATTTTCTTAGTCCTTAAATGAGAGCTTAAGTGTTGGAAAGTTGACCGTAGTCGGAGCAATGTGAAGATGGCCTCGGAATGGAAATCCGATGATTTCGTAAGCTCCGTTGGGCAATTTTGGGTTTAGGAGCATGATCGGATTGTGTATTGGAGGATCGTAGCTAATTTAGGCTTGAAATACCGAAAGTTGAATTTTTGGAGTTTCCGGTCCGATAGTGAGATTTTGATCCGAGGGTCGGAATGGAATTCCGGAAGTTGGAGTAGCTCCGTAGTGTTGAATGTGACGTGTGTGCAAAATTTCAGGTCATTCGGACTAGGTTTAATAGACCTTTTGATCGAAAGCATATTTCTAGAGTTTTGGAGTTCTTAGGCTTGAATCCGAGGTTAAATTAGCGTTTTGGTGTTGTTTTGAGTGTTCCAAAGGTTGGAACAAGTTTGAATGATGTTTTGGGATTGGTTGGCATGTTTGGTTGAGGTCCGGGTGACCTCGGGTGAGTTTCAGGTGCTTAACGGAAGTTGAATTTGGACTTAGGAAGACTTTTGCATTGTTGGTATCTGTCATAACCGCACCTGCGATTTGGGTCCCGCAGGTGCGGAGCTGTAGAAGCGGCATTTCAACCGCAGAAGCGAAATTGGGGAAGTCCAGTTGGAGCCGCAGATGCGGTGGAGCCATCGCAGAAGCGGAGCTACAGGTTCCGCAGATGCAGAAGTAATACCGCAGAAGTGGTGCCGCATCTGCAAAAAGGGAATTGCAGGAGCGGAGTCAGGGCTCTAAGTGAAATTTGCAGGTGCGACCTTTTGTCCGTAAAAGCGGGACCGCAGATACGGAAACAGCTGGGCAAAATACAAAAATTTCAAAACGAGGGTTTAGCCATTTTTGAGAAAACTTAACCTTGGGATCTCGGATTTGAGCGAGATTTTGAGGGATTTTCATAGCTATCGATTGGGTAATGATTTCTAACTCCTTTTTGCTTGTAACCCATTAATCTAAACATGAATTCATCCTTTAATTTCGAAATTGTATGAAAATTGGGGAAAAGTTCTTAGACCAAGAAATTGAGTTTTGATTGGGGATTTGACATCGGATTTGGATAATTTTTGTATGGTTAGACTCGTGAAAGTTTGAGGATTCTGAAACTATAAATTTTACCCTATTCTGAGACGTGGGCCCAAGGGGCGTTTTGGTCATTTTACATAATTTCACGTATTAGCTTAGAATTTAATTGTAGAACCAGTTACTTGAAGTGTTATTTACATTATGAAATTGAATTGAATAGATTTGGGCCATTTGGAGTCGAGTACTTAAGGCAAGAGCATTGTTTCGGATTGATTTTGAGCCGGTTCGAGGTAAGTGGCTTGTTTAACCTTGTGTGGGGGACCATCCCCTTAGGATATGAAATTGAAATGCCTTGTACGTGAGGTGACGAGCGCGTACTTGAGCTAATTATTGAAAATCCGATTTTTCCTTAAGTATTTCAATTGAATTCTTTCTCCTGTTTTATTCTACTTGCGAATTTAGCCTGTTGCTAGTTTAGAAAAGCATGTTTAGTTGACTTAATTGCCTATTTGCTTAAACTGCTTTAATTTCATTACGTGAAGCATGTTAGGCTAGAATTAATTGTTTACTTGGTACGAAATTAGCATTTAGTTGAGTATTCTTGTGTTGCTTTTATGTATTTTTAATTTGGGACTACAGGATGGCATCTCGGGAGATCCCCTGTACGTATTTATGATCTGAATTAGGTGCAGGATACCAAGAGATCCCTGGCACGTATATTGAGGATACCAAGAGATCCTCGGGATACCAAGAGATCCCTAGGATATATTGAGGGTACCAAGAGATCCTCGGGATACCAAGTGATCCCTAGAATATATTGAGGATACCAAGAGATCCCTAGCATGTATTGAGGATACCAAGAGATCCCCGTTATCATCCTTATTATTAGTGGTACTTCCTTGTGGTTTGCCTTCATCTCTGTTTCCGTATTGTACTCTTATTATCCTATATAGATTCTTACTGTAGATTCTCAATTGCACTTCTTATCTTATCTTGTCATCTTTATATTTTATTTAACCTCAGTAGGGCCCTGACCTTCCTCGTCACTTCCCAACCGAGGTTAGGCTTGGCACTTACTGAGTACCGCTGTGGTGTACTCATGCCCCTTCTGTGCATGTTTTTCATGTGTAGATCCAGGTACCACTACTCAGGCCTATCATTCTTGAGGAGGCGACTGCTATAGAGACTTCGAGGTACATCTGCCGCATCCGCAGACCGAGAAGTCCCTTTCTATTCCTGCTTTAGTATTTAGCCCTTCTATATTTTTCTGTTCTTATTAGACATTTCGGAGTTAGAGCTATGTAGTATTGATCTTAGCTTGTGATTCGTGTTTTTCCAGGTCTTTGATTTATGTTTTGGTAGTGAGTTGAATATGGTGTATGCCTAGTGGCACATTTAAACACTGTTATTACTTTATTACTGTGTAAAGTTGTTTTACCTCCGCAAATTTTGGTTTTCTTCCTCAATTTAGGTTTACCTAGTCGTAAAGACTAGTTGCCGTCACGATGGTTCACGGAGGGCGAACCAGGGTCGTGACTAGTTGGTATCAGAGCTTTAGGTTCATAGAAGTCATGGATCACAAGCCGGTTTATTAAAGTCTTGCTGATCGGTACGGAGACATCTGTACTTATCTACGAGAGGCTATGTAACTGTTAGGAAAATTCCACTTCATTTGATTTCCTTGTCGTGCGATATTTTGGCATCACAATTCTAAACATTTGTCTTCTATTCTCTTACAGATGATGAGGACATGTGCTACCCGAGATGATCAGGCACCCGGGCCCCCTACTACAGCCGTCAGCGGTCGGGGCCAGGGTAGAGGCCGAGGACTCGCACGTGGTGCAGCTAGAGCATCTGCACGAGCTGCCGCCAAGGTACCACCAGCAGTTCTAGCCGGAGTCCAGGCACCTGACACGCATACTGCCACTACTACTCCAGCTCTTCAGGAGACTTTGGCACAATTCATGAGCATGTCCACCACTCTGGCTCAAACAGGGTTGTTTCCCCTTGCTACAGCCACATCTCAGGCCGGGGAGGAGCACAAACTCCCGCTGCTCGCAGTGCATGTTGAGCAGGTCCCTGAGATTATTCATGTACCGCCTGCAGTGCCAGTTCAGCCAGAGGATAGGGCAGCAGCTTCCGAGGAGGAGCAGTTGAGGCTCGAGAGGTTCAAGAGGTACAAGCCTCCTGTATTCAGCGATATAGCATCGGAGGATGCTCTGGGATTTCTATATGAGAGTTACCGAATTCTCCGTACCATGGGTATATCAGGATCGAGCAGGGTTTCCTTCACTACCTTCCAACTTCGAGGAACCGCCTATTAGTGGTGGCGCACCTATGAGTTAGATAGTCCGGATGAGGCTGTTTCACTGACTTGGACTCAGTTTTCAGATCTGTTCCTGAGAGAGTATGTTCCTCAGAGCCTCAGGGACGCATGGCGCGCCGAGTTTGAGCATTTGCACTATGGTGCTATGATTGTCTCAGAGTATGCTGTCCGTTATACCAATTTGGATAGGCATGCACCAGCCTTGGTTTCTACTGTTCGCGAGAGGGTTTGCCGGTTTATTGAGGGCCTTATTCCTAGCAATAGGTCTAGCATGGTTCGTGAGTTAGAGATGGATATTTCTTATCAGCTGGTGGTGAGCATTGCTAGGAGGATTGAGGGTATGCATGCTAGGGAAGCCAAAAGGTCTCAAGAGTCGGGCCATTATTCTGGTGCCCGTACCCCAGCTACAGGTCGTTATGGTAGGGTTATATGAGCCACCCTATTCATTCAGCTCTTCCAGCAGCCAGTGGTATCCCAGCTCCTCCTAGACTTCAGGAGCCTTACTATGCACCTCCGGTATCTAGCGCGCCTCCTGCGTGGGGTGCTTTTACAGGTCAGTCCAGCAGACCTCATCCGTGCAAGTCGTAGCCGCCACGTCCTCCCAGAGCTTGTTTTGAGTGTGGTGACACACGCCACGTGGTGAGGGATTGCCCTAGACTTGGGAGGAGTGCACCTCCACAGACTTCTCAGCCACAGCATGCCCTGCAGAGTTCACATGCTATGATTACAGCTCCAGTTGCTACCCCACCTGCTCAGCCAGCTAGAGGTGGAGGTCGGGGAGGTAGAGGTCGCCCTATAGGGGGAGGCCATGCCAGATATTATGCCTTTCCTGCCCGTACCGAGGTTGTTGCCTCCGATTCTGTCATCACAAGTTTTATGTTTGTTTGCCACAGAGATGCATCGGTTCTATTCGATCTAGGCTCTAGTTATTCTTATGTGTCTTCTTATTTTGCTCTGCATTTAGGTGTATTTCGGGATTCTTTGAGTTCCCCTGTTTATGTTTCTACTCCTGTGAGAGATTCTCTTGTCGTGGACCGCATTTATCGGTCGTGTTTGGTTGCTTTTAGTGGTTTTGATACCAGAGCCAATTTATTATTGCTCAGCATGGTGGATTTTGACATTATCTTGGGCATGGACTGGTTGTCGCCCCATTATGTTGTTCTTGATTGTCACGCCAAAACCGTGACATTGGCTATGCCAGGTGTACCGCGTGTTGAGTGAAGGGTACTTTAGATCACACTCCCAGTAGAGTCATTTCTTTTCTTAAAGCTCAGCGTATGGTTGAGAAAGGGTGTGATGCGTATTTAGCTTATGTGAGAGATGTTAGTATTGATACCCCTTCAATTGATTCAGTCCTAGTAGTACATAATTTTCCCGATGTGTTTCCAGCTGACCTTTCGGGCATGCTTCTTGATAGAGATATTGATATTGGCATTGATTTGTTATCGGGCACTCAGCCCATTTCCATTACCCCATATCGTATGGCTCCTCCTGAGTTGAAGGAGTTGAAAGATCAATTACAGGAATTTCTTGATAAGGGTTTTATTTGGCCTAGTGTATCACCTTGGGGTGCTCCTGTCTTGTTTGTGAAGAAAAATGATGGTTCCATGCATATGTGCATTGATTATCGCCAGTTGAACAAGGTTACAGTGAAGAACCATTATCATTTGCCTAGTATTGATGATCTATTTGACCAACTTCAGGGCGCGCGGGAGTTTTCTAAGATTGATTTGCGCTCAGGTTACCATCAGTTGAAGATTCGGGAGCCAGATATCCCGAAGACTACTTTCAGGACTCGGTATGGTCATTACGAGTTCCTTGTTATGTCATTTGGGATGACCAATGCCTTAGTAGCCTTTATGCATTTGATGCACAGTGTGTTTCAGCCGTATCTTGACTCGTTCATAATTGTCTTTATTGATGATATTCTGGTGTATTCCCGGAGTCAGGGAGATCATGAGCAGCACCTGGGGACTGTGCTTCAGACTTTGAGAGCGAAGAAGCTATATGCTAAGTTCTCAAAATATGAGTTTTGGTTGGATTCAGTGGCATTCTTAGGCCACGTGGTATCGAGTGAGGGTATTCAGGTAGATCCGAAGAAGATAGAGGCCGTGCAGAGTTGGCCCAGACCATCCTCACCTACCGAGATCCGTAGTTTCCTTAGTTTGGCGAGCTACTACCATCATTTTGTGGAGGGGTTTTCATCGATTGCAGCCCCTATGACCAGATTGACCCAGAAGGGTGCTCCGTTCCAGTGGACGGAGGAGTGTGAGGCAAGCTTTCAGAAGCTCAAGACAGCTTTGACCACAGCCCCAATTTTGATACTGCCTATAGGTTTGGGGTCTTATATAGTCTATTGTGATGCCTCGAGGGTTGGCCTCGGAGTAGTGTTGATGCAGGACGGTAGGGTGATTGCCTACGCGTCTAGACAGTTAAAGATACATGAGAAGAACTACCTTGTTCACGACCTTGAGTTAGCTGCTATTGTGCACACCCTGAAGATTTGGCGCCATTATTTATACAGGGTTCCCTGTGAGATTTATAATGACCATCGGAGCTTGCAGCACCTGCTCAAGCAAAAGGATCTAAATTTGTGCCAGATAAGGTGGTTAGAGTTGCTGAAGGACTATGATATCACTATTTTGTATCACCCAGGCAAGGCAAATGTAGTGGCTGATGCCTTGAGTCGTCGGGCGGAGAGTTTGGGGAGTTGACATATTTACCAGCATCGGAGAGGCCTATGGCGATGGACGTTCAGGCCTTAGCCAGCCAGTTTGTGATATTGGATCTTTCAGAGCCCAGTCGGGTTCTATCTTGCATGGTTTCTCGGTCTTCTTTATTTGATTGTACCAGGGAGCGGCAGTACGATGACCCTCATTTGCTTGTCCTCAAGGACAAGGTTCAGCACGTTGATGCCAGAGATGTGACTATTAGTAATGATGGGGTATTGAGGATGCAGAGTCGAATTTGTGTACACAATGTTGATGGGCTTCGAGAGTTGATTTTAGAGGAGGCCCATAGTTCGTTGTATTCCATCCATCCGAGTGTCGCGAAGATGTATCAGTATTTGAGACAACACTACTGGTGGAGGCGGATGAAAAAGGATATAGTTGGATTTGTAGCTCGGTGCCTCAACTGTTAGCAAGTGAAGTATGATCACCAAAGACCGGGTGGGTTGCTTCAGCAGATAGAGATTCCGGAGTGGAAGTGGTAGCGGATCACCATGGACTTTGTAGTTGGGCTCCCACGGACTTTGAGAAAGTTCGATGCTATTTGGGTAATTCTGGATCGGCTAACCAAGTCCTCTCACTTCATTCTTGTGTGTACTACTCATTCCTCGGAGCGGTTGGCCAAGATTTATATCCGGGAGATTGTTCGTCTGCATGGTATTCCAGTGTCCATCTTTTCAGATATAGGTACTCAGTTCACATCACGGTTTTGGAAGGTTGTTCAGCATGAGTTGGGCACTCGGGTGGAGTTGAGTACAACATTTCACCCTTAGACGGACGGGCAGTCCGAGCACACTATTCAAATTCTCGAGGATATGCTCCATGCGTGTGTGATTGAGTTTGGAGGGTCTTGGAATCAGGCCTTGCCATTGGCGGAGTTTGCTTACAACAATAGCTATCAGTCCAGCATTCAGATGGCACTGTATGAGGCTTTATATGGGAGACAATGTAGATCCCCGGTGGGTTGGTTTGAGCCGGGTGAGGCTAGATTGTTGGCCATAAAACTGGTTCAGAATGCTTTGGAGAAGGTTAAGGTGATTCAGGATAGACTCCGTACAGCCCAATCCAGACAGACGAGTTACGCGGACTGGCCGGTCTTCTTAAGAATTAATGCCCCGATCTCTTATTAACTACTTTCCCCAAGTTTATTTCTGCTATTTTGATTTGCTGGGATGTTCGGTTTTGAGTTTCGGAGAGTTTTGGGACACTTAGTCCCTAAATAAGAGCTTAAGTTTTGGAAAGTTGACCGTAATCAGAGCAATGTGAAGACGACCTCAGAATGAAAATTTGATGGTTCCGTTAGCTCCGTTGGGCAATTTTGGGTTTAGGAGCGTGATCGGATTGTGTTTTGGAGGTCCGTAGCTAATTTACGCTTGAAATGCCGAAAGTTGAATTTTTGGAATTTCTGGTCTGATAGTGAGATTTTGATTTGTGGGTCGGAATGGAATTCCAGAAGTTGAAGTAGCTCCTTAGTGTTTAATGTGATGTGTGTGCATAATTTCAGGTCATTCGGACGAGGTTTAGTAGACTTTTTGATCGAAAGCATATTTCTAGAGTTTTGGAGTTCTTAGGCTTTAATCTGAGGTTAAATTGGTGTTTTGGTATTGTTTTGAGCGTTCCAAAGGTTGGAACAAGTTTGAATGATATTTTGGGATTGGTTGGCATGTTTGGTTGAGGTCCCGGGGACCTTGGGTGCTTAACGGAAGTTGAATTTGGACTTAGGAAGATTTTTACATTACTGGTATCTATCATAACTGCGGTTTGGGTCCCGCAGGTGCGGAGCCGCAGAAACGACATTTCAACCGCAGAAGTGGAATTGGGGAAGTCCAGCAGGAGCCGCAGATGCGGTGGAGCCATCGCAGAAGCGGAGCTAGGAAGGAGCTACAGGTTCCGCAGATGCGGAAGTAGTACCGCAGAAGTAGTGCCGCATTTGCGAAAAGGGAATCGCAGGTGCGGAGTCAGGCCTCTAAGTGAAAGTCACAGGTGCGACCTTTTGTCCGCCAAAGCGGGATCGCAGATGCGGAAACAGCTGGGCAGAATATAAAAATTTCAAAACGAGGGTTTAGCCATTTTTGGGAAAACTTAAGCTTGGGATCTCGGATTTGAGCGAGATTTTGAGGGATTTTTAGAGCTATCGATTGGGTAATGATTCCTAACTCCTTTTTGCTTGTAACCCATTAATCTAAACATGGATTCATCCTTCAATTTCGAAATTGTATGAAAATTGGGGAAAAGTTCTTAGACTAAGAAATTGAGTTTTGATTGGGGATTTGACATCGGATTTGGATAATTTTTGTATGGTTAGACTCATGAGAGTTCGAGGATTCTGAAACTATAAATTATACCCAATTCCGAGATGTGGGCCCGAGGGGAATTTTGGTCATTTTACATAATTTCACATATTAGCTTAGAATTTAATTGTAGAACCAGTTACTTGAAGTGTTATTTACATTATGAAATTGAATTAAATAGATTTAGGCCATTTGGAGTCGAGTACTCGTGGGAAGAACGTGGTTTCGGATTGACTTTGAGCTGGTTCGAGGTAAGTTGCTTGTCTAAGCTTGTGTGGGGGACCTTCCCCTTAGGATATGATATATTTGATAATTGAAATGCCTTGTACGTGAGGTGACGAGCGCGTACTTGAGTTAATTGTTGAAAATCCGGTTTTTTCTTAAGTATTTCAATTGAATTCTTTCTCCTGTTTTATTCTACTTGTAAATTTAGTCTGTTGCTAGTTTAGAAAAGCATGTTTAGTTGACTTAATTGCCTATTTGCTTAAACTGCTTTAATTGCATTACGTGAAGCATATTAGAATAGAATTAAATGTTGACTGGTACGAAATTAGCATTTAGTTGAGTATTCTTGTGTTGCTTTTGTGTGTTTTTAATTTGGGACTACGGGATGGCATCCCGGGAGATCCCCTGTATGTATTTATGACATGAACTGAGGTGCGGGATACCAAGAGATCCCTGGCACGTATATTGAGGATACCAAGAGATCTTCGGGATACCAAGAGATCCCTAGCATATATTGAGGATACCAAAAGATCCTCGGGATACCGAGAGATCCCTAGGATATATTGAGGGTACCAAGAGATCCTAGGGATACCAAGAGATCCCTAGCATATATTGAGGATACCAAGAGATCCTCGGGATACCAAGAGATCCCTAGCATGTATTGAGGATACAAAGAGATCCCCAGTTATCATCCTTGTTATTAGTGGTACTTCCTTGTGGTTTGCCTTCATCTCTATTTTCGTATTGTACTCTTATTATCCTGTATATATTCTTACTATAGATTCTCAATTGCACTTCTTATCTTATCCTGTCATCTTTATATTTTATTTAATCTCAGTAGGCACTAACCTTCCTCGTCACTACCCAACCGAGGTTAGTCTTGGCACTTACTAAGTACCGCTGTAGTGTATTCATGCCCCTTCTACGCATGTTTTTCATGTGCAGATCTAGGTACCGCTACTCAAGCCTATCATTCTTGAGGAGATGACTACTCTAGAGACTTTGAGGTACATCTGCTGCATCTGCAGACCGAGAAGTCCCTTTCTATTCCTGCTTTAGTATTTAGCCCTTCTATATTTTTCTATTCTTATTAGACATTCCGGATTTAGCACTATGTAGTATTGATCTTATCTTATGATTCGTGGGTTTTCGGGTCTTAGATTTATGTTTTGGTATTGAGAGTTGAATATGGTGTATGCCGAGTGGTACATTTAAATACTGTTATTACTTTATTACTGTGTAAAGTTGTTTTACTTCTGCAAATTTTGGTTTTCTTCCGCAATTTAGGCTTACCTAATCGTAGTGACTAGGTGTCGTCACGATGGTTCACGGAGGGCGAACCGGGGTCGTAACATTTTCTCTTGTTTATTTGTTTAGATTTGTATTGATCGCATTTACTTTACACTTATAGCTTTTCTTAATTTACACTTTCTTTTATCGATTTCTTTTAAATTAACTCAATGTCTAATGTTTCAACTATATTTGCTATATGTTACCGCTTTGATAACTGGCATCCCATTCACATTTCCTCCACTTGGAAATTTTTACACTAGCTCACTTGTAGCGGCTGTGTGTTTTCAAGTCCGTGCACTCTCAAGATTCCTTTTAAAGGAATAGTTTTGTGGGTAGGTTGGTCAGCAGTGCGCCGACGGTCACAGACTTTATACTCCCAAGTTGTCCTCTTGGGGGAACCTTTGGTCTAGATAACCTACTCTTGATCAATAAGAGCACAACCATGATATGATTTTTAGAGAAATCATATTTTCTATAAACTGATGACGACTTAATATCCTTGGTACATTACGTTTGATAGTATGACTATGCCTAAGTCTAAAGGGGTCTACGATCTTATAAGGATGTCATCATAATTTATTTGCATTTTTGAGGAATGAACGTGCCAATATGCCGACTAGTGTCTCTCAATTAATAAAATCTTGAAGGGGCAAGACTAACTCATTCAAAGCATTTTTATCTCTTGTGTCGTCCCCATAACGACTTATTTGTACATTTATATGTGTATCTATTTTCTTTCTTACATGTCTGTACTTATTCGCTTGCAATTTGTTTCAAAGTACTCAGGACCTATTCTCTCAAAATCACTCCACGCTTAACACGGTCAATTCTAGGATATTTCTTAGACTTCTATTCCTATGCTAAAACTACGCAAATCTTGGGCCTGAACAAGCTAATTTCCTGTACCACGAGCATAATCTCCTATTTATCCGTTGATTACAAAACCTAACTGATATATCATTATCATTAGTCATAGTTAATGGCGTAATTTTTTTCTCAAAAGATGTTTCATCTCAACTTTCTCATGTGGGTATAAATTTTTCAAAATAAGATGTTTTACCCTTCAATTACCGCTAACCCTTATTCAACTCAGGTCAGATCATGCTTAGGGCTAACGTCTTCTCTGGATATTTGTTTCATATCCCAACTTATGAAATACTCTAGCCATATAAAACTCTCTTTACTTTGGTTATTCTGACTTTTTTTCCAAATTGGCATTATATTGTATTTCGAAAGATAGGATACTTCTCTTATTCATGCAATTAATCTTCGCTCTATCAGAGTAATTCAACTCTATCTTCTAGTCAAATGCAACCTAACCTAGTTAAGATATTATGGTCTTGTTTCTTGCACATCTTGCACCTTATTTTTACATCCAAGACATAACATCTGAAGTCCAAGTAGGTTAGACTTTTGCATTTGTTTTCGACTATTCGTTTGCTAAACTCTAAAATATTCGCATGAGTCCAAAATCATTGAGATTAATCTCTACGTATTTGATGAATCATAGAGACCTTCTCGAGAATTGCAGTCTCAATGGTCAATACCATTGAAGCGATATGTATTACTCTACCAATCTCCACCCACTCACCCGTGATACTCTTCTAAAGATGTTATGTCTAAGCTTGATCCTTTCAAACACATGTTATTCTTTTGGAGCATTCACCTAAACTTTCAATAGGGGACTATTCGATCATATAAATCTTGCACTCCATTACTCTTTATTGTTCATTTCATTCTTTTTTTCACTTGATGCTCATACTAAAGATAGTTGCCTCTTTTCGATTTCATCAAACTCCCTTTTGATTTTCTTTTTGGCATTTTCTTTTTGTTTTTTTCTTTTCTTGCCTTTTCTTTTCATAGAGAACATCTCTTTTCTCTTTTTGGTGCCTTGATACCTCTGATAGATTCCTCAATTTCCCCCCAAACTGGTGGCTTATGCCACTTATTTCATAAGAGTGTTAAGGAAGGTCCAGGTGCCAAGAGAGAGATTATACACAAAACGGGTAAAGGCTTCTAGCATGGTTACTAACAGAGAAAGGTTAAAGGATCAAAGGGGTTTACTATGGATAACAAATATAGGGTGGCAATAGAAAGCTCAAACGGACCAAGAAAAGCCTACAATCATCTTCCGAACCAAGCAAACCTAAAATTTTGCCTTGAAACACATTCAATGCAAGTTCTAGACTATCCACTCAAGTACTTGGACTAGCAACAAAAATCACCTCACCTTTCATGCAACTAGACCATAAAAGAGAATTGAGTCTAAAGCCTCACTATGGTCCAATCAACCACTTAATGATTATCAAAGTCAACTCAAGAACCTCAAAGTCACTAACTAGAGCTTTTTTCTTCTAACAACCTTGTTTTAAACCATAAGCATGCAGTTAAGTTTGTTGGCGCCAAATGAAGCATGAATAACTCTTTTTGGGGAATGACTTAATTAGGGCTTTTATTCATTACTACTTACTACTATTATTACCTAAACACAAAACAGACTCGTTCCCTTTAGAAAGTTGTCACATCATCCATCCTCGAGAAGAGTCATCCAGTTCACACAAAAGACCACCTTTGGAAAGAACCGTAGCATTAAAAAAATCAAAGGCTTATTATCCACACTACTAAGAAAAACATAAAATCTACTAACATAAAAAACACTAATATAAACAAAATCAAATTAAGTAAATAAAGAAGCTATTGAAAGTAAGAACTACTAAAGATAGATAAAATAAAAATAAAATGGAATCATCCAATTATTACATTCCAAAGTATCCAAATGTCTCAAATAGGTTGTACCCCCTGAATAAAATAAGCATTGTCCCCAATGCTTAACAAAATAAGAGCAAATGTAGAGAGGGCGAAGAAACTCCCTAAGTGCCCTCGGTTATCACTATGTCCCCAGTAGCATCAGTTGGCTCAACCGACTAAATATAATCATGAAGTCTAGAAGTGGCTGGAGAAGTGAACATCGCATGCACTGCATCAGCAGTGTTAGCAGCAAGGCATGGCTCCTCAGACTGGATAGCGAGAGCATCCTGTGTAGATGGATCTGGGTGGGGCTTGGATGGGTCAATCAGCATGTCAAATGGAAAATCTCAGGCTGTAGCTAGCCGACTCACTTTAGCTCGAAGCTTATCAATTGACTTATTGTTGTCCTAGGACTTTCGCATCTTCTTCACCTGCTTGGTCAACCCCTCAATCACAATACCATGTTGTACCGACGTATCCATAATCACCTTCTGGTTGTCCAAGACTTTGCTCAGCTTCTCATCAATGTCAAAGGGATCCCTAGGTGCATGTGTAGATGACCGCCCTACAACGGAACTAGGGATCTCAGAAAGCTTTGAAGTAGCTGCTTGCATCTAATTTTTGAGACTAGACAATGTGTGGGATACTCACAGAGCATATAGTGGACCTATAGGCATGAGCAACAGCATCAGAGCTAGAGTAGGAACTGCCATATGAGTTGTGAAAGAAGTTATAAAAGGAGTTGAAGATGGTGGCTCGGGCATAGTAGTTGCTACATTAGTAGAAGGCTCAGCTGATGTGGATGGAATATCCGATGGACTAGAAACTACCACTACCGACTCATCGGACTGGCCAGTAGTAGTGGAAGGCTGAGAATTCCTCTTCAGGTTCCTTGGATCCTGCGGCTTGTACCTCTCAAATGTCCCTATCAGCTTGACCTTGGTGTCAAATGGCCTGGGCTCTACCTTAGCATATGTCGGATACTTAGTAATAGTACTGGGGTAAGGGTAAGAAGTGTTACTCTGCTATACCACCAGGTAAATGTTGGCCAACATTAGGGCGCCCACATTTATCGGGTACCTGACCATAATGGATTCCACCAAAATAAATCGAGGAATATAATGGTTGTTCTCATTCTAGCATGAGTCTAGCCAGCTGTAAACAAAGGTTTCCAGCCTTTGGCCTCGAAACTCTATGTGCACTAGGGAATACGTATCCCAGTAGCAATTTGAGGAGGAGTGGATCCCGATGCTAGAATCTCTACAAGCCACAGCCTGGCCTCTTCTTTCAGAGCCAACTTCTCTAATTACTCTCTCGACTCCACATCTTAGAATCCCAAGTATGCGTTCAGAGTGTGCTGAACAAATTTCACCTTTAGGTTGTGCACTTTGGTGACCTTTGTCCCTTTGAGAATATGAGCGATGTTGGTATAAAACTCTCAAACAAGGTGCATTTTAACATCCACTAGCTTCTCCGTGAATAGCATCCACCCATTCCTCTTTGTAAACTACTCTAGAATAGATGGACTGTATTTGTCTAGATCTTTTGAATAAAAACTGCCGCTCATACGTCAAAGACATCAAAGGCCACCGCATAGAGAAATCACATAATGGCCAGCAACTCACAAATTTATCCTCACAGGTCTCCTTCTTATTTGTTCTTGCTACACCTTCCTATGTACCTGCTCCCCCTATCCCATCATCAAGGGCATCATCAAAATCAGACCCTGTAGCTGCCTGTGACTCCTGGCTGGCCCTTTCCAAACCCTAAGAAGCATTGTGGGATGTAGAAGGCACATCCCGAGGCTCAAATCGCCCCTGTGGCCTGGATTGCTCCTCAGTGTGATCCTCCGGAATTGACACAGAGTTTCCCCTAGAGGCTTCTCTAGATGGGTCATATAAGCTGGACTCGAAGAGGTCTCTACTTCTCCTTCGGCCTGCTGCTGCTTTCATTGATATAGTTATCTGCACACTTGGGGGCAAGGCACCTCTGCCTCGATCCCTTGAAGCTTCTCCTCTTCCTTTGGTAGATTCACCTCATCCTCGTGATTGTACCATTGTCTGTATTAACACAAAGAGAATTGTCAGTTGCAAATCATGATGCAACATATTTAATACTCATGTAAGTAAGCGAGAACAACATAGAGCAGTGAGGTTTCGGCTTGTTAAACATGCAGAAGAAATGGGGGAAGTGCAGTCTGCACAATTCCAAGTGCAACTACACTTGTGCACAAATGTGCAAGGGGCTCTGATGCTTCCTCTATGATAGACAGTGCGGAGGTCATGTGCAGCCGCAGAATTCATTTGCGTCCCGCACAATTTGAAGTGCAGTCTGCATTTTAGAGGTTAAGAGGGCAAGCCTCTGATAGGCAGTGTGGACCAAAGTGCGACTTCCCAAGAAATTCTACGGTCCGCACAATTAAAGTGCGGCCGCAAAAACACCATCCAACTACTAGTTTCCTTAACAAGAACACTGCAGACTGTACAAATCCAAGTGCGGCCGCATATTCAAGAACATAATAGGCTGTCTCAATTTTACTTAGGTTTTCCAAAAACTTTTTCAAATCTACTTGGCACCATGGTATACAGATAGAAATCAGTAAACTCAATTTCTAACATGCTTTATCAATTATTTAGTGTAAAACTACCCCACATGGGTACAATAACAGATTATAATAATAGATGGCCTGAAAAGAAGCTAAAAAGGAAAAAAAATTCAAAAATTAAAAGGAAACAAAATTAACATGAAATGAAGCATACCATATGATGTAAATAAGCAAAGATCCTATGGGTGCAAATGAGTGTGTGTTTGAAAATACTATATCCTCAAATAGACTCTCAGAGCAACAATAATTTCTAAAATGTGTGAAAAGTGTAAAATGAGGCCTAAAGTTCTATTTATACTCATAGACTTTGAGAGGGAAAATGTCACGATCCAGATTTTTCACCCTCGGGAGTCGTGATGGCGCCTACTAATATGAGCAAGGCAAGCCAATTATTAGACAAATTACTATTTTACCAATTTTTATTCTCTTTAACATTATATAAAACAATAACGTGTAAACAACGAAAATTTACAATAAGCGGAAGAAAGCAATAAAATATCTAAACATGCATCTATTACAACAGCTTAAATCATTATCACCCAGAACTGGTGTCACAGTACCATAGACGATCTAAGACTGCTAAATACAAGGTCTGAAAATAAAAGACACACTATTTCTGAAGCAAAGAGATAAAACATGACATAAAGGATAGAGGAGAAGTCAGGGCTTGCGGTCGCCTGCAGGTCTACCTTGGATCTCCGTAGGTAGACTTCAAACTACGGTCAAAGAGCTTCTCTGGGATCTGCACATAGTGCAGAGTGTAGTATCAGCACAACCGACCCCATGTGTTGGTAAGTGCCTCGCCTAACCTCGGCGAAGTAGTGATGAGGCTAGGACCAGACTACCAAATAAACATATGCAGTTATATAATATACATTAGAAAGTAAAGCAGGAATAAACAAGTAAAGATGGGAGGGAGAAAGCATGCTTCGGGGAATAACAGGTAAAAACAGAATATCAAGAGGATTATAAAGGAACCAAAATCCAACTACTAACAAGGATAAGAGAAATAAAGGTAGAATTCACTTTCATTTCACATCTTGTTGCATGTGTGCAACCCACTCCCATTTCATATATCTCGTGGCAGGCGTGTCACCCGCTCCCATTTCATTTATCTCGTGGCAGGTGTGCCACCTGCTCCCATTTCATTTGCCTCGTGGCAGGCGTGCCACCCGCTCCCATTTCATTTATCTCGTGGCAGGCGTGCCACCCGATCCCAGTTACAAGTCAACAACAATTACAAAGAATCCTGGTAAGGGAACAAGAGCAATATAACAACATCCCGGCAAGGGAACAAGAGCAATATAACAATATCCTGGCAAGGGAACAATAATATTTCAATAACATCCCAGTAAAGGAACAATAATATTTCAATAACATCCCGGCAAGGGAACAATAATATTTCAATAACATCCCGGTAAGGGAACAATAATATTTCAATAACATGTGAAGTGCAATAATTTACAACGGAGTCCATAACAATTACAATACAAGACTCACGGGCATGCTTGACACCGACGTATAGATACTCTTCACCATGCCTATAAGTCGTACTCCACAATTAACATGTAGGAAATAAGACACAACTCCTAATCCCTCAAGCTAAGGTTAAACCAAACACTTACCTCGATGCCACAAACACAATTCACGATTCATTTATAGCTTTACCCCTTGATTCCACCACTAATTTGCTCGTATCTAGTCATAAGTTACTTAATTACATCAATAAACGCTAAATGAATCAACCCCAATGCATGGAAATGAGTTTTCCAAAGTTTGAACTAAAAAGTCAAAATTCGCCCCCGGGCCCACATGGTCAAAACCCGAGATTCGAACCAAAACCGGATTACCCATTCCCCCACGAACCCAAATATATAATTTGTTTTGGAATCTGACCTCAATTTGAGGTCTAACTCCCCAAATTTCAATATTCTTAGTTTTTTCCCAAAGTTCTCAATTCCACCATGAAAACCCTATATTCTACTATGAAATCTTGTAAAAAGAAGTTAAGAAGTAAAGAAAATGAGTTAGAAATCACTTACCAATGTTTTGGAGAAGAAAGGTTGTTTGAAAAATTGTCTCTTATGTTTTGGGGTTTTGAAAAATGAAAATAACTAAAAATCCTGTTTTAATATACCCCTCTCATACCCCATGTGCGGACTGCACAAAATCGAGTGTGACCGCATAGCTCTCCATGTGGACTGCAGTGACATGCTTTAGTATTTTGGCCATAACTTTCTCTACAGATGTCCAAATTGTGATTTCGTTACCTTTCTGGAAACTAGACACGAAAGGCTACAACTTTAGTTTTTGAATCATCTCAAACTTCCTTGTAGATCAAAAGAGATAGGCTTCCGAAGTCAGACCAGTGAACTTGTGCGGATCGCACAAAATCGAGTGCGGCCGCACAGCCCCCACCGCGGACAGCACCAAAACCAATGCGGTCAGCACTGGCGGGTTTAGAGATTTGCACTTCTCTTGACCTGCAACATCCATGTTTTAAGCCTAAGACATCCCGGGACCTACCTGAAACTCACTCGAGCCTTCGGAACTCCAAACCAAGTGTGCATACTAACTCAAAGACTATGGACCTACTCGTGTGATCACATCATCAAAATAACATGTAAAATCATGAATTAAACCTCAAAACTCAACATTTTCATCAAGAAATCTCAAAGTTCATAATTTTTCAATCGGAAGTCCAACTCACGTCAAATAAACTTCGTTTTTCACCAAATTTCACAGTTATCTTTCAAATACTATAACAAATTTGTATCGTGCTTCGGAACCAAAATACGGGCCCTATAACAATGGTTTCAAACATTAATTCTTTTCTTCATTTCTTAGATAATTCAGTAAAATAATTTCTTTCAAAAATTGATCTAAGGCTTGGGACCTCGGAATTCATTTCTGGGCATATGCCCAAGACCCATATTTTACTACGGACCTCCCGGGATCGTCGAAACACGGATCCGGGTCCGTTTTCTCAAAATGTTGACCAAAGTCAACCATAATCAAATTTTTAACTCTAGATATTCTTATTTCACATATTTTCGCATAGAAGGCTTTCCGGATATAGGTACGGACCACGCACGTAAATCAAGGTGAGGTAAAAAGGAGGTTTATAGGCCTCGAAACACTGAATTCACTTGCAACACAGGTGAGGTCATCACATTCTCCACCTCTAAAACAACTTTTCGTCCTCGAATGGACATAATAAGGAAGTACCTGAGTCAGAAAAAAGATGGGGATAACGGCTCCACATATTGGACTCGGACTCCCAGGTTGATGCCTCGGCAGGCTGACCTCTCCACTGAACACGAATAGAAGGGAAATTCTTCGACCTTAACTGACGAACTTGTCGGTCTAGAATAGCTACTGGCTTCTCCTTATAGGACAAGTCCTTGTCCAACTGGACAGTACTGAAATCTAACACGTGGGATGGATCGCCGTGATACTTCTGAAGCATGGACACATGAAACACTGGATACACGGCTGATAAGCTCGGCGGAAACGCAAGTTTGTAAGCCACCTATCCCACTCGATCAAGTATCTCAAACGGGATAATGAACCTAGGGCTAAGCTTGCCCTTCTTCCCAAATCTCATCACGCTCTTCATAGGTGACACTCGAAGCAATACCCGCTCACCGACCATGTATGCCAAATCACGAACCTTGCGGTCGGCATAACTTTTTTGCCTGGACTGAGATGTACAAAGCCTATCCTAAATAATCCTGACCCTGTCCAAGGCATCTTGCACTAGATCTATACCCAACAACCGAGCCTCTCCCGGCTCAAACCTTCCAACCGGCCTCATAAGGAGCCATCTGAATACTCAACTGGTAGCTGTTGTTATAGGCAAACTCTGCTAAAGGCAAAAACTAATCCCACAAGCCTCCAAAGTCAATGACAGAAGCTCGAAGCATATCCTCCAAAATCTGAATGGTCCGCTCGGACTGCCCATCCGTCTGAGGATGAAATGTTGTGCTCAACTCAACTCGTGTGCCCAACTCTCACTGAACTGCTCTCCAGAAATGTGAGGTAAACTGTGTACCTCAGTCCAAAATGATAGACTCGGGCATACCATGAAGACAAACAATCTCCCGGATATAGATCTCAGCTAACCTCTCGGAAGAATAGGAGACTACCACAGGAATGAAATGCGTTGACTTAGTCAGCCTATCAACAATAATCCACACTGCATCGAACTTCCTCTAGGTCCGTGGGAGTCGAACAACAAAGTCCATAGTGATCCGCTCCCACTTCCACTCAGGAATCTCAATCTTCTGGAACAAATCACTAGGCCTCTAATGCTCATACTTAACCTGCTGACAATTCAAACACCAAGCCACAAATGCTACAATATCCTTCTTCATTCTCTGCCACCAATAATGCTGCCACAAATCCTGATACATCTTTGCGGTGCCCAGATAAATAGAGTACCGGGATCTATAGGCCTCCTCTAATATCAAATCTCAGAGCCCATCCACATTAGGCACACAAACTTGACCCTGCAACCTCAAATCTCCATCATCCTCTAAGGTAAGCTTCTTGGCACCTCCATGCTGCACCGTGTCTCTAAGGACACACAAATGGGGATCATCATACTACCGATCATAGATACGCTCCAATAATGATGAACAAGCGACTGTGCAAGCTAACACACGACTGGGCTTAGAATCATCCAACCTCACAAACTGATTGGCCAAAGCCTGAACATACAAAGCAAGCAGTCTCTCACCGACCGAAATATAAGCAAGACTGCCCATACTGGCTGACTTCCTACTCAAAGCATTGGCCACCACATTGTCCTTTCCCGGATGATATAAGATGGTGATATCATAGTCCTTTAACAACTCCAACCACCTTCTCTACCTCAAATTCAACTCCTTCTGCTTGAACAAGTACTACAGACTCTTGTGATCCGTGAACACCTCACATGCCACGCCATACAGATAATGCCTCCAAATCTTTAACGTATGAACAATGGCTGCCAACTCCAAATCATGAACCGGATAATTCTTCTCATGAATCTTCAACTGCCATGAAGCATAATCAATGACCTTGCCATCCTGCATCAACACCGTACCAAGCCCAATACAAGATGCATCACAATAAACTGTATATAGCCTTGAACCTGTGGACAAAACCAACACCGGTGCCATAGTCAGCGATGTCTTGAGCTTCTGAAAGCTCGCCTCACACTCGTCCAACCATCTAAACTTTGCACCCTTCTGGGTCAACCTGGTCATCGGGCTTGCAATAGATGAAAACCCCTCCACGAACCGACGATAGTAGCCTGCTAATCCTAAGAAACTCTGAATCTCTGTAGCTGATGCTGGTTTAGGCCAATTCTTGACTACCTCAATCTTCTTCGGATCAACCTGAATACCCTCTGCTGATACAACATGATCTAGGAATGCAACTAAACTCAATTAAAACTCACACTTCGAGAACTTAGCATATAGTTGACTATCCCTCAAGGTCTGAAGAACCACTCTAAGATGTTGCTCGTGCTCCTCCCGGCTGCGGGAATATATCAAAATATCATCAATGAAGACTATCACGAACGAATCCAAGTAAGGCCTGAACACTTGGTTTATCAAATCCATAAAGGCTGCCGGGGCATTCGTCAACCCAAATAACATCACCAAGAACTCATAATGCTCATACCGAGTGCGGAAAGCTGTCTTAAGGACATCGGATGCCCTAATCCTCAACTGATGGTAGCCAGATCTCAAGTCAATCTTCGAAAATACCTTGGCACCCCAAAGCTGATCAAACAAATCATCAATCCTCGACAGTGGATACTTATTCTTGATTGTAACCTTATTCAACTACCGGTAATCAATACACATTCTCATCGATCCATCCTTCTTCTTAACAAACAACATCAGCGCACCCCAAGGTGAAACAGTGGGTCTAATGAAACCCTTCTCAAGCAAGTCTTGCAACTGCTCCTTCAACTCTTTCAACTCAGGCGGGGCCATACGATACGGCGGGATAGAAATGGGCTGAGTGCCCGGAGCCAAATCAATGCAAATGTCAATATCCTTGTCGGGTGGCATACCCGGCAGGTCTGAAGGGAATACCTCAGGAAACTCACGAAAAACGGGCACAAAATCGATAGAAGGAACCTCAGCACTAGAATCACGAACATAGGCCAAACACCCCTTCTCGACCATACGCCGAGCCTTCATATACGGGATAACACTGCGGGTAGAATGACTAGGAGTCCCTCTCCACTCTAAATGAGGTAAACCTAGCAAGGCTAAGGTCACAGTCTTGGCATAATAGTCCAAGATAGCGTGGTAACATGATAACCAGTCCATCCCTAATATGATATCGAAATTGACCATGTCTAGAAGAAGCAAATCTACATGAGTCTCAAGACCTCCAATCACAACTATACATGAACGATGGACTCGATCTACCACAATAGAATCACCCACCAGTGTAGACACATAAACAGGAGCACTCAAAGAATCACTGGGCATGACCAGATACGGTGCAAAATAAGATGACATATAGGAGTATGTAGACCCTAGATCAAATAACCCTGATGCATCCCTACAACAAACCAGAACCGTAAATGTGATAACTGCATCGGAAGCCTCAGCTTCGGGCCTGGCTGGAAGAGCATAACATCGGGGCTGGGCCCCACCACACTGAACTACATCTCAGGACGGCCTGCTGCTGGCTGGCCTCTACCTCTAGCGGCCTGAGCTCCACCTCTAATACCTTTACCTCCACCTCTATCACCTCTACCCCCGCCTCTAGCTGGCTGGGCAGGCTGTGGAACACTTGGTGCTTGAACCATGGCACAGGAACCCTGATGTTGAGAGCTGCTCGATGCTCGAGGACAATACCTAGCAATGTGCCTCGTGTCACCACAAGTAAAACAAGCCCTCAGCTGCTGGGGCTGACGACCCGGAAAATTCTGAAGTGGTGGTGCATTGATAGGAGCTGGTGGTGCACTGTAGCACTGTTGATCAGAATACTACATCTGAGAACCACGGCCACCTGAAGCACCGTGAGAAACCTGAAGTGCTGACTGAAAAGGCCTAGGAGGATGGCCTCTACCATATGAATACCTATCTCCAGACGAGGTATCACTGAATTGGCCCGAATGATGAGGCCTCTTGTCAAACACATGGCCACCTCCCTGCGATAGAACCATCTCAACTCTCCGGGCCACATTGGCCGCCTCCTGGAAAGATATCTCACTCCCAGTCTCCCTAGCCATCTGAAGACGAATCGGCTGAATAAGTTCATCAATGAAACTCTTCACCCTCTCTCTCTCTCGGTGGAAAGTATGATAAGAGCATCACGAGCCAAGTCGATGAATCTGGTCTCATACTGGGTAACAGTCATAGAACCCTGCTGGAGATGCTTAAACTGCCTCTGATAGGCCTCTCCCTGAGTGATGGGGAGAAACTTCTCCAGAAATAGCTAAGTAAATTGCTCCCAAGTCAAAGCTGGCGATCCGGCTGATCTAGCCAAACACTAATGTCTCCACCAAGTCTTGGCGGATCCAGACAAGCGAAAAGTAGCAAAATCAACCCCATTGGTATCAACTATCCCCATATTCCTGAGGACCTCATGACAGCTGTCTAGATAATCCTGGGGATCCTCAGAAGATGCACCGCTGAAAGTAGTAGTGAAGAGCTTAGTGAACCTATCCAACCTCCACAGGGAATCGACAGACATAGCTGCTCCATCACGAATCTGAGCCACCACACCCGACTGAACTGCTCTAACTGGCTGAACTGCTGGAGTCTGGAACTGGGGAGCTACTTGCTCCGAAGTGCGAGTAGCAGGAGTCTGGGTTGCTCCTCCAGCTAAGAGACGGTTGGTGCTACAGGAAGCAAACCTGCCCGAGTGATATTCTCCAAAAGGCCCACTAGACGGACCAGAGCATCCTGGAGACGGACCAGAACTGCTTGGGCCGGAACCTCATCATCAAAGTCAACTTGGGGCACCACTGTTGGTATTGCTGCTCTAGGCTGAGCTATGCCCCTACCTCGGCCTCTAGCACGACCTCAGCCTCACACACTACCCCTCCTGGGAGTTGCTGCTAAGGGCTCGGGCTGCTGGTCAGTGGATGAGGAAGCGCGTGTTCTCGCCAACTGCGAAAGAACATAGTAGAAATTCAATTAGCATTGAGAAACCAAAACGCACGATAGGAAAGAATGAAGGTGAAGTTTTCCTAACATTGTAGCCTATGGGAGATAAATACAGACGTCTCTGTACCGATCCCTCAGAATCTACTAAGCTTGACTGTGAACTGTGAGACCCATGTAACTTAGAGCTTTGATACCAACTTGTCACGACCCGGATTTCCCACCCTCGGGAGTCGTGATGGTGCCTAATAATCAATTATTAGACAAATTACCCTTTTACCAATTTTTATTCTCTTTAACATTATATAAAATAATAACATGTAAAAAGCAAAAATTTAGAATAAGCGGAAGAAAGCAATAAAATATCTAAACATGCGTCTATTACAACAGCTTAAACCTTAATCACCCAGAACTGGAGTCACAGTACCACAGACGGCCTAAGACTGCTAAATACAAGGTCTGAAAATAAAAGACGCACTATTTCTGAAGCAAAGAGATGAAACAGGACATAAAGAATAGAGGAGACGCCAGAGCCTATGGATGCCTGCAGGTCTACCTTGGATCTCCGCGTGGACTGAAGGTAGCCTCCAAACTACGGTCCAAGAGTTGTTCCGGGATCTGCACATAGTGCAGAGTGTAGTATCAGTACAATCGATCTCATGTGCTGGTAAGTGCCTAGCCTAACCTCGGCGAAGTAGTGACGAGGCTAGGACCAGACTACCAAATAAACCTGTGTAGTTATATATTATACAGCGGAAAGTAAAGTAAGAATAAATAAGTAAAGATGGGAGGGGAAAAGCATGCTTCGGGGAATAACAGGTAAAAACAAAATATCAAGAGGATTATAAAGGAACAAAAATCCAACTACAAACAAGGATAAGGGAAACAAAGGCAGAATTCACTTTCATTTCACATCTTGTTGCAGGCGTGCAACCCGCTCCCATTTCATATATCGCGTGGCAGGCGTTTCATTTATCTCGTGGCAGGCGTGCCACCCGCTCCCATTTCATTCATCTCGTGGCAGGCGTGCCACCCGCTCCCATTTCATTTATTTAGTGGATGATGTGCTACCCGATCCCAGTTACAAATCAACAACAATCACAAAGAATCCTGGCAAGTGAACAAGAGCAATATAACAACATACTGGCAAGGGAACAAGTGCAATATAACAATATCCCGGCAAGGGAACAATAATATTTCAATTACATCCCGGCAAAGGAACAATAATATTTTGATAACAACCCGGTAAGGGAAAAATAATATTTCAATAACATCCTCGCAAGGGAACAATAATATTTCAATAACATCCCGGTAAGGGAACAATAATATTTCAATAACATGTGAAGTGCAATAATTTACAACGGAGTCATAACAATTACAATACAAGACTCACGGGCATGCTTGACACCGACGTATAGATACTCATCACCATGCCTATACATCATACTCCACAATTAACACGTAGCAAATAAGACACAACTCTTAATCCCTCAAGCTAAGGTTAGACCAAACACTTACCTCGATGCCACGAACACAATTCACGTTTCAATTATAGCTTTACCCCTTGATTCCACCACCAATTCGCTCGTATCTAGTCACAAGTTACTTAATTACATCAATAAACGCTAAATGAATCAACCCCAATGCATGAAAATGAGTTTTCCAAAGTTTGAACTAAAAAGTCAAAAATTGTCCCGAGGCCCACATGGTCAAAAACCCGAGGTTCGAACCAAAACCCGATTACCCATTCCCTTACGAACCCAAATATATAATTTATTTTGGAATCCGACCTCAATGTTGTAAAAAGAAGCAAAGAAGTAAAGAAAATGAGTTAGAAATCACTTACCAATGTTTTAGAGAAGAAATGTTATTTGAAAAATCACCTTTTATGTTTTTGGGGTTTCGAAAAACGAAAATAACTAAAAATCCTGTTTTAATATACCCTTATCATACCCCCTGTGCGGAACGCACAAAATCGAGTGCGGCCGCACAGCTCTCCATGTGGACTGCAGTGACATGCTTTAGTATTTTGGCCATAACTCTCTCTACAAATGTCCAAATTGTGATTTCTTTACCTTAATTGAAACTAGACACGAAGAGCTATAACTTTAGCTTTTAAATCATCTCAAAATTCCTTGTAGATCAAAATATATATGCTTCCGAAGTCGGACCAGTGAACCTGTGCGGACCACACAAAATCGAGTGCAGCCGCACAGCCCCCACCATGGACAGCACCAAAACCAATGCGGTCAGCACTGGCGGGTTCAGAGATTTGCACTTCTCTGAACCTGCAACATCCATGTTTTAAACCTAAGACATCCTGGAACCTACCCGAAACTCACCCGAGCCATCAGAACTCCAAACCAAGTTGGCATACAAACTCAAAGACATCATATGGACCTGCTTGTGCGATCACATCACCAAAATAACATGTAAAATCATGAATTAAACCTCAAAACTCAACATTTTCATCAAGAACTCTCAAAGTTCATAACTCTTCAACCAGAAGTCCAACTCATGTCAAATAAACTTCGTTTTTCACCAAATTTCACAGTTATCTTTCAATTACTATAACAAGTTTGTATCGGGCTCGGGAACCAAAATACGGGCCCGATAACAATGGTTTCAAACATTAATTCTTTTCTTCATTTCTTAGATAATTCAGTAAAATAATTTCTTTCAAAAATTGATTTCTAAGGCTTGGGACCTCGGAATTCATTTCAGGGCATGCGCCCAAGTCCCATATTTTACTGCGGACCTCCCGGGATCGTCGGAATACGGATCCGGGTTCGTTTGCTCAAAATGTTGACCAAAGTCTACCATAATCAAATTTTTAACTCTAGAAATTTCTATTTCTCATATTTTCGCATAAAAGACTTCCCGGATATAGGTCCGAACCACGCACGCAAATCAAGGTGAGGTAAAAAGGAGGTTTTTAGACCTCAGAACACTGAATTCACTTGCAACACAAGTGATGACTCATCACAAAAAAGAGTCGAGTGCGGCTGCACAATTTCAATGGTGTGTCAATGGTGTGTCACTCTTGTGCGGTCTGCACAATTTCAAGCGCGGCCGCATAATTCTCTAGAGGTCGCACATTTGCCCCGTATTGACAAGTAAAAAGTTCAAAGACTCTGTCATTTGGTATCTATGTTGGCTCTAGGAAGTGCAGTTCGCAGATGAAATCTGCGGCCGCACAAAGCCTTCTGCAGTGGAAACATTGTTTTTGCCACCGCACAAAGGAAAAGTGTGGTCCACATTTTCTTCTTCGCTGACATAACCTTGTCTACCATTATTTCATCGAACACTCATCACTGCAGCACACTTCAAATCAAGTTCAAAACAACAAATAACATCTAACTACAAAAAGAAAAAGGAAAAGAACTTGGGTTGCCTCCCAAAAAATGCCTTATTTAACTTCGCGACACGACGCGATCTCATAGCATCCTCAAGTGAAGTAAATAACTGCCACCACATCACTGTCTCCAACTTTTCTCAAGTAGTGTTTCATACGGTGACCATTGGCTCGGAATATTTCACTGTTACGGTTCTTTAAATCCAGTGCACTGAAGGGTATTACACCAACAATTTCAAACGGACCACTCTACTTCGACTTAAGCTTCCCGGGAAACATCCTCAACCTTGAGTTAAACAATAACACTAGATCACCGACCTTGAACTTTTTGCTACAAATGTACTTGTAATGAAGATATTTCATATTTTCTTTGTACAAGGATGAACTCTCATAAGCATGGTACCAGAACTCATCTAATTCATTGAAGTGTACAACCCGCAAGTTAGCAGATATATCCCAATCGAGATTTAATTTCTTCAAAGCCCACATTGCCTTGTGCTCTAGTTCCACCGGAAGATGACAAGATTTTCCAAATACTAACTAGTACGGGGACGTACCGATAGGTGCTTTGTAATCCGTCCTATATGCCCATAACGCATCATCAAGCTTCTTGTACCAATTCGTCCGATTTGCATTCACCGTTTTAGATGAGATACTCTTTATCTCCCGGTTGGAGACTTCCTCTTGACCACTATCTTGTTGGTGATAGGGAGTCGTGACCTTGTGAGTAATACCATACTTTCTAAGTAAAGTGTCAAAATCCTTGTTGCAAAAGTGTGACCCCCCATCGCTTATGATTGCACGCGGAGTATCAAATCTTGTAAAAATATTCTTCTTTAAGAAAGACACTGCTCTTCTAGCCTCATTGTTGGGTAAGATGATGGCGTCAACCCATTTGGACACATAATCCACTGCGACCAAAATGTTAGTGTTTCCACAAGAGCTCACAAAATGGCCCATAAAGTCAATGCACCAAACATAAAAAATAACAATCTGTAATATGGTTGTGAGATGCATCTCATTTTTTTGATATTCCACCGGCCTGTTGACATTCATCACATATTTTCACTAAGTCATTTGAATCTTTGTAAAGAATAGGCCAATAGAAACCACAACTTAGGACTTTGAACGTCGTTCTTTCTCCACCATGATAACTGCCATATGGCAAATAATGACAAGATCCAAGAATATCACCTTGCTCTTCTGGTACACACCTTCTAATCACCCATCCGTACAAATTCGAAAAAGATATGGTTCATTCCAATAGTGATCTTGACAATCTCTTTTGAGCTTATTTCTTTGGTTTGAAGATAACTCATCCGGAATGATACCACTCACAAGAAAATTTGCCAAGTTAGCAAACCACGGTATCTCTTTCATTGGTAATGCCAAATTTGCTCATTGAGGAAAGAGTTATTGATTTCAAGGACATCATGTGGCCTCCCCTCCTTCTCCAAGTGAGACAAGTGGTCCGCCACTTGGTTTTCACTACCTTTCTTGTCTTGAATGTCAATATTAAATTCTTGCAACAAGAGCACCTATCTCATCAACCAAGATTTAGATTCCTTTTTTTCTCATTAGATAGCGAAGCGCCGCATGATCCGTGCGGACAATAACTTTGGCACCTATCAAGTACGGGCAAAACTTTTCAATTGCAAATACAATAGCAATGAGCTCTTTCACCGTAACGGTATAATTGACTTGGGAACTATTCATGGTCTTACTAGCATAGTAAACCGGATGAAAAACGTTGTTGATACATTGTCCCAAAACAGCTCCAACCGCTACATCATTTGCATCACACATGAGCTCAAATGGCAAACTCCAATTTGGAGAGGTAATCATAGGAGTAGTTGTTAACTTGAGCTTCAATTGTTCAAAAGATCTCATACAATTATCATTGAAATTAAACTTGACATCCTTCTCAAGGAGCTTACACAATGGGTTCACCACTTTAGAGAAATCTTTGATAAACCGTTGATAGAAAGCCGCATGGCCTAAGAAACTCCGCACATCCTTCAATGAGGTTGGGTACCAAATGAAAATTTTTAGAAATAATGCAAAAACAAGGCTAAATAGAAAACACCAAATCATAAACAAGCATTAGAATTAATAGCCCATAAGATTTACAAACTAGGGTTGGGTGAAAACCCTAGATAAAATTTAGTTACTCGTGCTAGAAAGCAAAGAACACAAAGTAGAAGAAGTAATTAAAGCCATAAACTACAATTAATTGATAAAACTAATAAGTTGTTTCCAATATTTGTCACTATTTTCCCAAAAGAGTAAAATGTAACTATTATAGCTGCTAGGAATTCTGCCGCCGCACAATTCCATGTGCGGTCCACACTTTTCTTCTTCTCTTAAGTTGGGAGGAATTCTGACAACCGCATAATTTCATATGTGGTTGCACTCCATCTTCTCTGGCTACACATTTCGATTGCGGACCACACTTTCACAAGGCTTCACACTTGGTCTTTTTTTACCTTCTTTGAACTTTTCAAATCTTGTCAGTGCGACCACCTTTTGTTGCTGCAAAATTTTGTCTATGGACCGCACTGCTTCAACTCCTTTGAGGCTTCAGGACTTTTTCTATGGCTGCATAATTATTTTTGCGGACCGCACTTCTGCCTACATTTCTACTTCTTTCCTTTTTGAGCTAGAATACTCCATTCTGAGTTAGATTTCTTCGTTTAGCTCAAATCCTCCAATATGCCTGCAATTCACACGATTTCATTAATTTGGGAACAAAAATCAATACTTTCGAACTAAAAATAAAGTAAGAAGATACTAATAAGTGGTTAAAATCTACAATTATCAGGAGTTTGAGCTCCTCCCCCATCATGAAAGACAGCTGGTTCCACAGAAAATTCTTCGGCCTAGGACACACTCTCCATGAGGCCAACCAGACGGACTAGAGAGTCCTGAAGTATGGGAGTAGCAATAAATCCCTCGGGGAATTGAGCGAGTCCGACTAGTGCAGTTTGAATAGGGAATCTCCTCCTCCTGCTCAATCTAAGGCTCTACAATAGGTGCTACTGCACGTGCTCTAGCCTGAGATCCGCCTCTGCCTCGGCCTCGGCCCCTACCCCTGGTAGTGGTTGCAACATGGGGCTTCGGCTCCTGACCGGTTGTAGATGTTGTACGTCTTCTCACCATCTGCAAGAGAACAAGTATAAAATGGCTGAAGTTTTAGTAATAGAATAAAGTCGCGCGATAGAGAAAGAAAGAAGTAAAATATTCCTAAAGCTCTATTGCCTCTTGAAGATTAATACAGACGTATATGTACCGATCCTCTAGACTATACTAAATTTGCTCATGACTCGTGAGACCTAGGCAACCTAGTGCTCTTACCAACTTGTCACGATCCAGATTCCCAACCTCGGAGTCGTGATGGCGCCTAACATCTACTTTCTAGGCAAGTCAATATAAGATAACCAATTTAATATTTTAACAGTTTAAAACAGACTAGTGACAATTTTAACGATAAATAAAGTTGTAATACATGAAATAAATCCATAGTATAACACAGTCTATTGTTATTCAAGAAATCTCGTGTCACCAGTACATGAATAACTAGAAGTTTACAAGTATGGTTTGAAATAAATAAACTATTCAAAATGAGATAACCAGTAAAGATAGAAATAGATGGGGACTTCAGGGACTGCGAATGCTAGCGGCTCTACCTCAAGTCTCCACTATAGATATGATCCGAGCAGAAGTACTACTAGACATCGCTAGGACCAATACCAGTATCTACACAAGAAGTACAGAAGTATAGCATGAGTACAATTAATCCAATATACTCTATAAGTGTCGAGCATAACCTCGACGAAGTAGTGACGAGGCTATGACAAGACACTTACAATAAACTTGTACGAAACAATAAAAACCGAAACAGAAATAGAATATAAAATAGTCAAGTCAAATAACCGGAATCTGTAAGTCAACTATCAGAGGGCCCCAGAGTAACACTTTTTCTCAACTTTTTGGAACAACATGTTACAGTTACAATAGTCAAACACAATAAAATAAGTCTTCTCCATTGTGGCATGCAAGCCGATCCACATATATATATATATATATATATATATATATATATATATATATATATATATATATATATATATATACTAATTCTTCTCCGTTGTGTCGCACATTATACATAAATAAAGAAATACCATTGCGGCGCGCAACCCGATATACAATTGTATATAAATAAAGAATTATTGTTGCGACGTGCATTCAGATCCCACCATATCATTATTTGATCATATCATATTTCGTCCTTATCTCTTCAAATTATATCATTTCAATACTGTTGCAGTGTGCAACACAACTCCAAACAATAATAATAATAAATAGTTATTGCGGTGCGCAACCCGATCCCAAATAATATACTACAACCAATTACGGTGTATCACAAAATAAAATGCAATAAAGGAACTATACAAAGAAAGTCACATCACGGATAAGATAGTCATATGGTAGCATACAAAATCAAATAGCTAGTATTGACAGTTAATAAATAAATACATGGATACAAAGAATCAATTAATTATTATTATTCAACAAGTAATTGCAATTATCATTTAAAGCATTTAACAATTAATAATATGGATTAAACAAGGCAAGATGTAATCGAAAATAATAAATAAATATCACATCCCGCATGCATAACCCGTGACTACGCATATACTCTCGTCACCTTGTATATACGTCATCCCCATACATAAATCAAGTAGCAATTAAATCAATCAAGTGCTAGTTCCGCAAGTCAAGATTAGGCACAAGACTTACCTATTTCCGCAAATAAAATCAACACTCAACCACGACCTTTCCTATAGAATTAACCTCCAAACCGGTCAAATCTGGTCAAATATAGTTTAAATAATTTAAAATAAACTTTGAAAACTACCCACAAGTGAAAAAGATTCGATCTTTGATGAAATTGGAAATGGTAAAAAAAAAAAAGTCAACTCCAAGCCCGCTTGGTCAAAATTCGAGATTCTGACCAAAACCCGATTACTCATTCACTCTTGAACCTGATTATGTGATTATTTTGAAATCCGACCTTAATTTGAGATCTAAATCTTAATTTTACAAAATTCTATCCAAATTCCTAATTTCTACCATGAAAAATCTTAGATTAAAGGTTAAAATCAATGGGTGATTATGGAAATATAACAAAACAAGTTAAGGTTTACTAACCAATGATGTAAGGATGAAAAACCTCTTCAAACTCGCCTCTAGGCCGAGCTCCAACTTCAAAATGGTGAAACAAATAGTTCAAACCCCAATTTTTAGCTATTTTAATACCGGGGCATCATGTGTTCTTCGCGTTCGGGAGGTACTCTATACGTACAAAACACTAAAATAATATCTAGAACCACACATCAAAAATCAAAACGCATGAAATTTCAAAGGAAACTCATGAACCTTTAAAATCAACCAAGCGTCCAAATCCTATCAAACCAGCTTCGATTTGCATCAAATTTTATAAACAAGTTCTAATAGAAAAACGGGTCTATACCAAGTCCTGAAACCAAAATCCGAACCCGATAGCTATAAAGTAAACCTACGGTCAAATCTAGGAAATTTCCAAGCATTCAAATTGCTAACTTTGGGAAAAACAAGTCAAATCAACCTAGATTCAATTTCGGGAATACGCTCAAGTCCAACATCATGATAGGACCTAGAGAAATCGTCAAAAATACAGATCTAGGGTCGTTTACCCAAAATATTGACCGTAGTCAACTCAAGTTATTTTTAAAGCTAAAAATCATATTTTCTTAAAAGTTTTACGTAAAAATTATTCGAAAAAAGACTCGGACCATGCACGCAAATCAAGAAATATCAAATGAAGTTAATGGAGGTTTTGGAATATGAAAATAGTGGCTAGTACTTTAAACGACCTCTCGGGTCGTCACAATGCTCTTACACTACAAACAAATTCAACTTTCTGGTAATACTTTCTCAACTTCTACTTCTTTTCTCGAGCAATCTTAGGTTTTTTTTTTTTCAATCCAAACAGTATGCACATATCGTCTTTAAAATTTGTGAAGTTTGTGACTTTCCTTTTGAGCTGGTAATGATATATTGTAAATATTGATCCTATCCAAAAGCAAAGAAAGTAAATTTTTGTATCCATTGCATCAACCTGTACCATGGTGTCACGACCCAGAATCCCACTATCGGGGCTGTGATGGCTCCTAACATTCTACTTGCTTGGCAAGTCAATATTAGGTAATTACTTAACAAATTTTAATAAATTATAATAGAATATTAATAATATGAAACTGTAATAGTCTGAAATAGATGAGATCAATGCAACGTATTGTAGTCTAAACATATCCCAAAAATCTGGAGTCACGAATACATGAGCATATTAGAACTGTACAGATAAAGTCGGAATGAATTACAGCAATTCAAAATAAGGAAAACAGTAAAGAAAAGGTAGAAGCGGACTTTAGGGACGAACACCGGTATTTGCACAAGAAGTGCAGAAGAGTAGCATGAGTAAAACCAACCCTATGTACTCTGCAAGTGCCGAGCCTAACCTCGACGAAATAGTGATGAGGCTATGGCAAGTCACTCACAAATAACATGTACTAAATAATAATAATAATAATAATAATAATAATAATAATAATAATAATAATAATAATAATAATAATAGAAAATAGGAATAAAAGTAAAGTAGTAATCTTATATAAACGGACCCGAAGGTCAACTACTAGAGGGCCCAGAATAATAACATCTCAAATCTTGTATGACGATATCAAGAATAAACTCTATAGCCACAAACAACTACGACACATCAAATTCATCACGGTGTGCAACCCTATCTGAAGTTTCACCACAATATCTTATACAATGTACATGTCATTTCCAAATATCAATATCAAATCATTTTCTATCCCATTGCAGCATGCAACCCGATCTCTAATATCAATTTATTTCAGTACCGTTGCGGCATGCAATCCCATCCCTCAATATCAATTTATCAACATAAATAACTCAACTCCACTATTTATAAAATACCAACACAAAAAAGAAATGAAACATGCAGAGCATTATGGAACTACTAGTACAAACGGAGAATAACCAATACGTCGTGATCCTCAGACTTGGGCAAACTTTAACACCGCAATAACTAATGGCTCACATAACTGAAATGGAATAATAGAATGCGCCAAGTGATATAAGGACAATAATAGGAAGTAAATCCATGTGACAATAAGAATATAAAATTTACGCAAGTAGGAACGTGTAGCAGTTAAGCAGATGTTGAGTGGACATGAACAAATCAAAACAAGCAACAATAAGTAATAATTAACAAGTAAAGCATAGATATCAAGTAAGAATATGAAGCAATTAAAGCATCTAACAAGAGATAACATGGGAATAAATGAATGCACAAAAATAAAAAGCTCAATCCCGCATGTTTAATCCCATGACGGCGCATATACACTTGTCACCTTGCATATACGTTGTTTTCCCACATAATGCACATAGCAAATAGTCCAACAAGTCCTAATTCACTCAAGTCAAAGTTAGGCACAATACTTACCTCATTCTGCAACCAAATCAATGCCCAACCATGACTTTTCCTATAGAGTTAGATCCAAACCAATCAAATCTAACCAAATGTTGTTCAAATAATTGAAAATAAGCTTTAGAAACTACTCACGAGTGAAAAAGATTCAAACTTTAATGAATTTGGAAAAGGTCAACAAAAGTCAACCCCGGGCCCGCCCGATCAAAACCCAAGTCCAAGGGTAGATCTCGACTACCCATAACCCTACGAGTCCATATATGTATTTTGTTTTCAAACCAAGTCCAATTCGACTCTCAAATCCTAAATTTTTATTTTTCAAAACATAGACAAAGATCTCCAATCTTTCTATTAGATTCTCATGAATTTGATATTAAATCTCATGTATAATAATGTAATATAATTGAAAATAGATCCAAATCACTTACACAATGATTGTATTTGAAAATCCCCTCTCCAAATTGCCTCCTACCAAGTCAAGGGTTCAAAGATATGAAAATAAGACTAAAATCATGTCTTCCAGCCTTTTGTTCAGCTGCAGATATTGCAAATGCGACCCTAGGTTCGCATTTGCGAACACTCACAATTGCGGAACATAGATCACAAAATCAAACTCTAACAACCCACACAAATGTCGCAATTCGATAACAACCTTCTTCACAAAAGCGACACAATGGTTGTAAATGCGATCCAACCCGATCCTATACTGTATTCACAAATGCAAAGAGGGAATCATATTTGCAACATCTGGACCTCCCATGTCCTCTTCGCGATTGTGATGTTTGTGCTGGCAATTGCGACAACTGTAGCACCAGCACACCAGCAACATATAACCAACTCAATCCAATCCGAAATACATCCGAAACTCACCCGAGCCCTCGGGGTTCCGGACCAAACATCCACACAAGTTTAAAAACAGCATACGAACTTGCTCGCGTGAACAGAAAACCAACATCACATCTAGAACCATTAATTGGAGATCAAAACGGTTGAAATTCCAAAAAATCTCAAGAACCTCTAGAGTCACAACCAAGCGTCCAAATCCTATCAAATCAACTCCGAATGACACCAAATTTTGTAGACAAGTTTCAAACAACAAAACATACCTATTCTAAATCCCAAAACTAAAATCCGAACCCGTTAACCATATAGTCATCCTACGGTCAAACCTAGAGAATTTCCAAACATTCAAATTTCCAACTTTTGACAAAACAAGTCAAATAAGCTTAAGGACCTTCGAATTCAATTTCGGGCATACACCCAAGTCCAAAATCACAAGACGAACCTACCGAAATTGTCAATGCACCGATCCAGGGTCGTTTATCCAAGATATTGACTGTGGTCAACTCTAGCCTTATCTTTTAGTTAATATTTTCATTTTCTTCCAAGTTTCACATAAAAGCTTTTAGAATAACATTGCGTACTACACACGCAAACCTAGAAACATCAAATGAAGTTACGAGAGATCTCTGATCATGAAAATTAAGGCTAGTACTCAGAATGACCTATTGGTTCATCACATTCTCCACCTCTAGAAAAACGTTCATCCTCAAAGGATGAACGAACATAAAAAATTACCTGGACTGGTAAAAAAGTGTGGGTATCTACTCTGCATATCATACTCGGACTTCCACATAGCTGCCTCGATCGACTGACTTCTCCATTGCACTTTCACAGAAGGAAAACTCTTAGATCTCAACTTTCGAACCTGATGGACTAGAATAGCCACCGGCTCCTCTTAATAGGTCAAATTTTCGTCAAGATGCACCGTGCTAAAGTCCAAAACATACAAGATGTCCTCATGGTACTTCCGAATCATGGAAACATGAAATACCGAATGTACCCCTGATACGCTAGGAGGCAATGAAATCATGTAAGTAACCTCTCCAACTCTCTCTAAGATCTCAAATGGTCTAATAAACCTCGAGCTCAACTTGCCCTTCTTGCCAAATCATTCACGCCCTTCATAGGCGACACTCAGAGAAGAACCTTCTCATCCCACCATATAAGCTACATATCAAACCTTCTGGTCTGTATAACTCTTCTATCTAGACTGAGTTGTACGAAGTATCTCCTGAATCACCTTAACCTTCTCTACATAATCACAGATCAAATCAGTGCCCAACAACCTAGCTTCTCTGGACTCAGACCAACCAATCGGTGAACGACATCGCCTCCCATACAAGGCCTCATACGGTGTCATTTGAATACTCGACTGGTAACTGTTGTTGTAGGTGAACTCTGCAAGAGGTAAGGACTGGTCCCATGAACCTTCGAAATCCAAAACACAAGCACGTAACATGTCTTTCAAGATCTGAATAATGAGCTCGGATTGTCCGTCTGTCTGAGGATGAAATATTATGCTCACCTCAACCTGCATGCCCAACTCACATTGTATGGCCCCCCAAAAATGCAATGTGAATTGCATGCCTCGGTTAGAAATGATGGAAATGGGTACGTCGTGCAGGCGGATAATCTCCTGAATGTAAATCTGAGCCAACCTCTCTGAAGAATAGTAAGTCGCCACTAGAATGAAGTATGCAAACTTAGTCAACCGGTCCACAATAACCCAGATTGTGTCATACTTCCTCAAAGTCCGCAGCAAGCCTACCATAAAATTCATAGTGATACGCTCCCACTTACACTCCGGTATCTCAAATCTATAAGTCAATCCACCCAGTTTCTGATGCTCATACTTCACCTATTGACAATTCAAAAACTGAGATACATGAGCAATGTTGTCTTTCTTCATTCTCCACCATCAATAGTGTTGTTTCAAGTCACATTATATCTTCGTGATGCCTGGGTGAATGGAATAACAGAAACTATAAGCCTCCTCAAGGATAAACTCTCCCAACCCAGCAACATTTGAAACACAAATCTGGCCCTGAAGTGGTATAACACCATCATCACTGTAGACATGTGATTTTTGATCCTTCCCAAGATTTTTCATATTTTAGCGTAAATATTCAGTTTAGGTTTAGTATCGCTCTCTTTACTTTATTTTATCTAAAAAAGAAACTTCAAAAATATTTTCGTTTATTCTAGCTAGTTGATATTTTGTCTAGTTAGTTTTATTTTTGAAAAAAAATACAAAATAGTCTTGGTATTTTATTTTCCAAAAAAGATAAGAAGAAAAGTTAAAAAAAATATTTTACATTTTAGTATATATTGAGTGGTATTTAAATTTCATTAATATGGTAATTATATGTCTTCTCTAAATATTTTTATTATCTTAAATATACTAGTATCTTTATAAAGTTATTTTTAATTCATTTTTAAAATCAAAGGAAAAGAAAAATGGAAAAAAAATTTGATTTAGTCTTCCTACCCCAAAGTTAATTAGCCCAAATTCATGACCTAAATCCCTTCAAGCCCAAAATATTGAGCCCATAACTCATTCCCCATTTGAACTAACCTAATTCCTACCCCTATAAAATAACCCCTAACTCCTAAAATGAAAGGGGGGAGAGACTACACTCTAAGAAAGAACGGGCACCCTCACAAAAAATCAGCGCCGCTGCCTTATCAAAAACGACCACCATCTCCCTTGAAAAGAACACTTCAAAGAATTTCCACAAAATCTCACCCCTTCTTATTATTCTTTTTTTAATCTCACAGATTCTCTTTTGCTCACACTTCCCACTTCCACTATTTTGGTACAAGTCTTGTTGAAGTTGGAACGATTGGTCGAATTCAGATGTGGAATCATCACGTTGTTCAAATTGAGATTCACTTTTTGTTGAGGGCCATTGAGATCGTTGATCAAGCTCCGGTCAGAAGGTTGATTCAAACCTGTTTGGAATTTAAGGTTCAAATTCTTTCTCTATTTATTTGTTCCTTTTAAATTTTATATACATGTGATACTTTGTTTGGCATGGTTATATGAGTATTCTGATGTTGGATGGAGATGGAATGCAATACGTGGTCTTCTGTTCTTTGAAATTTTTGTCGGGGTTATTTGATTAGGTTGGATATGTTGTTCTTTGGATTAGTCGTTTGTTGTTTAGATCTGTTGTGTTTCTTTTAAATAAGCTTTTAGTCCTTTTAATTATTTTGTTTGTGTTTTATTTTTATTTTTTTGTTCTTATTTTTTTTTTAAAAAAAAGAAAAAGTCAAAATGAATTGTGTTTTTATGTGTAGCAGATTATTGGGGCTGATTTTGTTTTTTAAAAAAAATTTACTGGTTTGTATGGGAGAATTAGCATGGCAGGCCTTAGTTCTCGCAAAATTCCTCACCTTGCCGATGTCGTACATGTTGTTGTTACCAAAGTGGCCTAAATTAGTTCAGTTGCATTCAAGAGCAGTCTTATTTGAGAAATTAAGTATTTTTTTCTTTCCCTTGATCGCTTCCTTATCCTTTGATGTTAAATAAGAACTTGTATGACTATATAGACGTAGTATTTGGATGTCAGATTTTGAAATCCCATTATAAAGGGATTTGATGAATGCAAATCACCTTCTATCAAAAAAGAAAAAGCTAGGTATAGATGTAGGTTTGGATATAGACAAATCAGACTTGGGCCAAATGATAAGATCCTACAGTGGCCCATACTAATGAAAATCATAAGCTAGCCTATATTTTTCTAGAATTAATTTAATTCATTTCCTCCATGATATTATCCATATCTCATGACCTTGTAATAATATCAAAGTCGTCTTAGAAAAAATAAATCATAGACATCGTAGCTGGCTTTGGGCGCGATTTAATAAACCATTGTGACTATGGATACGGTTCCCGTGACATAGTTACGATGTCTAATTCCAAATTCGGGTGTGCATTTCATGTGACCCAACTCCAAATCTTAGCAACGTTAAATAAAATGTGTCTCGGACTGAGGGTGCATTTCATGTGGCGTGGTCCAAAGATGTGGTTTAGATGACGTAGAAGTCTTTCCTAAAATATTTGAAAGCGGTTAATAAGTTAAAAATTGCACCGTAGGTTTAAAACATGTATAAAAATCAGATAATAGGCCAATTGTAATAGTTTAAGCGACCGTGCTAGAACCACGGAATTCGGGTGTGCCTAACACCTTCCCCCGGGTTAACAGAATTCCTTATTCAGAATTTTTGTTCGCGGACTGTAAAACAGAGTCAATCTTTTCCTCGATTCGGGATTTGAACCGGTGACTTGGGACACCATAAAATTATCCCAAGAGGTGACTCTGAATCTCTAATAAATAAATCCCGTTTTGATTGTCACTTAAATTGGAAAAACTCCCTTATATACCCCTTTACGGGGGTGTAGGTAAAAAAGGAGGTGTGATAGCTCTGGTGACTCTGCTAGGGAAAAGAGCACAGAATTTCTTGTTCAGGTTCAGAATTCGAGCTTAGAATAACTGTTATACTTGGCTTTTATTTATTATCTGATTTTTTACATGTTTGAGCCTAATGTGCTAAATGCCGCTTTTTACCGCTTTAATATTGTTTGAACAGTATATAAATTGTTACGAAACCCTTTTTCTCTAAGTCTTCTAAATCATCTGGGAAGTGTGCACTTCGTGTGACTTCTTTTCTGTTAGAGTCATATCCCAATTTTAGAACGAGGTTCGGACAAGTTGCAAAGCTGGTGAAGCTTCTGTATTCCCGGTACGCTGCCCCCTCGGCTCGAGATGTCCGCTCGGGTAAGCCAGATCTGGAACAATACACCCAGCTTTTAAACCTAGAATAGCATAGCCTCATGTCGGATCCCTAGTAGGAACGCTTGTTTGCATCACGTGCATTTAACTTTGGGGACTCAACACAGGGGTTGGGTCCGTCTAGGACAGGTGTACCCAAATTAAAATACCATCCTGATGCATCTTACGTGCTACTTGCGTATCTGTCTGTTTCGGCCTGCAAGTTGACTGGCTTCTAGAATAGGGAAGGAAAATAAAAAAAAAAGGAAAAATAAAGAATCAGAAAAAAAAAGAGAAAGAAGAAAAAAAAAAAGAGAAAATCAAAGAGAAAAAATCAAGAGTGAGAAGTAGGTATTTGAATTATCCTGAAACTCTGCTGAAATTTTGAAAAAAAGAGGAAAAGTCATTTCAAAATAAGTCAACTTCTTTTCCGTCAAAACAGGGCGCACTATGCGGGTCTGATTCTCATCGGATGTGAGATACGTAGGCAAACCTCATCGGTTCCGGGCTTCCGGCCCACAATTTTTTAAAAAAAAAATCAAAATATTTTTCATTACTTTCTTCTTTAGAAAGTCTTTCTTTTAGACCCCAATTTTTTTAAAATATATATATACAAAAATATTTTCTTTTAATTTCTTCCAAAAATCCAAAAACATTTTCATTCTTCTTTTAAAATTGAAAAGAAAATTCAAAAATATTTTCTTTTTTTTAAGAAGAATTTCTTTCATAAATTCAAAATAAAATTCCAAAAATATTTTCATTCTTCTTTAGAAATTTTTCTTTCGAAATTCCAGAAAATAAAAATTCAAAAAAAATCTTTCTTCTTTAGAAGTCTTTCTTTGCAAAAATGCTGAAGAAAAATCAAAATCCAAAAATGTTCCCTTTCTTCTTTATAAGTCTTTCTTTCGAAAAATAAAATAAAAAATTCAAAAACATAAAGTTAGTGTATTTACTTTATTCATGACCTTCCCGAACTACGCAAGATCTGATTCATGTTCCCACACGATACGTAGGCAACCCACATCAGGTTCGATCACCATTAAAAAAAATGAAAAAAGATGAAGAAATGAAAAGTATTGATAATAATAAGGACCGATGGAGTCCATTCTAACATGTTTTATTTTGAATTGTAAAGAAAGTTGAGGTGGTCGGTTTGTGGTAAGCTGGAAACACAAGATCCAAGAAAAATGATAACTGACATCGAAGCTGTTACAAGTGCTCAAGAGACTCAGGGTCAGAGGGTTCAACAAGAGTCTACTGTGTTTGAGAAAAATAGAATACTGAAACAGCAAATGACCGAAATGTGTCAAGCATGGGCCAGTGGTCAAGGATAGCCTCGTCATGAGTCACAATTTCCTACACAGCAAGAGCAGTACCACTCTCCTGAGTACCACTCGTACTCGTTTGATCTTCCTGCAAACATTGAGAAGCCTACCCGAAAGATGGTACAGGGAGAAACGACCCAAAGAGTGAAAAGCTTAGAACAACGGTTGAAAAACATGCAAGGGTTGGCAGGTCAAAAGAATGTTGCCTTCGAAGATCTATGTATGTTCCTCGATGTCCACTTGCCGTTTAGTTTCAAGACTCTCGAATTTGAAAAGTATGATGGACATGGAGATCCCATAGCCCACCTGAATAGG
Organism: Nicotiana sylvestris; assembly: GCF_000393655.2. Lineage (NCBI taxonomy): Eukaryota > Viridiplantae > Streptophyta > Magnoliopsida > Solanales > Solanaceae > Nicotiana > Nicotiana sylvestris. The sequence goes on along the minus strand of NC_091064.1, from coordinate 149,616,089 downwards.
TATTGCAATCAACTGAGAGGTGCGGGAAGAAATGAAGAATTGTTGATGGCTTATTATGGGGAAAGCCTTACGGTAGTAGCCTCCGAAAGGTTTATGGATCAAGACACGTTTCGTTGGTATGTCTGGGATGACATGGCACAACCCTTTGTCAAACAGTTCCAATACAACATTGATATTGCCCCAGACCGCAATTCCCTTTCAAACTTGAAGAAGAAACCAACTGAAAGTTTCAGGGAATATGCCATTAAATGGAGAGAGCAAGCAGCTAGAGTTAAGCCACCCATGGACGACCACGAGCTAATCACTGTCTTACTTCACGCTCAAGAGCCAGATTATTTTCAAAACATGATGTCCGCAGTGGGCAAATCCTTCTCGCAAGCAATCAAAATGGGAGAAATGGTAGAGAATGGTCTTAAGACAAGCAAAATCATAAGTCAAGCAGTTCTTAAAGCCGTAACTCAGGTTGTCCAGGTTGAATCTGATAATTTCAGTGGCACGAATGAGAAGGATGAAGAAATCATGATGACAACAGGTTTGAGAAGAGGTCCCAGGAAAACACCTCGAAGATATACGCAGCCTCATCAGGTTTCCCATGACTCCCCTAAGCGTTACTATCCACCTCAGAACCCACAATACTCTGTCGCTCCACATCAGTATGTTGTCCAGCCACCAAAACACCCTAGAAGGAGAGCACGAGAATCACAAAATCTCCACCAGCTTCCACAAAATTTTCAGGTACCCTATAACCTATATCCAGGCTAGAGGTATAGAGTGGAACAAAAGTTGAAAGATAATTTTACACCAATAGGAGAGGCCTATGCAAGCTTGTTTGAGAAATTAAAGCATTATGACATGATTGCACCTATTCCTCCAAATCATGTGGACCCACATGCAAGAAGCTTTGACCCTTCTAAAAGGTGTGAATACCATTCTAATGCCCAGGGGCACAATGTTGAAAGCTATCGGGATTTGAAAAGAGAAATAGAAAGGATGATCCAGGAAAAGCTGATTGTGATCCAAGACAGTGACACCCAGAATATCGCGCAGAATCCTTTACCTGCACATGGTGATGCACAATTTGTGGGGATGATGCATGGTGACAGGGAGTATGAGAATCTTCTCGGGAATTTGCTAACTGAAGTTAATGATTTCGAAATTGGAGAAGGATCGGTTGATCCTGATGATCAAATTTGTGGCTAAATGTCTAGATTAGCAATTGAAAAGTCATTCCCTCCTCACTAGGAAGGAATCTTGGTAGTTTGTTTTGATGTTTGTCTCTTATCTGGGTTATTTCAGGGTTGTGATCCAGATTTTATTTGTTTTATTGAGTCAAACCGTTCTATCCCTCTTTTCTATTTGTGTGAGCCTTGTCTTTCTGTTCTGTTGCTATTTTCATTAGCCGGGTTATTTAGGGTTGTAACTCGGATTTTAGGTTATTTGTCTTGTTGTTTACTCAATGAAATACTGTTTGTCCTTTTGTGTCGTTCCATGATTAGTTCTTTTCCCGCTAGTCTTAATGACATGACATGCTTGCAGAATTTTTGGCCAGATCTTAGAAAATTGATTTAAGTTTGAATTGGACAACTGAGGAAAAGGCATTTATGAGGATGAATAAAGAGTTGAAATACTTTGGAATTAAGGTCGAGTAAAATTCACCTTCAAATCATTGTGAAGATCGGTCTTGAGGATGTTTAATCAATCAAAGTTTGTCGGAAAGTTTGACATTAAGAGATGAAAAGTGTCTTGTGACCATGAAACACCAAGAAGGTAGGAATATTCATCAATGATGTGATCGCGACAGGATACTATAATTGGCGTTCTCGAGGTTGGGAGGCCCTTTTTCTGCTACCTAAAACACTTTATACCCTTTGTTACCCCTTTGAGCATGTGTTATTTTCTTTAACCACCCTCGTTTGGAATCAAGTGTAGAGTCAAGAGTAAAAAAATGATGAAAAAAAAGAAAAAGAAAAAGAAAAAAAGTCAATGACCCAAAAGTACAAACTGGGCCAATTCTTAGAAAGTTCAAGTGAAAGAAATAAGGAAAAAAAATAGTCAAAGGCCCATGCCCCCAGAAAATAAAAGCTGGGGCAATTTGTTTTGAAAAAAAAGGGAAGAAAAAGGAAAAAGCCAGAGGAAAGAAAGTTGAAAAATAGTTAGGTTAAATGTTTGAACTACGTTCGACCTGATTCCTTAAAAAAAGGATACGTAGGCAGCCTCACGGTTCGGTCCAACCAAATAAGAAAAGAAAAAAAATTCAAAAAAATCCCCAGTATCTGAAACTAGGGCAAAGATTTTATCTTACTTTTGAAAGAGTCGATTCCAAGAGTTGTAAGTCTACACCCCCTTATATTTTATCTTTTCTTTCCAACCCTATCCAAAATCCTTCCAAATAAAGACCTCCCGATATGCCTTCAAGAATTCCAAGAGAAGTATGCAATGAGCAACGGTTGTCACACGACATAGAACACTGTCAAGTTGCCCACACAAGACAGCAACAGAAAGAAAAAGAAAAATGAGAGAGTCTTATTAGTGAAAAACCCTCACGGGCACAGTAAGACGACGGTAAGTAGAGATGAATAAATGAGAAAGGATTGTTGGTGAAAATTCCTCGGGGCACCATTAGTCGAAAGTGAGTCGTGAAGCTGATACAAAGGATTGGCACGGATAGGCCCAACTTCAAAGATCATAAGAATGGTAAAAGGGAAGATTTGGTCAGTTTGATAGATCGGTTGTTAAGTCCAAAATGCATGTCATGATCATTAAGGCTAGTTATTGAAAAAAAAAAGAAAAAAAATCCTTCCTTCTGTCCTTCCGACAGGGGAATTTCTTGTTAATACTTGTTTCTTTGCACCATTGTGTCCTCCACTCTGGTCAGTCCTTGTCTAAACAAGCAAGAAAAGATTTCAAAACTGCTACCAGCTTATCAGTTGCACAAAGTGAATTTGGCCAGCACACTCAGTTGTTACTGTCAACATGCCTTGAGGATTCATGCAAAGGCTCCACCTAAAGACTCTTGTCAGCCTACTCGGCGCAAGCAAAGATAACTGGTGACTCTCTCTGACAAACAAATTGCTCAAAAGCAGGAAATCATTCAAGATATCGGAAAAGGTCACCTAAGCAAAGATCTCCAATTGGGATAAGGCTGTTTGAGCTGCAAATACAAATGGTACTGGTGTGATACAATCAGAGTTGGTGCAGAACAAAAGTCTTTTGAGACTGACTCAAGCTGATTGAGCAGAAGCCAAGCTGCCCAAGACTCAAGGCCACAAATCGACCACCATTTTTAAAACTGACAAATTTTTCTTTGTATGAAACAAGACCAAAGAGGTGCAAGGAAAGTGATTCAAAAAGAGAAAAAGATGGAAAAAAACCAAACAAAAAAGAGACGAAAAAGAAAAGATGAGAAGAGCCGACAAAAAGAAGTTTCTCAAATCTTTGCCTTTATTTGTCTTGCTATTGTGCATAAAATCTTGTCATTGATCTTCACATTTTTCCTCTTAGGATAAAAAGTCCTAGTCTGATGGATTTTCCTCCCAATATAAATCTTAGTCTGATGAATTTTTCTCCTAAGATAGAAAACCTAGTCTGATGAACTTTCTCCTAGGATCACAATCTTAGTCTGATGAATTTTTCTCCTAAGATAGAGGACCTAGTCTGATGAATTTTCTCCTAGGATCAAAATCTTAGTCGGATGAATCTTTCTCCTAAGATAATAAATTAGAAGACCTAGTCTGATGACTTTTCTCCTAGGATCTAAATCTTAGTCTGATGAATTTTTCTCCTTAGATAGAAGACCTAGTCTGATGAACTTTCTCCTAGGATAGATGTCTTAGTCTGATGAATTTTTCTCCTAAGATAGAAAACCTAGTCTGATGAATTTTCTCATAGGATCAAAATCTTAGTCAGATGAATCTTTCTCCTAAGATAACAAAAAGAGGACCTAGTCTAATGAACTTTCTCCTAAGATCAAAATCTTAGTCTGATGAATTTTTCTCCTAAGATAGAAGACCTAGTCTGATGAACTTTCTCCTAGGCTAGAAATTTTAGTCTGATGAATTTTTCTCCTAAGATAGAAGACCTAGTCTGATGAACTTTCTCTTAGGATAGAAATCTTAGTCGACTGAATCTTTCTACTAAGATACCAAAAAAACAAAAAAAACAATAAGAGTAAAGGGACCTAGTCTGATGAATTTTCTCCTACGATTAACGTCTTAGTCTGATGAATCTTTCTCCTAAGATAGAAAACCTAGTTTGACGAATTTTCTCCTAGGATATTTTGGGAAAAAAAGGAAGTCTGGATTTGAAAAAAAGTGTCAATTTTTAGTTTTCTTAAGTTATCAATGTTTAGTTTTCTTGAAATCAGGGGTCCCGCCTGGAGAATAGGGTCAGTCTTTACTTTAATAAAGCTTAGTTTATAGATTTCCTAGTCTATTCTTTAGTTTACTTTCATCATTGCATCAATAGTACAAGTGGTTTACAATTTTGCTAACAACTCACAAATCTTCCTAGTGCAAACTGGGACAGAAAAAATTTCTTTTATTTTGTCTGTTTTGTTGTAATCAGACGCCCACTTGGAGAACAAGTGAAGACAACTCGAGTTTCAAGGGAAAGCAGTTTCGAAGGAAGACAACTCAAGTTTCAAGGGAAAGCAGTTTCGAAGGAAGACAACTCGAGTTTCAAGGGAAAGCAGGTTCGAAGGAAGACAATTCAAGTTTCAAGGGAAAATGGTTCAAGATGCAAGAGAAAACAATGTCAAGTGACAAGAGAAGACGGTTCAAGTTCAGCAATCAGGCGCCCCCTGGAAATAAGAGAATTCAATTCAGAATGCAATTCAGGTCAGCAACAAAAGAAGCTCGTGTCAAGAATGTGAGTCGGCAGTCCGAGATGATCAATAAAAGTTTGTCACAATCCAGAATAAAAAGAATAAAAAACAACAACAAAAAGAAAGATAAGAAGTGAATCCAAATGTAGAAATTAATAAAAGATGTGGCTGCTCCAGACATAATTGAAGTCACAAGCTCTGCATGTCCCGTCTTGATCTGAAAAATCTGAAGAAGATTGAACCAACACCTGCAGCTAACAAGCATCAAGATTCAAATCAGAGTCCGTATGAAGAACCAACCAAGACTCAAGATCAAGCTTTAGAAGACTCATAGATAGGAATCTTGCAACTCGTAGTTGACAGGCTTAGTTAGTCTTTTTCATTTTTTATTTTGATGTAATAATGGGACCGCGGACCGGAACCTCGACGGCACCTCAATCGGCACTCCACCTCGGTATACTCCATCACTTCATTCACTTCTGAACTACACGTGGCATATTCCTGTAGACATGTGATTTTTGACCCTCCCCAAGATTTTTTTATATTTTAGCATGTAAATATTTAATTTATGCCTAATATCGCTATTTCAACTAATTTTGACTCTTTTATTTTATTTTATTACAAGAAAATAAAAATTACAAAAAAATATTTTATTTTATGTACCTTTAATAAAGTAAAAAAAATATACAAAAATAGTACCTTATTTTTATCTTTATATAATCTTGAAAAATACAAAACAAAATATGTAATAGTTTCATGTTTTAATATAGTTTAGTTTAATTAATTAGAATTTATTTTTGCATCATATAGTGTAGTTATCTTATATTAAGGGAATTTAGCTATGGTTTTAAATAATAATTTTTGGAGTCTTCTTAGCCCAAAATTGAGACACAAAAAGACATGGTCCAACCCAATTACCCTTGGCCCATTCTTCCCAACCCATTAGCCCATTTAAGTGCAATATTTAATCCTAGTCATCTATTTCCTTCTAATCCAATGGTCATCATCCTTTCTCAATTCCATATAAAATACTCAATTATAGAAACCCTACCCTTAAGTTTTCAATTTTAAAAAACCTAGATTAAAAAAAGCTAAGAACGGCAGCAAATTAGAGTGCCTTTCACCTACCTCTAATTCTTCAACAATTTTACTTCAAAATCTTTTCTTAATTTTTCTTCCATTACCCTCACAATGCTTCTCTAATCAGCAAAGAATAAAGATTATGGCTTTGGTACTCACGTTATTTACCTGATCTTGTTGAAGTGCCCAGAGTACACCAAATACCAAATACGCCCCTTTTGAGCTTCTAATTATGTGTTCGATCACCACGTCGATCACTACTAGTGTTAAATTGAGTCTGTTTACACTCGGTTCACGGTTCCGTCGAGGTTGTTGCTCTGTTTAACCCGATTGATTTGCAATTTTCAGCTTTGTTCATCAATAAAAGGTCCATTTCTAGCCATTTTCCCCTTTTTTAAAGAGTGGAATGTTTAAGTGATTTTGTTTCAATTATATGACTTTATGATGCTTAGTTTCTGCCTATACGAATTTAGCTTCTGTTTAATTAATATTTGTTAATGCCAAGCTATATCAATATGTTATTTGGGGGCTTAGAACATCACTGTATAGTGAAGGTTAATCATTTCCTCAATTTTCTCGATGCTTACGTATTTAGGTGCAAAGTTAGGCTAATTTTATGTTTCATCATGTATTTAGCCAAGTTACTGGATATTCTCATACGTTTTAAGCCTATTTGTTTTGCTCGGATGTATTGTGGAATGCCTTAGATTATTTTGTTTGCCTTGACGAAGCATCACGAAGTGATAGTATATTGATAATCGATTGCAGTTCTTATAATCAGTACGTTAATCAACTTATTTTGAACTCTCTCCTAAAACAACTTCTTGGTATATAAGGGAAATTGGTTCCATTCCATTATTTCAATCTGTAACTTTAGTTTTGCTTTTTAATTCGAAAAGATAAAATGCCACGTTATAATTAGTGACTTGTTAATGATAGCTAAGTCACACCTCTTCCACAAATAATCCATATCCATAATTCATGGCCTTACACTCATCTCGAATCTTAGGAAATAAACATCATGAACATCGTAGCTTGCTTTATGCGCGATTAATAAATCATCGTGACTACGGGTACGGTTCCCGTGGCATAGTCATGATGCCTAATTATTGAACTCGGGTGTGCATTTACATGACCCGAATCCAAATCCCAACAATGATAGATAAAATGTGTCGTTGACCACGGGTGCATTTATGTGACACGGTTCAAGACGCGTTTTAGATAACGTTGAATCTTTCCTAAAAAATAATTAAATAAAAGCGGTTAATAAGTTAAAATATACCATAGCCTAAAACATGTATTAAAATCAGATAATAGGTCAATTATAATAGTTGAGCGACCGTGCTAGAACCACGGAACTCGGGAATGCCTAATACCTTCTCCCGGGTTAACAGAATTCCTTACCCAGATTTTTGTGTTCGCGGACTGTAATACAGAGTCAATCTTTTTCGATTCGGGATTTGAACCGGTGACTTGGGACACCATGAAATTATCCCAAGTGGCGACTCTGAATTTTTAAATAAATAATCTCGTTTCGATTGTCACTTAATTTGAAAAGAACTCCCTTATACGCCCTTCCGGGATAGTAAAAAGGAGGTGTGACAGCTCTGGTGACTCTGCTGAGGAAAAGAACCCAGAACTTCTGGTTCGGGGTTCAAAATTCGAGCTTGGAATAATTGTTATAGTTGGCTTTGTTTATTATATGATTTTTACTTATTTGGGCCTAATGTGCTAAGTGTTGCTTTCTACCGCTTTGATATTATCTGAACTGTATATAAACTGCTACGAAACCATTCTCTTCGCAACTTTGGGGATGTGCACGCTGGCGTGACTCCCTATTCTGTTAGTGTCATACCTTGAAATAAGAAAGAGGCTCGGACAAGTTACAAAGCCGGATGGCCTTTTGGTTCCCAGTACGTAGCCCCCTCCTCGGCTCGAGTTGTTCGCTCGGATACACAAGTCTAGAACAATATACCCAGGTTTTTAGCTTAGAATAACTCAGTCTCATGCCGGATCCCTATTAGGAACGTTTGTTTATAGCATGTGCATTTGATTTTGGGGATTCAACACAGGGGTTGGGTTCGTCTAGGACAGGTGTAGTCAAATTAAAAGACCATCCTGATGCATCTTACGTGCTACTTGCGTATCTGTCTATTTCGGCTTGCATGTTGACTGGCTTCTAGAATAGGGAAAGAAAATGAAAAAAAATAAAAATGAAAATAAAAAAAATAAAAAAATAAAGAAAAGAGAGTGAGAGGTAGGTATTTGAATTACCCTGAAATTCTGTTGAAAGTTTGAAAAAAAAAAGTCATTTCAAAATAAGTCATATTTTCTTTTGTTCCGCCAAAAATGGGCGAACTACGCGGGTTTGATTCTCACCGGATGTGAGATACGTAGGCAAACCTCATCGGTTCCGGCCCACAATTTTCAAAAATCCAAAAATATTTTTCTTTACTTCCTTCTTTAGAAAAGTCCCACAATTTCAAAAAATCCAAAAATATTTTCATTTTTCTTTAGAAGTTCACCTTACGAAAATTTAAAAGAAAAATTCAAGATTCAAAAATAATTTCTTTTCTCCTTGGAAGTCTTTCCTTCATGAATTCAAAATAAAAGTAAAAGTCCAAAAATATTTCCTTTCTTCTTTAGAAGTTTTTCTTTCGAAATTTCCAGACAAAAAAAAAGAAAAAAAAGTTAAAATTCAAGAAAATATTTTTTTTCCTCTTCTTTAGACATTTTTTTTTCAAAAACATCTTTAAAAAAAACAAATCGAAATCCAAAAAATATTTTCCTTCTTCATTGTAAGTATTTCTTTCTAAAAAAAACAAATTTCAAAATACAAAAAAAGAAGTTAGTTTGTTTACTTTATTCATGATCTTCCCGAACTACGCAAGATCTGATTCATGTTCCCACATGATACGTAGGTAACCCATATCAGGTTCGATCAACCATTGAAAAAAAATGAATAAAAAGCTGAAAAACAAAAGTGAAAAAAAAATGTTGATAATAATAAGGACCGACTGAGTCCATTCTGACATGTTTTGTTTTGAATTGTGAAGAAAGTTGAGGTGGTCGGTTTGTGGTAAGCTGGAAACACAAGATCCAAGGAAAATGATAACTGACATCGAAGCTGTTACAAGTACTCAAGAGACTCAGGGTCAGAGGGTTCAATAAGAGTCTACTGTGTTTGAGAAAAATAGAATACTGAAACAGCAAATGACCGAAATGTGTCAAACATGGGCCAATGGTCAAGGACAGCCTCGTCATGAGTCACAATTTGCTACACAACAAGAGCAGTACCACTCTTCTGAGTACCACTCGTACTCGTTTGATCTTCCTGCAAACATTGAGAAGCCTACCCGAAAGATGGTACAAGAAGAAATGACCCAAAGAGTGAGAAGCTTAGAACAACGGTGAAAAAATATGCAAGGGTTAGTAGGTCAAAAGAGTGTTGCCGTCAAAGATCTATGCATGTTCCCCGATGTCCACTTGCCGCCTGGTTTGAAGACTCCCAAATTTGAAAAGTATGATGGACATGGAGACCCCATAGCCCACCTGAAAAGGTATTGCAATCAACTGAGAGGTACGGGAAGAAACGAAGACTTGTTGATGGCTTATTTTTGGGAAAGCCTTACGGGAGTAGCATCCGAATGATTTTTGGACCAAGACACATCTTGCTGGTACGTCTGGAATGACATGGCACAAGCCTTTGTCAATCAATTCCAATACAACATCGACATTGCCCCAGACCGCATTTCCCTTTCAAACCTGAAGAAGAAACCAAGTGAAAGTTTCAGGGAATATGCCATTAAATGGAAAGAGCAAGCAGCTCGAGTTAAGCTACCCATGGTTGACCACGAGCTAATCATTGTCTTCCTTCAAGCGCAAGAGCCAGATTACTTTCAAAACATGATGTCCGCAGTTGGCAAATCCTTCTCGGAAGCAATCAAAATGGGAGACATGGTAGAGAATGGTCTTAGACAGGCAAAATTATAAGTCAAGCAGTTTTTAAAGCCGCAACTCAAGATGTGCAGGTTGAATCTGATAATTTTAGCGACACAAATGAGAAGGTTGAAGAAATCATGATGACATCAGGGTCGAGAAGAGGTCCCAGGAGAACATCTCAAAGGTATGAGCAGCCTCCTCAAGTTTTCCATGACTCCCCTGAGCAGTACTATCATCCTCAGAACCCTCAATACTTTGTCGCTCCACCTCAGTATGTTGTCCAGCCACTAAAACACCCCATAAGGCGAGCACGAGCATCACAAAATCTCCAAAAGCCTCCACAAAATTTTCAGGTTCACTATAACCCACATCTAAGCCAGAGGTATAAAGGGAAACAAAGGTTGAAAGATAATTTTACACCAATAGGAGAGTCTATGCAAGCTTATTTGAGAAGTTAAAGCATTATGAAATGATTTCACCTATTCCTCTGAATCATGTGGACTCACGTGCGAGAAGATTTGACCCTTCTAAAAGGTGTGAATACCATTCCAATGCCCAGGGGCACAATATTGAAAGCTGTCGGGATTTGAAAACAGAAATAGAAAGGATGATCCAGGAAAACCTAATTGTGATCCAAGACAGTGACACCCAGTATATCGCGCAGTATCCTTTACCTGCACATCATGATGTACACTTTGTGGGGATGATGCCTGGTGACATGGAGTATGAGAATCCTCTCGGGAACTTGCTACCTGAAGTTAATGATGTTGAAATTGGAGAAGGCTCTGCTGACTGATGAGCAAATTTGTGGCTAAATGTCAAGCCTAGCAATAGAAAAGTCATTGCCTCATCACTAGGAAGGAATCTTGGTAGTTTGTTTTGATGTTTTTTCTATTATCTGGGTTATTTCAGGATTGTGATCCATATTTTATTTATTTTATTTAGTCAAACCCTTCTATCCCTCCATTTTGTTTGTGTGAGTCTTGTCTTTCTGTTCTGTTACTATTTTCATTAGCCGGGTTACTTAGGGTTGTAACTCGGATTTTAGGTTGTTTGTCTTGTTGTTTACTCAATGAAATACAGTTTGTACTTTTGTGTCATTCTATTCCTAGTTCTTTTCTCGCTAGTTCTAATGGCATGACATGCATACGGAAATTTTGGCCAGATCTTAGAAACTGACTTAATCTGAAATTGGACAACTGAAAAAAAAACACTTTTGAGAATGAATAAAGAGTTGAAGTACTTTGGAACTAAGGTAGAGTAAAATTCACCTTTAAATCATTGTGAAGATCGGGGTTGATGATGTTTAATCAATTGAAGTTTGTTGGAAAGTTTGACATTAAGGGATGGAAAGTGTCTTGTGGCCATGAAACACCAAGAAAACAGGCATGTTCATCAATGATGTGATCGCGACAGGATACTATGTTTGGCGTTCCCGAGGCTGGGAGGCCCTCTTTCTACTATCCAAACACTTTATATCCTTCGCTACCCCTTTTGAGCATGTGTTATTTTCTTTGACTACCCTCTTTTAGAATCAAGTTTAGAGTCAGAAAAAAAAATCCATGTCCCAAGAGTACAAATTGGGGCAATTCTTAGAAAGTTCGGGAAAAAAAAAAGAAAAGAATTGTCAAAGGTCTATGCCCTCAAAAATAGAAGCTGGGGCAAACAAAAAAAAAAGAAAAAAGAAAAAAAAGGAAAAAGGAAAAGAGAAACAGAAAGAAAGATGAAAAATAGTTTAGGTCGGATGTTTGAACTACGTTAGACCTGATTCCTTTTAAAAAGGATACGTAGGCAGCCTCACGGTTCGGTCTAACCAAATAAGAATTCAAAAAAAATCCAAAAAATCCCCAATTGCTAAAACTGGGGCAAAGATTTTATTTCATTTTTAAAAGAGTCGATTCCAAAAGTTGTAAGTATACAACTCTGTCATCTTTAGTCTATGTTGAGCTTCATGCCGGCCTTTCGTCCAACCCTATCCAAAAACTGTCCAAATAAAGACCTTCCAATATGCCTTCAAGAATGCCAACAGAAGCATGCAATGAGCAACGACTGTCACGCAACATAGAACACTGTCAAGTTCCTTGCACAAGAAAGTAAAAGAAAAAGAAAATTAAGGAAAATGAGAGAGTCTTACTAGTGAAAACCTTCACGGACACTGTAAGGCGACGGTAAGCAGAGATGAATAAATGAGAGAGACTTGTTGGTGAAAACCCCTCGGGCACTACTTGTCGAAAGTGAGTCGTGAAGCTGATGTGAAGAATTAGCATAAACAAGCCCGACTTCAAAGGTCATAAGAATGGTAAAAGGGAAGATTGGATTAGTTTGGTAGATCGGCTATTAAGTCCAAAATACATGTCATGATCATTAAGGCTAGTTATTGGGAAAAAAAATTCTTCCTTCTGTCCTTCCGACAAGGGAATTTCTTGTTAGTACTTGTTTCTTTGCACTATTGTGTCCTCCACTCTGAGTCAGTCCTTTTCAAAACAAGCAAGAAAAGATTTCAAAATCTGCTACCAGCTTTTCAGTTGCACAAAGTAAATTTGGCCAGTACACTCGGTTGTTACTGTCAACGTGCCTTGAAGATTCATGCAAAGGCTCCCCCAAAAGACTCTTGTTAGCCTATTTTGGCGTAAGCAAAGATAACTTGTGATTCTCTCTGACAGACAAATTGCTCAAAAGCAGGAAGTCATTCAAGATATCAGAAAAAGTCATCTAAGAAAAGATATCCAATTGGGATAAGGCTGTTTGAGCTGCAAATACAAATGGTACTGGTGTGAAACAATCAGTGTTGGTGCAGAGCAAAAGTCTTTTGAGACTGACTCAAGCTGATTGAGCAGAAGACAAGCTGCCCAAGACTCAAGGCCACAAACCGACCACCATTTTTAAAACTGACAAATTTTTCTTTGAATGAACAGGAACAAAGCAGTGCAAGTAAAGTGGTTCCAAAAAAAAGAAAAAAAGAAAAAAAAGAAAAAAACAAAAAAAAAGAAGAAGAGAAAAGCCGACAAAGGGAAGTTTCTCAAATCCTTGCCTTTATTTGTCTTGCTATTGTGCATAAAATCTTGCCATTGTTCTTCACATTTTTCTCCTAGGATAAAAATCTTAGTCTGATGAATCTTTCTCCTAAGATACCAAAAAAAAGGAGACCTAGTCTGATGAATTTTCTCCTAGGATCAAAATTTTAGTCTGATGAATCTTTCTCCTAAGATAAAAGACCTAATCTGATGAACTTTCTCCTAGGATAAAAATCTTAGTCCGATGAACCTTTCTCCTAAGATACCAAAAAAAGAAGTAGAAAAGAGACCTAGTCTGATGAACTTTCTCCTAGGATCAAAATCTTAGTCTGATGGATCTTTCTCCTAAGATAGATGACCTAGTCTGATGAACTTTCTCCTAGGATAGAAATCTTAATCTGATGAATTTTTCTCCTAAGATACACAAAAAAAGATACCTAGTCTGATGAATTTTCTCCTAGAATCAAAATCTTAGTCAGATGAATCTTTCTCCTAAGATAGAAAACCTAGTCCGATGAACTTTCTCCTAGGATAATAAATTATTTTTTTTAAAATAAAAAAGGAAGTCTGAATTTGAAAAAATGGGTCAATTTTTAGTTTTCTTAAGATTATCAATGTTTAGTTTTCCTGAAATCAGGGGGCCTCGCCTGGAGAATAGGGTGAGTTTTTACTTTAGTCAAGCTTAGTTTATAGTTTTCCTAGTCTATTCTTTGGTTTACTCTCATCATTGCATAAATAGTACAAGTAGTTTACAATTTTGCTAACAACTCACAATTCTTCCTAGTGCAAACTGGGGCAGAAAAAGTTTCTTTTGTTTTGTCTGTTTTGTTGTAATCAGGCGCCCACCTGGAGAACAAGGGAAGACAACTCAAGTTTCAAGGGAAAGCAGTTTCGAAGGAAGACAACTCGAGTTTCAAGGGAAAGCAGTTTTGAAGGAAGACAACTCGAGTTTCAAGGGAAAGCAGTTTCGAAGGAAGACAACTCGAGTTTCAAGGGAAAGCAGTTTCGAAGGAAGACAGTTCAAGTTTCAAGGGAAAATGGTTCAAGGTGCAAGAGAAAAAAGTGTCAAGTAATAAGAGTAGACGGTTCAAGTTTAGCAATCAGGCGCCCGCCTGGAAAATAAGAGAATTCAATTCAGAATGCAATTCAGGTCAGCAACAAAAGAAGCTCGCGTCAAGAATGCGAGTCCGAGATGATCAACAGAAGTTAGTCACAATCCAGAATAAAAAGAAAAAAAAAAAGACAAGAAGTGAATCCAAATGCAGAAGTTAATAAAAGATGTGAGCTGCTCAAGACAGGGCTGAGGTCACAAGCTCTACATGTCCCGTTTTGGTCTGAAAAGCTGAAGAAGAACGAACTAGCACCTGCAACTAGCAAGCGTCAAGGTTCAAATCCAAAGTCTGTATGAAGAACCATTCAAAACTCAAGATCAAGCTTCAGAAGACTTATATATAGGAATCTTGTAACTCGTAGTTGACAGGTTTAGCTAGTTTTTTCATGTTTTGATTTTTGATGTAATAATAGGACCGCGGACCGGAACCTCGGCGGAACGGCACCTCAACTGGCTCTCCACCTCGGCATACTCCATCATCTCATTCACCTCTGAACTACACGTGGCCTGATTCCTTTATAGCCAAAGATATGTAGGCAGCTCAGATACCAGGGCTCGGTCACATTCCCCTCTCTCTTAGTTTTAATCTTTCCAAATAAGGGTCGGGTCAAAAAACCTGTCTAGTCGTTCTTTGTCTGAAAATATTTCATATTTCCAGTCAAAGAGGGGCAGTTGTAGACATGTGATTTTTGACCCTCCCCAAGATTTTTTTATATTTTAGCATGTAAATATTTAATTTATGCCTAATATCGCTATTTCAACTAATTTTGACTCTTTTATTTTATTTTATTACAAGAAAATAAAAATTACAAAAAAATATTTTATTTTATGTACCTTTAATAAAGTAAAAAAAATATACAAAAATAGTACCTTATTTTTATCTTTATATAATCTTGAAAAATACAAAACAAAATATGTAATAGTTTCATGTTTTAATATAGTTTAGTTTAATTAATTAGAATTTATTTTTGCATCATATAGTGTAGTTATCTTATATTAAGGGAATTTAGCTATGGTTTTAAATAATAATTTTTGGAGTCTTCTTAGCCCAAAATTGAGACACAAAAAGACATGGTCCAACCCAATTACCCTTGGCCCATTCTTCCCAACCCATTAGCCCATTTAAGTGCAATATTTAATCCTAGTCATCTATTTCCTTCTAATCCAATGGTCATCATCCTTTCTCAATTCCATATAAAATACTCAATTATAGAAACCCTACTCTTAAGTTTTCAATTTTAAAAAACCTAGATTAAAAAAAGCTAAGAACGGCAGCAAATTAGAGTGCCTTTCACCTACCTCTAATTCTTCAACAATTTTACTTCAAAATCTTTTCTTAATTTTTCTTCCATTACCCTCACAATGCTTCTCTAATCAGCAAAGAATAAAGATTATGGCTTTGGTACTCACGTTCTTTACCTGATCTTGTTGAAGTGCCTAGAGTACACCAAATACCAAATATGCCCCTTTTGAGTTTCTTCTAATTATGTGTTCGATCACCACGTCGATCACTAATGGTGTTAAATTGAGTCTGTTTGCACTCGGTTCACGGTTCCGTCAAGGTTGTTGCTCTGTTTAACCCGATTGATTTGCAATTTTCAGCGTTGTTCATCAATAAAAGGTCCATTTCTAGCCATTTTCCCCTGTTTTAAAGAGTGGAATGTTTAAGTGATTTTGTTTCAGTTATATGACTTTATGATGCTTAGTTTCTGCCTATACGAATTCGGCTTCTGTTTGATTAATATTTGTTAATGCCAAGCTATATCAATATGTTATTTGGGGCTTAGAACATCATTGTATAGTGAAGGTTAATCATTTCCTCAATTTTCTCGATGCTTACGTATTTAGGTGCAAATATAGCCTAATTTTATGTTTCATCATGTATTTAACCAAGTTACTGGATATTCTCATACGTTTTAAGCCTATTTTTTTGCTCGGATGTATTGTGGAATGCCTTAGATTATTTTGTTTGCCTTGACGAAGCATCAGGAAGTGATAGTATATTGATAATCGACTGCGGTTCTTATAATCAGTACGTTAATCAACTTATTTTGAACTCTCTCCTAAAACAACTTCTTGGTATATAAGGGAAATTGGTTCCATTCCATTATTTCAATCTGTAACTTTTGTTTTGCTTTTTAATTCGAAAACATAAAATGCCACGTTATAATTAGTGACTTGTTAATGATAGCTAAGTCACACCTCTTCCACAAATAATCCATATCCATAATTCATGGCCTCACACTCATCTCGAATCTTAGGAAATAAACATCATGAACATCGTAGCTTGCTTTAGGCACGATTAATAAATCATCGTGACTACGGGTACGGTTCCTATGGCATCGTCATGATGCCTAATTATTGAACTCGGGTGTGCATTTATATGACCCGAATCCAAATCTCAACAACGTTAGATAAAATGTGTCATGGACCGCGGGTGCATTTATGTGACGCGGTTCAAGATGCGTTTTAGATGACGTTGAATCTTTCCTAAAAATAATTAAATAAAAGCGGTTAATAAGATAAAATATACCATAGGTTAAAACATGTATTAAAATCAGATAATAGGCCAATTATAATAGTTGAGCGACCGTGCTAGAACCACGGAACTTGGGAATGCCTAATACCTTCTCCCGGGTTAACATAATTCCTTACCCGGATTTCTATGTTCGCGGACTGTAATATAGAGTCAATCTTTTTCTCGATTCGGGATTTGAACCGGTGACTTGGGACACCCTAAAATTATCCCAAGTGGCGACTCTTAATTTTTAAATAAATAATCCCGTTTCGATTATCACTTAAATTTAAAAAAACTCTCTTATACGCCCTTCCGGGATAGTAAAAAGGAGGTGTGACAGCTCTGGCGACTGTGCTGGGGAAAAGAACCCAGAACTTCTGGTTCAGGGTTCAGAATTCGAGCTTGGAATAATTGTTATAGTTGGCTTTGTTTATTATCTGATTTTTACTTATTTGGGCCTAATGTGCTAAGTGTTGCTTTTTACCGCTTTGATATTGTCTGAACTGTATATAAACTGCTACGAAACCCTTCTCTTCGCAACTTCGGGGATGTGCACGCTGGCGTGACTCCCTATTCTGTTAGTGTCATACCTTGAAATAAGAAAGAGGCTCGGACAAGTTACAAAGCCGGATGGCCTTTTGGTTCCCGGTACGTAGCCCCCTCCTCGGCTCGAGTTGTCCGCTTGGGTACACAAGTCTAGAACAATATACCCAGGTTTTTAGCTTAGAATAACTCAGCCTCATGCCGGATCCCTATTAGAAATGTTTGTTTGTATCATGTGCATTTGACTTTGGGGACTCAACACAGGGGTTGGGTTCGTCTAGGACAGGTGTACCCAAATTAAAAGACCATCCTGATGCATCTTACGTGCTACTTGCGTATCTGTCTGTTTCGGCTTGCATGTTGACTGGCTTCTAGAATAGGGAAAGAAAATGAAAAAAAATGAAAAATGAAAATCAAAAAAAAAAGAGGTAGGTATTTGAATTACCCTGAAATTCTGTTGAAAGTTTGAAAAAAAAAAGCCATTTCAAAATAAGTCATATTTTCTTTTGTTCCGCCAAAAATGGGCGAACTACGCGGGTCTGATTCACACCGGATGTGAGATACGTAGGCAAACCTCATCGGTTCCGGCCCACAATTTTCAAAAATCCAAAAATATTTTCCTTTACTTCCTTCTTTAGAAAAGTCTTTCTTCGAGCCCACAATTTTCAAAAAATCCAAACATATTTTCATTTTTCTTTAGAAGTTCACCTTTCGAAAATTTAAAAGAAAAATTCAAGATTCATTCTTTTCTCCTTGGAAGTCTTTCCTTCATGAATTCAAAATAAAAGTAAAAGTCCAAAAATATTTCCTTTCTTCTTTAGAAGTTTTTCTTTCGAAATTTCCAGACAAAAAAAAAGTTAAAATTCAAGAAAATATTTTTTTTTCCTCTTCTTTAGACGTCTTTCTTTTCAAAAAAATCTTTAAAAAAAAAAAACAAATCGAAATCCAAAAAATATTTTGCTTCTCCGTTGTAAGTATTTCTTTCTAAAAAACAAATTTCAAAATCCAAAAAAAAAAGTTAGTTTGTTTACTTTATTCATGATCTTCCCGAACTACGCAAGATCTGATTCATGTTCCCACACGATACGGAGGCAACCCACATCAGGTTCGATCACCATTAAAAAGAAATGAAGAAAAATGAAGAAATGAAAAGTATTGATAATAATAAGGACCGATTGAGTCCATTCTGACATGTTTTGTTTTGAATTGTAAAGAAAGTTGAGGTGGTCGGTTTGTGGTAAGCTGGAAACACAAGATCCAAGGAAAATGATAACTGACATCGAAGCTGTTACAAGTGCTCAAGAGACTCAAGGTCAGAGGGTTTAACAAGAGTCTACTGTGTTTGAGAAAAATAGAATACTAAAACAGCAAATGACCGAAATGTGTCAAGCATGGGCCAGTGGTCAAGGACAGCCTCGTCATGAGTCACAATTTGCTACACAACAAGAGCAGTACCACTCTCTTGAGTACCACTCGTACTCATTTGATCTTCCTGCAAACATTGAGAAGCCTACCCGAAAGATGGTACAGGAAGAAATGACCCAAAGAGTGAGAACCTTAGAACAACGGTGGAAAAACATCCAAGGGTTAGCAGGTAAAAAGAGTGTTGCCTTCAAAGATCTATGCATGTTCCCCGATGTCCACTTGTTGCCTGGTTTCAAGACTCCTAAATTTGAAAAGTATGATGGACATGGAGACCTCATAGCCCACCTGAAAAGGTATTGCAATCAACTGAGAGGTGCGGGAAGAAACGAAGACTTGTTGATGGCTTATTTTGGGGAAAGCCTTACGGGAGTAGCATCCTAATGGTTTTTGGACCAAGACACATCTTGCTGGTACGTCTGGAATGACATGGCACATGCCTTTATCAATCAGTTCCAATACAACATCGACATTGCCCCAGACCGCATTTCCCTTTCAAACCTGAAGAAGAAACCAAGTGAAAGTTTCAGGGAATATGCCATTAAATGGAGAGAGCAAGCAGCTCGAGTTAAGCCACCCATGGATGACCACGAGCTAATCATTGTCTTCCTTCAAGCGCAAGAGCCAGATTACTTTCAAAACATGATGTTCGCAGTTGGCAAATCCTTCTCGGAAGCAATCAAAATGGGAGAAATGGTAGAGAATGGTCTTAAGACAGGCAAAATTATAAGTCAAGCAGTGTTTAAAGCCGCAACTCAGGATGTCCAGGTTGAATCTGATAATTTTAGCCACACAAATGAGAAGGTTGAAGAAATCATGATGACATCAGGGTCGAGAAGAGGTCTCAGGAGAACATCTCGAAGGTATGAGTAGCCTCCTCAAGTTTGCCATGACTCCCCTGAGCAGTACTATCCACCTCAGAACCCTCAATACTCTGTCGCTCCACCTCAGTATAT
Source organism: Nicotiana sylvestris (assembly GCF_000393655.2). Lineage (NCBI taxonomy): Eukaryota > Viridiplantae > Streptophyta > Magnoliopsida > Solanales > Solanaceae > Nicotiana > Nicotiana sylvestris. The sequence goes on along the minus strand of NC_091064.1, from coordinate 149,596,681 downwards.
TGTCCAGCCACCAAAACACCCCAGAAGGCGAGCACGAGCATCACGAAATCTCCAACAGCCTCCATAAAATTTTCAGGTGCCCTATATCCCACATCCAAGCCAGAGGTATAAAGGGGAACAAAGGTTGAAAGATAATTTTACACCAATAGGGGAGTCCTATGCAAGCTTATTTGAGAAGTTAAAGCATTATGACATGATTGCACCTATTCCTCCGAATCATGTGGACCTACGTGCGAGAAGCTTTGACCCTTCTAAAAGGTGTGAATACCATTCCAATACCCAGGGGCACAATGTTGAAAGCTGTCGGGATTTGAAAAAAGAAATATAAAGGATGATCCAGGAAAACCTAATTGTGATCCAAGACAGTGACACCAAGAATATCGCGCAGAATCCTTTACCTGCACATCATGATGCACACTTTGTGGGGATGATGCCTGGTGACATGGAGTATGAGAATCCTCTCGGGAACTTGCTACCTGAAGTTAATGATGTTGAAATTGGAGAAGGCTCTGCTGATTCTGATGAGCAAATTTGTGGCTAAATGTCAAGTCTAGCAATAGAAAAGTCATTGCCTCCTCACTAGGAAGGAATCTTGGTAGCTTGTTTTGATGTTTTTTCTATTATCTGGGTTATTTCAGGATTGTGATCCAGATTTTATTTGTTTTATTTAGTCAAACCCTTCTATCCCTCCATTTTGTTTGTGTGAGTCTTGTCTTTCTGTTCTGTTGCTATTTTCATTAGCCGAGTTACTTAGGGTTGTAACTCGGATTTTAGGTTGTTTGTCTTGTTGTTTACTCAATGAAATATAATTTGTCCTTTTGTGTCATTCTATTTCTAGTTCTTTTCTCGCTAGTTCTAATGGCATGACATGCATACGGAAATTTTGGCCAGATCTTAGAAACTGACTTAATCTGAAATTGGATAACTGAAAAAAAACACTTTTGAGAATGAATAAAGAGTTGAAGTACTTTGGAACTAAGGTCGAGTAAAATTCACCTTCAAATCATTGTGAAGATCGGGGTTGATGATGTTTAATCAATTGAAGTTTGTTGGAAAGTTTGACACTAAGGGATGAAAAGTGTCTTGTGGCCATGAAACACCAAGAAGACAGGCACGTTCATCAATGATGTGATCGCGACAGGATACTATGTTTGGCGTTCCCCAGGCTGGGAGGCCCTCTTTCTGCTATCCAAACACTTTATATCCTTCGCTACCCCTTTTGAGCATGTGTTGTTTTCTTTTACTACCCTCTTTTGGAATCAAGTTTAGAGTCAGAAAAAAAAATCCATGTCCCAAGAGTACAAATTGGAGGAATTCTTAGAAAGTTCAGAAAAAAAAATGAAAAGAATTGTCAAAGGTCTATGCCCTCAAAAATAGAAGCTGGGGCAAACAAAAAAAAGTAAAAGAGAAAAAGAAAGAAAGATGAAAAATAGTTTAGGTCAGATGTTTGAACTACGTTAGACCTGATTCCTTTTAAAAAGGATACGTAGGCAGCCTCACGGTTCGGTCCAACCAAATAAAAATTCAAAAACAAAATCCAAAAAATCCCCAATAGCTAAAACTGGGGCAAAGATTTTATTTAATTTTTAAAAGAGTCGATTCCAAAAGTTGTGAGTATACAACCTTGTCATCTTTAGTCTATGTTGAGCTTCATGCCGGTCTTTCGTCCAACCCTATCTAAAACCTGTCCAAATAAAGACCTCTCAATATGCCTTCAAGAATGCCAACAGAAGCATGCAATGTGCAACGACTGCCACGCAACATAGAACACTATCAAGTTCCTCGCACAAGAAAGTAAAAGAAAAAGAAAAATAAGGAAAATGAGAGAGTCTTACTAGTGAAAACCTTCACGGGTACTGTAAGGCGACGGTAAGCAGAGATGAATAAATGAGAGAGACTTGTTGGTGAAAACCCCTCAGGCACTACTTGTCGAAAGTGAGTCATGAAGCTGGTGTGAAGAATTGGCATAAACAAGCCCGACTGCAAAGGTCATAAGAATGGTAAAAGGGAAGATTGGATTAGTTTGGTAGATCGGCCGTTAAGTCCAAAATGTATGTCATGATCATTAAGGCTAGTTATTGAAAAAAAATTCTTCCTTCTGTCCTTCCGACAAGGGCATTTCTTGTTAGTACTTGTTTCTTTGCACCATTGTGTCAACTCTGAGTCAGTCCTTGTCAAAACAAGTAAGAAAAGATTTCAAAATCTGCTACCAGCTTTTCAGTTGCACAAAGTAAATTTGGCTAGTACACTCGGTTGTTACTATCAACGTGCCTTGAGGATTCATGCAAAGGCTCCCCCAAAAGACTCTCGTCAGCCTATTTGGTGTAAGCAAAGATAACTTGTAACTCTCTCTAACAGACAAATTTCTCAAAAGCAGGAAGTCATTCAAGATATCAGAAAAGGTCATCTAAGAAAAGATCTCCAATTGGAATAACGTTGTTTGAGCTGCAAATACAAATGGTACTGGTGTGAAACAATCAGAGTTGGTGCAGAACAAAAGTCTTTTAAGACTAACTCAAGATGATTGAGCAGAAGCCAAGCTGCCCAAGACTCAAGGCCACAAACCGACCACCATTTTTAAAACTGACAAATTTTTCTTTGTATGAACAGGAACAAAGCAGTGCAAGTAAAGTGGTTCTAAAAAAAGAGAAAAAGAAAAAAACAACAAAAGAAAGAAGAGAAAAGACGAGAAGAGCCGACAAAGGGAAGTTTCTCGAATCTTTGCCTTTATTTGTCTTGCTATTGTGCATAAAATCTTGCCATTGATCTTCACATTTTTCTCCTAAGATAAAAATCTTAGTCTGATGAATCTTTCTCCTAAGATACCAAAAAAAAAAGGAGACCTAGTCTGATGAATTTTCTCCTAGGATCAAAATCTTAGTCTGATGAATCTTTCTCCTAAGATAAAAGACCTAGTCTGATGAACTTTCTCCTAGGATAGAAATCTTAGTCCGATGAACCTTTCTCCTAAGATACCAAAAAAAAAGTAGAAAAGAGACCTAGTCTGATGAACTTTCTCCTAGGATCAAAATCTTAGTCTGATGGATCTTTCTCCTAAGATAGATGACTTAGTCTGATGAACTTTCTCCTAGGATATAAATCTTAGTCTGATGAATTTTTCTCCTAAGATACACAAAAAAAGAGACCTAGTCTGATGAATTTTCTCCTAGGATCAAAATCTTAGTCTGATGAATCTTTATCCTAAGATAGAAAACCTAGTCCGATGAACTTTCTTCTAGGATAATAATTTTTTTTTAAAAAAAAGGGAAGTCTGAATTTGAAAAAATGGGTCAATTTTTAGTTTTCTTAAGATTATCAATGTTTAGTTTTCATGAAATTAGGAGGCCTCGCCTGGAGAATAGGGTGAGTTTTTACTTTAGTCAAGCTTAGTTTATAGTTTTCCTAGTCTATTCTTTGGTTTACTCTCATCATTGCATCAATAGTACAAGTGGTTTACAATTTTGCTAACAACTCACAAATCTTCCTAGTGCAAACTGGGGCAGAAAAAATTTCTTTTGTTTTGTCTGTTTTATTGTAATCAGGCGCCCACCTGGAGATCAAAGGAAGACAACTCAAGTTTCAAGGGAAAGTAGTTTCAAAGGAAGACAACTCGAGTTTCAAGGGAAAGCAGTTTCGAAGGAAGACAACTCGAGTTTCAAGGGAAAGCAGTTTCGAAGGAAGACAGTTCAAGTTTCAATGGAAAATGGTTCAAGGTGCAAGAGAAAACAGTGTCATGTAATAAGAGAAGACGGTTCAAGTTCAGCAATCAGGCGCCCGCCTGGAAAATAGGAGAATTCAATTCAGAATGCAATTCAGGTCAGCAACAAAAGAAGCTCGCGTCAAGAATGCGAGTCCGAGATGATCAACAGAAGTTAGTCACAATCTAGAATAAAAAGAAAAAAACAAAAGAAATACAAGAAGTGAATCCAAATGCAGAAGTTAATAAAAGATGTGAGCTGCTCAAGACAGGGCTGAGATCACAAGCTTTGCATATCTCGTTTTGGTCTGAAAAGCTGAAGAAGAACGAACTAGCACCTGCAACTAGCAAGCGTTAAGGTTCAAATCCAAAGTCTGTATGAAGAACCATTCAAAACTCAAGATCAAGCTTCAGAAGACTTATAGATATAAATCTTGTAACTGGTAGTTGACAGGTTTAGCTAGTCTTTTTCATGTTTTCATTTTTTATGTAATAATAGGATCGCGGACCGGAATCTCGGCAGAACGGCACCTCGACTAGCTCTCCACCTCGGCATACTCCATTATCGCATTCACCTCTGAACTACATGTGGCCTGATTCCTTTATAGCCAAGGATATGTAGGCACCTCAGATACCAGGGCTCGGTCACATTCCCCTCTCTCTTAGTTTTAGTCTCTCCAAATAAGAGTCGGGTCAAAAAACCTGTCTAGTCGTTCTTTGTCTGAAAATACTTCGTATTTCCAGTCAAAGAAGGACAGTTGTAGACATGTAATTTTTTACCCTCCCCAAGATTTTTTATATTTTAGCATGTAAATATTTAATTTAGGCCTAATATCGATATTTCAACTAATTTTGACTCTTTTATTTTATTTTATTACAAGAAAATAAAAATTACAAAAAAAAGTATTTTATTTTATGTACCTTTCATAAAGTAAAAAAATATACAAAAATAGTACCTTATTTTATCTTTATATAATCTTGAAAAATACAAAAAAAAATGTAATAGTTTCATGTTTTAATATAGTTTAGTTTAATTAATTAGAATTTATTTTTGCATCATATAGTATAGTTATCTTATATTAAGGGAATTTAGCTATGGTTTAAATAATAATTTTTGGGGCGAACGGCACAAATAGCCACTAAAAGCAGTGGCTTTTATTTTAAAGCCACTGTTTTCAATGTATTTAGACTTTAGCCACTCCTTTAAAAAATTTATACCTGACTGGACGATAATACCCTTCTGGTATAACTTATACCTACACTATCAACACAAGCAGCAGTTACACAAAGAGAAGAAACGAGCAGCAGAAGCAGTTACCACAGCGGCGATCAACTGAGGATTGATAAAGTTATAGACATCGCCTCCTATGATAATTCTGTATTCCGGACATAGTGTCTTCATTTTAGAAATTGAATTCAAAAAAAATAAGAACACTATGTCCTTAACTTTGATTCTACTGGCCTCATTTTGCAAATTGAATAAAAAAACTTAAGGACAAAATGTCTTTCACTTTGTTGTTGTTCTTCTGTATACAAAGTCCTGTAGCTTGAGTTTCAAATTGTATGTTTTAATTTCTGGTTCAAATGTTAAGGACTGACAGTCCTTAACTTTTAAATACATGTTTAAATGTTAAGGACTAGCAGTCCTTAACTATTAATTCCATGTTTAAATGTTAAAGGACAGACAGTCCTTAGCTTTTAATTTCTTGTTCAAAAGTTAAGGACTGACAGTCCTTAACTTTTAATTCCATATTTAAATGTTAAGGACTAGCAGTCCTTAACTATTAATTCCATGTTTAAATGTTAAAGGACAGGCAGTCCTTAGCTTTTAATTTCTGGTTCAGAAGTTAAGGACTGACAGTCCTTAACTTTTAATTCCATATTTAAATGTTAAGGACTGGCAGTCCTTAACTTTAATTATATGTTTAAATGTTAAAGGACATGAAGTCCTTAGCTTTTAATTTCTGGTTCAAAAGTTAAGGACATGCAGTCTTTAAGTTTTAATTTTTGGTTCAAAAGTTAAGGACAGACAGTCCTTAAGTTTTAATTTCTTGTTCAAAAGTTAAGGAATGAAAGTCCTTAACTTTTAATTCCATGTTTAAATTTTAAGGACAGACAGTCCTTATCTTGGTCTTGTACTTACAGTACACATGTTCTTAATTCTACAAGGATTACTTTATAACGTATGTCCTTTGTTTCCCATTTTCTTGACTTGTAGGATGGAAACAATATGCATAATAGTTGCTTTTAATGGTAGATGGACTGAACACTATAAATATCTTGAAATAGAACATAAATCATGAACTAGCAAATGAAAAAGTACCCAATGCCTCGAGTGCCACCAGTTACAAGAGCATTCATGCCATAAAGGGACCATCTATTCACTTTTCCACTACACTTAGTGGCAGTGGCAGTAGTTGTGAGTCGAACTGAACTGCAATTCATCCATGGGTTTATTATAAAGTTTATTGGTTTTGAAAGTTGAAGTTTGTGCTTGAGAGAAGCAGCAACAGTGTGTGAAATGAAGAGGGGTTCCGACATTTTCTTTTGGAGAGAGAGAGAGACAAGGGATTGAGGGATTGATGTGCACAGATAAGGGATTGAGGGATTGATGTTGTTGACCAAGCATGGAGGAGGCCGACCATGAAATCACCTTGGGTATTCCAGATGAAAATGCAATGCGAAAGAGAGGAAGAAAGGGTAAAATTGTCTTTTTTCTATTAGTGATGGCTATTTTTGCTGAGCATTATAATTAGTGGATAAAAATTAAAAACACCCTTAATTAGTGGCTACTACACGCCATTTTTACTATTTTTTGGAGTCTTCTTAGCCCAAAATTGAGACACAAAAAGACATGGTCCAACCCAATTACCCTTGGCCCATTCTTCCCAACACATTAGCCCATTTAAGTGCAAGATTTAATCCTAGCTATCTATTTCCTTCTAATCCAATAGTCATCATCCTTTCTCACTTCCATATAAAATACCCAATTATAAAAACCCTACCCTTAAGTTTTCAATTCTAAAAAACCTAGATTAAAAAAAGCTAAGAATGGCAGCAAATCTAGAGTTCCTTTCACCTACCTCTAATTCTTCAACAATTTTACTTCAAAATCTTTTCTTAATTTTTCTTCCATTACCCTCATAATGCTTCTCTAATCAGCAAAGAATAAAGATTACGGCTTTGGTACTAACGTTCTTTACCTGATCTTGTTGAAGTGCCCAAAGCACACCAAATACCAAATATGCCCCTTTTGAGTTTCTTCTAATTATGTGTTTGATCACCACGTCGATCACTAATGGTGTTAAATTGAGTCTGTTTGCACTCGGTTCACGGTTCCGTCGAGGTTGTTGCTCTGTTTAACCTAATTGATTTGCAATTTTCAGCTTTGTTCATCAATAAAAGGTCCATTTCTAGCCATTTTCCCCTGTTTTAAAGAGTGGAATGTTTAAGTGATTTTATTTCAGTTATATGACTTTATGATGCTTAGTTTCTGCCTATACGAATTCAGCTTCTGTTTGATTAATATTTGTTAATGCCAAGCTATATCAATATGTTATTTGGGGGCTTAGAACATCACTGTATAGGGAAGGTTAATCATTTCCTCAATTTTCTCGATGCTTACGTATTTAGGTGCAAAGTTAGCCTAATTTTATGTTTCATCATGTATTTAGCCAAGTTACTAGATATTCTCATACGTTTTAAGCCTATTTGTTTGCTCGGATGTATTGTGGAATGCCTTGGATTATTTTGTTTGCCTTGACGAAGCATCAGGAAGTGATAGTATATTGATAATCGACTGAGGTTCTTATAATCAGTACGTTAATCAACTTATTTTGAACTCTCTCCTAAAACAACTTCTTGGTATATAAGGGAAATTGGTTCCATTCCATTATTTCAATCTGTAACTTTAGTTTTGCTTTTTAATTCGAAAAGATAAAATGCCACGTTATAATTAGTGACTTGTTAATGATAGATAAGTCACACCTCTTCCACAAATAATTCATATCCATAATTCATGGCCTTACACTCATCTCGAATCTTAGGAAATAAACATCATGAACATCGTAGCTTGCTTTAGGCGCGATTAATAAATCATCGTGACTATGAATACGGCTCTCATGGCATAGTCATGATGCCTAATTATTGAACTCGGGTGTGAATTTATGTGACCCAAATCCAAATCTCAACAACGTTAGATAAAATGTGTCGTGGACCGCGGGTGCATTTATGTGACGCGGTTCAAGACGCGTTTTAGATGACGTTGAATCTTTCCTAAAAAATAATTAAATAAAAGTTGTTAATAAGTTAAAATATACCATAGGCTAAAACATGTATTAAAATCAGATAATAGGCCAATTATAACAGTTGAGCGACCGTGCTAGAACCACGGAACTCGGGAATGCCTAATACCTTCTCTCGGGTTAACAGATTTCCTTACCCGGATTTCTATGTTCGCGGACTGTAATACAGAGTCAATCTTTTCCTCAATTCGGGATTTGAACCGGTGACTTGGGACACCATTAAATTATCTCAAGTGACGACTCTGAATTTTTAAATAAATAATCATGTTTCGATTGTCACTTAAATTGGAAAAAACTCCCTTATACGCCCTTCCGAGATAGTAAAAAGGAGGTGTGACAATTCCTTTATAGCCAAGGATATGTAGGCAGCTCAGATACCAGGGCTCGGTCACATTCTACTTTCTTTAGCTTTTGGTCTCTTTAAATAAGGGTCGGATCAAAAAATATGTCTAGTCGTTCTTTGTCTGAAAATACTTCATATTTCCAGTCAAAGAGGGGCAGCTATAGACATGTGATTTTTGATCCTCCCCAAGATTTTTCATATTTTAGCGTAAATATTCAGTTTAGGATTAGTATCTCTCTCTTTACTTTATTTTATCTAAAAAAGAAACTACAAAAATATTTTCCCTTATTCTAGCAAGTTGATATTTTGTCTAGTTAGTTTTATTTTTGAAAAAAAAAAATACAAAAATAGTCTTTGCATTTTATTTTCCAAAAAAGATAAGAAGAAAAGTTAAAAAAAATATTTTGCATTTTAGTATATATTGAGTGGTATTTAAATTTCATTAATATGGTAATTATATGTCTTCTCTAAATAATTTTATTATCTTAAATATACTAGTATCTTTATAAAGTTATTTTTAATTCAGTTTTAAAATCAAAGGAAAAGAAAAATGTAAAAAAAAAAAGATTTTGATTTAGTCTTCCTACCCCAAAATTAATTAGCCCAACTTCATGACGTAAATCCCTTCAAGCCCAAAATATTGAGCCCATAACCCATTCCCCATTTGACCTAACCTAATTCCTACCCCTATAAAATAACCCCTAACTCCTAAAATGAAAGGGGGAAGAGACTACACTCTAATAAAGAACGGGCACCCTCACAAAAAATCAGCGTCGCTGCCTTATCAAAAATGACCACCATCTCCCTTGAAAAGAACACTTCAAAGAATTTCCACAAAACCTCACCCCTTCTTATTATTCTTTTTTTAATCGCTGATTCTCTTTTGCTCACACTTCCCACTTCCACTATTTTGTTACAAGTCTTATTGAAGTTGAAACCATTGGTCGAATTCAGATGTGGAATCATCACGTTGTTCAAATTGAGATTCATTTTTTGTTGAGGGCCATTGAGGTCGTTGATCAAGCTCCGGAACCCATTTGGGATTTAAGGTTCAAATTCTTTCTCTATTTATTTGTTCCTTTTAAATTGTATATACATGTGACACTTTGTTTGGCATGGTTATATAAGTATTCTGATGTTGGATGGAGATGGAATGCAATACGTGATCTTATGTTCTTTGAAATTTTTGTCGGGGTTATTTGATTAGGTTGGATATGTTGTTCTTTGGATTACTCGTTTGTTGTTTAGATCTGTTGTGTTTCTTTTAAATAAGCTTTTAGTCCTTTTCATTATTTTGTTTGTGTTTTATTTTTATTTTTTTTGTTCTTGTTTTTTTTAAAAAAAGAAAAAGACAAAATGAATTGTGTTTTTATGTGTAGCAGATTATTGGGGCTGATTTTGTTTTTTTTAAAAAATTTACTGGTTTGTATGGGAGAATTAGCATGGAAGGCCTTAGTTCTCGCACAATTCCTCATCTTGCCGATGCCATACATATTGTTGTTACGAAAGTGGCCTAAATTAGTTCAGTTGCATTCAAGAGCAGTCTTATTTGAGAAATTAAGTCTTTTTTTCTTTCCCTTGATCGCTTCCTTATCCTTTGATGTTAAATAAAAACTTGTATGACTATATAGACGTAGTATTTGGATGTCAGATTTTGAAATCCCATTATAAAGGGATTTGAAGAATGCAAATCACCTTCTATCAAAAAAGGAAAAGCTAGGTATAGATGTAGGTTTGGACATAGACAAATCAGACTTGGGCCAAATGATAAGATCCTACAGTGGCCCATACTAATGAAAATCATAAGCTAGCCTATATTTTTCTAGAATTAATTTACTTCATTTCCTCCATGATATTATCCATATCTCATAACCTTGTAATAATATCAAAGTCGTCTTAGAAAGAATAAATCATAGATATCGTAGCTGGCTTTGGACGCGATTTAATAAACTATTGTGACTATGGGTACAGTTCCCGTGACATAGTTACGATGCCTAATTCCAAATTCGGGTGTGCATTTCATGTGACCCAACTCTAAATCGTAGCAATGTTAAATAAAATGTGTCTCGAATTGCGGGTGCATTTCATGTGGCGTGGTCCAAAGATGTGTTTTAGATGACGTTGAAATCTTCCCTAAAATATTTGAAAGCGGTTAATAAGTTAAAAATTGCACCATAGGTTTAAAACATGTATTAAAATCAGATAATAGGCCAATTATAATAGTTTAAGCGACCGTGCTAGAACCACGGAATCCGGGTGTGCCTAACACCTTCCTCCGGGTTAATAGAATTCCTTATTCAGAATTTCTATTCACGGACTGTAAAACAGAGTCAATCTTTTCCTCGATTCGGGATTTGAACCGGTGACTTAGGACACCATATAATTATCCCAAGTGGCGACTCTGAATCTCTAATAAATAAATCTCGTTTCGATTGTCGCTTAAATTGGAAAAACTCCCTTATATACCCCTTTACAGGGGTGTAGGTAAAAAAGGAGGTGTGATAATCACCAATCACAACCTCCTTAGCACCACTCTGTTGCACCATATCCTTAAACACCATCAAGTGAGGATCATCAAACTGGCAATCCTTGATACACTCCAACAACGAAGATTATGCCACAACACAAGCAAGAACCCGACTGGGCTCCGAAACATCCAATCTCACAAACCGATTGGCTAAAGCCTAAACATCCATGGCTAGTGGCTCTCTTCCACCGGTAAATATGCCAAACCACCAATGCGCTCTGCCATTCTACTCAATGCATCGGCCACTACATTGGACTTCCTGAGATGATATAATATGGTGATATCATAGTCATTCAACAACTCTAACCATCTTAGCTACCGCAAATCAAGATCTTTCTGCTTGAAAAGGTGCCTAAAAGTCCGATGGGTGGTAAAGACCTCACAATAAATGTCGTACAAATAGTGCCTCCAAATTTTCAGTGCGTGAACAGTGGCTGGCAACTCTAAATCATGAAAAAGGTAATTCTTTTCATGAACCTTCAAGTATGGAGATATGTAGTCAATCACCCTATCATCCTGCATCAATACCTCGCCAAGCTCAATATGCGATACATAAGAATACACGATGTAATAACCCGAACCTGTAAGTAACACCAACACTAGAGTTGTAGTTAATGCAGTCTTGAGCTTCTGAAAGATCAACTCACACTCGTCAGACCATTCACCCGTCTAGGTCAACATGGTCTATGGGGATGAGATAGATGAAAACCCCTCCCCGAACTGATGATAATAACCCGCCAAACCTAGGAAGCTCTGAATCTCTGCGGTTGAAGTAGGTCTAGGCCAGTTCTGAATTGCCTCAATCTTCTTAGGATTCACTTAATGCCCTCGGAAGATATAACATGGCCTAAAAAGGCAACTGAGTCCAACCAGAATTCACACTTTGAAAACTTGGCATATAACTGGTGATCCCTCAGAGTCTGAAGTACGATCCGCAGATGATGCTCATGTTCCTCTCGAGCGTGGGAGTAAACCAAAATATCATCTATGAAGACGATCACAAAAGAAACCAGATACGGCTTGAGCACCCGGTCATTAAATCTATAAATACTGCTGGGGCATATGTCAAGCCAAATCAATCTTCAAAAAAAAATTTGGCACCCTAAATCTGGTCAAATAAGTCGCCAATCCTCGGGCAACGGATACTTGTTCTTGATAGTGACTTTGTTCAATTGTCGATAGTCTATACACGTCCTCATGGAGTCGTCTTTCTTCTTCACGAATAATACTGGTACACCCCAAGGCGAGACACTAGGTCCAATGAGTCCCTTGTCAAGCAAATCCTGGAACTGCTTCTTCAGTTCCTTCAACTCAACTGGGGCCATACAGTATGATGCAGTAGAAATGGGTTAAGTGCCCGGACTAGATCAATGCAGAAGTCAATATCTCTATCGGGTGACATCTCAAACAAATCTGTAGGAAACACGTCTAGAAACTCGCGCATAACTGGTATTGCCAAATACCCCTTCTTCAACCATACGCCAAGCTTTTGAATAAAAAAATAACCCTATTAGTGGAATGGATAGGAGTCCATCTCCACTCTAATCAAGGCAACCCCGGCATGGCTAAGGTTACAGTCTTGGCGTGACAATCCAAAACAGCATGATAAGGCGACAACCAATCCATGCCCAAGCATCAAAGTCCATCATATAAAGAAGTAAAAGGTCTACCCTAGTCTCGTAACTCCCAATAGAAACCACACACGAGCAATAAACACAATCTACCATAATAGAATCTCTCGCAGGCGTGGACTCATAAATAGGAGCACTAAAAGAATCTCGATGCATAACCAGATATGAAGCAAAATAGGATGACACGTATGAATAAGTAGAGCCTGGATCAAATAAAATTGAGGCATCTCTATGGATCGGAATAAAACTTGTGATGACAGCATCAGATGACTCTGCCTCAGGTCTTTCCGGGAATGCATAAAAATGGGGCTGAGCCGTACCACTCTGACCTTAGCCTCTCAAACGGCCTCTAACTGGCTGACATCTACCTCTAACGGCCTGACCACCACATCTAGCTGTCTAACCCTTGCCTCTAGCTGGTTGTGCGGGTGATGGAGCAACCGATGCCGGAATCATGGTACGAATACCCTGTTGTGGTTTGCTACTCATCAACCTAGGACAGTAACTTCTGATGTGACCTGTATTGCCGCACTTAAAGCAACTCTGCGGCTGGCCTAACTATTGAGTATGAGATGATCCCTGATGACCCAAACGACTACTTAGTAACTCTATAGCAGTGGTGCACTGATATGAGCTAAAGGTGTACTAAATGATGGCTGCTCAGGACAAGACCCATAAGAACCACGAGCGCCAAAAGTACCATGTGATACCTGAAGCGCTGACTGAATTGGCATGTGAGGGTGGCTTCCACTGAATGAACCTCTGCCTCTAAAATATAAATCCCTAATTTATCAAATCTTAATAGCAGCCGATAAGCACTCTTAGTTCTCTATTCTACCAGTTATGTTTGTTTTGTTAGTTTTTTTGCTAATTTTTGTTAGTAGTCAACCATGCCAATTGGCATGGATCAGTTACCGTTATTTAACATATGGAGGAGGACATGAGTATTTTTGTAATAAACTTTATCGACATATTTCACACTTCTCAGGTTTCCATGATCTTTCGTTACCCTGTTTATGTTTTTTTTTTTAAATTTCTTTTATATAAATTACATTTACCTTAGTATGTGTTGTGTCGTTTTTGTGTGCTACAATATTGAGAGGATATGTAAGATTAAGAAAAAGGCTACACATGCATTCACATTTCATTGTTTATATGTAGATCAATTATTTATAACCTTGAAAAATAATTTCATTGTTTATATGTAGATCAATTATTTATAACCTTGAACAATAATTACGAATTTTTTTGTTTATTAAATTTTAAGGTTGTGATTTTGCTTTTGATGACTATGAATCTGAACTAGATACAACTATTTATGATTTCCACAGCAAATATCCTTAATTTTCTCAAACATATTTGCTCAACTACACAACAGCAACTTCATTTGAAGTCTATTTGGTTTAGGCCAATAAATCGCCTGATAATTATTAATGCGATACCAACCGTACGATATCTTATTGGATGACTAGCGGATTAATATATTTATAAATCGATAAATAATAAGCCCAACTGTTAAGCGTAAATAACTGTTTGATTCGCCTGATAAGCACCCCTACGGTCCGCGCATCAACAACGATCTAAACTACTCCAACTGCTGGAACCGCTAGAGTCTGATATAAGAGGGCCATCTGCTCCGGAGTATGAGTGGTAGGAGTCTAAGATCCTCCCCCAGCCTGAGAGTCAGCTAGTGCCATAAGAAATACTTCGTCCTGGGGCACACTCTCCATAAGGCCTACTAAGTAGACTAGAGCGTCCTGAAGTAAATCCCTCCGGGACCTGAGTGGGTCCAAATGGTGCGGTCTAAACAGGGATCTCATCATCATGCTCGATCTGAGGCTCTTCGATGGGTGCTACTGCACGTGCTCTAGGCGGAGCTCACCCTCTGCCTCGATCCCTACCCCAGGTAGTGGCTGCAACATGGGGCTCTGGCACCTGCCCGACTGTAGATATTGTGCGTGTCCTTACCATTTGCGAGAGAAAAAGAATAGAACGGTTCAAATTTCAGAGATAGAATAAAGTCGTACGATAGAGAAAGAATGAAATGACATTTCCTAAAGCTTTAGAGTCTCTAGAAGATAAGCACAGACATCTTCACACAGATCCTCCGGACTCTACTAAGCTTGCACATGACTCTTGAGACCAAGGCAACCTAGAGCTCTGATACCAACTTGTCACGGTCCAAAATCCCAATTTTGGGATCGTGATAACGCCTAACATTCTGCTTGCTAGGCAAGCCAAAGTTAGCTAATTACTTAACCAGTTATAACAATTTACAACAAAATATTAATAATACGAAGCTGTAATATTCTAAAATAGATATGATAAATACAACATAACGTAGTCTAAATATATCCCAGAAATCTGGAATCACGAATACATGATCATATTAAAATTCTATAAATAAAGTCAGAACGAATTATAACTGTTCGAAATAAGGAAAACAATAAAAATAAGGTAGAAGGGGACTTCAGGGACTACAAATGCCAGCAGCTCTACCTCAAGTCTCCGAAAGCAGAAGAATCCGAGCAGTCTCCATTATGCACCGCTAGGACCAACACAAGAAGTGCAGAAGTATAGCATGATTACAATCGATCACATGTACTATGTAAGTGCCGAGCCTAACCTTGATGAAGTAATGATGAGATTATGGCAAGTCACTCACAAATAACCTGTACGAAATAATAATAACAGAAAATAAGAATAAAAGTAAAGCAGTAATCTCATATAAACGAACCCGAAGGTCAACTACCAGAGGGCCCCAGAATAATACCATCTCAAAATCTTGTATCACGATATCCAGAATGAACTCTACAACCACAAACAATGACACATCAAATTCGTCTCGGCATGCAACCTGATCCTAAGTTTCAACACAATATCTTATACAACGTACATGTCATTTACAAATATCTATATCATATCATTTCATGTCCCGTTGTGGCGTGTAACCAGATCCCCCAATATCAATTCATTTCAGTATTGTTGCAGCGTGCAACCTGATCCCCCAGTATTAATTTATCAACATATACAACTCAACTCCATTATTTACTAAATATCAACACAAAGGAGAAATGAAATGTGCGGAGCAAATGGAACTACCAGTACAAACTGAAAATAACCAATACGTCGTAATCCTCATACTTTGGCAAACTTTAATACAAAAATAGCTAATGGCTCACGTAATTGAAATGGCATAATAGAATGTGTCAAGTGATATAAGGACAATAATAGCAAGTAAATTCATGTGACAATGAGAATATACAACTTAGGCAAGTAGGAATATGTAGTAGGTAAGTAGATATTGAGTGAACATGAACAAATCAAAACAAGCAACAATTAAATAACAATTAACAAGTAAAGCATAGATATCAAGTAAAAATATAAAGCAATTAAAGCATACAACAAGAGATAATACAGAATAAAGATGGCACAGAAATAAATATCCCAATCCTACATGTTTAATCCCATGACGATGCATATACACTTGTCATTTCTCGTATACGTTGTTTCCCCACATAATTCACATAGCAATAGTCCAACAAGTCCTAATTCCCTTAAGTCAAGGTTAGACACAAAAATTACCTTACTCAACAACTAAATCAATGCTCAACCATGACTTTTTCTTTAGAATTATCCTCCAAACCAATCAAATCTAGTCAAATATAGTTCAAATAATTCAAAATAAGCTTTATAGACTACTCACGAGTGAAAAAGATTCAATCTTTAATGAATTTGGCAAAAGTCAACAAAAGTCAACCCCTGGCCCACTCGGTCAAAACTCGAGTCCAGGGTAGATATCGACTACCCATACCCCACGAGTCCATATATGTATTTTGCTTTCAAATCCGAGTCCAATTCGACTCTCAAATCTCAAATTTTTATTTTTCAAAACATAGACAAAAATCCTCAAAATTTCTCTTAGATTCTCATTAATTTGATGTTAAATCTAATGTATAATCATATAATATAATTAAAAATAAATCAAAATCAATTACCCAATGAATGTGTGTGAAAAACCCCTCTCCAAATTGCCTCCTACCGAGTATAGGGTTCAAAGATATGAAAATGAGACTAAAACTCTGTCTTCCAGCCCTTTGTCAGCTGCAGATGTTGCAATGCGACCATGGGTTCGAATTTGCGAACACTCACAACTGGCAAACAGGATCGCAAAAGCGAACCCTGACAGCCCACACAGATGTTGCAATTGCGATAGCAGCGTTCTTCGCAAAAGCGACACAATGGTCGCAAATGCGACTCAACCCAATACTATAATGTATTAGCGAATACGAAGAGGGAGTTGCGTTTGAAACATCTGGACCTCCCCTGTCCTCTTTGAAAAATTGCAATGTTGGTGCTTGCAATTGCGACAACTGCAGCACCAACACACCAGCAACCTATAACCAGCTCAATCCAATCTGAAACACGTACGAAACTCACCCGAGCCCTTGGGGCTCCAAACCAAACATCCACATAAGTCCAAAAATATCATATGAACTCGCTCGCACAATCAAAATATCAAAATCACATCTAGAACCACATATTAGACATCGAAATATATGAAATTCAAAAGAAAACTCAAGAACCTAGATAGTCACAACCAAGCGTCTGAATCCTTTCAAACCAACTCCGAATAACACCGAATTTTGTAGAGAAGTTTTAAACAACAAAACGGACCTATTTCATGTCCCAAAACTAAAATTCGTACCTATTAACTATAAATTCAACCTACGGTCAAACTTAGAGAATTTCTAAACATTCAAATTGACAACTTTCGACAAAATAGGTCAAATCAATTAAGGGACCTTCAAATTCAATTTTGGGCATACGCCCATGTCTAAAATCACAATACGAACCTACTTGAATCATCAAAGCACCGATACGAGATTGTTTACCCAAGATGTTGATCGTGATCAACTCTAGACTCATTTTTTAGTCAAAATTTTCATTTTCTTCAAAATTTCACATAAAAGCTTTTCGAAAAGCGACACGAACTACACATGCAAATCAAAAAATATCATCAAGCTATGAGAGGTCTCAGATCATGAAAATTAAGGCTAGTACTCAAAATGACATATCGGATCGTCACACATAGCCTTTGAGAGTACTTACATTTCTCGAACAAGTGATCATAGGTTCAACTTCTAAATCCAATTTTTTGAGTCTATCTGCAGTTAATAGTTTGCTTTAAACCTACAACCACAATGAAAATTGAGATTTAGGCCTAGCAACATTGTGGTACACTAGGCCAGGGGCGAAGGCACACTTGGGTTAGGGTGGTCAACTGACCACCCTTTATCGGAAAATTACACTGCTCATATAGGTAAAATATTAGATTTTAGAGATATATAACATGTATTGAATACCCTTTGTCGGATTATTTCTTTTACTTATTTCAAGTTTGAACACCCTTGAGAAAATTTCTGGCTTCGCCACTGCACTAGGCATCTTCATGGTACTTTTGGGAGAACTCTTAACAGCTTCTGATAGGTTAGTCTGATGGTGCTCTTTCCTTTAATGTAATTATTCTGCATTTGTCCCAAAAAAGATCTTGCTTCAAAGATCTTCTTATAATCCAACTAGCTTGTTGTGCTACATTGGTAAACTGCTATACTGGTAAACTGTTACTCTTAAATATAGCATGTATGAATCTATTTAATTTATAGCTTATCCTACTTGAGAGCTAGATCCCAGCATGTCTTGACTATGACGGCTTTTTTCCTGAGTTGTAACTTGATGAGATTCAATCCTTTTACATATTTTGGAGAGCAAACTCTGCTCCAGGCCACTAGTGCTTCTTGATTATTCTATTAGCTCCAGACCACATATAACTTCTGCAGTGCCCATCTATAGTCTTCAAGACTTTGGCAGGGAGAACAAGTAGCTGGGCCCAATAGCTAAATAAGATAGTCTGCACAAGATTATATCTTCCTACATATATATGGCATCTTCTTTGTTATCCATAAAGAGATCCTTCTGATGATCTTCTTAATAAGGTGATGCCACTGAAAGAGAGATAATTTCTTGGTAGACAATATTACGCCCAAATACTTTAAAGGGGAGTTATATACAACTAAATCCTAATGTGTAGGATTCTTTCTTGTGAATCCAATTCAACTCCACCAAAATATACTAAGCTTTTTCCTAAATTAGCCTTTAGTCCATATGCTTCACAGAAGTGAGTGAAGAACTGATGTATTGCATTAACGGATGAAATATCGCCCCTGGAGAATAGAAGTAAGTCATGTGCAAAATACAGATATGTTA
This sequence comes from Nicotiana sylvestris, assembly GCF_000393655.2. Classification (NCBI taxonomy): domain Eukaryota; kingdom Viridiplantae; phylum Streptophyta; class Magnoliopsida; order Solanales; family Solanaceae; genus Nicotiana; species Nicotiana sylvestris. The sequence continues at coordinate 149,577,912 of NC_091064.1, read as the reverse complement.
TTTCTAGTCTAGCACATGAAGTGGAATCCTTTATCCTCTGCTAATTCACTCAAGTTCCTGGTTAGGTACTCCATAGCAGCGGCCAACAAGAATGGTGACATGGGGTTTCCTTGTCTAAGACCCTTGCTGCATCAAAGGGAGGAAAAGGTTCACCATTGATTATGATAGTATAATTGTCTGTTCAGACATATTCAAGTATCCAGCCAATGGATTTACTAGGAAAACCTAACTCCGTCAAAATCTGATCCAAGAAGAACTGTTCTACAGAATCATAGGCTTTTTGTAAGACAATTTTTACCATATGCCTAGGGAATATATGCTTTTCGGTGTTAACTTTAACTAGTTCATGCTCTAGTATTATATTGTCCTGCTTGAGCATTACAGATAATACGTGAAACTATATTCTGCATTCTTGAGGTCAGTATCTTTGATATTAGTTTGTATAGAATAGTGCAACAAGCTATTGGCTTGTATTCCTTTAATTTGTTATATATAGTTGGAGAGAAAAAATATCGTATTTCTTTTATATAAATATAACTTCATTAACCTCATTGCAGAATTATGAAAAAAAAATATATCAACAAGAACTCCAAGGTACACTAGGCCTACCTTAAAAAAATTAACAGTCGGGGCAAATATGAAGTTCAACTGCTTCAAATATGAGGTAGATGGACAATTTCAATAATCTAGAATGAGTTTGAACGCCATGACAAAAAATGCCATGTTAGTAATTGAGGAGTTAGGACCTAGACAAATCTAATTTTTATAAATCAAAGGTTCTAATACATCTACTTTTTACAATGACAGGAAGCTATGGGGAGTGCTGCTAGGTGTTTCAAATAAATGAGAAGCAAGAACCAGTTTGGCAGTGACTACACTAATAAAAGGGAATATACTGATACTCCATGTTTAGACTTGGCTAAAACTGTTTTGTTTTTTGGTTCAAACCTATTTTAGTTCAACTATATGACTTGTTCCATAGTTTGGTTGTTTGGTCATTTGACTGTGTTGTTGTGAGACTAGGATGAGTTGTTATGAGGCTTGACTGCGTTGCTGTGTGTGACTTTCGACATATTGCTTTTTGTTTACACTTGGCTATAGATTGAAAAGTATTCATGTTCCTCATTCAGTCCTCAAATGCTTCAGCGGCATTTAGCTCTGCATCTTTTTCTGAAACAAGTCTCTGTGCTTCGCTGATATCTCTTTTAGCTTTGGTTTGCAACATTGACAGTAAACAGTTCAGCAAGAAAGAGACCATCACTCAGAATTGGATTTGGACCTTCAGTGTAGCTCATGCTCCGCATCCGCATTTTTATCATTCAGAGATGTGCAAATAATTTATCATTTTTCTGCATTGGTGATCCCTGCAACGTACATTAAAAAGGTCTAGAAATATAAACACTAAGCCTAAAAGGGATACCTAGAAAAAAATTTATGTTAAAAGGACGATCAAAGGTAAGGAAGTGTCACGACCCAAAATCCAACTAGTCGTGATGGCACCTAACCCAACCCGCTAGGTAAGCCAATTAATAACTATCCAATTCCAATGAAATTTAATAAGACAATTAAGTAAAAGAAAATATCTGAATCTTATACACTCCCCAAGAACTGGTAGTACAAATCATGAGTTTCTAATATTAGAATTTATAAAGCTGGTATGAAATAAATACATCATCTGTTCGAAATGCAAATAAACAGATTCTTATGAATCTAAGGCTACCATGAACAATCGGAACGCAGGTACGTCTTCAATTCCAGCTCTCGTCGATCACAACAACATCAGCATCTAATATCTGCACGCAAGGTGCAGAAGTGTAGTATGAGTACAATTGACCACATGTGCTCAATAAGTAATAAACCTAACCTTAGGTTGAAAGTAGTGACGAGCTGGAACAAGGGTCAGAGTCCAACACCAATAGCCAACAACAGTTCATAACAACATAATAAAAGTAATAAAAGAAGTAACTCAGAGATAAAATGCTCAGCGCGTTCACGGTTCTAGAAAATAGCTCTGCTTTTCAAGTATATCAATAAAAACTCAAATCTTTTACTGAAATCGCCAAAAATATGAATGAGTTTGAAAACTGTATTTTTCCCAAAGCTTTCAACAAGTAAAAGTTTCATTTTCAAATGGCATGAGGAAAATACATCTCTATGCCTATATGTCAAAATGTGTGAGAATTCATGAATGTCGTGATGCCGTGCAGCATGAGGAAAAATGCATCTCTATGCCTGTATGACAAGTGTGCATGTCAAATGCAATGTATCTTAGAGATGAACTCATGTACTCACACTCTCAGAGTACTCAATCTCACTGTCTCACACTTTCCACTCGACATGCTCAGTCACTCAGTACTGTATATGGTCAATCTAGCCCAGGAAAGATCCATCCCGAATATATATATATATATATATATATATATATATAGCAACTGACAGTTAGTCACTCAGTACTATATACGGCCAATCCAGTCCGGGGAAGATCCATTCCTAAATATAAATGCTTCGGGCAAGATCCATGCCCCGGGAAGACCCATCCATCAATATAAATCAACAGCGCTCACTGGGTGTGTGTAAAGACTACGGAGGGGCTCCTTCAGCCCAATAGTCATAACAAGCCAGATCCAGGCATAAATAAATATAACATGCTGCGGCGTGCAATCCAATCCCATAATATTACTCGCACTCAGGCCCTCGGCCTCACTCAGTCACCAATCTCTCCAGTCTCTTGGGCTCACAATGCCATGAAACTAGCCCTAAATGATGATATGATATGTCAATAAATAGCAACAGAGACTGAGATATAATATGTAATGAATGAACATGACTGAGTATGAAATTGCAATTTAAATAAATAATTCAACAGCAATATGACCTCAGTTGGTCCCAACAGATTAAGCATGTAGTCTAGACATGGTTTCTAACATGGATCAGAGCTCAATAGCTCTAGTACATAGAGATTTCATGGTTACAAATAAGATCAGCTAACTACACTATACCACAAAAATAATGGAGTCACAATTCACACGGTGCACGCTCACATGCCCGTCACCTAACATGTGTGTCACCTCAACACCAAAATACATAACACGTAATTCGGGATTTCATACCCTCGGCACCAAGTTTAGAAGTGTTACTTACCTCGAACAAGCCAAATTCAATATCGAGCAAGCCAAGCGATGCTTCAAAAATATCATCCCACGCGTACCGACCTCCGAACGGCTCAGAACTAGCCAAAAGTAACTCAAATACATCAAATAAAGCCCAAGGAAACAATTCCAAATGATAATGGTCGAATCCTTAATCAAAAGCCCAAAATCGACCTAAATTCCAACTCGGGCCCGCACCTCGGAACCCAACAAAACTCACAAAATCCGATAACTCATTCAATTATTACGAGTCCAACCATACTAGTTTCACTCAAATCCGACATTGAATCGATGTTCAAAAATCAAGAATTCGCTCTATGAAACTTTAGTCAACCCCCCCCCCCAAATTTCTCTTTAAAATTCATCAATCAATTGCAGAATTGAAGATAGATTCATGAAATAAAATTAAAACCCAGTGTAGAATACTTACCCCAATACTTGTGATGAAAATTTCTCCAAAAATCGTCTCAATCCGAGTCTCACATCTCAAAATATGATAAAAGAACCAAAACCTCGATTTTATAGCTTCTGCCCAGTAGTTTCAGCATATGCGGTCACAATGCCGCATCTGCGACCTCCACTTTTGCAGAACAAATTTTGCTTCTGCAAAGAAATCCCTGAACCAGCAACCATCGCTTCTGCGATCCGGTACCCGTTTCTGCGATCGCGCTCATGCACACATTTATCCGCATCTGCTGTCGCACAGGTGCGACCAAGTACTCGCACTTGCAATCCTCACGCCCAGATCCCTCTTCACGCTTATACGATGACACTGCCGCTTTTGCGACTCCGTACCTGCGCCCATAGTTCGGTAGGTGCGGTCACACTAGCACCTCTGCCAAACCAGCCTAAGCCAAAATTTCCAAAATGCTCCGAACCTCGTTCGAAACTCACCGGAGCCCATCGGGACTGCATCCAAACATATCAACAAGTCCAATAATATAACATGGACTTACTCAAGGCCTCGAATCACGCATAACAACGTCGAAACGACGAATCGCACCTCAAATCAAAAATAATGAACTTTGAATTTTTAACTTTCAGAATTCGCGCCAAAACATACCAAATCAACCCGGAATGAACCTAAATTTTGCACACAAGTCTCAAATGACATAACGAGGCTATTCCAATTCCCAGAACCACAATCTGAATTTGATATCTTCAAAGTCAACTCTCGGTCAAACTTATGAACTTTCCAATCCTTCAAATTTCCAAATTTTGCCAATTAGTGCCAAATCCTTCTCGAAATATCCAAATGCAAATCCGGGCATAAGCCTGAGTCCAAAATCACCATCGGACCTAACGGAACCATCAAAACTTCAATCCGAGGTCAAATACTAAAAAGTCAAACCTGGTCAACTCTTCCAACTTAAAGTTTAAACCATGAAATTCATTCTTCCAAATTACTACCGAATAACCTGAAAACTAAAACCGACGGTTAACATAAGTCATCATCATATGGAGTTACTCATCCCCTCAAACTACCAAGCAAAATATAAATGCTCAAAACGACCGGTCGGATCGTTAAGAGATTTCTAACTTCCAAAAACTTTGACAGACATATGAGTAGATATAGAATTTGAAATCAAGGGTGTCTTACACATTTGCTTGAGATATATAGTGCAGTACTACATCTCAAAAGCATCACGTATCATACTTTTAATATTTATGTTTAATTTATCAAGTTAGATCAGTTTTTATATAATTATTTGCGAAAATATATTTTGGTAGAATGTATTTTACAAAAATAAAAATATGTTTACCTCGTTTCAAGAAAAGGACCTTGGCTTTCTTTCTCTATCAATGTAAAATGCAAAATGTATGGTATACTTGTTATGATCAAAAAAATCAGATGTCATGTGGAAGCTAGTAACGCAAACCTTGAACATTGATAAATCAGACAATAAAAGAGAAATCTATCAAAAGAGACACAAATATTTAACGTGGTTCGGTCAACTGACTTACATCCACGGCGGAGATGAGCAATCCACTATATAAAAGAGAGTATAAAAATATTGAGAAAATAACCTCACGAAGAGGCAAACACAAGTGACACACTAACACTTGTCCCGTAAAGTTCTCCCCCTAAACACGACTCTCAAACCCCATATGGCTACATTATGGATGCTACTGAATGAGAAGGACAGATCTTCAATTTATAGAATTCCAAACCTTTTTCTATTAGAAAAGGAACTAGCCAAATATGAGAGATTTGTAATTTCCTTCTACAAGAAGAAAAACCCAATTAAGGTAAACATGTTGCCCTTTCCTTCAACAAATAGAAAAATCAAATATGGTAAGAAAATTATGGCAAACACGTAACAATTCTCCCCCTTGGCCTGAATTTTCTGACAAAATAAACTTGATCCATCTTCTTCACATAGCCTTCAACAGGTCGCATCTCCAAATCTCCACCACAAAGTTTGTCTCAACGTGCGAAGCACACCGGTCAAATTTCTCAGACAAATATCACAATTATCATCAAATATGTTGCGGCTAGAACTGAATCCGCCAAGATGAACCTGTCTTGAACCTCGCTTTGATACCACTTGTTATGACCGAAAAAATCAGGTGTCATGCAGAAGCTAGTAGCGTAAATCTTGAACAGCGATAAATCAGACAATAAAAGAGAAATCTACTAAAAGAGACACAAATATTTAACGCGGTTCGGTCAACTGACTACATCCACGGCGGAGATGAGCAATCCACTATATAAAAGAGTACAAAAATATTGAGAGAATAACCTCACGAAGAGGCAAACACAAGTGACACACTAACACTTGTCCCGCAAAGTTCTCCTCCTAAACCCGACTCTCAAATCTCATATGGCTATATTGTGGATGCTACTGAATGAGAATGACAGATCTTCAATTTATAGAATTCCAAGAAAAAGGACTAGCCAAATATGAGAGATTTGTAATTTCCTTCTATAAGAAGGAAAACCCAATTAAGGTAAACATGATGCCCTTTCCTTTAATAAATAGAAAAACCAAATATGGTAAGAAAATTATAGCAAACATCTAACAATACTAATTTACGTTTAAACATAATAATTAATTTATTAAAAAAATAAATATAATTGTGGATCTATCGCTACCATACGTCTTTGACTTTGGACCTCAAATCAATCTCCACCATCAAAATAACCCTATTTGATATCTTTCTTCTCCCTGATTTTTTACTTGAATTTCTCATATTTGGTCCATTATTGTTCTGCTCATACTTACATTAAGAATAAACTAAAATTATTATAGTCCAAGGTTTAGAAGATACATAGGGAACAATATTGTCTAATGACGTTGCGATATGGGACATGTATCCGGTATATAATATTTGGCGTGAAAACTATATATGTATCCGGTATATAATATTTGGCATGAAAACTATATATCCAAGATCTAGGAAGTGTTTCTTTTTGTATATTAATTAAGGTTAGGATCTAAAAAAAAATCTTAGGACATTCTAATGTCGTAAATACTTAGAGACTGAAGAAAATGTGGAATTGATATTTGCTTGTGTCAAAAGAATTAAAAGGTACAAACTGGAATCAATTTTAACTTGAATCAACCTTAAAATTCATTTATAAGTAATTAACTAGAAGTATTCAAATAGATACAAGAGGATAAGCAAATAAAAAAACAACATTAAGAGAAAATCTCATATACACTATTCATGAGAATTGTGTTAGTAGCTCACTAGTAACCAAAACTATGGAGTGTTTACCAATTCATCATATTTGAAGATAGTATTTAAGAAAATTTGTTGGTTCTATACAATTTATTGAAAAAGCAAATTGGACAAGTTTACTAAAGTAGGCTGCAAATTCTAACCAAATCGACTATTTGCAGATTGTACCTATGTGATGTTCAGGATATTCAACTGGGTTAAAATACAGGTAGTGGACAGTGGGCACAAATAGCCACTTTTAGGACCCCCTATAAATATATAAAAAATAGCTGAAAGTTACGAAATTTTTAAAGTTTAGCTTCCCCAGAATTGCGGGTCTGAAGTTTGAACTATTAAAGCCAAAACTTCAAATATCAGGTGTAAAGTTTTGATTTTGGTAGTTCAAGGGTCTGAGGTTAGTGTTTGACAGTTCAAAATTTAATCTGAAGTTCGAGTTGTCCTAAGTTTTCTCACCCACATCTTGATTTAATTCTTTTATAAGCATTAATTTCTATAATGAGCTTTTGTGCCTTGGTTTTAAATTGGATGATATATACCAAATATGAGTTTTACATTTATAATCTTACTAACTGTCATCATAGGCTTATTTCACTGCTAGAGAGGATGGTAGTGAATAATATGAACATACCATTTGGTCTCACAACATTTGATGATTATGATGTTGTGTGTATTTGATTTGCTGTATTTGAAAATCAACTTCATTTGTCAGTGTATTCATCATGTGCTAGGTTTTGGTGGCATTTAAATGAATAATGTAACAATGTGAAATCATGCTAGCTGCTACCGAGGAGTTTGAGGTAAATGGTGAAGAAGACTTAGAAACAGAAACGCATGATCTGAAGTTTGTCTAAATTGAATAAACTTTAAATAGTGCCCTTAAAATCGGCTACATGGTGCCACATCTTTATCCGATTATTGTCAACATTAAATCCAATGTGGGCATATGAACATTAAGAGTTTGTTTGGAAAGCCACCTTGGAAATAGATTTGGGTGTAATTACACCGTTTGGCATGTTTGTTTGGTCAAGTAATTACTTGGTCAGCATGGAATTGGATGTAATTGGAGGGGTGTAATTACACTCTCCAATTCTCAAGGAGGAGGTGAGAATTGGTGGTAATTACACTGTGTAATTACAAGGTTGCCTTTTAGTTTCTTTCCTTTTTGTTTTTATTTTAATTTATTTTCTTTATAACTTTTTATTTCTATTATTTTAATTTTTTAATTTTATTTTTGCTTTTTAATTTCTTTTGAAATTTTAAAATATAGTTTTCTTTGTACATTATTTATCTTTTATTTTTCTATCTTTACTTCTCGTGATTCCATGTTATTGCTTACTATGTTTTATTTTTTATTTATTTTATTATTTTATTTTTTTAAATTACACCTCTTAATATTAGAAATGATGAGTCATTAACAAACTTTGCATATAATGAGTGATGCAATTAAAGTAAAATTTCATTGTTGAATGTGGTTATAAACTTATCATGTTTCCTAATTATTAAGTTGCACTGGAACTTACTATTATTATATTGAAATTTGACATATGTAAAACTATTTTAATTTTTTTGAATTTTGAAATTGTGTTATATTCATGATTCAAATTTACTTGTTTTAGTAATATTGACTCACATTGCATGCTGTTCATTTTTTAGTTAGAATTGGTAGATTAGTTTTGTCAAACATTTGAATAATGTTATGACATTATATTTGTAAATATTAATTTATTTTATCAAACATGAATTCCATGATGTTCTTACAAAATATATTTTTTTTATTTTTGTAAGTATCTAAACTAAATATTATTAATTTAAAATATTTATATAAATTATTTTTACAATATTAGTTATAAATATATGATTACTAAATTAATATATAGGCATATATTTATTTATATACATCTTAAATACAAAATATAATATCATTTATACTTATAAAAATTTATAGTCATATATTTATTATATTAATTTTTAAGTTTTGATAATTACTTAATTTGAAATTTAATATAACTATGTAATTACACTTGTGCAACCAAACAGTAAACTTGTAATTACACTGTAATTACACTGTGACAAACAAACAGATCGTCGTAATTACACAACTGTGTAATTACTACCCTAGTAATTACACCAATTCCAATTACAGGGTGACTTTCCAAATAGACTCTAAAGGAAATGAATTTTTACCTCCTATTGCAAAGGTTAACACTTTATTTATTTTAAATAAATACTATTTTAAAAAAATATATTTTATAGATACCTTTTAATGTTTATAGCAAAATATCTAATTTTGGTTACCTTCTACCTTTAAGTCACTAAATACACTATTCAGTTACATTATTTTATTTCTCTCTCTACTTTGATACATGTCATTTTCTTCCTCAATTTCCCGAAAACACGATGATCAATCTCAAAATTACTCTCTGTGCTTCCCATCTAACCCCACCCCCAGCACCCTACAACCCTCCTACTCAATGCCAATGCCAACCCTTTAACCAAAATCATCAATATTTTCAAGAAGCAAACCATCAAGTCAACAAAATACCAGAACAACAAATACCACGTTTAGGAGACGTAGGCAACTCAAATTCCTCTTCACCCCGAACCGGCGAACCGGAGTTGGTGCGTAATTCAACAGACCGGTCTAATTTCCAGTTGGACCGGATGCTTCGAGCTCTGGACCACCGATTTAGCTGAGGACTAGTTTTAAATTTTCGAACCCGTGGCTGAGTCAGTTCATCGGAAGCTTCAGAACTCGCCGGAGGAGATGGGCTACTGGACATGACTAAGCTAGAAGAACAAATCATTTTTTCGAATTTGATGTTTATTATCGCTGAATCTAAAGTTGGTGTTTTGTTGATATTGTAATTCAATGTATCTCGCTGTATTTCATGTATTTTATTGTATTTATTATCTTTTTTTTCATTATATTCTAATATATCTCGATGTATTCTATGTATTTCACTGTATTCACTGTCTCGCTATATGCCATGAATGTATTTATATTTTTTTTAATTAATATAATTTATGTATTCAGATGGATTATATAATTTCTCTGAAAATTGCTATATTTTTGGGGTATTTTTCGGTTGAGAATCTTTTTTATAACTGAAAATATAAAATTTATGTGTTATAATTGAGTTTATTGAGTTATATTAGGAGTTTATTATGTTAATTGATTCACTTTCCGTTTAAAAACAGTGTAATCCCCTATTTCACGTCATGAATACAGTCGAATACAATAATCTATCCAGCTATAATCTCATGTTTCACGCCATGAATACAGTCAAATACATTCGAATACAACAACTGATTAGCTGGACTTCCCTGATTCACGCCTATTTTTGCTACTGTATTCATGAATACAGTAGCTTAAATACATCTAATATATCTTATAACAACAGAAAACGTATCTACAATCCGTAATATAGCAAATGATATCTATAGATAGCTAATTACCACTAAAAGATAGTGTTTTATGAAAATTTCTCTAAAGGGAACGACTGGACTTTTTTCACTTTTAGCCCCTCCAGAAATTATTTACATTCGGCAAGTTTATAAAGTTTGTTTAATTTTTGTATATAATATACATAATAAACAAATATATACACACACAAAAATATAAAAATATATATATTTTTTAGTTATCTATATTATATTAAAAGCACGAAGGCCCTTAGCGAAATGTCGTTCGCCTTTTTTATCCTTTAGAAATAGATTTCACATTAGACAAAATCGTAATTAAAGTATTTCCTAATATTTAGGAATAATTATTTAATTATTTTCCTAATATGTAGGAATGCTCATTTAATTATTTCCTTATTTGAGCTAAGTAGAAAATATGATATTTAGGAGTTTATGCATAATTCTTTTCCTTTTTAACGATGCAAGATAATTATAATTCTTTATATATTGAATTTTCATAATGTTAGGACTTTAAAGCAGCTTCTGCAATTTTATTTATGAAATTCTTTTGCAAATTGATTATGCACTTCACAATTGTTTATTTGAACTTCACGATTGGCTACTTGCATAACTCACGTTTGTTCTGCGGCAAATTTTAGGACTTTAAGTCTTCCTTATTTGCTTCTTTATATTTTTATTTAAATAAAATACGACTTTTTTATTAGCTATTTGCATGGTTTAGTTGCAAATTGATTGTTTATATTATTTATGCATTCTTGAGTAGAACGGAAGAGTTTTCCCTAATATGTATTTAGTATTTTAAATCAATTAAAATTTGTTCACTAAATTCTTTCTTATTTGAAATATAAAAATTTCTAATACCTCATATAAATTTTTTTCATTATTTGTATTATGTAGATAATAATTTTGCAAAAAATAAGAAAACCAAAAAAAGCAAAGTCCACAAAACTAAATGTTACTTAAGTCAATAGTTATATGTCGATGCTCCTTTGATATTAAAAAATATTTAGGTTCTCAAATTATATGTTTTTTCCTTTGTAAATATATATTATGTTTAAACCTTTTTAAAATATTACTATTATTAATGCTAACATTTGAAAATTTGTTGCAATATACTTAACCAAAAATACAAAAGTGAATCTGCATATTTTGAAAGGAAAAAAAAACACTTTTTGGAACTTTGATAGTAAGAAAAAAAGATAGTATAAAAAGATAATTTTGGATAAAGGCCAAAATTTAGTTGAGAGATAGGCAACATATTCAAATACTACAAATTAAAGTTAGAGTCCTTTTATGAATGCCTATAATAGTTCTTTGTAGATCCAGCTAAACATGATAAACATTAATTATTTTTAAGAACTTATATTTTTTTAGTTTTTATTTTATAACTCAATTATATTATTTATTAATATTTATCTAATTTTTTAAACTTTATTCTCATTAATATAGACATACGCGCAAAGGGCGTACCCTAAAGCTAGTTATTTTAAAAGTGGCTATACAGTATCATTTTTTCTATTTATGTTATGGAGGTATTTTCTCATTGTTTTCTTAGTTTATAAAGCCCTTGGGCTTATTCCCTTAATAGTCCAAATCCAGCGTGTGTCTAGAGCCCAGATAATAATGAACAATAGGGCTAGACAGGTTTAGTTTGTTAGGCCCATATAACAAAGATACATTGAGGCAATACTGGGAGAAATTTAAAAATACCTAGATTTATTAGTGGTTATTCAAAAATAGTCATAGTTTCAAAAGTAATAAAAATTTAGTCACTTTTTATGTAAAGATAAATCTGAACGAAAACACTATTTAAAATCCGGAAAAATACTATAGCATAATATATTGGAGTTCCAATATAATATACCGGTCCAGCATAATATATTGAAGTTTGGAGCACCGATGTTGCAGTCTCCAGTATATTATACTGGAGCCAGCAAAGTATACCGGTCCAGTATAATATGCTGGAAGTTCATACACAGGTACACCGAACTCCAGTATATTATGCTGGATCGGTCTCTGTTGCAGCAAAATAGTGGCTATTTTTCAATGACTTGACAAACGTTGGCTATTTTTGAATGACCAGTCCGAAAACTGGCTAGATCATGCTATTTTGGGAAAAAATATATGGAATTAGGAAAAAATACTTGTTATCCATAAATATCCTCTCCTAGAATTAGGAAAAAATACATGGAATATTGAAGATTGAGCTATAGACCATCTTACATAAATTTTGGGAAAAAGTAACTTTATGAATTCAAATTGGATATATAGCATGCCAGGACTATATTTTTCATAACTTTTATACATAGGATGTAAAAGCAACGATTAAATTTCCACATTTTCATTTGCTCCTCCAAGTGTTAGATGTCTGTTTAAGTTGTATACACTAAGAAAATAAAAAATTATAATTAGGTTATTTTGATAAGGTAATTACAGGTATTCTTACGATAAATATTAATAAAGATAACCTGATAAAAAGAATATGCTATGATATGTTAAACTATATTAATAGTGTAATTTTTTTTTCCATATAATTATCTTGTATATGACCTGATTGCGTAAATACTTTTTAAACCATCAAAACATATAACTTAAAATCATGTTATATTTCCTTTACCATAGAAAAAGAAGAAGATATATCTTGAATTTATTTTAGAAAGATAAGTTTCTGTTTGCCATGTCATCCGTGTAGGGATTGGTTAAAACCCATTAAATCTTCAATAGTAAGTAAGCCTTCTAATTTTACTTATTTTCTGACACTTTACTTAATAACTTTTTCGACCTAAAATTAAATAAAGTTAAAAAAAGAAACCATACCCAGTCCCATATTTTAAAGTGGCGTAGCACATTATCTTTATTAATAGAACTCACGATTTTTTATTTGATTTTTCTATTGTTAGGGATATAGTAGATATGCCCTAGATCCAATCTCATATTTGATGATTTGAACATATTTTTGTGAATGTTATTTGATATAAAATTATATGGCATTCTTTTATCATAGTTATTATTAATTGTTTGATTAATTTGATAAGGTTCTTGATTAAATTTTGAGATTTGTCATTGTGATAGTGATCATGATAATGAGAGCAAAGTCTCTTACATTTTAATCTAAATTTGTTCTTGATCGTAGGATTATTAATTTGGACATTAGTAATCCGGTTAGATCAATATTTATGTGATTGTCTTTATGGGATAAAGATTAATTGATCTCATTAACTGAATCACATTGATAGATGATGCATATAGAGATATGATCATTGAACCGACTCATTGGAAAATTTCTAATGGTTAGAATTACCATAAACTGTCAATAGGATATTCTCTTGAAGAATGTGATGTAAGAGTCCTTTGACCTGAGACCGTCATAGTAATTGACAAGTTATTTATTGTGCTTTGATACCAGACACCTATGGCCCTAGGGCGATAGTTGAAAGGATATTGGGTACGATTAAATGCTTGTAGAATTAGTGATTGATTAAGATGGAATCTGTCAACTCTTGGTAAGGAGTTTAAGCTCCATGTTTTCATGAATTATAAACGACCAAACTAAGACCTTGGTCAGGGCAATTGAATGAAATAAGAAATGAGTTTCTTAGGTCATTCAATGGTCGATTATATTTGACATGAACACATAGTTGGTCGCCTATTAGGATTTGACAGTTGAACCATATCCTAGGGTGATCCAGAGCTATAACGACAGAAGGAATTACTACATTATTCTTCTACGGGTTCTTGAGAGTAAATTGTATACTTCATGCTATCCGGTCGTTAAGGAGTATTGCTAGACGCCACCCTTGATTAGTATATTGATATGATCAATTTACTACCGGTTTAGTATTGAATCTATGGGGTCGCACACTAACGAGTGTTCTGATTTTTGCTAAAAGATTAATTAACTTATTATTTGATAATTGAATTAAAGAATTTAATTAGTCAAATAAATTTAGTTATTAGTCCAAATGAAATATTATTATATTCTTTGTTAGCACAGAGGATATAATTAATATTGTGAACAAACTGAAGTTTTCTTTTTGGAATAGAAAATTAAATTATATCTCTTGGTTGAAATATATATGTGATATATATAACAAATATTTATATAAAATATTAATAAAAGTTTTTTGATTGAATCCAATTTCGAATTGGATTAGCAAAGTGAACGTCCATACAAGGACTCGAGGCAACGTGATATTCTTTTAAGAATGAGATATTATTTTCTATAGTAAAATACCAACAAGGATTTTAGAATCCAAATTGGAATTGAATATGCAAAGTCTATTTTCTCGGCAGTCACGTTACCCAGGAATGGGAATTTTGATTTTTCCTTTAAAATTCCATAAGGTTTATTTAAAATAAACTTTCACCCTAAATAAATCATTACCTCAACCAAATAGGAAAAGAGTTTATAGGTGATGCTATATAAAGGGTGATGGAATAAAAATTTGCACAATTTTTTTTTTCTTGAGAAGAAAACCCGCTTTTGTGAAAGTAAGAGTGGAATACAAAAGTCGAGAGAAAATACAATTACAAGAAAAGTGTTTCTTGTTCTTTTATCTTTGAGTTGAGATTTTTGAGAAATTTCAACACAATATTCTTCGTTCAATTTGTTCGCGGGTTTCATTGATCAAAGAGTTGATAGCAAGGATCGGTCTCGGTGTGGATACGAATAGAGTCTTCGCACTATCGAAGAATTTGAAACGAGACTTTCTTCACCAGGTACGTCTTAGATCCGATCTATTGACATGTAAATAAATTTTAAACACAAAAAGATCTACCTAGGATTATTATTGTCTTCCACTACATATTACAAACACCTATACACAATCCTTCACTTATTTCTGATTTGGGGGTTTCTTCACTAAGAGGTCATTGTTAGATCCTCCTGCACTTCCCTTTTTGTTAAAATGGAATTTGTGTCAGCAAGTATATAAAGATTGCTTTTTTATTGGGAAATTTTCTATATGTATTTGGTTCCGTTTATATAATTTTGATTTTATCTAATATTAAATTTCAACAAAAATATTTCCAACCAACAAAAATATTTCCAACCTTTGGTTTCCCTCGTGCCAAATAACATTATGGTTATTATTTAAGTTTAGGTTCACACTATTTTATGCAAAATGAGTTGAGTATGTTTCAAATACTGGAAGAGGACCCATGCTTAATGTTGTAATATAATTTTTCTCACATTTCTAATGATAATTCATTAGAAATAACAAGATACTGTATTTTTATTGTTATAGTGTTTAATATAAAAAATCCTACTTCAATAGGAAAAACTTATATGTATTTGAAGTAGTTTATTAGGACACCCCCCCCCCCCTCCCACAACCCCCAGTTAAATAATAAATTAAAATAAAGAAAACCTGAGACATTGTATTTGGCAATTAGAAGCAAATTGAGAACTAGGTTATCAGTAGAAGTGGCGAAAACACAAGTACACAAAACAAAAAATTACAGCAAACAATGACATAAAGTGTAATTTAGCCCAATTATTTTACATTGTGCTATTATCTTTATATCTACATAGGTTAAAAAAATACCCACTAGCTGAAACTAATTAATCAGGGAGCATCTTTATTTATTTATACTGTTAAAGGCACGAACAAATAAAGAGAAAGTAACCAATAAAGAAAATAATTACCAAATTGAGATGACAAGTGAACTCTAAGCTTATTTGTTTATAAAATCCACCACTAATTACTTACAGATCTAATTAAGTATATGCTATAGTAATTAGGTCGATCAAGTGCTTGCTAAACTTAGAAATTTGAACTCTCTTTAATTAGCAAAATATCTTTTTTTAATAAATTGAAGTCATTAGTAAAAGGCAATTTGAAGTAAGTGGGGATGCTTCAAATACAAATATCCATTAATCACAAAAGGATTCTGGACCTATGTGCTTTTTTGTTTATTTATCTAAAAAAAGTGAAGTCCCTACTGCTGTCTAATCAAAGCTCTTGGAACTGAAAGTGCTCATCAAATAATTAGTTTCAAAAGGAAAGCTGCTGAAATTAATTATTTAACAAATTGAGAAAGAGAAAGGAGGAAAAAATGAATAGGAAAAGAGTGGAAGACATGATATATGCCCACTCTGATTTTCTGTTATATATATATATATATATATATATATATATATATATATATAACAGAAAAATATATATAGTTCACAAAGGAAGATAGGAAGTGGAAATAATGATTCTCAATTTGCCAAAAAGTTAATAAAAAGGATTCACATATATAGAAAACAAACTATGAGTTGAAGATTTATATGTGTACTAATTAATTTAGTTTTTCTGCTTTCTATCTTTTTCCTCATGTAGACATGTCTTTATCAATTAGATACAATTTTTGTGCAAAATGATACTAGATGGGATATAAAGTGACTTTGTATTATTTTAAAGTAAACAATAAAAAGTTCTTGCTTAACTTATTTAATTGGAAGCTAGCAATCATCAGTGAGATGAACCATAAAGATATCCATGTAGATAAAGTACCAAGTGAACGCGGGCATATTTATTACAATAAATAAATATAGAATTGCACCCGAATCTTTGTCTGAAAAAAACTCTGATTCCATGCATATATCGCATTATAAAAGATAATTATCATCAATCATGGAGCCAAGGATCACATGAAATGGAAATGGCTCCAACTAAAGACATTAAAGTTTTTCATTTTCTTTCTATTTTCCTCTCGAGCTCCAAAAAGAATTTATATAGGAAATATATATCCCTTTTTTTGTGAAAGAAAATTTCATTAATTAATAATATTTCTCTTGCTTCAACTAGTTTTATGCACAAGGAAGAAAAAAGTTTATTTATGTGCTCTTAATTAATGGTTTAAATTTTAAGGTGGACAATACTGTAGCATAAATAATTCACGTAGTGGAGCAACAATTGAACTTCATAAGAAGAAAAGTATCAAATTCAACAACTGGACATAGTAAAACAGAAAATTACAAAAATAAAAAGAAAGAAATGTTTCGTAGCTACTGATAGTAGGCTATATAGCTGATATTTACACCTTAATATGACCATATTTTGTTGTTGTTTTATAGATAAATTGCCAACAA
Organism: Nicotiana sylvestris; assembly: GCF_000393655.2. Taxonomy (NCBI): domain Eukaryota; kingdom Viridiplantae; phylum Streptophyta; class Magnoliopsida; order Solanales; family Solanaceae; genus Nicotiana; species Nicotiana sylvestris. The sequence goes on along the minus strand of NC_091064.1, from coordinate 149,560,575 downwards.
AATGCTCTAAATAATGTTCTTTTGTTTAGCAGGGAATATTATTTGAAAGGAAGTAACATGTAGTGTTTTGGAGGCGATAATGTGAAGAAAAACGCCCACTCGAGAAGTACCCGAACACAAAGAAGTATAAATGGCCTGGGCAAGAAGGCCACCGCGACCGCGGTGGCACCGCGGTAGATTAACAACGTAAGGCAGAAAGGTCAGCATTCACCGCGGTCGACCGCGGTGCACTGTTCACGCTGCTGGAAAGTTTGAGGACCAAAGTGTAAAATCGGGAAAACTTTTGTAAAACCCTTATATGCTTTAGAAACTCGCCCAAGATGGTGCTAAGCTGATTTTAGACTACTTTTGGAGGCAAGAACAAGAGTGAGAAGATCAACCAAACATTAGAGTTTTTCTATCTCCTTTTAATTCTTGCAATTTTACATTATGAACAATTTAGTAGTTCTCTCTTATTTTGTTATGAGTAGCTAAATACTTATCTAGGATTGATGGAACCAATTGTTGGTTGAAGTTTTGACTCAAGTTGTTATAATCGAGCCAGATTTATGATATGATTGTTCAATTACGTTTTGTATGGTGATTAATTGAATGGGCCCTTGATTAATCGTGTCTAATTACCTTATATTGCTTGAGAAAGAGTATTAAGTTAGATAGTTGTTGAACAACACCACTTTTGGGTAATTGAAGTGATTCATTACTTGAGCTTAAAAGTGGGTTTAGAGATAACAGAACTTTGGTGGGATAATTTAGAGTTGCACACATATTGTCAACTAGAGTAGTTCGAGAGAATGCTCTAGTAAATTATTATAGTTGATCGAGAGATAATTACAATAACCCATAACTCTTAATCCTCATAGAGTATTATGGTGAGATTATAGCGGAAGAGTCGAGACCTAAACTAGCAATTGGGGAAATCATTGCCCTAGACCTTTTTACCATTAAATTATATTTGTTTTAGCTTACTGTTGTTTTTAATAGTAGTTGAAGTAGTTAAACAAAAATCCAATCTTTATTGATCAAAAATCTTGCATCTAGAGATTGATTGAGTTGATAATAACATTGCCGTAGAGTGTAATAGATAGGTTAGTTCCCTGAGGATTCGATTCCGGACTTAAAACCGGATTATATTTGCAGCGACCGCTTTGTCCTTTAAAAGGCATAGTTGGGCGTTATCAAAATTTGGCGCCGTCGCCGGGGAAATAACGGTGTTATTTATTACAACTTAGAAGTAGTGTTAAAATTATTAATTCAAATCAATTTCCAAAGGTGTTAAACAATTTTCATTGAAATTCTAACGTTTGAACTCTTGTGGAATTCAGGTGTATGCCTAGAAATTCTTCGAGGACTGGAGAACTGCTTGAAGGACTTTCAGATCCCGAGAAAACATTCAGGGAATTGAACCGTGCCAACAAAAGGATCCAACAATCACAACAACCACACCAGCTTGAAATTGACATGGGTGATGTAGAGAACGTCAACAGAAACATCAGGGATGAGCCAACTGACCCAAACGTCAGAGTGGTGGCACCTCTTGCGCCAGAAGCTGCACTTTATGATTGGGCTCAACCCACAGCTGACAACCTGGCAACTGCCATAGCTGTGCCTACAATTCAAGCGGAGACATTCCAGATCACCAACAACATGCTGCATCTGCTACAGAATAAAGGATTGTTCTCCGGGTCACACATTGAAGACCCTTAGCAACATTTGAAAACTTTATGTCAATTTGTGTGACTCAAAGGCAGCCAAATATGACCCCAAAAGCTATCAAGCTATTACTGTTCCCGTTCTCTGTGACTAGGGAAGCTCAGACTTGGCTGAATTCGCTCCCAATCAATTCCATTTTCACCTGGGAGGAATTAGTAAAGTAGTTCCTGAATAAGTTCTACCCGCCCAACAAGACTGCAAGGAAGATTGATGAAATATTGCAGTACAAGCAGCAGCCGACTGAGACCTTGCAAGAACCTTGGGAAAGACTTAAAGGGATGCTGGTGAAGTGTCCTCACCATGGCATTCCAGACCAGATGTTTGGCCAGAGATTCTACATGGGGTTAGCTGACAATGTAAAGGCCAATGTGGATGCTTCAGCTGGAGGTGCATTTTTGAATAAGACATTCACTGAGTTCAAAGTCCTTCTTGACAAGATGTCCCAGAATTCGAGGTGGATGACTAGAGGTACAACACTGGCACCCATAGTGCATTCAGTTCCTCTTAACCCAAATAATTTTCTTGCAGAGAACATGGCCTCACTCATGACTCAGATGAGTATTTTGACAAAGAAGATAGATGAGATGGGTACCAAACATGTGCATATTGTTGACACGACAAATGGAGGACTGTGTACACCTTGTGTTAATCAGTGTTATGTGTGTTCATGGAGCGGAGAAGGTGAAAATCAAGGGGCAAGGGAAGATATAAATTATGTTAACAACTTTGGGGGTCAGAGACAAGGAGGACAGCAGTGGAGACCGGCACCAAATCAACAATACAAACCCAACATGCCTCAGCCTGGGGGCATGCAAGTTCAAGGCCAAATGGTGCCATACCACCAGAGACAACATGGCTACCCACAACAGAACCAGCAACAGTTGACATATCAACCACCTCCTCAGCAGCAAGATAACAACATGGTAGAGATCAGGGACATGCTCCAGCAACTCATTGGGATAAATGGTAAGATGCAAGAAAAGTTGGCAGTACATGATTCAGCTATAAAGAACATTGAAACTCAGTTGGGGTAGTTGTCTATGGCTTTAAACAACCGCCCCCAGGGAACATTGCTAGCGGACACAAATATTAACCCCAAGGAGCAAAACCCTAATCAACTGATGGCAGTAAGTCTCCAAAATGGGAGAGATTTAAACAAAGAGCAGGAGGTTGCACAAGCCAGCAAAGAGACTACGGCAGCCACTCCAATTCCACTAGAGGTAGATGAACCATCAAATCTGACTGAAGTGGTGGTTGAACAGGGTCAAGATGAAAAAGGTAAGGCTAAGATAAATGAACAAGCTGCAGAACAGGTGGTGCCTCTTGTGCCACAGAACCCCAACAGAGAGAAGTCAACAAGCAGTGCACAAAGGGTGATACCTGCACCATTCCCTCAGAGACTGGTAAAACAAAGGAAGGAAGATCAATACAAGAAATTCATGGAGATGCTGTGTCAAATTTAGTTGAATATTCCTTTGATGGATGCCTTGAGGGAGATGCCAGGTTATGCGAAGATGACAAAAGACCTAAGGTTACAGAAGTTTGATTTTCAGGACCTATCCACAGTGACTCTAACGTAGACCTGCAGCGCAGTAGTGACCAGACCAATGGCTCAAAAGATGTCCGACCCAGGTAGCTTCACTATTCCATGCACGATTGAGAGTTATGCCTTTACAAAGACATTATGTGATTTGGGAGCCAGCATATTTGATGCTTCTGGCTGTATACACCAAACTGGGCATTGGCAAAGCTAGACCGACTTTGATGCTGCTGCAGTTGGCTGATCGCATGGTAAAAAGGCCTACTGGGATTCTTGATAATGTGTTGGTGCAAGTGGGGAAGTTCGTGTTCCCTGCAGACTTTGTTATTCTGGACTGTCAAGTAGATGAGGAGATACCTATAATTTTAGGTAGGCCATTTTTGGTCATTGGGAGAGCACTGATCGATTTGTGAGACTGGGGAATTAAAAATGAGACTGAACGATGAAGAAGTCATATTCAATGTTCATCAATCTATGAGGAGACCCAGTGAATATGCTAATTGCTCTCTAGTGGGGGTAGTGGATGTGATCTTGCAACAAAGATGATGTGACCTTGACTGCTAAAGATCTATTGGAGGCATGTATGACAAATTTAGAAGAGATGGATGGTGAAGGGTTAGTTGAGTGGGTCATGTCACTTGAAGGCCAAGGATTTTGGAAAAGGGAACCTCAGTTCGAGTCCTTTGAGTTAGAAAAAAGGGCTACACCTCCAGCAAAGCCATCGGTAGAGGAACCACCCAAGCTGGAGCTGAAGCCGCTCCCAGCTCACCTCAGGTATATTTTCTTAGGCCTGATTCTACTTTGCCTGTTATTATATCATTCGGGTTGCTAGATGTGCAGGTAGAACAGCTCTTATAGGTACTGCAGGAAAGTAAGACTGTCATTGGCTGGACCATGGTAGGCAAACATAAAGGGTATCGGCCCAGCCTTCTGTATGCACAAGATTCTCTTGGAAGAAGGGCACAAACCTTCCAGAGAACATCAACGAAGACTGAACCCGAACATGAAAGAGGTAGTAAAGAAGGAAGTGATCAAATGGTTAGATACGGGAATCATCTTCCCCATCTCTGATAGCAATTGGGTCAGCCCTGTCCAATGTGTGCCGAAAAGGGGGAATGACTGTTGTGTAAAATGAGAACGATGAGTTGATCTCAACTCTTATAGTCACGGGATGGCAGATTTGCATGGATTACTGAAAAATTAAACACAGCCACCCGGAAGGACCACTTCCCCTTGCCTTTCATTGACCAAATATTGGACAGGCTGGTCGGGCGATCGCACTTCTGTTTCTTGGATGGATATTCGGGGTACAATCATATATCAATAGCCCCTAAATATAGAGAGAAAATATCCTTCACTTGTCCGTATGGCATCTTCGCCTTTCGAAGAATGCCTTTTGGGCTTTGCAATGCACCGACGACATTTCAACGGTGCATGTTAGCCATTTTCACAGACATGGTGGAGGATATTATGGAGGTCTTTATGGATGATTTCTCCGTGGTGGGGATTCATTCGAGGACTGTCTTCACAACTTAAGAAGAGTGCTCAAAAGATGTGTGGAGACAAATTTAGTGTTGAACTGGGAGAAGTGCCATTTTATGGTACATGAAGGGATAGTCCTGGGGCATCGAGTGTCCAGTAAAGGAATTGAGGTCGACCATGCTAAGGTTGACGTGATTGAAAAACTACCACCGCCTACTTCAGTCAAGGCGGTGAGAAGTTTCCTTGGGCACGCCGGGTTCTACAGGCGATTCATAAAAGATTTCTCCAAAATTGCTAATCCATTATGCAAACTCCTTGAAAAGGATCACCCCTTTGTGTTTTCTAATGATTACAGGTTGGCATGTGAGGAGCTGAAGGAGCGATTGGTGACTGCACCCATCATTGTTGCACCCAATTGGGAGCAGCCATTTGAGCTCATGTGCGACGCAAGTGACTATGCCATAGGAGCAGTCTTGGGGCAGCGAAAGGATAAACTGATGCACCCGATTTACTATGCAAGCAGAACGCTAAGCGGTGCACAACTCAATTACACCGTGCCGGAAAAGGAAATGTTGGCTGTCGTATTTTGCATTCAACAAATTCAGGTCATACTTGATTGGCTCGAAGGTTATTGTTTACACTGACCATGTAGCAATTAGGTACCTGATAGAAAAGAAGGAGTCAAAGCCACGCTTGATTCGCTGGGTTCTTCTGTTGCAAGAATTCGATCTAGAGATACGTGACAGAAAAGGGACAGAGAACCAAGTAGCTGACCGTCTCTCATGGTTGGAAGGAGCTGAAAAAACGTAGAGGTTGAGGATATAACGGAGACATTCTCGGATGAACAGTTACTGTTAATGACAATGGAGGAGACACCATGGTGTGCTAATATTGCTAATTATTTAGCAAGTGGTATCGTACCTTATGAACTCTCCTCAATACAAAAGAAAAGTTCTTTCGTGATTGTCAGTATTATTATTGGGATGAACCTCTATTGTTTAAAATATGTGTAGATAACATGATCTGGCGGTGTATCCCTGAGAAAGATCAACATTCTGTTTTGCAGGCTTGCCATTCTTCACCATATGGTGGACACTTTGGAGGAATTCGGACAACAGCTAAGGTGTTGGAGTCAGGCTTGTACTAGCCTACTCTGTTCAAGGATGCCCATGCTTGGGTTAAAAGCTGCGATAAATGCCAAAGAATTGGCAACATATCTCGTAGACACGAGATGCCAATGACCACAATTCAAGAGGTGGAGATTTTTGACATGTGGGGGATTGATTTCATGGGGCCATTCGTCAGCTTGTATGGTAACAAGTACATATTGGTAGCAGTTGACTATGTATCCAAGTGGGTCGAAGCAGTGGCTCTTCTGACCAACGATGCTAAAGGGGTACTAGGCTTTCTAAAGAATAACATTTTCACACGTTTTGGTACCCCAAGAGCTATACTCAGTGATGGCGGAACCCATTTCTGCAATAGAGCATTCGCCTGGCTGTTGGAAAAATATAGAGTTCGTCATGAAGTGACCACCCCGTACCACCCACAATAGAGCGGGAAAGTTGAAGTGTCAAATAGGGAGATTAAAAGTGTCCTCACAAGAATAGTGAATGCAACAAGGACTGACTGGGCAAAGAAATTGGATGATGCATTGTGGGCGTACCGCACAACCTTCAAAACCCCAATTGGTATGTCACCGTACAAGTTGGTGTTTGGCAAGGCATGCCACCTCCCAGTTGAGCTAGAGCATAAAGCACTTTGGGCATTGCGGCAGTTAAACTTAGACATGAAGACAACAGGTACTAACATAATCACTGGGTTACATGAGCTCGAGGAATTCAGGTTCCAGGCCTTTGAGAGTGCTAGATTATACAAAGAAAGGATGAAATTAATGCATGATAAGCACATCTTGGATCGAAACTTCAAACCCGGAGATCTAGTGTTGTTATACAACTCGAGGTTGAGATTGTTTCCGGGTAAGTTAAAGTCCCGATGGTCAGGACCCTTCAGAGTGGTGCAAATGTTCTTAAGTGGAGCTGTAGAGATTGAATAAGAAGATGGGACAAACAAGTTCACTGTAAATGGGCAAAGGTTGAAACATTACCTGGGAATGGCTGAAGAAAAAGGGGATAGAGTGGTAGTCCATTTGGCAGAGCCCCAATACGCGAATGAGGAGTGATGATCAAATGCTTGCGTCATGCCGTGACATTAAATCAGGCGCTGCGTGGGAGGCAACCCACGAGTGTGTTGTTAGTGTGTTCATGTAACTTTATATATATAAAAATAAAAATAAACCCTGCACCGTGACCGCGGTGGAAGGCAAACATTCTGCCACAGATTTTTCATCCCACCGTGACCGCGGTAGACCGCGGTGAGGCGTGAACATTCTGCCCCAAAATTTTAAACCCACCGCGGCCGCGGTGGACCGCGATCGACCGCGGGGGTACCAGGTATTTTTCATTATTTTTTTTTCTGTTTTACTTATTCTTTTCCTCTTCTTTTAATTTAATAACCCCCTATTATAACAAAACCCCCCTCCCCCAAATATCAATACAACCGACACCCCCCTCATTCTAATTATTCATCTCCCTCTCTTCACAACCCTAACCCTCAAATCCCTTCTTCTTCTCCTTCTTCTTCACTCATACTAACATCCCCCACCGCCATTCCTCTCACCCATTCTTCAATTAAGGTATGTACTTACCTCTCTTTTCTCTTTTCTCTGGTTTTGTGTTGTATTGTATTGTATTGTATTGTATTGTAGCTTATGTAGTTTTATGTTGATATGGTGTTGTAATTGTTGGTAGATTTTTGTAGTTTCTTCTTGTTTTTATATTAAATTTCGTTTTTGACCATGATTAGTGTCACACCTCCTTTTTCCGCGCCCGGGAGGCGCGTGAGGGAGTTTTCTCCAATTGAAGGATAGTCGAAACGGGATTTATTTAATTTCAGAGTTGCCACCTGGGAATTTTAGGGCATCCCAAGTCACCGGTTTTAATCCCTGAATCGAGGAGAATATGACTCTGTTATTTATTCTGCGAACCAGAAATCCTGAGTAAGGAATTCTGTTAATCCGGAAGAAGGTGTTAGGCATTTCCGAATTCCGTGGTTCTAGCACGGTCGCTTAACTATTTTTATTATTGGCTTAATTATCTTGACTTTTACTAAATGCGTCCTTATTGCATGATTTTTACTACCGCTTTTATTTATACTGCTTGTAATTAAAGGCCCTTCTTTGAATCGAATCACGCGTACGTATATTCGTGTTATAAATTAAAAAATGCGGAATTGTGTCACGCGCACGTGTACACGATAATCTTGATAATATATTTATAAAAAAAACAATGATTTTTCAAAATTGTGTCGAATCAAGAATATTCGTCTTTCTTAAATAGTGAACCGCACATCTCGGGTTTTATGAAATAAATTTAATATTTTTTAAAGAAATTCGTTTTTTATTAAATATTCACTCGAAATTGCGGGTACGCATAATCCGAATTTTTGCTTTTAAAAATATAATCAGGGTGCGCGAACGCATCCCTGATTGCGTAAAATTTTTGTTAATAATATTATGGATTTTCCACAAAATTGTTTATTATATCTACACATTTTTTTTTATGAAATTCCTGTAAAATTCATATTTTAGGGGATGCCTTTAAATTCTTAAAAGAATTCACGATTTATTAAATATTGCCCGTTGACTATAATTTCCGAGTATTAATTATGTTCATCCCAAGACTATTCAAATTCAAAGTAAAATAAGAACATGATTAAAAAAATTAATACTATTCTTCACAAATACAACATATACATACACCAAAGGATGAATGCCATATGAAACTCACAAAAATAATTTATGAAGGAAAGAAGTATATTTTTTTTTGAACAATTTTTATTTATTTTAATTAATGCAAATTCTACTTTTATTTACCATTGATATAAAGTGTTGTGATTTGTTCTTATACATATCACCTCATTCTCACATGCTTGTTTTTGATCCAGAATTATAATTGCTCCGTTTATTTATAACGATAAATAATCAAATTGATGAGAATAGAGTTATTATGCAAATTGATTCAATTCGAATTGTATTACATACAACATAGTTGTACGCCTAAACATTCATAATATTCTTAACATCATGACGAGCTATACCAACTTACTTTACTCATATGATTATACCTGTCATCATACCATATAATAACTTATACTAATCTAAACAAAATCATATTTGTTACAAGATATACTACTAATGTAACTTCTTAATATTTTCATTATACTTTACATTTAGCTAATGGTATTATGGGATGTAATCAATGGCCCATTTTTATGTCTTGCTCCCTGTTTTGACAATTCACATATACTTATACCCATGAGATTTCGGAATGGCTAACATTATTACAAAGCTTTATATGAATTCCAAAATAAGACAATTAACTCATAGCTATCAAATTGAATTCACTACTAGTTAACTAACATAAAACAGAAAAAATGAAATTTAAACTAATGAACTTGGACAATTGGAAACAGAATTGCAATTCAGGCTTCATGGATTTGTCATGTTGAATCTCTTTTCAACATAAAATTCAAAAGATAAGTACCTGGAAATGAAGGTAGAAGAAGTAAATTTCAGCAGTAGCAGCAGTAACAAAATACTGGCAGAATATCAGTATTTCCACAGATTTGAACCAAACTCATTAACCCAGATGAACAGTGACAGTAACTTGAGGAAAATTTCAGATTCAGACTGAATAGTATCCACAAAAACAAACAACGGACAGATTCTAGAAGGATAACATTTTTTCAGATTTTCAGTTTCTTCCTGTTTCGGATTCCTATTTCTGATTTTTCTGTTTCTGTTTTCTTCAATCTCACACTCTCTTTTTCTTCTTAGAATCTCCTGTTAAAATCTGATTTCTTTTTCTTTTCAAATCAAATTTTTCTCTTCCTATTTTTTGTCTTTCCAAAACTCTCTCTAAGCTCTCAAAAACTCTGTCTGAAAACTGATCAATCAGATTTTTTTTTTCTTTCAAAATCTGACTCCCCAAGTCAGTCCCCATTCCCCCCTTTTATACAGGTCTGCCCCCTCTTTTTTAAGTGCTGCCTGGACCCCTTTTATCTTTTAAAAACAGAAAAATTCCATTAAAATCTGCTTTTACTACTTTAAATCCCATTAAGTTAACTTTTTCCTGATTTCCAGCAACCCATTATCCCTTGTTCCCCATTAGTATCATTAACTAATAGCCATTAACACTCCATTATCAGCACACTATCACATTATTTCAATCCCAATAGTACCCCCTGAAATCCTGATGTTATTACTGAAAAATCAGAACCTACTGCAAAACAGATTCTATAATCTGTATAAACTTAATTATCCTTCTGATTTACAGCTATAACCAATCCTATTAACCTCCTAACACAATTGTATTTGACCAACTTTTGTAAACTTGAATTCAAACTTGACATTACAACAATATTACACTGAGTTCAGCATGATAATTCAAACTGAACTTCAAATTTGAACCAAAATCAAACAAACACAGGAGCATTGTCAATATACTGACAATGCCCTGAAACTCACTGATTTCAGAAATCAACATATACACAGCATTCATTTTGCTTCACTGATTTGCAAACAAACATGATTTAATTGACGAGTATTAATCAGTTGACTATTTACAACATTTGTCCATAATCAGTCTAAAACAATAGAAGCAGACTGTTTCAGTCAGCATTTTCAGAAATGAAAATTCGTAATATAACTAATCGACGAACTTAATCGAGTCGATTACACACATTGTAAACAATCACAACCAACAGAAATAATTCATGTTTGGATTAAGTAGACGGGTAGGAGACAAAGATGACAGAATTAATCAAAATAAAAACATGAGAAATTAACAGGTTATTAAACAAAAAATAATACATGTAGAATACTCATAAGAAACAGAAAAAATACCTTTGAATCCTTCAATTTTATTCCGACTTGGACTCAACTTGGATTCGGACTTTGTTTGAAATCAAACAGACCTTAGTCGAAGTATTTTCCACTGAAAATACTTCGACTAAGGTCGATTAAACCTCAATCTTTTAATCAATTTGGACAAAATCCAGAAGTTTGGTATTTCTAGGGTTCCTGAAGGTTCGATTTGGGATTTACTCATTTCTGGTTAGATTCGAGGGAAACCAAAGATGTTCTAGGCACGAGGGAGGTCAGGGGGGTAACTGGTGTGAGTTTGAAGTAGGTTGGGATAAGGTCAGGTTGTACTCGAATCTTCAAATGAAGATTCGAGTAGTTCCAGTATGATTCGAACCATGCAACTAACAGATCCTTGGTGAGGGAATTTAGGAGAAGCTGTGGTGTTAATTTGAGAGCCATTGGAAAGGTTTAAGTTTTCAGACCCACCTTCGATTTAATATTCGAAGAGTTGGGGTCTGATTTGAAGGAAACTAAGGTCAGATCGGTGTAGAGGATGTTCAGGGGATTCTAGGGTGTTATTTTGGTGACCGGCGGCGTTGATGCCGCCGGGTTTCAGGCGGTGGGATTCTAGGGAGGCTAGGGTTAGGAGTGGGGGTTTGGGGACGATGATGAACAGTGAGAGGAGGGGGGTGTTTGGTTCGGGGCCGGGGTAGGGGCTTGGGACTTATATAGGGGTGGGGTGGATTGATATTGTCCGTTGGATTAGGCAGGATGGACGGCTGAGATCTATTCACTTAACCAAACGATGTCGTTTGGTTTAAGTTAGGGGACGGGTTGTACCGGGTATTAGATCGGGTACGGGTCTCGGGTTAGGGTGATGAAATCTTGGCCGTTGGATGGACTTAATCCAACGGCCCTTGATGGAGGATGATGAAACGTCGTCGTTTGACGTAGCCGAATTGGATCGGACAGGCTTGTTTGGATTGGGCTGTGGGGAGTTAATTCGATTTGGGCCTGGATTTTAATCCAGGTCCGATTTTGTATATATATATATTTTTTCATTTTTCTAATTTAAATTTCTAATTTTAATTATAAAACAATTTTAACTTCACAAAAATATATTAATTACTTTATAACAATTATTTAACACATAGACAAAACATCAATCACACAGTGAAATATTTAAAATAGAACTATTGCATATTTTTTGTGATTTTATTTAAATTATCTTTTAAATACATAATTAAATCCTATATGCATGCAACATGTATTTTATTTTAATTTTCAATTTATTATGACAAAGTAAACATTTACGGACATAACACAAATATTTAACACCACGCAAATTCAAGAATTACACAGTAAAAGAAATTTATTTTATTTTTTGATTTATTTTGGAGTAGTTTTCGTAAGGCAAAAATCACGTGCTCACAGCTGCCCCTCTTTGTGCGGAAACTCGAAGAGTTTTCGTGCAAAGATAAAGTGAGCGGATACGAGCGATTTTTGCCCGTTCAAATACTCCGTGGGAAGCATTTTTTGAAAGATTTGACCGAACCTCTGCTTCAAAGGTTTCCTACATATCCTTGGCTATAAAGGAATCAGGTCAATGTAGTTCGGGAAGTTTTGGGTAGCTGGGACTACCGTGGGACTGTGATGTTACTGCTGCTTCGTGCTGTTTTTACTGCTTGCTGACCTCCTTATTACACCTTACTTCAAAGGTAATACAAAAAGCTAAACTAGACTATGGTACATGAATTATAAAATCTTATCTAGATCATGCCCTTGCGTTTCTTGTTGTCTTGATATCTTGGTGACTCTTGGGCATTTGGCTTATTCCGTATTCCTTTTCATTGTGTCCCGTATTTTCTTTTGGGACTCTTGTTGTTTCTTGCTGTGGATTTTGTTGGACTTTTCTGCTTTATTGATTCTAAATGTGCTCCTTTATCATATGAGCGGGCTTTTGATTTCAACACTTCAATTGCATCCCCTCGTTCTTCAGGTGGGTGCCTTGACTGCTTCTTTTCTTTCTTCATCCTCATTCTCCAGGTGGACGCCTGACTTCTTTTTAACTTCTTCATCCTCGTTTTCCAGGTGGACGCCTGACTTCTTTTATTCTTATCCTCATTCTCCAGGTGGACGCCTGACTTCTTTAATTCTCATCCTCATTCTCCAGGTGGACGCCTGACTTCTTCTTTTTCTCATCCTCATTCTCCAGGTGGACGCCTGACTTCTTTAATTCTCATCCTCATTCTCCAGGTGGACGCCTGACTTCTTCTTTTTCTCATCCTCATTCTCCAGGTGGACGCCTGACTTCTTTAATTCTCATCCTCATTCTCCAGGTGGACGCCTGACTTCTTCTTTTCTCATCCTCATTCTCCAGGTGGATGCCTGACTTCTTTAATTCTTCATCCTCATTCTCCAGGTGGATGCCTGACTTCTTTTTCTCATCCTCATTCTCCAGGTGGACGCCTGACTTCTTCTTTTCTTCATCCTCATTCTCCAGGTGGACGCCTGACTTCTTCTTTTCTTCATCCTCATTCTCCAGGTGGACGCCTGACTTCTTCTTTTCTCATCCTCGTTCTCCAGGTGGACGCCTGACTTCTTTAATTCTCATCCTCATTCTCCAGGTGGACGCCTGAATTCTTCAATTCTCATCCTCATTCTCCAGGTGGACGCCTGACTTCTTCAATTCTTCGTCCTCATTCTCCAGGTGGACGCCTGACTTCTTTAATTCTTTCCCAGGTATTTCTGACACAAATATTGTATTTGACCCTGTTTTAAATCAAAGAAAACTTCGTTAGTTTAAAGCAGGGTGGTTAACTGGGGTATTCTTGCCGATGGTGAGGTTTCTCTTCGTCTCTTTTTTATTGCCTTGGAATGGTTGAAAAAGACCGTTTTGTCCTTGTAATTGATCCTTGACTATAGGATTTCCCTCTGTATGTTTTCCTTCAAATCCTTTTAACTGTAATCATATGTCCCTTCTGACTTTGCTGATCCACTTTTGATTTCACTTTTCTTACACCAATATCTTTTTATCTCCCGCCTTTCATGGCCGTATTTTGCATCATGTAACCTTGAATCTTGGTAGTATACCTTGACATTCCTTCTTATTTGTTTGGAATAAAACTTATCTCAAAGCTTTAGAAAAGTAAGATTATTAGTGACGAAACACGCTGATTTCGACAATTATAGAATGAAAAGAAAAATCCAAGTTTGGATGACTGTTGGAGAAAGAATAAAAACTTATCTGATTGGAGTTACTGGCACCAATGATCAGGGTATGCATTTTGGATTAATCAACCCAGTCTTTTAATCAATCTCCTTTCAATTGTCTCATTTTTGTTTTCGCCAAAATTTCCATAATCCAACTTCATTTTTCATTTCACAGACCTGTTGGACTTGCAATATCTCAGAGAGTTTTCACCGATAAACCTTCCTCATTTGTTCATTTCTCACTTCCTTTTCGCCTTATGGTGCCTACGAAGGTTTTCACCAATAAGACTCTCTCATTTTACTTTTCTCTCAACTTCCGTCGCCTTATGGTGCCCGTGTGGGTTTTCACCTATAAGACTCTCTCATTTTTACTTTCTTTTCTTGTTTGTACCAGAGTGTTATGAACCATCTTCATTTGCTTGACTCAGCATTTTTCTAAGATTGGTCGAAAGGTCTTTCTGGTATGGGGTTAGAAATGGAAAAGGTATTAAAAGCTAAACAGTTCTGGTATGGGTTTAAAATTACAACTCTTGGAATCTTTTTCTTATTTCCAATACAATTCTTGCCCCAGTTTCTTGATTGGGTCGCTTGATGTTTCTTTTCGTGCATATTATGTATATTGTGCACCCTATGACCGAGCCGTGAGGCGCCTACGTATCCTTCTTTGAGGAATCAGGTCAAACGTAGTTCACTAAATAATAGTGATTTTTTTTTATTTGATTTTCATTGCTTCCAAGAGGGGGTAGGAAAGAAACAAGTATGGCTCAAAGGGGGGAAACAAAGGGTATAGTGTTTGGATAGCAGAATAAATTGCCTTTGTCATTCCAATCTTCGAAATAATGCTAAATACAAACATTCAAAAATTTTATGCATAATATCTCTTTACCGCGTCAGAATTGATCGCCATATCTATGCATTTGCCTTCAATATCTTTTAAACATAGTGCACCATTCGATAATACTCTGGTCACAATGAATGGTCCTTGCCAATTCGGGGCAAATTTGCCTTTTGCCTCGACCTGATGTGGAAGAATACGTTTCAGCACATGCTGACCTACTTCAAACTTCCGGGGACGCACCTTTTTGTTGTATGCTCTTTCTATTCTTCTTTGATATAATTGACCATGACATACTGCGGCCAATCGTTTTTCATCAATCAAGTTTAACTGTTCCAGACGGGTTTTGACCCATTCATCATCATCAATCTTTGCTTCGGCGATGATCCGAAGGGAAGGAATCTCAACTTCTGCAGGAATTACTGCTTCAGTGCCATATACCAACAAATAAGGAGTTGCTCCTACTGAAGTGCGAACAGTAGTGCGGTATCCCAATAATGCAAATGGTAATTTTTCATGCCATTGTTTTGAACCTTCTACCATTTTCCGAAGTATCTTCTTTATGTTTTTGTTGGCTGCTTCTACTGCTCCATTCGCCTTGGGCCGATATGGGGTAGAGTTACGATGTGTAATCTTAAACTGTTGACATACTTCCTTCATTAAGTTGCTGTTAAGATTAGCACCGTTATCTGTGATGATCACCTTCGGGATTCCGAATCGACATATGATATTTGAGTGGACAAAATCGACCACAGCTTTCTTGGTCACTGATTTGAATGTCTTGGCCTCAACCCATTTGGTAAAATAATCAATAGCTACCAGAATGAACCTGTGCCCATTGGATGCTGCCGGCTCAATTGGTCCAATCACATCCATGCCCCAGGCAACGAAGGGCCATGGTGCCGACATTGTGTGCAACTCGGATGGTGGAGAATGAATCAAATCTCCGTGTATTTGGCATTGATGACACTTGCGCACAAAACTGATACAATCTCGCTCCATGGTAAGCCAATAGTAACCGGCTCGGAGGATTTTCTTTGCCAACATATATCCACTCATGTGGGGTCCGCAAACTCCTGAATGTACTTCAGACATGATAGTTGTAGCTTGTCTGGCATCTATGCATCTTAATAATCCAAGATCTGGTGTTCTTTTATACAAAACTCCTCCGCTTAAGAAGAATCCATTTGCCAATCGCCTAATGGTCCTCTTTTGATCTCCTGTGGCTTGTGCGGGATATATCCCCATCCTGATATACTCCTTGATGTCGTGGAACCATGGTTCACCATCAAATTCTTCTTCAACCATATTGCAATAAGCGTGCTGATCGTGGACTTGAATATGTATTGGATCTACATAAGCTTTGTCCGGATGGTGCAACATTGATGCCAGGGTAGCCAATGCATCGGCAACCTCATTATGGATTCTTGGAATATGTTGGAATTCCACTGATTGAAACCGCTGACAAAGATCATGTAGACATTGTCGGTATGGTATGAGCTTCAAGTCTCGGGTTTCCCATTCTCCTTGAATTTGATGTACCAAAAGATCCGAATCTCCCATGACTAAGATTTCTCGGATACCCATGTCTGCGGCTAGCCTTAACCCCAAAATGCAAGCTTCATATTCAGCCATATTATTGGTGCAATAAAATCGCAATTGAGCCGTAACAGGATAGTGATGCCCTGTTTCAGAAATGATTACAGCTCCTATTCCGACTCCTTTCATGTTAGCGGCTCCATCAAAGAAAAGTTTCCAGCCAGGCTTTTCAATTTGCTCCACCTCGTCGATATGCATTGTTTCTTCATCAGGAAAATAAGTCTTCAACGGCTCATATTCCTCATCGACCGGGTTTTCGGCTAAATGATCGGCCAGTGCTTGAGCCTTCATTGCAGTTCGAGTCACATAGATGATGTCGAATTCTGTGAGCAATATCTGCCACTTTGCAAGTCTTCCCGTTGGCATAGGCTTTTGAAAAATGTATTTCAATGGATCCAACCGAGAAATGAGGTAAGTAGTGTAGGATGACAAATAGTGTTTCAATTTTTGAGCTACCCATGTTAGGGCGCAACATGTCTTTTCCAGATGAGTATACTTAACCTCATAAGCTGTGAACTTCTTGCTAAGGTAGTAGATGGCCTGTTCTTTTCTGCCAGTGAGGTCATGTTGCCCCAATACACAACCAAATGAATTTTCCAAAACCGTCAAGTAAAGAATCAAAGGTCTTCCTGGCTCTGGCGGGACCAACACGGGTGGGTTTGACAAGTACCCTTTTATTTTATCGAACGCTTCTTGACACTCATCGGTCCATTTGACCGCAGCATCCTTTTTTAACAATTTGAAAATTGGCTCACAGGTTGTTGTGAGCTGAGCAATAAACCTGCTGATGTAATTTAACCTTCCCAACAAACTCATTACTTCAGTTTTGTTTCTTGGAGGTGGCAGTTCTTGGATGGCTTTGATCTTTGATGGGTCTAGCTCGATGCCTCGTCGACTGACTATGAATCCCAGCAACTTTCCAGATGGAACTCCAAATGCGCACTTGGCAGGGTTAAGCTTGAGGTTGTACCTGCGAAGTCTTAAGAAGAACTTCCTCAAATCCCCAACGTGGTTGGCCTGATGCTTTGATTTTATGATCACATCGTCCACGTATACCTCAATCTCCTTGTGTATCATATCATGAAACACTGTGGTCATTGCTCTCATATAGGTTGCTCCGGCGTTCTTTAAACCGAATGGCATTACCCGGTAGCAATAAGTTCCCCATGGTGTGATGAATGTCGTCTTTTCTGCATCTTCTTCATCCATTAGAATTTGATGATACCCGGCATAACAATCCACGAAAGACCCTATATCATGCTTGGCACAATTGTCGATCAAAATATGGATATTGGGTAATGGGAAATTATCCTTTGGACTTGCTTTGTTGAGATTGCGATAGTCGACGCATACTCTAATTTTGCCGTCTTTCTTTGGCACAGGAACGACATTAGCTAACCAAACAGGATATCGAGTGACTCGAATGACCTTTGCTTCCAATTGTTTGGTGATTTCTTCCTTAATTCTCACACTCATGTCAGGCTTGAATTTTCTTAGCCTCTGCTTGACAGGAGGCACCGTTGGATCGGTGGGCAATTTGTGAACCACTAAATCAGTGCTCAGTCCCGGCATGTCATCATACGACCATGCAAAAACATCTTTGAATTCTATGAGTGCTTTAATTAACTCTTCTCGGATCTTTGGTTCGAGATGGACACTTATTTTAGTTTCTCGGATATTACTCGTGTCCCCTATATTGATGTCCTCGGTATCACTCAAGTTCGGTTTGATTTTTTCCTCAAAGTGAATTAACTCTTTACTAATCTCTTCAAAAACCTCATCTTCATCATATTCTGACTCATAATCACAATATATTTCTTGAATTAATATTTCGGAACCAGATTGATTTTTAAGACTGGGCCGAGGATTCCTCATGCATGCCATATCACTAGAGCCAGCGTAAAAGGAACTGTACAGGAAAGAAGAAAAAGAAAAGAAAACTATCAGGAATAATAAAAGGGAAACTGCTTTTTATTGGATGATGAAAGATAACAAGGTTTTGCACACTTCAAACAAACTGTAAGATAAGCTTTGGGATTACAACCCTGAAGTAACCCAAACAAACTGAAAGAAAATCAAAATAAACTACCAAGACTCCTTTCGAATTGGGAGAGGAGTGGCTTTCCAATTACTGAGCTTTGTTTCTGGCCCAACGAATTGAACTTCTGCGTTGCTACACCCTTCTCCGCTTTCCAACATATTCACATCACTAAACAATTTCTCGAATCTTTCAATTAATTCCTCCTCAGGATTGACCTGGGATTTAGGAATTGTTGTTATCGGGCGATTTTTAGCACCGGTCTTGACAAAAGACTTTGACAGATGTGGGACTGGTTTTGGAAGAACCCATGCTTGGTGTTTCAGCTTCCTAGCCCTTATCACGTCATTGGCAGTGGGTATGAACCCCAAACCGAATGTTCCCCAGTTCTCGGGGAGAGATACTGGTTGTATAATTCCTTGCAAAGATAAACCCAGACCTTTGCCGGGTATAAAGCCATTCTTTAACATTTCATAAGCTACCATGACTGATGCAGAGGATATCTTTGGATTTGGAAGGTATTTCCCCTCTGGAATTTTCTCTATCGACACTGTGTCGGTCACTTGGTATACCCATGGTCCCTGGTCATTTTCTGTTCCCTCGACCGGTACAATGGTACTGCTGTGAGCATTTAAACTTTCTTCTCCATACACGACTACTTCTTGATGATCCCATTCAAACTTGACAGCCTGATGTAGTGTTGACGGGACTGCTTTAGCAGCATGGATCCATGGTCGACCCAACAACAAGTTGTAAGAAACAGTTATGTCCAACACTTGGAATTCCATTGTGAATTCAACTGGCCCTATAGTTAGTTCCAACACTATGTCGCCAAACGAATCTCTGCTTCCACCGTCAAACCCCCGTACGCAGATACTGTTCTTCTGGGTCCTTTCCTCTTTAATTTTTAATTTGCTTAAAGTGGAGAGAGGGCATATGTTTGCACTTGACCCATTGTCAACCAATACCCGGGTTACTACGGAGTTTTCACATTTCACGGTGAGGTAAAGAGCTCTGTTATGCTCGGTACCTTCCACAGGTAATTCATCATCAGCAAATGTAATTCTGTTTGTCTCAAAGATTCTGTTGGCTATTTTTCCCAAATGATTTACAGAGATCTTTTCAGGAACATGAGCCTCATTCAGGATTTTCATCAAAGCCAGACGGTGCTCCTCTGAATGGATCAGTAATGACAACAATGAAATTTGAGCGGGGGTCTTCTTTAATTGATCCACAACAGAATAATCATGGAGTTTCATTTTTCTTAAAAACTCCTCCGCCTCTTCTTCCGTCACAGCTCTCTTTGTTGGCGTTGGATTATTTTTAGTTTTTCTTAACTCTTCGGGAGTAAAACATCTTCCCGAACGAGTCAAGCCTTGCACCTCACACACTTCTTCCTTGATTTCTTTTCCCTTGTACATTACAGTCACCCGTTCATAGTTCCATGGGATGGCTTTGTTGTTGATGACCGGCAGCTGGATTACAGGTGCAATAATAACCCGATCTGTACGGGCTCCTTCCACGAATACAATGGGTTTGTTAGCAACCCCTGGTACTATCACTTTCGGCCTTTCTTGTTTTGCGGCAACTTTGCTCGATGATCCCTCATCGACTATCATAGATGGTTCATCACCATTTTTGTTTTGCTTAGACACCGGCTTCTCCTCTATCAACTGCTTATCTGGCTTGGTTTCATGAGACTTGATCATCATGACAGTTTGTGACGGCTTCTTTGTCTCCCCATCAGCTTGTATGATTTCTATCATATTAGCCTCTTGATGGGCTGGCATTGGATTTCTATTGATATTTGGGGCTTCGGGGGTTTGAACCTCGATTTTATTAGTATCAATCAGCTCTTGTATTGCATTTTTCAAATGCCAGCATTTCTCCGTATCATGGCCTGGTGCACCGGAGCAATATTCACAGCTAATGGTGTAATCCAGATTCTTTGGAGGAGGATTGGGTAGTTTGGATTGTATTGGTCTCAGCATGTCTAGCTGTCTCAGCCTGTGGAACAGACTAGTGTAAGACTCTCCCAATGGAGTGTAAGTTTTCTTTTTCTGTTCCCTTTCTCCCCTGAATGCTGGCCTAGGCCTGAAACCTGGTCCGGGATAGGCTCGTGGGTAAGTATTTGGTGTGACAGGAGCACGCCAATTGATGTGAACAGGTGGCTGATTGTATGCTTGAGCATGGTTAATGGAAAAATGAGGCTCTGAAGGGTGATAGTAGTGTTGGGATGAATCATGGTGGTAAGCTGATTGGCGAGGTCGTTGTTGATTATAGTAAAGCGGTGAACCTCTGGGTCCCGGCCAAATTCCTGAATCAACTACTGCTGCTTCCTCCCTCTTCTTTCTTCCGATTCCTCCTACCCCGCCTTGAATAGCTTGAGTAGTTGCCTTAATTGCTGAATAGCTCATGATTTTATTTGTCTTGAGGCCTTCTTCCACCATACCTCCCATCTTCACTACTTCGTTGAATGATTTCCCAACCACTGAAACCAAATGGGCATAGTAAGTCGGTTCCAAGGCTTGGAGGAAGTAGTCTACCATTTCGCTCTCCTTCATAGGAGGATCCAATCTTGCTGCCTGTTCTCTCCACCGAAAACCATACTCTCTGAAACTTTCATTGTGTTTCTTCTCAAATTTTGTCAAAGATAATCGATCTGGGATGATTTCCAGATTGTATTAGAAATGGTATGCGAATGCCTGTGCCAGGTCATCCCATGTGTACCATCTCCCATGGTCCTGGCGTGTATACCACTCCAAAGCTGATCCGCTTAAACTCTGACTGAAGTAAGCCATCAATAATTCATCCTTTCCCCCAGCTCCTCGCATCTTGCTACAGAAACCCCTTAAATGGGCTACTGGGTCGTCGTGCCCGCTGTATAGGTCAAATTTGGGCATCTTGAAGCCAACTGGCAATTGCACATTAGGGAATAAGCATAAATCTTTGTATGCTACACTGACTTGCCCGCCTAATCCTCGCATGTCTCTGAACGATTGTTCTAGACTCTTGACCTTCTTGAACATCTCTTCTTGTTCAACATTTTTAGCTGGCTTGTCAATTTCGGTTGGGAGATCAAAACGAGGAGTAGCTGAATGAATTTCGGAAGCTTTGAGGGTGGGCTCCGGGGGAAATATTGGTTGTCCTGGGCCTGGAATGTAGGCTCACTAGGAGATTTGTGGAATGTAGCAAGGGGAGGTGCTACGAAAATAGGAGTCATAGGTGGAGGAAAATATGGAACGGGTTTCGGAGGTGGAGACTGCGGAGTCTGAGAGGTGGTGCCTCGGTAGTGCTGGTAAATGGGGAAGTTTGGGGATAATTCAGTGGTAATATTATCCTGAGTTTGGGTCATTGATGGAGCAGGGTTATTTGGGTAAGATGGGGGTAACTGTCCTGTAGACCAGGCTTGGTACATCTCAGCCATTTGCTGCTTGAGCTTAAACATCTCTTCTTTCATTTTCCCGACATCCATCTCCTCTATCTCCATACCTGTGTCAACATCTGGGATAGACATACTTTCGGGTATTGGTCCTTTTGATCTTGTGTGATAGTGATAATATGCCAGTATACTCTTTAGAGAAACTAACTGCTTGAATTCTGGAAATGAACAAACTTGTTAGTTTTGAGAGTTTAACACATATATAATCACATGTTGAGATGCAATGCTCCTAGACAAATAATCCCTTTCTATTATGCATTTGCTCGGCTGCTTGTGTCGTCCCAGCTTTCTTGAAATTTTTATTGTTATTCACTTTTATTTATTATATATATCTTTTATCGTGGTGGTCGAATCTTAGAGATTGCCTACGTATCATGCCTTACATGAATCAGACCTTGCGTAGTTCGGACTAAAGGCAATCACTTTTATTCATTACACAAAGATGGAATTACATTTGAAAACTTTAAGAAAATGGCTTGAAACACACACACTTAAATCAAAATAAAAGATACAATTCTTAACATCTCACAACATGCCCCACTTTCCACTTTTGTTGTCAAATATTGGATTATCTGCTCAATGTGGGGCTTGACCTGGATGGCCTCCCAGCGTACGATACATCCTTTCCAACTCCATTGCTAGATGACGAGCAAAAGTGGGCGCATGCTCTGTAAACCTTTCATAATCCATTCCTTGGCAGTTTACATAACTTTGAGATGTGAAGACTGCCAGGTCGTGGATTTGTGCCCTGAAACCTTGGAGACGTTGGTCTTGGTCTTGCAATTGCTGCTGACGAGTGGTGGCTATATCTCTGACACGGTTTTCACGATCTAGAGCTGATTCTAACAGAGCTCGGAGTCTGGCCTGCTCTAATCTTGCTTGCGATCTTTCCCTGTCGAGGTCTGCTTGTTGATGTTCTCTGTTGCATCTTCTTGCCTCTTCTAGTTGTGCACGAAGCTGGTCTTCTGATCGCATCCAATAGTCTTTTTCCTTCTTGAATTGTGCCTTGTCTTTTTCGGATTGCCTATCTTGGCGTTCCTTGTTAGATCTGGCTTCTTCGTTTAATTGTTGGATCCTTTCTTTTGCTTTGCTCAATGCCCTTTCGTTTTCCGCAAGAATGGAATCATAATCTTGCATTCTTTCAAAGAGATTGGCGATGGTTTTTTGATCCTTCCAGCTCCTCTTTGGCGTTTCAGAAACTCTTTTCATTTTTTGGAATCGAGCATGAAGATTTTCATTCTCACAAGCTAGACTCTTTTTCTCGCCTTCGGCTTCTTGTGCTTGCAAATCTTTCTCCAAACTGAGGCTTCTTAGATTTTCTTTTAGGGCATGGATAGTTGCTTTGTACCCTTTTTCCTTTTCTCCCCAGATCAACCGTTCTTGGATTTTATCATTGAAGTTTTGAACATGGGGTCTTTTTGTTGGCCTTCTTAGCTCAGGCTCTGGTACATCATCCACGCGAGACCGTTTTTCAAACCACCTTGCATATCCAGGATTTATCTCACCCTTTGTAGCGTCTGGGACTTGAGTATCACTTTTCAAGTATCGGCACCCATTCCACATCTGCTGAAGTAGAGCCTCGGGAATAGTGGCTTCTGGGTGTAATTCGATTACTTGCACACTCAAATCTTCATCATCAGGAACTATTTGATATCTCCCTAATTGCCTTAGGACTCTCAGTGGTGCATACGGCTGAATGCTTCTCAATCCCAATAGTAGTAGATAACTATTTGAAGTTGACATGTGTATTACTTCCCTCACCGGGAGCCATCCCAGAGTCCATTCAATTTGATTTGTCGTTAAAGCCTTTAGATGAGATACCCATGCTTCTATCCCTTCTGGAGCCTGATAATTTTTTGTTCTTTCCTCATAGCTCTCGATGCAATTATCATTGTTTGACCCATACTGTATGACCTTGGGCTGTTGTTGGAGATGCTCCATCACCCACATTTGCAACAAAATTTTGCATCCTTCGAAGACCTTTGCTCCTGATTTACATAAAGTCAAAGCCCGATAAATGTCTGATAGAATGATGGGGACAAAGGTGTGATTTTCTTTGGTGGTGAGGATTTGCACAATTTTTGCGGTGCGAATATCAATTGTTCGCTCTTTGTTTGGAAAGACCATGACTCCTAGAAAAGCCACCATGAAAGCAAAGCGACGGTGAATCTGCCAAGTGTCTTTGTTTTGCTTATTGGTAAGGCCTTTCTCATGAATTTCGAACCCATCTGACTTTCCGAACCTTGAATACAAAAAGTTGAAGGAACAACATCCATTGATGACATTGTTTTTCCTGATTTGACTGCTGATGTTCAGAAGACCGAAGAATCGATGTACCGAAGGAGCCTTTGTGAATATCAAGCTTTGATTTCTTAGACTTCCGTCAAAACCAGCATATCCAGCTATCTCCTCTAATGTAGGAGTAAGCTCGAAGTCAGAGAAACGAAAGACATTGTGAACAGGGTCCCAAAAAGTTACTAACGCCGCAATCAGATCATCACGGGGTTTAACTTTCATAATGTCCGTGAGATTTCCCAAATGCTTGACGACCCATTTTTGACCATTTTCGCCTAAATCATACCACCACATTTGAAGCTGAAATAGAAATTCTTCTGTACTCGTGGATGAGGGGCTTTGTGTGGTGCTCATTTTGTATCTGAAATTTAATTTTAATAAAGTCAAAATTCATTTTGAAAATTTATACTAAAAAAAAATCATTTTCGAAATTTTTTTATTTATTAAATACCTTTATTTCAAGATTTAAAACTTTTTTTTTTTTGATTTTTTTTTTTTTTAAAAACAACCCATTTTATTCCTCTCTTCTCACCATGATTTCATTTAAGCTGGTCAACAAGCATGTTCGAGGCAAATGAATGCACAAGTAGCAAGTAGGATGCATCATGATGGTCTTTTTATTTCGGGTTCACCTGTCCTAGACAGACCCAACCCCTGTGTTGAGTCTCCAAGGCCAAATGTACATGATGCAAATATACGTTCCTACTAGGGATCCGGTACATGGCTGAGTTATTCTAAGTGAAAAACCTGAGGTTGATTGTTCTAAACCTGGCTTACCCAAACGGACAGTTTGAGCCGAAGCGGGGGCAACGTACCGGGAGCACGAAAGTCTGCCCGGCCTAGTTACTTGTCCCAACTCCGTCTTATTTGGTATGACTTTAACAGAAAGGTGGGTCACGCGCACGTGTACACCATAAATTCAGAAGACTCAGAAAGAAGGGGGTTTCGTAACAGTTGTATATATTCACAATTCAAATAATATTAAAGCGGTAAAAAGCAACATTTAGCATATTAGCATATAAACAGTTGAAAATCATATAGTAAATAAAGCCAATTAACACAGATATTTTAAGCTCGAATTCTTTAAACCCTGAACCAATGGTTCTGGGATACAGTAACACTTTAAATCCCCAGCAGAGTCGCCATAGCTGTCACACCTCCTTTTTCCGCGCCCGGGAGGCGCGTGAGGGAGTTTTCTCCAATTGAAGGACAGTCGAAACGGGATTTATTTAATTATTTCAGAGTCGCCACCTGGGAATTTTAAGGCGTCCCAAGTCACCGGTTTTAATCCCTGAATCGAGGAGAATATGACTCTGTTTATTATTCTGCGAACCAGAAATCCTGAGTAAGGAATTCTGTTAATCCGGAAGAAGGTGTTAGGCATTTCCGAATTCCGTGGTTCTAGCACGGTCGCTTAACTGTTTTTATTATTGGCTTAATTATCTTGATTTTATTAAATATATTGATGTTACATGATTTTACTACCGCTTATACTTATTGTGATTGAGGACCCTTCTTTGAATCGAATTACGCGTACGTATATTCGTGTTATAAATTTAAAAATGCGGAATTGTGTCACGCGTACGTGTACACGATAACTTTTGATAATATATTTATTAAACAATCATTTTTTCGAAATTGTGTCGAATCAAGAATATTCGTCTTTCTTAAATAGTGAACCGCACATCTCGGGTTTTATGAAATAAATTTAATAGTTTTTAAAGAAATTCGTTTTTTATTAAATATTCACTCAAAATTGCGCGTACGCATAATCCGAATTTTTGCTTTTAAAAATATAATCAGGGTGCGCGAACGCATTCCTGATTGCGTAAAATTTTTGTTAATAATATTATGGATTTTCCACAAAATTGTTTATTATATCTACACATTTTTTTTATGAAATTCCTGTAAAATTCACGATTTTAGGGGATGCCTTTAAATTCTTAAAAGAATTCACGATTTATTAAATATTGCCCGTTGACTATAATTTCCGAGTATTAATTATGTTCATCCCAAGACTATTCAAATTCAAAGTAAAATAAGAACATGATTAAAAAAATTAATACTATTCTTCACAAATACAACATATACATACACCAAAGGATGAATGTCATATGAAACTCACAAAAATAATTTATGAAGGAAAGAAGTATATTTTTTTTTGAACAATTTTTTATTTATTTTAATTAATGCAAATTCTACTTTTAATTACCATTGATATAAAGTGTTGTGATTTGTTCTTATACATATCACCTCATTCTCACATGCTTGTTTTTGATCCAGAATTATAATTGCTCCGTTTATTTATAACGATAAATAATCAAATTGATGAGAATAGAGTTATTATGCAAATTGATTCAATTCGAATTGTATTACATACAACATAGTTGTACGCCTAAACATTCATAATATTCTTAACATCATGACGAGCTATACCAACTTACTTTACTCATATGATTATACCTGTCATCATACCATATAATAACTTATACTAATCTAAACAAAATCATATTTGTTACAAGATATACTACTAATGTAACTTCTTAATATTTTCATTCTACTTTACATTTAGCTAATGGTAATATGGGATGTAATCAATGGCCCATTTTTATGCCTTGCTCCCTGTTTTGACAATTCACATATACTTATACCCATGAGATTTCGGAATGGCTAACATTATTACAAAGCTTTATATGAATTCCAAAATAAGACAATTAACTCATAGCTATCAAATTGAATTCACTACTAGTTAACTAACATAAAACAGAAAAAATGAAATTTAAACTAATGAACTTGGACAATTGGAAACAGAATTGCAATTCAGGCTTCATGGATTTGTCATGTTGAATCTCTTTTCAACATAAAATTCAAAAGATAAGTACCTGGAAATGAAGGTAGAAGAAGTAAATTTCAGCAGTAGCAGCAGTAACAAAATACTGGCAGAATATCAGTATTTCCACAGATTTGAGCAATAACAAGACCCGAGAAACCCAGATTCACAAGAGTAAAGCTTCTTAAAGAACTTCAGATTCAGACTGAATAGTATCCACAAAAACAAACAACGGACAGATTCTAGAAGGATAACATTTTTTCAGATTTTCAGTTTCTTCCTGTTTCGGATTCCTATTTCTGATTTTTCTGTTTCTGTTTTCTTCAATCTCACACTCTCTTTTTCTTCTTAGAATCTCCTGTTAAAATCTGATTTCTTTTTCTTTTCAAATCAAATTTTTCTCTTCCTATTTTTTCTGTCTTTCCAAAACTCTCTCTAAGCTCTCAAAAACTCTGTCTGAAAACTGATCAATCAGATTTTTTTTTCTTTCAAAATCTGACTCCCCAAGTCAGTCCCCATTCCCCCATTTTATACAGGTCTGCCCCCTCTTTTTTATGTGCTGCCTGGACCCCTTTTATCTTTTAAAAACAGAAAAATTCCATTAAAATCTGCTTTTACTACTTTAAATCCCATTAAGTTAACTTTTTCCTGATTTCCAGCAGCCCATTATCCCTTGTTCCCCATTAGTATCATTAACTAATAGCCATTAACACTCCATTATCAGCACACTATCACATTATTTCAATCCCAATAGTACCCCCTGAAATCCTGATGTTATTACTGAAAAATCAGAACCTACTGCAAAACAGATTCTATAATCTGTATAAACTTAATTATCCTTCTGATTTACAGCTATAACCAATCCTATTAACCTCCTAACACAATTGTATTTGACCAACTTTTGTAAACTTGAATTCAAACTTGACATTACAACAATATTACACTGAGGTTCAGCATGATAATTCAAACTGAACTTCAAATTTGAACCAAAATCAAACAAACACAGGAGCATTGTCAATATACTGACAATGCCCTGAAACTCACTGATTTCAGAAATCAACATATACACAGCATTCATTTTGCTTCACTGATTTGCAAACAAACATGATTTAATTGACGAGTATTAATCAGTTGACTATTTACAACATTTGTCCATAATCAGTCTAAAACAATAGAAGCAGACTGTTTCAGTCAGCATTTTCAGAAATGAAAATTCGTAATATAACTAATCGACGAACTTAATCGAGTCGATTACACACATTGTAAACAATCACAACCAACAGAAATAATTCATGTTTGGATTAAGTAGACGGGTAGGAGACAAAGATGACAGAATTAATCAAAATAAAAACATGAAAAATTAACAGGTTATTAAACAAACAAGAATACATGTAGAATACTCATAAGAAACAGAAAAAATACCTTTGAATCCTTCAATTTTATTCCGACTTGGACTCAACTTGGATTCGGACTTTGTTTGAAATCAAACAGACCTTAGTCGAAGTATTCTCCACTAAAAATACTTCGACTAAGGTCGATTAAACCTCAATCTTTTAATCAATTTGGACAAAATCCAGATGTTTGATATTTCTAGGGTTCCTGAAGGTTCGATTTGGGATTTACTCATTTCTGGTTAGATTCGAGGGAAACCAAAGATGTTCTAGGCACGAGGGAGGTCAGGGGGTAACTGGTGTAAGTTTGAAGTAGGTTGGGATAAGGTCAGGTTGTACTCGAATCTTCAAATGAAGATTCGAGTAGTTCCAATATGATTCGAACCATGCAACTAACAGATCCTTGGTGAGGGAATTTAGGAGAAGCTGTGGTGTTAATTTGAGAGCCATTGGAAAGGTTTAAGTTTTCAGACCCACCTTCGATTTAATATTCGAAGAGTTGGGGTCTGATTTGAAGGAAACTAAGGTCAGATCGGTGTAGAGGATGTTCAGGGGATTCTAGGGTGTTATTTTGGTGACCGGCGGCGTTGATGCCGCCGGGTTTCAGGCGGTGGGATTCTAGGGCGGCTAGGGTTAGGAGTGGGGGTTTGGGGACGATGATGAACAGTGAGAGGAGGGGGGTGTTTGGTTCGGGGCCGGGGTAGGGGCTTGGGACTTATATAGGGGTGGGGTGGATTGATATTGTCCGTTGGATTAGGCAGGATGGAAGGCTGAGATCTATTCACTTAACCAAACGATGTCGTTTGGTTTAAGTTAGGGGACGGGTTGAACCGGGTATTAGATCGGGTACGGGTCTCGGGTTAGGGTGATGAAATCTTGGCCGTTGGATGGACTTAATCCAACGGCCCTTGATGGAGGATGATGAAACGTCGTCGTTTGACGTAGCCGAATTGGATCGGACAGGCTTGTTTGGATTGGGCTGTGGGGAGTTAATTCGATTTGGGCCTGGATTTTAATCCAGGTCCGATTTTGTATATATATATATTTTTTCATTTTTCTAATTTAAATTTCTAATTTTAATTATAAAACAATTTTAACTTCACAAAAATATATTAATTACTTTATAACAATTATTTAACACATAGACAAAACATCAATCACACAGTGAAATATTTAAAATAGAACTATTGCATATTTTTTGTGATTTTATTTAAATTATCTTTTAAATACATAATTAAATCCTATATGCATGCAACATGTATTTTATTTTAATTTTCAATTTATTATGACAAAGTAAACATTTACGGACATAACACAAATATTTAACACCACACAAATTCAAGAATTACACAGTAAAAGAAATTTATTTTATTTTTTGATTTATTTTGGAGTAGTTTTCGTAAGGCAAAAAATCATGTGCTCACAATTAGTAAATGAGTTGTTTATTTAATGTGGTGGAACGGTGTTGTTGGTGGGTGATTGAATGAAGAAAGTGTGGGGTGTGTGGGTGTAGTAGCATATTTGATTTGGGGAAGTTTTGCTAGAGTCACATTGACTGTGTATATGAAGATATTTGTCTTGCCCACAAGGTGTTTGGGGAATTACCCTAATAGAGTTATGAGGAGCTAATGTGATATGGTTGTGGTGAAGTCTGAGTAACCACCCATAGTCACACACTTCACGCATTCACTAATAGGTGTTTCGTTGTATGATAGGTACAATGAGTTCTTCCAGGAAGAGACGAAACAACGGGCCCTCCACTAGTGGACCGGGAGGCTCCTCACGAGCTAGGAGCCAAGCCAGTGCACCTCAGTTCGATAGCACTCGATTTGTATCCAGAGCAGCGGAGGATAGGTACAACCAGAAAGCAGCTAAGAAGTTACAACATGAGGTGCACATTGATCGCACGGCTTTGGAGGTGGAATTCCCCAATATGTTTAATGAGCTGAGGCAGTGTCAGCTGGACATCTTCTTCGAGGTACCGGAGGAGGCTAATGTTCAACTAGTAAGTGAGTTCTATGCGAACTTGCCAGAACATGAGAATGGGGTTGTGACGGTGCGCAATACCCCGGTAAACGCATCCCTCGACACCATCCGCAGGGTATACAGGCTGCCAGTGTTTCAGGGTGAATTGATCCTTATCGTACTTTTAGCAGTACACGGGCCTTGTGGGGAACTCTTCTTGATACTATCTGTGTGCCGGACGGAGAACACCTATGGATCAAGCACAGGATCACTCTCAACACCCACTGTCTGAATTGGGAGGCTAAGTGTTGGCTCACCATTGTCAATAGTCGATTGTTGCCATCCAGCAACACGACAAATGTTAATCTACCACGGGCGTTCGCAATCCACTGTTTCATGTCCCACAGTGATTTTGATGTGGCCTGGCTCATCCATGAAGAGATGTTCATTAGATCACCTAAGCTAACCAAGGGCCACTACTTCCCTTCGCTGATCACCCGACTGTGCCGTATTGCTAGAGTCCCTAAAGACCCTTGGGTTGATGGGAGATTGCCACTAAAAGCCCCGTTCCGGGCAAAACAATTGGAATTGGATGAGAGCCGGTGGTGAATGTTGATGACTCTGATGATGATTAAGCTGATGATGATGATGCTGAGGTAGCTGCGGTTCCTCCTCCTCCGAGAGTTGATGTGGCAGGCCCATCACAGCCACACCGGAGCACCCGTATGACAGCTTTAGAGCAGGATATGGCTGGGTTGCGTACCTTAGTCACTGATTTGGGTGCCCGTGTTGATGCGGTGGCTGAGAGGCAAGTGAAGTCGGAGAAGAAATTCTTGGGCTGGTTGAGAGCGCTGGGACGTGCGTGCAACATGAACCCAGACACTGTCTTCGATCAGGAGTGAGCCTTCAGGGAAGTTCCTTAACCTCACTGTTCTTTAAATTTTTAAGCCATGGGGACATGTCTTCATTTTAAGTATGGGGTGGGGGATACTTCATTGTATGTTTGTAATTGTAACAATTGACTGTTTGATTTTGCTTGTTTTGTCTTGCTTTGATTGTTTTGATGTAGAGTAATAGTTCATTAGGAAAGCTAAAATAGTAAGTGACTTGTCCCGATGATGGATCTCCTTCGGCGGGGTTCTTGAGGAACTAAGTCGAAAAATAAAAGAAAAAGAAATTTGGAATATGGAGACTTTTCCTGATGACGGATCCTTTAGACAATTTTCTTGAGGGAAGTTAGTCTAGAGAAAAGACCAAAAAGATTTTTTTTTTATTTTTTTTATTTTTAGGTAGTGTAGTAACTCCCCCTTGGTTTTTCTTTGGGCCACGGTTATTTTTCAAGGGTTTAGCTTGAACCGGGTATAGGTAGTTTTTATTTATTTTTGTTCTTTTTAGTTTTTAGAGTAGGACTAATGGGCTACGAGCTAAATTCGAAGGAAAACTCTTAGCGTTGATACACCTGAGCACAATAGACACTAGAGTATAACGCCTAGCTTCATTGGTTGAATCCTGTTAGAGTGCCTTAAAATTCGTTTGTATCTAACTTAAACACTCAAAAGAGAATGTCTTGATAAACCAATCCGGAGTGAGTCATGTGCCATGTGTGTGCGAGTTTTACTGTGTTCCATGTTTCATATTTGATGCCTAGAACTTGCCATGTGTGTTTGCAAAGCGAAATAGTAGTTTCTTTCAGTTTTATAAGTGATATAGGCATTTCTTTGTTGAGCCAGACATATAAAGTAAACCCACCTGAATGCAATACATCTTAGTTAACCCTGTTGAGCTTATAAGCCTATTTCTTTGGCAACCACATTGCGAACCTTACCCAATTGTTTGAATAGCTTGCCGTTTGAACCCTTTTACCTCCCAATAAGCACTTGAATAGTAGTGAAAATATGCAAAAGTAAAAGTGTGGGGTGGTGGTTTTGTTTTTGAGTGGAACCATTGAGATAGAGAAAAGGTGTGGAATTTTGAAGCATAAAAGAAAAAACACCACGAAAAAAAAAGTAAAAAATATGGGTTATAAATAATTATAATGGTTGATAAGTGGTGGCTTGTACAAATTGCACCTAATGGATGGGGATGTTTTAAACAAATGAGGTGGAGTGTTTGGTTGGCACAACTATGATCTTTAAGTTTAATGTAATTGTATTAAAAGTACTTAGGGAGGTTAGTCACTATATCTAAATATATCCTACCCGTCCCTTAGCCTACATTACAACCAAGTAAAGTCCTATTGATCTTAGACTGAATGGGCTCAATTAGTAAAGTAATTACACTACGGGCAAGCCTATGGTGCATCTTTGTGGCATGTGAACGTTCTTTCTGAGAGTGAGCGAATTTTGTCTATCTTAGTTCCTACTTGTTCTAATTATCATCATATGTGGAACTACTCTCTTGTGTGATGTGAGGGCATGTGATTCACGAAGGAAAGGTAAGTCTTGACTCTTATATAGAGTGATTTGAGTAAGTGCTGATGTTACATGGCATAAAAGGTTTGACTCTTGAGGTAAAGGTTGTTCAATACTAGGTACAACTTTTGTAAAATGTTCATGGTGTGAATCGTAAGGGAAAAGCTTAGGGAAGGAATTTTGATGGAGTGTGGTGGATTGCTCGAGGACTATCAATTATTTAAGTGTGGGGTGTTGATAGTAGGCTATATAGTTGATATTTACACCTTAATATGACCATACTTTGTTGTTGTTTTATAGATAAATTGCCAACAAAATGCTCTAAATAATGTTCTTTTGTTTAGTAGGGAATATTATATGAGAGGAAGCAACATGGAGTGTTTTGGAGGCGATAATGTGAAGAAAAATGCCCACTCGAGAAGTACCTGAACACAAAGAAGCATAAATGGCCTGGGCAAGAAGGCCACTGCGACCGCGGTGAACCACGGTAGATTAATAACGTAAGGCAGAAAGGTCAGCATTCACCGCGGTCGACCGCGGTTGGCCGCGACCGTGGTGCACTGTTCACGCTGCTGGAAAGTTTGAGAACCAAAGTGTAAAATCGGGGAAACTTTTGTAAAACCCTTATATGCTTTAGAAACTCGCCCAAGATGGTGCTAAGTTGATTTTAGACTACTTTTGGAGGCAAGAACAAGAGTGAGAAGATAAACCAAACATTAGAGTTTTTCTATCTCCTTTTAATTCTTGCAATTTTATATTATGAACAATTTAGTAGTTCTCTCTTATTTTGTTATAAGTAGCTAAATACTTATCTAGGGTTGATGGAACCAATTATTAGTTGAAGTTTTGACTCAAGTTGTTATAATCGAGCCGGATTTATGATATGATTGTTCAATTACGTTTTGTATGGTGATTAATTGAATGAGCCCTTGATTAATCGTGTTTAATTACCTTATATTGCTTGAGAAAGAGTATTAGGTTAGACAGCTGTTGAACAACACCACTTTTTTGGGTAATTGAAGAGATTCATTACTTGAACTTAAAAGTGGGTTTAGAGATAACGGAACTTTGGTGGGATAATTTAGAGTTGCACACATATTGTCAGCTAGAGTAGTTCGAGAGAATGCTCTAGTAAATTATTATAGTTGATCGAGAGATAATTACAATAACCTATAACTCTTAATCCTCATAGAGTATTATGGTGAGATTATAGCGGAAGAGTCGAGACCTAAACTAGCAATTGGGGAAATCATTGCCCTAGACCTTTTTACCATTGAATTATCTTTGTTTTAGCTTACTGTTGTTTTTAATAGTAATTAAAGTAGTTAAATAAAAACCCAATCTTTATTGATAAAAAATCTTGCATCTAGAGATTGATTGAGTTGATAATAACATTGTCGTAGAGTGTAATAGATAGGTTAGTTCCCTAAGGATTCGATTCCGAACTTAAAACCGGATTATATTTGCAGCGATCACTTTGTCCTTTAAAAGGCATAGTTGGGCGTTATCAGTTACTTTTGTTGATGGAAATTGAGAGCAAGATGACACCTTAAATCTTTGCGTGCGAATTTATTACTAGCAACGTACACTTCAGACTTTAGTTTATAGTACTACATATACATAAATTGAAGTCTTCTTTTGTTCATAGTTTATAGGGAAATTATATAAGTTGGCACCCGAACTATAGCCCAAATCCCGCTTACACACTTTCTGTGGACCATAATAACCTTACACACGCAACCTTTCTAAAGTGTGCCTAGTACACACCTTCTTTGACCAGGTCTAAGTGTGTGTAATACAAACTGGACCAAGCGCGTGGACACTATTTCAAGACAATTTCTGTCTTTAATAAACGGTCAAAAACACATTCCAATGACCCTTTTTAAAAGATTAAAAGGGCCTTAACCCATTTCTATCTATATACTAACCCGATTTTCATCTTCTTCTTCCTCCTTGAAAGCTTTAAATTGAAGAAAATTTTATCTTCTTGAAGCAAAAATTTATTCCTCTTCTTGAAGCTCGAAGCCAATATTACAGTCTTCTTCTATTTCTTCCTTCTCTTTTTTGACATAAGGGTTAAATTTCTAGGGCTCAATTTTAAGATTTGGGAAAATGCATAATCTGAGAAAATTTTGCTATTGTGGTGAAGAAGTTGTGGTGATACAGTCATGGAGTGTTGATAATCCGGGTCGTCAATTTTACGGTCTATTTTATAAGGTAAATATCAATTGTACTTTTTTAATCGATTTTATATTCCGTAATAATTTTGTCTCTTCAATTTTTCAGAGGGACAGATGATCGGCATGTAATTTCTTTATGTGGTTTGACCCCCCAACTCCAGAGCACTTGAAAATGGTGATTTTGGGGCTGCTGAAGAAGAAGAGGGCATTTGATGCATTGCTGAAGGAAAATAGAAACCAAAGAAATTGGAGGAGATTGTGTGTGCTGATTTTAATTGCAATTGTGTTGAAGTTGATTGTGTTAGGTAGTTCTAAAGATTGTTATATAGTGTAAGAAAATGAATGAAGTTTTTTGGTAGATTTTGTATCCCTTTGTTAGAAATGAATGAAATCTGTTGGCAATTGTTAATGTTGTTTTGTTTGAGTTTGTTGTTGTGTGAGTTAGAATGATTTTTTTGGCAATTGTTAATGTTGTTTCGTTTGACTTTGTTGCTGTGTGAGCTGATAGTACAGTTAAAACACACCTCAAATTGTGACTGATAAAGTACTGAAACACAATCAATTAGCGGATGATATACAACTCAAATGCTGAAATTTTCCAGAAATAACAGCATACAAAAATGACAGCACAAATGCTTAACAACATACCAAAATAACAGCATTCATACAATACTAAAGACACATCTGCCCAGAAATTATCAAACAACACTAAAAATATATTTCATCATAGAATAAAGGTGTTTATTACAATCACCTAATAGCAGCAGCCTGCTTTAACAAAAATATACGCTGCCCAGTTTTAAAACATACCAAAATAACAGCAGGCTGCCTTAACAAAATAACAACACTAACAACAAACCTAAATAGCAGTTCCAAATTAACCTAACAGCAGTTCCCAAATAAATTACAGTTCCAAAGGGAAATTACAACAGTTCCAAAATAAATTAATAGTGACAATAACAGAATTCAGTGGTTGTTCTGGGATTGCTGGGATGATGAACTTTCTTGACTTAAATTGGATTGAGATGTGACAGTTCTGGAACGAGTTGCAGCAGTTCTTTCAAGTTGTCTTCTAGTAATGGCTGGTCTACCATTCCATTTTACACCACTTCTTGGCTTGTATGCACACTCCAGAATATCTGTCGAGGACCTCTTTTCACCACCATGAGAGACCACTCTTGGCTTACCTCCACCAGACTGCCAAAAATAGAAAATATTCAGTAAAGTTGTTAAAGCAAACAAGATATAAAATTAACTTTGAACTACTTACAGAAAAACTTGTGAACCCACTGCTTGATTGAAATAGTCCAAACCCAGAACTTCCCCTACCACTACCAGTTCCTCTTCCTCTACCAGCAGCAGCAGGGGCAGAAGTAGTTGGAGTACCAGTTCCTCTTCCTCTACTAGCAGCAGTTCCTCTTCCTCTACCAGCAGCAGCAGGGGCAGAAGTAGTTGGAGTTCCTGTTCCTCTTGCTCTACCTCTTCCTCCACATCTTTGGATATATGAAGCATTTACTGGAGTAGAATCTGTAGGCCTTGCTTTCTTAGGGCAACTCCTCTTGTTGTGTCCATATCCACCACAGTTTGAACATGTCATCTCCATACCCCTTCTTGAAAGCTTTCCAGAAGTAGGATGTTCAGTTTCTTCTCTTCTTCTCTTCTTCTTTGGTCTACCAGGCATCTTTTTAATTGGTGGGGGTTCAATTGGTGGATTGGTAGATGTTGGCCACATCTGCATGTTTGACACAGGCTGGATGAATGTTGAATATGCCTTCAGATAGGTGGATTTGTGGTACCAGTGAGATATGTAGTTAATTGGGTCAAGGTTCTTGAAATGCATAGCAGCAATGGCATGAGCACAAGGGATACCCTTCAGCATCCATGACCTGCATGTACAAGTTTGAGCTTGCATATTCACACAATGCTTCAGCACCACTCTTAATGAGGTATCCTCAACCTCATAGCTATATTCACCACTCCACTTGATTGTACACCTCATAGATTGTGCCATGTTATCTTGATACACCTTCATAGCAATTGGAGATATATCACATATCCATGTATCTGCAAACTCCCTCAACTTTCCTATTCTTTCCATCATCTTCACTCTAATTTCCTCCAACATTGTGATAATTGTCTTGTGCCGATCAGCAAGTATCCAAGCATTAAATGTCTCACACATATTGTTGTCAATTATATCACATTTCCTGTCACAGTTGAAGTATGCTCTACACCAGGTTTCCTTGTTATACCTCAAGAGGCTCTCACATATCCCATTCCCAAGCATATTCAAACTGTCCAGGTGAAAATTCAGTTCTGCCACACATGATGCTCTAGCACACCTCCAGAAGTTATTTCTCCTCTCTAATCCTCTCCAATCTTTGGACCAGTTTGCTAATATATGTCTGGAACACCACCTATGTTCACTTTCAGGCAACACTTCTGATACAGCTTTAAGCAATCCCTTAAACATAAAAAGAATTGAATTAGTTGCCAACAGAAACAGAAATTAGAAAAAATAAATATTGACAGAAAACAGAAACAGAAGAATATATTCACCTTTTGCATATCAGACATGATAGTAAGATCCCTTCCATCTTGAAGCTCTAAGTCATGAGTCACACACTTCAAAAACCATGTCCAAGTGAAACTATTCTCAACCTCTACAATGGCTCAAGCTATAGGAAACATCTGATTATTTCCATCCTTTGATACTGCTACAAGAAGTTGACCCTTACAAATGCCTTTCAGAAAACAACCATCAATGCCAATTATCCTTCTGCAACCTTCAGACCATCCCTTCTTCATAGCATAGAAGCAAACATAAAATGAATTGAAGACAAGCTTGCCTTCACCTTGATCTTCTACCTTCACAACACAAGTTGTACCTGGATTTGTTTGTAACAGAATATCTCTATAATCATAGAGTCTCTTGAACTCAGCATGCACATCACCTATTATCTCCTTTAGAATTTTTGCTCTAGCTCTATGTACAGTAGACCTACCAATATACATGTTCAGTTCATCCTTAATGAGTTTCTTTAGCTCCCAAACTTTCATTTTTGGTTGACACACAATCTTATCCCTATAATGCTTTGCTAGGTATCTGGAGTTGCAAAGCTTGTTTTTATTTGTTTTGTAACACTTGTGGACAGGACAATACCTTTTTACCTTAAAATTGTTCGATCTGCCATCTTTGCTTGCAGCCAAGATCCATGGACATTTTGGATGCATGCATCTTACCCTCACCCTGCCAGGTTCATTAATATACTTTTCAATTTGAACTCCTTTCTGAATTGCATACTTACTAACAGCAAACCTAAATTGTTCAACACTCTAAAAAATCAGCCCCAACTCCCAGGTTATTTTCTTGACAGTTGGATCAAATATCAGGGCTTTCTTCCTCCTCTTGGCAGCCATTTTCTCCTTATGTTCTTCATCAAATTCATCTTCAGCATCTGAAGGAAAACTTTCAGCATCTGAAGACCTAAAGTAAGGCTCATCTGTCCCTACTAAGCCTGTGTACCTATCTTGCTTGCTACCAGTTCTTAATTCATCAAAACCAATATCAACTCATGCATCACCTAGGTTAATATCACCTCTATCTTTTGGCCTTTCACTCCTTTTCCTCCTATACTTCCTCAGTTCATCCCTACACTCTACAAATTCTTCATGAACATCAGATTCATAATCCTTATCATCAGGAACATGTAAATCTACTCCATCACTCTCATCACTATCACTATTGTCAAAGTCTGAATCATTCTCATTGTCATCCTCACCTTCACTATTATCAAAGTCTGATTCACTATCTACTCCACTCTCTTGTTCTCTTGAAGGTGCAGGGGCAGGAGCAGGAGTAGGTTCAGGAGAAGGAGAAGGGGAAGGGGTAGGTTCATGAGCAGGTGCAGATTCAGATTCAGATTCACTATCTTTCTCTTCTTCTAAGACATTTGTGCTCTTAAAAGCTCCACTATTACACCCACCAACCCCTTTACTAGCCTCATTTATGTCAACAACACATAAAGGGGCAGCATGAGTTACAAAAATATCTAAGGTATCCCCATCTTTCAATTCATTACAAATGTCTAAAATATCCTTGTCTGTTAGAATATTTACCAATTTATCTGTCCTATCCATTGGACAAATATACAGCTCAGCCACATTTTGAAAGTCATATATCCTAGTGTAGTTCATTAGTTCAATAAAAGACAGTAAATTCACATCTACATCTAAAGTTAATATTTGACTACCACCCACATAACGAGCAAAGTTACCAGGAACTAATACCCCATCATGGTACCACCCGAGGGTAATGATTTTAAAAGACATTATTTGCAAATAAATAAGGGACAAATAAATGGACTTTCCACATGCAATAATTGAAAATAAAGAACTACAAATGAAATATAAAAGTGGAGACAAAGACAAGAACATATCACATTGTTCAAAGCAATGGTATTACAATAATCGGTTAAACCCTAACTTTACACACGGTTTGCAAACACAAGACAAATCTCTTTTATAAAAAAACTATCTGTAAAGGCAACAAGACGACAACTTCACAGTGATATCGATAATGACAAAAGATTCCCCTTTTAAAAAATCCGATAACCCTAAGCAAAATAGAAGAAATTTCAAAAAAACCCTAGATTCAACCCACCCACTACTAAAATAAACGGGTAATGCAAGGGGAAGAAAATTACTAACATATTAACCGCATAAATCCACCGGAAATCCACGATGAAAGCGTAGCTTGAGATGGTCGCCGGAATCGCCTTTACAGTAGCTCCTTCTAGATGTATCGGATTTTGAGTACTGACTTGGGTAAGTTTGATTTTAACGCTTTTACCTTGTGGGTCGGGTAAGGTCAGTTAGGGTCGGGTAGGGTCGGGTTAGTTATTATAAGGTAATCGGTTACAATTATGTAAAGTCAAACGCGTGACATACACGGATGTCTTATTAACAGGATCTGGTCAAAGGAGGTGGGTACTAGATACACTTTAGAAAGGTTTCTTGTGTAAGGTTATTATCGTCCATTGAAAGTGTGTAAGGGGGATTTGGGCCACAGAAAGGGTGTAAGTCAACAAATGATTAACATATTCTGAGTTTTTTTAAAATTTCTTCTATAATAAAGGTATCTTCTTATTACTTCAAATAGCTACCAAAGTATTTTTCAGATAGCCAAAAGTGCGAAAACTAGGAACTATAGCTAGATTCTTACCTTTTCGCCGCCTTGAATCTTTACTTTAGGACTTTAAAAATTTATTAATGGGGTTTGTAGCTTCGCAATGAAGTTGCTTGTACTCCAAACATGATATTGCAATTAATCCATCAGTACAGTTTATTTTATTTTATTCGAACGTAACAGTGCAGTAGCAACTACAAGATGAGATCGATATGGGACGTTACGTTGTTCTAAGTACTCTTTTTTCTATTATCTTTCCTTCTGAAAAGAATAATCCACTTCCATTAATCGTCTATAGAGGTTTCAAACTCGATGTTGAACAATCTTTAATTTCATTCTACCACCCCAGCAATTATTGGAAAAAAAAAACGTAATTCGGTTGAGAGCATGTATGTATAATACTATAATATTACTAAAACTTTCATGACCTTATTCTTTGTATTTGTGTGCCCCGAAGGGGTGTTACTTTACTTCTTTGTACCTTTTCCTTTTTCACGTGACCCCACCTAATTTTTGTGATGATTAGATTCATTTTATTATTTCAAACGACGGTACTATATTCATTATTTAACAAGAACTGATCATAATATATGGTGATTAATTAATTCCCCAAATGCTTTCGGCAAATTATGTCTAATCAAAGTAAAACGCCCAAGATTGTCAACTCAAATCAAAATATTAAGGTTACTTTTATTTAGGTCAAAGGCCATTATGCGCACGCGTGGTAAGTTTCTCTAGTGGTAATTATGGGATATTTACTGCTTCTTTTCATATTAATCCTAATTAATTAAGATATTGTTACCACTAAGTTGATGCTTTATATGTAAGCGATCTGGCGTAAAATTAGCATTGATCCTTGTATATCGTGTGTTCCACTCATAACCACTTTTATAACTGTTAGATTAAGAGCTTGCAAATTAATTAAAAGAATTAATATATTACCGGCCACTTAATTAACTTAATTTCTTGGTCATGGTGAGTCAATTGAATGATGATTATCCATGAGACTCTTAATCATCAAAACGTTAAGAGGGTTTACAAGTGAGGCATGTTGCTTTTCTTGAGTAGACATGCTGAATAAGGTTTACAAATCCTTTGTTAATCATCCACTAATTATTATACTTACATCTGGTCGGTCAAATTAATCATGAAATAAGATTACAATTCAAAATCTTGGAAGTGGAGTGACTTGTATGTCTATTGCACAACCATGGAGAGGCAGCGCGCGACATCATTTATTCAAGAACGGGTTCGGTCAAATCCATTAATTTTTGCTGAAATAATGTCTTTATTGTATGGGCTAAAATTAGCATAATTATATGTGGACCAAGTCGACATTAAGAAAGTCTTCTGTCACGTGTCGTTAACAGGATATAATGATTTGGCTTCAAAGGGTCGATGTCATGAGAAAACATGTCATCGACGAGGTCAAGGTGCCTCAACAGAAGACGAAGACGAGTACCATCACTCCCTTTATTAAAATAGTAACAGCTAGTTCTGTAATTATGATTTCCCAGAGAATATTCTAGTGAATATTTCTCCTTGTTGTACTATTTTTAGGATTTTGTGGCGCATGTACGCTTATAAATAGAAAGATATGTAGTTATTGAGGGGGGAGAACATTCATTGTAAAAAAAACAACACATTAACATTTTCTGAAGATTCTTCCTTTATCATATACACACAAAGCTCACATTTTTCTCATATCTTTATCTACTCTTTCTCCCGCGATCTAAGGAGGATCTGAATATTCAAAGTCTTATCATTATCTATCCTTGTCAGAAGAATTATTGGGGAATTTCACCTTCTTCGGGTGACCTCCGCTCATTTATTTACTTAAATGTCATTTATAGTTATT
This sequence comes from Nicotiana sylvestris, assembly GCF_000393655.2. Lineage (NCBI taxonomy): Eukaryota > Viridiplantae > Streptophyta > Magnoliopsida > Solanales > Solanaceae > Nicotiana > Nicotiana sylvestris. The sequence continues at coordinate 149,518,672 of NC_091064.1, read as the reverse complement.
AATTGATATCTTCCATATTCTTGAATCATTTATCATATCATTATTGTTGTCACATAATGCTACTCAATAGCACACATGAGATCTTACTATAAAAATATTTGATCTATCTTTTGGATATTAATATTAGCTAAGATTAACCCTACTTTATTATAAAATTTGATTGTATAAATCTAGATCTAAAGTTTGGGTCATACATTTATATTAAAAATAATTCATCAAATATACATGTACATACTTTATATTTAAAACCCAGTAATTATTAGCACTTAAATTACATTCTAAAATTTAAAACCTATAAAGTTGAAATCTTAACTTTGCCCCTCGTCGGGAGTTCGACAAAGGAAGAGTACCAAAAAGGTGCTTAATGCACTGCATGTGTGTTGACATCAATCATGTTTACACCTCACACGAAATTTTGTTCCTTAATGTTCATGCTTGTCATTCTTGTTGCCAATCAATTATGAATCATTGTACTTGTGGATTGTTTTCCAACTACCATTATTAGGGTATTTTGCTTAACATGAATTGATTAGAGCAACGTAACATTAAATATTCTTTGTCATGAGACTCAAAGATTGTCGAAAAACGGGAAATCATTGCTAAATCTTCTGCATGAAAACCCTATTAGCCTATTGCACATGATCTTCTATGATCCAACACCTTTAGTAAATATTGTAGACTAATCCTTAATTACTTATTGCACCCTAAATTTATGCTAAAATTTATAGATATCTATTTAGGCCCTACAGTATATGATGATTTTTCATGCCATACTGACTTTATTAATATTAAAATAAAGCGATGAAAGTAAAATTAAAGGTGAACAATGCTCCAAACTTCAAACTTCAGTAGTTTACAGAAAATAGAAGAGAAAAAGGAAACTATTTACCCTAAAAATCGGATAACAATTAAATTTATAATATGATTTTAAGGATACGTAATTTCACCTAATATCAATTGATAAACGTAAAGATTAACAGTATAGATTAACAATGAGATAAAGCAGACTAGTCTTGAAACGTGATTCGACCCTCGAGCTTGAGTGCCCTCGAACTGATCGGTGCCCAAAATAGTTAAGAAACAAACTAACTGATGAACAAGAATATAAGCTAGAGAAAAATATTGTATTGCATTGATATGCATCAATGTCCGGTCCTTGCAAGATGATTAGGGCCCTCTTTATATAGTAGAGAAATCCTTCTTATGGTATAATTTTAATTACGGAAGTAAATCCCATGATGGGCTAAATAACCGGTCCTGACTTGATACATGTCACACCTCCCTTTTTACCTACACCCCCGGGAACGAGTGTAAAGGAGTTTTTTCCAATTAAAGGACAATCAAAACGAGATTAATTATTTAAAGATTCAGAGTCGCCACTTGGGAGATTTGTGGTATCCCAAGTCACCGGTTTAATCCTGAATCGAGGAAAAGTTTGACTCTGTATTACAGTCAGCGAGCCAGAAATCCAGGTAAGGAATTCTATTAACCTGGGAGAAGGTGTTAGGCATTCCCGAGTTTCGTGGTTCTAGCACGGTCGTTTAATAATTTATACTTGGCCTAATTATCTGACTTATTACACGTTTTAAACTTATCGTGTATTTTTAGCTTTTATAACCGCTTTTAGCTTAATTATAGAATTGTCTTGAAACGAATCATGCGTACGTATATTCGTTTTATACGGCCTGGGACCCCGGATCCGGGAAATCCGCGCGAGTCCCAAAACTTTTATGCTGTTATTGCCCATGCCTTCCGCCGTGGGCCCGGGACCCCAGATCCGGATCGCCTAAAATTTTTCCGGGATGTCGAATACGGCCTAAGAAACCATAATCACTGCCCCGCCATGACCAAATTACATTTTTTGGCATTTTACGGCCATAAAACTGGAATTCCGCACGATTCCCATATTTTCGTGTTCTATAGCCCACGCCTTCCGCCGTGGGCCTGGGACCCCGGATCCGGATTGCCTTAAATTTTTTCGGGTTGTCGAATACGGCCTAAGGAACTATAATGACTGCCCCACCATGACCAAATTACATTTTTTGGCATTTTACGGGCATAAAACTGGAAATCCGCGCGAGTCCCAAAATTCGTGTGCTATAGCCCATGCCTTCCGCCGTGGGCCCGGTACCCCGGATTCGGATCACCTAAAAGTTTCCCATGGTGTGATGAATGCTGTATTTTCTGCATTTTCTTCATCCATTAGAATCTGATGATACCCGGCATAGCAATCCACAAAAGATCCTATCTCATGCTTGGCACAATTATCGATCAAAATGTGGCTATTGGGTAGTGGGAAGTTATCCTTCAGACTTGCTTTGTTGAGATTGCGGTAATCGACGCTTACTCTGATCTTGCCGTCTTTCTTTGGCACAGGCACGACATTAGCCAACCAAACAGGATATCGAGTGACCCGAATGACCTTTGCATCCAACTGTTTGGTGATTTCTTCTTTAATTTTCACCCTCCTATCAGTTTTGAATTTCCTCAACTTTTGCTTGACGGGGGGAAACACTGGATCGGTGGGCAATTTTTGGACCACTAAATCAGTGCTCAAGCCCGGCATGTCGTCATATGACCATGCAAAAACATCTTTGAATTCGATGAGTGCTTTGATTAACTCTTCCCGGATCTTTGGCTCGAGGTGGACACTTATTTTAGTCTCTCGGATATTATCTGTATCTCCTAAATTGACGGCTTCTGTATCATTCAGGTTGGGTTTGGGTTTTTCTTCGAAGTGAATTAACTCCTTACTAATCTCTTCGAAGGCCTCATCCTCATCGTATTCTGATTCGTAATCACAACCTACTTCTTGAACTATTATTTCGGAATCAGATTGATTTTTAAGACTGGGCTGAGGATTCCTTATGCATGCCATATCACTAGAGCCAGCGTAAAAAGAACTGTACAGAAAAGAAAAGAAAAACAAAAGAAAAACAAAAGAAAAACTATCAGGAAAGATAAAGAAGGGGAAACTGCATTTCATTGAATGAAACAAGGTTTGCACACTTCAAACAGACTGAAAGATAAAAATTTGGATTAAAACCCTGGAATGATCCAGACAAACTGAAGGAAAATCAAAATAAACTACCAAGACTCCTTTTGAATGGGGAGAGGAGTGGCTTCCCAATTATTAAGCTTTGTTTTTGGCCCAATGAATTGAATTTCTGCGTTGCTAGGACCTTCACCACTTTCCACCATGTTTACACTATCAAACAACTTTTCAAATCTTTCAATTAGCTCCTCGTCAGGATTAATCATAGAACTGGGAATTATTGTTACCGGGCGACTTCTGGTATCGGACTTGACAAATGATTTGGAACGACGTGGGACTAGCTTTGGAAGGACCCAGGCCTTCTGTTTTAGCTTTCTGGCCTTTCTTATGTCTGCGGCAATGGGCTTGAATCCCAAACCAAATGTTCCCAAGTTTTCGGGAAGAGACACCGGCTGTATGATGCCTTGCAAAAATGAGCCCAAACCTTTACCTAGTACAAAACCATTCTTTAACATCTCATAGGCTACCATGGCTGATGCGGCAGTTATCTTTGGATTTGGAATGTATTTCCCCTCCGGAACTTTCTCTACCAACATCGAGTCAGAAACCTGGTAGACCCATGGTCCCTGGTCATCTCCCACCTCAATGACTGGTACAATGTCATTGCTGCGAGCAAATAAACTATCTTCCCCATGCACAACTATTTCTTATCTATCCCATTCAAATTTGACTACCTGGTATAGTGTTGATGGGACTGCTTTAGCGGCGTGGATCCATGGTCGATCCAACAGTAAATTATAGAAAACAGCTATATCCAGCATCTGAAACTCCATTGTGAACTCAACTGGCCCTATTGTCACCTCCAGCACTATGTCCCCAACCGAATCTTTACCTCCGCCGTCAAATCCTCACACGTAAATACTGTTCTTATGGATCCTCTCATCTTCTATTTTCAACTTTCTTAGAGTGGAGAGAGGACAGATGTTTGCGCTTGACCCGTTGTCAACCAATACCCGGGTCACCACAGAGTTTTCACATTTTAATGTGAGGTAAAGAGCTCTGTTGTGCTCAGTACCTTCTACAGGCAATTCATCATCAGAAAACGTGACTTTGTTTGCTTCAAATATTTTGTTGGCTATTTTTTCCAAGTGATTCATGAAGATCTTATCGGGAACGTGTGCCTCATTCAAGATCTTCATTAAAGCTTGACGGTGCTCGTCCGAATTGATCAATAATGACAATAGGGAAATTTGAGCGGGCGTTTTTCTTAACTGTTCCACGATAGAGTAGTCATGTAGCTTCATCTTCCTCAAGAATTCTTCTGCTTCTTCTTCAGTTACTGCTTTCTTTATTAGTGATGGATTATTTTTTGCTCTTCTTAACTCCTCAGGAGTAAAACACCTTCCCAAGCGAGTCAAACCTTGTACTTCACAGATTTCTTCTTTGACTTCCTTCCCTTTGTACATCACTGTTATCCGTTCGTAATTCCATGGAATAGCCTTGTTGTTGATTATTGGTAATTGGGTTACTGGCTTGATAATAACCCGATCTGCGCGGGCTCCTTCCACGATTATGATGGGTTTGCTGGCTGCTCCCGGTACAATCACCTTTACCCCTCCCTGTTTCGTTGTAACTCTGATTAAAGACCCCTTCTCTACTGCCACAGATGGCTCAACACTCTTTTTGCTCTACTTGAGCACCAACTTCTCATCTGCTGATTGTTCATCTGTATTGACTCCGCTAGACCGAATCATCATGACGGACTGTGATGGCTTCTTGGGTTCCCCCTCCGCATGCACTATTTCGATTATATTTGCTTCCTGATGGGATAGCATCAGATTCCTGTTGATATTGGGTGCTTCGGGAGCTTGAACTTCAATTCTATTGGTATCAATCAGCTCCTGTATCGCACTTTTCAAGTGCCAGCACTTTTCTGTATCATGACCCGGAGTACCAGAACAATACTCACAGCTGACAGTATAGTCAAGATTCTTTGGAGGAGGATTTGGCAGTTTGGACTGTATCGGCCTTAGCATATCTAGCTATTTTAGCCTGTGGAATAGACCGGTGTATGATTCTCCTAACGGAGTAAAGGTTTTCTTTTTCTGCAACCTTTCACACTTGAGTGCTTGACTAGGCCTGAAACTTGGCCCTGGAGTGTTTTGGTAGACTCGTGGATGTGGATAAGTATTTGGTAGGACAGGAGCACGCCATTGAGCGTAGACAGGAGGTTGGTTGTATGCTTGTGCATGGTGGACGGAAAAATGAGGTTCTGGTGGGGGATAGTAGTGTTGGGGTGGATTGTGGTGATAAGTTTGTTGGTGGGGTCGAGGTTTATTGTAGTGGTAAAGTGAACCTCTGGATCCGGACCAAGTTCCTGAATCAACCATTGATGCTTCCTCTCTCTTCTTCTTCCCAATCCCTCATATACCTCCCTGAATAACCTGAGTAGTCGCTTTGATAGCCGAATAGCTCATGATTTTATTCGACTTGAGGCCTTCTTCTACCATGCCCCCCATCTTTACTACTTCTTTGAATGACTTTCCCACAGTTGAGACCAAATGGCCATAGTAAGTAGGTTCCAAAGCCTGTAGGAAGTAATCTACCATCTCACTTTCCTTCATTGGGGGATCTACCCTTGTTGCTTTCTCCCTCCATCGGAAACCATATTCTCTAAAGCTTTTACTGTGCTTCTTCTCAAGTTTAGTCAAGGACAGTCGATCTAGAATGATCTCAAGATTATACTGGAAGTGACAAGCAAATGCTTGCGCCAGATCATCCCATGTGTACCATCTCCCATGGTCTTGGCGGGTGTACCATTCCAATGCTGATTCACTCAAACTCTGACTTAAGTAAGCCATTAACAATTCATCTTTTCCTCTAGCTACCCTCATCTTGCTGCAAAAACCCCTCAAGTGGGCTACTGGATCGCCGTGCCCGTTGTATAGATCAAACTTGGGCATCTTGAAACCTGTCGATATGCACATTTGGGAATAGACATAGGTCCTTGTAGGCCATGCTGACTTGCCCTCCTAACCCCCGCATGTCTCTGAATGATTGTTCTAAGCTTTTAACTTTCCTGAACATCTTCTCTTGTTCGGTATTTTTGACTGGTTTATCAGCTTCTATTGGGAAGTCAAAGTGAATAGTATAGGAATGGGTTTCTGGAGCTTTGAAAGTGGGCTCCGAGGGGTAGTATTGGTTGTCCTGGGCCTGGAACATAGGCTCGCTAGGAGATTTGTGGAGTATAACTGGTGGAGGTGCTACGAAGACAGGAGTTACTGGTAGATGAGGGTATGGAATTGGTTTAGGGGGTGGAGATTGTGGTGTCTGAGAAGTGGTGCCCCGGTAGTGCTGGTAAATGAGAAAGCTCTATGATAGATCAGTGGCAGGATGATCCTAAGTTTGAGCCGTTGGTGGAGTGAAAGCAGGGTTAGCAGGGTAAGCTGAGGGTGATTGTCCTCTAGACCAGGCCCGATACATCTCGACCATCTGTTGCTTAAGTTTGAGCATCTCCTCTTTCATTTTACTGACGTCCAACTCTTCTACCTCAACACTTGTGTCGACATCCGGGGTAGACATAATTTCTGGTATTGGTCCTTTTGATCTGGTTTGGTAATAATAATGTGCCAGTATACTCTAGATAAACTAACTGCTTGAATTCTCTAGGAATAACAACAAACTTGTTAGTTTTTAGAGTTTAACACATATGCAATTACACGTTGGGATGCAATGCACCTAGGCAAATAACCATTTTCTATCATGTATTTGCTCGGTTGCTTGTATCATCCCAGCTTTTCCTGACCTTTCCCTTTTATTATCACTTACGCCTATCTTTTATTTCCCCCCCCCCTTTTCATTTTATTCTTTTCTTTTTGGTTGTGGTCGAATCTTATGAAGATTGCCTACGGATCATGACCCTGCATGAATCAGACTGAGCGTAATTCTGGTGGAAACAATTATTAATACTCTTATTTATTTTAACAAATAAAACAATACAAAGACAGAAATTATATTACATTTGGACAACACTTTAAGACAATGGTTTAAAAGACTCGACACGGACTCTAACTAAAACATGATTATTATACAAAAAGTTCTAACAACTATGACTACGCTTCACTCCACAATCTTTTGCTTTTAATTACTGGAACATCTGCTCACGGTGGGGCTTGACCCGGCTGACCTCCTAGTGTACGGTACATCCTCTCTAACTCCATTGCAAGATGACGGGCAAAAGTAGGTGCATGCTCTAGAAACCTTTCATAATCCATCCCTTGGCAGTTCACGTAACTTTGAGAAGTATAAACGGCCAAATCATGGATTTGTGCTCTGAAATCTTGGAGATTTTGGTCTTAGTTTTGCAATCGCTGTTGGTGAGTGGTGGCTATATCTCTTATGCGGTCTTCGCGATCTAAAGCTGACTCCAATTGAGCTCGAAATCTGGCCTGATCGAGTCTTGCCTGGGCTCTCTCCCTATCAATATCTTCGTGTTGATGTTCTCTATTGTGCCTTCTAATTTCTTCCAACTGTGCATGGAGTTGAGCTTCTGAATGTATCCAATGATCCTTCTCTCTGTTGAATTGAGCCATTTCTTCTTCACATCTCATTATTTGGCGTTTCTTACTAGATTTGGCCTCCTCATTTAACTGTATGATTTTCTCTTTAGCTTTTCTAACGCCTTTTCAGTCTTTGTCAAGATGGAGTCATAATCTTGCATTTTTTCCATCAGATTGGCAATGATTTTCTGATCTTTCCAACTTCTCACTGGCGCTTCAGAGGCTTTCTTCATCTGTTGAAACTGAGCGCGGAGAGTTTTATTCTCGCTAATCAGACTCTTCTTTTCACCTTCTGCTTCTTGTGCTTGTAAGTCTTTCTCCAAATTGAGGTTCCTCAGGCTTTCTTCTAAGGCATGAATAGTTGCTTTGTAACCCTTCTCCTTTTCACCCCAAGTCAACCGTTCTTGGATTTTGTCATCAAAGGATTGAACATGCGGTCTTTTTATGGGCCTTCTAGGATCAGGTTCTGGTGTATCATCCACACGGGATCTTTTCTCAAACCACCTAGCATAACCCGGATTTATCTCACCTTTCGCAGGATCTGGAACTTGGGTATCATCTTTCAAGTATCGACAACCATTCCAAATCTGCTGGATTAAAGCCTCAGGGAGAGTGGCTTTGGGGTGTAGTTCGATCACTTGCACACTCAAATCTTCATCATCAGGCACCACTTGGTATCTTCCTAGCTGTCTTAGAACTCTCTGTGGCGCATACGGCTGGACACCTCTTAAACCCAACAACAGCAAATAACTCTTTGAGGTTGATATGTGTATCACCTCTCTTACCGGGAGCCATCCCAAAGTCCACTCAATTTGACTTGTCATTAAAGATCTTAAATGGGATAACCAGGCTTCCACCCCTTCTGGAGATTTATAATCTTTTATTCTTTCTTCATAACTCTCGATGAAATTGTCCTTGCTTAGACCATACTGCATGAACTTGGGGGGATGTCGGAGATGTTCAGTCAACCACATTTGCAACAAAATATTGCAACCTTCGAAGAATTTTGCCCCGGACTTACACAAAGTCAACGCCCGATAAATGTCTGAGAGAATGATTGGGGCAAGAGTGTGATGTTCTTTGGTAGTGAGGACTTGTACAACTCTGGCTATGCAAATATCTATCGTCCGCTCTTTGTTTGGGAAGACCATGATTCCTAGAAAAGCTACCATGAAAGCGAAGCGTCGGTGAATCTGCCAGGTGTCCTTGTTTTGTTTGTTAGTAAGGCCCTTTTCATGAATTTCAAATCCATCCGGCTTTCCGAACCTCGAATATAGGAAGTTGAAAGAACAACACCCTTTGACAACGTTGCTTTTTCTGATTTGATTACTGATATTCAGAAGACCAAAGAATCGGTGTACTGAGGGAGCCTTTGGGAATATAAAATTCTGGTTTCTCAAATCTCCGTCAAAACAAGAATATCCAACTATTTCTTCTAATGTGGGAGTAAGCTCGAAATCAGAGAAGCGAAAGACATTGTGAACAGGGTCCCAAAAAGTCACTAGGGCTGTAATCAAATAATTGCGCGGTTTAACTTTCATAATATCTGTGAGAGCTCCCAAATACTTAATGACCCATTTCTGACCATCTTCTCCTAACTCATGCCACCACATCTGAAGCCGAAATAGAAACTCATCTACATCTGTGAACGGTGGGTTTTGGATGGTGCTCATTTTATACATGTGAGTGATTTTAATTTTAAAAAAAACCAAAATCAGGGCTTATTTGAAAAAAAAATCATTAATATTTCTTAAAAAAATTTATTCAAAAAAAAAAACACTTCGATGAAGAAGATTTAAAGGCTGTGTTTGCTAACCGGCAAAAACAAATGACCAAAGGCGGCTGTTCTTGCAAAAACAGCCTTCCGGCGCCCTTTTGGGGATATTCGGCATATTTTGGACACGAATGGCATCGCCTTACTTATGACAACACAATGACATTTATGTACCCATATTTTTAATTATTTATTACCTTTTTTTTTAAATAGTTGGGCCCGATGTGGGTTGCCTACCTATCTCACATCCGGCGAGAATCAAACTTACGTAGTTCGTCATAATAAAACCATTTTTTAAAAAAACACGACATTTCCTTTCCTTTTCAGAATTTCAAACTATTTTGGAAATTAATTTTCTTGAAAACAACCAATTTTCTTTCTCGGTTCTCACATTGATTTTCCTTTTCTAACTTTTCTTATAAGCTGGTCAACATGCAAATCCGAAACAAATGAATGCACAAGTAGCAAGTAAGATGCATCAGGATGGTCTTTTCATTTCGGATGCACCTGTCCTAGACAGACCCAACCCCTGTGTTGAGTCTCCAAAGTCAAATGCACATGATGCAAACAAACGTTCCTACTAGGGATCCGGCATGAAGCTGAGTTATTCTAAGTGTAAAACTTGGGGTATACTGTTCTAGACCTGGCTTACCCAAGCGGACAGCTTGAGCCGAAGTGGGGGCAACGTACCGGGAGCACGAAAGTCTACCCGACCTAGTTACTTGGCCCAACTTCGTTCTATTTGGTATGACTTCTAATAGAAAAGTGGGCCACGCGCACGTGTGCACCATAAATTAAGAAGACTCATAAAGAAGAAGGGTTTCGTAACAGTTTATATATACAGTTCAGATAATATCAAAGCGGTAAGAAGCAACATTTAGCACATTAAGCCCAAACATGTGAATAAACCAGATAATAAATAAATCCAAATATAACAATTATTCTAAGCTCAAATTTTTGAACCCTGAACCAGAGATTCTGGGTTCTCGTCCCCAACAGAGTCGCCAAAGCTGTCACACCTCCCTTTTTACCTACACCCCCGGGAAGGAGTGTAAAGGAGTTTTTCCCAATTAAAGGACAATCGAAACGGGATTAATTATTTAAAGATTCAGAGTCGCCACTTGGGAGGTTTATGGTGTCCCAAGTCACCGGTTTAATCCTGAATCGAGAAAAAGTTTGACTCTGTATTACAGTCAGCGAGCCATAAATTCAGGTAAGGAGTTCTATTAACCCGGGAGAAGGTGTTAGGCATTCTCGAGTTTTGTGGTTCTAGCACGGTCGCTTAACAATTTATACTTGGCCTAATTATCTGACTTATTACACGTTTTAAACTTATCGTGTATTTTTAGCTTTTATAACCGCTTTTAGCTTAACTATAGAATTGTCTTGAAATGAATCACGCGTACGTATATTCATTTTATTTTTGTATGTAAGGAATCATGTCACGCGTACGTGTACATAATTAAATTAATAATATTTTTATTATAAAAATGAATTTGGCCGAAGTTGCGCATGCTTAAAACAAACTACGAACATTTGTCATTTTTGTATGATTAAATGGTAGGCGGCGCGCCTCGGACTATATGAGCTAATTTAATTTAATAACCTCCGAAAACCCATTTTTTATTGAGAAGATTTGTTCAAAGTTGCGCGAACGCATACTCCGAATTGTCTTTAGAATTGTAATCATGTCACGCGAACGTGTCCACAACCACGACAGTATATTAAACGTGCCTAAAGCAACTAACGCGTCATTAACTTTGCGAGAGCCCTGGAAATTAGCTAAATGGCACGCCTCAAATTTTAAGTATTTTTAAAAGAAATAATTATATGAGGGCCACACATTTGTCATTTTTATTTGGCACGACGCATCCCGGTTATAAAAGAGTTAGTATTAATTATCTGAGGGCCATGGATTATTTAACAAAAATGGCAAATCTCAATTTCTAAAGAGTTAAAATTAATTAAGTGAGGGCCATGGGTTTTGGGATTTTATTCGACATGGCACACCTCGAGTTATTTTACTCAGCCAAAATGAACTAAGGATGTTCATAAGTGATTATTTTGCTAAATGGGAAAAATATGCTAGCTTTATGACTTAATTGCTTTACCAATTCCTACGAAATGGCTCGAACCAACAGATCATATTTGTTTTAATCCCAATCCAATTTTGTATCTTCCTAAGATTAACAAACGGCCTAACCAAAGTAAATGCTAACCAAGCAGCCTAACGATTAATAAGGCAATGAGAATTCAATTTAACGAAATTCACATTTTTCTCAAACGGCTTATTTTCCAACTGAAGATAGAAGCTACATAATATTGTAGCAAAATTATGAATACTAGCAAATGACCAAATAAATACAGAGGAGGCAAATTATATTTAATCAATTCTTACGCACCAAGAGAACAATACAAATCCGTCTATTATTACTGGCTTGAAATGATTACTAGTTTATATCTAAAGCCCTTAAAAGAGAATAGCCATCGAAATAACTTAAACAAACATATACCAACCAGATTTCGGAATTACGACAAATCCATTGCAGTAGGAATGGAGGATCGTAATTCAACATACTTCAGATTTCCATTCAAACTTAAAAGCCAAACGAATCAAACCTAATAATGGTTTGATTATGAAAGCAATATTAAACTCCAATTTCAACGATTAACAAAAGGCAATAGAATTTAACAATTTCAATTTCACAACAACGTAACTAATCACGTGGCTCCTGCGCAGAAGCTACCATATCTAGTGATATTTGATCATTCAATATCTAATTAAGCAAATGGATACTCAAAATTATATGCAGAACTCCATTACTGACCTAACTAAGCAAACATGTTGTCCTCACTTTTAAACAGATTTAAACATTATGACCAGGTCCATTTACACAGTGCTGGTTTTAGATTACAGAATATTCGACCAAAATCGAATCCCATATCCATTTTAAACCAAACTCAACTTCTAGAAGCACTATCACTGCCCAACATTCAAATGTAAACATGTTCAAACTAAAACTCGAAATAAAGACAGAATTAAACTCTTCTAATGAGAATAAATGGCCAACATGCTTCAAATCTTCCTGATTTCCATATCACAGAAGGTTTTACATCAGGTAGAATAAAAATGTACCTGGAAATAAAAGAAGGAAGCAGAAAAATGAGGTATCAGTAGTAACCAACATCAGCAGTAGCATTCAACACCAGAAAGTGAACCAGCAGACTAATTTTGAAACCAAGAGATGTGATACAATAGTCTAGACCCTAATTTCAGTCTTAATGAATCAGCAGACCCCAAACCTGACTCGACTTAAACCCTTTTTATTATCAGCTAACCAGAAATTGCTTCCATACTAGAGGAAAACTTCAGAAAATACCAAATGACTCGATGAAACAGTGTATTTTCCTGAAATTCTGCAATCGTTTCTGATTTTTTTTTGATTTCTATCTCTTAACTCTCTTTCTGTATCTATTTCTGTGTATCTCCCTTCCTATATCTCTCTTAGAATCTCCTGCTTCCAATCTCTCTCAGTGTATATCTTTCTCCATTTATTTATCTATATCTGAAGCTCTATCTTATAGGCAACTGGAAATGCCCCTTGGATTCATAAAATGACCTTTCAATATTTTAAAATGATTCTACTTACTCAATTAATGCACTTCTAACCCTACCACTATTAGAATCTTCTTAAGTTGGGTGAATACCCTTTTTTATTAGACAATGCTCAAGCTGTACCCTGAGATCCTACTTATTTGATCAGAACTACTGAAAATTCTGATTATTTGCAAACTTGCACAAACAATTCTATAAAACAAAATCATCAAGCAGCCAAAACCAAACAGCATCAATTTCTGATTATATAAGGGTTTAACATTGAAAAGAAATCAGAAAATACCCCATACATGAGTGATCAGAATTGAAACAAGCAAGAAATAACCAACGAATGAACTCATTTGTGATTCGACCTTTAAAACAATCAACACCAAATTAACTAGACTTGTTACTAAACAAATTTAATAAAAAGATTTAATTAAACTGACTGAGTTAGTGGACCAACAACCAGAGAAGTAAAACAAAATTAAAAAAAACAATAATCAAGAAAACTTACTGGCTTAACTAGACAACTTGGTATCAAATTTTCTTCCTTTTGATTTCATCGCCAAATGATGTTAGTCACTTGTTCTTTGTTAAAACAAGTGATTAATATCATTTCGTGATGAAACCGGCTCTACAATTATCAACAGTTCTCGAGTTAGGTTTGACTTTAGAACTTGGACCCTTGGATTTAAGATTCGAGCAGACCGAGACCCATTCGAAGGAAACTGGTCATGGATTAGGGAAGAGGGAGTTGTGGTGGTTCTACGGTGTGAATTTGGGGTCGATTGGGTGAGCTAGGGTTTAGGGTCAGATCTTCGATCCAAGATTCGAAGAGTTATGGGGTGATTCAAGGAAAAGGGAGCGGGGATTTGGCATGAGGGGAGTGTGGGGGTTCTGCGGTGTAATTTTGAAAGGGATTGGACCACCGGAACCGCCGTGAGGCGATTTCCGGTGGGCGGATGGCGGTGGTGTGAGGCGGTGTTGCATTGGGTCTCTGAAGAGACGAGAGACGAAGGAGGGGGGGGGGGTTCTGAGAGGGGTAAAGAGGTCTGGATTTTGGGTATATTAAAATGGGTGATTAATTCGGGCCGTTGGATAATTGGAATCCAACGGCTCAGATTAGCTCATTAAACGAAACGGGGTCGTTTTGGTTTCATGGGGGGCGGACCGGTTCATGGGCAGGTCAGGGTCGGGTAATGGAAATGGGGCGAAGTTCTGGTCGTTGGATGTAGATGAATAGACGGTTGAGATCTATTGAAATCGAAACGATGTAGTTCTGTCCCTATACTACGTCGTTTCGATGGTTTCAGAGCCTGGAAGTTTGGACCGGGTATGGGGCATGTTTTTTGGGTTGGGTTAATTGATTTGGGCTTGGGATTTAATTTAAATTTGGCCCAAATTTGACTTCCTTCTCTTTCATTAATTCTTTTTCTTTTCTTTTCTTTTTTTTCTTTTAAAAATTAAACTTAAAAATTCTAAATTAAATTATAGGTGACCTAAATTAGCTTAAAATATTAATTAACTTTAAATAACACCTATCACAAATAATTAAACACTTAAATTAAAAGAAAATCACACAATTTGACCAAAATACAAAAATATGTTATTTTTGTGAATTTTCATTTTTGTAAAACACCTAATTATTAATTAATTCTAAAAAAAATTAAAAACAAATCTTAAATGCAAATGCTATATTTTTTTGTATTTTTGATGCATTAATAAAATTAAACATGCACACAAATACATACAAACAATCAGGAAAATCACACAATAATTCCTAAAATAACACATAATCAAAGCCAAGACCTAATTTTGGAAATTATTTTGGAGTAATTCGTATGAGGCAAAAATCACGTGCTCACAATACGTACCGAGATTTTCGCCACGATCCTTGCCCGATCGCGGATATCTCGGCGTTCTGTTATCCGACCTGGCAGGCTTCCTTCGATCTCTTTTCTATTTCGGTCTCGATCTTGATCGGCCATTGATTCACGAGATTATCAATCCATATCTGTATCATGGTCCGATATAACCGAGGCCGAGCCTTAATCTACCACCCCGATTTCGATCAGTCATACAAAATTAGGTAAACCCGATTTTGACCGTATAGAGAAACATTTACTCAACTGCTAGCTAGTCTTATCTATGAAATAGATTGGTAATGATCGAACATGAAAAAATAAAGAAGGGAAAAAGGTTTAGATCGGTAAACAGACATTTCATGGTTCTTAATTTTAAAATGAAAATTAATGCTCGTTAAGAAAGTATAGAATATGAAACTTAAGCTTTCAATAAAAAATTAATTTGTACTAGTATTTTTTGAGGAAGTGGTTTAAAGTTACGAATCATATTGTAAGTAAAATAAAATAATGCTAACGAAAAGGGAAAATCATTCTTTTGTGCCATTAGCAATTTTATATGGTTAGGGATACATCAAAGGATATATAGTATATGATGACAAAAGATAGTAGCTGTTTGAAAGTCTCCCTAATGAGTGGGTGTATCGCATACTTCAACTGGAGCTTAAAGCATCAAATAATATTTTTCTTCAAATAATTAACATACATACACATTCACGTATAGGCATGTACATGCTTAATTATGTCAGTAATCGATTAAACTTATAACGCATTCTTCTCCCATCCTAGATTAATTAACTATACTATAGTTATCAATTCTCGTCATAATAATATATATTTTCATTGATATTAAATTTAGGAAGATATGAGGACTACAATACTTTTTAAAATTGAAACGTACTACCTAGAGAAAAAGAGATACGATTACTGAACTGAAAATTATTTCTTAAAAAACTAAAAAGCTCATTTAACCGATCAGCTAAAAATAATTATTCTGATATAGTCTACGATGCATTTAAGGAAATTTGTTTTAGACGTCAAAAAAAAAAAATTATTCGGGGCAGTAATTTAACAACAACGACGACCCAGTAAAATCTCACAAGGGGGGTCTGAGGATGGGTAGTGTATACACAGACCTTACCTCTACCCCGAGGGGGTAGAGAAGCTGTTTCGATAGACCCTAGGCCCAGAAGACGAAAAGAGACAATATATCAGTATCATCAACAAAAAAAATCATAGAAATAATAACATCACAAGATCTAGTAAATAGATGGAAAGTAAAAATAATAACCAATGAATAAGGCCAAATAATAATACATTTGACTGATCGGACAACAATAATGCAACCGCTAGTCAAATATATAAAAAATATATACTAATTATGTATAATAATATATATATAATTTTCATGTATTATTATGGAGGCGATTATACGGTGTAACATCCCTTCTTCTCAAGATATATTTATTGATAAATTGTTATATTTCCAATGTTGCCACGGGGACCCAAGAATTGGCATCAATATAAGTTAGTGGGGCCAGTGAGAGGAGCCCAAATTGGGCCCAACCCACCAATATTAAGTGGGGCGATAACACATATTGGTGGACCTAAAACTCTTATGCTTCCATCTTTCTGCTAGTTCGAAAATTATATTTTGTAGGTTTAAAGCCATTGAGCATAGGGTATAGGCTAGGTTTAGCTTCACCAGTTCCTAATTGAGAGGAACAAGGAACAAGGAACAAGGAACAGAAACGGATTACTACATTTAAATACTCCATGATTCTCTTGTTCCAAATATAGTAATGTGCGATACCCCTTTTACTTCTCATTATCTTCTCATTTCTTGTTAGGGTGGCCCTACTAATGTGCGATACCCCTTTTACTTAAGAAACTCTTTATTGATTAACGTGAACTCATTTTTGACCCGATAAAAATACGCTGTCACTTGTCAGATAGCGAACCATATGTACAGACACAAATTCGTAATCTTAAAGCATTGAGTATAAGTAGCAGACATGAAGTTAATATATATTTGAAAAATATTCAAATGCATATTGGGAATTTGATATACATAATGTTTAAGCCAATAACGGGTAGCTAGACACATATCCACTATCGATAGTATTGCACATCTAGCTAGTAGATGAACTCTTTCAAAAGACCCACACAAAGAAACTTATGGAGTAACTTGTGGGTGGGAAATGAGTTATGATCTCAAATCTCTGTATCATACTTGAATTATAGAGCCTTGTCTTATAGTGGCGCCAAGTCTGCATTTTCTCTTACAATTGACTCAACAGTTATACGAGTTCAAAATTCTAGTATAACTTATCGTAGTTTGAAATTTTCAAGAAAAAGACACTCAAGATAAAATGATTAAAAACCCGTGAATAGAATCGATCATAGGTTTTTATCAAGAGCACAAAAAAAGTTTCACATTAGCCGCAAACATTGAGAAACTACATAAAAGATGCCAGAATACTTTTATGTAATTTGTAGGAATTTTGGTCTCAAATACGCAATTAAAAAGACATTGACAATGAATACAGGCCAAGGTAGCATAGGATGTTTAGATGGTACTTCTTTAATTTGAAAGAAGATCTATAGGTCCAAATTTGGCAACCACGACAACGGATAAGCAAGGCATGGGACGGGGTCCCCACAAAACAACGACTAAAGGTTGTTGTGTCAGAAGACGATGACCGAAAGCGGGCAGCTGAAATAAGATAGTAACGGTCGTTTAAGCTTAGGAAGAGACAGGAAGAATATGCCTTTTGGATATTTCTTATGTTGTACTTTTTAGGATTTTTTGGGGAATGACCTTTATAAATAGGGGGAGATAGTGAACAAGAAGGGGATCTGCCTTTTGTAAACTGGGAGATACATTGTAAAGTAAAAAGAGGAAGAGAGAAAAGAATTGAAGAGAGAAAAGAATTGTCTTATTCGCTTTACTCTCTCACATGTTGTTTAACTTTCATCCATAAATCTAAAGATTCTACATTCATATCGGCTGCATATCCCTTCACGCCATCAGAAAGAGGAGGCACCCAATCACACAATCATTGGGTGACAGTCCCTTTATACTATAACCATTGTCATTTCTTGCATTCATTGCACATTGTGATATTATATCTCTCGTCTATCATAGTATATTGAACGCACTAATTAACGCTTTTATATCTTTCCAACTACACAAGAATCTCATTATATTTGGTTTGAAATTAATTAAGCTCAACTAGGATTCACCCCATTAATTTGTTATTAATTAGTTTAGCAATTATTTGCTCAGATAATTTGGCACCATCTGTGGGGACTTTTTAGTTGAAACTATAGTTCTATCTAGATAAAAAAAAACACACATTTCTTCCACATTTTGCACGAACTAACGATGGCAAAAAAAGGAGATGCGAGACTGAAAGCGATAGCAGCCGTCACTACCAACATTCTAAACACCATCAACGAAGATGGCAGGGAAGACCACGAGAATGCAACACCAAACGGTACTCCCAGGCGAGTGTTTCACCACCTCCTCGTGAAAGCGTGATGGTTGCACGCGAAAAGGGAGCCTCCACTTCCACAGCCGAGTAAGCGCCACCAGTAGTGAAGAAACTATTAGAAGAGTGGCTGACAAATGCCCTAAACACTATACTCGACAGACCTGCCTAAAAGGAAAATGGCAACACCGCACAAGCAGATATCGCAACAGTCGCTGGTGAGCAGCCCCTTCCTTAAACAGGTAACACTTACCCTATTGTGGATGCAGGTAACGATGCGCTTGCAACGGTATTAAAGAAAATGGAAGAAATGAAAAATAAAAACAAGGCGCTCCGCGACCAGATGAAAGAACACCAAGAAAGGGTCGACAAGATACCAGATGCCCCAAAGTTACTACCAAAATGAGACGTTTGTTGATTCATCGAGTAGCCGTACAACGAAGAAGCGGCTCCATACGCCATACCCAAAACTTTCAAAATGCCACCGTACCTGAAGATATATGATGGTACTACGGATCT
The DNA here is from genome assembly GCF_000393655.2 of Nicotiana sylvestris. Lineage (NCBI taxonomy): Eukaryota > Viridiplantae > Streptophyta > Magnoliopsida > Solanales > Solanaceae > Nicotiana > Nicotiana sylvestris. Next base: position 149,499,871 of record NC_091064.1, on the reverse strand, counting down.
AGAAGATCATATTGTCTACTATGCTACAATGGTGAACGGCAACGATCTTTCGAAGGAAAAAATAACATCGGTGCTATTAAAAAAGTTCGGCAAAATCCTAATAGGGGGAGACCTAACTTGGTACTCACAACTGCCTGCGCGGTCAATAGCAATATTTGAGGAAATGGCCAATACGTTTGTCACCGCTCATGCATGGGCTAAGAAGGCAGAAGCTAGGGTGAATGACGTATTCACCATTAGGCAATCTCCTAGCGAGGGACTCAAAGACTTCCTCTCCCAGTTTAACAGGGTAAGAATAAGCCTACCGAACGTATCAGAAGGGATATCGGTAACGACCTTCTAGAACGGGCTAAGCAGGAACGAGTCAAGAGCAACCAGAAAACTGTTAAGCAGGCTCATGAAATACCATCCCACCACCTGGGAAGAAATCCACAATGCCTATTGTGCCGAGGTGAGAACTGATGAGGATGATCTTAACGGTCCAATCCAACGACTGACATCGGTTCAAGCAGAATCGAGGAAGGATCGTCATAGCGACAGTCGAAGAGATCAGTCAGGCCCCTGTCTCGGCCGGGAAAGACATTAACCCTATGCTAGAATAGCCATCTTACCACCTCCTCGACACATGGAAGGGTCGCCCAGGCCGCATACAGAGACTCAGCGAAACAAAAGAGGTATGCCCCCACTCTTATCCGCTCATAATTTTTGTATTTCCCCTTCAGAAATAGTGTACGCACTAGAGAAGCTTGGCACGAAGGTGAAATGGCCACAAAAGATGAAGTCCAATCCAAATAGTTGAAAGTCGAACGCCCTATACAAATTTCACCAGGAACGAGGTCACAAAACCGAGGATTGCATAGGTCTGCAACATGAGGTAGTGAGAATGTTAAACCAAGGGCACTTGAAAGAACTAATGAGCGATCGAGGGCGAGCCAACTTTGCCCGCGGATGAGAACTAACCCAGGGACCTCCAAAGCCGCCCTCTCCGGCTCGTACTATCCAAATGATCATCGGCGGAGGCAACGAATCAACGATCAACCATGTAAAGTTCACCACCACGCATAAATTGAAATGGTCAATCACCTACGAACGGTAATATAATCTCGGAGACAGTATCATCTTCGATAAGTCAGATACCGACGTTGAGAGAACCTCCGAGGAGATAACATTATCCATTCTAGCCGGGGATGTCACCTTGGAAACAACATTCCATGTCATGAACCAAGACATAGCTTACATCACCATTATAGGGCAGCCCTAGATACACGCCATGAGGGCCATCCCGTCGAGCCTATACCAGGTAATCAAGTTCCCTACTCCATGTGGAATATTCAGCATCAGGGGAGAACAACGCACCCCAAGAATGTTATCACATCGCCCAAAATTTCACGTACACCAAACAGATGAAGGGAGCGGACATAGAGGCATAGAAATTACCAGCAGTCAAGGACTGGGCTCAACCTACAAACAGACGTCATCAAGGATCCTAACATCGTGTAGCCGAATCAACGGTAGAAGATCTCGATCCCGTCCAACTAAACAACAATGATAGCAGCAAAAAGGCTTACATCGGGCACAAACTCTCCGAACCAGGTAAATTTCACAAGTTTTTAATTGAAAATGCCGATTTGTTTGCCTTCTCCCATGCAGATATGACGGTCATCTTAAAAGACATGGCAACACACAAGTTGAACGTCGATCCCTTTTATCCGCCAGTACGGCAAACAAGAAGGAAATTCAACGCCGCAAGCAACAAGGGCGTAAGCGATGAAGTGGAGAAGCTCCTCGCCAACGGCTCCATCTGAGAATCAAAATACCCCCAATGGGTCGCTAACATGATCATGGTAAAAACGAAGAACGGAAAATGGCGGATGTGCGTAGATTTCACGAACCTAAATAAGGCTTTCCCGAAAGATTCCTTCCTATTGCCGCACATCGATGCCACAACAGGACACGAGTTACTGAGCTTCTTGGATGCCTACTCAGGCTACAACCAAATCCTCATGGAGGAAGAGGACCAGGAAAAAACTACCTTCATCACTCATCAGGGAACGTACTGCTACAGGGTCATGCCGTTTGGGTTGAAAAATGCAGGGGCAACGTACCAAAGATTGGTCACCAAAATGTTCAAAGATCAACTCGGCAAAACAATGGAAGTCTACATCAACGACATGCTGGTTAAATCAAAAAGAAAATAAGACCACATCGATCATCTAAAGGAAGCCTTCAGTATATTAAGGCGGTATGGCATGAAGCTAAACCCCAAAAAATGCGCCTTCAGTGTAACCTCGAGCAAATTTCTCGGTTTATTGGTATCACAAAGAGGCATCGAAGTCAACCCAAATCAAATCAAAGCCATTGAAGGGATACTTGAGGTGTTGACCAGTAAGAAACAGGTGCAAAAATTGACTGGCCGCATAGCCGCTCTGTCAAGATTTATCTCGCGGTCATCCGACAGATGCCACAAATTCTTCAACGTGCTGAAAAAAGACAACGGGCTCCAGTGGAATTCAGAATGCGTCAACGCCTTGAGAGAACTAAAGGCGTACTTGTCCTCGCCCCCACTACTCACCAAAGCAGAACCCGGGGAGCGCCTCCTAGTATATCTAGATGTCTCAAAAGTTACGGTAAGTGCAGTGCTGGTCTACGAAAATAAAGGTATGCAATCTCCGATTTATTATATTAGCAAAACCTTGGTCGACGCCGAAATGAGATACCTCCACCTCGAGAAGTTGGCCTTAGCACTGGTCATAGCTTCACGAAAGCTTAGGCCCTATTTTCAGTGTCACCCCATATCGGTAGTGACGACCTTCCCTCTACGGAGTATCAGACATAAACCCAAATTGTCGGAAAGACTAGCCAAGTGGGCCATCGAACTAAGTGAGCATGATATAACATATCACCCGCGAACAACGATAAAATTGCAGGTACTCGCCAATTTCGTTGCTGATTTCAGTGCCAAAATAATGCCTGAGGTCGAGCAGGAAGCCTCTCAAACCTCCCATGAGCAACCCAACCTCTGGGTTCTTTACACCGATGGCACATCCAATGCGTCAGGATTTGGACTGGGACTCGTACTCGAGGTCCCAACAGGGGAAGTTATTCGCCAGTCCATACGGTGCCCCGATATGACTAACAATGAGGCCGAGTATGAGGCCGTAATTTCAAGGTTAAAGCTAGCTCTCAAGTATGGGGCACGATGAGTCATCCTCAGATGCGACTCACAACTCATCGTTAACCAAGTCACAGGGACTTGTCAAGTCAAAAAACAAAGGCTACAGAAGTACCAAGCAGAAATTCACAAACTACTGCCAGAATTCGACGAACGTCAACTCGACCAGATACCCCGAACTCAAAACATCGAGGTAGACGACCTCGCCAAACTAGCAGCTGCCACCAAAAATATCACTAAAGAAAACGTGGTCACTCTCCTCCACTCGTCAATAGACCAACTCGAGGTACATTCCATAAATTTGACTTGGGACTGGCGCAACCGCATTGTGACATATTTGCAGGAGGGAATACTCCCGTAAGACAAAAAGGAAGCCAAAAAGCTTCGAATGCAGGCATCCAGGTACAACATCATAAATCACGACCTGTACAAGAGAACGTTCGGGTGTCCCTTGGCAAAGTGCCTAGGGCCAAGTCAGACCAAGCGCATGCTCGAAGAATTACACTAAGGCCACTGTGGTGCCCATACAGGCAACCAAGCCCTTGTCAGATGCCTCATTCGGGCAGGATATTACTAGCCCACCATGAAAAAGGAAGTCGTGGACTATGTCAAGAGATGCGAGTAGTGCCAAAAGTACGTGCCTATGATACGCCAAGCAGGAGAACACCTCCACTCTATTACCTCATTGTGGCCGTTCATCAAATGGGGAATGGACATCATCGGACCCCTCCCAGCGGGGCTAGGTAAGACACGTTTTCTTTTAGTTTTAACTGACTACTTTTCCAAATGGGTGGAAGCAGGTGCGTTCACCCAAATATGCGAACAGGAAGCCACCATATTTATATGGAGGAACATCATATGCCCTTTCGGCATCCCTAAAGAGATCAGCTACGATAATGGACCCCAGTTCACCGGGAAGAAGACGATTGAGTTCTTTGAAAAATGGCGCATCAAGCGAATACTCTCCACGCCATATCATCCCGCTGGCAACGGTCAAGCTGAATCCACCAACAAAACCATATTGAATATCTTAAAGAAAAAGCTTGAGGACGCAAAGGGCTATGGACAGAGTTGCTACCAGAGGTATTATGGGCCTACTGCACCACGCCAAAAATAAGCACAGGTGAAATGCCATATTTATTAGTCTACGGAACTGACGCCATGATACATGTTGAGGTCGGAGAACCTAGCCTAAGATACTCCAACGAAAGTGGACCAAACAATGACGAGAACAAAAGACAAGACCTCGACGAGGCAGAGGAACGAAGAAGCATGGCTTACGTAAGGATATTAGCCCCAAAACAACAAGCAGAATGGTACTACAACAAGAAGGCCAAAATACGACCACTCAAAGTCGGAGACTATGTTCTCAAGGCCAAAACACAAGCGACCAAAGACCCAAAAGAAGGCAAACTGGGAACCAATTGGGACGGGCCGTATAAAATCACAGTGGCAACAAGAAAAGGGGCATTCCAACTAGAAACAATGGAAGGAAAACTACTACAAAATAACTAGTATATCGCCCACCTCAAATACTTCAACTTCTGAAAAAGGACGCCCCTCAAGTCATACTTTTTTTCCCTCACCCAAGTTTTGTCCAAAATATGGGTTTTCTCGGGGAGGTTTTTAGCGAGGTGATGACGGGAACGTCTCGAAGTTCAAAGTATAATTCATCGCCCCACCTGCCGATAACCTCTCTAGGCCGAACGATGAAGAGACTAAATACATGGAAACTTCTCCTATATATGTATGAAACAGACATGTATAGTACTCTAGTAAATGAAATAAAGTAGCATTTTGTACTCCATCAAGATATTCTCCGACAAAAAAAGCAACATTTTTAGTCCATCAAGATATTCTCCAACGAAGTGAAATAAAGCCAACGTTTTACTCTCCATCATTTTCTTTTGCATCTAACATTTGACCTCGCTCGAATTACAATGGGTAACATTTCAACAACTCGAAATAACACCCCTATGGTCCAAGGCCATCGCCAAAAGAAAACATTCAACCTCACTCGAATTATAACAGGTAACATTTCGACAACTTGAAATAACACCCTTACGACCCAAGGCCATCGCCAAAAGAAAACATTCGACCTCTCTTGAATTATAACGGGTAACATTTTGACAACTCAAAATAACACCCCTACGGCCAAAGGCCATCACCAAAGGAATACATTCGAGATCGCTCGAATTACTTAACATTCCACCTCGCTCGAATTACTTAGCATTCGACCTTGCTCGAATTACTTAATATTCGACCTCGCTCGAAATACTTAACATTCGACCTCGCTTGAATCACTTAAGCTCGAATCATTTAATATTCGACCTCACTCGAATTACAACGGGTTAACATTTCGACCAACTCAAAATAACACCCCTACTGCTAAAGGCCATCGCCAAATGAAAGAATTTTTTGACCTCGGCCTAATCATTTAATCTTCGACGTTGTTCGAATTACTTGACATCCGATGTCATCCCAACCATTTTATACGACCTTGTTCGAGTTGCTAAGATCTACAGTTGTCTACGACAAAAGTAACAATTCATAGGTACATAGCAAAAAGTAATCAGTCCATCACAAATGGATATATTACAAAAGATTTTTCTTACAAAGAGCTCAAGGACGCCCTCACAAAAATAGCAAAGCAAAAAATGAATACAATAAAGTCCTACGCCACATCATCCCCCGTGGGATACTCCTCATTATACCAAGAATCGGAGGCAAGCCTATCCGCATCATCATCAACATCGTCCCTGCTAGGTGTACCAGGGTCGTAACCACATGCCTCACGAGCTGCACGCGCTTTAATATGCACATCCCGAAGTTCGGCCTCGGAAACCTTCCCTTTGGCTTGCAGGGACTTGTACACATCAAGTTGAGCCTCGGCGTGAACCCACAGCTCATATAATTCCCGTGGAAAGATGGGATCGGCCGAAGCATGAGACATAGAGGGTTGTGACTGATGTCGCACTTCCTCCGCCTTCAGAGCACTAACTTGTTTGTTCAACACGGACAACTCCGCCTTTGGATCTTGGATACGTTCCTCAAACCTCTCTACCTTGAGCACGATTTTCTCTTTCTCATTGTCCCGTTCAGATCTACAAACGTCAACGCCGCCTGCTCGAAATTTGCCAACAAATCGTAATCCATGGGGATGACTATGTGTTGGTCAGGATCCTCCGTCCTCACTTCCACACGAGTATGACGCTCCAAGAAAGCTCATACATCTTCGGGATCGACGTCCGAACCTGAACCATCGTCCTCGGTATGCATCACTCCACCCCCTCCAACAGCAGACGATGCACCGCCCTCAGCGGATCATATAGATCCCCCGCCTTGACATACCCCTTCAGCCCTAGGGGACCTCCCCGCAAAAATGACGTCCGCCATAAAAACGGGTCTTGTGCTCGACCTAGACGAGGACGCCACTCCCGAAGCAACAACTCTTTTCTTTTGAAGATCCGTGGCGACGGCCTTCCCGAGCTCCACCCTTCTCCTTTTCCTTGATGATGAATCTGTTGGAAGGCTTATCCACAAGATGGTAGTTAGGCCGAGGTGAGATTTAACTCGTATACAACATCATGAGGAGAGTCCCTTGTTGGTACAGTTTGAGTACGATCCCTTCGGACAGACTCAGCTAAGGCAAATTGCATCCCCACCGATGCGATGGCCTAGCAAAATGCCGGGACCGGAGCCTTTTTCTTGGAAGTCCTATGACCTATCACCGTAAAACAAGTCATATCAAGAAACAATGCGAACGGCCAAAGGTCAAAACAAAAGGAACACTTACCAGATGGAACTTTCGGCCCAAAACATTTGAGAAAGGCGGGCCAATCTCGAGTCCCCACTACGTGAGGTAACACGTGAGCTACCCAATCCTCGATGCCGATAACGGGAAAGGGCGCACGCCTTTCAGCTGCGCAGAAAAGCCACAGGTAAATAATAATTAGAAAGAACGAAAGTAAATAACAGGAATACGCCACCAACACCTACGGTTATGATTCCACGGCTCTGGAAATCAAGTGGGGTCCGACACCAAGTGCTCCGTTTTGATGAAGAAATATTTACGCCAAAACTTTCGGCTTGCCCTATCGTCCGTCCCAACCACCAACCCTCTGGTCCCACGACATCGAAGATGTATCATGGTACCCCTATGAAAACTCGGGAAAAAAATATAAAAGATGGTGAAGGCCGACCTCACATCCATCCAACTCTGCATACTTCGTCAGCACCAGAAAAATCTTATACGTATACGGAGATAGTTACGCCGGGCAGACTTTGTAGAATCGACAAAACTCCTCCACCAACGGAAGAAGAAGGAGGGTATGACCAATCACAAAAGGATACACATAAAAAGCGCAGTATCCCGGTCTGTGGACCTCCACAAGGTCCTTCCCAGCAGGAACTATCTCGACATGAGGAGAAATATTATACATAGACCGGAGTTCGTTTATGTGAATTGGCCCGGTCTCAGAGATCACCGGAGAAGGGGAAGGGACAGGCTCCTTGTGGAAATAATTCCTGGACATTGGGTTTCTGGGGAGTATCTCCTCTACGGTGGGGAAACTCTCTCCTTCCTCAATTGCTACTTCCTCGCTATCGGAAGGAGAGGCCATAGACAACGGCATGACATCGAAAACCTCATCACGTGTACGGTGGGTTCGGGGCATCTTAGTAATAAGGAGTGTGCTGGTAAACCTAGAATAAGTAATGGTGACTGAACGAAAAGACGAGAAGCAGAGCTACCAGAATTGAGCTAAAAAACTAAAAAGGATGACCAAAGGAAGCAATACATACACAAGGAAGGAAATGGCTAAAAGTTCCTGAAAAAACAAAACCTTCACCTATTTATAGGGTTGGATGGCGCAAGAATCGAAGCGAAACACCGCCAATGGCGCTAAAACCAAAGCGACAAGGGATCAGGCGCTGTCTAGGGAAGGTGCGTAATGATGACGCATGTGGGAGTGACATCACATCTCGACTAACTGCATCAACCAGGGTTTCGTGGAACGTGTCGCTCTCTTGGCCTTGGCTTAACCAACGCAATTCAACAACCAAACTCTCTAACGGAAATGGATGATGTCCACTTATTAAGGACGTGCAGGGCCACGACCTCAACAAGCGGAGAGACTAACTGTATAGTTCCAAATTTGGCAACCACAACAACGGATAAGAAGGCATGGGACGGGGTCCCCACAAAACAAAGACTATAGGTTGTTGTAACAGAAGACGACGACCGAAAGAGGGCAACTGAAATAAGATAGCAACGGTCGTTTAAGCTTAGGAAGAGACATGAAGAATATGCCTTTTGGATATTCCTTATGTGTACTTTTTAGGGTTTTTTGGGAAATGACCCTTATAAATAGGGGGAGATAGTGAACAAGAAGGGGATCTGCCTTTTGTAAACTGAGAGATACATTGTAAAGTAAAATGAGGAAGAGAGAAAAGAATTGTCTTATTCGCTTTACTCTCTCACATGTTGTTTAACTTTCATCCATAAATCCGAAGATTCCACATTCATATCGGCTGTATATCCCTTCACGCCATCAGAAAGAGGAGGCACCCAATCACACAATCATTGGGTGATAGTCCCTTTATACTATAATCATTGTCATTTCTTGCATTCATTGCACATTTATAATATTATATCTCTCGTCTATCATAGTATATTGAGCGCACTAATTAATAGTTTTATATCTTTCCTACTACACAAGAATATCATTATATTTGATCTGGAATTAATTAAGCTCAACTAGGATTCATCCCCATTAATTTATTATTAATTGATTTAGCAATTATTTGCTCCGTTAGAAGGGCAACCACAAAGTTCAAATTCATTAGCTTACCATATAGCCTAGTCAAAAGGAGCACTAATTAACAACTTTTAAATATGGAGCAAAGTAAAGAGATGATTGAAACTAATTTTATGTGGAGTTCTTGAAAATTCACAACTTTACAACATCTTCTAACTATTTGACACTGTGGCTCTTATAAACATGGCCAAGTGTGGGTGCATTTGGTCATCATATATTTATATATTGGTCTTTGGAATTTTCAAGAATGCAAAAGATTTAAATAAAAGAAAATATACACAGTTATCACGAGAACATTTTCAAAAGCATTAACTACCCAATTGATTGGAAGTTTATAGTTGAACTGATATTATACTGAATTAAATATATATGTATTATGGCATTGCAAATGCTTCTTGACAATGCACACAATTAGAAGGGAGAAATAGTGGTGAGAACTTTGAATGTTTAGGATTGGACAGAATTTTGAAGTCAGTACAAGTATAAGTGTGTACTACACTTAATAAATTTGAATTGCCTCATGGAGTTCATCAGAGGACTTAATTGGCAAAAAGAGATCAACATTAATATTAACATTATGAGGGTGACTTTCCTCGAAGTGGGTTAGAAGGGTTATAAAGATTATAATATTAATATTAATCAACGTCACAAAAATTATGCTTTCTCCTTTTTCTTTTCCCAATCAGTGTCACGAAAGAAGAAATTCCCTGGGCCTATATATGTATTACTTGTGGATTTCTTGTAAGTTCAACTGTTCGTTTTAATTGTCGTATATGTTGCAAATAGTTTTGTCCAAACTTTTATGTTTTATCCAATGTTAAACTAGTGTATACATAATAAACAAACAGCTGTACAATATATATATAAGCAAGCATTGATATAATTGTATACAAGTTAAAGGACTTGTATACTTATAATTTACGAACAATGTCCCTCTCGATAGATATGTTGTATGATTTTTTTCAAGCTAAAGAGTAATGATAAATTTATTTTCATTACTGTTTCTTTTTCACTTAGGAATGGATGACCTAATATAAACATCACTTTCTCTAAGCTGTTGCTGATGTTAACCCAATCATTAGACTGCAATTTGGCATCTGCCTTAGCTTCGAATTCAGTTCCCATTCATCTTCTTGTTTTTTCTTTATTTCTCTGGTATTTAAAATTTATTGGCAGATTAGTCCAGAGACTCACTAAGAGGATAATACGTTCAGATTCTTTATTTTTTCGAGTTTCGACCAAATTCAAAACCTCTAATCAAATCATTTACAATCATCCGACTGCATCCTATGATAATTATTTATTTTCTTGTTGCTCTTTCCTTACATGTAGTCCTCTCTGGCAACAGTAGTTAGTCATGTGTTACGACTTGTAAAGTTGACCGAAACTTTTTATACAGACTAATGTGTTATTGGGGGACAGAAGGGACTTGGGAGGGCAAGGAAAAGAAAGTGAGTAGGGTTTTACGTCAATTTAATTTGACAGTACTGTTAGAGTATCTAATTGACATAAGCTCAATAATCATTCGTTTTTCCTCTGTCGTCTGATTAACAAGAAAATTGTGTGGCTGCAACGAACTTTCAAGTGTCACACCAACTGTGTAGTATTGCGAGGCACAAGGAAACACAAACAGTGACTTAGCCGTCACATTTGTCAATCTTGTCACCCCCTTAATTAGTTTCATATGTTTATTACTAATACTATCACTAATCATAAACTCACACTAACATCACTTCACCTCCAAAGCTGCCTCGGACCAATGGTTTGTCCCTCTTAGGACAATTAATGACCCACCATAACCACCGCCCCAGTTGTACTCAATATATGCTCATAATCTCCAATGTCTCGTCATACGTAGTTTCATGCCCCTCTATCTTGTCACTACTCAAATTTCGTAGCGAAGTTGTGCATTTTCTTTCTAGAAAGGAGTAAAAAGGATAGCTCAATGCACCAAGTATTTTGCGTTCATGCAAGATTTAGAGAAGAGCTATACCTCAAAAGATATGATATTGAGGTGAGATATTTGAAGCTTATGTTGACACGGACTCTAGTCTGTGACCTTCACAAAAAGAACTTTGCCATTGCTGCAGGTCTTCAGTCAGAAACCTTACCGAAGTAACCGTAATAAATAAATATGTACTACATTTCAGCTTGACTCTTATTTGTCTAAATTGTTTCTTGAATGAGTAAAAATTCTGTCGTGTTCTGAAATTAACAATGTCCAAAGCGACCTGATATGAATGGAACTGTAACGAGTAAATTACATTTCAGCTTCTATTGAATGAAGATTATAGAAACCAACTAATCGTAGTAGTTTTAAAAACATGAATTAAAACTCTTACCTAAAGAGTTATATAACATCTACAACATTAGCAATTTTCAAAATTAATAGGCAGGTAGGGTCTGTCTAATCCCCTTACCTTGTTTTTTTCTCTTTTTTTTCCAGAGGTGGCTAAGGCTTGTTTGGCCATGAGTTTTGCCAAAATAAATTTGGGATTTATTTTCAAAATTCATGTTTGGCCATAAATTTTGTCCATTTTTTGGTAAAATCCCAAAATCATCCCACTGGACACGGCTTCATAGACTCCCTAGGACTCTTGAACCTAGTGCTCTAATACCAAGCTTTGTCACGCCCCGAACCTGGGCCTAGACGTAACACGACACTCGATGCCTGACTACATGTGACCCAACGAACCAACTAGCTGGCTGAATCAACATGTGATATCATAACATACTAAATGCGGAAGATAAACTAACACATGCTGATATATTGAAAGTCTGAAAGATATAAATGAAAGTGCGGAAATACTATTACATTTCTGAAATATATTTGTATCCAACATAGCTTAATGTGAAAAGCCTGTGACTCTATCTAACTGTTACTCTAGTCTATGAAGCCTCTAATGAAGTACTGAAAACACTGACTATCTAAAAATACTAAAGACTATAGTAATAATAATGCCTCGAAAGAACTGGGGATCACCAAACAGCTGATACAAGAGTGTTAGCGCTCTGAATCATCAACCTGTAAATCATTACCTCCATCATGAAATGCAGGCCCCGGGCAAAAGGGACGTCAGTACATTTGAATTGTACTGGTATGTAAAGCAACTGAAAGAAAGAATTATAAATGCTGAAACTAATACTGAGCTGATAATTGAGAATTGATAATTGATACAACAACAACAACAACAACGACCCAGTATAATCCCACAAGTGGGGTCTGGGGAGGGTAATATGTACGCAGACCTTACCCCTACCCCAAAGGGTAGAGAGGCTGTTTCCAGGAGACCCTCGGCTCAAAAAAAGCAATAGGAGATAATATATTAGTACCATAAAAATGTGTAATAAAATAACAACAATATATAGGGGATACGAAATATGAAATACAAGATACGAAATACGAACTACGAATTAGATGGCTGGTATAGTACAACTAGAAGGTAAAGCCCTGCATCAATAGACGACCACTGACATTCCTAGTCTAACTCCTAACTAGATAGTCTCTCTCAGTTGTGCTGTAGAAATATTCACCCTCTCCCCTAACCTACAACCTTAATGCTCGACCTCCATAATTCCCTATCAAGGGCCATGTCCTCCGTAATCCTAAGTCGCGCCATGTCCTGTCTGATCACCTCTCCCCAATACTTCTTAGGTCTCCCTCTACCTCTCCGCGTGCCCACTACAGCCAGTCGCTCACACCTCCTCACCGGTGCATCAGTGCTCCTCCTCTGAATGTGCCCAAACCATCTGAGTCTTACTTCCCGCATCTTGTCCTCCATGGGGGCCACACCCACCTTCTCTCGAATATCTGCATTCCTAATCTTATCCATCCTTGTATGCCCGCACATCCACCTTAACATCCTCATCTCTGCTACTTTCATCTTCTGGGTGTGTAAGTTCTTTACCGGCCAACATTCAGTTCCATACAACATGGCAGACCTAACTACTGCTCTATAAAACTTACCTTTTAGTAACGGTGGCACTTTCTTGTCACACAAAACTCCCGACGCTAACCTCCACTTCATCCACCCCACCCCTATACGGTGTGTGACATCCTCGTCAATCTCCCCGATCCCCTGAATAACCGATCCAAGGTACTTGAAACTATCTTTCTTGGGAATGACTTGAGAGTCAAGCCTCACTTCAACTCCCGCTTCCGTCGGCTCAACTCCAAATTTGCACTCGAGGTATTCCGTCTTCGTCCTACTCAACTTGAAACCTTTAGACTCAAGAGCATGTCTCCAAATCTCTAGCCTCTCGTTGACGCCGCCTCTTGTCTCGTCAATTAGAATAATGTCATCAGCAAATAGCATGCACCATGGAACCTCCCCTTGAATATGATGAGTCAGTGCATCCATCACTAGGGCAAATAGGAATGGGCTGAGCGCAGACCCTTGGTGCAATCCCGTAATAACTGGAAAGTGTTCAGAGTCGCCTCCTACTGTCCTAACCCGAGTCTTAGCTCCATCATACATGTCTTTAATCACCCTAATATAGTTACTCGGGACCCCTTTATCCTCTAAGCAGCTCCATAAGACCTTCCTAGGAACCTTATCGTACGCTTTCTCCAGATCAATAAACACCATGTGGAGATCCTTCTTCTTATCTCTGTACTGTTCCACCATCCTCCTAATAAGGTGGATAGCTTCTGTGGTAGATCGTCCCGGCATGAACCCGAACTGGTTGTCTGAAATAGACACCGTCCTTCGCACTCTCATTTCTACCACTCTCTCCCAAACTTTCATGGTATGACTTAGTAATTTGATGCCCCTATAGTTGTTACAGCTCTGGACATCACCTTTGTTCTTATACAACGGGACCATTGTACTCCACCTCCACTCTTCAGGCATTCTATTAGTCTTGAATATAACACTAAACAATGCAGTAAGCCATTCCAAGCCTGCTTGACCCACACACCTCCACAGTTCAACCGGAATCTCGTCTGGCCCGGTAGCTCTGCCCCTTCTCATCTTACGCATTGCCTCCATGACTTCATCGATCTCAATGTCCCTACAATTACTTACTTCATGGTGACTGTCGGCATTCCTCGATCCCCCAAGTATAATATCCTGATCCCCTTCTTCACTTAGAAGTTTATGAAAGTATGTCTGCCACCTCCTCTTAATCTGGTCATCTCCCATCAAAACTTTGCCGTCATCATCTTTTATGCACCTCACTTGGTCCAGATCCCGAGTTGTCCTCTCTCTCGCCTTAGCGAGTCGGAATAACTTCTTCTCCCCACCTTTGTTCCTTAGCTCCTCATACAGACGAGCAAAAGCTGTCGTTTTAGCCTCTGTCACTGCCATCTTCGCCTCCTTCCTAGCTACCTTATACCTTTGACTGTTCTCTCTCTTCTCCTCCTCGTCAGTGCTCCCTACTAACCTTAGGTAAGCCGCCTTCTTTGCTTCCACTTTACCTTGGACAACTGCATTCCACCACCAATCTCCTTTGTGTCCACCATAGTGTCCCGTAGATATCCCTAACACCTCTCTCGCCGCCTTTCTTATACAGTCCGCAATCGTCGACCACATTATGTTTGCGTCCCCACTACTTCTCCAAGCTCCCATTGCCGATAACCTTCCTTCCAACTCTTTAGCTTTATCCTTAGTTAAGGCGCCCCACCTAATCCTGGGGCGTCCTTGTACTGACCTCTTCTTCCTCCTTATCCTAATACAAATGTCCATCACCAAAAGCCTATGCTGCGTTGAGAGGGTCTCACCTGGGATAACCTTGCAGTCCTCGCACAACCTTCTGTCGCATCTCCTGAGGAGTAGATAGTCAATCTGAGTCTTCGCCACCGAACTTTGGTAAGTAACCAAATGTTCATCCCGCTTCGTAAAACTCGAGTTTGCAATGACTAGATCGAAAGCCTTGGCAAAGTCCAACAGCGCAATGCCCCCTCCGTTCCGCTCTCCGAAACCAAATCCGCCATGCACCTCAGTGTACCCACCTGCAGATAACCCAATATGACCATTGAAATCTCCTCCTATGAATAACCTCTCAGAAGGCGGTATACTACGAACAATCTCATCCAACCCCTCCCAAAATTGCCTTTTAATATCCTCATCCAAGCCTGCTTGTGGTGCGTACGCGCTAACGACATTTAAAGTACCCTCACCCACCACCAACTTTATAGTCATTAGCCTATCATTCACCCGCCTGACCTCTACCACGGACTCCCTAAGATGGCTATCTACCAGGATACCCACTCCATTCTTACCCCTCAGGACACCAGAGTACCACAACTTATACCCATCCACGTTTTTCGCCCTCGATCCGACCCACCTAGTTTCCTGGACACACGCTATATTAATCTTCCTCTTCTGCAGGATTTTCGCCAACTCTATGGATTTACTCGTTAGTGAACCTATGTTCCATGACCCGATTCTCAACCTATATGCTCCCTTGCCCCCTCTACCTACCCTGCTACCCGACCCACCCCCTGAACCCCACCCCACACTCTGCCCCACCCGAGGACATGCCCTTATTCTATCATCCCAGACTGCAGCCACTACACCTACAACAATCTAGAGAAGTCTCGCTAGTGTACAACGTACACAAATCAAACTTGAAGGAAACACGTGGTAGCTAGTATCCTAGTTCAAAGGTTTAACTATTGCGAAGTAAAATAACAGTAATTTAGCTAACACCAAAAGGGAAACAGTAAAACAGGAGGTACCAATTCCCGATAACAAAACCTGTGGCTGATTTGCTGTGCTCGATGTAGTTGTACGCTCCCGCCCACTTGCTGACACTCGCCCAGGTTGCTCTCCTTTGCCAGTGCTCGTGCGCCCAACTTGTCTCCAATACTCCGAGAATTCCTGAAAATACAGAAAATACCACGACCAAAAAACCAGAAGGAGCTATCACCGCTACCTCTTTGCATTAATGAATCAAGGACGGAGTCGAAATGTCGGCCGGAACAATTGAACAACGATCGGAAACTCGGAATCACCACCTTGAGGGAATGAAAATAGTTCCCGTTTTTTAAACACAGGTGGTTATAAGATAAGATAAACAGAAAAAAGGTTCACCGTCGTTTAACACTTCACTGACGGATCACATCAAACAGATCTCTATCCAAAATAGTCAAAAAAGCATCGCACATACAGAAACAGCTGATAGAGATGAGGAAAAGATGAGAGGAATAGCAATGAGAGAGTTGAAAGGAGAAGTGGGTAAAAGCGATTGGAAGTGCGGAGACAAAACTCAGACTGATATATGAAGTGAAGCAGCCGTAGATCAGCAAAAAGCTGTGGATCCCAAAATTCGAAGCAGATCTTGACCAAGTCAAAATCACTAATGTGAAATGACAAACTCAAAAAACAAGTACGGAATTAAACTTTTACAAAAATTAAGGTTCAAAACGATTTATAAGAAAATGAGTGAGTTTTTTGAGTAGAAGATTGTGGCGGCTGACGGCGGCGTAACGGCGGAAGATACTGCCGGAAACACCAAAGAGTAGAAGAGGGTGGTAGATCTATCTCTTGAATCGTTCACTGAGATCTTCCTTTGCTTTTAACAAACAATGACAGCGTCAGCTATTATTTAATAATAGATCGGATGACACAATTGATAACTGAAATAATAACTATTGAAACTGAAACTGAAATGATAACTGATAACTAAACTGATAGCTAGTAACTGAACTGATAACTGATAACTGATATGATAATTGATAACTGAACTGATAACTGGTAACTAATATGATAACTGATAACTAAACGATAACTAATAACTAAACTGAAAGGAAGTAAGGATATGGATACTCCCTCTTCTGAATGATGAACAACCTATTTATCTGAATATTAAACTGCGGCCTCAAGCCTAATATATATATATATATATATATATATATATATATATATATATATATATATATATATATATATATATATATATATATATATGCACCAACTGCGACCTCGGGCCCAAGTATATGTATACATAACTGCGACCTCAGGTCCAAAATGCATAAAGCATAAACTGAAGCCTTAGGCCCAAATACAAGTGTTCAACATTTAGGGATTTAAAATTAGGAACTAAGAATCATACTACAATATATGATAGTGAAATACTGAATCACACTGAGTTACATGATACTGGAATACTGGATCACACTGAGTTAGATAATACAAGAATACTGAATAGGACTAGACTGAGACATGTATTCTTGAACTGATTATGAACACTGAAACTTCAACTGTTTATGGCATACTGAGTAATCTATACTAAGACTCGGGGGCATCAAACCCAAGTCTATATTGAATACGCACTAAGCTCACAACGTTCAGAATGAAAGTCATGAACAAGTTATGAAGCTAAAGAATAGAAGTTCTACAACTATTCAAGGAACTAGGCTAAATTATATTTCTGAGGCAATTAGTAATGTTGTAAAAGAAACGTAGTGCAGGAAGAATCATTAAAATTCCCAAACATAGAGAGTTAGCCTCACATACCTTAACTTCCTGCTCTTGAGTGTAATACAACATTCGCCAACTCTTTCAACTTTAATCTATATCAATACAAGTCAAAGGGATTCCATATTAGCAATAATACTCATGTTTTGGTTACTTAGGCATTCTCTCAAACACTTGGTGGCACAAAGCTTCATAGTCCATATTAATGGTATATCTACACCCAATAACCCATTCTCTTGCTTCTGGATAAATTCTAAAGTCTCAAATGGTTATAATCAACATCATTCTTTATCACCCATAAGGCAAACAATACCCTTAACCAACAATCAACAATCAATAACCCAAATCTATAACCGTTCATACTTTTCTATCAAACCCATCAACTCATATCTCGTGAACTAGATTCTATAATCATTAATTCAATGATAGAATCAATTAGAGGGTGAAGATATTACCTTTTTGACATTCAATCTTCTTGAATTCGAGTTCTAGGGTTTCTTCTCTCAACAACGATGTCCCAATCAAATATCTAATGATATGGAGGGTTTACCCATGTTAATAAGATGTTGAAAAATTAAAATTAACTTAGAATCACCATTAAAACCTACCTTGAGTGGTGGAGGGACCCTTAAGAAGTTGGGTTTTTGAGAGCCTTCTTTTCTAGAACAAGTTTTTATGTTTTGGGGCTGTGGGGGACGAAATAGGGCTAAAAAAATGACTTTCCAAGTCGTCCACCGCATCCCAGTTGGCGCGACCATAGTCCCGACTACGGTAAATCGCCGGGACACTGCCTCACCACCGCGGTCGCGGTAAAAACGCGGCAGGACCGCGATGGTTATATACCATTATGTAAAATGGGCATAACCTTTTGCACAGAGCGTCGTTTGGGCTCCACAATATATCGTTAGAAAGATATTTCAAAGGCCTACAACTTTTATGCTTTGAGTTTTTCTAAATATCTTACAAAATTTTACTAAACCCTGCTAGAAGACAGACTTTCTGCAAACTTAGTCGATTTTGTCAAATCTTATGCACCTCACTTTCCATCTTGCTTTTGAAACAACTATTTTCACCCATAATCATCTCGTTGGGACTTCACATGTTCAAAATATAACCTTTCTACTCCTTTAACTAATTCATACCTAATCCAAATGTGCGGGGTATTACATTATCTCCCCTTGGGATCATTCGTCCTCGAATGATTGTCCTGACTGTAATTTCTGCTAACTCCGGACCTTAAACGGGTCTGGTGGATACATGAACTTTCATAAACACTTATATACTAAACTGAATGAATACATGACTACTTAACTTTTGAGATAGTGAACTAAATGACCACCACATTGACTAATATTGGTCTGCCATGGATACGTAATTACTGAACTAACATGGATATATGAATATTAAACTGGCTCGAATATTGGAGTATTGAACTAACATCAATATCAGAGTACTAAGCTAGCATGAATGTCTAAGTATTAGACTAACATGAGTAGCTGAGTATTGAGCCGACGTGAGTATTTGAGTACTGAACTGACATGAGTATCTGAGTACTGAACTGACATGAGTGTCTGAGTACTGAACTGACATGAGTATCTGAGTACTGAATTGACATGAGTATTTGAGTGCTGGAAACTTGAATGTTATAACATGACACGTGAAATACTGGTTGTACCACCGCTAACTCTGGTGGTAACTCCAACTCATAAGCTAATTGACCGATCCTTCACAAGATTCTATATGGCCCAACATAGCAGGGACTATGCTTCCTCTTCTTTTCCAATCTCATAACACCTTTCACAGGCAAAACTTTCAAAAACAACCAATCATCAACTTGAAACTCTAGGTCTCTATGTCACACATTCGAATAGGACTTTTGGCGGCCTGAGCCTTCTTCAAATGCTCTTGAATCAACTTAACTTTCTCTATAGTCTAATAGACCAAATTTGGTCCCATAAACTCCGCTTCTCCGACTTCGAACCAACCAATTGGTGATCTACACCTTCGCCCATACAAAGCTTTGTACGATGCCATCTTGATACTAGAGTGATAGCTGTTATTATAAGCGCTTCATACGGTGCCATCTTGATACTAGAGTGATAGTTGTTATTATAAGAAAACTCAATGAGAGGTAGATGATCGTCCCAATTACCTTTAAAATCAATAACACACGCCCTCAACATATCCTCAAGAGTTTGAATGGTGCGCTCCGCCTGGCCATCTGTCTGAGGATGAAAAACGGTGCTGAGGTTCACCCTTGTGCCCAATCCCTTCTGAAAGGATTTCTAAACGTTTGCTGTGAACTAAGCACCACGATCTGAGATAATGGACAAAGGAGTCCCGTGCAATCGGACAATTTCTTTGATATACAACTTGGCATAATCCTCGGCCGAATTTGTAGTCTTCACTGGCAAGAAGTGACCTGACTTGGTAAGTTGGTCTACAATTACCCAAATCGAATCATGCTTCCGAAACGAGTGAGGTGGACCTGTTATGAAGTCCATGTTTATCATTTCCCATTTCCAAACGGGAATTTCTATATTCTGAGTTAAACCGCTAGGTCTCTGGTGTTTGACTTTCACCTGCTGGCAATTTGGACACTTAGCCACGAAGTCTGCTATATTCTTTTTCATATTGTTCCACCAATAAACCTCCTTAAGATCATGATACATCTTTGTGGTACCTGAGTAAATAGAATACCTAAAATTCTGGGCTTCTAGCATGATCTTCCTTCTTTAAGTCCATCTATGCCTGGAACACACAATCTGTCGTGGTACCTCAAAGCACTATCAACTCCCCCTTATTCCAGATCTATCATTTTATGCCTGTGAATCCCCTCTTTCAGCTACAACAAGTAGGAATCATCAACTATTTTCTCCTTCACTTCGCCTATTAAGGGGGGACAAGTCATATTCTAGACAACAACTCTACTATCTTTGGAGTACGCAAATTGAACTCCTAGCTAGGCTAAGCGGTGAACTTCTTTCACCAGAGTTGTCTTATCTACCTCGATCATGAGTTATACTTCCCACACTTGATTATCTTCTTAAGCACTTCCTGAAAACACTTATAGAATTGTTGTGAGCAGTCTATACTCCGAAGATTAGAGTCTCATGCGATGACACTACCCTCATGATACATAACTGAGCATGATTTTTTTATAGCTTTTATGTGATCACTTTATCATCAATAACTAAGCTCGGTGATCATTCTACTCACTTTGTGTTTCTTACACATGCTATACATAATCTATATGGTAATTATACAATTTTCCCTCATTACCGAACTGATTTTCTTTTTCATATCCCATGCTAACTATTCGAGTTTCAATTCTCCATCTGGACTTACTGATGGTTTTCACATCACCCCTTAGACCAAATGTCTTGTACTTGTGGATCCTTCCTTTTTTTTTGGAATTCTAACAACTTTCTTTATCTTCTGCAACTCTTTGCACTTTACATTAATGATGACTCATCTCCCAACTTACCTCTGAGAAATCTTTCTTACTAGGAAAAACTAAATTATTTACATAAATGAAAAGCTTATGTCTTCATAACTATCATACATAATCGTAATAATTTAACTCTGCCCACACTGCTAATCTTGGGGAAACCCCTTTTTGATAACTCTTAAAGGGTATTTTTCTATAGTTTGCTCTCTCACTACTAGCTGATTTTTTTCCACTGCCACTGTACTTCGGGTTTAACTTAAACTCTTTGGGTTCTAACACATGCATTCGGTATTTTAAACTGCCGTCCACTCACTAGAAATAACCTGGCCAAATGGATCAAATCTTACCTCTACTATCTCTGCTAAAATCGCTAATTCACTGTATCTACTCAAAACTTACTTACTATCCTTTCACTAACCACCTGCTAGCATCATATTTTCTTCTCCTGCTTTGAATAACTAAAGTGAAGCATAAGGTTATTCCTAACTTCCCCCATCATCTGATTATATTCTTTTGCCGCACACTATCATTCTTTTTGAACTATGTACATGGATCACACCTAGGGGAATTTCATTTGTCTTAAACAAAATTAGAATATCTAACCCCAAACTTTCTATACACTTCAAAATCATATCAGATTATAAACATTCGGGGTAAATACTTAGTCACATAACTTAAAGGGAAATGTCATATCCTTTATCTCACAATAATAGCTGCTTCTTATAGCAATTCACTAACATGGTACTTTCTAATTCTGATTTGAATAAATCTAAACAACTTAAAATCGTTCCCTAAAATTCACTATTGGCCGCTCTTGGTCCTCATTGCATACATCATATCTTCTAGTCATTTGCACGAGTTGTATGAAATCACATCTTTGGTAATAACAAATGTTTCTGACTCCTAGGTATTTTACCCTTAGGCTCTTTTCTGTCCAAAACTATAGTGACCAATGTTAGGGTCTGACATTTGAACTATCATCATCCAACTTGTGGCTCCATTTCTAAGAATTAGAAATGAGATTGTTTAATGAGGTAAAACACATATGAATACACTACCATACACAAACTTATCATTCAGAGTATACCATCATCAGATAAATCACTTCATGTATCGTCCGGTGAGTTTCGGGTCTTAATCCAGACCTAAAATATGCGAAGGTTTCTCTATAATCACTGTTACTTACATTTTCTTTGAGAACCCATATGCATCACCGCATACTCACAAGTCACCTAGAATTTTGATACATTGGAAATTGGATATTCTTTAAACATATAACTGAATACTCGCGTACTGAATAACCACAAACTTGCTAACTGAAAGACTGTATAACTAGTAACTGAGGTAAACTGATAACCATAAGATATGATAACTGTTTTTGTACTTTCTGATAAGGTTATGCTCTAATCTATAATACTATCCATTGCATCCCACTTTTAACATCCTCTAAAGTTTCATATTTACCAACCTGTACTCCATGATTATACCCCAATAGGCAATTATCCTCTCTAGGACCTTACGTTTTTCCTGCGCGTCGCTTGGGAACCCAATACGTTTGGAATTCGATAAGAAGAGAAGGTTACCTTTTGCAATAAGCTTCATGGCACGATCTAGAGTAGAAAAAAGCGAGACAATCCTGGATGTCTTGGTAGTTAACCGTTTATATGAGTAGCCGGCACACATATATAAAGGAAACTCCACTGGACACGGCTTCATAGACTCCCTAGGACTATTTAACCTAGTGCTCTGATACCCAGCTTTGTCACGCCCCAAACTTGGGCCTAGACATAACACGACACTCGGTACCTGACTACATGTGACCCAGCGAACAAACTGGCTGGCTCAATCAACATGTGATATCATAACATACTAAATGCGGAAGATAAA
Organism: Nicotiana sylvestris; assembly: GCF_000393655.2. NCBI lineage: Eukaryota > Viridiplantae > Streptophyta > Magnoliopsida > Solanales > Solanaceae > Nicotiana > Nicotiana sylvestris. Next base: position 149,477,119 of record NC_091064.1, on the reverse strand, counting down.
CTAACACATGGTGATATACTAAAAGTCTGAATGATATAAATCAAAGTGCGGAAATACTATTACATTTCTGAAATATATTTGTAGCCAACATAGCTTAATGTGAAAAGCCTGTGACTCTATCTAACTGTTACTCTAGTCTATGAAGCCTCTAATGAAGTACTGAAAACACTGACTGTCTAAAAATACTGAAGACTGTAGTAATAATAATGCCTCGAAAGATCTAGGGATCACCAAACAGCTGATATAAGAGTCCTAGCGCTCTGAATCATCAACCTGTAAATCATTACCTGCATCGTGAAATGCAGGCCCCGGGCAAAAGGGACGTCAGTAAATTTGAATTGTACTGGTATGTAAAGCAATTGAAAGAAGGAATTATAAATGGTGAAACTAATACTGAGCTGATAATGGAGAATTGATAATTGATAACTGAAATAATAACTATTGAAACTGAAACTGAAATGATAACTGATGACTGATAACTGTTAACTGAACTGATAACTGATAACTAAACTGATAACTGGTAACTGATATGATAACTTATAACTGAACGGTAACTAATAACTGAACTGAAAGGAAGTAAGGATATGAATACTCCCTCTTCTGAATGATGAACAACCTGTTTATCTGAATATTAAACTGCGGCCTCAGGGCCAATATATATATGTGCACATACTGAGGCCTCGGGCCCAAGTATACGTATACATAACTGCGACCTCAGGTCCAAAATGCATAAAGCATAAACTGCGGCCTCAAGCCCAAATACAAATGTTCAACATTCAGGGATTTTGGGCCTGTGGGGGATGAAATAGGGCTAAAAGAACGACTTCCCAAGTCGACCACCACGTCCCAGTTGGTGAGACCGCAGTCCCGACCACGGTAAATCGCTGGGACACTGCCTCACCATCGTAGTCGCGGTAAAAACGCGGTAGGACCGCGGTGGTTACACACCATTCTGTAAAACGGGCATAACCTTTTGCACAGAGTTCCATTTGGGGCCCACAATATATCGTTGAAAATCTATTTTAAAGGGCTACAACTTTCATGCTTTGAGTTTTTCTAAATGTCTTACACATTTTTACTAAACCCTGCTAGAAAACAGACCTTCTGCAAACTTAATTGATTTTGTCAAATCTTATGCACCTCACTTTCCATCTTGATTTTGAAAAACCTATTTTCACCCATAATCATCTCGATGGGACTTCACATGTTCAAAATATAACCTTTCTACTCCTTTAACTCATTCATACCTAATCCAAATGTGCGGGGTCTATTCAACTCGGCGTAAAACTCGGCGTGAAACAGGGGAGTACAACTAGGCAATTATTGTATTTGACTGTATTCACAATATGTATTTGTGAATACAGTAACGTAAATAGCATAAATCGTGGTCTATTCAGCTGTTTTGAAATGGAAAGTGAATCAATTAACACAAATAAACTACTAATATAACTCAACAAACTCAATTATAAATCTGAATACATAAAATACATCTGAATACATAAATTATATTAATTAAAAAACATATGAATATATTCATGAAATATAGTGAGAAAGTGAATACAATGAAAAAAGACAATGAATACAATAAAATACATAGAATACAGTGAGATACATTGGAATACAATGAAAAAAAGGTAACAGACTCTTCAAGCTGCTCAACCCTAAACTCCGTCGTCTTTGTTCAAGAATAACCCTAATGTCGTCTCGTCGATAGCAGATTTCGAACCTCCATTGTGTGCCCCAATTTACTCTATGTCAGATTTCGACATTGATACGGAACATAAGACATTGATTTCTAAACAGACTCTTCAACCACTAAACATAGCTATACGAAATTTTTATTGTCAGCCCCAATTTACTTTTCAATAGCAGATTTCGAACCTCCATATTTCTCTCTAGGGCTTGATTTCGACATTGATTCAGAGCCCCAGGCCACTGACAATAAAAATTTCATTCGACAATGGAAATGAATCAGTGGAGAATCATGCTTGTATTCATGGAGAAATACTAGCGTTGAGAGAGAGGGTGGAGAAAAATCTAAAAGAATGAGAGAGAAAAATAATAAGCGTATTTTATGGCTTAAGGATAGGAGGTGACCATAAATAGATATTTGGCTACAAAAATCAAAAGGTAGCTATGGAATATAATTTTTTTAAAAAATATTTATTTAATAAATAAGGTATCAACTCTTGCTACCGTAGGTAAAAATTCCTTATTTTTAAATAGGACCAGCCAACACCTTCCGTTGAGTAATCAACTGCAATGTTTCTTTGATCTTCGACTAATGCTTGTTTGGAACAAGTAATTTTAAAGACATCACTGGAAAACCTTTGCTACGCATGGATGAGGAATGAAAATCGATGGGAAAATAGAAGAAGAAAAGAAACTAAAATAAAAGGAAATCAAATCACAAAATTTTGTGAATGAATATATGATAGTTGAGCAAATTGGAGAAAACAAAAGAAACAAACAAGTAGAATACGAAGAAAACAAAGTAAATTGGAGAAATAAATATATCATCCGCAAAGTATAAACTAATCTAGGATCCTTTTCGCATTATTTTTCTAGAAGGATTTAATTCCATTAGACAATATATGAATAGCGCCTTTAGATTCACAAAATTGCACCGCTTATCTCCTGAGTGATTGGTCTTTAAATATTATTTTTATTTTTTACTTTGTTACAAAAATAAGCATCTTCTTCAATAAAAATACCATAGTTTCAATTTGGAAGCTTTAAACTCTTTTTGAGGGTAGAAATTGAAAGTTAATAACCGATTATGTTAGAATTATTTGAATGTTGATAATTTATGCTTATATATTTCAAAATATTGGTCTAGTAATTTAGTTTAAAAATCTCAAAACTTCATTGTTGGTCCTTAAAAAGTCTTGAAGAAGACAAAGTGGGTCTTCTTCATTTGGTGTTATTTAACTAAATTGGAGATTCTAGATTGTTCGTATTGGTATTTGGAGGTTTTATATCAAATTTGATATCATTTGGAGCAGATTTGGTGTGGTTTGATGGAAGTTGAAATTATAATTTCGAAGAACACTTTGTTATGCAACACAAAAAAATTATGCCGATCAGCTAGACTTTGATGAATAATTTAACCGATAGGACAATTATAGATAATACAAAGTCATGCCAATCTACAAGAGTTTGGTGAATAATTGAACTAGCATAAAAATCATACAAAATGGGTAGAGTTTATGTGAACAATCTAACAAATAGGTGGAATACAACTAACACAAACACTACTATAAAAATAAGAATTAGGGATGGATAAATTTTGTAGCTAAATAAAAAAATTTGTTGCTAATCCTATTTAGCAAAGGATTAGTGACAACTTATCAAGAAATATTGTTAGCTATGAGCGATTTAGCGACATATTAACAATGAAGTTCGTAGCTAATTCTATTTTTGAGTAGTAAAAGTCATGCCAATATGGTAGATGTTTACCCGTAAAACGGTAGTTGAATTTATACGTGGTTTCTAAATAAGTGAATTAATTCGATCCTGAAATAATAAAATAATTGAAGAAATATATAATACTTAGCCTAGAAATGAAGATAAAATAGCAGATACAATGATTTGGGGAGCAAGGTTTCCGGACACAACAACGATAAAATCAAGGAATTAGAAGATAAAAATATATAGAGCTTTGGATTGACTATAGGATAAGTTTTCCATAATATTCGTGTCATTCCAATGATAACAATGCTCACTATTTACAGCTGCACCTAGGGAACAAGGTCCTAGGATCATGCCCTTCTTTAATGTCAATTATGGGGGCCATTGAAGAAGGTGTAACAGTGAGAACAAATAACAAATTCTCTGTAATGGGCAGGCATTAAATGCTATGGAATATTCTCCATTGAACGCTACCGGGAGGAGGGTGTTTATTGCATCTTCACAAGTGTCATTCTTTCGGGTGGCATGCGAAACTGTTGCCTTCGGTGCTACCTATCCGCTACTTTTGGCTCCATGTGTCTCTCTATCATGCGACCACCTGGCATATCATATTTTACCATATACAGATAGTCCCCCTACTTTCCGATGACATAACTTTGTGTCACCAGAAAGTTAGTAGAAACATTCTTTTTGGCGGAAATTACTCTGATGCCCTCTGAAAATTTTCTGACGGTTGATTAGACGCACGTCTCTCTGCATTTAATGTCCCGAACATGCGTCATCCTACGATTCATCATAACTTTTGCTGGTTATTGAGTTAATCATGGCCACGAACTTAGCCGCATAAACCTTTACTTATACGTATCAACCTCCTTCATTCATACTCCATAATTCTTAAAACCCTCTCAAATTCCCTTCATTAAACTGGTATTCTATTCCTCAACTTTTCTTTAACTCTCTTCAAATGAATAAAAAAACTTTTCCTTCTTCCACAACATACAATGGCTTTTTCTTCAAAAAATATCAGTTCTTCCAAGAACAAAAACAAAACCAAGGAAGTTGCACCTCCAACTGTGAGCACTATTATCCCTAGAAGCCTTGTCACAACCAAAGACTTCGAAGAGAAATTTCCTTCTGTTAGCTCTCATACATGGGCCGTTAGCAGATATCCTTCTTCCATCTGTCCTTCTAGCATTCCCGCTGTGAAGGAAGATTGTCGTTACCAGGATGTGGATATTAACGCTCTTGATCTAGATGAGTGAATAACTTTACCCAAGAAGGGTTTTACGTACTTCTATATGTATCCCTTCACTTTGAGGACTATTTCTCTGAGTGGAGAGCTTGACTCCATTATTGAGGAGTTTTGCCTCTGCTGTCAAGTGTGTTTGGCATAGGTGAGTATCTTTGTATGGAGGACGATTGCTTAACTTCGGCGCTTGTGCCAGGAAATAGGGGAGGAGCTAAATTTAGCTCATGTGATGAACCTTTATTCCCCCAAAATCTTTCTAGGGGGTGATTAACTTTAGCAAGCGAGACCACCATGCATTGCTATCTAGCATGATTATGATAACTACAGTGGATGAATGAAATGGTTTGTTTCAATTGCCACCAGTGACATCATCTCGGCCTCGGCTCCTTCCTATCCGGAATTGTGGAACCGTACTCATAAGTATACAATCTGTTTCTTTCCTTGTTAAATATCATTTCCTCATCATTATTAACTTTTCTATCCTTACCTGCCTCAGCGACTCAATGGGTTCCCCTAGGGTTGAGGGCTTAGACAATGGGTTCGAAATTTTTTGGACATTACTATGCCCGAAACCCCACTCATAGAAAGAGCTTTCCCTGAAGTATGGGTGGAAGGCTAAAAATTATAGTAAGTTTAACTCCTCATGTCCTTACCTTTTCTCATGAGAAAATTATCTAATTCTTCTTTCCTGTTGAATATAGGTCTACCCCAGGGCTCGGTTGTCGTCCCCAAGGAGGACATTTTGGCTGATCCTGCTGATGCGGCGAGGTTGCTACAGAAAGCTTTTTCTCAGGCAGGCGTCGCCGGTCCTGCTTCTGGTGCAAGTGCTTCTTCTCGGAGTCCTCGGCTGGAGAACAAGCAACCAAAAGGAACGCGTTCCTCCTCGGCCAGGGGAAAGAATAAGAGAACGAAGAATGCTGGCCCCGAATCTTCTCCGAAAGTTGTAGTGATGAGCCATCCGCTCGGGCCATCCATTGATACCATGATGATTGACGATGATGAGGAAGCCAGCGAGGATGGAGCTTCTCATCATAGAAGACAACGATCTTGCTCAACTCAACAGATCGCTCAGTCTGTGAAGTTCGTTACACCAACTAAGGACGATGTCTCGGCGATTTGGGGAAGTATAAAATGGCGAAAAATGCCGAATCCCGCTTTCAGATCCCAGTCGATGTTCCCGGTAATTTGGGACTGAGTACCAGGTCCTTTTCGTCTTCGGTTGACGAGCGACCAACAACCAGCACTGCATTTCTCGCAATTGCTCCTCACCCTTTATCACCATTATCTTCATATCCATCTTCACTAGCACCAACAACTGCTACATCATCTCGACCGACTACATCTGCTACAGAAGAGGGTGTTCATCTCCCTCAGTCCCAGTTTATGAGAATTTGGAGCAAAACTATGCTCTCCCCTCAGAAGATCCCAAAGGAGGAGGATCGTTACTCTCTCGATCTCCACTAGATGCTATTTGCTATCTTGGTCGGTGGAATTGGCTAACTATCTGAAGCCTTTGGCTTTGGTAAAAGACTGAGAAAAGATACAAGCTCTCTCGGGAGAGTGCTTGTTGAATAGTGCTATGCACAATGCCGTAGTGATACATTCTTCAATACTTTTTTCATTTCTTCTATTTTTGATAGAAAATATCCTGAGTTTGTCCTTCTTGTTTATAGGCCAACTTCTTTGCTTACGAGGACCTCCAGTGGTTGATTCTGAAAAAAAAAGAACTTACCTCCACACGAGATCAACTTTTGGCCGAGCGGGAGCAAACTGCTACTCACCTCTCAGAATTGAAGAAGCTGCTGAGGCCGTTGTATTGGAGACTCGTTTGTAGCAAAGCAAGCAAGAAGTGGAAACCCTTAGCTAGGAGATCGCCCCACTGAGGGTTCAATTTGAAGAGGCAAGGGCCAAATGGCTAAAGTCCAGCCGTTCTTGCTGCAACTGATCGCGAGGCTGCCTCTGCTGAAAGATTGAGTAACTTAGAGGCGGTCTTGAACTTCAAAACTGAAGAGCTTGCTGCTGCGGGGGTGAAACATGCTCAGTTGGAGGATAAATAAAGGAAAACTATTGAGCATAATAGGCTATTTAGCTCAATTGTCCATGACCTCGATGTTAGCCTCATATCCGTTAGATCTGCCTAGGAAAAACTTTTCTGCAGAGGTAACCCAACTAAAAGAAGAACTTAAGCGCAAAGCGGCTTCCCTCATTGTTGGGAAAACTTTCGTTATGTATAACAAGAGGAGAAAAACCTTGTAAGAGGATAAAACATGCATCATTGACTTTGATATCGAAATTACTAAGGCCTGTGAGCTTGAGTTAACTGCTAAAAGTGGTCTCCCAGCAGAGCCTGATACTTCTAGTTCTTTCGGATCCGGTTCTGAAACTTCAAAAACTGAAACGGAAGGCGAAGATTTTGAAGGTCAAACTGATGAGGTCCAAAATATTGAGTCATTGGTGGATCTACCCCCTTCCCCTGGGGGCGTGAACACTTCTCTTCCTCTGGGCTCCGGAGATGCAGCATTTTAGCTTTTCTTTTCTTTTTCCAACTTTTGCATCCATATCGTTTTGGCACGTTATTATAAATAAAGACATCCTTTTGCTCAAGTATTGTTTGAGTCTTTGTATCATTCGAACATTTACACAAGTTTAGCATTTGCATTCTCTTGTTCTTTTTGCTTAAAAGTTTGCGCAAGTTTTATTGTTTGTGGCTTATTATATAAAGCCTTGGGTGTATTTCTTCCCGAAAGCATTTGGATTTCGGGCACAAACCCTTCTAAAATCAACCATTTATCGTGAGGGTTTTTATAAGAGAGGTCCCTCTATTGTTTACGGTGCTCTTGAATAGGACGTCTCCTGCTCATTAAGGCACTAGCATTTGAAGTACTTGTTTAACTTTCAAATGATAAAATAAATTCATCGATCAGAAAAGAAACAAGATGCAAAATAAAAGGAATTTATATATTCCTTTCGTTTTCAAAAAGTACATAAGCAATCGTTCTGCTAAAAATAAATTACCATTTCTTGTGGCTAACTTGTACAACTTGTTTCTACGGGGCTGGCTACGCAGTCCCTGGTCCTGATGATACAACTATGTTCCCGATTTTCATGCCCTGGCTCGTGGCAGTCATTGTTGTCGTATCCTCATATCATTCCCCCCAGTGTTCAAATGCGAGGAATGTGAATTGGAAAACTAGAAGTTTTACACCTTTGAGGATCCCACTAATGAATTGCTGGACAATCCTCAGCTCGGTAACAAATGTCACTTCCCCTTAGGAATTTATGGTATCGAGCAAAGGACAATCTAACAATCCTCTAGTGGTTGGCACTCGTGAATGATCGAGTAACCTTTACCCAATAGCAAACTAACTTTTCTGATGGAAATTTTGCTATCGAGACAAAGATTTTCTAACCGCTCTGGAGTGGTTCTTCGCTTGTGTGCCTGGCTATTTGTAGTATGCTTTCCGTTGTTGCCTCGTTAAAAACCTTGCTAGAAAAACCCAATTAGGAAAAAAACTGGATAAAGGGAAAAGGAGTGCAACACATACTTTTAGTACAAGTGATGTTTGTCAGCGATAATATCTCTTGAGGTGTGCCACATTCTAGTTGCTTGGCAACTTTTCTCCATCCTGATTCTCCAAGTCGTATGAACCTTTCCCGGTGATATCTGAAACCCGGTAGGGGCCTTCCCAGGTTGGACCTAACTTCCCTGCATTGAGTTCTCTGGTGTTTTGAGCTACTTTCCTTAGAACCAAGTCTCCCACTTTATAATAACAGAGGTTGACTCTTCGATTATAATATCTTTCCATTCTGTGCTTCTTGGCTACCATTCTTATATGTGGCAAGTCCCTGCGCTCATCGAGCGGCTCCAAGCTGACTAACTTCACTTCATTGTTTGTCTTTTCACTCGCCTGAAACTATCTCAAAGTCGGTTCTCTGACTTTCCACTAGGATTAAGGTTCCGTACATGAGGGAAAAAAGTCTCTCCTGTTCTAGATTTGGCCGTTGTTCGGTATGCCCATAACAGTCCAGATAGCTCCTCAGGCCATTAACCTTTAGTCGCTTCTGACCTTTTCTTGAGATTTTGCATCATCACTTTGTTCGTTGATTCCGCCTGGCCATTTCTGCTCTGATGATAGGGTGAAGATGTGATTCTCATGATTTTCAAATCATCAAGGAACTTTGTGATCTTTGCACCTATAAACAGTGGCCCGTTATCGTAGGTTATTTCTTTTGATATTCCAAATCTGCAAATTATGTTTTCCCAGAAGAAATCCACCTCTTCCCGCTCGCCGATCTTCTGATAAGACCCGCTTCAACCTACTTAGAAAAATAGTCAGTTAAAATTAAAAGGAAGCTTACCTTACCAGTGGCCAGCAGTAGTGGTCTGACAATATTCATTCCCCACTTCATGAACCACCCAAACAGAGTTAAATGCAATTGTTCTGATGGTTGATGTACCAACGGTGCGTAGTGTTGGCACTTATCGCATTTTGCACGAAGGCTTTAGCGTCTTGTTCTATTCGGGGCCAATAATATCCTACCCTTACCAGTTTTAGTACTAAGGAATCTGCGCCCGAATGATTTCCACATATCCCTCCGTTGACCTCTCGCATAACATAGTTAGCTTCAGACGCTCCCAAGAATTGAGCCAACAGGCCTTGGAAAGATTTCCTGTATAGTTGGCCTCCTTCGAAACTATATCTTACTTCTTTGGCGCGCAGTGCCCGGGATGCCTTGGAGTCTTCGGGCAACTTCCCGTGCTCGAGACAATCGATTATCTCATTCTTCCTGTACCAGATCAAACTAGCTGTATTTACTTCATAGTAGCTATCTGCGTCCACGACCGTGTGCATGAGTTGTACTTCCGTCTTAGAATCTAATCCCTCTATTTTCATTGATGAGCCGAGATTAGCCAGTGTATCCGCTTCTGCATTTTCTTCCCTTGGGATATGAATAATCGACCACTCCCAAATCGAGCCAGTAGAGCTTGGAGTTTCGCTACGTATTGTTGCATGAACTCCCCTTTGGTTTAAGATCCCGTAGACTTGATTTACTATCAGCTAAGAATCGCATCTGATTTCTATGACCTGAGCATCTAGTCCGTGGGCTAGTTTGAGTCCTGCAATCAAAGCTTCATACTCTGCTTCATTATTAGTTAGAGGGATCGTTCTAATGGCCTGCCTTAAGGTTTCTCCCGACGACTTGCTTATACTATGCCAAGTCTGTACCCCTTTACGTTGGAAGCTCCGATCATAAATAAGGTCCAAACTCCCAATGCCAATTCTGACACCATCACTGCTTCTTTGGTTGCTTGAGGCAGTAGTCCCATACTTAAATCGACCACAAAGTTGGCCAAAACTTGTGACTTAACCGCAGTCCTTGGTTTATATTCTATATCGAATTCACTCGTTTCAATGACCCATTTGGCCAATCTACCCGAGAGTTCAGGTTTGTGAAGGATGTTTCGCTAGGGAAAAGTGGTTACCACAACTATCGGGTAACATTGGAAGTAAGGCCTCAGCTCCCGAGCGACAACTACGAGAGCTAAGGTCAGCTTCTCCAAATATGGGTAGCTAGTTTCTGCTCTTATTAAAATTCCGCTAACGTAATATATGGGAGATTGCGTACCTTCGTCATCACGGACTAAAACTGCACTTACTGCTAATTTCGAGACTGTGAGGTAGGCCAACAGTGTTTCACTTCCCTTTGGTTTTGATAGTAACGGATGGCTTGACAAGTACATTTTTAAATTTGTCAAAGTCTGTTGGCATTCCGAGATCCATTCGAAGCTGCTTTTCTTTTTGAGAAACATAAAGAAATGATGGCATTTCTCTGATGATCGGGAAATAAACCTGGTCAAAGAGGCCAATCCCCATGTGAGCTTTTGAACTTCTTTCATGCTTGATAACTGGTCCAAGATGTCTTCGATGGATTTGATCTTGTCGGGGTTTACCTCAATCCCCCTTTGTGATACCAGAAAACCTAAGAACTTGCCGGAGCTAACCCCTAACATGCACTTCTCGGGGTTAAGCTTCATGTTATGCTTCCTTAGGATGTCAAAAGTTTCTTGTAATTGTTTAAGATGATGACCTGCGTTCAAAGACTTAACAAACGTATCGTCTATATAAACTTTCATGGTTTTCCCTATTTATTTTTCGAACATCTTATTTACGAGCCGTTGATAAGTGGCTCCGGCGTTCTTTAGCCCGAAGGGCATCATATTATAGCAATATGTACCAAAGTTTGTTATGAACGAGGTCTTTTCCCGATCTTTCGGGTTCATCTTAATTTAGTTATAACCGAAGTAAGCATCGAGAAAACTCATTAACTCGTACCCGGTCGTCGCATCAATCATTTGATCGATGTTTAGCAGTGGTAACGAGTCTTTTGGGCATGCCTTATTCAAGTCCTTATAATTTACACACATGCGAAATTTATTGTTCTTCTTAGGAACTACTACTACATTAGCTAGCCAGTTAGGATGCTTTACCTCTTGGATCGAACCTATATCAAGTAGGCGAGTTACCTCTTCTTTGACGAATTTATTCCTAGCCTCCACAATTGGGAGCTTCTTTTGTCTCACAAGAGGGAATTTGGGTCCAAGCTTAGCTTGTGTACGACCACTTCTATTGGGATACCTATCATGTCTGCATGCGACCACACAAAACAATCAGCATTATACTTAAGAAATTCAATAAAGCCAGAACTGAGATCGGGGTGCAGTCGTGTCCCCAAGTAGAATTTCCTCTCCAAGAATTTTTCAAACATTGCAACTTGCTCAAGCTCTTCCGCTGTGAACATTGTTGCATTCGTTTCCTCTCGCACCTGATAAGATTTAGATGCTTCTTCACCCTGGTTAACTTCACTTTATTCGGGAGCAGGTGCCGGTTCCTGTAATTGCTATGCTGCATGCTCCTTCACTTTGCTATTGGAGACTAAAATCACATTCATCTCTCTCACTTCCGGTTGATCTCCCCATATCTGTTTGATGCCTTCGGGCGTTGGGAATTTCAGCAATTGATGATACATTGACGGTACAACTCTCATCCCGTGCAACCATGGTCTTCCCAAAATAATATTATTTCTCATATTGATCGAAGCCAACCCTGTACTACTACAAAGTAGCAAGAGTGGTCGAAGCAGCTTTTACCCGAGAAGGTCGTGATCGATTTCCACAGGGAGCTAGAGATTGGAATTGAGTTTCTATCTAAATTGGAGTTGCATAGTTATTCATAATTGCACTTCTAAACATTGTTGGTTTTGATATTGCTTCTAAATTTACACTACTAAGATGCTAAATTAGGCTAAGTGAAGCTAAGAGTAAACTATTGAAGGTTGTCTAAATAGGTAAAAGGCACTAGGGAAGTGACTTTCTCCTAGGTGGATACTTGACGGGATCTTGAGTCTAAGGCTAGGTTGTCATATTTTGGGATTACGATATAACCATTGCACGATACTTCTCACTCTATACCTCTCGATAGTTTGAGTGATTTTACCCTAATTGGCTTTCTCAAGACCAATTGGGTATGATAATTTGCGCAAGCAATAGAGGTTCAAGTAGGGCATTACTATCTCTAGGTTTAACCCTTTAATTGGGGTTATCAATCTCTTGAATACGCTCCAATTCCTTGTTGGACCAATTCCCTAGACTTAGGCTCTCTTTCTCAAGAAGAGCCAAAGTCAACAAGGCATAAACTAGTGTTTGCAACAACTAATTCAACATTAAAACCATACATTAGTCCACATATCAAACACCCATAGACATTTAAGCCTTAAAATACAAAACCCATAAATTACCCAAACTAGGGTTGAGCCACAACCCTTGCTAATGGGTCTAGCTACTCATGATTATAGAAAACAAAGAAATAGATGAAGAAAAACCCATAATATTTAATTACTAGATAAAATTTGAAGATTCAATGATGAAACTATTGTAAAATTACTCAAAATGGTAAAAGAACACTATTCACGAGCGCAGTTGATGTCTAGAATACAACTCATGACCTAAAAATAGGAAAAGAAACTATTTATACTAGGCCAAAAATTCTGGACAAAAATACCCCTACGGGGCTAGTGCGGACTGCACAAAATCGAGTGCGGCCGCACTAAGGCTCTTGGCTGAAACAATCTGCCCTCTGAACTTGGCCACCACGAGCCGCACAAAATGCACCGCGGCCGCGGTGGCTTCTTTTGCGGTTTGCACAAAATGGACCGAGGGCCATATTGGCAATGTTCCTCCAACTTGGCAACTCTCTGAACTTGAGCTTTGTGGACCGCACAAAATCGAGTGCGGCCGCAATGAAGTCAATGCGGTCCGCATGAAATATTTTGCGGCCCGCATTGCTTGACTGCCTGAAATGAGCACTCTCTGAACCTCCTTTTTGCGGACCGCATAGAATAGAGTGCGGCCGCATTGGTCCTGTTATACTAAGGTTGGACTTGTTCTTGGTACTTGTGCATGTTTCACTCCTTTTTGAACTGGTTTTGATGAATTGTCACCTTGTTGAACAAACCCTACAATCAATTACAACATATGAGCCTTTGGGACTATTTTGTACACATTTCTAATCAAAACTCAAGTAAGAAGAAGTGTAAAATGCATCATAATCCCTAGTTATCAACTCTCCCAAACTTAAGCTTTTGCTTGTCCTCAAGCAAACAAAACAAGACTCACCCCTTAAGAGTAAATCCAAGAAAATTCAGCTGACCTAAAGTGGCCTCATCTAGCATCAATTGGGACTAACAATTGCCCTCAATTCAAATGAATCATTAATAACATTCACTCCTTTAAACACCATAGATTTAGTGCGACACAAGAGCATCAAGAGTTGACTCAATACATCAAAGAAACTTTATCTATTGCTTTGGTCATCGTGGAACCAAAACTCACACATCCTTAACTCTCCCTAAGCAAACCTCACCTTTAAGATTGTAGCACTCAGAACGAGGTTAATGGAAATACACTCATCTCTCTCAAAGAAAATTTACAAGTCCGGCTCTACGTACCATATGCTTGCCCCTTATGTGAGTCACCACTAATGTAAGCTTCATTAAACTCAAGATCATATAGGGCTTTTGTGGAGACATAGTGAAGGCTTTTGGTTTAGGGTAGGAAATGTTTGGTCTAAGTAAGTTCCATCTTCCCTTTAACACTTCTTTTGCTTCATTTTGGCACACATTCACTTGACTTTTTAAGTATTTCACTTCTTCCGAAGGGGTTAGAGAGACACACTGTCACTCTTTCTTGTTCATTTCAAATCTTTTTCTCCTTTCTCAACTTTTCACACCTTTCATTCTATACTTTTATTGAATCCTTTTATTCTATTCTACATTGAACATTCTTTTTGTCTTTTTGATTTTTTTTCTTTTTCATTGCCTTTCCTCTTCTTCATTTTGTACCTTTTACCACTTTGTTGCAATTCTCGTCTCTCCCCCCAAACTTATGCTTTTTCCATGTGCTAGGGAAAGATCGGGTGCCAAGAGAGGGTATCTTTAGAACGGGTAAAGGCTTGTATCGTCGTTCTTGAAAGAAAAGGGTCTAAGGCTCAAAAGGGTTGACTAGGGATTTTATCATTGGTAGGATACGAAAGTGTTAAAGATATCATTTGGATCAAAGAGAGCCTATAATCACGTCTCAAGTCAAATTACAATCAAGATTTCACCTAGACAAATATTCAGGGCAAGTTCTAGACCAATGGCTCGGGACATGGACTTGCAATTCAAATTCTCACCACACAAGCTTTAGGATTGCTAAAGACATAGAGTTGGGGGCCCAAAACAACCTTAGATAAGAATTGAGCAACACAATGGTCTCGAAAAAATACTTGATGATTATCGTCCAACACAAGAGTCTCAAGGTCACAACTTTCACCATCCTATACACAACGATTTGTTTTTGACCATAGGATCAAAAGCAAATGTGTTAGGCCCAAGTGAAGCTTTGCTTGAGGCACCATTACCAACTAACTACTAAAAAGCAAAAAGAAAAATAGACTCAAACCCTTAAGAAGGTTGTCATGCCATCCATTATCGGGAAGAGCCACCCGGTTCACACAAATTCCACCTTAGGAAAGAACCGTGGCATTAAGAAAACCAAAGGCTTATTGCAAAAACTCAAAACAAGAAGCTACTAACATAAAATAAGAAGCTAAGAAAGGAAAAATGCGGAAAGTAAAATGAATATGTACAAGAGGGGATTTAATCGAATATACAATAGGGAGAATAAATATATACATAAGAACGTAACTTTTATATACAGACCCAAAGTAAAAAGTACGAGAAGTGCAATGAAATGATAAAATTATATACATACCAAAGATAAAAATAAAGAAAGCATAAAATACTGTCAAATATACAGTCATCCAAATATCCAAATAGGGCTAACCCTTCAAATGAAAGTTGGCATTATCCTCAATGCCATCTAACCAAAATAAGCACAAAAATAGAGAAGAGAGGAAAAAGAAACTCCCTATGGGCCCTCCGTCTGCATGGGATCCTGAGTCTGGGTCCCTGGGTCCATTGTCTGCTCAGGAACCTGTGACTGGCTCCCTGTGATCTGTGGCTCTACTGGGACCTGGGCCTAGACCTGGACTGAGTCCTGGGCTGAATCCTGGGGCTGGCTGGAGGAACCTCCTTACAGGTCCTCTAACTATATGACTACATCGTTAGAACGGGGAATCACCTTCTTCCTCTTGGGAGGCCTCTCTAACTCCTGCGTTAGCTGGGGCTGGGTTGCAGGCACCGGGTCATGCAACAATAGATCTAAAGGCCAGTGATCTGCCTTCAACCTCTCTACCTCGACCCTGAGCTCCTTCACCGACCTTTTTAAAGCCCGAGTCTTCCTAATTTTATTCGCCTCCTTTGCAAGCTCCTTTAGTGCCTTCTCATGTGAATCAACAACGTCCATAATCAATTTCTGGTTCTCTAGGATCTTCTTCTTGTTGTCCAGAAGCTCCTTGAGAGTGTCCTCAATGGACTGTGGGACCTGTGGAGGAGGAGGTGCTAACTGGGCTGCCACCGTAGTAGATAGTACAGATAGCTTAGAAGTAGCTGTCTACATCCAGTTGTTGATGCTGACGAGGGCCTGGCTCAGATGGTGGGCAATCAATGGGTATGCAGTGGTGGAGGGTATCTCTATTGTTGTAGAAGTGGATGGACCTGGGCCATGTATGCTGAGGTAGAAGGAGGCTGAGTAGGATCCACTACCACTACTGGCTCTTCAGACTGGCCAGTTGAGGTAGTGGCTTTGCCCTTGAAGTGCTTGCCTTTAGGGTTGTCATTACCCTGCAGGCAGTACCATGAGAACGGTGCCTTTGCCTTCATTTTCATATTAAATTTCCGCTTCTCCACATCTAAGTCCTCCAAGTACATGGTCAGGAAGTTGGGGAAGAGATAAGATCTATCACCTTCGTTCACCACCAGTGTAATAACCCTGGACATCACATTTCCGACGTTAATCGGGTACCCCACCATGATAGAAGCTACCAAAATAGCCCGGTGAATAGGGAATGAGTTGTCGTGGGTGGTGGGGTCTAGCCAGCTGCACACAAATGTCTCCCACCCCTTAGCCTCAAAGTTCAAAGTTCTCATCAAGATCTTTACTCCCGCAGTCAACCAATCTGTGGTGGTACCTGGGATTGCCAAGTACTCCGCCAACCAAGGACGAGCTTTCACATCCAATGCCATCTTCTCCAAATATAATAACTCATCTTCCTCCGAGCCCAGGTAATCATTTATGGTCGTGCCATCAAATTTCACCTTCAAGTTCCGCACTTTGGTGACTGTGGTACCCTTTTTGATGTGGGCCACATTTGTGTAGAACTCTTTCACTAAATGCTCATTGGCGTCATCCACGCGGCCTATGAAGTAGTCCCATCCAGCTCTCTCTCTGAACTACCTCAACACATTAGGATTGTGAGGCAAAAGGTCCCAAGTAATAAATTTAAGCTCAGGTACCAATTTCCTCTCGGGCCACCACTCTCTGAACTTGTGGTAGGCAACCTCACTTACAAACCGGTCCTGCCATGCCTCCGAATTTCTAGTCCTCTCTACCCCACTTACTTGGGGCTCACCCCGTCTACTTCTTCCCATTCTTCTGCTACGAGACCCTCTCCGGATAATAAAGCTGTAAGAGAGGTAGAATATTCATTTCAACTGCTGGCAACTGAGACCTCAGACGACTCAGAAGATACACGCACTAATGCTTGGGCAGTGGGAGAGCTTGGAGGTGTATCCCTCAACCTGTTCCTCTCCGGTCAGTCAGGAACATACTCTGGCACAGAGTCTGATGATGCCTCCCAGGAAGGTGCATACTTACTCCCCGATTGGTCAATGGCTCTGTCTGCAGCCTTTATTATCCTCCTTGTGTTCTTTATGTTTTGTCGGACTTGCGGGGTCAATATTACCATTCCTGGTCCCCTACCCCGGGAGGACTCTCCTCTTTCTGATTGTTTACCACCTTTGCCTCGTGATTTCACCATTGTCTGCAAGCACATTCAGTTTTGCTTTGTTAGTATCAGTAGAAACAATGAAACTCAGAATTGTATGAAAAGTTATTGCAGACAGTCAAATGTTGTAGAATTCGGACCACACAAAATGAGGTGCAACCGCAAAGAGGCTACCGCGGTCCGCACAGAGATGGGGTTCAAATTACTCACTCTCTGAATCTATGTACCGCGGAACGTAAAAAATGCATTGTGGTCCGCATTGAGGCACCGCGGACCGCACAAAATCCATTGCGGTCGCGGTCCTCAAGTGTCAGATTTCAGAACTTAATCCACCGCGGTCCGCACAAAATGGTATTGCGAACCACAAAAAGGCACTGCGGACCGCACAAAATCCATTGCGGTCCGCACTAAGTGCCCAACAGCAACACCAACCTAAGGTTCAAGTTTTGACAATTTTTAGTCCAAATATTTACGTATTGATGATACCCTAGGTGTTGCCTCAATGTTTTAACTAATTAGTCCTAAGTAAAACAGGATTTAACTAACCTATGATACAAGACTGAAAGAAAAACGGGAAGGGAAGGAAGAAGAATTGAGAAAAACAAAAATTCAAAGAAAATAACAAAATTAAACAACTGAGAAGGAATTAAAGTTACCAGAAATGAGATGCACTGATGATTAATGAGCCTTAGCAGTTAATTTCGTGCAATGAGAGTGATGAACAATACTTTTTTATGCTTCTAAGAGTAAAAAGATCGAAAAGTTATAAATGGAGGGCCTCAGGTCCTATTTATAGAAAAAGGTTCTGGGCCCCAGCTCACCTACCCACCGTGGACCGCACAAAATGGCATCGCAGTCCGCGGTGCTCAGAAACATGAAGCAATAAGAGATTGGCCACTGCGACCGCACAAAATGCAATGCGACTGCGGTGGAAAACTTCAGAGACTCTCAACGTTTGTCAAATCACTCTGCGGTCGACATTGATTTCTTGCCCCCGCACAAAGGCCATTGCGACCGCACAAAATGAGTGTGGTTCGCATTACAAACTTCAGAGAGTGATCATTTTTCAACTTATTCCTGCACTGCATCAATACAATCCTACAACATCTCACAACCAGTCAGTCCAAAAATAAATCCTATACTACAAAAGAAATCAAAGAAAAACAAAAAGAGAGACACATGGGTTGCCTCCCAAGAAGTGCCTGATTTAACGTCGTGGCACGACACAGGTTACCATCAAATCACTTTAGATAAAAAAGTGTCACCACATGGCTGTCATCAATCTTGCCCAGCTAGTGCTTGACCATGTGCCCATTCACTTTGAAAACTTCCCCATTTTTGTTCTTCAAGTCAAGTGCACCAAACAGAGTCACAAATACCACTTCAAAAGGTCCACTCCATTTTGACTTAAGCTTTCCCGGAAACAGACGTAACTGATAGTTGAACAAGAGAACCAAATCACCTACTTTGAACTCCTTGCCACGAGCATATTTATCATGAAGGTACTTCATCTTTTCCTTGTACAAGGACGAACTGGAGTAGGCATGGAATCAGAATTCATCAAGTTCATTAAGCTGCTCCACACGAAGATTTGCTGCCACATCCCATTCAAGATTCAGCTTCCTCAAAGCCCACGTGGCCTTGTGCTCTAACTCAATCGGTAGATGGAACACTTTCCCAAACATCAACCGATATGGAGACATACCAATAGGAGTCTTGTAAGCAATCCTATAAGTCCATAGAGCATCATCCAACTTCTTTGACTAATCAGTCCTATTTGCATTGACCGTCTTTGACAATATACTCTTGATTTCCCTGTTTGAGACTTCAACTTGGCCATTCGCTTAAGGATCATAAGGAGTAGAAACTTTGTGGTTGACACCATACTTTGCAAGCAAAGTGTCAAAAGCTCTATTACACAAATGAGACCCCCCATCGCTTATGATTACAAGAGGAGTGCCAAACCTTGTAAAAATGCTCTTCTTGAGAAATGCAACAACACTCCGGGCCTCATTGTTGGGTAGAGCCATGGCTTCAACCCACTTTGAAACATAGTCAACTTCCACAAGAATGTATGTGTTCCCACACGAGCTAACAAACGGGCCCATAATATCAATGCCCCATACATAAAAAATATCAACTTCAAGGATGGTATTGAGAGTCATCTCATCTTTCTTCAAAATTCCACCCACTCTTTGATATTCATCACACCTCTTCACAAGTTCACTTGCATCTTTGTACAAAGTTAGCCAATAAAACCCACAACTAAGAACTTTAGAAGCCGTCCTCGCCCCGCCATGATGGCCACCATAGGGAGAGGAGTGACAAGCCTCCAAGATACTCAATTGCTCTTCCTCCGGGATACACCTTTGGATCACACCATCTGTGAAAATCTTGAACAAGTACGACTCATCCCAATAGAAATCCAAACTATCCCGTTTGAGCTTCTTCCTTTGGTTAGAAGAGAGCTCACACGAAATTATACCAGTCACAAGGAAATTAGCAATGTCCGCAAATTATGGCATACCATTCACCAACACCGAAAGGAGTTGTTCATCGGGAAATGAATCATTCATCTCTAGGCCATCATGAGGCCTCCCCTCCTCCTCCAAGTGAGACAAGTGGTCTGTCACTTGGTTTTCACTACCCTTCCGGTCCACAATCTCCAAATCAAACTCTTGAAGTAACAAAACCCATCGCATCAGTCTAGCTTTGGAATCCTTTTTCATCATCAAGTATCGGAGTGTGGCATAATCGGTATGGACTATTACCTTGGCGCCCATAAGATACGGCCGAAATTTCTCCATTGAGAACACAATAGCCAAACGTTCTTTCTCGGTCACTGTGTAGTTCACTTGAGCATCATTCATTGTCTTTCTCGCATAGTACACCGGATGAAACATTTTGTTCACTCGTTGACCCCAAAACCACCCCAAACGCAACATCACTTGCATCACACATGAGCTCAAAGGGTAAGCTCCAATTAGGTACGGTAATAATATGAGTGGTGGTCAACTTGTGCTTGATAAGTTCAAAGGCTTGTATACATCTCTCATCGAACACAAACTTGGCATCTTTTTCCAATAACTTGCATAAGGGGTTAATTACCTTCGAAAAGTCTTTGATGAATCTCCGGTAGCACCCCACATGACCAAGAAAACTTCTAACTCCCTTGACAGAGGTAGGGGAAGGGAGCCTTGAAATCACATTAATTTTTGCTTTGTTCACCTCGATACCATGCTTTAAAATTTTATGCCCAAGAACTATGCCCTCTTCCACCATGAAGTGACATTTCTTCCAATTAAGAACAAGATTGGTTTCTTCACAACGGGCCAATAATCTATCAAGATTTTTCAAACACTCATCAAATGAATCACCCACAACACTAAAGTCGTCCATGAACACCTCCAAAATATCTTCCACCATATCGATGAAAATGGCCATATACACCATTGAAATGTAGCCGGTGCATTACACAACCCAAAAGGCATTCGAGAAAAGGCAAAGGTGCCATATGGACAAGTGAATGTGGTCTTCTCCTGATCTTCCAGAGCAATCAAGATTTGGTTGTATCCAGAATACCCATCCAAGAAATAGTAGAAGGTACGCCCAACAAGTCGGCCTAACATCTGATCAAGAAAAGGCCATGGAAAGTGATCCTTGCGGGTCACTTTATTCAACTTGCGGTAGTACATGCATACCCTCCAACCGGTGACGATTTTGGTAGGAATCAACTCATTTTATGAATTTGCAACTACGGTCATGCCACCCTTCTTCGGTACACATTGCACCGGCGAAGTCCAAGAGCTATCAGAGATGGGGTACACAACTCCGGCATCCAACCACTTGATCATCTTCTTTTTCACAACTTCTTGCATTGCCTCGTTCAACCTCCTTTGATGTTCCAAGGAGGTCTTTGCATCATCTTCCAGAATAATCTTGTGCATACAGAATGCGGGGCTTATCCCCTGAATATCAGCTAAAGTCCATCCAATTGCCTTTGTCCGCTTTTGAAGCATCGCCAATGTGGCATCAACCTGCATGTTAGTAAGACAAGAGGAAAGAATAACTGGCAAAGTAGAAATAGGGCCTAAGAACTCATACCTGAGGTGTGGAGGCAACTGTTTCAAATCTAATACGGGAGGTTCCTCAATTGAAGGTTTTGTTGGTAGAGTCTTCTAATTCTCAAGGTCCAAAGATAGTTTCCTAGGCTCATAAAAATAAGAGTCCATCCCATGTAAAGCATTCGCGCACTTCACTCGGCCTTCATCATCATTTACATCAAGATTTAACAATATGGCCTCCACAGGGTCCTCCATGTCACACCTCCTTTTTACCACCGCGAAAGAGGTACAAGAGAGTTTTTTTCCAATTTAAGTGACAATCAAAACATGATTATTTTATTTAAAATTCAGAGTCGCCACTTGGGATGATTTATGGTGTCCCAAGTCACCGGTTTTAAATCCTGAATCGAGGAAAGATTAACTTTGTTTTACAGTCCACGAACACAGAAATCCGGGTAAGGAATTCTGTAACCCGGGAGAAGGTGTTAGGCATTCCCGGTTCTGTGATTTTAGCACGGTCGCTCAACTATTATTATTGGCCTAATTATCTGATTAATTACGTGTTTAACCTATTGTGCATTTTTAACTTTATCACCAATTTTATTTATTTTATGGAGTTATTCTGGAACAAGTTATGATTGTCGTGCACTTGTTTGTTTGGTACACATTGCGAATCGTGCCACAGGAACCGTACCCACGATTACAACATGTTTAAATTATTAACATTGTTAGTTGTTGTGGCCGGGTCACATAAATGCACCCCCGGATTTAGAAATTAGGCATCACATCTACGTCACGGGAACCGTAACCGTAGTTATGATGATTTTATTATAAACGCGCCTAAAGCATTTCTATGAATATTTATGGATATTAACGTTGCTTCTCACTAAGAACCAATCTATAATAAATTGATAGTTATTTGCATATTAGAAGACTAATATGATATTGTTGATAATCAAACTGTTGGTTTTTCTATAACAAATAAACAAAAGAAAATTGCAGGAAAATAAAATGAACTAATTTACAACAAGATTTCATCAAATTTACTTTTCTCAACATAGGTTCCAATAAAAAGTCAACATCAGATGGGTGTAATCAAACACTTGGCTCTTCGTCAAAATAAAGAAGATTAACTAAATATGATATTTTTTTTATTGTTTCAGAAATAAAATTTTCTAAAAATTATTATAGGAATTTCAGTTTTTAACAACCTATACTCAAAGTTTATAACTGAAGAATCTAAGTAAAAATTACACCCACGAATATGTAATCGAATGAGTTACTAATAAATAGTGAAATCCTATTTATTTAAAATTTTCCATTAATGTAATTTGATAACAAGCAAAATGAGAAACATAAATCACATCAATAGTACAACTGAAATTAAATAATTAATGAAGAAAATAATTTCATTATCAATAGATCAACGGGACTCACATGGCAAATGGATATTGGAGACGAAGGCTTCGACACAGCAAATTCACCTGAGTCTCGTAGAATGAATGAGCTGCGGATGGCTTTTCGTGGAAAGGGGGAGGGCTGCCGCTTTTTCTTTTTGTCTAAGTTTTGGAAATGAAAACTTGGGGTAGGGTTTCTATAATTGGGTATTTAATATGGAGGTAGGAAGGAATGATGGCCATTAGATTAGGAGGAAATAGATGGCTAGGATTAAATCTTGCACTTAAATGGACTAATGGGTTGGGACGAATGAGCTAAGGGTAATTGGGTTGGACCATGTCTTTTGGGTTTGAACTTAGGCTAAAAAGACCAAATAATACAATGTATCTATAAACTGTAAAAATCACTCTAAATTAAAATAAACTAATATAAAACTAAATACTATGAGTGAAATTATTTTTTTTTTATTTTCAAATGTGATAATACTATAAATATAAATATACTAATTGACTTTAACCTAAAGATGAAAATATTTATTTTTTGAAATTTTTTTTTGTGATAAAATAAAGTAAAAGAGTCAAAACTATTTAAAATAACGATATTAAACCTAAACTAAATATTTTACGATAAAAATGTGTAAAATCTTAGGGATAGTCAAAAATCACATATCTACACTCCACATTGATCATTGCACTTGTATCATCAACTATCACTGCCGTGACAAGGTCCACAAAAGAGCATACCTCGGAACTGTTGGGCTGCTTCATTGACTTGCACACATGAAAGACCACTTTTTCATCACCCACTCGGAAGGTGAGTACCCCTGCTTCCACATCAACTAAGGCCTTCCCAGTAGCAAGGAAAGGTCTCCCCAATATGATTGGAACTTCATAATTCACCTCACAACCCAAGATCACAAAATTCGCTGGTAAGATAAATTTGTCCACCCGGACAAGCACATCATCAATAATACCCAATGGTCTTTTCATCGTTCTATCTGCCATTTGCAATCTCATGGAAGTCGGTCTCGGCTGCCCAATACCCAAAGTTTTGAAAACTAAGTAGGGCATCAAGTTGATACTTTCTCCCAAACCACATAGAGCCTTAGCAAAGTTCGCACTCCTAATGGTGCAACGAATAGTGAAAACACCGGGATCTTCAAGCTTCGGGGCCATTGGATGCACTATTGCAATAACTTGGTAGGTCATATTTATAATTTCACAATCCATGGATCGTTTCTTTGTCACCAAGTCCTTCATGAATTTAGCATAGCCCTGTATTTGTTTAAGAGCCTCTACCAAAGACACATTGATGGATAAGCTCTTCATCATATCAATAAACTTTTTAAACTGATTCTCATTTTTCTGCTTCGCGAGCCTTTGAGGATAAGGTGGAGGTGGTCTTGGCAAAGGAGCCTTGGCTTGAGGCACAACCGGCTCCGGCATGTCTATTACGTGTTTCCTAGATGGGTTCACGTCATTTTGAGTTTCCACCTCGGCATCTTGAATATCAATCCCCACTTCTTCATTCACATTATCATCAATCACATTTTCAACCACCAAAGGAACTTCATCTTCTTGCAACTCAACTTTATCACTCAAAATTTACTTTTGTTTGGAGACATTCACATTACCGCCTCATCCACTCCTTGTAGTTACCGCCATAACATGATTGTTCCTCCCTTCGGGTTTACTACCGTATCACTTGGTAGCGCCCCCTACGACGAGTACTCAATATTGTGAGATTTGGCCTAATTGAACCTCCAAGTTTCTGATTGAGGTATTGTGGGAAGCCAACTGAGCATCAGAGTCCGTATTCTTTTTCATCATCTGTTCAAACATCATTCCAATTCTCCCCTATCATTATTGGAAGAACTAGGAACTTGGGATGGAAATGAGGGTGGATTGTTTGGTTTTTTATACATTGGGGGCCTTTGAAAGCCTTTCTCTCGATTTCCTTGATTGTCATTGTTCTAACCACCATGATTGTTGTTACCACTCAATTGTTGTTGTTGCCATTCCAATTACCTTGATTGTTCTGATTATTGTTCTTATTGCCCCAATTGGAATTTTGGTTGTTGTTTCCCCAATTACCATTGTCTTGTTGTTGTTAATTGCCCCAATTGCCTTGGGGTGTCCATTTTTGTTGGTTGGAAAAATTGCCCTTTTGGCCTTGATAATTGTTCACGTATTGCACCTCTTCATTCTGCCCATCATAACCATCATCTTGGAATCCACCATAATCATTGTCAAATTGATGTGAACTTCCTTGGTTCTGTTGACCTCTTTGTCTTCTTTTGTTCACTAGCATGTTGACACCCTCCATGACATTTACTTGGCGAGGATTTTGAACTTGTTGCAATTGTGCCTTTGATAGTTGGTTCATTGTAGTTGTCAGCTCAGCTATAGCTTGCCTATGATTATGTAACTCTTTGTGCAAATGAGTGACCGTGGGGTCATCCTGGGGCACATTGGCTCTACTTTTCCAAGCAGAGGAAGTGTCAGCCATCTCATCAAGAATGTCATAAGCCTCATCATAAGACAGCTTCATCAATTTGCCTTCATCAAGTTGGTTCACTATGTACTAACTTGTTGTGTTAATGCCCCGGTAGAAAGTCTATTGGATCATCGCCTCAGTCATATCATTGTTGGGCCATTCCTTTACCATTGTTCTATAGCGCTCCCAAATCTCATGTAATGGTTCGGTGGGCTCCTGCTTGAAGGCTAAGATCTCATCTCTCAATGCTGCCATATGCCCCGGTGAGAAAAACTTTGCAATGAACTTATTCTCCAACTCATCCCAAGTAGTGATGGAATGGTTGAGAAGTCGCTCAAGCCAATCCAATGCATTCCCTCTAAGTGAAAATGGGAAAAGTCTCAACCGAAGTGCATCCTCAGACACATTAGTTTGTTTGTTCCCCCAACAGGTATCCACGAAACCCTTGAGATGTTTTAAGCATTTTGATTGGCAGCGCCTGTGATATATCCATGCTGCTCCAACAATGTCAACATCACATTGATAATTTGAAAATTGTCCGCCCGATTCTAGGGTGGGATAATTGCACTTGCATAGCCTTGGTTTGGAAACACTCAAGGAGCCACTCTTGGAGGTGGCGGAGGAGGGTCTGGAATATTGTCATTGGCATTGGCCTGGTGGCCTCTACGTTGTCCTTGAGGTACAAGAGGCACCTCATCATCTCCGACATCATCTACCTCCTCCCTCGCAATCACATTTCCAAGAGGGTCATTGTTGTTTGCTGCCATTTTGTACCTGAAGTTGTGACATACACGAATTAGTAACACAGAAGGAAATAAGAACAATACACAAAACTATTTAGATAGATAGCCAAAACTGTTAGCTCCTCAGCAACGACGCCAAAAAGTGATTGAAGCCAACCCTGTATTACTACAAAGTAGCAAGAGTGGTCGAAGAAGCTTTTACCCGAGAAGGTTGGGATCGATTTCCACAGGGAGCTAGAGATCGGAATTGAGTTTCTATCTAAATTGGAGTTGCGTAGTTGTTCCTAATTGCACTTCTAAACATTGTTGGTTTTGATAGTACTTCTAAATTTACACTACTAAGATGCTAAATTAGGCTAAGTGAAGTTAAGAGTAAACTATTGAAGGTTGTCTAAATAGGTAAAAGGCACTAGGGAAGTGACTTTCTCCTAGGTGGATACTTGACGGGATCTCGAGTCTAAGGCTAGGTTGTCATATTTTGGGATTACGATATAACCATTGCATGATACTTCTTACTCTATACCTCTCGGTAGTTTGAGTGATTTTGCCCTAATTGGCTTTCTTAAGACCAATTGGGTATGATAATTTGCGCAAGCAATAGAGGTTCAAGTAGGGTATTACTATCTCTAGGTTTAACCCTTAAATTGGGGTTATCAATCTCTTGAATACGCTCCAATTCCTTGTTAGACCAATTCCCTAGACTTAGGCTCTCTTTCTCAAGAAGAGCCAAAGTCAACTAGGCATAAACTAGTGTTTTCAACCACTAATTCAACATTAAAACCATAAATTAGTCCAAATATCAAATACACATAGACATTCAAGCCTTAAAACACAAGACCCATCAATTACCCACACTAGGGTTGAGCTACAACCCTTGCTAATGGGTCTAGCTACTCATGATTATAGAAGAAAACAAAAAAATAGATGAAGAAAAACCCATAATATTTAATTACTAGATAAAACTTGAAGATTCAATGATGAAACTATTGTAAAATTACTCAAAATGGTAAAAGAACACTATTCACGAGCGCAGCTACTGTCTCGAATACAACTCATGACCTAAAAATAGGAAAAGAAACTATTTATACTATGTCAAAAATTCTGGACAAAAATACCCCTACGGGGCTAGTGTGGACTGCACAAAATTGAGTGCGGCCACACTAAGGCTCTTGGCTGAAACAATCTGCCCTCTGAACTTGGCCACCGCGGGCCGCACAAAATGCACCGCGGCCGCAGTGGCTTCTGTTGCGGTCCACACAAAATGGATCACGGGCCCCATTGGCAATGTTCCTCCAACTTGGCAACTCTTTGAACTTGAGCTTTGCGGACCGCACAAAATCAAGTGCGGCCGCAATGAAGTCAATGCGGTCCGCATGAAATGTTTTGCGGCCGCATTGGCAATGTTCCTCCAACTTGGCAACTCTCTGAACTTGAGCTTTGTGGACCGCACAGAATGGAGTGCGGCCACATTGGTCCTGTTATACTAAGCTTGGACTTGTTCTTGGTACTTGTGCATGTTTCACTCCTTTTTGAGCTGGTTTTGATAAATTGTCACCTTGTTGACCAAACCCTGCAATCAATTACAACATGTGAGCCTTTGGGACTATTTTGAACACATTTTAAATAAAAAATCAAGTGAGAAGGAGTGTAAAATGTATCATAATCCCTAGTTATCACATATCACAATCCACCACTTCAAAAAGAGTCATCTTCATCACTCATTTGGCATTTGTGGGAAGCAATCTCTCTCTTCGGGTTGTCACGCTTGCAAGTTTGAATCCGGCAAAGAGTTTTGTGGCCGGAATGATGCTTTTGGTGAGTTTAGCTTGCTCTAATACCTTCCATTATATGATATTGGACGATGTTCCTAGATCCACTAGAATACATTTGATTTTGAAATCTAGAACATTTAGACAAATCACCAATGCATCATTTTGCGGTAGCAACAATCCATCTGCATCCTCCTCCATGAAAGTGATGTCATCATCAGTAACTTTCCGAAGTCTCTTGCTATGGGTTATTGATACCGTTGTCTTCTTTTCTGCTGAGAAGGTAACTCCGTTGATCTTGTTTCCCTCGAAAATCATGTTGATTCTCTGGCGCGGGGGATATTCTCCTACTTTTGAGGGTTCAACGTTATCCCAGTTGCGACCATAGTTGTTCTTGGCCCAGTCACTTAAGAATTCTCTGAGATGCCCATTCTTCAATAGGGTCACCACTTCTTTCTGCAAATGTGGGCAGTTCCCAGTTCAGCGGCCATTCATCCCATGGTACTCACACCACAAGTTGGGATCCCTTTAGCTGGGATCGGACCTCATCGTCTTCGGGAACCATGCTCTTTGATGTTTCTCATAGCTGATACCAACTCCACTATATTGACATTGAAATTGTATTATGATAGCCAGTGGCAGGAAGGATCCCGCATACCTAACATTTCTTTTTCCTGCAATGATTTGTTGTTCTGACCGCGATCAATTCTTCTATCGGTAATGAACCTCTTTACCGACCGAAAAACTCCGCCGAGTCCTTCGGCCCATTTGTAAGGCAAAAACTGGCTCTTGATGGGTGTCTATCCATGTCGAAATCGTCTTTTGATTTTTCTTTATTCTTCTCCCAACCTTTTACTGATGCCGGAAAGCTGACTTGATCATCTTCAATCCTTATCTTAGACTCGTATCGGTTGTGAACATATGCCCAAGTCGTCTCTTGAAACTCAATCAAGCTTTCCTTGAGTTTCCAGGAAGCGTCTGAACTTCTCGAATTCAGACCCTTGGTGAATGCTTCAGTCGCCCATTCATCTAGAACAGTTGGGAGCAACATCCTTTCCTTTTGTAACTGGACGACGAACTCCCGCAACAACTCAGATTCTCCTTGTGCAATATGAATATGTCAGCCTTTTGAGCCTGTACCTTTCTAGCCCCAGCATGAGCTTTAATAAAAGAGTCATCGAAAATCTCAAAGGAATATATGTAATGCTCAGGTAACAGTGAATACCATGTCAAGGCTCCCCTCGTGAGAGTTTCCCAAATTTATTTAATAAAACAGACTCAATCTCATGGGGAGCCAAATCATTCCATTCACTGCCATTGTATAGGTGGTGATATGCTCTTGAGGGTCTAAAGTACCGTCATACTTCGGCATGTAGAGCATTTTAAACCGCTTTGGGATTAATTCTGGTGTCGCGCTCAGTTTGTAGGGTTATTGAGTATACTTTTATGAGTCCGGTCCTTTCAGCACCTGCGGTGCGCCCAGGATTTGGTCCATGCGGGCATTCACTTCCCTCATAAATCGTAAGAGTTCGATCTTGAAAGGATCATTCTTGTTGTTGGGACCGGACCCTCTCCCCTAGCCCCATCAGAGCCAACCTCACCCCTCGGGGTGTTATTGTCGACCCTCTGCGTTGCTTGATTTGCGGGAGCATCGGGAGGAACTGGACCTCGTCTATTCGCGTTGTTGGAAGCGTCCGATAAAGCCTGTTTCAACTATGTCATAGCATTATCCTGCCGTGTGAGGTAACCTAAAATGATCACTTTTTGCTCTTGTAAGACCCCCACCACATCAACAACATGCTCCTCTTCAGCATCATCGGGAATCGCCTCCCGAACATGTCATGGGTACTTTCTGTCGTGGACCAGCGAAGTATTGTTCCCCTCATTGTGGGTGTCACTAACTTAATCCTCATGATGAGGCTGGTCTCCTTGAGCCTCAGGATTGTGCGTGTCGTTAACACCACTATCTGCCTTTTTGTGATTTTTTTTGCTAAGACAAATAATAAAAATACGTTAGTAAAAGAGGCAAGGATCAAATTAATTACACTACTGTCTAAGCCCCACGGTAGGTGCCAAACTATTTACCTTTAAAACGGTACGATTGAACTTATACATGATTTCTAGACAAGTGAATCAATTCGATTCTGAAATAATAAAATAAATAAAAAAATATGCAATACTTAGCATTAAAATGAAGATAAAAATAGCAGAGACAATGATTCTGGGAGCAAGGCTTCCGCACACAACGGCGATGAAATCAAGGAACAAGAAGATAAAAATATATAGAGCTTTGGATTGATTGTAACATAAGTTGCCAGAAAATTCGTGTCCCTACAATGATAACAACACTCACTATTTATAACTGCACCTAGGGAACAAGGTCCTAGTATCATGCCTTTTTAATGTCAATTATGAGGGCCATTGAATAAGGTGTAACAGTGAACATAAATGACAAATTCTCTGTAACGGGTAATGCAATAAATGTTGTGGAATATTCTCCATTGAATGCTACCAGGAGGAGAGTGTTTATTGCATTTTCACGAGTGTCATTCTTTTCGGTAGCAAGCGGAATTGTTGCCTTCGGTGCTATCTATCCTCTGCTTTTGGCTCCACATGTTTTACCCTATACAGTAGAGTTTAGTGAATAGTTGAACAATCACAATGTTACGCCAATAAGGTAGAATTTGTGAGCAATTAACAATATTGGTAAAGTAAAAATAGCATAAAATTCACCAATTTGGTAGTAAAATCCCTGACAAACAACAAGTGTGTGTACGGGGAGTCATTTTCTAATTAATTTAAAAAATTGGGACAACATTTAAAGATTAGTCTCTATAGGGCCATTTAAGTCAATCACCCCTTTAGGTTTATGGAATAATTTTAGTAATGCTGGTTTTAACTTGTAAGTGGAGTGGAATTCTGTTGTTCCACCCGGCCCAATCGGGCACAATCCAATTCAATGCGAACCATAACTACCCCTTTTAACAATTGAGAATCTCACCCAACTACATATTCTATTCAATGAACTCCTGATTAAGATATACTCCTATTTCCTATTAAACAAAATCTAATGACTTTTTACCTCATCCAAAAACCAAGATTATAATAGGATTTTGCTAAAGAACTCAACTTGCTCTAGGATTTAAGTAATAGTACTAATTAAACATCCAATAAGCCCCCTTAGTTCTCTTCTATGACACATACACTGACGTGTATAAGATTGGACAAAATCAATTATTTTTTTATTTATATTTTCGTCTTGTTGCTTAGATAAATCATAAGTTTAACTTATATATACTTGTTCGTCTACGTGATAATTGCATGTAACTATCCTTGAAAAATAGGATTAGTAACACGCTGATACTGTTCAATTTTATCACTATCAGTATATAAATTAATTTTCTTAGTAGTCTCCACACGCACCAAGCATATAACGATACACACACATACACTATATATATGTATGTGTCCCACTTCCATTACTTCTCAAACTCTCACTGTGTCCGGTATATATAGAGTGAATTCTCTTGAATCCAATTCAATTCATTCATTTATTGATCACCTCCTCTCCTCTTCTTTCTTCTTCTCCTCCTATGAACAAAAGGAATGTGTAGACACATTTAACACCACATCTATATCTATACCTTAATTCCCACCCACATCTTTCTAATTAATTCCCTCTCTCTTTGTGTGGTGTCGCTATTTGATTGAATGAATGCTGATTTTACCTCTTAATTCATTCTCACAAAGTGGATAAGTATCTCCTAATTCGCTCCACTTCTATAGGGGCTCAGTCTCCTAATTTTTCTGGATAATATTTGAGACTTAGTCTCTCTCACAAGTGTTTTTTAGCTCTCAAATCTTCTTTTACCACCACCAACACGTTGTATTGACCAATGGGTATCCTCAATTTTAGCTCTTTTCCCTATATTCCGCAATTCTTGAAATAGAACAAAAGGAAGAAAAACCAAGAAACAGTTAGATATAGTTACTCAAAATCTATCAATATCCTCATCCCTTTTTTTAACTACTCTATACTTGTGTTGCCTAGTGTGTTTCATGGATTACTTGAGAGAAGTAGAAGGTAAAAGATCTCATGATCCTTATTTCATGAACAAAATGAAGAGATGCGTATTTGTTAAGGGTCCAGTAATTGTAGGAGCAGGGCCATCAGGATTAGCGGCTGCAGCATGTTTAAAAGAAAAAGGAATTCCAAGTTTGGTATTAGAGAGATCTAATTGCATAGCTTCTTTATGGCAACTCAAGACTTATGATCGTCTTCGTCTTCATTTGCCTAAGCAATTCTGTGAACTACCACTCATGTCATTTCCTAATGATTTCCCTACTTACCCTACAAAACAACAGTTTATTAAGTACTTGGAACACTATGCCAAGACGTTTGATATTAGGCCTGTTTTTAATCAATCTGTGGTATGTGCTAATTATGACCGGAATCTCGGGTTATGGAGAGTAAAGACAGAAACAAAGACGACGACGACAACAACGGAGTATGTTAGCCGATGGTTGATCGTGGCGACGGGGGAGAATGCGGAGGCAGTAGTACCAGGAATAGAAGGAATGGAGGAATTTGGAGGGAGTATAATGCATACAAGCTTGTATAAAAGTGGGGAAATATTTAGAGGGAAAAAAGTGTTGGTAGTTGGATGTGGGAATTCAGGAATGGAGGTGTGCTTGGATCTGTGTAATCATGATGCAAGCCCTTCACTTGTGGTCAGAGATACTGTAAGTAAACACTCATATATACTCTTATTCGTTCTTTTCTTTTCCTTAGCACTCTCTAAAACGGAAATAAAAAGAGAAAAAAAAAAGAAGAAGAAACAACCCTTTATTTTTTTGGGACATTAAAACAAATCCATTACAGACTTTTGTTTATGTTTTTTATTTTTGTCTCATCAACTCTTTGAAAAATGTTGATGCAAAATAAGTGGAAACATGGTTTTCATTTCTCAACTTTCTGTCAATCTTGTTTTAGAAAAAGCTAAAGCCCCGCTGTTGTTTTATTTTATTCAGAATTTTTCCTTTTGAGAATTTCTCCATTTTAAACAGTACATGTTTAATCTTGAAAAGCTTCCTATTTTTGTGGAAACAATGAGAAACCCTAGTTTAGTACCCATACTATTTTCTCGTGGAGTTTGCCGGCCAACTGATCCAATTATTTTTTGAATTTAAAAAAATAAAATTCTCATCTGTTGCCAGTTCTGAAAGTTAAAAGTTGGAAGTGAGTTCAAGTTCCAACAATATATGATTTGTAAAGCTGGTGATTTAACTAAAAAGAACAAGAAAAGAAAATCTTGGTTTTGGTTGTGTATTTTTCACTTTCTTGGAACTGGCAAGCATGCGCAATATTGGTGGGATTTTTGTTTTCAATAATAAATAAAAATAATTGATTCCAGTAAATTCATCACTGGCACAAAAGAAGCTTTTCTTAGCAACCTAAAAGTGAAAAGTCCAGTTATTGGCCATTCCTCCAGGATATGGCAAGTTGAACTTCCCATCAATATAATTCATTCATCTTTTAACACTATCTCCCACCTTTAATTTTGCTTTGGTAATTTAACCTTTTTCAATTTTTAACTTTTTTATACAATCAGTTTTGACTTTAGTCTTTTTTTGAAATATTATAGGTGCACGTCCTACCACGAGAGATGCTGGGGAAATCAACTTTTGGTCTATCCATGTGGTTACTAAAGTGGTTACCCATACGACTTGTTGATCGATTTCTGTTGATTATTTCTCGGTTATTGCTGGGCGACACGGCTCGACTCGGCTTGGATCGGCCTGAAATCGGTCCCTTAGAGCTAAAAAACTTGTCCGGAAAAACACCGGTACTCGACGTTGGGACACTAGCTAAGATTAAAAGCGGAGACATTAAGGTACGGTACTATTTGTCTATGCTCTCTTTTAATGTTTGTTGGGATCCATCCCATGATCTTTCTGTTTTTCAATCATTGCAAATATTCCACAAACAGTGATGACAAATTCCTCCAACAATTCACTTACCTTGCACCATTTCGTATTATCAATGAACTTAGTTAGGTTGTAACATTCCATTAATCAAGAAAAGGCATAAATAGGACTTCAATTAACCCTATTTATCATGTTATGTTATTAAAATTTTCCTGAATCCAAATGTGTAGGTATGTCCTGGAATTAGGACATTGAAACATCAAAAGGTGGAATTTGAGAATGGGGAAACAGAAAATTTTGATGCAATAATCTTGGCAACCGGTTACAAAAGCAATGTGCCCTCGTGGCTAAAGGTACTCATGACTTTAATTAGTTTTCTTGATTCTTAGGGATGTGTTAGTCAATAGAGAAATTAAATTAAAGGGTTTTGTTTTGGTTGCCAGGAAAAAGAGATGTTCTCAGAGAAAGATGGTCTACCAAAAAGGCCATTTCCCAATGGGTGGAAAGGAGAATGTGGGCTTTATGCAGTGGGGTTCACTAAACGTGGTTTGCTTGGTGCTTCCATGGATGCCAAGAAAATTGCACAAGACATTCATTGTTTTTGGCTTAAAATATGACTTCAGTTTTCTGCTCATCAATCGCGGGATTATTAACGCTGTCTTTTTCAGAGAATGTTAATAAATTCCAAAATCCGTTATGTTGTCCAGTGATGTATTTTTGAATGGTGCCCTTTGATTGAAAAGGTTGACTACAGAAGAAAGATTATAGTGTTGGTACCTAAACAAGTTTTGATCCTCCAAATGAAGAAAGAACCGGAAGAAACCAAAAGAGAAAAGAAGATCAAGAACTGCATTGTTTTTGTTGGTAGGATTCGATCATCATCAAAATCTAGTGTATACATCTTGTACATTTTTGCCAATTTTCTCTTATTAATTATTAGGTATGGCATTCTTAGGTGGAGAAAAGAAGAGTTAGGCTTTTTTTTCTTTCTTGGTCTGGTTATATGAGTGTTAGATTGCTAATATTCACATGGGTTTTTTTGGTATATGACAACACAAGAAAAAAAGATTATTTTTCTTTATTTCGTTCAAATTTTGTTTTTCCTTTTTCTTTCCATTTTTCCTCCTTTTATTGTTATTGATAGAATTATGAGGTTGGTGAGTTTCCAAGTAGGATTTTGGTGTTGTATGGAGAGAAATGTAGAGGGAATATATAATTAAATATGATGGCGAAATTTACGTACCAAAATTCCCAATGATCAGAGACCTGTTCACTATCTTTATGAGTTTCTGCCAATTCTGCTGTGTTGATATGATTTCACTACAACTAGTTGTTAGGACCACTTTGTTTAATTGATTGACCTGTTTCTACAAAATCTAAGTTAAAAAGGATACAATTAAAAGCATAAAGAAAGAAAAAAATACAATCATTGAAAAAAATATAGATCAATCACAATACTGATGAAAAATTCCTCCAAAAGTTAAGAATTAGTGTATTACAATTATTCCATTAATTTGTCTTCAAAGCATGATATTTATTTTGTATGAATAGAATAATGTGCCATGATCACGAAAACAAATAATATTCTCCCTCTCTCTTTCTTTTTTCCTTATTGAAATTTCTAAAAAACATTGTTACAAGTCACATGTATTTTCTTTTTAAATATAATACTAAACAATATAATGGACCTTTTGCAATCCTCAAATCAGATTGAAATGGTCCCCAATTCCTAAGTAAAGACCTTTTGATACAGAACAGAGAACAAAGCAACATATAATTTGCTGATTAGTTGCTTTCAGAATACGCCTTAATTTTTTGTTGCTTTGTAAATTAAAACAATCACACTATAATTCAAAACTCAAATTTGGCAATTCTTTCTTTCACGGTCATAGAGTAGGGCTAAGACCTTATGCCTCATGAAACTTTCAAATAATATTACTATCATATGGCGGATTGGTGTCACGTGATATCCTTTCGTTCATTTTTTATTTATTAAATATGTTTTTATAAATAATAAGAAAAACAAGAATATTAGTTACTTATTTTCTCAAACGTTGACACTGCCTTTGCTCGTATGCTATTAGTGGTATCTATTATTAATGAAAAGAACGAAATACAAAACGAGGTAGTTAATTATGCAAAAGCAATTTTATAATGACAAAGAAAAAAAGAGAGAATAAGCACTCGTTTGGACATAGATTTTATTTTTTATTCAGAAAAAAATAATTAAAAATATTATTTGTTCATGAAATTTGATCAATTTTTTAAAAAATTTTAAAAACAAATTCAAGTTCCCAAAACCTAGTTTAGGACAGTTTTTGGGTTAAATTTTTTCTTTCACTCACAAAACTTCAACTTTTTTTCAAATAAAATACGTGTCCAAATACAACTTCTAAAACTATTTTTCAACACAATTTCAAATCTTTTTTTCCCCAAGTTCCAACCAAATATATGTCCATGATAGCCAAATAAAAACTCTGCAGATCATGAAGAAAAGTACAGGTTTTTGAAGAAAAAATATCAGAATCAAAATAGAGACGGAGGGCTGCAAATAAATTAAAATCGGTAAATACTTAACCTTCCTTTCGGTTAGTTTGAATCCCAAATTCAGAATATCAATTCATTCGTCAATCAAAACGAAACAAAAAACAAAAGAGACATTTATTGGTAGAATCTTCTTTCTTCGTCTAAATGTACTCTTTTTTTTTGTTCGTTGACAAAACAATACGGTACAGGATGAAGATTTGCTTTGACTACCGTGCCAATTCAAGTTACTACTTACTATTTTCTGAAAACAACTCTTCGTGGCTTTTCCTATTTATAGTCCTTTCTTTTTGGAAATATTTTCCATATTATACATGTTAGTTTCAATCTAAACTTCCTTCTCTCAAACTAGTATTTTGTTTGTATAGGAAACAAAGGTTGTAGTTTATTGTAGATGTATTTCTTGGAAAAATCGTAGCAATGAATGACTAAAACTAGAATCTTTAGAGGCGACCAAATTGTACACACCAACTACAACCACATAGTGTGAACAATCAAAAGCTTTTTGATTTCACATTAAAGAATAGGTAATATTTACTTACTAAACAAAGGCTAGGCAAGCAAAAGTTATTAGGGTGATAAAAATGTCAAGATCTTAACTTTGTCTATTTATTTATATCCCTAGAGGGCCACTTTCAATACTCCATTTTGGGCTAATAATTACAACCAACAATACAACTAGTCTTTAATTCCCCTTCGACAAATCAATATATCTTTCCTTTTGCCTTAAGCTAATGTGGTTATACTAATCTAAATATAGAATGAGAATGCCTTTCGGTTAAAGTGATTAAAAGAATTAGTATCAACACCACTTAATGTGCCTCTCTTTGTATGTCACCTAATATGCCGTGTATCACTCAGTCCCATCTCTAATTTCCAACAAAAATTAGGTACTTGGTGAAGAAAAGGAAAAGAAATATAAATTCATTCGTAAACTGAAAAAAAAAATCTTCGATAAGCTAGCTAATAGCACCTCCTATTGGCTTTTAATTAGTTCTATGACTCATAATATTGTGCTAATGTTGACTTAGTATGTCAAGCTTGAGATTCAATCAATTACAACTCGCTTGACTGTCACGATCCAACACTTGAGAGCCGTACTCAACACCTGATTGCCTCAATCCTGCCACTAGGCGAAGTAGTTGTCTTATTACTATCTTTTTTTTTTTGGTTTTCCATATTCGTTATCTGCATTGAGGATCGATTAAATTTGAGTAATACTAAATCTATATTAAAAAGTCTAATCCTGAAATCATCACTGTGCTCAAGCATTCCCGTGGGTTCATTGAGCAACTTTAGAGTTTAGACAACTATTATAATCATGTTGATGTTCCCGTCTTTGCTTCCATCGACTATTGTATATTTACTTATCTTAGATATTACTCTCTCTGTTCTAATTTATGTGAACCTAAAGTTATTTGGGTTAACATTATTTTCTTTGACCAAGTTTTCTGCATATAGTTTTTAAATATTTTGAAATATTAACTATTCTGACTTATAATACTACATTTTATATAGTTCTAAATATGTCAATTTTATTTCAGAAAATTTAAAAAATACATGTCCAAATTTATATCGTAAATTAGTCGATTTAATTGTCGTACTCTGAAAAAGATGTAATATCCAGTTGGCTATTGCATATTATCTGTCTCTAGAGAACAAAACTTTGTCAACAATCAAGAAGATTTTCTAAGAATCTTAAGAATGCTTCAAAGTGATACAGTAGAAAAGTATTCTTTCGACATGAAAACCAAAAGTTCTGTAGCCAATACAAGATTTATTAGTCGAATAAATTGCAAATCACCCCCTCTGCATTTTTATAAACCAATTGCATACGGTCAAAATCCGGGCTTGCCCTTTTTTTATGACTAATCGAGACTAGAACGTGGCAGGCCAAGGTTCGACCCCATGTTATATCGGACCAAGATGCAAAGTTGGATTGCCAAGCTCGTGACGCAGAGACCGATCGAGATCGAGATCAGCCAAGATTGAGACCGAGCAGGATATAGATCGAGCAAGATTGAGGGAAGCTTACTGAGCCAAATAACGGAAAGCCAAAATATTCGCGATCTAGCGAGGATCACAGCAGAAATCTCGGCACATATCAAGAAGAGGCCATTTAATTAGCTATTCATGGGATTTCTTATTGTATTTAGAATTGTATCATTAGTAGGACTCCCCTACTATTTAAAAGGGGTCTGATCATTTGTAAAAGAGATCATATTCACGCAATACAAAGCAATATACTGCCTTTCTCTAGTTTTCAATTTTTCATTATCTTGCTACTCTGTTCTTATATCAACTAAACTTCACTTGGTTCAAGGGTGATCGAACTCGAGGACCAAGGCTATTCGATTCATTTGGTTTGCATTTATTTCTTTTACAGTCAATTTCGATACTAATATTTATCTTCTTAATGTGTACCAAGTTATATCACGTATCCTTAAAACTACATATAAATACTATTGTTATCCGATTTTAGGGTAAACAGTTTGGCGCCCACCGTGGGGCTAAGGATAATAATGGCTACGCGGTACGAACTTTAATAACACACATTATTTTTCACTTGTTCTTTGAAGTATCTTTGATTGCATGATCACAATGTCGAACTCTCAGTCAGCACCCTTTAACGTCGGCAACGGTTCTGGCCACTACGGCAAGAACGACAATATTAAAAGGACTGGATTCTAAAAAATTCGTACAAAAACCTTTCCCATCGATTGCGACTCCGAAGTCAATCCCTAAGAAGTTCCGCATGCCCGAGATTCCTAAGTATAATAGGACGACCGATTCGAATAAGCACGCCGTCTTACACGTGCGCTATCAAAGGGAATGACCTAGAGGATGACGAAATCGAATATGTTATACTGAAAAAATTGGGAGAGACCCTGTCGAAGGATGCTATGATATAGTACCATAATTTACCGCATAGTTCTATTGACTCATTTTCTATGCTTGCAGATTCTTTTGTAAAGGCACATGCCGGGGCCATCAAGGTCGAATCCAGAAAGTCGGACCTTTTCAATGTAAGGCAAAAGGACAACAAGATGCTCAGAGAGTTCGTGTCTCGATTCCAAATGGAACGGATGGACTTACCACCGGTCGCCAACGATTGGGATGTTCAAGCTTTCACTCAAAGTCTCAACGTTCGAAGTTCAGTGGCTTTAAAGTAGTTGAAGCAGAATTTGATAGAGTACCCGACTGTCATTTGGGCCGATGTGCACAATCGGTATCAGTCGAAGATCAAAGTCGAGGACTATCAAATTTGGGCTCCTTCCGGGTCCGTTTATCCTATCAGACCCGTCGACAACGTTAAGAGAGATATTGATAGAGATCCAAGGTCAAACAGAGATCGGTACCGGCCATATAGTAGAGATCGCAGGAACAGCGGACCTAGGCAGAATACTGTACGGAATGAAATGAGAAGTGATCGAGGTCAGAGCTCTCAAGGGCTGATGAGCAAGAGCGACTTCGACAAGTCTATCGGATCCAATGAAGCACCTCGGTTATCAGAGTACAATTTTAATGTCGACGCAGCCGCCATCATATCAGCTATCGGATGCATCATGGATACCAGATGGCCTCGACCTATACAAACCGATCTGTCTCGAAGGGATCCCAATTAAAGGTGTGAATATCATGGCATCCATTGCCACAAAATGGAAAATTGTCGACAATTGAGAGAAGAGTGGCCCAGTTATTCAATAACGGGCATCTTCGGGAGTTCCTGAGTGACCGAGATAAGAATCACTTCAAAAACATGGACTCCAACAAACAAAGTGAACAAGACGAACCCCAGCATGTCATCCATATGATCATCGGAGGAGTCGATGTCCCTCAAGGTCCAATGTTTAAACGCTCCAAAGTGTCAATCACGAGGGAAAAATGAACTCGAGATTACGTGCTAGAAGGGACCTTATTTTTCAATGACGAGGATGCGGAAGGAATCATACAGCCCCATAATGATGCACTGGTAATATCTGTACTCATGAATAAAACTCGAGTTAAACGTGTGTTAATTGATCCAGGTAGTTCGGCCAATATCATTCGATCAAGGGTCGTAGAACAACTCGTCGTACAGGAACAGATGGTACCGGCGGCTCGAGTGTTAAATGGATTCAACATGGCTTGCGAAACTACTAAGGGAGAAATAACGTTGCCAGTGAACGTGGCTGGGACCATTCAGGAGATGAAGTTCTATGTGATCGAGGGCGACGTGAGGTATAACGCCCTGTTCGGGAGAATATGTATCCACAACATCAGGGCAATGACCTTAACCCTTCACCAGGTATTAAAATTTCCGACGCCAGAGGGGATAAAGACGGTTTAGGGGGAACAACCCGCCGCAAAGGAGATGTTCGCCGTCAATGAATTATTTCCAATATCAACACTCATATAGACAAAGGACTCTGGTTTGAAAGCGAAACAGGAAGCCAAATAGCAATCATCGATGCCAGCCTCGACCTAACAAGATGAACAGAGGACTAACAAAGATGATAATTACGGGTGTCATGACCCAGATTTCCCACCCTCGGGAGTCGTGATGGCGCCTATTAATGTGAGCTAGGCAAGCCAATTCTTAACTGCTATTTCATTAACAAATTACTTCTTTTGACAATTATCAGTAATATTATGAAAATAACGGAATTAAATAAATATGCGGAAGACGTAAATTAAAGAAAACTGAACAATAATGCGGAAATCAACATATGCCTCTACCCAAGAACTGGTGTCACATTACTCACGAACTTCTAAGAGCACTAAATACAACCTTTTGAATGAAAAATATAAACTGTTTGTCTCGGAAACATGAGATAACAGACTGAAATAAAAGATAGAGGAGACGCCGGGCCTGCGGACGCCTGCAAGGCTACCTTGGTGTCTCACTGGACTGAAGGCTGGCTCCCGCACTATTGCTGCTGTCCAAGACCTGGATCTGTGCAAAAGAGCACAGAGTGTAGTATCAGCACAACCGACCCCATGTGCTGGTAAGTGTCCAGCCTAACCTCGACGAAGTAGTGACGAGGC
Organism: Nicotiana sylvestris; assembly: GCF_000393655.2. NCBI lineage: Eukaryota > Viridiplantae > Streptophyta > Magnoliopsida > Solanales > Solanaceae > Nicotiana > Nicotiana sylvestris. The sequence goes on along the minus strand of NC_091064.1, from coordinate 149,436,043 downwards.
TAGGACCAGACTCCAAATAAACCTGTGCAGTTCATATATATATATATATATATATATATATATATATATATATATACAACGGGAAAAAGATACAGGAATAACCAGTCAATGCAGGTAGGGGAAACATGTTGTGGGGATGAATATAGTTCCAAATAGAAAGGCATCAAGTAAGGAAGGAAACAACATAACTAGAATATCAACAAGGAAGAAGAAATCAACAATTTGCACGGCATCACCCTTCGTGCTTTTACTCTCGTTCTCACCAAAACAGTAGACGGTATCACCTTTTGTGCTTTACGCTCTTCCTCACCCAAACAACAATTACAAAGCAAATAGGGTAAGGAAATCTAATACCTCGAAATAATCAAATAACAGCAGGTAATGAAAGAAACAACATAACTCGGATATCAACAAGGAAACCAGAAATTAACAAATGCACAGCATCATCCTTCGTGCTTTTACTCTCTTTCCTCACCATATTATCAATAAAATCGATACGGAATGGTACATCGTGCGGCACGGCATCACCCTTCGTGTTTTACACTCTTTCCTCACCATATAATCAATAAATATCGATACAGAATGGTACATCATACGGCACGACATCACCCTTCGTGCTTTACACTATTTCCTCACAATAGCAAACAATGCACGACATCACCCTTCGTGCTTTATTGCTCTTCCTCACCCAAACAACAATCACAAGTAAGGGGCAAGGGATTAAACAAATAATAATAATAATAATAGAAATCCCGGCAAGGGAATACAATTAAACAGCTAAGTCCCGGCAAGGGAACAATATCAATAAATCTCAACATCCCGACAAGGGAGATATTCAACAAAGCAACAAGCATCCCGGAAAGGGAACAATTCAATAACTCTTTCTCTTTCTTTCACTTATTACCTTATAACTCACTTCACCACTTGAGACAATGCTCCAAAGGATTTTATTTATCTCATATACTTTCATAATTCGTATAACCACACGAGCCAATGCTTCTCGAAGTTCAAAGATCACAATTTCTTTCACATGCTTTTTACAACATATAGAAATCATCATTTAGGCATGAAAGATACAACAAGATCAGAATATCCGCAATATAAAGACTCACGATCATGCTAGACACCAACGTATAGATACTCGTCACCATGCCTATACGTCATACTCGACAATTAGCACGTAGCAAATAAGACTCAACTCCTAATCCCTCAAGCTAAGGTTAGACCAAACACTTACCTCGAAGCTTTGAACACCACTCAAGCCTCAATTATAGCTTTACCCCCTTGATTCCACCACCAATCCGCTCGAATCTAGTCACAAGTTACTTAATTACATCAATAAGTGCTAAATGAATCAACCCCAATGCATGAAAATGAGTTTTCCCAAAGTTTTACCCAAAAAGTCAAAAATCACCCCAGGCCCACATGGTCGAAAACCGAGGTTCAAACCAAAACCTGATTACCCATTTCCCCACGAATCCAAATGTATAATTTGTTTTGAAATCAGACCTCAAATTGAGGTCCAAATCCCCAATTTTGGAAAACCTAGGTTCTACCCAAAACACTCAATTTCCCCCATGAAAATCTTTGATTTTAAGTTGAAACCATTTTAAAAGATGTTAATGATTGAAGAAAACTAGTTAAAAATGACTTACAATTGATTTGGAGAAGAAAGGTTGTTTGAAAAATCGCCTCTTATGTTTTTGGGGTTTTGAAAAGTGAAAAATAACTGAAAATCCCATCTATTTATACCCCTCTCAGACCCTCACCGCGGACCGCATAAAAAGGACCGCGGCCGCTGAGCTCCACCGCGGACCGCATTAAACGAACTGCGGCCGCACAGGCCTCCCTGAAGACCTGTAGTTCAGCACCCTGTGCGGACCGCACAAAGGCGACTGCGGCCGCACAGCCTTCACCGCGCCCCGCACAAAGGCAACCGTAGCCACGCTGGCCCCTCCGCGGTCGCACGCGATTTCTCGCGGACTGCACTAAAGGGTTTAGAAACCTGCAACTTCCTGAACCTGCAACCTTTACAAGGCTAAAACCATTCCGGAACACCTCCGAAACACTCCCGAGCCGTCGGGGCTCCTAACCAAACACATGCAATAACTCAACAACATCATACGAACATATCCGTGCGATCAAATCGCCAAACTAACTCAAAAACAATGAATCAAACCTCAAAATCAAGAGTTTTTTCCAAAAACTTCATCAAGTTCAAATTTAAGATTTCAAGTCTGAAACACGTCAAACGATGTCCAATTTTAACCAAACTTTACCGAAACCTCTTAAATCACATATAAGACCTGTACCGGGTGGCGGAACCAAAACACGGGCCCGATACCATCACGTTCTAATCAATATTCATTTCAATTTTCCTTGACAATTTCAGAAAAACAATTTTACTCGAAAATTCATTTCTCGGGCTTGGGACCTCGGAATTCAATTCCGGGCATACGTCCAAGTCCCATATTTTCCTACGGACCCTCCGGGACTGTCAAATCATGGTTTCGAGTCCGTTTACCCAAAATGTTGACCGAAGTCAAATTACTCATTTTAACATCAAAACTTAGCATTTTTCACAAAATTTCATATTTAAGCTTTTCGGCTACGCGCCCGGATTGCGCACGCAAATCAAAGCAACTCTAAATGAGGTTTTCAAGGCCTTGGAAGCACATAATGGGTAAGAAAACAGGTGATGACCTTTTGGGTCGTCACATTCTCCACCTCTAAAACAACCGTTCGTCCTCAAACGGACAGAAGAAAGAAGTACCTAAGTCGGGGAATAAATGAGGATAACGGCTCTGTATATCGGACTCAGACTCCCAGGTAGATGCCTCAGGAGGATGACCTCTCCACTGAACACGAGCAGAAGGAAAACTCTTGGATCTCAACTGACGAACTTGTCGGTCTAGAATAGCTACCGGCTCCTCCTCATAGGACAAGTCCTTATCTAACTGGACAGTGCTGAAATCTAACACGTGGGATGGATCGCCGTGATACCTCCGAAGCACGGACACATGAAAAACTGGATGCATGACTGATATGCTCGGCGGCAACGCAAGTCTATAAGCCACCTCTCCCACTTGATCAAGAATCTCAAACGGACCAATGAACCTAGGGCTAGCTTGCCCTTCTTCCCAAATCTCATCACGCCCTTCATAGGCGACACTCGGAGCAATACCCGCTCAACAACCATAAAAGTCACATCTCGAACATTGCGATCTGCATAGATCTTTTGCATGGACTGGGCTGTACGCAATCTATCCTGAATGATCCTGACCTTGTCCAAGGTCTCCTGAACCAGATTCGTACCCAACAACCAAGCCTCTCCCGGTTCATACCATCCAATCGGATATCGACACCGCCTACCATATATAGCCTCATAAGGAGCCATCTGGATACTTGACTGGTAACTGTTGTTATAGGCAAACTTCGCTAAAGGCAAAAACTGATCCCACGAACCTCCAAAGTCAATGACACAAGCTCAGAGCATATCCTCTAATATCTGAATAGTCCGCTCGGACTGCCCGTCCATATGAGGATGAAATGTTGTACTCAACTCAACCTGGGTGCCTAACTCTCACTGAACTGCTCTCCAGAAATGCGAGGTAAACTGCGTACCTCGGTTCGAAATGAGAGATACCGGCACACCATGAAGACGAAAAAACTCCCGGATATAGATCTCAACTAACCTCTCGGATGCGCTGATTTGGTCAGCCTATCAACAATGACCCAAACTGCGTCGAACTTCTTCCGAGTCAGCGGAAGTCCAGTAACGAAGTCCATAGTGATCCACTCCCACTTCTACTCGGGAAGCTCAATCCTCTGAAATAAACCACCAAGCCTATGATGCTCATACTTAACTTGCTGACAATTCAAACACCGGGCCACATATGCAACAATATCCTTCTTCATTCTGCGTCACCAATAATGCTGCTGCTAATTCTGATACATCTTCACGACGCCCGGATGAATAGAGTACCGAGAACTATGGGCCTCCTCTAAAATCAACTCTCGAAGCCCATCCACATTAGGCACACAAACTCGATCCTACAATCTCAAAACTCCATCAGCATCTAAGGTAACCTGCTTGGCACCTCCACGCTGCACCGTGTCTCTAAGGACACACAAATGGGGATCATCAAACTGCCGATCACGAATACGCTCCAATAACGAAGAACGAGCGACCGTGCAAGCTAATCCCCGACTAGGCTCAGAAATATCCAACCTCACGAATAGATTGGCTAAGGCCTGAACATCCAAAGCAAGCGGCCTCTCACCAATTGGGATATAAGCAAGACTGCCCATACTGGCTGACTTTCTACTCAAAGCATCGGCCACCACATTGACCTTTCCCGGGTGATATAAGATAGTGATGTCATAATCCTTCAACAACTCCAACCACCTCCTCTACCTCAAATTCAACTCCTTTTGCTTGAACAAATACTGAAGACTCTTGTGATCAGTGAATACCTTACATGCCACGCCATACAGATAATGCCTCCAGATCTTCAACGCATGAACAATGGCTGCCAACTCCAAATAATGAATCGAATAGTTCTTCTCATGAATCTTCAACTGCCTCGAAGCATAGGCAATGACCTTTCTATCCTGCATCAACACTGCGCCAAGCCCAATACGGGAAGCATCGCAATAGACTGTGTAAGGCCCTGAACCCGTGGGCAATACTAACACCGGTGTCGTAGTCAGAGCTGTCTTGAGCCTCTAAAAGCTCGCCTCACACTCGTTCGACCATCTGAACTGGGCACCCTTTTGGGTCAACCTGGTCATCGGGGCTACAATAGATGAGAACCCCTCCACGAACCGACGATAGTAGCCTGCCAATCCCAAGAAACTCCGAATATCTGTAGCTAATGCTAGTCTAGGCCAGTTTTTGACTGCTTCAATCTTCTTCGGGTCAACCTGAATACCCTCTGCTGATACGACATGACCCAGGAATGCAACTGAACTCAACCAGAACTCACACTTCGAGAACTTTGCATATAGCTGACTATCCTTCAGAGTCTGAAGAACCACTCTGAGATGCAGCTCGTGTTCTTTCTGGCTGCGTGAATATACAAGAATATCATCAATGAAGACTATCACGAACGAGTCCAAATAAGGCCTGAACACTCGGTTCATCAAATCCATAAAAGCTGCTGGGGCATTTTTCAACCCAAATGACATGACCAAGAACTCGTAATGCCCATACCGAGTGCTAAAAGCTGTCTTAGGGACATCGGATGCCCTAATCCTCAACTGATGGTAGCCAGATCTCAAGTCTATCTTTGAAAATACCTTGGCACCCTGAAACTGATCGAATAAATCATCAATCCTCGGTAGTGGATACTTATTATTGATGGTGACCTCGTTCAACTGCTGGTAATCAATGCACATTCTCATCGAACCATCCCTTTTCTTGACAAACAACACCGATGTACCACAAGGCGAAAAGTTGGGTCAAATGAAACCCTTCTCAAGCAAGTCTTGCAACTGCTCCTTCAACTCTTTCAACTCTGGCGAGGCCATGCGATATGGCGGAATAGAAATGGGCTGAGTGATCGGAACCAAATCGATGCAGAAATCAATATCCCTATCGGGTGGCATGCCCGGCAGGTCTGAATGGAAAACATCAAGAAACTCACAAACCATGGGCATCGAATCAATAGAGGGAACCTCAGTACTAGAATCGCGAACATAAGCAAAATAGGCCAAACACCCCTTCTCGACCATACGCCGAGCCTTCACATACGAGATAACACTACGGGTAGAATGACCAGGAGTCCCCCTCCACTCTAAACGGGGAAAATCCGGTAAGGCTAAGGTCACAGTCTTGGCGTGACAGTCCAAGTTGGCGTGGTACGGGGATAACCAGTCCATCTCCAATATAACATCAAAGTCGACCATGTCTAACAACAACAAATCAACACGGGTCTCAAGACCTCTAATCACCACAATACACGAACGATGAACTCGATCGACCACAATAGAATCACCCACCGGTGTAGACACATAAACAGAAATACTCAATGAATCACTAGGCATGACCAGGTACGGTGCAAAATAAGATGACACATACGAATACGTAGACCTTGGATCAAATAACACTGAATCATATCTATCACAAACCAGAATGGTACCTGTAATGACTGCATCTGAAGCCTCGACCTCGGGCCTAGCTGGAAGGGCATAACATCGGGGCTGTGCCCCACCACCCTAAACTACCTCTCTGGAATGGCCTGCTGTTGGCTGGCCTCCACCTCTGGCGGCCTGAGCTCCACCTCTAGGACCTCTACCTCCACCTCTAACTGGCTGGGCGGGCTGTGGAATGCCTGGTGCCTGTACCATAGCACGAGAACCCTGATGTTAAGAGCTACCTGGTTCTCAAGGGCAAAACCTGGCAATGTGACTGGGATCACCACAAGTGTAACAAGCCCTCGGCTGCTGAAACTGCTGGCCTAGTCGACCTGAATGACCACCTCGGAAACTCTGAAGCGGCGGTGCACTGATGGGAGCTGGTGGTGCACTATAAGGCTGTTGATCAGAATAGTGAGTCTCAGAACCACGACCACCTAAAGTACTATGAGAGACCTGGAGAGCTGACTGAAAGGGCCTAGGAGGATGGCCTCTACCATATGAATCTCTACCTCTAGACGAGGTACCACTAAATCTTCCTCAATGACGGGGTCTCTTATCCGACCCATGACCACCTCCTTGTGACAGAACCATCTCAACTCTGTGGGCCACATTGATCGCTTCCTGGAAAATGATCTCACTCCCGGCCTTTTTGGCCATCTGAAGACGAATCGGCTGAATAAGATCATCAATAAGCCTCCTCACCCTCTCTCTCTCTCGGGGGGAAGTATGACAAGAACATGACAAGCTAGATCGATGAACCTAGTCTCATACTGGGTGACCGTCATAGAACCCTGCTGGAGGCACTCAAACTGCCTCCGAAAGGCCTCTCTTTGAGTCACGGGGCGAAACCTCTCCAAAAACAATGTTGTGAACTGTTCCCAAGTCAAAGATGGCGAACCGGTTGGTCTAGCTAAGCAATAATCTCTCCACCAAGTCTTGGCAGATCCAGACAGACGAAAGGTAGCAAAATCAACTCCATTGGTCTCAACGATCCCCATGTTCCGAAGAACCTCGTGACAACTATCCAGATAATCCTGGGGATCCTCAGTAGATGCACCGCTGAATGTAGAAGTTAAGAGCTTGGTGAACCTATCCAGCCTCCACAAAGCATCGACATACATAGCCGCTCCATCGCCGGTCTGAGCTACTACACCCGGCTGAACTGCCACAGCTGGTTAAACCGCGGGAACCTGAACCTGGGGTGCTACCTGCTCTGGAGTGCGCGTAGCAAGAGTCTGAGCCCCTCCTCCAGCCTAAGAAGTGGCTGGTGCTACGGGAAGCAAACCCGCTCGGGTGACACTCTCCATGAGGCCCACCAATCGGACTAGAGCGTCCTGAAGAACTAGGGTGGCAATGAACCCCTCTAGGACCTGAGCTGGGCCCACCGGAACTGCTGGGGCCGGAACCTCCTCCTCAAAATCAACCTGAGGCTCCGCCACTGGTGTTGCTGGTCGAGGCTGAGCTTTGCCCCTACCTCAGCCTCTAGCACGGCCTTGGCCTTGCCCTATGCCCCTAGTGGAAGCTGCTTCTAGGGGTTCGGGATGCTGAGCGGTAGATGAGGAAACGCGTGTTCTCGCCATTTGCGATAGAACAGAGTAGAAATCCAATTAGCATTTGAAGAACAAATCCGCACGACAAGAAAGAACAAGTGAGAAATTTTCCTAACTCTATAGCCTCTGGGGGATAAGTATAGACGTCTCCGTACCGATCCCTCAGACTCTACTGAGCTTGTCCTTGAGTTGTGAAACCTATGTAACCTAGAGCTCTGATACCAACTTGTCATAATCCGGATTTTCCACCTTCGGGAGTCGTGATGGCGCCTACTAATGTGAGCTAGGAAAGCCAATTCTTAACTGCTACTTCATTAACAAATTACTTCTTTTGACAATTATTAGTAATATCATGAAAACAACGGAATTAAATAAATATGTGGAAGACGTAAATTAAAGAAAACTGAACAATAATGCGGAAATCAATATATGCCTCTACCTAAGAACTGGTGTCACATTACTCACGAACTAAGAGCAATAAATACAACCGTTTGAAAGAAAAATATAAACTGTTTATCTCGGAAACATGAGATAACAGACTGAAATAAAAGATAGAGGAGACGCCGGGCCTGCGGACGCCTGCAAGGCTACCTCGGTATCTCATTGGACTGAAGGCTGGCTCCCGCGCTACTGTTGTTGTCCAAGACCTGGATCTATGCAAAAGAGCACAGAGTTTAGTATCAGCACAACCGACCCCATGTGCTGGTAAGTGTCCAGCCTAACCTCGGCGAAGTAGTGACGAGGCTAGGACCAGACTCCAAATAAACCTGTGCAGTTCATATATATATATATATATATATATATATATACAACGGGAAAAAGATACAGGAATAACTAGTCAATGCGGGTAGGGGAAACATGCTGTGGGGGTGAATATAGTTCTGAATAGAAAGGCATCAACTAAGGAAGGAAACAATATAACTAGAATATCAACAAGAAAGAAGAAATCAACAATTTGCACGGCATCACCCATCGTGCTTTTACTCTCGTTCTCACCAAAATAATACACGGCATCACCCTTCGTGCTTTACGCTCCTCCTCACCCAAACAATAATCATAAAGCAAATAGGGTAAGGAAATCTAATACCTCGAAATAATCAAATAATAGCAAGTAATGAAAGAAACAACATAACTCGGATATCAACAAGGAAATCAGAAATCAACAAATGCACGACATCACGCTTCGTGCTTTTACTCTCTTTCCTCACCATATAATTAATAAAATCGGCACGGAATGGTACATCGTGCGGCGCGACATCACCCTTCATGCTTTACACCTTTTCCTCACCATATAATCAATAAATATCGGTACGGAATAGTACATCATACGGCACGGCATCACCCTTCGTGTTTTACACTCTTTCCTCACAATAGCAAACAATGCACGACATCACCCTTCGTGATTTATCGCTCTTCCTCACCCAAACAACAATTAAAAGCAAGGGGCAGGGGTTTAAAATAGAAATCCCGGCAAGGGAATATAATTAAACAGCTAAGTCCCGGCAAGGAACAATATCAATAAATCTCAACATCCCAGCAAGGGAGATATTCAACAAAGCAATAAGCATCCCGACAAGGGGACAATTCAATAACTCATTCTCTTTCTTTCACTTTTTACATTATAACTCACTTTATCAATTGAGCCAATGCTCCAAAGGGTTTCATTTATCTCATATACTTTCACAATTCGTATTACCATTTGAGCCAATGCTTCTCGAAGTTCAAAGATCACAATTTCTTTTACATGCTTTTTACAACATATAGAAATCATCATTTAGGCATGAAAGATACAACAAGATCAGAATATCCGCAATATAAAGACTCACGGTCATGCTAGACACCAACGTATAGATACTCGTCACCATGCCTATACGTCGTACTCGACAATTAGCACATAGCAAATTAGACTCAACTCCTAATCCCTCAAGCTAAGGTTAGACCAAACACTTACCTCGAAGCTTTGAATACCACTCAAGCCTCAATTATAGCTTTACCCCCTTGATTCACCACCAATCCGCTCGATAATTGCTAGTCATAAGTTACTTAATTACATCAAAAAGTGCTAAATGAATCAACCCCAATGCATGCAAATGAGTTTTCCCAAAGTTTTACCCAAAAAGTTAAAAATCACCCCGGGCCCACGTGGTCGAAACCCGAGGTTCAGACCAAAACCCGATTACGCATTTCCCCACGAATCCAAATGTATAATTTGTTTTGAAATCGGACCTCAAATTGAGGTCCAAATCCCCAATTTTGGAAAACCTAGGTTCTACCCAAAACACCTAATTTTCCCCATGAAAATCTTTGATTTTAAGTTGAAACCATGTTAAAAGATGTTAATGATTGAAGAAAACTAGTTAAAAATGACTTACAATTGATTTGGAGAAGAAAGGTTGTTTGAAAAATCGCCTCTTATGTTTTTGGGGTTTTGAAAAGTGAAAAATAATTGAAAATCCCGTCTATTTATACCCCTCTCAGACCCTCACCGTGGACCGCATAAAAAGGACCGCGGCCGCGGAGCTCCACCGTAGACCGCATTAAACGGACTGCGGCCGCACAGGCCTCCCTAAAGACCTGCAGTTCAGCACCCTATGCGGACCGCACAAAGGCGACTGCGGCCGCACAGCCTCCACCGCGCCCCGCACAAAGGCAACCGCGGCCACGCTGGCCCCTCCGCGGTCGCACGCGATTTCTCGCGGACCGCACTAAAGGGTTCAGAGACCCGCAACTTCCTGAACCTGCAACATTTACAAGGCTAAAACCATTCTGAAACACCTCCGAAACACTCCCGAGCCCTCGGGGCTCCTAACCAAACACATGCACTAACTCAACAACATCATACGAACTTATCCGTGCGATCAAATCGCCAAACTAACCTCAAAAATAATGAATCAAACCTCAAAATCAAGAGTTTTTTCCAAAAACTTCATCAAGTTCAAATTTAAGATTTCAAGTCCGAAACACGTCAAACGACGTCCGATTTTAACCAAACTTTACAGAAACCTCTTAAATCACATATAAGACCTGTACTGGGCGCCGGAACCAAAATACGGCCCCGATACCAACATGTTCTATTCAATTTTCATTTCAATTTTCCTTGACAATTTAAAAAAAAAACTATTTTACTCGAAAATTCATTTCTCGGGCTTGGGACCTCGGAATTTGATTCCGGGCATACGCCCAAGTCCCATATTTTCTACGGACCCTCCGGGATCGTCAAATCATGGGTCCGGGTCCATTTACCCAAAATGTTGACCGAAGTCAAATTTATTCATTTTAACATCAAAACTTAGCATTTTTCATAAAATTTCATATTTAAGCTTTCCGACTTTGTGCCCGAACTGCGCACGCAAATCGAAGCGACTCTAAATGAGGTTTTCAAGGCCTCGGAAGCACATAATGGGTAAGAAAACAGGTGATGACCCTTTGGGTCATCACAACGGGGTTCCTTGGTCCTTCATAGTCCCCGATGATTCCAACGCTACCAAATCTACAGTCGAAGAGCTGGAGCAAGTCACACTGGTCGAGCATCAGCCCGATAAAAAGGTATACCTAGGCACGGGGTTAGCCCCCGAGCTCAGGAAGAAACTTATTCGATTTCTTATAACTAACATGGACTACTTTTCTTGGTCCCATCTCGATATGACAGGGATCCCATTGGAAATCACCACCAATAAATTAATCTTGGACCTAAAGTTTCATCCAGTGAAGAAGAAAAGAAGACCCCAGTTCGAGATCAAACATGCCTTCATCAAAGACGAGGTAACCAAGCTTCTTAAAATAGGGTCCATCTGGGAAGTAAATTATCCCGAATGGTTAGCAAATGTAGTAGTAGTCCCTAAGAAAGGGAACAAACTTAGAATATGTGTAGATTACAAGGATTTAAATAAAGCATGCCCCAAAGATTCTTTTCCTCTGCCCAATATCGATCGCATGATCGATGCCACAGCCAGTCACGAGATTCTCAATTTTCTCGATGCCTATTCCGGGTACAACCAAATTCAAATGGACCTGGGTGATCAGGAAAAGACCTCATTCATCACTAAATATGGTACATACTACTATAACGTAATGCCCTTCAGATTAAAAAATGCTGGTGCCACTTACTAACGCCTAGTAAACCGGATGTTCGAAGAACAAATAGGGAAATCAATGGAAGTTTACATTGATGATATGTTAGTTAAGTCCCTGCGAGAAGAGGACCATTTGAAGTATTTATAGGAAACCTTCAGTATAATGAAGAAATACAACATGAAGCTGAATCAGGAAAAATGCGCATTTGGGGTCGGGTCAGGTAAGCTCCTAGGGTTCATGGTATCTAACCGAGGGATCGATATCAACCCCGACAAGATCAAAGCTATCGAGGACATCACTATAGTAGACAACATAAAGGCGCTTAGATAAGAGCCACTGATTTTTCTTGTTGCTGAAGAAGAAAAATAACTTCACATGGACTTCGGAATATCAATAGGCCTTAGAAGAGCTTAAACGATACTTATGAGCCCGCCGATGCTTCATACGCCAAGGGTAAACAAATAGCTATACTTATATTTGGCAGTATCAAAAATAGCAGTAAGTGGAGTCTTAATCCGAGAAGAACAAAGTACGCAATTTCCAATTTATTACATTAGTCGAACCTTAGGTGAGGCCGAGACCAGATATCCCTACCTAGAAAAGTTGGCGCTTGCTTTGATAAGCGCATCTGGGAAACTAAAGCCATACTTTCATGTTACCCCATATGTATTGAAACAACTTATCCACTTCGGAATATTATGCATAAACCTGAGCTTTCGGGGTGATTGGCCAAATGGGTCATAGAAATCAGTGGGTATGATATTGAATATCGACCCCGAATAGCCATTAAGTCTCAAATTTTGGAAGACTTCGTGACTGACTTCACGCTGGCCCTAGTGCCTGAGGTTGAAAGAGAGTTGTTGGTAAGCTCGAGTACGTCCTCGGGAATCTGGACCCTATTTATGGACGGTGCTTCGAACGTAAAAGGGTCCGGACTCGGTATCGTGCTAAAACTAGCCACAAGTAACGTGGTTAGGCAATCTATTAGAACTGTAAAATTGAGGTCGAATATGAGGCCATGATTGTAGGTCTCGAACTAACCAAAGTCTTGGGTGCGGAGGTGATCGAAGCCAAATGCGACTCCCTCTTCGTGGTGAATCAGGTTAATAGAACCTTCAACGTTAGAGAAGAGCGAATGCAAAGATACCTAGATAAGTTACATGTAACTTTGCATAGATTTAAGGAATGGACTTTGCAACATGTACCTCGAGATCAGAATAGTGAGGCCGATGTGCTCGTAAACTTAGGGTCGTCGGTCGAGGAAAACGAGCTTAATTCGGTGTCGTCGTGCAACTCATGAGGTTGGTAGTCAAAGAAGGTCACGCAGAGATAAACTCTACAAGCTTGAGCTGAGATTGGAGAAATAAATACATAGAGTATTTGAAGACCGGAAATCTTCCCTCATATCCAAAAGAATCAAGGGCCCTGCGCACAAAGGCAGTACGATTCACCTTGTCCGAAGACGGAACCTTGTTCAGGAGAATGTTCGATGGTCTACTAGCGATATGTTTGGGACCGGGTGATATAGAGTATATTCTAAAGGAAGTTCACGAGGGCACTTGCGGAAATAATTCTAGTGTAAATCATTGATCCAAAAGGTAATCATAGCCGGCTATTACTAGATCGACATGGAAAAGGATGCGAAAGAGTTTGTCCGAAAATATGACAAGTGCCAAAGACATGCACCGATGATTCTTCAACCCGGGGAACTACCCCATTTGGTCTTATCGCCATGGCCATTCATGAAGTGGGGAATGGACATTGTTGGCCCTCCTCCATGGGCACCAGGTAAAGCTCAATTCATTTTATCTATGACTGACTATTTTTCTATGTGGGTTGAAGCATAGGCCTTCGAGAAAGTTAGGGAAAAGGATATCATCGACTTCATTTGGAACCACATCATATGTCGATTTGGGATGCTATCCGAAATTGTGTGTGACAACGGGAAATAGTTCATCGGCAGCAAAGTAACCAAATTCCTCGAAGATCACAAAATCAAAAGAATCTTATCGACACCTTATCATCCTAGCGGAAACGGGCAAGCCTAATCGACCAACAAATCCATCATCCAGAATCTTAAGTAGAGGCTATCCGACACCAAGGGAAAGTGGAAGGAAATTTTGCCCGAAGTTCTTTGGGCATATCGCTCAACCTCGAAATCTAGTATTGGGGCTACCCCATTCTCATTGGTTTATGGTGCTGAAGCTCTAATACTGGTCGAAGTCGGAGAGACGAGTGTCAAGTTATGATATTCAACGAAAGAATCAAATGACGAGGCCATGAACACGAGCCTAGGATTATTGGATGAAAATCGTGAAGCCTCCCTCGTCCAATTGGCGGCCCAAAACCAATAGATTGAGAGATGCCACAATCGAAGAGCCAACCTTTGATACTTTAATGTCGTGAACTTGTGCTAAGGAAAGTCACCCTCAACACCCGAAATTTGAATGAAGGGAAATTAGGTCTGACTTGGGAAGGACCATACCAGGTCCTCGAGGTCACTAGGAAAGGATCCTATAAACTCAGAATGCTGAACGGTGAACCACTACCGAGCAATTGGAATGTAACTTTCCTAAAACGATACTACTGCTAAGGTATGATCCTTTCTTGTTTCCTTTTATTTTTTGACTAACACTTGCAGGTGATCGATAAGGTACATCATTAAGTCTTTAGATCTGACAACACGTGTTGCACTCTTTTTTCCTTAGATAGTCTAGGCCCAAATGGGTTTTCCGGCAAGGTTTTTAACGAGGCAACAATGAATCGTGCTAACTTGGAATCAAAGGCCGATCACGAATCGGTATCGAATAATGTGTTTACAGTATTCAAGGTCTCTCTATAATCAACCTCGAATACTGGGGGGGGGGATTTACCCTCAGATACCGAATTGCTTTAGCAAGGAAGTTATTTCATAATGGAAGGGTCTCGATAGGTAGAATTTGTTGTAAGGACCAAACGGTCGAACGAACCGTGCGCAAGTAGATTGTTCGAGCCCCGACATAAAATATGTATGCATGTATGAATATTTTTGACAAGAATAAACAGAAGTACTTTCCTTGCAACTATTTTATGTCTTAGAAAAATTTCCACTTTACAATTCCGTACTTTCGACGTCTTAAAGAAACGAGCTCAAGGGCCGATTATAACCAAAGTTCGGATGGTCACTCCCTCACTCGGGGACTACAACAATAACAACAAACCCAGTTTGATCCCAACAGGTGGGGTCTGGGGAGGGTAGTTTGTACGCAGACCTTACCCCTACCTAATGCAGGTAGAGAGGCTATTTTCCATAGACCCTCAGCTCAGGAAGGGCAAGAAGAAGAAGAGGAAAGTATGAAAGGAAGAAAGATGGAAGATAAAACAAAAGGGAGAGATAAATGATAAGTGGTACCAAATAATAGCAACAGGGAATACAATGCCTGAGGCGAACAAAACCACATAACGTAATAAAAATCTAAGAATATGAAGGGACATGCATGCTACTAAGACTATCGGTCAACAACTATAAACTACCTACTAACCTTCTACCTTAATCATTGACCTCCACACCCTCATATCAAGGGATTGCCATCCGAAAACAAACTCGAATTGATCGAGTTAGTAAAATATCGGGAAGCAATCTCACTAGGTCACACCCGAAATTGAAAGGCTACGGCCATATTAACGCGGCTCGGAGACGTCCGAGAGCCGTAACAAAAATAGGCCTTCGAAATTTTTGTAATCGGTTATAAAGGCTAACCCTCGGCAAATTGAATTACTTATTTCGGGAGAGAGTTCTCGATAACACCGGACCCAAAACGCCTCAAAACTAAATAGTGTAAAGGCAAGGTTTGTTCAAACTTGCATAACTTAAGTTATTTTATACTAAGGCACCCCGACCTTTGTAAACACAAGCAATAAAACAAAGGAAAAGTTTAAGAGCCGAAAGGGATAGAAAGCCTTGTATATATTTAAACAATATTTTTACAAAGGCTAGATCAGCCAAATACGAGAATTTACAAAGGCCAAAATGGCCACAAAAAAAGATACAAGAAAAAAAGCAAAAATAAAAAGGCCTAAGCAGCCTGGTCTTCATCGGAGGCAGCGTTTCCACCATCGGGATCTTCCCTATCTTCGGACTCGCTCAAGCTCTCGAAATCTTCCTCGATAAAGGCCAACTTCCAGGCCCTGGCTTTCTCTACTTTGGCATTCTCAATTTCGACTGTAATATCAAAACTCTAAGCCTGAACCTCCTCGAGGGATTCCTTTCGAGCTTGATCCACCATGCTCCTGGCCTTCACCTTGATGGCCTCGACATCAACCTTATATTAGGCTACTTTGGCATCAGCTCTGGTGTTGATCACGACAGCCTCATATTTAGCCGCCTCGAGCTCATTAGCCAAGTTTGCTTTATCATTGGCCAGGTTTGCTTTACAAGAGATAGCCAAGTCCAGTTGGGACTGAAGCTCCTAGATTTTCTTGACCTGCATCGAGGCCTTCTCTCTTGCAGCCTAGAGTTGGGACTCGGCTGACTCCAACTCTACTTGAACGACCTCCTTTTTCGAGGCTAAGATGTCCATATTCGTTTTGAACTCTTTAGCCTCGGTTCGCATGTCATCTATTTGTCTCTGGAGGTCCTTGATCCATTCGAGATTCTGTTGGACCTGCAGAATCATATCGTTAGTCGTTATCTCCAATTCATCTTCACTATCGTAAAGAACTCGAAATACCTGCTAGGCCATCTCAGCATGCTTATCCTGAGCCATAACCAAATCAGCCTAAAGTTTCTTACTAAGAAGCTTGTAGCTCTCGCTTTTCTACGTGAGGTCTTGAACCTTTGCCTTGCACTCCTCCCGAACCAAATCTATAACTCAAAATTTAAAAGAGATAATGGTATGGCTCTCGAAGTTACCCGATTTAGAGTGTGTTGGATCTCGTTGAGCAGGCAAGCAGCTCCTACTACATTCATCACGACTTGGTCTTCCTTGGTCATAAAGCATCTAAGGTAGCTAGCGATCCCCATCGGGGGAGAGAAGACCCTTGCATCCTCCAAGATAGTAAGCACAATGTTATACCTACGATCGGGGTTAGCACTGGGGCCGGGAATCGGTCCACTAGTTTTGGGCTCGATGAAGACCCAACGACGTCCGGTGATAGTATTTTATTCGGCACCAATAAGTCACCAAACCCGGTTACATCTCCCAAAGCTTTGAACTCTACCCCATCCAAGATTTCGTGGATATCAACTACCCCCTAAGGACCCTCGCAAGAGCGACCTTCCAAGTTAGCAGCCTCAAGGATCGTGGCGTCCGAAAATTGAGGGGACTCGGAGATATCAATCACTTAGAGATCATCCCTCGGGACATCTTCAACTACTCGGGAAGCCTCACACCTGGTTTCTCCCTCGACCATCTCGGCTTGGATGGAGTGGCCTCGAGTCCTTCTAGTTCGGGAACTTCGTTCGAGGCTCCCTCATTAACCTCCTCCGATTCGGAGGGCTTTTGTCGGTGACACCAGCCCGCACGCGGGTCACTAGTTTGGAACTATTATCCTCCTCCTCCTCTTCGGATTCATCCCTTAATATGTGGATCGAGTCCGAAAGCATGGCACCAATATCTTCCTTGGGCTTATGAGACCTCCTTGCATGTCTTTTCTTTTCCGGGCCGGGGGGGGGACTCGGAGCCCCTTTTCTTTTATTCTCCTTGGCCTTCTTTGGGGCAGGTGGTGGGGGAAGTACTTCTTCTTCAATAGATGGGGGCCTCATTGCTACGTCTTTATCGAGGCCCACAAAGGAAAAAAGGTGAGTTAGCTCGAGAAAAAACTCAAACGTTTGTCGCGCCCCCTTTTTCTCGTGAAAATCGGGTTTGTGACATTTGGAAGGACAACTCGTTCCCTTTTGGGAATTGGGTTTGAATTGAAGAGTTACCACCTAATGATTAAAGTGCATTAAGATACTAGTAGGGGTTTGTTTTGAGTAGCCAGAGATTGGGTAAGGGCTTCAAATTATCCCAAGGGGAAGGTGTTAGGCACCCCTCAGGATCCACTAGTGTGGTTCCCGGCCAAACTATTGTTGTGACTTAAGTGTAAATAACACATAGCCAAATAAAGGCTTCAAATAAGAGAGGATTTTCCCGTAATGGTTACAAATAAATAAAAGTAAGAAAAAGGAACTAAAAGAGTTGATTTTCTTAAAAGAAATGGTTTTAAAAAAGATAAAGAAACAAAGAAAACAAAGGAAAGGGGGGGGGGGTCCTAGGTTTATTAATAATATGGATCACCCCACACAACATCCGGTAATCACTCCTTAGTGAGGGGCTACACGTGATGTTATTACGTGGTCATCATATCCATATCTACCCTTTCCACCCTGTTAAGGTAATAAAGTGTATAATAGTCTCGTGTACTTATTGCATGCTATTACCCGCCCCAATCCTATCAGCCCCGGAGGCACTTGGGACTACTAACCCTAGAGGAGGAGGTATTGGGCTTATTTGTGGTTTCAAAAGGTAAAATACTAAGACGACAAACAAAACACATATAATAAGTTTGGGGAAGCATATAAACAGATAAAAAGGCTCAAACAGACCTCCTTAAATCAAAGAAAAGCATATAGTTTAGTATGTCTTACACGTACTGATTAGGGTCTGATTAAACTTAACAGCTGGGGTAGATTGATTTATTGCATATTTCAGATAAGAAGCCCGAATCAGGCCTGCCTACTGGTTGTAGTTAATAAAATATGATTCAGTTTATAAACTACCCTATGGCTTGCCTAAGTGTTAGACGAAAACCTATAGGCATGATATCTACTGATTTCAGAAAAGATGAAGTATACTGATATTAGAAAAAAGTTGTCAGTTATTCAGGAAAGACGAGTTTTGACAAAAGATCATAACTCCTACAGACGTTAGACACTGATTTTAGATTTGTAGACGAGTGAGACGCTTCATACTTGGTTATTAATTCCTACAGGCATGCTTTCTAGGCGTTGTTGATTTTTATCACTTTTACAGATATAGCAAGAGTGCATAAATCCTATAGGCATCGCATCTAAATGATGTACTTCATTTTAGCCTATAAACATGATATCTAAATGCAGTTAGTTGTTTAAGCCCTATAAACAGGTTTGCCTAGTGACAGATGCATATGCAGGATTCGGATTTCCAGTTAACTATGAGCATGGTATCTATATGAGAGATGCAGAAATTTAACTATATGCAGGATATTCATATAAATGCAGAATTTCAGAAACCTATAGGTAGGATATCTATATGGGTGCAGAATTCCTTATAGGCATAGTATCTACATATGAAAGTGCAGAATTCCTATAGGCAGGATATCTATGTGATATGCAGAAATCAGAAACCTATAGGTAGGATATCTATATGGGTGCAGAATTCCTATAGGCAAGATATCTATTTGATATGCAGAAATCAAAAATTTCCTATGAGCAGGATATCTACTCCTTTTACATGCATGGTTACCCTTCCCTTTTCACTAACCATACCCAAAAGTTATTACAGTCCAAATAAAATTAAAAAAAATACATCAGAAATTGAAAATTACAACTAAGGAGAGCCTGATTCAGACTTCCTATCTGAAGTATGAAGTAACCCAACTCCAAAGATCATGTTTCAAAGCCTTTCTCCCACTTGGGTGTGTCAGAGTTCCCTAAGAGTTTCATAAGAACTCCGGATAGTGCTTACACCCAAATATATCACCATATTAAGCCAAAGTGCAGTGTGGAAGGGCCAGCCCTCAGGTGTCCAAGTTCAGAGAGAACTCAAGGTCCCAAGGCAAGGCTCACAAGAGGGGGGCATAACTTAGGAACTAAGAGAGAGTGTAAGTGCAGAATTCTAAAAGAGGAAAGGGAAAAGGAAACATCACACATTGGGATATAGGGAATATGGATTCATAGCAGAAACAAGCAAAAGGGAATCAACATGCTAGTTTAAGTATTTAACCCTGCAGAAGTAGTAAAGTAGACATAGATGCAGAAAGCTGTAAGTAAACACATTGTGGAGATGCTGAAATTTGAAATTAGGACATACCAGTTTTAAAGAAACAAGTAAAGAAAATTCAGTAGTCTGGTAAAACCTCAGTGTAGATGAGAAGAGAGAGTTATGTTATGTGAGTAAGAGTTCAGAAGAGATTGTGAATTGTGTCGTCTGCCATGTGAAGAAAAGTCGTGCCCTTTTATAGTGTAAAAAACAAGTAGAAATAACGTAAGAAATAATTGAAGAGCTGATTGTCAATCAATTACACAAGACTTCCTTTAGTTAAGGGATTCAGATTCAAATGTGTATAAACCAATTAAGGAAAGAAATTAATCAAACACTTTGTGCAAAGTAGGCAATTAGGGGTAAATACATAAAAGTTATTTAAGGACGGGGTTTTTGAAATACACGGTTTGTGCGAATAAGGTAAGAAGATCAATTAACAACCAGTAAATCAAAAGGGTCTGAGATTTTGTATGAATGAACCGAGTCAAAAGATGGGAAAGGTTATTAACTTAAGAGAAATCAGCAAACAATGGAAAGGGAATCAATTAGACCCATATTCAGAGGGAAGTAGGAACTAATCACAAATTCATAAGCTATTTTAAAGGGAAGTCTATCATATATAAGGAGCATACGAACATGTTAAGCATGAAGGAAGACTATAGTGTCATTGTAAAGTCAGTAGAAAATCCAGTATAGAAAAGTTTAGCAAAAGGTCAGAGTCGTATGAAAGCAAGGAATGTGTCTGAAAGAGTTAGGGGTTTTGAAATAAACCCTAAGTTAAATCAAATCACATAATCAAGCTTGGCGGAACCCCGAAATTCTAGGGTTTCCACACTGAATCAAGCACAGAGATGAGAAGGCAAGTAGTTGAAATAGGCTCAGAGGTTTCAGAGATGAAACCTCTTGCATGCTTCTTTCATCAACAGAAACTCATGAGAAAAACATGATAGCAAAGTAACATTCGGAACACAGTAGAAGCACTAAAAAGAAAAACACTGATAGGAACAGTAAAAGAAACATGCTTAAGAGATTTTTCAGAAGAAACTTAAACAGGGCTTAATAAAAGGAAAATAAGGAAAATATAGTGGGAGAAACATGCTGGAACATAGTAGAAGACAAAAATATAAGAACACAGTAAAAAAGCATATGAGAGCATAGTATCGAAAACATGGTAGAAGAACGTACAAGCATGGAGTATATAAAACTCAGTAAAATAACATACAAGAACGGAGTGTAAAAACTCAGTAGAAGAACATACAAGAACGGAGTGTAAAAACTCAGTAGAAGAACATACAAGGTAGAAGAAAACATAAGAACAAAGTAGAGGCAAATAAATTCAAAAGACAAAGGAGAGAAAGTCAGAGAAACACTTAAACATTTTCAGAAAACCCTAGATTGGAAACGAAGCGGTTTTGAAAGTAATTTTTGAAAGAAAAGTTAGGAAAATCATTTGAAAACTCAAGGATAGCACATATACACAATAGATCTAAGGAAATCGGAGAAAACCTCGAAGGGTTAGGGTTTCAAAAGAACCCTAGAAGTGAGATAGGCTTTGAAAGGTCACCGATCTGAGTTGGAGAGGTCGGAATCAGGCTCAAACCACCATGGTACGCCGGAGTAAAGCCGGAGATGGCCGTGGAACCTTGAATTGATAGAGGTCTGGGTGAAAACCTTCGAGGTCAGGCCTCGAATATTCAGTTATCAGGCGCGTGGGAGCAAGAGAAGGTGAGTATAAGACTCTCATAGCCTGAGAAGCCATGGATTCCGGTGGGTTTCAAGATGGAGGTGGTGGTAAGAGGCGGTTAGGGTTTAGGAATGTTCGAGAGAGTTTGATAGAGTTTGAGAGTTCAAAGGCGGATGGTAGGTGAGAAATGAGAAGGTTAGGGTGGTCGTTTGGGTTAAAAAGGTAAGACTGAATAGGGGTCGTTGATCTCAGAGATCAACGGCCAGGATGAGAGGGGTCTGGGTCGGGTAGGATTTAATCGGGTCAGGGACGGGTTTAAATTAAAATTGGGTTGGGGAATTGAGATTGGGAATTGGGTTCATTTGGGGCTCAAATATGGCTAAAATTGAAATAAACGGGGCTAACATTTAAATAGCCATTTTTTCCTTATTTATTTAATAAAAATAGTAAAATAATTTCTTGAAATAAATTAAAGGTACTCAATAGATTAATAATATGTAAATATTAAATTAAAAATACTCGAATCAAATTTGTAATTATAAACACAATTAAATCTTAAAATAGGCTAAAATTGAAATTATATGCAATTTAACTTTAAAAAGCTAAATAAATCTGTAAAAAATGTGCAAAAATTATCTTAGCTATATTTTGGTATAAATATCATAATTCAATAAAGTAATTACCAAAAAAGATAATTTGGGAAATAATTATTGGTTTTTTCTGATAAAATAAGGGGATAAATTGATTTAAAAATCTTTTAAAACTTGGAAAAATAATAAAACACTTGGAAATGCTTATATTTGCATATTTATGCTATTTTGAAAGTATTTTTCATTTAAATTTACATGGAAAAATTGGGTATCAATAGCTGCCCCTCTTTACGCGGGAAGAATGAAAGAGTTATTGGGTAAAGATATGATGGCCAATTTTGACCAAACGGAATGGTTTGAAGAATTTGACCGAGCTCTGGCTCTTGAGCTACCTACATATCCCTGGTCTTACAGGAATTAGGACATATGTAGTCCAGGATCCGTCGACGGAATATGCCGATGGAGATTTTCCAAGATGGACGCGATATTTGGGTAAGGATGGATGGTTAAAGTATAATAGGGCTGCGGGAACTGGAGCAGGATTGCTCCTGTTGAGACGGTCGTTGCTTGCCGGTTTACCTGCAAATGAACAATGTGTTGTGCGGAAATTTAAACATGATGCAAGTTCCCGTCGGACCATGAAATGTTGTCTTTGCACGGTTAGGATGACGTCCTCTGACCATGACGTCCTGGTCCATGAAGCGTATAATAAGGATTCGCAGGCCATGAAATGGTGCTCTCGGGCTATGAGAATGATGCCTTCGAATTATGATGCCTTTGAATAATGATATGCAAAAGATAAGAGGGGTCCTCAGGCCATGGCATGGTGTTCTCAGGCTATGAAAATGGTGCCTCCGAATAATGATGCCTTTGGATGATTTGGCGATATTTCATCCAATGCAAGATGTAAATAAGGTGGCGATCTTTCAGTCGATGCAAGATATAAATGAAATGGCGATCTTTCAGCCATGCAAGATGTAAATGAAGTGGCGATCTTTCAGCCGATGCAAGATGTAAATGAAGTGGAGATCTTTCAGCCGATGCAAGATGTAAATGAAGTGGCGATCTTTTAGCCATGCAAGATGTAAATAAAGTGGTGATCTTTCAGCTGATGCAAGATGTAAATGAAGTGGTGATCTTTCAGCCGATGCAAGATGTAAATGAAGTGGCGATCTTTCAGCCATGCAAGATGTAAATAAAGTGGCAATCTTTCAGCCAATGTAAGATGTAAATGAAGTTGCGATCTTTCAGCCGATGCAAGATGTAAATGAAGTGGCGATCTTTCAGCCATGCAAGATGTAAATAAAGTGGCGATCTTTCAGCCATGCAAGATGTAAATAAAGTGGCGATCTTTCAGCCATGCAAGATGTAAAAGTGGCGATCTTTCAGCCATGCAGATGTAGAGGTGGTGATCTTTCATCCATGCAGATGGAGGTAGAGCTTAACCTCGGAAGGCAAAATGGTAGCCTTATGCAATGCAAGAAAATGCAGATGGAGGTAGAGCTTAACCTCGAAAGGTAGAATGGTAGCCTTATGCAATGCAAGAATGCAGATGGAGGTAGAGTCTTAACCTCGGAAGGCAGAATGGTAGCCTTATGAAATGCAGAGAATGCAGATGGAGGTAGAGCTTAACCTCGGAAGGCAGAATGGTAGCCTTATGCAATGTAGAGAATGCAGATGGAGGTAGATCTTAACCTCGAAAGGTAGAATGGTAGCCTTATGCAATGCAGAGAATGCGGGTGGAGGTAGAGCTTAACCTCGGAAGGCAGAATGTTAACTTTATGCAGGAAGTAAAAATAGCAAATGGCAATAGAGTTTTCTTAGCTGATAGCGGATTGTGGTATCTTGATTGCTGGGGATATTATGCCTGCTGGGGACACTATTGTGTGCAGACAGTAGTTGCGAGCAAGCGCAATGGTTCAGAGAGTTGTATTCTTGAACTTTGTGAGTGAGCGTATAGTATATTTGATGATTTTGCAACTCAAGTGCCTGCATCCAAAGAAAAAGTTGTGAGTTTGTAAAGGAGGAGGTTAGTTCGTATCCCTGCTGGCTTTGCTTGACTTGCTCGATTTTAATCTGGTGATACTGCATGTATCATTGGGGTAGCGTTGCTAAATAGAGCGATTTCAGAAATAAACATGCATGATTTTAGTAAAGAAAATGTAACATAAATACATAATTAAGAATAGTTTTCTTTAGATGAACCGACGACGGTGATGTGGTTCAAGACATTGCAACTTCTCTTGCTCTAGAATTTTGAGGGTCCTCCTCAAAATTATGCCCCAGTTTACTGGGCTGCTGCTTCTGACGGCTGCTTGCGGCGAATGGCTGAAATCACTTCGAAATTTTGAGGGTCCTCCTCAAAATTCTGCCCCAGTTTCCAATTGTGGGGGGAATGAAAATTTTATTGAATTGTGACCAAACCCATAGGGCTGCCTACGTATCCCCTCTTAAACGGGAATCAAGTCAGGCGTAGTTCAAATTACATCATAAAAGAAAGCATGAAGGTTACACATAGTATCGCTTGACTGCGTCTGAATTGATCGGCTTTGGCCAAACTTCCCCGTCCATTTCTACAAGTATGAGGGCTCCTCCTGTTAGAACCCGGTGAACCATGTACGGACCTTGCCAGTTGGGAGAGAATTTCCCTTTGGCTTCATCTTGATGCGGGAAAACCGCTCCTATGCCAACTCCTTTGAAATTTGCTGCTCCATCGAAAAACATTCTCCAACCGTCATATGATTCTACAATATCTTCTCCTATGAATGATACCTCTTCATCAGGAAAATATGGTTTCAGGGGTTCGTATTCTCCATCCACGGGATTTTCAGCAAGGTGATCTGCTAGTGCCTGTCCTTTGATTGCTTTCTAAGTCACGTAGACAATGTCAAATTCACTCAACAGGACTTGCCACTTGGCCAGCTTGCCAGTGGGCATGGGCTTCTGAAAGATGTACTTCAACGGATCCATCCTTGATATGAGATATGCAGTATAGGAACAGAAGTAGTGCTTCAACTTCTGAGCTACCCAAGTCAAAGCACAACAGGTGCGCTCTAACAAAGAATACCGAGCCTCGTACGGGGTGAACTTCTTACTGAGGTAATAGATGACCTGCTCCTTCCTCCCTGTTTCATCATGCTGACCCAAAACGCAACCGAACGCTCCATCCAATATTGCGAGGTAGAGTAATAGAGGTTTACCCAGCTCGGGCAGGACCAAAACTGGTGGTGTTGACAGGTACTTCTTGATTCTATCGAAGGCCTTTTGGCAGTCATCAGTCCATTCGGTAGCGGCGTCCTTTTTCAACATCTTAAAGATTGGCTCACAAATGACAGTACATTGTGCTATGAACCGGCTGCTGTAGTTCAGTCTTCCCAAGAAGCTCATTACGTCTTTCTTGTTCTTTGGCGGTGGCAGTTCTTGAATAGCTTTGACCTTTGATGGATCCAGTTCTATCCCTCAGTGACTCACAATGAACCCAAGCAGTTTTTCGGCAAGAACCCCAAATGCACATTTCGCGTGGTTCAGTTTCAGGTTGTATCTTCTCAGTTTGTTGAAGAACTTCCTCAAATCTTACATGTGGCCAGTGGATTTCTTGGAATTTATGATGACATCATTTACATACACCTCAATCTTCTTGTGTATCATATCATGGAAGATAGTAGTCATGGCCCTCATGTAGGTGGCCCCTGCATTCCTTAACCCGAATGGCATCATTTTGTAGCAATACATCCCCACGGCGTAATGAAAGCCGTTTTCTCAGCATCTTCTTCGTCCATCCAGATATGATGATATCCAGCGAAGCAATCTACAAATGATTGCAACTCATGCTTGGCGCAATTGTCGATCAGGATGTGTATGTTCGGCAAAGGAAAGTCGTCCTTTGGACTGGCCCGATTCAGATCCTAGTAGTTGACACAGACTCTGACCTTCCCATCCTTCTTCGGCACCAGCACAATATTGGCTAACCACGTCGGATATTCTACTACCCTGAGGACCTTAGCTTTGACCTGCTTAGTGACTTCTTCTTTGATTTTCAGACTCATGTCGGGTTTAAACTTTCTGAGCTTCTATTTTACCGGTGGACATATCGGATCAGTTGGCAGTTTATGGGCCACAATAGATGTGCTCAAACCAGTCATGTCATCATATGACCAGGCAAATATGTCCTCATATTCCTTCAGAAATTCTGTGTATTCTTCCTTTTCTGATGGTGACAAATGGATGCTGATCCGAGTTTCTTTGATATTTTCTACATCTCCCAAGTTAACAATCTTGGTCTCGTCCAGGTTGGACTTAGGTCTGTTCTCAAAAGTTTTGACCTCTTTAACAATCTCTTCCAGTATATCATCTTTCTCTGAATCTATGCCCGTTTGTTGCGTTGTCTCGTTGCATGTCACATCTATTAGTTCATCAAGAAAGGTAATAGTAATGTTGTATAAGTAAAGTAATGAGATAAAATAATAAGAGTAAGATTTGTAAGGAAACCAAAATGCTTTGATAAATTTCATAACTGTTTTGAACATTGGAAGATCTTATTGCCAAAATTCAAAAATGCAAAAGGAAAATCAACTAGTAAAAATAAAAGATAGTATATGATGCTTTGTTCAGCCTTGCTACCGCGAGGCTTTCCGAGCTCTGGTGGTTCTAATGGTCCAATTGTTGAGGCGTGCTCCTCGGCTTACGACCTGTATGGAAGGGCCTTCCTCCCCCTCCTCCTCGAAAATGACACAACAATCTATGTCATCTTCTTCTAGGAATAAATTCCTCACTGCTGCCAGTGCTTCCTCTTCTTCCAACCCATAGATAACATTGGCCGACTGGAAAAACTGCTCCAAATGTGGTATTGGCTGCTCCAGCAGGTAGTATGGGTTGCGCCATGGTGGAGACCAGTTGTTGAATTCCTCCCAAGTATACTCGTATCCCAGACCGAAAGTGGTGCCATGTTTCTTTAGTTTGATCGGCTTGGCGATTCTTTGGAGGTTCTTGCCAAGTCCCTTGCCAGGCTCATATCTGCTCCAATTCAATATGCTTTCGATTTTGTTGTCCCACCATTTCTCTTTGTCAATGGCGTTGATTCGCTCGATGTGGTGATAGGTTTCCCCGCCTATCTTTCTCCTTCCTCCAATCACTGGGATGGTTTGGCAATTGTATATGGGATTGCTCCCGTCGCCGTGAATGATCACCTCTTGGTGGTTCTACTCAAATTTCACCTCTTGATGCAGTGTTGACGCTACGGCCCCAGCGGCATGAATCCACGACCGTCCCAACAGTAAGTTGTAAGATGCCGACACGTCTATAACCTGAAAATCAACGTCGAACCAAGTAGCCCCATTTGCAAACACAGACTGATTTCCCCAATGGTGGATCTTTGGGAACCATCGAAAGCTTTGATGTTAATGGCCCCATCCTTTATCTCATGCAGACCCTTTCCCAATGTTCTGAGTGTTACCAATGGACAAATATTGAGGCTGGACCCTCCATAAATCAGGACCCTAGTGATAAAATAATTTTCGTATTGTACGGTGATGTGCAATGCTTTGTTGTGACTCAACCCTTCTGGTGGCAACTCATCTTCATGAAAAGTGATCTTGTGACTTTCCAATACCTGCCCTGCCATGTTTTCCATTTCTCCTCCGGTAATGTTGCTTGGTACATATGCCTCACCCAGCACCTTCAACAAGGCATTCTTATGTACGTCGGAACTTTGCAGCAAAACTAGGGTAGAAATCTGTGCCAGCGTTTTGTTCAGTTGATCAATGACTGAGTATTTCTTGACTTGTATCTTTCTCCAGAGATCATCAGGCCCGGTTTCAGTGATGGTCGGCCGACCAGAGGCCTGCTTACTCGACTCAGCTAAATGCTCCGGAGTATAAACTCTGTCGATTCTTGTCATACCCTGTGCTGTAACTGTTTCCCCGAATTTAGCTTTCCCTTTCCTTCTCGCCTCGGCTATGTAATCCCAAGGTATGGCATTTGTATGGAACGGTGTTACGACCGACATTGTTACTGGGATGGGCACCTTTATTCCGAGCGGAACATGTATTTTGGAGGGTAAAATTGCAACTTCAAACGGTGCGGGTGCATTTGCTGGAGACCCAAACTCGACCTCAATTGGTGTTGGGGTCTTTGTTGGGATTGGTGCTTCAAACTCAAATCATACAGACATGTTTACCTCGGCATCCCCAGAAGGCTGAGTCTGGACTACAATGGGATTGAGTGTGACTATTGGCTTCTTTGGTTCGTCACCTTCTGTGATTAAACCGATCGATCCTTGGGGATCCCAATCATCCTCTATTTCAATCATGCGAACACCTCCACCCTTATGGTCCGGCATAGGGTTGTTGCAGACGTTCGGAGTAGGCTCCTTTGCTACAATGATCTTGTTATCAATCAAAGTTTGGATCTTGTCTTTTAGAGAGCGGCATTCATCAATGGTATGCCCTTTCATGCCGGAATGGTATGCACAGGATTTATTTGGATTGACCCATTGAGAAGGGTTTTCTGGGGTTATAGTAGGGATAGGGATGACATAACCAGCAGCTTTGAGCCTTTCATACAGCTGGTCAATCGGTTCAGCAATGGCGGTATACTATTTGGGGGGTCTGCAGTCAAAATTTGGTCGAGGTCTAGGAAAGTTTGGGCGTGTGGGAGGTGATTGATAGTGGGATGGATGAGCATTGTAGGCTTGGTAGACATGTATGGGTTGAGAATATCTGGGTGAAGTAGGTTGATATGTGGGAGGTGGGGGTGATTGGTAAGTAGGTGGTGAAGTTTGGTAGAAGGGTGAGGGTGTTTGGTAATTCGGGGCAGGATGATATGTGAGTGGAGGTATCAGATAGGCTTGGTATTTGATAAGGGATTTGGCTCTTTGTGCAACCATTACGGCACCTACGTCCTTTTTCTTGGACGTACCACCAGACTGTAAAGCCTTATTGGTAGCTTGCAAAGCTTCAAAGTTTGTAACCATACCACTTTTGATGCCTTCCTCGATCCTTTCTCCTAGCTTGATGATGTCGGAAAATTTCTGGCTCTCAATCAACATCAGCCTTTCATAGTACCGTGGGTCTTGAGCCCGGACAAAAAACTTGTTCATTTGTTCTTCTTCTAAAGCAGGTCTGACCTTAGCAGTTTCTGATCTCTAGCGAATGGCATACTCGCGGAATGTTTCTGTGGGCTTCTTCTTTAAGTTCTGGATATAGAACACATCTGGTGCATTTTCTGTGTTGAACCTGAACTTGTCCATAAAGTCATATGCCATACTCACCCAGTTTGACCATTTCTTCGGGTCTTGGCTAATGTACCAAGGCAGAGTATCTCCCTTCAGACTCCTTATAAAAAGCTTCATGGAAATCCTTTTGTCCTTCCCTACTCCGACCAGCTTGTCGCAGTATGTTCTCGAGTGGACTGTCGGATCCCCGGTACCATCAAACATCTCGAACTTGGGAGGTTTGTACCCCTCGGGCAGTTCGACATCCGGTTGTATGCAAAGATCTTCATAGTTCAACCCTTCAATCCCCTTACTTCCTTCGACACCCTGAATTCGACTAGTCAATTTCTTGAGTTTCGCAGCCAGGTTCCTGATGAGTGAGTCTTTATCATCATACTCGGGTGTGCTTGAGATAGGTTTGGTGGAGTATGGCATGGTTTCTACATAGATGGCGGTGTTATGGTAGAAATGGTCATTTGTGGAATTTAAAGGTTCTAGGATGAGCAGTGAAGTATTGCTGGATGTGTGGCATGTATTGTAGTGGTGGTGAGGAGCGGGATGGTTTTGTGGTTTTGGGATATTTTGTGGAGGCATGGGGTTCTGAGCGTTTGGAAAATTGACATCCGGAGTAGTGAGGGAAAATGACAAGTTTGCCAGATTCCAGACCTGATCAAGTTCCTCCTAAAATTTCAACAGTTTCTACTCGAGTTGGGACGCACTTTCTTTGGAGACCTGAGCACCATGAGTGACCTCCACCCATTCAGTTGAATTTTCCTTTCTGGTGTTGTTCAAATCTTCCATCTTTCCTTTGTTCCTGCTTCTGATAGGACTAGAAGGAGGAGTGGGTGGAGGGCCCTTTGATCTTGTGGAATATGATCACGATGCCAGAGTGCACGAACTAACCTTTGGGGAGGGAAGTAAATAAACAAAAAGTAAAAGCAAAAAGGTAACAATCAGTAGGTATTATAAAAAAGTGTTGCGATATTTAAACACATAGTGCAAGAATGTAAATCGCGTCCTAATTTAGGAGCCTCGTTGTGCCCGAGGTAGGCCTAGCGACAAATTGATTTGGAGAACTTAGAATGCTAAATGCCTTATTTTATTGATAAAGAGTAGACGAATACCAAAATGACACTAAATAACAAGGAATAAAATGTTATTAGTGGCCATTGGCCTTATTACATTTCATAAAGTAAAAGAAAACTCCTATCTATTTGGTCCCAGAAGGACCTTCCCCAGACTCGGCATCTTTGGCTCCATCGAATAGCTTCACCAGCTCGCGAAGTCCCAGCAGCAGGTAGGCTCTGGCCAGGTGTCCACCCTCATTTCCTTTAGCATTCTGGCAATCCTCGATCCCCTTGAGAAACTTCCTTTCCAGCTCCACTAAACCTCGTTACAGGTATCATAATCGCTTGTTGGCACTGACAGCCATGTCTTTCCACTCTTCAATCAGTTTTTGGTGGGCTTCTTGAATCTCATGTTGCTCGCTTTCAAATTCCTGAATCCTCTTGTGCAGTTGGTTGTATTTGACCTGTGCTTCAGCCCTTTCATCGATGATTCTATGATCTCGAACAAACCCAGGTTGGCCCAGACCATTGTGATTATCCTCCAGCCAGCCTGAATAGTATGGGGTACAACCAGTATGATATCTGTCTGGTTCGATAGTATCTCTTCCCATGATGATCTTGCAATGCCACATATGCTGAGCTTGGCACTTATAAGGACTGTCATCAGCTTGGAAGTCAGCCTGGAAGTGACTCATCTTGTCGACCCTTAGTATAACCTGCTTCCTACCAGCCTGTCTCATAACTCGGAGAGGGACATAAGGGTAGGTTCCTCTCAAACCGATCAATATCAGAAATGGTGCGTCCCTAGATCGGGCGATGAACTCTTCAGTAGGGAACCACTCGAACATCCATCGTATTTGATCCTCAGTTAGATTTTCAAATAGCTCCACCCACCCCTTGGCATCTTCTGGCTAAGAAAACATGGTGGGCATGTAGTTCATTCGCCTTGGTTGATGGAAGGCTATATGATCATCCCAATCTCTATGCTGAATCTCTTGCCGATATTCACCCCTTTGAAAATGCTCCATGAGCCAGAGCTGGAGTAGCAAGTTGCAGCACTCGAAGTGTTGGGCTCCTTGTTGACACTTTTCCAAGGGTCGGTATATCTCTGGGATGATCATGGGCACTATGCTAAATGGTTGTCCACCAATTCCCTCCATCAAAGTTTTGGTGACCATGACTAGCCTGGTGTGGATCCTTGCTTTCTTCATTGGAAACACTATCATCCCCAAGAAGCAGAACATGAAGACAAAGACCCTTCGGTGAATATGCCCCAACAATGTAAGGGCGAACTCATCTGGATAAGTACGGTAGGATTTGTTGTGACTGTACCTCTCGTACAGATAATCAAAGGGAATGTAAGACTTCTTCAAACATATCAAGTCTGGATTTTTCTTTAGGCCCATCATTTTGAGAAAACCTCTACCCTTGAGATTTTCCAGCATTAACAAACCCAGGGTCTCCCATGGTATACCAGCCAGTCCTCCTATTTCCTCTAGCAGGGGTGTCATCTCAATCTCTCCAAAGTGAAACACAGACCTATCACAATCCCAGAACAGAGTAGTAGCTTCTATGATTTTGTTGTTGGGTTGGAACTCCAGGAGGGAAGGTAGATTTCCTGGTATTTTCGGACAAGAGTCTGATCACTGGAATGAAGATCCTCCCACCAGCTTAGTAACCTTGAGTGGATGTTTGTGACCATGCCGAATCTGGGGACTTCGTGCCTCATGTTTCTGCAAGACAAAAGGGTTAGGCCCTTACCCCCACCAGACTCGACTATTAAATACCAATAATTGGCATAAAAGCATTTAGTTCTCCAAATAAATGCACACAACGTGATACTGTCCGTTTGGGTTTTTGGGAAACCCAGTGGACTTTGGACAAGGCTATTTTAAAGAGTCATTATGCGGACAACATAACTGACTCGGCTAGGTTTAAACATGATGCATGCACAATTTAAACAGAGTAAGGTTTCTACGGGGTTTTAGACGAGTACCCTTGAGCGGATAACTCAAGAGGGAAAGGCACGGAACCATCGACTACACCGTTGATCGACTGGTTTTACCACAAATATGCCTTTGCCAGATTAAAGGATGATAATATCGGAAGAGCGCAACCACTCATTATAAGCGTTGATATGGTATTTGTTTGGCACGAGTGAAATATAATGTTGGAAACATGCATATGCAATAATTAAAATAAGTTGTCATGTATATGCACGTTCATAAAGTAGTAATTACAATAATTTCAAACAGTAATAAAGGAGTGCAGTAAAGAAAATCAGTGAAAGAAACAAGGGAAAAAATAAGAGACAAGTTAGTTTTTGCAGTAGAAGTGGGAATTAAATGCTTAAAGGTATTAAACAAATAAAGCACATAAGAAATGTAAAGTCACAATAATAGCTTGAAATGGTAAAAGCCTAAAAGTCATTCCCCAGCAGAGTCGCCACGCTGTCGCGCCCCTTTTTCTTGCGAAAATTGGGTTTGTGACATTTGGGAGGACAACTCGTTCCCTTTCGGGAACTAGGTTTGAATTGAAGAGTCGCCACCTAATGATTAAAGTGCATTATGACACTAGGAGGGGTTTGTTTTGAGCAACCATAGATTGGGTAAGGGCTTGAAATTATCCCAAGGGGAAGGTGTTAGGCACCCTTCAGGATCCACTAGTGTGGTTCCCGGCCAAACTATTGTTGTGACTTAAGTGCAAATAACACATAGGCAAATAAAGGCTTCAAATAAGAGGGGATTTTCACGTAATTGTTACAAATAAACAAACGTAACAAAAAGGAACTAAAAAAGTTGATTTTCTTAAAAGAAATGGTTTAAAAAAAGATTTAAAAGAAACAACGAAAACAAAGGAAAGAGGGGGTCCTAGGTTTATTAATAATATGGATCACCCCACACAACATCCGGTAATCACTCCTCAGTGAGGGGCTACACGTGATGTTATTGCGTGGTCATCATATCCATATCTACCCTTCCTATCCCGTTAAGGTATTAAAGCGCAGAATGGTCTCGTTTACTTATTGCATGTTATTACCCGCCCCAATCCTATCAGCCCCGGAGGCACTTGGGACTACTAATCCTAGAGGGAGGAGGTATTGGGCTTATTTGTGGTTTCAAAAGGTAAAATACTAAGGCGACAAACAAAACACATATAACAAGTTTGGGGAAGCATATAAACAGATAAAAGGGCTCAAACAGACCTCCTTAAATCAAAGAAAAGCATATAGTTTAGCATGTCTTACACGTACTGATTAGGGTCTGATTAAACTTAACAGTTGGGGTTGACTAATTTATTGCATATTTTAGATAAGAAGCCCAAATCAGGCCTGCCTGCTGGTTGTAGTTAATAAAATCTGATTCAGTTTATAAACTGCCCTATGGCTTGCCTAAGTGTTAGACGAAAACCTATAGGCATGATATCTACTGATTTCATAAAAGATGAAGTATACTGATTTTAGAAAAAGTTTGTCAATTATTCAGGAAAGACGAGTTTTGACAAAAGATCATAAATTCCGCAGACGTTAGACATTGATTTTAGATTGTAGACGAGTGAGACGCTTCAGACTTGGTTATTAATTCCTATAGGCATGCTTTCTAGGCGTTGTTGATTTTTAACACTTTTACAGACATAGCAAGAGTGCATAAATCCTATAGGCATGGCATCTAAATGTTGTACTTCGTTTAAGCCTATGAACATGATATCTAAATGCAGTTAGTTGTTTAATCCCTATAAACAGGTTTGCCTAGTGACAGATGCATATGCAGGATTCGGATTTCCAGTTAACTATGAGCATGGTATCTATATGAGATATGCAGAAATTTAACTATAGGCAGGATATCCATATGAATGCAGAATTTCAGAAACCTATAGGCAGGATATCTATATGGGTGCAGAATTCCTTATAGGCATAGTATCTATATATGAAAGTGCAGAATTCCTATAGGCAGGATATCTATGTGATATGCAGAAATCAGAAACCTATAGACAGGATATCCATATAGGTGCAAAATTCCTTATAGGCATAGTATCTACATCAGAATTCCTATAGGCAGGATATCTATGTGATATACAGTAATTAGAAATTCCCTATGAGCAGGATATCTACTCCTTTTACATGCATGGTTACCCTTCCCTTTTCACTAACCATTCCCAAAAGTTATTACAAGTTATTACAGTCCAAATAAAATAATGAAAAATACATCAGAAATTGAAAATTACAACTAAGGAGAGCCTGATTCAGACTTCTTGTCTGAAGTATGAAGTAAACCAACTCCAAAGATCATATTTCAAAGCCTTTCTCCCACTTGGTTGTGTCAGAGTTCCCTAAGAGTTTCATAAGAAATCTGGGTAGTGCTTACACCCAAATATATCACCATATTAAGCCAAAGTGCAGTGTGGAAGGGCCAGCCTTCAGGTGTCCATGTTTAGAGGGAACTCAAGGTCCCAAGGCAAGGCAAGGGGGCAGAACTTAGGAACTAAGAGAGAGTGTAAGTGCAAAATTCTAAAAAGGGGAAAGGGAAAAGGAAACAACACACATGGGGATATAGGGAATATGGATTCATAGCAGAAACAAGCAAAAGGGAATCAACATGCTAGTTTAATTATTTAACTCTGCAGAAGTAGTAAAGTAGACATAAATGCAGAAAGATGTAAGTAAACACAATGTAGGGATGCTGAAATTTGAAATTAGGACATACCAGTTTCAAAGAAACAAGTATAGAAAATGCAGTAGTCTGGTAAAAACCTCAGTGCAGACGAGAATAGAGAGTTTTATTATGTGAGTAAGAGTTCAGAAGAGATTGTGAATTGTGTCGTCTATCATGTGAAGAAAGGTCGTGCCCTTTTATAATGTAAAAACCAAGTAGAAATAAGGTAAGAAACAATTGAAGAGCTGATTGTCAATCAATTACATAAAACTCCCTTTAGTTAAGGGATTTGAATTCAAACGGGTATAAACCAATTAATGAAAGAAATTAATCAAACATTTTGTGCAAAGTAGGCAATTAGGGATGAATACATAAAAGTTATTTAAGGACGGGGTTTTTGAAATACACGGTTTGTGCGAATAAAGTAAGAAGGTCAATTAACAACCAGTAAATCAAAAGGGTCTGAGATTTTGTATGAATGAACCGAGTCAAAAGATGGGAAAGGTTTTAACTTAAGGGAAATCAGCAAACAATGGAAAGGGAATCAATTAGACCCATATTCAGAGGGAAGTAGGAACTAATCACAAATTCAGAAGCTATTTTAAAGGGAAGTCTATCATATATAATGAGAATAAGAACATGTTAAGCATGAAGGAAGACTGTAGTGTCATTGTAAAGTCAGTAGAAAATCCGGTATAGAAAAGTTTAGCAAAAGGTCAGAGTCGTATGAAAGCAAGGAATGGGTCTGAAAGAGTTAGGGGTTTTGAAATAAACCCTAAGTTCAATCAAATCACATAATCAAGCTTGGCGGAACCCCCAAATTCTAGTGTTTCCACACTGAATCAAGTACAGAGATGAGAAGGTAAGTAGTTGAAACAGGCTCAGAGTTGAAACCTCTTGCATGCTTCTTTCATCAACAGAAACTCATGAGAAAAATATGCTAGCAAAGTAACATTCGGAACACAGTAGAAGCACTCAAAAGAAAAACACTGATAGGAACAGTAAAAGAAATATGCTTAAGAGATTTTCCAGAAGAAACTTAAACAAGGCTTAATAGAAGGAAAATAAGGAAACATAAGAACTTAGCAGGAAAATACAATAGGAGAAACATGCTGGAATATAGTAGAAGACAAAAATATAAGAACACTGTAGAAAAGCATATGAGAGCATAGTATGGAAAACATGGTAGAAGAACATACAAGCATGGAGTATATAAAACTCAGTGAAAGAACATACAAGAACGGAGTGTAAAAACTCAGTAGAAGAACATACAAGAACGGAGTGTAAAAACTCAGTAGAAGACCATACAAGGTAGAAGAAAACATAAGAACAAAGTAGAGGCAAATAAATTCAAAAGACAAAGGAGAGAAAGTCAGAGAAACACTTAAACATTTTCAGAAAACCCTAGATCCGAAATGAAGCAGTTTTGAAAGTAATTTTTGAAAGAAAATTTAGGAAAATCATTCGAAAACTCAAGGAGGGCACAAATACACAACAGATCCAAGGAAATCAGAGAAAACCTCGAAGGGTTAGGGTTTCAAAAGAACCCTAGAAGTGAGATAGGCTTTGAAAGGTCACTGATCTAAGTCGGAGAGGTCGGAATCAGGCTCAAACCACCATGGTATGCCGGAGTAAAGCCGGAGATAGCCGTGGAACCTTGAATCGACAAAGCTCTAGGTTCAAACCTTCGAGGTTAGGCCTCGAATCTTCAGGTATCAGGCGCGTGGGAGCAAGAGAAGGTGAGTATAAGACTCTCATAGCCTGAGAAGCCATGGATTCCGGTGGGTTTTAAGGTGGAGGTGGTGGTAAGAGGCGGTTAGGGTTTGGGAAAATTCGAGAGAGTTTGAGAGAGTTTGAGAATTCAGAGGCGGATGGTAGATGAGAAATGAGAAGGTTAGGGTGGTCATTTGGGTTAAAAAAGGCAAGAGTGAACAGAGGCCGTTGATCTCTCAGATCAATGGCCAGGATGAGAGGGGTCTGGGTCGGGTAGGATTTAATCGGGTCAGGGGTGGGTTTAAATTAAAATTGGGTTAGGGAATTGAGATTGGGAATTGGGTTCATTTGGGGCTCAAATAAGGCTAAAATTGAAATAAACGGGGCTAACATTTAAATAGCCATTTTCCCTATTTATTTTATAAAAATAGTAAAATAATTTTTGAAAATACATTAAAGGTACTAAATTGATTAATAATATGTAAATATTAAATTAAAAATACTGGAATCAAATTTGTAATTATAAACACAATTAAATCTTAAAATAGGCTAAAATTACAATTATATGCAATTTAACTATAAAAAGATAAATAAATCTATAAAAATTGTGCAAAAATTACCTTAGCTATATTTTGGTATAAATATGAGAATTCAATAAAGGAGTTGCCAAAAATGATAATTTGGGAAATAATTATTGGTTGTTTCTGATAAAATAAAGCGATAAATTGATTTAAAAATTAGAAAAATAATAAGACACTTGGACATGCTTATATATGCATACTTATGCTATTTTGAAAGTATTTTGCATATAAAAATATACAGGGAAAAATTGGGTATCAACAACGGTAACCGTTCTAAGAAAAAGACTTACCATGATTGTGGGCCTCCCTTTGGCCCTTCGACTTACGTTCCATGTTCCACTTCTCAGGGAACGTCATGTCTTCAGCGGGGATTAGGTCCAAAGTCCTCATTCAGACAAATCGGTCCATCTAGCCTCGATCTCGAGACTCGTCTATGCTTGAGAACGGGGCTCGACTGGCCTGACGGCCAAGCTTAATCATTCCTCCTCGATGAAGCTAGGGACTATAGAGGCGCATGAGTTGATCGAGGGTGAAGGGACATCCCTTGATTTTGCTAGTGAAGAAACGGAGGAGAATGACTATTCTACAGAATAAAGGGCGGTTTTGGCCTAGGGTGACATCGTACGTCTTGCAAAAGCCGACGATGATGGGGTCTACGGGACGCATCGTGAAAGGGTAAGTGTAAACACTTAGGTACCCCTCCACGTGAGTGGTAATCGATTCTTCAGGAGAAGGAACTACTACATCCTTAATCACCGAGTTACACTCCTCTTTAACATTTTTGAGGATATCTTTGGTAATGGTGCATATATACCTCGATACCAGTTCACATCGGCCCTACACCGAGGGAGCCTTTTCGAGCTTAAAGTTAGCGTTGGTTGGGCACCCTGCCGGAATGAATTCCTCAGGGTGGGGTTCCACCGGAGCCTCACCACCGATAGGTCGTGATGAAGAAGCAACCTCCTTTTGTGGCACGGTTTTGGAAGTTTTAGCCATTGATGAACAAGAGAAAAGAGAATTAGGATGATACACTGTTTGATTAGGGTTCAAGGAATTTGGGTGTGAAAATTGCAAAGTAAAGGGATTTGTTGAAGAAAAAGCAAGAGTAGGAAGAACTTTGAGTGTAAAAGTTTGAATGAGGAAAGGTTAGGGTTTTCATAGGTAGTTGGCGACGGTTCAGAACCAGTAATGGCCGACAACAACTGACGGGCATTTAATGACTCGGTACCCGAACCGACGGGACATTTCAGTATCCATTTATCTACGAGAAATGAGGGGATGTATACGGTCAAAATTGGGCTTTCCTTTTTGTATGACTAATCGAGACTTGAATGTGGTAGGCCAAGGTTCAACCCCATATTATATCGGACTAAGATGCAAAGATAGATTGCCGAGCTCGTGACCCAGAGACCTATCGAGATCGATATCAGCCAAGATCGAGACCGGACAGGATAGAGATCGAGAAAGATCGAGGAAAGCTTACCAAGCCAAATAACGAAAAGCCAAATTATCCGCGATCGGGCGAGGATCACGGCAGAAATCTCGGCACATATCAAGAAGAGGCGGATTAATTAGTTAGTCATGGGATTTCTTACTGTATCAACAGTAGGACTCCCTACTATTTAAAGGGGGTCTGATCATTTATAAAAGAGATCATATTCACGCAATATAAAGAAATATACTGCCTTTTTCTAATTTTCACTATCTTGCTACTATGTTCTTATATCAACTGAAACTTCACTTGGTTCAAGGGTGATCGAACTCGAGGACCAAGGCTATTTGATTCTTTTGGTTTGCATTTATTTCTTTTACAGACAATTTCAATACTAATATTTATCTTCTTAATCTGTACCAAGTTATATTACGTATTCTTAAAACCACATATAAATTTAATTGTTATCCGATTTTAGGGTAAACACCAACCACAGTACCTGTTCGATCACTATGCATCTTCTATCCACAAATGTTACAATATTGTTGTTTTACTTCTTTCACCGTTCTTCTTAATTTTTCAATACAAGGTGTTTCGCTTTAACTTCTTAAGATTTTTTAATTTTTCAATACAAATCTGATTCATAACGCATCAAATCTCCATTTGAAAGGTATTTCACTTTAACATCTTTGACATGATAAATTGCCATCATATAAACTGAAAATCCGTTTACTTTTTCCAATAGATATATCATCATTCGCAGATCAAACGGGGCCATTTTTTCCCTTTTCTGTTTGTCCCCCCCCCCCCCCCCTTTTCTTTTATAGTGTGATTCAAAAAGTGTAATCGATATATCGATCAAAGTCAAAAAATTTCATGACTCTTTGTTATACCGTTCCGCAACAGAAGTGCAGTTATGTAATTAAAGAGAACAATTAACAATTGAGAATCCCTTTGCAAGTAGACATACACCAAGGGTACGAGATTAGATGCAAATTTTGGAACCAAAGTTCTTTACTTTGTACCTGATATTTTCCCACTATCTTTTGAAGAGGGAGTGGAGCGTGAGGTTTTAATGCATGCATAAAAAGGGTAAGACATGCATGCAATTGCATGACTGAGAATGACCTTTCTTCAGTAACATTATGGCACGATAAATTTTGATATGATGAAGATAGGCAATTGAAAGATTGTTATTACGAAAAACATATTACCAAAAAAAAAAAAAAAGAGACAATCAGATTATAGATATACAAAAATACAAATCGTATTCAAATGCACTAATCCGCTATCGCATGTACAATTATACCGGTAACACAAAAAGCTTTTTTGTTTTTACAATTTTAATGTATATAACTTAAAAATCTCTCTCTCTCAAGGACCGCCACTTTGAGAATCATAATGATAGTATTGCATTTCCCTCAATCATTCTAGCATACACATGCTTCTCCCATAGATTCCAAAGTGCATAAAAAAGATCATTCTCGATGGTCACAAATGCACTTTCTAATCCTAGCAACAACTTTACACATAGTTCAATCTCTCTCATTTCCCCTGGAAGCTGGAGGTAGAATCAAGTCAACTTTCCTTTTTCTCTGAGCTTTCCTTGTCAATGCCATCTCATTGTAGATATATCTCCCATCTTCTTCTCCCCCAAGTACTGACCTTTTCTTTTCTCTTTTGTTGAGCCTTGGAGCAACGGTAAAGTTGTCTCCAAGTCACGAGGGTCGTGGAATCATCAGCCATTGATACTTGAGTCATGATAGACTGTCTATATCACATCCTTTATTGTGCGGCCTTCCACTTAGACCATGCGTTAATAGGGGATGCTTCGTGCACCCGACTGCCTCGTTTTTTCCTTCTTAGGAGACAGCCAGCACACAATTTGGAAGACAGATTGCTCGACAGACGGCTCTAATTTTTCTTAGAAATGCATTTTGCCTATTGGCTGTCCAGAAAACCATTCATTCTCTGTGTATATGTGTGAGTGCGTGTCCATACATAAAGATAGATGCTCTCTCCTTTCATATATATTAGTCGTTTTGACAAGTTTATTTATTCAGGATATTTGATATTTTAGAAAAATAAGATATTACTCTCTCAGTTCATTTTATTTGATGGTACTTGACTTGATACAGAGTTTAAGTAAATACTTGTAAAACTTAAGGTCTCAACTATATCATAGTATTTGTTTTACCACCAAAATGTGTCATTAATAATAAATTAAAAGCTTAAAATTCAATTGTTTTCAAATTAATGCTACTCCATGTACGTAGGAGGATATACTACTTCCTCCAACTCAGGGAAACCATTCATCATTTTGTCTTCTTTGTATGCTCTTCTCATCTAAATTATAAGACCCAAAAACTTATTAAACAAAATTATTTTTAAATTTTGAGATGTGTCATATAGACGAAAAAAAGAAGGGAATAATACCACACAAAATGAGGAGTGAGTACTTATTCCTTTCAAAATTTACCCTTAGTACTGCTTTATGTATTCACATATTTGAAATTAGTATACGAGTTGTAGTCGATCAGATTCCCACCAACTTGGATAGATTTGAACAAAAAGTAAAAACTATATACATTCATAGAGTTGGTCATTATATTAAAAGTGAGTTTTGATAGTGGTTGTTACAGTCGAGGATATATGCACGTTAACATATAACTTTTCTGAATCTTGTTTAAATGTAGAAGAATTTTATGCGGGAATATTCTGCTAGCTAGAAGCAATTAAGTGGTTTATTGACTCAGTGTGAATGCCTATCCAATGCAACTTCTTTTTGCCATTTAAAGTAAAAAAGTAATAGTTCCAGACAGTTACGATGGTTATACTATAAGTGTTTGAACCAGAAGACTTCACTTTTTATAGCACTTCCATTTGGTTACACTAAAGATAGTAAAATTAATAGCTTCTAAATATCTATAAAAACATATGACACAAAGTTTACTGATCTACTCTTTGCCCAATTTCTTTGAACAGATCGTTTTAAAACCACTATGTTTAATTTGTGCCCATTGTAATCGTCCCTAAAGAATCCTGCTAAGTGTATCTTTTCTTTCGGGATCTATACACAAATAGCCGGCGGATTCACTATACTTTTTTTAAAGCCAGTATACATAAATCATACTCTGATTATACACGAATAATATATACAAATTGTATCATATATTTTATATCCGCTTACTATTTTTAGAGTGGCATGACCGTTATTTAAGTTAATTCTCCTTTTTCTTTTGTGCGTTTTGATTTATGTATGGGTAATAGTTTTCTTAGCACGTGTTCCATTTGAAGACTCCCAATAATTCTTCTGTTACCCATACTTTTAAAGGTGATACCTCCATTACTTTGTTGCACTTTCTTGGTGGAGTTTCTAATTTTGGGTAATTTTTTACAAGAAGATATATTCAGATGTTGTTTCCTTTGTATAGGTAATGTCCAATGCTTTCACATTAGTACCCAAAGAAACCCCTCAAATCAATCCTTATCTTTACTTTGTGTCTCCTTATTGTAAGAAAATTTTAAGTTAAAATAACTCTTCCTTTTTATATATCGTTCTTGGGTTTTCCTGCATCTCAATAAGAAAAATATCTAACTGCTGTTATTGTCCACAACTTGGCAAAATAACAAAACTTTCTTTAAACTTTTGTTTTAACTGCCCTGGACATGCAAACATGTTGAAACTACGTACACAATTTTCACAGAATTTACTTATAGATGTTAATTATCTGATAAAATCGGCGTATCGATTGGAACGTGCTAAGTCCATATATAAATAACATTATGATTAATTATGGGCAGATATGAGAAATGAACCAAAACGTGGATTATTGGACAAATTAAATAGATGCCGTTAGAAGTCCAACATAGGCTTTTAATCTCTTTGACTAATCCCATAATTATGGAATGTTCCATCTTTAAAAGGTAAAATGTCAAAGATAGCTTTGCTTAATACTTAATCAAAATATAGAAATTTGGAAGCTTTATAGACTTCCACTAGACCTCACATGATACACTTAATTAACACCCATGCATGCTTAAATTTTATATTCATTTCTTTGACCTCATTCTTTAATAAGCAAAGCCACTTTTGCCACCCCTTCCCCCGGGCCCCAGGGCAAAATATTTTAACTTTTGTGTTGAATTTTCTAATTCCTTAATTCTCCTTAGTAAAATTTACTTAAGCTGCCAGAATGTTTCCTTTTAGGCTAATGAAATAAGTGGGTTATATGATATGCTTGTTTAAATAAATTCTCAAAAAGGATCATCAATTAGCTCGTATGACTGAGATATTCTCTTATCAATTAGCGGTTGGTGTTGGTGAGCCTGAGGAGAGGTAGAAGGCGGTCTAAGAAATACTGGGGAGAGGTGATCAGACGGGATATAACGAGTTCGTAAATTTACTATAGTTCTTTTTTTCAAACAAATGTTTTCTTTATTTGCTTTTCAAAGATATATAAGAGTTACACAATAATAATATGTCCAAAATATAAGAGTTACTCAAATCTTTCTAAACTCAAAATTCTAAATTAAATAAGTGGAAAGAGGAAAAAAGCTAAACACTGATTTATTAGAATACACCTAGTCACCTAGTATATATGTTTGTTTTTCATTCTGCTTAAGTCGAGAAAAAGGAGTTGTTCCGAATGCGGTGAGCGTGGAAATAACACGCGACCTTCAGATCTTCAGTCTGACGCTCTCCCAACTGAGCTATCCCCGCAAGTGATAACACTTCAATTGTTTATGCTTAATGTATGCGTTTCACGATCTACATAATGGCTCTCTCCCTTTCAGATATCTATCAAATTATCTGCCTATGTAGGACTTGGAAGTTCGATCTTAGAAAAATTAACATGAATATATTAACAGTATTACCCTTATAATCTGATTTAGGTTTCATAATTGGCAGTCGTCATCCAATTTCTAAAATTTTGCATTAACACTTCGTTGTACGACTTGCATCGTATATGCACGGTTAGATCAAAGAGAAGTGCTCCCTTCAACGTCTGCCTTCACCTTTTCTTCTCAATCTTTCTCTTATTTTGTTTGGTGATGTATGTTGCATGACCTCTTATTTACTTTTGATAGTTTATATGAGTCCATCAACTGTATAGAGACCTGGTCCTATATCAGTTCCCTTAGTGCTAACTACTGAAACAGTATGTAAATAAGACACATGATTTTTACGTGGAAAAATCTCAACTCAAGGGGACAAAAATCACAACTTACACTGGTAAGATTTCAAGTAGATAATGTAAATACGCATAATGCTTTGTGTAGACTTGTGAAACCATATGTTGGGCTTAATTACTTGCAAGTTTTGCTAGTGACCATTTTATAGGGGAAAATTGATCGGAAATTTCCATTGGAATCCACGATGATTTAAACTCCCCATAAACCCTTACATTCGAGGACGAATGTTCCTAAGGGGGGGAGGGTGTTACAACCCATATCCACATGTGTTAGTTCATGCCATATATTAGTTAACATAAATCCAAGAAGGAATTATCTTTGAGATGATAAGAAGTCAATCATATTGGTCTTAAGTGATACAAGAGTGTATAAGGGTGATTAACCAGTATTAGAAGTTAAACGAATCAAGGATGTTGTAACTCGTATTTTCAGGTAATCTAGCGGTGCTTAATACACTCAAGAGGTCATTTATTAAGGTATTTTAATCATATAATATCCGTATCATAAGTCTTGAAGTCAAACGAGTTATGAAACAAAAGTCGACAAAAGTTGTCGCAACTTAGGTTCATAATTTTACTTAAACATTAGGTCAAATGTTTCTAATCTTTTCTCATAATTTACAAGGAATTACGGGGTGATCTACCAACCAAATTAAAGATATATGAGTCTAGTTTCTAACTCATTAAACCGTTTATCGATACGATCTCGGAGTAGAGAGATATTCACGTTTTTGCGAGACTGCGCCAAGCACCTCTCTATGGGGCCCACTAAGGCGGTTTAAGATATTTGGACCTATATAGGATGCCTCCAACCCGTTTTAAGTCATTTATTCTCACTATTTTCAGACCTTAGAACCCTAGGAACATCCTCTCAAGGTTCTCTCAAGATTCAAGACCCAAAAAAGGGCAAACAACACAAATCAAGTGTCGGGAATTCCGTGGCGCTAGTAAGTCTCTTGTTCTTCTTGTT
The DNA here is from genome assembly GCF_000393655.2 of Nicotiana sylvestris. Lineage (NCBI taxonomy): Eukaryota > Viridiplantae > Streptophyta > Magnoliopsida > Solanales > Solanaceae > Nicotiana > Nicotiana sylvestris. The sequence goes on along the minus strand of NC_091064.1, from coordinate 149,391,202 downwards.
GTTGCTCATTTTTGTGTCGTTCCAGCTCGTGTGGGAGGTTGTTTTAAAGGGTTTATGTTCTGTAAATACTCCCTCATGTTCTTAATATCAATACTAGGTGATTTCAAGCCTTCTAAAGTGATTCTAGTGCCGAAAAACACTAATTGATCGCTAGTTTCGCTTTTTTGTTGTTGTGGCAGCATTGGAGGGATATTTCATGGAAATTTAAGGTCAAATTGGAGTTGTTCTTTCTGTATAAAGGTAAGGAACCTCTTACTCTATATGTATTTAAGATTATCCAAGTTGCGGCTAAGCCATTGAAGCTAGAACTTGTGAGATATATATCGAAAGGCTTGGTAGTAATGTTATTGTTTTGTGGACTGTTTTGCGTTGTTGTTGGGCTGCGTATTTTACTACTATCTTGTGGAGTTTTGGAGGAGGAAGGGTGTGGAGAAACACCATATATATGTAGGGTTATGGGCTGATAGTTATTCGTAACATTTCCAGGTTGTTTGACACGACTACGGTGGTCGTCGTATGTATGGAGTGATTAGGCTGTGTGTGGACTATTTTGGGAGGCTCAATATGTTTATTATTGATGTTGTTTGGGCTGTTTGGTGACTGTTTTGAATGGTGTGAGGTCATATATATAGGGGAGGTGTTGTCCGTTTCATCGTAAAATAGGTTGTGGTCGATACATAATAGTTATGACGCTTAAATGATAACGATAGTATCGTTTCTCTTATTGTAGACTAAGGAGTTTTGACAATTGCATAGCTTGAGATTGGGGCAGTATATACAAGGTATGTGAGGCTATCCCTTTCCTTCTTTTGCACGACTCCGATTGTACATAATGTAATGAACGAGCTTCCAAGATACTCTACTCTTAGAAGCTAGCAGTACTTACATTGTTTTCCCTCTTATGGAACGATTGATGTTAATGTTGCTTCTCTTATTCTTATGTTATCAATGTTGTTGGTACTTCCTAATTCTTATAAGGTTCATAGTGAAGAGTTAGTCCTAATAACGTGTACAGAGGATACCGACCTTACGTCACTCCGAAAGGTTTAGAATGTGATTCCATGAGTCGAGCATGCATTATATATATGTATCTATTTTACTCTACCGAGCCACGCTATAGTTGGCCGGGTACGGCACCTATTGTGCAACCACTGATCAGTTGGGTTTTACCGAGCTCCACGTGGCCGGGTACGATTCTACCGAGCCTATTATGGCCGGGTACGATATGATGATGATGATGCCCACAGAGGCGAATGCTTTAAAGGTTTATGTATTTATACATATGTATCATGCATTTCATGTAAGTAGCCCTCAGAGGTACTAAGATGTTACAGGTTGTATATTCTCTATCCTTGCTTACATTACTGATCGTATTTATGGTTCCTTGCCTTACATACTCAGTACTTTATTCGTACTGACGTCCTTTTATTTGTGGACGCTGCATGTCGTGCTGCAGGTCCTGATAGACAGGCAGGTGCAGCTCCCCCACCACAGTAGACTGTCCAGTTCAGCGGTGATTGGCGAGATCCCTTCTCCGGACTTGCCTTGGTCTTGGTATGCAATTTTTGTTATAGACATTATGGGTATGTCGGGGCCCTGTTCCGGCTATGTTGCAACACTTATGTTCTTTTAGAGGCTCATAGATAGGTGTCGGCTCATGTATAGTTTGGTATGCCTTGTCGGCTAGTTTTTGTTGTATAGTCTTTCATAGTAGCGTGGTAGCTCATACCTTATATGTAGTTTCTTGATTGTCTGGTCATCCCCTGCTATGTATGTTCATGCCGTCATATTTTATTGCTGGTTGTCCATGATCTAGGTCTACCATTTATATTGATCTCGTCAGCCCTAAAAGATAATAATGAAGGTTAGATGAAATGTACGTTGGTGCTCGGCAAGTGTGGTCGGGTGCTAGTCATGGCCCTTCAGTTTGGGTCGTGACAAACTTGGTATCAGAGCAAGTCTGTCCTAGGGGTTGTCTATGAGCCGTGTCTAGTAGAGTCTTGATTATGGATGTGTAGCGCGCCACATTTATAATCAGGAGGCTACATGACATCTAGGGTTGTTACCTTCTTCCTGAATCTAGATCGTGCGTAGAGTTGAGTCGTAAGTGTTCGTCTCTAATATTCACCTTGTTTTTTTCCAGTGATGCCTTCGACTAGGAAGCAAACGATTAGTAGACGGCTTGATACAGCAGCGGGAGAGGGTACCGGTCAGGTGCCCCAAGTCAGAGAAGGACAAAGTGAGGCTCAGAGTGAGATGCCCTCTCATACCTCATCTACTCCATCTCCTCCAGAGGATATTAGAAGGCACCCAGCGCCTCCAGTTCCTCCGTCTGGCACTCCAGACCAGGATATGCGGAGTGCTTTGCAGTTATTGACTAGCTTGGTAGCTGCTCAGGCTCAGAGGCAGAATACAGGTGCTGCTGAGAAACCAGTTAGTACAAGAGTTCGTGATTTTATTAATTTAGACCCTCCAGTGTTTACCGGATCAGACCCCAAGGAGGACCCACAGACTTTTATTGACCAGGTTCATCGTACACTTCGGGTTATGCATGTTAGTGATACAGAGGCAGTAGAGTTGGCTTCTTATCGGCTACGGGATTTAGCGGTTCTCTGGTATGATAGTTGGGAGAGATCCAGGGGTCCGAACCCTCCTCCAGCTGTGTGGAAGGAATTTTCTGAGGCCTTTCTTCGTCACTACTTGCCAGTTGAGATACGACGAGCTAGAGCTGATAAGTTCTTGAACCTTAGACAAGGTAATATGAGTGTGCGAGAGTACAGTATGCAGTTTGATTCTTTGGCAAGGTATGCTCCCCATATGGTGGCCGAGATGAGTGATAGGGTGCATATGTTCGTGAATGGGTTGGGACCACATCTGATAAATGAGTGTACGACAGCCTCCTTGGTGGAGGGCATGGATATTTCCCGTATTCAAGCTTATGCCCAGACCCTAGAGGATCGTAAGCGCCAGCAGAGGGCAGTTAGGGAGCAGGATAGAGGCCAGCATAAGAGGGCGAGATTTGCAGGGTATTCTGATGACTTCAGAGGCCGCATCAGGCCACAGTTTTCGAGGAGTTCAGCGCCACCTGTAGCTAGTGCTCCTCCACAGTTTCAGAGGCCTCGATATGATCGATCCTATTCTGGTCCAGGTCAGAGTTCACGGGCATCTGGCTCGCAACATCACAGGGATACTAGTCAGATGAGACCCCCAACACCACATTGTGATCAGTGCGGCAAGGCCCACTTTGGACTGTGTCGTCGAGGTTCTGATGCATGCTATTCGTGCGGGCAGCCTGGCCATATGATGCGGGATTGTCCTAATAGAGGAGGTGATGGTATGGCTCAGCCGACTGGATCTGTGTCTGGTTCTTCCTCATCAGTTCGACCTCCAGCACGGGGTTTTCAGCAGTCGACAGGTCGTGGTAGGGGTAGAGGTGCAGTGCCGAGTTCGAGTGGTGCTCAAAATCGAACCTATGCTCTAGTAGGTCGACAGGATCTCGAGTCGTCTCCAGATGTTGTTACAGGTATTATATCTGTGTTTTCTTATGATGTATATGCGTTGATTGATCCGGGATCTACATTATCATATGTTACACCCTTTGTGGCTAATAAGTTTGGCATTGAACCTGAATTGATAAGTAAACCCCTCGCGGTATCTACTCCGATAGGAGATTCTGTGATTGCTAGAAGGGTATATAGAGGTTGCACTGTGATGATTTGTAGTCGTCAAACCTCGGCAAATTTATTTGAGTTAGAAATGGTTGATTTTGATGTGATAATGGGAATGGACTGGTTGGCCTCATGCTATGCAAATGTTGACTGTCGTACGAAGATGGTTAGGTTCCAATTTCCGGGTGAACCCGTCATTGAATGGAAAGGGAACATTGCTACACCGAAAGGTAGGTTTATTTCCTATCTTAAGGCAAGGAAAATGATCTCAAAAGGTTACATTTATCATCTCGTTCGCGTTAGGGATGCGGAGGCGAAACCGCCTACTTTACAATCAATCCCTGTGGTCAACGAATTCCCAGATGTTTTCCCAGATGAACTCCCAGGCCTTCCTCCTGAAAGGGAGATTGAGTTTAGCATTGATGTGTTGCCTGACACTCAACCGATCTCTATTCCTCCATACAGAATGGCCCCGACAGAGTTGCGAGAGTTGAAGGTGCAGTTGAAGGACTTGCTGGATAAGGGCTTTATTAGGCCTAGCACTTCACCTTGGGGTGCACCAGTCCTATTCGTGCGGAAGAAAGACGGGTCGTTACGGATGTGTATCGACTATCGACAGTTGAATAAGTCTACTATAAAGAACAAGTATCCACTTCCAAGAATTGATGACCTGTTTGACCAACTCCAGGGTGCCAAGTATTTCTCTAAGATTGATTTACGTTCAGGGTATCATCAGGTGAGGGTTAGGGAGAAGGATATTCCAAAGACGGCCTTCCGGACAAGATATGGGCACTTTGAGTTCTTGGTGATGTCGTTCGGGCTAACAAATGCCCCAGCAGCTTTTATGGATCTCATGAATACTATATTCAGGCCCTATCTTGATGTGTTCGTGATTGTATTCATTGATGACATTCTAGTGTATTCTCGTTCGGAGGCGGAACATGCGGGCCACTTGCGGATAGTATTACAGACGCTTCAGGATCGTAAGTTATATGCTAAGCTCTCCAAATGTGAATTCTGGCTGAACTCAGTAGCATTCCTTGGCCATGTGATATCTGATGAGGGTATTAGTGTCGACACTCAGAAGATCGATGCAGTAAAGAATTGGCCGAGACCTACAACACCATCAGAAGTCCGCAGCTTCCTAGGGCTAGCAGGATATTATAGGCGGTTTGTAGAAGGATTTTCCTCTATATCATCACCATTGACTAAGTTAACACAAAAAGCTACCAAATTCCAGTGGTCTGACACTTGTGAACGTAGTTTTCAGGAGCTGAAGAATCGATTGACATCTGCACCAGTGCTCACTCTTCCTGAAGGAACAGAAGGTTATGTGGTATATTGTGATGCCTCAGGTATAGGTTTGGGGTGCGTATTGATGCAGCGTGGGAATGTGATTGCTTATGCATCAAGACAATTGAAGAAGCATGAAAAGAATTATCCAACCCATGATTTGGAATTGGCTGCAGTAATATATGCTTTGAAGATATGGCGGCACTACTTATACGGCGTCCATGTTGACATCTACACAGATCACAAGAGTTTACAATACATCTTCAAGCAGAAAGAGTTGAATTTGAGGCAGCGTAGGTGGCTTGAATTATTGAAAGACTACGACGTCGAGATATTGTATCATCCCGGTAAAGCCAATGTTGTGGCAGACGCTCTCAGCCGTAAATCAATGGGAAGCTTAGTACATATTGAGGCAGGTAGATGGGGGTTGATTAAAGAGCTTCATCAGCTAGCCAATATGAGAATCAGATTGTTAGACTCTGATGACGGAGGTGTTACTGTACAGAATACATCAGAATCATCTTTGGTAGCCGAGGTAAAAGCACGACAATATGAAGATCCTATCTTAGTACGATTAAGAGAAAGCATTCAACAGTGTAAAAGTATGGCTTTTGGGATCGGAAAAGACGGGGCACTGAGATACCAGAGCCGATTGTGTGTGCCTAATGTGGCAGGGTTGCGAGAGAAGATTATGAATGAGATTCATCAATCCCGATATTCCATCCATCCCGGCTCGACAAAGATGTATCATGATGTCAAGGAGCAGTATTGGTGGGATAATATGAAGAAGTCTATTGCAGAATTTGTAGCCCAGTGTCCCAATTGTCAACAAGTAAAGATAGAACATCAGAAACCCGGTGGATTGCTTCAAAATATAGAGATTCCGACCTGGAAGTGGGAGGTGATTAATATGGACTTCATTATTGGATTACCTCGCTCTTATCATAAGTTTGACTCCATCTGGGTGATAATTGATCGACTTACAAAATGTGCCCATTTTCTGCCAGTGAAGACAACTTACACGGCTGAAGATTATGCAAAGTTGTATATCAAGGAGATTGTTAGGCTTCATGGTGTGCCCATATCTATTATATCAGACCGAGGAGCTCAATTTACGGCTAACTTTTGGAGGTCTTTCCAGAAGGGTTTAGGCACACAGGTAAATCTCAGCACTGCATTTCATCCGCAGACTGACGGACAGGCTGAACGTACCATTCAGACACTGGAAGATATGCTACGAGCATGTGTTCTAGATTTTAAGGGGAATTGGGATGATCATCTTCCACTCATAGAATTCGCCTATAACAATAGCTACCATTCCAGTATTAAAATGGCCCCATACGAGGCACTATACGGGAGGAGATGTAGATCACCAGTTGGATGGTTCGAAGTCGGTGAAACAGAATTATATGGGCCAGATTTGATTCACCAAGCTATTGAGAAGGTGAAAGTGATACAGGAGCGATTGAGGACGGCACAAAGCAGGCAAAAATCTTATTCTGATGTCCGACGTCGTGATCTAGAGTTTGAGGTTGGTGATTGGGTTTTCCTGAGGATCTCACCAATGAAGGGTATTATGCGTTTTGGGAAGAAAGGTAAGCTGAGTCCAAGGTATATCGGGCCGTATAAAATTCTTCGACGGATTGGACAGGTTGCTTATGAGTTAGAATTGCCATCCGAATTGGAATTTGTCCACCCGGTATTCCATGTATCTATGTTGAGAAAATGTATTGGAGACCCTTCTCGAGTCGTCCCTATCAAAGATGTACAAGTTACAGAGGACCTATCATATGAAGAAGTGCCAGTGGCGATATTAGATCGGCAAGTCCGCAAGCTGAGAACAAAAGATGTAGCTTCCGTCAAAGTATTGTGGAGGAACAAAAATATGGAAGAAATGACATGGGAAGCAGAAGAGGAGATGAAGTCTAAATACCCTTACTTATTCCAGAATGAAGATAACAAGGATGCTGGTGGAAGACAGGATACATTGGAAGGTGAAACGGCTCTATGAGGTAAGCAATAATTTGAGAATACTCCTCCTTAATACAAAATGGTGATATGTAGATAATGTAAATACGCATAATGCTTTGTGTAGCCTTGTGAAGCCATATGTTGGGCTTAATTACTTGCAAGTTTTGCTAGTGACCATTTTATAGGGGAAAATTGATCGGAAATTTCCATTGGAATCCACGATGATTTAAACTCCCCATAAACCCTTACATTCGAGGACGAATGTTCCTAAGGGGGGGAGGGTGTTACAACCCATATCCACATGTGTTAGTTCATGCCATATATTAGTTAACATAAATCCAAGAAGGAATTATCTTTGAGATGATAAGAAGTCAATCCTATTGGTCTTAAGTGATACAAGAGTGTATAAGGGTGATTAACCAGTATTAGAAGTTAAACGAATCAAGGATGTTGTAACTCGTATTTTCAGGTAATCTAGCGGTGCTTAATACACTCAAGAGGTCATTTATTAAGGTATTTTAATCATATAATATCCGTATCATAAGTCTTGAAGTCAAACGAGTTATGAAACAAAAGTCGACAAAAGTTGTCGCAACTTAGGTTCATAATTTTACTTAAACATTAGGTCAAATGTTTCTAATCTTTTCTCATAATTTACAAGGAATTACGGGGTGATCTACCAACCAAATTAAATATCTATGAGTCTAGTTTCCAACGCATTAAACCGTTCATCGATACGATCTCGGAGTAGAGAGATATTCACGTTTTCGCGAGACTGCGCCAAGCACCTCTCTATGGGGCCCACTAAGGCGGTTTAAGATATTTGGACCTATATAGGATGCCTCCAACCCGTTTTAAGTCATTTCTTCTCACTATTTTCAGACCTTAGAACCCTAGGAACATCCTCTCAAGGTTCTCTCAAGATTCAAGACCCAAAAAAGGGCAAACAACACAAATCAAGTGTCGGGAATTCCGTGGCGCTAGTAAGTCTCTTGTTCTTCTTGTTGTTGCTCATTTTTGTGTCGTTCCAGCTCGTGTGGGAGGTTGTTTTAAAGGGTTTATGTTTTGTAAATACTCCCTCATGTTCTTAATATCAATCCTAGGTGATTTCAAGCCTTCTAAAGTGATTCTAGTGCCGAAAAACACTAATGATCGCTAGTTTCACTTTTTTGTTGTTGTGGCAGCATTGGAGGGATATTTCTTGGAAATTTAAGGTCAAATTGGAGTTGTTCTTTCTGTATAAAGGTAAGGAACCTCTTACTCTATATGTATTTAAGATTATCCAAGTTGCGGCTAAGCCATTGAAGCTAGAACTTGTGAGATATATATCGAAAGGCTTGGTAGTAATGTTATTGTTTTGTGGACTGTTTTGCGTTGTTGTTGGGCTGCGTATTTTACTACTATCTTGTGGAGTTTTGGAGGAGGAAGGGTGTGGAGAAACACCATATATATGTAGGGTTATGGGCTGATAGTTATTCGTAACATTTCCAGGTTGTTTGACACGACTACGGTGGTCGTCGTATGTATGGAGTGATTAGGCTGTGTGTGGACTATTTTGGGAGGCTCAATATGTTTATTATTGATGTTGTTTGGGATGTTTGGTGACTGTTTTGAATGGTGTGAGGTCATATATATAGGGGAGGTGCTGTCCGTTTCATCGTAAAATAGGTTGTGGTCGATACATAATAGTTATGACGCTTAAATGATAACGATAGTATCGTTTCTCTTATTGTAGACTAAGGAGTTTTGACAATTGCATAGCTTGAGATTGGGGCAGTATATACAAGGTATGTGAGGCTATCCCTTTCCTTCTTTTGCACGACTCCGATTGTACATAATGTAATGAACGAGCTTCCAAGATACTCTACTCTTAGAAGCTAGCAGTACTTACATTGTTTTCCCTCTTATCTTATGGAACGATTGATGTTAATGTTGCTTCTCTTATTCTTATGTTATCAATGTTGTTGGTACTTCCTAATTCTTATAAGGTTCATAGTGAAGAGTTAGTCCTAATAACGTGTACAGAGGATACCGACCTTACGTCACTCCGAAAGGTTTAGAATGTGATTCCATGAGTCGAGCATGCATTATATATATGTATCTATTTTACTCTACCGAGCCACGCTATAGTTGGCCGGGTACGGCACCTATTGTGCAACCACTGATCAGTTGGGTTTTACCGAGCTCCACGTGGCCGGGTACGATTCTACCGAGCCTTATGATGGCCGGGTACGTTTTTTTACCGAGCCTATTATGGCCGGGTACGATATGATGATGATGATGCCCACAGAGGCGACTGCTTTAAAGGTTTATGTATTTATACATATGTATCATGCATTTCATGTAAGTAGCCCTCAGAGGTACTAAGATGTTACAGGTTGTATATTCTCTATCCTTGCTTACATTACTGATCGTATTTATGGTTCCTTGCCTTACATACTCAGTACTTTATTCGTACTGACGTCCTTTTATTTGTGGACGCTGCATGTCGTGCTGCAGGTCCTGATAGACAGGCAGGTGCAGCTCCCCCACCACAGTAGACTGTCCAGTTCAGCGGTGATTGGCGAGATCCCTTCTCCGGACTTGCCTTGGTCTTGGTATGCAATTTTTGTTATAGACATTATGGGTATGTCGGGGCCCTGTTCCGGCTATGTTGCAACACTTATGTTCTTTTAGAGGCTCATAGACAGGTGTCGGCTCATGTATAGTTTGGTATGCCTTGTCGGCTAGTTTTTGTTGTATAGTCTTTCATAGTAGCGTGGTAGCTCATACCTTATATGTAGTTTCTTGATTGTCTGGTCATCCCCTGCTATGTATGTTCATGCCGTCATATTTTATTGCTGGTTGTCCATGATCTAGGTCTACCATTTATATTGATCTCGTCAGCCCTAAAAGATAATAATGAAGGTTAGATGAAATGTACGTTGGTGCTCGGCAAGTGTGGTCGGGTGCTAGTCATGGCCCTTCAGTTTGGGTCGTGACATTACAACTCAACTAAGGACACACATAGACTCCTAGTGAACGGGTCCGTAGTGGATTTGTTTTCTTGTTCTTGACACACTTGTGACTTTAATGCTGGATGAAATCTTCAATTCTTGAGAGAATATCACTAAATGCTCAAGTGAATATCTTATGTCTTGCACAATGTTATTATACTTCAAAAGACATCCCAAGGATGATATCTATTCTCGGTTGGTACACGCCTCTTCCCGATGGGAAGTGACTGCTGCATTGTAGCGTGCATAGTTGCAGGCAGTCACTTTATGCAGTTGCTTTCCAGCTGTAGAGTTGACTTATACTTCTGTCAGGGAAACACCAAGGGATCAGGTCCCTAAACTGGTTCTTGTGACTCCAAAGGCACACTGCCCAGATTATCTTGAGTCCATTACTGAATGATTGTACCAGACATGTATCAGGTCCTTTATCTAGTTTTATACAGAAAGTTTGTTAGATCATCAAAATATATACTAAGAGACCTTAAGCCTATCAATTTCCCTCCTTTTGATGATGATAAACTTTTAACATTGATGACTATTTATAGAGCTTAACTTAACCAGATAAAGTACTAGTAACCTCAAATGTTCCCCCTTACTCTATGCTTCCCCCCTTAATCACCTGCGTCAATAGTTCAAGTTAACCAACTCTTCCCCCTTTTGGCATCATTGAAAAGGCACAATCAGGCAAAAAAGCATAAAAAAGTCTAACACAGTCAACTCATGCCCCACATGTGCACACAACATGATAGAAAAGAGAAACAAAAGGAAAACAAGCATTGTACTAGCAAAGGAAGAGCTGTTTCATTGATAATAAATTTAATTGTTTCAAATGGGAGCAGTAACGGTGAAATCTAACATGCCATAGAAAAATAAAAAATAAAATAACAGCCACAAAAACATCAGAACAAAAGGCAACTAGTCATTGAGAGGATCCTAGGGGGCACTAGAAGAGGGAGGCTTGGAGGAGGAGGCAACAATGGTTTTGAGAACCAGGCCCATCCGAGCATTTGCAGACAGTTGTTCCTCAAGCAGTTTCTCCCGCAGGTTCTCCACCTGTTGCCTAAGCTCAGCATTCTCCTTAGTCAAGAAGGAAACTTCTTCATGGGAAGAATTAACAGAACCAGGTGCCCCAACAGCTTGACTGAGCTGAGTTTCCAGTATAGCATTCTGAGCATTTATCAGCTGAGAAATTGTAAAAGTGCGTCCCCCAATCTTTTCTACACACTCACACTCTTCCAGAGTTGTTTTGGAGAAGGTTTTCTTGCGGGTGCCTACTTTTGGATTGGCTAAAGGTACCTTGTAAAACTGGAACACCCGAGTGAGCAGAAATTCGTATGGAAGCCCATGATTGCCATCTTGAAAGTTCGCCACCTTTTTCATGTGAGCTATCATAATTGCGGGTAGATTTATCGGTGTGAACTCATCAAGATCCTCCATTAAGACCAAATCAGCCTTGGAAGCGATAGACCTCCTCTCAGCACGAGGTAACATAACCTTATTGACCAGTTCAAAAAGAAGCTGATACACCAGAAGTAGTGCCTTTTATGCACCCGGTCCCCTTGCTGGATAGCCTGTTCTTTCACAATGGCTCTCCTAAAGTTATATCCACAAGCACACTTGACTGAGGACATCCCTTCACATGAAAATTGGAGAGCTTTCCCCAATGCTGAAGTATCAAGCACAATGTCAACTCCATTAACCAACACACAAATATGATCCCCTTAACAGTGAAGAGAGTTGCATAGAAGTTTCGCACCTCATCTTCATATACCTTAGGCACATCCCCCTTAAATATGTGACCTATTTCTGGAATTCGACCATCTCCAAAACTTGCCTCATACCTGCCGTCTCCGAGATTGCTAGGTCAAACATGTGACTCCACAAGACTTTCTGAGTCCTCAATCTCTCCTGCCCAAGTCCACTGTCACTTGGAATGGTCTTCATTGAACTAGGTCCTCCCATAGTTTCCCGCTTTCATTTTCTAGACATTTCAACAGACTTCCCTTTACTGCTTGCAACAGCCACAGTATCACCTTTAGACAAATATTTCTCAACCATAACCTTCTTAGATTTACCACCACTCTTCACAGATGTTCCACTTTGTTTTTCCACAACTTCCTCTGAAACCTCAACCATAAACTTTTGGACTTTTATAGATCTTTTCACTAAGGAAATAGGTTCCTCCACAACATCTTCATCAACCTCAACCACTGGAATGTGTTTGTCAACCACAACTTCCCCCTATTTCATCAACCCCTTCTTCTTTTTCTTATTACTCCGCTTACTCTTCTGCAAGGTAGACTCAAATTCCTCTTTCTTCTGCAACCTGGTAGTGGGTCTCTTGGAAGAAGACTTAGGAGTGACTTCTGGTTTGCGTATTTTAAAACGGGCACTGAGCACCATGTCATCTTCATCAAAAGAGGCCGCAGTAGGAGGAATGGACTCTAAGGGCTTAGTAGAGACGATGGGCTCCTGGTTTATTTTGGATGAAAGAGAATCAGGTTCTCTAATAGGGTTTTTTGTGATTGGGTCATGAGCCAGAGACTCGAAAAGAATCATGGTCCTTTCATCCCCTAAGAATGGAGTTTCTTCCCCTTGAGACTTAGGAAGAGGGGAGGCTCCTTCATTCATAAGACTCTCAGCAGCGATAGCCATAATATTTTGTGCTGCTTCTTTTTCTGGTGACTCTGTAGGAACCTTTGAGACTAGTACGGAGGAGTTCAAGTACTGATCAGGATCTTCTTCAGAGACCTCTGATGCCTGAGGGGTACCACTTTAGGTTTGATCAGAAAAAGGAGGAGAAGTAACGTTTGCAACACATGGAAGTGAGATAGGGTTTGATGGAGGAGTAAAAGCAATAGGAGATGAGGAGGAAATCGATATGGGTACAGTAGTATCAGGGAGAGTGAAGGAGTGGGTTTCTGGTGGTGATGTTAAGGAAGGTAGAGATGCGGGAGTAGTGTTGATGACAGGAGAAGGAGACGATTGTTCGTTGGCCATTATGAGAGAAGGGATAGAGGGTTATGAAGGAGAATCATAGAGATGTTTAGAGAGATAATGGTTCAGAATTGTTGGGAGTGTGAGGTTTTTATGGGATGAAGAGCTAATAATGAGTGGGAAGAGGAATGGGTTCTGAAGAATTTCGAAATGACGGTAGGTTTGTGGGAAACGTAACGTGCATAGGAAGTGAAATGATTTGAGAGACACGACGTGATATACAGACTCTAAAAAGTTGGATGATGTTGCAGTTGCATTAATTTTGTTGTCTTTTTAAAAAGCATGAGAAGAACACATTACTACTAGCCTGTGGTACAGGAACCAGGTTCCTGACCTATTTTTTTTGTAAAAGGATTTTGCAGCTCTCTTTCGTAGTTCAACACTGTGCCTTTAGCTTCTATAATTATTATGTGTGTTTACCTGTAACGGTATAGATGTGAGTTAGGCCTGGTTAGAAAACACTTTAGCTAATTTTACTTGAGGATGACTTTTATAGCCATATGAGTGGAACCAGGTTCTCAATCAAGTTTAATTAACCCCAGTGTCATCCTATTTCTCTCAAAGTGTTCCCTGCTCAGAGCTTTGGTGAAGATATCTGCAATTTGATCTTCCGTGCAGCAAAGTCTCATACAAATAAGTCCCTTTTCCACATTGTCTCTAAGAAAATGGTGTCTGACATTAATGTGCTTGGTTCTCTTATGTTGAACCGGGTTCTTTGCCATATTGAGAGCACTGGTGTTGTCACATAGAAGCGGCACACAATCAATGTATATGCCAAAATCTTCCAATTGTTGCTTGATCCACAGTAATTGAGCACAGCACGAGGCAGCTGCAACATATTCTCCTTCAGCTGTTGAGAGAGCCACTAAGTTTTCCTTGTACCCCATGAGATTCGACATTATCCAAGGAAATGAGCCATTCCAGATGTGCTTTTCCTGTCCACCAAATAGCCTGCATAATCAGCATCAGCATAACCAATAAGGTTGAAATTGTCACGTAAAGGATAGTACAGAACCAGGTCATGTGTGCCCTTAAGATATCTCAGAATTCTCTTAGCAGCCTTCAGATGAGATTCCTTAGGATTTGATCGGAACCTTGAACATAATCCCACACTAAATACAATGTTTGGCCTACTGGCAGTAATGTAGAGTAGAGATCCAATGATTCCCCTATACATTGTTTGATTTATAGGTGATCCAGAATCATCCATGTCTAGCTTAGTAGCAGTAGCAATAGGGGTATCGATCACCTTTGATGCTTCCATATCAAACCTTTTCAGAAGTTCTTTGATGTATTTCTGTTGACTGATACACGTTCCCTTTATGGACTACTTCACTTGAAGACCCAGGAAGAAGTTCAGTTCCCCCACCATACTCATCTCAAACTCACTTCCCATGAGTTTAGCAAATTCTTCACATAATGAGTCTGATGTATCCCCGAATATGATGTCATCCACATAAACCTGAACAATGAGCAGGTTCCTTCCTCATTTCTTCAAGAACAATGTATTGTCAATCTTTCCTTTTGTGAAACCATTTTCCAAGAGAAATTTGGATAGCCTCTCATACCAGGCTCTAGGGGCCTGCTTCAATCCGTACCATGCCTTATCCAATTTGAATACATGTTCAAGATGTCATGACATTCAAAACCAGGGGGTTGCTTGACATAGTCTTCTTCTTTAAGAAAACTATTCAGGAAGGCACTCTTCACATCCATTTGGAATAAGGTGAATTCCATATGTGATTCAAAGGCAATGAGGATCCTCATAGCTTCCATGCGAGCAACTGGGGTGCAAAAGTATCATCATTATCAATCCCTTCCTCTTGATTATATCCTTGGATGACAAGCCTTGTTTTGTTCCTTGTAGTATTTCCATGTTCATTCAGCGTATTCCTGAATACCCACCTAGTGCCTATGATGGTTCTATCTGAGGGCCCGGGTACCAGGTGCCATACCTTGTTTCTTTCAAATTGATGTAGTTCCTATTGCATTGCCGTAATCTAGTCTACATTCTTCAAGGTTTCCTTGATATTTTTGGGTTCTATTTGGGATAGAAATGCTGAGAAGACTAGGGAATTTCTAGTTTTTGATCTTGTCTGAACTCTAGAATCAAGGGGGGTGATTATATTATCAAGTGGATGAGAGCTTTTGTGTTTCCAATTTGGGACTGAAATTTGATTGGTGGAGGAACTAGGTAAATTAGATGGATTTCCCTGCACTCCTCGTTCTGCTACCTGTGGAGTGCCTTGCACTGCATCTCCAACTCTTTCTTCAGCTTTAGTGGTAGTAATTGGAGTACAAGGTTCCTCTTGAGAAGTGGAAGAGGATGTTACATTTTCTTCACCTGCCTCATTCATCTGGCTCATCATATCAGCCTTTCCATTTGAAACATCAGATATTTCCCCAGGAACCAAAAGTGGTTCATTGTCTTGATCATCACTGTTTCCTTCCTTGTTAGAGGAGGGTGTCTCATTGAACAACACATGAACACTTTCTTCTACACATTGTGTCCTTTTGTTATAGACTTTGTAGGCTTTACTTTGAGAGGAATATCCCATAAAGATTCCTTCATCACTTTTTGCATCAAACTTCCCAAGCTGGTCCTTCCCGTTGTTGAGAACATAACATTTTCATCCAAAGGTTATCAGATGAGTTATCTTTGGTTTTCTTCCATTAAGTAGCTCATAAGGTGTTTTTTCAAGAGGGACCTGATCATGCATATGTTCACCAAGTAGCACACAGTGTTTATTGCCTCTACCCAGAAATGTTTGGCAATTCCACTATCAATAAGCATTGTCCGTGCCATGTCTTCCAGAGTTCTGTTCTTTATTTCAACAACATCATTTTGTTGTGGAGTCCTTGGGGCTGAGAAGTTGTGAGTAATCCTATTTTCCTTGCAAAACTCATCAAATTTGGCATTCTCGAATTCTGTCCCATGGTCAGATCTGATGCAGGCTACTTCCAATTCTATCTTTACTTGGATTTTCTTGACAAAGGCCACAAATACCTCGAAGGTTTCATCTTTTGTTCTAAGAAATAGTGTCCAAGTGAATCTTGAATAGTCGTCCACAATCACAAAAATATACTTCTTTCCACCTCTGCTTGGTATTCTCATAGGACCGCACAGATCCATATGAAGGAGTTCGAGTGATTTTAATGTGCTAACATCCTTCTTTGGCTTAAAGAATGATTTCACATGTTTTCCTCTAGCACATGCATCACACACTCTGTGCTCCTTGAACTTTGAATTTGGCAAACCACGCATCCGATCCTTCTGTATCAATTTATTCAGAAGTTAGAAGCTTGCATGCCCCAATCTTCTATGCCACAGTTCTGCATCATTATCCACTACCTTCAATAATCTCATATCACTAGCTTGTAGAGATTCAAAATCAGCAATATAAATGTTCTTGTATCTTTTGGCTACAAGAACCACTTTACCAGTTACAAGATTAGTAATTGTGCACACTTTAGACAAGAACTCCACTTTGTTCCCTTTGTCACAGATTTGAGAGACACTCAAGAGATTGTACTTCAGGCCATCCACATAGTATACATTCTTAATTGAGTGTGAAAGAGACTTTATCTGACACCGAGAATGTATCCCTTTTTTCCATTTCCAAAGGATACATTCCCTCCCTGTAGGGCTTTCAGTGAGAGAAAATCCATGGTGTTTCCAGTCATGTGCTTTGAACATCTACTGTCCATGATCCATTGCAGTCTGCTTCCTCTCACTGTTCCCTGCACGTATAAATTATGGCTTAGATGTAGGAACCCAAACTAGTATGGGTCCCTTGTAATGAGGAAAAGGGTGGATAAGAGCTTTTCTAGTCCATGTAGGCAATATGTGATTTTTGCGAGTGGTACCTGGTCCCCCTTTAGTAGTCACTTTTTCAGCAAACACTTTATTTTTCTGAACAGATTGAACCCTAGCCTAGCAAATTTCCTTGAAGTGTCCATTGTTCCCACAGTGGGTACAAAGCCAGTTATCAGGAACAATGACATACTTGCTGTGAGGGTAGTAAGGAACTTTCTCCTTTTGGAACTCGATTCCCTGCATGTTTCCACTATTGTTGAAGTACATGGTAGCGACAACATCTGAGGACCAGGTCCACTTAAGAGATATTTCAAGATCAATTTTTACTTTCTCCAATTCAGCTTAAAGTTGCCTATTTTTCTCGAGTTCACCACATAGACAAGTTTTCACATTATTTAATTCCTTTTCAAGCTTGATGTGTGTCTCACTAGCTACTTCTTTCCCTTTCTCAATACTTACAGGCCTATGTTCTGATTTGAGTCCCTTAATTGTTTCCTCTAGGTCTGTGATTATCACCAAAAAGTCATCCCTTTCTTGCTCAGTAGCTGCAATTTTCTCTACTTGTTGATACCCAATTTTTCCCTATATTTTTTATATGCATAAATACCTTTAAAATATCATATATACCTTTAAAATATATATATATACATATATATATATATATACATATATATGAACATGCATAATGTTTTTATAATTTTCCTATAATTTTAAAGATTTTTAATTGATTTATTTCTTCCCCTTTTTACTCATAAAATCCCCAATAATTATCCCTCAAATTGTTGTTGGGGTTATTTAGTCATTTAAATTCTATATTTATGAAAAAATATTATTAAAATAATTTTAGTGCATTTTTAAAATTGCATTTTTGTATTTTAAAAGTTAAATTGCATATAATTGCAATATTAGCCTTATTAATGTATAATTACCTTTATATGCATAAAATTGATCCTCTATATTTTTAAAATGTTAAATATTTATTTTAAATCATTTTTTTATATAAAATTATTTTCTAAAAATTATCTATTATTTATTATAAATTATATAGGAGAAAATTGGCTACTTAAAATATAGCCGGATTTGCATTTCAATTTAGCCCAATTTAAACCCAACCCCAACCCAATTTTGTATTAAAACTACCCCACCCAAACCCTAAACCCGCCTACCCCGACCCAAAATCCATTGAATCATGGCCGTTGATCTGAGAGATCAACGGCCCGTATTAACCCCTTACTTTTTTATCCCAAACGACCCCCTAAACCTAAGTCATTTTCCAAATACGTCGCCTCTGTATTCTCTCATCTCCTCTCCTCTCTCAGCAACCCAACCAAACCCCAGCCCTTTAGCCACCGACCTCCCTTCTCCGGTCTTCTCCGGTGATTTCCCATCAACGCCTAAGCCTCTAATGGCTCCTCTAATACTATGCTTGCCTTCTCTAAGGTCTTCAAGGGCCCAAGGGCATGCTGACTTGCACCTAGGGTTCGTAACTTGTCTATTCTTAGCTACTCCGGTGTGATTTCAAGCAAAATCATGTTGTATGTGTTACGATCTTTGGGATTCTAGACAGGTTCTTTCATCTCCATTTGGGTTTCTTCTGAAACCCTAATTTCTCCCTACATCTCTTAGATCTGTACAATTTTAAAATGATTTGAGTTTGTTTCTTTAGTGTTTTACACTGTTCTTGGAACTCTTTTACAAGAATCATCGATTTCAAGTGTTTTCGTCTTCTTCTAAAAAATAGGGTTTTCAGAACTTCTTCTAAAACTTTGTTTAAACTGATTATTTATGTTTAAACTTCTATCTCTTGCATATTTCGACTGATTCTATGGTTTTACTACCTTTTCAACTCGCCTGTGTTGAAAGCCCTAATTTTCTAGAGTTCTTCGTTTGGTTTTGTGTATTAGCATGACTGCTCGTTTCTTGTTTGAGTTTATGTGACTATCTTGCTTCGAATTTGTTCTTGCTGAGTTGTTAGCCTAACTTATATCACCTCTATGTGCTTATGTTCATCTTGACTGTTCAAACTTGCCTCTTTCTATCGATACTATTTAACCTGTATGTTTGTTATGTCTGGTTATTCTTATCTTACTCTATTTATATGCTGAATACTGAATCGTGACTTCCTCTTTGATTGATTCTGGATTCCCTATGTTATGGTTTAATTGAAAGACCTTCCTTTAAACCCTCAATTTCTACCTCTTCTATTCAAATTAACTGATTTGCCTACCTTGTCTGCTGTGGTACTTTATTCTTACTGACTATTTCCTTAATTAGAGTTTTCTGAACTTAGCCCTAATTGTTTACCCTATACTTACTGAATTTGATTCTTTCCTTGTTAGTCATACACTGATTTCTTTCATTATCTGTTACTTGCTCTTACCATTTGAATTGATTCCCTTAACTTAATGAAGTACTTGTCCTGATTTTGCTCTAATTGGTTTTGAGTTCCATAATTACTATGCTACTATGATTCTTGCCTTATTTTACCTAATTTTCGAACTACTATATATACATACTCTCTTATTAACACAAACACATGAACACTTTGGTTCAAAAGCTCTCTCTCTCTCTCTCACTTAAACTTTCTGCTCTCTCTTTTGTGCTACTAGCTATTATTCTGAGTTGGCCGGCTGCAAGCCAAGACTAACAATTGTGCTCTCTTGCTCCTTCACTTTTGTTTACTGTCTTCTTTACTGGTATGTTCTAATTTCAATTCAAGTTCCAAAAACAATGTGGTTCTTTTATTTCTTCAGTTCATCCTATTTCTAGTTTGTTGTTACTTATGGTTTTGCTGTAAAACTTGCAGTTAATATGATTACATGATTAGCATATTATGTACTCCCCTTCCTTAGAATCAGTATGAACATGTTACCCCCCCCCCTCTATGTAGTCTGTCTCTATGTGATTTTGCTCTATCTGGTTTCTGGTATGAGTCTCCTTATGAAGTAGTCTGCACTCCTAAACTTGTATGGTTCTGGGATTGACCTGAAATCATGTGTGTGAGCACGTGATTTTCGCCCTAAGCTAATTATTCCCAAAAATTCAAACAAAATGATTTTTCTTTATTTTTACAATTTTTGTGCATTTTGGTGTTATTTCCTGTTAATTGTTTGCATTTTATTTGTGCATGTTAATTCATATGAAAATACCAAAATATGCATTTGTATTTATGATATAATTTTATATTTTTAGGATTAATTAGGGGTTAATTTGTTTTAGAACAAAACATGAAAAATCACAAAAATAGTTCATTTTTGCATTTTAATTGTTTTAATCGTGAATTTGTCGTAAAATAGGTTTTAAATAATTTGATAATTTAATTAGTGTAGCTTTGGAATATTAGGACTTTATTTTAATTTTTGCACATTTATAAAATTAGGGAAAAATAAACAAAAATATAAAATGAAAAAAAGAAAAAAAAACAAAGGAAAATAAATAAAGGGGTTTTAATACAAAGCCACAATTGGGCTCTTTCAATTAAATTCCACCACAACCCAAAACAATGTCATTCGCTCAGGCCCAATGTCGCCCCATCCGGACCCAACCCCCTTTCAACCAAACGACGCCGTTTGGCGTTGTTAAATCTGAGCCCTTAATCGTGTTAATCCAACGGCCCATAACCCTTCCACATTTGACATAATATTGTCCGAATAAACCTCTAACCCTAGAGACATCAGACCTTCTTCCTCGTACCAATCTCCAGCCCCGCCGGAACCTCGCCGCCGGCAAACGACTTCCATGCCAAAAGCTCCAAATTAACACCATAGATTCCCCATGAATCCCTCTTTCCATTCCTACCATTGGTTTCCCTTGAATATTGCCGGATCTTGTTGAATCTCCGATTGAAGTTTTCCGGCCAAGTCGCAAACTCACCCAAACCGGCCCAAATTCACACCATGCCTTCCCTTGACCTCCCTCATCCCTAATATCTCATTAGTTTCTGTCAAATACCACCGGAACTGGACGAATTTTTGAATTCGAGGTTCTCGATGTTTTGGGTTGTTTGGAGGGTTTTTCAAGTCGAGTGACCTCAGGTTAATATTATAGGTCTATTTCGTATGAAATGGATGTATAATATTAACTTGAAGTTAATTTCGAAGATTTTTTCTTTTGGAAGCTAAACTTCAGTAAGTTTTATCTCCTTCTTTTCTTTAGTTCAATTCATTGTTCTGTCTATTCGATCAAGCATCATTTTAATTATACTAGTTTAAGTTCGTCTCTGATTGGTATGGAAGTTTAGGATAATCTTTTAGGTTAATTTTCATTTTTTTTTTGTTTCTTTCTTTTGTTTAAATTCTGTTTTGATTTTGAATGCTCAAATGACAATTGGTCGTTAAGCTTTCTCTTTGTTCTGTTCATGTGAAATTAGATTTGGAATTTGACTTAGTTTAACTTCAGTTTATGCTTTTGTTAAAGCCTTATCAGTTGGTTATTTGTTCAATCGATATTGGTGTTAATTAATGCATTGTTTAGGATAGGTTGTTTGGGTCAGCTGAATAATTCACGTATTAGTTAGTTTTAGGTAAATTTTAGCTAAGATGAAGGGGTTGGGATCATGATAACATTAATCTGTAAATTTCAGACTAGTAGAAGGGCATTTTAGGCATGGAAAAGGGTAGTCTAGGTATTTCAGAAGCAAGGAATCTTTGGCAACTGAACTTAGAAGCCACTAGAAGCACCTAGAAGGGGTTCTAATTGGTATTTTAGAAACATAGTGGTGTGACTTGGGTAGCAAGTCAGTAAATAAGCGATTTCTAAGCTAAAAGCAAGAGTCAAAAAGGGACCAAAGTGCAAAATAAAACCTGCAGGGGCTGCCCTAGTTGTTTGCCTATAAAGGCATCATTTCTTGGCTTAGAGGGCAAAGGGGGGAGGAGCTAAAAAGTCCAGAAATAAGGGCTGCACAACTGCACTGTTTTATTGAGAAGAGAATCCCAAAAAAGGGGTCATTAGCACTAGATCTCACAAAGCAATTTCAGAAATGGATACAGCCTTACTGTTCCATTGATTTCTTTTTTTCTAATATTCAAAATTCATCTTGGTTGAAGTAATATGGGGTGTAATTTGAGTGTTGGGATGTGGTTCGAGCTTGGTTTTACTTGGGTTTGAAGCTTGGAAGTCAA
The DNA here is from genome assembly GCF_000393655.2 of Nicotiana sylvestris. Classification (NCBI taxonomy): domain Eukaryota; kingdom Viridiplantae; phylum Streptophyta; class Magnoliopsida; order Solanales; family Solanaceae; genus Nicotiana; species Nicotiana sylvestris. The sequence continues at coordinate 149,369,340 of NC_091064.1, read as the reverse complement.
GTTCTTGGTTTAATTTCATTACTGGTTGAATTTGAAGCCTATTTCTACTACTGCTATTGCTGAACCTGCTGATACTCAGTTTTTCTTTATATTTTGCCTTTTTCCAGGTATCTTTCTGGCCTTTGAATTGAACCTATATCCAAATGAAGTGTTGTTGAAATGAGAATATATTTGAAGTTGATTTCCATGTCTCTTTTAGTGTTTTAATACCTAATAGTTGTATTTTGAATCATGTGTTAATTAGGTTAAGCCCACCATGTGTGTGTTTTAATTCCCCGTGAGAGAACAATTTGTGATGATTGTGCAAAGGTTTTGTAACAGGGGTTAGGTTAATGCTTGGAGTCATAGATCTGGTTCAGTGTTGTTAAAAACTATATACAAATTTTCTTTTCAGTTTTGATGGCTGTTTTGATTCACTAAGATGTTATGTATGGACTTGTAGGTATTTTCTTAGCTTTTTTTATAAGCATGTCTATTTCTTATTTGAAACTAGTTGGGATTGATGGCAAACGCAGGGGTTAGACGACTATTCAATTTGGTAATTAAGAATTTCATGTTGGTCTGACTATTGATTAATAATGGTTCATATGGGAAATGGAATAGGAAGGAGCATTAATTGAGCATGAGATTTGAATAATCATGTGTTAACTTCAATGGTGATTATCTGATGGTTGTTGTAATTCAAGCAGGCGTTGTGTTGATTGTAGTATTTGAAATTTGATAATAAAGTGAAAAAAAAAGTTTTGTTCCGGTTGTTGTTGTGCGAGGTCGAACCAAGGATCCCATCCTTGGTTGAAGCCGGCCGGTGGTGAATTTGGGCTCCCTCATGGGCCAATTTAGATTAACATTAATAGGAGCCCATAACAATTCCCATCCGCGTACCCTCATGCCTTGTGCTGGGCCCTTTGAGACCCAAGGCCGGTTGTCCGTTCCTTCTGTTTTGGATATTTGGATCCGGGTTTGAATTTGAAGCCCGAGTTCGGATAATAATCAATTAGGATTTTCTTTTTCTTTTAGAGACAAACAAAAAAAATAGAAAATATAGTTCATTTTAGGATATCCTTAAATAAAAATGAGACGAGCCTCGCCAAATCAAAGTGCAAATTGCGGGGCCGTCAACAAATGCTTGCGTAACATACTTAGATTTCGGGATGGGTCGTTTAGCGAATTCCACGGGCTTCCCCAAAATAATAATGCGTTAGTCTCTTTAGGGGAGCTTTTAATAATATTACGTTCCTAAACTCGGGTGCGCATTGATGCGACCCAAATCCAATTCTTGATGAAGTCGAAATGTGTTGACAATCACGGGCGCATTGATTGCGACGGGGTTCGAAACGCGTTTTCACGACATCGTAATTATTATAAAATAAATAATGATAGAAAAGAGGTTCACAAATTGAGACGAGCCTCACCGCACAAAAATAAATAAATGTGGGGCCCTCAATAAATGGTTATTAAAAATGATTAGAATTTGGGATGGCTATTTAGCGAACTTCACGGTCTTCCCCAAAATAATATTACGTTAGAATCCTTAGGCGTGATTTTAATTAAATTACCTTCTTAAACTCGGGTGCGCATTGATGCGACCCAAATCCAAACCTCGACGAAGTCGAAATGTGTTGACAACCGCGGGTGCATTGATTACGACGTGGTTCGAAACGCGTTTTCACGACGTTGCAATTTTTTTAAAATAAATAATGATAAAAAGCGGTTTACGAATAAAAGGCACATAAGCTAGCAGGTATAAAAATCAGATAAAATCAAATGCAACAGTTAAGCGACCGTGCTAGAACCACGGAACTCGGGAATGCCTAACACCTTCTCCCGGGTTAACAGAATTCCTTTCTCGGATGGTTCGCAGACTGTAACAGAGTCATATTTTTCCTCGGTTCGGAATTCAACCGGTGACTTGGGAAACCATTAATCTCCCAAGTGGCGACTCTAATTCCTTAATAATAAATCCCGTTCCGATTATCCTTTAATTGGAAAAACTCCTTTACGCCCCTTGCGGTGGTGTAGGTAGAAAAAAGGAGGTGTGACAATGTGGATCCTATGCTAAACCCCCTTAAGCCTTGTTGTTTCTGTGACTATGTCTGATCAGTTGTGTCTGAGCATGTCTGTACCAATTCCTAAGACCTTTTCCTGTTATGTGTTTACAATCATGTGTTCTATGTATCCTCAATCCCCATCACCCCTGTGTATAGGTTTGTTCCTTCTGTCTTGGTCCTGTGAGTATTGCTGATGTGGTTTTGGACTCCATGTTTGATTTACTATTGTCTAATCATGTAATTATCTCTTTTCAAAGTTGTTTTACTGTGTGACTCCCTCTTTTACTCCACAAAGCTATTTCAAGTAGACCTCTTTTTAATACTTTTCCCACTAAAACTCTTCAAACTGTGTTAAGCACTCTCACTCTACTCCTAAGTCACTAGGTTCTGCCCCCTCCAGTATGTGTACTGCCTTGGGATCCTCTTGAGAACCTTCTTAACTCTGGCATACTGAGGCTGGCCTTTCCGCACTACACTTATTCAATTTGGTTACCAAGTCTAGGTGTAAGCACTTCTCGGGATCCTTGAGATCCTTAGGGAACTTTGATGCACCTAGACTATGACACTGTCTATGGAATTTGGGCATTTGAGGCTGTTGGAGGCTTTGGAAATCTGGGCCTATCTGTAGGCTCCCTATAGAATAACTTCTTATTTTCTTATCTACTTATGTAATTCATTCATATGGTCTGTAATAACGTGTAAACGAATATTGGGGTAACTAGTGAAAAAGGACGGGTAGTTACATATTTGTGGGGTAATACGGGTAGAAACCAAGCCTATAGGACTTTATGTTTTGCTATGTTTGCCTCACTATGTTAGAAATCCTGCCTATAGGTCTCAAGTGGTTCGAATAATTGAAATCATGTTTATAGGTCTTAAAATCAATTTCACAAGTAGATGACATGCCTATCGGATATAATTCAATCCAGCTTCTATTATAGCAAGTGTTTACATGTTTTTTTTTTCATTTGTCATCATGCCTGCTGTCACACCTCCTTTTTGCGCGCCCGCCCCGAAGGGTTAAATGCGCGGGTGGAGTTTTTCCAATTTAAGTGACAATATTCGAAATGGGATTATTTATTTAATTCAGAGTCGCCACTTGGGAAAGGTTTGGTTTTTGGTGTCCCAAGTCACCGGTTTATCTTGAATCCCAAATCGAGGAAAAATATTCGACTTTTCCAAATGAAGTCTGCGAACCAGAAATTCTAAGTAAGGAATTCTGTTGACCCGAGGGAAGGTGTTAGGCACCCTCGAATCCCGTGGTTCTAGCACGGTCGCTTAAATTATTATAATGGCTAAATATCTGGATTTAAATACATGTTGTGACTTATGTGCTTTTATTAAGTTTAAACCGCTTTTATTATTATCATTTATTTTTATAGAATTGCAACGTCGTGAAAATGCATCTCGAACCACGTCACAATCAATGCACCCGTGGTCGTCGACACATTTTGACTCCGTTGAGATTTGGATTTGGGTCACATCAATGTGCACCCGTGTTTAAGAAGGTTAAATTATTAAAGGTACGCCTAAAGCAACTAGCGTATTGTTATTTTAGGAAGAGGCCGTGAAGGTTCATTAAACGGCCAAATCCAAAGTCTAGTCAATGGTTGTGTATTTTATTGAGGGCCCCGACGGTTTGTGATTTATTTGGCGAGGCTCGTCTCATTTTTATTTTAAAGGATAAACCTATAGTGACTATATTTTCTATTAAGTTCGTCTCTAAAATAAAAGAAAATCTCTTAATTATTTACATGCTGAAAACGTAACTTATTAGTTATTAGTTTACGGCTAATGCGATTGGAAAATTGCGATCGAGTTTGTACAAAGAAAAACTGCTTTCATTTTTATATTCTATTATTTACTAATGCTGGAACATGAGAGGGATACACAATAATATCAAAGCCGATTAGCTATTCTTCAAGTAATTTAAACTAGCATTATTAGATGAAGAAATCATACATATGCAGCCTCATTACTCATTAATTAGTCGACTACATTTTTATACAAAGAGAGGAAAATTAATATTCAAACACAGATCCAAACAAAAGAATTCAACAGGAACATGAGCCTGATTAATATTTCATTTTTCGCTTCAAGCCAAGAGTGTACAAATGTGTACCTGGAAACAGCAGTACAAGAACAAAAGAAGTAGGAGTCAGCAACAGTAATAACGCGGCAACAGCAGGTTCAGCAACACCGCAAAACCAGTAACAACCAGTAGAATAACCCAGTAACAGATTGAAAACTCAACAAGTGCAAAAGTACAATCGCAGTCAAAGCAGAAGAGAGAAAAGATACGAGATGCAGTAGTTTCTGACTTTTGAATAACACTCGAAGAAAAGCAAACAGAATTGTTCGAGTGAAAGTTCAAATTGTCTTTCTCTTTTACTATCACAAACTCTCTCAAGTATAAAAGTGTGTCAACTCTCAAGTGTAAAAAGAATCTGTCAACTCTCTCTTAAAAATCCTCTCAATAATATTCAACTCTTTTTCTCTCCCCCAAAAAATCCCTCTTAAAACTCTCAAGTCTTTCCCCCTCCTCAATGTCAAGAAAATGACTCTATATTTATAGCAAGACAAGTCTTCAATTCCCAACCCCCAAATTATTCCCCCAATGGCATGCTTTGTCCCACTATCAAATGTCTTCTTTATTTTAAAACTTTGTCCCCCATGCCTACATTAAATAAATGCCACATTACCAACCCATTACAATATGTCCCCCATGCCTACATTAAACAAGTACAAGATTCCTCCCCATTATGTTTTGTCTTGTCCCCCATTATATTAAACAAGTACATCAAAAACCCCACCCCATTATATTTGTCCCTCATGCTTAACATAAAGAATCAAAATAATGTTAAATTACCAAACTACCCCTCCGACCTTATTGCAATTACAAATCTACCCCCGAATGCAATGCAATTTACCAAATTACCCCCATCAGCTCTAAACACTCAATTAATCATAATTCGACCAAAATATGATCAAGATGACCAATTTCTCAACAATCTTCAACAACAATTATATGAACACTATGAACAACACAACTCAAATTAATGGAATGAATTAACCATATCGGGAACCAATCCTGGTTAATTTAGACCATGAATGTATGAGCAAGAACACAACAATACAAATAACAAAATACTAAATTAACAAATCAAAGACAAACATAAACTCACATTAAATCACTGGATTTAAACATGAACTTAAAACAAAGATGAACATGAATTAAATCTGTTTTTAAGCAACAAACATGACGGATTCTAACGATTCAAACAACATTAATATTTTCTGGAAAATACATAACACATGAAACAAATTGAAGAAATAATTAATTAAATTTCAATTTGAATCTAACAAATATTAAACTAACAAATATTCACTTCAACAATAATACGAACATGAAATAAACATGAAAAACAAGTAATTAATCTTTCATTTGGAATCTGAAAAATTAATTTAACAAACAACACATGAACATGAACTAAAAATTAATTCAAACGATAAACAAAACAAACATTTGCCGATTTTAGATTCGAAAAATATCAAAACAAAATACGGACAAAATAAAACTCAAAAAATCACTAACCGGATTGAAATGAAATATGTACGGACTGTTTCGTCGACCCAAGCTTAAAACAAATGACGATGAAAACAAACTGTCCGGAAACGAGTATCGCACCAAGATAATTTGTCGCCGAAGACGACCACGAACGGACGACCAAAGAAGATGGCCGCCCGTCACAAGAAAATGGACTGTGAATCAGCTGGGGCGTGTATGGTCACATGAAGAAACTAGCGTGAGCAGCAGTGATGGGTCTGTTTGGCGTCGAGCTGGACGACGAGCGGCTGCAGCAAACGACTGCCATGGTAGAAGGGGAAGCAGCGTCAATGACGCACTGGGGAACGGACTGGGCGACGAGCAGTGACAGCAGCCGTGGTTGACGCGAAACAGGAGCAGCTGGGTGCGTTCGCTCGTGAAGAAACCATGGACGACGAGGTCGGGGGCAAAGGCTGCCATGGACGCGAATTTGAAACAGAAGTAGCAGCAGCTGGAGTAGAAACAGTGACGAGCTCCGAGCTGGAACGAGGTCGGGGGCAAAGGCTGCCATGGACGTCGAGCTCAAGCTCGATCTTGACGCCGGATGACGAGGATGAAACAGAAACAGTCGTGTGGTCGCCTGGGCTGCTCGTGGTCGAAGACTAAGTAGCTGCGACCTTGGTGATGGTGAAGCCGAAGGCAGCGGGGTGGGTCATCAACGGGGTTGTTCGTTCATGGCTATCATTGGGTGGTTGTGTCGCTTGGTTGTTTGAGCGACGAACGAAGGAGGAGGAGGAGCCATGAACATTGGTGAAGCTGAAGACGCAGCTGGGTCGTCCATGGTGAGGGTGAAGGGCAGCCATGGTTGTGTGCTTGGAGTTTTGAGAGGATGAAGAGAGGAGGCGGATGAGTTAGTGTTTTAGGGTTTTTGTTTTGTTATTTTTTGTTTTGTTTTTGTGTTTAGACCAAAAAATGAAGAAAGGGGTTGGGTATTGGGTTAATGGGGCGGACCGGGTCGACCCGTGTGAAGTGGACTGGGTCGTGGACAATTGTTTGGGCCTGGGGTTGAAAATTGAAGAAGTGGCCCAATCCGATTTTTATTTGTATTTTTGTTCTCTTTTCTTCTTTTATTTTCTAAAACTAAATTATAAAAATACTTAAGTTATTATTAAGAACTAAATTAAATTATAAAAGCGCAAATTAACTCCCAATAACAATTAACGCACAATTAAGTAATAATTAAGCATAAAATTGTTCATTTGGACATTAAATGCTAAAAATGCAAAAGATGCCTATTTTTGTAATTTTTAATTTTTGTAAAACTAATTTAATTACTAACAATTGTAGAATGAAATCCTACATGCAAAATGCGACATATTTTTATATTTTTTTATTAACTTAACAAATAAGCAAATGCAGACAAATACAAATGATTATCCAAAAGTATCACAAAAATACTCAAAATTGCACACCAAGGAAAATTATTTTATTTTGCATTTTCTGGGAGTATTTCTCATATAGGGCAAAAATCACGTGCTTACAGCTGCCCCTCTTTGCCCGAAGACACGAAGGGTTTTCGCGCAAAGATAAAGTGAGCGATTTTTGCCTATCCGAGTACTCCGTGTGAAGCATTTTTTTGAAAAAGATTTAACTGAACCTCTGCTTCAAAGGTTTCCTACATATCCCTGGCTAAAGGGGAATCAGGTTAATGTAGTTCGGGAAGTTTTGGTAGCTGAGACTACCATGGGATTGCAATGCTTGATGTTACTGCTGTTGCTGTTGTCACCGCTGCTTTACTGACCGCCTTATTACAACCAAAGAAAAATTGAAACTGAACTAAACACTTATATGCATGTCAACTGCTAGTTACAAGATTCCTATCTATGATTCTTTTGCGACTTGATCTTGGGTCTTAGCTGATTCTGCTTGTAGACTCCGATCTGAATCTTGATGCTTGCAAGTTGTAGGCGCCTATTTATTTCTGCGATACTGAATATGACGGGGTTTGTAGAACTCGGGACCTTGATCAAATCTTGGAGCGATCCGCCTTCCATTTTCTCCGGTGTCTCGGGACATCTTTTTCTTTTTCTTCTTAGATTCTGAGTTGAGACTCATCTTGTGGGTCGTTTCGATCCGTGTGGCTCGAGGTTAGACCTGCGGGAAAAACAAATGAACGAAATTTTCTGCCCCAGTTTCACTAGGAAAATTTCGTGAATTATTCGCCAGGAAGTTCATAAAATTGATGAAAGAGAATTTGCATGCTCAGTTCAGGGTTGGAGCCCTAATATCGACTAGCTGGGGAAAGGTTCAGTTTAGAGTTGAAACTCTAATACTGACCAACTGGGGAAAAGTTCAGTTTAGGGTTTAAAACCCTAATGCTGATTAAAGGAAAAAGTTCAGTTCAGGGTTTAAAACCCTAATGCTGACTAAAGGAAAGAGTTCAGTTTAGGGTTTAAAACCCTAATGCTGACATGCATGGAAAAAGCTCAGTTTAGGGTTTAAAACCCTAATGCTGGCTGAATGGAAAGAGTTCAGTTTAGGGTTTAAAACCCTAATGTTGATTGCATGGAAAAGCTCAGTTTAGGGTTTAAAACCCTAATGCTGGCTGAAAGAAAAAAAAAAAGAAAAAAAAATTCAGTTTAGGGTTTAAAACCCTAATGCTGACTAAAGGAAAAAAGTTCAGTTTAGGGTTTAAAACCCTAATGCTGACTAAAGGAAAAATTCAGTTTAGGGTTTAAAACCCTAATGCTGATTGCATGGAAAAGCTCAGTTTAGGGTTTAAAACCCTAATGCTGGCTGAAAGGAAAAAAGTTCAGTTTAGGGTTTAAAACCCTAATGCTGATTGCATGGAAAAGCTCAGTTTAGGGTTTAAAACCCTAATGCTGGCTGAAAGGAAAAAAGTTCAGTTTAGGGTTTAAAACCCTAATGCTGACTAAAGGAAAAATTCAGTTCAGGGTTTAAAACCCTAATGTTGATTGCATGGAAAAGCTCAGTTTAGGGTTTAAAACCCTAATGCTGGCTGAATGGAAAAAGTTCAGTTTAGGGTTTAAAACCCTAATGCTGACTGCATGGAAAAGCTCAGTTTAGGGTTTAAAACCCTAATGCTGGCTGAATGGAAAAAGTTCAGTTTAGGGTTTAAAACCCTAATGCTGACTAAAAGGAAAATTCAGTTTAGGGTTTAAAACCCTAATGCTGACTAAAAGGAAAATTCAGTTTAGGGTTTAAAACCCTAATGCTGACTGGTTGGGGGGTAAAGTTCGAGAATGCTAGCTAGCCTTTTTTTTTGGATTTTCTTGTTTTAGTGGCAGATAAAAGGGAGTCTCGTAGAAACTTACCTTTCGAGTGAATTCCTTATTGTCAAAATATTTCTTGTACCCATGTACCTTCTTCTTTGGGCGACACCTGCTTCTTGCACGGTTGTCTTGGATTATACCTGTTTCAACTTTTCAGACAGAGAACAATTGTTAGTTCGGAAATGACGGTCGGTTTGGTGACCTTGATCGTTCCTGTTGCTTTGTTGCGTCCTTATTTCTGTCGCGAAGTCCCGCCGTTGATTGGATTCAAATGGCGAAACTCTTTTGACTGCTCAGGCTTTGTATTTCCAGATTCTGTGATGATTTGCCTCGTAAGGCTCTCTTTTCTTTTTTTATTTTTTTTGTGTCCCATCTTGCTTGGAGATTCTCAACGGGGATTTTATTGGGGATACTCTGTGGGGATTTGTACAAAAGGAAGCTCTGTGGGGGGAATATTTACAAAGTGGATTCTTTGTGTGGATTTTTGTACAACGGGGCATGCTGGGGATTTGTTTCAAAGCGGGCTTTCTAGGATTTGTTGGGGTAAGCTTGTTGGGGAATTTTTACAAAGGGACTCGCTGGGGATGTGCTGAGGAAATTCCAACGGGGATTTTTTTTTTTTAATATTGGGGAGACTCTGTGGGGGATTGTACAAGGGGAGACTCTGTGGGGATTTGTACAGAACGGACTTGCTGGGGATTTGTTGGGGCAAGCTTGCTGGAGAATTTTTACAAGGGGACTCGCTGGGGATGTGACAGGTTTTTTTTTTTTTTTTTTTTGGCATCTTAGGAGAAAGATTCATCAGACTAAGATTTTGATCCTAGGAGAAGGTTCATCAGACTAGGTCTCTATCTTAGTAGAAAAATTCGTCGGACTAAGATTTTGATCCTAGGAGAAGGTTCGTCAGACTAGGTCTTGTTTTTTTGGTATCCTAGGAGAAAGATTCGTCAGACTAAGATTTGGATCCTAGGAGAAGGTTAATCAGACTAGGTCTCTATCTTAGGAGAAAAATTCATCGGACTAAGATTTTGATCCTAGGAGAAGGTTCGTCAGACTAGGTCTTTTCTTTTTTGGTATCTTAGGAGAAAGATTCATCGGACTAAGATTATGATCCTAGGAGAAGGTTCATCAGACTAGGTCTCTATCTTAGGAGAAAGATTCGTCGGACTAAGATTTTGATCCTAGGAGAAGGTTCATCAGACTAGGTCTTTTCTTTTTTGGTATCTTAGGAGAAAGGTTCATCGGACTAAGATTTTGATCCTAGGAGAAGGTTCATCAGACTAGGTCTCTATCTTAGGAGAAAGATTCGTCGGACTAAGATTTTGATCCTAGGAGAAGGTTCATCGGACTAGGTCTTGTTTTTTTTTGTTTTTTTTTTAATTATTATTCTTTTTTTTTTTTTGCATAGCTTCTTCCTTCGAAGACTACCTCCCTTGAGAGTCGTTTTGCCTTTCCCCGAAAGGAACCGCTGAGGATACCGACTTTCCAACCTTGTGTTGGACTCCTCGCAACTGCTAGGGATAACACTGTTGGGGAATTATTTACTTACATGTTGGGGGTACCTGACTTCCAGAGAATTTTCTAAATGGAAGGAAAATTTTCTGCCCCAGTTTGATAATATCCCTGTGCATGCATTTCTGGCATCAATGCCATTTCCCTTACCTGTTTCAAATCAGACAAAATTTGTTAGTTTAAAACATGGTGGTTGGTTGTGATACTCCCACTGGGATGGTTTTCCCTTTCTCCTTCCTTGCTCTACGCTCCACAGCTTGTTGGGGATGATATTATGTGCTGGGGATAATCCCTTTCTGCTGGGGATATCACTCTTCTTTTGCGACATAGCTCAGAAACTGGCATTTCCCCGACCTTTTAGTCTAGTATGAATTTACCAAATCATGCTCACTGCTCTCCCTGCTCTGTTCATGGGCCTTGGCCTTGAGGTTTATGAATTTTGATAAAGGCAATGGTATCCCTCTTGACACTTGTCAATCCTTCTGTCAATTCCCTTTTGCTAAGGATATCTTTTTGACACTGGCCTCGCGTTTGTTCCCTGCTGACTATACCACTTGGATGTACTAGTCAGATCTCATTTTGGAAAGCTGATGGCCTATTTTGAAGTCAATTCACACTTGTTCTGACCAAACAGACTCTATTGGGAATTTTTTTTATGAAAGAAGAAAAAAAAGATAAAAGGGAACAGAATAAAAGGACAAAAGAAAAAAAATGACTCTTTAACAAAAGAAACTATAAATGAAAACCTATCAAATGCAGATACCGACTCTAATGGCCATGACATGCGTATGTGGCCTATCCTCTACCGTCAATCATCTTTCAAGATCTTCAATTGGCGATTCCCCATCTGATTCTTAATCTTATTCGACTTGTAGTGCCCGAAGGGTTTTCACTATCAGGTCTCTCTCATTTTTGGTTCTTCTCTCAGCTTTCATCGCCTTATGGTGTCCGTGAAGATTTTCACCGATAAAACGCTCTCATTTGTATCACTTTCCAGCTGGGGTTTTGGAGTGTTGCTGGTATGACTCTTTCTGCTGTGGAATAGAGTCCTTTATGCTGTGGAACAGAACGTTATGCTCATCGGTGAGACTCTCATTCGTCTGACTTGGCATCTTTTGAAGACTGATCAGAAGGTCTTTCTTTGGACCGTAATGTGGGTTTTGGATAGGGCTAGAAAGAAAAGGTATAAAAGGCTCAAAAATACACTAAATTTTTGGGTTATTAGTTACAACCTTCGGAATTAGATTTATTTACAACAAACGCAACCTTTGCCCCAGTTTCTTGCCTGGGGATATTTTAATTGATTTTTTTTCATTTTCAAAACTATGACCGAGCCGTGAAGCGCCTACGTATCCTCTTTGAGGAATCAGGTCAAACGTAGTTCCCAATTCCTCGTCTTTCAGTTGACTTTCTTTCTTTGTTATCATTTTTCTTTTTCTTTTTTTCGTTTTGTTGTTTTCTTTTTTTTTTCTTTTTCTTCGTTGCTACTGATTCCGAACGAGAGGTATGAAAGAAAGTAAATAAGGCTCAAAAGGGGTAACGAAGGATAAAGTGTTTAGGTAGCAAAACAAAATGCCTTCGTCATTCCAGTCTTCAAAACATGCCAAGTGCAAACAACACAATTGAGCATAGATTTATAGTCTCTTCCGATGGTGCTGGACTTGACAATTATGTTAAACATTTATTTTTCCTTTGTCATTTCTAAGCACCATTGGGCGACACTCTCATTATCATGACCGACCTTCATGCCAATTTGGCGAATCTTGCTTTAAACGGTTTTCTTTGTGCTTAACTTGCCCCAGTTCCACGTGACTCGAGCTCTGAATAATCTCAAACCGTCCTTATTTTCTTTAAATGGTCTGATCGCCTTTCCGGGGTTTAATGATTAACTTTAAAGATTAGGCCCAAACTGGGTGCGCATGTCATGTCCCTAGAATCGGCAGTGAACGAAATGATAAAAGTATTAAACAAAGAGATGACTGGAAATAATAAAAGACCGGATTTTCTTTAGACTACCGGTGGAATGGATTGAGAAAACCTAAACAAACCAGAATAAAATCCTAACACAAACTGGACAAAATTTAAACAAACTGCTAGGACAAAATGGAAAGATAAGAAGTTTTGACACAGGACAAAATCCAAATTACAACCTTAATAATCCGGACAACAGAAATGACAACAAAATAAGCCACTAACAGCGTCTCTCTCGCTAACCAAAGAATGGAGCGGCCTCCCACTTCATCAAAAAACTGGCATCTTAGCCACTGAGCTTTGCATCAATACTGCCAAGACCATTACCAGCTTCAACATCATCAACCTCTGTCAACAAATTCTCGATAGGGCTCGAGTGCTCCATGTCACTGTTATTGATCACAATCCGCCCTTCTTGGATCATTCTTTCTATTTCTCTTTTCAAATCCCGACAGCTTCCCACATTGTGCCCCTGGGCATTGGAATGGTATTCGCACCTTTTAGAAGGGTCAAAGCTTCTTGCACGTGGGTCCACACGATTTGGAGGAATAGGTGCAATCATGTCATGATTCTTTAACTTCTCAAATAAGCTTTCATAGGACTCTCCTATTGGTGTAAAATTATCTTTCAACCTTTGTTCCCCTTTATACCTCTGGCTTGGATGTGGGTTATAGGGCACCTGAAAATTTTGTGGAGACTTCTGGAGATTTTGTGATGCTCGTGCTCGCCTCCCGGGGCGTTTTGGTGGCTGGACAACATACTGAGGTGGAGCGATAAAGTATTGAGGGTTCTGAGGTGGATAATACTGCTCAGGGGAGCCATGAAACATCTGAGGAGGCTGCTCATACCTTCGAGATGTACTCCTGGGACCTCTTCTAGACCCTGATGTCATCATGATTTCTTCAATCTCCTCATTTGTGTCGCTAAGATTATCAGACTCAACCCGGACAACCTGAGTTGCGGCTTTAAGAACAGCTTGACTTATAATTTTGCCTGTCTTGAGACCATTCTCTACCATCTCTCCAATTTTGATTGCTTCCGAGAAGGTTTTGCCAACTGCGGACACCATGTTTTGAAAGTAATCTGGCTCTTGCGCTTGAAGGAAGACAATAATTATCTCGTGGTCATCCATGGGTGGCTTAACTCGAGCTGCTTGCTCCCTCCATTTGATGGCATATTCCCTGAAACTTTCACTTGGTTTCTTCTTCAGGTTTGAAAGGGAAATGCGGTCTGGGGCAATGTCGATGTTGTATTGGAACTGTCTGACAAAGGCCTGTGCCATGTCATCCCAGACATACCAGCGAGACGTGTCTTGATCCATAAACCATTCGGAGGCTACTCCCGTAAGGCTTTCCACAAAATAAGCCATCAACAATTCTTCATTTCTTCCCGCACCTCTCAGTTGATTGCAATACCTTTTCAGGTGGGCTATGGGATCTCCATGTCCATCGTACTTTTCAAATTTGGGAGTCTTGAAACCAGGCGGCAAGTGGACATCGGGGAACATACATAGATCTTTGAAGGCAACACTCTTTTGGCCTGCCAGCCCTTGCATGTTTTCCAACCATTGTTCTAAGCTTTTCACTCTTTGGGTCATTTCTTCCTGTACCGTCTTTCGGGCAGGCTTCTCAGTTTTCGCCGCAAGATCAAATGAGTACGAGTGGTACTCAGGAGAGTGGTACTGCTCTTGTTGTGTCGCGAATTGTGACTCGTGACGAGGAACCCTCCGACTCTGAGTCTCTGGAGCACTTGTAACAGCTTCGACGTTAGTTGTCATTTTTCTTTGGACCTTGTGTCGGCCGCTTACCACAAACCGACCACCTCAACTTTCTTTGTAATTCAAAACAGAACATGTTAGAATGGACTCAGTCGGTCCTTATTATTGTCAATATATCTTTTTCATCATTTTTCGATTTTTCATTTTTTTTTGTTGTGGTCGAATCTTATGGAGATTGCCTACGTATCATGACCTCGCATGAATCAGACCTTGCGTAGTTCGTGCCAATAAAAGATAAACTATCAAATTAAAACACATTTTTCAACTTTCAAATTAAAACAAACTTGGTTGCAAAGGTTTAAAAACTAACCATACTAACAGGCTGTTTATGCAAAGTCAGCCTTCCGGCGTCCCTTTCGGGAACATTCGGCTATTTATGACAAAACAGCATCACCTGACTTATTTATGACTCTTTTTATCGTTTTTCAAATTAGAAAACTCAATATTGCCAACACGGCCTTTCAACGCCTCGGTGACGAAGATTTTAAGGCTGTGTGGGTCAACTGGACCAAACCTTAAAAAATGACCCAAAGGTGGCTGTTTATGCAAAGTCAGCCTTCCGGCGTCCCTTTCGGGAACATTCGGCTATTTATGACAAAACAGCATCACCTGACTTATTTATGACTCTTTTTATCGTTTTTTTTTTCAAATTAGAAAACTCAATATTGCCAACACGACCTTTCAACGCCTCAGTGACGAAGATTTTAAGGTTGTGTGGGTCAACTGGACCAAACCTTAAAAAATGACCCAAAGGTGGCTGTTTATGCAAAGTCAGCCTTCCGGCGTCCCTTTCGGGAACATTCGGCTATTTATGACAAAACAGCATCACCTGACTTATTTATGACTCTTTTTATCGTTTTTCAAATTAGAAAACTCAATATTGCCAACACGGCCTTTCAACGCCTCGGTGACGAAGATTTTAAGGCTGTGTGGGTCAACTGGACCAAACCTTAAAAAATGACCCAAAGGTGGCTGTTTATGCAAAGTCAGCCTTCCGGCGTCCCTTTCGGGAACATTCGGCTATTTATGACAAAACAACATCACCTGACTTATTTATGACAGATTTAAAATTTGACATATATTTTTGGCTATTTTTAGCAAAAGGGAAGGTTGGACACCACCCAACTTATTTATGGCAAAATTTAAAATTTGACACGTTTTTATTTATTTATTGATTTTTGGCTATTTTAGCAAAAGGTGGGGTTGAACCCGATGAGGGTTGCCTACGTATCTCACATCCGGTGAGAATCAAACCCGCGTAGTTCGGGTATCGAAAATGGAGTAACTAGACTAACCCTTTTTTCTGGAATTTTTTGAAAGAAATGCTTTAAAAGAAGAAAGAAAATTTTGTTTATTTTGATTTTTGTTTTATTTTTTAAAGAAAGACTTCTAAAAATTTATTTGCTTTTGACTTGAACTTTGGAAATGTTTTTTTTCTTTATTATTTTTTAAACAAAAAGAAAATGTGTTTGATTGATTTTTTTTCCATTTGTTTCACCTTTTCTACGGAAGAATGAATGTATATTTTTTGATTTATGATGTTGCCTCTTAAATTTTGAAAGAGGGACTTTTAAGAAAATGATGTGGAATTTCTGAGTTTTATTTATTTACAAAAGCACTTCTAAAGAAAAGTCCTAATATTTTGGAATTCAATTTTTCAACTATTTTTTTTGAACATTTTACAAAAGAGAGACTAAAAAGCAAAGAGTATTTTTTGGATTTTTATTGCTGATTTTTAATTCTTATTTCATTATTTCACATGAAAGACTTCAGAAAGAAGGAGACTATTTTTTATTTGAGTTTAAAGAAAACTTCTATATTATTTTTTATTTCTTTTTTTTTGTATTTTCTAAAGAAAGATTTATAAAGAAAGAACTAAAGGAAAATATATTTTTTTTGATTTTTGAAAATTGGGGCCGAAACCGATGAGGTTTGCCTACGTATCTCACATCCGGTGAGAATCAGACCCGCGTAGTTCGGTCATATCATGAATAGAGAAAATCAAATACACCTAGAAATCAAGAATAAGTATTTTTATTATTTTTGAAAAGAGATAAAGACTAAAGAAAATATTTATTATTATATTTTTTAGGCAATATTTGGACTATTAGTCTGAATTTATAAAAGGGGTACTACAAAAGAAACAACACATTTTTTTTGAATTATGAATTTTCCGTTTTTTTTTTTTTTTTTACTTTTAAATAAATACCCTTTTTGATTTTTAAAAGAAAAGAAAAATTTTTATGTGTTTTTTTTTTAGGAAATCAAACTAAAAGATAAATGTTGGTTTTATTCTTCTTCTTTTTAGAAATATTCCGGCGAGGTTGGGACACTACTTGGACATTGGTTTTATTTTCCCAAAATAAGCAATTATCTCCCTACGCTGCTATTTTTCCTCTTTTTTTTAGAAACCGGTCAGCATGCGGAACCGAAGCAAATAAATGCGCAAAACAAATAGGATGCAGCAGGGTGGTCTTTTTCATTTCAGGTTGCCTGTCCTGGACGGACCCAACCGCTGTGTTGAGCCCCCTAAGTCAAATGCAACATGATGCAAATAAGCGTTCCTACTAGGGATCCGGCATGAAGTCAAGTTATTCTAGGTTCATAACCTGGGTATTTGTTCTAGACTGTGTACCCGAGCGGACAACTCGAGTCGAGGAGGGGGCTACGTACCGGGGACCCGCGAGATCGTCCGGTTTTGTAACTTGTCCGGCCTCTTTCTTATTTCAGGTATAGACACTAACAGAATAGGGAGTCTCGACCAGCGAGCTTCTCCCCGGAGGTAAGAAGAGAAGGGTTTCGGCACCGTTTATATACAGTTCAGATAATATCAAAGCGGTAAAAGACAACATTTAGCACGTTATGCAAAAACATGTAATAAATATCAGATAATAAAGCCAAATATAACAATTATTCTAAGCTCGAATTCTTGAACCCTGAACCAGTGGTTCTGGGTTTTATCCCCAGCAGAGTCGCCAGAGCTGTCACACCTCCTTTTTGCGCGCCCGCCCCGAAGGGTTAAATGCGCGGGTGGAGTTTTTCCAATTTAAGTGACAATATTCGAAATGGGATTATTTATTTAATTCAGAGTCGCCACTTGGGAAAGGTTTGGTTTTTGGTGTCCCAAGTCACCGGTTTATCTTGAATCCCAAATCGAGGAAAAATATTCGACTTTTCCAAATGAAGTCTGCGAACCAGAAATTCTAAGTAAGGAATTCTGTTGACCCGAGGGAAGGTGTTAGGCACCCTCGAATCCCGTGGTTCTAGCACGGTCGCTTAAATTATTATAATGGCTAAATATCTGATTTAAATACATGTTGTGACTTATGTGCTTTTATTAAGTTTAAACCGCTTTTATTATTATCATTTATTTTTATAGAATTGCAACGTCGTGAAAATGCATCTCGAACCACGTCACAATCAATGCACCCGTGGTCGTCGACACATTTTGACTCCGTTGAGATTTGGATTTGGGTCACATCAATGTGCACCCGTGTTTAAGAAGGTTAAATTATTAAAGGTACGCCTAAAGCAACTAGCGTATTGTTATTTTAGGAAGAGGCCGTGAAGGTTCATTAAACGGCCAAATCCAAAGTCTAGTCAATGGTTGTGTATTTTATTGAGGGCCCCGACGGTTTGTGATTTATTTGGCGAGGCTCGTCTCATTTTTATTTTAAAGGATAAACCTATAGTGACTATATTTTCTATTAAGTTCGTCTCTAAAATAAAAGAAAATCTCTTAATTATTTACATGCTGAAAACGTAACTTATTAGTTATTAGTTTACGGCTAATGCGATTGGAAAATTGCGATCGAGTTTGTACAAAGAAAAACTGCTTTCATTTTTATATTCTATTATTTACTAATGCTGGAACATGAGAGGGATACACAATAATATCAAAGCCGATTAGCTATTCTTCAAGTAATTTAAACTAGCATTATTAGATGAAGAAATCATACATATGCAGCCTCATTACTCATTAATTAGTCGACTACATTTTTATACAAAGAGAGGAAAATTAATATTCAAACACAGATCCAAACAAAAGAATTCAACAGGAACATGAGCCTGATTAATATTTCATTTTTCGCTTCAAGCCAAGAGTGTACAAATGTGTACCTGGAAACAGCAGTACAAGAACAAAAGAAGTAGGAGTCAGCAACAGTAATAACGCGGCAACAGCAGGTTCAGCAACACCGCAAAACCAGTAACAACCAGTAGAATAACCCAGTAACAGATTGAAAACTCAACAAGTGCAAAAGTACAATCGCAGTCAAAGCAGAAGAGAGAAAAGATACGAGATGCAGTAGTTTCTGACTTTTGAATAACACTCGAAGAAAAGCAAACAGAATTGTTCGAGTGAAAGTTCAAATTGTCTTTCTCTTTTACTATCACAAACTCTCTCAAGTATAAAAGTGTGTCAACTCTCAAGTGTAAAAAGAATCTGTCAACTCTCTCTTAAAAATCCTCTCAATAATATTCAACTCTTTTTCTCTCCCCCAAAAAATCCCTCTTAAAACTCTCAAGTCTTTCCCCCTCCTCAATGTCAAGAAAATGACTCTATATTTATAGCAAGACAAGTCTTCAATTCCCAACCCCCAAATTATTCCCCCAATGGCATGCTTTGTCCCACTATTAAATGCCTTCTTTAAATAAATACCACATTCCCAAACTATTACCATATGTCCCCCATGCCTACATTAAATAAATGCCACATTACCAACCCATTACAATATGTCCCCCATGCCTACATTAAACAAGTACAAGATTCCTCCCCATTATGTTTTGTCTTGTCCCCCATTATATTAAACAAGTACATCAAAAACCCCACCCCATTATATTTGTCCCTCATGCTTAACATAAAGAATCAAAATAATGTTAAATTACCAAACTACCCCTCCGACCTTATTGCAATTACAAATCTACCCCCGAATGCAATGCAATTTACCAAATTACCCCCATCAGCTCTAAACACTCAATTAATCATAATTCGACCAAAATATGATCAAGATGACCAATTTCTCAACAATCTTCAACAACAATTATATGAACACTATGAACAACACAACTCAAATTAATGGAATGAATTAACCATATCGGGAACCAATCCTGGTTAATTTAGACCATGAATGTATGAGCAAGAACACAACAATACAAATAACAAAATACTAAATTAACAAATCAAAGACAAACATAAACTCACATTAAATCACTGGATTTAAACATGAACTTAAAACAAAGATGAACATGAATTAAATCTGTTTTTAAGCAACAAACATGACGGATTCTAACGATTCAAACAACATTAATATTTTCTGGAAAATACATAACACATGAAACAAATTGAAGAAATAATTAATTAAATTTCAATTTGAATCTAACAAATATTAAACTAACAAATATTCACTTCAACAATAATACGAACATGAAATAAACATGAAAAACAAGTAATTAATCTTTCATTTGGAATCTGAAAAATTAATTTAACAAACAACACATGAACATGAACTAAAAATTAATTCAAACGATAAACAAAACAAACATTTGCCGATTTTAGATTCGAAAAATATCAAAACAAAATACGGACAAAATAAAACTCAAAAAATCACTAACCGGATTGAAATGAAATATGTACGGACTGTTTCGTCGACCCAAGCTTAAAACAAATGACGATGAAAACAAACTGTCCGGAAACGAGTATCGCACCAAGATAATTTGTCGCCGAAGACGACCACGAACGGACGACCAAAGAAGATGGCCGCCCGTCACAAGAAAATGGACTGTGAATCAGCTGGGGCGTGTATGGTCACATGAAGAAACTAGCGTGAGCAGCAGTGATGGGTCTGTTTGGCGTCGAGCTGGACGACGAGCGGCTGCAGCAAACGACTGCCATGGTAGAAGGGGAAGCAGCGTCAATGACGCACTGGGGAACGGACTGGGCGACGAGCAGTGACAGCAGCCGTGGTTGACGCGAAACAGGAGCAGCTGGGTGCGTTCGCTCGTGAAGAAACCATGGACGACGAGTTCGGGGGCAAAGGCTGCCATGGACGCGAATTTGAAACAGAAGTAGCAGCAGCTGGAGTAGAAACAGTGACGAGCTCCGAGCTGGAACGAGGTCGGGGGCAAAGGCTGCCATGGACGTCGAGCTCAAGCTCGATCTTGACGCCGGATGACGAGGATGAAACAGAAACAGTCGTGTGGTCGCCTGGGCTGCTCGTGGTCGAAGACTAAGTAGCTGCGACCTTGGTGATGGTGAAGCCGAAGGCAGCGGGGTGGGTCATCAACGGGGTTGTTCGTTCATGGCTATCATTGGGTGGTTGTGTCGCTTGGTTGTTTGAGCGACGAACGAAGGAGGAGGAGGAGCCATGAACATTGGTGAAGCTGAAGACGCAGCTGGGTCGTCCATGGTGAGGGTGAAGGGCAGCCATGGTTGTGTGCTTGGAGTTTTGAGAGGATGAAGAGAGGAGGCGGATGAGTTAGTGTTTTAGGGTTTTTGTTTTGTTATTTTTTGTTTTGTTTTTGTGTTTAGACCAAAAAATGAAGAAAGGGGTTGGGTATTGGGTTAATGGGGCGGACCGGGTCGACCCGTGTGAAGTGGACTGGGTCGTGGACAATTGTTTGGGCCTGGGGTTGAAAATTGAAGAAGTGGCCCAATCCGATTTTTATTTGTATTTTTGTTCTCTTTTCTTCTTTTATTTTCTAAAACTAAATTATAAAAATACTTAAGTTATTATTAAGAACTAAATTAAATTATAAAAGCGCAAATTAACTCCCAATAACAATTAACGCACAATTAAGTAATAATTAAGCATAAAATTGTTCATTTGGACATTAAATGCTAAAAATGCAAAAGATGCCTATTTTTGTAATTTTTAATTTTTGTAAAACTAATTTAATTACTAACAATTGTAGAATGAAATCCTACATGCAAAATGCGACATATTTTTATATTTTTTTATTAACTTAACAAATAAGCAAATGCAGACAAATACAAATGATTATCCAAAAGTATCACAAAAATACTCAAAATTGCACACCAAGGAAAATTATTTTATTTTGCATTTTCTGGGAGTATTTCTCATATAGGGCAAAAATCACGTGCTTACACCTGCAAAGTTTTTGAAATCAGTATTAAACAACTAGATATCATGCCTATACGGAACAATACCAGAAATTTTGCCTGTCGATATAAGTTGGTCAACGATTAGTTCACTTCTAAACTAGTTTAATTAGTGGTTTATATTTCCTTGAAATGAGTTCTTTCAAAAACTGCCTTAATCTATCATTAGACAGCATGCCTATAGGGATTCAAGAGTCTGTTTTAAAATCTGCCTTGTTTTACTATAAAACATAGTTATCATTATTCCGCGTAGGCAAGCCTAAGGGCGTTTTCAAATCTTGCAATTCTGAAACTGTTTTTGTTACTTAATTGTGATCTTCTAACATGCTTAATAAATCAGTAGGCAAACTGATAGGGCCATTACTTCTGAGTTTATGAAATAAACTACCTGTCTTCTGTGTCTTCATATTCATTTAGACATCATGCCTTAGGATACCATTTAAAAAGACCCTTATTTGTGCTTGAGTCATGCTGCTTATGTGTATTGTTTGAGGAGGTAAATCTGAGCCTCTAATTGCTCTCTTTTATCTTATGTGTTAAAGTCCTAATTCTTCTTGCCTGTCGCCTTAGTATTTTCACCTTTAAAACCTTAGGGGTCTGTCTAGAACCACCTATAGGTAGAGGGCCAAAATCCCTCCAGGACCATTAAGAAGGGACGGATAACAACATGCAATAGATATCACTGAACAACACTCGCTTTAAATGACCACTAAGGGGATGTGAACGGTAGATATGGGATATGATGACTACACGCTAATGTCACGTGTAACCCCTCATTGAGGAGTGTTTACCGGACATTGTGTGGAGTGGTCCTATAGGCTAACCAACCTAGGACTCCCCCTTTCCCAAAATTCCTTTTTGTTTAAGACATTGTTTTATACAACTTGCTCAAAATCTTTGTCTTATTATTTGAGTTATCCAACATGCTTTACTTGCAACTTATTTGATTCGACTATTTATTTGCAATGGACTAATTCGTGAATATAAGTTCGGCCGGGACCCACAGTTGTGGGACCAAGAGGGGTGCCTAACACCTTCCCCTCGAGGTCATTTCGAGCCCTTACCCTAATTTATGGTAATGCAAACCAATCCAAGAGTTAATCACTCTAGGTGCCCTAACTCACCATAACCCGTTAGGTGGCGACTCTTCAAATACCCAATTCCCAAAAGGAAATGAGTTATTACACCCCATGAATGTCGAAACCCGGACCTCTCTCCGCGGAGGGAAAAAGGGGGTGCGACAGCATGGCGACTCTGCTGGGGAAACCTTTAGGCTCTTACCATAACGAACTTATCTTTTTACTAATTAGTCCAAGCATGCTTTATCACGTACCCTTCTCCCTTATTTGAATTTAATTGTCCATTTTTTGAGCATTTATGGTTCTTTATCCCTGAAATTGACTTGTCTCTTTGTTTTCTTTTTCCTGTAACTATCTTTCAATTATTTGAATACTGTATTTATTTTTACTACGTGCAAATACTTGACTACATGTTATTAACTACTGCATAAATCATGCTCCACATCATATTCCACTCGTGTGTGTCAAATCCTATAGCAACACTTTAATGAGTGGTTATGTTCTTCCCATTTACTACCCTTAAATTCAGAAAGGATTATTTGCGGTAAAACCAATCGATCAGCGGTGCAGTCAACAGTTCCGTTCTTTCCCCCTCGAGTTATCCGCTTGAGGGTACCAGTCTAAAACCCCATACAAACCTTACTCTAGTTAAAATTGTGCATGCATCATGGTCAAACCTAGTCGGATCAGTTATGTTGTCCACATAATGATCCTTTAAGATAAGCCTTATCCAAAGTCCATCGGGTTTTCCATAATCCCAAAGGACGCAACCACATTCTGTGCATTAATTTAGAGAACTAAATGATAATATTTTGATCCTAAATGTAAAAATAGTCAAGTCCGGTGGGGGTAAGGTCTAACCTCTTTGTTTTGCAGAAAATAAGGCACGAGGTCCCTAGATTTGGTATGGTTAGCAACATACCACCATTGCTGCTAGATTGGTGAGAGGACATTTCCTCAAGTGACAAGAAACATGTGAGAAAATACTTGGGTAACCTGCCTTCCTTGCGAGATATTGAGCCAAACAACAAGTTGATCAAAGCTGCCACTTTATTCTGGGATAGTGAAAGAGCTGTATTTCATTTTGGTGGCATAGAAATGACACCACTTCTAGAGGAAATTGGAGGGCTTGCAGGATTAACTTAGGACAGTCCCGGGCTATTAGTGCCAGAAAACCGTACGGGTAGGGGATTTTTGAAGATGATGGGGCTGAAGAAGAATGTCGACCTACTGTGCTTGAAAGAATCCTACATACCTTTCGAATACATGTACGAGAGGTATGGCCATAGCAAGTATTTCCGCACCTACCCTGATGAGATATCTCTCACTTCTCTGGGTCACATCCATCATAGCATATTCATATTCATTGTGTGATTTCTAGGCCTGATAGTGATCCCAATGAAAAGGGGAAGAATCCACACTAGGTTGGCCATGGTCGCCAAGACTCTGATGGAAGGGATTAATGGACAGACATATACCATAGTCCCCACGATCATAGCCGACAAGTATAGGGATCTGGAGCACTGTCAAAGAGGGGTCAAGCATTTCGAGGGTTGTAATTTGTTGTTGCAGTTATGGTTAGTGGAGCATTTCCAAAAGGGTCGCTATCGTCAAGAATTTCTGTGAAGGGCTTGGAACGACCATATTGCCTTCCATCACCCTAATCAGATGAATTACATTCCAAATAGATTTGCTCAGCCGGAAAGTGCCATAGAATGGGAAGATTTCTTCAACAATCTGACCAAGGAACAGGTGCAATGGATGTTTGAATGGTTCCCAACAGACGAGTATATTATCAGGTCCAGGGATGCTCCGCACTTGGTACTGATTGGGTTGAGAGGGATATACCCATATGTCCCTATGCGAGTTATGAGGCAAGCAGGCAGAAAACAGGTTGTACCAAGGGTTGTCAAGATGAGTCACTTCAGGGCAGACTTCCAAGATAACGATGTCCCTTACAAGTGCCAAGCTCAGCACCTGTGACATTGTAAAATCATTGTGGAGAAAAACATCGTTGAGCCAGACAGGTATCATGTAGGGTGCAAGCCTCTCTACCCGGCATGGTTGGAGGACAATCTGAAAGGAATGGTGACACCAGGGGCTGGTCGAGGAAACAGAATCATAGATGAGGGAGCTGAAGCTCAGGTCAAATACAACAGGCTGCACAAGAGGGTCCACGACTCTGAAAATGAGCACCGAGAAATACATGAGAGGAATGTGAGGTTGATCGAGGAGTGGAAAGAGGTGGAAATCACTTCCAACAGGAAACTGGACTATCTGTAACGAGGAGTAGTGGAGCTGGAAGGCAAAGTCATAAAGAGGATTGAAAATTTCCAGAACGCTGAAGGAGCTGAAGGAGGACATTTGGCCAGAGCCTACTTGCTGCTGGGACCGTGCGAGCTGGGGGATCTATATGATGGAGTCCGAAAGATCGAATCTGGGAAAGGTCCTTATGGGACCAAATAGGCTAGATTTACTTGCTTTTCCTAAAAATATAATAAGGTTGAGTGCCAAGTAGTGACTTATTTTATTACTATCTTAGTGTCATTTTGGGATTCGTCTATTTTTATATTATGAAATAAAGTATTTATTGGAATTAAAGTTCTCCAAGTTTATTTGTCGCTAGGCCTACCTCAGGCACAATGAGGTTCCCAAAATAGGACACGAATTTACATTTCCGCAATATGTGTTTAAATACTGCAAACGTTTCAAGATCGTCACTGACTTGTTACCTTTTTGTTTTTGCTTATTTTTATTGTTATTCCCATCCCCTTGGGTTGGTTGACTAATACTGGCCTCATCAGTGTATCATACAAGA
This sequence comes from Nicotiana sylvestris, assembly GCF_000393655.2. Classification (NCBI taxonomy): domain Eukaryota; kingdom Viridiplantae; phylum Streptophyta; class Magnoliopsida; order Solanales; family Solanaceae; genus Nicotiana; species Nicotiana sylvestris. Next base: position 149,344,175 of record NC_091064.1, on the reverse strand, counting down.
TCCAGAGGCCCTCCACCTCCTCCTCCTCCAAGCAACACAAAAGGCAAAGGAAAGACAAAAGTGGGCGACTTAAGTGTAATCCAAAAGGAGAATATTGAGAATGCAGAAACTTTAGATGGCCATAGTACTCCGGCCCTAAATGATCTGGTTTTGAGACTGGAACAAAAGATACTGGAATTGCAAGAAGAACTTGAGCAGGTTCGAAACTTGGCAAACTTGTCACTCACCCTCAATGTCCCCGATATCCACCAACAAAACATGAAGAAACCAACACCTCCTTAGAACACACAAAATCCTACCGCACCAAATCAATACGTAACTCCACCCCAAAATATCAATTCGCTAGCAATACCAACTCCACCACAACATCATCATCAACCAATTCAGTACCCACCAACCATCACTTACCATACTCCCCAAAACACACCACAACCCATTTTTGATCCCCAAAACTCCACCAATGACCATCATTATACCCAAGTTCCTAGAACCCATCAAAGCAACCCTATCTATGTGGAAACTATACCTCATTCTACCCAATCAATCTTCTGTGCACCGGAATCCTCCGAGAAGGACCTGCTCATTAAGAACATGGCTGAATAACTCAAGAAGTTAACAAGCCGAGTTCAAGGTGTTGAAGGCGACAGAGGAATATAGGGTTTGAACTATGAAGATCTATGCATACAGCCGGATGTCGAACTGCCAGAGGGGTACAAACCTCCCAAGTTTAAAATGTTCGATAGTACAGGTGATACCAGGGTTCATCTAAGGACCTCTTTGGAAGCATCCAAGGTCAAGTCCTCTTTGGATGAAGAACAGATGAATAAATTCTTTGTCAGAGCACAGGATCCACAATATTATGAGAGGTTGATGGTTATCGAAAATCACAAGTTCTCTGACATCATCAAACTCGGAGAAAGAATCGAAGAAGGAATCAAGAGCGGGATGGTAACAAACTTCGAGGCACTACAATACACAAATAAGGCACTACAATCAGGTGACATATCGAAGAAGAGAGATGTTGGGCAGTAATGGTGGCCCAGGGCCCAAAATCTCCACTTACCTATCAAAAACCTCCACCCATCTATCAAATACCGCCACCCACCTATCAAACACCTCCACCCATATATCAAACACCTCCACCCACATACCAAGCATCACCGCCTATATATCAACCTTCACCTCCCAGATATTCCCAATCAGCCATTGTCCATCATACCTATAACTCCCAACCATCCCATTTCCAATCGCCACCAGCTCGCCAAAACTATCCAAGACCAAGACCTAACTTCGACCGCAAGCCCCCCAGACAATACACCACCATTGCTGAGCCCGTCGACCAACTATATGAAAGGTTAAAAGCCACAGGTTACGTCACTTATGTTCCCGCTGTGGCATTAGAAAATCCATCTCAATAGGTCAATCCGAACAAAATTTGTGCGTACCATTCCAGTATGAAAGGGCGCACCACTACTGAGTGCCGAACGTTGAAGTATAAGATCCAGATGCTGATTGACAAAAAGGTCATACAAGTAAAGGAAGCCGCACCTAACATCCGCAACAATCCCCTCCTTGATCACAGAGGTGATGATGTACATGTGATAGAGACAAATGAAGAATGGGACCCCGAGGGGTCGATCGGGCTCATTAGAGAAGGCGATGACTTTAAGGTTGTAGTCACACTTACTCCTATTGTGGTTCAGACTTAGGCCCCAATTGATGTTGAGGTAACTACATCAGTTCTATTCGAGGTGGAAGTGGCTCCACCCGCAGCCACCTCTGCTCCATTTGAAGTAGAAGTGGTCATACCTTTTACTGTGACAGTATCAACTACACCCCTGTTCAACTCAAAAGCAATACCCTAGGATTATGTTGCTGAGGCTCGATGGAAAGGGAAATCCAAGGTAGAGGAATCTGACGCTGCACAAGGGATGACTAGAACTGGAAGAGTTTATACACCTGAGCACCTGGGAGGTTCAAGTAAGGAGGCCACTACAAGGAAGCCTATCATTGAGACCGGGCCGGATAGCCTATGGAGGAAAGTAGAAGCAAATGGGTACTTTGTTGTTGACCATCTGAACAAAGTCCCTGCACAAATATCTATCCCGTCACTATTGCAGAATTCAGAGGCACACAAGAATGCTTTGATGAAAGTACTGAGCGAGGCTTATGTACCCAATAACATCACTGGTGGAGAAATGGCCAACATGGTCGGACAAGTGATGGAGAGCCATAAGATTATCTTCCACGAAGAAGAGTTACCGCCCGAGGGTTTGAATCACAATCGGGCATTGCATATCACAGTGCAATTTGAAGATAAGTTCATTGCCAGGTCCTGGTTGATGGGGGTTCGAGCCTAAATATTTGTCTGTTGGACACTCTGAAGAGGTTGGACAAAGGTTTCTACGAAATACGGATAAGAAGCATGAATGTGAAGGCTTTCGATGGGTCCTAGAGGGCCACAATTGGGGAAATCAACCTTTGCTTCCAGATGGGTTATAACTAGGGATTATGATGCATTTTACACTCGTTCTTGCTTAAGTTTTGATTAGAAATGTGTACAAAATAGTCCCAAAGGCTCACTAGTTGTACTTGATTGCAGGTTTGATTAACAAGGTGACAAGGTGTCAAAAACCAGCTCAAAAAGGAGTGAAACTTGCACAAGTATCAAGATCAAAACCAAGCTCAGTCAAGCAGGGCCAGTGAGGCCGCACATCATTTTGTGCGGTCCGTAAAGATGAAGATCAGAGAGTATGCTTCTCAGTTAGCCATGCAATGCAGCCGCAAAGGATTTTGTGTGGACCGCATTGATGTCATTGTGGCGGCACTCGATTTCCTGTGGTCCGCAGAGCTCAAGTTCAGAGAGGTGACATTTTGGAGGAACCTGGCCAATGCGGTCCGCGGTCCATTTTATGTGAATCGCAATAGGAGCCACCACGGCCGTGGTGCATTTTGTGAGGTTCGAGGTGGCCAACTTCAGAGAGCAGAATAGTCAAGCCAAGAGCTGTAGTGCGGCCGCACTCGATTTTGTGCGGTCCGTACTAGACCCGTAGGGGTATTTTTGTCCAGAATTTTTAGCCTAGTATAAATAATTTATTTTCCCTCTTTTAGGTCATCAGATAGATTTTGGGGACGGAGATGCGCTCGTGAACTCCTCTCTTTTACCATTTTGAGTAATTTTAGCTTAGTTTCAACATTAAATCTTCAAGTTTTATCTAGTAATTAATTATTATGGGCTTTTATTCATCTATTTCTTTATTTTCTTCTATAATTATGAGTATCTAGACCCATTAGCTAGGGTTGTGGCTCAACCCTAGTGTGGGTAATTGATGGGTCTTGTGTTTTAGTGCTTGATTTTCTATGGGTGTTTGATATTTGGGCTAATTTAGGATTTTAATGTTGAATTAGTGGTTACAAACACTAGTTCATGCCTAGTAGACTTTGGCTCTTCTTGAGAAAGAGAGCATAAGTCCATGAAATTGGTCCAACAAGGAATTGAGGCGTATTCAAGAGATTGATAGCCCCAATTAAAGGGTTAAACCTAGATATAGTAATACCCGACTTGAATCTCAATTGCTTGCACAAATTTGCATACCCAATTGGTCTTGAGAAAGTCAATTCGGGCAAAATTACTCGAACTACCGAGAGGTATAGAGTGAGTAGAATCGTGCAATGGTTATATCATACTCCCCAAATGTGACAATCTATCCTTAGACTCAAGAATCTGTCAATTAACCACCTAGGAGAAAATCACTACCCTAGTGCCTTTTATCTATTTGAACAACTCTCAATAGTTTAATCTTAGCTTTATTTAGCCTAATTTAGCATTGTAGTAGTATGAAATTAGAAGTAAAATCAAAACCAACAATATTTAGAAGTGCAATTAGGAACAAATACGCAACACCAATTTAGATAGAAACTCAACTCTAATATCTAGATCCCTGTGGAAATCGATCCCGACCTTCTCGGGTAAAAGCTGCTTCGACCTCTCTTGCTACTTCGTAGTAGTACAGGGTTGGCCTCGATCACTTTTTGGTACCGTTGCCGGGGAGCTAACGGTTTTGGCTATCTATCTAATTAGTTTTGTGTATTGTTCTTCTTTCCTTCTGTGTTACTAATGTGTGTGTGTCACAACTTCAAGTACTAAATGGCAGCAAACAACACACCTCTTGGAGATATTCTACCAGGGGAGGAGGTAGATGACAATATCGATGATGAGGTCCCTGTGGTACCTCAAGCTCAAAGGAGAGGCCGACAGGCCAATGATAATATTCCAGACCCTCCCCCGCCACTTCTAAGAGTGGCTCCTCGAGTTCTTCCAAACCAAGGGTATGCAAGTGCAATTGTACCACCCCAGATTCGGGCGGGCAATTTTCAAATTACCAATGTGATGCTGACATTGCTGGAGCAACGTGGGTATTTCACGGGTGCTGCCAATCAAAATGCTTACAAACATCTCAAGGGGTTAGTGGATACCTGGTTGGGGAGTAAGCAAACTAATGTGTCCGAGGATGTACTTCGGTTGAGACTCTTCCCATTCTCACTTAGAGGGAAGGCATTGGATTGGCTTGAACGACTTCCCAACCATTCCATCACTACCTGGGATGAGTTGGCGGACAAGTTCATTGCAAAAAAATTCTCACCTGGGTATATGGAAGCATTGAGAGATGAGATCTTGGCTTTCAAGCAGAAGCCCACTGAACCTTTGCATGAGATTTGGGAGCGCTATAGAACAATGGTAAAGGAATGCCCCAACAATGATATGACTGAGGCGATGATCCAACAGACTTTCTACCGGGGCATTAACATAACAAATCAATGCATAGTGAACCAACTTGCTGGGGGCACCTTCATGAAGCTGACTTATGATGAGGCTTGTGACATTCTTGACGAGATGATTGACACTTCTTCTGCTTGGCAGAGTAGAGCCAATGTGCCCCAAGGTGACCCCACGGTCACTCATTTGCACAAAGAGTTACATGATCATGGGCAGGCTATAGCTGAGTTGACAACTACAATGACCCAACTAGCAAAGGCACAGTTGCAACAAGTTTAAAATCCTTGCCAAGTGAATGCTATGGAGGGTGTCAACATGCTAGTCAACAAAAGAAGACAAAGGGGTCAACAGAACCAAGGGAATTCGGAGCAATTTGACAATGATTGTAGTGGATTCCAGGATGATAGTTATGATTGGTAGAATGAAGGGGTGCAATACGTAAACAATTATCAAGGCCAAAGGGGCAATTATTCCAACCAACAACAATGGAGACCCCAAGGCAATTGAGGCAATCAACAACTGTCACACCTCCTTTTTACACACCGAAGGGTATAAGGGAGTTTTTTTTCAACTTAAAGTGACAATCGAAACTGGATTAATTATTTAAAGATTTAGGGTCGCCACTTGGGATAATTTATGGTATCCCAAGTCACCGGTTCAAATCCCGAATCGAGGAAAAGATTGACTCTGTTTCACAGTCCGCGAACACAGAAATCCAGGTAAGGAATTTTGTTAACCCGGGAGAAGGTGTTAGGCATTTCCAAGTTCTGTGGTTCTAGCATGGTCGCTCAAATGTTATTATTGGCTCAATTATCTGATTTTAGAACACTTTCAAACATATGTGCATTTTACTTTTAAACCGCTTTTATTCGTTTTAAGGAATATTTCAACGTCATCGAAAACATGTCTTTGGACCAAGCCACATGAAATGCACCCGCAGTCCGAGACACATTATATTTAACATTGTTAAGATTTAGATTTGGGTCACATGAAATGCACACCCGAGTTTAGGAAGGTAATTTTTTAAATAGCACGCCTAAAGCAACTACACACTTTCAACTTTGCTAGGGCCATGGGAAATTCAACTAGTGGCACACCTTGATTATTTTAAAAGATTGTACTAAACTAAAGCAAACTACGAATGTTCATTACAATATGGGTATTTTGGTTTGGATCAATTTACCTATTTCAAAACAATCTCATATCACAATCAGAATTAGTGTCTTGTTAATATCCAAAAGATATTGAGCAAATAAAACCATCATTTCATTGAATTGACTATAATTTACCATTTGTCTAAGAATAAATTTCCTAAATAATTCAAACCAAACAAGCCAAGAAACAGTACACTTTCTTATTTGTACCCACATATTTTCCTAGCGAAAGATTAATCTTTACAAATTCTTCAACAATCAGATTTAGAACCTTTATCAAAACCAAAAAGAAAATCACAATACCAAAGCATAATACAGTAGAAGCCAATAGTACATATTTATTAAAGAACTAAGAAAATAAAACAAGATACTAAACAAAAAACAAATCCAAATGAAAACGGAAAAGAGACTTACGAACTCTTTGAAAATTCTCTTGTAAATAAAGACAAAGACATCAACGGGAATAATGAACCCGAAGCCAGAACCACGACCGGAGACGCCGAACGGAACAACCAACCGGCGACCTCGAATCCTACTCGAACAGGAGAGGTGATGGAGTTACGTGATCAAATTTCTGTTGGATTTCCGGCCAGTTATAGCAGCTATTGCTGCTGGTTTCCATCAGGTTCTGGTGTGAGGTAATGGAGTTAATATCGTGGGTTGGTAGAGATTTTGCGATGAGCAGAAGCGTTTGGTGTTCTAGTTCGTTGTTGCTCGGCTGGAGCTCGTTAATCCGGCGAGCTACTGGAGCTCATTTTTCCGGCGAGCTGCTGGAAGAGGAAGACGAAAAGAGCAGCAACTGCTCTCGATGGGTGATTAGCGGCTGAAGCTTCCTTGCTGGGTTAGGGGTCCTAGGGTTGCTGATGTATGCTCAAGTTTGAAGAAGATGAAGATCTTGGGGTCTCTATGGTTTTGGTTTGCTGGTTTTTCCAGAAGAAGAAGATCGACGATGGGGTGTGGTTATATTCTTTTTTGTTCTTGCAGCTGAAGCTCTATGTCCTTGGGTTAGCTACTTGTATCCATGAATAAGAAGATAGGTTAGGGGAAGGTCATTTTTGTGTGTATGGCGGCTGTCTCTGGAATTTTGGGGTGAGGTCTGAAGCTTCAGCTAAGTTCCATGGAAAAAGGTTGTTTGTCCTCCTCCCTTTTTCAGATCTCTATATTTTGTATCTATTCCCCCTCTATATATTAGCATGTGTGTGTATATTGTAGAAAGAAAAGAAGATAGGAATTGTTGTCCCCACGAAAGGAATATTTTTCAGTTTTTTCTTGGCCAAAACGTTAGTGAGATTAAAATGGGGGGTGCATGTGAGTTTGTTAGGGAGTGGATAATGGAGAATCTTTACCACATGGCCCTACGTGATTGGCTCCTTCTTTTTTTTTTTGATTTTCTTTTCTTTCTTTATTTTTGGTTAATAAAATAATACTACTCCTACTTCATTAATATAGACAGATAAAAAAAATGTTAACTACTCAAAATTCAATTATTAAAATCCTTAACTTGAAAAGGATAGAGTAGACCCGTTAAAAATATATTTTTGGAACCTTTTCTTTTCTTTCGAGAACAAGAACACAATTACTATGTAAAATTGTGACTATTTTTGTATTTTCAAGATTATATACAGATAAAAAAATAAGATCCTATTTATGCATATTTTTTTTATTTAAATTTATGAAAGATACGTGAACTACAATATTTTTTTGTGACAAAATAAAGTAAAAGATTCAAAATTAGCTGAAATGGCGATATTAGGCCTAAACTAAATATTTACATGCTAAAATGAGTGAAATTTCGGGGAGGGTCAAAAATCAAATGTCTATAGTTGCCCCTCTTTTACTGGAAAGACGAAGTATTTTTAGACAAAGAACGACTAGACAAGTTTTTTTTGACCCGACCTTATTTAGGGAAACCGAAAGCTAAAAGAAAGGAAAATGTGACCGAGCTCTGGTATCTGAGCTGCCTACATATCCTTGGCTATAAATGAATCAGGCCATGTGTAGTTTAGAAGTAAAAACAGTGATGGAGTATACTAAGGTGGAGAGCCGATCGAGGTGTCGTTCCGCTGAGGTTCCGGTCCGCGGTCCCGTTATTACATTAAAATCAAAAATGAAAAAGACTAACTAAGTCTATCAGCTACGAGTTACAAGATTCCTATCTATGAGTCTTCTGAAGCTTGATCTTGAGTTTTGGTTGGTTCTTCATGCGGACCCTGATCTGAATCTTGATGCCTGTCAGCCGTAGGTGTTGGTTCAATCTTCTTCAGCTTTTTAGACCAAGACGGGACATGTAGAGCTTGTGACCTCAGCCCTGTCTTGAGCAACTCATGTCTTTCATTAACTTCTGCATTTGGATTCACTTCTTATCTTTCTTTTTGTTGTTGTTTCTTTTTTTTCTTTTTATTCTGGATTGTGACAAACTTCTATTGATCATCTCGGACTGCTGACTTGCATTCTTGACACGAGCTTTTTTTGTTGCTGACCTGAATTGCATTCTGAATTGAATTCCCTTTTTTCCAGGTGGGCGCCTGATTGCTGAACTTGAACTGACTTCCTTTGAAGCTGAACTGTTTTCCCTTGAAACTCGAACTGTTTTCCCTTGAAACTCGAACTGTCTTCCCTTGAAACTTGAACTGTCTTCCTTCGGAACTGTTTTTCCTTGAAACTTGAACTATCTTCTCTTGTTCTCCAGGTGGGCGCCTGATTACTGAACTTGAACTGTCTTCCTTCGAAACTGGACCGTTTTCCTTTGTTCTTCAGGTGGGCGCCTGATTGCTGAAACTTTCTGTGTTGCCTTGTTTTCCATGTGGGTGCCTGCAATCAAAACCAACAAAACAAACGAAATTTTCTGCCCCAGTTTGCACTAGGAAGATTTGTGAGTTGTTAGCAGTATCGTATACCACTTATACTATTGATGCGATGATAAGTAAACTAAAGACTATACTAGGATGTACGTCTCCTAAAAGTGATTGAGCTTGCGGAAAACTATAAACTAAACTTGACTAAAGTAAAGACTGACCTATTCTCCAAGCGGGACCCCTGATTTCAAGAAAACTAAACATTGATAACTTAAGAAAACTAAAAATTGACCCCTCTCTTTTTTCAAATTCAGACTTCTTTTTTTAAAATATCCTAGGAGAAAATTCGTCAGACTAGGCTTTCTATCTTAGGAGAAAGATTCATCAGACTAACACGTTAATCCTGGGAGAAAATTCATCAGACTAGGTCCTTTTTTCTCTTTTTTGTTTTTTTGTGTGTTTTTGGTATCTTAGGAGAACGATTCATCTGACTAAGACGTTTACCCTAGGAGAAAGTTCATCAGACTAGGTCTTCTATCTTAGGAGAAAGATTTATCAGACTAAGATTTCTATCCTAGGAGAAAATTCATCAGACTAGGTCTCTTTTCTTATCTTAGGAGAAAGATTCATCAGACTAAGACGTTAATCCTAGGAGAAAATTCATCAGACTAGGTCTCTTTTCTTATCTTAGGAGAAAGATTCATCAAACTAAGACGTTAATCCTAGGAGAAAATTCATCAGACTAGGTCTCTTTCCTTATCTTAGGAGAAAGATTTATCAGACTAAGATTTTTATCCTAGGAGAAAGTTCATCAGACTAGGTCTTCTATCTTAGGAGAAAAATTCATCAGACTAAGATTTTGATCCTAGGAGAAAATTCATCAGACTAGGTTTTTTATCTTTTTTTTTGGTATCTTAGGAGAAAGATTCATCGGACTAATATTTTTATCCTGGGAGAAAGTTCATCAGACTAGGTCACTTTTTTTGGTATCTTAAGAGAAAGATTTATCAAACTATGATTTTGATCCTAGGAGAAGGTTCATCAGACTCGGTCTTTTTTTTGTTATCTTAGGAGAAAGATTCATCAGACTAAGATTTCTATCCTAGGAGAAAAAATGTGAAGATCAATGGCAAGATTTTATGCACAATAGCAAGACAAATAAAGGCAAATATTTGAGAAATTTCCCTTTGTTGGCTCCTCTCGTCTTTCCTTTTTCTTCTCTTTTCTGTTTTTTTTTTTCATTTTTTCTCTCTTTTTGAATCACTTTCCTTGCACCGCTTTGTTCCTGTTTCATACAAAGGAAAATTTGTCAGTTTTGAAAATGGTGGTCGGTTTGTGGCCTTGAGTCTTAGGCAGCTTGGCTTCTGCTCAATCAGCTTGAGTCGGCTTCAAGAGACTTTTGCTCTGCATCAACCCTAATTGTTTCACACCCGGTACCATTGTATTTCTGGCTCAATCAGCATTATCCCAACTGGAGATCTTTTCTTAGATGACCTTTTCTGATATCTTGAATGACTTCCTACTTTTGAGCAATTTTTCTGTCAGAGAGAATCACAAGTTATCTTTGCTTACACCAAATAGGCTGACAAGAGTCTTTGGGGGAGCCTTTGCATGAATCCTCAAGGCACGTTGACAGTAACAACCGAGTGTACTGGCCAAATTTACTTTGTGCAACCGAAAAGCTGGTAGCAGATTTTGAAGTCTTTTCTTGCTTGTTTTGACAAGGACTGACTCAGAGGGAAGGACACAATGCTATAAAGAAAATTAACAAGAAATGCCCCCTATCGAAAGGGCACAAGGAAGAGCTTTCTCTTTTTTTTCAATAACTAGCCTTAATGGTCATGACATGCATTTAGGACTTAACGGCCTGATCTATCAAACTAATCAAATCTTCCCTTTTGCCATTCTTATGAGCTTTGAAGTCGGGCTTGTTCGTGCCAATTCTTTGCATCAGCTTCGCGACTCACTTTCGACTAGTGGTGCCCCGGGGGGTTTTCACCAACAAGTCTCTCATTTATTCATCTCTGTTTGTCGTCGTCTTACAGTGCCCGTGAGGGTTTTAACTAATAAGACTCTCTCATTTTTATTTTCTTTTTCTTTCCCATTTTGTGAGAAACTCGACGGTGTTCTACGTCATATGACAACCGTTGCTCATTGGATGCTTCTCTTGGCATTCTTGAAGGCATATCGGGAGGTCTTTATTTGGAAGAATTTTGGATAGGGTTGGAAAGAAAGGACGTCATGAAGGCTCAAAATAAACTCAAAGTAAAGGGGGTTGTGGACTTACAACTCTTGGAATCGATTTTTTCAAAAGTGAAATAAAATCTCTGCCCCAGTTACAGATGCTGGGGATTTTTGGATTTTTATATTTTTTCTATTTTTTCTCTTTTTCTTCTAAATTTTTATTTGGTTGGACCGAACCGTGAGGCTGCCTACGTATCCTTATTTTAAAGGAATCAGGTCTAACGTAGTTCAAACATCTGACCTAAACTATTTTTCATCTTTCTTTCTGTTTCTCTTTTTCTTTTTCTTTTTTCTCTTTTTTTCCTTTCTTTTTCCTTTTTTTGTTTGCCCCAGCTTCTATTTTAGGGCATGGACCTTTGACAATTCTTTTTTTTTCCTGAACTTTCTAAGAATTGCCCCAGTTTGTACTCTTGGGACATGAATTTTTTTTCTTTTTCCTTGATTCCAAAGAGGGTAGTCAAAGAAAAATAACACAGGCTCAAAAGGGGTAGCAGAGGATATAAAGTGTTTGGGTAGCAGAAAAAGGGCCTCCCAACCCCAAGAACGTCAAACATGGTATCGTTTCGCGATCACAGCATTTATGAACATGTTTGTCTTCTTGGTGTGCCATGGTCACAAGACATTTTTTCATCCCTTAGTAACAACTTTCCAACAAACATCAATTGATTAAACATCCTCAAGCCCGATCTTCACAATAATTTGAAGGTGAATTTTACTCGACCTTAGTTCCAAAGTATTCCAACTCTTTATTCATCCTCAAAAGTATTTTTTTAGTTATCGAATTCCAGATTAAATCAGTTTCTAAGATCTGGCCAAAATTTCCGCATGCATGTCATGTCATTAGAACTAGCGAGAAAAGAACTAGGAACAGAATGACACAAAAAGACAAACTGTATTTTATTGAGTAAAGGATGAAAGGGTTTTACAACTAGACAAGCAACCTAAAATACGAGTTATAACCCTAAAATAACCCGAATAATGAAAATGGCAACAGAATAGACAGACAAGACTCACACAAACAGAATGGGAGGATAGAAGGGTTTGACTCAATAAAACAAATAAAATCTGAATCACAACCCTGAAACAACCCCGATAATAGAAAAAACATCAAAACAAGCTACCAAGATTCCTTTCTAGTGAGGACGGAATGACTTTTCAATTGCTAAGCTTGACATTTAGCCACAAATTTGCTCATCAGGATCAGCAGAGCCTTCTCCAATTTCAAAATCATTAACTTCAGTTAGCAAATTCCCGAGAGGATTCTCATACTCCCTGTCACCACGCATCATCCCCACAAAGTGGGCATCACCATGTGCAGGTAAAGGATTCTGCGCGATATTCTGGGTGTCACTATCTTGGATCACAATCAGGTTTCCTGAATCATCCTTTCTATTTCTCTTTTCAAATCCTGACAGCTTTCAACATTGTGCCTCTGGGCATTGAAATGGTATTCACACCTTTTAGAAGGGTCAGAGCTTCTTGCATGTGAGTCCACATGATTTGGAGGAATAGGTGCAATCATGTCATACTGCTTTAATTTCTCAAACAAGCTTGCATAGGACTCTCCTATTGGTGTAAAATTATCATTCAGCCTTTGTTCCCTTCTATACCCCTAGTTTTGATGTGGGTTATAGGGCATTTGAAAATTTTGTGGAGGCTGTTGGAGATTTCGTGATGCTCGTGCTCGCCTTCTGGGGTGTTTTGGTGGCTGGACAACATACTGAGGTGGAGCGACAGAGTATTGAGGGTTCTAAGGTGGATAATACTGCTCAGGGGAGTTATGGAAAACTTGAGGAGGCTGCTCATACCTTTGAGATGTTCTCCTGGGACATCTTCTCGACCCTGATATCATCATGATTTCTTCAACCTTCTTATTTGTGTCGCTAAAATTATCAGACTCAACCCGGACAGCCTGAGTTGCGGCTTTAAAAACTGCTTGACTTATAATTTTGCCTGTCTTAAGACCATTCTCTACCATTTCTCTCATTTTGATTGCTTCCGAGAAGGATTTACCCACTGCGGACTTCATGTTTTGAAAATAATCTGGCTCTTGAGCCTGAAGGAAGACAGTGATTAACTCATGCTCATCTATGGGTGGCTTAACTCTGGCCGCTTGCTCTCTCATTTAATGGCATATTCCCTGAAACTTTCAGTTGGTTTCTTCTTCAAGTTTGAAAGGAAATTGCGGTCTGGGGCAATGTCAATGTTGTATTGGAACTGTTTGATAAAGGCTTGTGCCTTGTCATCCCAGACATACCAGCGAGACGTGTCTTGATCTTAAACCATTTGGAGGCTACTCTCGTAAGGCTTTCCCCAAAATAAGCCACCAACAATTCTTCATTTCTTCCCGCACCTCTCAGTTGATTGCAATACCTTTTCAGGTGGGCTATAGGATCTCCATGTCCATCATACTTTTCAAATTTGGGAGTCTTGAAACCAGGCGGTAAGTGGACATCGGGGAACATACATAGATCTTTGAAGGCAACACTCTTTTGACCTGCCAACCCTTGCATGTTTTTCAACCGTTGTTCTAAGCTTTTCACTCTTTGGGTCATTTCTTCCTGTACCATCTTTCGGGCAGGCTTCTCAATGTTTGCAGGAAGATCAAACGAGTACGAGTGGTACTGCTCTTGCTGTGTAGCAAATTGTGACTCATGACGAGGCTGTCCTTGACCACTGGCCCATGCTTGACACATTTCGGTCATTTGCTGTTTCAGTATTCTATTTTTCTCAAACACAGTAGACTCTTGTTGAACCCTCTGACCCTGAGTCTCTTGAGCATTTGTAACAGCTTCGATGTCAGTTATCATTTTTCCTTGGATCTTGTGTTTCCAGCTGACCACAAACCGACCCCCTCAACTTTCTTCATAATTCAAAACAAAACATGTTAGAATGGACTCAGTCGGTCCTTATTTTTATCAATATTTTCATGTCTTCATTTTTTCATTTTTTTTAATGGTGATCGAACCTGATGTGAGTTGCCTACGTATCATGTGGAAACATGAATCAGATCTTGCGTCGTTCGGGAAGATCATGAATAAACTAAATAAACTGACTTTTTTTTGAATTTTTTATTTTATTTTTTCAAAAGAAAGACTTATAAAGAAGAAAAATAATATTTTTGGATTTTGATTTTTCTTCAGCATTTTTGCAAAGAAAAACTTTTAAAGAAGAAAGTTTTTTTTTTGAATTTCTTTTTCTGGAATTTCGAAAGAAAAACTTCTAAAGAAGAAAGAAAATATTTTTGGAATTTTATTTTGAATTTATGAAAGAAATGCTTCTAAAAAAAGAAAATATTTTTGAATTTTCTTTTTCATTTTTGAAAGAAGAATGAAAGTATTTTTGGATTTTGAGAAGAAATTAAAAGAAAATATTTTTGTATTTTTTTAAAAATTGGGGTCAAAAGAAAGACTCTATAAATAAGTAATAGAAAATATTTTTGAATTTTTAAAAGAATTGTGGGCCGGAACCGATGAGGTTTGCCTACGTATCTCACATCCGGTGAGAATCAGACCCGCGTAGTTCGTCCTTTTTGACGGAACAGGAAAACATGACACTTGAAAATTTTGGCTCGTTTTGAAATGACTTTTTTTCCAGAATTTTGGCAGATTTTCAGAATTTTCTAAATACCTACCTCTCACTTTTTGTTTCTTTTTTCTTCTTTCTCCTGTTTTTTTGATTTTCTTTTTTTTTCTTTTTTTTCATTTTCTTCCCTATTCTAGAAGCCAGTCAACATGCAAGCCGAAACAGACAGATACGCAAGTAGCATGTAAGATGCATCAAGATGGTCTTTTGATTTTTGGGTACACCTGTCCTAGACGGACCCAACTCCTGTGTTGAGTCCCCAAAGTCAAAATGCACATGATGCAAACAAGCGTTCCTACTAGGGATCTGGCATGAGGCTATGTTATACTAGGTTTAAAAACCTGGATTTATTTGTTCTAGACCTGGCTTACCCGAGCGGACAGCTCGAGCCGGGGGGGGGGGGCAGCGTACCGAGAATATAGAAGCTTCACCGGCTTTGCAACTTGTCTGTAACTCGTTCTAAAATTGGGATATGACTCTAACAGAAAAGAAGTCACACGAAGTGCACACTTCCCAAATAATTTAGAAGACTTAGAGAGAAGAGGGTTTCGTAATAATTTATATATAGTTCAAACAATAGTAAAGCGGTAAAAACCGGCATTTAGCACATTAGGCTCAAACATATAAAAAATTAGATAATAAATAAAAGCCAAGTATAATAGCTATTCTAAGCTCGAATTCTGAACCCTGAACCAGAGATTCTGGGTTCGATCCCCAGCAGAATCGCCAGAGTTGTCACACCTCCTTTTTACAACCGAAGGGTACAAGGGAGTTTTTTTCCAACTTAAAGTGACAATCGAAACGGGATTAATTATTTAAAGATTCAGAGTCGCCACTTGGGATAATTTATGGTGTCCCAAGTCACCGGTTCAAATCCCGAATCGAGGAAAAGATTAACTCTGTTTCACAGTCCGTGAACACAAAAATCCAGGTAAGGAATTCTGTTAACCCGGGAGAAGGTGTTAGGCATTCCCGAGTTCCGTGGTTCTAGCACGGTCGCTCAACTGTTATTATTGGCTCAATTATTTGATTTTAGAACACTTTCAAACCTATGTGCATTTAACTTTTAAACCACTTTTATTCGTTTTAAGGAATATTTCAACGTCATCGAAAACACGTCTTTGGACCATGCCACATGAAATGCACCCGCAGTCCGAGATACATTTTATTTAACGTTGTTAAGATTTGGATTTGGGTCACATGAAATGCACACCCGAGTTTAGGAAGGTAATTTTTTAAATAGCGCGCCTAAAGCAACTACGCACTTTCAACTTTGTGAGGGCCATGGGAAATTCAACTAGTCGCACACCTCGATTTATTTTAAAAGATTATACTCAACTAAAGGAAACTACGAATATTCATTACAATATGGGTATTTTGGTTTGGATCAATTTACCTGTTTCAAAACAATCTTATATCACAATCAGAATTAGTGTCTTGTGAATGTCTAAAAGATATTTAACAAATAAAACCATAATTTCATTGAATTGACTATATTTTACCATTTGTCTAAGAATAAATTTCCTAAATAATTCAAACCAAACAAGCCAAGAAACAGTACACTTTCTTATTTGTACCCATATATTTTTCTAGCGAAAAGATTAATCTTTACAAATTCTTCAACAATCAGATTTAGAACCTTTATCAAAACCAAAAAGAAAATCACAATACCAAAGTATAACACAATAGAAGCCAATAGTACATATTTATTAAATAACTAAGAAAATAAAACAAGATACTAAACAAAAAACAAATCCAAATGAAAACGGAAAAAGAGACTTACGCACTCTTTGAAAATTCTCTTGTAAATCAAGACAAAGTCATCAACGGGAATAATGAACCCGAAGCCAAAACCACGACCGGAGACGTCGAACGGAACAACCAACCGGTGACCTCGAATCCTACTTGAACAGGAGAGGTGATGGAGTTACGTGCTCATAGTTTCTGCTGGATTTCCGGCCAGTTATGGCAGCTGTTGCTGCTGGTTTCCAGCAGGTTCTGGTGTGAGGTAATGGAGTTAATATCGTGGGTTGGTAGAGATTTTGCGATGAGCAGAAGCGTTTGGTGTTCTGGTTCGTTGTTGCTCGGCTGGAGCTTGTTAATTCAGCAAGCTACTGGAGCTCATTTTTCCGGTGAGCTGTTGGAAGAGGAAGACGAAAAGAGCAGCAACTGCTCTCGATGGGTGATTAGCTGCTGAAGCTTCCTTGCTGGGTTAGGGGTCCTAGGGTTGCTGATGTATGCTCAAGGTTGAAGAAGATGAAGATCGTGGGGTCTCTATGGTTTTGGTTCACTGGTTTTTCCAGAAGAAGAAGATCGACGATGGGGTGTGGTTCTATTCTTTTTTGTTCTTGCGGCAGAAGCTCTATGTCCTAGGGTTAGCTACTTGTATCCATGAAGAAGAAGATAGGTTAGGGGGAAGGTCGATTTTGTGTGTATGGCGGCTGTCTCTGGAATTTTGGGGTGAGGTCTGAAGCTTCAGCTAAGTTCCATGGAGAAAAGTTGCTCGTTCTCCTCCCTTTTTTCAGATCTCTGTATTTTGTGTCTATTCCCCCTCTATATATTAGCGTGTGTGTATATTGTAGAAAGAAAAGAAGATAGGAGTTGTGGTCCCCACGAAAGGAATATTTTTTAGTTTTTTCTTGGCCAAAACGTTAGTGGGATTAAAATGGGGGTGCATGTGAGTTTGTTAGGAAGTGGATAATGGAGAATCTTTTCCACATGGCCCAACGTGATTGGCTCCTTCTTTTTTTTATGATTTTCTTTTCTTTCTTTATTTTTGGTTAATAAAATAAAATACTACTCCTACTTCATTAATATAGAAAGATAAAAAAAATGTTAACTACTCAAAATTCAATTATTAAAATCCTTAACTTGAAAAGGATAGAGTAGACCCGTTAAAAATATATTTTTGGAACCTTTTCCTTTCTTTCGAGAACAAGAACACAATTACTATGTAAAATTGTGACTATTTTTGTATTTTCAAGATTATATACAGATAAAAAAAATAAAATCCTATTTTTGCATATTTTTTTATTTAAATTTATGAAAGATACGTGAACTACAATATTTTTTTGTAATTTTCATTTTTTGTGACGAAATAAAGTAAAAGAGTCAAAATTAGCTAAAATGGCGATATTAGGCCTAAACTAAATATTTACATGCTAAAATGGGTGAAATTTCGGGGAGGGTCAAAAATCACATGTCTACAACAACAACAAGGCAATGGTAATTGGGGAACAACAACCAAAACTCCAACTGGGGCAATCAGAACAATAATCAAAACAATTAGGGTAATTGGAATGGGAACAAAAACAACTGGGGTGGTAACAACAATCAAGGTGGGTGGAACAATGAAAATCAAGAAAACCGGGGGCAACGCTTTCAAAGGCCCCCAATATACCAACAACCGAACAATCCGCCCCCATTTCCATCCCAAGGTCCTAGTTCTTCTAACTTTGATATGGGGAGAATTGAAATGATGTTCGAATAGATGATGAAGAAGAATGCAGATTCTGATGCTCAGTTGTCTTCCCACAATACCTCAATTAGAAATTTGGAGGTTCAGTTAGGACAAATCTCACAGTCCTTGAATACTCGCCCTAAGGGGGATCTACCAAGTGATACAGTAGTAAACCCGAAGGGTGGGAACAATCATGTCATGGCGGTAACTACAAGGAGTGGATGAGGCGGTGATGTGAATGCCTCCAAACAAAAGCATATTTTGAGTGATGAAGTTGAGTTGCAAGAAGCTGAAGTTCCTTTGGTGGTTGAAAATGTGATTGATGAGAATGTGAATGAAGAAGTGAGGATTGATATTTAAGATGCCGAGGTGAAAACTCAAAATGATGTGAACCCGTCTGGGGAACATGTAATAGACATGCCGGAGCCGGCTGTGCCTAAAGCCAAGGCTCCTTTGCCAAGGCCACCTCCACCTTATCCTCAAAGGCTCGCGAAGCAGAAAAATGAGAATCAGTTTAAAAAGTTCATTGATATGATGAAGAGCTTATCCATTAATGTGCCTTTGGTGGAGGCTCTTGAACAAATGTCGGGCTATGCTAAATTCATGAAGGACTTGGTGACAAAGAAACGATCCATGGATTGTGAAACTATAAAGATGACCCACTAAGTTAGTGCAATAGTGAATTCAATGGCCCCGAAGCTTGAAGATCGGGGCTTTCACCATTCCTTGCACCATTGGGAAAGCGGACTTTGCCAAGGCTCTATGTGATTTGGGGGTAAGTATCAACTTGATGCCATACTCAGTTTTCAAGACTTTGGGTATTGGGAAACCAAGGCCGACTTCCATGAGATTGTAAATGGCAGATAGAATGATGAAGAGACCATTGGGTATTATTGATGATGTGCTTGTCCAGGTGGACAAATTTATCTTGCCAGCTGATTTTGTGATCTTGGATTGTGAGGTGGATTATAAAGTTCCAATCATATTGGGGAGACCTTTCCTTGCTACTGGGAAAGCCTTAGAAGATGTGGAAGCAGGGGAACTCACCTTCCGAGTGGGTGATGAAAAAGTGGTCTTTCATGTGTGCAAGTCAATGAAGCAACCCAACAGTTCCGAGGTGTGCTCTTTTGTGGACCTTTGTCACAACAGTGATAGTTGATGATACCAGTGCAATGATTAATGTGGAGGACCCTCTAGAGTCCGTATTGTTGAATCTTGATATCAATGAAGATGAAAGCCGAGTGGAGTGTGTGAGTGCTTTACATGGGATAGGCTCTTACTCTTATGAGCCTAGAAAACTATCTTTGGACCTTGAGAATAGGAAGACTCTACCAACAAAACCTTCAATTGAGCAGCCTCCGGTGTTGGAGTTGAAACCGTTGCCTCCACACCTCAAGTATGAGTTCTTAGGCCCTAGTTCTACTTTTCCAATTATTCTTTCCTCTTGTCTTACTAACATGTAGGTTGATGCCACATTGGCGGTGCTTCAAAAGCGGAAAAGGCAATTGGATGGACTTTAGGTGATATTCGGGGAATAAGCCCCGCATTCTGTATGCACAAGATTATTCTGGAAGATGACGCAAAGCTTTCCTTGGAACATCAAAGAAGGTTGAACGAGGCAATGCAAGAAGTTATGAAAAAGGAGGTGATCAAGTGGTTGGATACTGGGGTTGTATATCCCATCTCTGTTAGCTCTTGGACTTTGTTGGTGCAATGTGTACCGAAGAAGGGTGGCATAACCGTGGTTGCAAATTCACAAAATGAGTTGATTCCTATCAGAACCGTCACTAGTTGGAGGGTATGCATGGACTACCGCAAGTTGAATAAAGTGACCTGCAAGGATCACTTTCCATTGGCTTTTCTTGATCAGATGTTAGACCGACTTGCTGGGCGTGCCTTTTACTATTTCTTAGATGGGTATTCTGGGTACAACCAAATCTTGATTGCTCCAGAAGATCAGGAGAAGACCACATTCACTTGTCCATATGGCACATTTGCCTTTTCTCGGATGCGTTTTGGGTTTTGTAATGCACCGGCTACATTTCAGCGGTGTATGATGGCCATTTTCACTGATATGGTGGAAGATATTTTGGAGGTGTTCATGGACGACTTTAGTGTTGTGGATGATTCATTTGATGAGTGTTTGAAAAATCTTGATTGAGTTTTGGCCCGTTGTGAAAAAACCAATCTTATTCTTAATTGGGAGAAATGCCACTTCATAGTGGAAGAGGGCATAGTTCTTGGGCATAAAATTTTAAAGCATGGTATTGAGGTAGACAAAGCAAAAATTGATGTGATTTCAAGGCTCCCTCCCTATCACGACCCAAAATCCTAACCTGATCGTGATGGCACCTCTCGTGAGGACAAGGCCAGCCAATCAACAAAACAGTACATCTCTTTATAATTACTTAGCAGGAATAAGTCTAAATCATGGGCAATATAATCTTAAATGCGAAATAAACGTGATAGAACAAGGAAAACCCTCCCAACTCAGCCCGAAATCGGGGTGTCACAAGTCATGAGCTACTACAGAGTTTACTAATATTTTACAAAGTCTGAAATTATCATAAATAACAAAGATAAGGGAGAAAACGGGGCTGCAGACGTCAACAACTACCTCGTTACTCCTAGTCACCGCCTGGTCTGGAAAGAATCAGCGCTCAGGAGCGAACTCAGCTCTGCCTGTATCTGCACACATGGTGCAGGGAGTAATGTGAGTACTCCGACCCAGTGAGTAATAAAAATAAATAACGACTGAAAACATGAAATCTCATAACGGCACAATATAGCGCTATCCCAAGCAGTAAAATCAGTTATACAGTAAAATAGTGAGTATCAGATAATTCTTCTTTTAAAACAGTAAAGACAAATAATTTCCACAGTAAGGATAAATCAAAAGCTTGCCCCTCGGGCTCAATATGTAAATCTCAGTATAGTATCAGCCCCTCGGGCTCACTCCCAACTCACCAGCACACAACATCAGCCCCTCGGGCTCACTCCCAACTCACCACACACAAGCAACGGCCTCTCGGGCCCACTCCCAACTCACCTGGGTACCCTGCGCTCACTGGGGGTGTGTACAGACTCCGGAGGGGCTCCTACAGCCCAAGCGCAATATCAATAGGCCTGAAAGCCTTCACACATCACACACGAGGCCTGAAAGCCTCCTCATATAACACTCGAGGCCTGAAAGCCTCCTCACATCACTCAACATATCCTCACGTATGGCCCTCGGCCTCAATCAGTCCAGAAAATAATCATAAGCCTCTTGGGCATCAGTAAAACAATAGTGCTCAGCTCAACAGCATTATAAATATCATTAAATCTCGAGTTGAGTATAAATGTAGCTGAGTTCACAAAATAATATAATTCAATTGGACTGAGTTCAAATAATATTTCAATTCGTGAGGAAAATAGTGATGTAAATTCACAAAAGATTTCAGATAATTGGCACGAAGCCCAAATATGGCAATAAGCCCAATCATAGTGAAAAATAATAAATCTTTATCAATTACGCGGTAAAAATATCAACTGGGATGGACCAAGTCACAATCCCCAATAGTAAATGACCTTGCGCTCATCATACAACGCGTGTCTCATCTCAACATAGCAGTATGTTGTGCAATCCAGGATTTCAAACCCTCAGTGCATCATTTAAAATCATTACTCACCTCAAGACGGTCCAACGTCTACTCCGCTATGCCCTTGCCTCTCGAATTTACCTCTTCGCGCGTCGAATCTGGTCAAAACCACAACGAATACATTACAATAGGCTAAGGGAATATAACCCAATCGAAAAGACTCGAAAAATATCGAAATTCACGAAATTCGCAAAACCCGAGCCCCGGGCCCACTTCTCAAAAAATTACGAAAGTTACATCACCGGATTCCTCGTCTTGCCACGAGTCCGTACATATATAATTTACCAAAATCGGAGTTCAAATGACCCCTCAAATCTTCAAATCTTATTTTCAAATCCCTAGGCCTAAATCTTCAATTTACTCCTCACAAACATGTAATCCAGTCGGATTATTCGATGATAATTTAATATTATGGAGTAGAAATAATCACAAGTGACTTACCTCAAGATTTCCCATGATTTCTTGCTAAAAATCGCCCAAAATCCGAGCTTGGAAGTCAAACAAAATGACCAAACTCGGACTGCTGGACATTAAATTTGTCCAGAAATTTTCGGTACTGTTCATGCGGGGCACTATTCGTACACGTGAGGTCACTGTTCACTGTTCACCCGCGCGGATACTGTTCACGCGCGGGTACTGTTCACTGCTGCAGAAAAGCCATTTTTCACTAAAATGGCTCTAACTCCATCATACAAACTCGGAATTAGACGATTCTTGTTCCTATGAGTCACAAATAATAATACGAACACAACCCTTCAATCAAAACTCAATTAGGAGCTCGTTTTCCCAGTTCAATACTCATTTCGCTTGTTAAACAATTAACTCATATTTTACGTCAAAAACCCAATCGCGACTTGATGAAATTAAACCAAAATTTCCAAATCAGTCCTATAATTCATGATTTAAATTCTAGAAGTCTCGAAATCAAATTTGGATCTCCATAACTAAAAATGAACCTTTAGATCATTACATTTATGCTTAAAACGGCAAATATCTTCCAAAAATGACCCGTTGGGCATCCGAAACACACCCGAGGCCCCCGGGACCCCGACCAATAATACCAACCAGTCCCAAAATACATTACGGACTTGCTCGAGACCTCAAATCACATCAAACAACGCTAAAATCATGAATCAACCTCCAATCCAAGTTTTATGAACTTTAGAATTTCCAACTTCTATTTCCGATGCCGAAACCTATCAAATCACGTACGATTGACTTCAAATTTTCCACACAAGTCCAAAATGACATAACGAAGCTATAGAAATTCTCGGAATTCCATTCCGACCGTCGGATCAAAATTTCACCTATCAACCGGAAATCGCCAAAATACTAACTTCGCCAAAATGAGCTAATTTCTTCACCGGACCTCCAAAATTAATTCCGATTGCACTCCTAGGCCTTAAATCATCCCCTGAAACTAACCGAATCATCGAAATTCAATTCCGAGCCCTCTAACTCACAAGTCAACGTCCGGTTGACTTTTCCAAACTAATTATTCCTTTAAGAGACTAATTGTCCCATTTCATACCAAACTCGATCCGAATTGACTCAAATTCACCAAGTACACATATTGAAACATGAATAAGCATAAATTTAACGGGGAATACGGGACGAAAATACAGGAAACGACGGTTCGGGTCGTTACACTCCCCTACCTCTGTCAAGGGAGTTAGAAGTTTTCTTGGGCATGCGGGGTTCTACACGAAATTTATTAAAGACTTTTCGAAGGTAGTGAACCCCTTATGCAAGCTATTTGAAAAGGATGCCAAGTTTTTATTCGATGAGAGATGTATGCAAGCCTTTGAACTTCTCAAGCACAAGTTGACCACCACTCCTATTATCATCGCACCTAATTGGAGCTTGCCCTTTGAGTTCATGTGTGATGCGAGCGATGTTGCGGTTGGGGCGGTTTTGGTTCAAAGAGTGAACAAAATGTTTCATCCGATATCTTATGCGAGCAAGACAATGAATGATGCTCAAGTGAACTACACAGTGACCGAGAAAGAACTTTTGGCTATTGTGTTTGCAATATAGAATTTTCGGCCGTATCTTATGGGTGCCAAGGTCATAGTCCATACCGATCATTCCGCACTCCGGTACTTGATGACAAAGAAGGATTCCAAAGCGAGACTGATGCGATGGGTTTTGTTACTTCAAGAGTTGATTTGGAGATTGTGGACTGGAAGGGTAGTAAAAACCAAGTGGCGGACCACTTGTCCCGCTTGGAGAAGGAGGGGAGGCCTCATGATGGTCTAGAGATCAATGATTCATTTTCCGATGAACAACTCCTTTCGGTGTCGGTAAATGGTATGTCATGGTTTGCGGGCGTTGCTAATTTCCTTGTAATTGGTATAATCCCGTGTGAGCTCTCTTCTAACCAAAGGAAGAAGCTCAAACGGGATAGTTTGGATTTCTATTAGGATGAGCCGTACTTGTTCAAGATTTGCACCGATGGTGTGATCCGAAGGTGTATCCCGGAGGAAGTGCAATTGAGTATCTTGGAGGCTTGTCATTCCTCTCACTGTGGTGGCCATCATGGCGGGGCGAGGACGGCTTCCAAAGTTCTTAGTTGTGGGTTTTATTGGTCAACTTTGTACAAAGATGCAAATGAACTTGTGAAGAGGTGTGACGAATGTCAAAGAGCGGGTGGAATTTCGAAGAAATATGAGATGCCTCTCAATACCATTCTCGAGGTTGATATTTTTGATGTATGGGACATTGATTTTATGGCCCGTTTGTTAGCTCGTGTGGGAACACATACATTCTTGTGGCGGTTGACTATGTTTCAAAGTGGGTTGAGGCCGTGGCTTTACCCAACAATGAGGCCCGGAGTGTTGTTGCATTTCTCAAGAAGAGCATTTTTACAAGGTTTGTCACTCCTCGTGCAATCATAAGTGATGGGGTGTCTCATTTTTGTAATAGAGCTTTCGACACTTTGCTTGCAAAGTATGGTGTCAACCACAAAGTTTTTACTCCTTATCATCCTCAAGCGAGTGGCCAAGTTGAAGTCTCAAAAAGGGAATCAAGAGTATATTGTCAAAGACGGTCAATGCATATAGGACCAATTGATCAAAGAAGTTGGATGATGCTCTATGGGCTTATAGGACTGCTTCCAAGACTCCGATTGGTATGTCCCCATATCGGTTGGTGTTTGGAAAGCTTGCCATCTACCGGTTGATTTAGAGCACAAGGCCATGTGGGCTTTGAGGAAGTTAAATCTTGAATGGGATGTGGCAGCAAATCTTCGTGTGGAGCGGCTTAATGAACTTGATGAATTCTGATTCCATGCCTACTCTAGTTCGTCCTTGTACAAGGACAAGATGAAGTACCTTCATGATAAATATGCTCGTAGCAAGGAGTTCAAAGTGGGTGATTTGGTTCTCTTGTTCAACTCTCAGTTACGTCTATTTCCGAGAAAATTAAGTCAAAATGGAGTGGACCTCTTGAAGTGGTATTTGTGACCCCTGTTGATACCCAGTTTTGTCCTATATTTCTTTTAATTAATTTTCTGGTGCTCCCTAGTCACTAATAATCTAATGCACTATTTTTAGTTATTTAGTACTACTATTATTATTACTATTTATTATAATTATAATAATTGAAGCTATTACTATTATTACGGAATTATTATTTTATTATTAGTACTATTAGCATTATTATTTATATTACCATTAATATGACTATTGTTGAGTTAATTACTTATTTTAATATGTAATATTATGTATGTTTAAAGTATTTTTATTGGTCCAAATTATTAAGATATGGGAGCCCAATTAAATTAATTTGAAGAAGGGGAAGACCATGATTTTCGATCCAAATCAGTCCAATAGAATATTTTCAGACCAACCCAAACAAACCCAATTGCCTTAAATCTGCTAACACCAGCCCCGAAATCGAGCCCACTTCCCAGAAGCCCAAGTCTGTCCAACTAATTAGGGTTTTATTTTCTTTCTCTAAGCAGCGCCTCTCTTAGCCTTGTTTTTCATAGCTGCCTTTGTCCTCTTCTCCATTTTTGACTAAAATTCAACCTCCAACAATCAAAGTAGAATTTTGTCCGCCCTATTTCAAGCAAAATAAGAACTTCTCTCATCCGATTTTGGCGTGTATAGATGACCAAGAGAGGATCCTCCCATTTTTACACTACAAGACTTGTCGAATCTATCCGCCTCAGCCAAGATCTTACCATTTCGCGAAAGAGCTGAGCGAATCACGTGAATCCCTGCTACTATTCCAACGTTCGGATTTGAACGACTCTATTTGACTTCGTTTGAAATCTGAAAATTTCAATTCCCGCTCATGAAACCCTAGATCTGTGTTTTTGGCCTATAAATACCTCTTCAATTCTCATCCGAAGGGCATCTGGGAATCCCCTCTAAATACCAAGTTTTACCATCTAAAAGAATCTCCAAGCTAAGCTATTCATTTGACATTGACTATCATCTCTCGAAGACCTTAGTGTTGTTCCATCTTTCAATCTCTGTTCGACTCAATCTAGTTAAAAGAGGAATAGATCTGAAGCCTCGCAAGCCCGGCCCCAAGTTCACTGCCCTGTGGAAGGTGAATCAGACTGCTCTTTCACTTATTTAATTCTTTTGCTCAAAGTATTCTGCTTGTTTAGAAATTCATGTTCTAAGATCTTGATTTGTATGTACATGAATATTAAAGTATGACCAGAAATCTATTTTGGTTAAAGTATTTTTTTCCGCTAAATGCCACAGCTTATATTTGGAGTCCAATGATGAAAACTTTGAGTGATACGACTTCTTTTATGTTTGATATTTATTTAAATTTGAAGTCTTACCATGTTTTAAATTTGTTTAGTGAGGTTCATGCCCAGATCTAGTTGAACAGTGATGACTATGTTCTACATATTATTTAAGCACTGGTAGTTCATGTCTTAGGTCCACGATAATGAACATGACTGTAGCTTTCCCAAACTTTGCTGCAATGACATCATTTTCTTTTCATCGTGAAAGTATGGTTATAAGAGTATATATATAGTTTCTTTTTAATGTCTGTTAAAGTGTGATTATTTGACATATTAATATTTGATTTACAACTTGCTCTACTCTATTGTAGAAAACATATGGTTAGGCATTGCTCTAATTTACAAGCCACGTATTTTGATACTTATAAGTAGAAAGGAGAGTGCTTATGTTAAGACTGATTATGGTTTATTTAAAATTTGTTTCTTATTTTTTTGTATGCTGCAATTAGTTAAATTTATTATCATGGCATGAAAATGACAGCAATATAATCTTATTAGTACTTCACCTTTTTCTCTCGCTATCATATAGGTTTAAAGTCAGATTCCTTTCTAACCCATTTTATTTTCTCCTTTGTTTTGCATAAATACACGATGGGAGTACTGTGGAGTTCCACTTCGAAAACTCGATGCCACCATCTAGAACCAGCATTTGCGCCTCCTCCTTCATTCATGCCTCTCGCTCTCACGAATTGCATCCGAACAGAAAACTAAAGAGAAGCGAGAGGAAGCAGCAAATACTCCCTTCTTTATCATTATAGTTTTGTTTTTATTCTTGTTATGCTTTGTTTATCTCGACTCACTAATCTGTTACTTTATTTGTTTATTGTTTGTGTGACTAACATTTTTTTGGTTATGTGATCTTTGTTGCTTTTACACTTCGATTGAGTCTCCAGTTAGTGAAAGAAATGTTCATTTTATATGGTCTTAGATATAATGACCTTAAATCAGTAGCCGTTTTATCTATTCAGCATATTTACACGCTGGCTCATAATAACATGCCTAACAAAGAGCTTAAAACGTTTTCTAAAGGATAGTAATTTCATCACTTAGCTAAGCAGCTGTTGGGTCGATTTTAGTCATGAATGCAAGTTCTAATAGAAAAAGCTACTTTTTATATTCCAAAAACCAGATTTTTAAGCAGGCTAATCGCCCTTTTTTTGTGAATCATTCTTTCTTTTGTAGTTCAAGTTTCAAGTGGCCTTATGAGTTCGAACTCCTCTTTAAAATCATAAGAGCTACATTTTTTTTATATAAATATAAATTCAGTATCTTTACTTATTAACACCTGTCACATAGTTTCTTTTCCCAAAAGAGTTTATCTATTTTGAACTTTACATTTATTCTTAGCCTTAATTTACTGAAGTCCGGTTGGTAAACCATTTTAATATGGATCTTAAGGAGTGCCTTATACCTTCTCTTTAAGATTAATTGAACTCTTACCTCACGATCTCTAATGTTCATTAGACCTTACAGAGTTGACAATAGATAATTTAGGTGCCCTAACTCACCTTTTAATATATAGTCAGGTGGCGACTTTTTAGTTAATAATTTAGGAATCACCAATATGTTATACTCTAATTTGACCATGTTAAAACGGGGTATAACAACTCCATTTGGTGCACTTGATTTGAAGAACAAAAATGGGGAAGTTTTGAGAGTGAATGGGCACAGGGTCAAGCATTGCTTGGGAAAAGTTGATGATAGCCACGTGGTGATACTTCTTCATCTCAAATGATTTGATGGTAACCTGCGTCGTGCTGCGATGTTAAATCAGGCGCTTCTTGGGAGGCAACCTATGTGTTTTTCTTCTTGTTTTTCTTTGTTTTTTATTGTAGTGTAGGATTTATTTTTGGACTGGCTGGTTGTGAGATGTTGTAGGATTGTGTTGATGCAGTGCAGGAAAAAGTTGGGAAATGATCACTCTCTGAAGTTGTCAATGCGGACCGTACTCATTTTGTGCGGCCACAAAGACCTTTGTGCGGGGGTAAGAAATCAGTGCGGACTGCACTGATGATTTGACAAAAGTTGGGGTTCTCTGAAGTTTATCACCGCGGCCGCATTGCATTTTGTGCGGTCTGTGGTGGTCCACTGCCGTCGCATTACATTTGGTGTGGTTCGCAGTGGTCAATTTGTCATTGCCCTATGGTTTCAAGCACTGCGGACCGCGGTGTCATTTTGTGCGGACCGTGGTGGGTAGGTAAGCTGGGCCCTAGGACCTTTTTCTATAAATATGACCTGGGGCCCTCTTTTTGGACTTTTCGATCCTTCTCATCTCAGAGCATAAAAAAATCACTGTTCATCTCTCTGTATTACACTTAATTATTCATCATCTTAGCATCTCATTTTTGGTACTTTAAACCCTTTTCATTTGTTTAATCTTATTATTTTCATTAATTTTTTGTTTTTCCTTGTTTCTTCTTCTTCTTCTTTCCCTACTCGTTTTTCTTTTAATTTTGTACCTTAAGGTTAGTTAATTTTTTGTTTTAAGTGCGACTAGGTAGTTAACATTGAACCAACACTTAGGGACTCATCAATAGGTGAAAAATTGGACAAAAATTGATCAAAACATGAACCCTAGGTTGGTATTGCTGCGGGGCACTCAGTGCGGACCGCGGTTGATTTTGTGCAGTCTGCGGTGCCCTTGTGCGATCCGCAATAGTATTTTGTGCGGACCGCAATGACAGTCCTGCAAGCTGAACATTTGAGGACCACGACCGCATTGAATTTTGTGCGGTCCACAGTGCCTCAATGCGGACTGCATTGCCATTTTGTGTGGTCCGCGGTGCATAGATTCAGAGAGTAGGTAGTCTGAACCCCACCTCTGTGCGGATTGCAATGGATTTTGTGCGGTCTGCAATGGCCTTTTTGCGGCCGCACTACATTTTGTGCAGTCCGCACTCTGTAATTCTAAATTGTCTACAATATATTTTTTCTGCAACTTGCATTTCATTGTTTTTATGGATACTAACTAAGCATGAATGAATGTTGTTTGCAGACAATGGTAAGATCAAGAGGCAAAGGTGGTAAACAAACAGGAAGAGGAGAGTCCTCCCGGGGTAGGAAGCAAGCAATGATAAAATTAACCCCACAAGCCTGACAAAATATAAAGAACACAAGGAAGATCATAAAAGCTGCAGATATGGCTATTGACAAGTTGGGGAGTGAGTATGAGCCCTCCCGAGAGGCATCTTCAGATTCCGTGCTAGAGTTTGTTCCTGACTGGCCGGAGAGGAACCGATTGAGAGATACACCTCCAGCATCCCCCACTGCCCAAGCCTCAGTTCATATATCCTCTGAGTCGCCTAAAGGCTCAGCTGAAGGCAGTAAGGATGAGTACTCCACCTCTCCTACAGCTTCATTATCCGGAGAGGGTGCAGTAGCAGAAGAAGGGGAAGAAACAGAAGGGGGTGAGCCACAAGTTGGTGGGGTAGAGCGGACTAGGAACCCGGAGTCATGGGAGGACCGGTTCGTTAATGAAATCGCCTACCACAAATTCAGAGAGTGGTTGCTAGAAAAGAGGTTGATAACTGAGAGAAAAATTATCTCCCGGGATCTTTTGCCTCACAATCCCAATGTGCTGAGGTAATTCAGAGAATGAGCTGGATGGGACTACTTCATAGGGCAGTGAATGACTCCAATGAGCACTTGGTGAAAGAATTCTACACCAACATGGCCCACATCAAAAAGGGTACCACGGTCACCAAAGTGCGGAATCAGAAAGTGAAGACACGGAGGAGGATGAGTCCCTGTACTTGGACAAAATGAAGTTGTGTGAAGAAGCTCGTCCGTGGTTAGCGGAGTACTTGGTAAATCCCAGGTACCACCCCCGAGTGGTTGACTGCGGGGGTGAAGATATTGAGGAGGACATTGAACTTCGAGGCGAAGGGGTGGGAGACATTTGTGTGCAGCAGGCTAGATCCTACCACCCATGACAACTCACTCCCAATTCACCGGGCGATCTATCAATCATGGCGGAGTTACCCGATCAATGTCGGGAATATGATGCCCCGGGTCATTACACGGGTAGTGAATGAGGGTGACAGGTCTTAACCATGTACCTGAAGGACCAAAATGTGGAGAAGCGCAGATTTGATGTGAAAATGAAGGCAAATGCACCTTTCTCGTGCTATAGCCTACAGGGTGATGACAACCATAAGGGCACTTCAAGGAAAAATCCACTGCTTCAACTGGCCAGTCTGAAGAGCCAGTAGTGGTAGTGACTACTCCGCAGCCTCCCTCCACTTCAGCAGACATGGCCCCAGGTCCATTTCCACAGATCCAGAGATACCTTCCACCACTGCGTATCCATTGACTGCCCACCGTCTTAGCCAGGCCCTCACCAGCATCAACAACTATATGCAGACAACTACTTCTAAGTTGTCTGTATTATCTACTACTATGAAAGCTCAGTCAACAACTCCTCCTCCACAGGTCCCACAGTCCATTGATGACACTCTCAAGGATCTTCTGGACAACTAGAAGAAGATCCTTAAGAACCAAAAATTGCTCACGGACTCTGTTGATTCATACAGAAAGGCTCTCAAGGAGCTTGCTAGGGAGGCAAAGAAGATGAGGAAGACTCGGGCTTCCAAAGAGTCAGTGAAGGAGTTACGGGTCAAGGTTGAGAGATTGAAGGCGGATCACCTTTGGATTTGCTACTCCATGACCCAGCACCAGCAGCTCATCCCCATCCAGAGTAGTCCGGGAGGCCTCCTAAGAGGAAGAAAGTGATCCCCTAGTCCGATGATGCAGTCATTCAGTTGGCGGACCCACCAGAGGATGCCTCCAGCCAGCTCCAGGATGTAGCCCAGGAGCCAGTCCAGGTTCAGGCTCAGGTCCCAGCAGTATAAGGAGCCAGTCACAGGTTCCTGAGCATACAGGGGACCCGGGGACCACAGAGGATCCCATGCAGACGAACGACCCATAGGGAGTTTCTTTTTCCCCTTTCCTATATTTTTGTGCTTATTTTGCTTAGTTGACATTGAGGACAATGCTAGCTTTCATTTGAGGGGCTAGGCCTATTTGGATTTGGATGACTGTATATATATGATAGATTTTATGATTTTTTTTATCTTTGGTATGTATGTAATTTCAGCATTTTATTACATTTTTCGTACTTTTTACCTTGGGTATGTATATAAAAGTTACGTTTCATTGTATATATTCATCTCCCCTATTGTATATTCGGTTAAATCCCCTTTTGTATATTCAGTTTACTTTCCGCATTTTTCTTTTTCTTAGATTCTTATTTTATATTCGTAGCTTCTTGTTTTGAGTTTTTGCAATAAGCCTTTGGTTTTCTTAATGCCATGGTTCTTTCCAAAGGTGGAATTTATGTGAACCGAGTGGCTCTTCTCGAAGATGAATGACATGACAACCTTCTTAAGGGTTCGACTCTGTTTTTTTCTTTTTGCTTCTTCTCTTGGGCCTAACACATTTGCCTTTAATCTTATGGTAAAAAACAAATCGTTGTGTATAGGATGGTGAAAGTTGTGACCTTGAGACTCTTGTGTTGGCCGATAATCATCAAGTGGTTTTTCGGGACCATTGTGTGCTCAAATCTTATCTAAGGTGAGAATTTAAGATTGCAAGTCTTAATAACTTGCGTGGTGAGAATTTAAAATTGTAAGTCCAAGTCCCGAGCCATTGTAACTTGCCCTGAATAACGTCTAGGCGAAATCCTAAGTGTAATTTGACTTGAGACATGATTATAGGCTCTCTTTGATCCAAATGATATCTTGAACACTTTCATAGCCCACCAATGATAAAATACCTAGTCAACCCTTTTGAGCCTTAGACCTTTTTTGTTCAAGAACCATGATAAACATACCCATTCTAAAAGATACCCTCTCTTGGCTCCCGATCTTTCCTTAGCATATGGAAAAAAGTATAAGTTTGGGGGGAGAGATGAGGATTGCAACAAAGTGGTAAAAATGTACAAAATGAAGAAAAGGAAAAGCAATGAAAAAGAAAGAAAAGCAAAAAGACAAAAAGAATGTTAAATGTAGAAATGATTTGAGAATAAAAGCAAAGAATGAAAGGTGTGGAAAGTTGAAAAAGGAGAAGATTTGAAATGAACAAAAAAGAGTGACAGTGTGTCTCTCTAACCCCTTAGAAAGAAGTGAAATGACTTAAAAAGTCAAGTGAATGAGTGCCAAAATTAAGCAAAAGAAGTGCTAAAGGGAAAATGGAATCTACTTAAATCAAACATTTCCTACCCTGAACCAAAAACCTTCACTATCACAAAAGCCCTATATGATCTTGAGTTGAATGAAACTTTCATTAGTGGTGACTTACATAAGGGGCAAGCATATGGTACTTAGAGCTGGACTTGTGACTGTTCCTTGAGAGAGATGAGTGTATTTCCATTAACCTCGTTCTGAGTGCCACTATCCTAACGGTGAGCTAAAACTTAGGGAGAGTTGAGGATGTGTGAGTTTGGGTTCCACAACGACCAAAGTAATAGAAAGAGTTTCTTTCATGTGTTGAGTCAACTCTTGATTCTCTTATGTCATACTAAACTAATGGTGTTTAAAAGAGTGAATGTTGTTAATGATTCATTTGAATTTAGGGCAATTATTAGTCCCAATTGATGCAAGATGAGGTCACTTTAGGTCAGCTGAATTTTCTTGGATTGACTCTCAAAGGGTGGGTCTTATTTTGTTTGCTTGAGGACAAACAAAAGCTTAAGTTTAGGGGAGTTGATAACTAGGGATTATGATGCATTTTACACTCGTTCTTGCTTAAGTTTAGATTAGAAATGTGTACAAAATAGTCCCAAAGGCTCACTAGTTGTACTTGATTGCAGGTTTGATCAACAAGGTGACAAGGTGTCAAAAACCAGCTCAAAAAGGAGTGAAACTTGCACAAGTATCAAGACCAAGACCAAGACCAAGCTCAGTCAAACAGGTCCAGTGCGGCTGCACACCATTTTGTGCGGTCCGCAAAGATAAAGATCAGAGAGTATGCTTCTTAGTCAGCCAGGCAATGCGGCCGTAAAGGATTTTGTGCAGACCACATTGATGTCATTACGGCCGCACCGATTTCGTGCGGTCCGTAGAGCTCAAGTTCAGAGAGGTGACATTTTAGAGGAACCTGGACAATGCGGTCCGGCGTCCATTTTATGCGGACCTCAATAGGAGCCACCGCGTCCACTGTTCATTTTGCACGGTCCGCCGTGGCTAACTTTAGAGAGGAGAATATTCAAGCCAAGAGCCTTAGTGCGGCCGCACTCGATTTTGTTCGGTCCGCACTAGACCCGCAAGGGTATTTTTGTCCAGAATTTTTAGCCTATTATATATAGTTTTTTTCCCATTTTTAGGTCATCAGATAGATTTTGGGGACAGAGCTGCGCTCGTGAACTCCTCTCTTTTACCATTTTGAGTAATTTTAGCTTAGTTTCAACATTGAATCTTCAAGTTTTATCTAGTAATTAATTATTATGGACTTTTCTTCATCTATTTCTTTGTTTTCTTCTATAATTATAAGTAGCTAGACCCATTAGCCTGAGTTGTGGCTCAACCCTAGTGTGGGTAATTGTTGTCTTGTGTTTTGATGCTTGATTGTCTATGGGTGTTTGATATTTGAACTAATTTAGGGTTTTAATGTTGAATTAGTGGTTGCAAACACTAGTTCATGCCTAGTACACTTTGGCTCTTCTTGAGAAAGAGAGCCTAAGTCCATGAAATTGGTCCAACAAGGAATTGGAGCGTATTCAAGATATTGATTGCCCCAATTAAAGGGTTAAACCTAGAGATAGTAATACCCGACTTGAATCTCAATTGCTTGCACAAATTTGCATACCCAATTGGTCTTGAGAAAGTCAATTCGGGCAAAATCACTCGAACTACCGAGAGGTATAGAGTGAGTAGAATCGTGCAATGGTTATATCATACTCCACAAATGTGACAATCTAGGATTAGACTCAAGAATCCGTCAATTAACCACCTAGGAGAAAGTCACTACCCTAGTGCTTTTTATCTATTTGAACAACTCTCAATAGTTTAATCTTATCTTTACTTAGCCTAATTTAGCATTGTAGCAGTATAAAATTAGAAGTTAAATCAAAACCAACAATGTTTAGAAGTGCAATTAGGAACAAATATGCAACACCAATTTAGATAAAAACTCAACTCTAATATCTAGCTCCCTGTGAAAATTGATCCCGACCTTCTCGGGTAAAAGCTGTTTCGACCTCTCTTGCTACTTCATAGTAGTACAAGGTTGGCCTCGATCAATGGGGCCAACTTGGTTCGACGTTGAATTCCAAGTGCTTGACATACCAGCCTCATATAATCTTCTGTTGGGCCGACCATGGATCCATTCTGCTGGAGCCGTGCCCTCCACACTTTATCAAGCCGTGAAATTCGAATGGAACCCTCAGGAGGTAATCATTCACGGAGATGGAAGTAACCCCATCTACACTAGTCAAACCATCCCAGCCATTGTACGTACAAGAAGGCTAGGAGGGGAAACCTATCATCACATCGAACGGGTCAATGCCGTCGAGAAGGATAAGTGGTGGAGTAATAAAATAAAAAGCATACTAGCATGGTCTGGATATGAACCCGACAAAGGGTTGGGGAAAAACCTCCAAGGTATCACCAAACCAATACAGCTGAAAAATCATGGTACCACCTTTGGGCTCGGATACCAATATACATGGCAAGAGTACAACGATTGGTCGCCTCTATGGCATGGACCATATTACACTCTTGAGCAACCGGTGCCATGTTTGGAACAGGCTTTTTATCAGGCTGACACAATATGGGGAACTACAGAGGAAGAAGCACTCGCTGGGTTGAAGATTTTGTTCTTGGAGGATGAAGATATGTATTGCGGTGCCATAATTGAGGAGGAGGAGGAGGAGGAAGAAGGCCTCACCATTCAGACTGTAGAGAATGGAGTTGTTCTCAGAAACTGGACCGCCACACCATCCCGAGCCCACCGAGTCCCTAGGTAGCTTGGCAGAATTTACTTATATAGCCGTTCTAGGCATTTAAAATTTTCTGTAGTTTCGTTTTAATCTTTGCTTGTTTCAAAATAAATGCTCGATTCATCGAGTCGTGCTTTGTTTGAACAATTTTTCAAGTTTTAATCAAATACATTTGCTCTTTATTATTCACTATTATCTTTACACTTTTTCTTTCCACAACATTATTATTACTTTTCCTGATAAACCAGTGACTGTGACATGTAATGAGGCAAAACAACATGAGAATAGTGAATCAGAGGAAGAAGATGAGGTACCCGAGGAAATTGTCCGGGAGGTTGAAAATTTTGAGAATAAGCCTAAGTCGAACCTAGACGAAATAGAAATAGTGAATTTGGGAGACGCCGAGACCGTCAAGGAGACTCACATCAGCATCCACTTGTCATCAACAGAGAAGGAAGAGTACATTCGTTTCCTAAAAGAATATGAGTACATTTTCGCATGGTCATATGATGACATGACCGGTTTGAGCACTTCCATAGTGGTGTGAGCACGTGATTTTTGCCTTACGAAAAAACTACTCCAAAATAAATCAAAAATAAAATAAATTTCTTTTACTGTGTAATTTCTGAATTTATGTGGTGTTAAATATTTGTTTATGTCCGTAAATGTTTACTTTGTCATGATAAAATGAAAAATAAAATAAAATACATGTTGCATGCATATAGGATATAACTATGCATTTTAAAAGATAATTTAAATAAAAAAAATATATGCGTTAGTTCTATTTTAAATATCCCACTGTGTGATTAATGTTTTTGACTATGTGTTAAATAATTGTTATGAAGTAATTAATATTTTTGTGTAAGGTTAAAAATTGTTTTATAATTTTTATTAGGATTTTTTATAATTTAAATAAAATTAGAAAATATATATAAATTGTGAAAGGAAATTGGACCTGGATTAAAATCCAGGCCCAAGTGAATTAATTCCCCCCAGCCCAATCCAAAATAGCCTGTCCGGTCCAATTCAATGCAGCTACGCCAAACGACGTCGTTTGGTGATCATTCATCAAGGGCCGTTGGATTAAGTCCATCCAACGGCCAAGATTTCATCACCCTAACCCGTGATCATTACCCGACCCACTGCCCCGGTTCAACCCGTCCCCAACTTAAACCAAACGATGTCGTTTGGTTAAGTGGATTGATCCTAGCCATCCATTCTACTTGATCCAACGGACGATACCAATCCACCCCACCCCTATATAAATCCCAAGCCTTACCCCGGCCCCTAACTGAACACCCCCCCTCCTACACTGTTCATCATCGTCCCCCAAACCCCCACTCCTAACCCTAGCCGCCCTAGGATTCCACCGCCTGAAACCCGGCGGCATCAACGCCGCCGGTCACCATCTTGACACCCCAGAACACCAAATGACCCCTAGGCTACCCTCACCCTTGTGTCATGTTTGGTTCTTCTCGAATCTGACCAGAAATGGTTAAATCCCAAATCGAATTTTTAAGAACCCTAAAAATACCAAACTTTCGGATTCTGTTCAGATTAAGTAAAGATTGAGGTTCAATCGACCTTAGTCGAAGTATTTTCAGTGGAAAATACTTCGACTAAGGTCTGTTTGATTTCAAACAAAAATCCAAATCCAAGCTGAGTTCGAGTCGGATTAAAATTGAAGATTCAAAGGTATTTTTTCTATTATTTTGTGTATTCTACGTGTGTTGTTGTTTGTCTTAATAGCTTGTTAATTTTTCATGATTTTATTTGATTAATTCTGTCACTTTTGTCTCATGCCCGTCTATATGGTCAAATATGAAACTGTTTTCAATTGGTTGTGATTGTTCATAATGTAAGTAATCGACTCGATTAAGTTCGTCGATTAGTTATATTATGAATTCTCACTTATGATAATGCTAATAAAAAAACAGTCTGCTTCTATTGTTTTAGACTAATTATTGACAAATGTTGTAAATAGTCAACTGATTAATACTCGTCAATTAAATCATGTTTGTTTGTGAATCAGTGAATTCAAATGTATGCTGTATATGTTGTTTTCTGAACAGGGCATTGTCAGTATATTGACAATGCTCCTGTGTATGTTTGATCTTAGTTCAATTATAAGTTCAGTTTGCATTATTATGCTGAACCCAGTGTAATATTGTCAAGTTTGAGTTCAAGTTTACAAATGATGATTAGATGTAATTGTGATAGAATGTTTACATTCTTAGGATTCAGTCCAGAACCTAAGAGAATTGGTATTAGCTGTGTTAAATCAGGTTGATAATTAAGTTTGAACAGATTTTTAAATCTGTTTTGTAAATTCTGTTATGATTTTTACATTTAAGGCAGTAATAATAGTGATCACAGTAGGTATTTCTGGGTTAGAAACAGTAGGGTAATGTGATAATAGTAGTGGGCTGAAAGTGGAATGTAATGGCTATAATTTAAGTAATAAAGGGGAACAAGGGATAATGGGGCTGCTGAAAATCATGTTAGGATCACATAAAGTATTAAAAAGTAGTTTTTAATGGAAACTTTCTAATTTTTAAAGGGATAAAGGGTCCAGCCACCATGACAAAGGTGCAACCAGCCCTGTATAAATACAGGAGCTGGACAGCTTAAAAGGGGCAGACTTGAAGAGACCTTAGAGGATTCTCAAAAAAGGGAGTTTTAAGAGAAAAAGAGAGTGTGAAATTGGGGAAGCAAACAGATTTTTAGGGGCAGTTTTCAGACAGAGAGATAGAGCTTAAGGCAGATTTTAGGAAACTGAAAGAAAACTGAAATCTGATATTATTTCTTTTCAGTAAGTCTGTTCGGATTTGTTCAATAACATTGTTCAGTTAAAAATTCTGAAATTTCCTAAAGAGTGCTATCACTGTGCATCTGGGTTCTTTGGGTCTTATTATTGTTTAAATCTGTGGGAATACTGGTATTTTGCTGATTTAGTTACTGCTGCAACTGCTGAAACTTACTTCTTCTACCTCCATTTCCAGGTACATATCCTTTTAAATTCTATGTTGGAAAGAGATTCAGTATGACGGATAAAATGAAGATTGAATTGTAATACTATCTTTATTCATATGAGTTCTTTAATTAAAAACTCAGTTTTATTTTCTGGATCAAATAAGTAGTATATGTTAATAGAATGATTGTAAATTAAATATCTTTTATTGAAGACTGTATAAGTGTTGTAACAAGGTTAATTTTTCTAAATTTTCATTAAAGTATGGTTGTGATTAAGATTGTCAAGATAGGAAACAATGGCATAAAGTGGGCCATTATTTAAATTTTATGGTGTTGTTAGTTAAGTAAAGAGTAATGTAGAAATATCAAGAAAACTACACTACTAATTCTTATTGTTAAATAAGGTTTAGATGGTCTTGATGGTATATGTTTATAAAGATAATAGATGTGTGTATAAGCGTTGGTGAAAGGTGATATGATATATCTTGTTACGATATTAAAACATTATGAATGTTTACGAAATACAGTTAGGTTGTATGTAAGGTAATTTTATTGAAGTAACTTGTATAATAACTCCTTTCCTATAAACTCGATGCCTATTTGCCTTCATAAAACAAAGTGACCAAATAATTAGGCCTATTAGATTAAAAGCGAGTATATGAGAATGAGAAGAGATGTACAAGCATAAATTGCCACACTTTACTTCAATGATAATTAGAAATAGAATTTGCATTAAGTAAATAATAAAAATTCTCGGAAAATATTTCCTTCCTTTATGAATCATTTATTTTCAGTTTCATATGCAATTTATTCTTTGGTATATATATATATATATATATGACATATTTGTTAAAAAAAAAATCATATTTTTACTATGTTCTTTGAATTTGAATAGTTGGAATGAATATAACTTATATTCGGAAATCATAATCGACGAACAACCTTTAATAGATTGCGAATTCTTTTCAAAGAATTTATAGGCCTCTAAATAGGAGTTTCTCATGATTTTCACATAAAAGAAATACATAAATATAAACAATTTGTGGAAAATCCCTAAACCATTACAAATATTTTGCGCAATTAGGGATACGTTCGCGTACCCTGATTATATTTTTCAAAGTAAAAATTCGGATTATGCGTACGCGCAATTTCGAACGAATATTTAATAAAAGGATTTTTCCAAAGGCGTTAAATCAATTTCATAAAAAACCCAAGATGTACGGTTCATTATTCAAGAAAAACAAATATTCTTGACTCGACACAATTTTGAAAAATGATTGCTTAATAAATATATTATCAAAAGTTATTGTGTACACGTACGCGTGACACAAGTCCGCCATTTTTTAAAACACGAATATACGTACGCGTAATTCGATTCAAAGAAGGATCCTCAAACACAGTAAGTATAAGCGGTAGCAAAAATCATGTAACATCAATATATTTAATAAAAATCAAGATAATTAAGCCAATAATAAAAACAGTTAAGCGACCGTGCTAGAACCACGGAATTCGGAAATGCCTAACACCTTCTTCCGGATTAACAGAATTCCTTACTCAGGATTTCTGGTTCGCAGAATAATAAAACAGAGTCATATTCTCCTCGATTCAGGGATTGAAATTGGTGACTTGGGACGCCTTAAAATTCCCAGGTGGCGACTCTGAAATAACTAAATAAATCCCGTTTCGACTGTCCTTTAATTGGAGAAAACTCCCCACGCGCCCCGCGGGCGCGGCAAAAAGGAGGTGCGACAGCTCTGGCGACTCTGCTGGGGAAAAAAAAGTCAAACTGTAACCCAGAACCAGTGGTTCAGGGTTTAAAGAATTCGAGCTTAAAATATCTGTGTTAATTGGTTTTATTTACTATGAGATTTTCAACTGTTTATATGCTAATATGCTAAATGTTGCTGTTTACCGCTTTAATATTATTTGAATTGTGAATATATACAACTGCTACGAAACCCCCTTCTTTCTGAGTCTTCTGAATTTATGGTGTACACGTGCGCGTGACCCACCTTTCTGTTAGAGTCGTACCAAATAAGACGGAGTTGGGACAAGTAACTAGGCCGGGCAGACTTTCGTGCTCCCGGTACGTTGCCCCCGCTTCGGCTCAAACTGTCCGTTTGGGTAAGCCAGGTTTAGAACAATCAACCTAAGGTTTTACACTTAGAATAACTCAGCCATGTACCGGATCCCTAGTAGGAACGAATATTTGCATCATATGCATTTGGCCTTGGAGACTCAACACAGGGGTTGGGTCTGTCTAGGACAGGTGAACCCAAAAATAAAAAGACCATCATGATGCATCCTACTTGTTACTTGTGCATTCATTTGCCTCGAACATGCTTGTTGACCAGCTTAAATAAAATCATGGTAAGAAGAGAGGAATAAAATGGGTTGTTTTAAATTTCGAAAAAAAAGAGAAAAGGTTTTAAATCTTGAAATAAGGGTATTTAATAAATAATAATAAATAAAAAAAAATTCGAAAATTACTTTTTTAGTATAAATTTTCAAAAATGAATTTTGACTTTATCAAAATTAAATTTCAGATACAAAATGAGCATCACACAAAGTCCCTCATCCACAAGTACGGAAGAATTTCTATGTCAGCTTCAAATGTGGTGGTATGATTTAGGCGAAGACGGTCAAAAATGGGTCGTCAAGCATTTGGGAAATCTCACGGACATTATGAAAGTTAAACCCCGTGATGATCTGATTGCGGCGTTAGTAACTTTCTGGGATCCTGTTCACAATGTTTTTCGTTTCTCTGACTTCG
Organism: Nicotiana sylvestris; assembly: GCF_000393655.2. Classification (NCBI taxonomy): domain Eukaryota; kingdom Viridiplantae; phylum Streptophyta; class Magnoliopsida; order Solanales; family Solanaceae; genus Nicotiana; species Nicotiana sylvestris. Next base: position 149,303,067 of record NC_091064.1, on the reverse strand, counting down.
AGCTTACTCCTACATTAGAGGAGATAGCTGGATATACTGGTTTTGAAGGAAGTTTAAGAAATCAAAGCTTGATATTCACAAAGGCTCCTTCGGTACATCGATTCTTCGGTCTTTTGAACATCAGCAGTCAAATCAGGAAAAGCAATGTCATCAATGGATGTTGTTCCTTCAACTTTTTGTATTCAAGGTTCGGAAAGTCAGATGGGTTTGAAATTCATGAAAAAGGCCTTACTAATAAGCAAAACAAAGACACTTGGCAGATTCACCGTCGATTTGCTTTCATGGTGGCTTTTCTAGGAGTCATGGTCTTCCCAAATAAAGAGCGAACAATTGATATTCGCACCGCAAAAGTTGTGCAAATCCTTACCACCAAAGAAAATCACACCCTTGTCCCCATCATTCTATCAGATATTTATCGGGCTCTGACTTTATGTAAATCAGGAGCAACGGTCTTCGAAGGATGCAAAATTTTGTTGCAAATGTGGGTGATTGAACATCTCCAACAACAACCCAAGATCATACAGTATGGGTCGAACAAAGCTAATTGCATCGAGAGCTATGAGGAAAGAACAAAAAATTATCAAGCTCCAGAAGGGATAGAAGCATGGGTATCTCATCTAAAGGCTTTAACGGCAAATCAAATTGAATGGACTCTGGGATGGCTCCCGATGAGAGAAGTAATACATATGTCAACCTCAAATAGTTATCTACTACTATTGGGATTGAGAAGCATTCAGCCGTATGCACCACTAAGAGTCCTAAGGCAACTAGGGAGATATCAAATAGTTCCTGATGAGGAAGATTTGAGTATGCAAGTAATCGAATTACACCCAGAAGCCACTATTCCCGAAGCTCTACTTCAGCAGATGTGGAATGGGTGCCGATACTTGAAAAGTGATACTCAAGTCCTAGACGCTACCAAGGGTGAGATAAATCCTGGATATGCAAGGTGGTTCGAAAAACGGTCTCGCGTGGATGATGTACCAGAACCTGAGCTAAAAAGGCCAACAAAAAGACCCCATGTTCAAAACTTCAATGATAAAATCCAAGAGCGGTTGATCTGGGGAGAAAAAGAAAAAGGGTACAAAGCAACTATCCATGCCCTAAAAGAAAATCTAAGAAGCCTCAGTTTGGAGAAAGATTTGCAAGAACAAGAAGCCGAAGGCGAGAAAAAGAGTCTAGCTTGTGAGAATGAAAATCTTCATGCTCGATTCCAAAAAATGAAAAGAGTTTCTGAAACGCCAAAGAGGAGCTGGAAGGATCAAAAAACCATCGCCAATCTCTTTGAAAGAATGCAAGATTATGATTTCATTCTTGCGGAAAATGAAAGGGCATTGAGCAAAGCAAAAGAAAAGATCCAACAATTAAACGAAGAAGCCAGATCTAACAAGGAACGCCAAGATAGGCAATCCGAAAAAGACAAGGCACAATTCAAGAAGGAAAAAGACTATTGGATGCGATCAGAAGACCAGCTTCGTGCACAACTAGAAGAGGCAAGAAGATGCAACAGAGAACACCAACAAGCAGACCTCGACAGGGAAAGAGCGCAAGCAAGATTAGAGCAGGCCAGACTCCGAGCTTTGTTAGAATCAGCTCTAGATCGTGAGAACCGTGTCAGAGATATAGCCACCACTCGTCAGCAGCAATTGCAAGACCAAGACCAACGTCTCCAAGGTTTCAGGGCACAAATCCACGACCTGGCAGTCTTCACATCTCAAAGTTATGTAAACTGCCAAGGAATGGATTATGAAAGATTTACTGAGCATGCGCCCACTTTTGCTCGTCATCTAGCAATGGAGTTGGAAAGGATGTATCGTACGCTGGGAGGCCATCCAGGTCAAGCCCCACATTGAGCAGATAATCCAATATTTGACAACAAAAGTGGAAAGTGGGGCATGTTGTGAGATGTTAAGAATTGTATCTTTTATTTTAGTGTGTGTGTTTTCAAGCTATTTTCTTAAAGTTTTCAAATGTAATTCCATCTTTGTGTAATGAATAAAAATGATCGCCTTTGGTCCGAACTACGCAAGGTCTGATTCATGTTTGGCATGATACGTAGGCAATCTCTAAGATTCGACCACCACGATAAAATATATATATTAAATAAAAGTGAATGACAATTTTTCAATTTCAAGAAAGCTGGGACGACACAAGCAACCGAGCGAATGCATAATAGAAAGGGATTATTTGTCTAGGAGCATTGCATCTCAACGTGTGATTATATATGTGTTAAACTCTCAAAACTAACAAGTTTGTCTCATTTCCAGAATTCAAGCAGTTAGTTTCTCTAAAGAGTATACTGGCATATTATCACTATCACACAAGATCAAAAGGACCAATACCCGAAAGTATGTCTATCCCAGATGTTGACACAGGTATGGAGATAGAAAAGATGGATGTCGGGAAAATAAAAGAAGAGATGTTTAAGCTCAAGCAACAAATGGCTGAGATGTACCAAGCTTGGTCTACAGGACAGTTACCCCCATCTTACCCAAATAACCCTGCTCCATCAATGAACCAAACTCAGGATAATATCACCACCGAATTATCCCCAAGTTTCCCCATTTATCAGCACTACCGAGGCACCACCTCTCAGACACCACAGTCTCCACCTCCAAAACCAGTTCCGTACTTTCCTCCACCTATGACTCCTGTTTTCGTAGCACCTCCCCCTGCTACATTTCACAAATCTCCTAGCGAGCCTACATTCCAGGCCCAGGACAACCAATATTACCCCCGGAGCCCACCTTCAAAGCCTCCGAAATCAATTCAACTGCTCCTCGGTTTGATCTCCCAACCGAAATTGACAAGCCAGCCAAAAATGTTGAACAAGAAGAGATGTTCAAGAAGGTCAAAAGTCTAGAACAATCATTCCGATACATGCGGGGATTAGGTGGGCAAGTCAGTGTAGCCTACAAAGATTTATGCTTATTCCCTAATGTACAATTGCCAGTTGGCTTCAAGATGCCCAAATTTGACCTATACAGCGGGCACGGCGACCCAGTAGCCCACTTAAGGGGTTTCTGTAGCAAGATGCGAGGAGCTGGGGGAAAGGATGAATTATTAATGGCATACTTCAGTCAAAGTCTAAGCGGATCAGCTTTGGAGTGGTATACACGCCAGGACCATGGAAGATGGTACACCTGGGATGACCTGGCACAGGCATTCGCATACCATTTCCAATACAATCTGGAAATCATCCCAGATCGATTATCTTTGACCAAATTTGAGAAGAAACACAATGAAAGTTTCAGAGAGTATGGTTTTCGGTGGAGAGAACAGGCAGCAAGAGTGGATCCTCCTATGAAGGAGAGCGAAATGGTAGATTACTTCCTCCAAGCCTTGGAACCAACTTACTATGCCCACTTGGTTTCAGCGGTTGGAAAATCATTCAACGAGGTAGTAAAGATGGGAGGTATGGTGGAAGAAGGCCTCAAAACAAATAAAATCATGAGCTATTCAGCAATTAAGGCAACTACTCAAGCTATTCAAGGCGGGGTAGGGGGAATCGGAAGAAAGAAAAGGGAGGAAGCAGCAGTAGTTGATTCAGGAATTTGGCCGGGACCCAGAGGTTCACCACTTTACTATAATCAACAACGACCTCGCTAATCAGCTTACCACCATGATTCATCCCAACACTACTATCACCCTTCAGAGCCTCATTTTGCCATTAACCATGCTCAAGCATACAATCAGCCACCTGTTCACACCAATTGGCGTGCTCCTGTCACACCAAATACTTACCCACGAGCTTATCCCGGACCAGGTTTCAGGCCTAGGCCAGCATTCAGGGGAGAAAGGGAACAGAAAAAGAAAACTTACACTCCATTGGGAGAGTCTTACACTAGTCTGTTCCACAGGCTGAGACAGCTAGACATGCTGAGACCAATACAATCCAAACTACCCAATCCTCCACCAAAGAATCTGGATTACACCATTAGCTGTGAATATTGCTCCGGTGCACCAGGCCATGATACGGAGAAATGTTGGCATTTGAAAAATGCAATACAAGAGCTGATTGATACTAATAAAATCGAGGTTCAAAACCCCGAAGCTCCAAATATCAATAGAAATCCAATGCCAGCCCATCAAGAGGCTAACATGATAGAAATCATACAAGCTAATGGGGAGACAAAGAAGCCGTCACAAACTGTCATGATGATCAAGTCTCATGAAACCAAGCCAGATAAGCAGTTAATGGAGGAGAAGCCGGTGTCTAAGCAGAACAAAAATGGTGATGAACCGTCTATGATAGTCGATGAGGGGTCATCGAGCAAAGTTGCCGCAAAACAAGAAAGGCCGAAAGTGATAGTACCAGGGGTTGCTAACAAACCCGTTGTATTCGTGGAAGGAGCACGTACAGATCGAGTTATTATTGCACCTGTAATCCAGCTGCCGATCATCAACAACAAAGCCATCCCATGGAACTATGAACGGGTGACTGTAATGTACAAGGGCAAAGAAATCAAGGAAGAAGTGTGTGAGGTGCAAGGCTTGACTCGTTCGGGAAGATGTTTTACTCCCGAAGAGCTAAGAAAAACTAAAAACAATCCAATGCCAACAAAGAAAGCTGTGACGGAGGAAGAGGCGGAGGAGTTTTTAAGAAAGATGAAACTCCATGATTATTCTGTTGTGGATCAATTAAAGAAGACCCCCGCTCAAATTTCATTGTTATCATTACTGATCCATTCAGAGGAACACCGTCTGGCGTTGATGAAAATCCTGAATGAAGCTCATGTTCCTGAAAAGATCTCTGTAAATCATTTGGGAAAAATAGCCAACAGAATCTTTGAGACAAACAGAATTACATTTGCTGATGATGAATTACCTGTGGAAGGTACCGAGCACAATAGAGCTCTTTACCTCACCGTGAAATGTGAAAATTCCGTAGTAACCCGGGTATTGGTTGACAATGGGTCCAGTGCAAACATATGCCCTCTCTCCACTTTAAACAAATTAAAGATTAAAGAGGAGAGGATCCAGAAGAATAGTATCTGCGTACGAGGATTTGACGGTGGAAGCAGAGATTCATTTGGCGACATAGTGTTGGAACTGACAATAGGGCCAGTTGAATTCACAATGGAATTCCAAGTGTTGGACATAACTGTTTCTTACAACTTGTTGTTGGGTCGACCATGGATCCATGCTGCTAAAGCAGTCCCGTCAACACTACATCAGGCTGTCAAGTTTGAATGGGATCATCAAGAAATAGTCGTGCATGGAGAAGAAAGTTTAAATGCTCACAACAGTACCATTGTACTGGTCGAGAGAACAGAAATTGACCAATGACCATGGGTATACCAAGTGTCCGACACGGTGTCGGTAGAGAAAATTCCAGAAGGGAAACACCTTTCGAATCCAAAGATATCCTCTGCATCAGTCATGGTAGCTTATGAAATGCTGAAGAATGGCTTTATACCCGGCAAAGGTCTGGGCTTATCTCTGCAAGGAATTGTACAACCAGTATCTCTCCCCGAGAACTGGGGAACATTCGGTTTAGGGTTCACACCTACCGCCAATGACGTGATAAGGGCCAGGAAGTTGAAACACCAAGCATGAGTTCTTCCAAAACCAGTACCACAGCTGTCGAAGTCTTTTGTCAAGACCGGTGCTAAAAATCGCCCGATAAAAACAATTCCTAAATCCCAGGTCAATCCTGAGGAGGAATTAATTGAAAGGTTCGAGAAATTGTTTAGTGATGTGAATATGTTGGAAGGCGGAGAAGGGTGTAGCAACGCAGAAGTTCAATTCGTTGGACCAGAAACAAAGCTCAATAATTGGAAAGCCACTCCTCTCCCAATTCGAAAGGAGTCTTGGTAGTTTATTTTGATTTTCTTTCAGTTTGTTTGGGTTATTTCAAGGTTGTAATCCCAAAGTTTATCTTACAGTTTGTTTGAAGTGTGCAAACCTTGTTATCTTTCATCATCCAATAAAAAGCAGTTTCCTTTTATTATCATTCCTGATAGTTTTCTTTTCTTTTTCTTCTTTCCTGTACAGTTCCTTTTACGCTGGCTCTAGTGATATGGCATGCATGAGGAATCCTCAGCCCAGTCTTAAAAATCAATCTGGTTCCGAAGTAATAATTCAAGAAATATATTGTGATTATGAATCAGAATATGATGAAGATGAGGTTTTTGAAGAGATTAGTAAAGAGTTAATTCACTTTGAGGAAAAAATCAAACCTAACTTGAGTGATACCGAGGACATCAATATAGGGGACACGAGTAATATCCGAGAAACTAAAATAAGTGTCCATCTGGAGCCAAAGATCCGAGAGGAGTTAATTAAAGCACTCATAGAATTCAAAGATGTTTTTGCCTGGTCGTATGACGACATGCCGGGCTTGAGCACTGATTTAGTGGTCCACAAATTACCCACCGATCCAACGGTGCCTCCTGTCAAGCAGAGGCTGAGAAAATTCAAGCCTGATATGAGTGTGAGAATTAAAGAAGAAATCACCAAACAATTGGAAGCAAAGGTCATTCGAGTCACTCGATATCCTGTTTGGTTAGCTAATATCGTTCCTGTGCCAAAGAAAGACGGCAAAATTAGAGTATGCGTCGACTATCGCAATCTCAACAAAGCAAGTCCAAAGGATAATTTCCCATTACCCAATATCCATATTTTAATCGACAATTGTGCCAAGCATGATATAGGGTCTTTCGTGGATTGTTATGCCGGGTATCATCAAATTCTAATGGATGAAGAAGATGCAGAAAAGACGGCATTCATCACACCATGGGGAACTTATTGCTACCGGGTAATGCCATTCGGTTTAAAGAACGCCGGAGCAACCTATATGAGAGCAATGACCACAGTGTTTCATGATATGATACACAAGGAGATTGAGGTATACGTGGACGATGTGATCATAAAATCAAAGCATCAGGCCGACCACGTTGGGGATTTGAGGAAGTTCTTCTTAAGACTTCGCAGGTACAACCTCAAGCTTAACCCTGCCAAGTGCGCATTTGGAGTTCCATCCGGAAAGTTGCTGGGATTCATAGTCAGTCGACGAGGCATTGAGCTAGATCCGTCAAAGATCAAAGCCATCCAAGAACTGCCACCCCCAAGAAACAAAACTGAAGTAATGAGTTTGTTGGGAAGGTTAAATTATATCAGCAGGTTTATTGCTCAGCTCACAACAACCTGCGAGCCAATTTTCAAATTGTTAAAAAAGGATGCTGCAGTCAAATGGACCGATGAGTGTCAGGAAGCGTTCGATAAAATAAAAGGGTACTTATCAAACCCACCCGTGTTGGTCCCGCCAGAGCCAGGAAGACCTTTGATTCTTTACTTAACGGTTTTGGAGAATTCATTTGGTTGTGTATTGGGACAACATGACCTCACTGGCAGAAAAGAACAGGCCATCTACTACCTTAGCAAGAAATTCACGGCTTGTGAGGTTAAGTATACTCATCTGGAAAAGACATGTTGCGCCCTAACATGGGTAGCTCAAAAATTGAAACACTATTTGTCATCCTACACTACCTACCTCATTTCTCGGTTGGATCCATTGAAATACATTTTTCAAAAGCCTATGCCAACAGGAAGACTTGCAAAGTGGCAGATACTGCTCACAGAATTCGACATCATCTATGTGACTCGAACTGCAATGAAGGCTCAAGCACTGGCCGATCATTTAGCCGAAAACCCGGTCGATGAGGAATATGAGCCGTTGAAGACTTATTTTCCTGATGAAGAAACAATGCATATCGACGAGGTGGAACAAATTGAAAAACCTGGCTGGAAACTTTTCTTTGATGGAGCCGCTAACATGAAAGGAGTCGGAATAGGAGCTGTAATCATTTCTGAAACAGGGCATCACTATCCTGTTACGGCTCAATTACGATTTTATTGCACCAATAATATGGCTGAATATGAAGCTTGCATTTTGGGGTTAAGGCTAGCCGCAGACATGGGTATCCGAGAAATCTTAGTCATGGGAGATTCGGATCTTTTGGTACATCAAATTCAAGGAGAATGGGAAACCCGAGACTTGAAGCTCATACCATACCGACAATGTCTACATGATCTTTGTCAGCGGTTTCAATCAGTGGAATTCCAACATATTCCAAGAATCCATAATGAGGTTGCCGATGCATTGGCTACCCTGGCATCAATGTTGCACCATCCGGACAAAGCTTATGTAGATCCAATACATATTCAAGTCCACGATCAGCACGCTTATTGCAATATGGTTGAAGAAGAATTTGATGGTGAACCATGGTTCCACGACATCAAGGAGTATATCAGGATGGGGATATATCCCGCACAAGCCACAGGAGATCAAAAGAGGACCATTAGGCGATTGGCAAATGGATTCTTCTTAAGCGGAGGAGTTTTGTATAAAAGAACACCAGATCTTGGATTATTAAGATGCATAGATGCCAGACAAGCTACAACTGTCATGTCTGAAGTACATTCAGGAGTTTGCGGACCCCACATGAGTGGATATGTGTTGGCAAAGAAAATCCTCCGAGCTGGTTACTATTGGCTTACCATGGAGCGAGATTGTATCAGTTTTGTGCGCAAGTGTCATCAATGCCAAATACACGGAGATTTGATTCATTCTCCACCATCCGAGTTGCACACAATGTCGGCACCATGGCCCTTCGTTGCCTGGGGCATGGATGTGATTGGACCAATTGAGCCGGCAGCATCCAATGGACACAGGTTCATTCTGGTAGCTATTGATTATTTTACCAAATGGGTTGAGGCCAAGACATTCAAATCAGTGACCAAGAAAGCTGTGGTCGATTTTGTCCACTCAAATATCATATGTCGATTCGGAATCCCGAAGGTGATCATCACAGATAACGGTGCTAATCTTAACAGCAACTTAATGAAGGAAGTATGTCAACAGTTTAAGATTACACATCGTAACTCTACCCCATATCGGCCCAAGGCGAATGGAGCAGTAGAAGCAGCCAACAAAAACATAAAGAAGATACTTCGGAAAATGGTAGAAGGTTCAAAACAATGGCATGAAAAATTACCATTTGCATTATTGGGATACCGCACTACTGTTCGCACTTCAGTAGGAGCAACTCCTTATTTGTTGGTATACGGCACTGAAGCAGTAATTCCTGCAGAAATTGAGATTCCTTCCCTTCGGATCATCGCCGAAGCAAAGATTGATGATGATGAATGGGTCAAAACCCGTCTAGAACAGTTAAACTTGATTGACGAAAAACGATTGACCGCAGTATGCCATGGTCAATTATATCAAAGAAGAATAGAAAGAGCATACAACAAAAAGGTGCGTCCCCGGAAGTTTGAAGTAGGTCAGCATGTGCTGAAACGTATTCTTCCACATCAGGTTGAAGCAAAAGGCAAATTTGCCCCGAATTGGCAAGGACCATTCATTGTGACCAGAGTATTATCGAATGGTGCACTATGTTTAACAGATATTGAAGGCAAATGCATAGATATGGCGATCAATTCTGACGCGGTAAAGAGATATTATGCATAACTTTTTGAATGTTTGTATTTAGCACTATTTCGAAGATTGAAATGACAAAGGCAATTTATTCTGCTATCCAAACACTATACCATTTGCTTCCCCTTTGAGCCATACTTGTTTCTTTCCTACCCTCTCTTGGAATCAATAAAAAAAAATCACTATTATTGGTGAACTACGTTTGACCTGATTCCTCAAAGAAGGATACGTAGGCGCTTCACGGCTCGGTCATAAGGTGCACAATATACATAAAATGTGCACAAAAAGAAACATCAAGCGACCCCAATCAAGGAACTGGGGCAAGAGGAAACAAGAAAAGATTCCAAGAGTAGTAATTTTAAACACATACCAAAATTGTTTAGCTTTTCCATTTCTAACCCCATACCATAAAGACCTTTCGACCAATCTTAGAAAAATGCTAAGTCAAGCAAATGAAGATGGTTCATAACATTCTGGTACAAACAAGAAAAGAAAGTAAAAACGAGAGAGTCTTATAGGTGAAAACCCAAACGGGCACCATAAGGCGACGGAAGTTGAGAGAAAAGTAAAAATGAGAGAGTCTTATTGGTGAAAACCTTTGTAGGCACCATAAGGCGAAAAGGAAGTGAGAAATAAACAAATAAGGAAAGTTTATCAGTGAAAACTTTTTAAGACATTGCAAGTCCAACAAGTCTGTGAAATGAGAAATGAAGTTGGGTTATGGAAATTTTGGCAAAAACAAAAATGAGACAATTGAGAGGAGATTGATTAAAAGACTGGGTTGATTAATCCGAAATGCATACCCTGATCATTGGTGCCAGTAACTCCAATCAGATAAGTTTTCATTCTTGCTCCAACAGTCATCCAAAATTGGATTTTTCTTTTTATTCTATAATTGTCGAAATCAACGTGTTTCGTCACTAATAATCTTACTTTTCTAAAAGCTTTGAAATGAGTTTTATTCCAAACAAATAAGAAGGAATGTCAAGGTATACTACCAAGATTCAAGGTTACAAAATACGGCCACGAAAGGTGGGAGATAAAATATGGGTGTAAGAAAGATGAAATCAAAAGTGGATCAGCAAAGTCAGAAGAGGCATATGATTACAGTTAAAAGGTTTTGAAGGAAAACACACAGAGGGGAATCCTATAGTCAAGGATCAATTACAAAGACAAAACAGTCTTTTCAATCATTCCAAGGCAATAAAGAGAGACGAAGAGAAACATCACCATCGGCAAGAATACCACAGCCAGCCACCCTGCTTTAAACTAACAAAGTTTTCTTTGATTTAAAACAGGGGCAAGTATAATATTTGTATCAGGGAATACCCGATAGAATTAAAGAAGTCAGGCGTCCACCTGGAGAATAAGGATGAAGAAATTGAAGAAGTCAGGCGTCCACCTGGAGAATGAGGATGAAGAATTAAAGAAGTCAGGCGTCCACCTGGAGAATGAGGATGAGAATTGAAGAAGTCAGGCGTCCACCTGGAGAATGAGGATGAAGAAATTGAAGAAGTCAGGCGTCCACCTGGAGAATGAGGATGAAGAATTGAAGAAGTCAGGCGTCCACCTGGAGAATGAGGATGAGAAAAAAAGAAGTCAGGCGTCCACCTGGAGAATGAGGATGAGAAAAGAAGAAGTCAGGCGTCCACCTGGAGAATGAGGATGAGAATTGAAGAAGTCAGGCGTCCACCTGGAGAATAAGGATGAGAAAAGAAGAAGTCTGGCGTCCACCTGGAGAATGAGGATGAGAAAATAAGAAGTCAGGCGTCCACCTGGAGAATGAGGATGAAAAATTGAAGAAGTCATGCATCCACCTGGAGAATGAGGATGAGAAAAAAAAGAAGTCAGGCGTCCACCTGGAGAATAAGGATGAGAATTGAAGAAATCAGGCGTCCACCTGGAGAATGAGGATGAAGAAATTGAAGAAGTCAGGCGTCCACCTGGAGAATGAGGATAAGAATTGAAGAAGTCAGGCGTCCACCTGGAGAATGAGGATGAGAATTAAAGAAGTCAGGCGTCCACCTGGAGAATGAGGATGAAGAAATTGAAGAAGTCAGGCGTCCACCTGGAGAATGAGGATGAAGAATTAAAGAAGTCAGGCGTCCACCTGGAGAATGAGGATGAGAATTGAAGAAGTCAGGCGTCCACCTAGAGAATGAGGATGAAGAAATTGAAGAAGTCAGGCGTCCACCTGGAGAATGAGGATAAGAATTGAAGAAGTCAGGCGTCCACCTGGAGAATGAGGATGAGAATTAAAGAAGTCAGGCGTCCACCTGGAGAATGAGGATGAGAAAATTGAAGAAGTCAGGCGTCCACCTGGAGAATGAGGATGAGAAACTGAAGAAGTCAGGCGTCCACCTGGAGAATGAGGATGAAGAAATTGAAGAAGTCAGGCGTCCACCTGGAGAATGAGGATGAAGAATTAAAGAAGTCAGGCGTCCACCTGGAGAATGAGGATGAGAAAAAGAAGAAGTCAGGCGTCCACCTGGAGAATGAGGATGAAGAATTAAAGAAGTCAGGCGTCCACCTGGAGAATGAGGATGAGAATTGAAGAAGTCAGGCGTCCACCTGGAGAATGAGGATGAGAAAAGAAGAAGTCAGGCGTCCACCTGGAGATTGAGGATGAGAAAAAAGAAGAAATCAGGCGTCCACCTGGAGAATGAGGATGAGAAAAAGAAGAAGTCAGGCGTCCACCTGGAGAATGAGGATGAGAATTGAAGAAGTCAGGCGTCCACCTGGAGAATGAGGATGAGAAAATTGAAGAAGTCAGGCGTCCACCTGGAGAATGAGGATGAAAATTAAAGAAGTCAGGCGTCCACCTGGAGAATGAGGATGAAGAATTAAAGAAATCAGGCGTCCACCTGGAGAATGAGGATGAGAAAAAGAAGAAGTCAGGCGTCCACCTGGAGAATGAGGATGAGAATTAAAGAAATCAGGCGTCCACCTGGAAAATGAGGATGAGAAAATTGAAGAAGTCAGGCGTCCACCTGGAGAATGAGGATGAGAAAATTGAAGAAGTCAGGCGTCCACCTGGAGAATGAGGATGAGAAATTGAAGAAGTCAGGCGTCCACCTAGAGAATGAGGATAAGAATTGAAAAAGTCAGGCGTCCACCTGGAGAATGAGGATGAAGAAAGAAAAGAAGTAGTCAAGGCACCCACCTGAAGAACGAGGGAATGAAATTGAAGTGTTGAAATCAAAAGCCCGCTCATATGAAAAAGGAGCACACTTAGAATCAATAAAGCAGAGGAGTCCAACAAAATCCCCAATAAGAAACAACAAGAGTTCCAAAAGGAATACGGAATAAGACAAATGCCCAAGAGTCACCAAGATATCAAGACAACAAGAAACGCAAGGGCATGATCTAGATAAGATTTTATAATTCATGTACCATAATCTAGTTTAATTTTGTATTTCCTTTAAAGTAAGGTGTAATAAGGAGGTCAGCAAGCAGTAAAAACAGCACGAAGCAGCAGTAACATCACAGTCCCACGGTAGTCCCAGCTACCCAAAACTTCCCGAACTACATTGACCTGATTCCTTTATAGCCAAGGATATGTAGGAAACCTTTGAAGCAGAGGTTCGGTCAAATCTTTCTAAAAATGCTTCCCACGGAGTATTCGAACGGGCAAAAATCGCTCGTATCCATTCACTTTATCTTTGCACGAAAACTCTTCGAGTTTCCGCACAAAGAGGGCAGCTGTGAGCACGTGATTTTTGCCTTACGAAAAAACTACTCCAAAATAAATCAAAAATAAAATAAATTTCTTTTACTGTGTAATTTCTGAATTTGCGTGGTGTTAAATATTTGTTTATGTCCGTAAATGTTTACTTTGTCATGATAAAATGAAAAATAAAATAAAATACATGTTGCATGCATATAGGATATAACTATGCATTTTAAAAGATAATTTAAAAAAAAAATATATGCGTTAGTTCTATTTTAAATATCCCACTGTGTGATTAATGTTTTTGACTATGTGTTAAATAATTGTTATGAAGTAATTAATATTTTTGTGTAAGGTTAAAAATTGTTTTATAATTTTTATTAGGATTTTTTATAATTTAAATAAAATTAGAAAATATATATAAATTGTGAAAGGAAATTGGACCTGGATTAAAATCCAGGCCCAAGTGAATTAATTCCCCCCAGCCCAATCCAAAATAGCCTGTCCGGTCCAATTCAATGCAGCTACGCCAAACGACGTCGTTTGGTGATCATTCATCAAGGGCCGTTGGATTAAGTCCATCCAACGACCAAGATTTCATCACCCTAACCCGTGATCATTACCCGACCCACTGCCCCGGTTCAACCCGTCCCCCAACTTAAACCAAACGATGTCGTTTGGTTAAGTGGATTGATCCTAGCCATCCATTCTACTTGATCCAACGGACGATACCAATCCACCCCACCCCTATATAAATCCCAAGCCTTACCCCAGCCCCTAACTGAACACCCCCCATCCTACACTGTTCATCATCGTCCCCCAAACCCCCACTCCTAACCCTAGCCGCCCTAGGATTCCACCGCCTGAAACCCGACGGCATCAACGCCGCCGGTCACCATCTTGACAGCTCAGATTTGTTTTAAGCTGACACCAAATGACCCCTAGGCTACCCTCACCCTTGTGTCATGTTTGGTTCTTCTCGAATCTGACCAGAAATGGTTAAATCCCAAATCGAATTTTTAAGAACCCTAAAAATACCAAACTTTCGGATTCTGTTCAGATTAAGTAAAGATTGAGGTTCAATCGACCTTAGTCGAAGTATTTTCAGTGGAAAATACTTCGACTAAGGTCTGTTTGATTTCAAACAAAAATCCAAATCCAAGCTGAGTTCGAGTCGGATTAAAATTGAAGATTCAAAGGTATTTTTTCTATTATTTTGTGTATTCTACGTGTGTTGTTGTTTGTCTTAATAGCTTGTTAATTTTTCATGATTTTATTTGATTAATTCTGTCACCTTTGTCTTATGCCCGTCTATATGGTCAAATATGAAACTGTTTTCAATTGGTTGTGATTGTTCATAATGTAAGTAATCGACTCGATTAAGTTCGTCGATTAGTTATATTATGAATTCTCACTTATGATAATGCTAATAAAAAAACAGTCTGCTTCTATTGTTTTAGACTAATTATTGACAAATGTTGTAAATAGTCAACTGATTAATACTCGTCAATTAAATCATGTTTGTTTGTGAATCAGTGAATTCAAATGTATGCTGTATATGTTGTTTTCTGAACAGGGCATTGTCAGTATATTGACAATGCTCCTGTGTATGTTTGATCTTAGTTCAATTATAAGTTCAGTTTGCATTATTATGCTGAACCCAGTGTAATATTGTCAAGTTTGAGTTCAAGTTTACAAATGATGATTAGATGTAATTGTGATAGAATGTTTACATTCTTAGGATTCAGTCCAGAACCTAAGAGAATTGGTATTAGCTGTGTTAAATCAGGTTGATAATTAAGTTTGAACAGATTTTTAAATCTGTTTTGTAAATTCTGTTATGATTTTTACATTTAAGGCAGTAATAATAGTGATCACAGTAGGTATTTCTGGGTTAGAAACAGTAGGGTAATGTGATAATAGTAGTGGGCTGAAAGTGGAATGTAATGGCTATAATTTAAGTAATAAAGGGGAACAAGGGATAATGGGGCTGCTGAAAATCATGTTAGGATCACATAAAGTATTAAAAAGTAGTTTTTAATGGAAACTTTCTAATTTTTAAAGGGATAAAGGGTCCAGCCACCATGACAAAGGTGCAACCAGCCCTGTATAAATACAGGAGCTGGACAGCTTAAAAGGGGCAGACTTGAAGAGACCTTAGAGGATTCTCAAAAAAAGGGAGTTTTAAGAGAAAAAGAGAGTGTGAAATTGAGGAAGCAAACAGATTTTTAGGGGCAGTTTTCAGACAGAGAGATAGAGCTTAAGGCAGATTTTAGGAAACTGAAAGAAAACTGAAATCTGATATTATTTCTTTTCAGTAAGTCTGTTCGGATTTGTTCAATAACATTGTTCAGTTAAAAATTCTGAAATTTCCTAAAGAGTGCTATCACTGTGCATCTGGGTTCTTTGGGTCTTATTATTGTTTAAATCTGTGGGAATACTGGTATTTTGCTGATTTAGTTACTGCTGCAACTGCTGAAACTTACTTCTTCTACCTCCATTTCCAGGTACATATCCTTTTAAATTCTATGTTGGAAAGAGATTCAGTATGACGGATAAAATGAAGATTGAATTGTAATACTATCTTTATTCATATGAGTTCTTTAATTAAAAACTCAGTTTTATTTTCTGGATCAAATAAGTAGTATATGTTAATAGAATGATTGTAAATTAAATATCTTTTATTGAAGACTGTATAAGTGTTGTAACAAGGTTAATTTTTCTAAATTTTCATTAAAGTATGGTTGTGATTAAGATTGTCAAGATAGGAAACAATGGCATAAAGTGGGCCATTATTTAAATTTTATGGTGTTGTTAGTTAAGTAAAGAGTAATGTAGAAATATCAAGAAAACTACACTACTAATTCTTATTGTTAAATAAGGTTTAGATGGTCTTGATGGTATATGTTTATAAAGATAATAGATGTGTGTATAAGCGTTGGTGAAAGGTGATATGATATATCTTGTTACGATATTAAAACATTATGAATGTTTACGAAATACAGTTAGGTTGTATGTAAGGTAATTTTATTGAAGTAACTTGTATAATAACTCCTTTCCTATAAACTCGATGCCTATTTGCCTTCATAAAACAAAGTGACCAAATAATTAGGCCTATTAGATTAAAAGCGAGTATATGAGAATGAGAAGAGATGTACAAGCATAAATTGCCACACTTTACATCAATGATAATTAGAAATAGAATTTGCATTAAGTAAATAATAAAAATTCTCGGAAAATATTTCCTTCCTTTATGAATCATTTATTTTTAGTTTCATATGCAATTTATTCTTTGGCATATATATATATGACATATTTGTTAAAAAAAATCATATTTTTACTATGTTCTTTGAATTTGAATAGTTGGAATGAATATAACTTATATTCGGAAATCATAATCGACGAACAACCTTTAATAGATTGCGAATTCTTTTCAAAGAATTTATAGGCCTCTAAATAGGAGTTTCTCATGATTTTCACATAAAAGAAATACATAAATATAAACAATTTGTGGAAAATCCCTAAACCATTACAAATATTTTGCGCAATTAGGGATACGTTCGCGTACCCTGATTATATTTTTAAAAGTAAAAATTCGGATTATGCGTACACGCAATTTCGAACGAATATTTAATAATAGGATTTTTCCAAAGGCGTTAAATCAATTTCATAAAAAACCCAAGATGTACGGTTCATTATTCAAGAAAAACAAATATTCTTGACTCGACACAATTTTGAAAAATGATTGCTTAATAAATATATTATCAAAAGTTATTGTGTACACGTACGCGTGACACAAGTCCGCCATTTTTTAAAACACGAATATACGTACGCGTAATTCGATTCAAAGAAGGATCCTCAAACACAGTAAGTATAAGCGGTAGCAAAAATCATGTAACATCAATATATTTAATAAAAATCAAGATAATTAAGCCAATAATAAAAACAGTTAAGCGACCGTGCTAGAACCACGGAATTCGGAAATGCCTAACACCTTCTTCCGGATTAACAGAATTCCTTACTCAGGATTTCTGGTTCGCAGAATAATAAGCAGAGTCATATTCTCCTCGATTCAGGGATTGAAATTGGTGACTTGGGACGCCTTAAAATTCCCAGGTGGCGACTCTGAAATAACTAAATAAATCCCGTTTCGACTGTCCTTTAATAGGAGAAAACTCCCCACGCGCCCCGCGGGCGCAGCAAAAAGGAGGTGCGACAAGTGGCTCACAAGTTGCCTACTAATCCCATGTGTCCGCCAGTAAAATAGAAACTCAGAAAGTTCAAACCAGACATGAGCCTAATAATCAAGGAGGAAGTTACCAAACAGATCAATGCCAAAGTTCTCAGGGTGGTTGAATATCCAACTTGGTTAGCTAACATTGTGCCGGTTCCGAAGAAAGACGGAAAGGTCAGGGTATGTGTTGATTATCGAGATTTAAATGAAGCAAGTCCCAAAGACGACTTCCCACTGCCAAATATACACATCCTGATAGATAATTGCACCAAGCATTAACTCCAATCCTTTGTAGATTATTTTGCGGGTTATCATCAGATTTGGATGGATGAAGAAGATGTAGAGAAGACAGCTTTTATTACACCATGGGGTGTATATTATTACAAGATGATGCCATTCGGTCTGAAGAAAGCTGGGGCCACTTACATGAGAGCCATGACAAATATTTTCCATGATATGATACACAAGGAAATAGAGGTGTATGTGGATGACATCATTATCAAATCCAAGAGGGCCGCAGATCACATAGTAGACTTGAGGAAGTTCTTCGACAGGCTAAGGAGGTACAATTTAAAATTGAACCCCGCAAAGTGTGCATTCGGGGTTCCCGCAGAAAGGTTATTAGGATTCATCGTCAGTTGTCAAGGGATCGAACTGGATCCGTGTAAAGTCAAAGATATTCAGGCGTTACCACCACCTAAAAGCAAAAAGGATGTGATGAGCTTCTTAGGGTGTCTCAACTATATCAGCCGCTTCATAGCACAATCTATAATCATATGTGAACCCATCTTCAAGATGCTAAGAAAGGATGCTGAAACAAGATGGACCGAGGATTATTACAAAGCTTTTGACAAAATCAAAGTCCACACCGCCAGTTCTGGTCCCGCCAGAACTAGGACGACATTTGCTACTCTATCTATCTGTATTAGATAGAGCCTTCGAATGTGTTTTGGGGCAACATGACAAGACAGGAAGGAAGGAGCAAGCCATATATTACTTGAGTAAGAAGTTCACACCTTACGGAGCACAGCATTCTTTGCTTGAACGCACTTACTGTGCTTTGACCTGGACAACCTAGAAATTGAGGCATTACTTCTGTGCCTACACTACATACTGTTGATACCCAATTTTTTCCTATATTTTTATATATATGCATAAATACTTTAAAAATAGCATATACATGTGTATATAAGCATGCACAAGGCTTTTATAATTTTTTCGTAATTTTAAGGATTTAAATTGATTTGTTTCCTTCCATTTTATTCATAAAACCCCCAATAATTATCCCTCAAATTATTGTTGTGGTAATTTAGTAATTTAATTTCAATATTTATGCCAAAGTATGGTTAAAATATTTTTATGCATTTTTATAATTGCATTTGGTATTTTTAAAACTAAATTGAATATAATTGCAATATTAGCCCATTAATGTATAATTACGTTTTATATGCATAAAATTGGTCTCCTATATTTTTAAAATGTCAAATACCTATTTTAAATCATTTTGGTACATAAAATTATTTTCCAGAAATTCTTTATTATTTATTATAAATTAAATAGGGGAAAAGTGGCTATTTAAATTATAGCCAGATTGGCATTTCAATTACAGCCTAAATTGGACCCAATCCCAACCCAATTTCTTAATTAAATACCCGACCCAGACCCTATATAAGTTTACCTAACCCAGAACCCGTTAGATCATGGCCGTTGATCTGAAAGATCAACGACCCGTATTGTTTCTTTCCTTTTTTTAATCCTAAACAACCCCTAACCCTAATCATTCTTTACACACCGCCGCCCTCGAATCCTCTCATTTCATCTCTTCTCTCAACCTAACCCTAACTCCCTTTCAACCGTGTAATGACCCGACCGGTTGTTTTGAGCTTTTGCACTTTGCTCGCTAGTTCTCGGGCATGACTTGCCCCGTGCGGTGTATTATGACTTATGTAAATCGCTGGTGTTGAGTTTCAGGTTAATCAGAATGAATTTGGAAGAACAGTTTTCAGTTTGAAGCCTTAAATTTGAAAAGTTTGACCAAGAGTTGACTTGTTTGTATATGATCTCGGATCGGAATTTTTACGATTTGGTTAGCTCTGTTAGGTAATTTGGGACTTAAGGTGTGATCGGAATGCATTTTTGGAGGTCCGTGGAAGGTTTAGGCTTAAATTGGCGAAATTGAGATTTCGACGTTTTCCGGTTGATAGGTGAGATTTTTATATAGAGGTTGGAATGAAATTCCGTAAGTTGCAGTAGCTTCGTTGTGCCGTTTGGGATGTGTGTGCAAAATTTTAGGTCATTCAGATGAGATTTGATAGACCTTTTGATCGAAAGCATAATTTAAGAGTTCTTGGGGTTCTTAGGCTTGAATCCTATGTTAAATTGGTGATTGATGTTGTTGTGAGCATTCCGAAGTTTTGAACAAGTTTGAACGATGTCATGGGATGTGTTGGTACAATTGGTTTGAAGTTCCGGGCAGGTTCCAGGTAGGTTCTGGGATGTTTTAGGCCGAAAATAATAGCTGTAGCAAGTCCATAAGGGTTGCAGGCCTCAGAACCCACCCGCACATTCCGCATAAAAAGAAGTGCGGCTGCGGTATGTGCTGTGCGGACCGCACAAAATGAAGTGCGGTTGCGATAGGTGCTGTGCGGACCGCATAAAATGCTGTGCGGCCGCGGTGGGGAATATTTCACTGGTCCTACTTCGGAAGCTCATATCTTTTGATCTACGACGAATTTTAAGAATATTCAGACACAAAAGTTGTAGCTCCTCGTCTCTAGTTTCCATAAAGGTAGAGATATTGCAATTTGGACTTCTGTAGCGAAAGGTATGACCACAATACTAAAGCCTGTCACTGCAGAGGAAAGCCTGTGCGGCCGCGGTCGTTTTTGTGCGGACCGCTCTAGTTTTGTGCGGACCGCGGTCGATTTTGTGCGGTCCGCGGAGGTGGAAATCTGTGGGGTATTCTATAAATATGAGGTTTTGGGTTTTATTTGATATTTTGACCTAGAGAGCTCGGATTTTTGCGATTTTTTGAAGGTTTTTCAAGAAATTCATCGGGGTAAGTGATTCTAACTCAGATTTGGCTAGAGTACATGAATCTATCATTGCATTCATCACTTAATTCATGATTTGGGATGGAATTTGGGAAGAAAATTTGTGGGATCTTCCAAAAATATAACATGATAATTTGAAGGACCAAATGGTATCGGAATTGGATAATTTTCATATGGTTAGACTCGTGAGAGTATAAGGATTCTAGTTTTGTGAATTTTGTCAAATTTCGAGATGTGGGCCCGGGGGTCGGGTTTGACAAATTCCTGGATTTTTGTGGTAATTTGATTTTTTTGCTTGGACTTTGTTCCCTTAGCATATTGTGATGTATTCATTCTGATTTTGAATAGATTCGACGCGCGTGGAGGCCGATTTGAAGGGCAAAGGCATCGCGAGCTAGAGATTTAGCCGGTTCGAGGTGAGTAATGATTGTAAATAAAGCTCTGAGGGTTTGAAACCCCAGATTGCACATCGTAGTGCTATATTGAGGTGAGGCACACGCTTGATGACGAGCGTGGGGTTATGTACTATTGGGGATTGTGACTTGGTACGTCCCAATTGATGATTTTACTGCGCATTTGACTGAAACTTATATGTTATCATCATGATTTGGGCTGATTGCCATATTTGGGCTTCGTGCTAACTATTTGAACCCTTCGGGGATTTTTATTACTATTTTCTCACTGTTTTAACTTACTAATTGAACTCAGTCATGTTATTTTCCACTGTTTTACTACTCAACCATTTTTACTCTATTTTGAGACTTAAATGATATTTTTAATGATGTTTTGGGCTGAGAAATACTGTTTTACTAATGTCCGAGGGGCTTGTGAGTATTTTTTGACCGAGAAAGGTCGAGGGCCTAGTTGTGAGGAAACACTGATACTGATTTGGGGTCGAGCGCTTGAGATATGTACGCCACGAGGTGGCTTGTTGATATTGTTTATGAGGCCGAGGGCCTGAGATATATACGCCATGAGGTGGCTTGACTGATATGAGGCCGAGGGCCTAGATTTAATGCCACGAGATGACTTGATATTGCGCTTGGGCCGTAAGGGGCCCCTCCCGGAGTCTGTACAACCCCAGTAAGCGCGGGTACCCATTGTGATGTGAGATATAGCCTTAGAGGCTGATATTATTCTATGTGATAGCCTAAGGGGCTGGTATTTTCTATGTAATTGCCCGAGTGGCTAGTACCGTTCTATGTGATTGCCCGATGGGCTGGTATTGTTCTGAGATATTTGCCCGAGGGGCAGAGTTGTTGACATTGAGTTCGATGGGCGAACCTTTATGTGTTTATCTTTCATATTTACATGTCATTTACTTGTTAAACTATGTTAGTTGTGCCCGAGGGGCGGATTTCTGTGCTTATCTACACTAACTGTTTTGCATTCATTTGCATACTGTTGAAAAAGCCATTTTCAAAGAAGTTTAAGCTGAGCTAAGATGTTTAAAGAGATTTTACAGTTTCACTACTTTCTTACTGGTTTTTGAACTACTTCTATACATCATCTTGATAAGCTTTACATGATTTCTTGCCCTCAGTCTTTATTTATATTTGTTACTCACTAAGTTGGAGTAATCACTTTACTCCCTGCACCCCTGTGTGCAGATTCAGGCGTTGTTGGTACCGCTTCCGAGTGTTGATACCTCCAGCTTCAGACGGGCTTCCAGAGATTACGAGGTAGCTGTTGACGTCCGCAACCCCGTGTCTCTACTCCCTTATCATCTCTATCTCTTTTCAGACATCTGTACTAGCTTATAGACTTAGCAGACTTGTATTATGAATTATAGATGCTCATGACTAGTGACACCCCGGTTAGAGGGCTGTGTTGGGTTATACTTCCGCATTTTATTGACATTATCCGCTACTTAGTATTGCTATATCATGTTTTAGACTGCTTTTATGATATTTTATTGTTTTAAAAAGTGAATTGGGTTTAATTGGCTGGCTTTGTCTTCACGAGAGGCGCCATCACGACCGGGTTCGGGTTTAGGGTCGTGACAAGTTGGTATCAGAGCCTAGGTTACATAGGTCTCACGAGTCATAAGCAGGTTTAGTAGAGTCTCGCGGATTGGTACAGAGACGTCTGTATTTATCCTCGAGAGGGTGCAGAACCTTTAGGAAAACTTCACATTCTTGAATTCTTATCGTGTATCCTTGTTTCAGCTTGAAATGTAACTCTTTGAATTCCTTCCACGCATTTGTATGCGCGCATGAGCTCTCTGTATCAGATGTGCATCGATGGCTTATTATTCCCCGATCGAGGGGCGAGATATGATCTCTGTGAGTTGATGTTGGGCCGGTCTAGAGGACTTGAAGGTGGATCTTTGCCTATGGCTTGAGCACCGAGGTGCTGATTGCGTGATCAAGTATTTTTGAATGTATATGTTCGGTATTGTACCTATTAGTGGAAGTGATGGCTGGATAGCTATGTGATGAGTATGTTAGTATTGCGAGATGTATACACATGATTTGGAAGTGACGAGAAGGGTCTGCTGGAGTATAGAAGAACTATTAGATGCTTGGATTCCATCTTGATTCGGGGTATAGCCCCGAGTTATGGGCGTGTGAAAGATCTTTTCATGTTTCCCAGTTGTGAGTGAAGTAAATTTCATATTGCGGTATGAGTTCAGACTCATGAAAACTAAGTGACTGCGTACAGTTTATGACGATAGAAGGTATACAGAAATGTTAGTTAGAGGCAAAGCTGGTGGGTTGTCTCCTGCTAAATGTTCTGAGGTTGTACGATCCTTATATGTCTGTTAGAAGATCTCATTTGCGAGTGAAGGATATGTGTTGCAATTTAAATTGGGTCGCTTAGAGAGTGGGTGTAATTGTTGCGAGAGTGGAATGCGAGATTTGTAGAAAAGTTAAATTTCAAGATGATCTGTGTTTTCACAAGCTTATAAAATAATTGAGTTTAATCTCACTATGGTATCATGGCATCAATAGAGTAAAATCGTTATGAGTTATTGAGTGTGTGTTGATCTATGGCTTCGAGCCAAGTGGGGGAGTCTGCTATTGATTAGGCGATTGCACGGTTAGGTGCTATGTTGGTTCCAGTTTGAGGCGTGCTGGTGAATCAATTATGTCTTGCCGAAATTGAGACCGAGGATGGCTCGAGTAAAGGAAAATTTTGATAGAGGTTATATTATGCTTTATAGGGTATGAGAATCACAGAATGTCTTGAGTTGTTGTTGGTAAAGGATACTCGGTGCATAGAGCAGGAAGTTGCTTGGTTGTACTGGAATGAGGTTACATTCTGCGGTGTCAGAGTGCTAGTAGGCACGGGTTGACGGTTCGTTTGATCAGGCTAATTGCGGTTTGAGTAGAGTGGATGACTCTCGAGAATGGTTTTAATGGGTTCAAGACTTTCAGGTAATAATTGGAGATCTTCAAGTGTATAATTGGGCTAGAAACTGAGGTTTGCATTAGAGGGTGCCAAGACTTGTATCACTTCTATATCAATTATGGGATCCTATGTATCAGTATCAGGAAGGTAAAGGTAACAGATTTAGATTTGCAGGAAGTTTCCTCAGAGTAAAGTATTTTGAATGTGGTGCCTTTGGGAATAGATAAGAGAGTATTCAGCGGCTTATGGGTCTCAGACGGTGTGGCTTTATGCTTGGGTCCCGTGTGGTAAGTCCGGGTTGAGGAATTGTGGTGCTACAACAAGAGGGGATATCACGTTGAAGGTAATTTAGGAGGAAACTCGGATAGATGGGATAACTGGGTAGTAGGCTGGATCGGTATGGTAAGGATATGATTAGTTCCTTGGGTGTGTACGGGGTAATGAGTTCCTACAGGTATTTCGCGGCAATACTCTTAGGTTTTGATGGCTTGCGTAGCTTGGTCGAGTTAGAAGGATTCAGTCCTGGCATGTCTGGTTTGTGCAAGGGGAACTCAGAGAGTTCTTGATGGTTTCTTCCTTGGTTGGAGATGTATATTTTCTAGGGGCATGAGGAGCATGGTATTCATAGTGATTTCCTTCTAGAATGGGATCAATGGAAAGTTCTTGACTAGTGGAGTACATAGATATTTGTGGCTCGAAAGGGAGATGAAGTTCTCATGTTATCCTAGGATGGTATGGTATATGCGGTATGTTGTGGAGGATTGAGATTTGCACGTGTAAGGTTACAGTTCAGTTTTGAATGGGAAGTCATAAAATTCTTAGGCAGCACGGGCAGTTTTAGATGATTAGAGAAATGAGCTTCAGATGATTTGATGGATGATCTCCAGATGATTAAGGAAATGGTATTGCTAAATGGGAGTGATTTGATAAGGGTATATGTTTCAGAAAAGGCAATGTGATTAAGTTGATGGTACTTTAGTAGAATTGCGGCGCTTTCTTGTTAGATCGACTGTTGATATTCGAGTTTGCTTGGTGACACAGGGGAATTTTAGAGTATCTATCGTGGAATGATTGGGTATTTGAGGTGCGGTATGTATTCAGACGGCGGAATTGGGACCAGATATGTTGATTCATAGGCCATATGGAGTTGGAGATGGGAAGTTCTCATATTCAGGCTATGTGGTGGTTGTGAGTCGTGTGTATCGGCGTTGTTTAGTGACTATCGGGATTTGGAGACCCGAGCGGATCTTTTGTTGCTTGGTATGTTAGATTTTGGATGTGATATTCGGTTCAGATTGTTTGTCTCTGTGTGGTGTCATTCTGGACTATTGTGCTAAGGCGACGCTGTTGGCTATGTCGGAAATGTCACGGATTGAGTGGCGAGGTTCGAAGGATTATGTCCTAGTAGAGTGGCTTTATATTTCGAAGACCCAACGGACGACTGGGAAGGATTGTTTTTCTTAGTTGGGTTTTCGTGATGGATGTCAGTGTAGAGGCTCCTACCATTAATTTAGTTCCTGTGGTGAGGGACTTTTCGGATATATTTCTTGTGGCTGGGCATGTCGTCGGGCAAGGTTATTGATTTCAGTATTGATTTGATGCCAGGCACCGTATCGTATGGCACCGGCAGAGTTAAAGGAGTGGAAGAGCAGTCCAGGATTATTGTGATAAGGAGTTCGTTGGCAGGCCAACATGGATGCGTGTTCTAATTTGAGTCGGTTTGGTTGGCTCCGGATTGCATTGTTGAGGGATGCGTTGATTCGATTGTTATTGAGTTTATTAGTAATCTGGGGAGATCTATGAGTTAACCTTTTTGTGTGGCGAGGTGTTATGATTTATTGGTTATGGGTACATATGGTGCGGTTCTATTGGGGTTTCATAGTGGAAGTCGAGCGGGAAGAGTGATGATGAATGTCATATCGGTTATGTCCTTTTGGGTTAGTGTGGTGTATGTTAATTGCTTCATCGTGGGTATGATGATTTGCTTTGGTTCCAGACATTGAATTGTGCGTGGTTGTCGATTTCGAGCAATGTGACTTAAGGTGGTTCATGTGGAGCAGTGTTGGATAGGATCGCACATTGCAGCGAAGTTATGTGGAGGTATGGCCTTGTGGGTTAGATTCGTGTGTTCTGTTCCTATGATGTGAGACGGGTTCTCAGCCTTGTGTTGTGGTGGTACCGGTGAGCTTGAGGTACAACTCTTTCATTTGAGTCATTTTCATGATTTAAGTATGTTCGGACTATTGCTTATTAGTACGTGTATCGTGCAAGTTGTGGATTAGGCCTGTATTGATGTGTCATGTTACCAGAGTAATGTATTGGATTAGAGGAGATCACTGAGATCATTAATAAATATGAACGGATGCGATTTCAGCATGTTGGAAGGATAGTATCGAGCTTTGGTTCAGAAATTTTCTGTGGTATTTGCCCAGGGAAGAAATGGCTTCATGAATGGTTGATCTGGGAAATGGTTATGGCTTACCGCGTGTCTTAGTGATCATTGGCAGTATATGAAAGTGTTGGGATTAGACTTTAGTTGATAAGAGTTTTTCTATCGGTATGCGGATGTTGTGTGCAACTGCTGTGGTTAGGAGTTGTCACTACAAGTGGTGAGTTATGTGGTATATCATGTGATTGCATCGGAGATAGCATATATGGTTTGTTACAGCTGGTTCGGGCTTATTCACAGTATAAATGTGAGATTCTAATCGTATTGAGGATTTTAGAAGTAGAAATGTGGTTCTATGGTTTATGGGCTAGGTTGGATTGTGAAATTTTAGTTGCATTGTGTTATCGGACCTATATGAGATAGGGTGACGTAGGATCACCCCCGGATATATGCATGGTAATGTTATTCAGCAATTGGTTGACTTCTGGAACAACTCTGGGCACGTTCGAGGATGAATGTGTGTTTAAGTGGGGGATGATGTAACGACCCGACCGGTCGTATTGAGCTTTTACTTCGCTCGCCAGTTCTCATGTATGACTTGCCCCGTGTGGTGTATTATTACTTATGTAAATCGTAGGTGTTGGGTTTCAGGTTAATCAGAATGAATTTGGAAGAGCAGTTCTTAGTTTGAAGCCTTAAATTTGAAAAGTTTGACCAAGAGTTGACTTGTTTGCATATGATCTCGGATCGGAATTTTTATGATTTGGTTATCTCCGTTAGGTGATTTGGGACTTAGGGTCGTGATCGGAATGCATTTTGGAGGTTCGTGGAAGGTTTAGGCTTAAATTGGCGAAATTGAGATTTTGGCGTTTTCCGGTTAATAGGTGAGATTTTGATATAGAGGTTGGAATGAAATTCTGGAAGTTGCAGTAGCTTTGTTGTGTCATTTGCGATATGTGTGCAAAATTTTAGGTCACTCGGACGAGATTTGATAGACTTTTTGATCGAAAGCATAATTTAAGAGTTCTTGGGGTTCTTAGGCTTGAATCCTATGTTAAATTGGTGATTGATGTTGTTGTGAGCATTCCAAAGTTTTGAAAAAGTTTGAACGATGTCATGGGATGTGTTGGTACAATTAGTTTGAAGTTCCGGGTAGGTTCCGGGATGTTTTAGGCCGAAAATAATAGCTGTAGCAAGTCCATAAGGGTTGCAGACCTCGGAACCCACCCGCGCAGTCCGCACAAAAAGAAGTGCAGCTGCGATATGTGCTGCACGGACCGCACAAAATGTTGTGCGGCCGCGGTGGGGAATATTTCATTAGTCCTACTTCGGAAGCTCATATGTTTTGATCTACAAGGAATTTTAAGATTATTCAAGAACAAAAGTTGTAGCCCTTCGTCTCTAGTTTCCAAGAAGGTAGAGATATCATAATTTGGACTTCGGTAGCGAAAGTTAAAGCCAAAATACTAAAGCCTATCACTGCAGAGGAAAGCCTGTGCGGCCGCTGTCGTTTTTGTGCGGACCGCGGTCGATTTTGTGCGGTCCGCGGAGGTAGAAATCTGTGGGGTACTCTATAAATACGAGGTTTTGGGTTTTATTTGATATTTTGACCTAGAGAGTTCGGATTTTTGCAATTTTTCGAAGGTTTTTCAAGAAATTCATCGGGGTAAGTGATTCTAACTCAGATTTGGCTAGAGTACATGAATCTATCATTGAATTCATCACTTAATTCGTGATTTGGGATTGAATTCGGTAAGAAAATTTGTGAGCTTCCAAAAATATAAAATGATAATTTGAAGGACTAAATGGTACCGGAATTGGATAATTTTTGTATGGTTAGACTCATGAGAGTATAAGGATTCTAGTTTTGTGAATTTTGTCAAATTCCGAGATGTGGGCTCGGGGGTCGGGTTTGACCAATTTCTGGAATTTTGTGGTAATTCGATTGTTTTTGCTTGGGCTTTGTTCCCTTAGCATATTGTGACGTATTCGTTCTGATTTTGGATAGATTCAACACGCGTGGAGGCCCATTTGAGGGGCAAAGGCATCACGAGCTAGAGATTTAGCCGGTTCGAGGTGAGTAATGAATGTAAATGATGCTATGAGGGTTTGAAACCCTAGATTGCACATCGTAGTGCTATAATGAGGTGAGGCACACGCTTGATGACGAGCGCGGGGTTTTGTACTATTGGGGATTGTGACTTGGTCCGTCCTGATTGATGATTTTACTGCGCATTTGACTGAAACTTATATGTTATCATCATGATTTGGGCTGATTGCCATATTTGGGCTTCGTGCCAACTATTTGAACCCTTTAGAGATTTTTATTACTATTTTCTCACTGTTTTGACTTACTAATTGAACTCAGTCATATTATTTTCCACTATTTTACTAAGCCATTTTTACTCCGTTTTGAGACTTAAATGATATTTTAAATGATGTTTTGGGCTGAGAAATACTATTTTACTAATGCCCGAGGGGATTGTGAGTATTTTTTGACTGAGTAAGGCCGAGGGCCTAGTTGTGAGGAAACACTAATACTGATTTGAGGCCGAGGGCTTGAGATATGTACGCCACGAGGTGACTTGTTGATATTGTTTATTAGGCTGAGGGCCTGAGATATATATGCCACGAGGTGGCTTGACTGATATGAGGACGAGGGCCTAGATTTGATGCCACGAGATGGCTTGATATTGTGCTTAGGCCGTAAGGGGCCCATCTCGAAGTCTGTACACCCCAGTGAGCGTGGGTACCCATTGTGATGTGAGATATAGCCCGAGGGGCTGATTTTGTTCTATGTGATAGCTCGAGGGGCTGGTATTGTTCTATGTGATTTCCCGAGGGGCTGGTACCATTCTATGTGATTGCCTGAGGGGCTGGTATTGTTCTGAGATATTTGCCCGAGGGGTAGAGTTGTTGACATTGAGCCCGAGGGGCGAACCTTTATGTATTTATCTTTCATATTTACCTGTCATTTACCTGTTAAACTATGTTAATTATGCTCGAGGGGAGGATTTCTGTGCTTATCTGCACTAACTGTTTTGCATTCATTTGCGTACTGTTGAAAAAGCCATTTTCAAAGAAGTTTAAACCGAGTTAAGATGTTTAAAGAGATTTTATAGCATCACTGCTTTCTTACTGGTTTTTGAACTGCTTCTATGCAGCATTTTGATATGCTTTACGTGATTTCTTGTAATTATTCTATGTAATTATAGCTTCAGTCTTTACTGCTTCAGTCTTACTGGTCGAAGGGCTGGTACCATTCTATGTAATTATAGCTTCAGTCTTTACTGCTTCAGTCTTACTGGTCGAAGGGCTGGTACCATTCTATGTAATTATAGCTTCAGTCTTTATATATTTGTTACTCACTGAGTTGGAGTACTCACTTTACTCCCTACACCCCTGTGTGCAGATTCAGGCGTTGTTGGTACCGCTCCCTAGTGCTGATACCTCTAGCTTCAGGCGGGCTTCCAGAGATGACGAGGTAGCTGTTGACGTCCGCAGCTCTGTGTCTATACTCCCTTATCATCTCTATCTCTTTTCAGACATCTGTACTAGCTTATAGACTTAGCAGATTTGTATTATGAATTATAGATGCTCATGACTAGTGACACCCCGGTTAGGGCTGTGTTGGGTTGTACTTCTGCACTTTATTGACATTCTCTGCTACTTAGTATTGCTATATCATGTTTTAGACTGCTTTTATGATATTTAACTGTTTTAAAAAGTGAATTGGGTTTAATTGGTTGGCTTTGTCTTCACGAGAGGCGCCATCACGACCGAGTTTGGGTTTAGGTCATGACAAACCGCCTCCCTTATCTGGTCTTCTCTGGTGACCACCCTTCGACCCCTAAGACTCCAATGGCTTCTCCTTTGTCATGCTCATCTTCTCTGAGGCCTTAAAGGGCCTTGGGTCACACCGACTTGCATCTAGGGTTTACCATATGGTCTGTTCTTGGCTATTTCAGTATGATTCCAAGTGAAGTCCTGCTATACTTGTTACGATCCTTGAGGTTTTGACAGGTTCCTTCATCTATACTTGGGTTTCTTCTGAAATCCTATTTTTTTGCTCACATCTCTTAGATCTATACGACTTTTAAATGATTTGAGTCTTTTCTTTTGATGTTTTATACTGTTCTTGAATCTCTTTTATAAAATCATCAATTTCAAGTCATTTTCATCTTCTTCTAAAGCTAGGGTTTTCAAAACTTCTTCTACACTTTGTTTAAATTGATTCTTTATGTTTAAAACTTCTATCTCTTACATATTTCGACTGATTTTATGATTTTACTCCTTTTTCAACTCGCCTATGTTGAAAACCCTAATTTCTTAGTTCTAATCTTGGGTTTCTGGGTTCTGTTTGATAACGTGTTCAGTAAATCTGTATGTTTCTATGATTCTGTGATTTTTCCCTATGCTTGCTTGTTATGGTTCCTAATTATGGTTGTCACTGCCTATTGTGTGATTTTGCCCTATTTTGTTCGCCAATGTTTCTGATTCTTCACTTCTCCTACTTGTATCATGCTTAGCTTACTAATTCAGACTGTGCTCTACATGAATCCCTAATTTTATATGTGATTCTTGTCCTACTCGACCTCTTAGGGTTCTGATTTTTGCTTACCATGTGCTTGTTCTTATAGAGTGGTGCTAAATCAGTTCTATCTTCTATTTTTGAATCCTTGAATCTTTGTCATTGATTTTCACTAATTTCGCATGATATCCCTACTGATATTTACCTTGTAGAATGTTTTATGACCTTATTCTATGGTCAATTATGCTATTAATTGATTTCTTAAGACTTTCCTTGATTGAAATATGTTGAATCTAGCCTCTATTACCTATTGTGTACTTGTACTATGCAGAAAATACTTCCTTATTTACCATGTTCAGCCTTATACGATTTCCTTCCTTACTTGTCATATGTCTATGACCGTTTGAAGTTAACTCCTCAATTAAAGGGAGTACTTACCTTGATTTCCTGACTGATTGATTCTGAGTTTCTCAATTACTAATGGATTTTGATTTTTACCTTATTGACTACCTACTTTCAAACTATGAATACTCTAGTCTTTCATTAGCAACACACGAACACTTTTGGTTCAAAACTATCTCTCACACTTAAAACTTTATGCTCTCTCTTGTGCTACTTGCTACTGCTCTAAGTTAGCCGACTACAAGCCAAGTCTAACCATTATGTTCTCTTGCTTTTTCACTTTGCTTACTGTCCCCCTTATTGGTATGTCTAAATTTCAATTCAAAGTTTGAACAACAATATGATTTTCTTATTGCTTCAATTCATCCTGTTTCTAGTTTACTTCTATTTGTGGTTTTGTTGTGGAACTTGCAATTGATGTTTACCTTATTATATACTCCCCTTCCTTTAGATCAGCATGTTACCCCTCTGTGTTATTTCTGAACATGTCTATACCAATTATCACTTACTTGTTATGTGCTTACCATCATATGTCCCATGAATCCCCAAATCCCTATCTCCTCTGTATATGAGTTTGTTCCTTTGTCTGGTTTTGTGACTATGTCTGGTCAGCTGCTTCTGAGCATGTCTATACTAATTCTTGGATCTTTGCTTAATTATGTGTCCTATGTATTCCCCAG
Organism: Nicotiana sylvestris; assembly: GCF_000393655.2. Taxonomy (NCBI): domain Eukaryota; kingdom Viridiplantae; phylum Streptophyta; class Magnoliopsida; order Solanales; family Solanaceae; genus Nicotiana; species Nicotiana sylvestris. The sequence goes on along the minus strand of NC_091064.1, from coordinate 149,271,312 downwards.
ACCCCTTGACCGTTGTTTGTGGCACTGAACCTTCTTTGGGTGCTGTGACCCCTGGCCGTGTATGAACATGTCCTAAGGTGTTGTGTTTGGACTTCTGTTAATTTATTTTCAAATAGTCTCTATGTTTTGCTAAATTACTTTCAAACAGACTTCTTTTTTAATACAGTTTTTTACTAAAATTTTCAACTTGTGTCAATCACTTTCACTCTACTCCTAGTCAATAAGTTCTGCCCCCTCCAGTATGTGTACTACCTTGGTATCCTCTTGAGAACCCTCTGAACTCTGGCATACTGAGGCTGGCCCTTCCATACTGCACTTGTTCAATTTTTGGTTACCAAGTCTAGGTGTAAGTACTGCCCGGGATCCCTGAGATCCTTAGGGAACTTTGATGCACCTAGACTATGTCATTGTGTATGGAATTGAGGCATTTGAGGCCATTTGAGGCTTTGGGAAATCTGGGCCTAATCGAAGGCTCCCTATATAATAGCTTCTTGTTTTCTTATTTACTTATGTAATTCATTCATTGGTCTGTAATAACTTATAAACAAATATTGGGGTATTTAGTGAAAAGGGTGGGTAGATACATGTTTTATGGGGTAATACGGGTAGAAACCATGTTCATAGGACTTTACATTTAATCTGGTTGCTTTATCAAGTAGAAATCATGCTTATATGGCTTTACATTTTTAGAAACCATGCCTATAGGTTCCAAATAATCATGCCTTCAATGTCTTAAAATCAGATTAACTAATAGATGTCATGCCTATAGGACTTAATCCAAAATCTGTTATGATGAGTGTTCATATATGCCTTCAATGTCTTAAAATCGGCTTAACTAATAGATGTCATGCCTATAGGAACTAATCCAGATTCTGTTATGGCAAGTATTTATGTATGTTTTCATGTCTGCATGTCTTAAAATCAGATTAACGAAGTTAAATATCATGCCTATAGGGAACCATATTTGAAATTCTGCCTGTCAGTCTAAACTAGTCTAAATGATTCAACCTAATCCACGCCTAGTTCACTTCTGAATTGGTTCAATTAGGTAGTTTACATTTCTGACACAAGTCTTTTAAAACCACCTTAATATGTTATTAGACATCATGTCCATAGGATTTTCAAAAGTCTGTTTTAAAATTTGCCCTGTCTTACTATACAATGAAGTCATCAGTACTCCACGTATAGGCAAGCCTTTAGGGCGTTTTCAAAACTGCATCTCTAAAACTGTTTCTATTGCTTAATGTTTTCTAATCCTAACAGGCTTTTAAAATCGATAGGAAACTGCTAGGGTTATCACTTCTGAGTCTAAAAGGATTGATTGTCTTCTGCATATTCACCTAGACATCCTGCCTTAAGATACTGTCTAATAAAAGCCCTTAATTGTGCTTGAGTCGTGCTGTTTGTATGCTTGTTTGAGGAGGAAACCTTGAGCCTCTGTTTTCTCCCTTTTATATGCTGAAAGTCCTAAGTGTTTTGCTTGTCGCCTTAGAATTTTCACCTTTAAAACCTTAGGATTCCTTCTAGAACCACCTATAGGTAGAGGTCCTAACTCCCTCCAGGACAATTAAGAGTGCACGGGTAGCAGCATGTAATAGAAACCATTGATCAAACACTCACTTTGCATGACCACCAAGGGTATGGGAAGGGTAGATATGGGATATGATGACTACGCACTAATATCACGTGTAGCCCCTCATTGAGGAGTGTTTACCGGACATTGTGTGGGGTGATCCTATAGGATAACCAACCTAGGACCCCTCATTTACCAAAACTCCCTTTAAACCGTTGTTTTACAACTTGTCCAAATCTTTATCTTATTACTTGAGTTATTCAACGTGCTTTACTTGCAACCTATTTGATTCAATTGTTTACTTTATATGGACTAATTTGTGAATATAAGTTCGGTAGGGACCTACAGTTGTGGACCAAGAGGGGTGCCTAGCACCTTCCCCTCGAGGTTACTTCGAGCCCTTACCCTAATCTCTGGTAATGCAAACCAACCCAAGAGTTAATCAGTCTAGGTGCCCTAACGCACCGTAATCTGTGGCGACTCTTCAAATACCTAATTCCCAAAAGGAAATGAGTCATTACACCCCATGAATATCGAAACCCGGACTTTCCCATCAGTGGAGGGTAAAAAGGGGGCACGAGACATACCTCATATCCAGGATGGACCCTCTAAAGTACATATTCCAGAAATGCATGCCGACTAGAAAATTGGCCAAATGGTAGATACTGCTAAGTGAGTTCGATATCGTCTAGGTAACTTAGAAGGCGGTCAAGGGACAAGCATTGGCAGATCACCTTGCTGAAAATCCGGTGGGAGGAGAATACGAACCCTTGAGAATGTATTTTCCTGATGAAGAAGTATCATTTGTTGGATAAGACATTACCGAAGTATATGATGGTTGGAGGATGTTCTTTGATGGAGCCGAAAATTTCAAAGGAGTGGGAATTGGAGCAGTTTTGGTATTAGAAATGGGCCAACACTATTCGGTATCTGCTAAACTCAGATTTCCTTGCACCAACAACATGGCGGAATATGAAGCCTGCATACTACGGCTCAACATGGCAGTTGACATGAACGTTTAGGAGTTGCTAGTCATCGGTGATTCAGATTTGCTTGTACACCAGGTACAAGGAGAGTGGGCCACCAAGAATTCCAAGATATTGCCATATCTGTACCATGTACATGAATTGAGAAAGAGGTTCACGAAGATAGAATTCCGACATGTGCCTATAATTCAGAATGAGTTTGCCGATGCATTGGCTACTTTGTCATCTATGATACAACATCCAGATAAGAATTACATTGATCCCATTCTGGTGAGGATCCATAATCAGCCGACGTATTGTGCTCATGTCGAGGAAGAAGAAAATGGAAAGCCTTGGTTCCATGACATCAAAGAATACTTATCAAAAGGAGAATATCCGGAGCATGCAAATCACACTCAGAAACGCATGCCCCGGAGATTGTCAAATCTCTTCTTCCACAATGGAGGGAACTTGTACAGAAGAACTCCTGATTTGGGTCTACTAAGATGTGTTGACGCAAGGGAAGCTTCTAAGCTACTTGAGGATGTGCATGCTGGGACCTGTGGTCCACACATGAATGGTTTTGTCTTGGCCAAGAAGATACCTAGAGCAGGTTATTTCTAGATGACCATGGAGACGGATTGCATTCAGTACATCCACAAATGCTTTCAATGTCAAGTGCATGCCGACATGATAAAGGTGCCGCCAAATGAGCTCAATACAACAAGCTCACCTTGGCCATTCGGTGCCTAGGGAATGGATGTTGTTGGTTCGATTGAGCCCGCTGCTTCAAATGGACACAGGTTTATTCTGGTAGTCATTGATTACTTCACAAAATGGGTAGAAGCTGCATCGTACAAAGCTGTAACCAAGAAAGTTATTGCAGATTTTGTCAAGGATCGTATTGTCTGCCGATTCGGACTTCCCAAGTCCATTATTACCGACAATGCCGCCAATCTCAATAGTGATCTGATGAAAGCTATGTGTGACACTTTCAAAATCAAGCACAAGAATTCCACAGCCCACATACTTCAAATGAATGGAGCCGTAGAAACTGCTAAGAAAAAAATTAAGAAAATACTAAGAAAGATGGTAGAGAATCACAAACAATGGCACGAAAAGCTACCCTTTGCTCTATTGAGATACCGTAACACAGTTCACACATCAACCGGGGTAACTCCCTACATGTTGGTTTATGGCACCGAGGCTGTAATCCCAGCCGAGGTGGAGATTCCTTCTTTAAGAGTCATACAGGAAGCTGAACTCAGCGACACAGAGTGGATAAGGAGTCGCTATGAACAATTGGCCCTTATCGGTGGAAAGAGGATGAACGCAGTGTGTCACGACCAACTTTATCAGAATAAAATGTCTAGAGCTTTCAATAAAAGGGTCAAACCAAGATAGTTCGCACTAGGGTAGCTGGTATGGAAGAAGATATTCCCACATCAAGATGAAGCCAAAGGGAAATTCTCTCCCAATTGGCAAGGCCCATACATGGTTCGCAGAGTACTAACAGGAGGAGCACTCATACTTACAAAATAGATGGAGAAGTCTGGCCAAAACCGATCAATTCAGACGCAGTCAAGATATATTATGCTTAGATACTTTACATTTCCTCATTTGATGTAATTGAACTACGCTTGACCTGATTCCCGTTTAAGAGGGGATACGTTGGCATCCTTATGGGTTCGGTCATATTATAATAAAATTTTCATTTCCCCCAAGAGCAAAAACTGGGGCAGAATTTTTGAGGAGGACCCTCAAAATTCTGGAGCAAGTCTAGCTAACTCCATCGCATGCCAGAAAGTCAGTAATCAATTAAGAACTGGGGCAAAATTTTGAGAAGGATTCTCAAAATTCCAGAGAAGGTTGAGTAGGGTCCGTCATCCGCAAACAGTCAAAGATCATCTACCAAACTGGGGTAGAATTTTGAGGAGGACCCTCAAAATTCCATAAGGAAGCTGCAATGTCTATGAAATGGGTCACAGTCACTAGTCCATCAAAATTACTTGATATATCAATACGTTTCTAAAACAACTCTTTTTTTTTAAAATATTGCATATTTTCGAACACTCTACTTCCATAACAGTCAGGTGTCACCCAGGGGAACTCGAAAGGCTTTCAGAACAAAGCGAAGCAAGGCCAACGAATAGAGGCATGAACCAACCTCCCCCCCACAAAACTTACAATTTTTCTTTGAACACAAGCACATTTGACGTAACGATAGCATTCGCAAAACATGTATACACAAATATAATTCACTATCAATTAAGTTATCAAACATCAAATACATCTCCAGCTAAGACATTTGCTACTTTTACTTACTACTTGCTCTCTACATGAGGCTAATCCTTGACTCTCCATTTGTATTAGTCTAATCCTTGAATCCATGAGGCTAATCATTTCCTCCCTATTTGCATGAGTCTAATCCTTGACTCTACGAGGCTAATCCCTACCTCCCCGTTCGCATAAGTCTAATCCTTGACTCCATTCTGCATGAGACTAATCCTTGCCTCCCTATTTGCATGAGGCTAATCCTTGACTTCCCATTCGCATGAGGCTAATCCTTGCCTCTCCATTCGCATGAGGCTAATCCTTGCCTCCATACTTGTATGAGGCTAATCCCTACCTCTCTATTTGCATGAGGCTAATCCTTGCCTCCCTAATTGCATGAGACTAATCTTTGCCTCTCTAATTGCATGAGACTAATCCTTGCCTCCCTATATGCATGAGTCTAATCCTTGGCTCCCTATTTGCATGAGGCTAATACTTGCCTCCATACTCGTATGAGGCTAATCCCTGCCTCCTCCATCTCCATAAGGCTAATCCCTGCCTCCCTATCTGCATGAGTCTAATTCTTGACTCCCTATTTGCATGAGTATAACCCTTGACTCCATGAGGCTAATCCTTGCCTCTACATTTGCATGAGGCTAATACTTGCATCCATACTTGTATGAGGATAATCCTTGCCTCCCCACTTACATGGGACTAATCACTGTCCCACTTTGCATAAATATTGCAATATTTCTAACACTATCCGTTTGTTTTTCAATCGGGCTAAGCTCTGCCTTCCATGTCACAAGACTAATCATTGTCTTGATAACATCATGATTATTGCATATCATGGGCTGAAATATCACCAACCTATCTAAAAGCATCATAGTCTAAAGGCGTCATCCTCATAGCCAAAAGACACCATGCCATGGCCTGAGGATCTCTCAAACTTGCATATCATTATTCAAAAGCGTCATAGTTCGGAGGCACCATTTTCATGGCCCGAGAACATCATTTCATGGCCTGAATCCCTCACCGAAAAATTCATGGCCTAGGATGTCAAGGTCCAATGACGTCATCTTTAACCGTCCAAAGACAACATTCATGGTCCAAAGAGAATCTACATCATGTTTAAATTTTTGCAAATACATGTTTGTAGAATCTTTCATCTGCAGGTAACCAGTAAGCAATCGCCCTCCTAGCAGGAGCGATCTCGCTCCAGTTCTTTCAAACTGTCCCGAGCTTTAACCGCTCCCCATAACCGCTTTGCATCTCATATCAGTTTTTGCAATGACTTCATCGGTATATTCTTCCAATGAATCCAGAACTACACATGGCCTGATTCATGTAAGACCAGAGATATGTAGGCAACTCGAAGACTGGAGTCCGGCCTCTGACTTTCAAAACATCCCATCCGGTCAAAATTGTCCATCATTTATTTACCCGAAAACTCTTTCATCCTTCCCGGGTAAAGAGGGGCAGCTGTTGATACCTAATTTTTTTCTATATTTTTTATATGCATAAATACCTTTAAAATAGCATATATATGCATATATAAGCATGCATAAGGTTTTTATAATTTTTCTATAATTTTAAAGATTTTTAATTGATTTATTTCTTCCCCTTTACTCATAAAATCCCCAATAATTATCCCTCAAATTGTTGGGTGATTTAGTCATTTAAATTCTATATTTATGCCAAAATATTGTTAAAATAATTTTAGTGCATTTTTATAATTGCATTTTTGTATTTTAAAAGGTAAATTGCATATAATTACAATATTAGCCTTATTAATGTATAATTACCTTTATATGCATAAAATTGATCTTCTATATTTTTAAAATGTTAAATATCTATTTTAAATCATTTTAGTATACAAAATTATTTTTCACACATTATCTATTATTTATTATAAATTATATAGGGGAAAATTGGCTATTTAAAATATAGTCAGATTTGCATTTAAATTGTAGCCCAATTTAAACTCAACCCTAGCCCAATTTCATATTAAAACTACCCGACCCAAACCCTAAACCCACCTACCTGACCCAGAATCCATTGAATCACTCAGATCAACGGCCCGTATTAACCCCTTCCTTTTTATCCCAAACGACCCCCTAACCCTAAGTCATTTTCCAAATACGCCGCCTCAGTATTCTCTCATCTCCTCTCATCTCTCAACAACCCAACCAAACCCTAGCCCTTTAGCCACCGAGCTCCCTTCTCCGATCTTCTTCGGTGATTTCCTATCAACTCCTTAGCCTCCAATGGCTCCTCTAATGCTATGCTTGCCTTCTCTAAGGTCTTCAAGGGCGCAGGGCCACGCTGACTTGCAACTAAGGTTTGTCACTTGTCTATTCTTGGCTACTCTGGTGTGATTTCAAGCAAAATCGCGCTGTATTTGTTACGATCTTTTGGATTCTAGACAGGTTCTTTCATCTCCATTTGGGTTTCTTTTGAAACCCTAATTTCTGCCTACATCTCTTAGATCTGTACAATTTTAAAACGATTTGAGTTTGTTTCTTTAGTGTTTTACACTATTCTTGGAACTCTTTTACAAGAATCATCGATTTCAAGTGTTTTCGTCTTCTTCTAAAAATTAGGGTTTTCGGAACTTCTTCTAAAACTTTGTTTAAACTGATTCTTTATGTTTAAACTTCTATCTCTTGCATATTTTGACTGATTCTATGATTTTACTACCTTTTCAACTGGCCTATGTTGAAAGCCCTAATTTTCTAGAGTTCTTCGTTTGGTTTTGTGTATTAGCATCACTGCTCATTTCTTGTTTGAGTTTCTGTGACTATCTTGCTTCGAATATGTTCTTGCTGAGTTGTTATCCTAACTTATATCACCTCTATGTGCTTATGTTCATCTTGACTGTTCAAACTTGCCTCTTTCTATCGATACTATTTAACCCGCATGTTTGCTATGTCTGGTTATTCTTATCTTACTCTATTTATATGTTGAATACTGAATCGTGACTTCCTCTTTGGTTGATTCTGGATTCCCTATTTTATGGTTTGATTAAAAGACCTTCCTTTAAACCCTCAATTTCTACCTCTTCTATTCAAATTAACTGATTTGCCTACCTTGTCTGCTGTGGTACTTTATTCTTACTGACTATTTACTTAATTACAGTTTTCTGAACTTAGCCCTAATTGTTTACCCTATACTTATTGAATTTGATTCTTTCCTTATTAGTCATACACTGATTTCTTTCCTTATCTGTTACTTGTTCTTACCGTTTGAATTGATTCCCTTAACTTAAGGGAGTACTTGTCCTGATTTTGCTCTAATTGGTTCTGAGTTCCATAATTACTATGCTACTATGATTCTTGCCTATTTTTACCTAATTTTTGATCTACTATATATATACATACTCTCTCATTAATACAAACACACGAACACTTTGGTTCAAAAGCTCTCTCTCTCACACTTAAATTTTCTGCTCTCTCTTTTGTGCTACTTGCTATTATTCTGAGTTAGCCGGCTACAAGCCAAGACTAACTATTGTGCTCTCCTTCTACTTCACTTTTGTTTATTGTCTTCTTTACTGGTATGTTCTAATTTCAATTCAAGTTCCAAAAATAATGTGGTTCTTTTATTGCTTCAGTTCATCCTATTTCTAGTTTGTTGTTACTTATGGTTTTGCTGTGAAACTTGTAGTTAATATGATTGCATGATTAGCATGTTATGTACTCCCCTACCTTAGGATCAGTATGAACATGTTACCCCCCCCCCCTCTATGTAGTCTGCCTCTATGTGATTTTGCTCTATCTAGTTTCTGGTATGAGTCTCTTTATGAAATAGTTTGCACTCCTAAACTTGTATGGTTCTGGGATTGACCTGAAATCATGTGGATCCTATTCTAAACCCCCTTAAGCCTTGTTGGTTCTTTGACTATGTCTGATCAGTTGTGTCTGAGCATGTTTGTACCAATTCCTAAGACTTTTGCTTGTTGTATGTTTACAATCATGTGTTCTATGTATCCCCAATCCCCATCACCCCTGTGTGTTGGTTTGTTCCTTCTATTTTGGTCCTGTGAGTATTGCTGATGTGGTTTTGGACTCCATGTTTGATTTACTGTTGTCTAATCATGTAATTCTCTCTTTTCAAAATTGTTTTACTGCGTGACTCCCTCTTTTACTCCACAAAGCTATTTTAAGCAGACATCTTTTTTTATACTATTTTCCCACTAAAACTTTTCAAACTGTGTTAAGCACCCTCACTCTACTCCTAAGTCACTAGGTTCTGCCCCCTCCATTATGTGTACTGCCTTGGAATCCTCTTGAGAACCCTCTGAACTCTGGCATACTGAGGCTGGCCCTTCCACAGTCACTTATTTAATTTTTTTACCAAGTCTAGGTGTAAGCACTTTCCGGGATCCTTGAGATCCCTAGGGAACTTTGATGCACCTAGACTATGACAATGTCTATGGAATTTGGTATTTGAGGCTATTGGAGGCTTTGGAAATCTGGGCCTATCTGTAGGCTCCCTATAGAATAACTTCTTATTTTCTTATCTACTTTTGTAATTCATTCATATGGTCTGTAATAACTTGTAAACGAATATTGGTGTAACTAGTGAAAAAGGGCAGGTAGTTACATGTTTGTGGGGTAATACGGGTAGAAACCATGCCTATAGGACTTTATGTTTTGCTATGTTTGCCTCACTATGGTAGAAATCCTGCCTATAGGTCTCAAGTAGTTCCAATAATAGAAATCATGTTTATAGGTCTTAAAATCAATTTCACAAGTAGATGCCGTGCCTATAAGATATAATTCAATCCAGCTTCTGCTATAACAAGTGTTTACATGTTTTTTTCATTTGTCATCATGCCTGCAAAATTTCTGAAATCAGTATTAAACAACTAGATATCATGCCTCTAGGAAACAACACCAGAAATTCTGCCTATCGATATAAACTGGTCAATGATTAGTTCACTTCTAAACCAGTTTAATTAGTGGTTTATATTTCCTTGAAATGAGTTCTTTCAAAAACTGCCTTAATCTATCATTAGACAGCATGCCTATAGGGATTCAAGAGTCTGTTTTAAAATCTGCCTTGTTTTACTATAAAATGTAGTTATCAGTATTCCGTGTAGGCAAGCCTAAGGGCGTTTTCAAATCTTGCAATTCTGAAACTGTTTTTGTTACTTAATTCTGATCTTCTAACAGGATTAATAAATTAGTATGCAAACTGATAGGGCCATTACTTCTGAGTTTATGAAATAAACTACATGTCTTCTGTGTCTTGATATTCACTTAGATATCATGCCTTAGGATACTATTTAAAAAGACCCTTATTTGTGCTTGAGTCGTGCTGCTTATGTGTATTGTTTGAGGAGGTAAATTTGAGCCTCTAATTGCTCTCTTTTATCTTATGTGCTAAAGTCCTAATTGTTCTTTCTTGTCGCCTTAGTATTTTCACCTTTAAAACCTTAGGGGTTTGTCTAGAACCACCTATAGGTAGAGGGCCTAAATCCCTCCAGGACCATTAAGAAGGGACGGGTAACAACACGCAATAGAGATCACTGACCAACATTCGCTTTAAATGACCACTAAGGGGATGGGAAGGGTAGATATGGGATATGATGACTACGCGCTAATGTCACGTGTAGCCCCTCATTGAGGAGTGTTTACCGGACATTTTGTGGGGTGATCCTATAGGCTAACCAACCTAGGACTCCCCCTTTCCCAAAATTCCTTTTTGTTTAAGACTTTGTTTTATACAACTTGCTGTCACGACCCTAAACCTGAACCCGGCCGTGATGGCGCCTCTCGTGAAGACAAGGCCAGCCGACACTTGCCATTTCAATTTTTAAGCAGTTAAATAATAAGATTCAAGTCTAAAGCATGATAAAATAACCCAAGGTTTAAGCAGTCAACAGTACAATTATGCGGAAGAACAACCCAACACAGCCCGATATCGGGGTGTCACTAGTCATGAGCATATATCAATGTACTACAAGTCTGAAGTGTCTACTAAACTATTACAGAATCACTGATAGAGAAGGAAATGAGATAAAGGGGGAGAAACATGGGACTACGGACGCCAAGCAGCTACCTTGTGAACTCCGAAATCTGCTGGGAGCTCTCAACCCTCGCAAGAAGGATCAGCAGTGCCTGAATCTGCACACGGCGTGCAGAGAGTAAAGTGAGTACTCCAACTCAGTGAGTAATAATCATAAATAAAGACTGAGAGCAAGAAAACACGTAAGGCACATAACAGGCTATAAGGAAGTAGTAAAAATTCGGTAAAAACAGTGAAACAGTAAAGATGTGTAAAATCATTGAGTTTAGTTTAAACTTCATGAAATGCCTTTTTAACAATTAAGTAAGCAAATGACAGGAAAATAGGAAAGATAAACACATAAAGTATTTTCCATCGGGCAATATCATAGAACAACACCAGCCCCTCGGGATATATCGCACGTCACAATGGGTACCCGTGCTCACTGGGGGTGTGCAGACTCCTGGAGGGGCCCCTTACGGCCCAAGAGTAATATCAAGCCATCTCGTGGCATCATCACTAGGCTCTCGGCCTCATATCAATAAGCCACCTCGTGGCGTACATATCTCAGGCCCTCGGCCTCATAATCAATATCAAATGTTTCCTCACAACATAGGCCCTCGGCCTTACTCATCAAAATCCTTAAAAGCCACTCGGGCAATAGTAAAACACGATTCTCAGCCTAAAATATCATTTAAAAGATCATTTAAGTGTTAAAACAGAGTAAACATGGCTGAGTACAAAAACAGTAAAATATAACATGACTGAGTTCAAGTATAAAGTCAAAACAGTGAGGAAATATCAATAAAAGTCCCCGGAGGGTTCAAATAGTTGGCACGAATCCCAAATATGGCATTCAACCCAGATAATGATGATAGCAAATAGATTTCAGTCAAACACGCGGTAAGATAGTCATTCGGGATGGACTAAGTCAAAATCCCCAACAATGCACGACCCCACGCTCGTCATCAAGCATGTGCATCACCTCAATATAGCACAACGATGTGCAATCTAGGGTTTCATACCCTTAGAACATCATTTACAATCATTACTCACCTCAATCCGGTCCAAACTCTAGCCCGCGACGCCTTTGCCCCTCGAATCGGCCTCCACTCGCGTCGAATCTATCCAAAATCAGAATCACAGCATCAAAATATGCTAAAGGAACGAAGCCCAAGCAAAAATAATCAATTTACAACTTAAATCTCGAAATTACCAAAACCCGACCCCAGGGTCCACGTCTCGGAATTCAATAAAATTCACATCAATAGATTCCTTATCTCTACACGAGTTCATACATGTCAAAAGTACCAAAAACCAACCGCAAATGGTCCCTCAAATCCTCAAGTCTAGGTCTCCAATACCAAGTCCTAATTTTCCCCAATCTTAACCCTTAAATTCCATTAACTATAGCTCTAATCTGTGAAATAATACCATATGAATGAGTTTTAGGTCCAAAATCCTTACCTCAATGAAGTACCCTTGAAATCCTTCTTCAAAATCGTTCAAAAGGCTCCAAAGCCGACTTAAAAATGGTGGAATAGCTGAAAAATCGCGAAGGAAACAATTTATACTTTCTGGCCCAGGGATTTTGCATCTGCGGCCATATTCCCGCTTCTATGGTACCGCTTCTGCGGTCAAGACCAGTGCATCTACGGTCCTCACTTAAGTCACCAAAACCGTATCTGCGATCCATTGCCCGCACCTGCGGATCGCAGGTGCCGCTCCAGCCTTTCCAGCATAATTTCGTTTCTGTGACCAATCTTCTGCATTTGCGGCATCGCACCTGCGGTCCCCAATACTCAGGTGCAGAAACAACAGAAACAACAAATCTGTAGCTTCACCAAAATTCCAAACTTCTCCGTCAACCATCCGAAATCGCCCCGAGGCCCCCGGGACCTCACCCAAAAACACAAACATACCCCATAACCTTATTCAAACTTATACCAATCTTCAAAACACCTTAAACAATATCAAATCAACCAAAACACATCGAATTCAAGCCTAAGTTTCCAAAGTCTTCCGAATTACATTTTTGATCAAAAACCCAATCAAATCACGTTCGAGTGAACTGAAATTTTGCTCACACATCCCAAATGATACAACGAAAACTCGTCCCAATCAGAAATCGCCAAAATAACAACTTCGCCAATTAAAGCCTAAATCTACTCCGAACCTCCAAAACTCATTCCGATCACGCTCTTAAGTCCCAAATCACCTCCCGAAGCTATCCGAACCATCAGAACTCACATCCGATCCCTTTAACACACGAGTCAACTTCCGGTTGAATTTTCCAACTTAAGCTTCCTCAAAAGAGACTAAGTGTCTCAAACCTTACCAAATCCTTTCCGAACCCGAGCCAACCAACCCGATCACATATAGAACCGATAGACAATGCAAAAGAAGCAAAAAAAGGGGAAACAAAGCGGTAACTCATGAGACGACTGGTCGGGTCGTTAGATCCTCCCCAACTTAAACAAACGTTCATCCTCGAACGAGTCAAGAAACATACGTGAAGACTCAAATAGGTGAGGATATCTGCTCCGCATCTTTCGCTCGGTCTCCCAGGTAGCCTCCTCCATGGGCCGACCTCTCCACTGCACTTTCATTGAAGCTATATACTTTGACCTCAACTTTCAAACTTGACAACCCAAAATAGCTACTGGCTCCATATCATAAGTCAAATTATCATCTAACTGAACTGTGCTAAAATCCAGAACATGAGACGGATCCCCAATATATTTCCGGAGCATAGAAACATGAAATATCGGATGCACACTCGACAAACTGGGTGGCAAAGCAAGCTATAAACCACCTCCCCAATCATCTGAAGTACCTCAAAAGGCCCAATGAACCGAGGACTCAATTTACCTTTCTTCCCAAATCTCATAACACCCTTCATGGGTGAAACCTTCAATAGAACCTTTTCGCCAACCATGTAGGACGCATCCCGAACCTTCCTATCAGCATAACTCTTTTGCCTCGACTGCGCTGTACGAAGCCTCTCATGAATTACCTTCACCTTTTCTAAAGCATCCTACACCAAGTCTGTTCCCAATAGCCTAGCCTTACCTGGCTCAAACAGACCAACTGGATATCTACACCGCCTCCCAAACAAAGCCTCATATGGAGCCATCTGAATACTCGACCGGTAGCTATTGTTATAAGAAAACTCTGCAATCGGTATAAACTGATCCCATGTCCCTCCGAAATCAATGACACAAGCACGCAACATGTCCTCCAATATCTGAATAGTGCACTCGGACTGCCCATCCGTCCGAGGGTGAAAAGTTGTGCTCAACTCAAACTGAGTACCCAACTCTCGCTGCACAGACCTCCAAAACTACGAAGTAAACTGAGTGCCCCTATCTGAAATTATAGAAACTGGGAGACCATGCAAACGGACAATCTCTCGGATATAGATCTCTGCCAACCGCTCTGAAGAATAGGTAGTACACACAGGAATGAAGTGCGCGAACTTGGTCAGCCAATTCACAATCACCCAAATAGCATTGAACTTCTTCAAAGTCCAATTACAAAGTCCATAGTGATCCTCTCCCGCATCCACTCTAGGATATCCATCTGCTGAAGCAAACCACCCGGTCTCTGATGCTCATATTTCATCTGTTGACAATTGAGACACCAAGCTACAAATCCCACAATATCTTTCTTCATTCTCCTCCACCAATAATGCTGCCTCAAATCTTGATACATCTTCGTGGCACCCGGATAAATGGAATACCGCAAGCTATAGGCCTCCTCCAGAATCAACTCCCGAAGCCCATCCACATTGGGCACACATATCCGACCCTGCATCCTCAACACCCCATCATCACCAATGGTCACATCTCTGGCATCATCATGCTGAATTCTGTCCTTAAGGACAAGCAAATGCGGATCATCATACTGGCGCTCTCTGATTCGATCATATAAGGAAGACCGAAAAACCACGCAAGCCAATACCTAATTGGGCTCCGAAATATCTAACCTCACGAACCGATTGGCCAAGGCCTGAGCGTCAACTGCAAGAGGTCTCTCCCCAACTGGAATATATGCCAAACTCCCCATACTCACCGCCTTTCGGCTCAATGCATCGGCCACCACATTGACCTTTCCCGGATGGTACAATATAGTGATATCATAATCCTTTAGCAACTCTAACCATCTCCGCTGCCTCAAATTGAGATCCTTCTGCTTGAACAAGTGCTGGAGGCTATGATGATCAGTAAAGACCTCACAAGACACACCACACAAGTAATGCCTCCAAATCTTCAACGCGTGAACTATGGCAGCCAACTCCAAATCATGAACGGGTTAGTTCTTCTCATGGGGTTTCAACTGACGAGAAGCATAAGCAATAACTCTACCCCCTGCATCAATACATAACCAATACCAACTCTCGAAGCATCATAATACATGGTATATGAACCTAAAACTGATGGCAAAACTAACACTGGAGCTGTGGTCAAGGTTGTCTTGAGCTTCTGAAAGATCTCTTCACACTTGTTCGACCACACAAATGGAGCACCGTTCTAAGTCAACTTGGTCAAGGGCGATGCGATAGATGAGAATCCCTGAAAAACCGGCGATAGTAACCCGCCAAACCAAGAAAGCTACGAATATCTGTGGCTGAGGACGGTCTGGGCCAACACTGAACCCCCTCTATCTTCTTCGGATCAACCTGAATACCCTCGCTGGATACCACGTGCCCCAAGAAAGCCACTGAACTGAGACAAAACTCACACTTGGAGAATTTTTCATAACGCTTCTCCTCCCTCAATCTCTGCAACACAACTCTCAAATGCTCTGCATGCTCCTCCTAGCTACGGGAGTACACCAGAATATCATCAATGAACAATATGATAAACGAGTCGAGATAAGGTCGGAACATGCTGTTCATCAGATGCATGAACGCTGCTGGGGCATTGGTCAGCCCAAAAGACATCACCAAAAACTCATAATGACTATATCGGGTCCTGAAAGATGTCTTAAGAATATCCGAGTCCCTGATCTTCAACTAGTGATAACCTGAAGGGAGATCAATCTTGGAGAACACTCTCGCTCCTTAAAGCTGGTCGAATAAATCATCAATGCGAGGCAAAGGATACTTGTTCTTAATTGTTACCTTGTTCAATTGCCTATAATCAATGCACATCCTCATAGTGCCATCCTTCTTCTTCACAAATAGAACCGGCGCACGCCAATATGACATACTAGGTCGAATGAATCCCTTATCAAGGAGTTCCTGAAGTTGCTCCTTTAATTCCTTCAACTCCGCTGGTGCCATACGATACGGCAGAATAGAAATGGGCTGAGTGCCCGGCACCAGGTCAATACCAAAATCAATATCCCAGTCCGGTAGCATGCCCGGCCGGTCTATAGGAAACACATAGGGAAAATCCCTCACAACTGGAAAAAAATCAATACTGGGAGTCTCAACACCTACATCTCTCATAAAGGCTAGATACGAAAGACAACCCTTCCCAACCATACGCGGGGCTTTCAAGAATAAGATCACTCTACTGGGAACATAATCAGTCATACCTCGCCACTCAATCTCTGGCACACCTGGTATAGCCAATGTGACTGTCTTAGCATGACAGTCCAGAATAGCACGACACGGAGATAGCCAATCCATGCCCAAAATGACATCGAAATCCACCATACACAATAATAATAGATCCACATGGGTCTCCAGACCCCCAATAGTCACCACACACGACCGGTACACACGGTCTACAACAATAGTATCGCCCACGGGGGTAGATACATGAACAGGTGAAGTAAGAAACTCATGGGGCATACCTAAATAACGAGAGAAGTATGATGACGCATAAGAAAAGGTGGAACTAGGATCAAATAATATAGAGGTATCTCTATGGAAGACTGAAACAATACCTGTAATAACAACATCTGAAGCAATAGCATCGGTGATGCGGGCCCAAAGATCAAAAGATATATGATGTAAATATGAAGGCCAGCCAATTAAACCCAATTCACTTTTTAAATAGTTAAACAACATAAAAAAGTCTAAAAGATGATTTAACGATACTAAGTAGCGAATAATAGCAAGTAAGTGCGGAAGTATAACCCGACACAGCCCTAACCGGGGTATCACAAGTCACGAGCATCTAACAACACTAAGTCCTCAAATGTAACTACAGAGTTTAAATACTGAACTAAGGACATAAAGGAAAGAGATAGGGAGGAGCTCCAGGCTGCGAATGCCAATAGCTACCTAAAGACTCCTCAAGATCCGCCTGAAGCTGGAATGAATCAGCACTCGGGGGTGGGACCAGCTACCCCTGAATCTGCACATAGGGTGCAGGAAGTAAAGTGAGTACTCCAACTCAGTGAGTAACAAATATAAATAACGACTGAAAGTAAGAAAACACGTAAGGCACAAGGCATTCTATAATGAAGCAGTAAAATTATTTAAAAGCAATAAACCAGTGAAAGTTAAGTAAAATCCTTTTTCAACAAGTAAACGGGTAATTGATGAGCAGTTAAGGTAAAGTAAACAAATAGAAGTTCACCCCTCGGGCACAGTATCAACAAATCTGCCCCTCGGGCAATATCTCAGAACAGTACTAGCCCCTAAGGCTCAATCTCACATCACAATGGGTACCCATGCTCATTGGGGGTGTGCAGACTCCTAGAGGGGCCCCTTACGGCCCAAGCACAATATCAAGCCACCTCGTGGCATCATCACTAGGCCCTCGACCTCATATCAACTAAGCCACCTTATGGCGTATATATCTCAGTCCCTCGGTCTCATAATCAGTATCAAATGTTTCCTCACCAACATAGACCCTCGGCCTTACTCAGTCAAAATCCTCACAAGCCACTCAGGCAACAGTAAAAACAGTGTTTCTCAGCCCAAACATCATTTAAAATATTATTTAAGTAATAAAACTGAGTAAACATGGCTGAGTATGAAAATAGTAGGAAAATAGCATAACTGAGTTCAAATATAAGATCAAACAGTGAGAAAATATCAGTAAAAAGCCCCGAAGGGTTCAAACAGTTGGCATTCAGCCCAAATATGGCATTCAGCCCAAATAATGATGATAGCAAATACTTTTCAATCAAATACACGGTAAAATCGTCAATCGGGACGGACCAAGTCACAATTCCCAATAGTGCATGACCCCACGCTCGTCATCGAGATTGTGGCTCACCTCAATATAGCACTTACAATGTGCAATCTGGGGTTTCAAACCCTCAGAACATCATTTACAATCTTTACTCACCTCGAACCGGTTAAATCTCTAGCTCGCGATGCCTTTGCCCCTCGAATCGGCCTCCACTCACGCCGAATCTATCCAAAAATGAGAATGAGGATGTCAAAATATGCTAAGGGAACGAAGCCCAAGCAAAAATAATCAATAAAGAGCACAAATCCCGAAATTACCAAAACCCGACCCCCTGGCCCACGTCTCGAAATTCAAAATTTTTTACACCAATAGATTCCTTATCTTCCCACGAGTTCATACATATCAAAAGTTCTCAGATTTGACCCCAAATGATCCTCCAAATCCCCAATCAAAAGTCCAAATTTCCAAGCCCTAGTTCTTCAATTTTTAGCTTAATCTCCATGATTTTCTAGGTGGAATTCATATAATAATTGAGTTTTAAGTCCAAGAATCTTACCTCCCAACGATTCCCCTTGAATCCCTCTTCAATCACCTTCAAAAATCTCCCAAAATGACCAACTATGGAGGAAATAAGCCCCAAAATCGCGTACAAGACGAGTTTAAAAACCTTCTGCCCAGGCCCAATTTCCTTCTTCGCGAACGCGGTCAAAGCCTCGCGTTCGCGAAGCACAAAAATTCTGTTGACCAAAAATCTCCTTCGCGAATGTGACCCTACCATCATGAACGTGATACTTTAGCATCTCAAACCTACGCGAATGCGACAACGCCTTTCACGAACCCGATGCATACTAACCCGGCTGACCCAATTCTTCTACGCGAACGCGAAGCCCTTCTTGCGAATGTGATGCTTCACTTCCCAGCCCTCCGTGAATGCGAAGCCTTTCTCGTAAACGCGAAGGCTAACATTCCACTGACTTTTCGCGAACGCGAGGATCCGCTCGTGAACGCGAAGAGTAAAAACTTGCAACAGCTGAACCTACAACTTCTGCAATTTTCTTAACTCCAAAATAATCCGCTCAACCCCTCGAAACTCACCCGACGCCCCCGAGACCTCAACCAAATGCACCAATATATCCTAAAACCTTATTCAAACTTGTTCCAATTATCAAAACACCTCAAAAACATCAAATCACCCAAAACACATCGGATTCAAGCCAAACTTTCTAAAATTTTCCAAATTCCGCTTTTGATCAAAAACCCAACCAAACCACGTCCAAATGACCTGAAAATTTGCACACACATCCCAAATGACGCAACAAAGCTACTGCAACTCTTGGAATTCCATTCCGACCCCTATATCAAAATCTCGCCTACCAACAGGAAATCACTAAAATATCAACTTCGCCAATTCAAGCCTAAATCTACTCCGAACCTCCAAAACTCATTCCGATCACACTCCTAAGTCATAAATCACCTCCCAAAACTAACTGAACCTTCGGGACTCACATCTGATCCCTCTAACACATAAGATAACACCCGGTTGACTTTTCCAACTTAAGCTTCCTCAAAAGAGACTAAGTGTCTCAAACCTTACCAAATTCATTCCAGATTCGATCCGACCAACCCGAGACCACATAACACAAATAAACAAAGCATAAAGAAGTAGAAATGGGGAAAATGGAGTGGTAACTCATAAGACGAGTGGTCGGGTCGTCACAGAGAGCCTGGATTATGACAAGGAGCCAGTTGCCATTGTTGATAGGCAGGTTCGCCAGTTGAGGTCCAAGAAGTCAAACCAGTAGAAGTTTAGTGGAGGGGCAAACCAGTAGAGGAGGCAACTTAGGAGACCGAGGAGTACATGTGGAGCAGATATCCACACTTATTCGGCACTCCATGTATGATTCTACACTCGTTTGAGGACGAACGTTTGTTTAAGATGTGGAGAATGTAACGACCCGATCGGTTGTTTTGCTTTCCAGATACTTCCCTTAAATAAGACTCCCCACATATTCTTTTACTCCTTTATGACTTGCGGCGGTGGTTAGTTCGGGTCTAGAAGGGTTCAGGTTGAAATCGGAACACTTAGTTCCTTCATATTGGCTTTAAAGGGCTAAGTTTGACTTGAGTTAACATTTTGAGTAAATGACCTCAGAATCAGGATTTGATGGTCCCACTATATTCGTATAATGATTTTACACTTGGGCGTATGTTCGGATTGGGTTTTGGATGACCCGAGAGTGTTTCAGCGCTTAATAGTGAAAGTTGGCACATTAAAGGTTTTAAAGTTCTTTAAATTTGGTTTGAAGTAGGTTTCGATGTTATCGTGGCCCGTTTGAAATTCCGAGCCCGAAAATAGTTCTATATGGTGATTTGTGACTTGCACGCAAAATTTGGCACCATTCTGAGTTGATTTATAGGAATCAGACGCACAGAAGTGTTTTTAGAAGCTTTGAGTTTTCTTGATTTGATTCATGTGTTTTGGCATCCGATTCATTTTTTGAGATGTTATTTCGGTGTTTCGATCATCCGAGAAAGTTCTTATAATGTTTTTAGACTTGTGTGGACATTTGGTGTGACACCCCGAGGGCTCGGGTGATTTTCAGATGCGTTCGGAGGGATAGGAAGGACTTCAGTTTTTCTGGTTTTTTTGTTGGTGTCGCAAATACGAGGATTTGTTCACATTTGCGAGGTTAGATTCACAATTGCGAAGAAGCCTGCACAAGGCAGGACTCGCATTTGCGAGTTTTCCATTCGCATTTGCAATCAGCCCCGTTGGCATTTGTGATGTCTTTAGTCGTAAATGCGACCTTGGTAGTGGGGGCACAATTTCGCATTTTTGAAGTCTTTGGTCGCAAATGCGACCTTGGCAGTGGTGGACCAGCTTCGCAAATGCGATGTCACATTTGCGAACAAGGTGTCGCAAATGCGACATCTGCGACCTGTGCAACAACTTTTTATTACGGAACTTAGCTTTATTTCCCTCATTTTCTACTTGGTCTTAGACGATTTTGAGAGTATATTTGGGAGGGGTTCCATAATCATCAAGAGGTAAGTGATCCCTATCAATTCTTTAGCTAAATACTCGAATCATAAGTAGATTTAACATGGAAAAATGGTGTAATTCATGGGATTTTAAGGAAAACCTAGGTTTTGATTAATAAAAAAATGATATTTAACCACGAAAATAATCATGGAATTGGGAAAAAATTATATATTTGAGTTCATGAGGTTATGGGTAACATTTATCTTCAAAAATATTCGGAATTCGGGCACGTGAGCCTGGGGGTGAATTTTAAGAATCGTCCAATTTGGGTTAGGTAATTATTCCAATAATTAAATTATGAACTTTTGATTATATATTGACTTATTTATATAATATTTGGCTTGTTTCGGATTGTTTGGCACCAAGTTGAGGATTAAAAGCGTATTGGTGGACTGGAAGTGAGCTTGAGAACGAGGTAAGTCTCTTGCTTAACCTTATAAGAGGGAACTCATCCCCTTAGGTATATTTTTGTTGTGAATTACTTGTGTGAGGAGCTATGTACGCACTAGGTGACGAGAGTCCGTGCATAACTATATTCCATGAGATGTTCGGGTAGTCTTAGGTTTACATTATGCTTTAATTGTACTGTCATGTTTGTTATGCATATTAATTATCTTGAATAGAGCTGGGACTAGAGATTTTAAAGTTGAAGCATCCAAGTTAGATTTCGTATTTTCGGGAAAGTGTTGAAGAATATTTAATAACTTTGAGAAGTCCATGTCCTCTCGCGTTGCATGTACTTCCGCGAGCGAGGTAAATTTCTCTATTCTCATGAGAGCGGGTCGTTCGCCTTGGCAGTTTAATAGATGCATCTATGGTTTGTGTCGCTCAACCCTCGGTAGTGCACATAGTATATTTTTGGGACCGGGCCGTACGACCTCGGCATTTAATCGTGCGTGATAACACTCGAAGTCTAAGTATACTTGATATTTATGGTTTGAGAGGTTATAATTATTTAATGACAGAAAATGACTTGAAATTTTCTATTAGTGGAAGAATTATTCATTTACTGCTTTTTATTGAGTTACTATAAGTAATTACATAACTCATGCTTATTTTGAATTTTCGTATTTTATTATGGCCCATAGTAAGTGTCGATGTCGACCCCTCATCACTACTTCTTCGAGGTTATATTGGATACTTACTGGGTACATGTTGTTTATGTACTCACGCTACACTTCTGCACTAATCGTGCAGGATCTGAGGCAGGTGCATCTGGCAGTCGTCCCGCCGTGCACCCCTGGTACCCTAAGACTTAGTGGTGAGCTGCTTCCCGAGCCCGTTCTGCAGCACCCGGAGTCTCTCTTTTGTATTTATTCTCTGCCTACTCTATTTCAGACAGTAGTTTAGAGTTTTGTATATTCTACTAGTAGCTCATACACTTGTGATATCAGGTCTTGGAAAATATGCTAGTAGACATTTGATGACTTTGAGTATTTACTTCACCCCCACATGTTCTTATAGTTGTTTATGCCTTATTTCATTAAATTTTAGCCTCTTACTATTTAATAAATGAAAATCAACTATTTCGAAATTGTTAAAAGGAACAAGCACATAGTTAGTTCACTGTTGGCTTGCCTAGCAGCGATGTTGGGTGCTATTACAGCCTATAGAGAAAATCGGGTCGTGACAAATAAACATCTTTTTACCTCTAAACATATACAATGTGGTCTATGAAAGTGATCAAACTCACTGAAGCCATGTGTAGAAAAATTTTCTGGACAGGAGGTGTGGATGCATATCAAACAGGGATTTTAGGATGGGAACAGCTTTGCTATCATAGATTTGCAGGGGAATAAACCTACTGGATATTGCAACTTGGAATAAAATAAAATTTTGAAAAATGCTATGAAATTTGTGTATGAAAAAAGAGAAACTATGAGCTAAATTGATGCATGTTTACTATGGCAAAAGGCAGAAGCAGGTGGACGTAATCTCTAAACAGGCTTTATGGGTTGTTCAGAAGATATTGAAGGCTAAAAAATACTTAAGAGGAATCGGGATATACTGAGAATGTATAAGAGGTGTCACCATCCGGAATCTTAATTCCGGGGTTATGATGGTACCTAACATCTACTTGTTAGGCAAGGCACCGCGAAACAGAAAATTAACCGTTTTTAATAATTGAAAACATAATATTAACAATGATAACGATAAACGTCTGAAGTAAAATAATATAAGACGAACGATGAAATCTAAACATATTCCAGAACCTGGAGTCACGAATACATGAGAATCTAAAGTGCTACAAACAAGGTAAAAAAAATACAATTGTTTTGAAACTCAATAAAACAATAAAGATAGAAGGGACTTCAGAGTTGCGGACGTCGTATAGCTATACCTCAAGTCTCCGACTGCGACTGAATCCGAGCAGAAAGCTACTAAGCACCGCTAGGACCAATACCAGTATTTGAACAAGAAATACAAAAGTGTAGTATGAGTACAACCGATGTACTGTGTATGTGTTGGGCCTAACCTCGACGAGATTGTGACGAGGCTATGACAAGACACCTACGTAAATAAACTTGTACACGTGTATATAAAGCAGCAATAATAACAGAAAATGATAACATACAAACTGGAAGGGGACATGCGAAAAGGGGAAGATATAACAACTACGACAGGTATGAAATCACGAAATGGCCAAGTAAATCACCAAAAATCGGGAAAATCAGTCAAACCTATGATATGAAGATGGCACGACATCATCCTTCGTGCTTTTACTCTTGTCCTCACTAGGCAATAATATGAATATAATGGAACGGCATCACCCTTCGTGCTTTTACTCTCGTCCTCACCATGTAATAATAACATGAATGAAATGGCACGACATCACCTTTCGTGCTTTTACTCTCTTCCTCACCATGTAATAATGATAATATAAATGAAATGACACGGCATCATCCTTCGTGCTTTTACTCTCTTCATCACCATGTAATAATAATAATGTAAATGTAATGGCACGACATCACCTTTCATGTTTTTACTCTCTTCCTCATCATATAATTATGATAATATAAATTCGAATAATAAACAATGCGGAGAATAAATTTAACTTCAAATATGGTACCATAATACCAAACTTCAACTTACACACTTGTTGCCTTTGGTTGATTTTCGACTTTTTGTTGATAGTCTATAGTCGAATGTGCTAAGAGAACTTTCACTTTTATTCAACTCCAACAGAGAATTGATGAACTTGTAGGTTTAAGAAAGCGCTTCAGTGTCATTCAATGCATTACTTAAGGTTAGAAGCAATTATGATAGTAGTGCAGGAAAAGATGAAAGTTAGATTAGTTTAGACTTTGGTCTTAAGTTTCCAAAGAAAATTATAAAGACATATAATGGTCTTAATAAAAGCTTATTAATTAACGTTTTTTCTTAACTCAATCTTTAGTCGAGTCCATTACTTCATGATCATCTAACTATCCGAAATTACCTGCTAAAGTCATTTTTTTTTCATTTGTAATAGCAATGTCACTTAACTATGCCTATAATACTCACTCAATTAAACTTCTCAAACTTTTGATTGTCAAATAACTATTTTATCCTCTAAATTATTAACTTTTGTCTTCTTTTTATTTTTTAAAATTTTTAATATTATAATTTGTTCTCTTTTTAATTTATGTTATGAACTTATCTATAGAATAAATAAATTCTATTTATAAAGTAAAAAATAAAAATAGTTTTTAAGCAGTATATAATGCTGCAATAATAAAATATTGAGCATAATAAAAATAAATTAGTTAAAACAATTTGTTTCTAATAATAATTTTAATATTAACAAAAAAACTCAAAATTTTATTTAAAAATTGAGAATGAAAGAAAATAAAAAATTTATCATATATATTTCATGCACTTAATAAAAAATAATTATTTAAAATAAATATACTTTCATAACATTCATTATATATTCTTGAATATTATACTCAATTATCTTATTATTCCGACATTATATATACTAGAAAATTAATTTGTTATGTTTTATGCTATAAATAAAATTTATTTGTTTTACAGGTAAGACCATAATGTAGATTAAAAAGAGATAAAAAATTATAGTATTAAAAAAATTGATAATTTAGAGGGTAAAATAGGTATTTGACAATCAAAAGTTTGAGAAATTTGGTTGAGCGACACATAAATAAGTGACTTTTCTGTTACAAATAAAAGAAAGATAACTTTACCTGATAATTTCGGACAGTTGAATGACTATTTAAGTAATGGACTCATCTTTAATCTTATTTAGTACTGACTGTGGTGTTTTCTTTATCATGTTGGTTAAGGTGCCGATGATGGGTGGTGTTAGCCCCTTGACAAAGGTCCTCGGCAGGTGTGGGTTGTGACAAGGATTTTCATGATGGTCTTGGCACACAACCTGAAAAATTGGGCAACATCACGATGGACAGCTCGGCATGACGGACTATGCGGGGTTGACAAACGCACCTTGAACGGAAGCAAGACGCATTTTACTTGGACGTGCGGGTTGGCATAACAATGGCAAGGCAAAGCCATGTCAAAGCAGGGGCAAAGACATGGCAAGACAAGGCAAGGCAATGCGAGACAAGCAATGGCAATTGATACGGGCAGATTTGATCAAGTTGAGGGCGACTTGACATAAGCGGACAACTGTGGCAATCAACGTGTGCGGCTAAGTCAGTATGCGACAAGTTGTGGTCATGATAGGTGTTGAGCAGTGTCAAAAGGCAAGGCTGGGCACAATGCCAGCCTTGGGCACGTAGCAGCTGGGCAAAACAGGCACATGCAGCAGTTGAAAAACGTGTGCAAGGCACATGGGAGGCAGTTGGTGGTTACAAACCACATCCAAGAGATGGTTGATCATGGCCTAAAAATGGGGGCACATTTTTGTACTTGTCTTAACATGTTTGCCCATCAGTTGGGGCTTGTCAACTGATTGTATAATCCTGCCTTATAAATATCTGCCTAGGCTATCCTAAACAAGGCAGAATACTTAGTCTTGAGGCATTGTGAAGCCAAAATCGTCTAAGTTATTTTCTAAGGGTGGAAAAATCGTTTTGGGGCAGGAATTAGGGAATTCTTTGTCTTGGCCATAAGGTTATCTATTGTGTTCTTGTATTCACATATTAATACGAGTTGGGGGGAAATTTTTGTATATCGTGTGTGCCTTTATTTACTGTTTTTGCTGCTTAAATCTTTCTAAGTTCAAAACGTCCCTAAAATAAAACTAAGTGTTGGAAAGGCTGAAGTCAAGATTGAGCTTGACTGCCGCACGGAGGTGAACCTCGGACAGAATTCGAGTGACATAAATCACCCCTGTGATAGGTGGAGATATGAGTAGCATTGACAAACCTATATGATATGAATACCACCTAATGCCTTGTTGTGAAGTTTATAGCAAAAACACTTGAGGAATCGTATTATTTTTCTTTTATCATCATATTATTCTTCTCGAATTCGTGCAACAGCATTTTCTTATCTTATTAAAATATTTTAATTTTATTTAAAGTTTGAAACAGTTATCGTACAGACTTGTGTCACAAAGAAACTAAAAAGTAAAGAAAGACAATAAGGATAAGACTATTGGCCAAAAGTTGTCAAAAAAAATTATAAATGCAATTCTAATACGAAGCTTTAGTCAAAAGGGGAGGTCTGTTCACTGATTAAAAGTTCCAATGGTTAAGTCAAGCAAGGAAGATAAAAAAGCTTGGACTAGAGGTCTAAAGTTTCCAAAAAAAAATTCTGAAATCATATAAGTATCAATTCCGTTGAAGATTTGGTCTCATGGTCTAAAGTCGAATGTGCAAGATGTGTGAATTCACGTCAGATGTATGAATTCACGTCAAATGAAGGTCATTGATTTGCCCAATCCAATTAACCTAATTCTAAATGAAACCTATTTTAATCGAGGGAAACATTTACCAATCCTAAAAGCATTACACAAATAAAAAGTCATTACAAGTATTTCAAAAACAATGTTAGAAAAGGATAGCAATTAATTACCTCATCACTCCTATATATAACGAATCTACATATATATATACAAACAGGCATTTACGCAAAAGCAGGTAATCTTATATATATATATATATATATATATATATATATATATATATATATATATATATATATAAAATGAAAGAGAAGATGGATACATAGCATTTGGTAATTAGCAGCAGCATAATTAGTTCTTACACCAAGTTATCAAAATCCTAGAAATATTATTCAAACTAAACTTAATAAGTAGTACTACCAGTTAGTGAATAAAGTTTCACAAATCTCTGAGAAAACCCCAAAAATAATCTTGTGGAAAGAAGGTGAATTCAATTGTAGAAAACAATGCAGAAGCCTTTGAAGATCCTCAACTCCAAATATTTGTTTCTCTACGATCATTTCCACCATTGATGTCCTGAAATCATTGTATGGATCACTTGTATTCTTCTCTACTGCAATGCTCTCTTCATTTCTCCCGTCGATAACAATTGAAAACTGACCAACTTTATTAGAGCTAATTAAACTCAACTTCTTGATTTTCCGGTGGTTCCTCCCTGTTTTACGGCGACACTTGGTAGTTTTCCGACGAGTATTATCACTGTTCGAGTCACTGTAATAATCAAACTTCTCCACCAGGCTGGTTTGCCGGCATGTTCTTCCACCGGATCTTGTCTGGCTGATTTTCCCTCTGTTTTGTTCTGTTTTCAAGGTGGGAAACTCAAGCCCGTTTATTGATTTGACCCATTTTGACTCGCTCAAGTTTGACCCAACTCCTCCATTTACCTTCTTTTCGCTCGTTGCTGTTGAAATAGAATTAGCTGATAATTCAGAAGAACAACGACCCATTTCATAACTCCTTTGATTATATCTTTTACTAGCTGTTTTTCGGTGAAAAGACTCGGAAAAATAACCAGAAGACAAGCTGAAAAAAGCATCTTCTGTTTCGCCACTAAATTCATCTCCATCTTCACTGCTAAACCAGCCACTATTTGATGAAGAACTTTTTATAACATTTGACTCTTTATTGGGTTTATGCATTTTATTAGAACCTTTTGGAACTTTCAAATGATTCTTGTTTGATTTGGATTCTTGAGTTTTGATTGAAGATTGGGTTCTAGATGAAGCTCCAAGAACATGATTATTGGAACTGTTGGAGATAACAATAGAGTTTTCAACAACATCGGGTGGATTTCGGAACTGACAAGAAGAGAAAGAGGAAGGGAACAAACCAGAGAATTTGTGTACCATGTTATTCTCCATGCTGTAATAATTCAAAACACTCCCACTGAGCTGCATGCACATTTATAGTGTGTAGAATATTATGCTGGATATTAAATTATGAAGACTCATGGGATTGGAATAATAAAACAATACATTGGTATATATTTAATTAATTAATTTAGTCGTTGTAGTTTAATAGATTCTTAAAAATTTAGAAGTGAAAAGTAGAAAATGACAAGCTGGAATTTTTAGTCCAGAGATATTCAAACTTGTGAATTATACATTATTGGTAGTCACATGGAAGCAATAGGATGAATCATTCCCTCTCACTTATACATATGATATTTTCCTTCTTTTTTTCTTCTTTTGAATGGTCTTGACTCTTGTATCACATTAGCACACCAAAAAAAAAAAGATTCTTGTATTTCAGAGAAAACAATTGAAGTAGGAGATTTAGAGTACGAGAGTCATGCTACTTAATTTTTGGTTTGAATCCAGACATAAATCTTTAAATATTTTGAAATAAATTTACTAATTTAAAATTATATTAAAAATATTGTAAGTCACAAGAATTATAATACTCACCAAGTAGTAATACTATCATATAAAATGTTATTAATGGAATAATAAAGGTTTTCCTTTAATAATCACACAAGCATTTTAAAAAAATTATTATATTAGGGGAAAGGGAAAGGGAACGGAAAGAGGGAGGGGAAGGGGAATGTTATGTTACTAATAGGTTTTGAACCTTCCACCTCAATTGAGAAAGACAATGAACCTATCACACAAGCTCTGTGTCACGATCCAAAATTCAATTAGTCGTGATGGCACCTAACCCAACCCGCTAGGTAAGTCAATTAATACCTATCCAAATTAATGAGATTTATCAAGAAAAAAATTGATAATATAATTGCTTTTATACAAGAATTTTTCAAGGGGACTGATAGTACAAATCATGAGCTTCTAAGATTTAGAGTTTACAAAGCTAGTGTAAAATAAATACATCATTTGTCCGAATTATACATAAACAAATTTTTCATAAGTCTAGAGCTGCCATGAACAAGAGGCAGCTATAACTGAAACGCAGGTATGCCTTCAATGCTAGCTCCCGTTATACACATCAAAGTCAGCATCCAAATATGCACGCAAGGTGCAGAAGTGTAATATGAGTACAATCGACCCCATGTACTCAATAAGTAACAAACCTAACCTTAGGTTGAAAGTAGTGACGAGCTGGGACATAGGTCAGAGTCCAACACCAATAGCCAACAACAGTTCGTAACAAAATAATAATAATGGTACAAGAAATATACTCATATATATGATGCTTAACTCATTCATAGTTCCGGAAAAATAGGCATGATTTTCAACTATATCAGTGAAAACCCAATTCTTATACCGAAATCACCAAAATATGAGTAGGTTTGTAAAACTGTAATTTTTTCCAAAACTTTTTAACAACAGAAAAGATGTTTCATTATCAAATGGCATGAGAAAAATACACATCTATGCCTACATGTTAATATATGCATGCCAACTATAATACAATGCAGTGATAAAATCATATGCATACTCTCGGTGTATCAATGCATTTAGTCCTCCCAATCACTCAATCCTCACAATCACTCAGTCCTCAGTAGGTACCGGAGCTCATTGGGGGGTGTACAGACTCTGGAGGGGTTCCTTCATCCCAAGCACTATAATAAGTCAATCTTGGCATAAATCAACAACATATGTTACGGCGTGCAGCCCGCTCCCATCATAAACAATAATACCTGTTGCGGCGTGCAACCCGATCCCATCAAAATCCTCACAATCAGGCCCTCGGCCTCGCTCAGTCATCAATCTCTCTGGTCTCTCGGGCTCACAATGTCATGAAAAATCAGCCCAAAAATAATGATGTGATGTATCAATAAATGGTAACAGAGACTGAGATATGATATACATATGAATGAGTACGACTGAGTATGTAATTGCAATGTAAGCAAATAACTCAACAACAGAATAATCATGTAGCCTAGACATGGTTTATAACATGGATCATCGCTTAATAGCTCTAGTACGTAGATATCTCATGGTTGCAGATAAGATCATGTAACTACACAGTACCACAGAAATAGCGGAGTCACAATTCACACGGTGCACGCCCGTCACCTAGCATGTGCTTCACCTCAACACCAAATACATAACACGTATATTCAGGGTTCATACCCTCAGCACCAAGTTTAGAAGTTTTACTTACCTCGAACAAGCCAAATCCAATACCGAGCAAGCCAAACGATGCTTCTAAAAATGTCATCACGCGCGTACCGACCTCCGAACGGCTCGAAACTAGCGTAAAACAACTTAAATACATCAAATAATGCCAAAGGAAACAAACCCAATCCATAAAGGTCGAATTTTTAATCAAAATCCCAATATCGACAAAAAAGACAAACCCGAGCCTGCGCCTAGAAACCCGACAAAACTCATAAAATCTGACTCATTCAATTATGAGTCCAACCGTACTAGTTTCATCCAAATCCGCTATGAATCGATGTTCAAAACTAAAAAATTCACTCTATGAAACTTTGGACAAAACCTCCAATTTTCTCTTTAAAATTCACAATCTAATTACAAAAAACAAAGATAGATTCACGAAACATAACCAAAACTATGTAGAAAATACTTACCCCAATTCATATGGTGAAAATTGCCTCAAATATTGTCCAAATCTGAGCTCCCCAACTCAAAATATGACCAAATGAACAAACCCTCGATATTAAATATTTTGCCCAGTTGTTCTGCCTCGTTTTGTGTGCTAAACGATCCCGAAACTCGCTTTTGATGCCTCTAATGGATTTCTTATAAAATTTTAGTTAGATTAAACTTTTGAATCATTCCATTTGACCTTGAAAATGAAGGAGATATGTTGGTTTAAATACTAAGTTAGTGGCAATTTCATAATTAATCTGAAAAATCTAGCAACCCAATTCTTAGTAAAATGATCATGAACTCCTCATACGATGTCCAAATTCAATGATTCTTTTTTTATATGGTTCCGTAATTACGATACGGATCTAATGCTTCAATAAAAATAGAAATTGGAACTCATTTGCTTAATGTGGTACCATTTATGCTTGAAGAAATGACGTCAAAACATAAAAATAAAAAAAATAAGTGCAACACAACCTAAACCTATCTGAAACTCACCTGAGACCCTCGGGACCCCGTCAGAACATACCAACAAGTCTCATAACATAACACGGATCTACTTGAGGCCTCAAATCACACATAACAATATCAAAATAACGAATTGTACCTCAAATCAAACTTACACTACTAGAAATTCGGCAAAAAACAACCAAAAAAACCAACTTTGGTCGGTCAAAAAATCGGCCAACTTTGGTCGGTTTTGTTTGGCGCAAATGCGGGAAACTATTTTTGAGTCCCGCGAAATTTATTTTTCAAGAAACCGACCAACTTTGGTCGGTTTTTTAATTAAAATAAATAAAAATAATATTAAAAAAAACGACCAAAATTGGTCGGTTAATTCGGCCGGTCAATTTAAAAAACCGATCAATTTTGGTCGGTAATTTTACTTTTTAATAAAACCGACCAACTTTGCTCGGTTATTTTCGTACGAAAAATAGAATTAAAGAGTATAAATAAATAAAAAGACAATCTTAAAACAAAATGCAACAATGGTCTAGTGGTAGAATAGTATCCTGCCACAGTACACATACCGGTTCGATTCCCAGGTGGTGATCTTTTGATTACATAATTATTATTTTTTTTGAATTTAATATACCGACGTCGGTCGGTAAATTCCGGCCAACATTGGTCGGTATATTAAAACGACCATCAAAATACCGTCCAAGCATATTTGGCCGCGTTTTGGTCGGTAATTGGCCATAACCGACCGACTTTGGTCGATTTTTGGCGGATTTCTAGTAGTGTTAATGAACTTTCGACTTTCAAAATCTCGCGCCGAAACATATCAAATCAACCCGGAATGAATTCAAAATTTGCACACAAGTCTCAAATGACATAACGAAGCTATTCCAATTCCTGGAACCACAATCCGAATCTGATATCCTCAAAGTCAACTTCCAGTAAAAGTTATGAACTTTCCAAACTTTCAAATTTTCAACATTCGTCAATTAGTGTCGAATCCTTCTAGAAATATCCAATTGCAAATTCGGGCATACGTCCGAGTCCAATATCACCACCCGGACATAACGGAACCATCAAAACTCCGTTCCGGAGTCAAATTTACAAAAGTCAAATTTGGTCAACTCTTCCAACTTAAAGCTTCAACAATGAAATTCATTCTTCCAAATCGATTCCGAATAACCTGAAAACTAAAACCAACGATTCATACATGTCATAACACATCATGTGGAGATACTCGTGCCCTCAAACTATAGAGCGAAGTGCAAATGCTCAAAATGACCCGTTGAATCGTTATATTCTGAAAGTCCGAGATATTGTAATCTTTTAACATCCGAATCTTCATAGTTAAATTGGATTGAAATGCATTTTCTTCATCAAAATAATTTTAGGCTTCACATATTTTGCTTTACCCAATAATTATCATACTACTTAAGTAATCCATGCCAAAATATATATTTTTTATATATACGTGGGAATTTTTGTAAGACTATTCAAAAATGGCCATGGCAAACTTGAGGATCTAGGATAATTTGGTCAAATTTCTACCTATCATTATTCAAACTTTGATACTATACATGCGAAATTCAAGGAATATGATTAGTGAGAGATATGATTTTTGTACTAAAATAGTGGAACCACTTGATCACTTGAATGGATAGAATTAGGTAGAGCATTTTGAGATTTGATACAATTGATGCTTGAATCCACACGTGACCATCATAATTTGGTGAGAATTCAAATTACAGACATACGATTAAAAAGATCCACATTAGTTTGTCTGTGCCGATCACTTACCCAAAGAAAATATGAAAAATAATTTTGTTTTATTTTTTTCTTTTCATTCGCTTTAAAATTAATCTATCTATTAAAAAGGTGAAAAGAAAGTATTTCCCCGAATCCGATTTTTGTTATAGAGCCCGTTTGGATTAGCTGATTTAAAGTAGCTATAAGCATTAGGTGCTGAAAAACACTTTTAAGTGCTAAACCGATTTAATAAATAAACAGTTATGTGTTTGGGTACAAGTGCTGAAATTGATAATAAGTTGTTGCAGTATTTGATAAAAAAGTACTGATAAGCTCTTTTTCTCTTAAAATGACTTAAATAACCTTAGAACAGTTTACACTTATAAGGGCATAATTTCTTCAAAATTTTAGATTCCAGATCGATTCAAATACAAAATTTATAAGCTAGGGTGACCAACCTATGACTTTTGGCTTACTTTTGACTTATAGACAGTTTTAACTTTATCAATCGCATAAATAAGCCGAAAAGTGATTATAAGCTAGTTTGACCAGCTTATAATTTTAGTCAAACACCCTCGTAATCTCTTGACTCAAACAAGCTAAGTGATTTCTTATCACAAGACTCGAAATATGTAAATATTGAACACTTAACATGGCATAAGAGACCAGAAGAGCAGGGATTTCTTGATTTCAAGAAAACTTTCGTATTTGGCATTTAGGTTTGACGACGAGTAGCATGTTCAATTGAATTCATATTTAAAGTTCTAGGTCCCTTTCTCCCTGTAAAAGTTTTAAAAAGGCAAAAAGAAAAAGAAAAGGAAAAATTTGTATATATCTATATTATTATAAAAGCATGAATACAGTGTTGGTTGACCAAAATAATCCTAAATATATAAAATTAGAGGTTATTTTGGTAAAATATAATAGAAATAGAGTTCTAATTAAATACTACATTTGAATTTTGGTACCTAAAAATCAGCTACTAATTATCTACTTGGATTAGAGAAGTGCATAAACTAAACTCATTCCTACTTATACTAGACTTATAGTTTCACGCTTCTTTAGTTCCATTTAAAATGCTAAATTTTCTTCTTCTTTTTTTATGCAAATCCTTTATATGAAATTAAAAATAATAGGAGAAAAGGAACCCAACGATAAATTTGTTCATACTCAATGTAAATTTTTTCTACTTCTTAAGTATAATAATTTATTTTAATAAATCTATCATAATTTGTTTCAAAGTTCAAATTGAATTGAAATAGTTGTGAAAATCAAGAGTTGAAATAGGAAAATTGTGCCTCTGGACTTACGCTTAAGTTGTAAATTACAGTTGTGAACTAATTAAAGATCATGAACTTAACGTGTGTTGTTGCATGTCATGCTCGATATGAAAATATTTAAAATTTTAGAAATTCTAATTAAGATGATCTAATACCATTAACTATCTACAATATACAGAGAGTATTAACTTAATTAAGGGAGAAGAAAATTACGGAAGAGTCAAGGGACATTCTGTCACGACCCAAACCCCGATCCGGTCGTGATGGCGCCTCTCGTGAAGACAAGGCCAGCCAACTAACCCGTTTCGCCCTTTTTCAGAATAGTTAACATTAATAAATGGTTTTAACATAATTAAATAACCATAGTCTAAACAAAAGATTTCTTTATTAAGTGTGGAATACAACCCAAACATAGCCCAAACCGGGGTGTCACAAGCCATGAGCATCTATTAGAGTATAAATACAACTACACGGTCTGAATTATACAAAACAGGACTGATAAACAAAAGGAAGAAATGCGGTACCGCGAACGCTGGTGGTCACCTTGCTAAACTCCGATAACTTAGCCTCTGATCGGCTCAAAACCCGCTACTGGGTGTTTAAATACCTGCATCTGCACACAAGGTGCAGGGAGTAAAGTGAGTACTCCAACTTAGTGAGTAATAAAGGTAAATAACAACTGAGCAGTAAGAAATCACGTAAAGCAACCAACATGCTGTAGAGAGGCAGTGAAAAATCCTTTGAGAAAAATAGTGAAGCTGTGAAATCTTTAGAAATATCTTAGCTTAGTTTAAACCTCTTTTAAAAATGACTTTATCAACAGTTACGCAAATGAATGCAAACAAATAGTGCAGATAAGCACGGAAATCCGCCCCTTGGGTGCAACATCAATTAACAGATAATGCCAGGCAATCAGATAGATATCACATGAAGTAGCACAACAACAGATAATGGCAGACAAATGAAATAAAGTAAACACATAGAACAGTACCAGCACCGCTGCGGCGTGCAGCCCGATCCATGTATCGTCGACGTCGCTCACTGGGGATGTGCAGACTACGGGAGGGGCCCCTTACGGCCCAAGCGCAATATCAAGCCATCTCGTGGCATCAAATCTAGGCCATCGGCCTCATATAAATCAGTATCTAACTGCTGCGGCGTGCAGCCCGATCCAAGAGTATCCTCACAATACAGGCCCTCGGCCTTACTCAGTCAAAATTCATATAAGCCTCTCGGGCAACAGTAAAATATGATGCTCAGCCCAAAATATTATTTAAAATACCATTTCAAGTGTTAGAGCAGAGTAAACATGGCTGAGTTTTGAAAACAGTAGAAAATAACATGACTGAGTTCAACTATATAATCAAACAGTGAGGAAATATCAAACAACAATCCCCGAAGGGTTCAAATAGCTGGCACTAGGCCCAAGGATGGCATTCAGCCCAAATAATGATGATAACAATTAGTTTTCAGTTAAATACGTGGTAAAATCATCAATCGGGACGGACCAAGTCACAATCCCCGATAGTAAAAGACCCCACGCTTGTCATCCAGCGCGTGTCTCACCTCAATACAGCACTACGATGTGCAAATCCGGGGTTTCAAACCCTCAAGATATCATTTACAATCATTACTCACCTCGAACCGGCGAAATCTCTAGCTCGCGATGCCTTTGCCCCTCAAATCGGCCTCCACGTGCGTTGAATCTATCCAAAATCAGAACGAATACGTCACAATATGCTAAAGGAACAAAGCCCAAGCGAAAACAATCAATAAAGGGCACGATTTCCGAAATTACCAAAACCCGAGCCCCGGGCCCACGTCTCGAAATTTGACAAAATTCACAAAACTAGAATCTCTATGCTCTCACGAGTCTAACCATACGAAAATTATCCAATTCTGATACCATTTGACCCTTCAAATCATTATTTTACATTTTTGAAAGGTTTCACCATTTTCTTCCCAAATTCTATTCCAAATCACGGATTAAATGATGAATTCAATGATAGATTCATGTACTCTAGCCAAATCTGAGTTAGAATCACTTACCCCGATGAATTTCTTGAAAAACCTTCGAAAAATCGCCAAAATCCGAGCTCTGTAGGTCAAAATATCAAATAAAACCCAAAACCTCGTATTTATAGAGTACCCCTCAGATTTCAGCCACCGCGGGCCGAATCAAATCAACCGCGGTCCGCGCTAGCCAGTGCGGTCCGCGCAAACACAACCGCGGCCGCACAGGCCTTCCTCTGTAGTGACAGACTTTAGTATTTTGACCATACCTTTTGCTACAGATGTCCAAATTGAGATATCTTTACCTTTATGGAAACTAGGCACGAAGAGCTACAACTTTCATTTTTTGAATTACCTCAAAATTCCTTGTAGATCAAAAGATATGAGCTTCTGAAGTAGGACCAGCGGGAAGGTTCTTCACCGCGGCCGCGTCCACTTTTGTGCGGTCCGCACGACGCCTACCGCGGCCGCGACCGCTTTTGTGCGGTCCGCACAGCACTCACCGCGGGCGCACTTATTTTTGTGCGGACCGCATGAGTGAGTTCCGAGGCTTGCAACCCCTATGGACCTGCTACGACTATGATTTTTGCACTAAAACATCCCGGAACCTACCCGGGACCCCCGAAACTTCAAACTAATTGTACCAACACATCCCATGACATCGTTAAAACTTGTTCAACATTTCAGAACGCTTCCAACAACATCAAATCACCAATTTAACATAGGATTCAAGCCTAAGAACTCCAAGAACTCTTAAATTATGATTTCGATCAAAAGGTCTATCAAATCTTGTCCGAATGACCTGAAACTTTGCACACACATCCCAAATGACACAACGAAGCTACTGCAACTCTCGGAATTTCATTCCGACCTTTATATCAAAATCTCACCTATCAATCGAAAAGCGCCGAAATTTCAATTTCGCCAATCCAAGCCTAAACCTTCCACGGACTTCCAAAATGCATTCCGATCACACTCCTAAGTCCCAAATCACCTAACGGAGCTAACCAAATCATAAAAATTTCAATCCGAGATCAAATACACATAAGTCAAATCTTGGTCAAACCTTTCAAATTTTAAGCTTTCAACTGAGACTGTTCTTCCAAATTCATTCTGATTAACCTGAAACCCAACACCAACGATTTGCACAAGTCATAATACACCACACGGGGTAAGTCATGCCCGAGAACTGGCGAGCGAAGTGCAAAAGTTCAAAACGACCGATCGGGTCGTTACACATTCCTGTCAATCAACATTTAAAGCATAATAAATTTTTGAAGTTGAGTCTAAGAGTCCGTTGAATTGAAACTTTTGAGTACTCAATTATAAAATAATTATTCTTACACACACTTAAAAGAGTTTATAAGGACATCCAACTTTAGTATGATGAATACATTAACGTAATGAAAATTTTAGCATACCAGTTGAGTTGTTGAGCATGCGACACAAACTTCTAAGAATTAAAATTGGCTCCTAATAAAAAAAATACAAATAGTCTGACAAAATTGTTAACTCTAGGAATTAATCAAGCATGCAATTTTGTAATTGGGGATGAGACTTTCATGTAGCTACAATTAGGGGTGTACAAAGGAAACCGACAAACCGCACCAACCCGATAATCCGAGTCAAACCGAGAAAAAAACCTGACTATGATTTGGTTTTATTTGGTTTGGTATTAGAAAAAAAAACCCGACCATAATTGGTTTGGTTTGGTTTTAACTAAAGAAAGTCAAACCGAAACCAAAACCAATCCGACATTACATATATAGAAATTTTAGATATATTTAATATATAAATATATTTATTGTGATGTAATTTATAAATATTTCTTAAAAATTTTCATAAGTTTGTCTTTTAAGGTATTATTTCAAGGTTGGACTTAGAACTTTTGAATGTTCCAATAAGCTTTATAGCCATTAACATTAGTAAATTAAATAATACTAACAAAAGACCAAATCAAAATCAAATCAATATTCATGCTAACAAAAGACATTCAATTTAATACTACGAACGAAAATGTATTGAATATCTATTTTTTGTTTTGCAATAATTTAGATAAAAATGCATAACCTATTTTTAGTTTTTCTTTAGCGTTTAGTCATGTAATTAATACTCTCTTATTAGTCTACTTATTTTAGCATGACTTAGTACTTTTGGATTATGTATATTTTTTATGGCTTTTTAATTAGCAAAATTTAAATTACATAATTTTATTTTCTTTATTGTTGAATATTTTAGGATAATGCCATGGCACATCTCATATTTTGTATTATTTTCTTGGAAAATACTTTATATAGTTGTATCTTACTAGGATTAAAGAAATATTTTGAGCACAATTTATATGTTTTGTTCTACGAAGATTTTACCGAAAAACCCCCGAAAAAACCCGAATAACCCGAAAATCAGAGAAAAACCGAGAGTGAAAAACCCGAGTTTTATTGGTTTGGTTTGGTCTTTAGATTTAATAACCCGACACAATTGGTTTGATTTGGTAATTGTAAAATCCGAACCAACTTGGCCTATGTACACCCCTAGCTACAATGCTACTTCAATTGAATTAAAAATATATGTCATTACTTAAATGTACATATGAGAATAATTAGAATTTAGTTTTCAAAAGAAAATAGATGTATGAAAAGAACCAGTTTAAACTAGGAATACAAATTTATTTTTCTTACTTTACTTTTTTTTCATCTTTCTTTTCTTAGCTGGATATTTGTTACGTGTGAAACACGTACATAGAAACTAGTATATTAAAAGGAGAGGAAAAAGCCTTCTCCTTAAATCACGTCGCAACCTAGAAAAAGAACACATGGCATAAGTAGTTAATAATTAGTTATTGGTTATTATTTTTGAATTTAAATATCTATAAAATAATAAAATAAAATATTTCTTAATAAAAAACAAAAATTAAAAAAGAAACCTCCATTCAAATTGGAGAGTGGTTTCAAGTTGGAGTTTTAAAATTATTTTAAAATAAAAAACTAAAATTACAAAAAATAAAAAAATTGCAAATTCAAAATTTCTTTATTTTTTTTAATAATTTTGGTTTTTTTAAAAATAATGTTTAATTATTCAGAAAATATTATTGAGAATAATAGAATAAAATAAAAAATAAAAAATATTTCAAGAGTAATAAAACATATATCTTCTATTATATTACAAAAAAAAAATTATAGACAAAAATATTAAATAAAGTAATATGTTAATAAAATTTTTTATTAACAATATAATTATATTAAATATTGGATAATATAATAAACAAAACTACATAACAAAAAAGTTATTCGATGATTATATAAATTCCTTTAATTTAATAGAGATTTTATTCATTAAAATACAGATAAAATTATTGACAACAACAGAATAAGTTTAAAATAAAAAATATTCCAAGATTAATAAAATATATATCTCCTCTTATATTACAAAAAGAAAGCGAGCAGATAAAATATTAAATAAAGTAATATGATAATTAAAATTTCTATTAACAATGTAAATATACTAAATATTGGATAATAGGATAAAGAAAAATATAGAATAACAAAGTTATTCAATGACTATATAAGTCCTTTTAATTTAATAGAGATTTTATTATTGAGTATAACATATTGACAAATAAGATAACAATTAAAATTTATTAAAGCAATATGACATAATATGTTCAAACAAGCCCGATCATAATTTAATTTAATTAATATTTTTTAATATTGACCGTGCATTCGCACGGTTACAATTACTAAAATTAACAAACAAAATGGGGATAAACTGCTACTAGCAAGTTAGCTGTCTTGATTTCAAACGTACACCAAAAGTTCTACAAAAAGTCAAGTTACTACTATACCTTCATCTA
The DNA here is from genome assembly GCF_000393655.2 of Nicotiana sylvestris. Lineage (NCBI taxonomy): Eukaryota > Viridiplantae > Streptophyta > Magnoliopsida > Solanales > Solanaceae > Nicotiana > Nicotiana sylvestris. The sequence continues at coordinate 149,231,115 of NC_091064.1, read as the reverse complement.
CCGAACAGTTAATTTGATTAGAGCTCGTTTTAGATGAGAAAACGATACTTGTCCGGTTCTAATTATTGATCGTTTTAGTAAAAAAAAATTAAAACATTTGACTTTCTGCAAAAATAAAAGATCATTACATTTATTACATTTTTTAAAATTTTACCATGACTATTCCATTTAGCTGGGTATTAATTAAATGACAAATTAAAAGAGAGATAAAACGTAACTTAAAAAAAATATTTATAATTAAGATTATTGGATATATTTCTTATAGGATGCATGAATATTTTGTAAGACAAATAACATAAAGTAAATGGGGTATTAAATTGATTTAACGGCAACTATGTTTATTGAAGTGTCAAATCAATGCAACTACAAATGTTAAATGCCTAAAGCTAACGGTGCTAAAGTTTGGCTTACTTAAGTTAATTTGGTAAGAAAATGAACTTGAAATAATTTAATCTAACACATCTTTATCATTCGTTGGTCTCAAGAAACTTCTTGATATTACATATTTACACCCCCACTGTCGCTTTCATTCTTTTCTTTTTAAATCTTTTGATAAATACATACATTTCTAAGTTCAAATCAAACTACTACTACAAGGTGATAGTTAAATTAGAAACTTAAGTCCAGATATAGAGCAGAGTAAATGAGCACAGAGGAGAACGCTCCAACATGCAATGACTCATTTTTCAATTGTAGCATGTCAATATGCTAATGTATTGTACCTAATTCCTTCAAATAAACGACAAGCAAATGACTATTTTAATTACCTTTTCATAGGAATCCCCATCCCCACCCACAAAAAATAATAATTATAACAACAAGTCTATGCCCTCAAAAGCTAGAAAATACTGACTCTATCAAATTAAATGAAAAAAAATTAAACAAAAGGGTATCCAAAATATGGAAGAACTTCCAACTATATAGGACCAAATAGCCACACGAAATTGTGCTTTGAAAACTTCATTCATATCCAACCAAAAGCAAAAAGACACTGCAATTGGTGGCTTCATTTTTCCATGATCTTTATATTGAGCTTAGAAATCTTACATAATACTAAGTCATTTATTTTACTCATTTTTGCATTGATGTCAGCTGATTTTTCTCCCACAATAATGGTTATAAGTTTTGAAATTCAAAATGGTTTTAACCTAATATTGTCTATTTCTTTTTGTCTAATAAGGATTTTGACTTATGGTGATCTAATGTTATGGATTCTGGAGTTAAATTTGTCTTTTTCATCATGTAGTTATTCTAATATTGGCATAAGGCGTGAAATCACAAAAACTGTAGTAATAATTTTGTTACTTATGTACTCAAGGATTAAATTATGTCTTCGAATCAGGTGCTTACTACGTTAACATGATGTCATTGTTTAAGTCTGATTAATTAACCTGCTGAAGTAGGTTTTCAAGTGAATGAATGTGTCTTATTTGTTGTTCATTTGCAAAGTGCCAAGGGTATTAGTTGGTAGAGTTGTTAGCTATTTTACTTCCTTTAGATTTGAATGTGTTTATCTCTTTGATTATGAACATGAATATATGATGTAAAGTCCTTTAAACGAGGAGGAGAAAGGAAAGTGTTAAGGAAGATTCAGAGAAACTGCAAATTATTGTGAGCTACAATTTTCAAGATTCTTTGACAATTTTTGCTATCTTTTTGTAGTTTACTCACCAGCTAAAATATGCTTTTTCAGGTCAAAAGTTACCCCTTTTTTCCCATATCTAAGAGAGTGATTTACTAAAACTGAAGACTCGTTGATCAAATCTTGGTAAGTGTAGCAATATCAAAAATTTCAACATATGGAGTCATAGCAATTTTTGTGTTAAAACAGCTCCGATCACATTTTTTGCCCTAAAGCAATAGATAAAGACTACAATTGTATCTCTCACGCTCTAACTAAATAAATTTCATGTTTTATTTAGTAATAGAAATTCTACTTGTTTTAAAATAACCAAATGTTCCATTCACCCACAGATTTTCTTTTTTCAATTGGCCAGCTAGCTTACTACAAGAGTTCTTACGCGAAAGGACACGAACGATCGAGTCGTTACTGTATGTGGAAATCTTTTAGTTATTATCATAAAGTATTGTTATAAAATAATATAAAAAATTGGTTCCAAAAGAAAGTAAAAAAAATTGGTGATTTCCTGGAGGCATATGCCGAAAAAGGTTGATAGTAGATCTACAACCAACTTAATTTGACGATTATTTCTAGGAGGTCGTACACCCAAAAAGGTTGATGTAGCACTTCTTTGGTTACTACAGGAAGAATTTAATAATCAAACTCTTACATTTGAATGTCATTTCAATCTTCTCCTAGCCCTTGTTTTTTATATGTAGAAAGAAAAATAGTAATCACTAGAAAATAAACGATATTATTATGCATCTTGACTGGCAAAAAAACAGCCGTAGGTTCCCTTCTTTTATTAAGTTGAATCTGTTAAGAATATTAAGCTTAAAGTAACATCGTGAAATAAGAAAATAAAGGATGAGAGAGCTTTCTTATTTTATCAAGTATTTAATTAGTATTTCACATATTATATTTTATGTCTCTATTTATACTAGGCGGAATGGCTTCTTAGCCACTTAAGACTTGTAGGAAATTTGAAAGCCGATACATGAACTTTAAACTTTCCTATTTGAACACTCGAACTTGACGGAATTAGTACTAATAAATACATTCAGTAGTGCATATATATCAATTGCACTGACATGTATAATACGTCATATACTAGACTATTTATTACTTGACATGTGTTATTTGTAGGTCCTATTTCTAAATACAAAATAAGCAAACTTCTAGAAGTTACAAATTAAAAAAAGAAAAAAGAAAGAGAGAAAAAGACCTAACACTTCTCTCCGTTCATCCACCTCTCCCTTCTTCTCCGTTCACCCACCTCTATTCCGTTTCTTATTTTTATTTTTCTTCGGTGTTCTTTCTCTCTTATTTCTAAATCAAATTCACAACATCACTATGCTCATGGTTAGACTAAAAAAATTAATTTAATTTTAGAATTTCATAAAAAATCAATAGGAATCCATGGTTTTGAAACAATGGAGGCTGCCCAATACTATGGTGAGCGGGCTAGGCTATGTCAAAGAAGGACATAAATGGTAAATCAGAAAGAGGGAAGAAGTCGGCCTCCGTAAATGAAATTTTCTACCCAAATCTTGAAAATTTTCCACTGATATTTCTCTTTTCTCTATCTGTCTTCCGGTCTGAGATTGGATACAAAAAGGGGAGAGAGAGTTAATGTGAGAGAAAGGATTGACATAAAGTTTTTTGAAAAAATCCATTGCTTTTCTTTGTTTTTGTCACAACCCAAAATCCCACCATATGAGTCGTGATAACACTTAGTATCTAAGACTAAGTAAGCCGGTTATAATAACAATTCAAGCCATTTTTGTTTTTAAAAATAGATAATCGAAACCAACAACAAAAATAAAGATACAACCTCCCAAGACTGGTAGTACTGAGTTATGAACTCTAACTGAATACATGAAATGATCTGAAGGAAATTAAATATACAATATTGCTCGAATAATATATGATAGTACGATAAAAGGGAAAGACTCCAAGGGACTACGACGACCAAGCAGCTCCACCTTGAATCCTTGCGATCACTCTCTAACTCTTTCCGAGTCCTATATCTCCAATACCTGGCTCTGTACATAAAAAAATGTACAGAAGTGTAGTATGAGTACACCACAGCGGTACCCAGTAAGTATCAAGACTAACCTCGGTGGAGTAGTGACGAGGTACAGTCAAGACACATCTAATAACCTGTGCAATATAGCATACCTCAATAATAGAAAACAAATAGCAATGATACCAACAACTATCAACTAGTGATATAAACAACAGGACAACAGGAACACCATAAATATCGCTCAACAAACTATGATTACAAGTACAACCATTTAATCAAGTCCTTCAATTACACATCTTTCATCTAAAAGTTTTCCAAATAATAATCTTTAGAATATAATACTTACCAATAAATATATTTCGAATATACTTCCTTCAAATAAATATCCTTCAAATCTAATTCTTTGAAATAATATTTTGAATATAATTCTTTCAAATAAAAGTCACATTGTGACACCTCATTTCACAATCATAAAAATACGAGTCTCAGCCCACCTTCATATTTTTCGTAATACGGGCCTCACCCCACTTTCATATTTTCACGGCACCTCGTACCCATATTTTTATCACAACTGCACGGACAACTCACATGCCAAAAATATCAATATATAAAAAAAATATGCGCGACCAATTTACTTTACAAATAGTTTGAGTGAAGAAAATGACATTGCACTTAAATTAAAGCATCATATAAACTATTGATTTGGATGTAAAATTTATTAATTTAAAACATAATAGTAATTCCTTTTATTTAAAACAACTCAATCATTGAAAATCGCTAAAAACCAAAAATATAAATCTTCAAAGTCTCATACTAAAAAGTCAAAGCGAACACAATGCAACAAGGAGCACAAAACACATAATAATAATAATAATAATAATAATAATAATAATAATAATAATAATAATAATAATAATAATGTCAACTAGTACATCACGGAAGAAGATAAGAATTTACATATTAATGAAACAAAATCACCAAAGACAAGAACATAAATAAAGATATATCAACAGGGCACTACCGAGGTACCGCCTCGTAGTCCTAAATCATAAATAAATTCACAATATCTCATTTTCTTATATCACCGTGGGAGCCTTCACATATAATTTTAAATAAAACAATTTTCCCCGAAATAGCATCCCGCGTTTTAGCCACGCTTATCACACCGCATGACTTCTAGTAGTTCCCCTACTAGCCACGCGTTTCAAGTCACCCTTATCTCACCGCATGCGTTTCAACACCCTGGCCTTATATCACCGCACGCGTATCAATATCACAATATTTCACAAATCGCACTTCAAGTGCCCAAATATCACAACATAATACAACTTGCACCTCAAGTGCCCAATTATCGCAACATAATACAACTTGCACCTCAAGTGATCACATATCAAAGCATATCACAAATTGCACATCAAGTGCTCAAATATTACAACATATCACAAAATTTCACATCCAGTGCTCAAATCTTACAGCATATCACAAATTTCACGTCAAATGCTCAAATATTACAACATATCATAAATTTCACATCCAGTGCTCAAATCCTACAACATATCACAAATTTCACGTCAAGTGCTCAAATATTACAACATATCACAAATTGCACATCAGGTGCCCAAATATTACAACTTGTCACATGAATCAACAATAATTATTTTTCCACAATAAGAAGCCCACGGCTCGGTCATAATGCGCACAAAAATTCTAACAGAATATCTGGGAGTGAAAACTCAACAAAATAATATTTCACAATTTAACACTTCGCCTCAATATGATTTACATCCTTTATAACTCAATATCAATTTCAACAACATGAATTGAAAAGAAATTCATCAAGGGACAACACTTTTTTTTTAATTCACAACTTCACGAAAAAAATAGATTTATTCATCTTATTAACTAAATTTCTCATTTAAATTGTATGTAGATAAAATCAATAATGAAAATTATTTCCATAAAAATAGCAACTCAAATAAACACAGAATCACATAAAAGTCAAGTAGCAATCGCACCAAATTATCATATAAAAATAATCTAGACAAATAAGGAATGAGACATGACAAATAAGAGATTTAATAAGTCCCAACAATTTTCTAATTTAATACATAAGGTTGTCTACGAATTTTAACCGATATAGTTTGCACATATAAACCAAGTACGTACTCGTCACCTCGCGTACATGGTTTTCAATCACACAATTTCCACATAAGACTCAATGCATAAGGGGAAATTCCCCCACACAAGGTTAGGCAAGATACTTACCTCAAATCACGCTATCTCAATCCAATAATTGACATTTTTCCTCGATTATCCAACTCTGAATGGTTCGAATCTAGCCAAAAATAATTCAATACAATCAACACAGATTATTGGAATCAATCCCATGTAAAAATACCAAATTTTCCAATAAAATCCGAAATTAGATAAAAAATCGACCCGTGGGGCCCACGTCTCGGAATCTGACGAAAGTTACAAAATATGAACGCCCATTCAACCACGAGTCCAACCATACCAAAATTACTAAATTCCAACAACAAATCGACCTCCAAATCTTAAATCTAAGGTATAGAGAATTTCTACCATTTTCAACCCAATTCACTAATTTCATGATAAAAACAACAATTGATTCATGTATTTTAACCAAAATCGAGTTAGAATCACTTATCCCAATCCATATGGTGAAAATCGCCTCAAAAATCGCTTCAATCCAAGCTCCATAGCTCCAAAATGTGTTAAAAATGGCTGAAACTCGCGTTTTGTAATATGTCCAGGTAAGTCGCAGGTGTCGAATACGATTTATAAATCGCATTGGGTAACCGCGATTTGCCTCTGCCCCAGAACATAGCATTACCCGCCTTCAGTAAATCCATCATAACTTTTTGTACAAATGTTCAAATGATGTACGGTTTGAAGCGTTAGAAACTAGACTCAAAGACCTTTAATTTGATAGGTTGTGCATCACATAACACCTTATATATATATATGTAGATGTGCTCGTCCAAAGTGTGATCTTGTGCTTGCTCATTTAGAATTTTAGCCTATCTTGAAATTTTCCAACTTGGCTTAGACTTAGGCTTCTCCTTAGACCCCAAATCACTTATAATATACTTCGTACACTTATTATCATATCCAATTGATATCCATCATATTAATAGTTCGTCTTTGCGCACAAAATAATATAACTAGCGCACATCAACTTTCTTAATAGCTTAAGTACTTCAAAAAATTTCTGAGGTGTTACATTCTCCCCCACTTAGGATCATTCATCCCCGAATGAGAAGTAGAGTCCACCCCAATTCTGCACATAGCTTCACTCTTTTCTTACACACCTCAAGTTCCCAAAATTTTGACTAACTCTCAAATTTTCTAGAAATTTCGGCAGAGTCTCTCCTGTAATTAGGTCTATCCACCTGTCAGAGTAACACCGAAATAACTCCTAACAACACATCCACAACCCAAATCAATAATACTAATCTCAGCTTTACAAGAATTGCATCATCATAGTGATATTTGACCATAAAACACATCATATATATGTCCATAACTACATCTCTGGTCTTAATAATTATCCATAATTGATTACAACATCGCCAATTTACTTGCTGAAACAAAATCTCGTTTCGAACCTCCACTTTACTAACAACGAGGCGCGAGGCATGAAGACCTCGTAATTATTTACCTGAATTAACGAGTCACATTTTACGCTACTTGGCACTCACCTCATAGGCTGAAACTAAATAATTATAACACGAATTTAGCAAAAATATGCACAATAACACATAAAAGAATTATCAAATAAGCCTAACAGGCATGACTCCCTGCTAATACTATAGTACAAATTATAATTTCACAAAAACGATAATTTAAACACAAATTTTCATCCCAAGGATCTCGTCCTCATATAACTTCAATAGCAGCACATAACCCGTTTTAAATATTTCACATCCTCTAAAAATTGTGAGAACCTTGTCCTCAACTCTGAATCATAAGTATTTTGCACATTGTGCCAACTGAATTCTTTTCATTTCCTTTCTTTCTTCTTTTAAATAATTTCCGTTAAATAAAATCACAACATATAAAGAACCCTCATATCGATAGGGAATATAACTCACAATTGAAATTAATTATTTGGAAATTACATCAAACTCACTGAAATGATTAACAAAAGTCACTTTTAGCCTCAACATTATTCTTAGTCACCAACACATAATGATGGATATAGCTATCTCCATAACATCTCCCAACAGGAGTATTCATATAAGTAGATTTTAGGATTAAGAAACTCACTCATGAGTGGAGAATATTAGGAGGATTTGCCTCGCTACTCAGAACCGAATCAAGTTAATGAAATTGTTACTTTGTAATAACCCAGATCGTATTTGTAATGACACTATCTGGTGTAGCGACCTCTGTCATACCATAGAAAATATATCCATGGGCTGGGCCCCACCTCTTAGGTACCTCTACCCGCTTGTCCTCCACTTCTAACTGATAGTGTATGTAGAATGGAGTACGTGGCCTGTGTGTTCCGATAAAAATATGTTTCTCCCAAGTCTCGGATAATTTCTCATGATGTGCCTAGTATCACCACACTCAAAACAACCCACTTGCGGTTCGGCTTCTCATACTGAGTATGTGCCGAATAACTGAATAACTATTGTAGGAAATCCCGTGCCAGTGGCGCATTAAAAAATGACTGTCCCACATGAGTGCCCTGATTAATTGGAGCACAACGAGTATTCGAAAATGCGGTCTGGGCTGGCTACCGCCCAAGCCTCCGCCATAATGAGTTATAACTGCAAAGAAGAATCTGTCGAATTCTACAAAACCTCGAGACCTTTTGGTCTCCTCCGAACACGTTCTAGCATCTTAGCAATTTTTTTTACCACTAGTCGAAATGAAGTATCAGCCTGTAGTTCCCGAGTCATACAAAATTTTATGATCATAATAGAGTCCTTTAATGAATCCATGGACTCGTTCTCTTGCTGTAGGAACGAATGTAGGGATATGACGTGCTAATGCACTGAACCTGATGACATATTCTGATATTGTCGTGGTGTCCTTACACAACCATTCAAACTCTGCGCGCCACACATTACGGAGATTCTGGGGAACAAACTCTTTCAAAGCATTTCTGAAGACTGAGCCCAAGTAGGTGGTGTTGCATTGGTTGGTTTGCCCTCTCCATATGCTTTCCACAAACACCGATGGAGAATTATCTCTCCCAATGCCAATTTCTTCTTTTACTATGCTGACTTAACATTGTTAAGTTGATCCATTTCTTTACATACTCTTCGATTCTTGCTTGGGTTAACTCTTCCCCCTATTTATACACAACGATAAGTAAAGCTCCATACAGACAAATCTTGGAATGAACCACATAGTCTAGAAGCTCATCAACCACCGTGCTTCCTATGAAGCACCCTAGAATCCGCAACCGAGACGTTCACGCTGAGTAGACCTTCTGTAAATTTAAATTGGTTTATCTAACTCCTTTGGTACTGAAGTATAGGATTATTAAGGACACAAACATACCGTAAGTCCCAAATTTATCCCTTGCAAAAATCTCAAGCCTTAAACATGTGCAAATTTTGGGGAACCTTATAGTACCACAAATATACATTTCAGGCCAAGACTAATATAACATGTGACCCCACAATTCGTCCATTATAGTGGACTCCCCCACTTGGCACTAAGTCATAGGGCACAACGTCCGATGATCCACAATATTAACCTTTACAGCTCGTACAAATCAACCAGATGCCAAGGTCTATTCTACCCCTACACGATTCACGAGTGATCTTTCAATACATCCGCATCTTTAGTCGGGACCACATGTTGAGACAATGTTGAGCATTTCTAGTTGCCTTATAACCCCTCTGTAGTATCACGAACAATTGGCGTATAGTTGATATCGAGTGCGTAATTTCATACACGAGTGGATGCAAAAGAACATAAGATATATGCTTCAAGCTGAATAAATACCGCACGATAAGGAATGAAAGAAGTGGAAATTTTCCTAATAGCTCTGTAGCCTCTCAAAGATAAGTACAGACGTCTCTGTACTGATCTGCAAGACTCAACTAAACTCGTTCGTGACTCGTAGAACATATGAACCTAGAGCTCTGATACCAACTTGTCACAACCGAAAATCCCACCATATGAGTCGTGATGCCACTTAGTATCTAAGACTAAGTAAGCCGGTTATAATAATAATTCAAGCCATTTTTGTTTTTAAAAATAGATAATCGAAACCAACAGCAAAAATAAAGATACAATCTCCCAAGACTGGTAGTACTGAGTCACGAACTCTAACTGAATACATGAAATGATCTGAAGGATATTAAATATACAATACTGCTCGAATAATATATGATAGTACGATAAAAGGGAAAGACTCCAAGGGACTACGACGACCAAACAGCTCTACCTTGAATCCTTGCGATCACTCTCTAACTCTTTCCGAGTCCTATATCTCCAATACCTTGCTCTGTACATAAAACAATGTACAGAAGTGTAGTATGAGTACACCACAACGGTACCCAGTAAGTATCAAGACTAACCTCGGTGGAGTAGTGACGAGGTACAGTCAAGACACATCTAATAACCTGTGCAATATAGCATACCACAATAATAGAAAACAAATAGCAATGATACCTACAATTATCAACTAGTGATATAAATAACAGGACAACAGGAACACCATAAATATCGCTCAAAAAACTATGATTACAAGTACAACCATTTAATCAAGTCCTTCAATTACACATCTTTCATCTAAAAGTTTTCCAAATAATAATCTTTAGAATATAATACTTACCAATAAATATATTTCGAATATACTTCCTTCAAATAAATATCCTTCACATCTAATTCTTTGAAATAATATTTTGAATATAATTCTTTCAAATAAAAGTCACAGTGTGACACCTCATTTCACAATCATAAAAATACGGGTCTCAGCCCACCTTCATATTTTTCGTAATACGGGCCTCACCCCACTTTCATATTTCCACGGCACCTCGTGCTCATATTTCTATCACAACTGCACGGACAACTCACATGTCAAAAATATCAATATATAAAAAAATATGCACGACCAATTTACTTTACAAATAGTTTGAGTGAAGAAAATGACATTGCACTTAAATTAAAGCATCATATAAACTATTGATTTGGATGTAAAACTTATTAATTTAAAACATAATAGTAATTCCTTTTATTTAAAACAACTTAATCATTGAAAATCGCTAAAAACCAAAAATATAAATCTTCAAAGTCTCGTACTAAAAAGTCAAAGCGAACACAATGCAACAAGGAGCACAAAACACATAATAAAAATAATAATGTCAACTAGTACATCACGAAAGAAGATAAGAATTTACATATTAATGAAACAAAATCACCAAAGACAAGAACATAAATGAAGATATATCAACAGGGCACTACCGAGGTACCGCCTCGTAGTCCTAAATCATAAATAAATTCACAATATCTCATTTTCTTATATCACCGTGGGAGCCTTCACATATAATTTTAAATAAAACAATTTTCCCTGAAATAGCATCCTGCGTTTTAGCCACGCTTATCACACCGCATGACTTCTAGTAGTTCCCCTACTAGCCACGCGTTTCAAGTCACCCTTATCTCACCGCATGCGTTTCAACACCCTGGCCTTATATCACCACATGCGTATCAATATCACAATATTTCACAAATCGCACCTCAAGTGCCCAAATATCACAACATAATACAACTTGCACCTCAAGTGCCCAATTATCGCAACATAATACAACTTGCACCTCAAGTGATCACATATCAAAGTATATCACAAATTGCACATCAAGTGCTCAAATATTACAACATATCACAAATTTCACATCCAGTGCTCAAATCTTACAACATATCACAAATTTCACGTCAAGTGCTCAAATATTACAACATATCATAAATTTCACATCCAGTGCTCAAATCCTACAACATATTACTAATTTCACGTCAAGTGCTCAAATATTACAACATATCACAAATTGCACATCCGGTGCCCAAATATTACAACTTGTCACATGAATCAACAATACATTATTTTTCCACAATAAGAAGCCCACGACTCGGTCATAATGCGCACAAAAATTCTAACAATATATCTGGGAGTGAAAGTTCAACAAAATAATATTTCACAATTTAACACTTCGCCTCAATATGATTTACAGTCTTTATAACTCAATATCAATTTCAACAACATGAATTGAAAATAAATTCATCAAGGGACAATACATTTTTTTTAATTCACAACTTCACGAAATAAATAGATTTATTCATCTTATTAACTAAATTTCTCATTTAAATTGTATGTAGATAAAATCAATAATGAAAATTATTTCCATAAAAATAGCAACTCAAACAAACACAGAATACACATAAAAGTCAAGTAGCAATCACACCAAATTATCATATAAAAATAATCTAGACAAATAAGGAATGAGACATTTAATAAGTCCCAACAATTTTCTAATTTAATACATAAGGTTGTCTACGAATTTTAACCGATATAGTTTACACATATAAACTAAGTACGTACTCGTCACCTCGCATACATGGTTTTCAGTCATACAATTTCCACATAAGACTCAATGCCTAAGGGGAAATTCCCCCCCACAAGGTTAGGCAAGATAATTACCTCAAATCACGATATCTCAATCCAATAATTGACATTTTCCCTCGATTATCCAACTTATGAGTGGTTCGAATCTAGCCAAAAATAATTCAATACAATCAACACAGATTATTGGAATCAATCCCATGTGAAAATACCAAATTTTCCAATAAAATCCAAAATTAGATCAAAAATCGCCCGTGGGGCCCACGTGTCGGAATCTGACAAAAGTTACAAAATATGAACGCCCATTCAACCACGAGTCCAACCATACCAAAATTACTAAATTCCAACAACAAATCGACCTCCAAATCTTAAATCTAAGGTATAGAGAATTTCTACCATTTTCAACCCAATTCACTAATTTCATGACAAAAACAACAATAGATTCATGTATTTTAACCAAAATCGAGTTAGAATCACTTACCCCAATCCATATGGTGAAAATCGCCTAAAAAATCGCTTCAATACGAGCTCCATAGCTCCAAATGTGTTAAAAATGGCTGAAACTCGCGTTTTGTAATCTGTCCAGGTAAGTCGCAGGTGTCGAATACAATTTATAAATCGCATTGGGTAACTGCGATTTGCCTCTGCCCCAGAACACATCATTACCCACCTTCAGTAAATCCATCATAACTTTTTGTAAAAATATTCAAATGATGAACGGTTTGAAGCGTTAGAAACTAGACTCAAAGACCTTTAATTAGATAGGTTGTACATCACATAACACCTTATATATATGTAGATGTGCTCGTCCAAAGTGTGATCTTGTGCTTGCTCATTTAGAATTTTTGCCTATCTTGAAATTTTCCAACTTGGCTTAGACTTAGGCTTCTCCTTAGATATCAAATCACTTATAATATACTTCGTACACTTATTATCATATCCAATTGATATCCATCATATTAATAGTCCGTCTTTGCGCACAAAATAATATAATTAGCGCACATCAACTTTCTTAATAGCTTAAGTACTTCAAAAAATTTCTGAGGTGTTACAGTTTTTCACTATCTCTGTCTGGGTTTGGAACAAAAAGAGAAGGAGGGGATAGATTAGAGAGGGGGAGAAAAAAAGAAGGGGGAGGTGGGGGCGAACAACAAAAGGGGAAAAAAGAACACATGGGGTGAAGGGAATTTTGCGGGGGATGGGGAAGTGGGCCTGATTTATTTTCTTTCTTTTTAATTTGAATTTTTTTTCTGGTTTTAGATTCTTTTAAATCAACTATTGTAGTCACATGCGTAATTTTCGTGACTTGCACACACCTTGTCCACATCATCTATGTCACTGTCACATGTACACGGTCAATTGTCAAATAGGTTATTAGTTACTAGATATGTGAGTTTGAGTGTTCAAATGGAAACAATATAAGTTTGTGTATTAACTTTAAAATACGATACAAGTTTAAGTGGCCACGAAGCCAATTCGCCTTTATACTATTGTAAGCACGTGTTTTTTGCCCAAAATGAGAATTACTCCCAAAAAATCCAAAAATAAAATGATTTTTCTTTGGTGTGCAATTTTGTGATATTTTGAATAAGTATTTGTATTTGTCTGTGCGTGTTTATTTGCTAAATTAATAAAAAATACAAAAATATGTCGCATTTTGCATATAGGATTTAATTCTACAATTGTTAGTAATTAAATTTGTTTTACAAAAATTAAAAAATTACAAAAATAGGCATCGTTTGCATTTTTAGCATTTAATGTCCAAATATACAATTTTATGCTTAATTAATACTTAATTGTGCGTTAATTGTTATTGGGAGTTAATTTGCGCTTTTATAACTTAATTTAGTTCTTAATAATAGTTTAAGTATTTTTATAATTTAGTTTTAGAAAAATAAAAGAAGAAAAGAGAGCGAAAATATAAAGAAAGTCGGAATTAGGCCTCTTCTTCAACTTCAAGCCATAGGCCCAAAAAATGGCCCAATCTTCCCTACGACCCAGTCCATTTCGAACTGGGTCGACCCAGTCCATAACCCAACACCCCTATCTTACAAAACAAAAAACAAAACAAAAAAAAAAATAAAAGAAGAAAACCCTAAAGAGCTAAGCCATCCGCCCCCCCCCCCCTTTTTCCTATCTTCTTCTCCTCCAAAGTTTCTCAAGCTCCCATGGCTTCCCCCCCTCAAGCTCATCCATGGCTTTTCATTGTCACCCCGCACACACTTACATACCTCGTCTCGTCTCCAAGCAACCATAGATGCTGCCCAAAGCTCCTTCATCTTCGTCAAACAAACAACGCCCCTCCTCGTCCGCCATTGAAGAGCAACGTTGTTGCTGCGTTTTGCTCGACGAACAGCTCAAACCTTACGTCCAAACACGCCCATTGCAGCTGCTTCCTCGTCATGACTGCCTCGTCCAGCTCGAGATTGTTTTAGCTGCGTTGATGCGACCATCGTCGTCATGCCCGCTACTACTGTGTCGTGCTACTGCTTTTGCTTCCTCCGTCGAGCTGTTGCCGGCGTTTCTGCCACTGCTGGGTCGTCGCCGCTGCTGCCTCGTCGCAACAGTGACGCTGCCGCTGCTACTCCTTCCTCCGCCGCTGCTTCTGCTTCTCGACGTCGTGCTGCTGCTCGTCGCGGCAGTAGCCGCGGCTGCTTCTACTTCTTCTTCGTCTTCGTCGTCCTTCGTTCGAACTTTGGTCGAGGCTCGGACAGATTTGCTTACAATCAAAGTGCGTCGTTGATTCATCTCCGGTTAGTTGTTTTTGAGTTTTATTTTTTTCCATATTTTGTTTGATATTTTCCGGATCCAAATCGTTAAATGATTTAATCCTTGTTTTGTTCGTTGTTCGTCGTTGAAATAATTTTCTAGTGTGTTCATGTTGTTTGTTAAATTAATTTTCAGATTTCAAAATAGAAGTTTAATTAGTTGTTTTCATATTCATTTCATGTTTGTATTATTGTTTAAGTGAATATTTGTTAGTTTGTTGTTTGTTAGATTCAAATTGAAATTTAATTAACTATTTCTTCAATTTGTTTCATGTGTTTATGTATTGTTAGAAATTGTTAGTATTGTTAAGTTCAAGTTTAAGTTCATAATTGTTTCTTCGTCGATCTTGTTATTTGTTTAAAGAATTTAGTTGTGTTAAAGGAATATATTGATTTAATCGTTTAATCCGTCATGTTTGTTGTGTTAAAATAGATTCATTCATGTTCATGTTTGGATGATCTTGAATCCGAATTTTGTATAGTTTGATTTCTTGTTTACCATTTATGATTATTTCTTGAATTGTTCTCATAATCTTGTTTAAAGTTTAATATAAGAATTGTTTGTTGTAATGTTGTTAGAGTTGATTTTAAGTTCAATATTATTGAATTTAGGAATCTAAATATACTTGTTTGATTATTGTTGTTGTTTAAATCCGAAAAATAGGTTTGTTGTTGCTAAAAATATTGTTCAATCAAATTTTAGTTGTTCTTGGTTGTTCAATTTGTGTTCATGTGATTTGTTGTTGAAATGTTGTTAAAATCATGTTCATGTGATATTGTTGTTATGATGTTCATCCGTGTTCATATTGTTGTTTGAACATTGTTAGAAATTGATCATATTGTCTATATTTTGGTTAAGTTTGATTAATTGATGTGTTATAGCTGATGGGTAGTTTGGTAAATTTGTAATACGTTCAGGGGTAGTTTGGTAATTTCAGTAAGGTCGGAAGGGGTAGTTTAGGAATTGTACATTTTGTAATTGTTTATTTGAAGCATGGGGGACAAAATGAAATGGGGTGGTGTGATATGTTTATTTAATGTAATGGGGATGAGTGCAAAGATAATGGGTTGGGTAGAGAAAAAGTGTGGATTTTAATTAATTGAAAGGTTTATGGGATGGGTTATAAAAGAGAAGTCTTGAAGACAGATAAAAAAAATACACAGACAGAAAAAAACGGGAGAGAGAAACAAATCTGAAAATAAGAGAGAAAAGGGCTGAACATTTAAGAGATAGAAAATTCCGAAAAATATTTAAGCTTTCAAATAAAAAAAAAACTAAAAAAAATATTCTGCTTTCTTTTGTTGTTTGAAATCAGAATTGATTGTTGTTTCATAAAAGCTGAAGCTTTTGTTTTTTTTGGATTACTACTCCACCGGTCTGTTACTGGGTTGTTACTGTTGTTGGGCTATTGTTGCTGTGTTGTACTGATTTTACTGCTGCTGCTGATTCTCATCTTCATTTTCTTTTGCTTCCAATATCAGGTACACAACTGACACGCTGGTTATTGTAATCCGAAATATGAAGCATGAATACGAAAAAATGAAGAGTTGAAATTTTGAATTATATTTAATTATATTCTGAATTTTATTTGTATGTATAAATTATGTAGTTTGCAAAAAATCAGAATCATGTAGATATTTAATACATATAGTGGAACATTCGACGATAGCTTAACAAATGAACTATCTACATCTATTGCCTAAAAATAAATAAATGGTGTAGTAATTCCGTTGAATAAAAAATCAAACGAATAGGCCATCTAGTAGGAAGTTGGTAGAAATTTATTTAGTTAAATAATATTGGTTAATTTCAGCATGTAAATGGTCTAGGATTAAAATTAGAATTGCTATATTTTTTTTAATTTGACAAACTGAGAACATGCCTAGTATAATGTAACTAGGTAATAACATGTAAATAAATTAAGATATTTCTCCTTTATTTTGTAGAGACAAATTTCAATAAAAAATGTAGGCATTTTAGGACTGTCCTTTTAAAAATAAAATGAGATGAGCCTCGCCCAATAAAATGCACTAATTGCGGGGCCCTCAATAAATATTTAATTGAGTATTTAGAATTCGGGATGGACTGTTTAGTGAATTCCACAGTCTTACCCATAAATAATAATATGCTAATCGCTTTAGGCACGATTTAATAATAATACATTCTTAAACATGGGTGCGCATTTATGCGACCCAAATCCAAATCCTAAAACATTGAATAAAAATACGTTCCGGATCGCGGGTGCATTTTATGTGACGCAATCCAAAGACATGTTTTTAAACGATGTTCACATTCTTGTAAAAATAATAATAACAATTATGAAAGCGGTAAAAAGATAAAATTTGCACATAAGTTCATATTTGTATAAAATCAGATAATCAAGCCGAATATAACAGTTGAGCGACCGTGCTAGAACCACGGAACTCGGGAATGCCTAACACCTTCTCCCGGGTTAACAGAATTCCTTATCCGGATTTCTGGTACGCAGACTGTAATATGGAGTCATTCTTTTCCTCGATTCGGGATTAAATTGGTGACTTGGGACACCCTAAATCTCCCAAGTGGCGACTCTGAAATAAATAAATAAATCCCGTTTCGATTGTCCTTTAATTGGAAAAAACTCCTTGTACCCTCGCGAGGGCGGAAAAAGGAGGTGTGACAGCTCTGGCGACTCCGCTGGGGATAAATTGTAACCCAGAACCACTGGTTCAGGGTTAGAAATTCGAGCTTAGATAAATTGTTATATTTGGCTTTATCTGATTTTTACATGTGTTTGAGCCTAATGTGCTAAATGATGCTTTTACCGCTTTGATATTATGTGAACTGTATATAAATTGTGCCGAAACCCATCTTCTCTCTGAGTCTTCTGAATCATGAAGAAGGGTGTACTTCGTACGACTTCTTTTCTGTATAGTGTCAAGTCCCAATTTAGAACGAGGTTTGGATAAGTCGCAAAGCCGGTGAAGCTTCTGTATTCCCGGACTGCCGCCTCCTCCTCGGCTCGAGCTGTCCGCTCGGGTAAGCCAGGTCTAGAACAAACACCCAGGTTCTGAACCTAGTATAACAAAGCCACATGCCGGATCCCTAGTAGGAACGTTTGTTTGCATCACGTGCATTTGACTTTGGAGGCCCAACACAGGGGTTGGGTCTGTCTAGGACAGGTGTACCAAAAATGAAAATGACCATCCTGATGCATCTTACTTGCTACTACTTGCGCATTTATTTGATTCGGACTTGTGTGCTGACTGACTTGTGAATATCAGGAATAATATTTTGAAATTGAAAAAAAAAACGAAATAGCGGTTAGGGAATTGATTGTTTATTTTTGAAAAGAAAACAAATGCCCAAATACTGTCAAAACTCTGCCGAAATTTTAAGAAAATGAAAAAAAAATGTCTTTTTAGTTTGTTTTATTAAAAGCTAAGAAAAAAAAAAGTCATTGTTCTGTTTTTGTTTTTCAAAAAAATAAAAAAAGAAAAAGAAAAAATATATAGTTTGTCTTGCCATGAAAATGAAAATAAAAAAGAGTCTTATTTTTAAAATGGTTTTTTTTATTTATTTGCTTATGAAAATGCAAAAAATAAAAAAAAATAAAAAAAAGTCTTTCATTATTTCGCAAATATATATATATATATATATATATATATATATATATATATATAAATCCGAAAAGTTTTTTTTATTTCCAAAAGATATATATATCTTTATTTGTTGCAAAGAATATTTGTCTTGCCAAGAAAATTCAAAATAAAATTCCAAAAGATATGTCTTGCAAAAAATAATATAAATATCTTTATTTTCCATTGTTGATAAAACAAAAAATAAAAAATAAAAATTCTTTTAAGAAAAAAAATTCCGAAAATATTTTGATTCTTCTTTCAAAACTGAAAAGAAAATTCAAAATTCAAAAAATATTTTTTAGAAGCATTTCTTTTATCAAAAGTAAAATTCCAAAAATATATTTTTTTCTTTAGAATAAAAAAAAACAAATGGAAATTCGAAAAAAAAACTTCCTTTTACTTTTGAAATTCTCAAAGTTCAAATCAAAAGAAAAGGAATTTTTACAAGTTTTTCTTTCAAAAAGAAATCAATCAAAAAAAATATATACTTCCTTTGAGCAGTTCTTTCACGGTTCCAATAAAAAAAAAAATTAGTTCATTTACTTATTCACGAGGCCCGAACTACGCGGGTTTGATTCTCACCGGATGTGAGATACGTAGGCAACCCTCATCGGGTCCAACCCCCTTTTGCTAAAAAAGCCAAAAACAAATAAAAAAAACATGTCAAGATTTTTAATTTTGTCATAAATAAGTCGGGTGATGTCCCAACTTCCTCTTTTACAAAAAAAAAAAATAGCAAAAATATATATGTCAAATTTCTAAGAAGTCGGGTGACGCTGTTTTATCAAGACATAGCCGAATGTTCCCGAAGGGGACGTCGGAAGGCTAACTTTGCATAAACAGCCACTTTTGGGTCATATTTAAGATTTGGTCCAGTTGACCCACACAGCCTTAAAAATCTTCGTCCCCGAGACGTTGAAAGGCCGTGTTTGCAATATTGAGTTTTCTAATTTGAAAAACGATAAAAAGAGTCATAAATAAGTCAGGTGATGTTGTTATGTCATAAATAGCCGAATGTTCCCGAAAGGAACGCCGGAAGGCTGACTTTGCATAAACAGCCACTTTTGGGTCATGTTTAGGATTTTTGGTCTAGTTGACCCACACAGCCCTATAAATCTTCGTCCCCGAGGCGCTGAAGGGCCGTGTTTGCAACACCAGGTTTTTATTATAATTTTAAAAGAAAAAAAAAACAAAGAGTCGGCGGTCAGGTGAATACCGTTTGAATTTTGTCATAATAAGCCGAGCCAGCTTCGGCCGCGTCTTAAACCGTTCTTGCCGAAATAGCCTTAGAGTATCTTTCAGTTGTCGAAAGGTTATTTTCGTAAAAGAATGGACAAGTTGGTGAAGTGTCATAAAATAATCCTCCCCAGCCTCAAAATTCATGTGAGAATTGGAAGGGCCACATTTGCAAAAATAGTCATTTGGTTGCATTTGATAAACGGGGAAAGGAAGCTGGCCGTTTGTTTTTGAGTTTGTAAATCTTTTGATTAGAATATGCGGGTTGTTTGATTTTCAAGTTTGTAGGTCATCTTTAAACCTTTGAAACCCAGTTTGTTTTAATATGAAAATTAAAAAAAAATGTTGAGTATTGTTTATCTTTATTGGTCCGAACTACGCAAGGTCTGATTCATGCGGGGTCATGATACGTAGGCAATCTCCATAAGATTCGACCACCACTGAAAAAGAAAAAAAAAGGGAAGAAAGAAAAATAAAGGAAAGCGCAAGTGCATCGCATCTCTGATAGAATGGTTTAACTGCTTAGGTGCAATGCATCTCTAATATATGATTATCTGTCAAATGCCCTGACACTAACGTGATGGCTTCCCTTTGCTGTGTTCATATATAGAAAAGTGGTTGGTTGTGGTAACTCCTCCCTGCAAAGCAAATGACACAGAACCTCAGAACAGGGTGGGTCGGTACTGATGACCGACAACAATTGGTCGAACAGAACAACGGGTTGGTAGAAGAAGTGAAAATGCTGAGACAACATGTGGCAGACATGTATCAGGCATGGATAACTGGGAAAGCACCACCCCCACCACCGCCAAGCTTTTCAAACTCTGGCATTACCCATCCCCCATACTCTCCATCCCAGCCCACTTATGACAGCTTTCCTAGCTACCCGAGTAGCTCCATCACTCGTCCACGCTACTCCCTTCCCCAATGCTACTTCTCTCCACGAGATTCCCAAAGACGGGCTTCACTTTCCAAATACCCAGCTCCACAGAAGGCCTATCCACCCTCACAAGCCTACCAGAAGCCCCCTGGATCAGGTTTCCGGCCCAATCAAGCATTTAGGAACGAAAGGTTGCTGAAACGAGGAAAGGCTCTCACCCCTATCGGAGTATCTTATGCAAGTCTGTTTGAAAGGCTAAAGCATGCTGGCTCTATTGAGCCACTCCCCGCATGTACTCCAAATCCACTTGCAAGGAGCTTTGATCCGGCAGCGCGATGCGCCTACCACTCCAATGTCATAGGGCACAACATTGAGAGCTGTCATAGTTGGAGAAGGGAAGTAGAGAAAATGATCCAAGAAGGGCGGGTTGTGATTAATAACAGTGACATGGTGCACTCGAGCCCCCTCGAGAACTTGCCGAACGGATGTTGATGATATTGAAGCTGGTAATGGTCTTGGCAGTATCGATGCAAAGCTCAGTGGCTAAGATGCCAGTCTTGATAAAGTGGAAGGACGCTCTGTTCCTTGGTTAACAAGAGAGAAGCTTGTGGTGGCTTATTTTGTTGACATTTATGTTGTTCGGATTATTAGGGTTATAAGTCGGATATTGTCTTGTCCAGTTTGTTTTAGGATTTTGTTCTGGATTGTTTTGTTTGTTTTGTTATTTAAACCATTTCACCGGTAGTCTAATACAAAATCCGGTCTTTCTTTATTTCCAGTCATCTCTTTGTTTGGTCCTTTTATCATTTTTGTTCAGTGCCGATTCTAGTGACATGACATGCGCACACAGTTTGGGCCCAACCTTAAAAGTTAATCGTAAAACCCTGGAAAGGCGATCAGACCATTTAAAGGAAATAAGAACGGTTTGGGATTATTTGAAGCCCGAGTCATGTGGAATTGGGGCAAGTTAAACACAAAGAAAACCGTTAAAATCAAGATTCTCCAAATTGGCGTGAGGGTCATTCATGATAATGAGAGTGTCGCCCAACGATGTTTTAGAAATAACAAAGGGAAAAGCAAATGTTTAACATAATTGTCAAGCCCAGCACCGTCGGAAGAGACTATAAATCTATTGTTTGTTGTGTTGTTTGCATTTGGCATGTTTTGAAGACTGGAATGACGAAGGCATTTTGTTCTGCTACCTAAACACTTTATCCTTCGTTACCCCTTTTGAGCCTTACTTATTTTTCTTTCATACCCCTCGTTCGGAATCAGTAAAAAAACGACTAGAAAACGCGAGCATGGCATGAAAACATGAAGAAAAAAAAAGAAAGAAAAAAAAAAGAAGAAAAGAAAACAACAAAACGAAAAAGAAAAGAAAAGAAAAATGATAACAAAAAAAAAAGTCAAATGAAAAAAGAGGAATTGGGAACTACGTTTGACCTGATTCCTCAAAGAGGATACGTAGGCGCTTCACGGCTCGGTCATAGGGTGCTTAATGGCCACAATGGTCATAGTGTACATGGTGTAATAAAAATAATAAAAAATAAGTAAATAATCCCCAAGCAAGAAACTGGGTCAAGGGTTGCGCTTGTTGTAAACAAATATGATTTCGAAGGTTGTAATTTTGAACCCCAAATTTGATTTGTTTTTTAGCCTTTAATACCCTTTCTTTCTAGCCTGTCCAAAAACCCACATTACGGTCCAAAGAAAGACCTTCTGACCAGTCTGCAAAAGATGCCAAGTCAGACAAATGAGAGTCTTACCGGCGAACATAACATTCTGTTCCACAGCAGAAAGGACTCTAATCTCCAGCAGAGAGAGTCATACCGGCAACACTCCAAATCCCCAGCTGGAAAGTGATACAAATGAGAGAGTCTTATCGGTGAAAATCTTCACGGACACCATAAGGCGATGAAAGCTGAGAGAAAAACCAAAATGAGAGAGACTTGATAGTGAAAACCCTTCGGGCACTACAAGTCGAATAAGATTGAGAATCAGATGGGGAATTGCCAATTGAAGGTCTTGAAAGACGATTGACGACGGAAGATAGGCCACAAATGCATGCCATGACCATTAGAGTCGGTGTCTGCGTTTGATAGGTTTTTATTTATAGTTTCTTTTGTTACAGAGTCATCTTTTTCATTTGTCTTTTATTCTGTTCCCTTTTTATCTTTTTCCTTTCATAGAAAAACTCCCCAATAGAGTCTGTCTGGTCAAAACAAGTGTGAATTGACTTCAAAATATGCCATCAGCTTTCCAATTATGCAAGATAAGATCTGACTAGTACATCCAAGTGGTATAGTCAGCGAGGAACAAACGCGAGGCCAGTGTCAAAAAAGATATCCCCAGCAAAAGGGAATTGACAAAAGGATTGACAAGTGTCAAGAGGGATACCCTTGCCGAAATCAAAGGTTATAAACCTCAAGGCCAAGGCCCGTTGAATAAAGCAAGGAGAGCAGTGAGCATGATTTGGGGAAATTCATACTAGACTAAAAGGTCGGGGAAATGCCAGTTTCCGAGCTATGCCACAAAAGAAGAGGGATATCCCCAGCAGAAAGGGATTATCCCCAGCAAATAATATCATCCCCAACAAGTTGTGGAGCGCAGAGCAAGGAAGGAGAAAAGGAAAAGCCATCCCAGTAGGAGTATCACAACCAACCACCACGTTTTAAACTAACAAATTTTGTTTGATTTGAAACAGGTAAAGGAAATGGCATTGATGACAGAAATGCATGCCATAAGGGAGACTGTCAAACTGGGGCAGAAAATTTTCCTTTCATTTGGAAAATTTTCTGGAAGTCAGGTACCCATTCGAGGAAGAATAAAGATAGCACCAGTCTCAAGGGAAGTGGTGTTTGAACCAGTGTTGCCCCAACATAATAAGTTTAAATGGAGGAAGTATTCCCCAGCAGACAGAATAAAGGGATGACACTTGTGCTCAGAAAAGCAAAAAGACATTATCATCCCGAGCAGCTTCCAGAAGAATGAATCATCGACTTGAAGGGATAAAATTCCCCAGCAGCGTTATCCTCAACAACGTTATCCCGAGAAGATAACACTTTTATCCCCAGCAGTGTAAAAAAAAAATTGAATTTGAAGGAGGGGAATAAAGGAGACTTCCCCAGTAGTATTATCCCCAGCAATCAGGCGTCCACCTGGAGAACAAGGAAGAGCAGTTGGAGTATTAGCAATCAGGCATCCACCTGGAAAACAAGGAAGAGCAGTTGGAGTATTAGCAATCAGGCGTCCACCTGGAGAACAAGGAAGAGCAGTTGGAGTATTAGCAATCAGGCATCCACCTGGAAAACAAGGAAGAGCAGTTGGAGTATTAGCAATCAAGCGTCCACCTGGAGAACAAGGAAGAGCAGTTGAAGTATCAGCAATCAGGAGCCCACCTGGAGAATAAGGGAATACAATAGAAGTATCAACAGTCAGGAGCCCACCTGGAGAATAAGGGAATACAATTCAAATTTTAAGTAATCAGGAGCCCCCTGAAAGACGTTTTTATTTTTGACATTATTGGTTGAAGTCAGGAGCCCCCTGAAGAACAGAATGGCGATTTGTTGGTTGAAGTTGGGAGCCCGCCCATATAACAGAGGAATACATTCAGTCTTGTCATTTTTATTTTTATTTAAAAAAAAACGAAAAAAAGAAAAAGGGGGAAGTAGTTTGCAGAGGAATGAAACATCATACTCAAAAGGAAGTAATTTTGGAAGGAGTAAGATAATATATTTACTCAGAAGAGTTATCCACAGCAGTGTTATCCCTAGTGGATCATCGAGATGTAGAAGCATCCTCGACCAAGTTTCAAGAGGGCCGGACAACCCAGAGTGGGTAAGGAAGAAAAGGAAAAGTCATCCCCAGCAAAATAATCCCCAGCAGTTTCGAGGGAAGACAACACATGTAAGTAAATAATTCAGGAAGAAGGAAATGGTTCACGCATAGGAGACGCACTTCCTAAGTGAAGATTTAATTAATAGGAGACACATTTCCTCCTAAGTTTAGTTTTACCCATAGGAGAGGCATTTCCTCCTAAGTTTAGTTTCACCCATAGGAGATGCATTTCCTCCTAAGTTTGTTTTTACCCATAGGAGAGGCATTTCCTCCTAAGTTTAGTTTCACCCATAGGAGAGGCATTTCCTCCTACGTTTACTTTTACCCATAGGAGACGCATTTCCTCCTTAGTTTAGTTTCACCCATAGGAGAGGCATTTCCTCCTAAGTTTAGTTTCACCCATAGGAGAGGCATTTCCTCCTAAGTTTAGTTTTACCCATAGGAGACATATTTCCTCCTAAGTTTACTTTGACTCATAGGAAAGGCATTTCCTCCTAAGTTTAGTTTTACCCATATGAGATGCATTTCCTCCTAAGTTTACTTTGACGCCTGAAGAGAGGAATGGCGATTATTTTCAAAGTTGTTGTTGAAGTCAGGAGCCCGCCTGAAGAGAGGAAAGGCGTTTTTAAATGTTGTTGAAATCTTGCCAACCTAAAGAAAGGAATGGCGATGTATTGGTTGAAGTCAGGGGCCCGCCTGAAGAGAGGAATGGCGATTTATTTTCAAAGTTGTTGTTGAAGTCAGGAGCCCGCTTGAAGAGAGGAAAGGCGTTTATTTTAAAAGTTGTGTATTTGAAGTCAGGAGCCCGCCTGAAGAGAGGAATGACGCTTATTTTTAAAAGTTATTGTTGATGTTGGGAGCCCGCCCAGATAACAGAGGCATACATTTCAGTCTTTACATTTCAGTTGTTGAAGTTGGGAGCCCGCCCATAGAACAGAGGCATACATTCAGTCTTTACATTTCAAGCATTGAAGTTGGGAGCCCGCCCAGATAACAGAGGCATACATTTCAGTCTTTACATTTCAGTTGTTGAAGTTGGGAGCCCGCCCATAGAACAGAGGCATACATTCAGTCTTTACATTTCAAGCATTGAAGTTGGGAGCCCGCCCATATAATAGAGGCATACATTTCAGTCTTTAATTTTCAAGTGTTGAAATTGGGAGCCCGCCCAGATAACAGAGGCATACATTTCAGTCTTTACATTTCAAGCATTGAAGTTGGGAGCCCGCCCAGATAACAGAGGCATACATTTCAAGTCTTTAATTTTCAAATATTGAAGTTGGGAGCCCGCCCATAGAACAGAGGCATACATTTCAAGATCAAGTCAGAGGACAATAAAACAGAGGGTTACAATAGGAATCCCCAGCAGGAAAAAATAAAATTCCCCGGCACCGGGAAACAGAAGGTTGCAACAAGAGATCACAGTACAAACTCAAGTACATGTGTCAAAAGAAGAAAAGCACCGGAAGAAATGCAAGCAGACAAGGAAGCAAGGCAACAAAAAACAAAGTGTACTCTAGCCTAGCTTCTTGTTTTTTTAAGCATGGTGTAATAAGGAGGTCAGCAAACAGTAAAAGTAGCATGCAACAGCAGTAACATTGCAGTCCCATGGTAGTCCCAGCTACCAAGACTTCCCGAACTACATTGACCTGATTCCTGTTTAGCCCAGGATATGTAGGAAACCTTTGAAGCAAAGGTTCGGTCAAATCTTTTTCAAAAAATGCTTCACACGGAGTACTCGGATGGGCAAAAATCGCTCGCTTTATCTTTGCACGAAAACCCTTCGTGTCTTCGGGCAAAGAGGGGCAGCTGTAAGCACGTGATTTTTGCCCAATATGAGAATTACTCCCAAAAAATTCAAAAATAAAATGATTTTTCTTTGGTGTGCAATTTTGTGATATTTTGAATAAGTATTTGTATTTGTCTGTGCGTGTTTATTTGCTAAATTAATAAAAAATACAAAAATATATCGCATTTTGCATATAGGATTTAATTCTACAATTGTTAGTAATTAAATTTGTTTTACAAAAATTAAAAATTACAAAAATAGGCATCGTTTGCATTTTTAGCATTTAATGTCCAAATATACAATTTTATGCTTAATTAATACTTAATTGTGCGTTAATTGTTATTGGGAGTTAATTTGCGCTTTTATAACTTAATTTAGTTCTTAATAATAGTTTAAGTATTTTTATAATTTAGTTTTAGAAAAATAAAAGAAGAAAAGAGAGCGAAAATATAAAGAAAGTCGGAATTAGGCCTCTTCTTCAACTTCAAGCCATAGGCCCAAAAAATGGCCCAATCTTCCCTACGACCCAGTCCATTTCGAACTGGGTCGACCCAGTCCATAACCCAACACCCCTATCTTACAAAACAAAAAACAAAACAAAAAAAAAAATAAAAGAAGAAAACCCTAAAGAGCTAAGCCATCCGCCCCCCCCCCCTTTTCCTATCTTCTTCTTCTCCAAAGTTTCTCAAGCTCCCATGGCTTCCCCCCCCTCTCAAGCTCATCCATGGCTTTTCATTGTCACCCCGCACACACTTACATACCTCGTCTCGTCTCCAAGCAACCATAGATGCTGCCCAAAGCTCCTTCATCTTCGTCAAACAAACAACGCCCCTCCTCGTCCGCCATTGAAGAGCAACGTTGTTGCTGCGTTTTGCTCGACGAACAGCTCAAACCTTACGTTCAAACACGCCCATTGCAGCTACTTCCTCGTCATGACTGCCTCGTCCAGCTCGAGATTGTTTCAGCTGCGTTGATGCGACCATCGTCGTCATGCCCGCTACTACTGTGCCATGCTACTGCTTTTGCTTCCTCCGTCGAGCTGTTGCCGGCGTTTCTGCCACTGCTGGGTCGTCGCCGCTGCTGCCTCGTCGCAACAGTGACGCTGCCGCTGCTACTCCTTCCTCCGCCGCTGCTTCTGCTTCTCGACGTCGTGCTGCTGCTCGTCGCGGCAGTAGCCGCGACTGCTTCTACTTCTTCTTCGTCTTCGTCGTCCTTCGTTCGAACTTTGGTCGAGGCTCGGACAGATTTGCTTACAATCAAAGTGCGTCGTTGATTCATCTTCGGTTAGTTGTTTTTGAGTTTTATTTTTTTCCATATTTTGTTTGATATTTTCCGGATCCAAATCGTTAAATGATTTAATCCTTGTTTTGTTCGTTGTTCGTCGTTGAAATAATTTTCTAGTGTGTTCATGTTGTTTGTTAAATTAATTTTCAGATTTCAAAATAGAAGTTTAATTAGTTGTTTTCATATTCATTTCATGTTTGTATTATTGTTTAAGTGAATATTTGTTAGTTTGTTGTTTGTTAGATTCAAATTGAAATTTAATTAACTATTTCTTCAATTTGTTTCATGTGTTTATGTATTGTTAGAAATTGTTAGTATTGTTAAGTTCAAGTTTAAGTTCATAATTGTTTCTTCGTCGATCTTGTTATTTGTTTAAAGAATTTAGTTGTGTTAAAGGAATATATTGATTTAATCGTTTAATCCGTCATGTTTGTTGTGTTAAAATAGATTCATTCATGTTCATGTTTGGATGATCTTGAATCCGAATTTTGTATAGTTTGATTTCTTGTTTACCATTTATGATTATTTCTTGAATTGTTCTCATAATCTTGTTTAAAGTTTAATATAAGAATTGTTTGTTGTAATGTTGTTAGAGTTGATTTTAAGTTCAATATTATTGAATTTAGGAATCTAAATATACTTGTTTGATTGTTGTTGTTGTTTAAATCCGAAAAATAGGTTTGTTGTTGCTAAAAATATTGTTCAATCAAATTTTAGTTGTTCTTGGTTGTTCAATTTGTGTTCATGTGATTTGTTGTTGAAATGTTGTTAAAATCATGTTCATGTGATATTGTTGTTATGATGTTCATCCGTGTTCATATTGTTGTTTGAACATTGTTAGAAATTGATCATATTGTCTATATTTTGGTTAAGTTTGATTAATTGATGTGTTATAGCTGATGGGTAGTTTGGTAAATTTGTAATACGTTCAGGGGTAGTTTGGTAATTTCAGTAAGGTCGGAAGGGGTAGTTTAGGAATTGTACATTTTGTAATTGTTTATTTGAAGCATGGGGGACAAAATGAAATGGGGTGGGTTGTGATATGATTATTTAATATAAAGGGGGGACAAGATTTAATTTAAAGGGGAATCTTGCATTATTTTAAATGAAGCATGGGGGACAAAATGAAATGGGGTGGTGTGATATGTTTATTTAATGTAATGGGGATGAGTGGAAAGATAATGGGTTGGGTAGAGAAAAAGTATGGATTTTAATTAATTGAAAGGTTTATGGGATGGGTTATAAAAGAGAAGTCTTGAAGACAGATAAAAAAAATACACAGACAGAAAAAAACGGGAGAGAGAAACAAATATGAAAATAAGAGAGAAAAGGGCTGAACATTTAAGAGATAGAAAATTCCGAAAAATATTTAAGCTTTCAAATAAAAAAAAACACTAAAAAAATATATTCTGCTTTCTTTTGTTGTTTGAAATCAGAATTGATTGTTGTTTCATAAAAGCTGAAGCTTTTGTTTTTTTTTGGATTACTATTCCACCGGTCTGTTACTGGGTTGTTACTGTTGTTGGGCTATTGTTGCTGTGTTGTACTGATTTTACTGCTGCTGCTGATTCTCATCTTCATTTTCTTTTGCTTCCAATATCAGGTACACAACTGACACGCTGGTTATTGTAATCCGAAATATGAAGCATGAATACGAAAAAATGAAGAGTTGAAATTTTGAATTATATTTAATTATATTCTGAATTTTATTTGTATGTATAAATTATGTAGTTTGCAAAAAATCAGAATCATGTAGATATTTAATACATATAGTGGAACATTCGACGATAGCTTAACAAATGAACTATCTACATCTATTGCCTAAAAATAAATAAATGGTGTAGTAATTCCGTTGAATAAAAAATCAAACGAATAGGCCATCTAGTAGGAAGTTGGTAGAAATTTATTTAGTTAAATAATATTGGTTAATTTCAGCATATAAATGGTCTAGGATTAAAATTAGAATTGCTATGTTTTTTTTAATTTGACAAACTGAGAACATGCCTAGTATAATGTAACTAGGTAATAACATGTAAATAAATTAAGATATTTCTCCTTTATTTTGTAGAGACAAATTTCAATAAAAAATGTAGGCATTTTAGGACTGTCCTTTTAAAAATAAAATGAGATGAGCCTCGCCCAATAAAATGCACTAATTGCGGGGCCCTCAATAAATATTTAATTGAGTATTTAGAATTCGGGATGGACTGTTTAGTGAATTCCACAGTCTTACCCATAAATAATAATATGCTAATCGCTTTAGGCACGATTTAATAATAATACATTCTTAAACATGGGTGCGCATTTATGCGACCCAAATCCAAATCCTAAAACATTGAATAAAAATACGTTCCGGATCGCGGGTGCATTTTATGTGACGCAATCCAAAGACATGTTTTTAAACGATGTTCACATTCTTGTAAAAATAATAATAACAATTATGAAAGCGGTAAAAAGATAAAATTTGCACATAAGTTCATATTTGTATAAAATCAGATAATCAAGCCGAATATAACAGTTGAGCGACCGTGCTAGAACCACGGAACTCGGGAATGCCTAACACCTTCTCCCGGGTTAACAGAATTCCTTATCCGGATTTCTGGTACGCAGACTGTAATATGGAGTCATTCTTTTCCTCGATTCGGGATTAAATTGGTGACTTGGGACACCCTAAATCTCCCAAGTGGCGACTCTGAAATAAATAAATAAATCCCGTTTCGATTGTCCTTTAATTGGAAAAAACTCCTTGTACCCTCGCGGGGGCGGAAAAAGGAGGTGTGACAACTATCACATAGAGGTTGCCTTAAACATGACATTAACCATTGAATCATGGGAAGATCACGAGGGAGGTTATGAAGGAGTGAGAATTACAACCATAATAGTGAGAAATAATTGAGAGTTATTTACATTCTGGAGAAGATAGTGAGAGTAGTGGACTTTCAACTTAAAATTTACAACATTCTCCCTTGGATGTCCAACAAAAGATAATGTGCCTTGTTATGAAGGAAAAAAGAACATACACTTCTTGTAATATGCATTGTTTGCTGCCGCATTCAAAATATTGTCATGAAAAACACAGTGGAATAAAACCTTAGCTAAGAAAAAGAGTACGCCGCGTATTTGTCTACCATGATGCATTCCAATCTTGTATCTCAATGTCTCAAACGTTGAGGTTATAAGTAATGCCTTAGTTAACAAATCAACCAAATTATCACATGAACGAATTTGATGCATATCAATTTCACCATTCTTGTGAAGATCATGCATCTTAAAAAGAATTTGGGTGAAATGTATTTTATTCTGTCTCTTTCGATATATCCTTCTTTCAATTGAGCTATGAAAGCAACATTGTCTTTAATATTATTGGAATCTTCTTTTCAAAGAAAAGTCACACAGCTCTTGTGTGTTGAATGAATTGTTATTGCCATGCCCACGTATATTTATACGACCACTATAATTATTTTTCTTCTCTCAAACTTATCACGTGCCTCTATCACATTCTCTTCAGGGAACGGAGCTGACCCTGTGGGACGGACTTCATGATTTTTCATCAAAAGGGTATTATGTTGTTCAGCCACCAGAAGGCATGAGATCAACTCAAAATAATTTTTAAAGCCCCTTTCACGGTATTACTATTTTAACACCATATTTGAGGCATAAAAATTCGTAAATTCCAATAAGTCCTCATCATTCATCACAACATAATTTTCATTGGAAAGTTATTCGAAATACAATATAGTTATACTCACTTATGATTTTAAAATCTTGTAACCATAAGTGTATCCACTCATATCGAGCATTTGGAAATACCGTAGCCTTAAGGTGGTCATACCTTTCCTTCATGCAGTTCGCAATTCAGGTGGATCTTTCACTGTCAATTATTCAACCTTCAAACCTTCATCACATGATGACGAAGGAAAAGCATAGCATTCGCTTTGTTCTGGCTCGATCTTCATTATTCTGAGATGGTGTCACCAAGACCTTTAGCGTCTAAGTGAATATCTGCATCGAGAACTCATGATAGGTAATGTTTTCCAGAGATATCAAGTACTACAAACTCAAGCTTTGACAAATTCGACATGATAAAAATTATCAAAGAAAATAAATAAATTAGAAATGATTAAGATAATAGTGAAAATAAATAAATGAACATTATTTCAAAGAGTGATCCTTAATTTTAATACTCAATCACGACCATCAACAAATTATTTGAACGTTTATTTAATTTAAGTGAAGGAAATTAGAAAACATACTTGCATACGTAGAAATTTTATTGGATAGAGAGCGATGTAAATGAAATGAAAAATAATTTAATAAATACATTAGCCTAGTAAGCTTCTATTGTGGCATCAAGTAAAAATAATTTAGTTTTAGAGGAGAAATCACTTGATAAAGGATGTACGAGTCTTCATAGTTGTAATCCTACTATGCACGTGAGCATATGGCAATAAGCATGGTCACTTATTTCACATACAGAAAAATAAATCCCATCAACTACACCTGAATTAATTTAAAAGAAATATACCTTGTTCTGAGGAAGAAGATAAACATAATTTAGAGACAATGAATCTGGTTAGAACCACGTGTTGATAAAGTGTTAAAAAGTTAAGCTCAAAATTATAATATAAAATAAGAAAATAGATAAAAAGAGAAAGAGAGTTTTCTTATTTCATTAAGTGTTCAAGAGTGTTATATATGTATTTATACTATCACATAAAGGCTTATAAAAAAGTTGCCTTAAACGTGACATTAACCATTGGAATCATGAGAGGGTTATGGAGGTAAGAGAGTTATAACCATAATATTGAGTAGTATTAGAGAGTTATTAGCATTATGAAGAAGAATAGTGGGAGTAGTGGATATTAACTTATAATTTACAACAGAATATGACTACATTTAATTATTATATTATTTTTAAATATGACATCGGATAATTTAGACTATTTGTTTTTTTAGCATTTAAAAATGCATAACTTATTGTTATTTAAAAGCAAATAAAAATAAAATAATAATATGCACAAAATATTAGAGAAAAATAGTAATGTGCATAGTGTTTTAAATATTGTTTATTCGATGAACTGTATTCTAAAAACTATCAATAATGGCAGTTACGGTAGTGGTTAATGGTGATGTTTTGTGAATTGATAATTGATAATGACCATGGTTAGTAGAAGCGAGTGGTGATGTGGTTAGGCAATGGTAATTGATGATGGTTATGCAGTAGTGACTAGAGATGATAGCTCGCGACAGAGTAGGTGTCTGTAACGAACCGATCGATTATTTTGAGCATCTGCATTTTGCTCGGTAATTTGAGGGCTCGAGTATCTCTGCATGATGTATTATAACTTGTATAAATCGTCGGTATTAGTTTTCAAGTCATCCGGAATCGATTTGGAAGAATAAATTTCAAGATTTAAGCTCTAAGTTGGAAGAATTGACCAAGTTTGACTTTTTAGCATTGGACCTCGTAATGGAGTTTCGTCGGTTCCGTTAGCTCCGCTAGGTGATTTTGGACTTAGGACCATGCCCGGATTGTAATTTGGAGGTCCGTGGTCGAATTAGTCTTGAAATGGCGAAAATTGGATTTTTGGAAAATTTGACCAGGCGTGGACTTTTTGATATCGGGATCGGATTTCGATTCCAGAAGTTGGAATAGGTTTGTAATGTCAAATGTGACTTGTGTGCAAAATTTGAGGTCAACTGGACGTGATTTGATAAGTTTCGACATCCGTTGTAGAAGTTGAAGTTTCAAAGTTCATTGATTTTGACTTGAGGTGCGATTCATCATTTCGAGGTTGTTATGTATGATTTGAAGCTTCGAGCAGGTTTGTTTTGTCATATGGAGCTTGTCTGCAAAATTTGGCGTCATTTGGAGTTTATTTGATATAGTTCGGACGCTTGGTTGCGATTCTAGAAGTTCTTGAAGTTTACTTTGATTTTCATGCATTTTGGCGTCTGATTCGTGCCTATAGAGGTTATTTTGATGATTTGATCGCGCGAGCGAGTTTGTGTTGTGTTTCCGGACTTGGGTGCATTGTTGGTTTGGAGCCTTGGGGCCTCGGGTGAGTTTCGGATTGGATCTGAAATGATTTTTCATGATTTTGAGTTATGGTACTGGTGTAATCTTATTTGCAATGCTTTTGTCACAAATGCGACGATCGCAATTGCGAAGTAGCCTCGCATTTGTGAAGCTGGACTGCTGGGAAGGAACTTGCATTTGCGAAGAACTTGCCGCTTTTGGGAAGCCTGTTGAGTTCGCATTTGCAAACTCAGTATCGCATTTGCAATAAAGGCCCAGGCTGGGCTAGTTCGCTTTTGCGACCAACTGGTCGCTTTTGCAAAGGTCCAGTGTTCACATTTGCGACCTTTTTGGGCGCATTTGCGAAGGCAGAAGAGAATTTCAAACTTCGCTTTTGTGATAAGTTATTCGCATTTGCGGGGTTCGCATTTGTGGGGTTCGCAAATGTCGCAAACGACATCTGCGGCCTGCATATAGCTGAGAATTCCGAGACTTAGCTTCATTTTATTATATTTTGAACCCTAGCTTCGATGGGAGGCGATTTTATGAAGGGATTTTCATACCAAATCATTGGTTAAGTACTTATAATCAATTCTCAACTATATTTCATGATTTTACATAAGATTTAACATCAAATTCATGAGAAATCTAAGGGAAAATTTTGGGATTTTGTCAAAGTTTTGAAAAATGAAAATTTGAGATTCGAATAGGACTCGTATTTGAAAACAAAACACGTATTTGGACCCGTGGGCAGATGGGTAGTCGAGACCTACCCTTGGACCCGGGTTTTGACCAGGCAGGCCCGGGGGTTGACTTTTTAGAAATTATATAAAAATCATAGCTTTATTAATTGAAATTATTTTCTATTGCATTGTGTGATGTATTTATGTCGTCTTTGGCTAGATAAGTCGAGCGGAGGTGAATTTATAAAAGAAAAAGCTAAATTGAGTATTGAGTTAGCGGAATTGAGGTACATATCTTGCCTAACTTTGTTGAGAAGATTTTTCCTACTATTTGATATTGTTTTCTATATGCGGGAGTGATACATATATGAGGTGACGAGCATATATGCATGTGTCAGGGTTAATCATGCTCGGGGGGTAAATTATGTTATAAAGTGTGTCTTATAGAATTACGTGACCTTTTTGCTTCATGCCTTACTTGACTCCTAGATACTAAGAACATAATATTAAATGTAAGAAATCAAGACTTAGCTTATTATAACTTGATCAAATTTGATGGAATTCTGAGAATACATTGATGTGTCTAATTCGATCATCACTATATGTAATTATTAATATATTGCTACGACCGATATTCTTGAGATACTAGGTTTTATACTTGTGTTGTAGGTCATTCGCGAGATTTGTTGAAACACTTGAATAATACGGTTCTTTAGGGTTTATTAAATTATTGTTGGCTTGGAAAGTTGTGATTGGAATTCGTTTGGAATATTCGTTAAAAACTCTCCCTGAGGTTATTTTTGCTTCATGTCTTGTTTGTCATTGATATACATATGCTTGGTAAGGAAGAGTGTAAAGCAGGAATGATGATGTCGTGCCATATCATTTGAGATAAAAGCAGGAAGGATGATGCCGTGCCATATTATTGAGAGTAAAAGCACAAAGGTGATGACGTGCCATGTTATTGATAGTAAAAGTACGAAGAGTGATGTTGTGCCACATTATTGAGAGTAAAAGCACGAAGTGTAATGCCGTGCCATGTCATTTGAGAGTAAAAACACGAAGGGTGATGTTGTGCCATTTCATTTATATTATAATGCTTTTATGTTATCACGAGTTCATAGCACGATGCGTGTTTCCATGCAAACGAGGATGAGGGACAAGCATTATGTTGTAATTTTTGTTCCCCGTGTACACGTTCATTCCTTTACCTTGAGATGTTATTGTCGTGCTTATAGATCTTATGTGACTTGTTGTCATTTTCCTGTCCTTGATCTCTATCTCAATTGTTGTTGTATTGCTCATATCTTCTACTTGCTTAACTTGGAAACATTGTGCCTACTTCCTGCTGTTATAATTACATCCATGTCGTATCTATTCTGTTGCACTTCAGTACAAGCTCTTCTCTATGTTAGTCATTCATTCCTCTACTTGTTGACTTGTAAAGATTATGTGTTTCCTTCTTATTTGGTATACCTGTATCTAGGTGTTGATACCCAATTTTTTCTCATATATTTTTAATATATATATATATATATATATACTTTTAAAATAGCACATATGCAGTTATAAGCATGCATAAGCATTTTTATAATTTTTTTAGGCGAAATACATAAATCGCCTCTTTAAGTTGTCTTCAACGATCAGACAAGCACCTCAACTGACTCTTTTATCATTTTTGCACTTATAATCCGTAAAAAATAAGCCCCATGAACACCCGAGTCCAACAGACCATATGCGTGAGTTACACTCGCCAATAACTTGTCAAATTAACCAATAAGAAAATGATACCTATAAATTGTACATAAAAATCCAATAAATGTAATTAACAAAAAATAAACACATTTAAAGCAAAAAAGAAAAAAGAAAAAATTTCCTATTAACCTAACATGAGACTGCCCCTCCATTCATCTTCTCCCCCCCCCAAACCAACCCCGCATATTCTTCTTCATCCCCTTTCTGACTTCCCCTTTATTTCATCCCAATTTTTTTTATTCTACAACTACCCAATTAATGACCCCAACTAACCAATTTCATCCCAACCTTTTTGACCTTTTCCTTACTGACGAAGCTCGGCAGCTCCAGCGACCTCTATCTCTCTACCTTTCCGTCTTTATTGTTCTCTCTCTTATTTCATTGATTCAGAACTTGGATTTTCAATTATTATTCTTTGTAGAGTATTCTAGATTCTTGGGTAAATTTTTCTTGAATTGGTGTCTAGTTGATTTTTTGATTCAAGCAATCGGGTTTCACATGTTTCTAAAATGGATGGATGAAGTAATTCTACTGAGATTTTATTCATGAATTATGAGTTTAACAATTTTTTGATTAATGATTACCTTTAATCTGATGAAAAATTTTGTTTTGCTAATGTGGGTTTGACAATCACGGTGGTGGCGAAGGCGACGATAATGACCAACTGATTTTGTAATGGTTGGAAGAAGATGTTGGAATTTTGGGGCCCACTTCAAATTAATTCTAAAAACAAAAAAAAAAACATAATTTGGTAGGCAACGTGCATTTCAGAATGCGTCACACGCGAGACGGGTTGACTAGGTCGGGTATTTACTTGATACATTTAACAGCTACTTCAAGTGTTAAAATGACAAAAGGCTCAGCTGAGGTGCTTGTTTGACTGTTGACGACAACTTAAAGGGGCAGTTTATGTATTTCGCCATTTTTCTATAATTTTTAAAAGCTCCAAATTGATTTATCCTTTCTCTTTTTATTTATAAAATTTTCAATAATTATCTTTTAAATTATTTTTTGTGGTGATTTAGTCATCTAAATTCTTTATTTATGTCAAAATAGTGTTTAAACATTTTTAGTGCATTTTTTAATTGCATTTATATTTTTTAGGCTAAATTGCATATCTTTGCAATAATAGCCCATGTTAACGTATAATTACATTATTGATGCATAAAATGATCTTTTATATTTTTAAAATGTTCAACTATTTTAAATCATTTTATTACATGAAAATATTTTTTTTTGGAAATCATTTATTATTTTTATAAATTATATAACTATTAAAAGTGGCTATTTAAAATCTAGCCTATTTTATTTTCAATTTCAATCCCAATCTAACCCAATTACCAGCCCAATCCCCAATTAAATTACACAGCCCAAACCCAGCTACTCGATCCGGCCCCCCAAAAATCCTTTAATAACGACCCTTCCTAAAATAAACTAACCTATACCCCCCAAACCCTAATCATTTCCCTCTTCTTATCGCCGTCATATGTTCCTCTCATCTCTCAAAAGCTCTCAACCTAACCCTAATCAAACCTCACTAACCCTCGTCTATGGCCATCTCCGATGATTTCTCACCACCTCCCAGGCCTCCAATGGCCTCCCTCACGTTAATCTTGCCATTTCCAGGGCCCTCAAGGGACCAGGGCTAGTTGGCTTACATCTATGGTTCCTCTCTCGCCTGTTTCAAGCCATTCCAGTGTGATTCCGAGTAAGATCGTCCTATATTGACTACGATCTATGATTTTCTAAGCATGTTTCTTCACCTCTATTCGAAACCCTAATTTCTTTTCTAAACCTCTTAGATCTGTACAGATCTAAGATGATTTGGGTTTGCTTCATGTGAGTTTTACAACAGCCTTGAGATTCTTTACAAGAATCATGTGATTTTTAAGTGATTTTCATCTTATTCTAAACTAGGGTTTCCGGAATTTCTTTTTACAAATTGTTTAATGACTTTTTGTGTTTAATCTTCTGTTTCTCATATGTTTTGATTGATTTTGTAAGTCTGCTACAACCTTAGCTTGCCTGTACTGAAAGCCCTAATTTTTTTGGATTCTTCGTTTGGTTTCTAAGTACTGGTACATCTGATTATGTTCCTGCTTTGGGTTCTTGTGATTTCTCGTGATTTTCTTGTCCTAATATGCTTCTACTGAATTTCTTAGTTCAATCCTTTCGCTGATCCTATATGCTTG
This sequence comes from Nicotiana sylvestris, assembly GCF_000393655.2. Taxonomy (NCBI): domain Eukaryota; kingdom Viridiplantae; phylum Streptophyta; class Magnoliopsida; order Solanales; family Solanaceae; genus Nicotiana; species Nicotiana sylvestris. Next base: position 149,192,796 of record NC_091064.1, on the reverse strand, counting down.
TGTGTGTCCTGACTATTCATGTTTTAATCTATTTTATATGCTAAACATGTTGACTCTTTCAGGACTTTCTCTTTGATCGAACCCTTGATTATTCTGAATCCCTTATTTTCTGGTTTAATTTGAATACTTTCCCTTAAACTTTCGATTCTTACTCCTCTACTCGATTTGATTGAATTGCCTGCCTTAACTAATTTTTCTTGCCTTGTTTATATTTTACTGATTCTTACTGATTGTTTCTTTAATTAAACTTCTGTTCATTTACCCCTAATTACCTACTCTATACCCAAACCTTACTTGATTCTTTTCCTTAAATACTTAGCTTGCTTTTACCGTTGATTTAATTGTCCCTTGATTAAGGGAAGGACTTGCTGATTCACATGTGACTTCCCTGATTTGCTTCTTAATTGATCTCTTACCTTATTTGTTAAGTTTTGATTACTATATAAACCCCCTCTTATTTTAAGTTCTGAACAATGACATAGTTCAAAAATACTACTCTTTACACTCTAAAGTTCTCTTTCTCTTCTGCTACTTGTGATACTCATTGATCTAGCCAGCTGAAAGCCAAGGCTAGATATTGGAACTTTATTTACTTTATATTCTGTACCCTTTTCTTCAATTGGTATGTCTCTAGTTACGTTTTAAAATCCAAACCCTATGTGTTTCATTCCTTTACTAGTTCATCAGTTATGAATTCAACTTGTATTCATGTTTACTTCTTTGCTCAGCATGTCCAAATGCTGTCTTGATCAATGCATGCTTTATATTTTGCACTCTTTCCTGCTTACTTCTTCACCTAGCATGTCCGAACTGTATGTTCAATCCTGTTCAAGACATACCAACTATTATCTATGTCTTAACTACTGAGTCTCTAAGATCCTAAGTGTTGTATGCAGTTTGTTGACTATATGTTTCCTCTATACCCTATCCATGTACCCTAATGTGACTCTTATGTGCCCCCAATCCTTTTATCCCCATGTGAAATCTGTTTGTTAAGTGTTCTTTTTTGAATCCGAATTTCTCTTATGACCAATTGATCGTCTGTTGTTTTGGTACTCTCCTTAAACTGTTTCAGTACTAATGATTTTCAAAAAGTTCTTTTTAGTCTTGATACATTCCTATTAAACTCCTTCAACTGTTATGCACTCTCACTTTACCATTAGAATACTAGGTTCTGCCCCTTTGACATGTGTACTGCCTTGAGATCCTTGAGATCTCTCTGAACTCTGGCATGTCAGAGCTGGCCTTTCCATATTGCACCTAAGTCAGTTATTATTTGAGAAAGGTCTAGGTGTGAGCACTGCCCAAGATCCTTGAGATCCTTAGGGAACTCGACACACCTAGACACGAAATTGTCTATGGAACTTTGGCATTTGAGGATATTGGAAGTTTGGGAAGTCATTTAGGCCTACTGCAAGCTCCCTATAGATTAACTACTATTTATTTATGTATTTTTATTCATTGGTCTGTCATAATTATTGTAAACAACATTGGGATGATTAGTGAAAAGGGTGGGTAGTTATATATATGTTGGGTAGCTTGGGTAGATACCATGCCTATAGGGTTGTGTTAATTCAAATGTGTTTACTATGTTTGATTTACTTTCACAATATTAGAAACCATGCCTATAGGATCTAAATGGCTTTAATAATAGAAATCATGCCTATAGGGTTAAAATCAGCTTTTATAATTAGATATCATGCCTGTAGGGTTAAAATCAGCTTTATAATTAGATATCATGCTTATAGGAATTAAAATCAGCTCTAATAGAAATCATGCCTATAGAAATCAGAACCAGTTTAGTTAAATAAATCAGTTTAATTCATGTTTGTTCATTCTGAATTGGTTAATTAATCTGTCTGTTTCTTAATAAGTTTTCAAATACTGCCTTAAGTTAATACCGCTAGAAAGCATGTCTATAGGATCTCAAGTTATCGTTTAAAAATTCATTTTTGCCGTTTTACTGCACTCATAATCAATATAGATGTCATGCTCTTAGGACACCACTATTATGCGTTTAGGCAAGCCTATAGGGCGATTAAAGTCCTGCAACTTTAATACTACGCTTTAAAACTGCTCGCATTCACATGTCTAAAATCAGTAGGTCTTTGACACTTCAGTCTTAATTCAATGTTGTATATGTTCTGCTCACTTAGATATCATGTTCTAGGATTTTCTTAAATACTTGACTGTTGTTTGAAGGCGTGCATTTACTTGTTATATCTGTGGAGGTGATTGTGAGCCTGTAATTTGTTCTCTTTAAATGCAGTCCTAATTGTTTTTTTGAATTACGCCTAGACTTTCATCCTTTAAAACCTTAGGGAGTTCTAGAACCACCTAAATTAGAGGTCCTAAATACCTCCAGGGCCACAAGGAAGGGACGGGTAGTGTACGCATAGGACATTTTCAAGGTTACTAGAACGCTTTAGGCTATAACCAGGGGGAGAGAATTGGGTAGTAAGGATATGATGACTACGCGCTAATGTCACGTGTAGCCCCTCATTGAGGAGTATTTACCGGGCATTGTATAGAGTGATCCTATAGGCTAATCAACCTAGGACCCCTCTTTTCCCAACTCATATATGTTTTAAATGAATTTACTTCTCTTTACATATGTTCAAACCTTTTCCCTGGTTTTCATTACTTGAACCATACATGTACTTAGAATGTCAAAACATGCTTTTATTTACAAGAACGTGTTAAAATTGTTTATTTGTTAAAATGACTAATTCACATAGTATAAGTTCGATCGGGACCCACCGTTGTGGACCAAGAGGGGTGCCTAACACCTTCCCCTCAAGGTTATTTCGAGCCTTTACCCTAAATCTCTGGTAATGCAAACTAGTCTAAGAGTTAATCGCTCTAGGTGCCCTAACGCACCATAATCCATTAGGTGGCGACTCTTCAATACCCAATTCCCAAAAAGGAAATGAGTTATTACCCCCATGAATGTCGTAACCCGGACTTCTCTCTCCACGGAGGGAAAAATGGGGGCGCGACACTAGGCCTCCACCATGCTAGTTAGTTGAAGTTGATATTCCTTGTCTTCCAATTGCTGTCATTTCTCACATGCCTACTGCCTAGTCTGTTACTGTTGCCCATATGTATATCTTTGTTCATTATTGCTACTTGCATATTTTCTACTTTGTAATTTCTGTTATCGATTTCTGCCATCCTATTGGTACTGTTATACGTATATTGGATGAGGATGAGATAAAAGCACGAAGGGTGTTGCCATGTAATTGACTTGAGATCTGAGCACATTCCTCATGCTATGAAAGTTATGGAGCGACTGTCGTGGTTTATTGGTTTTCGTTCTAAGGCAAATATTGGTCGAGGTATTGGAAAGTTGCTAAATTGTGATCTCTACTAGCACTCAGTTATTGTTTTGCATATTCGTTTTATGTATTCCTTTCTGTTATGTCGTAGTGTAGTTCTATTGCTCATTTATGGTGCAGGTTTTAACAGTGAGTATCTTTTAACTAAAAAGTCTCATCACTACTTCGACGAAGTTAGACAAGATACTTACTGGGTACATTGGATCAGTTGTACTCATGCTACACTTTTGCACCTTGCGTGCAGATTTTTGGAGCGGAGCTGCTAGTGATGTCGGGAGCTGAGTCTGAAGATATTTGTGTATTTCGAATATAGCTGCCACTTGTTCTTAGTAGCTTTAGATTTTTCTAATTTGTTTATGTAACTTTCAAACAGATCGTATAATTATTTTTATCAGCTTTGTAAATTCTAAGTCTTAGAAGCTCATGATTCGTACTACCAGTTCTTGTGTTAAATCGTAAATGTTCAGATAATTTTTCACTATTTTTTTTCTATAACCTCATTTGATTGTATTGACTATTAGTTGGCTTACCTAGCGTATCGATTTAGGTACCATCACAACTAGTGATTTTTGGATCGTGATAATGGCAGCGCTCGGTGATTGCGCAAGTGAAGTAAGTGGCAAATATGGTTGATGATGATAGTGGTTGGTGATGGAAGTGATTAGCACTTAGCAATGGTTATTATGTAGTAAAGGCATGTGGTAGATGCGATTTTGTAGTGGAGATAGTTGAAAGTAGTGGTTGTGCAGTGGTAGTTGATAATGAAAGTGGTTATGCAGTGATAGTCGATGACAAAAATAATTGGTGGTGTTGCATGTGGATGGAGGGTAGTGTGGCTGGTGATGGAAGTGGTTTTGGTATGATGGTTGTTGTCACGGCCCTAACCCCGAACCCGATCGTGATGACGCCTTTTGTGAAGACAAGGCCAGCCAATTAAACTCAACTCATTTGTTAAAGCAGTCAAACAATGTAAAAGTAGTCTAAAACATGATTTAGTGATAATAAGTAGTGGAAACATAGATAACAAAAGCGGAATCCAACCCGACACCGCCCTGACCGGGGTGTCACAAGTCATGAGCAACTAGAATCCTAACACAAGTCTACTAAATACGATATCTGGCACAACTATTTGAAGAACACAGAAATAATTAGATAAGAGAGACACGGGGGCTGCGGACACCAACAGCTACCTCGTAGTCTCCGAAATACTGCCTGGACTAGAAGGATCAGCACTCAGGAGCGGGACCTGCTACGCCTGAATTTGCACGCACGGTACAGGGAGTAAAATGAGTACTCCAACTTAGTGAGTAATAAATATAAATAATGACTGAAAGTAAGAAAACACGTAAAACACAAGGCATTCTATACCGAAGCAGTAAAAATCACTTAAGACTAGTAAACAGTGAAGAATCGAGTAAAATCCCTTTTTAACAAGTAAAACAAGTAATTGACAGGTAAGTAAACAAATAGAAGTTCGCCCCTCTAGCACAATATCAACAAAACCGCCCCTCAGGCAACATCTCAGAATAGTACCAGCCCCTCGGGCAATCACACGGAACAATACCAGCCCCTCGGGCTCAAATAGAACAATACCAGCCCTTCGAGCTCAAATCTCAGAACTGTGCCAGCCTCTTGGGCTCAATCTCACATCACAATGGGTACCCGTGCTCACTAGAGGTGTACAGACTCCGGGAGGGGCCCCTTACGACCCAAGCGCAATATCAAGCCATCTCGTGGCATCAAATCTAGGCCATTGGCCTCAGAACAGTCAAGCCACCTTGTGGCCTATATATGTATCTCAGGCCCTCGGCCTCATATCAGTATCAGTGTATCCTCACATCTGGCCCTCGGCCGTACTTAGTCCGAAAATCATCACAAGCCCCTCGAGCGTTAGTAAAACAGTAGTTCTCAGCCCAAAACATCATTTAAAATATCATTTAAGTTTCAAAACGGAGTAAAAATGGCTGAGTACTAAAACAGTGGAAAATAACATGACTGAGTTCAATTAATAAGTCAAAACAGCGAGGAAATAGTAATAAAAATCCTCGAAGGGTTCAAATAGTTGGCACGAAGCCCAAATATGGCAATCAGCCCAAATCATGATGATAACAAATAAGTTTCAGTCAAATACGCGGTAAAATCATCAATCGGGACGGACCAAGTCACAATCCCCAATAGTGTACGACCCCACGATCGTCATCAAGCGTGTGTCTCACCTCAATATAGCACTACGATGTGTAATCCGGGGTTTCAAACCCTTAGAGCATCATTTACAATCATTACTCACCTCGAACCGGCTAAATCTCTAACTCGCGACGTCTTTGCCCCTCGAATCGGCCTCCAAGCGCGTCGAATCTATCCAAAATCATAACGAATACGTCACAATATGCTAAGGGAACAAAGCCCAAGCGAAGACAATCAAATTACCACAAAATTCCAGGAATTGGTCAAACCCGATCCCCGGGTCCACATCTCGGAATTTGACAAAATTCACAAAACTAGAATCCGTATACTCTCACGAGTCTAACCATACAAAAATTATCCAATTCCGATACCATTTGGTCCTTCAAATCATCATTTTACATTTTTGAAAGATTTCACAATTTTCTTCCCAAATCCATCCCAAATCACGAATTAAATGATAGATTCATGTACTCTAGCCAAATCTGAGTTAGAATCACTTACCCAGATGAATTTCTTGAAAAACTTCGAAAAATCGCCAAAATCCGATATCTCTAGGTCAAAATATCAAATAAAACCCAAAACTTCGTATTTATAGAGTACCCCACAGATTTCCACCTCCGCGGACCGCACAAAATCGACCGCGGTCCGCAGAAAAATGACTGCGGCCGCACAAGCTTTCCTCTATAGTGGAAGGCTTTAGTATTTTGGCCATAACCTTCGCTACAGATGTCCAAATTGCAATATCATTACCTTTCTGGAAACTAGATACAAAGGTCTACAACTTTCATTTTTGAATCATCTCAAAATTCCTTGTAGATCAAAGGATATGAGCTTCCGAAGTAGGACTAGTGAAATGTTCCCCACCGTGGCCACACTGCATTTTGTGCGGTCCGCACAGCACCTATCGCGGCCGCACTTCATTTTGTGCGGTCCGCACAGCACATACCGCGGCTGCACTTCATTTTGTATGGACCACGTGGGTGGTTTCCGAGGCCTGCAACCCTTCTGGACCTGCTACAGCTATGATTTTTGGCTTAAAACATCCCGGAACCTACCCGGAACTCCCGGAACTTCAAACCAATTGTACCAACACATCCCATGACATCGTTCAAACTTGTTCAAAACTTCAGAACTCTCACAACAACATCAATCACCAATTTATCATAAGATTCAAGCCTAAGAACTCTAAGAACTCTTAAATTATGCTTTTGATCAAAAAGTCTATCAAATCTCGTCCGAATGACCTAAACTTTTGCACATACATCCCAAATGACGCAACGAAGCTACTGTCACTATCAGAATTCCATTCCGACCCCTATATCAAAATCTCGCCTATCAACTGGAACCGCCAAAATATCAACTTCGCCAATTTAAGCCTAAATCTTCTCTACAACTCCAAAACCCATTCCGATCGCGCTCCTAAGTCACAAATCACCTCCCAAAGCTAATCGAACCATCAGAACTCACTTCCGAGCCTTCTAACACATAAGTCAAAATCTAGTTGACTTTTCCAACTTAAGCCTTCTTAAAAGAGACTAAGTGTCTCAAACTTCACCAAACTCATTCCGGACTTGATCCGTCCAACCCTATAGCACAAAAACACGGATAACAAAGCATAAAGAAGCTGAAATGTTGGAAACGGAGCGTTAACTCATGAGACGACTGGCCGGGTCGTCCCATGCCCAACTTAAAAAAACGTTCGTCCTTGAATAAGTCAAGAAACATACCTGAAGCCTCGAATAGGTGAGGATTTCTGCTCCGCATCTCCCGCTCAGTCTCCCGGGTAGCCTCCTCCACGGGCCGGCCTCTCCACTGCACTTTCACTGAAGCTATATCCTTTGACCTCAACTTCCGAACCTAACGACCCAAAATAGCTACTGGCTCCACATCAAAGGTCAAATCATCATCCAACTGAACCGTGCTGAAGTCCAAAACATGAGACGGATCCCCGATATACTTCCGGAGCTTAGAAACATGAAATACTGGATGCACACTCGACAAGCTGGGTGGCAAAGCAAGCTTATAAGTCACCTCCCCAATCCTCCGAAGCACCTCAAAAGGACCAATGAACCGAGGACTCAATTTCCCTTTCTTCCCAAATCTCATAACACCCTTCATGGGTGAAACCTTCAACAGAACCTTCTCGCCAACCATATAGGACACATCTCGAACCTTCCTATCAGCATAACTCTTTTGCCTCGATCGCGCTGTATGAAGCCTCTCCTGAATCACCTTCACCTTCTCCAAATCATCTTGTACCAAATCAGTCCCCAATAGCTTGACCTCACTGGGCTCGAACCAACCAACTAGAGATCTGCATCTCCTCCCATACAAAGGCTCATATGGAGCTATCTGAATACTCGACTGGTAGCTGTTGTTATAAGCAAACTCTGCAAGCGGTAGGAACTCATCCCATGACCCTCTGAAATCAATAACACAAGAACACAACATATCCTCCAATATCTGAATAGTATGCTCGGACTGCCCGTCTGTCTGAGGATGAAAAGTTGTGTTCAACTCAACTTTAGTACCCAACTCTCTCTGCACGGCTCTCCAAAACTACGAAGTAAACTGAGTACCTCTATCTAAAATGATGGAAACCGGAATGCCATGCAAACAAACAATCTCCCGAATATAAATCCATGCCAACCGCTCTGAAGAATATGTAGTACATACAGGAATGAAGTGCGCGGACTTGGTCAACCGATCCACAATTACCCAAATAGCATCGAACTTCCTCAAAGTCCGTGGAAGTCCAACAACAAAGTCCATAGTGATTCTCTCCCACTTCCACTCAGGAATATCCATCTGTTGTAGCAAGTCACCCGGTCTCTGATGCTCATATTTCACCTGCTGACAATTGAGATACCGAGCTACAAATCCCACAATATCTCTTTTCATTCTTCTCCACCAATAGTGCTGCTTCAAATCCTGATACATCTTCGCGGCACTGGAATGAATGGAATACCGTGAGCTATGGTCCTCCTCCAGAATCAGCTCCCGAAGCTCATCCACATTGGGCACACAAATCCGGCCTTGTATCCTCCACACCCCATCATCACCGATGGTCCCATCTCTAGCATCATAATGCTGAACTCTGTCCTTAAGGACAAGCAAATGTAGATCATCATATTGGCGCTCTCTGATGCGATCATATAATGAAAACCGAGAAACCACAAACGCCAATACCCGACTGGGCTCCGAAATGTCTAATCTCACAAACCGATTGGCCAAGGCCTGAACATCAACTGCAAGAGGTCTCTCCCCAACTGGAATACATGCCAAACTCCCCATACTCACTGCCTTTCGGCTCAAAGCATTGGCCACCACCTTGGCCTTTCCCGGATGGTACAATATAGTGATATCATAATCCTTAAGCAACTCCAACCATCTCCACTGCCTCAAATTAAGATCCTTTTGCTTGAACAAATGCTGAAGACTGCGATGATCAGTGAACACCTCACAAGATACGCCATACAGGTAATGCCTCTAAATCTTCAATGCGTGAACTATGGCAGCCAACTCCAAATCATGAATGGGGTAGTTCTTCTCATGGGGCTTCAACTGACGAGAAGCATAAGCTATAACTCTACCCTCATACATCAACACACAATCAATCCCAACTCTCGAAGCATCACAATACACGATATATGAACCTGAAGTTGATGGCAAAACCAACACTGGAGCTGTGATCAAAGCTGTCTTGAGCTTCTGAAAGCTCTCCTCACACTCGTACGACCATACAAATGTAGCACCCTTTTGAGTCAACTTGGTCAAGGGCGGTGCGATAGATGAGAATCCCTAAATAAACTGGCGATAATAGCCTGCCAAACCGAGAAAACTACGAATCTTTGTGGCTGAGGACGGTTTGGGCCAACTCTGAACCGCCTATATCTTCTTCGGATCAACCTGAATACCCTTGTTGGACACCATGTGCCCCAAGAAAGCCACTGAACTGAGCGAAAACTCACACTTGGAGAATTTTGCATAAAGCTTCTTCTCCCTCAATCTCTGTAACATAACTCTCAAATGCTCCGTGTGCTCCTCCTGACTACGAGAGTACACCAGAATATCATCAATGAAGAATATAACGAACGAATCAAGATAAGGCCGAAACACGTTGTTATGCATAAACGCTGCTGGGGCATTGGTTAGCCCGAAATACATCACAAGGAACTCATAATGACTAGATCTGGTCCTAAAAGCAGTCTTAAGAATATCTGAATCACTGATCTTCAACTGGTGATAGCCCGAACGGAGATCAATCTTGGAGAACACTCTCGCTCCCTGAAGCTGGTCGAATAAATCATCAATGCGAGGCAAAGGATACTTGTTCTTAATTGTTACCTTGTTCAATTGCCTATAATCAATGCACATTCTCATTGTGCCATCCTTCTTCTTCACAAACAGAACTGGCATACCCCACGGTGACACACTAGGCCGAACGAACCCTTTATCTAGGAGTTCCTGAAGCTGCTCCTTTAATTCCTTCAACTCCGCTGGTGCCATACGATACGGCGGAATAGAAATGGGCTGAGTGCCCAGCACCAGGTCAATACCAAAATCAATATCCCTGTCTGGTGGCATGCCCGGCAGGTCTGTAGGAAACACATCGGGAAAATCCCTCACAACTGGGACAGAATCAATGCTGGGAGTCTCAGCTCTGACATCCCTCACAAATGCTAGATATGAAAGGCCACCCTTCCCAACCATACACTAAGCCTTCAAGAAAGAGATCACTCTACTAGGAACATAATCAGTCACACCACGCCACTTGATCCGCAGTACACCCGGCATAGCCAAAGTGACTGTCTTAGCATGATAGTCCAGAATAGCACGACATGGAGATAACCAATCCATGCCCAAAATGACATCAAAATCTACCATGCTCAATAGTAATAGATCCACTCGGGTCTCCAGTCCCCCAATAGCCACCACACATGACCGATACACACGGTCTACAATAATAGTATCACCCACTGGGGTAGATACATGAACAGGTAAAGCAAGAAATTCCCGGGGCGTACCTAAATAATGAGCAAAATACAAGGACACGTAAGAAAAGGTGGAACTGGGATCAAATAATATAGAGGTGTCTCTGTGGAAAACTGAAACAATACCTGTAATGAAAGCATCTGAAGCAATAACATCTGGCCTACCTGGGATAACATAAAATCGAGCCAGGCCACCGCTTGATCGACCTCCCCCTCTGGGGCAACCCCTGGTTTCCTGACCTCCACCCCTAGCTGGCTGGGCGGGTGGTGAAGTAACTGGAGTAGAAGTCGAGGGCTGACCCCTCTGCTAAGACGAACTAGCAACCCAATGAGGACACTGCCTCCACATATGGCCCATCTCGCCACACTCATAACAACTCCCAGGTATTGGAGAAGGGGACTGAAGGGAACCCCTTGCACTGAAGTGACTAGCAGATGCACTCGGCATAGAAGAGCCCGGAGCTAATAGGGCATGAGATGAACTCTAAGCTGGGAGGGAACTGAGTGATGACTGGTCCTGCTGAGGTCCATGATAACCATGACCTGAAGATGCCCTACGATGACCTAGGCGGGCTGACTGAGCAGGCCTGAAAGAACGGCCTTTACCATGATGAAACTAGCCCCTCGAAGGAGCACCACTATAATTGCCCGATCCTCGAGGCCTCTTGGCGTCCCTCTCCTCTCGCTCCTGACGGCGAACCATCTCAATCTCATGGGCAATATCAACCACTCCACAAACGTAGCACCCATCACTCTCTCTCTAGTCATAAGAATACGGATATGATAAGTAAGGCCATCAACAATTCTCCTGATCCTCTCACGATCTGTCAGAACCATCCAGACGGCATGATGAACCAACTCAGAAAACCTCGACTCATACTGTGACACAGTTATATCCTCCTATTGCAACCACTCAAACTACCTATGCAGCTCCTCTCTGTCGGACTGCGGAACATACTTCTCTAGGAATAGAACGGAGAAATCCTGCCAAGTGAGGGGTGCTGCTCCCATAGGCCTACGCCTCTCATACGCCTCCCACCAAGTGAAGGCAGCCCTAGAAAACTGAAAGGTAGTAAATGCCACACCACTAGACTCGAGAATCCCTGCTGTACAGAGCATCAGTTGGCATTTATCTAAGAAACCATGGGCATCCTCGCCCTCTGCTCCGCTGAATGTTGGAGGCTGGAGTCTGCCAAACCTCTCAAGACGACGCTGCTCATCATCCGGCATAGCTGGCACAACAAACTCCTAAGCTGGTGCAACTGGCTGGGCTGGAGGTGCCCCCGGTGTCTGAAGTCCCTGCACTACCTGCTCAGGTGTGAGAGCAGCGAGGGTCTGATTGCCTCCCCCGGCCTGTGAAGTAGTTGCTTCTGTGGTGGCTGAAACGACCTGAGCAAGGCCAGTTCAAACTGATAAGATCTGTGTCAAGGCCTCCTGTAGACTCGGGATCACGATGGGCACAACGGGTGCCTGAACTGGTGCTGCTAGAGCCTGATCCTGAGTTGGGGCAGCTGGTGGATCAACAGGTGCTGCCCTCGCTGCTCTACCTCTGCCACGGCCACGACCGCATCCGCGACCTCTAGTGTCCTCAGCTGGTGGCACAGGTGGTAGCCCACCTCGTCCAGTAGCTCGCGTCCTCACCATCTATGAGAGAATGGAATGACAGAAGTTTAGTACTCGGACCAACAATTTTGCACAACAAGAATTTAAAGAATATGAAGTTTTTCCTAAAGGTTATGCAGCCTCTCGAGGATAAATATAGACGTCTCCATACCGATCCACGAGACTCTACTAAACCTGCTCATGACTCGTGAGACCTATGTAACCTAGGCTCTAATACCACTTGTCACGACCCTAACCTCGAACCCGATCGTGATGGCGCCTCTCGTGAAAACAAGGCCAGCCAATTAAACTCAACTCACTTGTTAAAGCAATCAAACAATATAAAAGCTATCTAAAACATGATTTAATGATAATAAGTAGCGGAAACATAGATAACAAAAGCTGAATCCAACCCGACACCGCGCTGACCGGGGTGTCACAAGTCATGAGCAACTAAGGATCCTAACACAAGTCTACTAAATACAATATCTGGCACAATAGTTTGAAGAACATAGAAATAATTAGATAAGGGAGACACAGGGGCTGCGGACACCAACAACTACCTCGTAGTCTCCGAAACACTGCCTGGACTAGAAGGATCAGCACTCAGGAGCAGGACCTGCTATGCCTGAATCTGCACACACGATGCAGGGAGTAAAGTGAGTACTCCAACTTAGTGAGTAATAAATATAAATAATGACTGAAAGTAAGAAAACATGTAAAACACAAGGCATTCTATACCGAAGCAGTAAAAATCACTTAAAACCAGTATACAGTGAAGAATCGAGTAAAATCCCTTTTTAACAAGTAAAACAAGTAATTGACAGGTAAGTAAACAAATAGAAGTTCGCCCCTCTGGCACAATATCAACAAAACCACCCCTCGGGCAACATCTCAGAACAGTACTAGCCCCTCGGGCAATCACATGGAACAATACCAGCCCCTTGGGCTCAAATAGAACAATACCAGTCCCTCGGGCTCAAATCTCAGAACAGTGCTAGCCTCTCGGGCTCAATCTCACATCACAATGGGTACCCGCACTCACTGAGAGTGTACAAACTCCGGGAGGGGCCCCTTACGGCCCAAGCGCAATATCAAGCCATCTTGTGGCATCAAATCTAGGCCCTCGGCCTCATAACAGTCAAGCCACCTCGTGGCGTATATATGTATCTCAGGCCCTCGGCCTCATATCAGTATTAGTGTATCCTCACATCTGGACCTCGGCCATACTTAGTTCGAAAATCATCACAAGCCCCTCGGGCGTTAGTAAAACAGTAGTTCTCAGCCCAAAATATCATTTAAGTTTCAAAATGGAGTAAAAATGGCTAAGTAGTAGAACAATGGAAAATAACATGACTAAGTTCAATTAATATGTCAAAACAGTGAGGAACTAGTAATAAAAATCCCCGAAAGGGTTCAAATAGTTGGCACGAAGCCCAAATATGGAAATCAGCCCAAATCATGATGATAACAAATAAGTTTCAGTCAAATACGCGGTAAAATCATCAATCGGGACGGACCAAGTCACAATCCCCAATAGTGTACGACCCCACGATCGTCATCAAGCGTGTGTCTCACCTCAATATAGCACTACGATGTGTAATCCGGGGTTTCAAACCCTTAGAGCATCATTTACAATCATTACTCACCTCGAACCGGCTAAATCTCTAACTCGCGACGTCTTTGCCCCTCGAATCGGCCTCCAAGCGCGTCGAATCTATCCAAAATCATAACGAATACGTCACAATATGCTAAGGGAACAAAGCCCAAGCGAAGACAATCAAATTACCACAAAATTCCAGGAATTGGTCAAACCCGACCCCCGGGCCCACATCTCGGAATTTGACAAAATTCACAAAACTAGAATCCTTATACTCTCGCGAGTCTAACCATATGAAAATTATCCAATTCTACCATTTGGTCCTTCAAATCATCATTTTACATTTTTGAAAGATTTCACAATTTTCTTCCCAAATTCCATCCCAAATCACGAATTAAATGATGAATTCAATGATAGATTCATGTACTCTAGCCAAATCTGAGTTAGAATCGCTTACCCCGATGAATTTCTTAAAAAAACTTCAAAAAATCGCCAAAATCCGAGCTCTCTAGGTCAAAATATCAAATAAAACCCAAAACCTCGTATTTATAATGTACCCCACAGATTTCCACCTCCGTGGACCACACAAAATCGACCGTGGTCCGCATAAAACCAGTGCGGTCCGCACAAAAATGACTGCGGCCGCATAGGCTTTCCTCTACAGTGACAGGCTTCAGTATTTTGGACATAACTTTCACTACATATGTCCAAATTGCTATATCATTACCTTTCTGGAAACTAGACACAAAGGGATACAACTTTTACTTTTGAATCATCTCAAAATTCCTTGTAGATCAAAGGATATGAGCTTTCGAAGTAGGACTAGTGAAATATTCTCCACCGTGGCCGCACTGCATTTTGTGCAGTCCGCACAGTACCTACCATGACCGCACTTCATTTTGTGCAGACCGCGCGGGTGGGTTCCGAGGCCTGCTACCCTTCTGGACCTGCTACAGCTATGATTTTTGGCCTTAAACATCCCGGAACCTACCCGGAACTCCCGGAACTTCAAACCAATTGTACCAACACATCCCATGACATCGTTCAGACTTTTTCAAAACTTTGAAACGCTCGCAACAACATCAATCACCAATTTATCATAAGATTCAAGCCTAAGAACTCCAAGAACTCTTAAATTATGCTTTCGATCAAAAAGTTTATCAAATCTCGTCCGAATGACCTAAAATTTTGCACACACATCCCAAATGACACAACAAAGCTACTGTCACTATCGGAATTCCATTCCGACCCCTATATCAAAATCTCGCCTATCAATCGGAACCGCCAAAATATCAACTTCGCCAATTTAAGCCTAAATCTTCTCTACAACTCCAAAACCCATTCTGATCGCACTCCTAAGTCACAAATCACCTCCCGAAGCTAACCGAACCATCAGAACTCACTTCCGAGCCTTCTAACACATAAGTCAAAATCTAGTTGACTTTTCCAACTTAAGCCTTCTTAAAAGAGACTAGGTGTCTCAAACTTCACCAAACGCATTTTGGACTCAATCCGCCCAACCCGATACCACAAAACATGGATAACGAAGCATAAAGAAGCTAAAAGGGGGAAAACAGAGCGGTAACTCATGAGACGACTGACCGGGTTGTCACAGTTGTGTGTAGGGGTGTCAATAGATATTCGAAAACCGACTAAACCGACCGAGGCAAACCGAGTTTTATGTTTCATTTTAAGAAACCATAGGTTTTTATGTAAATCTATAACCGCACTGATAATTAGGGTAGGTTTTTTATTTCATAAAAATAAACCGAAAAAATACCGAACCGTATTGAATAAATTTTACATGTAGAAAATATATTTATTTAGTAAGTTTAAAAATTATAATGTATTAAAATTTCTTTGGGTCTTGGAATTATGAAAACTATTACAAGCTAACAAGTAATTAAACTCAAAATACTAATTCCTAAAACCTATTATGCTACTTCTACTTAAACTAAGTTATTTCAAGTATCTTTATTAGCAAGACACAAACTATTCTAGCGATTATGAATAGCAAACTACAATGTATTGAATATGTTTCCTTTCATATAATTTAGATTTATCTTTTTGAATATTTAATCTTTTATAGACTTTATTCTTGAGTCCCAGCTTGGTATATCTTTCAACTCGTGTGATTTATATTTTCTTTGCCTTTGTTTGATTTCTTTTACGTTGTTGTAGAATAGTTGATGGATCTATACTCTAGCCTTTTTTTTTTAATTCATCACCCTTTAAACAGTAAAAATGTCTAGAGAGTTTTGCTAAGTCCTATAAAAGAGTGTATGTTATTGCATTCTACTTCTACTGGTGAATTTTACATGATATTAAAAGAAATAGCGAAAATTAACCGAACCGTACTGATACCGAAGAGATACCGACATGATTGAGACGGTTTCGAAAAGTCTAATTTTGGTTATACATAATAGAATAACTGAAAAATTGGTATGATATAAATTTTATAAAATAACCAACCGAACCGAACCATTGACACCCCTAGTTGTATAGTAGAAGCTGGTAATGATTGTGCGATGATATTAATTTAAACTCTATACAACATTTAAATGAATCAGACCTATTTAGAGAAAATAAGCAATTACAAAGAAAAAAAATTAAATGTACTTAATGAATTGACCGGTAAGATCTGAATGATTCATATTGAAATTTACATGAGCCGAAAAAAATGGGTAGAAATGACATCAGCTAACCACTTCGTCCAATTTTATTTAAATTATATTTAATTTTTAAAATTATTTAAAGTTTAATTAGCTTGACAACTTTAGATTACTCATGCTCTTTCGTTTCTAAAGTTAGACTTTTTTGGGGCCTAAATTCAAACATCAAATTGTAAAAATTGCACGGGCCGTCCTATTTGGTCGTCCTCATTTAAGCTATACCCATTTTTTTAAAAGTTTTAACTTGTACCAATTTTTTAAACAACTTTAACCCCCTTTCTCCTCCTTCGTTTTCTTAAGATATTTTCAGTACGATAACACAGATTAGCATATGGTCTTCATTGTTACGACTTATCAATAACAATGAATCAACTAACATAAGCTGCACGATTTATTTATTTATTTATTTATTCGTATTTTTGATGTAATCTTTTTTTTTTGAATCAAATGGATTGATCTGTGGGGTTAAAGTAATAGTTTCACTTTATATCACTTAAACTTTATGATTATTTGATTTATTTTCACTGAAGGCACCTTTTTCTAATGTAATTACTGATCTAAGGCTGGCATCCAGTTTGGGCCCGGTCCCAAACGAGCTTTGTGGGCCGGGCTCAAATGGTCCAGACTTAAACGGACCCGAACTTCGTGGGCTGAGCTTCAACGAACCCGGACTTCATGGGCTTTTAGGTGTAACCAAACCGGGACCGGGACCGTGTAGTAATGGTCCCAGGCTATGTGGGGCGGGCTCAGGCCCAAACGGTCCTAAATGGGACTTGAATATTATTTTTAAATTTTTTTTATCTAAGGCAATTTCTTGTAAATTATATAGCTTATATATATTATATATACTATACCTATATCTAAAATATATATATACACACACTATATACACGGATTATGCAACAACCCGACCAGTCATTTTGGGCTCTAGCACGTCGTTCGGCAGTTTGAGGCCGTGAGGAGCTTCACATCAGGTATTATGACTTGTGCACATGGTCGTAATTGAATTTCGGAAAGTTCGGAGTTGATTTGGAAAGAGACTTCCCATTTCGAAAGCTTTAAGATAGAGGAATTGACTAAGATTGGATTTTTGAGTAAACAATCTCGGAATCGTGATTCGAAGGTTCCAGCAGGTTCGTATGATGATTTCGGACTTGGGCGTATGTCCGGATCAGGTTTTGGAAGACCTGGGTATGTTTTGGCACCTATTGTGAAAGTTAGTATTTTTGGAAATGAGTTGGGTTTTAGTGCATGTTAGTTATATCGATATCCGTTCGGAATCCAGGCACGTGGGCTCGAGGGCATTTTTGTCAACCTTTCGATCGGGTTAGAAATTGTTACAAATTGGATTATAATGAGTAATTGAACTTATATTAATGGGTTTACATAATTATTGGCTAGTTTTAGAGCATCGTGCATCAATTTGAGTCTTCGGAAGGACGTGGAATGCCGATGATGGATCTTCAGAGCGAGGTGACTCTCCTTTTTAACCTTGTAAGAGGGAATTGTCCCTATAGGTGAATTAATTGGATTGTGATTCTATTTGTGGGGGCTACGTACGCACGAGGTGACGAGAGTTCGTGTGTAGCTACTATAATGTTTAAGTCCGGGTAGTCTAGGACCCAAAAGCATGCTATACTTGGAATATTTGTAATCTTATTGACAGTTTCAATTGCTTAAATCACATCGAATTAGTAAATGAATTTCTAAAAAAATTAAACTTCATTTTCTTGAATTGTTAAAAGAGAATTGACTTTTCTTTGGATAATTGTTCCCTGATGACTTCTTGATTGACTGTCTGTATGTGTTTAATTTTGGGACAGGCCAGACGCCTCGGCAGATTAAGTAGATGCATCTATGGTTCGCGCCATTCGACCCTCTGGCAGTGCATAGTTTAAATATCTGTTGGATCGGGCCGTACGACCTCGGCATGTTTTGCACCTGCTTGAAATGCTTGTTTGAGATTTATAAACTAATATTGCCTCATTGGTCTGAGATAAATCAATAAATAATAGGTTATGAATTTGGAGACTTCTTAATATAAAAAGGAATGTTTACTTGTTTCGTGACTTACTTGAATTTACTGCCATTTTTAATAAATCCATGGTTATTCACATTATTAATATATTACGATTGGACCATTAGTAAGTGTCGAAGTCGACCTCTCGTCTCTACTTCTTCGAGATTAGACATGATACTCACTAGGTACACGTTACTTTCGTACTCATACTACACTTGTTATGCATTTTTGTTGCATAGGTCCGTGTGTGTCTAGTGGCCTAGTTTGGCGCAACAGCATGGTTGATACGGAGACTTAGGTGAGCTGCATTTATCAAGACGACCCGCAACTAGCAGAGTCTCCTTTAGAGTATTGTACTGTATTTTCATTTCTGTCCAATTTGTATACCGGACAGTTACTGTATTTTATTTTATTTCCTAGAATTTTGCTCATGCACTTATCACACCGGGTTCTGGGATGATATGGAGTATTTTGCATTAACTTCTTAGAAATTACATTTAATTTGAAATGGTTATCTTTTACTAGTAAAATTGAAGGAAAATCATAGCTTTCAAAATTATTAAAATGAGAATTTAATTAAATAGTTTTGGTTGGCTTGCCTGACAGTGGTGTCCGGCGTCATCACGACCCTTAGTGAATATGGGTCGTGACAACATGGTATCAGAGCACTAGGTTCCCTTTAGGTCTCACGAGTCATGAGCAAGTCTAGTAGAGTCTTGTGGATCGGTACAGAGGCATCTATACTTATCTTTGAGAGGCTACAGGGCTGTAGAAGCACTTCCCTTCTTGATTCCTCATCGTGCGGTTTGATTCCTTCGAGGCTTATGCCTTCATTTCCTTTCCATTCAATCTTACGTGACGTGAAGCGTTTGTTATAAATCGGGAATTAAAGAATTGTAATGGTACTACAAGATGTGGTGCACATTGATACTCCATGCAGAGTGGATTGGGTTATTATCGTCACCTAGCGAAAGGATATTCTATCATTTCAGCTCAGTAGCTGCACTTTTGAGAGCTTTGAGGTTATGCGCAGATTGCTATGATTGCTCATGATTGGTTATCGCACATTATTGACGTGATAATAGGATACTTGCCTATGTGTTGGGGCAGTGAATAGCTTGGAAGGAGGTCTACTCAGTGCATGATTTAGAGATTCGGTATATTTTATTCCCGGCAGGGGAAAGGTAATCGGGCTAAGAATGTTCAGATTTGGGTTGATGGGGTAACGACGCTTGGTATTTGCGAGCGTGGTGGAATTTTCATCTATGATGAAGTGTCGTTGTCCTTGTTGAATGTACTAAGTTCGCCAGTGTTAAGACCTTCTACGATTTTCCTTAGGGCAGGATATTGTAAGATAGTATTGAAGAAGCGGCTGTCAGAAATCGCGGGGTGTGGTGGTTCAGGATTGAATATGTATTTCTAATGCTGACGACTCGAGAGAGACGATCTTCAGAAAAGTATAAAGTTAGTAGCAGCCTATTGGTTCGAGAGCTACCGAGATAGATTTTGACCTAAGGCATCAGTTGAGCAGCAAAGGATGAGGAATGACATGTGGGAAGTATCATGCGGTGGTTAAATTTCTAGAAGTCCAGGTGTAAGAAGCGGGAGTCAAGTAGTTGCTTAAAGAAGAAGGGTTTGGCCAAAGTGGGAGAGTGGTAGAGTAGCATATGGGTTTAGTGGCATGATAACTACATACCTTGAGGAAACGTTAGAGTGGTTTGGGAATTTTAGTGGACGGTGATTGGGTCTACGAGCTTAATTTGAAATATTGACCAGCATACGGCAGGATATTTGATATGACAGAAAGGAGCTGCTTGATATGAAGAAGGATACAATATAACTTTGAAATGGGAGATATTGTCATGTATTAAAGTAGATGTCCATGATGAATGAACAGATTCGTTCAGCTAGTTAATGAGCTTGGGCTCAGGATGGGTTACTGATTTGGTAGTAATGGTGCATTACAACGTTGTTGGGAGATGACGACATGTAATTTCTACAAGGGGTTATCGCTTGTGAGCATATCAGCGGTCGCGTGGTTGGCGAAGCTTCTGTGAAGAATCCTACTTGCTATCCAGTAAAAAGTCAAATATGTGATTGTTGTTAGAGATTCAGAGTGTTCATGAAATGCTAATAGAAGGATTTCGAGGAATTTGGCGGTGGATTGTGCTAGGTTATGTCAATGAGAGATAAAGAATCTTGGTCGGTTCCGGAGTTGTGTAATAGTGGCTTCAAGCTAAGTGGGAGAGTCCCACCTCCTACGGTTGGATTGCATGGTCATCTATTTATGAGATTTCAGGTTATTAGCATATGGATGGGTTATTTCAGTTAAGTAAAAGGAACATAAGAGGTAATTTGAGGAGAGGAATTGTTAAAGGTGTGCTATAGTTGGCCTTATTGACTCATGTTCAGACTTGGTGAAGTGTACAGGATTTATGCCTTGTGTAGATGTAGGTTTCAAGGAAAGTGATTTGGCCGGGTGCTTTGTCGAGAGGGTGTTCATGTGCTAGAATATTTATGGATTTGGTTATATTTGGGACCAAGTCAGAGTGGGTGGCTCTCAACAGCGATCCTAGTGAATTCAAAGGATTTAAAAATGTGGTGCCTAAGGATTCAAGCCCGCAATATGGTTAAGAATCAAGCTTTTGTTGCAGACTATGATAAGAGGCCCAGAATGATCTATGATGTTTTCGACTTGCAGTGCAGCATCGAGAGGGAAAAGGGAAAAAGACTTTGGATTCATAGAGGGATTATCAGAATGGGTGCATCAGTTGAAGATGCAAATGTGCGTGCAAGGAGGGTATGAAGCAGTTCATGGGTTTGGAGACAATGTGGTCTCGTGGGATAGGGTCACTCAAGGTGAGTGTGGATTCAGGTTGGCGACGTAAGGAATAGAGTTATTATTATCTCTAAGGCAAGTTAAGGATAAACTAGAAGAAGATAGATTGGTTAGCCATGGTTGAATTGGCATAGTGATGGCGGTGCGTGCGAGGCTCAACGGCCGCCATGATTGATATTGTTTGGAAGTATTCATGTATTATGGCATGTTACATGTAGGCAGATCCGAGAAGGGTTGTGGCGGCTTAGGCCACAACTTGAGGATTTGAATGTTCTACGGTTATGAGAATTACTCGTGTGTTACTATGGTTCTCTTGGAATGAGTTTGTAATGACCCGACCGGTCATTTTGCTTTTTAGAACCCCGTTCCCCTAAATAAAACTTCTCGCACTTGCTTTAACTGATTTACGACCTGCGGGGATGGTTGGTTCAGGTTTTGGAAGAGTTTGGGTTGAAATAGGCTCATTTGATTTCTTAAGATTTTCTTAAAAAGCTAAGTTTGACTTTGGTCAATATTTTTAGCAAACGAGCCTAGATAGGAAAATATGGGACCTGAGCGTATGCCCGAAATCGAATTCCGAGATCCCTAGCCCGAGTAATGAATTTTTATTGGAAATTGTTAAACTGAAATTCTAAGATTTAAAAAAACTAAATAATGATCGATCATATTGGTATCGGGCTTGTATGTTGGTTCCGGAGCCCAGTACAAGTCCAATATAACATTTAAGACTTGCCCACAAAGTTTGGTGTCAATCCGAGTAGTTTAAGTGTGTTTTGGCTCGTTAGAGGTGAATTAAGAACTTGAAGTTCATAAGTTTGATTCAGTTGGTTTTAGGGGTGATTCTTAGATTTAGTGTCATTTCGAGCATTTCGAAGGTTCGAGCAGGTCCGTTTCATGTTTTCAGACTTGTCGGTATGTTTGGGT
Source organism: Nicotiana sylvestris (assembly GCF_000393655.2). NCBI lineage: Eukaryota > Viridiplantae > Streptophyta > Magnoliopsida > Solanales > Solanaceae > Nicotiana > Nicotiana sylvestris. Next base: position 149,170,623 of record NC_091064.1, on the reverse strand, counting down.
GGGACCTGGGAGCCCCGAGCGTTAATCAGATGAGGCTTGAGTGAAGTTGGAAAATTGGAGAAGGGCTGAAGCTTCAGTTGTTGTCATAACCGCACCTGCGGTTGGCCAGCCGTAGGTGCAAGACCGCAGAAGCGGCTAATCTCATGCAGATGCGGCCAAGCTAGGCCAGGCCCAAAACCGCAGAAGCGAAGCCGCAAAAGTGGCTGGCAACTCGTAGATGCGGCCTAGCAGCCCAGGTGAAATTTCGCAGAAGTGGGGCCCCTTCCGTAGATGCGGTGACCGCAGGTGCGGCCCAGGACCGCTGATGTAAAAATCGCTGAAGCAGTGAGCTTCATTTAGTATGGGTTCTAAGTTATGTTTGCCATTTTTCACTCAACCATTGGGCGATTTTGGAGCTTTTGAGAGAAGACTTTCACCTAGCATCTTGAGGTAAGTTTATCCTACCTATTCCTAGTTTAATACTTGTGTCTTAGGTAGATTAACATACTAAGATTAAGGTAAAATCATGGGGTTAGATCAAAACCTAGGGTTTTGATAAAACTTAGAATTTACCACGAAATTTGGTTATGAAATGAAGTAGAAATCATATATTATTGATCCTTAGGTAACAAAGAACAACTTTCTTCGAAATTTATCGGAATCCGGGCATGTGGGCCTGGGGTCGGATTTTAGGAAAATTGTGTTTAAGGCTGGGAAATTACTTTAATAGTTAGAATGCGATCTTGTGAGCTTGTATTGACTAGTTCTTACCCCATTTAACTAGTTTTGGATCGTTTGACTCCAAATTGAGAGTTCGGGCTCGTTCTTAGTGTTGGAAGTGTACTTTGGAGCGAGGTGAGTCTCCTTTCTAACCTTGTAAGAGGGAATTGTCCCCATAAGAGTAATAATTGTATAATTTGCCACTAAATGCCAGGGCTACGTACACACTAGGTGACAAGAGTCTGTGCATAGCTACTATCATGTTAATTGTCCGGGTAGTTTAGGACCCGTATCATGCTATATTTGCAAATGTTATACGCCTTCTTGCTTATGTGATCATTTAGGATATGCTAGAGAAATGGAAATGAACATATGTTTTGTTGAGCACTTGTATGAGTAGAATATAAACGCGCCTTCTTGTATTTTCCTGTTGATAATTGATATTTGTGGATCGGGCCGATCATCTCGGTAGAAATAGATGCATCTATGGTTCGCGCCATTCGACCCTCTAGCAGTACACAATTTCTTTTCTGTTGGATCGGGCCGTCGACCTCGACATGATGTGTGCATGATATCTATGTGAATCGATGTTGATGACTTGCTTGTTAAATGGTTTGAAATGGAAATGGCTAACTATGATATTATATGGACATGACTTAGTAATTCTGATTACAAATATTATATAGCTGTGATCTTCATGCCTAGCATAAAACCATATTATATTATTTTGACCCTAGTAGGTATCAAGTCGACCTCTCGTCTCTACTTTTTCGAGATTAGACGGGATACTTACTGGGTACATATTGTTTATGTACTCATACTACTCTTTTGTACTTAATTGTACAGGCTCTGAGGCAGGTACATCTGGCTATCAGATCGGTGCGCATCCCTGATCATAGTCCGAGACTTCCACGGTGAGCTACTTCCCTTCTTGTGCCGATTCGCAGCTTGATGGAGTCTCTCTTACTTTTCTCTGTCTATTTTGTTTCAGACAGTAGGATAGATCTATTATTTTGTATATTCTACTAGTTGTCCACAGCTTATGACACCAGGTCTTGGCACGCACATTAGTAGACTATTCTTTTGGGTTGTGTAACCATTATTGAATATTTGCTTAATATCGCATGTTTTAATTGCAAACTAAGAAAAATATTGTAACTGTTTTTAGTAAGTAAAATAAAAATTCACTAATATTTCCGCATTGGCTTGCCTGGCAATGGTGTTGGGCGCCATCACGACCTGAGGTGAAATTGGGTCGTGACAACATGGTATCAGAGCACTAGGTTCACGTAGGTCTCACAAGTCATAGGCAAACCTAATAAAGTCTTGTGGGTCAGTACGAGGGCGTTTGTATTTATCTTCGAGAGGTTATAGGTGTTAGGAAACTACTCTTTATTCATTTCCTATCGTGTAGTGGATGGTACACTAAATTTCTCTCTTTTATTCTCTCTCAGATGGTGAGAACACGCACGGCAGATGTTCCCGACCCGGGAAGGGCTGCTCTCACCGTTTCTAGAGGCTGGGGATGGGCACCGACCTGAGGTAGGGGACGAGGGTGTCCTAGAGTTGTTCTAGTAGCACCACCAGCAGATCCTGTAAGCACGTGATTTTTGCCCTATATGAGAATTACTCCCAAATTCAAAAAATAAAATAATTTTCCTTGGTGTGCAATTTTGTGATATTTTGAATAATTATTTGTATTGGTCTGTGCATGTTTATTTGCTAAATTAATAAAAAAATACAAAAATATGTCGCATTTTGCATGTAGGATTTAATTCTACAATTTGTTAGTAATTAAGTTTGTTTACAAAAAATAAAAATTTACAAAAATAGGCATCGTTTGCATTTTTAGCATTTAATGTCCAAATATACAATTTTATGCTTAATTATTACTTAATTGTGCGTTAATTGTTATTTGGAGTTAATTTGCGCTTTTATAACTTAATTTAGTTCTTAATAATAATTTAAGTATTTTTATAATTTAGTTTTAGAGAAATAAAAGAAGAAAAGAGAGCGAAAATATAAAGAAAGTCGGAATTGGGCCTTTTCTTTGATTTCAAGCCACAGGCCCAAAAAATGGCCCAATATTCCCAAATGACCCAGACCATTTTGAACTGGGTCGACCCAGTCCATAACCCAACATCCTATTATCTTACATTTTACAAAAAAACAAAACAAAAAAAAAAGAAAACCCTAAGAGCTAAGTCATCCGCCCCCCCCCCCACTTTGGTTTCTTCTTCTCCAAACCTTCCAAACACCACCTCCCATGGCTGCCCCTTGCAGCTTCTCCAAGCATCATCCATGGCCGCCCTGCCTATCCCGTCGACACACACACACGCACGTCACCCTCACGACCCCGGCTTGACTAAACGACCCCAGCCCTATCCGCCATTGATGAAGCTCGTCGAGCTCAAGCTTGATCTCGACGTCCATGGTTGCCTTCAACCTCAAGTCCAAACGACCAGCTGCTACATCCATTCATCGACGACGAATGGTTCGTCGACCTCCAGTAGCCCCGCACGTTCAAATAAGTTCATGACTGTTTCTGCTTCATCTTCCTCGTCATGTCGCATCGTTTTACTACTGTTGCGTCCTTTCCTCTTCGTCGCGCTGTTGCTGTTTGGAGTCGTCACTGTTGCTTCATCGCTGCTTCTGCTGCTTCGTCGTCTTTCTTCGGCACCAACGAAAACGTCAAGCTGCGTCTGCTTTCATGGCTGCTGCCCGCGCCAGCTTCTTCACGTAACCAAACACGCCGCTGCTCCTTCACCTGCTGCTCGCGATCGCTGCTGCTGCCCGCCATGGATGTTGCTATTTGCTGCTTCGTCCAGCTTCTATTATCACCAAACAGACCCCGTTTATTCAAGCTTTGTTCGAGTTGTCCGTGTCCGTTCGAGTTCATCGTTGCTCATTTCCGGTTAGTTGTAAGTTTCGTTTCTGTCCGTTAATTTGTTTGATATTTTTCGGATTTGAAATCAAATATATTTGATATTAATTTCATGTTCATCGTTTTATTTTTTTATTTTTTTTAGTTTGTTTGTTTCATTTTTCTTGTTTATTTCTAGATAAAAATTGATTAGTTTATTTATAATGTTGTTAAGATTTAAGTTGAGATTCAATTAAATATTTTTCAGTTTGTTTTATTAATTTAAAAAGGATTTAATGTTAATATAAAAAATGGTAGTTTAAATCGCTTGAATCCGAAATTTGTATAGTTTGATTTCTTGTTTATCATTTATGATTATTTCTTGAATTTGTCTCATAATCTTGTTTAAGTTTAATATAGGAATTGTTGGTTGTAATGTTGTTAGAGTTAATTTTAAGTTCAATATTATTGAATTTAGAAATCTAAATATACTTGTTTGATTGTTGTTGTTGTTGAATCTGAAAATAAGTTTGTTGTTGATATTGTTCAATCAAATTTTAGTTGTTCTTTGTTGTTCAATTTGTGTTCATGTGATTTGTTGTTGAAATGTTGAAGAAATCATGTTCATGTGATTTGTTGTTTGAATTTATGTAGAAATTGGTCATATTGGCTATATTTTGGTTGAGTTTGATTAATTGATTTGTTATAGCTGATGGGGGTAATTTGATAATTTGCAGTACGTTCAGGGGTAGTTTAGTAATTTCAGTAAGGTCAGAGGGGTAGTTTAGGAATTGTACATTTTTGTAATTTTTTATGTGAAGCATGGGGGACAAAATGTAATGGGGTGGGTTGTGATATGGTTGTTTAATATAAAGGGGGACAAGACAAATTTTAGTGTGGGGGAATCTTGTATTTGTTTATGTTAGGCATGGGGGACAAAATATAATGGGGTGGGGTGATATATTTATTTAATGTAATGGGGGTGAGTGGGAAGATAATGGGTTTGGTAGGAGAAAGGGATTGATTTTAATTGATTAAAGGGTTGGGACTATATATAGGAAGTCTTGAACACAAAACAAAAACACACACAGATAGAAGAGAATAACAGAGAGGAACGAATTTGAAAAAAAAAAGAACAGATAGACAGAACAGAAAAACACAAAGAGAGAAAAACAAAAAGAGCTGAATATTTAAGAAAGAGAAAAATTCCGAAAAATATTCAAACTTTCAAATAAAAAAAACTAAAAAATCTTTTGCTTTCTTTCATTGTTTGAAATCAGCATTAATTGTTGTTGTTTCATAAAAGTTGGAAGCATTTGTTTTGGGATTACTACTCCACCAGTCTGTTACTGGGTTGTTACTGTTGCTGGGCTGTTGTTGCTGTGTTGTACTGTTATTACTGCTGCTGATTCTCATCTTCATTTTCTTTTGCTTCCAATATCAGGTACACAACTGAAAATTTGGCCTTTTGTAAGCTGAAAGTGAAGAATGGAAGTTTAGATTTTTAATTTAGTTTTTTTTTATTAATTGCATTTAGATTATTCATGTATTATTATTCTGTAAATCACTGCCATTTGGCATAACTAGGCATGTTATAGCGATATATTAAATAACGCCTTAACCGGATTATTAGGAAATATATTTAAGCCTGATTACTAATTAAAACTGTTTAATAATCAAAATAGAAGAAATAACGTAAAAATGGCGTTATTGAATCAGTTTGGCAAAAATTGACTAAGTTCCTTATTCATAAGTTTTTTTTTGTCAACGTTAAGTTAATCGGAATCATGTAGTTAATTTCAGTTAAAACATGAATTAGTTTGCGAATCAAGTATTAGGACATGATGTAAATTAAAACAAGGTTAGTTAAGGTTAAATTGTTTAATTTTTAGAAATATGGTTTAGTAATCAAGTTTTTTTTCAATCTTCAGTATTTGTAAATAATTAATTTCAATAAGCTTAAGTCATACTAACAATATGAATTTTAATCCAACTATGGGATAATTAGTTTTTATTTTTTATTTTTTGACAATTCCATGTTGTTTGTAATTATAATTTTAGTAATATTACTTTCCATTAATATTTGTTTTAAATTAATAATTAATATGTTATTTTTATGTATGTAGAGATTGACTTCATAATTATAGACAAACTTAGTAATAATAAAGATGTAGTCATTAAAGGGTATTCATAAAATAAAGGAGGATCTCGCTAAAAAATAAATAAATATAAATAATAAAAAATTGCAGTCCTCCAATCTTATTTTTTTTAATATAAGAAAATACCTAGATTCCGAGATGGGCAATTTAGTAAAATTCACAGTCCTACCTAATAGTATCATAACGCGTAGTATTTTGGCACATATTTAATAAGGTTATTTTCTTAAATACGGGTGTACATTTATGTAACCCAAATCACGATCTTGATGAAGTCAAAATGCGTCAACAAATCACGTGTGCACTGGCTGTGGCGTGGTTCGAGATGCGTTTTCACGACGTTGCAATTTTGTATAAAATAAATAATGATAAAAGCGGTTTTAAAAGTTAAATTTGCATATAAGTTCTTAATTGTTTAAAAATCAAAATGTCGTTGTTCTGTCTTATTTTTTTTCAAAATAAATAAATAAATAAATAAAAAGGAAAAATAGTTTGTCTTTCCCTGAAAAATGACAATGAAAAAGAGTCTTATTTTTAAAATAGTTTTTTTTTATTTGTTTCTGAAAATGCCAAAATGAAAATGAAAAAAAGTCGTGCTTTGAAAGTGGTTTTGTTATTTGCTGATGAAAAAAAAATCCTGTTTTAAAATAAGTTCGGTTAATTTGTCTGAACTACGTGGGTTTGATTCTCACCGGATGTGAGATACGTAGGCAACCCTCATCGGGTCCAACCCCCTTTTTTGCTAAAATAGCCAAAAACCAATAAATAAATAAAAAACATGTCAAAATTTTAATTTTGTCATAAATAAGTCGGGCAGTGTCCAACCTCCCCTTTTGCTAAAAAAAAATATAGCCAAAAAATATGTCAAATTTTAATTTTGTCATAAAGAAGTCGGGTGACGCGGTTTTATCAAGACATAGTTGAATATTCCCGAAAGGGACGCCGGAAGACTTACTTTGCATAAACAACTAACTTTTAGGTCATGTTTAGGATTTTTGGTCCAGTTGACCCACACAGCCTTAAAAAATCTTCGTCCTCGAGGCGCTGAAGGGCCGTGTTTGCAACACCCGGTTTTTATTGTAATTTGAAAAAAAAAAGAGTCAACGGTCAGGTGAATACCGTTTGGATTTTTGGTCAAAATAAGCCGAGCCAGCTTCGGCCGCGTCTTAAACCGTTCTTGCCGAAATAGCCTTAGAGTATCTTTCAGTTGTCGAAAGGCTATTTTCGTAAAAGAATGGACAAGTTTGTAAAGTGTTATAAAATAATCCTCTCCGGCCTCAAAATTTGGAAGGGGCCACATTTGCAAAAATAACCGTTTGGTTGCATTTGTCAAACGGAGAAAGGAAGCTGACCGTTTGTTTTTGGAGTTTGTAAATTTTTTAATTAGAATATGTGGGTTATTTGATTTTCGAGTTTGTAGGTCATCTTCAAACCTTTGAAACCCAGTTTGTTTTAAATTAAAAAAAAAATGTTTAGTATTGTTTATCTGTTATTGGTCCGAACTACGCAAGGTCTGATTCATGCGGGGTCATGATACGTAGGCAATCTCCATAAGATTCGACCACGAAAAAAAATGATGAAAAAAAAATTCGAAAAAATGAAATAAAAAAAAATCGAAAAAAAAAGTTGTTAATAATGAGGACCGACTGAGTCCATTCTAACCTATTTTGCTTTGAATCACAAAGAAAGTTAGGTGGTTGGTTTGTGGTAAGCCGGAAATACAAGACCCAGAAGCACACTTTGCGGGGATCAGGCCTGATAACATAAGCACTCGAATCCTATTGGGACTTGTTGACTAAGGTTGATGATAACGAAGTTGGAAATGGTCTGGACAATACTGATGCAAAGCTCAGTGGCTAAAGATGCCAATTTTGATAAAGTGGGAGGACGCTCCGTTCCTTGGTTAGCAAAAGAGAAGCTGGTGGTGTCTTATTTTGTTGTCATTTCTGTTGTCCGGATTATTCTTAGGGTTGTAATCCGAATATTGTCTTGTGTCAAACCTTCTTATCTTTCCAGTTTGTCATATCAATTTGTTTAAGTTTTGTCAAGGTTGTGTTAAGATTTTATTCTGGTTGTTTTGTTTGTTTTATTATTCAAACCATTTCACCGGTAGTCTAATACAAAAGCCGGTCTTTTATTGTTTCCAGTCATCTTTTGTTTAGTCCTTTTATCATTTTGTTCAGCGCCGATTCCAGTGACATGACATGCGCACACAGTTTGGGCCTAGTCTTAAAAGTTAATCATAAAACCCTGGGAAGGTGATCAAAGCATTTAAAGGAAATAAGGACGGTTTGAAATTATTTGGAGCTCGAGTCATGTGGAACTGGGGCAAGTAAAACATAAAGAAAACCGTTAAAGGCAAGATTCGCCAAATTGACATAAGGGTCTTCATGATAATAAGAGTGAGAGTGTCGCCCAACGGTGCTTTAGAAATGACAAATAAAAAGCAAATGTTGAATATAATTGTCAAGTCCAGCACCATCAGAAGAAACTATAAATCTATGTTCAATTGTGTTGTTTTCACTTGGCATGTTTTAAAGGCTGGAATGACGAAGGCATTTTGTTCTGCTACCTAAACACTTTATCCTTTGTTACCCCTTTTGAGCCTTATTTATTTTCTTTCATACCCCTCGTTCGGAATCAATAGCAACGACTAGGAAATACGAGCCTGGAAGGTAAAGAAAAAAATCAACAAAAAAAAAAAACGAAAAGAAAAATGATAACAAAAAAAAAGTCAGAAGAAAACAGAGGAATTGGGAACTACGTTCGACCTGATTCCTCAAAGAGGATACGTAGGCGCCTCACGGCTCGGTCATAATGGCCATAATGGTCATAATGTGCATAATGTGCATGGTGTAAAAAGAAATTAAAAATAATAAATAAATAATCCCCAAGCAAGAAACTGGGGCAAGAGTTGTGCTCGTTGTAAGCAAAATTGGTTCCGAAGGTTGTAATGTTAAACCCCAAATTTATTTATTTTTTGAGCCTTTTATACCCTTTCTTTCTAAACCTATCCAAAAACCCACATTACGGTCGAAGGAAAGACCTTCTAACCAGTCTGCAAAAGATGCCAAGTCAGACAAATAAGAGTCTTACCGGTGAACATAACACTCTGTTCCACAACAGAAAGGAATCCAATCTCCAGCAGAGAGAGTCATACCGTCAACACTCCAAATCCCCAGCTGGAAAGTGATACAAATGAGAGAGTCTTATTGGTGAAAATCTTTACGGACACCATAAGGCGATGAAAGCTGAGAGAAAAACCCAAAATGAGAGAGGCTTGATAGTGAAAACCCTTCGGGCACTACAAGTTGAATAAGATTGGGAATCAGATGGGGAATTTCCAATTGAAGGTCTTGAAAGACGATTGACGGCAGAGGATAGGCCACAGGTGCATGTCATGACCATTAGAGTCGGTATCTGCGTTTGATAGGTTTTTTTTATTCATAGTTTCTTTTGTTAAAGAGTCACCTTTTTCCTTTGTCTTTTATTCTGTTCCCTTTTATCTTTTCCTTTCATAGAAAATTCCCCAGTAGAGTCTGTCTGGTCAGAACAAGTGGGAAATGACTTCAAAATAGGCCATCAGCTTTCCAATTATGCAAGACGAGATCTGACTAGTACATCCGAGTGGTATAGTCAGCAAGGAACAAGCGCGAGGCCAATATCAAGAAAGATATCCCCAACAAAAGGATCAACGAGTGTCAAGAGGGATATCCTTGCCAAAATCAAAGGTTATTAAAACCTCAAGGCCAAGGCCCGTGGACAAACAAGGAGAGCAATAAGCATGCTTTGGGAAATTCATGCGAGACTAAAAGGTCGGGAAAATGCAAGTTTCTGAGCCATGCCACGAAAGAAGAGGGATATCCCCAGCAGAAAAGGATTATCCCCAGCAAATAATATTATCCCCAACAAGTTTTGGAACGCAGAGCAGGGAAGGAGAAAGGGAAAAGCCATCCTAGTAAGCGTATCACAACCAACCACCGCATTTTAAGCTAACAAATTTTATTTGATTTGAAACAGGTAAAAGAAATGGCATTTATAACGGAAATGCATGCCACAAGAAAGATTGTCAAACTGGGGCAGAAAATTTTCTTTTCAGTTAGAAAATTTTCTGGAAAATCAGGTACCCATTTGGGGAAGAATAAAGATAGCACCAAGGAAGTGGTCTTTGAACCAGGGTTGCCCCCAACATAATAAGTTTCCAATGGAGGAAGTTGTTCCCCAGCAGACAGAACCAAAAGAGATGAAACTGGTGTTTAGAAAAAGCAAAAGCCATTGTCATCCCCAGCAGCTTCCAGAAGAATGAAGCATCGATTTGAAGGGATAAAATTCCCAAAGCAGCGTTATCCTCAACAACGTTATCCCAAGAAGATAACACTTTTATCCCCAGCAGTGTTGAGAGAAAATAAAAAAAACAAAAAAAAAAAACAAAAAAAAAATTTGAATTTGAAGGAGGGGAAGAAAGGAGACTCCCACAGTGGTATTATCCCCAGCAAGCAAGAACAAAGCAGCGCGAAGGAAGGAGAAAAGAAAAGAAGAAATTACGAAGGTAAGTTTCTCAAATCATTGATCTTTATATTTTCCTCCTAGGATAAAAGTCCTAATCTGATGAATTTCTTTCCCGATACAATCTTGGTCCGATGAAATTTTTCTCCCAAGATAAGATATCAAATCTTAGTCCGATGAATCTTTCTCCTAAGATAGAAATCTTGGTCCGATGAAATTTTTTCTCCCAAGATAAGATATCAAATCTTAGTCCGATGAATTTTTCTCCTAAGATATCAAATCTTAGTCCGATGAATCTTTCTCCTAAGATAGAAATCTTAGTCCGATGAAATTTTCTCCTAAGATATCAAATCTTAGTCCGATGAATCTTTCTCCTAAGATCACAACAAAATGGACCTAGTTTGACGATTTATCTCCTAGAGTCACAATCTTGGTCCGATGGAATTTTTTCTCCCAAGATAAGATATCAAATCTTAGTCCGATGAAATTTTCTCCTAAGATACCAAATTGGACCTAGTTTGACGATTTATCTCCTAGAGTCACAGTCTTGGTCAGATGGAAATTTTTTCTCCCAAGATAAGATATCAAGTCTTAGTCCGATGAAATTTTCTCCTAAGATACCAAATCTTAGTCCGATGAAATTTTCTCCTAAGATATCAAATCTTAGTCCGATGAATCTTTCTCCTAAGATCACAACAAAATGGACCTAGTTTGACGATTTATCTCCTAGAGTCAAAATCTTGGTCCGATGGAATCTTTCTCCCAAGATAATATAATAAAATCTTAGTCGGATGAATCTTCTCCTAGGATCAAAATCTAGTCTGATGAATTTTCTCCTAGGATAATTTGAAAAAAAAAAGTTCGCCAACCTAAAGAAAGGAATGACATTTTATTTTTAAAGTTGTTGTTGAAGTCAGGAGCCCCCTGAAGAATAGAATGGCGATTTATTGGTTGAAGTCAGGAGCCCCCTGAAGAATAGAATGGCGATTTATTGGTTGAAATCAGGAGCCACCCTGAAGAATAGAATGGCGATTTATTGGTTGAAATCAGGAGCCCTCCTGAAGAAAGGAAAGGCGTTTTTAAAAAAAAGGTTGTTGAAATTTCGCCATCCAAAGAAAGGAATGGCATTTTTTTGAAAAGTTGTTGAAGTCAGGAGCCCCCCTGAAGAACAGAATGGCGATTTATCGGTTGAAGTAAGGAGCCCCCCTGAAGAACAGAATGGAGATTTATCGGTTGAAATCAGGAGCCCGCCTGAAGAAAGGAAAGGCGTTTTTAGAAAAGGGTTGTTGAAATCTCGCCATCCAAAGAAAGGAATGGCATTTTTTGAAAAGTTGTTGAAGTCAGGAGCCCCCTGAAGAATAGAATGGCAATTTATTGGTTGAAGTCAGGAGCCCCCTGAAGAACAGAATGGCGATTTATTGGTTGAAGTCAGGAGCCCGCCTGAAGAAAGGAAAGGCGTTTTTAAAAAAAGGTTGTTGAAATTTCGCCATCCAAAGAAAGGAATGACATTTTTTGAAAAGTTGTTGAAGTCAGGAGCCCCCCTGAAGAACAGAATGGCGATTTATCAGTTGAAGTCAGGAGCCCCCCTGAAGAATAGAATGACGATTTATTGGTTGAAGTCAGGCCCCAAGAATAGAATGGCGATTTATTAGTTGAAGTCAGGAGCCCCCCTGAAGAACAGAATGGCGATTTATTGGTTGAAGTCCGGAGCCCCCCTGGAGAACAGAATGGCGATGTATTGGTTGAAGTCAGGAGCCCCCTGAAGAACAGAATGGCGATTTATTGGTTGAAGTCAGGAGCCCGCCTGAAGAAAGGAAAGGCGTTTTAAAAAAGGGTTGTTGAAATCTCGCCATCCAAAGAAAGGAATGGCATTTTTTGAAAAGTTGTTGAAGTCAGGAGCCCTCCTGAAGAACAGAATGGCGATTTATTAGTGGAAGTCAGGAGCCCCCCTGAAGAATAGAATGACGATTTATTGGTTGAAGTCAGGAGCCCCCCTGAAGAACAGAATGACGTTTATTTTCCAAGTTGTTTATTGAAGTCAGGAGCCCGCCTGAAGAGAGGAAAGGCGTTTTATTTTAAAAGTTGTTGATGAAGTCAGGAGCCCGCCTGAAGAGAGGAATGGCGATTATTTTCAAAGTTGTTGTTGAAATCAGGAGCCCGCCTGAAGAGAGGAATGTCATTTATTTTTAAAAGTTGTTGTTGAAGTTGGGAGCCCGCCCATAGAACAGAGGCGTACATTTCAGTCTTTACATTTCAAGTATTGAATTTGGGAGCCCGCCCAGATAACAGAGGCATACATTTTAGTCTTTACATTTCAAGCGTTGAAGTTGGGAGCCCGCCCAGATAATAGAGGCATACATTTCAGTCTTTAATTTTCAAGTATTGAAGTTGGGAGCCCGCCCATACAACAGAGGCATACATTTCAGGATTAAGTAAACAAAGGGTTACAATAGGAATCCCCAGTAGGAAACAATAAAATTCCCCGACACTGGGAAGCAGAAAGTTGCAATAAGAGGTCCCAGCAAAAACTCAAATGCATGTGTCGAAAGGAAGAAAAGCATCAGAAGAAAAGCACCGGAAAAAAAAAATGCAAGCAAACAAGAAAGCAAGGCAATAAAAACAAATTGCAGTCTAGCCTAGCTTCTTGTTTTCTTTTAAGCACGGTGTAACAAGGAGATCGGTAAGCAGTAGTAATAGCATGCAACAACAGTAACATTGCAGTCTCACGGTAGTCCCAGCTACCAAAACTTCCCGAACTACATTGACCTGATTCCTGTTTAGCCCAGGATATGTAGGAAACCTTTGAAGCAAAGGTTCGGTCAAATCTTTTTCAAAAAAATGCTTCACACGGAGTACTCGGATGGGCAAAAATCGCTCGCTTTATCTTTGCACGAAAACCCTTCGTGTCTTCGGGCAAAGAGGGGCAGCTGTAAGCACGTGATTTTTGCCCTATATGAGAATTACTCCCAAAAAATTCAAAAAATAAAATAATTTTCCTTGGTGTGCAATTTTGTGATATTTTGAATAATTATTTGTATTGGTCTGTGCATGTTTATTTGCTAAATTAATAAAAAAATACAAAAATATGTCGCATTTTGCATGTAGGATTTAATTCTACAATTTGTTAGTAATTAAGTTTGTTTACAAAAAATAAAAATTTACAAAAATAGGCATCGTTTGCATTTTTAGCATTTAATGTCCAAATATACAATTTTATGCTTAATTATTACTTAATTGTGCGTTAATTGTTATTTGGAGTTAATTTGCGCTTTTATAACTTAATTTAGTTCTTAATAATAATTTAAGTATTTTTATAATTTAGTTTTAGAGAAATAAAAGAAGAAAAGAGAGCGAAAATATAAAGAAAGTCGGAATTGGGCCTCTTCTTCGATTTCAAGCCACAGGCCCAAAAAATGGCCCAATCTTCCCTACGACCCAGTCCATTTCGAACTGGGTCGACCCAGTCCATAACCCAACACCCCTATTATCTTACAAACAACACAAAACAAAAGAAAGAAAGAAGAAAAAACCCTAAAAAACTAAGAAGTCATCCGCCCCCACCCCTCCTATCTTCTTCTTCTTCCTCAAGCTTCTCCACCTCCCATCTCCCATGGCTGCCCCTTGCAGCTTCTCCAAGCATCATCCATGGCCGCCCTGCCTATCCCCTCGACACACACACACGCACGTCACCCTCACGACCCCGGCTCGACTAAATAACCCCAGCCTTATCCGCCATTGATGAAGCTCGTCGAGCTCAAGCTTGAGCTCGACGTCCATGGTTGCCTTCAACGTCAAGTCCAAACGACCAGTTGCTACATCCACTCATCGACGACGAATGGTTCGTCGACCTCCAGCAGCCCCGCACGTTCAAATAAGTTCATGACTGTTTCTTCTTCATCTTCCTCGTCATGTCGCATCGTTTTACTGCTGCTGCATCCTTTCCTCTTTTCTGCGCTGCTGCTGTTTGGAGTCGTCACTGTTTCTTCATCGCTGCTTCTGCTGCTTCGTCGTCTTTCTTCGGCACCAACGAAAACGTCAAGCTGCGTCTGCTTTCATGGCTGCTGCCCGCACCAGCTTCTTCACGTAACCAAACACGCCGCTGCTTCTTCACCTGCTGCTCGCGATCGCTGCTGCTGCCCGCCATGGATGTTGCTATTTGCTGCTTCGTCCAGCTTCTATTATCACCAAACAGACCCCGTTTATTCAAGCTTTGTTCGAGTTGTCCGTGTCCGTTCGAGTTCATCGTTGCTCATTTCCGGTTAGTTGTAAGTTTCGTTTCTGTCCGTTAATTTGTTTGATATTTTTCGGATTTGAAATCAAATATGTTTGATATTAATTTCATGTTCATCGTTTTATTTTTTCATTTTTTTTAGTTTGTTTTTTTTCATTTTTCTTGTTTATTTCTAGATAAAAATTGATTAGTTTATTTATAATGTTGTTAAGATTTAAGTTGAGATTCAATTAAATATTTTTCAGTTTGTTTTATTAATTTAAAAAGGATTTAATGTTAATATAAAAAAATAGTAGTTTAAATCGCTTGAATCCGAAATTTGTATAGTTTGATTTCTTATTTATCATTTATGATTATTTCTTGAATTTGTCTCATAATCTTGTTTAAGTTTAATATAGGAATTGTTGGTTGTAATGTTATTAGAGTTAATTTTAAGTTCAATATTATTGAATTTAGAAATCTAAATATACTTGTTTGATTGTTGTTGTTGTTGAATCTGAAAATAAGTTTGTTGTTGATATTGTTCAATCAAATTTTAGTTGTTCTTTGTTGTTCAATTTGTGTTCATGTGATTTGTTGTTGAAATGTTGAAGAAATCATGTTCATGTGATTTGTTGTTTGAATTTATGTAGAAATTGGTCATATTGGCTATTTGGTTGAGTTTGATTAATTGATTTGTTATAGCTGATGGGGGTAATTTGGTAATTTGCAGTACGTTCAGGGGTAGTTTAGTAATTTCAGTAAGGTCGGAGGGGTAGTTTAGGAATTGTACATTTTTGTAATTTTTTATGTGAAGCATGGGGGACAAAATGTAATGGGGTGGGTTGTGATATGGTTGTTTAATATAAAGGGGGGACAAGACAAATTTTAGTGTGGGGGAATCTTGTATTTGTTTATGTTAGGCATGGGGGACAAAATATAATGGGGTGGGGTGATATATTTATTTAATGTAATGGGGGTGAGTGGGAAGATAATGGGTTTGGTAGGAGAAAGGGATTGATTTTAATTGATTAAAGGGTTGGGATTATATATAGGAAGTCTTGAACACAAAACAAAAACACACACAGACAGAAGAGAATAACAGAGAGGAACGAATTTGAAAAAAAAAGAACAAATAGACAGAACAGAAAAACACAAAGAGAGAAAAACAAAAAGAGCTGAATATTTAAGAAAGAGAAAAATTCCGAAAAATATTCAAACTTTCAAATAAAAAAAAACTCAAAAATCTTTTGCTTTCTTTCATTGTTTGAAATCAGCATTAATTGTTGTTGTTTCATAAAAGTTGGAAGCATTTGTTTTGGGATTACTACTCCACCAGTCTGTTACTGGGTTGTTACTGTTGCTGGGCTGTTGTTGCTGTGTTGTACTGTTATTACTGCTGCTGATTCTCATCTTCATTTTCTTTTGCTTCCAATATCAGGTACACAACTGTAATTTTGGCCTTTTGTAAGCTGAAAGTGAAGAATGGAAGTTTAGATTTTTAATTTAGTTTTTTTTATTAATTGCATTTAGATTATTCATGTATTATTATTCTGTAAATCACTGTCATTTGGCATAACTAGGCATGTTATAGCGATATATTAAATAACGCCTTAACCGGATTATTAGGAAATATATTTAAGCCTGATTACTAATTAAAACTGTTTAATAATCAAAATAGAAGAAATAACGTAAAAATGGCGTTATTGAATCAGTTTGGCAAAAATTGACTAAGTTCCTTATTCATAAGTTTTTTTTTGTCAACGTTAAGTTAATCGGAATCATGTAGTTAATTTCAGTTAAAACATGAATTAGTTTGCGAATCAAGTATTAGGACATGATGTAAATTAAAACAAGGTTAGTTAAGGTTAAATTGTTTAATTTTTAGAAATATGGTTTAGTAATCAAGTTTTTTTTCAATCTTCAGTATTTGTAAATAATTAATTTCAATAAGCTTAAGTCATACTAACAATATGAATTTTAATCCAACTATGGGATAATTAGTTTTTATTTTTTATTTTTTGACAATTCCATGTTGTTTGTAATTATAATTTTAGTAATATTACTTTCCATTAATATTTGTTTTAAATTAGTAATTAATATGTTATTTTTAAGTATGTAGAGATTGACTTCATAATTATAGACAAACTTAGTAATAATAAAGATGTAGTCATTAAAGGGTATTCATAAAATAAGGGAGGATCTCGCTAAAAAATAAATAAATATAAATAATACAAAAATTGCAGTCCTCCAATCTTATTTTTTTTTAATATAAGAAAATACCTAGATTCCGAGATGGGCGATTTAGTAAAATTCACAGTCCTACCTAATAGTATCATAACGCGTAGTATTTTGGCGCATATTTAATAAGGTTATTTTCTTAAATACGGGTGTACATTTATGTAACCCAAATCACGATCTTGACGAAGTCAAAATGCGTCAACAAATCACGTGTGCACTGGTTGTGGCGTGGTTCGAGATGCGTTTTCACGACGTTGCAATTTTGTATAAAATAAATAATGATAAAAGCGGTTTTAAAAGTTAAATTTGCATATAAGTTCTTAATTGTTTAAAAATCAGATAAATGAGCCAAATATGACAATTGAGCGACCGTGCTAAAACCACGGAATTCGGGAATGCCTAATACCTTCTCCCGGATTAACAGAATTCCTTATCCGGATTTCTGGTTTGCGGACTGTAATACAGAGTCATTCTTTTCCTCGATTCAGGATTAAAATTGGTAACTTGGGACACCCTAAATCTCCCAAGTGGCGACTCTGAAATAAATAAATAAATCCCGTTTCGATTGTCCTTTAATTGGGAAAAACTCCCTGTACCCTAGCGGGGGCGGAAAAAGGAGGTGTGACAGATCTTGCGGGGGATCCTATTATTGAGGAGCAGGGCGAGGTGCCTGCAGCTGATCCTACCTCGGCGGACTTTATGACAACACCAAGATTCTAGGAGGTCATGGGCCGTATGCTACGATTCATGGACACCATGACTCAGGTTGGTTTATTTCCAGCAGATCCAGCTACATCACAGGCAGAAGGGGGAGCACGGACCCCTACTGCTCAGGCTCATGGTCATGCAGCTGCAGTGTATCAGACTCCGGGTGCACTACCCGCAGATGGGGCTCAGCCAGTTACTGCAGTGATACCCGAGCCCAGACAACTGCGGATGGTGACCTACAGAAGCTATTGGATAGATGGACTAGACTTCACCCTCCTGTCTTCGGGGGTGAGCGTCATAAGGATACACAGGGCTTCATTGATA
The DNA here is from genome assembly GCF_000393655.2 of Nicotiana sylvestris. Taxonomy (NCBI): domain Eukaryota; kingdom Viridiplantae; phylum Streptophyta; class Magnoliopsida; order Solanales; family Solanaceae; genus Nicotiana; species Nicotiana sylvestris. Next base: position 149,152,916 of record NC_091064.1, on the reverse strand, counting down.
GGTGCAGGGACAGACTGCACAACATGAGGATATTGGAGTCGCATGGGGTTGACTTCACTACTTTTCAGCTAGAGAGTAGGGACCATAGATGGTGGCAGTCTTATGTTTTTGGCAGACCCACAGATTCTCCTCCTATCACTTGGAGTCAGTTCACGCAGTTATTTCTGGACAGGTATATTCCATCCTCTGAGAGGGAAGAGCTGCGGTATCAGTTTGAGCAGCTTGACTAGGGTCAGATGTCCATGACCGATTATGAGGCGAGGTTTTCTGAGTGATCCTGTCATGCATTGATGATACTTTCTACTGGCGCAGAGAGGGTGCGGAGGTTTGTTACAGGGTTGCATTCTGGCATCAGGGCCAACATGGCCCGAGAGGTGGAGATGGGGACTCATTATCAGTTAGTAGTAGAGATTGTTCAGAAGATTGAGGGCTACCGTCTGAGGGGTAGGGAGTAGATGCAGTAGGATAAGAGGGCTATATTCTTCGGAGAGTTCAGAGGTGCCCCGGCTAGGGGAAGACGTCAGTTTGGGAGGGGACAGCCCAGCAGGCCCCCATATTCAGCACCACCACCTGCTAGGGGTGCTCCGGTGCGCCCCTATTTTAGTGCCATACCAGAGAGTTCTTACCGCCCACCAGCTATTCAGGGTTCCTCCGGTGGGTATACAGGTCCTCAAGGTTCTTCTGATTCTTATTTCAGTGTTATGCCAGTATTCAGGCTTCTTCCAGTGGGTCAACAGTCCATTAGGGCTAGCCATCAATGCAGCAGGTCGTCGTACTGTGGGGTTATTTTGAGTGCAGAGACCTTGGTCATATGAGGAGATACTGCCCCAGGCTTCGGGGCAAGGCAGTACAGCAGGGTCAGCAGCCTATAATTTCAGCACCGGCTACCCTGCCATATGGATGTGGAGGGCAGACTGGTAGGGGTCGTCCTAGAGGTGGAGGACAGGCAGGGAGAGGTTAGCCAGCTACTGCTCAGTCAGGTGGAGGCCAGCCAGCTGGCGCTCCAGCCAGATTCTATGCCCTTCTAGCTAGGCCAGATGCCTTGGCCTCAGATGCCATCATCACAGGTATCATTTTCGTCTGCGGTAGAAACGCTTCAGTTTTGATCCAGGGTCTACATATTCGTATGTGTCATCTGTTTGCTCATTTTCTAGTTATTGCTCCTGAGCCCTTGGGCACTCCTATTCATGTGTCCACTCATGTGGGCGATTCTATGGTTGTGGATCGGATCTACTGGTCTTGTGTGGTCACATTCTATGGTTTCGACACTAGGGTAGATCTCATGTTGCTTGATATGATCGACTTTGAGATCATACTGGGCATGGATTGGTTATCTACATATCACGCCGTCCTAGATTGCCATGCCAAGACTGTTACTTTAGCAATTCCAGGGTTGCTAGGGTTGGAGCGGAAGGGTTTCACAGTTGATACATCTAGCCGCATTATCTCTTTCCTGAAGGCTCGGCAAATGGTCAAGGAGGGGTGTTTGACTTATTTGGCTTATGTTCGGACACCACCGCAAAGTCTTCGATGATTTATTCAGTTCCAGTAGTTCGGGATTTCGCCGATGTGTTCCCTTATGATCTTTCTAGCATACCACCGGATCGTGATATTGATTTCTGTATTGATTTGGCTCTAGGCACCCGCCTGTATTTATCCCACCGTACCACATGGCTCCGAAAGAGTTGAAGGAGCAGCTTGAGGAGTTATTAGCAAAGGGGTTTGTTAGACCCAGTGTTTCACCTTGGGGTGCACCAGTGTTATTTGTGAAGAAGAAGAAGGATGGGACTATGCGGATGTGCATTGACTACCGCCAGTTGAACAAGGCTACCATCAAGAATAAGTACCTATTGTTGCGCATCGATGATTTTTTCGGCCAGTTGTAGGGTGCTAGGGTGTTCTAAAAAATTGACTTGAGGTCAGGGTATCATCAGTTGAAGATTCGGGACTCGGATGTTCCTAAGACCACATTTCGGATGAGATATGGCCATTATGAGTTTATAGTGATGTTCTTTAGCTTGACTTCTGCCCCAGCAACGTTTATGGACTTGATGAACAGAGTATTCATGCCTTATATTGATTCCTTTGTGATCGTCTTCATTGATGACATCTTGATATACTCCCGCAGCCTGGGGGAGCATGAGAAGCATTTGAGGATAGTGCTTTAGACCTTGCGAGAGCAGAAACTATATGCTAAGTTCTCCAAGTGTGAGTTATGGCTAGAGTCGGTGGCATTCTTGGGACATATTGTGTTAGGAGAGGGTATTAAGGTGGATCCCATAAAGATTGAGGCAGTTCAGAGTTGGCCACGTCCTACTTCAGTGACTGAGATCAGGAGCTTCCTGGGGTTAGCAGGCTATTACACGTAATTCGTGTAGGGCTTTTCATCTATTGCATCATCTCTGACTAGATTGACCCAGAAGTGTGTTCCTTTCCATTGGTCTGATGATTGTGAGGCGAGCTTTCAGAAGCTTAAGACAGCCTTGACTACAACACCAGTTCTTGTGTTGCCTTCCGGTTCAGAGATGTATACGGTATATTGTGATGCTTCACGCGTTGGATTGGGGTGTGTATTGATGCAGGAGGGGCGAGTTATTGTTTATACTTCACGTCAGCTGATGATTCATGAGAAGAATTATCCTATGCACGATTTAGAGTTGGCTGCGATTGTTCATGCTCTCAAGATATGGAGGCATTATCTGTATGGGGTGTCATGTGAGGTTTATATTGATCATTGTAGCTTGCAGCATTTGTTCAAGCAGAGGGATCTCAATTTGAGGTAGTATAGGTGGCTTGAGTTACTAAAGGATTATGACATCACCATTTTTTATCATCCGGGCAAGGCAAATGTGGTCGCGGATGTCTTAAGCAAGAAAGCAGAGAGTATGGGTACCTTGTCATTCATTCCAGTACGGGAGAGGCCACTAGCTTTGGACATTCGGTCTTTGGCTAACAGACTTGTAAGGCTGGATATTTCAGAGCCCAACCGAGTCCTTGCGTATGTTGTTGCTCAATCTTCATTATTGGGACAGATCAAGGCCCGGCAGTTCAATGATCCCCACTTGGCGGTTCTTGGAGAGACAGTGCTGCAGGGTAGTGCCGAGGAGGTCTCTATTGGTGAGGATGGTTTTCTACGACTCTAGGGTTTCCTATGTGTTCCTAATGTTGATGGTCTGAGGGAGAGGATCCTGGATGAGGCTCACAGTTCGCGGTATTCCATTCATCCGAGTGCTACGAAGATGTATTGTGACTTGAGGCAGCATTATTGGTGGCAGAGTATGAAGATAGACATAGTGGAGTATGTGACTAAGTGTTTGAATTACCAGCAGGTCCAGTATGAGCACCAGAGGCCGGGTGGCCTACTTCAGCAGATGCTTATACCATAGTGGAAGTGGGAGTGAATTACTATGTATTTCGTAGTTGGGTTTCCCCGGACCTTGTGGAAGTTTGATGCAGTGTAGGTCATCGTGGATAGGTTGACCAAGTCGGCACACTTTATACCGATTGTGACTACTTACACTTCAGAGAGATTGGCTCAGATTTACATTCGGGGGATAGTCCAGTTGCACGGTGTGCCTGTTTCCATCATATCAGATAGAGGCCCTCAGTTCACTTCTCATTTCTAGAGAGCTATCCAGGGTGAGTTGGGGACCCGTGTGGAGCTTAGCACAGCATTTCATCCACAGACCGACGGGCAGTCAGAGCGGATAGTTCAGATCTTGGAGGACATGCTTAGAGTATGTGTGATTGACTTTGGAGGATAGTGGGATCAGTTCTTGCCTTTGGCAGAGTTTGCTTACAACAATAGCTACCAGTCCAGCATCAAGATGGCTCCATTTGAGGCTTTATATAGGCGGCGATGTCGTTCTCCTATCGGGTGGTTTGAGCCTGGTGAGGCTAAGTTATACGGTGCAGACTTGGTGAAAGATGCCTTGGATAAGGTGAAGTTGATTCACGAAAGTCTTCGCACATCTCAGTCCAGACAGAAGAGTTATGCGGATCAGAAGGCGCGTGATGTATCATTCATGGTTGGCGAGAAGGTCCTTTTGAAAGTCTCGCCAATGAAGGGTATTATGAGGTTCGGGAAGAAAGACAAGTTGAGCCCAAGATTCATTGGCCCATTTGAAGTGTTGAGGTGAGTTGGGGAGGTTGCCTACGAGCTTGCTCGACCCCCCAAGCTTATCGGGAGTTCATCCAGTTTTCCGTGTCTATGCTCCGGAGGTATCATGCTGACTTGTCCCACGTGTTGGACTTCAGTACTATTCAACTGGATGAGAGTTTGGGTTATGAGGAGGAGCTAGTTGCCATTGTTGATAAATAGGATCGCCAGTTAAGATCCAAGAGGATTTCAGCGGTGAAGGTCCAGTGGAGGGGCCAACCAGTCGAGGAGGCGACCTGGGAGTCCGAGGAGGACATGCGGAGCAGATATCCACACTTATTTGGCACCTCAGGTACTTTTCTATGTCCGTTCGAGGACGAACTTTTGTTTAATAGGTGGAGAATGTAATGACCCGACCGGGCGTTTTACTTTTTAGAACCCCGTTCCCCTAAATAAAACTTTCTACGCTTGCTTTAACTGATTTATAACCTGCGGGGATCGTTGGTTCAGGTTTTGGAAGAGTTTGGATTGAAATAGGCTCATTTCATTTCTTAAGATTTTCTTAAAAGGCTAAGTTTGACTTTGGTCAACATTATTAGCAAACGAACCCGGATTTGTGTTTTGATGGTCCCAGAGGGTCCGTAGGAAAATATAGGACCTGAGCGTATGCCCGGAATCAAATCCGAGGTCTCTAACCCGAGTAATGAATTTTTATTGGAAATTGTTAAACAGAAATTCTAAGGATTAAAGAAACTAAATAATAATTGATCACATTGGTATCGGGCTCGTATGTTGGTTCCGGAGTCCGGTACAAGTCCAATATAACATATAAGACTTGCCCGCAAAGTTTGGTGTCAATCCGAGTAGTTTAAGTGCGTTTCAGCTCGTTAGAGGTGAATAAGAACTTGAAGTTCATAAGTTTGATTCAATTGGTTTTATGGGGTGATTCTTAGATTTAGCGTTGTTTCGGGTGTTCCGAAGGTTCGAGCAAGTCCGTTTCATGTTTTCAGACTTGTCGGTATGTTCGGGCGGGAACCAGGAGCCCCGAGCATCAATCAGACGAGGCTCGAGTGAAGTTGGAAAATTGGAGAAGGGCTGAAGCTTCAGTTGCTGTCATAACCGCACCTGCGGTTGGCCAGCCGCAGGTGCGAGACCGCAGAAGCGGCCAAGCCAGGCCAAGCCCGAAGCCGCAGAAGCGAAGCCGAAAGAACGGCTGGCAACTCGTAGATGCGGCCTAGCGGCCCAGGTGAAATTTCGCAGAAGCGGTCCCCCTTCCGCAGATGCGGGAAGAGCGGAAATCACTGAAGCAGTGAGCTTCATTTAATACGGGTTCTAAGTTTTTTTTACCATTTTTCACTCAACCATTGGGCGATTTTGGAGCTTTTGAGAAAAGACTTTCACCTAGAATCTTGAGGTAAGTTTATCCTACCTATTCCTAGTTTAATACTTGTGTCTTAGGTAGATTAACACACTAAGATTAAGGTAAAATCATGGGGTTAGAGCAAAACCTAGGGTTTTGATAAAACATAGAATTTACCACGAAATTTGGTTATGAAACAAAGTAGAAATCATATATTATTGATCCTTAGGTTACAAAGAACAACTTTCTTCGAAAATTTTCGGAATCCGGGCACGTGGGCCCAAGGTCGGATTTTAGGAAACTTGTGTTTAAGGCTGGGAAATTGCTTTAATAGTTAGAATGCAATCTTGTGAGCTTGTATTGACTAGTTCTTACCCTATTTAACTAGTTTTGGATCGTTCGACTCCAAATTGAGAGTTTGGGCTCGTTCTTGCTGTTGGAAGTGCACTTTGGAGGGAGGTGAGTCTACTTTCTAACCTTGTAATAGGGAATTGTCCCCATGTGAGTAATAATTGTATAATTTTCCACTAAATACGGGGGCTACGTACGCACTAGGTGATGAGAGTTCGTGCGTAGCTACTATCATGTTAATTGTCCGGGTAGTTTAGGACCCATATCATGCTATATTTGCAAATGTTATATGCCTTCTTGCTAATGTGATCATTTAGGATATTCTAGAGAAATGGACATGAACACAAGTGAACATATGTTTTGTTGAGCACTTGTATTAGTTTATTTGAATATAAATGCGTCTTCTTGTATTTTTCTGTTGATAATTGATATTTGTGGATCAGGCTGATCTCCTCAGTAGAAATAGATGCATTTATGGTTCGCGCCATTCGACTCTCTGGCAGTGCACAGTTTCATTTCTGTTGGATCAGACCGTCGACCTTGACATGATGTGCACATGATATCTATGTGAATCAGTGTTGATGACTTGCTTGTTAAATGGTTTGAAATGTAAATGGCTAACTGTGATATTATATGGACATGACTTAGTAATTCTGATGACAACTATTATATAACTATGATCTTCATGCCTAGCATAAAACCATATTATTTTATTTTGACCCTAGTAGGTATCAAGTTGACTTTTCGTATCTACTTCTTCGAGATTAGACGGGATACTTACTGGGTACATATTGTTTATGTACTCATACTACGCTTCTGTACCTAATTGTATAGGCTCTGAGGTAGGTACTGATCACTGCCAACTCAACATTACACTAAGGTAGGAAGAGCGGGTCGCAATAGCTTTTACCCGATATGAGGGTCGGGATCGATTTCCTCAGGGAGCTAGTAGTGGAGTTGGATTGTCTGTCTATCCTAGAGATGTGTTTGTACTCCTAATGTCACTTCAAACATTTTTGGGTTTCCAAATTATAACTATTTTTGTAAAACTATTGATTAACACTAAATTAATCTACGAGAATATTGCTAAGTTGTATCTAATGGGAAGACGGGCACTAGGGTCGTGACACTACCTAGATGGCTAATTGACGGGTAGATGTTACTAAGGTTCGATTGACATAATTGGGGCTTATGCTATAACCGTTGCACAATTTTACCCACTCTCACACCTCTCAGCAGAGAGAGTGATTTTGCCCAATTGACTCTCTTGAGACCAAATGGGTGGGAAAATTAGACCAAACAACTAGGGTTCAAGTAGGGTAATTACTCTCTCGAGGTTTAACCCTTTAATTGGGACTATCATTTCTCATTAGTCCATTCCAATTCCTTGTTGGATCAATTTTTGGGGTCATAGGCTCTCTTTATCAAGAAGAGTTAAACCTACAAAGCTTGAATCAGTGTTTGCAACCACCAATTCTAGATTAAAACATAAAATCAACCCAAATAGCAAACACCAATAGTCAATCTAACACTAGATGGCAACACCCTCAATTACCCACACTAGGGTTGAGCCACAACCCTAGCTAATAGGTTTAGATACTCATGATAGATAAAGAAATTGAAGAAAAAGATGAAGAACTAAGCATATTAATTAATTGCTAAAATTAAAATACAAGAATCTATCGTAAATGTAAAGCAAAAGAGACAAAGATGGCTATAAAATTCGTTCTCACGAGCGCAGCTATTGTCTGATATGTCTCAATACCTAAAAAATGATAAAATGTTCTATTTATACTAGGCTAAAAAAATTGGACAAAAATACTTCTGCGGGGTCAGTGCGGGCCGCATTAAATGGACCGCGGCCGCACTGGGCTTACTTTTGCTTCTCTAAACTTGGACTTCGATAACCGCATAGAATGGACCGCGGCCGCGGAGGGGGCTGGCGCGGTCCGCGCAACCACGAACGCGGACCGCATGGCACTGGCTTTGAAAACTTCATCTCTCTAAATCTCATGACCGCGGACAGCACAAAAGAGTAGTGCGGCCGCGGAGCCTTCACCGCGGACCGCGAGATGGGTACCACGACCGCGCTTCTTCTAGCCTGATTCACCAACTCTCTGAACCACCTAGTGTGGCCGCATTCCACTTTGCGCGGTCCGCACTAGGCCTTCTTTTCTTAAATTTCTTGGTCTTTGATACTTGAGAAAGTTTCACTCCTTTTTGAGCCGATCTTTGACATTTCGTCACTTTGTCAATAAAACCTGCAATCAAGCACAACTTGTGAGCCTTTTAGGACTATTTTGTAACAATATATGATCAAATCATGGGCAAGTAGGGGCATAAAACATGTTAAAATCCTAACTTATCAACTCCCCCAAACTTAAACCTTTGCTTATCCTCAAGCAAATAAAATAAGATCCACCCCTTAAAGGAAAATCCAAGTAATTCCAGTTGTTCTAAAGTAGCCTCAACAAGCATCAATTGGGACTAACAATTGCCCTCAATACGAATGGATCATTAACAAAATTTAAACTTTGAAAAACTATGGATCAAGTGTGACACAAGAGCATCAAGAATTGACTCATTACATCAAAGAACTCTCTCAATTACTTTGGTCACTGTGGACCCCAAACTCACACATCCTCAACTCTCCCTAATCAAACCTCACCTTTTTAGAGTATAAGCACGCAAACCAAGGTTAATGGGAAGTCACTCGTCTCTCTCAAGAAAAGGTCACAAGTCTGGCTCTAAGTACCATATACTTGACCCTAATGTAAGTATCCACTAATGCGAGCATCATCCAACTCAAGATCATATAGGGCTTTTGTGGAGTCAATGTGAAGGCTTTTGGTTTAGGGTAGGAAAGGTTGTTGATCTATATGGGTTCCATCTTCCCTTAAGCACTTCTTTTGATTCATTCTGGCACAATTCTCTTTGACCTTTTGAGTATTTCACTTCTTTTCAAGGGGTTAGAGAGACACATTGTCACTCTTTCTTATGCAAATCAAAGCATTTCTCCTTTTTCTACTTTTTTCCACACCTTTTTCACTTTTGTTTTTCTTGAATCCCATTTTATTCTTTGAACATTGGGATTTCTTTTGTCTTTTTCTTTTCTTTCTTTTTCATCACCTTCCTTTCCTTTTGCTTTTGTTCCTTTTACCACTTTGTTTCCTTTCTTGTCTCTCCCCCCCAAACTTAGACTTTTTCCATTACTTAAGGAACGATTTAGTTGCCAAGAGAGGGTATAATTTAGAATGGGTATAGGCTTGTAGCATTGGTTCTTGAAAGAAAAAGGTTTAAGGCTCAAAAGGGTTAGCTAAGGATTATATCATTGGTAGGCTATGGAATTGTTCGACTATTGTTTGGATCAAGGAGAGCCTATAATCACTTCTCAAATCAAATTTCACTCAAAATTTTGCCTCAACAAACATTCAGGGCAAGTTCTAGATCATTGGCTCGGGACTTGGACTCACAATTCGATTTCTCACCACACACACTCAAGGATTTCTAAAGACATAGAGTCGGGGGCCCACAACAACCTTAGACACGATTGAGCACACAATAGTCTCGAAAGACCACATGATGTTTGTTTGGTCAAAATAAGAGTCTCAAAGTCACTACTTTCACCATCCTAAACACAACCACTTGCCTTTGACCATGGGATCAAAGGCAAATATGTTAGGCCCAAGTGAAGCTTTTCTTGAGGTACCCTTAACTATAAACTACTAAAAACGAGGGAAAAATCAAAAACGGACTCAAACCCTTAAAAAGTTTGTCACGCCATCCATCATCGGGAAGAGCCACCCGGTTCGCACAATACTCCACCCTTGGAAAGAACCGTAGCATTAAAAAAACCAAGGGTTTATTTAAAGCGCCAAAACCGAACAAAAAGGCTATGAGCCTATCTACTAAGATAAGAATGAAAAATTTGTACGAAAATAAAAAATAGAATGAATATTTACAATAGGGGATTAGAATATACAACGGGGGATGAATATATATACAAAAGTGTAACTTTATATACAGACCAAAGAGAAGATAAAAAGTGCAATAATAGTAACTAAATGTAAAGTTATATACAGACCAAATAAAAAAATCAACAGAAACATAAACTAAGTCAACTAATATATACAATCATCCGGATAAAAAGTAGGGTGCACCCCCACAAATAAAAGCTGGCATTGTCACCAATGCCAACTAAACAAATAAGCATCCAAAAAAATCAAGAGGAAAGGATATAGGAGCTCCCTAAGCCTCGTCTGTTTGCATGGGAACATGAATGGTCCCCTGGTCCTCTGTATGTACGGGAACCTCAGACTGGTTCCCGGTCTCCTACTGCTCAGCTGCTGGGATTGGGGCCTGGACCTGTACGGGCTGAATATTAGGAACATCCTGTGGCTGACTAGAGGAAGACTCCGGTGGGTCCGCCAACTGGATGATTGATCGCTGCCGACTCGACACTACACTATGGTAGGAAGAGCGAATCGCAATAGCTTTTACCCGAATAGAGGTCCGGGATCGAATTTCACAAGGAGCTAGTAGTGGAGTTGTATTTTTTGTCAAGCCTAGAGTTGTGGTTGTGCTTCTAATGTCACTTCAATCACCATTTGAGTTTTTGTATTTATAACTACTATTATAAAACTACGAATTAAAGCTAGATTATGCTGGAAGAATATTGCTAAGTTGTAATTAATGGGAAGGAAGAGCACTAGGGTTGTGGCATTACCTTGGTGGCTAATTGACGGGTAGATGTTACTTAGGTTCGATTGACTTGTTTGGGGGTTATGCTATAATCCTTGCACAATTTTTACCCACTCTCATACCTCTCGGTAGAGAGAATGATTTTACCCAAGTGACTCTCTCGAGACCAATTGGGTTGGTAAATTAGTCCAAGCAACTAGGGTTCAAGTAGGGTGATTACTCTCTCGAGATTTAACCCGTTAATTGGGACTATCATTTCTCATGAGTCCATCCCAATTCCTTGTTGGGTCAATTTTGAGGTCATAAACTCTCTTTCTCAAGAAGAGTTAAACCCACAAAGCTTGAATCAGTGTTTGCAACCACCAATTCTAAATTAAATCATAAAATCAACCCAAATAACAAACACCCATAGTAAATCTAACCCTAGATGGCAACACCCATCAATTACCCACACTAGGGTTGAGCCACAACCCTAGCTAATGGGTTTAGCTACACATAATTAAAGAAGAAACTGAAGAAATAGATGAAGAACTACACATATTAATTAATTACTAAGAAGAAACTACAATAATCTATTGCTAATGGGAAGCAAATATGCCAAAAATGGCTACAACACCAAGCGTAGCTATTCTCCTGTTCTCAGATTTGACCTCCTTTCTAAAAAATAGTAAAATGTTCTATTTATACTAGGCTGGAAAAATAGGACAAAAATACCCCTGTGGGGTCAGTGCGGGCCGCACAAAATGGACCGCGGCCGCACTGGCTCTTGGGTTTTAGTTGTTTGATGACTTGAACTGGGGATGCGGACCGCGTGGGAGTGTACTGCGGCCGCGAAGGCAACTGGCACGGTCCGCGCAGACGTGACCGCGGACCGCATGAGGACAAATGCCCCTTTGCTGAACCCTGTGAATGCGGACCGCACAGAGCAGGAGTGCAGACGCAAAGATTCTCCGTGGGCCGCGTGAATCCTACCGCGGCCGCGTGACCTTAGGCTCGAAAATGTCCAGTCTCTGAACCTCCTAGTGCAGCCGCGGTCATTGCTACGCAGTTCGCACTAGGCCCCTTTTTCTTCACTTCTCTTGGTCTTTGATACTTGAGCAGGTTTCACTCCTTTTTGAGCCGATTTTTGATATCTCGTCACTTTGTCAATCAACCCTACAATCAAGCACAACTTGTGAGCATTTTGGGACTATTTTTGTATCAATTTATACTCAAAGCATACGCAAGTAGGGACATAAACACTTTAAAATCCTAACTTATCAACTCCCCCAAACTTAAACCTTTGCTTGTCCTCAAGCAAACAAAATAAGACCCACCCCTTAAAGGAACATCCCAGTGATTCCAGCTATCCTAAAATAACCTCAACAAGCATCAATTGGGACTAACAATTGCCCTCAATATGAATGCATCATTAACACATTTAAAACTTTAAAAACTATGGATCAAGTGCGACACAAGAGCATCAAAAGTTGATACATTTCATCAAAGAGCTTTTCTCACTTACTTTGGTCATTGTGGAACCCAAACTCTCACATCCTCAACTCTCCCTAAGCGAACCTCACCTTTTAAATATTGACACACAAATCGAAGCAAATGAAATTTCACTCATCTCTCTCAAAAAGGAAGGTCACAAGTCCGGCTCTAAGTACCATATGCTTGCCCCTTATGTAAGTATCCACTAATGTAAGCTCCCTTCAACTTGAGATCAAATAGGGCTTTTGTGGAGTCATTTTGAAGGCTTTTAGGCAAGGGTAGGACATATTTTTATTCACGTGGGTTCAATCTTCCCTTAAGCACTTCTTTTGATTCATTTCGGCACAACTTTCTTGGCTCTTTTTGAGGATTTCACTTCTTCACAAGGGGTTAGAGAGACACATTGTCACTATTTCTTATACAATTCAAAACATTTCTCCTTTTTCTACTTTCTCCACACCTTTTTTTCACTTTTGTTTTCCTTGAATCCCTTTTTATTCTTGTTCACATGGGACTTTCTTTTTATCCTTTTTCTTTTCTTGCTTTTTCATTGCCTTCTTTTCTTTATTTTGTACCTTAATGCTTTACTTCCTTTCTTGTCTCTCCCCCCAAACTTAGATTTTTTCCATTACTCAAGGGAAGATTTGGGTGCCAAGAGAGGGTAATCGTTTAGAACGGGTATAGGCTTGTAGCATTGGTTCTTGAAAGAAATAGGTTTAAGGCTCAAAAGGGTTAACTAGGGATTATTTCATTGGAAGGCTATGAAATTGTTCAACTTAGCATTTGGATCAAGGAGAGCCTATAATCATATCTCAAGTCAAATTTCACCTAGGATTTTGCCTCAACAGACATTCAGGGCAAGTTCTAGACCATTGGCTTGGGACTTGGACTGAAATTTCAATTCCTCACCACACACGCTAGGGATTTGCTAAAGTCATCGAGTCGAGGGCCCACAACGACCTTAGTTATGATTTAAACACACAATGATCCAAAAAGACCACACGATGATCATTTGGTCAATGCAAGAGTCTCAAAGCCACGACTTTCACCACGCTGAACACAACATTATGTCTTTGACCATAGGATCAAAGGCAAATGTGTTAGGCCCAAGTGAAACCTTGCTTGAGGTGTCTTTAACTACGCTTATCAAAAAAAAAATAGGACTCAAACCCTCAAGAAGGTTGTCACGCCATCCATCATTGGGAAGAGCCACCCGGTTCGCACAATACTCCACCCTTGGAAAGAACTGTGGCATTAAAAAAACCAAGGGCTTATTGGAAACACCAAAATCAAAACAACCGGCTACGAGCCTAACTACAAAGCTAAAAATGAAAATTTAGCGAAAATAGAAAATAGAATGAATATGTACAATAGGGGAGTAGAATATACAACGGGGGATGAATATATACAGAAATGTAAAGTTATATACAACCCAAAGTAAAAAAACACAAAATCAATAAAAATAAACTAAGAATCTATATATATACAGTCATCCAAAAAAAGTAGGGCGCACCCCCACGAGTAAAAGCTGGCATTGTCCCAATGCCAACTATCAAATAAATATCAAAACAACAGAAAGGATATAGGATCTCCCTAGGCCTGGTCCGTCTGTATGGGATCATCAGTGGTCCCCAAGTCCTCTGTATGTATGGGAACCTCAAACTGGTTCCCGATCTCCTGTTGCTCAGCTGCTGGGACTGGGGCCTACTCCTGAACCGGCTGACTGATAGGTGCATCATTGGAGGGGGTCTCCTGTGGGTCTGGTAGCTCAATAACTGCACCAACTGAACTGGGGAGCTTCCTCTTCTTTCTTGGGGGCCTGGGTGCCTTCTCCTGCTCCTGCCGTGGCTGTGGAACTGGTGTTGCTGCTAGGGCTAGATCCCCGAATAACAAGTCTAAAGGCATCTAGTCTGCCAATAGCCTGTCCACATCGGTCCGTAGCACTCTCACTGACTCCTTGGATGCCCTTGACTTCCTCATCTTCTTGTGCTCTTTGGCAAGATCCCTCAAAGCCTTGTCATGTGAATCTACCGCCATAGTCAAGGCGTCCTGAGTCCTCATAATCTTCTCCTGATTTTCCAGTAGCTTCTGCTGTGTGTCCTCAATGGACTGAGGAAACTGAGTAATGGAAGGTGGTGAATGGGCCTCAACTGTAGCAGACAATGTAGACAACTTGGATATCGCAACTGACATCCAGTTGTTTAAACTGGCTAGTGTCCAGCTCAACTGCTGGGCCGTGAAAGGATGAGTCCGGGAAGAAGGGACCCCGTTTTCAACTGAAGTACTGGGGCCAGCAAAGGAGGAGGGTCGTGGAGGAAAATCATCATCAATGGTAACCGTAGGCATGGTGGAAGGCTCTGTGGGGGGCTCAACCGAAGACACTACCGCCACTGGCTCCTCAAACTAGCCAGCTGGAGTAGAGGAAGGCGGCTTGTAACTTTTGTCTTTGGGGTTGTCTATCCCCTTCAAACTGTACCAGGAAAATGGAGCCACAGGTTTTACCTTGATGTCAAACGGTCTCCTCTCCACCTCCAAGTCCCGGAAATACATAGTAAGGGTGCTGGGAAAAGGGTAGTTCCGGTCATGCTCAACCCCTACTACAGAAATGGTGCGGGACATCACATTTCCCACATTGATAGGGTAACCTACCATATTAGAAGCAATAAGAACCGCCCGAGCCAGTGGAATAGTCGGATCATGAGTGGTCGGGTCGAGCTGACTGCATACAAAGGTCAACCACCCTCTAGCCTCGAAGTTGAAAGTTCTCCGAAGTATTTTGGTCCCTGCTTGTAGCCATTCTAGAATCGTACCCGGGATTGCCAGGTACGAAGCTAACCAAGGACGAACCTCCTCGCCCATTGCTAACGTTTCATTGTATAGGGACTCATCTTCGTCAATGAACCCCAAATACTCATTCAACGCCTTCCCGGTGAAAACCACATTTTTGTTTCTCACTTTCGTCACTTTAGTGGCTTTCATGATATGAGCCACATTGTTGTAAAACTCATTGACCATATGCTCATTTTCCTACAAAAAATTGTCTTTAAAGAACTCCCAACCCGCTCGAGCCTGGAACTGTCTATGCACATTGGGGTTTAGGGGTAGAAGGTCTTTGTCAATAAAGCTCCGCTCAAGTATCAACTTTCGTGTCGGCCACCATTCTCTAAATTTGTGGAACGCCACCTGGCTGATAAACCGATCTTCCCAAACTTCAGGTTTTCTAGTTCTCTCAACACCCCCAACCTGGGGCACCCCACTGTTCGGTACCTCATTATCACTATTAGTCCCGCCTTCTGCACTCTCCCCAGATACTGAAGCTGTGGGGGAGGTGGAGTATTCACCACTGCCTACTGCTGAGCCATCAGACGACTCAGAATGTATAAGTTGTGGGGCTTGGGCAGTATGTGAAGCCAGGACTGCAGTAGCTGGCCCTGAATCAAAAGAGAGGTCCTGGGATGGTACGTACTCACTCCCCGATTGGTCGTCTATAGCAATTTGTTTCCTTGTTTTCAGTTTAGGTCGGGAAGTGAGTTTAACTTGTTTCCCTTTTCCTCCCCGGGATGAGTCACCTCGGCCGAGTTGTTTAGCACCTCTTCCTCGTTGTTTTACCATTATCTGCAAACAAACACATCTAACATTGTTAGTTGAAGCACAGGCAGTGAAACATGTGACTGAATTAAAATTGCAGAAGCAAAATGAAAGTTGCAGACACTACTGCAGAACCAGGCACCGCGGACCACGCCATTAGGAATGCGGCTACGTTGGAGGCATCGCGGACCGCGCTAAGGCGACCGTGGGCCGCACTGATCAAAACCCCAAGAAGGGTCTTCTCTGAATCTCAAACCGCGGTCCGCACAAAATGGGGTCGCAGCCGTGGTGGGCCAGCGCGGACCGCACAAACGTTACCGCGGTTGCGCTAGACACAAGTTGTTCCTCAGTCATTCAAGCATCACGGACCGCGTGGAAGCATAACGCGGACCGCGTTAGGGCACCAAAGACCACTCTAAGGCGACCGCGGGCCGCACTGGGTTAGGTTCAGTGAGTAAACTAGGGATTACATGCTTTTGTTCTATTTTTGTTCAACTTTTTACCCCTACGTGTCCCTACTCATGTACTCGATCCTTAGTTATTCCAAACTAACATGGAAGCTACCCTAGACTAACAATTCGAAGACAGTTGTGAAGGCAAAGAAGTTACAGACTACTGGCAAGCAATTAAAATAAAAATAAAAGAGTAATAATAAAAAATGCATGAAATGTTACCAGGATTATGAAGAATGAATGCAATATATCCACATAAGCAAGAATCTCAGTTTTGGACGGGGATGAACAGTAGAATTAGGGTTCTGGATTTCCAATTTGCAAAAAGGGTAAAATGAGACCGCGGCCGCGGTGAAGAACTTCAGAGAGTCCCCCCTTTTGACTCATGCCAGCGCGGACCGCACAAAATGCACCGCGGCCGCGCTGGCAATCTTCAGAGGCTATGCCATTTTCCAACTTTGTTTTGCACTGTTTCAACACAATCCCTGCAACATCTCATAAACAGTTAGCTTAAAAATTCCAAGCTACACATGGGTTGCCTTCTAAGAAGCGCCTGATTTAACGTCGCGGCACGACGCATGTTACCACCACATCACTTTAGATGAAGAAGCGCCACTACGTGGCTACCATCGAACTTTCCGAGATAATGCTTAACCCGGTGACCATTGACTCTGAAGACTTCACCATTTTTGTTTTTAAGATCAAGAGCACCAAACGAGGTCACGAACACAACTTCAAATGGCCCACTCCACTTTGACTTGAGCTTACCCGGAAACAGACGTAACCGGGAATTAAACAAGAGAACCATGTCCCCAACTTTGAACTCCTTGCCCCGAGCATATTTGTCATGAAGGTACTTCATTTTGTCCTTATACAAGGACGAGCTGGAGTATGCATGGAATCTAAACTCATCGAGCTCGTTAAGTTGTTCAACCCTCAGATTTGCAGCAACATCCCATTCTAAGTTCAACTTCCTCAAGGCCCACATAGCCTTGTGCTCCAATTCCACCGGAAGATGGTAAGCTTTCCCAAACACCAACCGGTACGGGGACATACCAATCGGAGTCTTGTAAGCTGTCCAATAGGCCCAAAGAGCATCATCCAATTTTTTCGACCAATCGGTCCTATTTGCATTTACAGTTTTAGACAAGATACTCTTAATTTCTCGGTTGGAGACTTCCACTTGACCTCTAGCTTGAGGATGATAGGGGGTGGTTACTTTGTGATTAACTCCATATTTGGCTAGCAATGAATCAAAAGCTTTGTTGCAAAAGTAAGATCCCCCGTCACTAATGATAGCATGGGGAGTGCCAAACCTCGTGAAGATACTCTTTTTAAGAAATGCCACAACACTCCGGGCTTCCTTGTTGGGCAAAGCCACAGCTTCAACCCACTTGGAGACATAATCTACCGCCATCAGAATGTAAGTATTTCCACAAAAGCTCACGAAAGGACCCATGAAGTTGATTCCCCAAACATCAAAATTGTCTACCTCGAGAATTGTATTGAGGGGAATTTCATCCCTTTTTGAAATTCCACTGGCTCGTTGGCATTCATCACATTTTTTGACCACATCACCGGCATCTTTAAACAAAGTAGGCCAATAAAATCCGCAACTAAGCACTTTAGAAGCCGTTCTCGCCCCGCTATGATGGCCACCATAGGGTGAGGAATGGCAAGCTTCCAAAATACCCAATTGCTCCTCTTCTGGGACACATCGTCGAATCACACCATCGGTGCAAATCTTAAACAATAAGGGCTCGTCCCAATAATAATCCAAGCTATCCCGTTTGAGCTTCTTCCTTGGTTAGAAGAGAGCGCACACGGGATGATTCCGGTAACAAGATAGTTTGCAATATCGGCGAACCACGGTATTCCACTCATTGACACCGTAAGGAGTTGCTCATCGGGAAATGTATCATTGATCTCAAGGCCGTCAGAAGGCCTCCCCTCCTCCTCCAAACGGGACAAGTGGTCCGCCACTTGATTCTCGCTACCCTTCTGGTCAACAATTTCTAAATCAAACTCTTGAAGGAGAAGAACCCATCTCATCAATCTTGCCTTTGAATCTTTCTTGGTCATCAAATACCTAAGGGCGGCATGGTCGGTGTGCACAATAACTTTAGCCCCCAAAAGGTAAGGACGGAACTTTTCCATAGCAAAAACAATAGCCAACAACTCCTTTTCAGTGACTGTGTAGTTCCTTTGAGCCTCATTCATAGTCTTTCTTGAGTAGTACACCGGGTGGAACATCTTGTTGATCCATTGGCCTAAAACCGTCCCCACCGCAATGTCACTCGCGTCGCACATGAGCTCGAATGGTAAGCTCCAATTTGGTGCGGTGATGATGGGGGTAGTGGTCAACTTTTGTTTAAGGAGCTCAAAAGCCTCCATGCATTTCTCATCAAAAACAAACTTGGCATCTTTCTCTAGCAATTTACACAACCGGTTAACTACCTTAGAAAAATCTTTGATGAACCTCCGGTAGAAACCCGCGTGCCCAAGAAAACTCCTCACTCCTTTGATAGAAGTAGGGGGAGGAAGCCTTGAAATAACCTCGATCTTGGCCTTATCAACTTCAATTCCTCGTTTCGAGATCTTGTGACCCAACATTATACCATCTTCTACCATAAAATGGCACTTTTCTCAGTTTAGAACAAGGTTGGTATCTTCACACCGGGCCAACGCTCTATCCAAGTTTACCAAGCACTCCTCAAAAGAATCCCCAACCATGCTAAAATCATCCATGAAGATCTCCAAGATATCCTCCACCATGTCGGTGAAAATAGCGATCATGCAACATTGGAAGGTTGCCGGAGCATTACATAATCCAAATGGCATTCTGGAGAAAGCGAATATGCCATAAGGACATGTAAAAGTCGTCTTCTCTTGGTCCTCCGGGGCAATGAGAATTTGATTGTACCCCGAGTAACCATCCAAAAAATAATAGAAAGCCCTGCCCGCAAGACGATCAAGCATTTGGTCAAGGAATGGCAATGGGAAATGATCTTTTCTAGTCACCTTGTTCAGCTTCTGGTAATCCATGCAAACTCTCCAACCCGTCACTGTCCGAGTCGGAATAAGCTCATTGTTGTCGTTGGTCACCACAGTCATTCCACCTTTTTTCGGTACACATTGCACCGGAGAAGTCCATGAACTGTCAGAAATGGGATAAACCACACCTGCGTCAAGCCACTTGATAACCTCTATCTTTACTACTTCTTGCATAGCCTAATTTAGTCTTCTTTGATGCTCAAGTTAAGGCCTCGCATCCTCCTCCAATATGATTTTATGCATGCAAAAGGTAGGGCTTATACCCCGAATATCAGCTAGAGTCCATCCGATTGCCCTCTTTCGCCTTTGAAGAACTGCCAAGGTGGCCTTAACCTGCATGTTAGTAAGGCAAGAAGAAAGAATGATAGGTAAAGTAGAATTTGAACCCAAGAATTCATACCTGAGGTGTGGAGGAAGTGGCTTCAACTCCAACACTGGTGGCTCCTCAATCGATGGCTTCGTTGGTAGAGTTTTGCGGTTTTCAAGATCCAAAGATAGCCTTATAGGCTCATAAGAATATGAACCCATACCATGCAATACATTCACGCACTCCATTCTACTAGCATCATCATTGACATCCATGTTAAGAACCACGGCCTCAAGAGGCTCTTCAACATTGATCATGGAACTTGTGTCATCCACTATCACGGCTGTGACAATGTCCACAAAAGAACACACCTCCGTGCTATTTGGTTGTCTCATTGATTGGAAAATATGGAATACCACCTTCTCATCTCCCACTCGGAATGTCAACTCACCCACTTTAACATCAACTAATGCCTTCCCCGTAGCTAGGAAAGGTCTTCCAAGAATAATCGGCACTTCAAAATCTACCTCATAATCTAATATGACAAAGTCGGCCGACAATATGATTTTATCAACACG
Source organism: Nicotiana sylvestris (assembly GCF_000393655.2). Classification (NCBI taxonomy): domain Eukaryota; kingdom Viridiplantae; phylum Streptophyta; class Magnoliopsida; order Solanales; family Solanaceae; genus Nicotiana; species Nicotiana sylvestris. The sequence continues at coordinate 149,132,953 of NC_091064.1, read as the reverse complement.
GACAAGAACATCATCTATTATGCCCAAGGGTCGCTTCATCGATCAATCCGCCATTTGAAATCTCATTGAGGTAGGTCGAGGTTGCCCAATTCCCAAAGTCTTGAAGACCGAGTATGGCATCAAATTAATACTAGCCGCCAAGTCACAAAAGGGCCTTTGCAAAATCCGCACTTCCGATGGTACAAGGGATAGTAAAAGCTCCGGGATCCTCAAGCTTGGGTGCCATTGAATTCACTATGGCACTCACTTGATGAGTCATCTTAATTGTTTCACACTCCATTGACCTCTTCTTTATAACCAAATCTTTCATGAACTTTGCATACCCCGGCATTTGCTCAAGTGCCTCAACCAAAGGGACATTGATTGTGAGGCTCTTCATCATGTTAATGAATTTTTTGAATTGATTGTCACTCTTTTGCTTTGCTAACCGTTGAGGATAAGGTGGAGGTGGCCTAGGTAAAGGTGTCTTGGCTTTTTGTACAACTGGCTCGGTCATGTCAATCACGTGTTCCCTAGACAGGTTCACGGCATCTTGAGTCTCTACCTCGGCCTCATCATTAATATCAATCTGCACATCATTGTTTGCATTTTGACTAACCACATCATCAACAATCAAAGGTACATCACCATCCCGCAACTCAATATCTTCATCCATAACTTGTTTTGCATTGAGGCATTCACATCACCACCTCTCCCACTTCTTATTGTAACCGCCATCACACGACTATTATTCCCACCCTTCGGATTCACCACCGTGTCACTTGGTAGCGCACCCTTGGGACGAGTATTCAATGCTTGAGAGATTTGGCCTAATTGCACCTCCAAGTTCCGGATAGATGTGTTATGCGAAGCTAATTGGGCCTCGGAATCTTGGTTCTTTTTCATTATTTGCTCGAACATGCTTTCAATTCTCCCCATATCACTTCCTGATGAACTCGGACCTTGAGAAGGAAAGGGGGGTGGATTGTTCGGTTGTTGGTACATGGGGGCCTTTGAAAACCTTGCCCCCGGTTCCCTTGGTTCCTGCTATTGTTCCACCCTCCTTGATTGTTGTTTTTGCCCCAATTATTATTAATCCTATTCCAATTTCCTTGGTTTCTTTGATTACCCCAATTGTGTTTTGGTTGTTGTTATTCCAATTACCTCCGCCTTGTTGTTGATTGCCCCAATTTCCTTGAGGACGCCATTGTTAGTTGGACGAGTTACCTCTATTCCCTTGGTAGTTGTTGACATATTGGACCTATTCGCTTTGATCATCATAGCACTCATTTGAATAACCACCACCATCATTGTTGTTGTCATATTGTTCACAATTACCTTGAGGTTGTTGTCCTCTTTGTCTCCTTTTCAACATAGAAACACCTTCCATTGCATTGACTTGGCGCGGGTTTTGGACTTGTTGCAATTGCGCCTTTGCTAATTGATTCATAGTTGTTGTAAGCTCGGCGATGGCTTGGCCATGATCGTGCAATTCCTTGTGCAAATGGATGACTGTGGGGTCACCTTGGGTCACATTTGCTCGGTTTTGCCATGCTGAAGAGGTGCTGGCCATTTAATCAAGTACATCACATGCCTCTTGGTAAGAAAGTTTCATAAAGTTCCCTTCAGCCAATTGGTTCATAATGCATTGATTCATGGTGTTGATGCCCAGATAAAAGGTTTGTTGAATCATAGCCTCGGTCATGTCGTTATTAGGGCACTCTTTCACTATTGTTCTATATCTTTCCCATATCTCGTGCAAAGGTTCTGTTGGCTCTTGCTTGAAAGCTAGAATTTCATCCCGAAGAGCTGCTATATGACTTGGAGAAAAGAACTTGGAAATAAATTTGTCCGCCAATTCATCCCATGTTGTAATAGAATGATTAGGGAGCCTTTCTAACCAATCCAATGCTTTACCCCGAAGAGAGAACGGGAAAAGCCTCAACCTCAATGCATCCTCGGACACGTTGGTCTGATTGCTACCCCAGCATGTATCCATGAACCCCTTCAAGTGCTTGTAGGCATTTTGATCGGAGGCACCCGTGAAATACCCTCTTTCCTCGAGCAAGGTCAGCATAACATTTGTGATTTGAAAGTTCCCCGCCCGGATTCGGGGAGGAACAATAGCACTGGCGTATTCTTGATTTGGTAAAACTCTGGGAGCCACTCTCGGTGGTGGTGGAGGAGGGTCTGGAATATTGTTGTTCTCATTTGTATTTACATTAACATGTCGGCCTCTCCGTGGAAGTTGAGGTAAGACCTCATCTGGTTCTAGATCCTCTACCACCTCCCCCGTTATCACATTGCTGAGAGGGTCATTTGCATTAAGAGCCATTGTACCTGATTGATCGACACCAACAAAATTAGTAAACAAGAAGGAAAGAGAAGCACAACACAAAACTAACTAAACAGATAGTCAACACCGTAAGCTCCCCGGCAACTGCGCCAAAAAGTTGATCGCTGCCGACTCGACACTACACTATGGTAGGAAGAGCGGATCACAATAGCTTTTACCCGAATAGAGGTCCGGGATCGAATTTTCACAAGGAGCTAGTAGTGGAGTTGTATTTTCTGTCTAGCCTAGAGTTGTGGTTGTGCTTCTAATGTCACTTCAATCACCATTTGAGTTTTTGTATTTATAACTACTATTATAAAACTACGATAAAGATAGATTATGCAAGAAGAATATTGCTAAGTTATAATTAATGGAAAGGAAGAGCACTAGGGTTGTGGCATTACCTTGGTGGCTAATTGACGGGTAGATGTTACTTAGGTTCGATTAACTTGTTTAGGGGTTATGCTATAATCCTTGCACAATTTTTACCCACTCTCACACCTCTCGGTAGAGAGAATGATTTTACCCAAGTGACTCTCTCGAGACCAATTGGGTTGGCAAATTAGACCAAGCGACTAGGGTTCAAGTAGGGTGATTACTCTCTCGAGATTTAACCCGTTAATTGGGACTATCATTTCTCATGAGTCCATATCAATTCCTTGTTGGGTCAATTTTGAGGTCATAAACTCTCTTTCTCAAGAAGAGTTAAACCCACAAAGCTTGAATCAGTGTTTGCAACCACCAATTCTAAATTAAAACATAAAATCAACCCAAATAACAAACACCCATAGTCAATCTAACCCTAGATGGCAACACCCATCAATTACCCACACTAGGGTTGAGCCACAACCCTAGCTAATGGGTTTAACTACACATAATTAAAGAAGAAACTGAAGAAATAGATGAAGAACTACACATATTAATTAATTACTAAGAAGAAACTACAATAATCTATTGCTAATGGGAAGCAAATATGCCAAAAATGGCTACAACACCAAGCGTAGCTATTCTCATGTTCTCAGATTTGACCTCCTTTTTAAAAAATAGTAAAATGTTCTATTTATACTAGGCTGGAAAAATTGGACAAAAATACCCCTGTGGGGTCAGTGCGGGCCACACAAAATGGATCGTGGCCGCACTGGCTCTTAGGTTTCAGTTGTTTGATGACTTCAACTGGGGGATGCGGACCGCGTGAGAGTGTACCGCGAAGGCACCTAGCGCAGTCCGCGCAGACGTGACCGCGAACCGCATGGGGACAAATGCCCCTTTGCTGAACCCTATGAACGCGGACCGCACAGAGCAGAAGTGCGGCCGCGAAGCTTCTCTGCAGGCCGCATGAATACTACCGTGGCCGCGTGACCTTAGGCTCGAAAATGTCCAGTCTCTGAACCTCCCAGTACGGTCGCGATCATTGTTACGCGGTCCGCACTAGGCCCCTTTTTCTTCACTTCTCTATGTCTTTGATACTTGAGCAGGTTTCACTCCTTTTTGAGCCGATTTTTGACATCTCGTCACTTTATCAATCAACCCTTCAATCAAGCACAACTTGTGAGCATTTTGGGACTGTTTTTGTATCAATTTATACTCAAAGCATAGGCAAGTAGGGACATTAACACTTTAAAATCCTAACTTATCAATGATCGCCTCATCTGCACTAGGGAGCTTCCTCTTCTTCTTTGGAAGCTGTTGTGTCTCTGTTACTGGTGCTGCTGCTGGGGATGGATCCTCGAATAGCAAGTCTAAAGGCAGCTGGTCTGCCTTCAGTTTGTCAACATCCTCCCTCAGCACCTTCACAGACTCTTTGGAAGCCCGTGTTTTGCATAGCTTCTTGTGCTCCCTGTCAAGCTCCTTCAGGGCCTTGCCATGTGAATCCACCGCCTTAGCCAAGGCAGCCTGAGAATCGAGGATCTTTTGCTGGTTGGCAAGAATCTCCTTAAGTGAATCCTCGATAGACTGGGGCACCTGCACTGGCTGTGGTGCCGACTGAGCCGCAATGGTAGAAGTCAAGGTGGACAACTTGGATGAAGCAGTAGCCATCCAGTTATTCAAGCTATGAAGTGTCTGGCTCAGCTGGTGGGTGGTAATAGGATGGGCCCGGGAAGATGGAATCCCTACGCCAGCTGAAGTAGAGGGACCAGCAGTAGTGGAAGGTCCAGGAGGCATGTCAGCAACTATGGAAGTAGGCTCAGTGGAGGGCTCTACCGCAATCGACTCTTCGAACTGGCCGATTGGGGCAGAAGCAGGAGGCTTGTAATTTTTGTCCTTGGGGTTGTCTGACCCCTTCAAACTGTACCATGAGAACGGAGCCACAGGTTTGACCTTTACGTCAAAAGGTCTCTTCTCCACCTCCAGGTCCCGAAAATACATAGTGAGGGTGCTAGGAAAAGGGTAGTTCCGGTCATGCTCAACCCCCACTGCAGAAATGACGCGGGACATCACATTGCCCACGTTGATAGGATATCTTGCCATAATAGAAGCAACAAGAACAACCCAGGCAAGTGGAATAGTTTGATCATGGGTAGTGGGGTCGAGCCGACTGCACACAAAAGTCAACTACCCTCTAGCCTCAAAGTTGAAAGTTCTCCGAAGTATTTTGGCCCCTGCTTGCAACCACTCTGGAACCGTACCCAGAATTGCCAGGTATGAAGCTAACCACGGTGAACCTCCTCGCCCATTGCCAACTTTTCATTGTAAAGGGACTCATCTTCGTCATTGAACCCCAGGTATTCATTTATTTCCTTCCCGGTAAATACCACATTTTTGTTTCTCACTTTGGTCACCTTAGTGCCCATCAAGATGTGGGCCACATTGCTATAGAACTCTTTGACCATATGCTCATTTGCCTCCACACAATTATCTTTAAAGAACTCCTAACCCATCCGAGCCTGAAACTGTCTATGTACATTGGGGTGTAGGGGTAGGAGGTCTCTGTCAATGAAACTCCTTTCAAGAATCAATTTCCGTGTCGGCCACCATTCCCTAAACTTGTGGAACGCCACCTGGCTGACGAATCTATCCTCCCAAACAGCGGGATTCCTAGTCCGGTCAACACCCCCAACCTGCGGCACACCACCCCCGGTAACTCCCCATCTCCCTCATCACCTCTAGCACCCTCTCCAGATATTGATGTTGTGGGAGAGGTAGAGTATTCATCCCCACTACTTGCCGCTGAGCCCTCAAACGACCCAGAAGAAATGTTGATTGAAGCTCGAGCATCGAGGGAAGATAGAAGAGTGTCTCTATATATGGCGCTCTCCGGATACAGGATGTAAAGAGGGATTGAATCTGAAGAGATCTTCCTGGAGGGCTCGTACTCACTCCCCAAATTGTCAATGGCTCTATCAGCCGCTTTGATTGCTTTCCTCATTTCTTTTATGTTTTTCCTAGCCTGGAGAGTGAGTTTTACCATCCTTTGCTTCCCTCTCCGGGAGGAACTACCTTCCCGGTTTGTTTGGCATCTCCACCTCATTGTTTAACCATTATCTGCAAGCATACATATCTAACGTGGTTAGTATCAGCACAGGCAGTGAAACAAGGGTTGAAAATGAATTGCAGGCAACAGATCACAGGTTGCAGAAACAATACATAAAAGAACACCGCGGCCCACACAAACAGGAGTGCGGCCGCACTGAGGGCACTGTAGACCGCGCAAAGGCGACCGCGGTCTGCATTGGGGCAAAGGCCAAAAAATATCACCTCTCTGAATCATCCCACCGCGGTCCGCACAAAGTGGGATTGCGGCCGTAGTGTGCCAGTGCGGACCGCACAAAGTGAAATGCGGTCGCGCTGGGCACAAGTTCACTTTCAGTCACTTGAACACCGCAGTCCGCACAAAATGGTAATGCGGACCCCGTCAGGGCACCGCAGACTGCACAAAGGCGACCGCGGGCCGCAGAGAGTACTTTTAACAGGCACTAAGTTAGGGTTTAAGTTTTTGCTATTTTTGTTCAAGTTTTCCACCTAACTTGTCCCTACTCATTTTACCCAGTTCACAAAGGTCTCTAAACACACAATATCCAACCACTACACTTTCCTAGGCTAGAAAATGAAATAAAAACGGGAAGAAGAAGAGACTCTAGCTACTGGGCATGAAAAACAAAATGAAATTATAATATAAAACAAAGAAAGATGATGAAATGTTACCAGATTGTGATGATGAGATGCAATTAATCAGGCTAAGCAAGAATTACTGTCAGAAGAGAGAGTGAACAGTAGTTTTTAGAGGTCTGAGTGTTAAAATTTTAAAAATTGTAAGTTGTGACCCTTGGTCTCTATTTATAGAAAAATAGTGGGACCCAGCCTTACCTACCAGCGCGGCCGCACAAAATCGACCGCGGACCGCACTAGGTTTGTTCAAAATGAAACTTGAGCAGGCAACCTCCGTGGTCCGCACAAAATAGACCGCGGTCGCAGAGGTCCACCGCGGACCGCACTAAATGGAATGCGGCTGTGGTGGCAAACTTCAGAGAGCATCACTTTTGACCATCACCAGTGCGGACCACACAAAAGCAACCGCAGTCGCATTGGTAATCTTCAGTGACTGTTCAACTCTTTTTTCAACTATTTTGCACTGCATCAACTCAATCCCTGCAACATCTCACAATCAGTTAGCTCAAAAATCAAACCTACACTACCAAGAAAACACAGAAAATAACAAAAAGATAAAGACATGGGTTGCCTCCCAAGCAGCGCCGGATTTAACGTTGCGGCACGACGCATGTAACCAGCACATCATTTTAGATGGAGAAGTGCCACCACGTGGCTATCATCAAATTTCCCAAGATAATGCTTGACCTGATGTCCATTGACTCTGAATACTTCACCATTCTTGTTCCTTAGATCAAGAGCACCAAATGGGGTCACGAACACAACTTCAACGGCCCACTCCACTTTGACTTGAGCTTACCCCGAAACAGACGTAACCGAGAATTGAACAAGAGAACCATATCTCCAACCTTGAACTCCTTGCCCCAAGCATATTTGTCATGAAGGTACTTCAATTTGTCCTTGTACAAGGACAAGCTGGAGTAGGCATGGAATCTAAACTCATCAAGCTCATCAAGTTGTTCAACCCGCAGATTTGCCGCAACATCCCATTCTAAGTTCAACTTCCTCAAAGCCCACATGGCCTTGTACACTAATTCCACCCGAAGATGACAAGCTTTCCTAAACACCAACCGGTATGGTGACATACCAATTGGAGTTTTGTACGCCGTCCAATAAGCCCAAAGAGCGTCATCCAACTTTTTCGACCAATCGATCCTATTAGCATTGACAGTTTTAGACAAGATACTCTTAATTTCTCTGTTGGAGACTTCCACTTGGCCACTAGCTTAAGGATGATAGGGGGTCGAAACCTTATGATTGACACCATACTAAGAAAGAAACATGTCGAAAGCCTTGTTGCAAAAGTGAGATTCCCCATCACTAATAATAGCACGAGGAGTGCCAAACCTTGTGAAGATACTCTTTTTCAAAAAATGCCACAACACTTCGGGATTCATTGTTGGGCAAAGCCACGGCTTCAACCAATTTTGAGACATAGTCCACCGCCACGAGAATGTAAGTGTTCCCACAAGAGCTCACAAAAGACCCATGAAATCGATGCCCCAAACATCAAAAATATCCACTTCGAGAATTGTATTGAGGGGCATCTCATCCCTTTTAGAAATTCTGCGGGCTCTTTGGCACTCATCACATCTCTTCACCAAATCGCCTGCATCTTTAAACAATGTAGGTCAGTAAAATCCGCAACTAAGCACTTTAGAAGCCGTTCTCGCCCCGCCATGATGGCCACCATAGGGAGAGGAATGGCAAGCCTCCAAAATACCCAATTGTTCCTCCTCCGGGACATATCGTCGAATCAAACCATCTATGCAAATCTTAAACAAGTATGGCTCATCCCAATAGAAATCCAAACTATCCCGCTTGAGCTTCTTCCTTTGGTTAGAAGAGAGCTCACACGGGATTATTCCGGTCATAAAGGTAATTGGCAACATTGACAAACAATGGCATATCCATCATTGACACCGCAAAGAGTTGTTCGTCGGGAAATGAATCATTGATCTCAAGGGCATCACAAGGCCTTCCCTCCTCCTCCAAACGGGACAAATGGTCTGCCACTTGATTCTCACTACCCTTCGGGTCAACAATTTCTAGATCAAACTCTTGAATAAGTAACACCCATCTCATCAATCTCGCCTTGGAGTCTTTCTTGGTCATCAAATACCTAAGGGCGGCGTGATCGGTGTGCACTATAACTTTGGCCCCCACAAGGTAAGGTCGAAACTTTTCCATAGCAAACACAATAGCCAATAATTCTTTCTCGGTGACTGTATAGTTTCTTTGAGCCTCATTCATGGTCTTGCTTGCGTAGTACACCGGATGAAACATCTTGTTTATTCTTTGGCCTAAAATAGCCCCAATCGCAACGTCACTAGAATCACACATGAGCTCAAAGGGCAAGCTCCAATTTGGTGCGGTAATGATGGGGGTAGAAGTCAACTTGAGTTTAAGAAGCTCGAATGCTTGCATACAACTCTCATTGAACAAGAACTTTACATCTTTCTCTAGAAACTTGCACAACGGATGTACCACTTTAGAAAAATACTTTATGAACCTCCGGTAGAAACGCGCGTGCCCAAGGAAAATCCTCACCCCTTTGACAGAAGTAGGGGGAGGGAGCCTCGAAATAACCTCAATCTTGGCCTTATCAACTTCAATTCCTCGCTTCGAGATCTTGTGACCCAACACTATACCTTCTTCTACCATAAAATGGAACTTTTCCCAATTGAGAACAAGGTTGGTGTCTTCACATCGGGCCAACACTCTATCCAAGTTTACCAAGCACCTCAAAAGAATCCCCAACCACACTGAAATCATCCATGAAGGCCTCTAAGATATCCTCCGCCATGTCGGTGAAAATAGCTACCATGCAATGTTGGAAGGTCGCCGGAGCATTACACAATCCAAATGGCATTCTAGAGAAAGCGAATGTGCCATAAGGACATGTAAAGGTGGTCTTCTCTTGGTCCTCCGGGGCAATTAGAATTTGATTGTACCATGAGTAACCATCCAGAAAATAATAAAAAGCCCGGCCCGCAAGACGATCAAGCATTTGGTCAAGGAATGGCAATGGAAAATGATCTTTTCTAGTCACCTTGTTCAGCTTCCGGTAATCCATACAAACTCTCCACCCGGTAACCATTCTAGTAGGAATGAGCTCATTGTTGTCATTGGTCACCACGGTCATACCACCCTTCTTCGGCACACATTGCACCGGAGAGGTCCATGAACTGTCAGAAATAGGATAAACCACCCCTGCATCTAGCCACTTGATAACCTCTTTCTTCACCACCTCTTGCATCACCTCATTTAGTCTTCTTTGATGCTCCAAGGAAGGCTTTGCATCCTCCTCCAAGATGATTTTGTGTATGCAAAATGTGGGGCTTATTCCCCGAATATCAGCTAGAGTCCATCTGATTGCCCTTTTTCCGCTTTTGAAGAACCGCCAAGGTGGCCTCAACCTGCATGCTAGTAAGGCAAGAAGAAAGAATAACAGGTAAAGTAGAATTTGAACCCAAGAATTCATACCTGATGTGTGGAGGAAGTGGCTTCAACTCCAACACCGGTGGCTCCTCAATCGATGGCTTTGTTGGTGGAGTTTTGCGGTTTTCAAGATCCAAAGATAGCCTCCTAGGCTCATATGAATATGAACCCATACCATGCAATGCATTCGCGCACTCCACTCTACTAGCATCATCATTGACATCCATATTAAGAAGCACGGCCTCAAGGGGATCTTCAACATGGATCATGGAACTTGTGTCATCCACTATCACAGTTGTGACAATGTCTACAAATGAACACACCTCCGTGCTATTAGGTTGTCTCATTGATTTGAAAACATGGAATACCACCTTCTCATCCCCCACTCGGAAAGTCAACTCACCCGCTTCAACATCAACCAATGCCTTCCCCGTAGCTAGGAAAGGCCTACCAAGAATAATCGGCACTTCAAAGTCCACCTCACAATCCAATATGACAAAGTCGGCCGGCAGTATAAACTTATCCACCCGGACAAGTACATCATCGATTATGTCCAAGGGTCACTTCATCGATCGATCTGCCATTTGAAATCTCATTGAGGTGGGTCGAGGTTGTCCAATTCCCAAAGTCTTGAAGACCGAGTACAACATCAAATTTATGTTAGCTCCCAAGACATAAAGGGCCTTGGCAAAATCCGCACTTCCGATAGTACAAGGGATAGTAAAAGCTCTGGGGTCCTCAAGTTTGGGTTCCATTGAATGCACTATGTCACTCACTTGATGAGTTATTTTAATTGTTTCACACTCCATCGACCTCTTCTTTGTTACCAAATCTTTCAAGAACTTAGCGTACCCCGGCATTTGCTCAAGTGCCTCCACCAAAGGCACATTGATTGTGAGGCTCTTCATCATATCAATGAACTTTTTGAATTGATTGTCACTCTTTTTCTTTGCTAAACATTGAGGATAAGGTGGAGGTGGCCTAGGCAAAGGTGCCTTGGCCTTTGGTACAACCGGCTTGGGCATATCAATCGCATGTTCTGTAGACGGGTTCACGGCATTTTGAGTCTCTACCTCGGCTTCATCATCAATATCAATCCGCACATCATTGTTCACATTTTGATTAACCACATCATCAACAATCAAAGGTACATCATCATCCCGCAACTCAACATCTTCATCCATAACTTGCTTTTGCTTTGAGGCATTCACATTACCGCCTCTCCCACTTCTTGTTGTAACCGCCATCACATGATTATTATTCCCACCCTTTGGGTTCACTACCGTATCACTTGGTAGCGCACCCTTGGGACGAGTATTCAACACTTGAGAGATTTGTCCTAATTGCACCTTCAAATTCCGGATAGATGTATTATGAGAATCTAATTGGGCATCGGAATCTTGGTTCTTTTTCATCATTTGCTCGAACATGCTTTCAATTTGTCCCATATCACTCCCGGAGGAACTCGGACCTTGAGAAGGAAAGGGGGGTGGATTGTTCGGTTGTTGGTACATGGGGGGCCTTTGAAAGTCTTGCCCCCGGTTTCCTTGGTTCCCGCTATTGTTCCACCCTCCTTGATTGTTGTTGCCCCAATTATTATTATTACCATTCCAATTCCCTTGGTTGCTTTGATTACCTCAATTGTTGTTTTGGTTGTTATTATTCCAATTGCCACCACCTTGTTGTTGATTGTTGTTATTCCAATTACCTCCGCCTTGTTGTTGATTTCCCCAATTTCCTTGAGGACGCCATTGTTGATTCGAAGAGTTGCCTCTATTCCCTTGGTAGTTATTGACATATTGGACCTCTTCGCTTTGATCATCATAGAACTCATTTGAATAACCACCACCATCATTGTTGTTGTCATATTGTTCACAATTATCTTGAGGATGTTGCCCTCTTTGCCTTCTTTTCAACACAGAAACACCTTCCATTGCATTAACTTGGCACGGGTTTTGAACTTGTTGCAATTGCGCCTTTGCCAATTGATTCATAGTTGTTGTAAGCTCGGGAATAGCTTGGCCATGATCGTGCAATTCCTTGTGCAAATGGATGACCATAGGGTCACCTTGGGGCACATTTGCTCGATTTTGCCATGCCGAAGCGGTGTCGGCCATTTCATCAAGTACATCACATGCCTCTTGGTAAGAAAGTTTCATAAAGTTCCCTCCGGCCAATTGGTTCACAATGCATTGATTCGTGGTGTTGATGCCCCGATAAAAGGTTTGTTGAATCATAGCCTCGGTCATGTCGTTATTAGGGCACTCTTTCACCATTGTTCTATATCTTTCCCATATCTTGTGCAAAGGTTCTATTGGCTCTTGCTTGAAGGCTAAAATTTCATCCTGAAGAGCCGCCATATGACTTGGAGAAAAGAACTTGGCAATAAATTTATCCGCCAATTCATCCCATGTTGTAATAGAATGATTGGGGAGCCTTTCTAACCAATCCAATGCTTTACCCCGAAGAGAGAATGGGAAAAGCCTTAATCTCTACGCATCCTTGGACACGTTTGTCTGCTTACTACCCCAGCATGTATCCACGAACCCCTTCAAGTGCTTGTAGGCATTTTTATCGGAGGCGCCCGTGAAATACCCTTTTTGCTCGAGCAAGGTCAACATAACATTTGTGATTTGAAAGTTCCTCGCCCGAATTCGGGGAGGAACAATAGCACTGGCGTATCCTTGATTTGGTAAAACTCTGGGAGCCACTCTCGGCGGTGCCGGAGGAGGGTCTGGAATATTGTTGTTCTCATTTGCATTTACATTAGCATTTTGGCCTATCCGTGGAACTTGAGGTAAGACCTCATCTTGTTATAGATCCTCTACCTCCTCCCCCGCAATCACATTGCCGAGAGGGTCATTTGCATTAAGAGCCATTTGTACCTGATTGATCGACACAAACAAAATTAGTAAATAAGAAGGAAAGAGAAGCAAAACACAAAACTAAATAAATAGATAGTCAACACCGTAAATTCCCCGTCAACGGCGCCAAAAAGTGATCATTGCCAACTCGACGCTACACTAAGGTAGGAAGAGCGGGTCGCAGTAACTTTTACCCGATATGAGGGCTGGGATCGATTTCCTCAGGGAGCTAATAGTGGAGTTGGATTGTCTGTCTATCCTAGATATGTGTTTGTACTCCTAATGTCACTTCAAACATTTTTGGGTTTTCAAATTATAACTATTTTTGTAAAACTATTGATTAACACTAAATTAAGCTACGAGAATATTGCTAAGTTGTATCTAATGGAAAAACGGGCACTAGGGTCGTGACACTACCTAGGTGGCTAATTGACGGGTAGATGACTAAGGTTCGATTGACATAATTGGGGCTTATGCTATAACCGTTGCGCAATTTTACCCACTCTCACACCTCTTGGTAGAGAGAGTGATTTTGCCCAATTGACTCTCTCGAGACCAAATGGGTAGGCAAATTAGACCAAGCAACTAGGGTTCAAGTAGGGTAATTACTCTCTCGAGGTTTAACCCATTAATTGGGACTATCATTTCTCATGAGTCCATCCCAATTCCTTGTTGGGTCAATTTTTGGAGTCATAGGCTCTCTTTCTCAAGAAGAGTTAAACCCACAAAGCTTGAATCAGTGTTTGCAACCACCAATTCTAGATTAAAACATAAAATCAACCCAAATAGCAAACACCCATAGTCAATCTAACACTAGATGGCAACACCCATCAATTACTCACACTAGGGTTGAGCCACAACCCTAGCTAATGGGTTTAGCTACTCATGCTAGATAAAGAAATTGAAGAAATAGATGAAGAACTAAGTATATTAATCAATTGGTAAAATTAAAATACAAGAATCTATCGTAAATGTAAAGCAAAAGAGCCAAAGATGGCTACAAAATTCGTTCTCACGAGTGCAGCTATTGTCTGATATGTCTCAATACCTAAAAAATGGTAAAATGTTCTATTTATACTAGGCTGGAAAAACTGGACAAAAATATCCCTGCGGGGTCAGTGCGGGCCGCATTAAATGGACCGCGGCCGCACTAGCTTACTTTTGCTTCTCTAAACTTGGACTTTACGAACCGCATAGAACGGACCGCGGCTGCGGAGGGGGCTGGCGCGGTCCACGCAACCATGACCACGGACCGCATGGCATTGGCTTTGCAAACTTCATCTCTCTGAATCTCATGACCGCGGACCGTACAAAAGAGTAGTGCGGCCGCGGATCCTTCACTGCAGACCGCGAGATGTGTACCGCATCTGCGCTTCTTCTAGCCTGATTCACCAACTCTCTGAACCACCTAGTGCGGCCGCATTCCACTTTGCGCGGTCCGCACTAGGCCTTCTTTTCTTAAATTTCTTGGTCTTTGATACTTGAGCAAATTTCACTCCTTTTTTAGCCGATCTTTGACATTTCATCACTTTGTCGATAAAACCTGCGATCAAGCACAACTTGTGAGCCTTTTAGGACTATTTTGTAGCAATATATGATCAAAGCATAGGCAAGTAGGGGCATAAAACATGTTAAAATCCTAACTTATCAGGTACATCTGGCTATCAGACCGGTGCGCGTCCTTGATCATAGTCCGAGACTTCCACGGTGAGTTGTTTCCCTTCCTGTGCCGATTCGCAGCTTGATGGAGTCTCTCTTACTTTTGACTGTCTATTCTATTTCAAATAGTAGGATAGATCTATTATTTTGTATATTCTACTAGTTGCCCATAGCTTGTGACATCAGGTCTTGGCACGCACATTAGTAGACTATTCTTTTGGGTTGTGTAACCATTACTGAATATTTGCTTAATATCGCATGTTTTAATTGCAAACTAAGAAAAATGTTGTAACTATTCTTAGTAAGTAAAATAAGAATTCACTAATATTTCTGCATTAGCCTGCCTGACAATGATGTTGGGCGCCATCACGACCTGATGTGAAATTGGGTCATGACAACAAAGTAAAAGATTTTGTATAATGAAATGCATACTCTATTAGTGGTTCAGGAGTTAAGATGAGACTCTATTACTGTTGCATATTGGCATGTTAGGTGCACTGAATGGCATGAAAATTGGAAGTAAGGAACTGAGGTTGCGGTTCGGTGTTGGCGAGGATGTTGCAAGCTCAGAGAAGCGGGAAATGGATGTGAATGTTAGAGTAAGCTGGTATTGTCTTCAGCGTCACCTGAGATTAGTGTTTTGTGAAAGAGGCTGCAATCTGGTTATGGATTCTTGTTATGTTTTACAACGTTAGTGTGGCCGGTGATGTGGATGTGCAGACCTGTTATCTGGTGCGGAAGGTCATGGAAGCATGTCTCACGGAGAGATTGTATGAGTGTGACATGTATTCACTTGATTGATCGAAGATTTAAACCAAGTGTGAAGATTATGGCAATATCGTTAATTTGAGAATTGATGCCTAGAAGGCACTCGATTTATTAGGTTGTGGACTATGGAGGATTACTCCGGTTATGATGGTTGTTCCTGTGTGTATGGGAAAAGGAGGGTTATTATAGACCCAGGAAAGATTATGGACTTAGTTCGGTACAATCAGAATCGGCTTGAGGTATATGAATGGATTTAAGTACGAATATAGGCTCTATATCAGGCCAGATGTGTTCATTTCAGCATTGCGCTCCTTATGGAAGAGTATTCGGACGTTGGATGTTATTTCGTCATCGGCTATTTCATATAATGCTATATTGTGCCGTGTGAGTTGTGAACGACTCGATAATTTTCTTATGTGTTGAGATTCTACGTAGCGATGGTGTTATGTGAGCAGGATGGCTCTTTAGTTTCAGAATATATATCGCACCTTAGTTGTGCTTGAGTTTGTGACTTATGGCGCTATATGTCTCCCCAGGGATGGTATTATGCACTTAGCATGCTTGGGACCGATATTCATTATTTTATTGTAATGAGCAATTTAGCTCGGAGTGTATCTCCTTATGTGAATTTTATGTGTGGATCGGGTGGCACGCTGCCATGGGTATGTTGTTTGGATCGGGTTGTACATCGTAACAGCATGATGTTGAGTACAGTTTTCTGTATTCTAATTTTTGTATGTTTTGTTTTCCATTTTCTGAGGAAGGTCCATATTAGCAACGTGAGTTGAGTAGTCCCTCCCAGAGTTCGGTTTCCTTATATATCACATTCAAGTTGGTGGCCTATTGGCACATTGTAGCATCATATGAGACTTTTGGTCATGTCAGGGGTAGCTTGTTGCCTGAGCAGTTCGTACTGAGTGAGACAAGATTGTTGGATCTAGGATCAGTGCGATCGAATTATATAAAGTACAACAAAGAGCAAATACCATTAAGTGGTTCAGAATAAGGTAATGGTTCTTGTCAGGAGTATAGACACAATAATTTGTTGACTCGGTAGTTGGTTATGAATTTTTACATGTCTCCTCTGTCATGGCAGTATTGTAAGAATTGGAACGAGACTTATACATATCATGAGGTGCATTGTGAGCATCAGATTCGGGGAATGTCGGTTATTATGATCAGAGAATGTTAATATAGTCATGTGGAGGATGTGGTGCATGGTGAGAATTCGGCAAAGGTAAGCAGTCATGTTCTGGCACACCGTGTAGTGATTGATACGGTGTTCAAATATTGGAAGCAGGCCTCGCAAAGAATTTCGGATGTTGAAACTGGGTTCTAAGCTTATTTGTTGAAAGGAGAATATCTTCATATTTGATTAAGTTAATGTGCTCAGCTGAGATGTGGTAGCACGGGTAGGTGCTCAAGGTGCTAAACAGTGATTTTGGACAACTCCAGTACAATACACAACACGTTCGAGGACGAACGTATGTTTAAGTGGGAGAGAATGTAACGACCCGACCGATCGTTTTGGGATCTAACACGTCGTTCGGCAGTTTGAGGCCATGAGCAGCTTCACATCAGGTATTATGACTTGTGCGCATGGTCGGAATTGAATTTCGGGAAGTTCAGAATTGATTTGGAAAGAGAATTCCCATTTTGAAAGCTTTAAGTTGGAGGAATTGACTAAGATTGGATTTTTGAGTAAACAATCTCTGAATCGTGATTCGAAGGTTCCAGTAGGTTCGTATAATGATTTTGGACTTGGGCGTATGTCCGGATCGGGTTTTGGAAGACCCGGGTATGTTTTGGCACCTATTGTGGAAGTTAGCATTTTTGGAAATAAGTTGGGTTTTAGTGCATGTCAGTGATATCGATGTCCGTTTGGAATTCTGAGTCTGGGAATAGCTCTGCATGGTGATTCTGGTATTGGGAGCAAGATCGGAAGTGAATTCGGAGGTCCGTAGGTCATTTTGGAGTCATTTGGCTAAGATAGAAATTTGAAGGTTTTGAGAAGTTTGACCGGAAGTGGACTTTTTGATATCGGGGTCAGATTCCGATTTTGGAAATTGGAGTAGGTTTGTAATGTCAAATATGACTTGTGTGCAAAATTTGGGGTCAATCAAACTGGATTGGATAGGTTTCGGCATCGAATGTAGAAGTTTGAAATTCTAAAATTCATTAAGCTTGGATTGGAGGTCGATTCATGATTTTAGCATTGTTTGATATGATTTGAGACCTCAGACAGGTCCGCATTATGTTATGGGACTGGTTGGTATGATTGGT
Organism: Nicotiana sylvestris; assembly: GCF_000393655.2. Lineage (NCBI taxonomy): Eukaryota > Viridiplantae > Streptophyta > Magnoliopsida > Solanales > Solanaceae > Nicotiana > Nicotiana sylvestris. Next base: position 149,115,517 of record NC_091064.1, on the reverse strand, counting down.
TGGGGTCCCAGGGACCTCGGGTGGATTCTGAATGGTTAACGGATCAAATTTGGAATTTGAAGAAGGACTGAAACAGCTGGTATCTGGTGTAACCGCACCTGCGAGGTTTTGGCCGTAGGTGCGGAGCCGCAGGAGCGACTTAGGTGTCGCAGAAGCGCAAGTGGCTGGGCTAGGCTGGGACCGCAGATGCGGTCATCTTGCCACAGAAGCGGAACTGCACCTGCGGAAGGAAGGACGCAGATGCGGAAGTTGGGGGCCTAAAGGAGGACCGCAAAAGCGGTTAGTGGGTCGCACCTGTGCAACTGCAGAAGCGGCCAAGTGACCGCAGGTGCGAAAATGCTGGAGGAAGTGAGGTTCTTTTAAATCGGGGGTTAGGTACATTTCAACCCCATTTCTTCCATTGGAACCGATTTTGGAGCGACTCTGAGGTGCCATTTTCACCACCAAGCATGAGGTAAGTGGTTTATGTTAGTTTTGAGTTAAATACATGATTGTATATAGATTTGAGCATGAAAACTTGTGAAAAACTTGGGATTTGAGGGATAACATAGAAAATTAGTATTCTTGGATTTTGACCATGATTTTGGACATGAAATTGAGAGTAAATTATATATTTGAGTTCGTGAGGTTACGGATAAACCTTATCTTTGAAAATTTTCGGAATCCGAGCATGTGGGCTCTAGGGCATTTTTGTCAACCTTTCAATCGGGGTTAGGAATTGTTAAAAATTGGATTATAATGAGTAATTAAACATATATTAATGGGTTTACATAATTATTGGCTAGATTGGAGCATCGTGCGTCAATTTGAGTCTTCGGAAGGACGTGGAATGCCGGTGATGGATCTTCGGAGCGAGGTGAGTCTCCTTTCTAACCTTGTAAGAGGGAATTGTCCCCATAGGTGAATTAATTGGATTGTGCTTCTATTTGTGAGGGCTACGTACGCACGAGGTGACGAGAGTCCATGCATAGCTACTATTATGTTTAAGTCGGGGTAGTCTAGGACCCAAAAGCATGCTATACTTGGAATATTTGTAATCTTATTGACAGTTTGAATTACTTAAATCACATCGAATTAGTAAATGAATTTCTAAAAAGATTAAACTTCATTTTCTTGAATTGTTAAAAGAGAATTGGCTTTTCTTTGGATAATTGTTCCCTGATGACTTCTTGATTGACTATCTGTGTGTGTTTAATTTTGGGACGGGCTGGACGCCTCGGCAGATTAAATAGATGCATCTATGGTTCTCACCATTCGACCCTCTGGCAGTGCACGGTTTAAATTGCCTCCTTGGTCTGAGATAAATCGACAAATAATAGGTGATGAATTTGGAGACTTCTTAATATAAAAAGGAATGTTTACTTGTTTCGTGACTTACTTGAATTTACTGCCATTTTTAATAAATCCATGATTATTCGCATTATTAATATATTACGATTGGACCACTAGTAAGTGTCGAGTCGACCTCTCGTCTCTACTTCTTCGAGATTAGACGGGATAGTCACTGGGTACACGTTGTTTTCGTACTCAAACTACACTTGCTGTGCATTTTTGTTGCACAGGTCCGTGTGTGTCTAGTGGCTTAGTTTGGCGTAGTAGCATGGTTGATACGGAGACTTAGGTGAGCTGCATTTATCAAGACGACCCGCAGCCAGCAGAGTCTCCTTCAGAGTATTGTACTATATTTTCATTTCTATCCAATTTGTATTCCGGATAGTTACTGTATTTTATTTCATTTCCTAGAAATTTGCTCATGCACTTGTGACACCGGGTTCTGGGATGATATGGAGTACTTTGCATTAACTTCGTAGCAATTACATTTAATTTGAAATGGTTATCTTTTACTAGTAAAATTGAAGGAAAAGCATAGCTTTCAAAATTATTAAAACGAGAATTTAATTAAGTAGTTTTGGTTGATTTGCCTGACAGCGGTGTCCGGCGCCATCACGGCCCTTAGTGAATTTTGGTTCGTGACAGCTTATATGTGTATATATATGTGTGGGCCTAAGTGGGCCTGGATTTTTTTAAAATTTTTTTTTATCTAAGGCAATTTCTTATAAATTATATAGCTTATATATATATGGCGGGGGGGCTAAGTGGGCCTGGCCTTTTTTTAATTTTTTTTTATATACGGTCATTTCTTGTAAATTATATAGCTTATATATATTATATATACTATATCTATATCTATTATATATACTATATCTATATCTATTATATATATATATATAATTTAGATAATTTACAAAAAATTGTCTTATATAGTATATTGCCTTATATAAGATTGTATACACTAACTACTAAGTGTATAGTATATAAGCTATATTCTATTTTGACATAACATTAGCTATATTAAGACGTATATATATATAGAGAGAGAGAGAGAGAGAGATTGTGTGTTGTCTTGTCGGTCAGTCTGAAAAGCATAAATTGTGTGTTGTCTTGTCGGTCTAAAAAGCTGACCGACTGTGGAAAAGTTGTTTTGTTTCAGAAAAAGTGAATATGTATAGGTGGTGGTGGAATACTTTTTGTGTGTTGTCTTGTCGGTCTGAAAAACTGACCGACTGCAAAAATGTTGTTTTATTTTAGAAAAAGTGAATATGTATAGTGCGGTACAATACTAAATTTTGTGTGTTGTCTTGTCTATAAATAACGGGCGCATTCTAGTTATTTTCTGCGCTTAAGCAATTATTTCCATAAAAGTAAGGTTTTTCTTTACGCTTTAACAAATATCTGAACCCCTTTATGTGCCAAGGTACGAGTGCGGCAAAAAATGCATGATGCAAGACTATTGGGATGATGGTGAAACTGGACACCGCTACTGGGCGTGTATGAACAAGTTTTATAGGGTTCCCGACGAACTTGTTTGCAATTTTGAGGTATGGATTGATGAACCCTGTCAGCAGGAATACTACAAAGAAAAGTTGCAGTATCTTCATTGTTTGTGTTTGAAGCAGTGGGAAAGAGAGCGACAATCCAAACGAGAAGTTGCGGAGTTGAAGGAGAAACTCAAAGAGGTGGAAGAAGAAAAAAATAAGGTGGAAGACAAATTTAAGTGGTTGGAGCAGAGAATACTAGGCGGTCGTGACTAAACAATGACATGTACGTGTTGAGCCTAGTAGTGTATCTTTATGTTTCCCGTGTTATGTGTTTTCATTAGTTGTACTGAACTTAAGTTATGTTAAGTTTCTATGTTTGTGTTTGTGTTGTACTATTAAAATAAAGAAGAAACGGGCCTTGACTATTTTTTTTAAATTTTTTTTATCTAAGCCAATTTCTTGTAAATAATATAGCTTATATATATATATATATATATATATTATATATTGTATCTATATCTATAAATATATATATAATTTATACATTGCTTAAATGTGTGTGTATGTATATATATATATATATGGGGATATTTATTTTTTAAAATTTTATATCTAAGGCATTTTCTTGTAACTAATTATATATAATTGTGACTTAAAAAATTTGCAATTCAAATTTAAAACACAAAATATTGTAAAAAGATATTCAAAGGAATGTGTTATAATTTTTATTATTATAATATTAAGAAAACATGGCCCAATCTTTCTTAGCTTCCCTTCCCCCCCCCCCAATGGAATGAGCACAACCAAGGTGCTAATACCACCATTGAGAAGAAAAAGAAACTAATCAAGATGTGCCCAAATACAGGTTACATATTTTTTTTATATGGTATCTCTTACAAATTTCATAAATCCATCAAGGTTCGGAGGAGGTTCCGTTGGTAGTGGTGGAAAAGAAGCTTGTTCATCACCGCTTCCGGGCAAAGCTGCTTCCTCCGCAAGTTCAGCTAGCATTTTTTCGTAAGCTTCGTCTACCTCTGGTTGTGATTCAGCAAGTCCAAAATTTCTTCGTTCCGAATGGATCCAATCTCTGGAAAGAACTGATTTTTCCAAGCTCTCCCTCATAGACGCTCTATAATCACCGAGTTGTAGTCTTGCTTGACTGAAAGCACTCTCTGATGCCACTGTTGAAGTGGTTAAAATATCTCGGGCCATCCTTGAAAGGACCGGAAAGTGTTTTTATTTGCCCTTCCACCATTCCAAAAGATTAAATGAGCCGTCGGGATCCTCCTGCTCAAGTCCCTGTGACAAATAAACTTCAAGCTCATTTAGTTGTGAACAATCACTAGTGGTACAACCTTGAGAACCCCTGAACTCGGTCCAAGAAGTAAGTGCTCTTACTCCTACAGTTATTTTAGATGATTGAGAACTAGAAGAAGAAGGAGTTGGAATATCTGGTCTAGCATTATCTAGTGCAATTTGATAAGCACTATAAATAGTTAGAGCATTTATTTTAATTGGGGCTTGTGCGTCCGAAAGTGTAGAGAACTCCTCAGGTGCAAGTGCTAAACCATTATAAATAGATCGATACCAATATTGAGGACCACTTAATTTCATAGTAGGCTTTAACAAGGCAGCAATACCATAAATAAGGGGAATATGGAAAAAATATTTTTTAAATTTCTTTCTCATAGAATTAATAGAGTGATGACCTCACTCATTTTAGAAACAAATCATGCGTTCTGAGGTCTTAAAACCTCCTTTTTACCTCACCTCGATTTGCGTGTGTGATCCGGACCTATTATCCGAAAATCCTTCTATGTGAAAATATGAGAAATAGAAATTTCTAAAGTTAAAATTTGATTATGGTTGACTTTGGTCAATATTTTGAGTAAACAGACCCAGATCCGTGTTCCGATGATCCCGGGAGGTCCGCAGTAAAATATGGGACTTGGGCGTATGCCCGGAAATGAATTCCGAGGTCCCAAGCCTTAGAAATCAATTTTTGAAAGAAATTATTTTGCTGAATTATCTATGAAATAAAAAAAGAATTAATGTTTGAAACCATTGGTATCGGGCCCGTATTTTGGTTTTGGAACCCGGTACAAATTTGTTATAGTATTTAAAGGATAACTGTGAAATTTTGTGAAAAATGGAGTTTATTTTACGTGATTTGGACCTCCAGTCGAAGAGTTATGAACTTTAAAGTGTTCTTGATGAAAATAATGAGTTTTGAGGTTTAATTCATAGTTTTACATGTTATTTTCATGATTTGGTTGCACGAGCAAGTCCGTATGATGTTTTTAGGTTGGTATGCATGTTTGCTTTGGAGCCCCGAGGGCTCGGGTGAGTTTCGGATAGGCCACGGAGTGAAATTTGGACTAAGGAAGTTGCAGGTTTTTAATTGGTATGTTGCAGGCCTGCAGGTACCCGGCTCACAAATGCGAGATCGCAAATGCAAGAATTATGTCGCAAATGTGAAAAGCCTAGGGTCAGCATTACCTCGCAAATGCGAGGTACACTTCACAAATGTGATGTCTTCAGTAGGTGCCAGTTGTCGCAAATGCGACACCCCCTTCGCAAATGCGAGTTCGCAATTGCGAACATATGATCACAAATACGAAGGCAGCAGGTTCCTTAAGGTTTCGCAATTGCGAACCCTGGTCATAATTGCGACATCTGCGACCTGAAAATTTATAACTTAGCCGAAAATCTTCCATTTTTCAAACCCTTTCAAAACCAAAATACTCTTGGGCGATTTTTCAAACAAGTACTCTTCCAAACCGATTGTAAGTCATTTCTAACTTGTTTTCATCCATCTTAAACATATTTTCTCATAATTTCAACTCAAAATCAAAGGTTTTCATGAGAGAAATTGGGTGATTTAGGTAGAACCTAGATTTTTCAAATTTAGGGGATTTGGACCTGTGACGACCCGGCCGGTCGTCTTAAGAATTAACGCTTTGATACTCTATTAACTGCCTTCCCCGTGTTTATTTCTGCTATCTTGATTTGTCGGGATGTTCGCTTTTGAGTTTCGGAGAGTTTGGGGACACTTAGTCCCTAAATGAGAGCTTAAGTGTTGGAAATTTGAGCATAGTCGGAATAGTGTGAAGATGGCCTCGGAATAGAATTCTGATGGTTTCGTTAGCTCCGCTTGGTGATTTTGGGCTTAGGAGCGTGTTTGGATTGTATTTTGGAGGTCCGTAGCAAATTTAGGCTTGAAATGCCGAAAGTCGAATTTTGGAGGTTTCCGGTTCGATAGTGAGATTTTGATCCGAGGGTTGGAATGGAATTCCAGAAGTTGGTGTAGCTCCGTAGTGTTGAATGTGATGTGTGTGCAAAATTTTAGGTCATTCGGACGAGGTTTGATAGACTTTTTGATCGAAAGCGTATTTTTAGAATTTTGGAGTTCTTAGGATTGAATTCGCGGTTGATTCGTCGTTTCGATGTTGTTTTAAGTGTTTTAAGGATTGGTATAAGTTTGGACTATATTATTAGACTTGTTTGTGCTTTTGGTTGAGGTCTCGGGGGCCTCGGGATGTTTTTGGATGGTTGACGGAAGGATTTGGATTTTGGAGTTGCAGCTTCAGCTTCAGCTGCTGGTTTTCTGTCATAACTGCACCTGCAAGTGTGGGACCGCAGGTGCGGTGCCGCAGAAGCGGCTATGTGGCCGTAGAAGCAAGATTTGGCCCAGAGTTCTAGGATCCGCAGGTGCGGCTGGGTTTTCGCAAATGCGTTGCCGGAGATGCAGCCTAGTAACCGCAGATGCGAACCCAACCCGTTAAGTGACTTTTTGCACCTACGATGTATTCTTCCGCAAGTGCGGGACCACAGGTGCGCTCCCTTGACCGCATATGCGGTAATCGCTGGGCAGAAACATATAAATACTTGCCTTCGCGAAATTTAGCCATTTTTCACCTCTTTTCAAACGGGAAAAAGCTTGGGGAGCACTTCTCAAGAGGGATTTTCAGAGGAGTTCATTGGGGTAAGGTCTTTGGTCCCTAAACTCATTATTGGAATGATTTTTATCAATTTAAGCATCAAAAATTAAGAAAAATCAGTGGTAAATTGGGGGTTAGGGCTTGACTAATTAGAGACCTTTGAGGTCCGATTTTGATACTTTTGGTATGACTAAACTCGTGAGAGTGTGAGGATTATGAAAATATAAATTTTACCCGATTCCGAGATGTGGGCCCGAGGGGCGTTTTGGTCATTTTACCTAATTTCGCGTATTAGCTTAGAATTTAATTGTAGAATCGATTACTTGAAATGTTATTAACATTATGCAATTGAATTGGATAGATTTGGGCCATTTGGAGTCGAGTACTAGTGGCGAAGACGTGGTTTCGGGTTGATTTTGAGCTGGTTCGAGGTAAGTGGCTTGCCTAACCCTATGTGGGGGACCTTCCCATTAGGATTTGGTATATTTGATAATTGAAATACCCTCTACGTGAGGTGACGAGTGCGTACTTGGGCTGATTGTTGAAAATCCGGTTTTCTTTAAGTAATTTTAATTGTGTTCCTTTTTCCTGTTTCATTTTACTTGCAATTTAAACCTGTTGTTAGCTTAGAAAAAGCATGTCTAATTGACTTAACTGTTTATCTGCTTAAATTATCTTAATTGAATTATATGAAGCATGTTAAATTAGAATTATCTGTTTTACTTAGTACGAAATTGAGCTTAATTGAATATTCTTGTGTTGTTGCTCTATGTTTTACTTTCGGACTACGGGACGGCATCTCGGGAGATCCCCTGTACGTATTTATGATTTAAACCGAGGTGCGATATACCAAGAGATCTCTGGCACGTATATTGAGGATACCAAGAGATCGCTAGCATATATTGAGGATACCAAGAGATCCCTTGTATACATTGAGGATACCAAGAGATCTTCGAGATACCAAGAGATCCCCGACATATATCTTGAGGATACTGAAAGATCCCCGGTTATCATCCTTATTATGAGTGGTATTTCCTTGTGGTTGTCTTTATCTCTATTTCAGTTATTGTATTCCTTATTATCCTGTATTAAATTCTTACTGTAGATTCTTAATTGTACTGCTTATCTTATTTTGTCATCTCTATATTTATTTAATCTCAGTAGGGCCCTAACCTTCCTCGTCTCTACCCGATCGAGGTTAGGCTTGGCACTTACTGAGTACCGTTGTGGTGTACTCATGCCCTTTCTGCGCATGTTTTTCATGTGCAGATCCAGGTACTTCGACTCAGACTTACCATCCTTGAGGCGAGGCGACCTTTCGGAGACTTCGAGGTATATCTGCCGCGTCCGCAGACCAAGAAGTCTCTCTCCTTTCTCTCTTGTAGTTACAGCCCTTCTATATTTACTTGTTTTAGACTATTCTGGAGTTAGAGCACAATGTAGTATCATTAGCTTGTTATTCATGGGTTTCCGGGTTTTGGGAATATGTATTAGTTTTTGAGAGTTAAATATTGTGTATGTCGAGCGGCACTTTTAAAATGCTGTTTTATTACTCTATTTCAGTTTTAAATTGTTTTCTTTCTTAAATTGGTTTATCTTCCGCATTTTAGGCTTACCTAGTCGTAAAGACTAGGTGTCGTCACGATGGTTCACGGAGGGCGAACCAGGGTGGTGACAGGACCTCGATTTGAGGTCCGAATTTAAAATAAATTATATATTTGGATTCGTGGGGGAAGGGGTAATCGGGTTTTGGTTCGAACCTCGGGTTTTGACCATGTAGGCCTGGGGGCGATTTTTGACTTTTTGGGGAAAGACTTTAGAAAACTTATTTCCATGCATTAGAATTGATTCATTTAGCATTTATTGATATAGTTAAGTAACTTGTGGCTAGATACGAGCGAATTGATGGTGGAATCAAGAGGTAAAGCGGTAGTTGAGAATTGAATTGAGTTCGTGGCATCGAGGTAAGTGTTTGGTCTAACCTTAGCTTGAGGAATTAGGAGTTGAGTCCTATTTGCTATATGTTATGTGTTGAGTACGACGTATAGGCATGGTGATAGGTATCTATACGTTGGTGTCAAGCATGCCCGTGAGTCTTATTCTACGACTAATGTGACTCCGTTCGTATTTTTCATGCCTTAAGTGATGATTTCTATTGTTGAGCAAATCTTGTGGAAGTATTAGTGATATTTGAACAATGACGAGCATTAGCTCAAGTTGTATAACGAATTGTGGAAGTATAATTGTAAATTGAACCTTATGGAGCATTGCCTCAAGTTGTGAAATAATTTGTGAAGTAAATGTGAAAAAGAGAAGAGGATTATTATATAGTTTCCCTTGCTGGGATGTTGTTGCTTTTAATGCTATCTCACTTGCCGGGATGTTTATGCCTTTGATATTGTTCCCTTGCCAGGATTTGGTTGTTGAACTATTGTTCCCTTGCCGGGATTTTATTGTAGTTTTATTTATTTCCTTGCCCTGTTGTTTGTGATTGTTGTTTGGGTGAGGAAGAGTGTTAAAGCACGAATGGTGATGTCGTGCATTATTTTGGTGAGAGAGTGTTAAAGCATGAAGGGTGATGTCGTGTATGATTTTGTGAGGAAGAGCGTAAAAGCACGAAAGGTGATGTCGTGCTGCACGATGTACAATTTCGTGCTGATTATATTGATTTGATGGTGAGGAAGAGAGTAAAAGCACGAAGAATGATGTCGTGCAGTTTATATTGATTCTTATGGTGAGAACGAGAGTAAAAGGACGAAGGGAGATGTTGTGCACTTGTTTGATTTCTGATGCTTGTTGATAGTTGAGTCATGGTGTTCCTTGTAATTACCTATTGTCCTTCTATTATTATTCGATGTTTCCCCGCATCATGTTTCCCCCTCCCATTCTTAAATGTACATTATTGTTCTTCTATTTTCCGTTGTATATGATTTAACTGCACAGGTTTATTTGGTAGTCTGATCCTAGCCTCATCACTACTTCGCTGAGGTTAGGCTAGGCACTTACCAGCACATGGGGTTGGTTGTGCTGATACTACACTCTGCACTGTGTGTAGATCCCCGAGCAGTAGCATACAAACCATAGTTTTGGGTGGATGCCTTCAGTCCAGTCGAAGATTCCAAGGTAGTCCTGCAGGCATCCGCAGGCCCCGGCGTCTCCCTCTATCCTTTCTTCCTGTTTTATTTATGTAATTCAGAAACAATGTCGCATTTATTTTCTTTTTGCGCCTTGTTTGTAGTATTCCTAGATCGTCTGTAAAGTTGTGACACCAGTTCTGGGTAGTTTTTGTTTAAGAAATCGTATTGGAATTATTTAAATGGTTTAATTGTTTCTTCCGTTTTGTAAATTCCGCTGTTTGTAACCTGTTGATTCACAGTTGTTAAAGGATTAAAATGGGAAAAGGTAATTTGTTCAAACGGTTGGCTTGCCTAGTCACTAGTAGGCTCCATCACGACTCCCGAGGGCGGGAAATCTGGGTCGTGACAAGTTGGTATCAGAGCTCTAGGTTGCATGGGTCTCACAATTCACAGACAAGCTTAGTAGAGTCTGAGAGATTAGTACGGAGACGTCTGTATTTATCCCCCAGAGGCTACAGAGTTAGGAAAAACTTCACATCTTTCTTTCCTGTCGTGCGGTTTGGTTTCACAATGCTAATTAAATTTATACTCTGTTCTTTCGCAGATGGCGAGAACACGCGCTTCCTCATCCACTGATCAGCAGCCCTATCCCCCAGCAGTAGCTCCTACGAGGGGCAGAGGGCGAGGCCAAGGCCATGCTAGAGGCCGAGGTAGGGACAAAGCTCAACCTAGAGTAGCAGCACCAGCAGCGGAGCCTCAGGTTGAGTTTGATGATGATGTTCCGGCCCAGGCAGTTCTAGTGGGCCCAGATCAGATCCTAGAGGGGTTCATTGCTAACCTAGTACTCCAGGATACTATGGTCCGTCTAGTGGGCCTTATGGAGAGTGTTACCCAGGCAGGTTTGCTTCCTGTGGCACCACCTGTCTCTCAGGCTGGAGGAGGAGACCAGACTCCTGCTACTCGCACTCTGGAGCAGATGGCTCCCCAGTTTCAAACTCCAGCAGCTCATCCAGTTGGAGTAGTTCAGCCGGGTGTGGTAGCTCAGACCGGTGATGGAGCAGCTATGTCTACCGATACTTTGTGGAGGTTGGACAGGTTCACCAAACTCTTCACTACTACTTTCAGCGGTGCATCTTCTGAGGATCCCTAGGATTATCTAGATAGCTGTCATGAGGTTCTCAAGAACATGGGGATAGTGGAGACCAATGGGGTCGACTTTGCTACTTTTCGCTTATCTGGATCCGCCAAGACATGGTGGAGGGATTATTGTTTGGCTAGACCGGTTGGGTCACCAGCTTTGACTTGGGAGTAGTTTTCTCAGCTATTTCTGGAGAAGTTTCTCCCTATCACTCAGAGAGAGATCTATCGAAGGCAGTTTGAGTGTCTCCAGTAGGGTTTTATGACTGTCACTTAGTACGAGACCAGGTTCATCGACTTGGCCCGTTATGCTCTTATCATACTTCCCACTGAGAGAGATAGAGAGAGAGGGTGATAAGGTTCATTGAGGGACTCATTTAGCCTATTCGACTTTAGATGGCCAAGGAGACGGGGAGTGAGATTTCTTTTCAGGAGGCGGCCAATGTGGCCAGGAGAGTTGAGATGGCTCTATCGCAGGGAGGTGGTCAGGGGTCTGACAAGAGGCATCATCATTCAGGCAGATTCAATGGTACCTCATTTGGAGGCAGGGATTCGTATGGTAGAGGCCATCCTCCTAGGCCCTTTCAGTCAGCACTTCAGGTTTCTCATTGTGCTTCAGGTGGCCGTGGTTCTCATATGTAGTATTCTGATCAGCAGTTCTACAATGCACCACCAGCTCCTATCAGTACACCGCCGCTCTAGAGTTTTTGGGGTGGTCATTCAGGTCGTCACGGTCAGCAGTCTCAGCAGTCGAGGGCTTGTTACACTTATGGTGATATGGGTCACATTGCTAGATTTTGCCCTCGAGCATCGAGCAGCTCTCAGCATCAGGGTTCCCGTGCCATGGTTCAGGCACCGAGTGTTCCCCCGCCCGCTCAACCAGCTAGAGGTAGAGGTAGAGGTGCTAGAGGTGGAGGTAGAGGTATTAGAGGTGGAGGTCAGGCAACTAGAGGTGGAGGCCAGCCAGCAGCAGGCCATCCCAGAGACATAGTTCAAAGTGGTGGAGCCCAGCCCCGATGTTATGCTCTTCCAGCTAGGCTTGAGGCTGAGGCTTCTGATACTATTATCACAGGTACTGTTCTGGTTTGTAGTAGAGATGTTTCAGTTCTATTTTATCCAGGGTCTACATACTCCTATTTGTCATCTTATTTTGCACCGTATCTGGTCATGCCTAGTGATTCTTTGAGTGCTCCTATATATGTGTCTACACCGGTGGGTGATTCTATTGTGGTAGATCATATCCATCGTTCGTGTATAGTTTTGATTGGGGGTCTTGAGACTTGTGTAGATTTGTTACTTCTGGACATGGTTGATTTCGATGTCATATTGGGGATGGATTGGTTATCACCTTACCATGCTATCTTGGACTGTCATGCCAAGACTGTGACCTTAGCCTTGCCGGGTGTACCTCGTTTAGAGCGGAGAGGATCTTCTGGTCATTCTACCCGTAGTGTTATCTCATATATGAAGGCTCGGCGTATGGTCAAGAAGGGTATTTGGCCTATTTGGCATATGTTCGTGATTCTAGTGCCGAGGTTCCCTCTATGGATTCTGTGCCTGTTGTTCGTGAGTTTCCTGAAGTATTTTCTTCAGACCTGCCGGGTATGCCACCCGATAGGGATATTGACTTATGCATTGATTTGGCTCCAACACTCAGCCCATTTCCATTCTGCCGTATCGTATGGCCCCGCCTGAGTTGAAAGAGTTGAAGGAGCAGTTACAAGACTTTCTTGAAAAAGGTTTCATTAGACCTAGTGTTTTGCCTTGGGGTGCACCGATGTTGTTTGTTAAGAAGAAGGACAGATCAATGAGAATGTGTATAGATTACCAGCAGTTGAACAAGGTTACAATCAAGAATAAGTATCCATTGCCAAGGATTGATGATTTGTTTGATCAGCTTCAGGGTGCCAAGGTATTTTCGAAGATTGACTTGAGATCTAGATACCATTAGTTGAGAATTAGGGCATCTGATATCCCTAAGACAGCTTTCCGCACTCGGTACGGGCATTATGAGTTCTTGGTGATGTCATTTGGGTTGACAAATGCCCCAACAGCTTTTATGGATTTAATGAACCGAGTGTTCAGGCCTTACTTGGATTCGTTCGTGATAATCTTCATTGATTATATTTTGATCTATTCCCACAACCGGGAGGAGCTTGAGCATTATCTGAGACTGGTCCTCCAGACTCTAAGAGATAGTCAGTTGTATGTTAAGTTTTCGAAGTGTGAGTTCTGGTTGAGTTCAGTTGCATTCTTGGGTCATGTTGTATCAGTAGAGGGTATTCAGGTAGATCCAAAGAAGATAAAGGCAGTCAAGAACTGGCCTAGACCAGCATCAGTGTCACGACCCAAACCGGTGGGTCGCGACGGGCACCCGGTACCTTACTCAACCGAGTACCAACGTAACGTATCTTTCATATTACATCATCATATACACGTGACATACGGGCCTAATAGGCCAACATTATCATTTACAAACTCAAAACAAAGGACGACAAGGCCGTACAATCTTTCACATATACGACATATGTCTACAAGCCATTAAGAATACATAAATGTCATAGAGGTCGGGATAGAGTCCCCTCATACCAAACAATACACGTCTAAATCATACTAACCAAACAAGCAACTCTGAAGAAAATGGAGCGCACCAACATCTTCCGCTGAGTTGATAGCCTACTTGGAGGGCTCTCGACCTGTCTATCGGGACCTGCGGGCATGAAACGCAGCGTCCCCAAGCAAAAGGGATGTCAGTACAAATAATGTACCAAGTATGTAAGGCACATAAATAAATACATAAGAGATATGGAAGACATATGGAGTACATGACTCAACCTGTGAGTCTGAATAACTTTGTAAATCATAAATTACTTTCAACGTCATGCATATGCGTATGAATGTCATGTCATGCATAGGTACATGTTTCATAACATTATCAGCTTCTGAGGGCATCCTATCATATCATATCGGCCATTGTGGGCAAAATCATCATCGTATACCAGCTGATCAGGTGGTGGTGCGTATATAACGCCATAACCTTTCCCATATCCCATATACATATATATACATACATATATACGCGTATATAACGCCGTTTGAATACATACACATATATGCATATATAACGCCATTTGAATACATACCCATATACGCATATATAACGCCGTTTGAATTATATTTCAGCCACTGTGGGCAACATCATCATCATATACCAGCTGATCAGGTAGTGGTGCGTATATAACGTCGTAACCTTTTCCCATATCCCATATACATATATTTACATATATACGCGTATATAACGCCATCTGGTCATGGGTCAATGCACATGAATGTAATACATGAAAAGTACGTTAATAAAATCTTTCGGAATCTCATAAGACCATTTTGCCTTTGAGTAATATCATCAAGTAAACTCTTTTCAACTTTCGTATTTTTTTCTGAGACCCATGAACATATGATAAAATATTATGACACATGGAATTTCAAGAACATAGATATCTTTAATACTTTTATGAATAGAGTAACTCATGGAATTTGTGCATTTGCACGTTTCGTTCGTATCGTATGGATCACGCCAAAAGAAAGAAGGGATAGCCTTAACATACCTGAAGTAGGGGAAAATCCGTGTAATGTCCTTGGAAAAGATTGCAAAGAATTCTCGTTGTAATGAAGTATTAAGAATCAGAACTTTGCTTGAATTTGATAATAGCAACGTTCTGTTCTCTTTTGTTTGAAATTGAGAATGGCAAAAGTTTATTCTGTTAAAGAAACTTTGTTTAAAAATCACTTCCTAAATTCTCATTGTAGTAAGATGACTACTATTATGATGATATACGAATGTAAGTATGAAGTGTCCTTTTACGTTGCTTACTAGGTTGCCACCTATTATATGACTAAGGAGTCATTTGTTTTAAATTGTGGCCAACTGCCGCGTTTTCTTGAGGGTGGAATTTATAAATTTTTATCCACTTATTAGTTAACTGGGTAATGTTTCGTTACCCGGTAATTAATCTATTACCCGCATAATTTAAGAATTATCATAAATTACTTAAAATTTTATTTATTTTTAAAAATACTTCATATATACTTTATATATTATACTACCGTGGTCATATGGTACCTTGCATGGTACTAGTTCATAATTATCGGGTATTATCGCTCGACCCGTATTTTATTCCAAATTGATCACTTCCAACGAAACTCGTTTTCTTTAATCTGTGTACCCCTTTATCCTTCATAACACTTATTTATCGCCTGTTATAAATAGCGTAAGTAAGTTAACGTCAAGATGATCTCATCCCCGAGTCTACATCGGTTATCTGAAAACGAAATTTTAACGTACAATACTTTAGGGTGTAACATCGTCGTAACTTAATACTGCAAAGCGTAACATCACCGTAATGTAATACTGCGCGACGTGACATCTCACTTCCGGGATCTCATTAATTTATTTATGGCATATTTTCATGTACGAAAATATGGGGTGTAACATCATTCCCCCCCCCCCTTTGGAATATTCGTCCTCGAATGTTGACTGATGCACTTATCGTTCTCATATCCCATAGCTCTTGCGAATACTTTAGTAGTCCTCTTGCCATCTAGGCAACTGTTCTGTGAATAAGTCCAATGTCTAGGGCATTCCCCCCTTAGGCATCCTTCTCACACCACAACTTGTAGTCGGAATCCATCCAATCTCGTAATTGTTGCTACCTTTCATCATGCAGCATGTACAATTTTGACCTTGTAAGTGTGCCCAATCTCTAGGCTTCATACGTAGAGCTTGATAAGATGTCCCTTTAGGCATCTATGAGTATACTGAAGTTCTTTGCTCGGTACTTTGTTGAATTCACGAATATGTATCTCATCGCATAGGTCCGTTTAGCCATTCGTATGAATTTACTGCCATAACTCTTACTTTAATTATCATTGCTGAGGTCTATTACCAAATCCCAACTTGCTCTCATTGCTTATCCCATATGTATAAGTCTAAGTCCTTTAATGCTTCCTCATTACTGTTCATCCTAAGAGCGATGACCTAACCTCATTTCATATTTTGTAACTTTTATCCATCCATTATTGATTCACCTCAATATCTATCTACAATCCACCACTGATAATTGAAACCTCTTACGTAATATCTTGCTACTAGGGCTTACGTTGCATCGATAAATACATGAAATGATTCCCATAATCGTATTTCATGGTATCTCATTGTGATTCACCTTATGAGGGTATTCTAATCCTGTGCCATCCGCAAAATCTTTTCTCTTCCTCCCTTTATTTTTTTCCTTCAAATCATTATTCAATCAACGGCCCAAACGTCATCTTTTAACTGTCACAATTACATCCTTATTTTATTAGCAGGTCAGCATTCTATTTCTTCTAAATGATACTAGTCATAGACTCCTTTGAGCTCATTCATGCTATACTGGGCTTTATATAATTTAGATAACCCATCAACTCCCTTGATTTCACGGGCTTAATCCCGAGGATTTATCCATTTTCATCATCTTCTCGCTTGCCCTTTTCTTATCCTTACTCCTGTCTTTCTAAAACCCTGTTGTTCTATCATACTTTAGCTTGCGACCGATTTCCTTATGTTTTTCTGGAACATCGAGATATTACATCGTCTCTAACTCTCCTTTCACTCTCTAATTAGACCTTTCGGTACCTAGAAACCATAGGCTGGAAGGTATGCCACCGACGACGCTGCTATCATTCCTGGATACTGAATCCCCGTGCTTCTAGCCCATTATCCGCAGTATGGAGTATTCATAACCTTCTGTATTTGAGTATCTTGTATGTTGTTTTACATTTTCCTTACTTACCTTAAAATATTGCCTCACACTCTTCTATCTTTCTTTCATAACCTCCCTTACGCATAGGTAGAATTCACATCTACAATTTAAAACTCTATTATAATACTTGCACCTCTGGTGCCTATACAATCCGATGGGAGTTCCATACTGACTTCTTATGAGGCTGGTACTTCTTCTAACTGGCTTTATCGTATAGTCGTTATAGAATATAGTAGTTGTGTTATCTCTCTTGCACCTCTAATATTAAGAGTGATTATGTTATGTTCTCAATCATGATTCCTATAACTTCTGGGTCCAATAATCGGATTCCTGATTTACTTCGTTAATGTAACTCTTTTAGTTTCCTCTTCCTTCTGATCAGTCTTTATGTAGGCTTAAGTTATCTTCCAATCTGTGGCTCATGGTATTAGTTATTACCTTAGCCTTTCATGGGCGTTATGGAATATCCATGATACAATCTTCTAACAATTCAATCCTTTGTCTATGCCCTAGGCTCAATTCTTTCTTTTAACTTATACCGGAGCCTTCTGTGGCTGTATAATTGTCAACAAATATGATACCTGGATAATGCTCCAAAATCTTGAGTGTATCTATAACGTACTAACTCTGAATCATTGATCGAGTAACTCTTCCGTTCCATCTTAGTTTTCTTTCAATGTGAGCTATTACTTTTCCTGGTCTTTTTACCCCCTTTTTGTGTCTATACTTAGCTTATCTTAGTGCCCACACTTGCCAGAGTTTTTATACAACTCATATGATCTCGAATATTACTTTTAATTTTTACTCCATGTTCATTGGCCACTGTAGGTGCTACTTTCTTAGGGAGTTCATACAATGTTGTTTTGAGACTATTGTCACGCGACCATTTCCTCTTTAGGTCGTTGTACTGAGGTTGAAGCCTTCTTCCTTATTTCCTCAGCTAGTCTTTCGTCGTAGTACTTAGGGAAGACCCTCTGACTCTTGTAAAGATGTGAGCTTATTATCCTGTATTCCCGATTGAATTTTTGATGTTCGTGCTCACTTGTAATTATCCTTAGTTACTTACCTCCATACTCATCTGCTCGTACAGCTTCTTCTGAACTAAAGTTTTGACTGTCTTCCCAGTGGGACTATCTTTTATTTCCGTAACACTCATACGGTACCTTTAACTACTCCAACTCCTATTTGAATATTTCTCAAGTATTACAATGTTATAACTGTGGGGCTAAATTCACTATATTGGGTTTTACTATATTTATCTTGCACGACCTGCTATCTTGTATTGTATTCTCTTGACTAGACATGGCTAGGCTCTTTCTGAATCAACTACTAACTACTCGTTGACCCATCCTCATATCAATATTCCGCGAAATCTTTCTTGGGTTATTTCCTTGGTCTTAACTTACGTCTTGCATTGGCTCCTTAATTATCAATAACATCTCGGGCAGGAACCTTTACTTCTTCTCCTTGACGTTGCGTTTGCATAATGTTCTGGAATTATAGTATAGTTGTAGCATTTGGATAAGTGCAATATCATCCCTTTCTTATTTTTATCGCATTCTTCCTTTTATCATTCCATATTCCCCCCTTTAGGGGAGTACTAAGAGTTGGAGCTACGACGACCTACCTATAGATGTTTCACCTTTTCATCTTTGCCATTATTTTACATCATCGATGGCCCTTACTCACCTTGCGGTAATCCTTATGTACCAAGGATACAAATTTCCTTACTCACAATGGTGACACTTAGTGTAACTGGCACATACATTCGCTTGAGCTTAAGTTTGTTCCCCTTGCTTGCTAGGGAAACGTCTTCCTGAATGACCATTCTCTGAATTTCCCATGAATCTTCTTTTATTATCCATTCTATTGTCGTCGGAATGCAATCTGAAATTCTCATGATGCCGACCGTTATAGAATCACTCAGTCCCTAATTCAGGTTTAGTTTATCTTGTTTACCAGTCCATACTGATTTCTGTTACTCTGGGGATTAACTCTCCCCTCTAGTAGTCGTGTTGGAGTCACGAACTTATTTCTCGAAATGAGGATATAACCTTATGGCCAATACTCTTTTGCTGTCTTAAGGCCCATCACTTTTCGTCTCTTCCTTCATTTGACTATAGGTTCTGTAACATTCTACAGTTTTCATCCATGTATCACACCTTATTCATAATGCTTCCTTATCTCTCTTCTCATTACTCTGCTAATATTTCTGCATATCCCTTTTCTTGTGAAAACTTCAATACGACATTCTTTCTCTTTTAGCTTTCCTTTGCTCCATCCAGTGGCTCTTCAAATTGCTTAAAGTTCTCACTTTACTAGGGTCGCGAACCACACTAAGGTAATATGTATAACTTTAAGGCTTATAGTGCATGTCTTTGTAGTACACATATCTGGCTGCACTATTTTAGAGTGCACTATCTAGGTGTCTCATAAAGAAATCTATTAGCACATTTGCAATATCCTTCGAAAATGTCAACTGATGCAATCAATTAATCCATCATATCTTCTTATACTACTTTTGTTAACCCCCATAGGGCATATCTGGAAGGGGTGTGACCAATTGTATATACTTCTGTTACTATTGAATATAACTCAAAAAGCTTATGTTCCTCTGCCTCAATTATAAGCGTTGTTAACCTTCATCAACTGGGTATCTCGTACCCTTTTTTCACCTTGCTCCTTTTACTTGCTGAAACTTGTACTTATCTTCTTAATCTCTCATTGTCCTTTACCATAAAGATGGATAGACATTCTTGCCTTAAGACTTCTTATCAGGAAGCTTACACGTTTCATTACACCAATGATCTGCTAAAGACCTCATTTACTTATCGTAGGCATCATACAAAAATCCGATTCCTCTGACTCAGCTCTTCCAAAACTATCTCTCTTTCCAACCTTCTTTCCGGATGTAGGCATCGTCTTATTATGAATAAAATAGATTTTCGGAATTTGAATTCTTATAAGTGAGCTCTACCACACGATCTAGAGTAAGAAGAAAGAGTGACAATCCTAAATGCCATGTAGCCTCCTACTTATAAGTGTGGTGCACGACACATCCATAAACAAGACTCTACTAGACACGGCTTGTAGACTTCTTAGGACAGAACTACTCTGATACCACTTTTGTCACGACCCAAACCAATGGACCACAACGGGCACCCGGTACCTTACTCAACCGAGTACCAACGTAACGTATCTTTCATATTACATCATCATATACACGTGACATACGGGCCTAATAGGCCAACATTATCATTTACAAACTCAAAACAAAGGACGACAAGGCCGTACAATCTTTCACGTATACGACATATGTCTACAAGCCA
Source organism: Nicotiana sylvestris (assembly GCF_000393655.2). Classification (NCBI taxonomy): domain Eukaryota; kingdom Viridiplantae; phylum Streptophyta; class Magnoliopsida; order Solanales; family Solanaceae; genus Nicotiana; species Nicotiana sylvestris. The sequence continues at coordinate 149,095,416 of NC_091064.1, read as the reverse complement.
CTAAGAATACATAAATGTCATAGAGGTCGGGATAGAGTCCCCCCATACCAAACAATACACGTCTAAATCATACTAACCAAACAAGCAACTCCGAAGCAAATGGAGCGCACCAATATCTTCCGCTGAGTTGATAGCCTACTTGGAGGGCTCTCGACCTGTCTATCGGGACCTGCGGGCATCAAACGCAGCGTCCCCAGGCAAAAGGGACGTCAGTACAAATAATGTACCAAGTATGTAAGGTACATAAATAAATACATAAGAGATATGGAAGACATATGGAGTACATGACTTAACCTGTGAGTCTGAATAACTTTGTAAATCATAAATTACTTTCAGCGTCATACATATGCGTATGAATGTCATGTCATGCATAGGTACATGTTTCATAACATTATTAGCTTCTGAGGGCATCCCATCATATCATATCGGCCACTGTGGGCAAAATCATCTTTGTATACCAGCTGATCAGGTGGTGGTACGTATATAATGTCATAACCTTTCCCATATCCCATATACATATATATACATACATATATACGCGTATATAACGCCGTTTGAATACATACACATATATGCGTATATAACACCATTTGAATATATACCCATATACGCGTATATAATGTCGTTTGAATTATATTTCAGCCACTGTGGGCAACATCATCATCATATACCAGTTAATCAGGTGGTGGTGCGTATATAACGCCGTAACCTTTTCCCATATACATATACATATATTTACATATATACGTATATATAACGCCATCTGGTCATGGGTCAATGCACATGAATGCAATACATGAAAAGTACGTTAATAAAATCTTTCGGAATCTCATAAGACCATTTTGCCTTTGAGTAATATCATCAAGTAAACTTTTTTCAACTTTCGTATTTTTTTCTGAGACCCAGGAACATATGATAAAATATTATGACACATGGAATTTCAAGAACATAGATATCTCTAATACTTCTATGAATAGAGTAACTCATGGAATTTGTGCATTTCCACATTTCGTTCGTATCGTATGGATCATGACAAAAGAAAGAAGGGATAGCCTTAACATACTTGGAGTAGGGGAAAATCCGTGTAATGTCTTTGGAAAAGATTGCAAAGAATTCTCGTTGTAATGAAGTATTAAGAATCAGAACTTTGCTTGAATTTGATAATAGCAACGTTCTATTCTCTTTTGTTTGAAATTGAGAATGGCAAAAGTTTGTTCTGTTAAAGAAACTTTGTTTAAAAATCACTTCCTAAATTCTCATTGTAGTAAGATGACTACTATTATGATGATATACGAATGTAAGTATAAAGTGTCCTTTTACTTTGCTTACTTGGTTGCCACCTATTAAATGACTAAGGAGTCATTTGTTTTAAATTGTGGCCAACTGCCACGTTTTCTTGAGGGTGGAATTTATAAATTTTTATCAACTTATTAGTTAACTGGGTAATGTTTCGTTATCCGGTAATTAATCTATTACCCGCATAATTTAAGAATTATCACAAATTACGTAAAATTCTATTTATTTTTAAAAATGCTTCATATATACTTTATATATTATACTACCGTGGTCATATGGTACCTTGCATGATACTAGTTCATAATTATCGGGTATTATCGCTCGACCCATATTTTATTCCAAATTGATCACTTCCATCGAAACTCGTTTTCTTTAATCTGTGTACTCATTTTATCCTTCATAACACTTATTTATCGCCTATTATAAATAGCATAAGTACGTTAACGTCAAGATGATCTCATCCTCGAGTCTACGTCGGTTATCTGAAAACGAAATTTTAACGTACAATACTTTAGGGTGTAACATCGTCGTAACTTAATACTGCAAAGCGTAACATCACCGTAATGTAATACTGCGAGACGTGACATCTCACTTTCGGGATCTCATTAATTTATTTATGGCGTATTTTCATGTACGAAAATATGGGGTGTAACAATCAGCTACAGAGATCCGGAGTTTCTTGGGATTGGCAGGCTATTATTGTCGGTTTATGGAGGGGTTTTCATCTATTGCAGCCCTGATGACTAGGTTGACCCAGAAAGGTGCCCAGTTCAGGTGGTCAGACGAGTGTGAGGCGAGCTTTCAGAAGCTCAAGACAACTTTGACTACGGCGCCAGTGTTGGTTTTGCTCACAGGTTCAGGGCCTTATACAGTTTATTGTGATGCATCTCGTATTGGACTTGGTGTGGTGTTGATGCAGGATGGCAAGGTCATTGCCTATGCTTCGCGCTAGTTGAAGATTCATGAGAAGAACTATCCAGTTCATGATTTGGAGTTAGCAACCATTGTTCATGCGTTGAAGATTCGGAGGCATTATCTATATGGCGTGTCATGTGAGGTGTTCACGGATCACAAGAGTTACAGTATTTGTTCAAGCAGAAGGAGCTAAATTTGAGGCAGAAAAGGTGGTTGGAGCTATTAAAGGACTATGATATCACCATCTTATACCATCCGGGAATGGCCAATGTGGTGGCCGATGCTTTGAGTAGGAAATCAGCCAGCATGGGCAGTCTTGCTTATATTCCGGTCGGTCAGAGACCGCTTGCTTTGGATGTTCAGGCTTTGGCCAATCAGTTCGTGAGGTTGGATGTTTCTGAGCCCAGCCGTGTATTAGCTTGCACAGTCGCTCGTTCTTTATTATTGAAGCGTATCCGAGGTCGGCAGTATGATGATCCCTATTTGTGTGTCCTTAGGGACACGGTGGATCATGGAGGTGCCAAGCGGGTTACATTAGGAGATAATGGAGTTTTGAGGCTGTAGGGTCAAGTTTGTGTGCCTAATGTAGATAGGCTCCGGGAGTTGATTTTAGAGGAGGCCCATAGTTCCCGGTACTCTATTCATCCGGGCGCCACTAAGATGTATCAAGATTTGCGTCAGCATTATTGGTGCAGGAGAATGAAGAAGGACATTGTTGCATATATGGCTCGGTATTTGAACTGTTAGCAGGTTAAGTACGAGCATCAGAGGCCTGGTGGTTTGTTCTAGAAGATTGAGATTCCTGAGTGGAAGTGGGAGCGTATCACTATGGACGTCGTTGTTGGACTCCCACGGACTTAGAGGATGTTCGATGTAGTGTGGGTTATTGTTGATAGGCTGACCAATTCGGCACATTTCATTCCTGTGGCAGTCTCCTATTCTTCCGAGATGTTAGCTGAGATCTATATCTGGGAGATTGTTCGTCTTCATGGTGTGCCCGTGTCTATCATTTCGGACCGAGGTATACAGTTTACCTCACATTTCTGGAGAGCAGTTCAGTGGGAGTTGTGCACACGGGTTGAGTTGAGCACAATGTTTCATCCTCAAACGGAGGGGCAGTCCGAGCAGACTATTCAGATTTTAGAGGATATGCTCTGAGCTTGTGTCATTGACTTTGGAGGCTCATGGGATCAGTTCTTTCCTTTAGCGGAGTTTGTCTACTACAACAGCTACCAGTCGAGTATCCAGATGGCTCCTTATGAGGCTTCATATGGGAGGCAGTGTCGGTCATTGGTTGGATGGTTTGAGCCGGAAGAGGCTCGGTTGTTGGGTACAGATCTAGTGCAGGATGCCTTGGAAAAGGTCAGGATTATTCAGGATAGGCTTCGTACGGACCAGTCCAAGCAATTATGCCAACCGTAAGGTTCGAGATTTGGCATGGTCGGTGAGCGAGTATTGCTTCGGGTGTCGCCTATGAAGGGCGTGATGAGATTTGGGAAGAAGGGCAAGCTTAGCCCATTGGACCATTTGAGATAAGTGGGAGAGGTGGCTTACAGACTTGCGTTGCCGCCGAGCTTATCAGTCGTGCATCCAGTGTTTCATGTGTCCATGCTTCGGAAGTATCACGATGATCCATCCTACGTGTTAGATTTCAGCACTCTCCAGTTGGACAAGGATTTGTCCTATGAGGAGGAGCCAGTAGCTATTCTAGATCGGCAGGTTCGTCAGTTGAGATCGAAGATTTTCTCTTCTGTTCGTGTTCAATGGAGAGGTCAGCCTGCTGAGGCATCGACCTGGGAGTCCGAGTCTGACATGCGGAGACGTTATCCCCATCTTTTCCCCGACTCAGGAACTTCCTTCTTATGTCCGTTCGAGGACGAATAATTGTTTTAGAGCTGGAGGATGTGATGGCCTTTCAGGTCATCACTCGTTTTAGAAACAAATCTTGCGTTCTGAGGTCTTAAAACCTCTTTTACTCATCTCGATTTACGTGTATAGTCTGAACCTATATCCGAAAAGCCTTTTATGTGAAAATATGAGAACTAGAAATTTCTAAAGTTAAATTTGATTATGGTTCATTTTGAGCAAATGGACCCGAATCCGTATTCTGACAATCCCGGGAGGTCCGCAGTAAAATATGGGACTTGGACGTATGCCCGAAAATGAATTTTGAGGTCCCAAGCCTTATAAATCAATTTTTGAAAGAAATTGTTTTGATGAATTATCTATGAAATAAATAAAAAAAATTAATCTTTGAAACCATTGATATCGGGCCCGTATTTTGGTTCCTGAGCCCGATACAAATTTGTTATAGTATTTAAAAGATAACTGTGAAATTTGGTGGAAAATGGAGTTTATTTGACGTGATTTGGACCTCCGGTCGAAGAGTTATGAACTTTAAAGTGTTCTTGACGAAAATGATGAGTTTTGAGGTTTAATTTGTAGTTTTACATGTTATTTTCATGATTTGGTTGTACGAGCAAGTCCGTATGATGTTTTTAGGTTGGCATGCATGTTTGGTTTGAAGCCCCGAGGGCTCGAATGAGTTTCAGATAGGCCACAGAGTGAAATTTGGACTTAAGAAGTTGCAGGCTTTTAATTGGTATGTTGCAGGCCTGCAGGCGCCTGGCTCGCAAATGCGATCTCACAAATGCGAGAATTATGTCGCAAATGCAAAAAGCCCAGGGCCAGCATTACCTCGCAAATGCGAGGTACACTTCGCAAATGCGATGTCTTCAGTAGGTGCCAGTTGTCGCAAATGCGACACCCCTTTCGCAAATGCGAGCTTGCAATTGCGAACATATGATCGCAAATGCGAAGGTAGCAGGTTCCTTAAGGGTTCCTAATTGTGAACCCAGGTCGCAATTGCGACATCTACGACCTATAAATTTATAACTTAGCCGAAAATCTTCCTTTTTTCAAACCCTTTCAAAATCAAAACACTCTTGGGCGAATTTTTAAAGACAAGTACTTTTCCAAATCGATTGTAAGTCATTTCTAACTTGTTTTCACCCATCTTAAACATCTTTCTTATAATTTCAACTCAAAATCAAAGGTTTTCAGGGGAGAAATTGGGTGATTTGGGTAGAACCTAGGTTTTTAAAATTTTGGGGATTTGGACCTGGGTTTGAGGTCCGAATTGAAAACAAATTATATATTTGGGTTCGTGGGGGAATGGGTAATCAGGTTTTGGTTCGAACCTCGGATTTTGACCATGTGGGCCGGGGGCAATTTTTGACTTTTTGGGAAAAACTTTAGAAAACTTATTTCCATGCATTAGAATTGATTCATTTAGCATTTATTGATATAGTTAAGTAACTTGTGGCTAGATACGAGCGAATTGATGGTGGAATCAAGAGGTAAAGCGGTAGTTGAGACTTGAATTGAGTTCGTGACATCGAGGTAAGTTTTTGGTCTAACCTTAGCTTGAGGGATTAGGAGTTGAGTCCTATTTGCTATGTGTTATTTGTTGAGTACGGCGTATAGGAATGGTGACGAGTATCTATACGTTGGTGTCAAGCATGCCCATGAGTCTTATTATATGACTAATGTGACTCCGTTCATATTATTCATGCCTTAAGTGATGATTTTTGTTGTTAAGCAAATCTTGTGGAAGTATTAGTGATATTTGAACATTGACGAGCGTTGGCTCAAGTTGTATAACGAATTGTGGAAGTATAATTGGCAATTTAACCTTATGTAGCATTGTCTCAAGTTGTGAAATAAGTTGTGAAGTAAATGTGAAAAAGAGAAGAGGATTATTATATTATTTCCCTTGCCATGATGTTGTTGTTTTTAATGTTATCTCCCTTTCCGGGATGTTTATGCCTTTGATATTGTTCCCTTGCCGGGATTTGGTTGTTGAACTATTGTTCCCTTGCCGGGATTTTATTGTAGTTTTATTTATTTCCTTGCCCTGTTGTTTGTGATTGTTGTTTGGGTGAGGAAGAGTGTTAAAGCACGAAGGGTGATGTTGTGCATTGTTTTGGTAAGAGAGTGTTAAAGTACGAAGGGTGATGTCGTGTATGATTTTGTGAGGAAGAGTGTAAAAGCACAAAGGGTGATGCCGTGCCGCATGATGTACAATTCTGTGCCGATTATATTGATTTGATGGTGAGGACGAGAGTAAAATCCAGAAGGGTGATGTCGTGCAGTTTATATTGATTCTTATGGTGAGAACGAGAGTAAAAGCACGAAGGGTGATGTCGTGTACTTGTTTGATTTCTGATTCTTGTTGATAATTAAGTCATGGTGTTCCTTGTATATACCTGTTGTCCTTCTATTATTATTCGATGTTTCCTCGCAACATGTTTCCCCCTCCCATTCTTAACTATACATTACTGTTCTTCTATTTTCCCCTGTATATGATTTAACTGCACAGATTTATTTGGTAGTCTGATCCTAGCCTCGTCACTACTTCGCCGAGGTTAGTCTAGGCACTTACTAGCACATGGAGTTAGTTATGCTGATACTACACTCTGCATTGTGTGCAGATCCCGGAGCAGCAACATACGGACCGTAGTTTTGGGTGGCTGCCTTCAGTCCAATCGGAGATTCCGAGGTAGTCCTGCAAGCGTCCGCAGGCCCTAGCGTCTCCCTCTATCTTTTCTTCCTGCTTCATTTATATAATTCAGAAACAGTGTTGCATTTATTTTATTTTCGGACCTTGTTTGTAGTATTCCTAGACCGTTTGTGAAGTTGTGACACCAGTTCTGGGTAGTTTTTGTTTAAGAAATCGTATTGGAATTATTTAAATAGTTTAATTATTTCTTCCGCTTTGTTTAAATTTCGTTGTTTGTAAACTGTTGATTCACATTTGTTAAAGGATTAAAATGGGAAAAAAGTATTTTTTTCAAACGGTTGGCTTGCCTAGCTTTCACTAGTAGGCGCCATCACGACTCCCGAGGGGGGGAATCCGGGTCGTGACAAATAGCTACTTCATAAATTTCTCCACCCTCAAAAAAATGAGCAAACAAATTTGCAAGATCTGCAAGATAAACTAAACAATTCGAAATAGTAGGATAATATTGCCCAAAAAATTCATTTGTAGCTGTCACGACCCTAAACCTGAACCCGATCATGATGGCGCATCTCATGAAGACAAGGCCAGCTGACACACTCTCAATTTATTTTTAAGCAATTAAATAATGGAACTAAAACAATAAATCCCAAAATAAGGTAAGTAATACAGTTTGCGGAAGAAGACATAGCCCAACATCGGGGTGTCACCAGTCATGAGCATCTATCATAAAACTACAAGTCTGAAAAGAGTCGACATAACTATCACATAGCTAAACAGAAGAAAATAAGATAGAGGGAGAAGCACTGGGCTGCGAATCGCCGAGCAGCTACGTAGTGAATCTCCGAAATCTGTTAGAAGCTTTCTCGATCCTCACAAGCAGGACCTGATACACCTGAATCTGCACACGAGTTACAGGGAGTAAAGTGAGTAATCCAACTCAGTGAGTAATAATAATAAATGCAGATTGAGTAATAAGAAATCACGTAAAGGCACATCAGCAGGCTATAAAGAAGCAGTAAAAGCAATGAAACAGTGATAATATTTAAAGTCTCTTAAGTTTAGTTTAAACTTCTTGAAGTGCCTTTTTAAATAATTAAGCAAGTAAATGACAGGCAACTAGGAAAGGTAAACACATAAAGAACCGCCCCTCGGGCACAATGTCAACAAAATTCGCCCCTCGGGCAATATCATAGAACAACACCAGCCCCTTATGGCCCAAGCGCAATATCAAGCCATCTCGTGGCATAATCACACAGGCTCTCGGCCTCATATTAACAAGCCACCTCGTGGCGTACAAATCTCAGGCCCTCGGCCTCATAATTATAATCAGTGTTTCCTCACAACATAGGCCTTCGGCCTTACTCAGTCAGAATCTCACAAGCCACTCAGGCAACGATAAAATATGATGCTAAGCCCAAAATATCATTTTAAGTGTTAAAGCAGAGTAAACATGGCTGAGTTATGAAAACAGTAGAATATAGCATGACTGAGTATAAGTATAAAGTCAAAACAATGAGGAAATATCAGTAAAAATCCCCTAAGGGTCCAAATAGTTGGCACGAGACCCAAATATGGCATTCAACCCAAAACATGATGATAGCTAATAGTTTTCAATCAAATACGCGATAAAACAGTCAAATACGCAATAAAACAGTCATTCAGGATGGAATAAGTCATAATCCCCAACGGTGTCCGACCTCACGCTCGTCATCTAGCGTGTGCGTCACCTCAATATAGCACCACGATGTGCAATCCAGGGTTTCATACCCTCAAGACAACATTTACAATCATTACTCACCTCAATTCGGTCCAAACTCTAGCCCGTGATGCCTTTGCCCCTCGAATCGGCCTCAACTCGCGTCGAATCTATCCAAAATCAGAATCACGACGTCAAAATATGCTAAGGGAACAAAGCCCATGCAAAAATAATCAATTTACAACACAAATCCCGAAATTACCAAAATCCGACCCCTGGGCCCACGTCTCGGAATTTGATAAAATTTATATCAATAGATTACTTATCTCCCCACGAGTTCATACATATCAGAAGTCCCAAAATCCGACCCCAAATGGCCCCTCAAATCCTCAAGTCTAGGTCTCCAATACTAAACCCTAGTTTTCCCAATTTTTAACCCTTAATCTCCACTAATACCATGATTAACCAATAGAAAAATTATCATAAAGTCAAGTAATGAAGCTTAGGGAACTTACCCAACTGATTCTCTTTGATTTACCCTTGAATTCACTACTTTAGCTCGCTTCTCGTCTTCAAAAATGGAGAACTTAGCCAAAAATTCGTGAAGGAAACATTTTTACTTTTGGCCCAGGGATTCCGCATTTGCGGCCCTTTTACCGCTTCTGCAGTACCGCTTTTGCGGTCAATGAACCGCTTCTGCGGCTTTTCACTTAAGTCCTAAATTCCGCATCTGCGATGCACACTCCGCACCTATGCCATCGCAGGTGCGGTTACCCAACCGCTTCTGTGGTCATAGCCTTCCTAGCCTCATTCCGTTTTTGTGACTCTTTTCGCATCTGCGGGGGTCGCACCTGCGGCCTCCAACCGCAGATGTGGTTATGACAGTAGTCTACAACTTCAGCTGCCATCTCAAATTGCCATTCTTTCCGACAACCACCCGAAATCACCCCGAGGCCTTCGGGACCTCAACCAAAGGCACAAACAAGTCATATACCACCATCCAAACTTGTACCAATCTTCAAAACACCTCAAACAACATCGAATCAACCAAAACACATCGGATTCAAGTCCAAGTTTCCAAAATCTTCCGAATTACGCTTTTGATCAAAAAGTATACCAAATCACATCCGAATGACCTGAAATTTTGCACACACATCCCAAATGACACAACGAAACTACTACAACTCCCGAAATTCCATTCCGACCCCTATATCAAAATCTCACCTAACAATAGAAAAACGTCAAAAATCCAATTTTGCCAATTCAAGCCTAAATCTACTCCGGACCTCCAAAACACATTCCGATCACGCTCCTAAGTTCCAAATCATCTCCCGAAGCTATCCGAACCATCGAGACTCACATTCAAGCCCTCTAACACATAAGTCAACATCCGGTTGACTTTTCTAACGTAAGCTTCCTCGAACGAGACTAAATGTCTCAAACCTTCTCAAAACCTTTCCGAACCCGAGCCAACCAACCCGACCACTTATAGAACCGATAAACAAAGAAATAAGAAGCGGAAATAGGGAAACATAGCGGTAACTCATGAGAGGATTGGCCGGGTCATCACAGTAGCAACATGAAATGTTTCTAAAAAATCTACAAGCATTTTACATTAGCCCAATCCGCATTTGTAAGGTGCTCATCATCATCACTTACATGAGCATTAAATGTTGAGTTTATGAGGTTTCTATATTCATATGCAACAACTAAACTGTCATACATGTAATTCCATCTAGTTGGACAAGGTTTAGGAACCTTTCTTTCTCTTAGGCCAAATTCATCGCATCTTTTAAAATATTATCTAAGTCTACTTCTATGGTTTAAATAAAAAAGTCAATTAAGAGCCATTTTAATCTTTTCAATTTCAACATTTAAAATTTTCACACCATCACCCACAATTAAATGGTAAATATGACAAATACATCTAACATGAAAAATGTTACTAAATGCAGGATTTAGTGTAGTGGTAAGAACGGCTACAATATTAGTGTTACTAGTAGCATTAACCATTAAAATTGACATTATTTTACCACTAATGCAAAAACATCTACAAATATCTGTAACTGTACTAGAAATAAACTGCCCTGTGTGACGTGAATTAATTATTCTATAAGCAATAATGCATTTTTGCACTATCCACTCCTCATCAATCCAATGACTTGTAACAGTAAGATAATCACAGTCATTACCACTTCTACCAATATTAGTAGTAATAGCAACACGAAAATTAATATGAGTAAATAATAGCGCAATATTGTTCATATTCATGTTTATATTTATAAATATCGCTCTTTACGGTTGTGCGAGGTCATCCTTTATAAGTAGGATTAAAAACTTTTCTAATATAATGCAGAAAGTGGGGTTAAACAGAAAACTATAGGGTAAGCACATAACAATAACCATTTTTGCCAATTCGTCCCTATCTTTTCTTGGGCCATGATATAAAATACCACCGGTAACAGTGTTAATTCCCGGTTGAAATTGATTTGGCCCGGTACTAGGGTCAGGCTGACTAGTTGGACTTGCCCCCCGGCCACAACTTTCATTCGAAAAAATTTAGCTTTATCTTGAGGGTGTATCATTATGTGTCTCCTCAAACTTCCCGTCCCCCCCCCCCCCCCCCCCGATCAACATAGTTAAAGGCTAACTCTTTGCCACAAATTTTACACTTAGCTTTATTTTTTTCTTTTATTTGAATAAAAAATGGCCAAACAAGAGATGTTTCGGTCCGTTTAAAAGGTTGTCTAGAAAAAGTAGGGGTAGTAACAGGGGGGTCAACCGGGGTATCATTTGGATTAGTTGGGTTAACTTGAGCAACAGGACTAGTGGGTGTATCATCATCCGATTGCATTTCATCTAAATCTATTTCCTGCTCATCTTCTTCATCTATAGCTTGATTACCATAAAGAAAATTCATATATTTATCATCTAAGCGTTCACCACCACCAACATTATGCACATATTGACTCTCAATAAATTGTAATAAAGTATTATCACTATCAAGAATAGAAGCAGGTGGAGGGAGGGTATGGGGGTTAGGTAGGGGAGGCCGGGGAATTAAAGGAGAAATAGATTGGCCACTAGATTCACCACTCTTGGATTTTCCCTTATTTTTACCAAACATTTTTTAACAAAAAATACATCTTAATTATAATTATACAAAGTAATTAAATGAAACAAACAAAACTATAATATTAAAACTAAAGAGTTGGAACGAGTTTACCGAATTTACGAACAATTTATTAAAATTAATTATCGTTGAAGACTTGAATACTTCAATTCACCAACTTCACAATTTTTCACACAAGTTGCAACAACAAAGTAACAAACTTTAGAAGAAAATTAGAGAGAGATTGATGATTTAGTGAAGAAAAATGAAAGAAAGAGGGAGTATTTATAGTTAAAAATAGGGAAAAGTGTAATTATAAAAAGTTTGGGGTTAAAACAAAGTTGGGGGAGGGGAGGGGGGGAGGTTAAATGGCTATTTTATAAATAGCCAACGGCCATTATGCTGAAGTTTTTAAAAAAGCTTATCTAGGACAAAAAAACTTCAGCTTAGTTAGTGCTGAAGTTTTTACAAATGAACTAAATAACTTCAGCATCTTCTGTTGAAGTTTTTGAAAAAACTTTATGACTGAACTAATGAATCCAGTTGCTGAAGTTTTTACAAATGAACTAAATAACTTCAGCATCTTCTGTTGAAGTTTTTTAAAAAGCTTATCCAGGACAAAAAACTTCAGCATATTGCCTTTGCTACTTCAGACCCGTCTACTAGAATGCTGAAATTTTGCTTTATTGCCTTTGTTATTTCAGTCTTGTATGCTGAAGTTACCCGAAAAAGTGGGTACGTTTGCAAATTTTTTTGCAAAGCGGGCACAAGTTAAAACGTGACCCAAAAAAGCGGGTATAGATGCAAATGCCCCATTCAAATTTTGGCTATTCCTTTAAGAGGAATTTATGCAGAACAAAACTTAGTTAAATATGTTACAATTGCTTTTAGAAAATTATATCTCACCTAAAATGTATCTATCCGTATTAATTCTTCCCCAATTTCTCCATTAAAAAAATTCAAGTATATCCCAAGCTTTTTATGCTATTATCAATATGTATCTGATGCATGCTAATAATTAATATAGTACTAGTCTTAGAGTACGCGCGTTGTGCGTGCACCCTATATCAATGAACATAATTTTTAAGAATTATACATATATTATTAATCAGTATGTTTGAGTTATTAAATATAAGCTAAAAATAAGAAAAGTTTCTGAAAATGATATATATCGATTCTATTTAGGTGGCTAGCCATTTGAGCTGGTATAACTATTACTGTAGTAGTTATAGTTATAAAACATAGGCAAATAAAAATATATGAACTAATAAGATCCATAATTGATATGTGTTAGAACACCTTCCAAAAAAGAACTTTAAATATTGTATATATTTACAAAGCAAAAGACTTAGAGTCTGAGAACCTAAATATCCTTAAATATTGAAGGAGTGTCACCTAATATTACCGACTTTAATAATAGTTAGTTCTCACTTATTCTTCGTGGACTTTGCCGTTTAATTTTAGATTATTTTTATATTTTGCAAAAAAAAAAAATTATACTACATAATTCAAATAAGAAAAAGTTTTATTCAAGGTATTTAATATGAAAATCTTTTATATATTCAAATAATGAAGAATTTAATGCACAAACTTTAGTTGATTTAAACTACTAAATATTCGAACAAAAGCTTAATCTCAAGCAATCATATTCCAAAGAAAATAGAATAAGCATATCTAAGCTGTAACCCCATGTTTTGTGAAATAAAGTATTGGAAAGAAATACTAACAGTTTAAATGATCTAAGAAATTTAAAACATTATTTTTTAAACCGAATGATCATAAAATCTTTTAACTAAAGTGGTAGAATCATAGTTTACCTTGTCCTAACTCCTAAGTATTGGTTCGTGATAATTGAATCACTAAACAAATTAGTTGTGATATCTAATTATAGAACACAATCCTTCTAACTCTAACAAAATAAAATAAAAACAAATACACAAATAGCAATATTCTCAAAATTTAAAATTATGTGTAAATTAAAGCTCATTAATTTAAAAGGTAAATGATTTATAGAAAGTAAATCGTATTTGAACTTAAAGTCCTAAATATTAGGATTTCTTATATAGTTCAAATAAGGGAAAATTTATTAAATAAAGTTATAGTTTTTTTTCTAAATTCCTAAATATTAGTTAAATGACTGTTTTGTCTAATGTGAATTATATTTTTAAAGGGTAAAAAAGACGAACGATATTTCGCTAAAGACCTTCGTGCTTTTAATATAGTATAGATACAATATATAATATGACTCTAATTTTCAAGAAGTTATTGATATTGTTCAGTTAATTGAAAATGTGTGTCCCTTCGGTCAAGATAATATCAGCACTGGAATTATGCTATCCTTTTTACTTAATAATGATTTACAATTTCTGCAGAATGGACCCTTCGTGGGTCACCAGGGGCAGAGGTAGGGGAAGATCGTCCCCTAGTAGGACTTGTTTCAAAATCCCTCCATATCCAACATTAGACGCATCTGTCTCGATAATCTTTTGCCAAGTAGGATTGGCAAGGGTTAAACAAGGTAGAGATTTAACCCGCCCTTTAATACTTTTGACTAACTCAGTATGTTGGTTAGTCCAAGGGTGTTTATGATCTTTCTTCAGCCGATCGTATAGAGGGGCTAGATCTCGTGACAAACTTTTATAAAAAGGGGATATATAATTCAGACTACCCAAAAATCTTTGTAATTGAGTCCTGTCAGTGATAACATCAGGAAATTTTGAGGCAAAATCAATAGATCTTTGTATTGGGGTAATTTTTCCTTGGCAAATATTATGACCTAGAAAACGAACATTCGTTTGGAATAGACTCATCTTAGGCTTAGAAATTACTAAACCGTTTTGTATAACAATTTTCTTGAAAATATCAAGATGCTTAATATGCATCTCCAGAGTTTTAGAAAATACCAATATGTCGTCAATATAAACGATGATAAAATCCAAATATGGGTTAAAAATATCATTCATAATTTTTTGAAATTCAGAAGGGGCATTTTTCAAACCAAATGGCATAACATTCCATTCATATTGCCCAAATGGAACATTAAAAGCAGTCCTATAAGTATGCTCTTTAAATATTTGAATTTGCCAATAACCAGATTTTAAATCAAATTTTGAAAATATATTGGCGTCATATAATCTGGATAGCAAGTCTCGACTTATATCAATTAATATATGTATGTATGTATGTATGTATGTATGTATGTATGTATGTATGTATGTATGTATGTATGTATGTATGTATGTATGTATGTATGTATGTATGTATGTATGTATGTATGTATGTATGTATGTATGTATGTATGTATGTATGTATGTATGTATGTATGTATGTGTGTATATATATATAAGCTATATACGATATAATATTAGCTAATGCACTAATACTTAGTGCATAGTATAGTATAGTATAGTATAGTATAGTATAGTATAGTATAGTATAGTATAGTATAGTATAGTATAGTATAGTATAGTATAGTATAGTATAGTATAGTATATATACTAAGTGTATTATATATCAAGGTATATTCGATATATATAGTATAATATAGTATATAGTGTATATATATATATATATATATATATATAAGAACATGTATATAAATATACAATATAACATACCTTCATCGTATAATATCACTTTTAGTTGTATAATCCTCTTCTACTACTATCAATATGTATATGATGCATGCTAATAACTAATATAGTATACAATATACTATACATTATAAAGTAATGTGAAAATGATACATTAGTATCTCAGTGTACATTGAGAAGAAAAATATGATGTATACTGTTAATAAATATCGTATACAGTATATTATATAATACAAACTTATATGATATTGGTATAGATATAATGCAATATACCTTCATCGTATAATATTACTTTAGTTTATCTGATGTATACTACTAATATATATGGTGTACAATATATTATATAATATAAACTTTTATGAAATTGGTATATAATATATAATACATCACCTTTTTGGGTAGTTTTATTTGAAGAATATTTCTCCTACAAGAGAAGGAGAAGTTGATAAATAATGAATTATTTGTTGAGAATGTGTTGAAGGATAATATAAATAAAGGCGATGGAGAATTTTTAGAGACCAAGATGGAGATTGAAATAGAAATAATCTAATGAGTTTATAATGAAAATGTTGATTTAACAAAATGGTGAATTTGTAGGCATTAATTATGGAATGGGATGAGAAACGGGATACGTTACAGTTTGCATTCCTTTTCTATAGGGATTCTACCATATTTTAAGATTATACATAAAAGCTGTACAATATGAAAATCTAATTGTGGTCGTATATTATGGAATATTTGTTGAATCTATAAGCAATTATGAAAAATTCAATTCCTTTAATAGGAATCCTAAAACGGCTATGTGGGCACTTCCCCCACAAATGGTGCCAAAGTTGGGCGTACTGGCTTGGACCTGGTCCAGTCAGGCTGGGCCTGTTCTGTAGAGCCACCTAAAGGAAAGAAGCTAACAGTTGAAGGCCTGAACAAAGTAACAAATGGACTTCAATTCTGGCCCAAATCGCAAAACGAAAACCAAATAAAAACAAACGAACACCCTAAAACCCTACTTCTTCTTTTTCGACTCGCATAATTTTTCCAGCTTTAAGGTTTTCCCACATCCGCTGCACAAATGGTAACTGTCCAATCTACAAATGCATAAACGATCAACTCTTTATTCAACTTTGATTGTGTATATATGTTTAGTTATTATTTTTGTTGAATCGTATTAGGGAAAAGGAACAGGTAGTTTTGGTAAGAGGAGGAACAAGACACACACACTGTGTGTGAGATGTGGTCGTCGCAGCTTCCACATCCAGAAGAGTCGTTGTTCAGCTTGTGCTTATCCTGCTGCTCGTCTCAGAAAATGTATTTTGTTTTCATTTTTGAAGCACCCTTTTGATATTGATATTTGCCTGTTGGAACTGGTATTTTATTGAGAGATGTTTCAATGTTGGAAATCGGTGTATTTTTTTAGTTGATTATGAGCTTGTTTGGTTTGGGTTAGAAAAAGGGTAGTGGCTGTTTACATAGTAATCATAAGATAACTGATTGAAATGTCAGTTTTACTGATCTAGTAGTTTGCTATTAGGTCAAACATTTGGATTTTTTGTAATGTCGTGTAGCAGTGATTGGAAACTTGGTAAATAGCGTGAAATAATGGAACTGGCCGCGAAGTGCACAGTGATTTGGGTTTTTCTTTTTTTTACTTTTGTGATTTTTTTGTTGTCATTTCCCTTTGCTTTTTTGGATCTGGCGTGATTTAAGAGGGTTCGAATTAGGGAACTTTTTTGGATTTTTTTTTCAAGGGTTGTTGAAAAGTGATGTTTTTTGTCAGTTGATTGATAAGAGGGTAGTATTGAATCTCATAAAACTTAGGGCCTGTTTTTGACTGTTCCAATTGTTGAACATGTAATCACTTACTATTAAATTAGTGACTGACAGTCACTTTTACTGAGCTAGCAATTTGCTATATGCTCTAACTGTTAAATTGTTTGTGCAGTTCAGGAAACTGAGTAACTTAGGTAAATAACGGGAGCCGAATGGGTCCTAAACTTCATACTGTTTGGGTTCTTTTTGGCTTTATAAAACCAGGTGTAAAATGAAACTAGGATTAGTTGGTTCAGATCTTTGATGGAGTTGGTAGGTGCAATGACAAGAGGAAATGAGTGGATTACCTGTAGCTCCAGTCCAAGTTGTTTATCATGCATGCTTATAAGTCAATTCCTTGATACTTGAGCATACCTAGACAACTAAGAATTATTGTCCAAGCCATCTAGTAGGGTTGGTTTCGGTGGTGGTTGCACGGTACTATTTTGCGTGGAATTCCCTGTTTAATACAGCAATGCGTTTAGATGCTAACGGATTTTGTGTTTGAGCTGCTGGTATTGGTTGGTTGTATGTTCTTGTTATTGATGTCTCCGTGGAATTGTACCTTCAATCTTCATATTTTAGCTGGAGTTTTAACTAATAAATTGGATGGTATAAAAAGTATTTGCACAATATCACGCTACACTTTTTAACTGTTTTGTTCTTCTATGCTTTAGTATTTGTGCTTGATATGCCCCCTAGTGGGACCAGGATGTTACGGGTTCGATCCATGAAAATAGCCTCTTGCAAAAATGCAGGGTAAGACTGCGTACAATATACCCTTGTGGCATGACCCTTCCCGAACCCTGCGCATAGCGGGAGTTAAGTGCACCGGGCTGCCCTTATTTTTTATGTCCCTTGATGTTGTATGATTAGACACACTTTTATTTGGTTTTGGATTGTGTTTGGAAGGTCCTAAGTTTGGTATGTCAATAGCAATTTTGTGTGGGTTGGTTTGGGAAGAATTGGTTTTTAATTTACTGTGTCTGGATTTGTGTATAAACCTCTGAAATATTACTAACAAAGAAAAATTGTTTAAAATATTTGCTACTGAACTTATTTCCAAAATCTTAAAGCAAATTCTTTCTGGCCATATGGATCAAACAGGGTAAAAGATAAAGAGGAGATGGCCTGTCCAGCCATAAGGTTATACAGCTGGTAAGCAAATAAAAACTGGTTTTGAAATATCGATGTCTAAACGAAATAAAGGGGTCTAAGCCCCACTTGGGGCTTCATGAAGATTGTTTTCAAGTATCTGTTTCAAGCACAACCCTGTTTGTCCTATAAAAAAGAACTGAATGGCTTGGGAACTTTTACATGTTAGAAACGGACTGAAATTAGGGTTTGTGGCTGATTTGCGGAAACAACTCAGGGATCCAATTGTTTTTTTGTTTGTTTGCAAACAATAGCTACAATGGTTTAGTTTTGAATACCAATCCAAGTGGTTTTGGATGGTTTCTGAAAATAAAAGGATATCCTTATTTGCTGATTTCTTACTGTATTTTGCTGTAGATAACTGGAGCGTCAAGGCACTTAGGAGAAAGACCACTGGAACTGGCCGCATGAGGTACCTCCGCAATGTACCACGTAGGTTTAAGACCAACTTCAGAGAAGGTACGTCGTCTGTTATTATCTTTTGTAATTAGAGAATATTCTCTTGGACCCTCAATTTTACGACCTTGCCCATCTAACCTTCAATTTAGCAGATCCTCTAATAGACAAACTAGCTAATACTAACAACACTAACCTACAACTCATGTATTCATGTATGCTTTTTCTAGAGGGCAATTTCATCTTGTAGGTGTCATTTTGAGGATAAACAACTATTTTAATGACGTGCATATAGTAAAATTATTTTTACCCTAACTGCCTCTTCTTTCAGCTACAAGGACAGAGATCTGAGAATCGATTTCTTGATGGCTTTGTTCTGGGGGCATATATTTATCTTCAGTTCAAGGGTTTCTTTTTTTGCCCAGATTCAGTTTCCTTTCTTTATCTGCGTTCCCTTGTCTTGATATATTCCTGCTTTAATCCTTTCTTTCTTATCCAACAAAATTATCCTTTTCCCCAAATGTCTGTTTACAAAATGGCTCTCAGCTGTTGCTTAAGTTGTGGGCTAAGGCTATTTAAGCTTACCTAGTTTCTGCGTAAGATGGATCAATCTATCGTCCTAACAAAGTAAAGGTTGAATGTGCAAATTGAGATTATAGAATAGACCCAAAATGCAAGCAGGATGTAAAGGAGGAACCATAACTGCAGCGTTTCTAAATATATTTGGCGCGCTTGCATACTTCAATACTGTTATATGTGGGATTAACTGGTTTGTCTTTCTTTTGGGCACTGCAGGAACCGAGGCTACTCCAAGGAAGAAGGGTGCTGCTGTGTCCTCTTAAGTTTCTAAAGAGGCAGTTCATCTGTTTCATTTTAATTTTTTGCTTTACATTCCCTGATGAATCAAGTCTTGGATATTTGTACCTCGAGTATTATCTCTCATTTGTTAGTGTGGAGTGGTTCCTATTTAAGACAGATCCAATGATGATTGCCTTTTGTCCTTTATATAATAGTTCTATTACATTCCTAAGCGTAATAATTTGAATTAAATGATGTCCTCTTTAATCATCTGGATGACTGGTAGAAACTCCCATTTTGTACCGAAATCATTATGTTACCTAAGGTGGTTGGCCTCTGAAGTCATTTATCAACCTCCACGTAAAAGTAACGTTCAATCTCTCGTTGGACCTTATACTATTATTTTATTAGTTGATGTATGACTGTAAATGGACAATCTTGACAAAATTTCCTGCTTTTGTGAAGAGAAGTGCCTTCAAAATCAGACAGCTTGTATCCATAGCAGTGGTCCTTCAAAGACAAACTTTACACAGAACTTTGCATCCTGTAGATACTCTCTTTGTTCTCTTAACTGTTGCAAATGTTGAGAGGTCTTTTGCGGAGCCTTGCTCTTAAATTAAGTTGAAATTGCTTTGGAGTGCCCAATCCTGTGGGCATTTGTCTTATAAAATGTTTGGAGGGAGTAACTACTTTAGTGTAAAATTTGCGACTAGTGTGAGGTCAAATGGTGTTTGAGGGGACCTGGTCATGCATTTTCCGAGTCGCTAATTGAACTTCTGGACTCTGTATAGCCAGCTTTTGGTTTATTCGTTACTTATTTTGGTACAATTAAAAGAATACTGTTAGATTTATTGTGGGCCATATGATGAATATTTGTTGGTTTCTTCCTCACCTCTATTAACAAGTTCATTGCAACTTCAGTAAGCCCCTTAAAAATTTTACGACAATCCAGCAAACAGAGTTGCGATTAAATTGTATACTATATTGTTATCCACCTTGTTCAGAATCAGGAGGAGAGAACTCAAGTAAATGAACTTTCACCCAAACCCTAAAGAACATTCCCTTATTTCCAATCCTCCATGCTGAACAATTGTAATACGATAGATGCTGGGGACAAACACAGCTCAAAAACAATTTATTAGCAAGTCACGAAATAAATAATGCCAGCAGTTCTAATGATCCATTTCTTTGTCAAAGCATGCATTACATAGGTCAAAGAAAAATAGAGTTCTGTATATACAAGAGACACGGCCCTGTTGCTTGGGCATTCTCCATTTTGAGTTTCACTAGCAAACAAAGCTCAACCTAGTGCCATACTCTTTGACCAGGTAAGTTCTGAGAAGGATAACTAGTTGTAAGAAAGTATAACAATAACAATTGCCTAAGGCAGTCACCAATAGGCTCTTTTTCCCCAGTGTTCCAGTAACTCAGGCTTATAAGGCATACGATTCTTGATGATGCCAATTGTACCCTGCACGTCCTCACGCTTAACCATCACTTTTAACTCCATAAACACTCACACTGGTTAGTTTAGAGATGTTGGGCAAAAATTGCGAGCCGCAGCACCTATTAATCATATGATGCCAACTCAATGCTTGAGCCAATAGTTTCGCAGCTGAGACATGTGCAACAGTATCTCATCTCGACCTTGGTTGGTGACACTACTTGTCATAATCCAAGGTGGTACAGTTTGGAAGAACTTCTGTATCAACTCTAGAAAATCCTGCAAATTCTCTTCAGGCCTTCTCCCTCCATTCTTCTTCTTTTTCCGCTTATCACACTTGGTGAAAACTAGTGTCATTGGGATCTGAAAAAGAGCACCCACGATACTACACAAAACTTAGAAAAGTGTCGTCATAAATAAACAGAAAAACATCAATATTTTTCCAAAAACCAAATTGGTCAGCGGTTTCTGAATTGATTGCTTAGGTGGGGGCAAAATGATATCCAAAGTAAGGGAGTAATCCATTTTCCTCTAATATTGAGTATAATGATGTATGGTCTTGGAGTAGAAAGTTTAAAAATAACACTTCATAGAATCACACAGAAAGTGCAAAGGCAAACAAGGAACAACATAAAAATTCAGAACTTGAAATGTTGAGCACATGGCAAAAGGAGGCCTCATATTCACATGATGTGATCTTACAACTTCATTGTTCATAAAATCGGAATGGAGATAATTTAGACTGAATCACCTGATTCTGTCCCAACCAACTTGCATACTCAAGATCAATCTTTTTTGCAGGGATGCTAGCATCTATGAGGAGGAAGACTGAGACAAGGGTTGGCCGGTTTAGGAAATAATCTTTGGTGAACTTAGCCCAATCTGTCCGTACTTCATGTGGTGCAGCTGCATACCTTCAGTATTAACAAAAGTTCAGTATTTGATCTTGAATATGCAAGTACTATTAAAAATGTTATAGAAGACGGAGATAGCACACAAAAAGCATATAACGTTAACGATATCAATTTGAGGCATGAAAAGGAGTAAGATTATTCCAATGTTATTTGAGAGAGTGATAAAGACAGTGAAATTTGCAAAAATATGATTGGAAGGGACTAAGAGATAGGGGGTGTAGAGAAGTTGATTATCGTGAAAATAGATACAAAACAAAGTTCGAGCGCAATAATTTGTTTTGAAGTGGATTCACAGAAGAGAGGGAATTCAACAGTTGCATGAAGTCGCTCTAAAGAACATGTCCGCTTGGTGCTCAAGCATTTATGAACATCTTCTTCTGTCTCTTCGATAGCTTGCTAAACCTAGTCAAGCTGGCTAAAACCTTGCATCAAGCTCTCATAATATGATGAGTAATTGTTCAGTTCAGGTCAATGTTTTAACAATAGTCTCTAATCCAAAATCGCAGCATCATGCAAGGTCCTGATTCACAGTTTCTAACAAACAGAAGCAATCATGATTTTCCTCTTCATGAAATAAAATTCCTATATGTGAATTTAGTCAACATTTCTGAAAGACCTAGAATGATAGAGTAGGGAGTTCTCACTTCTCAAGCTACTGGGGATTTTTTATTCAATATGCAACTATAGAAAGCCGTCGGATAAGCTATCATGAAAATACATCGGCAAGGCCAGAATGTGAGCGTCACATTTCACAGTAGTCTTTCGAATGCTGCAGGAAAAGTATACACAACTTTCTTAAAACATTCTGCAGTGAAGTCCATACCCGTAGCCTGGTAAATCTACAAGGTACCAGCTATCGTTGATCCGGAAATGATTGATGCATTGTGTCTTCCCTGCAATTAGATAGAAGAACAGGCTTAATTATACGGTTTCGTATTGCAGATTTGTAAAGAAATTCTTGAAAGGTGAAATATCAGAGCTTCAGTAGCTGCAGGTCGGATTTAATTTTACATATAAAAGAAAAACAGTTTACTTTCATTCAAGTCCCCCAGAAAATTTTGCTTGCCTATCTAGACATAGAGAGCACTTACAAGAAATCAAATTTCTCAGGAAGATTTAAATAAGCATGTACTATCAAAATTTCCATGTACTGAGGTACTAAACAAATCATATTAACCATGTCGTATTTACCACACCTTAATGGAAACAAAAACTTAGAACCTATACAGTTTCACTGGAGTTAATAAAGCAAGAGAAGGAGCTGGCAGTTTCTAGCCACCAGGAAGACTTGGCATGCAGCACAAAGCTGAAAAATCTAGTAAAATTGAGATAGGTAAAGACAGAACAGTGTGCTTGTGGTCTTTGATGAGCGGTACGAGGACCATTTATCAAGTAGTATACCAGGAAACTCTAAAACTGTTGCTCAGCTCTCACAGTGGAATGACAGCTAATGATAATGGAGAATGGCAGAGGCACTTAACGGAAATCTGATGAAAGAATGAGATAAAAACTGCTGGAACTGCATTGAATCTTTCTCCTGTATCATATGCCTTTTATAAGTCATTGTACACCACATGATATCTTTCTTCCTCTTACGATAAATTTCAATCAATCTCCTTAGCAAAAATATAGACTCCTCATTCCATTGTAGATCTATAGGGGATAAATCTAGATTGGTTCTCTATCACTCTTATAGTGTCCCTAAGTCTACTAATTATCACTCTTCCCCAGAGTTTCATCGTATGACTCATAAGTTTAATGTCATGATAGTTTGCACTTTGCACAACTTTGAATGCCTCCTTTATTTTTATAAACTAGAATCAGGGTACTCTTTCTCCACCCATCGGGCATCCTACCACTTTTCAGTAAATAGTTTGGTAAGCTATCCTACTCCAACCTTTCCAAGACTCTTCCAAACCTCTATGGGGATACCATTTACGCCATAAGCTTTTCTAATCCTCATATATTTCACAGCATCCTTACCTCCGTTGGCCTAATTCTACAAGTGAAGCTAAAGTTCTATCGTGCACAAATGTTTGGAGATCTAGAATGTTGTTATCGGGGTTTGAGTTAAATAAGTTTATCAGAATAGCCCCTTCTCATTATCTTCTGTCAATACTTGTTGAGAATCGTTTTTTACACTTCCCCTGAGTTAAGTCCTTACTTCTCTTCTCTCTTAGTCGCGTCGGTTTAAACATTTCTTTCTCCCCAATTGTGTCCTTAGCTTTTGGTTAAAGCCATCTACGGCTTTTCCGCGAGCTTTTTCTTTTGTGTGATCAGTATCTCCCTCGAGCTTTACTAGTATTTTAAGCTTCCCTCTTATCTCTCTTGTACTCTTCAAGGCTTCTCTATCTTTTGCTTTTGGCAACTTCCTATAGTGTTCTCTTTTAGCTCTAATAACTCTTTGCACCTTCTCATTCCACCACCAAGATTCTTGAGGTTGAGGTCATAAACCTTTAGAGACACCTAACACTTTGTTTGCTACTCTTTTAATTGAACATGACATTTCTTCCCATAGGATGTCAATATCCCCCTCTAGGTCCATGCTCCCTCCTCCCGTAGTTTTTCTTGAATGCTAACTAGTTAGCACCTTTTAATGCCCACCACTGAATTCTCAATTACTTGCAAGTTGTGTCCTTTCTCACTCTCACTCTCGCCTCGCGTTTTACATCCAAGACCACCAACCTATGTTAGGTGGTCATCACTTCTTCTGGTATAACTATACAGTCCTTATATGTTCTATAACGTCTTCGGGTAAGAATAAAGCCATTTTGACTATGTTTAACCTAACTCTAATATTTTTTTTTTGTTGGTTAAATTATGTGTTAGCTACACAAAATCATAAGCTAAAGTGAACTCTAGGATAGCCTTTCCTTCATCGTTCCTAGTGCCATAACCATATCTTGTGTACTTGATCATTATTATTGAAGTGTGTGACCATCTCATCTAAAAGCATAAGCTATAAGAAAAAGCACACTTTATTTACTTAATTGTCTCTTAAAGCACACCCATCACGTGCCGGCTTCGTTCATTTTTTGCATTTGCCAAGCACATGAAAAGTCATTTATTATAATGGCGGCGGTGAGACTCGCATCCCGGACCTCTGCCTGCTCTCATACCATGTTGAAGTGTATGACCATATCATCTAAAAGCTTATACTACTAGAGAGAGCACACTTTATTTACTTAATTGTCTCTTCGACAACTATCTTTATCGACATGACCTTTCAGATCTCCCTTAATAAAGATCTGATGGTCGCCTGGAATCCCTTTAACTAAGGTGTTCATATCTTCCCCAAGCTCGCTTTCAAATAATTTAATTGCTTGGAACTTGTTGATAGCCACTTCAATCGATTTGTTCTTCTTTATGTTATCCCAATCTTTACTGCTACCCCTGTTACCTTCTAGCTTCACCCAAAACATGGCTATTAAGTTTTCGAAAGTCTATATGATTCGTAATCCATACAAATTTTACCTTATGAGAAGTTAATCATATTGCTGAAGCCACACAAACATGCAATCAATTATGCAAAGTTCCAAAATTTCTCTGTCAACATCAAGTGACAACCTATTTTGATGAAGTAAGATGTTATATTACTGGCATCAAGAAGATGCAAAAACATTACAAAAGAGGTTGGTTTGCTCCATTTACACAAAAATACAGTTCTAGTCAGGAAGCTAACCAAAAGCACCAAAAACCTAAGGTTGGCAATCAAGCCAAAGTCAAAGAGCTAATAAAATCTAGAAATGGAATTAACTCATTTACAGGGGAAAGGTTGCTCCGGTTATATAGATTCCTAAGGCACTTTGCTCTCAGGGGGCAGTTGGGAGTTGTTATGCCATCAAAGCATTTGCGCTTCCTTTCTGTCCAAATACACCAAAATATACTTGCTGGGATCATCTGCCACATCTTATTGATGGTTCTGTCAACTTTCCATCAAGTGAGACCTACTATTTTAGCTATACTCAAAAATCTATCTTTAATGAACCAAAGCACCCTCAAAACTCACATCTTTTCCACAATCAAGAATCACACTTCATCAAATTAATAGTAACTATACAAAAGTTTTAACCATAATGCTGAAGCCACACATACATGTAAATGTGTAACCAACAACGAAATCAGAAATTTCTCTATCAAGTGAAACCTAATATCTTAGCTATACTCGAAAAAACTATTTTTAATGAACCAAAGAACCCTCATAAATCACATCTTTTCTTTAATCACACGTTATCAAATTTACAGCCATTCTACAAAAGATTTCAAGCAAAGAACATATGAAAACCTGGTTTCTTGGAAGTAAGAGCAAGCTTTTTACGCTTCACAAGCGAGTTAAGCAAAGAAGATTTGCCCACATTGGACCTCCCAACAAGAGCAAACTCAGGCTTTCCATCAGAGGGACATTCCTCAGTCTCCACACTGCTCTTCACAAACTCAGCTTGCTCCACTTGAGCATCCCCAGCATATTTGCTGAGCACAATATTTGACCCTTTTAAAATCCTAGCACTCAAGGGCCTTGAACCAGAAGAAATATCAGTATCAGGTGGAACAAATAGCTTTTCAACTGAAATTTCTATGTGGGTATTTTGTTCTTGAACATCTTCAAGTTCCAAATTCTTGGTTTGTGAGTCTGGGTTTTGGAGGAGTGTGTTGGCTGCTGCTGTAACTGATGAAAAATGGGAAACTGGGGTTGTTTTGGATTTGGATAAGAGTGTGGATGTTATGAGAATCTTGGGCTTTGGGCAGAAAATGGAGAAGTGGGAATGGAGTTTAGGAAGATGACTGATAAACATCTTGTTTTGGTTCTCTGCTCTCACTGTGAAGTCACTGCCACCATGATATTGTTGGGTTTTGCTGTGGTTTGTAAAAGATATTTCCACTTCTTCTTTTTTTCATGTTGGTCCTTTGGGATAAGATAAATTTCAGAACATCCTTGAGATATGATCACAATTAGAAATTGCTCCTTTCAAGTTTCATAATGTGCTAACAAAAAAAAAAAAAAGTGCTAGAAAATAAAATTTCCATTAACTTATTATTAGCCCGTTTGGACTAGCTGATTTGAAGTAACTGATAAGCATTAGGTGTTAATAAATAAGTAGTTACGTGTTTAGGTACAAGTGTTAAAATTGATAATAAGTTGCTGCAGTATTTGATATAAAAGTGTTGATAAGCTCTTTTTGTGTTAAAATGTCTTAAATAACCTTAGAACTGTTTAAACTTTTAAAGGTGTAATTTCTTCAAAATTTTAGATTTCAGATCGATTCAAATATAAAATATTCTATTTGTCATTTTATTTTAAATACAAATCTGCTTAGATAAGATAATTTTTATGACAAATATAATTTATTTTATGATAAGCATATAATCATAGTTATAATAATTAATAAATTGACAACAGTTTTTCAGTAAAAAATAAACCTAAATAGGACAAATTATTTGAAGAGAAGCAAACATTGTCTTCATCACCATAATACTTAGAAAACAATACACAAAAAATTTGTTATGTCCTCATTTATTACATACAGTTCAAAGATTAATACACAATTACATAGATATAAGTATGCAAAGGAATAGAGAATTTGCTTATCTTAAATAGTCAATGAGAATTGAAGACTTGAAAGGGTGGGGAGGGGGAGAGGGAGGGGGTTAGGTTGAATATTTGAGGCAGTGAGTATCGATGTAGTAGTTTTGCTCTAAAAAGAGATATTTTAAGGATAGAATAGTAAAAATCTTTGTCAAACTTAAAATGCTTATAAGCTAAAAATTCATAAGTTAGGGGTATGACTTTTGACTTATTTTTAACTTATAAGTACCTTTAACTTTACCAAACTCGTAAATAAGTCGAAAAGTGCTTATAAACTTAGCCAAACACCCTCTATATACCTAATATTGTAAAGGAGTAGGTTATTTACTCTATTGTTTAGGTTATTAACTTATTACAAATAGTTACTCTCTCTCAAATACATCATATTATGTGATATTATTTGATTGGGTATAAAGTTTAATGAAAATAAAGGCTTCTGAAATTTATGATTTAAAACAAGTAGTAAATATTTACATGACCAATCATCTTATTAAGGATAATATGATAAGTTTAAAAATAAATTATTTATTTAAGAGTATCATAAATATATTTAAATAGAGAAATTAATGTGATTGCCTAAAAGGTTACAATAGAAGAAAATTGCCTTCTTAAGTCTCTGCTGTGTTCACTAAAAGTATCTGATTATTACCTAAAAACTAAACTCTTAAATTTAGTATAAGTATGTTGTTAGTGCGGTGTGACAAAATCAATATGCGAATTATAGTCTCTTGTGTGTTCATTAAAATGTCCTATTAGTACGTAAAGACTAAACTCTTAAATTTTATATAAGTATATTGTTAGTGCGATGTGACAAAATTAATATGCGAATTATTTTGTGCGAAATGTTCAATACAATATGTTAACATAAGTAATTTTTTTGTTGGTAAAATCGTCAATGAGATTCAAAAATTACTTTAGATCTATCTTTTTAAATTTTGTGTGACATTTTTGAATAGTCCTGTATAAAAGTTACAATATCCTAATGACGTACTTCTTTACTTGAGGGAGGTTTTATTCTTGTGAAAACTGAGTTTAAGGGGTTCAACGTTATTTATTAAAGTTATGTTAAATTGAGATTGCAATGGGTTAATTCACCAAATTGGAGGGCAACAACAGTAGATATTGGAATTTCCACATCCCTGCCACATCACAGTAGCAGAGAAAGCATCAGAACACCAGCAAAAACTCTACAACTCCCTTTGATTCTTTGGGGTGTAGTGCTGTACTCATTACATAACCAAAACTGTGAGATCCATTCCTTTTAGAGAAAAACGAATCAAGATCCAGTGTGCAATCAATGGCTCCTCCAGCTCAAACTCATCGATCTCCTTCACCTTCTCAACCTTCCGGGTAAACAATTCTTCTTTCTTTTTTTCTTTTTTGTAAAATTTTTTCATATACCCTTTTAGACGGAGAATTAAAAAAAATCCATACCAAGTAGGAACTCTTCCTATTTTTCATTGTCTTTTACGTAGTCTTGTTCGTGACCCTTTCAAGAAAGCCGATGAAATTGAATTGTTTATAGTTGAATTCTTGAATTTCGGAAGCCGAAAATACTACTTAACTACTCAATAAACGATCAAGATTGGATTTTTAGCTTCGATCATGATGTTGGTATTTCCCACATTGACCTAAAAAGTTCACCTATTCAAATCACTACTTTTTTTTTTGCATAGTTATACTGTATTAATAACTCGATGGTTTATATTTAATGGCTATATGATACATTCTATTTTGTTATAATTACATAAGGCAATGTCCTTGTTAAAAAATGAGCTTTGCTTGCTTCTATGGGATTCCAGTAAATAAAGATTAGGGCTTTTGGAATGGCAAAAATTGAAATTTTATGTACAGTTTAAAGGATATACAATTGCTGATGTAAGTTTTCATTGGTGCAGAAAAGGGGAAGTTTCAGATTTGAAGATGCAGCTAAGGCAGCTGGCAGGTAGCCGAGCTCCCGGGACTGATGATGCAAAGAGGGAGCTGTTCAAGAAGGTGATCTCGTGTATGACAATTGGGATAGACGTTTCATCAGTTTTCAGCGAAATGGTTATGTGCTCAGCTACCTCAGATATTGTTCTAAAAAAGATGTGCTACCTTTATGTTGGGAACTATGCTAAAAACAACCCAGAACTCGCGCTTTTGACCATTAACTTTCTTCAGAAGGACTGCAAAGATGAGGATCCCATGATTCGCGGTTTGGCTCTAAGGAGCTTGTGTTCTCTGCGGGTCACAAATTTGGTTGAGTATTTGGTCGGCCCCTTGGGTTTAGGGTTGAAGGATTCAAATAGCTATGTCAGGACAGTTGCAGCCATTGGTGTTTTGAAGTTGTACCATATCTCAGCATCAACTTGCATGGATGCGGATTTTCCTGTCACGCTTAAGCATTTGATGCTTAATGATCGAGATGCTCAGGTTTGGCAATTTGATCGACATGATATCTTTTCTCTTTTTTTTTTGGCTACTTCCTTATGCTTGAGTTTTTCGAAGCAATTATTACCTACTGTTTGGTTGCTATATGATTTACAATAACAACAAAATAGTTGCAGACACTTTTTGATATAACCATAGATTTTCCCTTTTTCCTGGTTTCATTTTTCCCTCTCTCTATGACATCGGGTAGCATTTCAGCATAGATGGTGTGGATTCCATGCATCTCATAATGGATAATTGTTCCAACAATTTGCAGCATACTTGGGCATAATTTGATAATGTTATTTTTTTATTATAAAGGTGTGAGAAATAGATCTATATTCGGGAAACTATAATTAGTTCCTTGCAGCTCATGGCAAAAGTCATGTAGAACTTAGACTACTGCAATGGGAAATACAGATGACTAGTTTACACTACTGCAACGGGAAATAGAGATAGCTAGTTTGCTTAACAAATGAATCTTTCTTCTGTGTTTGCCAGGCTTTTGCTGCTGTTTATATGATTCAACTTTGTTGGAGATAAATCAACTTGGTGTTTGAGTTGTACATGTGATTTCTATTGCCAAATTCATATCTCATTTGCAGTATCAATGTTAATTATATATATGTCTATTTAAGAACATAGTATGGTCGTGGAAGCAGTTCTTATGTTGGGATATTGTGGATGGGATTAGGAAAAGGTTACAACATCGCAGAATTGGGTGATTTTAGACAAATCTTTTTCATTTTGGGAACCCAAGGTCTGATTAGGATAAAGATTAATTCTTTACGTGACATTCGTAGGAAACCATATCTTTTTTAGGTTTTCTACCTTTTGGTGCACTTCTTGTATACTGGCGTTCTTGTGCTCAAACTTTATAATAAAACTATTACTTAATTAAAAAATTGTATTATAGTATGAATTTAGATAAATAAATTGAGAACAAAAAAATGATATGCTATAAAGGAAGGAATGAAAAGAATAAACGTTTATTTGTGAGGAAGGCATAACGGATGGAGGAGATGGTGACATTGTCTCTTTATCATCAGGGTGAAGTTCTCTAAGAATTTCACTTTTTAAAAACTTTGACTAGTGATGAGATATTTGAGTATGCTTATCTTGATTTTTTGGACTAGTAATTAGGGTACTAGAAGGCGGTCTTTGGTGCAATGGAGAGCGTTGTGTGTTAATACAGGTGGCAGGGTTCGAATCTTGAAAGTTGAAACCATTCTCTCCCATGAGGATGTAAAGTTGTGTTCATTCATCTTCCTTCGAGCTTGCCTGGACGGGAGCCTTCTAGCACTTGATCCCTAATTGTCGTATTTTTAACAAAGATGGGCGCCTTAAGATGGTGGGACCTAGTCACAAGAGAATCATGTGAAACAATAATCCGCAAATGACTAAAGTTAAAATTGGTGGTAACTAACATATTCATTTGATTTGAAGAGGGGAACACTTACTTAAGAACAGAGAGTGGCTGAGTCGGGGATCTCAGCTCCTTCCTGTTCCCTATCTGAGGCGTTTGTGTTGCAGCTCCTTTAACAATACTCTAGAGGGTTAGGACAGAAAATAGAAACCCTAAGATGCTCTCAGGCACTACTCCCGAGGCATCTCTGTACCATGAATCCTAGGATTCTATCACCACCCACAGATAGCCACCCCTATCGCGACCAAAACCCAGAAAAATCTTCGACGGATAGCCTCCCACGCGCCCTCACGCGCGGCCCACTTCCGGCGACCTTTATGCCACGGGCCGGCGCGTGAGCCAATTTTCGGCTAGATCTCGTCTGGTCGCCTTCAGACAGCCTCTTCACAAGGCTATTCCGAGCCTACCCATCTAACTTTCTCCAAAATCCGACGACTTTCACTATTCTCCGGCGACGGGGGAGGTTTTTTCCGACTAGATTTCAGATTTTCTTCTTCAGTCAGCCTTTTAGAAATGATGGACTCTACAGAGAGAAACTCCTACTTCTCACTAGAATCTAGAAAACTGGGAAAAATGTCTTTTATCAAAGCTGCCTCTTGGCCAACCCTAGAACTTGAGGGAAGATGTCATCGAAAGCTCGACGTAGGGCAGGTGCCACACTTCTCGCTGTCTGAGGAGCACACTCTCAGACGCAAGGGTTTCTTGAAATCTTGTCTAATTGGATTTTTCTCCAAATGGGTTGGTTCTCTAGAGGCTGTTAGGAATTGGGCAGCAGATGCATGGAATGTCAATGACGGGCTGAAAATAACGCAACTGGGGGATACACAATATCTCTTTCGATTTCTCGACGAGTCTCAAGCTTCAGAAATTCTTGTTAAAGGAAATAGATGGTTTGATGGGAACTTTTTACATCTAGACAGATGGGTGGAGCACGATGGGTGTCTCGACCATCGTTTCACCGGCGAAACATTGGTGGTCAACATGGTGGGTCTCCCAGTGCATATTTGGTGCCTTGGCCTCTTCAAGAAGATTGGTGAAATATGTGGGGGCTTTATTGATGTCACTTGCAACCTACATGATCTATCGCGAGTGAGGATTGTGGTGAGAAAAAGGGGCAGAATCCTTGTCTCCACTGTAGTGGAAGATGGCTACTTGAGTTATAGGGTGTGGTTGAGCCCTGAATTTCGCCCTATCTTTATGCCTGTGATAGTGGCGGAAGAAAAGGGAAGGTCAAATAGAAGGGAGGGGAGGAGAAATCAGTCTCTGAGGGGAGGGGAGGGGAGGGCTCACCGGATCAGTGGTCTAAGCCAGAATCAGATGTTAGATCGAGAAGAGACGAGAGGTTTGAATTTGGGAGAAGAAGACAAAATTTCAACAGGAGGGAAAGACGTGAATGAGTTAGTGATGCGGGTTGGCAAGGTAGAATGGGCTGGTCATCTTCTAATTATCCTAGGGCCAGACAAGTTTTCAGCAAGTATAGGCCTGGGCCTCCTCACATGGGCCCAACAACTTTTCCCAACTCTATTAGAATTGATTATAAGGGACCCAGATTATTTCAAGCTGCGTCTGTTAAGGCTCCTAAGCATATGGGAACAATCGTTCTTCCTTCTTCTGCCAATGGTGCTACACACAGTGGCATTTCTGCACCGAGCTCTAGTGACCTTCGCCCTTCTTCGATGGCCGCTGCTTCAGGGGCGGCACCGGCTATAGATGGTGCTGTTATTCCACGATCTCCCGCCTCTGATGGACCCAGCTCCATCGCCCCCTCATCTGCTCCTGGGCTTAGTTGTGTTGAGGCTACACTTCAAGCTTCTTCTTCTTCTGGAAAGATCGTTGAGCATGCCCCATCTGATGTTAGTGCCGGACCAGTATTTCTAGTTAAGATGCCGCCAAGGGCTCCATGCTCTCCTCCTTCCTGTTACCCTACTAGTGTTCTTGGTCATTCATGTAGCAGCGGGGTGCTAATTTCAGAGATTGATACCCCTCAAGGAAATGGCAAGATCCTTTCGGCACCTAAAGTTCCTATTGCTAGCAATGCTATGGTCTTGTATTCCTCCAGTAAGGGCAAGGAAATGGTACATATAGAAGACGTCTGTCCAATTTCATCTCGGATTGGAGGAGAGGATATGTCTTTCTGGATGGAGGATAAACTATTAAACTTTGGGAAGTTTCTTGGTGTTTCTTTTGAAGGGAAGGAAGATAGGGTGTTAGAACTGTTGAGGGAGATTGAGCAACAATCTTGTTATGATGGTGCAGGGAGGGAGGTGGGTCAAGGTGTTAAGCAAAATAATTTAGGGGATGTAATGGTGTACAAGAGAAGGGGCCGGGTGTGTGACAGGGAGGAAGGGAGCTCGGTTAGAGGATGTGGGGAGAAGGGGGATATAGTTTCTTATGGAAGTTAAGATTCTTTCATGGAATGCGATGGGGATGAATGACCCAAACAAAAGGGCTATCATCAAAGTGGGAGTTAGATAGTGGGGTGCTAACCTAGTTTGCTTTCAGGAGACAAAAATGGAAGTTTTGTCGAATGTGATTATGAGCAGTGTCTGGGGAGGTAGTTGGGTAAAATATAAGTGGGTTCCAGCAGTGGGAAGTGCCGGGGCATTCTTCTAATGTGGGATGATAGAAGCTTGGAGGTAAAGGAGATTAATAGCCCGTTTGGCCAAGCTGTAAAAATCAGCTTATTTTGAAAAGTGTTTTTTTTCAAAAGTGCTTTTCTCAAAAGTACTTTTGGCGAGAAGCAGTTTGTGTTTGACTAATTAGTTTGAAAAGCACTTCTGAGCAGCAATTAGTGTTTGGCCAAGCTTTAAAAACTGCTTCTAAGTGTATTTTTCTCAAAAGTGCTTCTCAAAAAGTGCTTTTGGAGAGAAGCTACTTTTTTCTGCTTCTCCAAAACTGCTTCTGCTTCTCCTCAAAAGCTCTTTTTTTCCTTCCAAAAGCTTGGCCAAACACATCAATTTTTGGCCAAAAGCACTTTTGGCCCAAAAAAGCACTTTTGGCCAAAAAGAAGCTTGGCCAAACAGGCTATAAGAAGGGACTTTTTTCTTTAGCAGCTCTTGTCAAAAATAGAGTGAGTGTGGTGGAGTGGGGATTTGGGGGAGTGTACGGACGGGTAGGAGAAGGGTCCAAGGTGTTTTTCTGGGAGGAACTGTCCAATATGATGGGGGAATGGGATATTCCATGGGTTTTGGGGGAGACTTTAACACTATTAGATTCCCGGAGGAGAGATTAGGGTGTAGTATGATTTCGAGGGCCATGTAGGAGTTTTCTGACTTCATCAATGATCACTTTCTCATCGATCTTCCTCTGTCAGGGGAAAGGTTTACTTGGGCCAGGGCGGAGGATTCCAACTCAAGGTCTAGACTTGATAGATTTCTAATATCGCCATCCTGGGATGAGCTGGTGCAGAATGTGCTGCAGATTCCTTTACCTAGGTTGACTTCGGATCATTTGCCTATCTTGCTAGAATTAGATGGATGCAGAGAGTGGGGGTGCGTGCTCCCTTCAGATTCGAGAACATGTGGTTGAAGGTGCCAGGATTTGGTGAGAAGGTGAAAGAATGGTGGACAAGCTACGGGGTATCAAGGACACCTTCATTCCGTCTTTCGAAGAAACTTAAATTGCTCAAGTGAGATATTATTAGGTGGAATAAGGAGGTTTTTGGGAGGGTAGAGGTTAAAATGAGGGAGCTTATGCATGAATTGGGGGATTTAGAGAGAGGGGAAGGGGCGAGGGAGTTAGATGAATCTGAGAAAGAGAGATTGGGGGAGGTTAAGAGGGAAATAGTTGAGTTAGCAATAGCTCAGGAGACTAGTTGGCGGCAAAAATCGAGGGCGCTATGGTTAAAGGAAGGGGATTCAAATACCAAATTTTTCCACAGGGTGGCGGTTGCAAATCGAAGGAGAAACTTCATAGAGTCCTTAGTTGTGGATAGGGCGAGGATTGAGGGAGAGGAGGAGGTAAAAGGGGCGACAGTGAGGTTCTATGAGAACTTATACAAAGAGGAAGTTAGTTGAAGGCCGACTTTTGGGGGAATAGAGTTCAACCACATAGGGGAGGGAGCCAGTGAGTGGCTAGAAAGGGCTTTCGAGGAGGAGGAGGTGCACGAGGCTGTGTCGAGTTGTGCTGGTGATAAGGCCCCCGACCCTGATAGTTTCTCCTTGGCTTTCTTCCAGCTCTGTTGGGACACCATCAAGGGGGAGTTGATGGAAGCCATTGAATACTTCCATATGAATGGTGTTTTCGAGAGAAGTATCAATGCTTCTTTATTACTATTGTGCCTAAGAAAGAAAGTGCATCTTCTATCAGTGACTACAGGCCTATTAGTCTTGTGGGGAGCATTTACAAGATTATTTCTAAAGTGCTTTCCAATATACTCAAGAAGGTTCTTGACGTGTCTTTTTCGTCCTCCCAGAATGCGTTTGTGAAGGTAGGCAGATCTTGGATGCCGCTTTGGTGGCAAATGAACTTGTAGACTCCAGAAGGAAAAATAGAGATCCCTGCTTACTATGCAAGTTGGACCTTGAGAAGGCTTTCGACCATGTCAATTGGGAGTTCCTGGATTTCATTATGATGCGGATGGGGTTTGGGGCAAGATGGAGGGATGGATCAAGTTTTGCATTTCCTCAGTCAGATTCTCTATCCTGGTTAATGGTAGCCCGTGTGGTTTCTTTAGCAGCTTCAGGGGTCTCAGGCAAGGAGACCCCCTGTCCCTCATGCTATTCATTCTAGTGATGGATGCTTTGAGTAAAATGATGGATCGAGCGGTGGGCGGAGGCTTCTTGAGAGGATTCTTAGCTCCGATCGGGGTGCCCAGTGCCCGAAGAGTCTCTCATTTGCTTTTTGCGGATGACACCCTGGTTTTCTGTGATGCCGATATGGATCAGTTGACCTACCTGAAACAGGTCCTGCAATGGTTTCAGATAGTATCAGGTCTCAAAATCAACCTCGGCAAGTGTGAGATTTTCCCGGTGGGTGAGGTTGCTAACATCGATGCTTTGTCTTATGTTCTCGGATGTAAGGTGGGCTCCCTTACCACTACTTACCTGGGTCTCCCATGGGGCGCTTCGCATAAGGATGCTACGGTTTGGAATTCAGTGATCGAAAGAGTTGAAAAAAGATTAGCAGGCTGGCAGAAACGGTACTTGTCAAAAGGCGGAAAGGAAGTTCTCATTAAAAGCACTTTATCGAGTATGTCCACCTATTACTTGTCCCTGTTGCAAGCTCCTGTGAGCATCACAGAAAAACTGGAGCGGCTTCAAAGGAATTTTCTTTGGGATGCAGCGGATGGAACTAGAAAGTATCATCTAGTGAATTGGCAGACAGTCACTTCCCAAAGAAGTGGGGTGGACTTGGAGTAAAAGATCTTAGGGTATTAAACAGAGCTTTGTTGGGGAAATGGCTGTGGAAATTCGGGGTAGAAGAGCATGCTCTATGGAAGGAGGTCATAGTAGAAAAGTACGATCCCATGGGAGGGGGTTGGAGGACCAAGGCAATCATAACACCTTTCGGGTGTGGCATGTGGAGGAGCATCATGAAGAATTGGGAATCCTTCAGTGGCAACATTTCTTATAGGGTGGGAGATGGAAAGAGAATCAGCTTTTGGAATCATAGGTGGTGTGGAGAGGATACTCTGAGGGTCTCCTTCCCCACGTCTTCAGAGTTTCAAACCAGAAGGAATTGATGGTCCAACGAATTCGTAAGGAGCATGTAGGGGGGGTAGTATGGGACCTCTCATTTAGAAGGAACATGCAAGATTGGGAGATTGCGGAGCTCCAAGATTTATTGACACTGCTATATGGGCAAGACAGGCCTCAGCCATCTTGTGATTCTTGGAGATGGGATTTACGTGGCGATAGTCTGTTCACCGTAAAGTCCTTTTACCAGAGTATGTCGGTGAGAGAGGAGGCCTTTTTTCCATACTTCTCGATCTGGATTCCTAAGGCGCCCTCGAAGGTGTGCTTTTTTGCATGGCTAGCGGCGAGGGGAGTGATTTTGACTGTTGAGAATCTGCGAAAGAGGGGAATTACTATTGTTAGTTGGTGCTATATGTGTAAAAGCTCAGGGGAAGAAGTTGATCGTCTTTTGTTGCATTGTCCTGTGTCCTCGGCTTTGTGGAGGGCGATCCTGAACCTTTTTGGTGTTCAATGGGTGATGCCAAGCACTGTAAAGGAAATGCTATATTGCTGGGCCGGTTTCCGCAGAAGAAGAAAGCAAAAGGCGTGGAAGTTCGTCCCGTTAGCTCTCATGTGGATAGTTTGGGGGAGAGAAATAGGAGAGCTTTTGAGGGGATTGAGTCTCCTTTTTCACATCTTAAGAATAGTCTTTTATCTTTGATCACTTTTTGGTGCACTCATATAACCCCTATTTGTATGGAAGATTGGACGTCTTTTGTAGAGAATCATGTTTTGATGTAAATTCTCTATCTTTTGGTATACTTCTTGTTTACGGGAGTTCTCGCCCTTTTGATTAATACAATTTATCTTATCACAAAAAAAAGTTCTTGTTTTTACCAACCTATAGTATATGCTGCTTTCGATGTTATAGCCTTGAGAATTGAGATGTCATTTAACTATGCTTATGTGTATATTGAATACTACTAGTAATGACATTTCTTTCCTGTTAGTCTTCCATCATTTGCTCCACACAATTATAAAGAGTTCTGCCAGTCTTCAATACGTTTAAGCTTTTCCACTCATGATTTATTTTCATATACATGCATCAACATGCAATGCTTTTCAACAAATGTCAAAGCTCTTTATTTATCACCAGAAAGAATTTAACAACAAAGAATTTAACAACTCTAATTTCATGTGTAAAAGAAGCAGCCATCTCATGATCTCTAGCATTATCATTTACTCATATTCATCTTTCTTCTTTCTTCAGGTTGTAGCCAACTGCTTGTGTTCCCTACAGGAAATCTGGGGTTTGGAAGCAACAAAATCTGAGGAAGCATCAACAGAAAGAGAAACACTACTAAGCAAGCCACTTATTTATTACCTTTTGAATAGGTGAATTGCTGTCATAACCATGTGATTGAATACCTTATCGGAACCATGTGATAAAATCTCCACTATATTTTGTACTTTTGGCAATCATGTCTGTGTATGGAATAATCAACTCTGTGTATTCATCAAAAAGGGCAAAAACAGTTTATGGTGTACTTTTCTGCAGTCATTTCTGAATTAAGTTGATATATAACTTTTACTCGGTGCAATACTGGTTCTTGTCTTACTTTTTTTTATTGATTTTCATCATTAGGAAGGTCTTGTGTTTACATGTGACTTTGAGGGTTGCTAGTAGCTTCACTTGTTTGAATGCTATAGAACAAAAGTGTTGCTAGTAAATCTGTATTCGTAAAGTCTAACATGCTTTTAGATTACTGATATCGATATGTCGCGATTATTTATAGACAAAAAAATTTACTAATATGTCGCAGAGATTTTGAATGAGCAGTAGCATGAAAATCTTTGTCCTCTTCAGGGACTCTAGTATAATTTAGAATTTGTTGGATAAAGATAAAATTAAAGAATCTTGTTGATTGCAAAAGTAGAGGTTATATGCACTTGTTTATGCATTGTCTTTCCTGGAGGGACTACATAGTATATTATTTGCAGTCATAGCCTCATAGGAGAAGAATGTGTGACTACTGAAAGTCTGTGAGTGCCTTCATATTTGATTTTTAGGTCATAACAAAAGGTAATCTTTATAGAAGTACTGTGCTTGAAATTGTGTGGTGTATTTGGACACGGATCAGGATACTACAATGTTCCAAAACAAAATGATGCATATAGCTTTTTTTGCGACATTTGTAGTTTTGATATGCTAGCTTATGATGTGAGGATTGTTCAAAACCATATAAGGCAACTTTTCCTTCAACCAACGTGGGGCATTCAAATACCCTCTCGCATGCCTAGATCTGCAGAACTAGAGCGTGAATACTATATTTAAAGTTCACTCAGAAAGGAATGATCATTGTCAATCTCAAAAATATGATTTTCAATATTGATAGTCCCACAATTGGGAAACACCTATCTTGCTCAACCCTTCAAAATGCTTGCCGCACTCGTGTCGACCAGACAGGGTGTGGGCGTGGATCCGCAATGGATTTGATCAACCTAAATTTGGTGCTTTGGCTACAACTACGGCCAAGAAATAGGTTGATTGGCTATTTGGTTATATATAATTATATATATCAATAAAGTATTAAGTGTGTACAGAGAAGTTAACTATTCTAGCCTTAATTTGATAATTTCAATTAATTGTCAAAATATATACTTATATATGTTGAATATGCAATTTTTAGCTGTATCTTAACACCCGTACCCTTACTCCTATATGTATCCCCAAATCCTATGATTAAGGTGATGACAAATCCAACTTCTAGATTCGCACCCGTATCGGTTGCTCACATCCAAATTCGAGCAACATAGAGAAACAAAAAACATGGGTAGGTCTAGCTCACATAAATTGGGACAGAGGGAGTGCTTGTTTTTGGAGGGAATGCAATGTTTCAATGCTCTTTAAAATCCTGATTCTTTCACGGAAAGATGGACTGCGGTTTTGTCAAAGAAACAAAGGTTTATTGTCTAAAAACCTAATGTACTTGGACTTAGGCAGCAGGCAGGCCCTAAACTAGCTCAAACTGCTTGGTGAAGATATCTCTTTGCTGAAACTTTTTGGATAGATATCTTTTGCTGACACTTGAGAGAGTAGTTATACTTCCCGCTCTCCTTTCTATATTTTACCATTTTGTTGCGGTGTTTAATATTTTTCTCTAGCTGCTTAAGATCATGCAATAGTGTAAGACTCCTGGGAGCCTGTTAATTCTTTTATCTGTGGAGACAGTTACACTACACGGATAATAAAATCTCAGTGTGGCATGTTTAGTATCTTTTTCATCAAATCCCATGAAAAAAGTAGAATTAATGCTTCCCTTTCCTTGTCGTTGCGTTGTTTGGACTTTCTAGTGAAGAATTGCCTTATCTTTCAGACATGATTCTGCAGGTTCAAGGAGTTCAGTGAATGGGCTCAATGTGTTGTTCTTGATCTGGTTTCAAAGTATGTGCCTGCTGACAATAATGAGATATTTGACATGATGAATCTTCTTGAAGATAGGCTTCAACACGCTAATGGTGCTGTTGTCTTGGCAACAATCAAGTTATTTTTACAACTGACACTCTCTATGGCTGACATTCATCAACAGGTTCCCATCCTAGTATTCAGCTAAAAAATTTCCCTAGTAGATGATGATAGCCATCTCTTTTTACTTGTCATCAGCTAAAGTTTCTACTCACCAAATAGTCGATTTATTTTTCCACTATTCTTTTGAGTATGCTCCGGGTAGCTCTGTTCATTTTAATTTTTTACATATCTTTATATCTTTTTGGTCCAAATTGTCTTTTTTAGGAGATGATATAAAATTCAGTAGGTTTATGATAACCCCTGTTTAAGGTTCATTCCTATTCATGGTGTACCCGATGTTGCCCCCCCCCCTCCCGGGTTATGTTGTCCAGCTCTAAGCGTGCCCGGGGAGGGTGGGGAGTTAAGTATCCCATATTGGTGGCGGAAATGGGTTGTTGCCTCTTTATATGGTCTTGGGAAATCCTCATCTCACGTGCTAGCTTTTGGGATTGAATTAGGTTCCTCCATTTCTTATCTGCATCTTTCAGGGCTCTTCGAGAAAAGGGAGGGGGCGACACGCATTAAAGACTACATGCTTATTAGTCTGGTGGAAAGCATCTATACTATAATTTTTAAGGTGCTTTTCAACTAAAGACCAATGTGTTTGTGGAAGGAAGTGAAATCTCAGAGGTCGTGGTAAATAAAGTGGTTGATGCTAGAAGAAAAAGGGAGATCTGTGCAAGCTGGACCTCGAGAAAGCCTATGACCAGGTAAATTGGGACTTTTTGGACTTCATCATGATGAGAATGAGAGTCAAGGACAAGTGGAGGAGTACGGAACAGATTCTGCATATATTTGGTCAATCATTTGTCCTGGTGAATGGGAGTCCATGTGGATTCTTCGACAGCTCCTGGGTTCGAGGCAGGGGGATTTGTTAGTCCGTGTGATTCTTCGACAGCTCATGGATTAGAGGCAGGGGGATTTGTTATCTCCCATGTTATTCATTTTGGTAATAAGAACGGCGAGTTAGATGATGACTTGTGCTATATCGAGAGGTCTCCTGAGGGACTTTACTGTATCGAGGGATGGACAGAGCAACGTAAGGGTCACACATCTTTTATTTGTGAACAATACTTTTGGTTTTTCTTAATAATGTAGAGTGTCTCAGTCGACATACCTGCAATAGGTACTTATATGATTTTAGGTTGTGGCAGGTCTCAGAATAAACTCCAGAAAATGTCAGATCTTATCAGTGGGCGAGCTGAACAACATTGAGCATCTAGCACAAGTATTTAGTTGTAAGGTTGGAGCTCTCCTTACTACTTAACTTGGCTTGCTGTTGGGCGGTTCGAACAAGGACCTAAAAGTGTGGAATCCGGTCATTGAGAGAGTTGAGGATAGGTTAGTAGGGTGGCAAAAGAAGTCTTTGTCGAAAGAGGGAGGAAGTACTAATCAAGAGCATGTTGTCTAGTAGTTTCACATACATGTCATCAATGCAGACCACGGTTAGAGTGATAAAAACGTTGGAGAGGCTAAAGAGCAATTTCCTTTCCGATGATGCACATGTAACCAGGAATTACCACTCTCCCAGAAAATGGGAAGGACTTGGGAGTAAAAGATCTGAGAATTTTTAATAACGCCTGCTTAGAAAGTGGTTATGGAGATATCGGATTGAGGTGCGGACTTTCTGGAGGGAGGTCATAACGGAGAAGCATGATACCATTGATGGGAGATGAAGGACTAGGATTATTACATTACCATCTTGGTATGGATTGTGGAGGAGCATTATGATGGGACGGAAGACTTTAGTGGTCAAATTACTTTTAGGGTAAGTGATGAGAGCAAAATTAGCTTCAAGGGCATGTTAAAAACCATCGTCTTTTTTTGTTTGTATTACTGAGACACTCGAAGAGCTGGCCATATGTACCTCGGGTTGGAGAGAGCGTGTTGAAGATAGCCTTTCCTAACATGTACAGGTCTTGACCCAAACACACGCTACAAGATGGGGGAGTTCATTGGAACTATAAGAAAAACCTATAGGATTGGGAGAT
This sequence comes from Nicotiana sylvestris, assembly GCF_000393655.2. Lineage (NCBI taxonomy): Eukaryota > Viridiplantae > Streptophyta > Magnoliopsida > Solanales > Solanaceae > Nicotiana > Nicotiana sylvestris. Next base: position 149,053,173 of record NC_091064.1, on the reverse strand, counting down.
TGGCGAATTGCAAAGTCTTATTGAGTTACTTTAAAAATAGAGTGTACCAGATACCATGCAGGACTGTTAGGAAATGAGGAGATAAGTCATGTTCTCAGTAAATTACTGATGGTGAAGGACGAGATGATTTCTCGCTTCTTTTGGTTTCCAACAGCTAGATGACTAGTACTAACAGCGGAAAATTTGAGGAAGAGGAGGATCATACATATAAGCTGGTGCCATATGTTAACATGTGTAGATGCTCAGGAGAAGAAGTGGAACCACTTCCGGTTGCACGGTCAAATAACAGCACGCTTGTGGTGTGTGATCTTGAATTGATTCGAAATACACTGGGTGATGCTGAGTACATTAAAAGAGGGGCTGTTTAAGTGGGCTTTTAGAAGAAGGAAGAGAAAATCCATGGCATGGGATGTCACCCCTAGCTCTTATGTGGGTTATGTTAAATAAGTGAAATAGTATAGAGGGGTGTTTGAGCATGACTTTTTATTTTTGAGGAATAGCCTCTTGTCTCTAGTTCCATTTTGGTGCACCCGATCTTGGTTTCTATAGATTGGGCTCTATACTTTCTGTTATGTAGCTCTCAAACAGGGATTTTTCCAATATCAATAAAAAAATTTACCTTAAAAAGTTGGGAATCTTTGCTGTGCATGTAAAAAGAAGCATGAAAAGTCAATACAGTTTGAGATTTAACTTTCACACGTACAGATGAAGCCAAGTATATGATCTAAAACAAAGAACAAAAAATGTTCATTCTTGGAAATGATGCTGTGACAGTGCCAATCTCGGAACATACCTTTGGTACAAGTGTATATTTTTTAGACAAATGGGATCCCCACGTTCTATTGGTGTAAATGTTTCATCAGATTTACTCTCTGTGAGCTTTAAGATAAGCAAGAAGGAGATATTGAGTTAATGCATGAAAACTAATTTTTCACATCTGATTCCTCTTATAGGCACACATTACATTGTTAGTAGCTATATTTACCCGAGGGAGGCCATAAATTCTATATTACAACAAGTATAAGTACTCACACTTAGCTATCTAACCGCCTCAACTTAATTATTATATTGCTCTGACAGCTTTGTTACCTAATAGTTGCATAAAAATGCAAAATGATGTTATTTAAAATTTTATTTATGCAAAATTTTCTTTTATTTTCATCATTGACACATCCTATAATTTACTAATGCTGAGTTCTAATTTTCGTTTACTCATTCTTCTGTTTAGGTATATGAGCGTATAAAAGCACCTCTACTTACATTAGTTAGCTCAGGAGGTCCAGAGCAATCCTATGCCGTGTTAAGCCATTTACATTTGCTGGTGATGCGTGCACCATATATTTTTTCAGCAGACTACAAGCACTTCTACTGCCAGTACAATGAGCCATTTTATGTCAAAAAGCTAAAACTTGAGATGCTGACTGCTGTGGCAAATGAGAGCAATACATATGAAATTGGTGAGTATCTGTACCAGTCAACTAATTTGAAGTTTTCAACCTAAGCGTCTTTGTGTGTACCTTATTTCCTGGTGTTGGATCATGGTCAAAGGGATATTGGTGTTGCACCAGCCAAAATTTTGAAAAATAATTAAGGGCATAAGGTAAGAAAGAGTATTTCTTTTTTGAGAAGAGGTAAGAATGAGTGAATTTGCACAGTAATCAGTAAACTGTTAATAAAGCTGTGGAAAGCAAGTTCTGTTGGTTTTGATGTTTAGGGTGATTAGTAAATATAAACTGAAGTGCTAAATTTTTAAGTTCCATATAATTGTCAAAACAAACTCTTACATTACACTTTATTACCAAAAACTAGATGCAGGTTCTCATTTTTCTTATCTAACACCAAAAATTGGTCAAATTTATCTGGAGGAAGGAAATTCTTGCAAAATGTGCTTCTTCCTGACTTCGTAAAAAATGTGCTTCGTCCCTAAAAAGCCGTACCTATATTGGTCATCAATTTATTTTATTTTTTATTCTTTCACTTCTATTTTATAGGAAGGTATCTAACTTCCTATTAACTTTTTTCTTATAACGATTGGTGCCTAGCCAGCTTTCCGACACCTCGGCTATTCCACCGGATATATACTTCCTCCAATCAGCTCTAGTACCGGGTAACTCTGCCCGAAGACTCAGGCAAATGAGAATAGATCAACTAGTATCAGTTTCCTTTGCACCCTAGGGTGTGGCATAGTGGTCAGTAAAGTGGGTGCAAATCTTAGAGACCTTTGTGCAAATTCCAGCAGAAATAAAAAACACGAGGTGATTTCTTCTCATCAACATATGCCTTGGTGGACATAGTTACCCAATATCTATGTTGGTAGGAAGTAGCAGGTACCAGGTGGAATAGTCGAGGAGACACAACCGTTATTTAAATTCCCTTCTACAGAAATTTTACTTTTTACTAGGTCTTTATTATTTTAAACAATAAGTATGATAGAGAAACAAGAACAAAGTATTGGTCGTAGTTGGAAATAATTTCACTTAGATAGGTTTAATAAGATTTTTTAAGCTGTTCGAATACTAGTCTGAACATTAATTTGCTATAACAGTTGGAATTTTAAGTAGTTAAAACTCCAGAAATAAAGCATAATTTACTGTATTAGTGGATATTTCACCATTCACTTGTTTTCAGAGAGAATGCAATTCAGTAGAACTATTTCCCCTTCCACGAGAAGTTGTGAATTTGTACCATGATCGATCCAAATTTTTTAACTTGTTTTGTTTTTCTCTTTTCTTTTTAAAATTCTGTAGAAAGCTTTGAGTAGAAGCCTGTTAAAGGCGAAAAGCTGAGAAAACTGCCAAGACGGTTGGGCATTAACCGGCAAAGCATAACTAAAGCGTGTGCTTTAGTAAAAACGACGCAGATATATATATGTAAATTGTAGGCAAATATGCGGTAAACAAATAATGATATGATCAAAAGGAAATGGTCAAACTGCAATTGAATGATGATAATATAAAGTAAAAACCATGCCAGTCAAGTTTAAAAAACCATTTAAATTTTGACTTAGATGCAAATATGTATTTTTAACTAGTTTTCTTTTACTAAATTTTAGTTTCTTATTTGTAGTCTTCTTGTAAGATAATTTCTTATCCGTAATCTCTAACTTTTTTTCTATAATTTGTTAACAGTTAATATATCCCTTCACTTGCTATTTTTATTGTTTAGTGCCAGCTTAAGACATAACACATAGACCTCACAAATTAACCTCACTCTTTTTAGAAGTAGTTAGTTTCGTCTGGATTTTGCTTAGGCACACATCTTATATTGGAATAAAAAAGCAATGGCCAGAGCCGTTATTCAACTCTTTATTAGTAGTATAGTCAAAATTAATGCCTTAAATTCAAAATATCAAATAAAAAATTTAAAATAAATCTGGAGGCACTTGTTATATTTTTTCAATTACAACACCCATTATTTATGGTGTATAGGGGTTGTTTTGCTCGTGGAAAAGTTATACATGAATTAACACGTAAGGATTAGAATATACAGTGATTAAAAGTCATTGCATTATTAGACTTATTGATTGTGAACTTCGTCGTATTAAATCTGGATACACAATGCATTATTTAAAACATGTGTGTAATAAATTAGACACAGATTTATTCCAGTAGTACCCTTCACCTATGTTAAAATTGTATCCGATCTAGTATTGGTATTATTATCATATCTACTCAATAAATCAAACAACTATACCCCAAATGCCAGAGATTACACATAGGTTATGCAGGTATTATCTTCACGAAAGCAAAAATGTAACCAAATGCGTAAATAATAAATGTAGTGTTTCATAAAGAGCCTATTTTCTTTTATATAAAACCAAGTAAATCCTAAGGGGTTGTTTGGTAGGAGGTATTAGAAAAAATAATGCAAGCATTAGCTCTATGCATTACTAATACCTTGTTTGGTACATTTTTTCAACTTGTGTATAGCTAATACTTGTATTAGTTATACATCATACTTGGTATTATCCTATGTATAAGTAATGCATAGAAAACCATGGCATTAGTAATACCAAGGCTATTAATGCTTGCATTAGTATGGTTAAAGACAAAATTATCCTTAAAGTCCCTTAAAGCTAGAGAATATGGAGGATATTTTTGTAAACAACTATTTTTCTTAAATATTATGCAATGCATTATAATTTTAATACACCACACCAAACGGTAGATAAGAAATAATATCTGCATAACTAATGCATGCATTACTAACCCATCATTTACTAATCCATGCATTACTAATACACCTTATTCCGCATTATTATTGTACATCCTACCAAACGACCCCCAAGTGTATGATCTCCACATATAAAGAATTCTGTGGACTAAATCCATAAACCCTTTTTTGGTGTGGTGATGTGTAGGTTACCAGAGTATTGTTAAGGACTTTTATTGTCCAACTTTTGTAGAACTTCAAGCTGTCGCTCCCAGCACCCATTAATTTGCATATTTTGATTAGCCAAACTGATTGCTATCTTTGTGGATTGACTTCAGTGACGGAGCTATGTGAATATGCTGCTAATGTTGACATTCCCATGGCGAGAGAATCGATCAGGGCTGTTGGCAAAATAGCATTACAACAGTATGATGTTAATGCTATTGTAGATAGGCTGCTCCAGTTTTTGGAAATGGAGAAGGACCATGTGACTGCGGAAACTCTGGTATATTTTCATTGGTTTTCCTTTTTCCTTTTTGGATCTTTCCTTTTCTGGGGTTGTTTATTTTTTATGTTTTGGAGGAATAGTGCCTTAAATATGTAAAATTACCTGAAACCTCATGTCTTGCTCTTCTTGTTTGGTCTTACCATGACATTTGCTCATATAGGTACTTGTAAAAGATCTCCTTAGGAAATATCCTCAATGGAGTCATGATTGTATAGCAGTAGTAGGGAATATTAGTAGCAAAACTGTCCAGGAACCCAAAGCCAAGGCAGCTCTTATTTGGATGTTAGGGGAATACGCTCAAGACATGCAAGATGCTCCATATATATTGGAGAGTCTTGTTGAGAATTGGGAAGAGGAGCATTCTGCAGAGGTAATCAAGCTGCATTTTTCTTTTCTTTTTTAGCGTTTGTTTTTTCTTTTCCTATGCAAGTTTTTAGTCTCTTTTTTAAATTCCTTTTTTATTGACTGGTTTTTGTGTAGTCTTTTATGCTCTTCTTTAGATCTTTCTTATTTTTGAGCATCACCAAGAGTGTCATAATACCTGAATGTAATCAGTTGTCTCATTTTGTAAGGCTCTGAATCTTGAAAATGATTTGTGCCTTGGAGAAAACATTTCTTCGCTAACTTTTGTCAGTTACCTTGTGGGTTGTTAATGCAAGTCAATACATTACTTGCTTAGTACAAAGGTGATGATGTCAAAATTGCAAAAGGCGCCCCCCCCCCCTGTTCAGTTGCCTCTGTCCTTATTGCTTCAATTTAAGATCTATTGATCCTATAGCTTGAGGTCATCTGCATCATTCATGTCATCCATGTTCATCAGTTTTCCTCTTTTGAGTGATGGAAAAAACAAAGCTTTCTTGTGGGATTGATAATGAATGAACTAAAATTGTGAATTTCTTGTGTGGGCTCCTCTAACAGTAGGAAGGTTCGGATGGATTGAAAGGCATTTGTAAATGTAGTTCTCATAGAGTTAAAAATATATACATAAAACAAAACAGATGCATAAGCTTATTAGACTTAGCTTTCTATGCATTATGCAGGTTCGTTTGCATCTTCTTACAGCAGTAGTGAAGTGCTTTTTCAGAAGACCACCAGAGACTCAGAAAGCCTTGGGAGCTGTATTAGCTGCTGGTGTTAATGATTTTCATCAGGTATCACTTCTTTTTTGTATTTTGAAAAATTACTGATATAAAAAGACAATATATTTAGTTTTGGAATGAAGTAGGCCCGAATAGAACAGAATGAACTTAATTGAGAATGAGCTATAGTTGATTGGCAAATATTAGTATGAAGTGTTTTATGTGCCTCTAATGATGTGCAAGTATTATTGCAGGATGTCCATGACAGGGCATTACTATACTATAGACTTCTACAGTACAATGTCTCCGTAGCAGAGCGTGTGGTGAATCCTCCAAAGCAAGCTGTTTCTGTCTTTGCTGATACACAAAGTAATGAAATTAAAGATCGTATCTTTGATGAGTTTAACAGCCTCTCTGTTGTTTATCAAAAGGTATGCAAGATGTTCTTTACTCCTATCAATTGTATAATAATTTGAGGATCTTAGTCAGAAGTGTAATTTCAATGCTACTGCACATTAGTGAAATGTTGAAACATGTTTCTCATGCTTAATTATTTTTGCAGCCTTCTTACATGTTCACCGATAAGGAACATAGAGGGCCGTTTGCCTTCTCTGAGGAAATTGGAAATTTGTCTATTGGGGCAGAATCGACTGATAATGTAGTACCAGCACAGAGAATCGAGGCAAATGACAAGGATTTACTTTTGAGTACTTCAGATAAAGAAGAAAGTAAAGGTTCGAGTCACAATGGTTCTGCATACAGTGCTCCTGGATATGATGGTTCTTTGGCTGCACCATCTCAAACTGATCTTGTTTCCTTGGATTACAAATCTACTCCAAGTGTGGCATCAGCTGCTTCGGCAATCGATGATTTACTTGGTCTTGGTTTGCCTGCTGCAGCTAGCCCTCCTCCTCCGCGTCCTGTTTTGAAGCTCAATACTAAAGCTGTTCTAGCTCCCAACACTTTCCAGCAGAAATGGCGTCAACTGCCAATATCAATATCACAGGTGCACATATATCGGAACATTACTATTACGACATCCCCCATTGTCAGTTAAATCTCCTTCATTTTCATAATACTTTGCCTTTTCTTCTTTATCAGGAAACCACTATTAGTCCACAAGGTGTGGCAGCAATGACAACTCCTCAAGCGCTTATCCGTCACATGCAAGGCCATTCAATCCACTGCATAGCTTCCGGTGGTCAAGCGCCGAACTTCAAGTTCTTCTTCTACGCACAAAAAGCAGAGGAACCATCTACCTATCTTGTAGAATGTATAGTTAATTCATCGTCGTGTAAAGTACAGTTAAAGATCAAAGCTGATGATCAGAGTACATCTCAGGCCTTCTCAGAATTGTTCCAGTCAGCCTTGTCCAAATTCGGTTTTTCATAGTCATTCAGATGTCCCTCTTGTTGTAATGCTCCTTAGATGTATTAGTGGATTCACATTTCGTTGTAATTTTATTTTGTACAAGTTCAATAAGAGTCAGAAAACAAACCATGAAACTTGGGTTTACTTATTCTGTACAACATATGCTAAGATGAGTGTTTCATGCCCTGTGATTCTGAGGCAAAAACTACTTTTTGAGGACTAACATTTTTCGGTGGCCAATTTTAAGTGATTTCTTTTTCCAGTTTTGGTTCGGTTACCCCACCGACTTTCCGATTTTGTGTGGTCAAAAAATGCATACAAAATACAACCAGTGGAAATTATTTCAGTTAGAAGATATCAAAAGGAGTTAATGCAGAGATCAGCTGGTAACAATTTTCCTAAATACTAACGGTAATTTACTACTACTACAATTTTTTCGTAACTTCACCTGTATGACTAGTGTTTGTAAAATTCTTAGATGGTTTTAGATCATGTCCCTATTTATTGTTTGTCCGTACTTTAAACCACAAAATACTCTTGTGAAAAGGTTCTTCTGTCCTATGCATAATCAACTGGCTGCTATTTTTTCAAGGCCAAATGTGTTCCGGTTAATTAGGTTTTCCTCCTTTTCTTACTAGGCGCAGGGTGGTGAAATGAGAATTCTGAGCAACATGCTGTTGGAAAATTTTGATTAGTGTTGTGAAAAGAATACTTAATTACTATGTTCATGACATAACTTAAGAAATAAACTATCTTTGGAAACAAGGAAGAAAAAGAAGGGAACGTTTCTAAGCTTGCTAATCCGATACTCAAAAGAAGAGTAATTTCTGGTAACTTATATCCCGTTTAATTTATGCGTCTTACTTTCCGTTTTAAGAATGTCTCTTTCTAGTTTTAGTAGTAACTCTTTTAACTCTTCACATAGCATATTTAAATCGGCAAAACTTCAAAAATAGCTAGATTTACAATTGAACGTTCAAAAATAGCCTAATTTCAAAAGTAATCGAAATTTAGCCACTTTTCATGTAAAAATAAATTTGAGCGAAAACACCGTTCAAAATCCAGAAAATACGTCAGTATATTAAACTGGAGTTCCAGCATAAGTATGTTTGAACTCCAGCATATTATACTGGAGTTCCAGGATAATTATGTTGGAACTCCAGCATAATATGATGGAGTTCCAGCATAAGTATGTTTGAACTCCAGCATATTATACTGGAGTTCCAGGATAATTATGTTGGAACTCCAGCATAATATGATGGAGTTCCAGCATAAGTACACTAGAACTCCAGCATAATATACTGGAGTTCCAGCAAGTATAATTGTCCAGTATAATATACTGGAGTTTGGAGCACCGGTGCTCCAGTCTCCAGTATATTATACTGGAGTCAGCAAAGTATATCGGTCCAGCATAATATGTTGGAGTTCATACACAGGTGCACCGAACTCCAGTGTATTATGCTGGACCGATCTCTGTTGCAGAAAAATAGTGGTTATTTTTCATTGACTTCGTAACCGGTGACTATTTTTGAATGACCAGTCCGAAAACCAGCTATACCGTGCTATTTTTACATTTAAATCTGGTCTTTTTGTGAAGAAGTCACACAACTGTCAGGTTAGTTTGACTCAACTGGGCCCAATTCTTTGGGGCCCAATTTCAATTACGGTAATCTTCTCCGGCCAAGTCCACACCAATTTCCCCTCCTCCTGCGATATCCGACTTGTAACTTGTAAGCCCTCTTCTCGCTCTATCTCGTAAGATGTGATTTCTACAAATTATTATGTGTACAGACTTCTTGCTTGCTTCCTATATATGATAATTGTTTCTATTGGTAATGAGGTTGTTTGTACTAATCACTCATTTTAAGCACTATTAATCAGTTTTCTGAAGACTTGTATTATTGACTATGCATTCTGCTGTTTAATGAATACCTACACTCACACTTTGAGACTCGCTTTGAAGCATAAGATACTTTGCCTAAATACTTCCAAAGTTGTTGCTTTACTAATCTGCTTTTCTTTTGCGAGTATTAGTAATTTGATCATTTGAAGACTAAAACTTATATTACAGGTTATATTGAGCGTTTACCAGTTGGGTGCAATTTCAAAATGTAAAGTCATTTACCAAATCTTTCTAATTATTCAGCCAACACAATTCCTATTTCTAACAATCCCAAATGGTAGTATTTGACATAGATCCGTTTGGATGCAAATATCTGGATTTTTTTTAGAAAAAGAAGATGAAATGTCATCTAATTGTCAATTGAAAAAAAATTCCAAATACAGGCTGAAATAACCGGGATTGAGTTTGTATTACAGACCCAAATTTTGATTAGACATTGTGCTTCAAATCTAAATTTTCTTAGGCATTTTATGACAGGTTGAAAGGATTAGGGTTTCCTCCTTCCAAATGAGCCTTGAATTAATTTAAAATTTCCATAGAATTAAATTAATTCATCTAAACCGATCTCTGAGCGACGTTAATATGATAGAGAATTGATAGTTAAATTCTCTAACAATTTAGAATGTGATTATTGGTTAGTAGAGAGACAAATCAACTAGCCCCGAACTACTAGTTAGTAGAAAGTGGAATCAATAAAAAAAATGCTTTGTCTCTGCTGCTCTGTGGCTGGGTAGAATCCCCTTCATTACGGAGTGGAGTATTAGGGAAATAAATGGTGGTTGGAAGGTTTTAAAGTAAGTATTAAGTAGAGATCAGAAATTCCCAACGGGGTTTGAGAGAAGGGGCAGCAAGCAAAACCACAGGAAAATCCAAATAATTGGAACTTTCACTTTCCAGATCCCCAGAATCAATGGCAGGACTCTGGAGGGCGAGGTGTCAATTTGACTCAGTTTTCCTTTTCTTCCTAGTTTTACCGTTTACATGATACGGTGGATCTGTTCAGAATTTGTTGTATATGAGCTTAATCAAATAGTTGATTAGTTGCAAATGCTCATACCGTTGCATAGATGAAGTAATGTTGTAGACTTGTAGTTAACGTAACTTCTAATCCGTTTCTTCAACCCCAGATTTGGTTTTGGTGAATTACATGATGAATACTGCAGCATCGTTGTTTAGGAGGTTAAATATCAGAGAGCTGGTAACAGGCACACCTGCTTACAATACCGCTAGGGGTACGTATCTTGTTGCACTCTTTGCTAAAGCATGTGCTTTGGAAATAGATGAAATGTTTAGAAACTCTGACATATGTTTCCTTTGGGCAAATTTAAGATGTTTCCGGAGATGGATTGAGCTTGATGTTTAGGAGGTGGGCTACTAAAAAGACAGCAGGGTCTACAAAGAATGGCCGTGATTCAAAACCGAAGAATCTAGGCGTGAAGAAATTTGGTGGAGAGGTAAAAAAATCTCTGCTTGTGGAAAAATGGGATGAAGCATTAATCAGTTTAGGAGAAACTTTTCTGTTCCAATGTTGCATATAGAGCATGCCTTCTTACCAACATCAGTATTCTTTTTGTAACACAGTTTTTTTACATGCAGAGAGTGATACCTGGAAATATTATTGTTCGTCAAAGGGGAACCCGATTTCATCCTGGAAACTATGTTGGAATTGGGAAGGATCACACGCTTTATGCTTTGAAAGAAGGCTGTGTTAAGTTTGAGCGCCACAAGCTGAGTGGGCGCAAATGGGTGCATGTTGAGCCCAAGGATGGTCATGCGCTTCACCCGGTTTATTCGAGCACTGTAGCTGCTGAGCTTAAGACAGCTACTTAAGTTTATCTGATTTTTCAGCTGTTGAGTGATTCATGGAACATAAATCTAACAAGTGATAAGCCACTATGAAGGCTGTCTAGTTTTTGTATCTTTTTTAGTTATCTAGTTTTGAAACAAATATTTTGTCAGTGAATCGATGTTCTGCCTCTATTTTTGATATAGTAATATGTTATGGTGGATGAAAAACTCTTTATGCATATGCTTGCTATTTTTTGTGTTTTCCATTCTGTACTTGAAGCAGTTTAAACTGCAGGGATATTGATACCTTAGGCTGTTGATATTGCCGATTATGTGAACATTGAGCTGGTGGATATCTGCTGATTTAACTTCAAAATTCAATTTTGTCTCGTAAACACTTGTGATTAAACAGTTAATATAAAATCAAAATATAGCATTTTCTTTTTTAATTTTAACAATCTGTCTTCATAGATCTTGCAATAAGGGGGGATTTGCATCTATACCCGTTTTTTGGGTCACGTTTTAACTTGTGGCCGCTTTGCAAAAAAAAATTGCAAGTGTACCCACTTTTTTGCGGTACTTCAACATACGGGGCTGAAATAGCAAAGGCAATCACGCAAAACTTCAGCACTCTAGTAGCCAGGCCTGAAGTAGACCAAGTGTACTAAAATTTTTGTTTTTAATTGCTGAACTTAAGCATTCTAGTGCTTAAGTTTTGTTCTCCATTTGCTGAACTTAAGCATTCTAGTGCTGAAGTTTTGTTCTCTATTTGATGAACTTGTTTTGTTTGTAATTGCTGAACTTAATCATTCTAGTGCTGAAGTTTTGTTCTCTATTTGCTGGACTTAAGCATTCTAGTAGCTGAGTTTTGTAATGCTGAAGTTATTTAGTTCATTCGTAAAAACTTCAGCACTAAAAACGCTGAAGTTTTTTTTGTCCTGGTAAGCTTTTTCAAAAACATCAGTAGAAGATGCTGAAGTTATTTAGTTCATTTGTAAAAATTTCAGCACTATATAAGCTGAAATTTTTGAAATAAAATTTGACTTGAAACTAAATGGCAGTAGAAGGGGAACATCAACTTTAGATTAACGGACATGCAAAGCAAGCTGAAGAATCAGCCAACTCCATACAATCCAAAGAGTTGAGCAAAAAGAAACGCAAGAAATTCTTATTTTTTGTTGCACTCTCTACTCTGTTTCAAATTGCAATCTCTCTTCTCTTTCATTGTACATAATGAAAGTCAGTACTTCCAAGTTTCAGGAAAGTTTTATTTTGTGTCTCATACAACTGACACTACTTGTATGAGGCAACTTTTTTATCTCACATTATTGTGGACCCAGATTTCTGTGGACCCAGAAGTGTAAGATTAGGGTCCACAAATTTGTGAGACAAAAAAGAGCCTCATACAACTAATGTAAGTTGTATGAGACACAAAATAAAACTTCTCCAAGTTTAACGTCCGATCCGCTACCTTTGATGTGTTGTCCAAAAATGCAGAAAACTCTTCATTCAACATTACAATGAATGCTGAATTTGGTGTCAAGAACACCAATTTTGGACCTTACAAGTACAGGGACTGCACTGTTTATTTTTTCTATAATGGTGCGAGTATGGGAGAAGCCTTTGTTTCCTATGGCAAAGCTGGTTTTCTATAATGGTGCGAGTATTGGAGAAGGAGGAGGAGAAATGGGGCTGAAATTGTTTAAAAAGTGAGTACAAGTTAAAACTTTTAAAAAAAATGGGTATAGGTTAAATGGGGGCGACCAAATAGGGCGCCCCGTGTAATTTTTACAGCAATAAGAGCAGCAACAACAACAACAAACCCAGTGTATTTCCACAAGTGGGCTTGCAATAAGAGCAAACTTTGTTAAAATCATTTTAACATCAGTCTTTGTAGGAAGAACAGACTTTGATACATTGCATTCTCCTTGTGTTAACTTTGTAAAAATCATTTTAACATCAGTCTTTGTAGGAAGAACAGACTTTGATACATTGCATTCTCCTTGTGTTATTCTTTATAAGTTTCTACAAAGTGAAAGGTTATTTATAGCCTGTTTGGCCAAGATTCTTTTTGGCCAAAAATGATCTTTTGTTTTGTTTTGTTTTTGCCAAAAGTATTCCCCCCCCCCCCCAAAGTTAATGTGTTTGGTCAAGATTTTAGACGAAAAAAGTGCTTTTGAGGTAGAAGCAGAAATAGTTTTTGAGAATCAGAAAAAAGTAAATTCTCCCCAAAAGTACTTTTTTGAAAAACACTTTTGAAAAAAATACACTTTAGAATCACTTTTTAGAAGTTCGGCCAAACACTAATTGTTGTTCAAGAGCACTTTTCAAATGAATTAGCCAAATACAAACTGCTTGTTACCAAAAGTACTTTTGAGAAAAACACTTTTCAAAATAAGTTAGATTTAGAAGCTTGCCAAACAAGCTATTAGTCTTTCTAAAGAAATCTTATTAACTAGGAGGATTTCTATCCAAAAAACAAGTCAAAGAAAAACGTCACTCTCTCCATCCCAATTTATGCAACGATATTTGATTGAGTACAAAATTTAAGAACTAAAGAAAACAACCAAATATATATAAGTATCAAAATTATCTTTTTAAATGAGTGGTGCTGTGGTGGTGTAGGTTTCAGATGTACTTTCATTTTAAATGAGTAATGTAAGAGTCCCAATATAAATTGGGATGCTAAACTTAAATGGAAGTTTAAAAAAACGAAGTATCATTCTTTTGAAACAGGGTAAAAAAGAAAGCATGTCACATAAAGTGGGACTCACATAAAGTGGGACTCACATAAAGTGGGACGGAGGGAGTGATTGGGGTATTGCTACCTCCACTTCCTCTCATCAAAACCAAGAATAAAACAAAGACATAGTTCTCAGTAAAACTTCAAACAACATAAAATTGCCCCTTACAATTGAGTCATTCATGGAGGTAAAGAGTACTGAGGATCGACTGTGCATTTACAAATGGACTTTTGCATATATCCAAATATGATTTCTACAGCTGCACAGTATGCAGATACAATGGACAACAAGAAATTTGAGTTAAATGATCAGTAAAGCTTTACAAAACCTGTGGATACAGATGTACTCGGAAAGATGAGCAATTTGAAGTCACCCTTTATATGTACAAAACTCTAATCACATTACTTTCACAACCAGCTGCATTCAGGTGCACTAATCACAACAACTTTTCTCTCTTCAGTTCAAGAACACAGCTGTACATGAGTTTCCAACCTGACCAGATGCACAAAGCTGCACTTGAAATTGTCTCTGGCAAACAACAGGAGCCCGCATTCCAAGTTTACAGCTAATATGCAATGATCTTGTCGCAGCAGACAAAGTATCAGATGAAAATTCAGCTTCCCTTAGCACCATACGACTTCTTTTGGCTGCACTTACTGGTCCCTTTGGTTCATTAATTAGTTCATTGGGTATCTGCAACAATTTGGGATAAAAATGATGGACAGCATTCTTCTGGTAGACTTTTTCCAAGTTCTCCACTTCTGCCTCGCCTTCCATATCAACTTTACTAGTCAAGTTTTGCTTTTCAACTGAGTTGGCCACTCCATTTGCTGCCTCAGCTAATCCGACACCACGACAGGCTTCTTCAACAAGCATATAAGTGCTTTCCTCTGGTTGAATGTTGAATTTTTCCATGATTTGGATTACCTCTTGCGCTTCCCGAGGCTTTTTATTTTCAGCATAACCCCATATCAGAGTTTCAAAAGCTTTCAGATTAGGAGATATCCCACACTCGCACATCCACTCGAAGATCCTCATTGCACAATCCATTCTACAAGCAGTGCACCATCCACTAATTACAGTAGTGAAAATCACAACATTTGGAGGGTTCCCAGATTTAACCATGGTATTCAGGACTTCTTCTGCTTTTTCTGGTTCCATTGCACGAACGTAACCCTTGGCCAAAATGCTATACGCGTGGACATCAGGTTGAATGCCAGCTTCGACCATGTCATCGAAGACCTCCCTGCACTTAGCCATATATCCTGCAGCACCCCAGGCATTCATGATGGTGCTGAATGTAATGACATCAGGTTTGACACCGAACTCTTCCATTAATGTAAGAACCTGATCAAATTGATGGAGATTAAAACCTTTTAGTGGACATCATATTTAATAAAATATTTGAATTTGGCAAGCATGTGAAGAGAAACAGAAAAAGATGCAGAAGTTCTACATTCCTAAAAAAGCATATAACTGTAACATTCAGCCATTCAATGCAAGCATTCTATGAATGAATTGGCTAATGAATGACGCAGGCAAATTCAAAATCATGCTTACATGCACAAATACGACCTCAAACGTGGCTCTAACTAGTGTCCTATCTCCTAGACTGTACTGATCTATGCTAACATTTCAAGTGGAAATGTACTTGTGAAGTGGTTCTTAACACACACACATATATATACAGAAGATTTCAAACAGCACTTTTAAGTAAATCAATACAGATTTGGGGAATGAAAATTGTCAGCCTTGTACAACAAGAATAATACTTGTGTTGCATCATTTGCATCATTTTATAACAATTTTCAGTTAGTTAAAGATGTTGCTTGATGTTTCAAGTTTCTTGTATGCAACTTATGAACGGTGCTTTCAACTTTCAGCTCCAAACTACTAGAGACTGCATAGGGAGAGGGCTTCAGTTGTTCAAACTCTGCTTGAATATTTGACTTTCTATTCTCTCAGCTTTTAATTTTTCTTCATGGCTTACAATGTTTTAGTCATTCAAACTCTATTGACTCTTTGACTTCCCTTTCAGTTTTTTTTTGACATACAATAGAAGGTTAATAGTTATTAATCAAAAGATATACCAATACTAACCTCATCAACACTGTCTCCGTCTGACATGTCAAGGAAGCCTTTGATCAGTGAATTGAAAATGACAAGGTTAGGATGTATTCCAAGATCCTTCATCTTGTACACAAACATCAAGGCATCCTTTATTTTACCTTCTTTACAGTATCCAGATATAATGATGCCACAAGTCCTTTCGTTAGGGTGCACATTGTTCCTTTGCATTTCTAAAATCACTCTTTCCGCCTTTTCAGTTTGATGATTTTGACTATAAGCTGCTGCTATTGTATTGTAAGTGATAACATCCGGTCGTAAACCACAAGCTATCATCTTATCCACAGTATTCCATGCATCAGCAAAATTCTTTTTGTTACACCATGCTTTAACAAGTACATTGTATGTCCTCAGATTTGGTTCCACATTAACTTCCTGCGACATTAACTCCATTATCTTTATAGATTCTTCAGGCTTTCCAGCAATTCCATACCCTTTGATCAAAGTATTAAAAGTGCTGATTGCAGGCTTTATCCCACTCTCCTTCATTTGTAAGAAGGCTTTCATTGCTTCCTCCATGTTTCCAGATTCAGAAAACGCATTAACAACAGCATTGAAGAAAACTGGATCTGGATTCATACCATTTTCTTGCACTTCAGATATAATGGAATGGATGTGATTGAAACGCTTCTGGGCTGTCAAAGCTGCTAAGAGGGTAGTGTATGTAATTAGAGATGGTTTATGCCCTCCTTTAATCAAACTATCAAAGATCAGCTCGGCTTCCTTGGGCCTCCCTCTTTCTAAAACAGTGTTCATCAGTTTTGTTCTTGAGCGAACAGTTCTACAGCTATTACCATTCACACAAAAGGTGCAGTGGCCAGATTCAGGTGTTGGTCGCAGTGGCATCTTATCGTCTGGATCTTTTTCCTGCAGTCATAAAGGTTTTTATATTTTAGCAACAACCCCTGATCTTGAACCACAACAGCAGAGCAATTATCTTCTTTTTTTTACGGAAAAAAAAAATACCCTTCATCCACCTATTGGGCTAAAAATACTCCCCCATCCATCTTTTTGGTTCACTTATGCCCTTTGACCGTTAGGTCAATGCTAAATTAAAAATAATTACTTAAAAAAATATTTATTTTTGTTTTTTTTAAACTAATGCACAAGTAGTCCACTAATTTAGTAAAGTCTTCTTCTTCTTTTTTCAGTTTTTACAAAAAACAATTCAGTTTTGTTGAAAATATTTTTTTTAGTTTTTAAAAAACGAAAATGTTTTATTAAAAATAATTTTTTTTCAGTTTTTACAAAAAATGCTTTAAAAAGAACTGAAAAAAAATATTTTTTTGTAGAAACTGAAAAATGAAGAAGAAAACTTTACTAAATTAGTGGACTACTAGTGCATTAGTTTAAAAAAACGAAAATATTTTGCAAAATATTTTTGTTTAAATAATTATTTTTAATTCAACATTGACCGAACCGTCAAAGGGCATAAGTGAACCAAAAAGGTGGATGAAGGGGTATTTTTAGCCCAATAGGTGGATGAAGGGTATTTTTAAACCTTTTCCAATAGTTTAGGGGCATTTTGAATCCTTTTCCGTTAAATCAAAGATAACTGTAAAAGTTACCTGTAAAGAATGAAATCTAATAAATTAGCTTCAGATTTTGATGTTTCAACTTCATGTGGTACTCTATATAAGAGGACTATTAGAGAAAAATGAAAAAGGAACCCCGCATTTAGAATCAATAAAAGAAACATCAACCCTGTGTTAGGACTTGCTATCAGGTTAAGCCCAGTCCTACATTCTATTACTCCCTAATTCAATACCCATGACAAAAATTTTGTTGTTCAAAGCAATATTATTTAGCGGTTTCATTTATTTCTATAGTGCTTCTCCAAAAAAAAGAAAAAGACATCCTTCAACCTTATTAACACCGCAGGCAATCATACAAACATATAATCATATTTACACTAAAGACAATTTCTTTTGGAGTCAGTTTTATATATAATGAAAACCATCATTCTTTTCAGGACAAGGGAAAGAATGTACAGAAACAAATTACCAAAGGAAGACTTGAAGGAAAAGAACAAAACCAAAAAAAATGGAAAAACTATTCTACATTCTAAAAGGCTTGCTAGTGGCATAGAAGGCACAATTATATGTTCTCGTCTCGACGTGGACCTCAAATTTGTTTGGATAGAACCAATGATGCCTTCTTCTTAGCAAATCCAAGGACTTTTAACAGGAGATAGGCTAGAATTACCAACATATGCCGGTGGAAGTGTCCGTCTTCTCTCAACTCAAAACATTCTGCAATAATCCCCTTCATATGTTTACCCAAAATGGGCAGACCGTGTACTAAGTGACTCGGATGCACAATGTGGGGGAGAAAAGGAGAGAAAACTATTATGTTGAAATTGGTGGTTAATAAGATATAAGAGGGCTCCTTTTATAGGAGTTGAGTAACATGATAAAGGGAAAGTAACCTAATTCTTGGGATTTCTGATTATTATGACATAATCATTAGGAATTATTTTCACAAAGTTCTTAATGACTCTTGATTTTCAATAATGAGATAATCATTAAGAATATTCTACAAAATACTCTAATAGATTTTCTTGATTTTTAAGATGCACCCTTAACGTAAAGCAACTTGTATTTGCAACTCAAACTGGAAAGTGTTGCTGAAAATAAAATTGATTTGGCACTAATATGAGACTAACTTGGCCACAGCGCTATTGTGAATCAGTAGAACATAACAGAAGTCAAAGGCATTTATGCTGCCAGCTTGATCAAATTGCTGACAAAAACAAGTATGTCGCAAGCTGGTTCCACACTAGGTGATGATTTTTAATGATGTGGCTCTGACTGCAAAGAAATGGCTCTCACCAGGTAAAAGTGGGTCGATGCCTTGATGTCAACTGAGACAGACTACTGGTGAGCTGAATATTGCCTGTTGATTTGACAAGTCAACTGACATAGACTGCTAACTTCACATGTTAGGTGGCGTAGATTGAGGACTTAAAATTGTAGAGTGTTAACTAGTCAATTAATGTGGACTGATGATATCAACCTAGAGATTAGATAGTGTGCGGCATGCGTAGGACAAACACAGACAAAGATGCACTATCACAATCGTAAACTATAAAAAGAAAGAAAAACTTTCGCAAACGAACAGGTAGTCCTCTGGTAGACTGAAGTTTTCAGATCTTTTTAAATGTAAATAATTTTATTAAGAATGGAAAACTCTCCCGTATACAAGCAGTATGCCAAAAAGTAGAGAATCTACAGCATAATATGATTCTCCAACGTTTCATTTTACCTTGTATGTCGGCATTTGATTGGGCACAAAGTTTAAGATGTTAATTTGTATGTCATAATAGTGATAATGAAGGTAAATGAACTATTAGATAGATAGGGAAAACATCATATCAACAATTAAGGTCAAATTAATGGATTTGAATTCTTGAAAGTTGTGAGAGTCGTCTAAAAATAGTATGATATCAAACATTTTGAAATGTTTCAAAATTTGAAGGGTCACATAAATTGGAAGAATTGAGTAACATGTTATCACATTAAATGTACCTTGATTGGTGATGCATGCAGCCACTCTTTTCTGATAAGGGTCCTCATACCCGACTTCTTGCGATATGTTTCACAGTTTTGCCTTTCTTTTCCAAAATCATCCATGTAATTTCCTGAAAATGTGAAAATGTTTGCCAAGTGAATACTGGTGTCCTCAATTGGCTTTAGAAAATATGTAAACAGGCTTACTTTGGAAGCTCCACAAACAAATTAACTAGAAACATTATCAGATGTCCCTGAAGGGACAACAGTAACAAAAATGTGAAGTTAATAGACTGCAGGAAATATCACGAGAAAGTGTATTTAAGGGGGATCAGTGCAGGAATTTAAACACGATATGATTATCGACGTTTTTCCACTGGGTAATTCACTGAAACTGACCTAAAGCAAGGCCTACTAATGACAAAAGATTCACACTCAGGAAGTATACAAACAATTAAGAATTGAAGTAGATCAATGTGAAGCAAGTAACCAACATAAACTGCTATTTAGTAAGTTAAGTCCATTATACCTACAGGCCAATGAAATGTAGACAACAATTGCAGTGCACTGTCCAGAACATATTTCCGAACAGTTATTCAGGTCGCACAGTCCAGCTAAGTGCGGAATTTGTCCCACTGTTGAAAATGAATGTTGCTTTTAGAATCTTTAATAATAGTGAGGTTTCTTTTCAAGGTTGATTTCCAGTTTCGGATAAAGCTTGAAAATGTTAAAACAACACCAGTTCTAGAGACTTATCATTTGCACTTGGTCAAGTTCTACAAAATATGAAGCATCTAAACTAGAGAATCCACTGAATGAAAGGCAAGCATTTCAATGGAGATACAGAATTGATCTAATATCTAATATCTGTAATACTCTTCCTGTGATTTCCTAAATTTGGGGATTCAAAACTTAATCCTCCTCCAATCTGTAGAAGAAATACTAGAATAAACATATTCTTGCAAATTATACCCATTTACACCTGAATTTGGGAATTCATGCATATTCTTCTTTCAAGCCAAAACAAGAACAAACAGATTCTTACGAAGAATCATGTCCACTGACCAAAATAATTCAGATGAGTAGGACTATGATCTTAACAATTTTCTTTCTAGTAACTTTTCGTGTTAAGCGTGATTCACAAACTCAATATATCAAGGCAGAGGGAGCATGACTTTTTTGTTGGATATTTACCATTATTACTTGAACGAGCTGCTCTTTTGTAGACCAATTCTACATGAGATAAACATCACCTTTCCAAGTGTTGGCTAGTTCTATAAACTGAAGCTGACACTACCTTTATCGCTGATGCAATTAATAGAAAGTAAGTCTGCCCAAAGCAGCTATAGAGTTAATTATATAAAATGTCAACTCAAAATAGTGAAAATTCTGGAAGCAGGTTTCAGGAAGTAAGTACTGATTTACTAGACATAGTAGAATTCTACACAATTAATCAACAACAATAGGATAATCATAGTTCATGGAAATTACCCAAAATCAATTAATTTGAAGATCAATCAGTCAAGACTAGTGTAACACAAGAAAAGGGCTCTAAAAAGAGAAAATGACCACATCTCCCCCCCAAACCCCCCACAGTTAAAGAAGACACGGCAAAGAGTTTACACAAGAAATTTTTGAAATCCAAATTAACCCATTTCTGCAATCAACCAAACAAGCATTACGCACTCTACAAAAAACCCATTTCTCAAAACAAAAAAAGAAAAGGTCAGACCAAGAAAACATTAAACACAACACAAAGAACTGGGAAAACAAGATAAAAGGTAACAAAATCATCCCAGTAGAAACACTAACTATCAACCCAATAAAAAATATTCAAGAATCACTAAGAAAAAAACCAATTTAAGCTTAAGTGACTTTTTGAAGAAAATAAAGGAAAAGGGAGTACCTTTATCCGAGAGAGTGTGACGGTTTACTTGCATGTACTACTGCAACTTGTTGGTTTCTTATACTATCCGAGAAGAAATGAGTTGAGACAATTTGTTATATTGAAAATCTTATCCACACATATATAATTTTGGATTGCACAGGAAAATATAGTCCCTCCAAGTTCCAAAAGATAAGGAATGGAGAGAAGAGAAGAAAGGTTGTAAAATATGAAAGAGACAATTTGGATGAAATCCTTATTCTTCTTTTTCTCTTCATTGGATGATCTTTTCTTTTCTTTTCCACGCGAAAAAAGACAAAAGGAAAAAAAACTTGCTTGTGTGTGTGGCATTTTTTGAATTATAAATATCTTTTCTCAATTAGTAGGTTATTTATTTGTTCATTTAGGCCTCGTTTGTTTGCACTTAAGGGAGGTCTGAATCTTAATCATTCAGATCTCAGAAATTAAGTGTGTTTGTTTTTAAAGTCTGAATCTTAATTATTCACATCTTAATCATTAAGTGTGTTTATTTTTTTTACTTCACAACCACTTAATGAGTCTGAATAGGTCTGTATGATTAAGATCTATAACAGAGACTTAATTTCATTAAGATGCTATCACATATTCATTAATAACTGCCACCAGTGCCTACCATTATCAACTACCACCATGCCGCCACCACCACCATACTCCACCAACCCCACCAACCCCACCTCCACCACGCCACCATCATCCTCGATAATAGCCGCCACCATTATCGACCATCACCACCAACTATCCCCACCACTTCGACCAGTTCTCATCCACAATCAACACTCATCCACATCATCTACCATAACTTACCACCCCACTACCATCAACAACTACAGCCGGCACTGCCCATCATTATAACCTACCACCACCCACCCACCACCTTCCTCAGCCACAATTACTACCACCACCCACCCACCACCTTCCTCAGCCACAATTACTACCACCACCCGCCATTATTAACTATCACCACCAACATCCTCAATCATAATCACCACCACTACCAATCACTACTAGCTACTAGCATGAACCACCATCATCAACCAAAACTACCACCAACCACCGCCTCTAGTCGGCATTCATCTGTTAGCCATTGCCACCAACAACTATCATATTTTGAAAAACTATATATTTTATTCATAGAATATTAGGTTAGTTAGTATTTCATTTGAATTTTATGTTTATTAATTTTCGAACAAAGATAAATTTTATACATTCAGATATTAAAAATCAAACAGTCTTAATTATTTAGTATTCAGATCTTAATACACATCCTAATATATTCAGATGTGTATTCAGATCCAGATGTCTTAATCTTAATACACATCTTGATATTCAGATGTGTATTCAGATTCAGACCGTCTTAATATTAAAAAAAGCAAATGAGGCCTTAATCACTTTGCTAAAAGCGATATTTATTATTACAAAGAAAATAACTATCTTCAGGAATGTAGCCAATTATTATTAAAAATCAAATAATGAGGCCTT
Source organism: Nicotiana sylvestris (assembly GCF_000393655.2). Lineage (NCBI taxonomy): Eukaryota > Viridiplantae > Streptophyta > Magnoliopsida > Solanales > Solanaceae > Nicotiana > Nicotiana sylvestris. The sequence goes on along the minus strand of NC_091064.1, from coordinate 149,030,589 downwards.
GGTAATATTATTATTATTATTACTATAATAATAATATTATAACATTGTGTATAATTGAAAGTGAAAGAATTATGAATGTAGCCAATTATCGGTGGAAATTTAAAGATATCGTACTTACTAGACCTTTGGAAGCTGTAGTCTAACCAGATGGTTCAACGCCATCCTAGACGTTGAAAAACAAGGATTATTTTGATATTAGGATGCACGATGTTTTAATCCTTGATGCTAATTTCGTTTTGGGGATTTTCCACCGTGATAAAGCAACAATACTCTGACGATTCGATAGGCCGTTTTGAATACTAGCCCTTATTTACGTATTCCGAGACCTCTATTAGTTTTATTTGATGTTTCTTAATTTGCACGCGCAATCCATGTTGTTTTCCGGAAAATTTTTACGTGAAAATTTGAAGAAAATGTGATTTTTAGCTTTAAAAATAACTTGAGTTGACTATAATAATATTTGGATAAACAATTCCGGATTGGTATTATGATGATTCCGGTAGGTTTGTATTGTGATTTTAAACTTGAGCATATATCCGGAATTGAATTCGGAGGTCCCTAAGCTGATTTGGCTTGTTTTGCCAAAGGTTAGAAATTTGAATGTTTGAAAATTCCCTAGGTTTGACCGTAGGTTGCCTTTATGGTTATCTTGTTCGGATTCTAGTTTTGGGACTTGGAATAGGTCTGATTTGCTATTTGAAAATTGTTTGTAAATTTTGGTGTAATTCGGAGTTGGTTTGATAGGATTCGGACGCTTGGTTGTGATTCTAGATGTTCTTGAGTTTTCTTTTGAATTTCATGCGTTTTGATGTCCGATTCATAGTTCTAGATGTTATTTTGGTGTTTTGATCGCGCGAGCGAGTTTATATGATGTTATTACACTTGTGTGCATGTTTGGTTTGGAGCCCGAGGGGCTCGGGTGAGTTTCGAATAGGCTTCGAACCACATTTGAACTTGTGGAACTACCTTTCTAGTGTCTGGTTAGTCTCCGCGAACGCGAAGGGGAAGTTTGGGGCTGGGGCTAGGGCTGGTTGCTCTCCGCGACGCGAGAGGCAAGTCGCGAATGGCCCAGGGGGGACTGCCCTTCGTGAGCTCCACTGACCACTCGCAAACGCGTAGCATTGGGATGGCTGGGGAGGCAGGTGATGGTCTTCATCCAAACGCGACCCCTGGGACGCGAACACGAAGGCTTGGCTGGGGAATAGCCTTCGCGAACGCGAAGAACACCTGACATCCAGTTAAATGAAAACCTTAAATCGGGATTTTGTCATTCTACACCATTTTTGAAAGCTAGAGCTCGGCCTAGAGGCGATTTTTAAGAGATTTTTCATCCCCACTTCATTGGTTAGTGATTTTTAACTAGTTTTGATGTATTTCCATAATCACCCATTGATTTCTAACCTTTAATCTATGAATTTCATGGTAGAAATTAGGGATTATCCAAAATTCTTTAAACCTCAAATTAAGGTCGGATTTCAAAACAAATCACATAACCAGGCTCAGGGATGAATGAGTAATCGGATTTTGGTCCGAATCTCGAACTTTGACCAAGCGGGCTCGGGGTTGGTTTTTGTTCTTTTTTCAAATTCATTAAAGATTGAATCTTTTTCACTCGTGAGTAGTTTCTAAAGCTTAATTTGAATTATATGAACCATATTTGGATAGATTTGACTGGTTTGGAGGCTATTTCTAAAGAAAAGACCGTAGTTGGGTATTGATTTGACTGCAGAAAGAGGTAAGTGTTGTGTCTAACTTTGACTTGAAGAAATTAGGACTTGTTGTTCTGCTTGTTATGTGAATTATGTGGGTGTTTACCTTGAAAATAGTATTCACAATATATTTGATTTGTGGTTCTAAAAATACGTGAATGATCTTAATACTAGTTGTTAGGTGAATAATGCTAAGTGTAAATGAGCAAGATATGATAAACAAACCGAAGTGGTTATAAGGCTGAGGGTCTCGAGCTCTGCGACGTGGAACCTCGAGGGCAGCCTTTAACGGGTTGATGATGAGCAATAAATGAAGAACAACATATGAACAATGAATGAACAATGAAAGAATAATGAAAGAATAAACAATAAATGTGTAGAACAATTGTTTAAGCAAAGAGCAGAGAATGTTGTATTGTATTCAATATGTTGTGTCCGTTACAAAATGACAAAGGTCCCCTTTATATCAAAGGGGGAATCCCAACATAGTACATGTCTAATAATAACGAGGAAATGCTATTGGTATAGCTGTATAATGACTTAGTACGGATTTGTACTATTCTTGTAGACCTGGCCCTCCCTAACCACGTGTATTTGGAAACGTTCCTGCCTTTCCATGATGATCATCAATTGTAGTGTTCCGAGGTCGACCATAGTAAGCCTTCGATGTGCTCCCTCGAGGGACACACCTTGGGGTCATACCTCACGCTCTGCTTCAGACTTCTTCGAGGTTAGGCATGGAGCGACACATTAGCCTCAAAGTCGAACTTCCCAATTTTGGCATTATACAGTGGGGAAACGACGTATATGCAAGGTGACGAGTATATATGTGCTGTCGTGGGGTTAATGCATGCCGGATTGGGCTATTTAATTCCATGTCTTCTTTTATTCTATGTTATCTCTTGTTACATGCTTTAGTTGCTACATGTTCTTAATTATTATCCATGTCTTACCTCTTATTGTTGTTTAATTGTTACTTGTTTCGATTTGTATATTTCTCATCCAATATCTGCTTCTGCTACATGCTTCTAATTATATAAGTTGTATATTTTCGTTGTGTCACGTTCTACTTGCTTTTACCTTTCTTATATTACTTGAACTACTTTATTATGTTATTCCGTTTATGTGAGTCATCTAGCTATTTTGGTATTATTGTTTTGCCAAGGTTTGGGTTTTTTGAAGGATTGGTTATTCTCCATTCATTTTGGTAGTTTCTTATTGTTCCCCATGTTTTATTTTCTTTGTATTGATATTACGAAAATATTGGTGTTGAGTTGTTTATATTGAAAAATTGATATTGGGGGATTGCGCGCCGGTATTAAAATAAATTGATATTGGGGGACGGAAGTAGAAATGATATGATATGAAGAGATAAGGACGGAATATGATATGAACAAATGATGATATAGTATGATAATGAAAATCATATCATGGTATTGTGTTAATTGTTGCAATCGGGTTGCACGTCGCAAAGGATTTGATGTGTTGTATTATTTGTGGCTGTAGAGTTTATTCTCGATATTATGATATGAGATTTCAAATTATTTTATTCTGGGGCCCTTTGGTAGTTGATCTAGGGGTCCGGTTATATGAGTTTGCTGCGTTAGTTCTATTTGTGTATTATATCATTCTTATTCGTACAGGTTATTTGTGAGTGTTTTGTCATAGCCTCGTCACTACTTTGTTGAGGTTAGGCTCGGCACTTACAGAATACATGGGGTCAGTTGTACTCATGTGACACTCTATACTTCTTGTGTAGATACCAGTCTTGGTCCCAACGGCGTGTAGAGGAGATCTTGCCCGGACTGGCTATCAACATGAGACTTGAGGTAGAGTTGATGGCGTTTGTAGTCCCTGAAGTCCCCTTCCATTCTGTCTTTACTATTTACCTTATTTCAAACAGTTGTATTTTATTCGGACTTTATTTGTAGTAACTCTAGATTCTTATGTATTCGTGACTCCAGATTTCTTGGATATGTTTTGACTATGCTACATGGTATTTATCACATACATTTTTAACTATTACAGTTTCTTATCATTAATGTTTTGTTTTAAATTATTAAAACTAGATAAGTAATTAGCTAATATAGTTTGCCTAGCAAGTGAAATATTAGGCGCTGTCACAGCCCTGAGTTTGGGATTCCGGGTCGTAATAAATTGGTATCAAAACACTAGGTTTCCTAGGTCTCACGACTCAGGAGCAAGCTTAGTAGAGTCTGGAGGACTGGTACAAAGACGTTTGTACTAATCTTCTTGAGGCTATAGGACTTTAGGAAAAATCACTTCTTTCTTTCTCTATCGTGCGTCTTTATTTTGTTACTAAAGTTTAAACCATTTTATTCTTGTTCTCTCGCAGATGGTGAGGACACACACAAAATCTATAGCGGGGCAGGAGCTAGAGCCCCCTGTTGCAACCACTACTAAGGGTAGCGGCCGAGGCAATGACAGAGCTCAGCTTAGAGCACGTGCAACAACACCTATTGCAGAGCCTCATATTGAGCATGAGGAGGAGATCCATGTTCAGACCGCACTAGTCGGACCCGCTCAGGTCTTGGAGGGATTCATTACTACTCTCATACTTCAGGACGGTCTAGTCCGCCTAGTTGGACTCATGGAGAGTGTGGCCCAGGCCAAAATATTTCCTATGGAACCAACTATCTCTCAGGCTGGGCGAGGAGCTCAGACTCCCGACACTCACACTCCGGAGCAGATGGCTCCCATATATCAGACTCTGACAGTTCCAGCAGTTGGAGTTGTTCAGCCCGTTATTGCTACACAGCCCGGGGAGAGGCCCGCGATGTCTTCTACGGGATTGATGAGGTTGGATAAGTTTACCAAGATCTTTCCTACTCATTTTAGTGGTACACCTTCTGAGGACTCATAGGATTATTTGGATCATTTCCACGAGGTGTTGCGCAATATAGGTATTTTGGAGTCCAATGGATTCGACTTTGCAGTGTTTCAAATGATCGGTTCTGCCAAGAGGTGGTGGTAGGACTATAAATGAGGCAGACCAACAGGTTCACCGCCACTCACTTGGGATAAATTTTCGCAACTTTTTTGAAGAAGTTCATTCCTTTTACTGTGAGAGAGGAGTACTGCAGGTAGTTCGAGTGCCTTCAGTAGGGTAACATGACTGTTACCCAGTATGAGACTAGATTTGTGGACCTAGCCCTTCATGCATCTATCTTGATTCCTACTGATAGGGAAAGGGTGAGGAGATTCATTGATGGACTTACTTTTGTTATCAAGCTATAGATGGCCAAGGAGACAGGGGATGATATTGCTTTCTAGATGGCCACAGATATTGCTAGACGAATCGAGATAATCAAAGGTCAGGGTAGAGAGGCAGTATTTGAGAAGAGGCCTAGTCATTTTGTTAGTTTCAGTGGTTCCTCATTTGGAGACAGAGGTTCATTTGGTAGAGGCCATCCTCACAGGCCAATTCAGTCATCCCTTCAGGTAGCCCATGGTGCCTCGGGCAATCGTGGTTCTTATGGGCCCCGTCCTAAGTAATTAGCCTACAATGCACCTTTAGCTCCCATCAGTGCAACATCGGTTTAGAGCTATCACAACGGTTATCTGGACAATCAGGATCAGTCTCAGCTTTAGCAGCTATAGTAGCCGAGAGAGTGTGGAGGTACGGGTCACATCAGAAGGTAATATCCTATATTGATGAGCAACAGACCACAATAGGGTACTCGTGCCATGATTTCGGCAATGGTTGCTTCACCGCCTGCACATCTAGCTAGAGACGAGGGCCAGACAGCTAGAGATGGTGGTTAGGCCGTTAGAGGTAGATGCCAGCTAGTTAGAGGCTATTCGAGAGGCGAAGGTCATAGTGGTGGGGCTCAACCCCATTTTTATGCATTTCCAGCTAGACTTGAGGTGGAGTCATCTGATACCGTCATCACAAGTATTGTTCCAGTTTGTCATAAAGATGCCTTAGTTTTATTTGATCCGGGCTCTACTTATTCATACATGTCATCCTATTTTGTTGCATATCTGGTTATGCCTCGTGGTTCCTTGAGTGCTCCTGTTTATATGTCCACATCTCTGGGAGATTCTATTATGGTGGATCGTGTTTATCGCTCGTGGGTAGTTTTTATGGGGAGCTTTGAGACTAGGGTATACCTTCTACTTCTTGACATAGTGGACTTTGATGTTGTCTTGAGTATGGATTAGTTGTCACCTTATCATGCTATTTTGGACTGTCCCACCAAGACGGTGACATTAGCCATGCTAGAGTTGCCTCGATTTGAGTGGAGAGAGACTCCTGGCCATTCTACTAGCAGGGTTATTTCTTATGTGAAGGCTCGATGTATGGTCGAGAAGAGGTGTTTGACATATTTGGCCTATATTCGCAATCATAGTGCAGAGGTTCCTTCCATGGATTCAGTACCAGTTGTGTGCGAGTTTCCTACAGATTTTTCGGGGAAACCACCTGACTGAGATATTGACTTCTGTATTGATCTGATTCCGGGCAATCAGCCCATTTCTACCGCACCTTAACGTATGACCCCAGTTGAGTTGAAAGAATTGAAGGAGCAGTTGCAGGATTTTCTTGATAAGGGATTCATTAGACCAAGTGTCTCGCCTTGGGGTGCACAGGTATTGTTTATGAAGAAGAAGGATGGAACAATGAGGATGTGTATAGACTATCGGCAGTTGACAAAGTCACTATCAAGAACAAGTATTTGTTGCCGAGGATTGATGACTTATTTGATCACTTCAGGGTTCCAAAGTATTTTCGAAGATTGATTTGAGATTTGGCTACCATTAGTTTAAGATTAGAGCATCAGATGTCCCTAAGACAACTTTTTGAACTCGGTATAGTCACTATGAGTTCTTAGTGATGTCATTTGGTTTGACTAATGCCCCAATAATATTTATAGATTTGATGAACCGGGTGTTCAAGCCCTATTTGGATTCTTTTGTGATTGTTTTCTTTGATGATATTTTGGTTTACTTCAGCAGTAGAGAGGAGCATGAGTGTAAACATGTGAGTTTTGACCCTCCCCAAGATTTTTCATATTTTAACATGTAAATATTTAATTTAGGCCTAATATCGCTATCTCAACTAATTTTGACTCTTTTAATTTATTTTATTACAAGAAAATAAAAATTATAAAAAATAATTTCATTAATATTTTGTAGTCATTTTAAATCTTGAAAAATACCAAAAATAGTTTTGTTTTAACAGTCAGTCTTATTTTAATAGTTATTTTACTTAAGTTGGATTAATTAATAAATGAGATCATATTTTTAGTCTTGTTAGCAGGGAAAGAATAAAATTTGGGCTCAAACAACCAATTTTTAAGCGTAATTTCCGGACCTAGCCCATAATTCCTAGGCCCATATCCCTTGTCCTAAAAAACCCTATAAATACCTAGACCCCTAAGACCTAAGGACCTAAGGGCTATCAGCGAAAATACGGGAAACATAGACCCCTAAGACAATCAAAAAAAGCTGAGCGCCGCTGACTCCCCAAAAGGGATATTCATCTTCTTCTTCAGCAAAAATACACAAAAAATCGAGAAAGCTAACCAAAGACCAAAGGCAGGGCTATTTTGTTTTTTGATTGAAAAAACCTACACAAAAAGGGTTGAGCTCCTTCTTCGACTTGGAGCTGCTGCTGCTTCTTCTTCCTCGACTGAACTCCATCACCACCGAAAATGGCCGGAAACCAGCGACGGAATTTTGTTTCATCAATGGAGTTCGTTTAAAGCTTGTGGAGAGCTCGTTTGGGGTTGTCGACTGAGTTACAAGTTTGTCGTTCCATTTAGTGTAACGTTTCCGTTGAGATCGAGTCTCGTTAAAACCCGTTCGTAGGTCGCTAGCTCTGTTCGTTGGGTCTGTTCAGCTCCGTCGAGGCAGTCGGAATCGAGGTTCTTTTCTCTCTTCTGCCGTTCCTTATGTTCTTGTTAGTATTATTACTTAGTGGATTTGTTTCTGATAAGATTTGGTGCCGAATTGGCTCAAGAATTGCAACGTTTTTGTATGGATGAACCTGTGAAATGCCCTCTAATATTCTGAGGTAAACTTTAGTGTTATTTTTAGTAGAAACACAGTTCCGTTAAACTCTCTATGTGCCCTTGCAGAATAGGACGCTCATATTTAGTTATAATCAATGTGATTTGGTGTAATGAGAGTCTACTTGTTTGAAAATGCTATTATACATTACCATTTCAAAATGCTTTTGTTTACTGCTTCTGTTCGCTTCTGATAGTGTTTTTGTCTATTTTTTTTCTTTTTCCCAAATAGATATCTTCTTGTTCTAACTTATTTTGTTTCATCTACAATTAGTTTCAACAAATCCTTGAAATAGAATAGTAAGAACCAGTTAAGTTGTAAATAATTCATAGTAGTTTGTTAAAAGTTTATAGGGCTAATAATCCCAAATTTCGAAAGAATAATATTCATAAACATTGCAGTTTGCTTTAAGCATGTTCAATATACAATTGTGATTGTGTACATATTCGCGTGACATGATTACAATTCTAAAAACCAATTCAGATTATGCGTTCGCGCAACTTCGATCAAACTTTCTTAATAATAAAATTGTTGTTAATAGGCCGCTAAATTAAATTTAGTTCATATAGTCCGAGGTGTGCGATCCACAATTTAATCATACATGACCCTCGTATTAACTTCATAACCTAGATATAAAAATGACAAATGTTCGTAGTTGCTTTAGGACCGTTTAATATACCATCGTGATTGCGTACATGTTCGCGTGACGAGATTAGGATTTTAAAAACAAAACCGGAGTATGCGTTCGTGCAACTTTGGCCAAACTTTCTTAATAATAATAAAGCGTTACTAATTATGGACACGTTCGCATAACGTGATTTTTGATGCACCAAACAAATGGGTACACGTGCGCGTAACCCCTTTCAAGATAATTTCTTAATTAAAAGAGGCAAATGCACATAGGTTCTAGTTGAGTAATTAAACAATTTTAATAGGCCAAGTATGATCAATGAGACCATTCTAAAACCACGAAACTCAGGAATGCCTAACACCTTCTCCCAAGTTAACAGAATTCCTTACCCAGATTTCTGTGTCCGCAGACCGTAAATAGAGTCAACTTCCTCGATTCGGGATTTTAACCGGTGACTTGGGACACTATAAATTATCCCAAGTGGCGACTTTGATTTTTAAATAAATAATCCCATATCGATTGTCACTTAAATTTGTAAAAACTCCCTTATACCCTCTCGGGGGTAGTGAAAAGGAGGTGTGACAGCTCTGACGACTCTACTGGGGACAAGAACCCAGAATCTTTGGTTCAGGGTTCGAGAATTCGAGCTTGTTAAAATGATTTTTACTTGGTTTTATTTATTGTTGATATTACCGTATTCTGTGAACCTTTTGTGCTAAATGCTATCTGTTTACCACTTTGATATTATTTGAATTGTATATAACTTTCCTCTTACGCCACCCCTCTAAGTCTTCTGAAAATGGTGCACACGTTTGCATGGCCCGCTTTTTTTGTAGAAGTTATACCAAGTAGAACGAGGCTGGGCTAGCACAAGGCCGGGTAGACTTTAGTACTCCCGGTACGTTATCCCCTCTTCGGCTCGAGTCGTCCGCTCTGAGTAAGCCAGGTCAAGAACACAACCCCAGGTTTAAACTAGAACAACATAACCTCATGACCGAGTCCCTAGTAGGAACGTTTGTTTGCATCACGTGCATTTGACCTTGGGGACTCAACACAGGGGTTGGGTCCGTCTAGGATAGGTGTACCTAAAATAACAGACCAGCTTGATGCATCGTATGTGCTACATATTGCATTTCTTCAAGGGTAAAAGGGTCATTTGGCGGACCAATGAGGTTTGAGGGTAAATGAGAAAGAAAAGAGGTTGAAGTATAAAAATGAGGCAAGTAGGGCCCAGTTATAATTTTCTTTGACACATTTTCAAGGAAAAACCAAAAAAATGAAAAAAAAATCAAAAAGATTTTGCACTTTCCCATTAATTTTTTTTTCAAAAAAAGGGGAAAAGAAAATCCAAAAAGAGTTTACTTTCATCATTTTTTTCAAAAATAAAAAGTCAATTTTTTTCCTCTAAATTAGTTGTTTTTATAATTCTCGATCGTATCCAATCTGCCCGAACTACGCATACTTGATTCTCATCTTTCGGGGCGTGATACAAAGGCAACCGACATAGGGTCCAATCTTCCTAGTGAGTTTAGGTTCTTGGCTTCGCGAGATCTTAGCCAAATCTTGCATTTTTAGCTACTTTTAGCCACATAGGTTAATTTTAGAAAAATAGTCACAACCATGTCTTGCATGTGTCTAGTAGGAAATGTTATTTTCTCACATAGTGTTGATTCCAGTTTTCTTATACAGGTGTGGATTTACTTACCAGAGTTTGAGCATGACAGACTGTGACGACCCGGCCAGTCGTCTCATGAGTTACCGCTAAGTTTTCTCCATTTCTGCTCTTTATGCTTTGTTATTCGTGTTATGTGGTATCGGGTTGGTCGGATTGAATCCGGAATGATTTTGGTAAGGTTTGAGACATTTAGTCTCTTTTGAGGAAGCTTGAGTTGGAAAAGTCAACCGGACATTAACTTCTGTGTTAGAGGGCTCAGATGTGAGTTCCGGTGGTTCGGTTAGTTTCGGGAGGTGATTTGGGACTTAGGAGTGCGATCGGAACGGGTTTTAGAGGTCCGAAGTAGATTTAGGCTTGAATTGGCGAAGTTGATATATTGGCGATTTCTAGTTGGTAGGCGAGATTTTAATATAGGGGTCAGAATGGAATTTCGAGAGTTGCAGTAGTTCCATTGTGTCATTTGGGATGTGTGTGCAAAATTTCAGGTCATTCGGACGTAGTTTGGTTGGGTTTTTGATCAAAAGTGAAATTCGGAAGATTTTAGAAAGTTTGGCTTGAATCTGATGTGTTTTGGGTGATTTGATGTTGTTTGAGGTGTTTTGATGATTGAAACAAGTTCAAATAAGGTATTAGGATTTGTTTGTACTTTTGGTTGAGGTCCCAAGGGCCTCGGGGTGATTTCGGATGGTTGACGGGAAGTTTGGATTGTTGTTGCAGCTGCTGAATTGCTGCCTTTGGTATTTTCGCACCTGCGGATTGGGGACCGCAGGTGCGGGAGATCTATCGCAGAAGCGAAAAAGGTTCAGGTGAGTAGCGACCGCAGAAGCGGTAAGGTGACCGCATCTGCGATGTCGCAGATGCAGAAGTGTGGTCGCAGATGCGTTTTAGGTTGGATAAGTGATTTCCGCAGAAGCGGAGGATTTAACCACAAATACGGTACCGCAGAAGAGGGTATTGTGATGCAGATGCGAAAAAGTCTAGGCAGAACATATAAGTTATTCTATTTTGCGAATTTGAGCTATTTCACCATTTTTGACCTCGGCTTGAGAGCATTTTGGGCGATTTGATAGAGGGATTTCAAGAGAACTTTATTGAGGTAAGGAATTTGGACCTAAAGCTTGTTCCTATGCTATTATTTCATGGATTAGAGCTAGAAATTATGGAAATCAAAGGTTAAAATTGGGGAAACTAGGGCTTGGAAACTTAGGCCTTTAATTGTGGATTTGAAGGACTATTTGGGGTCGGATTTGAGAACTTTTGATATGTATGAACTCGTGGGGAGATAAGGAATCTATTGAGGTAAAAATTATTGAATTCCGAGATGTGGGCCTGGGGGTCGGGTTTTGGTAATTTCAGGAATTGTGTTGTATTTTGATTATTTTCACTTGGGATTCGTTCCCTTAGCATATTTTGACGCCCTCGTTCTGATTTTGGATAGATTTGACGCGAGTGGAGGCCGATTTGAGGGGCAAAGGTGTCGCGAGTTAGAGATTTGACCGGTTCAAGGTGAGTAATGATTGTAAATGATGTTCTGAGGGTTTGAAACCCACAATTGCACATCGTAGTGCTATATTGAGGTGAGGCACACGCTTGATGATGAGCGTGGGGTCATGCACTATTGGGAAGTGTGACTTGGTCCGTCCCGACTGATGATTTTACCGCGTATTTGACTGAAATCTATTTGTCTCATCATTATTTGGGCTGAATGCCATATTTGGGCCTTGTGCCAACTATTTGAACCCTTCGGGGATTTTTATTGATATTTACTCACTGTTTTAACTTCACACTTGAACTCAATCATGTTATTTTCCACTATTTTTATACTCAGCCATGTTTACTCTGTTTTAAGACTTAAATGATATTTTTAAACGATGTTTGGGCTGGGAAACACTGTTTTACTATTGCCCGAGGGGCATTTGAGGATTTTTGACTGACTAAGGCTGAGGGCCTATGTTGTGAGGAAACACTGATACTGATATGAGGCGGAGGGCCTAAGATCTGTATGCCACGAGGTGGCTTGATTGATATGAGGCCGAGGGCCTAGTTTGATGCCACGAGATGGCTTGTTATTATGATTGGGCCGTAAGGGGCCCCTCTAGGAGTCTGTATACCCACAGTGAGCGCGGGTACCCATTGTGATGTGAGATTGAATGGCCAAGGGGCTGGTACTGTTCTGAAATGTTGCCCGAGGGGCGGGTTATTGATACTGTGCCCGAGGGGCGAACCTTTATGTGATTGTTTTTCTTAATTGACTGTCAATTACCTGCTTAATCATTGAAAAGGCTTTTTATGAAACTACATTTGAGATAAAGAATTTTACCTATCTTTCACTGATTTACTGATTTTATTTGGTTTTACTGCTTCATTATAGAATACTTTGTGCCTTACGTGATTTCTTGCATTCAGTCTTTATTTACATTTGTTACTCACTGAGTTGGAGTACTCACTTTACTCCCTGCACTCCTGTGTACAGATTCAGGCGTTGCTGATCTTGCCAGTGCGAGTTGAGAGCTCCCGGCGGATATTTGGAGTGCACGAGGTAGCTGCTTGACGTACGCAGACCCGTGTTTCTCCCTCTTTATCATTTCTATCTCATATCAGACTTTTGTACTAGTTGTAGACCTTTCAGACTTGTATTAGGTTTTATAGATGCTCATGACTAGTGACACCCCGGTTAGGGTTGTGTTGGGTTGTTCTTCCGCATATTTATGATATTATCTGCTACTTTGGATTATCTATTCATGTTTAGACTGTTTCTAAATGCTAAATTGTTAATAATTGGAAAAATGGAAAGTGTCGGCTGGCCTTGTCTTCACGAGAGGCGCCATCACGACCGGGTCTGGGTTTAGGGTCGTGACAAGTTGGTATCACAGCCTAGGTTACATAGGTCTCACGAGTCATGAGCAGGTTTAGTAGAGTCTCACGGATCGGTATGGAGACGTCTGTACTTATCCTCGAGAGGATGCAGAACCTTTAGGAAAAACTTCATATTCTTGAAATTCTTGTCGTGCGAACTTGTTGATCCGAGTACTAAACATTTTTTGTTATACTCTCTCACAGATGGTGAGGACAATGCTACTGGTCGGGTGGACGACCCCTAGTACCACCAATAGTGACTACCAGAGGCCGAGGACGCGGTCGTGGTGATGGTAGAGGCAGAGTAGCGAGGGCAGCACATGTAGATCCACCAGCTACCCTAGTTCAGGACCAGGTCCCAGCCATGGATGCTCCATCAACACCAGCTCAGGCAGCAGCTGTGCCCATTGTGATTCCGGGTCTTCAGGAGGCCTTGGCTTAGATCTTATTAGTATGCACTGGCCTAGCTCAGGCGGTTTCAGCTACTACAGCTGCAACTACTTCTTAGGTTGGGGGAGGCAATTAGACTCTCACCGCTCGCACACCTGAGCAGGTTGTACAGGGACTTCAGACGCCGGGGGCACATCCAGCCCATCCGGTTGCAGTTGCTCAAGACTATGTAGTTTCTGCCATGCCAGAGGATGAGCAGCGTAGGTTGGAGAGATTTGGTAGGCTTCAGCCTCTAACCTTCAATGGTGCAGAGGGCGAGGATGCCCAGGGCTTTTTGGACAAGTGTCAGAGGATGCTTCATACAGCAAGTATTCTGGAGACCAGTAGGGTCGCTTTCACTACTTATCAGTTTTCTGGAGCTGCCTTTACTTGGTGGGAGGATTTTGAGTGGTGTAGGCCTGTTGGTACATCACCCCTTACTTGGCAGCAATTCTTCGTTCTCTTTCTAGAGAAGTATGTGCCACAGTCTCGCAGAAAGGAGCTGCGTAGGCAGTTTGAGTGGTTGCGTCAGGGAGAGATGACCGTGTCGCAGTATGAGTTGAGGTTCTCCGAGTTAGCTCATCATGCCATTTGGTTGGTTCTAACAAATAGAGCGAGGATTAGGAGGTTTGTTGATGGTCTTACCTATCAGCTCCGTATTCTCATGACCAAGGAGAGGGTGACTGGTGCTACTTTCAAGGAGGTTGTGGCTATTGCCCGTGAGATTTGAGTCTGTTCGTCGCCAGGAGCACGAGGAGAGGGAGGCCAAGAGGCCTCGAGGATCTGGTAGTTACAGTGGTACTCCTTCGAGGGGTCAGTTTCAGCATGGCAGAGGCCGTCCATTCAGGCATGCTCAGCCAGCTCACCTAGGTTATCGTGGGGCATCATCGGGTCACGGTTCTCATAGTTCTCATCAGGGCCAATCATCACTTAGTGCCCTTCCATCTCAGAGTTCGTCCCGTGCTCCATCAGTCCAGGGCTTTTCTATACGAGTGCATCTGCTAGTTACTCTGGTACGAAGGGTTCCCTTCAGTCCCCTTCTCCAGCATCTGGGAGTTGTTATGAGTGTGGAGAGATGGGTCATGTAGAGGTAGTGTCCTCATTGTTTTGCTAGTTCATCCCATCAGAGGGGTCAGTCATCGGCTTCAGCACCAGTTGCTTCATCACCACCCGCCCAGCCAGTTAGGGGTCGCCCCAGAGGGGGAGGTCGATCAGGGGCGGTCAATCCTGTTTCTATGCACTTCCAGGCAGACCCAATGTTATTGCTTCAGATACTGTCATTACATGTATTGTCTCAGTCTGCCACAGAGATGCCTCTGTATTATTTGATCCCAGTTCTACCTTTTCTTATGTGTCATCATACTTTGCTCGTTATTTGGGTACGCCCCGTGAGTTTCTTGCTTCACCTGTTCATGTATCTACCCTGGTGGGCGATACTGTTGCTATAGACTGTGTGTATCGGTCGTATGTGGTGACTATTGGGGGTCTGGAGACCCGTGTGGATCTTTTGTTATTGTGTATGGTGGATTTCGATGTCATTTTGGGCATGGATTGACTATCTTCGTGTCGTGCTATTCTGGACTGTCGTGCTAAGATAGTCACATTGGCTATACCAGGTGTGCCATGGATCGAGTGGAGAGGTGTGACTGATTATGTTCCCAATAGAGTAATCTCATTCTTGAAAGCCCAACGTATGGTTGGGAAGAGTTGTCTTCATCTAGCCTTTATGAGGGATGTCGGAGCTGAGACTCCAGTATTGATTCTGTTCTAGTTGTAAGGGATTTTACTGATGTGTTTCCTGTAGACCTGCTGGGCATGCCACCGGACAGGGATATTGATTTTGGTATTGACCTGGTGCCGGGCACTTAGCCCATTTCTATTTCGCCATATTGTATGACGCCAGCGGAGTTGAAGGAATTAAAAGATCAGCTTCAGGAACTCCTTGATAAAGGGTTCATTCGGCCTAGTGTGTTACCTTGGGGTGCGCCGGTTCTGTTTGTGAAGAAGAAGGATGGCACTATGAGGATGTGTATTGATTATAGGCAATTGAACAAGGTAATAATTAAGAACAAGTATCCTTTGCCTCGCATTGATGATTTATTCGACCAACTTCAGGGAGCAAAAATGTTCTCCAAGATTGATCTCCGTTCAGGTTATCACCAGTTGAAGATCAAGGACTCGAATATTCTTAAGACGACTTTCAGGAACCGATATGGTCATTATGAATTCTTGGTGATGTCTTTTGGGCTGACCAATGCCCCGGCAGTGTTCATGCATTTGATGAACATCGTGTTCCCGCCTTATCTTGACTCGTTTGTTATAGTCTTCATTGACGATATTCTGGTGTACTCGCGTAGTCAAGAAGAGCACGCAGAGCATTTGAGAGTTGTGTTGCAGAGATTGAGGGAGGTAAAATTTTATGCAAAATTCTCCAAGTGTGAGTTTTAGCTCAGTTCAGCGGCTTTCTTAGGGCACGTGGTGTCCAGCGAGGGTATTCAGGTTGATCCGAAGAAGATAGAGGCAGTTCAGAGTTGGCCTAGGCTGTCCTCAGCCATAGAGATTCGTAGTTTTCTTGGTTTGGCGGGTTATTATCGCCATTTTGTTCAGGGATTCTCATCTATCGCATCGCCCTTGATCAAGTTGTCTTAGAAGGGTGCTTCATTCGTATGGTCAGACGAGTGTGAGGAGAGCTTTTAGAAGATCAAGATAGCTTTGAACACAGCTCCAGTGTTAGTTTTGCCATCAGCTTTAGGTTCATATACCATGTATTGTGATGCTTTGAGAGTTGGAATTGGTTGTGTATTGATGCAGGAGGGTAGAGTTATTGGTTATGCTTCTCGTCAGTTGAAGCCCCATGAGAAGAACTACACCGTTCATGATTTAGAGTTGGCTGTCATAGTTAATGCACTGAAGATTTGGAGACATTACTTGTATGGTGTGTCTTATGAGGTGTTTACTGGTCATCGTAGCCTCCGACACTTGTTAAACAGAAGGATCTCAATTTGAGGCAGCGGAGGTGGTTGGAGTTGCTTAAGGATTATGATATCACTATATTGTACCATCCCGGAAAGGCCAATGTGGTGGCCCATTACTTGAGCCGAAAGGTGGCGAGTATGGGTGTTTGGCATATATTCCAGTTGGGGAGAGACCTCTTGCAGTTGATGTTCAGGCTTTGGCTAATCTGTTTATGAGATTAGATATTTCGGAACCCAGTCAGGTATTGGCTTGTGTGGTTTCTCGGTCTTCCTTATATGATCGCATCAGAGAGTGCTAGTATGATGATTCGCATTTGCTTGTCCTTAAGGACAGAGTTCAGTATGATGATACTAGAGATGTGACCATTGATGATGATGGGGTGTTGAGGATGCATGGCCGGATTTGTGTGCCCAATGTGGATGGGTTTCGGGAGTTAATTCTGGAGGAGGCCCATAGCTCGCGGTATTCCATTCATCCGGGTGCTGTGAAGATGTATCAGGATTTGAGGCAGCACTATTGGTAGAGAAGAATGAAGAAAGACATTGTAGGATTTGTGGCTCGGTGTCTCAATTGTCAACAGGTGAAATATGAGCATCAAAGACCGGGTGGCTTGCTTCAGCAGATGGATATTCCAGAGTGGAAGTGGGAGAGGATCACTATGGGCTTTGTAGTTGGGCTTCCACGAACTTTGAGGAGGTTCGGTGCTATTTTGGTGATTGTGGATCGGCTGACCAAGTCCGCGAACTTCATTCTTGTGTGTACTACATATTTTTCAGAGCGGTTGACAGAGATCTATATCCGGGAGATTGTTCGTTTGCATGGTGTCCCAGTTTCCATCATTTCAGATAGGGGCACTTAGTTTACATCGTAGTTTTGGAGGTCTGTGCAGCGAGAGTTGGGTACTCAGGTTGAGTTGAGCACATCGTTTCATCCTCAGACGGACGGGTAGTTCGAGCGTACCATTCAGATATTGGAGGACATGTTGCGTGTTTGTGTCATTGATTTCGGAGGGTCATGGAATCAGTTTCTTCCGCTCGCAGAGTTTGCTTATAATAACAGCTACTAGTCGAGTATTCAGATGGCTCCATATGAGGCTTTGTATGGGAGGTGGTGTAGATCCCCAGTTGGTTGGTTCGAGCCCGGCGAGGCTAGGCTATTGGGGACAAACTTGGTGCAGGATGCCTTAGAAAAGGTGAAGGTAATTCAGGAGAGGCTTCGTACATCGCAGTCGAGCCAAAAGAGTTATGCTGACAGGAAGGTTAGGGATGTGTCCTACATGGTTGGTGAGAAGGTTCTGTTGAAGGTTTCGCCCATGAAGGGTGTTATGAGATCGGGAAGAGAGGGAAATTGAGTCCGCGGTTAATTGGTCCTTTTGAGGTGCTTCGGAGGATTGGGGAGGTGGCTTATGAGCTTGCTTTGCCACCCAGCTTGTTGAGTGTGCATCCGGTATTTCATGTTTCTATACTCCGGAAGTATATTGGGGATCCGTCTCATGTTTTGGATTTCAGCACGGTTCAGTTGGATGATGATTTGACTTATGATGTGGAGCCAGTAGCTATTTTGGGTCGTCAGGTTCGAAAGTTGAGGTGAAAGGATATAGCTTCAGTGAAAGTGCAGTGGAGAGGTCGGCCCATGGAGGAGGCTGTCTGGGAGATCGAGCGGGACATGCGGAACAGATATCCTCACCTGTTTGAGGCTTCAGGTATATTTCTTGATTCGTTAGCGGACGAACGTTTGTTTAAGTTGGGGAGGATGTGACGACCCGGCGAGTCGTCTCATGAGTTACCGCTTTGTTTTCCCTATTTCTACTTCCTTATGCTTTGATATCCGTGTTATGTGGTATCAAGTTGGTCGGATTGAATCCAGAATGATTTTGGTAAGGTTTGAGACACTTAGTCTCTTTTGAGGAAGCTTGAGTTGGAAAAGTCAATCGAACATTGACTTATGTATTAGAGGGCTCGGATGTGAGTTTCGGTGGTTTGGTTAGCTTCGGAAGGTGATTTGGGACTTAGTAGTGCAATCGGAATAAGTTTTGGAGGTCCGGAGTAGATTTAGGCTTGAATTGGCGAAGTTAATATTTTGGCGATTTCCGGTTGGTAGATGAGATTTTGATATAGGGGTCAGAATGGAATTCTGAGAGTTGCAGTAGTTCCATTGCATCAGTTGGGATGTATGTGCAAAATTTCAGGTCATTCGGACGTGGTTTGGTTGGGTTTTTGATCAAAGCGAAATTCGGAAGATTTTTAGAAAGTTTGGCTTGAATCCGATGTGTTTTGGGTGATTTGATGTTGTTTGAGGTGTTTTGATGATTGGAGCAAGTTCGAATAAGGTATTAGGATATGTTTGTACTTTTGGTTGAGGTCCCGGGGGCCTCGGGGCGATTTCGGATGGTTGACGGGAAGTTTGGATTGTTGTTGCAGCTACTGAATTGCTGCTTCTGGTATTTTCGCACCTGCGGATTGGGGACATCCACCGCAGAAGCGAAAAAGGGTCAGTGAGCAGAGACCGCAAAAACGGTAAGGTGGCCGCATCTGTGATGTCGCAGATGCGAAAGTGTGGTCGCAGATACGATTTAGGCTGGATAAGTGATTTCCGCAGAAGTGGATGATTTAACCGCAAATGCAGTACCGCAGAAGCGGGTATTGTGCCGCAGATGCGAAAAGGTCTGGGCAGAACATATAAGTTATTTTATTTCGCGAATTTGAGCTATTTCACCATTTTCGACCTCAGCTTGAGAGCTTTTTGGGCGATTTGAGAAAGGGATTTCAAGAGAACCTCATTAAGGTAAGGAATTTGGACCTAAAACTCGTTCCTATGCTATTATTTTATGGATTAAAGCTAGAAATTATGTAAATCAAAGGTTAAAATTGGGGAAACTAGGGCTTGGAAACTTAAGTCTTTAATTGTGGATTTGAAGGACCATTTGGGGTCGGATTTGAGAACTTTTGATATTTATGAACTCGCGGGGAGATAAGGAATCTATTGAGGTAAAAATTATTGAATTCTGAGATGTGGGCTCGGGGGTTGGGTTTTCGTAATTTTGGAATTTGTGTTGTATTTTGATTATTCGCTTGGGCTTTGTTCCCTTAGCATATTTTGACGTCCTCATTCTGATTTTGGATATATTCGATGCGAGTGGAGGCCGATTCGAGGGACAAAGGCGTCGCGAGTTAAAGATTTGACCGGTTCGAGGTGAGTAATGATTGTAAATGATGTTCTGAGGGTTTGAAACCCCGAATTGCACATCGTAGTACTATATTGAGGTGAGTCACATGCTTGATGATGAGCGTGGGGTCGTGCACTATTGGGGATTGTGACTTGGTCCGTCCCGACTGATGATTTTACTGCGTATTTGACTGAAATCTATTTGTCATCATCATTATTTGTGCTGAATGCCATATTTGGGCCTTGTGCCAACTATTTGAACCCTTCGGGGATTTTTATTGATATTTCCTCACTGTTTTAACTTGATACTTGAACTCAATCATGTTATTTTTCACTGTTTTTATACTCAGCCATGTTTACTCTGTTTTAAGGCTTAAATGATATTTTTAAACGATGTTTGGGCTGAGAAACACTGTTTTACTATTGCACGAGGGGCTTGTGAGGATTTTTGACTGAGTAAGGCCGATGACCTATGTTGTGAGGAAACACTGATACTGATATGAGGCCGAGGGCCTAAGACATGTACGCCACGAGGTGGCTTGATTGATATGAGGCCGAGGGCCTAGTTTGATGCCACGAGATGGTTTGTTATTGCGCTTGGGCTGTAAGGGGCCCCTCTAGGAGTCTGTACACCCCCAGTGAGCGCGAGTACCCATTGTGATGTGAGATTGAATGCCCAAAGGCTGGTACTGTTTTAAAATGTTGCCCGAGGGGCGGGTTGTTGATACTGTGCCCGAGGGGCGAACCTTTATGTGGTTATTTTTCTTAATTGACTATCAATTACCTGCTTAATCATTGAAAAAACTTTTCATGAAACTACATTTGAGATAAAGAACTTTACCTATCTTTCACTGATTTACTGATTTTATTTGGTTTTACTGCTTCATTATATAATGCTTTGTGCCTTACATGATTTCTTGCTTTTAGTCTTTATTTACATTTGTTACTCACTGAGTTGGAGTACTCACTTTACTCCCTGCACCCCTATGTGCAGATTCAGGCATTGCTGATCTTGCCAGTGCGAGTTGAGAGCTCCCGACACGAGGTAGCTGCTTGACGTCCGCAGACCCGTGTTTCTCCCTCTTTATCATTTCTATCTCATATCAGACTTTTGTACTAGTTGTAGACCTTTCAGACTTGTATTAGGTTTTATAGATGCTCATTACTAGTGACACCTCGGTTAGGGCTGTTTTGGGTTGTTCTTCTGCGTATTTATGATATTATCTGCTGCTTTCGATTATCTATTCATGTTTTGACTATTTTTAAATGCTAAATTGTTAATAATTGGAAAAATTGTAAGTGTCGACTCGCCTTGTCATTATGAGAGGCGCCATCACGACCGGGTCCGGGTTAGGGTCGTGACACAAATACCCCGGGACCATCTAGTCAGGATCGCTTATTCAGGAGTTGCTTAAGAAGATTTTCATTTTTATTTTTTATGTTTTGAGTTTGTTTTTCTTTTCATGTCGTCTTATACCTTCTAGTTTTATACAGTAATGTCGAGTCTTTTGTTATTGTACTTTCTATTTTGTATTTGAAAAAGTGTGTTATAACTCAAAAATCCAAAAAAAAAAGAAAGAGATTTTGCGCTTTTATATTTCCGTTAGAAATTTTCTTTAGAATACTAATTCTAGAAATGAAAAAAAAAATTGAGGTGGTTTTTCCTTTAGAAAATTAATATCTAGAACTCAAAATAAAAATTGATTTTATACTTCCTTTAGTATATTAAGACTAAATTAAAAAAAAGAGAATTTTCTTTTAGTACCTCTTTAAAAGTTTTCTTTAAGTTATTAATTCCAAAAATCCAAAAAGAATTTTCTCTTAAGGTTCTCCATTGGGGAATATATATAAAAAACAAAAAAAATATTTTCTTTTTATTTTAACTAGAACTTTAGAGTACATAGAAAAAAACATACTTCATCTTATGTTATCTTCGAAATATTTCTTCATGGATATCAAATGAAAATTCAGAATATTTTCTTTGGTTTATTCTTTAGATTTTCTTCCTAAAAAAATAATCAAAAAAAATATATGTTTTCTCTTCTAGGGTTTTTTTCCTTAATAATTTTCCATAGAGTATTTGTTTCAAAAAGAAAAAAAACAAAAAATATATGCTCGTTAAGCTTGAGTTTAGAACAGTTTATATAACATTAAGTATAGGAAATTCAAAAAAAGGTTTTGCTTCTTCTATTTCTCTTTTTCTCATCAGAATAGTCATTAAGGTAATTAAAAAAAGAAAAGAAAAAGAAAATGAGAGCATTAGTTTGTTTCTTTTATTCCCGATCTTCCCGAACTACGCAAAGATCTGATTCATGCGGCATCATAATATGTAGGCAATCCCCATAGGGTTCGATCATAACCTTGAAATGAAAAAAAAAGAGAAAAGAAAAAGAGAGAAAGAAAAACAAGAAAAGCTGTAGGAAAGAAATAATGGCAAAATAAGAGAGGAAAATGAGAGAATGAAAGGATAAAAACAAGAGTCAAGCAAGGAAAAGCAGAAATGAAAAAAAAAAGAGAGAAAGGGATTGCAGAATAGAAACTAGTGAAAGCCGGGATGACGCAAGCAGCCGTTCAAATGCATAATAGAAATGATTAACTGCTTAGGTGCATTGCATTCCCCCAACGTGAGATTGCCTATCTGTTAAGCTCTAATCACTAACGAGTTTTCTTGTTGTCATCAAGTACATGCAGGTGGTTAGTTTGTTTGGCATTCTGGCAACTCACCCGTACAACACCAGGTCCAAAGACAAGTTGATCATGACTAACCAAGAACTGGATGCAAGTGTTATTGATCCGTCAAGAGAGGGGGAAGAGTCTGATGTTAATCTGAAAGAGGAGTTATACAAATTGAAACACCAGCTGGCTTAATCCCAAGAACCTCCCACTGTTGATTCATCTCTAGACTTCCCCATTTACCACCACTACCAAGGCACTACTTCCCAAACTCCACAAGAACCACCACCCAAACCAATCCTATATCCCCCTCCACCAGCCACCCCTATTTTCGTGGCACCCCCACCCGCTACCCTCCATCGATCCTCTAGTGAGCCCTTATTCCAAACCCAAGATAACCAATACTATCCCCCTGAGCCTAATTTCAAGGCCCCAGAGCACTACTCCTATACTCCTCGTTTCGACCTCCCTATTGAGACTAAGAAACTACCTAAAAACCCAGAACATGAGGAGATGTTCAGGAAGGTTAGAAGCCTGGAACAGTGATTCAGAAATATGTAGGGATTGGGAGGCCAGGTGAGCGTGGACTACAAGGATTTGTGTCTATTTCTCAATGTTCAGCTGCATGTGGGATTCAAGATGCCTAAATTTGATCTATATGATGGGCACAGATACCCGATGGCCCATTTGAGGGGATTTTGTAGTAAAATAATAGGAGCAGGTGGGAAAGATGAGCTATTGATGACATACTTTAGCCAGAGTCTGAGTGGCTCGGCATTGGAGTGGTACAAGCGTCAGGATCATAGCAGATGGTATACCTAGGATGATTTGGCCCAAGCATTCGCTCGTCATTTCCAATACAACATCGAGATTGTTCCGGATCGTTTGTCTTTGACTAAGATTGAGAAGAAGCCTAGTGAAAGTTTTATAGAATATGGTTTTCGCTGGAGAGAACAAGCGGCGAGAGTTAACCCCCCGATGGAGGAGAGCGAAATGGTGGAGTACTTTCTGCAGGCTCTGGAGCCTACCTATTTCGGCCATCTGATATCGTCCATAGGCAAGTCTTTCAATGAGGTAGTAAAGATGGGTGGCATGGTGGAAGAAGGGCTTAAATCAAGCAAAAGTATGAGCTACTCGGCTATCAAGGAGACTACCCAGGCTATTCAGAATGGTACTGGAGGAGTGATCGGAAAGAAGAAGAAAGAATATGAGGCAACAGTTGATTCAGGATCATGGTTTGTACCCAGGGGCCCGTCACACCAATATACCTAGCCTCGACCCCATCACCGAACCTACACCCAAACCCCATATAATCCACCCCAATACTACTTCCCATCACTGGACCCTCATATTTCTGTCCACTACGCCCAGACATATACCTAGCCTCATTCCTACTGCCAATGGCGTGCCCCAGCCCCACAAAACACCTACCCAGCTCCACAAAATGCTTATCCACTCCCACGAGCCTATCAAAACCCTACCGGCCTAGGTTTCCGACCCAATCCAGCATTCAAAAATGAGAGGTCACAGCAGAAGAAAACTTTTACCTCGTTGCGGGAGTCTTATACCAATCTATTCCATAGATTGAGGCCAATTGAGTCGAAATTGCCCAACCCTCCTCCAAAGAATCTTGACTACTCCTTGAGATGTGAATATTGTTTTGGTACTCTAGGGCATGATATGGAGAAGTGCTAGCACTTGAAAAATGCCATCCAGGAGCTCATTGACACAAACCGGATTGAAGTCCAGACTCTAGAGGCACCCAACATCAACCATAACTCATTGCCAACCCATGAGGAAACAAACATGATTGAGATAGTACACAAGGGAGGGGAGCCCAAGAAGCTTTCACAGATCATCATGATGATTCGGTCCAGTGAGGTCAAGCCAGTTAAAGAACCAACAGTTGAAGGATCGGTGAACAAGTTGGGCAGGACAAACAGTGAACCATTCGTGGTAGTCAAGAAAGGATCCCCAAGTGATGTTGCGGCAAAGCAAGAAAAGTCAAAAGTTTTTTGCCAGGAGTGGAAAAAAAGCCTATCATAATTGTAGAGGGTGCCCGTACGGATCCTATTATCATCAAGCTTGTAACCCAGTTGCCTGTAATTAGCACCAAAGCTATCCCATGGAACTATGAACGAGTGATAGTGACCTATAAGGGAAAAGAAGTGAAAGAAGAAGTCAATGAGGCCCAGGGATTAACTCGTTCGGGGAGATGCTTTGCCCTGAAAGATTTAAGGAAAGCTAAAACATCCAAAGATAATCCAGTCCTAGTAAAAAAGGCAGTGACTGAAGAAGAGGCGGATGAGTTTCTGCGAAAAATGAAGGTACAAGATTATTCCATTGTGGAGCAGTTGAGGAAGATGCCTGCTCAGATTTCCTTGTTGTCATTGTTAATCCACTCAGATGAGAACCATCGGGCCCTGATGAAAATTCTGAATGAGTCTCATGTCCCCGACAAAATTTCAATGAACCATTTGGAAAAGATCGCCAACAAAATATTTGAGGTGAACAAGGTCACCTTCTCTGATGACGAGTTTCCTGTGGAAGGTACTGAACACAACAGAGCTCTCTATCTTACGGTAAAATGTGAAGATTCTGTGGTCACCAGGGTATTAGTTGACAATGGTTCCAGTGCAAACATCTGCCCTCTCTCTACTCTGAACAAGTTGAAAGTTGATGATGAGAGGATTCACAAAAACAGCATATGCGTTCGAGGTTTTGATGGTAGAGGAAAAGACTCGGTTGGTGATATAGTGCTTGAGTTGACAATAGGATCGGTGGAATTCATCATGGAGTTCCAGGTATTGTACATGGCCATCTCCTACAATTTGCTGTTAGGTCGCCCTTGGATTCATGCCACTAAATCAGTCTCGTCCACTCTGCACCAGATGGTCAAGTTCGAATGGGATAGACTGGAGATCGTCGTGCATGGCGAAGATAATTTGTATGCTCACAATGATGCCTTTGTCCCGTTCATTAAGGTTGAAGATGACAAAGGGCCCTGGGTTTATCAGGTTTTTGAAACAGTGCCGATCGAGAAAGTTCCAGAAGGGAAATGTGTTCCAACTCCAAAGATGACCTCCGCATCAGTCATGGTGGCCTTTGAAATGCTAAAAAATGGCTTTGTGCCCGGTAAAGGTTTGGGTGCATCTCTGCAGAGTATCATACAACCAGTGTCCCTCCATGAAAATTTGTGTACGTTCGGTCTTGGATTCAAACCTACAGCGGCAGATGTGAAAAGCTCTAAAAGGTTGAAACAGAAGGCGTGGGCACTTCCAAAGTCCATCCCGCGTCTCTCCAGGTCTTTTGTCAAGCCCGGTGCCAGGAAACGCCCAGTGACGACCTCCAAGTTCTGTGGTTGACATTGATGAAGATTTAATTGAAAGGTTCCAAAGGTTGTTTGATGATGTGAACGTGGTAGAAGTTGGAGAAGGTTCTAGCAAAGCGGACGTGCAGTTCGTCGGGCCGAATGTAAAGCTTAACAATTGGAAGGCTACTCCTATCCCTACCCGGAAGGAGTCTTGGTAGTTTGTTTTGTTTTCCTTTCTATCTGGGTCATTCCAGGGTTGTGACCCAGATTTTTTATTTTTTTCGCTTGTTGATGTACAAACCCAGTTATCCTTTAATTTCAAAGAAATGCAATTTCCCTTTTCCATTATTCACGATAGCTCTTATTTTGTTTTTCTTTTCTTCTTTGTACAATTCTTTTTATCCTGGTTTCAATGACATGACATGCATGAGGAGTCTTCGGCCTAGTCTTAAAAGTCAATCTAATTCTGAAATAATAATCCAAGAAATAGAGAGTGATGATAAATCGGAATATGATGAGGATGGGGCCTTTGAAGAGATTAGTAAGGAACTAAGTCATTTTGAAGAAAAACCCAAGCCTAATTTGAATGAAACGGAACCAATCTATCTAGGGGATCCAGATAATGTCAGAGAAACTAAGATAAGTGTTCATCTTGAACCGCAAATCAGGGAAGAAATAATTAAAGCATTGTTCGAATAAAAGAATATTTTTGCATGGTCATATGATGACATGCCAGGCTTGAGTACTGATTTGGTGGTACACAAATTGCCAATTGATCCAGATTCCCTAGTTGTAGCAAATGCAACATTCCCTTCTCAAATGCGAGTTCACAATTGCGAACATCTGATCGCAAATGCGATGATAGCAGGTCCTGAAGGGGTACGCAATTGCGAATCCTGGTCGCAATTGCGACATCTACAACCTGCTAAATCATAACTTAGCCGAAAACTTCTCATTTTTCAAACTCTCTCAATCCTAAAACACCTTTGGGCGATTTTTCAAAGGTAACTACTCTTCCAAATCGATTGTAAGTCATTTCTAACTCGTTTTCTATAATCTATAACATCTTTTCACATGATTTCAACTTAAAATCAAGGGTTTTCATGGGGGAAATTGGGTGTTTTGGGTAGAACTTAGGATTTTTAATTTTTGGGGAATTGGACCTCGATTTGAGGTCCGATTTCAAAATAAATTATATATTTGGGTTCGTGGGTGAATGGGTAATCGGGTTTTGGTTCAAACCTCAGGTTTTGACCATGTGGGTCCGAGGTCGATTTTTGACTTTTTGGGGAAATCATTGGAAAACTTATTTTTATGTATTAGAATTGATTCATTTAGCATTTATTGATATAGTTAAGTAACTTGTGGCTAGATACAAGCGAATTAGTGGTAGAAACAAGAGGTAAAGCGGTAGTTGAGGCTTGAATTGTGTTCGTGGCATCGAGGTAAGTGTTTGG
This sequence comes from Nicotiana sylvestris, assembly GCF_000393655.2. Classification (NCBI taxonomy): domain Eukaryota; kingdom Viridiplantae; phylum Streptophyta; class Magnoliopsida; order Solanales; family Solanaceae; genus Nicotiana; species Nicotiana sylvestris. The sequence continues at coordinate 149,003,672 of NC_091064.1, read as the reverse complement.
TCTAACCTTAGCTTGAGAGATTAGGAGTTGTGTCTTATTTGCTATGTGTTAATTGCAGAGTACGACGTATAGGCATGGTGACGAGTATCTATACGTCAGTGTCAAGCATGCCCATAAGTCTCGTATAGTAATTGTTGTGACTCCGTGTGATTTATTCATGCTTAATATGTTAATTATCATTGTTGGTTCCCTTGTCGGGATGTATTTGTCTATAATATTATCTCCCTTGCCGGGATGTTATTGTTTATGATATTGTCTCCCTTGTCGGGATATTATTATTTATGATATTGTCTCCCTTGCTGGAATGTTGTTCTTATACTCTTGTTCCCTTGCCAGAATTCTTTTATGACTGATGTTGAATTGTATATAGGATTGGGTGGAACACCGCCACAGTAATATATGAAATGGGATCAGGTGGCACGCCGTCATAGTAATATATGAAACGGGATCGGGTGGCACACCGCCACGATAATATATGAAATGGGATCGGGTGGCACGCCGCCACGATAATATATAAAATGGGATCAGGTGGCACGCCGCCACGGTAATATATAAAATGGGATCGGGTGGCACGCCGCCACGATAATATATGAAATGGGATCGGGTGGCACGCCGCCAGGGTATTATATGATTTGGGATCGGGTTGTACGTCTGCAACCTAAAGAAATGAAAGTGAATATTGTGTTTGTTTTCTTATTCTTGTTGGCAATTGAATTTTGATTTCTTTACATTCCTTTTTTGGTATTTTGTTGTTATCTGATACTCCCCGCAGCATGTTTTCCCCCTCCCATCTTTAACTGTAAATATCTGCTTTTATTTTTCTGTTATATTTGATTTAACTGCATAGGTTTATTTGGTAGTCTGGTCCTAGCCTCGTCACTACTTCACTGAGGTTAGGCTAGGCACTTACCAGCACATGGGGTCGGTTGTGCTTATACTACGCTCTGCACTGTGTGCAGATCCCGGTTCTGCAACTTTTAAACCGCAGTAAGGTTGCTGCCTTCAGTCCATTCAGGCGACCTAATGTAGTCCTGCAGGCGTCCACAGGCCCTGGCGTCTCCTTCTATCCTTCCATTCTATTTCTTATATGTATTTTAGAGACAGCGTTGTATTTATCTTTCGAATCCTTATTTGTAATACTCCTAGACAGTATGTGAGATTGTGACACCAGTTCTGGGTAATTTTGTTGTGGATTTGTATTGGAAATTTTTATTAAATTGCTACGTTTCGTTCTTTCGCTTATTTATTTCCACTGCTTATATAATGTTAAATCACAACTGTTAAAGGATTTAAAATGGGAAAAAGGTAAAGTATTTGGAATGATTGGCTTGCCTAGCTTTCACTAGTAGGCGCCATCACGACTCTCGAGGGTGGAAAATCCGGGTCATGACAAGTTGGTGTCAGAGCTCTAGGTTACTTAGGTCTCAAAATTTACGGACAAGCTTAGAGTCTGAGGGATCGGTACAGAGACGCCTGTATTTATCCCATAGAGGCTACAGAGTTAGAAAAAAGTACACATCTATTCTTTCCTATCGTACAGTTTGGTTTCTCAATGCTAATTGAATTTCTCCTCTGTTCTTTCGCAGATGGCGAGAACACGCGCTTTCTCATCCACTGATCAGCAGCTCGAGCCCCCAACAGCAGCTCCCACGAGGGGCAGAGGCTGAAGCTGAGGCTGTGCTAGAGGCCGAGGCAGGGTTCGTGAGTGAATGGGTAATCGGGTTTTTGTTCAAACCTCGGGTTTTGACCATGTGGACCCGGGATTAATTTTTGACTTTTTGGGGAAATCATTGGAAAACTTATTTTCATGCGTTAGAATTGATTCATTTAGCATTTATTGATATAGTTAAGTAACTTGTGGCTAAATACAAGCGAACATGTGGTAGAAACAAGAGGTAAAGCGGTAGTTGAGGCTTGAATTGTGTTCGTGGCATCGAGGTAACTGTTTGGTCTAACCTTAGCTTGAGGGATTAGGAGTTGTGTCTTATTTGCTATGTGTTAATTGCGGATTACGACGTATAGGCATGGTGACGAGTATCTATACGTCAGTGTCAAGCATGCCCATGAGTCTCGTATAGTAATTGTTGTGACTCCGTGTGATTTATTCATGCTTAATATGTTGATTATCATTGTTGGTTCCCTTGCCGGGATGTATTTGTCTATGATATTATCTCCCTTGCCAGGATGTTATTGTTTATGATATTATCTCCCTTGTCGGGATATTATTGTTTATGATATTGTCTCCCTTGCTGGTATGTTGTTGTTATACTCTTGTTCCCTTGCCAAAATTCTTTTATGACCGATGTTGAATAGTATATGGGATCGGGTGGCACGCCGCCACGGTAATATATGAAATGAGATCAGGTGGCACGCCTTCATGATAATATATTAAATGGGAACGGGTGGCATGCCGCCATAGTAATATATGAAATGGGATTGGGTGGCACGTTGCCATGGTAATATATGAAATGGAATCTGGTGGCACACCGCTACGGTAATATATAAAATGGGATCGGGTGGCACGCTGCCACGATATTATATGATATGGGACCGGGTTGCACGCTTGCAACAAGAAAGAAATAAAAGCGAATACTGTGTTTGTTTTTCTTATTCTTGTTGGCAATTGAATTTTGGTTTCTTTACATTCCTCTTTTGGTATTCTGTTGTTATCTGATACTCCCCGCAACTTGCTTTCCCCTCTCCTCTTTATCTGTAAATATCTACTTTTATTTTTCTGCTGTATATGATTTAACTGCACAAGTTTATTTGGTAGTTTGGTCCTAGCCTCGTCACTACTTCGCTGAGGTTAGGCTAGACACTTACCATCACATGTGGTCGGTTGTACTGATACTACACTCTGCACTGTGTGCAGATCCCGGTGTTGTAGCTTTTGGACCACAGTGAGGTTGCTGCCTTCAGTCCATTCAGGCGACCCGAGGTAGTCCTGCAGGCGTCCACAGGCCTTGGCGTTTCCTTCTATCCTTCCATTTTGTTTCTTTTATGTATTTCAGAGACATCGTTGTATTTGTCTTTTGGACCCTTACTTGTAGTACTCCTAGACAGTCTGTGAGATTGTGACACCAGTTCTGGGTAATTTTGTTGTGGATTTGTATTGGAAAATTTTATTAAATTGCTACGTTTCGTTCTTCCTCTTATTTATTTCCACTGCTTATATAATGTTAAATCACAACTATTAAAGGATTTAAAATGGGAAAAGGTAAAGTATTCAGAATGATTGGCTTTCCTAGCTTTCACTAGTAGGTACCATCACGACTCCCGATGGTGGAAAATCTGGGTCGTGACAAAAAGGCTAGACATCATTTCTTGATTTTTAAAAGAGAAGCTTGCCTTTTCCTGAATAATTGTTCCTTGATGAATTCTTGATTTGACTATTTGAATGTATTTATCTATTGTGGAACAGGCTGAATGCCTCGGTAGATTAAATAGATGCATCTATGGTTCGCACTATTCGACCCTCTAGTAGTGCACAATTTAAATATTATTGGATCGGGCCGTACGACCTCGGCATGATTTGCGCATGCTCATATTTGCTTGACTTGCAAGTTGTAAATAATGATATTGCCTCCTTGGCTTGACATAAATGTATAAATTATGAAAACGAATTTGAAAAATGAATTGGGAAATTCCCTATTAATGAAAGAAAAGTTTACTTGCTTCATGCTATTGAGTTACAACCATTTTTTTAAATAAAATTATCGATTTATTATATTATTGGTATGTCATTATTGGACCACTAGCAAGTGTCGAAGTCGACCTCTCGTCTCTACTTCATCAAGATTAGGCGGGATACTTACTGGGTACACCTTGTTTTCGTACACTTGTTGTGCATTTTTGTTGCACAGGCTCATGTATGTCTAGTGGCCTAGTTCGGCACAGCGGCATGGTCGATGCAAAGACTTAGGTGAGCTGCACTCCTCGAGACAACCCGCAGCCAACAGAGTCTTCTTGAGAGTACTGTATTGTATTTTCTTTTTTGTCCAATTGTATTTCGGACAGTAATCGTGTTGTATTTTATTTTAAATCCTAGAAATTGCTCATGCACTTGTGACACCGGATTCTGGGATGATTATGGGATTATTCAATATTAAGTTTGTTTAAGACATCATTTTTGTTTCAGTGAATTTCATTATTTATTGGTTAATGTATAAAAGAAATGATTTCAATAAATATTAAAATGAGAATTTAGTTAACTTCTTGGTGTTGGCTTGCCTGACAGTGGTGTTCGGTGCCATCACGACCCTTAGAGGATTTTGGGTCATAATAACATGGTATCAGAGCACTAGGTTCCCTTAGGTCTCAAGAGTCATGAGCGAGTCTAGTAGAATCTTGCAGATCGGTATGGAGACGTCTAATAACCGTTCATGAGCATCATAGCAACCTGCGCATAGCCTCAAAGCTCTCATAAGTACAGCTACTGAGCTAAGATAACAGAATATCCTTCCGCAAGGCGACGACAATAGCCCAAACAACTACGCATGGAGCAACATCCCGTACCACATTTGCAATACCATTACAATTCTTCAATTCTCAATTTATAATAAGCGCTTTGCGTCACATAAGATTGAGTAGGAAGGAAACAAGGGCATAAGCCTCAAAGGAATCAAATCGCACGACGAGGAATCAAGAAGAGAAGAACTCCGAACAGCCTTGTAGCCTCACGAAGATAAGTACAGACAATATTAATGTGTTGGTAAGGTGCTTGCCTATGTGTTAGGGCAGCGAATGACTTGAAAGGAGGTCTACTCAGTGCATGATTCAGAGATTCAGTATTCCATTTCTGGTGGAGAAAAAGCAATTGGCCGATGAATGTCCAGATTTGGATTGATGGAGTAGTGAGATTTAGTGTTTTCAAGTGTGGTGGAATTTTTATCTGCGGCGTGGTATCATCGCCCTCGATTGGTGTGTTAAGTTCGCCAGTGCTATGATCTTCTACGATTCGCCTTTGGGGTAGGATATTGTGAAATAGTATTGGAGAAGCGACTGTCAGAGATCGCGGTGTGTGGTGGTTCAGGATTGAATCGGTGTTTCTAATATTGACAACTCAAGAAATATGATCTTCGAAAAAGTTTAAAGTTAGTGATGATCTGCTGGTTCAAATGTTACAGAGATAGAGATTGAATTAAGGCAACAACTGACAACAAAGAATGAGGAAGGACATGTAGGAAGTGTCAGGCAGTGGTTAAATTTCTAGAAGGCCAGGTGAAAGAAGTGGAGGTCGAATAATTGCTTAAAGAGGAGGGTTTGACCAAAGTGGGAGAGTGACAGAGCAACACGTGGATTCAATGGCAGAATAACTATACCCTCGAGGAAAGTTTGGAGTAATTTGGGAATTTTAGTGGACGGTCATTGGGTCTACGGGCTTAATTTGAATTACTAGCTATTGTACGGTAGGATATTTGGATGCAACAAAAATGAGTTGCTTGATATGAGGAAGGATGCCACATAACTTTGAATTGGAAGATATTGTCGCACATTTGGTTGATGTCCATAAGAAGTGAACGGACTAGTACAGTTGGTGAATGAGCATGGGCTCAGGATTGGTTATTGATGTCGTAGTGATTGTACCCTATGCGGCGACATTGGAAGATGTCGATGTGTAATTTCCACAGGTGGGTTACCTCCTGTGAGCAGGTCAGCGGTCGTGTGGTTGGCGAAGCTTCTACGAAGGATTTCGAGGAATTTGGCAGGTTAGTTATGTAAGGTCATGTCAACAATGAAGAAAGAATCTTGGTGGGTTCCAGAGTTGTGTAATAGTAGCTTCAATCTAAGTGGGAGAGTCCCACCGCCTACGATTGGGTTGCATGGTTATCTACTTATGAGGTTTCTGGCTATCGGGATCATGACAAGTTATTTTATCTAAGGGAAGAGAACATAAGTAGTAATTTTGAGCAAAGGAAATGTTAAAGGTGTGCTACAGTTGGCCTTATTGACTCATGTTCAAACTTGGGGAAGGCTCAGGATTTCTGCTTTGTATAGATGCGGGTTTCAAGGAAAGTGATTCGGCCGGGTGCTTTGTCGAAAGGGTGTTCATGCGCTAGAAGATTCTTGGAGTTGATTATATTCAGGACCAAGTCAAAGTGGGTGGCTCTCAATGACGGTCCTAGTGAATTCAAAGTTTAAAATGCGGTGCCTAAGGATTTCAAGCCCGCGGTATGGTTAAGAATCGAGCTTTGGTGGCAGATTGTGATAAGAGGCTCAGAATGTTCTATGATATTTTTGGCTTGCAGGGTAGCATTTATAGGTATGAGAGAAAATGACTTTGGGTTCGTAGAGAAAATAATCGAATGGGTGTACTAGTTGAGAATGCGAATATGCGCACAAGGGAGGTATGAAATGGTTCGTGGGATTTGAAACAGCATGGTCTCGTGTTACAAGGTCACTCAGGATGAGAGCGGATGGAGTGTGCTATGTGTTGAATGGAGTTATTATTATTTCTAAGGCAATCAAGGATAAATTGGAAGAAGTTAGATTGGTTAGCCATAGTTGAATTGGCATATTAGTGGTAGTTATCAGTTCCTCCAGCAGGATTAGATTATGCATGTGATTGTGGCAGTACGTGCGAGGCTTGACAACCGCCATAATTGGTTTTATTTGGGAGTATTCAAGTATTATGGCCTGTTATGTGTAGGCGGATCCCGAAAGGGGTATGGTGGTTTATACCGCTACTTGAAGATTTGCATGTCCTACAGTTACGAGGATTCACTTGCGTGTTGCTATGGTTATCCTGAAATTAGTAAGTGGAAGTTTCTATATGATGAAGTATTAACCTATTAGTGGTTTAGAAGTTATGATAAAAATCTTGCACTATCGCAAATCGGCGTGTTAGGTGCAGTGAGTGGTATGGGATTCGAAAGTGAGAATCAAGGTTGTGGTTTGGTGTTGACAAGGATGTCATGAGCTTGGATGAGCAGGAAAGGAGCTTGGGAGTTTAAAATAAGTTGGTACTGTCTTCAGCGTCACATAAGATTGGTGTTTTGTGAAAGAGGCTCTGCATCCTGGTTATGGATTCTTGATTTGCTCTACAACATTAGTGGTGTGGATGTGCAAACTTGTTATCTGGTATGGAAGGTCGCGGGAGCGTATCTCACGGGAAGATTGTATAAGTGTGGTATGTAGTCACTTGATTAATTGAGGATTTAAACCAAGTATGAAAATTTTGGTAATATCACTAATTTGAGAATTTATGCCTACAGGGCACTCGATTTATTGGGATGTGGACTGTGGAGGTTTACTCCAGTTATGATGGTTGTTCTTGTGAGTTATAGGAAAAGGGATATTTATGTACCCTTGAAAGGTAATTAGCCTAGAATGGTGCAAAAGGAATCGGCTTGAGGTCTGTGGATGGATTCAAACGTAATTATCGGCTCTATATCAGGTCGGATGTGTTCATTTCAGCATAACACTCTTTATGGAGGAGTATTCGGGCGTGGGATGATATTGCATCATTGGCTATTTCATGTAATGTTATATTGTGCCATATGAGTTATGAAACGGCTTGATAAAATTCTTATGCGTTGAGGTTCCGCGTAGCGATGGTGTTATGTGAGCGGTATGGCTCTTGAGATTCAGATCATATATCGCACCTCAGTTGTGCTTGAGTTTTGTAGCCTATGGCGCTATCTATCTCCCCAGGGATGGTATTATGCACTTAGCGTGCTTGTGACTGATATTCGTTATTTTGTTGTAATGAGCAATTTACCTTGTGTTTATCTTCTTATGTGAATTTTATGTGTGGATCGGGTGGCACGCCACTACGAGTATGTTGTTTGGATTGGGTTGCACGCCTCGACAGTGTGATGTTGAGTGCAGTTCCCTATATCCTTTTTGTGTGTTTTGTTTTCCATTTTCTGAGGAAAGTTCATATTAGTTGCGTGAGTTGATAGTCCCTTCCAGAGTTCATTTTCCTTATGTATCACGTTCGAACTTGTGGCCTATTGGCACGTTGTGGCATCATATGGGACTTTTCATCATGACTGGCGTGGCTTATTACCTAAGCAGTTCGTACTAGGTGAGTCGAGATTATTGGATCTAGGATCAATGCAGTCAGATTATATGAAGTATATTAAAGAGCAAAGATCATTATTTGGTTAAGAATGAAGTGATGGTTCTTGTCAAAAGTATAGACTCAATGATTTGTTGACTCGGCATTTGGTTATGAATTTCTACACATCTCTTCCATTGTGACAGTATTGCGAGAGTTGGAACAAGACTTATATATATCATGAGGTGCATTATGAGCATCAGATTCGGGGAATGTCGGTTATTATGATCAGGGAATGTTATTATGGTCCTGTGAATGATGTGGTGCATGGTGAGAATTCGACAAAGGCATGTAGTCATGTTCTGGTACCTCGTGTAGTTATTGATACGGTGTTCATATATTGAAACCAGGCCTGCCAGAGAATTCCGGATGTTGGAATTGGGCTCTAAGCTTATTTGCTTGAATAAAAGGGAATATCTTCAGAATTGATCGAGCTAATGTGCTCAACTGGGTTGTAATAGCACTGGTAGGTGCACGAGGTTTTAAAGAGTGATTTCGGACAACTCCAGCACAGTTCTTAGCACGTTCGAGGACGAACGTATGTTTAAGTGGGAGAGAATGTAACGACCCAACCGGTCGTTTTGAGCTCTAGCGCGTTGTTTAGCAGTTTGAGGCCATGAGCAACTTCACTTTAGGTATTATGACTTGTTGGCATTTGGGAAGTTTGGAGTTGATTTGGAAAGAGAATCCTCATTGCGGAAGCTTTAAGTTGAAAGAATTGACTAAGATTGGATTTTTGAGTAAACGATCTCGGAATCGGGATTCGAAGGTTCCAGCAGGTTCGTATGATGATTTCGGACTTGGGCGTATGTCCGGATCGGGTTTGGAAGACCCGGAAACGTTTCGACACCTATTGTGAAAGTTAGCATTTGAAGAATTTTATAAGTTTGGGTTGAAGTGCATTTCAGTGTTATCAATATCTGTTTGGGATTTCGAGTTTGGGAATAGCTCCGTATGGTAATTCTGGTGTTGGGAGCGCGATCGGAAGTGAATTCGGAGGTCCGTGGGTTATTTTGGAGTCATTTGGCTAAAGATAGAAATTTGAAGGTTTTTGAGCAGTTTGACCGGAAGTGAATTTTTTGATATCTAGGTCGGAATCCAATTCCGGAAGTTGGAGTAGGTCTGTAATAACGAATGTAACTAGTGTGCAAAATTTGAGGTCAATCGGACGTGATTTGATAGGTTTCGACATCGAATATAGAAGTTTGAAATTCTAAAGTTCATTAAGCTTGAATTGGAGTGTGATTCATGATTTTGATATTGTTTGATGTGATTTAAAGCCTCGAGAAGGTCTGTGTTATGTTATGGGACTGGTTGGTGTGATTGGATGGGGTCCCAGGGGCCTCGGGTGTGTTTTGGGATGGTTTCGAATCATTTCGGGCGGTTTTGCTATAGCTGTTGCTGGTGTCTGGTGTTGTTCTTCGCGTTCGCGTGGATACTCTCGTGTTCGCGAAAAAAGATTGGGCTTCAAGGATTTTGTCCTTCGCGTTCGCGAAGATATTCTCGCGTTTGCGAAGAAGAAGAACTCTATTGCGCAGGTTTGACTTTGAAGGCTCATATCTCGCAATCTATAAGGAATTTGGAGATGATCCAAAAATGAAAGTTGTAGACTTTGTGTCTAGATTTTAGAAAGGTAAACCATTTAGCATTTGGATTTGTGTACAAAAGGTTATGGCTGGTACACTATAGGTTGTCCGGGAAGATGAAGAAGAAATTTGTGTTGCACAGGGCTGAATTTAGAGGCTTATATCTCGAAATCTATAAGGAATCGGGAGATGACCAAAACATGAAAGTTGTAGATCTTGGTGTCTACTTTTCAAAAGATTAAACCATTTATTATTTGGAGTTTCTTACAAAACTTTATGACCATTATACTATAAGCTATCTGGGAAGAGTTTGGAAAATGGTTTTGGGAATTTTCTTCTTCGCGAACGCGATAGGGATCTCGCAAACGCGAAGAAGAGTCTCATGGGCAGTGTATAAGTGTAAAGAAATGAGTTTGGCTTATTTCATCTCATTTCCTCCACGGGAGCCAACCTAGGAGCAATTTTGGAGCTCCATTTTCATCATCCATGTTAAGGTAAGTGATTCTCACCTATTGCAAGTTAATTACTTGGATTATATCTAGATTTTAACATGGAAAATCATGTAATCTAGTAGAAATTTTGGGATTTTGAAGAAAACCTAGGAAATTTGTATTCTTGGATTTTGACCACGATTTTTGACATGAAATTGAGAGCCAATTATATATTTGTGTTTGTGAGGTTGTCGGTAAAATTTACCTTCAAAAAATTCGGAATCCGAGCACGTGGGCCCGAGGGCGATTTTGTCAACTTTTCGAGCGGATTTGGGATTTTATATAAATTGAATTGTTATGAGTATTAGGGTGTATTTTCATTAGTTTGCCCATTATTTGGCTAGTTTTGGAGCGTTGGAGCATCGATTTGAGTCGGCGAAAGGGGTTTGGAAGCCGGTTATTGGACTTCGGAACGAGGTGAGTCTCCTTTCTAACCTTTTAAGAAGAAATTGTCCCCATAAGTGAATTAATTGGATATGTGCTCCTATTTGTGGGGGCTATGTACGCACGAGGTGACGAGAGTCCATGCGTAGCTACTATTATGCTTAAGTCCGGGTAGTCTAGGGCCCAAAAGCATGCTTTACTTGTAATATTGCAACCTTGTTGTCAACTTAAAAATGCTTAAAATATATCTAACATATAAATAAATTTCTAAAAGGTTAGACATCATTTCTTGACTTTTAAAGAGAAGCTTGCCTTTTCCTGAATAATTGCTCCTTGATGAATTCTTGATTTGACTATTTGAATATGTTTATCTATTATGGAACGGGCTGAATGCCTCGGTAGATTAAATAGATGCATCTATGGTTTGCGTCATTCGACCCTCTGGCAGTGTACAGTTTTAATATTGTTGGATCGGGCCGTACTACCTCGGCATGATTTGCACATGCTTGTATTTGTTTGACTTGCAAGTTGTAAATAATGATATTGTCTCCCTGGTTTGAAATAAATGTATAAATGATGAAAACGAATTTGAAAAATGAATTGGGAAATTCCCTATTAATGAAAGAACTGTTTACTTGCTTCATGCTATTGAGTTACAACCATTTTTTTTTATAAAATTCTCGATTTATTATATTATTGGTATGTCATTACTGAACCACTAGCAAGTGTCGAAGTCGACCTCTCGTCTCTACTTCATCAAGATTAGGCGGGATACTTACTGGGTACACCTTGTTTTCGCACTTATGCTACACTTGTTGTGCATTTTTGTTGCACAGGCTCATGTATGTCGAGTGGCCTAGTTCGGCGTAGCGGCATGGTCGATGTAAAGACTTAGGTGAGCTGCACTCCTCGAGACGACCCGCAGCCAGCAGAGTCTCCTTCAGAGTACTACATCGTATTTTCTTTTCTGTCCAATTGTATTTCGGAAAGTTATCATGTTGTATTTTATTTTAAATCCTAGAAATTGCTCTTGCACTTGTGACACCGGGTTCTGGGATGATTATGGGATTATTCAATATTAAGTTTGTTAAAGACATCATTTTTGTTTTAGTGAATTTCATTATTTATTGGTTTATGTATAAAAGAAATGATTTCAATAAATACTAAAATGGGAATTTAGTTAACTTCTTAGTGTTGGCTTGCTTGACAGTGGTGTCCGGCGCCATTATGACCCTTAGAGGATTTTGGGTCGTGACACGGCCGGTCATTTTGAGCTTTATTGCTCTATTTGGTGATTTGAGACTTTGAGTAGTTTTATATTATGTATTATGACTTGCGTGTATGGTTGTTTCCGATTTTCAAATGGTCCGGGATTGAGTTGGAAGAATCATTCTCGTTTAGAAGCTTTAAGTTTGAAGAGTTGACCAATGTTTGACTTTGGATAAACAGACTCGGAATCGGGTTTTAATTATTCCAATACATTTGTACGATGGACGTGTCCACAAAGTTTGGTTAAATTCCTATGAGTTTTGGATAAGTTTGCGTTGTATGGTGATTGTTTTCAATTTCGACGTCGATTTGAGTATAAAGGTTACCATATTGAGCAAACGACATTTGATTCGTGTTTCACTAAACCATTATATGTGTATAGTAATTTTGGAACCATAGCAACTGAAATCATCAAGTTTCGGTATCGTATAAGAAATTTATGGTCATTTTACTAAGAATTGAGTTGCCAGTTTTTCAGGTTAATTACGAAATTGCCACTAAATTCATATTTAAAAATGTGCATTATTTTCAAATATTAAAACCAACTTATCTCCTTCATTATAAGGACAAATTGAGTGATTCAAAATCCTAACTTGACTAAAATTTCACGAGGAATGCATTGGAGGTATCAGAAGTAAGTTTCAGGATCGTTTGACACAAGAAACAAGGAAGACAAATGGAAATTTTTGGCTATTAATGTTGTTGGAGTTTTTTTCATCTTGAAAGTTTGGGATTGAGAGAATTCAAGGATGTTCTTCAAGTTTCTTCCATGGGGTAAGTGTTTTTTACTTGATCTTGATTATATTCTGTGATTCCATCTTCATTTTTAGCATTAGATTAATGATTTCAAAAGAGAAATTGAGGGTTATCTGTCTAAACTTTCCTAAAGTGAATTTTTGAGTTTTGAACACCTATTTGGAGTCGGAATTGAGTGAAATTAGTATGGTTGGACTCGTAATTAAACGGATTATCAGATTTTATATATTTTTCGGGTTCCGAGGTGCGGGTCTGGGTTTGATTTTTTGGTTGACTTTGGGTAAATGTGTAAATATTTGACCTTTATTGATTGGGTTTGCTTCCGATGACATCATTTGATGATTTTGGGTTGCTTTTGGCTAGTTTCGATCCATTTGGAGGTATCAATTGGGCTTGTTTGGGGTAAGTATCTTGCCTACGCCGTTCAGAGGTATCAATTGGGCTTGTCTGAGGTAAGTATCTTGCCTAACTTTGTGTGGGAGGAAACTATCCCTTAGGATTTGTGTTGATCATGCTATTTGTGTTATGTGAAAGTCGTGTATGCAAGGTGACGAGTGGGTACACGAGCTATATGTGATATTTGACCGATTTAGATTATCTAGACTCTTTCCATGCCTTTAATTGAATTGTCATAACATGTTATATCTCTCATTGTTAATCTACTCTTACATGCTCTATTTGACATTGTTAGCACTTGTTCTACCTCTTACTTGTTATTTTGCTCTTATATACTTTAGTTGAAGTTATCACCTTCCTTATTATCTTGCTACCTCTTAATTGTTGAATCACTTTTAATTGAAGTTGTTATTTCATGGAATATCATCTTGTTGAGTTATTGGTGTTGAAGTTGTAATAGTTGTTATCACATTGAGGCGAAGTTATTAATTGTTGAGATACCTTTTCTTGTTGAGCATTCTCATTCATCTTGTTATTGTTGAAATTCTTATACACATTGTAGTTGAGTCATGGGCTATTTGTTGTATAAATATTGGTGTTGTTGACTTTGTGGCAAGTTGTGGCATATGGGCACTTGCGGTGCGAGTTGTGATTGTGTTGTGATATTGATACGCATGCGGTGGTATATGGCTAGGCATTGTTATGTATGTGGTGAGATAAGGTGGGCTTGATACGCGTGTTGCTAGTAGGGGAATTACTTGAAGCCATGCGGTGAGATAATGTAGGCTAAAACGCGTGTAGCTATTTCGAAAAAAATAATTATCAAAACTAAATGTAAGGCTCATGCACGGACTTTATTCTATGTTCCTCCCTATGCATGGACTTACAATAAGAATTACCCTGTTAGATGTTTACCTTACTTAAAATTGTTATCATATTTTTCCTTAAAAAATTCTATATTTAATTCGTTAATTTAACTTATATTTTGTTTTGTTTAAAAATGATACTTTTACTCAATTTTATTGATTTCTAAAATAAACCTATCTTATACTCTGTTTCGTACAAATTTTATATTATTTTACTTTACTTGATTTCTAAAATAAACTTATTATTTTATTTGACACCTTACTATATTCAAGATTGCTATTATATTTTATGGTGTTGAAATATATATTTTTTCATCTAAATTAATATTTATCACGGTTGTAAAGTATATGATAACACGTGGGCTTTGTCGTGCGAAGGTGATTGTTATTGTGGGCAAGAGGTTCCATATGTGTAAGATATAGAAATTGTGATTCATGAGGTGTGGTACCTCAGGGTAATTCTTGTTGTAAGTCCATGCGTTGGGAGCGATTTGATTATTTGAGTTTTCATCCGCTTTTCCTTATTTGAGTTCATTTATAGCTCATCAGTGTTCTAATAATATTGTTTCTTTATTGCTCGTTTACTACTTGCTGTTATTTATATTTTTATTACTTTATTATTAGTTGTAAATCAATAATTTTTTCGTTGTTGGTATTTATTGATGTTCTTTCCATTATTAGCTTATGTATATCTTGAACAGGTTTTTTTGTCTAGTAGGTGTCTTGACCTGGACTCATCCCTACTCTACTAAGGTTAGGCTTGATACTTACTGGGTACCGTTGTGGTGTACTCATGCGACGCTTCTATATATTTTTGTGCAAATCCAGGTATTCTGATTGTATTGTTGAGAGATGCATCTGTGCGGCGGGAGACTTCAAGGTATACCTACTTGATATTCACAAGCCTCGGAGTCACCATCTTACTTCATTATGCTACTGTTAAATTGTAATTTAAAATAATATTATGTTTAGAAATTCTAGTGTGTTTTAGTAGTGCTTATGACTCCGTACTACCGGTTTTGGAAAAATGTATAACTACTGGCCGCTTGCGACTATGCATGTCATTTAAAGGTTTACGTAAATGATTAAATAGTTTAATTATGTTATTAAATCAGCATGTGTTAGGCTTACCCAGTCTTAAAGACTAGGTGCCATCACGACATCCTAAGATGGGAAATTGGGGTCGTGACACTGGCCATACAGTCTCCGGTCCTGATAAGACATTATTGTTCTCGATTCCTGCAATTTTCGTGGAATTCTTGTTTCCATATCTAATACTATTACCCCCAAGTATGCGAATGTGGAATATGCGAATTGGAACACTGGAAGTCTTGCTTCGATGATGGAAACAACTCGTGAACGATTAAATAGTCGTGGTTCGATGTCAAGTTTTGTTTCCCATTAGGAACTTGCCGTTGAGCCAAAGTTTTTTTAACCATCCCATAGCGGTTTATGATATCAATGCCTTGTCATTTAAAGGTCTTAACCTTGTCGATTATGTCCTCTCGTAGTATGCTTTCCATTGCTGCCTCATTAAAAACCTTGCAAGAAAAACCCGATTGGGGAAAAAACTGGTCAAAGGGAAAAAGAGCGCATCATATATTTTTAGTATATATAGGATCCATTAGCAGTAATACCTTTTGAGGTGAGTCACGTTCCAATTGCTGGGCAATTTGACTCCATTTTGATTTTTCAGCTCGTACAATCCTTTGCAGGTGACAGCTGAAACTTGGTAGGGGCCTTCCCATGTTAGACCCAGCTTCCCAACATTGATTTCTCGAGTATTCTGAGCCACCTTTCTCAAAACCAAGTCTCCCACTTTGAAGTAATGGAGATTGGCCCTCCTATTATAGTATCTCTCCATCCTCTACTTCTGAGCCACGATCCTCACGTATGCCAAGTCCCTACATTCATCTAGCATATCCAATTTCACCAATAGTGCCTCATTATTCGCTTCTTCGTTTGCCCAGAAAAACCGTAAGGTTAGTTCCCCTACTTCCATCGGGATCAAAGCTTCCGCACCGTATACGCAAGAGAAAGGTGTCTCTCCCGTTCTCGATTTTGCTATTCTCTAGTATGCCCATAGCACGTCCGGTAACTCTTCAGGCCACTTGCCTTTAACAACTTCTAACCTTTTTTTGAGGTTTTAAATAATCACATTATTAGTTGATTCCGCCTGTCCATTAGCACTCAGATGGTATGGTAAGGATGTAATCCTCTTGATTTTCAAATCTTTGAGAAATTTTGTGACTTTTGAGCCTATGATCTGTGGTTCGTTATCGCAGGCAATCTCCTTTGGTATTCCGAATCGGTAGATTATGTGTTCCCATAGGAAGTCGACCACTTCACACGCTCATCGATATTTTGGTAAGGACCTGCTTCAACCCATTTAGTGAAATAGTCAGTTAAAATTAAGAGGAATATTACCTTTCCGGACCCGATAGTAGTGGGCCAACTATATCCATCCCACATTTCATGAATGGCCTCGGGAACAAAACTAAATGCAAGAGTTTCGCCGGTTGGTGTATCAACTGTGCATAGCATTGTCATTTGTCGCATTTCTGAACGAATGTCTTTGCGTCTTGTTCCATCTGGGGCCAATAGTATCTTGCTCTAACCAACTTTAGTACCAATGAATCTACGCCGGAATGGTTCCCGCAAATTCCTTCATGGACTTCTCTCATCAAGTAGTCCGTCTTCGAGGCTCCTAGACATCGGGCCAAAAGGCCTTGTTACTATTATAATTGTCCATCCGCGAGGCAGTAGCGAGCCTTTAGTGCTTAGCGCTCGGGATGCCTTAGGTCTTCGGGCAACTTGCCATGCCGAAGATATTCGACGAACTCATTCCTCTGGTTCCATAATAGGTTAGTTGTATTCACTTCACAATAGCCATCCACATCTAGTACCGAATGCAAAAGTTGAACGACGGTACCGGAGTTAGATCCTTTTATCTCCGTAGACGACCCCAAATTAGCCAATGCATCCCCTTCTATGTTCTCTTCTCTCGAGATGTGTATGATCGACCATACCTTGAATCGCATAAGCAATGCCTGAACCTTTCTCACATATTGTTGCATGCGTTCCTCCTTTGTATCAAAAATTCCGTACACCTAGTTTACGACCAGTTGGGAATCTTATTTGATCTTGATAACATCGTAATCGAGTCCCCGGGCTAGGTCAAGTCCTGCAACCAAAGCCTCATATATAGCTTCATTGTTCGTTAACGGAACAATTTAATGGCCCACCTCAGGGTTTTCCCTGAGGGCGTGATTAGAAACACCCAAAGCCCGGACCATTTTATGCTGGAAGCTCCATCTATAAACAAGGTCCAAACTCCTTATGTCATTTCCCATACTAGTACTGCCTTTTTAGCAGGTAGGGCATTAACCTGAGACTGAAATCGGCCACAAAGTCGGTCAAAACTTGTGATTTGATTGTAGTCCTGGTTTTTACTCAACATTAATTCACTAATCTCGATGACCCATTTAGCCAACTGGCCTGACAACTCAGGCTTGTGAAGAACATTCTGCAAGGGGAAGGTTGTCACAACGGCTATCGGGTGGCACTCAAAATAAGTCCTAAGCTTCGAGAGGCGACTATGATAGTCAAGGCCCACTTTTCAAGGTGCGGATAGCGAGTCTGCGCTTCTGACAATATTTTGCTAATATAATAGACAGGAAATTGCATACCTTCTTCCTCTCAGATTAAAATGGCAGTTACCATTACTTCTGAGACCTCTAGATATATTAGCAATTGTTCACCTTCCCTCAGTTTTGATAGCAACAAGAGGCTTGATAGGTAGCGTTTCAGGTCTTTCAAGGCCTGCTGACATTCCGGAGTCCATTCAAAATTGTTTTTCTTCTTAAGAAGTGATAAGAAATGATGACATTTTTTCGAGGATCGAGAGATGAATCTGCTTAGAGTGGCTAATCTTCCGGTTAGCCTCTGTACTTCTTTTACGCTCGTTAGTTAGTTCGGGATATCTTCGATGACTTTAATTTTATTGAGATTTACCTCGATCCCTTTAGGTGAAACCAAGAAACCCAAGAACTTACCGGAACCAACCCCAAATGCACATTTTTCCGAGTTGAGCTTCATGTTATGCTTACTCAAGATATCGAAGGTTTCTTGGAGGTGTTTCAAATGATCATCTGCATTCAAAAACTTGACTAACATGTCATTGATATATACTTCCATTATTTTACCTATTTTCTTCTTGGATATCTTGTTCGCTAGCCTCTGATAAATGGCTCCGACGTTTTTAAGCCCGAATGGCATCACATTGTAACAATATGTACCAAATTTCCTTATGAAGAAAGTTTTTTCTTGATCCTTCGAGTTCATCTTTATTTGATTGTACCAGCAGTAAGCATCAAGGAAACTCATTAACTCGTGCTCGACCGCCGCATCAATCCTTTGATCAATGTTTGGCAATGAGAATGAGTCTTTAGGGCACGTCTTATTTAAGTCCTTATAATATATGCACATTCTAAACTTGTTATTCTTCTTTGAAACCACAACTACACTAGCTAACCATTCAGGATACTTTACCTCCAGGATTGAACCAATGTCGAGTAGTCGAGTTACCTCTCTTTAATAAACATGTTTCTGACCTCAGCTATTGGGCGTTTCTTTTGCCTCATCGGTGGAAAATTTAGGTTCAAGATTAATTTGTATACGGCCACCTCTAATGGAAAACCTGTCATATCCAAGTGCGACCATGCAAAAAAATCGACGTTAGCTTTAAGGAAATTAATAAATCCTGGCCTGAGTTTGGGATTGAGTCTTGTTCCCAAGTGAAACTTCCTTTCCAAGAATTCTTCAAACAAAGCCACTTGCTCGAGTTCTTCTGTAGTGGACTTGGTTTCATCTGTCTCCTTCGGTACCTGAAAGTATCTCGGTACCTGGTGGGATTTTGACAACTCCTCGCCTTTATCATACTCATTGCTTAGGGAGAAGGCGTCAGTTCTGTAATTGATATTTACTGAGATCCTTCCCTTTGTTGATGGAAACCGACACAACGATCATTTCTCTTGCTGCCGGTTGATCTCCTCTTATCTACTTGATTCCTTCCGGGGTCGGAAATTTCAACAACTAATGATATGTTGAGGGCACAACCTTTATCTCATGTATCCACGGCCTTCCGAGGATTATGTTGTAACCCATGTTGTTGTCTACCACTTCGAATAAGGTGGTTTTAGTTACCTCTTCGGCATTTGTGGGAAGCAGGATCTCTCCTCGGGTTGTCATACTTGCCAAGTTGAACCGGTCAAGGAGCTTGGTTGCTGGAATGATGCTTCCGGTTAACTTTGTTTGCTCCAGCACTCTCCATTGAATGATGTTGGCTGAGCTTCCTGGGTCAACCAAAACACGCTTAATCTTAAAATCTAAGACATTGAGAGAAATTAACAGAGCATCATTATGTGGCAGAAGAAGTTCGTTGGCGTCTTCCTCTGTGAAGGTAATGTCATCTTCTAGGACTTTCCGGAGTCTCTTGTTATGGGTCACTGAATCTTTGTTTTCTTGGCTGCTGAGAAGGTTACGCAATTGATTTCATTCCCTCAAAAAATCATGTTGATAGTCAACCGTGGAGGGTCTTCTACTATCTTCGAAGGCTTCGCATTGTCTCGGCTACGACCGTAATTATTCTTGGCTCGGTCGCTCAAGAATTACCTGAGATGGACATGTTAAACAACGTCGCCATCTCCTCACGCAGATGCTGACAGTCCCAAGTTCTATGGTCATGAGTCCTATGATACTCGGACCACAGGTTAGGATCCCTCTGGCTGGGATCAGATCTGATTGGCTTCGGGAATCGTGCTTCTTTGATATTCCTCATTGTTGATACAAATTCCACTACGTTGATGTTGAAATTGTAATCCGACAACTTGGGATATGTGGAATCCCAAGCCCCTCATACCTATTTTTCTTGTACCGATCTATTTCTAGCCATGGTCAGTTCTTCTATCGGGAGCCAATATATCTGACAACTGGAATCATTTGCTTTCACGCCCTTCGATCCTCTCGTATGGTAGGAAACGTCCTTTAGAAGATCGCTGGTCTATATCGAAATCGTTTTTGAACTTCTCCTAATTCTTGTTTCGGTCATGTCCCTTGGTTGATATCGGGAACCCGAGATGATCATCTTCTGTCCTTATTTTTGACTCATAACGGTTATGAACAACCGCCCGCGTAGTCACTTGGTATTAGAGCAGGCTTTCCTTCAACTTTCGGGAGGCATTGGAACTCCTTGGATTCAAACCCTTTGTGAATGCCTCTGTTGCCCACTCATCTGATACGACCTCTAATAGCATTCTTCTTTCTGGAACCTGATCATGAACTCCCGCAACAATTCGGACTTACCTTGGGTGATCCTAATATGTTCGCCTTCTTGGCCTGGACCTTTCTGGCCCCGGCATGGGCCTTTATGAAGAAATCTACAAGCATCTCAAAAGAGTCAATTGAATGTTCGGGTAAGAATGAATACCATGTCAGGGCCCCCTTTTTTTAGGGTTTCTCCGAACTTCTTCAGCAGAATCGATTCGATCTCATATTGAGCCAAATCGTTTCCTTTACAACCGTGGTATATGTTATGATGTGCTCTTGCAGGTCCGAAATCCTATCGTATTTCGGTATATCTGGCATCTTGAACCTCTTCGGAATTAACTCTGGTGTTGCACTTGTTTTAAACGGCAACAAGAACAACAGTAACAATAACAACCCAGTAGAATCCCACTAGTGGGGTCTGGGAAGGTATGGTGTATGCAGACTGTACCCCTACCCCGGGGGGTAAGGAGACTATTTTCGGGAGACCCTCAGCTCAACAGACGAGACAATAATATCAGAAAAGAACAAAGTATAAATCTGTAACAAGAAACGAAACCAGAAAAATAATAATCAGCAATCGAACGAACATCAAATAGGTGGAGGGGTAATAACCCAATACTATGCAAAACGAGAAAAATAGTGTGCATGCAACACTATTTTAACCCAACACTCAGTTAAACGGTAACTAGGTGTCTTTCTTTGAATCCGGACCCTTTAAAACTGGTGGTGCACCCAGAATCTGATCCATTCAGGCGTGAAATTCCTTCGCGTTTTGATCCATCCATTCATTCATTTCCCTCATAAATCTCATGAGCTCGGTTTTGAAGGGATCATTATCATTATCGTTACCAGATCCGCTACCGGTCCCTCCGGCACCGTCGAAACCGACCTCATTCCTCGGGGTATTATTCTCAACTCTTCGACCCGTTTAATTTGCAGGAACGCCGAGAGGAACTAGGCCCCTTATGTTTGCATTATTAGAAGTGCCTAACAATGCTTGGTTCAACTCTATCATCACTTGATCCTGCCTTGAGAGGTGGACCATGATGGATTTTTGTTGTTCTCTTAGGATCCTTACTGTTTTTTCCACGTGTTCCTCTTTCACGTCATCGGGAGTTGGCTCCCGTACATGTCGGGGTTACCACTCTTCACGAACCGGGGTTTTCTCGCCCCCTTTGTTTCGGGTGTCACTGATTGAATCCTCATATCGAGGCAAATTTTCATCCTTAAATATTGTGTGCGATGTTGACATTATTAGCTGCCATTTTCGATTTCTTGCTAAGGAAAAAATCAAACAAGTTAGTAATAAACACAAGGATCAACTCAGTCACGCAACTGTCTAAGCCCCACGATGGGTGCCAAACTGTTTACCCGAAAAACAATACAGTTGAATTTGCTACATGGTTTATAGACAAGCGAACTGATTTGATCCAAAAATAGTAAATAAACAAGATTAAAAGTAAGTCTTAGTGATTAAGATTGAAGAAAATGACAAGCCTGGCTCCGAAAACAGCGTCTCCGAGGACAGAAATGAGAACAATATAAAAGAGCAAATAAAGTTATTTAATTGAGAGTGAAAGTAGAATACAACATAAGTTTTGCCAAGAATTCTGTTCCTTGCAATGGCTACTGAGCTTGCTATTTATAGCTATACCTAGGAAAATAAGATCCTAGGATCAAGCCCTACGTAAATGACAATAAAAGAGCCATTGATGAATATGTAATGGCACGCCATGAATGTAAATATTCTCTGCAACGGCTACCCATTTAATGATAGAGAATATTCTTCATGAAATATATGCTTACAATGAAATTGCTCCCATTGACCAGGCTCCCTTCGGAATTTATCAAGTACCAACTATAGTTGTTGTTCTCGATGCTGGTAGTCACTTGATCCGTCTTTTACCTGTCTTCAATTTCACGTGGCATGCTATCATTCGACCATTTATTGCGGACCAATTTACCCGATACACCATTTAAAGGGAGGAGGGGGAGATGTGGCTTAAATGTAAGTCACAGTTGATATGATATAATCTAACGGGGGTCGAATGTAACAATAAAACAATGGAGTAACTTAAATGTTCTTTCTTTATATATATATGGAAAGTTTAGTTTGAATGTTAATAATTTTCATTAAGTATTACAATCCAAATCAGTGTTGGTTTACTAGAGAAAAAATTTTAAGAGCTCTTTTAAGTAAAACAACCGCGCAATTTCACAGGACATATCAATTTTAATCGTCTTTTATTTAAATAAATCTGATGAACATATGTAAAATATAATCCTACAAATTTGTTTGATTGTCTTCTATTCAAATAAGTTCGGTGATTATACGTGATATTAGCATTACATAGGCCTTTCTTTGACTGATATAATTCTACACATTCGATCGATTGTCTTTCATACAAATAAGTTTGATGATCATATGAGAGATTATATACTTAAATTTTCATATTTCATTCAGATTATAAGAGATTGAACTATAACTGATTGTTGTGAACCAAGATAACTCAAGTAATGTGTATGGGCCAAATATTTGGACAGAGGCTATTGGGTCGGGGGCTAAACCGCGAAGAAGTTCAAGATTTAGAAAGCCCAACAAGATATGGATCCAGTTTAAGAAAGCACGTGACTAAGTGAATAAAATGGTTATCCTCTGGGTTTGGAAGATTAGCCAAAATGTTATGTGAAAAGCTGTACTTCTCCTCTCTTTCTGCCTAAGCTTCTCATCTCCTTCTATGGTGTATTTATGTCCTCTCATCTCTCTATGTTATCCTTATTGTTTCATTGCAATTTCCAGTTATTTGTAAGTCCGTTCAGTGAATCAATATAGCTAGTTGGTTTGGTTGTTATTCCGTTTGTTACATTGGTGCTTTCATCGATCCGACCTCCAATGGCAGCTGTAGTAATTGATAAATTTAGCGGCAACAACCCAGAGGGCTGGGTTTATCAAGCAGAGAGGTACTTCAAATTCCTTGGCTTCTCCGAGGAAAACTGGTTACCTCTTCCTTACTTCTACCTTGAAGGTGAGGCCCTCGCATGGTTTGATTGGCTACATCGTAACAAACAGTTTTACGATTGGAATCACTTCAAGGAGAAATTGTTTTTGCGATTTCGAAACCGAACCTTCGCAGATTCCAATAGGAGTATGGATGATCCGTCCCTAACTTATCGTAGCTACGTTAGTTATGCTACTTTGTATCAGTCTGAAGCACAGGTATCTCCCGTACCTGATTTGAGTCATAATTCTAACTTCTATGGGTTAGAATCTGCACTCAAAGTTGGAAACTCAGAGGCGAAGCATGTGTTCGATGAAATGTCTACTGGAGTTTTCACCAAAGCAGCGGATGAAACTTCTCCTGTTAAAGTAGCATGGCAAAGCGCAGATACACATGTATCTATCACTCAATTTGTAGCTGATTTAAACAATAATCAATCGCCTAAGCTGTTCGACAAAATGTTACATAGTGGCTGTCGTAAGGTATGCGAGAGGTGCAATCAGATGCTCCAATCGAACTGCCTGATGAAGAAGCTACAATTCCTGAAAGCAGCAAAGTCCAACTGTTTGATAACAGTTCCCATAGAGATATGCCAGAGAGGTACGTTAATACGACTTCTCTTGATCGTGGCTCTACTGAACGGAAAATTGAATTTGAGATCTTGGAAGACATGTACTTCTCTGACCTTTTCATGGGACTAGAAACTATTGTGAACCTATATCTTGATACACCTTTTATGGAGAATGGGGATGGGATTTTAACAGATAAAATGCCTTCGGATGAAACGATACCGGATGTTGGTCATGGAAACGCTAGTGGGGAAGTCGAACATGATGAAGGTATTCTATTGGTGGTGAGTGTACCACATATTGCTTTCTCAATGAAATTCGATAGTACTTGTAATGATTGCTTGACCATAGTTATGGGCGATTTCAAGGAAATCCCTGAGAAATCAGCTTGTCGTATTGATAACACTTTCACTGATCAACATCTTTCAAATCAATTTCCATTTGATCCCAGTGAGTCTGTTCCTCCATCCATTATGTTCGAGAGCTTGAATATACATTTCGATATACCACACTGCTTCCCTATTGCATTGCATTCTGGTGTAGTTGGCCTCGTTGGTGGCGAGCTGTCTAATGAATTTTCCAGTTGCAAAATGGATGTACAAGCTGTTCAACCTCGGCCGCCATGCCCACTTCCAAAACCACATTTCTTGGCCTTACTATTGGATTTCTTGGCCCAGGTTGCGCATTCTGTTGTAATTACAAAGAAACTCAACTTTTATGAGCTTGTCATAATTGGTGTGGATGATTCCAATCTAATTGCTCGTCTTCGCGCTGCAAATTTCAGCAGTAAAACACAACCTACAGAAGTTGCACTTGCTGCCATATTACATGATTCCAATCCAATTGCTCCGCGCTGCAAATTTCAGCAGTAAAACACAACCTGCAGCAGCTGCACTTACTACCATATTACAGGAGTGGAGAGTATCAAAATTAAGGAGTGGGTATAAGGTGAGGCTTCACGCTGTGCACTTTGCCGGTTACACATTTTATTGTGTCAATAAAATGGTAGAGTTGATTGCACGTCATAGGTTGCATCATGGCTTAGGTGATGCATTGGTGTATGCTATCTACTTGAACAAGTGTATGGTTCCAGGGTAGGTTATCACTAAACTCAATTTAATAATGCTGATAATTTTTACTGTAAACCTAAAAGAGCATGGATGGTTGATAGCAGTTGCTTTAGATAAATTTGGTGAAGAAAGCTGCTAAAACTGTTTATTTGTACTTTAAGGTGGATAATTCTAGCTTCGACGAGTCCGACCATGTTAAGAAGTGTTGTTTTTCTTATATTTCACATGCTTCTGGAGATCCTTTTGATCACAGTAGTACTCTTGAGAGAATTCTTGGCATCCAATTATCTGAGACTATTGCCTACATTATGGCGTATCATGTGACTATTTCATTTGATAGAGAAGGAAATGACTCTACTAGTACCGCGACGGTTTTCAATATGGATCGGCCAGCATTTCCGTTGGCGAAAAATAGCCCACTTGTTCTTATCTTTTCATCAGGAATCGATGCGGAAAAAGAATGGAGTGAAAGGGGCATTGCAACAACTATTAACCATATTTGTGAGTTGGTATTAGAAAGTATAATAAATTTTCCTCATGTTGCTGAGATAGTTTATGGGACAGCCAATACTTCTAAGCTCAGAACAAAGACATTAAGC
The DNA here is from genome assembly GCF_000393655.2 of Nicotiana sylvestris. Lineage (NCBI taxonomy): Eukaryota > Viridiplantae > Streptophyta > Magnoliopsida > Solanales > Solanaceae > Nicotiana > Nicotiana sylvestris. The sequence continues at coordinate 148,978,298 of NC_091064.1, read as the reverse complement.
TTGACTGACATCATTTGGTGCTTTGTCCTTTTGGATACATCTCTAATTACTACACATCTTTGCCATGTTATCTTGAACAAAGTGGTTCTTCTCCAGAAGTCAAGCAATTTTAATGAAACCAAGTCTACACTACTCCAAGCTGCCAACCAAACTATGATATTGTTCCTAATGGTTTTTGCATGTCTTAGTCATGGAGTTAGTTCTCAAAGTTTCCCTCTTGACTTGAACCTTGAGGACAAGGTTCTTTTTGTGGGCGGGAGTATTGTTGTGAACCAAGATAACTCAAGTAATGTGTATGGGCCAAATATCTGGACAGAGGCTATTGGGCCGGGGGCTAAACCGCGAAGAGGTCCAAGATTTAGAAAGCCCAACAAGAGATTTGTATGGGATCGAGATTAAAAAAGCACGTGACTAAGTGAATAAAAGGGGTTATCGTCTGGGTATGGAAGATTAGCCAAAATGTTATGTGAAAAGCTGTACTTTTCGTCTCTTTCTGCCTAAACTTCTCATCTCCTTCTATGGTGTATTTCTGTCCTCTCATCTCTCTATGTTATCCCTTATTGTTTCATTGAATCAATATAGTTAGTTGGTTTGGTTGTTATTCCGTTTGTTACAGCATCCAAAGAGAACCAACATCTAACTCTTTCAAAATTTCATGTCCCTTTGTGGATATCCGATAACTCTATTAAATTTTTAGCAATTGGAGAAAACAGTAGTAAATCTTTTGTGCTTGTTTCAATGATAATCTTTAGATTCTTTAAATTATTACTACTATTCCTTCCTCGATAAATTCTCATAACATTCTTATAATTCCCATTATCAATTAATTTCTTATCCCATAACTACCAAAATGCCCTTCAAAAGCATATTTCTATTGACAATATCACATTGAAGAAATGATAGATATCGAAAATAAAAGAATAAGAATCATGATAAATTCCATGTACTCTTTTTCTTTTCCAATTTCAACTTCATGATAGTCTTTTTTTTCCGCAACCAAATATTGTCCAAATGCCAAATAAACATATGGATCAGAAGACTCAGCAGTTGAAATTAAGGAGAGATGTTGGCATAGTGTTGAAGCAATTCTCACCATACAATTTGCAAAGTCTATATTCAGGAATGCAATGAGCACCCATTTTCTCATACAAATGAATACTTTCTTCATTCCAATCAGCCACAAGCCAATCAACCATCCCCATTCCCATTTTCGCATCCTGCGATGCAACAGCAGAAAATAACAATTTCCCAAGCCTCATCCCCCTATAACACTTCCTTACAAACATTTGATCTAAATATAAACCAGGTTTCTCAAAGAAACCGTTGTAGCTTGGAAAAACCAGCACATGACCCGCTACGTAAATATCTGGACCTGAAAGTTTCAAATTCCGGGTCGAAAATTGGAGTCTCAAGATTGATATTATTCTTGGTGACAGGGCTGAAACTGAGGTGTTGGGCCATGGTACTAGGAAATGGGTTGGGAGAAATTTCTAGGATGAGGGCAGTGAAAGAATGGAAAGGTGGGAATTTGAATAAGGTGTTGGAAAGAGAGGTCTCTGTAGTAGTGAACACATGTGATAGGCCATGGTAATTTGCCATTTGAGAAACGAGTTTGTGAAGATTTGGCACGTCAGGCTCCGCAACAAGGCGGATTCTGGCGGAGATTTGGCGGCTGAAGGTGGTGGTTTTTTCTTGTTCCATATGTATTGCCAATTGCAATGGTTGTGGACTTTGTAGCTAGGTAAAGGGTATTTATAGGAAAAGAGAAGGTTTGCATGGCAATTCCTTTCTTAGAATCTGATTATACTTTGTAATAGTAAATGATTAGATTATGTGACAGCTGATATATTTCATTTTTGGCCATGCTAGTTTACATAGAATTTTGTATTAGCGAATTAAAGAAATTGAGATGAACCATAACGTCCACTGGACATTAGCAGTAACAAAATGACAAGTTAAAATACTAATAACTGGGTTCTAAATCTAATATTTGTACAAATTTAATAATTTCTTACAAAACAAAAACGCTATTTGAGCAAAAAGCTACTTAGTTCGACTGAACTTATACTCAGCTTCTAGCTCCGTCCCGGATAACCTAGAATAAATGGTAAAGTAACTTGTCATAATAACAAATTAAATTATACTGTGACATTAAAAAATCATTACACTACCACTGTGTATAACTGAAATCCATAGTAATATCATATAGTAAGTGAGTTTTTCTCTACTCCCTCAGTTCCGGTTTATGAACCTATTCCCTTTTTGATCCGTTCCAAAAAGAATGATCCCTTTTTAAATTCGATAACAATTTAACTAAAACTTACAGTTCTATTTTTAATGAGAAACTTTTATAACCACACAAATACTATGGACCCCTTTTTGATTTTTTAGGACCACAAATTCCAAAAGTCTTCATTTTTTCTTAAACTTTGTGCCCAGTCAAACAGGTTCACATAAATTGGAACGGAGGGAGTATTACTTTTTTTTTCTTATACAATGTTGTTTTCAAAAGACGTTTATATTAAGGCAAAACCATATTAATTGGGAATTTGGGATTGAGGGAGTACTTGACCCGCTATATGTAGTGGTGTACAAACCGAACCGAAAAACTGCACCAAACCGAAAAGTCAAATCAAACTGATTAAAAAATCCGATTAGATTTGGTTTGATTTAGTTTGGCATTGAGTAAAAAAACTCGAACCAAACCGACATATAAATATATAAGTTTTATAGTATATACTTTTAAGACTTTATATAGAATTTTCTTTTAAGAATGTCTAGAAATATTTGGGATTCTCTTATGGGATGTAATACTTAATAGAATATATGATCACTTTCTTATCAAGCAATGTGTCAATCTCTTTGTCTTCCATTTTCATACGTTAAGATCTATCAAATTCGTATATCTTTTTCAAATTGAAGTAGTATTTCGATAATTTAAAATTAAATAGAACATAAATTAGGTATCATATTAATTTTTACGTTTAATTATTAAATTCGGTTAAAATTGAAAGTGCCCATCAAGAAAAATTATTGTGAAACGACAAAAAATAACTACTATTACGTGGTACTACTAAGAAAGTTCTCACAAAAGAATATTTTAATAGATCAATATTTATTAATTTTTACTAAACATATACTTACTTATAAAAAATTTAACAAAGTAAGATTGAAATAATATTCATGTAACAAAAAAAAAAAACGAAAACCCGAAAAACCCGAACAAATCCAAACCGATATAGTTGATTTGGTTTGATTTTGATAGAAACTGAACCAACTCGATCCATGTACACCCCAACTATATGAATCCTCTATACCTATTACACTATTTAGGCCCTTTCATTCTAGCAGTGGTAAATAGCACAAGTAAAAGAGAAAAAGTTTAGTCTTAGGCAAGTACTTGTACAGCATGAGAGATTAGAGGTTACACATTACGCGTTCCAACTGTGTTCTCTAAATCTTGGTGAAAAATCAATCAACATGGTTAACTTGGAACTGAAGCTATAACACCTGCAAGTCAGAGATATGACATTTTTCTCACATGAAATATGATATGCTAAAAAGAAAAATATAAAGAGGAGCAATGGAAAAATTATTAAAATTTTGTGGCTTAAAGGGGAAAATTATAATTAAGGAAGAAGAATTAGTAGCGTTACAATGAAAAACACATCTAGTATTTGGTTTCTGAAAAACAATTTATTTCTATTTGATCAACATTAAACCCTTCAAAGATCTCATTCCTATAATTCAGTAATAGTATGATCCACGTTTATACTATCTGCAGATAGAACAAGCCTATGATGTATGACTGAATTCAAAGAAAATGTGTTGGCTAACTGAACAAAACAATTACCTATGCTAGTCTGGTGTTAAATTGATATATCCTATCCACACAAAATCACCAAAAATGTCCTTGGTAATGTTCATCAACTAAAAAATCTGTGTAAATGCACGTCTTCACTGAACTGATTTTCTTTACTCAAAAAACAATTTACTACATGTTTGTAAAAAATATTTCCTTGATCTCAACTCCTAAGAATCACTTTTTTTTGTTATGTGCATCCGGCTCAGTGGCTTGCGAAGAAATTCCACTCAGTAGCCATATCAAAGCAACACCTATTAGGGCGCCCGAGAGATGTGCAATGTGATTAACATTTTGTAGGGCAGACCCTCCACGAATTCCTCCCGCTAATCCTGTTGAAGCTTGGGCTGCTTCCATCACCTGATATACCCAATGCCAGAGGGAACAGAGGTCAAGTTCCTTCAATAAAAAATTTAAATTGAACCTGGGGACCAATAAGCAGCATTCATTGAATTTATTATCATCACTAGGAGTAGTTGGTTTACCAGATACAAAGAGAGCACTCCCCGTCAACCCGAGTTCTAAAAAAGATATAATTTTGTTGATAGAGCTTTTGGCTCTTTTCTTCTATAGGTTACTCCTTATACAAGTGAACAAAACTGAATTTGGGATCTCTCGCTTCCCCCTCCCTCATTTCCATTCCTCCGCTATTACAGACTCAGGTTTAAGTCATACTTTTAGGACCAGAAATGCGACTTCACTTCTTGGTTTATGAAATAAAGCGGGATTACCAGTCAATATTGAATTCATACTCCCACTGATGTCAATCGCAAGGTATCATATGACCAACAGTTGGCAAATATTAGAGATCTATTCTACGGTCTCTTTACCTCAACTTTTGGTAATGAATCCATAATCTATCATCCTCAAGGAATTTCATTTGAAACCAAACATATCATCGAGTGAACTATCAAGAAAACTAAATAACAAATAGCATGACTTAAAACCTTTCCACATTTTAATAATAGTCATGTAAAATAAAATAAAATAAAAAAGATACCGTTATATTGTTATAATGTCACAGCCTTGTGAAAACAATGGATCTAGAATCTCATGTTGAAGAGCAAATGTGTTTCTAACACATTAAATTGGGAAACTACTTAATCTTTTGTGCTATAACCCTTGTATATATATTTAGTCACCCTAGTAGACTGCCTTGTCCAACAATTAAGCTATATCATGACAGGAATTTGACATGACTTGAATAAGTAAAAAGGTCGAGTAAGATCAATTAGGTTTCAATAAGAAGGAAAGTGAAGAGTGGATACCCTTTCTATAACAAACTGGCCCAATACAAGTACTTCAAGAATCTTCCTCCAGTCCCAAGACATCTGCAGTAAAAATCCAGGGGATTAGACTAATTACCAATCAAGTGCAACAGTATACATCTGAGTATGCAAATCTACACGTGTAAACATTGACAAAAAACTGAGGCACATAAATAAATGCAATAAAAAGCAAGATGCAGAAAACACCTTCACAAGTACACTAATAGCAAAGAGTCCAAACACTGCACCAGATGAACCAACAGAGACAGCATTTCTTGGCAGAATCAGCCACGAGACCAGGTTAGCTCCAGCTCCAGTTACTATATAAGAAAGCCACAATCCAAAGTTTCCTTCCTCCTCTTCAACGAGTTTTCCTGGAAAGTTAAAATAGGTTAACATCTATGTTTATAATCTGTTATCATGTATAGTGAAATTTTATCCTTAAGTATAACAGGAAACAGAAGTCTCACCAAAAATATACAGAAAGAAAAGGTTGCTTGAGAGGTGGTTCCTGTTGATGAAGTTACAGATTAAAAACAAAAATACTATTAGAAAACATAAGTGATAAACAGACAAGAGAGGCGAGTGATAACTCCGCTGCATTATGAATATTTCTCTTTGAATTTCTAGTATTTGCAAGAAGAACTTAAGTACTCAATGTTCTCACCAGTTAAAATGACAGAATGTTGCAGTCACAAACTGGTACCAAGCAGGCCAATTGTGGTACAAGTATAATACTTTTACTGCCCGAACCTGATACAAACACTTTATCTATTAGATCTCTTCATTCAAGCATACAAGAGTAACACTATCTTCACAGAATCCAGGTGGATAACACACTTCAGATGGCCGAGCGCCACTATATGTGTTCAATTGCTGATCTTTACTCATGCCACCCCAACCACTCATGTTCATATTGCACTCACCAACCCTGGTCCACCTCACTAGGGTTAGGTTCATTTTTAATAGTGAAGATGAATAAAAAAAGAATTATTAATATATGTTGTGCCAATTATCCTTGTGCCATTGAGTTAAAGAAATACAACGAAAGCTGCAATAAGGAGGTAAAAAGATTTCAAACCTGGAAGACATGATCTGCTACGTATATTCCAAGGTTAATAAGTAGAATCCAGAATATCCCGTTGACACGCTTCTCTGGCTTCTTCCCCTCGGGCTTCAGAATTTCCAGCTGTGAGGTCATATCTAATAAGGTGTCATTCTTCAGACATATTGTTACATCCAAATTAGCAGCTTAATCAACAACAACAACAACAACAAACCCAGTGTAATCCTACAAGTGGGGTCTTGGGAGGGTAATGTATACGCAGACCTTATCCCTACCTTGTGAAGTTAGAGAGGTTGTTTCCGATAGACCCTCGGCTCAAGGAACAGTGAAAAGGAAGCAACCAACAATAATAACAACAAGAAAACAGACACGACGTGTAATAACAAAGATCTAGAGATAAGAAATACAAGAATAGTACTAATACTACTGGTAAGAATGACAAGTGTAATAACAAAGATCAAGGAACAAGAAAATATAAGAAAATTACCTATACTACCGGCAAGACTAGGAGAAACCTCGACTACCTATCAACCTTCGACCCTAATTCTCGACCTCCACACCTTCCTATTGAGGATCATATCCTTGGTAAGCTGAAGCAACGTCATGTCCTGCCTAATCACCTCTCCCCAATACTTCTTTGGCCTACCTCTACCCTTCATCAGACCCGCCATGGTCAACCTCTCACACCTCTTAACCGGAGCGTCTATGTCTCTCCTAATCACGTGTCTGAACCATCTCAACCTCGATTCCCGCACTTTGTTTTCCCCCGGGGCCACTCCCACCTTGTCCCTAATAACTTCATTTCTAATCTTATCTTTCCTAGTATGCCCTGACATCCATCTCAACATCCTCATTTCTGGTACTTTCATCTTCTGGACATGGGATTTCTTGACTGACCAACACTCAACACCATACAACATAGTCGGTCTAACTACCACTCTATAGAACTTGCCCTTAAGTCATGGTGACACATTCTTATCGCATAAAAACACCAGATGCGAGCCTCAATTTCATCCACCCCGCGGCAATACGATGTTTAACATCCTCGTCAATCTCCCTGTTGCCTTGGATAACAGACCCAAGATATTTGAAATTATCTCTCTTGGGGATGACTTGTGTATCAAGCTTCACGTTCACTTCTGCTTCTTTCACTGAACTTTGCACTCCAAGTATAAATTAGTAACTTAATCAAACAAGGAAAATACACGAGCAACCCATCCCAGATAAACTCAAGACATATATGTCGCAGAAGGAAATAGATATTTGAATTATAGAGTAAATAAATACTAGCGAAATAACTTATTGCTATTTTAACTCCAAAACCCTCTCTACAACAATATAATCTGTTTTCTTTAGTTATTTACTAGAGCAATTATGATCTAGAAATCGATCCGGGGCAAGTGTTCAGATCTATTACAACACATCCTTGAGGCGCTCAACGGACCTTTTAACCTTCTAAAAACCTTTTTAAGCTTTGGATTGATCCAAAAACAACTTTTTGGTGCAACCTAGTGTATATTCATAGAAGTTATTAGATGGAGTTCTTTAATTTTCTACCTAGAAGATTGTAATTACTCTATTCCAAATCACGCGAGTAGCCATTAGACATTACTAAGAGACACTAGGTTTAATATATATATAAGAATTTTGTTTAATTTAATATAATAAACAAAGTCTATTTTATACTCTATATGTGTATCCTTTTTTATTCCTAAAAAATAGTAGATGAAATAGAAGGCTTACAAGGGAGATAATAAAATTATGTGATTGGGTCTTCCGAAAGCAAAGGAATGATCCATTTTTTAGTAAACTGATCTAATGGGTCCAACAAACAATTAATTATAACAAATATCTAAATTTTAAATAAAAAAAATCAAAAATAATAGACTAAGATTCTAAATAAAAGATAATAAATAAACGGGATCTTCTTTTATTCGAAAAGTCTCGTGATCTTCAATCAATTATGGCTTCAATATAATTATCGGGAGTAAGCACTATAGCTTGTTTCCAATAATCAGCGGCTTGATAAAACCAAGCCTCTGCAATTTCAGAATCTCCTTGTTGAATGGCATGTTCTCCCCGATCGGAATAGGTAGAAAAATTCCTTCCCTTAGAACCGTACTTGAGAATTTCTTACCACATACAGCTCAGCAGTCAATTCTTTTGGTGTTCCATTTTGATCTATACCATATCTAATAAAATCTAATGAGATTTCTCATGGATCTATCCCAGTTTTAGGGTTAACCAAAAGAAAGATAGGTTAATTACATGAGTTTCATACTGAACTTTGGATGAATAATCCGTTTATTTAGTTTTATCTTTTTTCCCACCTTCAGAAGAATAAAGCATTGGTATTTCTACTAGTGTTAGAATTTTATGAAAGGTAACTATCTCGATTTCATAGATAAATTTATATAGAATCTTTGAAAAAGACTTTCTTTCATAAGAAAGAAAATACTTACTATCTTTGGAATCTGTTCTTACACCAAGACTTTAGTGGATCGACTTTATTACATAAGTTAATTCCTAATTTTTATCTCACATCATGAGATAAGTATTTCTTCCATCATGACATAAGTACGCAGTTATTATTGTATCGGCCCAAAACCTCGCTAATTGATCTTTACGATGCTTCTATCTCTATCAATTAAAGCCTTATATCCGTAGAAAAAAGTTGCTAGGCATTTTTATTTTTTCCTGACTTCTCTCAATCTTAAGCAAGTTGAGGTTGGCTATATGAATCTTCACGACCATGTTGCTCCCGTTAAACTCATCCTGGACCAATATTATAGAAAATAAAAAAACAGGTACTAGAAGTTCACTATATTTCCAACACCCTCTCTACCACAAAGAGAAAAAAAACCACAGCTGCAAAAGAGCTTCTTATCCACCCTTTCCTTTACCTCAGTACCATTTCTCATTTCTCAAGTGTCTGTCTGGTAACTACAAATAGGAGACAAGATTTTGCACATTTTGCGGTTCTTACATAAATGAGGAGGCACATAACTCCCCAAATAATCAACTTCTTTCCACCCAACTATTATTTACCTTCACTTATCAATTCTGATACTAGTGCTCTCTTTCTGCCCAATAATACCTCATTTTTATTCATATCTCAAGCCCCTTCTATTTTTCACATAACCTAGAATCATTAGCACTTTCTTCCAGAAACTTTAAAAGAAAATGTAGGAAAAAGACGCATATTCTACTTTATGTTAGCTAGCAAAACTGCAAAAGACAATACTATCACCAAAAAATAATATACCAGAGAGCATGGCAACTCTAGTCCTAAGTTTACTAAAAATAAGTGTACTTCGACTGATGAATAAACCCATTTCATGGATAGGATTTGAGATTTCTCCCACTTATCATAATTTGATTAATAACCAAAGTAAAAAAAAATGGGAACATCAAAAAACAAGGGGAGAAGATAGAAGTATTACCGGAATCATTGAATTTGCAGAGAAGACGAGACGAGGTGGTTAGGGTAATAGGTGAAGTTTTGAGTTTAAGGGGAAGTTTAGGAAGATGAATTAATGGAGATGGTGTCGACAGTGGCATCGCCATGGGCATGAATCTATGAGGATAGACATTTTGTTTGAGCACCAGATGGTGCTGAAGCTGAAGCTGTTTCATTGCAGGAAAATCAAGAATGTAGAGGCACCAGCCGTTGGGGTTTTCATATGTTTTCCATTTACACGCTGTCGTAGTCTCAATTTTCACCTCGTTTTCTCCCGTTAAGGACTTGGAAATTCTTGGTTAGATTTTTCTATTTCTTTTTGGTTTTAGGCATTCTTTAGGGGTGATAGAAAGGAATGACCTAATAAGAGGCTAGTCTTTAAATATTGTTTTTATTATTAAATATATTTAAAAATTAATTCTTAGTCTCACACATGCTTATTGCTTATAAAAAAAAATTCTATCGAATAGGTAGATTTTATGCTATATTTACTCAACATATTGTCACGACCCGGAATTCTCACTCTCGAGACCGTGATGGTGCCTAGCATTTCACTTGCTAGGCAAGCCACGTTAGAAATAGTTTCTAGCCATTTTTAACAAAATCCAATAAAATGATACCAAGAGACTGAATAAACTGAAATAGAGTGAGCAAACCAGAATATCAGTGATATCTAAGTACAATCCCAGAACTGGTGTCACAAGTGCACGAGCGACTAATAATACAAATTATGGTCTGAATGAAAGTAAAAATGTCTTGAATGAAATAAATAGCTAGGATAAGGTAGAAGGGGACTTCAGGGCTGCGAACGCCGAGCAGCTGTACCTCAAGTCTCTGTCAGGCAATCAATCCGAGCAATGTACTGACCGCCACTAGGACCGACTCCAAAATCTGCACAAGAAGTGCAGAGTATAGTATGAGTACAACCGACCCCATGTCCTCTGTAAGTGCCGAGCCTAACCACTACGAAGTAGTGGCGAGGCTAAGGCAGGTCACTTACAATAACATGTATGCAGTATAATAATGATAACAAGAAAGGAACACAGTAAAAGTAAAGCAGTCAACTTATGAAAATAAACTCAATCCTCGAAATCAGTATAACAAGACATCAGTCCTCAGAATCTCATATGAAAACACTGAAAGCTAACACAATACAACAATGAATACAAAACACACAATCCGTTGCGTCGCGCAACCCGATCCTACCGTACAAACGCAACCCTCCCCTTTTCACCATATCAATGTCAAGAATAACAAGTAAAATCCGTTGACACGCAACCTGATCCCGCCATATAATCAAAATCAATATCATAATCCTCCCTTAATTCACCATATCAAAATCACATATAAAATATGTTGCGGCATGCAACTCCATCCTACCATATCAATATCAATCCTTCCTTATTCCACCCGTTGCGGCATGCAATCTGATCCATAAACAGAATCAATAAATATAATCAATTCAACAACTTAATTCACAAGAATTTTTACTACTAAAGAATATGAAAACAAAGCAACAAGGAACCCTGTGCCAAATCAAGAAAAGCCACAATTAATACTAAGTAATAAGACAATCCAAATATATGACAGTTAAAGTGTGCAAGTAAGGCAATTAAAGCAAGTAGTAAAAAATCATGGAATCATGGAAGAAACGAATATTTCGATGCAAAAGTAATAAGTGACAAATAGCAAGTTAAGGTATAGGAAGCAATTAAAGCATGTAACAGTTAAGACACTGAATAAAATAATTAATAAAATACAGAAAAGCATGAACACAATTATTTTGACGGCGTATATACACGTGTCACCTCGCATATACGCCACCATATATGTAATTCACATAGCACATAGTCCAAGGGTTCCTAATTCCCTCAAATCAATGTTAGACCCAACACTTACCTCGCTCCGCAAGCAAATCAAAGTTCAACCGGGGCCTTTTCTCTAAAATTTGCCTCCAAACCAATCGAATCTAACCAAAATCGACTTAATATCAACAAACAATGCTAGGGAAATAAATTATAATACATAAAGCTAAGATCTTTACACTTTTCCTAAAAAATCAACAAAAGTCAACCCCGATTCGCTTGGTCAAAACTTGAGATTCGGTCCAAAACTCGATTATCCATTCACCCATGAGCCCGAGTATGTGATTAGTTTCGAAATCCGACCCCAATTCGAGGTCTAAATCTCAATTTTACATAAACTCCCAATTCTATCCAAATCCCTAATTTCTACCATGAAAATCCTAGATTTGATGTTGAAATCTTATGAAATGTAATGGGTAATTAAAAAGCAATAGATTAAAGTTGCTTACCAAAGTTCTTGAGAAGAAGATCGTCTTAGAAAATCACCTTTAGGATATTTAGGGTTGAGAGCTTGTGAGAAATGAGCTAAATCTCGTTTTTCCCTCTTTTACCCAGCTGTGGATGGCGCAATTGCGATATCTTGTTCGCAATTGCGAACATCGCAAATGCGAACCTTTCTCAGAAGGTGAGTCATCGCAAATGTGTCATTTTGGTCGCAAATGCAAACCCATACCTATCGCAAATACGGACCATCCCTTCGCATATGCGAAGGTAGCCCAGGAACACGCTGAGTCGCAAATGCGACTCTGCCTTCGCAAAAGCGGCAGCTGCAAGTTCGCAAATGCGAACATTCACCTCGCAAGTGCGAAACTCCCCCAATCCAGCCCATGCTCGCAAATGCGAAGCCTTGTTGGCAAATGCAAGATCTGCAGCAGAGCACCAACAACGGTGAAGGCATCAACTATTCTTCTAAGTCCAAAATCACTCTGTAGCCTATCCGAAACTCACCCGAGCCCCTCCAGCTTCAAACCAAACATGCACACGAGTGTAATAACATCATATGTACTCGCTCGCGTGACTAAATCACCAAAATAACACATAGAACTATGAATCGGACATCAAAATGAATGATATTTTTAAAGAAAATCTATAACTTTCAATTTAACAACCGGACGCCTGAATCACGTCAATTCAATTTAACAATCGGACGTCCTAATCACATCAAATCAACTCCGTTTTGCACCAAAATTTGCAGACAAGTCATCAATAGCGAAATGAACATATACTTAGTTTCGGAATCAAAATCTGAATCCGGTAGCAACAAAGTCAACCTACGGTCAAACTTAGGAATTCTTTAAACCTTCAATCTACTAGTTTTCAACAAAATACATTAAATCAAGTTAGGGACTTCCGAATTCGATTCCGCGCATACTTCTAAGTCCCAAATCACGATACGGACTCACTGAAATCGTGAAAATACTGATCCGGGTTCGTTTACATAAAATGTTGACCGTAGTCAATTCAAATGAGTTTTAAGGCAAAATTTAACATTTTCTTTAGTTTTTCACATATTTTTTTCGGAAAAAGACACGGACTATGCACACAAATTGTGGAAGCTAAATGGAGCTATTCAAGATCTTGGATCAAAGAAATGAAAGCTAAAAGTAAAATTGACCTATTGGGTAATCACACATATATTGTTAATTGTTCATAAACTCTATTCGGTTGGCATGACTTTGTGATTAGCCAATTATTTTTTAACCTATACCATATTTGTATAACTTTGTGTTATCTGCATTTGGCCTATATGTTAGATTGTTTACGAACTCTATCCAATTGACATAATCTTGTATTTGTTTAATTATTCACGAAACTCGATGAGATTGGCATGACTTTGTGATATGTGTAGTTGACCTATCTGTTGAATTATTCATCAAAATCTACCCATCGACATAATTTTTGTGTTCTTCAACAAAGTATTTTTCGAAATCACAATTCATGTTTCAATCAAATCACCCCAAATCTGCTCTACATGATCGCAAATTATTTTTAAAAAATTCTCCAAATACCAACACAAATGGTCTCCAATACCAATTTAGTCAAATAACATCAAATCAAGAACACCCAGTTTGTCTTTTTCAAAACTTTCTAGGGACCAACAATGGAGTTTTGAGATTTTTAAAGTAAATCAATAAATTAGTGTTTGAACTAAATAATTTAAGTGCAAATTATCGTCATGCAAATAATTTTAACAATAATCAATGATTAAATTAACTTTCAGTTTTCACCCCCCCCCCCAAACAAAATTTAAGCTTATAATATTGAAGAATGATGTTTTTTTTGGTGAAAAAAAACTTATTTTTATAATAAAGTTAAAAACAAGGATAATATATAAAGATCAGTCCCTTAGGGTACAACCAATATTTTTTTTTGTTCTTTTACTACTAATATAATATTAAGTTGAGTTAAGTTTAATTAAATTTACTACACTATGGAGCCGATGAGCTTTGTTACGGTATTATTGAGTTCGAGTTGATTCGAACCAAACTTAACCTAGCTTTTGTTGAACTTGAGATGAGTCCAACCGAGCTTTAGTATAATTGAACAACTTGAGCCAAGTTCGAATCAACTCTATAATATTTTCTCTTTTTGAAAATTTTAAATTCATGATTAAGAAAAGTATAAGAATTGGTAGTTTAAATTTATGATTGATTAAGAAAGTTTTTGAAAAGGGGATAACATATAAAGAAGGGCCTAATAAAGATATACGGTGATATTTCAGCTTTCAAACTTTATTACTCATAGGCAGAATAGTCCAAATGGCACTTCTACGTGTTTCACTTTGTCATTCAGGTCCCGTAATTATGCTTCTATCAAGAGAATACTTACACTCGTTCAAACTCTGTATATTAAACGCTTATGACTGGAGTCTGATCCTATGTATCATAGTTGTCTCTAGTGCGTGATTCACACCCTTGTAAGGGGCGTTGGGACTATTGAAAAAGCCCTAACAGTAGCATTATGGCCTATTGAACAGCCATCTTCTTCTTTCTCCCTCATTCTTCATTGTTGAACATGGTAGAAGCTCATTTCTATCCAAATCTGATGCCTTCTTCTTTCTTGTGTTAACTATAGATAGTTAAAAGTGAATTTCTTCGGAAGCGTATAATTATAGGTAGACAAATGAGATATTTTTTGTGCAAGACTCTTGGACATAACAAGAAAGGATGTCCAACTGTTGTAAGTATTATTAATGTGAATATTCTTAACTTATTATCAGATGAATTTATTATTAATGTTTGTTTATTTATGTGAATGCAGAGAACCCAGTCGGAAGTTCTTTTGGAAAAGACTTTTTAGTCCTTCAGTAACAGGTGAAACTACTGGAACTACTTCAGCAGCAGGTGGAACTAGTGAGAATACATTATAAACAGGTGGAAGTGCAACAAAAACAACTTCAACTGTGGAAACCGGTATATTCACTCAACCAACCATTGAATCGAACACACAACAATCAACTAATGCTGTTGGAGGTCCAAAAAGGAAGACTAATGAGCCTAGAAGAGGTGGTGCAAATGCTGGGTTTAAATGTGATGATCCGAAAGGTCATCTTGTGTTTTAGAAGCCAATTCTGCGTTTTTAAGCCTTAAAAGTCTCATTTTTACCCTCCTTGATTTGCATGCGCAGTCCGGGTATGTTTCCGGAAAGCTTTTATGTTAAAAGTTGTTAAAAATAAGAAAATTTGCCTAAAACCTTCATTTGAGTTAACTTCAGTCAATATTTTGGTAAACGGACTCGGATTCATATTTTGACGGTCCCGATGGGTCCGTGCCATGATTTGGGACTTGGGCGTATGCCCAAAATCAAAATCGAAAGTCCCTAGCCCGAGATATCGGACTTTGTCAAAATTTTAAAGTTAAAGACTTAATGAAATAGAGATGTTTGACCAAGGTTTGGCTCTTTGAATATCGGGTCCATATTTTGGTTCTGGAACCCGGTATAGGTCCAATATATAATTTATGACTTGTCTGTAAAATTTGATGAGAAACGGAGTTGGTTTGACGTAATTCGGACGTCCGATTGTGAAAATATGAGTTTGAAAGTTTTCTTGAAAATTTCATTTGGTTTGGTACTAATTTCGTAGTTCTAGATGTTATTTTGGCGATTTGATCGCACGAGCAAGTTCGTATGCTATTTTAAGACTTGTGTGCATGTTTGGTTTGGAGCCCTAAGGGCTCGGGTGAGTTTTGGAAAGGCTATAGAGTATATTTGACTTAGAAATCATAGCTGGTGTGCTTCAGGTCTGCAGACTTTGCATTTGCGAGGTCTTGCTCGCAAATGCAAGCCTCACATTTGCGAGCAGCGGGGATGGGAGGGGACCTTCGCAATTGCGAAGTTCAGGATCGCAATTGCGATCAACTTAGACCGCATTTGCGAATAACTGTTCGTATTTGCGAAGACAGCAGGGCTGGGGAAGCTTCGCATTTGCGAAGTGTTTCTCGCAATTGCGGGGTTCTCAATTGCGAAGCTCTAGTCTCATTTGCGACATCTGCAGTTGTGTAAAACTTAACCTAGACGGGATTTTTGCTCATTTCTCAAAACTTTCAAAATAAGAAACCCTCTAGGTGATTTTTCAAAGACATTTGCTTCCCCAAATCATTAGTAAGTGATTCTAACTCATTTTCTTTCAATCTTTCAGTATATTTCACAAATATTTAACCTAAAATCTAAGGTTTTCATGGTGGAATTGAGGATATTTGGGCATAAACTAGAGATTTCTAAATTTGGGAATTTAGACCTCAAATTGTGATCGGATTCCAAAACTAACTGTATATCCGGGCTCGGGGTGAATGGGTAATCGAATTTTGGTCCAAATTTCGGGTTTGGACCAAGCAGGCCCGGGTGTTAACTTTTGTTGACTTTTTCAATAATGACCTAAATCGAATTTTTGTTATCGTGGGTGATTCCTAAGGCTTATTTTGAATCTTTTAGTTGGTAATTTGCTAGATATTGTTGGTTGGGAGGCTAGTTTGAAAGGCAAAGCCGTGGTTGAGCTTTGAGTGGTCTTTGGAGCAAGGTGAGTGTTGTGTTTTACCTTGACTTGAGGGAATTAGGAACCCTCAGACTATTTGCTATGTGATTCTCATGTGAGCGGCGTATATGCGAGGTGACGAGTGCTTATACGCCACCAAATTATCTATTTTCCCTGAATTACTATTTTTCCTTAACTGTTTCCTTCCCTGTCTTAATTATTATATGCTCTAAATGATTTTCATACTTAACTGCTACGTGTTAATCAATATCTTCTTCTGTTAACCATGTTAACTCTTTTCATAGTTCCCTTAATCCCTATTATTTGCTTAATTTGACTTGTTTGCACCTTTTAATTTTAAATTGTTGGGTTGGTCTTGCTGTGTAGTATTATTTGTGTAGATTCTATATTGAACAAGGTATCTTTTTTTTTTTTTGGTTCAGTTTGGTATTTATTCATCATAAAGGCCTTGTGATTCAGACCTTTGTATGTAGTATTCTAGCAGCTCGTGCACTTGTGACACCAGATTCAGGGATTGTAATAAACGTTTGACAGTTTTATCTTCCGCATTAATATTTCAGTTATTCCAATTATCTCTCATTATTTAATTAAACTGTTAAAAATGGATAATATGTTCTAACGTTGGCTTGCCTATCAAGTGAAATATTAGGCGCCATCACGATCACGATGGTGGAAATTTCGGATCGTGACAGTTTAAGTGACCAAGGGCAGTTGGATATAGTCTGCTATTTGGCTCAAATGGCACTGTGATACAGAGGGTAAATATTTTCACTTAATTACACAGTTAACTAGATATGGCCTGCTAGATAATCTTTCACTAAGAAAATTGTTTATGTTTGTGTAGTTTGGAACTACTGATAGATTGATATACACTCCTTCTACACTCATAAATTTTGTCCCTACCAATATTGAACTTAGGTTCAACCCTCATGGACTAAAGTGGAAGGGTCAAGCTGCAATTACACAAAGACAACTAGAAGAATAGAGTTATAGAAGGGAAACTCTACTACGAATAATGAAGCTTACACCTAATACACAAGCCACACCAAGCAACCAAGCCACATCAGGCACCAGTTGAAGTGATCAACTGATATTTTTGTCACTACCCAAACTACCATGTCGTGATGGTGCCTATCGTGGAACTAGGAAAGCCGACTCTTTACCAAAAATAACACGATATTTCATTCCAAAGATAATTTCAAGCTATTTAATAATAAAACTTCATAGAGAAATACTAAATAATAAAAGTGCGGAAAGAAAAGCCCGACATCGGGATGTCACTAGTCATGAGCATCTACTACAATTTGTCCGAAAATATTGAGACTAACACAGTCTGGAAAATAACTACAAACAACTATAGGAAGATAAGAGGGAGAAGAGCAGGGCTACGATCGCCAGTAGCTACCTTGGTAACTCGGAGAAGATCTACAGCTGGAATAGTTAACAGCCACTACCGGGTCCTGCTACGCCTGGATCTGCACACAAGGTGCAGGGAGTAACGTGAGTACGCTAACTCAGTAAGTAACCAAAGTAAATAAAGGTTAAGAAATAGTGACGAGCAATAAAGTATTTAAAGTTCATATCATGAAATCTCAGTAAAATACAATGGGCTTTTAAAATCAGGGTTGAATCAAATAATCTCGTTTAAACCCAGTTCTGGTGAAAATCATTTAAAGATATTCTCTAACTGTTTTCAAATAGAGGCTCAATGCAAAGGTGAGCAAAAACGATGAAATTCATAAACCGCCCCTCGGGCAAAACATCACTCATATACACTCCCTCGGCAAACCTCACAGTCACTCTTATACAGCCCCTCGGGCAAAACATCACTCATATACACTCCCTTGGGCAAACCTCACAGTCACTCTTATACAGCCCCTCGGGCATACCTCACCATCTCTCACATTCAGTAGGTACCTGCGCTTACTGGGGGTGTGCAGACTCCGGGGGGCTCCTTCAGCCCAAGCGCAATAACAAGCTAACTCGTGGCATAAATCAATCAAGCCCTCGACCTTACTTAATCATGAATCAGTAGAACATGTTGCGGCGTGCAACCTGATCCCATAAATATCCTCACAAATGAGGCCCTCGGCCTCACTCAGTCATAAACCTCTAAAGCCGCTCGAGCTCTCAATAAAACAGGTTACTCAGCCCAAAACAACATTATATGCATCAAAATAGAGTAATAAGGATTGAGTTATGAAATCATTAAATATAACATGACTGAGTATAGATTTTCAATCGAAAATAGTGAGAGAATTGTTACAACCCATATCCACATGTGTTAGTTCATGCCATATATTAGTTAACATAAATCCAAGAAGGAATTATCTTTGAGATGATAATAAGTCAATCCTATTGGTCTTAAGTGATACAAGAGTGTATAAGGGTGATTAACCAGTATTAGAAGTTAAACGAATCAAGGATGTTGTAACTCGTATTTTCAGGTAATCTAGCGGTGCTTAATACACTCAAGAGGTCATTTATTAAGGTATTTTAATCATATAATATCCGTATCATAAGTCTTGAAGTCAAACGAGTTATGAAACAAAAGTCGACAAAAGTTGTCGCAACTTAGGTTCATAATTTTACTTAAACATTAGGTCAAATGTTTCTAATCTTTTCTCCTAATTTACAAGGAATTACGGGGTGATCTACCCACCAAATTAAATATCTATGAGTCTAGTTTCCAACGCATTAAACCGTTCATCTATACAATCTCGGAGTAGAGAGATATTCGCGTTTTTCCGAGACTGCGCCAAGCACCTCTCTATGGGGCCCACTAAGTCGGTTTAAGATATTTGGACCTATATAGGATGACTACAACCCGTTTTAAGTCATTTCTTTTCACTATTTTCAGACCTTAGAACCCTAGGAACATCCTCTCAAGGTTCTCTCAAGATTCAAGACCCAAAAAAAGGGCAAACAACACAAATCAAGTGTCGGGAATTCCGTGGCGCTAGTAAGTCTCTTGTTCTTCTTGTTGTTGCTCATTTTTGTGTCGTTCCAGCCCGTGTGGGAGGTTGTTTTAAAGGGTTTATGTTCTGTAAATACTCCCTCATGTTCTTAATATCAATCCTAGGTGATTTCAAGCCTTCTAAAGTGATTCTAGTGCCGAAAAACACTAATTGATCGCTAGTTTCGTTTTTTTTGTTGTGTGGCAGCATTGGAGGGATATTTCATGGAAATTTAAGGTCAAATTGGAGTTGTTCTTTCTGTATAAAGGTAAGGAACCTCTTACTCTATATGTATTTAAGATTATCCAAGTTGCGGCTAAGCCATTGAAGCTAGAACTTGTGAGATATATATCGAAAGGTTTGGTAGTAATGTTATTGTTTTGTGGACTGTTTTGCGTTGTTGTTGGGCTGCGTATTTTACTACTATCTTGTGGAGTTTTGGAGGAGGAAGGGTGTGGGGAAACACCATATATATGTAGGGTTATGGGCTGATAGTTATTCGTAACATTTCCAGATTGTTTGACACGACTATGGTGGTCGTCGTATGTATGGAGTGATTAGGCTGTGTGTGGACTATATTGGGAGGCTCAATATGTTTATTATTGATGTTGTTTGGGCTGTTTGGTGACTATTTTGAATGGTGTGAGGTCATATATATAGGGGAGGTGCTGTCCGTTTCATCGTAAAATAGGTTGTGGTCGATACATAATAGTTATGACGCTTAAATGATAACGATAGTATCGTTTCTCTTATTGTAGACTAAGGAGTTTTGACAATTGCATAGCTTGAGATTGGGGAAGTATATACAAGGTATGTGAGGCTATCCCTTTCCTTCTTTTGCACGACTCCGATTGTACATAATGTAATGAACGAGCTTCCAAGATACTCTACTCTTAGAAGCTAGCAGTACTTACATTGTTTTCCCTCTTATGGAACGATTGATGTTAATGTTGCTTCTCTTATTCTTATGTTATCAATGTTGTTGGTACTTCCTGATTCTTATAAGGTTCATAGTGAATACTTAGTCCTAATAACGTGTACAGAGGATACCGACCTTACGTCACTCCGAAAGGTTTAAAATGTGATTCCATGAGTCGAGCATGCATTATATATATGTATCTATTTTACTCTACCGAGCCACGCTATAGTTGGCCGGGTACGACACCTATTGTGCAACCACTGATCAGTTGGGTTTTACCGAGCTCCACGTGGCCGGGTACGATTCTACCGAGCCTATTATGGCCGGGTACGATATGATGATGATGATGCCCACAGAGGCGAATGCTTTAAAGGTTTATGTATTTATACATATGTATCATGCATTTCATGTAAGTAGCCCTCAGAGGTACTAAGATGTTACAGGTGGTATATTCTTTATCCTTGCTTACATTACTGATCGTATTTATGGTTCCTTGCCTTACATACTCAGTACTTTATTCGTACTGACGTCCTTTTATTTGTGGACGCTGCATGTCGTGCTGCAGGTCCTGATAGACAGACAGGTGCAGCTCCCCCACCACAGTAGACTGTCCAGTTCAGCGGTGATTGGCGAGATCCCTTCTCCGGACTTGCCTTGGTCTTGGTATGCAATTTTTGTTATAGACATTATGGGTATGTCGGGGCCCTGTTCCGGCTATGTTGCAACACTTATGTTCTTTTAGAGGCTCATAGACAGGTGTCGGCTCATGTATAGTTTGGTATGCCTTGTCGGCTAGTTTTTGTTGTATAGTCTTTCATAGTAGCGTGGTAGCTCATACCTTATATGTAGTTTCTTGATTGTCTGGTCATCCCCTGCTATGTATATTCATGCCATCATATTTTATTGCTGGTTGTCCATGATCTAGGTCTACCATTTATATTGATCTCGTCAGCCTTAAAAGATAATAATGAAGGTTAGATGAAATGTACGTTGGTGCTCGGCAAGTGTGGTCGGGTGCTAGTCATGGCCCTTCAGTTTGGGTCGTGACAAACTTGGTATCAGAGCAAGTTTGTCCTAGGGGTTGTCTATGAGCCGTGTCTAGTAGAGTCTTGATTATGGATGTGTAGCGCGCCACATTTATAATCAGGAGGCTACATGACATCTAGGGTTGTTACCTTCTTCCTGAATCTAGATCGTGCGTAGAGTTGAGTCGTAAGTGTCCGTCTCTAATATTCACCTTGTTTTTTTCCGTGATGCCTTCGACTAGGAAGCAAACGATTAGTAGACGGCTTGATACAGCAGCGGGAGAGGGTACCAGTCAGGTGCCCCAAGTCAGAGCAGGACAAAGTGAGGCTCAAAGTGAGATGCCCTCTCATACCTCATCTACTCCATCTCCTCCAGAGGATATTAGAAGGCACCCAGCGCCTCCAGTTCCTCCGTCTGGCACTCCAGACCAGGATATGCAGAGTGCTTTGCAGTTATTGACTAGCTTGGTAGCTGCTCAGGCTCAGAGGCAGAATACAGGTGCTGCTGAGAAACCAGTTAGTACAAGAGTTCGTGATTTTATTAATTTAGACCCTCCAGTGTTTACCGGATCAGACCCCAAGGAGGACCCACAGACTTTTATTGACCAGGTTCATCGTACACTTCGGGTTATGCATGTTAGTGATACAGAGGCAGTAGAGTTGGCTTCTTATCGGCTACGGGATTTAGCGGTTCTCTGGTATGATAGTTGGGAGAGATCCAGGGGTCCGAACCCTCCTCCAGCTGTGTGGAAGGAATTTTCTGAGGCCTTTCTTCGTCACTACTTGCCAGTTGAGATACGACGAGCTAGAGCTGATAAGTTCTTGAACCTTAGACAAGGTAATATGAGTGTGCGAGAGTACAGTATGCAGTTTGATTCTTTGGCAAGGTATGCTCCCCATATGGTGGCCGAGATGAGTGATAGGGTGCATATGTTCGTGAATGGGTTGGGACCACATCTAATAAATGAGTGTACGACAGCCTCCTTGGTGGAGGGCATGGATATTTCCCGTATTCAAGCTTATGCCCAGACCCTAGAGGATCGTAAGCGCCAGCAGAGGGCAGTTAGGGAGCAGGATAGAGGCCAGCATAAGAGGGCGAGATTTGCAGGGTATTCTGATGACTTCAGAGGCCGCATCAGGCCACAGTTTTCGAGGAGTTCGGCGCCACCTGTAGCTAGTGCTCCTCCACAGTTTCAGAGGCCTCGATATGATCGATCCTATTCTGGTCCAGGTCAGAGTTCGCGGGCATCTGGCTCGCAACATCACAGGGATACTAGTCAGATGAGACCCCCAACACCACATTGTGATCAGTGCGGCAAGGCCCACTTTGGACTGTGTCGTCGAGGTTCTGATGCATGCTATTCGTGCGGGCAGCCTGGCCATATGATGCGGGATTGTCCTAATAGAGGAGGTGATGGTATGGCTCAGCCGACTGGATCTGTGTCTGGTTCTTCCTCATCAGTTCGACCTCCAGCACGGGGTTTTCAGCAGTCGACAGGTCGTGGTAGGGGTAGAGGTGCAGTGCCGAGTTCGAGTGGTGCTCAAAATCGAACCTATGCTCTAGTAGGTCGACAGGATCTCGAGTCGTCTCCAGATGTTGTTACAGGTATTATATCTGTGTTTTCTTATGATGTATATGCGCTGATTGATCCGGGATCTACATTATCATATGTTACACCCTTTGTGGCTAATAAGTTTGGCATTGAACCTGAATTGATAAGTAAACCCCTTGCGGTATCTACTCCGATAGGAGATTCTGTGATTGCTAGAAGGGTATATAGAGGTTGCACTGTGATGATTTGTAGTCGTCAAACCTCGGCAAATTTATTTGAGTTAGAAATGGTTGATTTTGATGTGATAATGGGAATGGACTGGTTGGCCTCATGCTATGCAAATGTTGACTGTCGTACGAAGATGGTTAGGTTCCAATTTCCGGGTGAACCCGTCATTGAATGGAAAGGGAACATTGCTACACCGAAAGGTAGGTTTATTTCCTATCTTAAGGCAAGGAAAATGATCTCAAAAGGTTACATTTATCATCTCGTTCGCGTTAGGGATGCGGAGGCGAAACCGCCTACTTTACAATCAATCCCTGTGGTTAACGAATTCCCAGATGTTTTCCCAGATGAACTCCCGGGCCTTCCTCCTGAAAGGGAGATTGAGTTTAGCATTGATGTGTTGCCTGACACTCAACCGATCTCTATTCCTCCATACAGAATGGCCCCGGCAGAGTTGCGAGAGTTGAAGGTGCAGTTGAAGGACTTGCTGGATAAGGGCTTTATTAGGCCTAGCACTTCACCTTGGGGTGCACCAGTCCTATTCGTGCGGAAGAAAGACGGGTCGTTACGGATGTGTATCGACTATCGACAGTTGAATAAGTCTACTATAAAGAACAAGTATCCACTTCCAAGAATTGATGACCTGTTTGACCAACTCCAGGGTGCCAAGTATTTCTCTAAGATTGATTTACGTTCAGGGTATCATCAGGTGAGGGTTAGGGAGAAGGATATTCCAAAGACGGCCTTCCGGACAAGATATGGGCACTTTGAGTTCTTGGTGATGTCGTTCGGGCTAACAAATGCCCCAACAGCTTTTATGGATCTCATGAATACTATATTCAGGCCCTATCTTGATGTGTTCGTGATTGTATTCATTGATGACATTCTAGTGTATTCTCGTTCGGAGGTGGAACATGCGGGCCACTTGCGGATAGTATTACAGACGCTTCAGGATCGTAAGTTATATGCTAAGCTCTCCAAATGTGAATTCTGGCTGAACTCAGTAGCATTCCTTGGCCATGTGATATCTGATGAGGGTATTAGTGTCGACACTCAGAAGATCGATGCAGTAAAGAATTGGCCGAGACCTACAACACCATCAGAAGTCCGCAGCTTCCTAGGGCTAGCAGGATATTATAGGCGGTTTGTAGAAGGATTTTCCTCTATATCATCACCATTGACTAAGTTAACACAAAAAGCTACCAAATTCCAGTGGTCTGACACTTGTGAACGTAGTTTTCAGGAGTTGAAGAATCGATTGACATCTGCACCAGTGCTCACTCTTCCTGAAGGAACAGAAGGTTATGTGGTATATTGTGATGCCTCAGGTATAGGTTTGGGGTGCGTATTGATGCAGCATGGGAATGTGATTGCTTATGCATCAAGACAATTGAAGAAGCATGAAAAGAATTATCCAACCCATGATTTGGAATTGGCTGCAGTAATATATGCTTTGAAGATATGGCGGCACTACTTATACGGCGTCCATGTTGACATCTACACAGATCACAAGAGTTTACAATACATCTTCAAGCAGAAAGAGTTGAATTTGAGGCAGCGTAGGTGGCTTGAATTATTGAAAGACTACGACGTCGAGATATTGTATCATCCCGGTAAAGCCAATGTTGTGGCAGACGCTCTCAGCCGTAAATCAATGGGAAGCTTAGTACATATTGAGGCGGGTAGATGGGGGTTGATTAAAGAGCTTCATCAGCTAGCCAATATGAGAATCAGATTGTTAGACTCTGATGACGGAGGTGTTACTGTACAGAATACATCAGAATCATCTTTGGTAGCCGAGGTAAAAGCACGACAATATGAAGATCCTATCTTAGTACGATTAAGAGAAAGCATTCAACAGTGTAAAAGTATGGCTTTTAGGATCGGAAAAGATGGGGCACTGAGATACCAGAGCCGATTGTGTGTGCCTAATGTGGCAGGGTTGCGAGAGAAGATTATGAATGAGATTCATCAATCCCGATATTCCATCCATCCCGGCTCGACAAAGATGTATCATGATGTCAAGGAGCAGTATTGGTGGGATAATATGAAGAAGTCTATTGCTGAATTTGTAGCCCAGTGTCCCAATTGTCAACAAGTAAAGATAGAACATCAGAAACCCGGTGGATTGCTTCAAAATATAGAGATTCCGACCTGGAAGTGGGAGGTGATTAATATGGACTTCATTATTGGATTACCTCGCTCTTATCATAAGTTTGACTCCATCTGGGTGATAATTGATCGACTTACAAAATGTGCCCATTTTCTGCCAGTGAAGACAACTTACACGGCTGAAGATTATGCGAAGTTGTATATCAAGGAGATTGTTAGGCTTCATGGTGTGCCCATATCTATTATATCAGACCGAGGAGCTCAATTTACGGCTAACTTTTGGAGGTCTTTCCAGAAGGGTTTAGGCACACAAGTAAATCTCAGCACTGCATTTCATCCGCAGACTGACGGACAGGCTGAACGTACCATTCAGACACTGGAAGATATGCTACGAGCATGTGTTCTAGATTTTAAGGGGAATTGGGATGATCATCTTCCACTCATAGAATTCGCCTATAACAATAGCTACCATTCCAATATTAAAATGGCCCCATACGAGGCACTATACGGGAGGAGATGTAGATCACCAGTTGGATGGTTCAAAGTCGGTGAAACAGAATTATATGGGCCAGATTTGATTCACCAAGCTATTGAGAAGGTGAAAGTGATACAGGAGCGATTGAGGACGGCACAAAGCAGGCAAAAATCTTATTCTGATGTCCGACGTCGTGATCTAGAGTTTGAGGTTGGTGATTGGGTTTTCCTGAGGATCTCACCAATAAAGGGTATTATGCGTTTTGGGAAGAAAGGTAAGCTGAGTCCAAGGTATATCGGGCCGTATAAAATTCTTCGACGGATTGGACAGGTTGCTTATGAGTTAGAATTGCCATCCGAATTGGAATTTGTCCACCCGGTATTCCATGTATCTATGTTGAGAAAATGTATTGGAGACCCTTCTCGAGTCGTCCCTATCAAAGATGTACAAGTTACAGAGGACCTATCATATGAAGAAGTGCCAGTGGCGATATTAGATCGGCAAGTCCGCAAGCTGAGAACAAAAGATGTAGCTTCCGTCAAAGTATTGTGGAGGAACAAAAATATGGAAGAAATGACATGGGAAGCAGAAAAGGAGATGAAGTCAAAATACCCTTACTTATTCCAGAATGAAGATAACAAGGATGCTGGTGGAAGACAGGATACATTGGAAGAAGAAACGGCTCTATGAGGTAAGCAATAATTTGAGAATACTCCTCCTTAATACAAAATGGTGATATGTAGATAATGTAAATACGCATAATGCTTTGTGTAGACTTGTGAAACCATATGTTGGGCTTAATTACTTGCAAGTTTTGCTAGTGACCATTTTATAGGGGAAAATTGATCGGAAATTTCCATTGGAATCCACGATGATTTAAACTCCCCATAAACCCTTACATTCGAGGACGAATGTTCCTAAGGGGGGGAGGGTGTTACAACCCATATCCACATGTGTTAGTTCATGCCATATATTAGTTAACATAAATCCAAGAAGGAATTATCTTTGAGATGATAATAAGTCAATCCTATTGGTCTTAAGTGATACAAGAGTGTATAAGGGTGATTAACCAGTATTAGAAGTTAAACGAATCAAGGATGTTGTAACTCGTATTTTCAGGTAATCTAGCGGTGCTTAATACACTCAAGAGGTCATTTATTAAGGTATTTTAATCATATAATATCCGTATCATAAGTCTTGAAGTCAAACGAGTTATGAAACAAAAGTCGACAAAAGTTGTCGCAACTTAGGTTCATAATTTTACTTAAACATTAGGTCAAATGTTTCTAATCTTTTCTCCTAATTTACAAGGAATTACGGGGTGATCTACCCACCAAATTAAATATCTATGCGTCTAGTTTCCAACGCATTAAACTGTTCATCTATACGATCTCGGAGTAGAGAGATATTCGCGTTTTCGCGAGACTGCGCCAAGCACCTCTCTATGGGGCCCACTAAGTCGGTTTAAGATATTTGGACCTATATAGGATGACTACAACCCGTTTTAAGTCATTTCTTTTCACTATTTTCAGACCTTAGAACCCTAGGAACATCCTCTCAAGGTTCTCTCAAGATTCAAGACCCAAAAAAAGGGCAAACAACACAAATCAAGTGTCGGGAATTCCGTGGCGCTAGTAAGTCTCTTGTTCTTCTTGTTGTTGCTCATTTTTGTGTCGTTCCAGCCCGTGTGGGAGGTTGTTTTAAAGGGTTTATGTTCTGTAAATACTCCCTCATGTTCTTAATATCAATCCTAGGTGATTTCAAGCCTTCTAAAGTGATTCTAGTGCCGAAAAACACTAATTGATCGCTAGTTTCATTTTTTTTGTTGTGTGGCAGCATTGGAGGGATATTTCATGGAAATTTAAGGTCAAATTGGAGTTGTTATTTCTGTATAAAGGTAAGGAACCTCTTACTCTATATGTATTTAAGATTATCCAAGTTGCGGCTAAGCCATTGAAGCTAGAACTTGTGAGATATATATCGAAAGGTTTGGTAGTAATGTTATTGTTTTGTGGACTGTTTTGCGTTGTTGTTGGGCTGCGTATTTTACTACTATCTTGTGGAGTTTTGGAGGAGGAAGGGTGTGGGGAAACACCATATATATGTAGGGTTATGGGCTGATAGTTATTCGTAACATTTCCAGATTGTTTGACACGACTATGGTGGTCGTCGTATGTATGGAGTGATTAGGCTGTGTGTGGACTATATTGGGAGGCTCAATATGTTTATTATTGATGTTGTTTGGGCTGTTTGGTGACTATTTTGAATGGTGTGAGGTCATATATATAGGGGAGGTGCTGTCCGTTTCATCGTAAAATAGGTTGTGGTCGATACATAATAGTTATGACGCTTAAATGATAACGATAGTATCGTTTCTCTTATTGTAGACTAAGGAGTTTTGACAATTGCATAGCTTGAGATTGGGGAAGTATATACAAGGTATGTGAGGCTATCCCTTTCCTTCTTTTGCACGACTCCGATTGTACATAATGTAATGAACGAGCTTCCAAGATACTCTACTCTTAGAAGCTAGCAGTACTTACATTGTTTTCCCTCTTATGGAACGATTGATGTTAATGTTGCTTCTCTTATTCTTATGTTATCAATGTTGTTCATACTTCCTGAATCTTATAAGGTTCATAGTGAAGACTTAGTCCTAATAACGTGTACAGAGGATACCGACCTTACGTCACTCCGAAAGGTTTAGAATGTGATTCCATGAGTCGAGCATGCATTATATATATGTATCTATTTTACTCTACCGAGCCACGCTATAGTTGGCCGGGTACGACACCTATTGTGCAACCACTGATCAGTTGGGTTTTACCGAGCTCCACGTGGCCGGGTACGATTCTACCGAGCCTATTATGGCCGGGTACGATATGATGATGATGATGCCCACAGAGGCGAATGCTTTAAAGGTTTATGTATTTATACATATGTATCATGCATTTCATGTAAGTAGCCCTCAGAGGTACTAAGATGTTACAGGTGGTATATTCTTTATCCTTGCTTACATTACTGATCGTATTTATGGTTCCTTGCCTTACATACTCAGTACTTTATTCGTACTGACGTCCTTTTATTTGTGGACGCTGCATGTCGTGCTGCAGGTCCTGATAGACAGACAGGTGCAGCTCCCCCACCACAGTAGACTGTCCAGTTCAGCGGTGATTGGCGAGATCCCTTCTCCGGACTTGCCTTGGTCTTGGTATGCAATTTTTGTTATAGACATTATGGGTATGTCGGGGCCCTGTTCCGGCTATGTTGCAACACTTATGTTCTTTTAGAGGCTCATAGACAGGTGTCGGCTCATGTATAGTTTGGTATGCCTTGTCGGCTAGTTTTTGTTGTATAGTCTTTCATAGTAGCGTGGTAGCTCATACCTTATATGTAGTTTCTTGATTGTCTGGTCATCCCCTGCTATGTATATTCATGCCATCATATTTTATTGCTGGTTGTCCATGATCTAGGTCTACCATTTATATTGATCTCGTCAGCCTTAAAAGATAATAATGAAGGTTAGATGAAATGTACGTTGGTGCTCGGCAAGTGTGGTCGGGTGCTAGTCATGACCCTTCAGTTTGGGTCGTGACAAGAATAGTAAGAAAAAGGCTCATAAGGGTCCAAATAGTTCTGGCACAAGGCCCAAACATGGCATTCGACCCAATTTACAGAAACTATTTCTAAAACACATAAGTATCATATAGTTTCAACCAAATACACAACTTTATAGTTGCTTCGGGACGAACCAAGTCACAATCCCTAACGGTGCATGCCCACACGCCCGTCACCTAGAATGTGCTTCACCTCAAAATAGTAAAACAATACGAAATTCGGGGTTTCATACCCTCAGAACTAGATTTACAATCGTTACTTACCTCAAACCGGTCAAATCTCTACTCTGCGATGCTTTTGCCCCTCGACTCGGCCTCCAATCGCTCCGAGTCTATTTACAACCAGAATAATACCATCAATATGCGCTAATAGAATGAATTCCACAAGAAAAACTATCAAATTAGACACAAATCCCAAAATCCACTCAAACTCGACCCCCGGGCCCACGTCTCGAAATCCGACAAAAATCACAAAACTAGAAAGCCCATTCACTCACGATTCTACCCATACCAAATTCATCAAAATCCATCATCAAATGGACATTCAAATCCCCAAAATCATCTCTCCAATTCTCTTCCATTTCCCCCCAATTTTACACCCCAATTCCCAATTTAGATGATATAAATCAATATACAATCATGGAATCTAGCCAAAATCAAGTGATGAAAACTTACCCCAATCACCTCTATGAAATTCCCTTCAAAAATTGCCCAATTCCGTGGTCTCTAGCCCAAAATATGAAAAATAGGCTCAAACCATCGATTTTGAATATAACACTGCCTGCCTAGATTTTACTCTTCGCGAACGCGATAGTGCCCTCGCGAAGTATAAATTACCTCAGACCTGGAAATCCTTCTACACGAACGCGATGCCCCACTCAGGAACGCATACCTTAACCAGATCAACCCATCGCGAATGAGACGCCATCTTCGCGAATGCGTAGACCAACGACCTGGGGTCCCCAGCTACCTCCACTTCTCTTCGCGAACGCGAGCCCTCATGCACGTCTGCGATGCATACTCAGATCAAACTTTTCAGTTCGCGGCCTCCCCTTCGCGAACGCAAAGAACAAAAATCCCTTTGCTCTCAATAACCCTTCACGAACGTGATAGCCTTCTCGCGAACGCAATGAAGAAATTCTCTGCAACAAAATACCAGAAATCTGCCAACTTCTAAAGCCAAACAATGATCCGTTAACCACCTGAAACTCACCCGAGGCCATCGAGACCTCAACCAAACATGCCGACACATCCCATAACATCATTCAAACTTAGTCGAACCTTCGAATCCCTCAAAACAATATCAATACACCAAATTACCCTCGGATTCAAGCTTAAGAACATCTAAATTTCCAACTTTCACAAACAACACCGAAACCTATCAAATCACGTCCGAATGACCCCAAATTTTGCACACATTTCACAAATGATACACGAACCTACTCCAACTTCCGGAATTCCATCCCAACCCCGATATCAAATTTTCTACTACCGACCAAAATCGCCAAATTTCCAACTTTTGCCAACTCATGCCTAATTCTACCACGGACCTTCAAATCACAATTCAAACGCGCTCTTAAGTCCAAAATCACCCAAAGGAGCTAACAGAACCATCAGAAATCCAATCCGAGGTCAAATACTAAAAAGTCAAAACTTGGTCAAACTTTTCAAATTTAAAGCTTCAAGCTGAGAATCATTCTTCCAAATCAATACCGAATAACCTGAAAACCAAAACCGATCATTCACATAAGTCTTAATACATCCTATAGAGCTACTCATACCCTCAAACAACCAAATAAGGTGTAAATGCTCAAAACAACCGGTCGGGTTGTTACATCCTCCCCCACTTAAACATACGTTCATCCTCGAACGTGCCTAGAGTTGTTCCAAAAGACATAAAATCGCCGTGTAACCTTACCGTGCACATACCCGATGGTGATCCCATGTCACCCTATCCCATATAGGTCTGATAGCACAACATAACTGAAATTCCTTCACTCAACCTAGCCCATAAGCCTTAGAATCCAATTTCCACATCCGAAATTTTCTATAAGATAATAATGTCGCATCTACACACTGTATAAGTCTGAACAAGCTGTATCATGCCATAGCCATAACACAAGATCTAATCACATGATATACCACATAACTCAAACACGCGTAGCGATAATTTCTAATCACAATAGCTACTCAAAACAACCCAATACCGGTAATAAACCTCTTATCAAACAAAGCCTCGTTCTAACACCTTCATATACTTCCAACGAAGAAAGAGACACATAGAAACTCATAACCATTCGTCAGATCAACAAATCATGGAGCTCCCCCTTCTCCAACAGGAACTATTGCATATTTCTAAGCCGACTTCCAATATTATCCTTCCAACCATGCTGTAACCAATCTTGATAGTATTCATTCTAGGTCCAATGACCTCATCTCATCCAACACGACCACTCTGATGACATGACACATCAGTACAATCCAAAACCATAACATGTGCAATTCGTGCACCCAATAGCAACATCCCAAATGTACTCAAATCATGAAAAATGATATCGAACAAGAGAACCACCCTGCAAGCTCAATGGGTATCGCCACAACGTAATGCTAAGAACTCATCACACACCGCGGAACAAAAACACACGAATCTAACACAAGGGATCATACCTCCACATAACTCCGCTACAATGCGTGACCCCATCCAAACACTGGTTCGAATTGTTGTCACGACCCCAGTTTGCCCTCTGCAAACTATCATGATGGCACCTAGTCACTACGACTAGGTAAGCCTAATAATTTGTGGAAAAAGGAAACAATAGCTAAAAACTAATAGAAACTGCGGATAAACATAATGAAAATGTTTAAGATGCCGCTCGGCATATACAAATACACACTCTCAACTAAAAAGATCTCCCAAAACCCGGAATCTCATAAAATCACAAGCTAAGGATACTACATAGTGCTCTAACTCCAGAATATCTAAATTCAAGTAAATACAGAAGGGTTATAACTAGAAGAGAGAATGGAGAGGGACTCCTCGGTCTGCAGACGCGGCAGATATACCTCGAAGTCTCTGAAGAATTGCCTTGCCTCAAGGTTGGTAGGGCTGAGCCGAAGAACCTGGATCTGCACATGAAAAACATGCACAGGAAGGGCATGAATACACCACAGTGGTACTCAGTAAGTGCCAAGCCTAACCTCGATCGAGTAATGATGAGGAAGGTCAGGTCCCTACTGATTATAGCTGAAAAATAAGGTAAAACAGTATAGAATACGACAATATAATTAAATGCTAACAATATGAAGTAACACAGGATAGTAAGAATAACAACAAATACAAGAGAAAATTACAGATAAGAATGTAACTCCATATAAAGATAGCAATTGGGGATCTCCCAGGATACCGCCCTATAGTACCCAAATGTAACTATCCAGTAGATCTCCCGGGTGTCATCCTGTAGTCCGACTCATAGTACGCGGGGATCTACCGGAATCCCGATCCGTAGTCCAAAATGTAAATACCCAGTACTGGAAATCTACCGGGTGCAGTCCCGTAGTTACAATATAATGTGCAGGGGGATCTACCGGAATATCAATCCGTAGTCCCAAATAAACAGGCAAGGGGGATCTACCGGGATATCGCCCGTAGTCCCAAAGTAAACACACACAGCAACACGAAGAATATTCAATTCAAACCAACTTTATACCAAGGTAAAACAGGTATTTCTAACCTAGCATGCTGCACAGAATTTAAATAAAATAGTTTGAGCATGTAAAGCAATTAAGTTAATTAGACATGCTTCCCTAAGCTAACAGTAGGCTTAAATTGCAAGTAGTATAAACAGTGAAGAAAACACAATATATAGTTACATATAAAATTAGGATTTTCAACAATAAGCACATGTAGGCACTCGTCACCTCACGTACAAGACATTTCATATATCAACAATACCAAATCCTAAGGGGAGTTCCCCCCACAAGTAGGCAAGCCACTTACCTCAAACCAGCTCAATCAACTCGAAATCACATTTTTGCCACGAGTACTCGACTCTAAATGACCCAAATTTATTCAAATCAATTGCATAATGTAAATATAACTTCAAGTAACTAATTCCACTAATTAATTCGTAGCTAATACGCGAAATTAAGAAAATTGTCCAAAAAAGTCCCCCGAGACCACGTCTCGGAATCGGGTAAAAGTTACGGATTATGAACCCCCATTCACTCACGAGTCTAACCATACCAAAATTATCCAAATCTGATGCCAAAATCTTAATCAAAACCCCAAAATTAGGTCTAAGAACTTTTCCAATTTTTCCCCAATTTCTCACCCCAAATCCGAAATTTGATGATGAATTCACGTTTGGATTTATGGGTTATAAGAAAAAAGGAGTTAGGAATCATTACCCAATTAATATCTCTGAAAATCCCTCAAAATCTCGTTCAAATCCGAACTCTCAAACTCTAGTTTTGATAAAAATGGCTAAACCCTCGATTTTGAAACTTTATAATCTGCCCAAGTAATTCCTTCTTCGCGAACGCGAAAGGCCCATCACATTCGCGAAGCAAAACTTTGCTTGGCCCAGAATTCCTTCATCGCGAACAGGGGGGAACTTTCTCCATCCTACGCGAACGCGTAGGCATATGACCTCTCAGCTTCGCGAACGTGGGACCATTATTGCGAACGCGAAGAAGGAAACCAAAACTGGAGACCTGCTGCATTTTCTACAATTCCTCAAACATGCATTTGATCCGTTCAACCACCCAAAACTCACCCAGAGCTCCCGGAACCTCAACCAAACATACCAACATATCCTAAAACATCATTCAAACTTGTTCCAACCTTCGGAAAGCTCAAAACAATATCAAAACACCAAATTAACATCGGATTCAAGCCTAACAACTCCAAAACTCTCAAATTCCGCTTTCGATCAAAAAGTCTATCAAACCTCATCCGAATGACCTGAAATTTTGTAAGCACGTCATATTCAATACTACGGAGCTACTCCAACTTCCGGAATTCCATTCCGACCCCGATATCAAAATCTCACTATCGAATTGAAAACTTCAAAAACTCAACTTTCGGTATTTCAAGCCTAAATAAGCTACGGACCTCCAAAACACAACCCGAACACGTCCCTAAGCCCGAAATCACCCAACAAAGCTAACGGAACCGACGAAATTCCATTCCGAGGCAATCTTCACACTTCTCCGACTACGGTCTAAATTCTAAAGCTTAAGCTCTCTTTTAGGGACTAAGTGTCCCAAAACACTCTGAAACTCAAAACAAGTCCTCCTGGCAAATCAAAATAGTAGAAACAAACATGGGGAAAATAGTTAATATGGGATCAGGGCATTAATTCTTAAAACGACTGGCCGTGTCGTTACATCCTCCCCCTCTTAAAACATATGTTCGTCTTCGAACGAGCATAGAGACATACCTAAAGTGGTGAAAAGATGAGGGTAATGGCTGCGCATATCCTACTCGGTCTCCCAAGTCGCCTCCTCGATCGGCTGACCCCACCACTGAACCGTCACTGATGCAATGTTCTTTGACTTCAGCTTCCGAACCTGCCTATCCAGTATTGCCACTGGATCCTCAATATAAGATAGATCCTTGTCCAACTGGACTGAACTGAAATCCAATACGTGCGACGGATCGTCGTGATACTTCCGAAACATTAAAACATGAAATACCGGATGAACTCCTGCCAAGCTGGGAGGTAAGGCAAGCTCATAAGCAACCTCCCCAACACGTCTCAATATCTCAAAAGGGCCAATAAACCTCGAACTCAACTTCCCTTTCTTCCCAAATCTCATAACGTCCTTCATAGGCGAAATCCGAAGCAAAACCCGCTCTCCAACCATATAGGAAATATTACGAACCTTCTGGTCCGCATAACTCTTCTGTCTAGACTGGGCTGTACGGAGTCTATCCTGAATCACCTTAACCTTCTCCAAAATATCCTGAACCAAGTTTGTGCCCAATAATCTAGCCTCACCCGGCTCAAACCAACCCACCGAGGATCTACACCGCCTACCATATAAAACCTCATACGGTGCCATCTGAATGCTGGACTAATAACTGTTGTGGTAGGCAAACTCTGCCAGTGGCAAGAACTGATTCCAAGAACCTCCAAACTCCATCACACACGCACGGAGCACATCCTCAAGAATCTGAATAGTGTGCTCGGACTGTCCGTCCGTCTGGGGTGAAATGTTGTGCTCAACTCCACCCGAGTACCCAACTCATGTTGTATGACCCTCTAGAACCGCGATGTGAACTGAATACCTCTATCTGAAATGATAGAAAATGGAATACCATGCAAACGAACAATCTCCTGGATATAAATCTCTGCCAACCACTCCGAAGAATAAGTAGCACACACAGGAATGAAGTGCGCGGACTTGGTCAGCCGATCCACAATCACCCAAATGGCGTCTAACTTCTTCAAAGTCCGTGGGAGTCCAACTACGAAGTCCATGGTAATCCGCTCCCACTTCTATTCCAGAATCTGTATCTACTGAAGCAACTCACCTAGCCTCTGGTGCTCATACTTTATCTGCTGACAATTGAGTCATCGAGCTACAAATCCAACTATATCCTTCTTCATTTGCCTCCACCAATAGTGCTGCCTCAAATCCTAGTACATCTTCGCGGCACCCGGATGGATGAAATACCGCGAACTATGGGCCTCCTCTAGAATCAACTCTCGAAGCCCATCAACATTATGTACACAAACCCGACCCTGCATCCTCAATACCCCGTCATCACCATTAGTCACATTTCTGGCATCGCCATGCAGGACCTTGTCCTTAAGGACAAGCAAATGAGGGTCATCAAATTGATGCTCCCGAATACGATCAAACAAGGAAGACCGAGAAACCACACAAGCAAGGACCCGATTGGGCTCCGAAAGATCCAATCTCACCAACTGGATGGCTAAGGCCTGAACATCCATCGGCATGGCCTCTCCGCTGCTGGTAGATAAGCCAAACTCTCCAGACTCTCTGCCCGGCGACTCAAAGCAACGACCACCACATTGGTCTTGCCCGGGTGATACAAAATAGTAATATCATAGTCCTTCAGCAGCTCTAACCACTTCCTCTGATGCAAATTAAGATCTTTCTGGTTGAACAGATGCTACAAACTCTAGTGATCAGTATAGATCTCACAAGGAACACCGTATAAATAATGACGCTAGATCTTCAAGGCGTGAATAATAGCAGCTAACTCGAGATCATAGACATGATAATTCTTCTCATGTACCCTCAACTATCTGCACGCGTAGGCAGTCACCCTGCCATCCTGCATCAATACCGCTCCAAGGTCAATCCTCGAGGCATCACAATAGACAGTATAAGACCCCGAACCTGTAGACAATATCTAAACTGGGGCTATAGTTAAAGTTGTCTTGAGCTTCTGGAAGCTCGCCTCACACTCTTCTATCCACTGGAATGGAGCTCCCTTATGGGTCAGTCTGGTCATAGGTGCTGCAATGGATGAATATCCCTCAACAAATCGACAGTAATAACCCGCCAAGCCAAGAAAACTATGGATCTCTGTAGCTGAGGATGGTCTAGTCCAACTCTGCACTGCTTATACTTTCTTCGGATCCACCTTTATCCCCTCACTTGACACCACGTAACCCAAGAATGTCACGGAATCCAACGAAAACTCACATTTCGAGAACTTTGCATATAACTTCTTTTCTCTCAAAGTCTGAAGCACTGTCCTCAAGTGCTGCTCATGATCTTCCCAGCTCCGGGAGTATACCAGAGTATCATTAATAAATACATGACGAATGAATCAAGGTATGGTCGAAACACACTGTGCATCAAATGCATGAAGGCGGCTGGGGCATTGGTCAGCCCAAACGACATAACAAGGAACTCATAATGACCATACCGAGTCCCGAAAGCAGTTTTCGGGATATCTGGATCCCGAATCTTTAACTAATGGTCACCTGAATGCAAGTCAATCTTAGAAAACACTCGTGCACCCTGTAACTAGTTAAATAGATCTTCAATACAAGGCAAAGGATACCGGTTCTTCACTGTAACTTTGCTCAACTGGCGATAATCAATGCACATACACATAGAACCATCCTTTTTCTTTACAAATAAGACAGGAGCACCCCAAAGTGATACACTGGGCCAAATAAAACCCTTATCAAGAAATTCCTGTAACTGATCCTTCAACTATAAGAAGGGACAATCCAATACAGAGGAATAGAAATGGGCTGAGTGCCCGACAACAGATCAATGACAAAATCAATATCTCTGTCAGGTGGCATGCCCGGAAGATCAGCTGGAAACACTTCAAAAAAATCCTGTACTATTGGGACTGAATCGACTGTAGGGGTATCAATACTAATATTTCTCACATAAGCTAGAGACGCATCACACACCTTCTCAACCATTCGCTAAGCCTTAAGAAATAAGATAACTCTATTGGGAGTGTAATCTAAGGCACCCCTCCACTCTACTCGCGGTACACCTGGCATAGCCAGCGTCACGGTTTTGGTGTAACAATCAAGAATAGAATAATCGGGCAACAACCAGTCCATGCCCAAGATAATATTAAAATCTACTATGCTGAGCAACAATAAATAGGCTATGGTCTCAAAACCACTAAGAGCAACCAAACACGATCGATAAACAACACAACAAGAGAAGCTCCCACAGGAGTAGAAACATAAACAGGGGTACTCAAAGAATCCCGATATATACCCAAATGTGGGGAAAAATAATAGGACACGTAAGAATAAGTGGAACCTGAATTGAATAAAGCCGATGCATCTCTATGACAGACTAGGACAATACCTGTGGTGACAGAATCGGAGGAAACAACTTCAGTACGGGTAGGAAGGGCAAAATACATGGCCTAGCCTCACCCTCTAGGGTAGCCTCTACCTCCCCAACCTCCACCTCTGGCTGGCTGCGCAGGTGGGGTGGCAACTGATGCTGAAATTATAGCCTGGGAACTCTCCGGAGCACGCTGTGGCTGAGAAGTCTGTGGAGGTGCACCCCTCCCTAGTCTAGGGAAATCTCTCACCACATGGTGTGTGTAGCCATAGTCAAAACAACCTCGTTACATTGTAGCTGTGGGAAACTATGCAGTACGGGTACTCTAAGACCCCTGAACACCTAAAACACTGTGTGAAGCCTAAAATGCAAACTGAACTAGTTGACCCACAAAATCTCTACCATGCCATACCTTACCTAAAAAATAAGGAACAGTGGGTTTCTCCGGTCTATGAGGTATCCTCACCTCCATGTAATCTCTCTCCTGACCTCGTCTGTCCTCTCTCTCCCGGACCCACCCGTCCTCTACCCGACGAGCGACCCTTTCTACCTGCTGAAATGGGACCATAGGCTATGTCGCCATGACATCCGTAACCCGACCAATATGAACTCGTAGCTCTAGAGTGGGGGCGGCGGAAGTCTGGGTCCCTCCCTCGATCTGTAAAATAGTTGGTAAAACCCGAATCAACCCCGCCAGAACCAATGTACCAAACATGCTCAGGAACTGTGCTAATGTCTCCTGGAGTGTTGGAGTAGTAGTAGTAGGCATATCAAGTGCCTGGGCTCCGGCTGGAGCTGCTGGTGGCTCCTCGGTGGTAGCTCGCGTGGGTGCTCTGGCCGCACCAATGTGCGTCCTCGGCCTCTACCTCGGCCCCGACCTCTGACGGCTCTAGCAGGGGGTGCGGGTGCCTGGTCATCTCCGGTAGTACGTGGCCTCACCATCTGTGAGAGAGTGGAAGACAGAGGTATAGAATTGTGATAACAAAATCTCGCACGACAAGGAAATCAAATGAAGTGGAATTTTCCTAACAGTTACATAGCTTCTCGTAGATAAGTACAAACGTCTTCGCACCGATCCGAGAGACTCTAATAAATCGGCTTGTGATTCATGACTACTATGAACCTAGAGCTCTGATACCAACTTGTCACGACCCCAATTCGCCCTCCGTAAACTATCGTGACGACACCTAGTCTCTACGACTAGGTAAGCCTAACAATTTGTGAAAAAAGAAAACAATAGAAAAAAGTTAATAAAAACTGCGGATAAACATAATGAAAATATTTAAGATGTCGCTCGGCATATACAAATACACACTCTCAACTGAAAAGATCTCCCAAAATCTGGAATCTCATGAAATCACAAGCTAAGGATACTACATAGTGCTCTAACTCCAGAATGTCTAAATCAAAGTGAATACAGAAGGGCTGTAACTACAAGAGAGGATGGAGAGGGAATCCTTGGTCTGCGGACGCGGCAAATATACCTCAAAGTCTCTGAAAAATCGCCTCACCTCAAAGATGGTAGGGCTGAGCCGAAGAACCTGGATCTACACATGAAAAACATGCGTAGGAAGGGCATGAGTACACCATAGCGGTACTCAGTAAGTGCCAAGCCTAACCCGGTCGAGTAGTGACGAAGAAGGTCAGGGCCCTACTAATTATATCTGAAAAACGAGGTAAAATAGTATAGAATACGACAATATAATTAAATGCTAACAATATAAAGTAACACAGGATAATAAGAATAAAAGCAAATACAGCAGAGAGAAAATTACAGATAAGAACACAACTCCACACAGAGATAGCAACCGGGGATCTCCCAGGATACCGTCCTGTAGTCCCCAAATGTAAATATCTAATGGATCTCCGGGGTGTCGTCCCGTAGTCTGACTCATAGTGTGCAGGGATCTACCGGAATCCCGATCCGTAGTCCCAAATGTAAATACCCAGTATTGGGGGAATCTACCGAGTGCAGTCCCATAGTTATAATATAACATGCAGGGGGATCTACCGGAATATAAATCCGTAGTCCCAAATAAACAAGCAAAGGGGATCTGCCGGGATATCGCCCGTAGTCCCAAAGTAAACACATAGCAGCAACACGAAGAATATTCAATTTAAACCAATTTCATACCAAGGTAAAATAGGTATTTCTAACCTAGTTTGCTGCACAGAATTTAAATAAAACAGTTTGAGCAAGTAAAGCAATTAAGTCAATTAGACATGCTTCCCTAAGCTGACAGTGGGCTTAAATTGCAAGTAGTATAAATAGGGAAGAAAACACAATATATAGTTACTAAATAAAAATAGGATTTTCAACAATTAGAACATGTATGCACTAGTCACCTCACATACAAGGCATTTCATATATCAACAATACCAAATCCTAAGGGGAGTTCCCCCACACAAGGTTAGGCAAGCCATTTACCTCAAACCATCTCAATCAACTCGAAATCACATTTTTGCCACGAGTACTCGACTCCAAATGGCCCAAATCTATTCAAATCAATTTCATAATATAAATATAACTTCAAGTAACTAATTCCACTAATTAATTCGAAGTTAATACGTGAAATTAAAAAAATTGCCCAAAAATGTCCCCAGGGCCCACGTCTCAGAATCGGGTAAAAGTTACGGATTATGAACCCGCATTTACTCACGAGTCTAACCATGCAAAAATTATCCAAATCCAATGCCAAAATCTTAATCAAAACCCCAAAATTATGTCTAAGAACTTTTCCAAAATTTTCCTCAATTTCTCACCCCAAATCCGAAATTAGATGATGAATTTACCTTTAGATTAATGGGTTATAATCAAAAAGGAGTTAGGAATCATTACCCAATTGATATCTCTAAAAATCCCTCAAAATCTCGTTCAAATCCGAGCTCCCAAACT
Organism: Nicotiana sylvestris; assembly: GCF_000393655.2. Classification (NCBI taxonomy): domain Eukaryota; kingdom Viridiplantae; phylum Streptophyta; class Magnoliopsida; order Solanales; family Solanaceae; genus Nicotiana; species Nicotiana sylvestris. Next base: position 148,937,197 of record NC_091064.1, on the reverse strand, counting down.
CTAGTTTTGATAAAAATGGCTAAACCCTCGATTTTAAAACTTTATAATCTGCCCAGGTAATTCCTTTTTCACGAACGCGGAAGGCCCATCACGTTCGTGAAGCACAACTTCGCTTGGTCTAGAATTCCTTCATTGTGAATGCGATGACCCTGTCGCGAATGTGGTAGCAACTTTCTCCCTGCTATGTGAATGCGGGACCCTCTTCGCGAACGCGTAGGCATATGACCTCTCAGCTTCGCGAACGCGAGACCATCATCGCGAAAGCGAAGCGTTAAGCTTCCACCAACCCCATCTCCTCTTCGCGAACGGGAGACCCCACTCGCAAACGCGAAGAAGGAAACCAGAACTAGAGACGTATTGCATTTTCTACAATTCCTCAAACATGCATTTGATCCGTTCAACCACCTGAAACTCACCCGAGCCCCTCGGGACCTCAACCAAACATGACAACATATCCTAAAACATTATTGTGACGACCCGTCCAGTCGTCTCATGAGTTACTACTCCGTTTTCCCCTATTTTAGCTTCTTTACGCTTCTTTATCCGTGTTTTATGTGATCGGGTTGATTAGTTTGAGTTCGGAGAGGATTTGGTAAGAAATGAGACACTTAGTCTCTTTTAAGAAGGCTTAAGTTTGAAAAGTCAACCGGATATTGACTTATGCGTTAGAAGGCTCAAAAGTGAGTTCCGATGGGTTGGTTAGCTTCGGAAGGTGATTTGTGACTTAAGAGCACGATCGGAATGGGTTTTGGAGTTGTAGAGAAGATTTAGGCTTAAATTGGCAAAGTTGATATTTTGGCGGTTCCGGTTGATAGGCGAGATTTTGATATAGGGGTCGGAATGGAATTCCGAGAGTGACAGTAGCTTCGTTGTGTCATTTGGGATGTGTGTGCAAAATTTTAGGTCATTCGGACGAGATTTGATAGACTTTTTGATCGAAAGTATAAATTAAGAGTTCTTGGAGTTTTTAGGCTTGAATCCTATGTTAAATTGGTGATTGATGTTGTTGTGAGCATTCCGAAGTTTTGAACAAGTTTGAACGATGTCATGGGATGTGTTGGTACAATTGGTTTGAAGTTCCGGGAGTTCTGGGTAGGTTCCGGGATGTTTTAGGCCGAAAATCATAGCTGTAGCAGGTCCAGAAGGGTTGCAGGCCTCGGAACTCACCTGCACGGTCCGCACAAAAAGAAGTGTTGCCGTGGTATGTGCTATGCGGACCGCACAAAATGAAGTGCTGCCGCAGTATGTGCTATGCGGACCGCACAAAATGAAGTGCGGCCGCGGTAGGTGTTGTGCGGACCGTACAAAATGGTGTGCGGCTGCGGTGAAGAACATTCCGCTGGTCCTACTTCAGAAGCTCATATCTTTTGATCTACATGGAAATTTTGAGATGATTCAAAAACAAAAGTTGTAGCCCTTCGTGTCTAGTTTCCAGAAAGGTAAAGATATCGCAATTGGGAAATCATTAGAGAAATTTATAGCCAAAATACTAAAGCCTGTCACTGCAAAGGAAAGTTTGTGCGACCGCAGTCGTTTTTGTGCAGACTACACTGGTTTTTGTGCGGACCGTGGTCGATTTTGTGCGGCCCGCGGAGGTGTAAATCTGTGGGGTACTCTATAAATACGAGGTTTTGGATTTTATTTGATATTTTGACCTAGAGAGCTCGGATTTTGGCGATTTTTCGAAGGTTTTTCAAGAAATTCATCGGGGTAAGTGATTCTAACTCAGATTTGGCTAGAGTACATGAATCTATCATTGAATTCATCATTTAATTCGTGATTTGGGATGGAATTTGGGAAGAAAATTGTGAAATCTTTCAAAAACATAAAATGATGATTTGAAGGACCAAATGGTTTCGGAATTGGATAATTTTCGTATGGATAGACTCGTGAGAGTATAAGGATTCTAGTTTTGTGAATTTTGTCAAATTCCGAGATGTGGGTCCGGGGGTCGGGTTTGACCAATTTCTGGAATTTTGTGATAATTCGTTTGCTTTTGCTTGGGCTTTGTTCCCTTAGCATATTGTGACATATTCGTTCTGATTTTGGATAGATTCGACGCCCGTGGAGGCCAATTCGAGGGGCAAAGGTATCGCGAGCTAGAGAATTAGCCGGTTCGAGGTGAGTAATGGTTGTAAATGATGTCGTGAAGGTTTGAAACCCCGGATTGTACATCGTAGTGCTGTATTGAGGTGAGACACGCACATGGGTGATGAGCGTGGGGTCTTTTACTACTGGAGATTGTGACTTGGTCCGTCCCGATTAATGATTTTACCGCGTATTTGACTGAAACTTATTTGTTATCGTCATGATTTGGGCTGATTACCATATTTGGGCTTCGTGCCAACTATTTGAACCCTCCGGAGATTTTTATCACTAATTCCTCACTGTTTGACTTATTACTTGAACTCAGTCCTGTTGATATTTACTGTTTTACAAACTCAGCCACTTTTATTCGTATTTGAACTTAATGATATTTTTAAATGATGTTTTGGGCTGGAATTACTGTTTTACTAATGTCCGAGGGGCTTGTGATGATTTTCGGACTATGTGAGGACGAGGGCCATATGTGAGGATATGCTGAGTGATATGAGGCCGAGGGCCTGAGATACTTTTTATTGCCACGAGATGGCTTGATATTGCGCTTGGGCCGTAAGGGGCCCCTCCGGAGTCTGCACCCCCACAGTGAGCACGAGTACCCATCATAATTTGAGAGTGAGCCCGAGGGGCTGATACTATACTGAGAGTGAGACCGAGGGGCTGATATTATACCGAGAGTGAGCCTAAGGGGCTGATACTGTTCTGAGTGATTGATATTGTGCCCAAGGGGAGGATTTCTACTTGTTATTCACCTGCTAAATTACCTGTTTTACTTGGTTTAAAGGAACTTCATTTGATTTCTTCATGGATTTACTGCCTTAAGTGATTTTACTGCTTGATATAGAATTGCTTTGTGCCTTTACATGTTTTCTTGCTTTTAGCCATTATTTATGATTATTACTCACTGAGTCGGAGTACTCACATTACTCCCTGCACCATGTGTGCAGATTCAGGCGTCCCAGAGTCCGCTCCTGAATGCTGATCCTCCCAGTCTAGGCAATGTTTTCGGAGACTAAGAGGTAGCTGTTGGCATCCACAGCCCCCGTGCCTCCCTTATCTTACTATTTTCATGTTCTTGAACTTCTGTAACAGATTTCGTATCTAGTAGACTGGTATCCGGAACTATTAGTTGCTCATGACTTGTGACACCCCGGTTTGGGCTGTGCCGGGATGGTTTCTACTGTTGTTATCGTTAATTCCGCAAATTATGGTTATTATATCATGTTTTAGAACTACTTATGGTATTTAAATGTTTAAAAGAGGTGGTCTGTTTTGGTCTGGCTGGCCTTGTCTTCACGAGAGGCGCCATCACGACCGGGTTCGGGGAATTGGGTCATGACAATCATTCAAACTTGTTCCAACCTTCGGAATGCTCAAAAAAACATCAAAACACCAAATTAACATCAGATTCAAGCCTAAGAACTCCAAAAATTTTCAAATTCTGCTTTCGATCAAAAGGTCTATCAAACCTCGTTCGAATTACCTAACATTTTGCAAGCACATCACATTCAACATTACGGAGCTACTCCAACTTCCGGAATTCCATTCCGACCCCGATATCAAAATCTCACTATCGAACCGAAAACTTCAAAAATTCAACTTTTGGTATTTCAAGCCTAAATAAGCTACGGACCTCCAAAACACAATCTGAACACGCACCTAAGCCCGAAATCACCCAACGGAGCTAACGAAACCGACAGAATTCCATTCCGAGGCTGTCTTCACACTACTCCGACTACAGTCCAAATTCTAAAGCTTAAGCTCTCTTTTAGGGACTAAGTATCCCAAAACACTCTGAAACTCAAAACAAGTCATCTCGGCAAATCAAAAAAGCAGAAACAAACACGGGGAAAGCCGTTAATAGGGGATCGGGGCGTTAATTCTTAAAACGACCAACCGGGTCGTTACAATTGTATACCTCGAGCCGCCTTGCTCCAAATCAACAACCACGCGGAATTCAACATCAAGCACCCAAAGGGCATTACCATAACCACAGAGGGCAAATAACACAATACCACAATCGGGAAAGAACATAGCCAACGCACAATCAATCATGCAATACCCAAATACTCATCTGGCTCAAATTCAACTATAAAGCCCAAATTGAATCGCACCATATGTGCATATAACCAACAAATCACAACTCCTCGTAATATAGAAGGGTAACTCATAGATAATTTCAGATCACGAATAAGCTCAACAACTACTGAATGGCACCTCTCTCAACAATAGCAGTTTGGAGACAACAATCTGACTCGATGTTGAACACACCTCCATGTTGGGCATACTAATGAACCCCAAATCAGCTCTGGTCCCCCACGATAGATAGATAACCCTCTGAAAGGCGACAATGAATGAATCACAACACATACTAACCTCTGACTAACCTTGGCTACTTTTTACGATCCACAACCACGAAACAATCTACTCACGAGAACTCCCAGTCTCCAAATCCATAGAACATACGAATCACCATCTCCGATCTCAACTCCACCGCCTGAATGCCCACACTTCTCCAATTACACGATCATCCCACGAGGAATACTTCTAAAGTTCTTCTGTGCCACAAAGCAAAATTTGAACTCCAGTAGTTGATCAAAGAAGAGAGCACCGCAATACCAATAAAGTATCCATAACTCAAATACATTGCCCTTTCTGAAATGTATACTCTTATCAAGCCATACCAGTTAGTAATATCATTTACCTAGTCATATGAAACTGTCCATGCTGCCTAAGAATTTATGACCTTCCTTTAAGAACTGAACCGTGACCTTACACATGCAAATCTCAATCCTACACAACATACCGCATGTACCATGCCATCCTATGATAAATATGAGAACTTCATAATCTATAAGCAACTACATACTCAACTAGCCAAGAACTTTCCATTTGATCTCATCTAGGAGAAAATCACTATACATCACTGTCACGACCCAAACACTGAACCCGGTCGTGATGGCACCTCTCGTGAAGACAAGGCCAGCCAACTAAACCCAATTCACTTGTTAAAGCAGTTAAACAACATAAAAGCAGTCTAAAACATGATTTAATGATAATAAGTAACGGAATACAACCCGACATAGCCCTAACCAGGGTGTCACAAGTCACGAACATCTAACAATACGAAATCCTCAAATGTAACTATAGAGTTTTAAATACTAAACTAAGGACATAAAGGAAATAGATAGGGAGGAGCTCCAGGCTGCGAACACCAATAGCTACCTAAAGACTCCTTGAAGATTTGCCTGAAGCTGGGATGAATCAGCACTCAGGAGCGGAACCAGCTATGCCTGAATCTGCACACAGATGTGCAGGGAGTAAAGTGAGTACTCCAACTCAGTAAGTAACAAATGTAAATAATGACTGAAAGTAAGAAAACATGTATGGCACAAGACATTCTATAATGAAGCAGTAAAATTATTTAAAAATAGTATGCCAGAGAAAAGTCAAGTAAAATCCTCTTTTAACAAGTAAACAAGTAATTGACAGGTAATTAAGATAAAGCAAACAAATAGAAGTTCGCCCCGTGGGCACAATATCACCACATCCGCCCCTCGGGCAACATCTCAGAACAATAACAGCCCCTCAGGCTCAATCTTACATCACAATGGGTACCCGCTCTCACTGGGGGTGTGCAGACTCCTGGAGGGGCCCTTTACGGCCCAAGCGCAATAACAAGCCATCTCATGGCATCAAATCTCGGCCATCGGCCTCATATCAATCAAGCCACCTTGTGGCATATATATATTAGGCTCTCGACCTCAAATCAGTATTAGTGTTTCCTCACAACTAGGCCATCGACCTTACTCAGTCAAAAATACTCACAAGCCCCTCGGGCAATAGTAAAATAGTATTTCTCAGCCCAAACATCATTTAAAATATCATCTATGTCTTAAAACTGAGTAAACATGGCTGAATAGTAAAATGGTGGGAAATAACATGACTGAGTTCAAGTAATGAATCAAAACAGTGAGGAATTTGTAATAAAATCCCCGAAGGGTTCAAATAGTTGGCACGAAGCCCAAATATGGTATTCGGCCCAAATCATGATGATAGCAAATAAGATTCAGTCAAATACGCAGTAAAATCATCAACCGGGACGGACCAAGTCACAATCCCCAATAGTACACGACCCCACGCTCGTCATCAAGCGTGTGTCTCACCTCAATATAGCACTACGATGTGCAATCCGGGGTTTTAAACCCTCAAGACATCATTTACAATCATTATTCACCTCGAACCGGCTAAATCTCTAGCTCGCGATGCCTTTTCCCCTTGAATCGACCACCAGGCGCATCAAATCTATCCAAAACCAAAACGAGGACATCAAAATATGCTAAGGAAACGAAACCCAAGCGAAAACAATCAATAAAGGGCACAAATCCCGAAATTACCAAAACCCGACCGCCGGGCCCATGTCTCGAAGTTCAGAAATTTTTACATCAATAGGTTCCTTATCTCCCTATGAGTTCATACATATCAAAAGTTCTCAAATTCGATCTCAAATGGTCCTTCAAATCCACAATTAAAGGCCTAAGATCTCAAGCCCTAGTTTCCCCAATTTTCACCATTAATTTCCATAATTTCTAGCTCTAATCCATGAAATAATAGCATAGGAACGGGTTTTAGGTCCAAATTCCTTACCTCAATGAATTTCCGTTGAAATCCCTCTTTCAAATTGCCCAAAAAGCTCCATGGCCGAAGTCAAAAATGGTGAAATAGCTCAATTTCGCGAAATGAAATAACTTATATGTTCTGCCCAGGCCTTTCTGCATCTGCGGTACAAAACCCGCTTCTGCGGTATCGCATTTGCGCTCCACCCTCCGCTTTTGTGGAAATAACTTAACGGACCAAATACCGCATCTGCGACTCCGCAGGTGCGGTCCCTCTACCGCATCTGCGGTTCCTAACTCTACCTCTCCATTCAGCATCTGCAAGCCTCCCTCCGCATCTGCGATTCCGCAGATGCGATCCCATTAGCCGCTTTTGCGGTTTCCTGTTCCTCAAGCCTCTCCCACTTCTGTGGCCAAATCTCCGCTTATGCGGCGCCACACCTACGACCCCCAAACCGCAGGTGCGAAAATACCAGAAGCAACAAGATCAGCTGCTGCAACAAGATTCCAACTTCTCCGTTAAGCATCCGAAATCACCCCGAGGCCCCTGGGACCTCAACCAAAAGCACAAACATAACCCAATACCTTATACAAACTTGTTCCAATCATCAAAACACTTCAAACAACATCAAATCAACTAAAACACCTCGGATTTAAGCCTAAGTTTCAAAAATCTTCTGAATTCCGCTTTTGATCAAAAACCTAACCAAACCACGTTCGAATGACCTGAAATTTTGACACACATCCCAAATGACATAACGAAGCTACTTCAACCCTCAGAATTCCATTCCAACCCCTATATCAAAATCTCGCCTACCAATCGAAAATTGCCAAAATATCAACTTCGCCAATTCAAGCCTAAATCTACTCCGAATCACACTCCTAAGTCACAAATCACCTCCCGAAACTAACCGAACCATCAGAATTCACTTTCGATCCCTCTAACATATAAGTCAACATCCGGTTGAGTTTTCCAACTTAAGATCCCTCAAAAGAGACTAAGTGTCTCAAACCTTACTAAATTCCTTCCAGATTTGATCCGACCAACCCGATATCACATAACACAGATAAACAAGGCATAAAGAAGCAGAAATGGGGAAAATGGAGCGGTAACACATGAGACGACTGGCCGGGTCGTCACATCCTGCCCAACTTAAACAAACGTTTGTCCGCGAACAAATCAAGAAACGTACCTGAAGCCTCAAATAGGTGAGGATATCTGCTCTGCATCTCCCGCTCGGTCTCCCAGGTAGCCTCCTCCACGGGCCAACCTCTCCACTGCACTTTCACTGAAGCTATATCCTTTGACCTCAACTTTCGAACCTGACGACCCAAAATAGCTACTAGCTCCACATCATAGGTCAAATCATCATCCAACTGAACCGTGCTGAAATCTAGAACATGAGACGGATCCCCAATATACTTTTGGAGAATAGAAACATGAAATACCGAATGCACACTCGACAAGCTAGGTGGCAACGCAAGCTCATAAGCCACCTCCCCAATCCTCTGAAGCACCTCAAAAGGCCCAATGAACCGAGGACTCAATTTCCCTTTCTTCCCGAATCTCATAACACCTTTCATAGGCGAAACCTTCAACAGAACCTTCTCACCAACCATGTAGGACACATCTCGAACCTTCCTGTCAGCATAACTCTTTTGCCTCGACTGCGCTGTACGAAGCCTCTCCTGAATCACCTTTACCTTTTCTAAAGTATCCTGCACCAAGTCTGTCCCCAATAGCCTAGCCTCGCCGGGCTCGAACCAACCAACTGGAGATCTACACTTCCTCCCATACAAAGCCTCATATGGAGCCATCTGAATACTCGACTGGTAGCTGTTGTTATAAGCAAACTCCGCAAGCGGTAGAAACTGATCCCATGACCCTCTGAAATCAATGACACAAGCACGCAACATGTCCTCTAATATCGAATTGTACGCTCGGACTACCCGTTCATTTGAGGATGAAAAGTTATGCTCAACTCAACCTGAGTACCCAACTCTCACTGCACAGACCTCCAAAACTGCGAAGTAAATTGAGTGCCCCTATATGAAATGATGGAAACTGGGATACCATGCAAACGAACAATCTCTTGGATATATATCCCTGCCAACCGCTCTGAAAAATAGGTAGTACACACAAGAATGAAGTGCACAGACTTGGTCAGTCAATCCACAATCATCCAAATAGCATCGAGCTTTCTCAAAGTCCGTGGAAGTCCAACAACAAAGTCCATAGTGATCCTCTCCCACTTCCACTTGGGAATATCCGTCTGCTGAAGCAAGCCACTCGGTCTCTGATGCTCATATTTCACCTGCTGATCAGTGAACACCGAGCTAGAAATCCCACAATGTCTTTCTTCATTCTTCTCCACCAATAATGCTGCCTCAAATACTGATACATCTTTGCGGCACCTGGATGAATGAAATACCGCGAGCTATGGGCCTCCTCTAGAATCAACTCCCGAAGCCCATCCACATTGGGCACACAAATCCGGCCCTACATCCTCAACACCCCATCATCACCAATGGTCACATCCCTAGCATCATCATGTTGAACGCTGTCCCTAAGGACAAGCAAATGCGGATCATCATACTGGCGCTCTCTGATGCAATCATATAAGGAAGACCGAGAAACCACACAAGCCAACACCCGACTAGGCTCCGAAATATCCAACCTCACGAACTGATTGGCCAAGGCCTGAACATCAATCGCAAGAAGTCTCTCCCCAATTGGAATATATGCCAAAGTCTCCATACTCACTGCCTTTCGGCTCAAGGAATCGACCACCACATTGGCCTTTCCCGGATGGTACAGTATAGTGATATAATAATCCTTAAGCAACTCCAACCATCTACGCTATCTCAAATTAAGATCCTTTTATTTGAACAAATGCTGAAGACATCGATGATCAGTGAACACCTCACAAGATATGCCATACAAGTAATGCCTCCAAATCTTCAATGCGTGAACTATGGCAGCCAACTCCAAATCATGAACGAGGTAGTTCTTCTCATGGGGCTTCAACTGACGAGAAGTATAAGCAATAACTATACCTTCCTGCATCAACACACAACCAATCCCAACGCTCGAAGCATCACAATACACAGTATATGAACCTGAAGCTGATGGAAAAACCAACAATAGAGCTGTAGTCAAAGTTGTCTTGAGATTATGAAAGCTCTCCTCATACTCATCCGACCATACAAATGAAGCACCCTTCTGAGTCAACTTGGTCAAGGGCGATGCGATAGAAGATAATCCCTGAACAAAACGACGATAATAACCCGCCAAACAAAGAAAGCTGCGAATCTCTGTGGCTGAGGACGATCTGGGCCAACTCTGAACCGCCTCTATCTTCTTCGGATCAACCTGAATACCCTCGCTGGACACCACGTGCCCCAAGAAAGCCACTGAACTGAGCCAAAACTCACACTTGGAGAATTTTGCATAAAGTTTCTCCTCTCTCAATCTCTACAACACAACTCTCAAATGCTCCGCGTGCTCCTCCTAACTATGTGAATACACCAGAATATCATCATTGAAGACTATGACAAATGAGTCAAAATAAGGCCGGAATAGGCTGTTCATCAAATGCATGAACGCTGCTAGGGCATTGGTCAGCCCAAAAAACGTCACCATGAACTCATAATGACCATATCGGGTCTTGAAAGCCTTCTTAAGAATATCTGAGTCCCTGATCTTCAACTAGTGATAACCTGATCGGAGATCAATCTTGGAGAACACCCTCGCTCCTTGAAGTTGGTCGAATAAATCATCAATGCGAGGCATATGATACTTGTTCTTAATTGTTACCTTGTTCAATTGCCTATAATCAATGCACATTCTCATTGTGCTATCCTTCTTATTCACAAACAGAACCGGCGCACCCCAAGGTGATACACTAGGCTGAATGAACCCTTTATCAAGGAGTTCCTGAAGCTGTTCTTTTAATTCCTTCAACTCCGCTGGTGCCATACGATACGACAGAATAGGAATGGGCTGGGTGCTTGGCACCAGGTCAATACCAAAATCAATATCCCTGTCCGGTGTCATGCCCGACAGGTCTATGGGAAACACATCAGGAAAATCCCTCACAACTGGGATAGAATCAATATTGGGAGTCTCAGCTCCGACATCTCTCACAAAAGCTAGATACGAAAGACAACCCTTCCCAACCATACGCTGGGCTTTCAAGAACGAGATCACCATACTGGGAACATAATCAATCATACCTCGCCACTCGATCCATGGCACACCCGGTATAGCCAATGTAACTGTTTTAGCATGACAGTCCAGAATAGCACGACTCGAAGATAACCAATCCATGCCCAAAATAACATCAAAATCCACTATGCTCAATAGTAATAGATCTACTCGGGTCTCCAGACCCCAATAGTCACCACACACGATCGGTACACACGGTCTACAACAACAGTATCGCCCACTGGGGTAGATACATGAACAGGTAAAGCAAGAAACTCACGGGGCATACCCAAAATAATGAGCAAAATATGATGACACATAAGAAAAGGTGGAACCGGGATCAAATAATACAGAGGCATCTCTGTGGCAGATTGAACAATACCTAAAATGACAGCATCTGAAGCAATAGTATCGGGTCTGCCTGGAAGTGCATAGAAACGGGCCTGACCGCCCCCTGATCGACCTCCCCCTCTGGGGCGACCCCTGGCTGACTGACCTCCACCCCTAGTTGGTTGAGCGGATGGGGGTGAAGAAACTGGCGCTGAAGCCGATGACTGACCCCTCTACTGGGACGAACTAGCAACACGACGAGGACATTGCCTCCATTTGTGGCCCATCTCACCAAACTTATAACAACTACCAGGTGCTGGAAAAGGGGACTGAAGGGAACCCCTCGCACCGGAGTGACTAGCATATGCACTTGGCATAGAAAAGCCCTGAACTGATGGAGCACTGGTCGAACTCTGAGCTGGAAGGGCACTGAGTGATGACTGGCCCTGCTGAGAACCCTGATAACCATGACTCGAAGACGCCCCACGATAACCTGGGCGAGCTGGTTGAGCAGACCTGAATGAACGACCTCTATTGTACTGAAACTGACCCCTCGAAGGAGCACCACTATAACTACCAGATCCTCAAGGCCTCTTGGCCTCCCTCTCCTCTCGCTCCTGGCAACGAACAGACTCAATCTCACGGGCAATATCCACAACCTCCTCGAAAGTAGCACTAGTAACCCTCTCCCTTGTCATAAGGATACGAAGCTGATAAGTAAGACCATCAACAAACCTCCTAATCCTTGCTCTATCTGTCGGAACCAACCAAATGGCATGACGATCTAACTCGGAGAACCTCAACTCATACTGTGACACGGTCATCTCCCCCTGATGCAAACACTCAAACTGCCTATGCTGCTCCTCTCGGCGAGACTACATCACATACTTCTCCAGAAAGAAAATGGAGAACTACTGCCAGGTAAGGGGTGCTGCACCAACAGGTCTACGCCTCTCAAAATCCTCCCACCAAGTGAAAGCAGTTCCTGAAAACTGATAAGTAGTGAAAGCGACCCCGTTGGTCTCTAGAATACTTGCAGTACGAAGCATCCTCTTACACTTATCCAGGAAACCCTAGGCATCCTTAACTTCTGCTCCACTGAATGACGGAGGCTGAAGTCTACCAAACCTCTCCAACCTATGCTGCTCGTCCTCCGGCATGGCAGGAACTACATAATCCTGAGCAGCTGCAACCGACTGGGCTGGATGCACCCCCGGCATCTGAAGTCCCTACACGACTTGCTTAGGTGTGCGAGCGGCAGGAGTCTAATTGCCTCCCCCGGCCTGAGAAGTAGCTGCGGTTGTAGTGGTTGAAACTGCCTGAGCTAGGCTAGTGCAAACTCATAAGATCTGAGCCAAGGTCTCCTGAAGACTCGGAATCACGATGGGCACAGCTGGTGCCTGAGCTAGTGCTGTAGGAGCGTCCATAACTAGGACCTGATCCTAAACTGGGGCAGCTGGTGGATCTGCTGGTGCCGCTCTAGCTGCTCTACCCCTACCATGACCATGGCCGCGTCCTCGACCTCTGGTGGCCACAGCTGGTGGTACTGGGGGTCATCCACCTCGACCAGTAGCACGTGTCCTCACCATCTGTGTGAGAATAGGATAACAGAAGTTTAGTACTTGGATCAACAAGATCTCACGACAAGAATTTCAAGAATATGAAGTTTTTCCTAAAGGTTCTGCAGCCTCTCGAGAAGAGATACAGATGTCTCCGTACCGATTTGTGAGACTCTACTAAACCTGCTCATGACTCGTGAGACCTATGTAACCTAGGCTCTTATACCAACTTGTCACGACCCTACCCCGAACTCGGTCGTGATGGCGCCTTTCGTGAAGACAAGGCCAGCCAACTAAACCCAATTCACTTGTTAAAGCAGTTAAACAACATAAAAGCAGTCTAAAACATAATTTAATAATAATAAGTAGCGGAATACAACCCGACGCAACCCTAACCGAGGTGTCACAAGTCACAAGCATCTAACAATACAAAATCCTCAAATTTAACTACAGAGTTTTAAATACTGAACTAAGGACATAAAGGAAATAGATAGAGAGGAGCTCCAGGCTGCGAACGCCAATAGATACCTAAAGACTCCTCGAAGATCCGCCTGAAGCTGGGATGAATCACTACTCGGGAGCGGAACCAGCTACGCCTGAATCTGCACACAGGGGTGCAGGGAGTAAATTGAGTACTCCAACTCAGTGAGTAACAAATGTAAATAATGACTGAAAGTAAGAAAACTTGTAAGGCACAAGGCATTCTGTAATAAAGCAGTAAAATCATTTAAAACAGTATGCCAGTGAAAAGTTAAGTAAAATCCTCTTTCAACAAGTAAACAAGTAATTGACAAGTAATTAAGATAAAGCAAACAAATATAAGTTCACCCCGCAGGCACAACATCACCACATCCGCCCCTCGGGAAATATCTCAGAACAATAATAGCCTCTCGGGCTCAATCTCACATCACAATGGGTACCCGTGCTCACTGGAGGTGTGCACACTCCTGGAGGGGCCCCTTACGGCCCAAGCGCAATAACAAGCCATCTCGTGGCATCAAATCTAGGCCCTCGGCCTCATATCAATCAAGCCACCTCGTGGCATATATATCTAAGGCCCTCGGCCTCAAATAAGTATCAGTGTTTCCTCACAACTAGGCCCTCAGCCTTACTCAATCAAAAATACTCACAAGCCACTCAGGCAATAGTAAACAGTATTTCTCAGCCCAAACATTATTTAAAATATCATTTAAGTCTTAAAACTGAGTAAACATGGTTGAGTAGTAAAATAGTGGGAAATAACATGACTAAGTTCAAGTAATGAATCAAAATAGTGAGGAATTTGTAATAAAAATCCCCGAAGGGTTCAAATAGTTGGCACGAAGCCCATATATGGCATTCAACCCAAATCATGATGATAGCAAATAAGATTCAGTCAAATACGCAGTAAAATCATCAATCGGGATGGACCAAGTCACAATCCCTAATAGTACACGACCCCATGCTCGTCATCAAGCATGTGTCTCACCTCAACATAGCACTACGATGTGCAATCCAGGGTTTCAAACCCTCAGGACATCATTTACAATCATTACTCACCTCGAACCGGCTAAATCTCTAACTCGTGACGCCTTTGTCCTTTGAATTGACCTCCACGCACGTCAAATCTATCCAAAACCAGAATGAGGACTCAAAATATGCTAAGGAAACGAAGCCCAAGCGAAAACAATCAATAAAGGGCACAAATCCCGAAATTACCAAAACTTGACTCCCGGGCCCATGCCTCAAACTTCAGGAATTTTTACATCAATAGGTTCCTTATCTCCCCAGGAGTTCATACATATCAAAAGTTCTCAAATCCGACCCCAAATGGACCTTTAAATCCACAATTAAAGGCCTAAGTTCTCAAGCCCTAGTTTCCCTAATTTTCACCATTAATTTCTATCATTTCTAGCTCTAATCCGTGAAATAATAGCATAGGAACGAGTTTTAGGTCCAAAATCCTTACCTCAATGAAGTTCCCTTGAAATCCCTCTTTCAAATCGCCCAAAAAGCTCCAAGGCCGAAGTCAAAAATGGCGAAATAGCTCAATTTCGCGAAATGAAATAACTTATATGTTCTGCCCAGGCCTTTCCGCATCTGCGGTCCAAAACCCGCTTCTGCGAAAATAACTTAACGGACCAAATATCTTATCTGCAGTCCACTCACTGCATCTGCGACTCCGCAGGTGCGGTCCCTCTACCGCATCTGCGGTTCCTGACTCTACCTCTCAATTCCACATCTGCGAGCCTCCTTCCGCATCGGCGATTCCGCAGATGCGATCCCATTAGCCGCTTCTACGGTTTCCTATTCCTCAAGCCTCTCCTACTTCTGCGGCCAAATCTCCGCTTATGCGGTGCCGCACCTGCTGCCCCCAAACCACAGGTGCAAAAATACCAGAAGCAGCAATATTAGCTGCTGCAACAAGATTCCAACCTCTCCGTTAACCATCTGAAATCGCCCCAAGACCCCCGAGACCTCAACCAAAAGCACAAACATAACCCAATACCTTATACAAACTTGTTCCAATCATCAAAACACTTCAAACAACATCAAATCAACTAAAACACCTCAGATTCAAGCCTAAGTTTCAAAAATCTTCCGAATTCCGCTTTTGATCAAAAACCCAACCAAACCACATCTGAATGACCTAAAATTTTGCACACACATCCCAAATGACATAATGAAGCTATTGAAACTCTCGGAATTCCATTCCGACCCCTGTATCAAAATCTTGCCTACCAACCGGAAATTGCCAAAATATCAACTTTGCCAATTCAAGCCTAAATCTACTCCGAACCTCCAAAACTCATTCCGATCACACTCCTAAGTCACAAATCACCTCCCTAAGCTAACCAAACCATCGGAATTCACTTCCGAGTGCTCTAACACATAAGTCAACACCCGGTTGACTTTTCCAACTTAAGATCCCTCAAAAGAGACTAAGTGTCTCAAACCTTACCAAATTTCTTCCAGATTTGATTTGACCAACCCGATATCGCATAACACGGATAAACAAGGCATAAAGAAGTAGAAATGGAGAAAACGGAGCGGTAACTCATGAGACGACTGGCCGGGTCGTCACAATCACATGCTCCTCACGCCAGTAGAAAATATACATCTCTAACCGTGGTAGAAATCATCAAGAACACTCCGAATCCCATTTGCAGAAAACCAAACCATCAGGACTTAATCCTTCTAACTCAACCAAGCTAAGTAGGTCACCAAAAACCCAAGAGCATTGCCACGAAGTACCTGTAGAAACTCATTATCTCATAAGCACCCAAAGAACTAATTATATCCCTTACCATTCCGATCCAACCTACTACCAAGCTGTCCTATTTATCTGAGTTCCGTCTGAATTACTTTCAAATTGATACTTCTCCTCGCCATAATACCACAATCCTCAACCAAGACTCAACACACGATACCTAAGCATAAAATCACACCTACCGAAGGCTCATAAGCCGCTGAATACTCTCTTAAATATCCCCAAAAGTACCATATGTAATACCCCATACATTCGGGCTTGGTGTTGATATGTTAAATGGTTATTAATTTGATATTTTAGACATATGAAGTCCTAGAGGGATGATTATTGGTGAAAATAGTTGTTTCAGAATCAAGATGGAGAGTGATGTGCATAAGATTCGACAAAATCGACTAAGTTTGCAGAAGGTCCGTCTTCCAATAGGGTTTAGTGAAAATATATAAGGAATTTGGAAAAATCAAAGCATGAAAGTTGTAGTCCTTTGAAATAGCTTTCCAACGCTATATTGTAGAGCCTAAATGCAGCTTTGTGCAAAATGTTATGCCCGTTATACAGAACAGTGCGCAACCACCATGCCCGGACCGCGACCGCGGTCGTGAGGTAGTGTTCCTTCTATTTACCGCTCGCGACCGCGGTCAGGCCTACAAGGGCACGATGGCAGGCTTGGGGAGTCATTTTTAAGCCCTATTTCGTCCCCCACAACCCCAAAATATAAACACTTGCTCTTGATTTTGTAACCGGAATTTATCAGCCTTTCTTGACATTTAAAATCTTAAATACATAAACTAGGTGTTTTCTTAACTATGAAGTACCTTCCAAAACTCAAACTACAAAGAAAAAGAGAGGCGATATAACGATACTTATGTCGTAGGTATCGTTCTAACGTTATCACTTCTTGATTTCGTAACTGGGATGTTAATCTTCTTTGGAACCCTTGTAGAGAGCTTAGGGTAAGTTTTTGGGGGTTCTCTGGTTGTGTTTTATGAAAAATTAAGAGAAAGATGATTTAAACCCCTATATATATCAACTTTTGAAAAGTCAAAGAGGTGCTGGCTTGGCACCCAGCATTGACCCTTCTTTCGACGCTTATATCTTTTTATTCGGATGTCTTATGAATGAACTATTAAGATCATTAGAAAGTACATTGTAAGACATTCAATTTGTTTTATAATATGTCCCAAAAATACCTCATATAACACACAAAAGTTATTGCTCAAAAAGCTTTAGTGACACACCTACTTGTCACCTATGCAGTCTGCACAGCCTCGCAAAACTGCAAATATCTCTCTACTTCTATATCGTACTGATGAACGGTTTAATGCGTTAGAATCTAGACTTGTAGATATTCAATTTGGTAGGTAGATCATCCCCTAATTCCATGTATATTGGGAGAAAAGCTCAGCTACATTTGACCTAAGTTTCAACACATTTATGAATGTAACTTGTGATAACATTTTCCAACTTTTGTTCCACAACTCGTTTGAATTTAAAACATAACACACATCTATAATACGACTAAAATAACTCATAACATAATCTCCTTATAATTTTAAGCACCGTATTCTCACCCCTAAAGTACAAGTTATAACATTCCCGACTTGTCGACTTTTGACAAAACTTATTTTCTCCAATTCGTTTATCTTGTAAGCCTTCTAACCCTCTTGGTACTTGGTATTCATGATCTCAAATATTTGTAATCTCCATGGTAACATTATTAACTTACTTTATATACTTTCAAAGATGATCTCATTTCTGAACTTACATCAATCGGCTTAAGACGTGCTCTTACGTACGAAAACATGGGGTATAATAATATCTTTTATATATATGTTGTACAATTTGTAATTCAAAACCAAGTTGTAGATTATGGAATATTTTACAAATCCTTAAGTAACTATGAAAATTTCCCAAAAATTAGTATGACATGGCATGCCAAACGGGTTTGCTTTATTTCTGAGAAAAAAATAAATAGTTGGGTGACTTTGTTGTCCCAAAGACCCAACCAAACAAAAATAATTTTGATAGAATATTTTTATAAGTTGGGTGACCATCCATGAAATTAATATTTCTGATAATAATTTTCTACATTGTATGTATTAGTGGCAAACGGGCGGTTCTGGTCGAAAATGGGTAATGAAAAAACGGATAAATTATCCGACCCGACCCATATGAGTAATCATATTATCCATGACTTCTTGCATATGATCAATTTTGGGAGAATTCTTACTCTCCCTAACTTAAGGAACCCCCAATTTGAGGTTTTACTAATGTAAAAGTTAGACCCATTGGTTATCTTTTTCATTCCTATACACTATTGGAAACTTTATTACCCTAAATATTCATGTTTAGTAAATTACCCTACCTACACAAGTTTTGTTTATAAAATATATACATTCCACCTTAAAAGGCTCCCAATACATTATTAGTGCCTTTAATTAAGGGATTTATTTACACCATTTACCTTTTTTTTTCTCTTCTTCACTAGATCACCAAAAATACTAACAACTGCATCACTAAATTCGAGCACAATTTTGGAGTACAATTTTAAAACTCCGCAATCTGGAAGAAATATCGAGGAATTTGAACTCCCTTTTAAGGAACTTGATTTCTTCCATTGCAATACCCGGCGACAACAGGAAGCCCTACTCTCTTTCAATGACAGCTTGTCTCATTAACATCTCAATCAAAGTAGTGATCTGTAATTATGCTACTTTCTTCTCATTCCCAATTGACTTTTCAATTGCAGATATCTATAATTGTTATTATTATCAAAATCAAACTACTTAATGACCATTTGCCTTAAAGTGGAGCATAAACTCTCAACGACAACGTGCATGATCATGAATATTATTATGAAAATCAATTCTGGTAAGATACTAAATTTATTTCTAAAAGGTCAGTCTTCAAACTCTTTATGCTTTCACCAGGATTATGTAATGTTCGCTCCAAGGGGACAACCTAGATTAGTTCACTAAGATTAAAATTCACAAATTTTAATTTTAGTTTTATTTTGGTAAAGAATTCATGATTCTTGTACGATTGAGGACACAAAGAAAACAATCCGCGCATTTGTGTCTAGGGGTGTGCATTCGATTTATCGATTCGATTTTGATCCTTATCGATAATTACTTATCGATTATCGATTTGTACATATGCTTATCGTTATCGTTTCAATAAGGTTTTGATTTTTTCGATTTCGATTTATCAATTTTTGGGGTTTATCGATTACACCAATAAGAATTTGCGGAATTTCACGGAAAGTATATCGCTATAAATACGCCTAACTAATATGGACAAAAAGAAGCTATAATAAGACGAACACCGTTTATAACATAAAAATTGTGTCAACAAGCACATGCAACGAAACTAAAGTAAGGGATCAAATGTACGCCACCAACAATCCAACGGTATAAAAAAAATACATCATCACCGCTAATTTTGTTTTTTATTAATTTGAACTTCATTCCCTTGAGCTTTAAATATGATCATTCCTTAAATGTGGTAGAGGAAATAATAGGGTTAGAGATTTAGGATAAAGGAAATGGTATTATAGAATAAGGCTAGAAAAAAAATTGTCATTTTAGTATATCTGATCGGTTTATCGATAAACCGATAACCGAAGAGGACAAAATCGAAATCAAAATCGATAACTCGATAAGGAAAATTTTGAAATCGAAATCGATAAATCGATAAACCGATTCGAATGCACACCCCTATTTGTGTCCCACCACTTTTCCTCCAGCTATGTACAATTATGACACTCATTTCCCCTTCAACTATCTTATATAATTTTAATATCACATTGTCTAAATTAAAAGAGATCGAAAAAATCCCAAAGCTTATGTCATAGGCTTGTAAAACTTATTTACAACTTTCATACATTATTTATACCCAGTTATATATAACTACAATATCATACAACTTAAACACATAGTAAAAATAAATTTCATACAACTAATTATATATTATACAACTTTCACACATTATTTCTACCCAGTTATATACAACTACAATAACATACAACTTAAATACAAATTTTATACAAAATTTATACAATATGTCTTTTGTATATTTTGTATCTGATTTATACATAGTAAAAACAAATTTTATACAACTAATTATATATTATACAACTTATCTACAATTTTCATATATTATTTCTACTCAGTTATATACAACTACAATATCATACAACTTAAATATAATATTTATACAATATTGTTCAACTTTCATACAATAGTTAAATAAATGAAAGAAAAATATATAAACATCAGAATACAATTTTTCTACAATTTCGTAAATATAATGTATATCATGTCTTCTTCTTCTTCTTCTTCTTCTTCTTCTTCTTCTTCTTCTTCTTCTTCGAGTTTCAATCTGAAATTCAGTCAAAACCCAATCTAATCTTCACCAAAACCCCTCAAAATTAAGATATAAACTCCAAACCATATTCCCAATTGTTTGCAACAACACCTAATCCAATTAAATAATGATTTTTGAAAACCCAAATTTGAATTCAAAGCTTCAAAGCTTTTTAATGGCTGTCAATGGTAGAATTGTTGCTCTATTTTTCTTTGCTTTACATTATTGAAATTAGGGTTTGAGAGATAGAGAGATACGTAGAGAGAATTCTCAATTCTTTGCAATAACATCCAATTCAAACAAATAATATTTTTTGAAAACTCAAATTCGAATTCAAAGCTTTTTAATGGTTGTCAATGGTGGAATCGTGGGTGGGTGCAAGATACGTGAGGGAGGGGGTGGGATGTGGAGAGAGAAACGTGGGAGAGTGGAAGATAAGTGTGATGACCCTTTGGGTCATCACCTGTTTTCTTACCCATTATGTGCTTCCGAGGCCTTGAAAACCTCATTTAGAGTCACTTCGATTTGCGTGCGTAGTCCGGGCACGTAGCCGAAAATCTTAAATATGAAATTTTGTGAAAAATGTTAAGTCTTGACTTTAAAATGAATAAATTTGACTTTGGTCAAATTTTGGGTAAACGGACCCGGACCCATGATTTGACGGTCCCGCAGGGTTCGTATGAAAATATGGGACTTGGACGTATGCCCGAAATCGGAATCCGAGGTCCCTAGCCCGAGAAATAAATTTTTAAGTGAAATTGTTTAAGGAAATTTTAAGTGAAAACTAATTAGAAAGCAATGGTATCAGGCCGTATTTTGGTTCCGGTGCCCGGTACAGGTCTTATATATGACTTGAGTCATTCCTATGAAATTTGGTTAAAAACGGGCGTCGTTTGACGTGATCCGGACATTAATTGAGAAATTTGATGTTTAAAAGAGTTTTGAGAAATTTTATTGATCTCGAGGTTTAATTCAATGCTCGTGATGTTATTTTGGTCATTTGAGTACACGAATATGTCCGTAGGATGTTTTTGAAGTTGTGTGTATACTTGGGTTGGAGTTTCAAGGGCTCGGGTGATTTCGAGTGGGCTCCGGAATGACTTAGGCTTAGAAAGTCAGATGTTGCAGGTTCAGGAAGTTGCAGTCTCTGAACCCTCTAGTGCGGTCCGCGAGAAATCACGTGCGACCGCAGAGGGGCCAGCACGGCCGTGGTCGCCTTTGTGTGGTCCGCGGTGGAGGCTGTGCGGCCGCAGTCGCCTTTGTGCGGTCCGCCCAGGGTCCTGAACTGCAGGTCTTCAGGGAGGGCCAGCGCTGCCGCGGTCGCCTTTGTGCGGCCCGCAGTGGAGGCTGTGCGGCCGCGGTCCATTTGATGTGGTCCGCACTGGGGGTCTGAGAGGGGTATAAATAAACTGGAATTTCAGTTATTTTTCACTTTTTCAAAACCCCAAAACATAAGAGGTGATTTTTCAAACAACCTTTCTTCTCCAAAACGTTGGTAAGTGATTTCTAACTCATTTTCTTCACTCCTTAAAATCTTTTAACATGATTTCAACTTCAAATCAAAGATTTTCATGGGGGAAATTGGGTGTTTTGGGTAAAACCTAGGTTTTCTAAAATTGGGGATTTGGACCTCAATTTGAGGTCCGATTTCAAAACAAATTATATATTTGGATTTGTGGGGGAATGAGTAATCGGGTTTTGGTTCGAACCTCGGGTTTCGACCACGTGGGCCCGGGGAGTGATTTCAGACTTTTGGGTAAAACTTTAGAAAACTCATTTTCATGCATTGGGGTTGATTCATTTAGCACTTATTGATGTAATTAAGTAACTTGTGACTAGATTCGAGCGGATTGGTGGTGGAATCAAGGGGTAAAGCTATAGTTGAGACTTGAGTGGTGATCAAGGCATCGAGGTAAGTGTTTGGTCTAACCCTAGCTTGAGGGATTAGGAGTTGAGTCATACTTGCTACTTGCTTCTTATTGAGTACGATGTATAGGCATGATGACGGTTATCTATACAATGGTGTCAAGCATGACCGTGAGTCTTAAATTGAAATTTGTTGTGTTCTTAAATGACACTTGGGTGCTTTACTTAATGATCTTCTATGATTGAGCATTTTCAATAATTGAACTGAGTACAAGTTGAGTTGAGGTTGGTTATAGCTAATTCTCCCTTGCAGGGATGACTAATTCAATATTGTTGTTCCCTTGCCAGGAAGTTATTATATTATTTATGTTCCCTTATCGGGATTTCTTGTGATTGTGTGATGAAATGTAAAAGGGAGCGGGTGGTACGCCTACCAAAAGATATAATGAAATGGAAGCGGGTGGAATGCCTACCAAGAGATATAATGAAATGGGAGCGTGTGGCATGCCTACCACAAGATATAATGAAATGGGAGCGGGTGGTACGCATACCACGAGATATAATAAAATGGGAGCGGGTGGTACGCCTACCACAAGATATATTGAAATGGGAGCGGGTGGTGCGCCTACCACAAGATATGAGAAATGGGATCGGGTTGCACGCCTGCAACAAGATGAAACTGAAAGTGAAAGTTGCCTTATTTCTCTTTATCCGTATTAGAAGTTAAAATTGTAGTTTCCTTACTATTCTTTGGTATTCTGTTTTATCTGCTAACCCCGGAGCATGTTTCCCCTTTCCCAGATTTGATTGCTTATTACCTGTTTACTTTTCCGCCATATAGTATATAACTGTATAGGTTTATCTGGAGTCTGGTCCTAGCCGCGTCACTTCCTCGCCGGGGTTAGGCCAGACACTTACCAGCACATGGGGTCGGTTGTGCTGATACTACACTCTGTGCTCTTTTGCACAGATCCAGGTCTTGGACAGCAGCAGTAGCGCGGGAGCCAACTTTCAGTCCAGTGAGACACCGAGGTAGCCTTGCAAACGTCCGCAGGCCCGGCGTATCCTCTATCTTTATTTCAGTCTATTATCTCATGTATTCGAGAAAAACAGTTTTTATTTTTCTTTCAAACGGTTGTATTTAGTACTCTTAGAAGTTCGTGAGTAATGTGACACCAGTTCTTGGGTAGAGGCATATGTTGATTTCTGTATTATTGTTCAGTTTCTTTAATTTAAGTCTTCTGTACATTTATTAAATTCCGTTGTTTTCATACTATCGCTAATAATCATTAAAAGAAGTGATTTGTTAATGAAGTAAGTTGTTAAGGATTGGCTTGCCTAGCTTACATTAGTAGGCACCATCACGACTCTCGAGGGTGGGAAATCCGGGTCGTGACAAGTTGGTATCAGAGAGCTAGGTTACATAGGTCTCACAACTCACGGACAAGCTTAGTAGAGTCTGAGGGATCGGTACGGAGACGTCTGTATTTATCCCATAAGGCTACAGAGTTAGGAAAATCTCACATTTGTTCTTTCTTGTCGTGCGGATTTGTTCCTCAAATGCTAATTGGATTTCTACTCTGTTATTTCGCAGATGGTGAGAACACACACTTCCTCATCTACCGCTCAGTAGCCCGATCCCCCAGCAGCAGCTCCCACTAGGGGCAGGGGGAGAGGCCGAGGCCGTGCTAGAGGCCGAGGTAGGGGCAGAGCTCATCCCCGAGCAGCAGCACTAGTGGCGGAGCCTCAGGTTGATTTTGAGGAGGAGGTTCTGGCCCCAGCAGTTTCGGTGGGCCCAGCTCAGGTCCTAGAGGGGTTTATTGCCACCCCAGTTCTTCAGGATGCTCTAGTCCGATTGGTGGGCCTCATGGAGAGTGTCACCCGAGCAGGTTTGCTTCCTGTAGCCCCAGCCACTTCTCAGGCTGGAGGAGGGGCTCAGACTCCTACTACACGCACTATGGAGCAGGTAGCTCCTCAGATTCAGACTACAGCGGTTCATCCTGTTGGAGCAGTTCAACCGGGTGTAGTAGCTCAGACCGGTGATGGAGCAGCTATGTCTACCGATGCTTTGTGGAGGCTGGATAGGTTCACCAAGCTCTTCACTACTACTTTCAGCGGTGCTTCTTCTGAGGATCCCCAGGATTTTCTATACAGTTGCCACGAGGTTCTCAGGAACATGGGTATTGTCGAGACCAATGGGGTCAATTTTGCTACATTTCGCTTGTCTGGATCAGCCAAGACTTGGTGGAGGGATTATTGCTTAGCTAGACCAGCCGGTTCGCCAGCCTTGACTTGGGAGTAGTTTTCAGTGTTATTTCTTGAGAAATTTCTCCCCGTTACTCAGAGAGAGGCCTATCGGAGGCAGTTTGAGCACCTCCAGCAGGGTTCCATGACAGTCACCTAGTATGAGTCCAGGTTCATCGATCTAGCTTGCCATGCTCTTGTCATACTTCCCACCGAGAGAGAGAGGGTGAGGAGGTTTATTGATGGTCTTATTCAGCCGATTCGTCTTCAGATGGCCAAGGAGGACGAGAGTGAGATCACTTTTTAGGAGGCGGCCAATGTGGCCTGAAGAGTTGAGATGGTTCTGTCACAGGGAGGTGGTTAGGAGTCGGATAAGAGGCCCCGTCATTCAGGCAGATTCAGTGGTACCTCATTTGGAGGTAGAGATTCATATGGTAGAGGTCATCCTCCTAGGCCCTTTCAGTCAGCTCTTCAAGCTTTTCATGGTGCTTCAGGTGGCCGTGGTCCTCCAATTTAGTATTCTGATCAGCAGTCCTTCAATGCACCACCAGCACCTATCAGTGCACTGCCGCTTCAGAGTTTTCAAGGTCGTCAGCCCCAGCAGCTGGGGGTTTGTTTTACTTGTGGCGACACGAGGCACATTGCTAGGCATTACCCTCGGGCTTCGAGCAGTTCTCCGCATCAGGGTTCCCGTGCTATGGTTCAGGCACCAGATGTTCCACAACCCGCCCAGCTAGCTAGAGGTAGGGGTAGAGGTGTTAGAGTTAGAGGTAAAGGTCCTAGAGGTGGAGCTCTAGCCGCCAGAGGTGGAGGCCAGCCAGCAGCAGGCCGTCCTAGAGAGGTAGTCAGGGTGGTGGGGCCCAGCCCCAATGTTATGCTCTCCCAGCCTGGCTCGAGGCTGAGGCTTCATATGCAGTTATTAGAGGTATGGTTCTAGTTTGTGATAGAGATGCTTCAGTGTTATTTGATCCAGGTTCTACGTATTCGTATGTGTCATCTTATTTTGCACTGTACCTGGTCATGCCTAGTGATTCGTTAAGTATTCCTGTTTATATGTCTACACCGGTGGGTGGTTCTATTGTGGTCGATCGAGTTCATCATTCTTGTATTGTGGTGATTAGAGGTCTTGAGACTCGTGTTGATTTATTGCTTTTGGACATGGTCGTCTTCGATGTTATATTGGGGATAGACTGGTTATCACTTTACCACACTATCTTGGACTGTCATGCCAAGACTGTGACCTTAGCTTTACCGGGTATGCCTCGTTTAGAGTGGAGAGGGGCTCCTGGTCATTCTACCCGCGTTGTTATCTCGTATGTGAAGGCTCGACGTATGGTCGAGAAAGGGTGTTTGGCCTATTTGGCGTATATTCGCGATTCTAGTGCTGAGGTTCCCTATTGATTATGTGCCTGTTGTTTGCGAGTTTCCTGAGGTATTCCCTTCAGACCTGTCGGGGATGCCACCCGACAGGGACATTAACTTCTGCATTGATTTGGCTCCGGGCACTCAGCCCATTTCTATTCCGTCGTATTGCATGGCCCCGCCTGAGTTGAAAGAATTGAAGGAGCAGTTGCAGGACTTGCTTGAGAAGGATTTCATTAGACCCAATATTTCGCCTTGGGGGCGCCGGTGTTGTTTGTTAAGAAAAAGCATGTTCAATGACAATGTGCATTGATTACCGGCAATTGAACAAGGTTACGATCAAGAATAAGTATCCACTACCGAGGATTGATGACTTGTTCGATCAGCTTCAGGGTGATAAGGTATTTTCAAAGATTGACTTGAGGTCTGGCTACCATCAGTTGAGGATTAGGGCATCCGATGTCCCTAAGATAGCTTTCCGCACTCGGTACGGGCATTATGAGTTCTTGGTCATGTCATTTGGGTTGACAAATGCCCCAGCGGCTTTTATGGATTTGATGAACCGAGTGTTCAGGACTTATTTAGACTCATTCATGATAGTCTTCATCGATGATATTCTGATATATTCCCATAGCCGGGAGGAGCACGAGCAACATCCAAAGTGATTCTACAGACTCTGAATGATAGTCAGTTATATGCTAAGTTCTCAAAGTGTGAGTTCTGATTGAGTTCAGTTGCATTCCTGGGTCATGTTGTGTCACTATAGGGTATTTAGGTTGATCCGAAGAAGATTGAGTAAGTCAAGAACTGGCCCAGACCAGCATCAGCTACAGAGATTCGATGTTTCTTGGGATTGGCAGCCTACTATCAGTTTGTGGAGGGGTTCTCATCTATTTCAACCCCGATGACCAGGTTGACCCAGAAGGGTGCCCAGTTCAGATGGTCGGACGAGTGTGAGGCGAGCTTTCAGAAGCTCAAAATAGCTCTGACTACGGTGCCAGTGCTAGTATTGCCCATAGGTTTAGGGCCTTACACAGTCTATTATGATGCTTCTCGTATTGGGCTTGGTGCAGTGTTGATGCAGGATGGCAAGGTCACTGCCTATGCTTCGAGGTAGCTGGAGATTCATGAGAAGAACTATTCGGTCCATGATTTAGAGTTGGCAGCCATTTTTCACGCATTGAAGATTTGGAGGCATTATCTGTATGGCGTGGCATGTGAGGTTTTCACTGATCACAAGAGTCTTCAGTATTTGTTCAAGCAAAGGGAGTTGAATTTGAGGTAGAGGAGATGGTTGGAGTTGTTGAAGGATTATGATATCACTATCTTATATCACCCGGGAAAGGCCAATGTGGTGGCCGATGCTTTGAGTAGAAAGTCAGCCAGCATGGGCAGTCTTACTTATATTCCTGTCGGTAAGAGGCCTCTTGCTTTGGATGTTCAGTCTTTAGCCAATCGTTTCGTGAGGTTGGATATTTCTGAGCCTAGTCGAGTATTAGCTTGCACGGTCGCTCGTTCTTCGTTATTGGAGTGCATTCGTGATAGGCATTTTGATGATCCCCATTTGTGTGTCCTTAGAGACACGGTGCAGCATGGAGATGCCAAGCAGGTTACCTTAGGTGATGATGGATTTTTGAGATTGCAGGGGCGCGTTTGTGTGCCTAATGTGGATGGGCTTCGAGAGTTGATTTTAGAGAAGACCTATAGTTCCCGGCACTCTATTCATCCAGGCGCCGCGAAGATGTATCAGGATTTGTAGCAGCATTATTGGTGGCATAGAATGAAGAAGGATATTGTTGCATATGTGGCTCGGTGTTTGAATTATCAGCAAGTTAAGTACGAGCATCAGAGACCTGGTGGTTTATTTCAGAGGATTGAGCTTCCCGAGTGGAAATGGGAGCGGATCACTATGGATTTCATTGTTGGGCTTCCGCTGATTCGGAAGAAGTTTGATGCAGTTTAGGTCATTGTTGATAGGCTGACCAAGTCAGCACATTTCATACTTGTGACAGTTTCCTATTTGTCCGAGAGGTTAGCGGAGATTTATGTCTGGGAGATTGTTCGTCTTCATGGTGTGCCGGTCTCTATCATTTTGGACCGAGGTACGCAGTTCACCTTGCGTTTCTGGAGAGCCGTTCAGCAAGAGTTAGGCACCCAGGTTGAGTTGAGTATAGCGTTTCATCCTCAGACGGATGGGTAGTCCGAGCGGACTATTCATATATTGGAGGATATGCTCTTGGCTTGTGTTATTGATTTTGGAGGTTCGTGGGATCAGTTTTTGCCTTTAGCAGAGTTTGCCTACAACAACAGCTACCAGTCGAGTATCCAAATGGCTCCTTATGAGGCTTTTTATGGTAGGCGATGTCGATCTCCGGTTGGATGGTTTGAGGCAGGGAAAGCTCGGTTGTTGGGTACGGATCTGGTTCAGGAGGCCTTAGACAAGGTCAGGATCATTCAGGAGAGGCTTCATACGGCTCAGTCCAGGCAAAAGAGTTATGCAGACTGCAAAGTTCGAGATGTGGCTTTTATGGTTGGTGAGCAGGTATTGCTCCGAGTGTCGCCTATGAAGGGCGTGATGAGATTCGGGAAGAATGGAAAGCTTAGCCTTAGGTTCATTGGTCCATTTAAGATTCTTGATCGGGTGGGAGAGGTGGCTTATAGACTTGCATTGCCGCCTAGCTTATCAGCCGTGCATCCAGTATTTCATGTGTCCGTGCTTCGGAAGTATCACGACAATCTATCCTACGTATTAGATTTCAGTACTGTCCAGTTAGACAAGGAATTGTCTTATAAGGAGGAGCCGATGGCTATTCTAGACCGGCAGGTCCGTCAGTTGAGATTGAAGAGTTTTCCTTTGGTCCGTGTTCAGTGGAGAGGTCAGCCTCCTGAGGCATCGACCTGGGAGTCCGAGTGTGATATGCGGAGCCGTTATCCTCATTTATTCCCCGACTCAGGTACTTCCTTCTTCTGTCCGTTCGAGGACGAACAGTTGTTTTAGAGGTGGAGAATGTGACGACCCAAAGGGTCATCACCTATTTTCTTACCCATTATGTGCTTCCGAGGCCTTGAAAACCTCATTTAGAGTCGCTTCAATTTGCGTGTGCAGTCCGGGTGCGTAGCCGGAAAGCTTAAATATGAAATTCTGTGAAAAATGTTAAGTCTTGACTTTAAAATGAATAAATTTGACTTCGGTTAAATTTTGGGTAAACGAACCCGGACCCGTGATTTGACAGTCCCGGAGGGTCCGTAGGAAAATATGGGACTTGGGAGTATGTCCGGAATCGGAATTCGAGGTCCCTAGCCCGAGAAATGAATTTTTAAGTGAAATTATTTTCAAAAATTGTTTAAGGAAATTTGAAGTGAAAACTGATTAGAAAGCAATGGTATCGAGCCCGTATTTTGGTTCCGGCGCCCGGTACCGGTCTTATATATGACTTGAGTCATTCCTATGAAATTTGGTTAAAAACGGGCGTCGTTTGACGTGATCCGAACCTTAATTGAGAAATTTGATGTTTAAAAGAGTTTTGAGAAATTTTATTGATCTCGAGGTTTAATCCGATGCTTGAGATGTTATTTTGGTCATTTGAGTACACTAATATGTCCGTAGGATGTTTTTGAGGTTGTGTGTATACTTGGGTTGGAGTTTCGAGGGCTCGGGTGAGTTTTGAGTGGGCTCCAGAATGCCTTAGGCTTAGAAAGTCAGATGTTGCAGGTTCAGGAAGTTGCAGTCTCTGAACCCTCTAGTATGGTCCGCGAGAAATCGCATGCTACCGCGGAGGGGCCAGCACGGCCGCGGTTGCCTTTGTGCGGTCCGCGGTGGAGGCTGTGCGGCCGCAGTCGCCTTTGTGTGGTCCGCCCAGGGTGCTGAACTGCAGGTCTTCAGGGAGGGGCCAGCGCGGCCACGGTCGCCTTTGTGCGGTCCGCGGTGGAGGCTGTGCGGCCGCGGTCCATTTGATGCGGTCCGCATTGGGGGTCTGATAGGGGTATAAATAAACGGGAATTTCAGTTGTTTTTCACTTTTTCAAAACCCCAAAACATAAGAGGCTATTCAAACAACCATTCTTCTCCAAAACGTTGGTAAGTGATTTCTAACTCATTTTCTTCACTCCTTAACATCTTTTAACATGATTTCAACTTCAAATCAAAGATTTTCATGGGGAAAATTGGGTGTTTTGGGTAGAACCTAGGTTTTCTAAAATTGGGGATTTGGACCTCAATTTGAGGTCCGATTTCAAAATAAATTATTTATTTGGATTCATGAGGGAATGAGTAATCGGGTTTTTGTCCAAACCTCGGGTTTCGACCATGTGGGCCCGGGGGGTGATTTCTGACTTTTGGGTAAAACTTTAGAAAACTCATTTTCATGCATTGAGGTTGATTCATTTAGCACTTATTGATGTAATTAAGTAACTTGTGACTAGATTCGAGCGGATTGGTGGTGGAATCAAGGGGTAAAGCTATAGTTGAGACTTGAGTGGTGATCAAGGCATCGAGGTAAGTGTTTGCTCTAACCCTATCTTGAGGGATTAGGAGTTGAGTCATACTTTCTACTTGCTTCTTGTTGAGTACGACGTATAGGCATGGTGACGAGTATCTATACGTTGGTGTCAAGCATGACCGTGAGTCTTAAATTTAAAGTTGTTGTGTTCTTAAATGACACTTGGGTGCTTTACTTAATGATATTCTATGATTGAGCATTTTCAATAATTGATTTGAGTACAAGTTGAGTTGAGGTTGGTTATAGCTGATTCTCCTTTGCTGGGATGACTAATTCAATATTGTTGTTCCCTTGCCGGGAAAATTATAACATTGTTGTGTTCCCTTGCTGGGAAGTTATTATATTATTTATGTTCCCTTGCCGGGATTTCTTGTGATTGTGTGATGAAATGTAAAAGGGAGCGGGTGGTACGCCTACCACAAGATATAATGAAATGGGAGCGGGTGGTACGCCTACCAAGAGATATAATGAAATAGGAGCTGGTGGTATGCCTACCACAAGATATACTGAAATGGGAGCGGGTGGTACGCCTACCACGAGATATACTAAAATGGGAGCGGGTGGTACGCCTACCACAAGATATGAGAAATGGGATCGGGTTGCACGCCTGCAACAAGATGAAACTGAAAGTGAAAGTTGTCTTATTTCTCTTTATCCGTATTAGAAGTTAAAATTGTAGTTTCCTTACTATTCTTTGGTATTCTGTTTTATCTGCTACCCCCGGAGCATGTTTCCCCTTTCCCAGATTTGATTGCTTATTACCTGTTTACTTTTTCGCCATATAGTATATAACTGCATAGGTTTATCTGGAGTCTGGTCCTAGCCGCGTCACTACCTCGCCGGGGTTAGGCCAGACACTTACCAGCACATGGGGTTGGTTGTGCTGATACTACACTCTGTGCTCTTTTGCACCGATCCAGGTCTTGGATAGCAGCAGTAGCGCGGGAGCCAGCTTTCAGTCCAGTGAGACACCGAGGTAGCCTTGCAAGCGTCCGCAGGCCCGGCGTCTCCTCTATCTTTATTTCAGTTTGTTATCTCATGTATTCGAGACAAACAATTTATATTTTTCTTTCAAACGGTTGTGTTTAGTACTCTTAGAAGTTCGTGAGTAATGTGACGCCAGTTCTTGGGTTGAGGCATATGTTGATTTCCGTATTATTGTTTAGTTTATTTAATTTAAGTCTTCCGTACATTTATTAAATTCCGCTATTTTCATACTATCGCGGATAATCATTAAAAGAAGTGATTTGTTAATTAAGTAAGCTGTTAAGGATTGGCTTGCCTAGCTCACATTAGTAGGCGCCATCACGACTCCCGAGGGTGGGAAATCCGGGTCGTGACAATAAGTTAGATTAATTTTAGGACACTAATTATTATCATTAATTCTCTTAAAATGTACATAAATGGTAATTGGGTATATAAAATGTAATTATAGTAAAACTTGAGTATGGAGGGTAATATAGTTTCATATAGTGTATAGGAATGTAAAAATTTCTTTTCTAAATGGATAATATGGTTTTTATCCATATTTGATCCGTTTTTAAAAAGTTCATTATCCAACCCATTTTTTAGTGGATAATATGGGTGGTTAACTATTTTCTTTTAACCGTTTTGTCACCCCTAATTGTATGCTTCACGGTAAATTACATCTAATTTACGTTTACACTTCTTCAGCGATGTTTCTTTTTGTGTCTGCAGTTACAACATAATATCAAATAGTTCTATGTTCTACTTATTTTATTTTATTTCTTGCCAAGAAATATTCACAGTGTGTAGAACTCACTATAGAATTCGCATTTTCAGGATTTCTATCGACCTTCATTAAAATCACACAAAAAATTCAATTACAAGTAGAAGAACTATATTCCCATTTTATTTATTTATAAAGAATTAACCTAAATAGTCACCTATTTAGTTGCTTAAACAAAAATAGCCGATGGATATATAATTTATGTATAATATGTGTATCACTATGTACATTCAATATGTAATTTGTCCATGCTAACTAAAAAATACAAACAATAAATTAGGCCTACTATTTGTGCAAAGAACCCTTTTTTCCTTTATGGAATATAAATGTTTTTCGAATATGAAAAGTGGTAATATGTGAATTTTAGGTTATGTTGAACTAGTCCATTGATCACGCCCAACTATGCCTTATAAAAAGGACTAAGCGATCGCTGCAAATATAATCCGGTTCAAGTCCGGAGTCGAATCCACAGGGAACTAACCCATTTACTACAACTTTTAACACTGCTAATGATAAGCTCAAACAATTTCCGAATACAAAATTTTTAACGGATAATGAGTAGAATTTAGTTAACTAAGGAAAAATGACAATAAAACTAGCAATGATCAAGAATAGAGTTGAATTCAATGGTAAAGTGATCTAGGGTTATTGATTTCCCCAATTGTCGGATTAATTCCTGACCCGTTAGCTATAATCTTGCCGTAACACTCTATAAGGAATATGAGTTCTGGGCTACCGCAATTATCTCTCGATCAATTACGATAATTTACTGGAAGCATTCTCTCGAACTACTCTAGTTAACAATTTATACAACTTAGAATTATTCCACCAAAGCTTCGTTATCTCTAACCATGCTTTTAAATTTAAGTAATTAATCTATTAACTTACTCGAAAGTGGTGCTGTTCAACAATAATCTAACCAAGTGTTCTTCCTCAAGCAACACAAGATAACTAGACACGACTAATCAAGGTCCCTTTCAATTAATCACAAGACAACCCATAGTTGAACAATCATAGAGTAAAAACGACTCAATTATATCAAAACAGAGTCAAGATTTCATCCAACAATTGGTTCCATCAATCCTAGATGACTGGTTTAGCTACTCATACTAATATATAACAATTCACTATAGAAAGTCATAATCAACAAATGAATTAAAAAGGAAGATGAAAACTCTAAAGGAATTCTCTGTCTTTCTCCCGTGTTCTTGCCTTCAAAATCTCTCTAAAAACTACTCTCTTTCTCTTCTAGGTGAATTAGGCTTCATATAGGTTTAGGTTAGTCGCCTTGGAAATTACATAATTGACCCTGGATTATTGGCTTCCGTCAGCTCGTCCGCGGCCGTGGATTGGACCACGGATCTGACCGCGGATGTTGCCCATGATTCTATCCGCGGCCGCGGATCTGAACACGAATTTCCCAATTGCTTTTCTTTCTCCTTTTCTACCGTGCTAACCTCTAATTGGACTTGGACGCTCCATATTGACTACAAAACACTCTTTAGCTTCCTCATGGCTCGGAGTGGCTCCTGCAAAATATAAAACTCTTAATTAGAGCATTTTGTTGTCTTTTAACATTCAAACATTGATAAAGTGCGGCCAAATTAGAGTGTAAATAGTATCTAAATTGCATAATTATAGTCTACTATCAACACCCTATACTTAAACCTTTGCTCTTCCTCGAGAAATCAAACCACACTCTACAGAGGCCTAACTTCCCTGAGCGACTTCCCTAACTCGTCACACCAAGAATATTCCACATAGATTGAGTGCATTAGTGTAACATCCACACCTCAAGAGTTGACTCCCGCAATCCACGCAATATTCCTAACCGGCTTACTTACTCTAACTCAAAGGTCCAGACTTACCTCTCTTTCATGAACCAAGTGCCTGCTCACAACAAAAGAGACTCATTCCACAATCAGTAAAATGCACGCACACTGAGGAACTTCAATATAAACAGAATTCACTCACCCTCAGAAATGACATTCATATGCCACAAAAGATGCACCATAGGCCTTCTCGTAGTGTACTACTCTACTAATCGAGCTCATTCAATCTAGGATCAAGTAGGACTCTATTTGGTTGTAATGTAGGTTGCGGGATGGTTAGGATACATTTAGATATATGAGTGGCTACACCTCCCTAAGCACTTTAATATATATACTTTAATATTCAAAACCCCACACTTATGTCAAACCATGACTCCACCTTCACATCATTATATATTAACTCCCTTCTTCTTTAAGCACAATTACATCAAAAGCCACCACTTATCAAGGAATATTTTTCACAACAATCCAACTATTTATTTTATATATATATATTTCTTTTTTTTCAATTCAAGTGGCTCTTACTTTATAAAAACAGTTCACCTTCCTCCTTATGTCATTAGTTCCACTCAAAAGCCAAATCCAGCAACTCACACTTTAACTTTTACAAAGTTCATAACTATTCAAGTGCTCATGAGAGGTCAACAGGTTCAAATAGATGGTTAATTCAAACAAATGGGTAAGACTTGTAGTGTGGTTGCCAAAGAAATAGGATTACAGGCTCAACAGGGTTAACTACGATACATAACAAATGGGTGGATGAAGTATCTATATGGTTCAACAAAGAAATGCCTATATCACTTCCCAGACTAAACAAGATTACTATTTCGCTTTGCTGACATACGAGGCAAGTTCTAGGCATCAAATATCGTGCACAGAATACAACAAGCCTTACACACACATGGCACATGACTCACTCCATATTGGGTCATCAAACACTCTGATCAGGGTACTTAGCCAAATTAAGAACATACAGTTTAAGGCATTCTTACAAGAGTCGACAACTGAGCCTAAGCGTCACACTAAAGTACCCGCTATATTCAAGGCATTACGACGTTAAGAGATCCTATTTTTATTTTCCCCCATAGCCCACAAGTTCCTACTAACAATAAAAAACTAACTACATCCGGTTCAAATGAAACCCTTGAAAAAGCACTGTGACTTAAAGAAAAACCAAGGGGAAATTGATACACTACTACAAAAGAAAATCTTTTTGTATTTTTTTCTTCTTCTTCGACTTTAGTTCCTCAAGAGACCCGTCGAATGATATCCATTGCCGGGACAAGTCGAAAATGATTTATGTAAATAAACTACAAAACTATTCTACATACAACATACCACTAAGTATCCCCCACCCCACACTTAAAATAATGGCATGTCCCCATGTCATACAAAATAAAGTAATGCAAGGTAAAGGAACTTCCCTGGAAGATCAGTCTTGATCGGAGACAGTGTCGAGGTCAAGATGACTTGTCGTCCCCAACGCATGCAGCCAGCCCATGATTTTCTTCTCTGACTTCATATTTTGGGTGGCCAAGGCATCAACTCTCGTCCCCAATTTTATGACGGAAGTGTGCAGCCCTGCCATTTCCTATTCTAAGGCAGTCATCTGCATACTCCATCTGACTGCAGATGATCCTTCAACCGCAACTACTTGTTCCCGTGGGGTGAGGATGGCCCAACTTGTTCCTGTGGGGTTGAAGAAGGCCCAACTTCCTCC
Organism: Nicotiana sylvestris; assembly: GCF_000393655.2. Taxonomy (NCBI): domain Eukaryota; kingdom Viridiplantae; phylum Streptophyta; class Magnoliopsida; order Solanales; family Solanaceae; genus Nicotiana; species Nicotiana sylvestris. The sequence goes on along the minus strand of NC_091064.1, from coordinate 148,901,501 downwards.
TATTCTTCATCGCTCTCCTCTATCGCCTCATAAACATCACTATCAGCTGTATCGGGTACCACCGTGTCCTTCCTAATGGTCACTTTGTCTGCCCAAAATTTTGCTTCTTTCTTCACCTTGCCATCCATATTGGGGTTCTATAGCAACCCTACGACCCGGCACAATCTCGTGACCAGATATGGGAAAAAGAACCTATACCTCCTCATTGTTGAACGGATGAACATCTCAGATTGAATAACCTTGGCCACATCAAAATCTTGGCCATCCACGAAGCACCAGATCAAAGCAGCTCTCAGACCATTTACCTCAGTGGTGTTGTGGGACGGCAGCAGTCGACTATTGATGATATACAACCAACACTTTCCTTCAAAGGTGAGTGAGGCTGAGTCCAATTTCGATCCCGGCTCAACCCACACTACCTCTTGTTTGGTACACAAATAGTTCTAAAAAATAGCTGCCAATTTGTAGGTTCTTGTCGGTAAGTATCATAGTAATCCACCTCCCCAGTGAATACAGGCAATCGATACACTTTCCTGATGACTTCTATCGAGGCATTCACCTTCTTTTGTCGTACAGTGCAGATGTGATCCTCATGTTCAGCGCAGTTGGCATAGAATTCCCTAACAAGCATCAAGTTACCGTCATTAGGCTCTTCAAAGAAGATGTCTAGCTTGTGCCTAATCAACTCCCTATACATATTGGGGCACTCATCCTGGAGGGATCCCCTTTCAACTCCCATTTACGGTATAGGCTTTCAATAGCCTTCCAACTGAAATGGTCTTGGGCAGCTCTAGAGACAAATATAGTAGTGCCCGGGATGAGCCTCCATGACCACTTGATGAGGCACCGGTAGTGCATCTCGTCTTTGAAGATCTCATGGTACCTACACAACAACCACCACTATCAATAATCGGTGAAATATGTGAACCAATGGCGGTTACTCAGACTTCACTCGCACTATTGGTGACAACTTATACTTAAAACTCATTGTGGGACTTCAACAAATACCTACTGTGCATATGCCCCCAATGTACCCAAAGACCCAATTAAACCTCCATTCTTCACAACTCATCAATGTCTTCCCCAACCTAACCAAATCTAATATCCTCATATACCAACATATATACCAACAATCAAAAATAAAGATAAGAGTACCCATAACTTATATTATCCTACACTTACAATAGAAGAGAAAAAGAATGAAAAAAAAATTGAAAAAACTAAAAAAAGAAAAGAAAGTAGAAGCATGTTACTTACTTGAAGATCTTGTGAGGAATAGAGCTTGGGTAGTTGTTGAGTAGAGAAGAGATTTTGTTGAGTTAAAGAAATTGGAGAGAGGAAGAGGGAGGGGTCATTGTTTCTGATTTGGGGGAGGGGAATGGAAGTTTGGGGGGGGGAGGGTAAGTAAAAAAGAAAAAAATAATTAAAAGGAAAGAAGAAAAGAAAAAGGAAAAAAATAAAAAAAATTTGAACTAAACTTGACATTTCCGCATCCGCGGCCGCGGACAGAACCATGTGCAAAATCCGTGGTTCATCCGCGGTCGAATCTACAACCGCAGATTGAGGCAATTTTTTTTGTTGCTTTTCTCGCATTTTTGCCTCTCTCTGGGATAATTTCGTCACCCTGAGTCCTTCCACTGCGCATACTTTCATTCTTGCACCTTAGTAGATCGATCAATATTGTCACCATTCAAAAATTAATTACTAAAATAAGAACAAATAAAAACAATGGGTTGCCTCCCAAAAAACGCCTAATTTAACGTCGCGACACGACGATTTACAACAAACCATGGGTTGCTTCCTAGGAAGCACCTGATTTAACGTTGTCGCATGACGCATGCTTTCATTATTACTCTTCGCTCGTGTATTGGGGCTCTTCCAAAGATATCACCACTCTATCCCCCTTTTCTTTGACCATTCCAAGGTAATATTTCAACCTTTGCCCATTCACCGTGAACTTATTTTTTCCATCTTCGGATTCAATTTCTACATCTCCACTTGAGAACACTTGCACCACTCTGAAGGGTCCTGACTATCGAGACTTCAATTTACCCAAAAATAATTTTAGTCTCGAGTTGTATAGCAATACTAGATCTCCGGGTTTGAAGTTCCGATCTAGAATATGCTTATCATGCATCATTTTCATCCTTTCTTTGTACAATCTTGCATTCTCAAATGCATGGAACCTGAATTCCTCGAGTTCATGTAACCCAGTAACTCTACTGGTGCTTGTGGTCTCCATATCCAAATTCAACTGCCGCACTGCCCAAAGGGTTTTATGCTCAAGCTCCACCGGAAGGTGGCATGCTTTTTCAAACACCAACTTGTATGGTGACATACCAATTGGAGTTTTAAATGTTGTGCGGTACGCCCATAATGCATCATCCAGCTTCTTTGCCCAATCAGTACTTGTCACATTCACTGTCTTGGTTAGGACACTTTTGATTTCCCGGTTTGACACTTCAACGTGCCGCTCGACTGGGGGTGATAAGGTGTGGTCAGCTTATGGTGAACTCCATACTTTTCCAATTGTCGTGCGAACGCTCTATTGCAAAAATGGGTTCTACCATTACTGATTATAGCTCTCGGGGTGCCAAAATGTGTGAAGATGTTTTTCTTTAGAAAGCATGTCACCCCTATTGCATCATTGGTTGGGAGAGCCACAACTTCAACCCATTTGGAGACATAGTCAATTGCCACCAGTATGTATTTGTTACCATACAAGCTGATGAATGGCCCCATAAAGTCAATCCCCCACATGTCAAATACCTCCACCTCTTGAATAGTAGTCATAGGGATCTCGTGACGTCGAGATATGTTGCCTGTCCTTTGGCACTCATCACAACTTTTCACCCAAGCATGGGCATCCTTGAATAGAGTTGGCCAATACAAACCCGATTCCAACACATTAGCCGTTGTTCGAATTCCTCCAAAGTGTCCACCATATGGTGAAACATGGCAAGCCTGCAAAACATAATGTTGATCTTTCTTGGGGATACACCGCCGGATCATGTTATCTACACATATTTTAAAAAGTAGAGGTTCATCCAAATAATAAGACCGACAATTGCAAAAGAACTTTTTCTTTTGAATCGAAGAGAGTTCATAAGGTACAATACCGCTTGCTAAATAATTAGCAATATCAACTGTTCATCCGGGAATGTCTCTATTATATCTTCAACCTCTACCTTCTTTTCAGCTCCTTCCAACCTTGAGAGGTGGTCTGCTACTTAGTTCTATGTCCTTTTTCTGTCACGGATCTCCAGATTGAATTCTTGTAGCAAAAGAACCCAGCGGATCATGCATGGCTTTGACTCCTTCTTTGCTATCAAGTACCTAATTGCTGCATGGTTAGTATAAACAATAACTTTTGAACTAACCAAGTACGAGCTGAATTTGTCGAATGCAAAAACTACAGCCAACATCTCTTTTTCCATTATGGTGTAATTGAGTTGTGCACCGCATAACGTTATGCCTGCACAGTAAATTGGGTGCATCGGCTTATCCTTTCGGTGCACCAAGACTGCCCCTATATCATAGTCACTTGCGTCGCACATGAGCTCGAACGGTTGCTCCCAGTTGGGTGCAACAATGATGGATGCAGTCACCAATCTCTTCTTCAGCTCCTTAAATGCCAACCTGCAATCATTAGAAAACACAAAGGGATGTGTCACGACCCAAAATCCACTAAGGGTCATGATGGTATCGGACACCGCTGTCTGGCAAGCCAACCATAAATGCTTAATTAAATTCTCGTTTAAATAATTGTGAAAACTATGATTTTTCTTTAATTTGGCTAGTAAAAGATAATCTTTACAAAATAAATAAAATAATATTTAGAAGTTAAAATAGAATACCCCATAATCATCCCAGAATCCGGTGTCACAAGTGTATGAGCATTTACTTGGGAATGAAATAAAATACAGTGACTATCCGGAATACAAGTGGACAGAAATAAAAATACAATACAATACTCTGAAGGAGACTCTGCCGACTGCGGGGCGTCTCGAAGATGCAGCTCACCTAAGTCTTCGTACTAACCATGCCACTATGCCTCTGAGCCACAAGCCCCACATAAACCTATGCAACAAAAATGCACAGCAAGTGTAGTATGAGTACGAAAACAACGTGTACCCAGTGAGTATCCCGTCTAATCTCGAAGAGGTAGATACGAGAGGTCGACTTCGACACTTGCTAGTGGTCCAATAGAAATATTATTAATGCGATGAATCACGAATTTACTAAGAATAACAGTAAATTCAAATAAGTCACGAAACAGGTAAAAGTCCCTTTTTATTCAAAGTCTCCGTATTAATAATCCATTAGTTAACAATTATCTCAAGTCGGGGAGAGCAAATATCAGTATCAATAAATCTCAAGGCAAGCAATACAAGTATGCGCAAATAATGCAGAAGTCGTACGGCCTGATCCAATAGAAATGTAAAATGTGCACTGCCGAGGGTCGAATGGCCCGAACCATAGATGCATCTATTACCCTGCTCGCAAAAAATACTTGCGACCCGGTCAAATTTAAATAAACAATCACCCTGCTCGTGAATCATTCATGCAGTGCAGGTACACATAGAAATACATGCTCAAACAGCCAATTAAGAATTATCGGGGAACGCTTATCCCAATAAAAGTCAATTCTCTTTTAATGATTCAAGAAAAATGAAGTTTAATCCTTTGAGAAATTCATTTAACAATTCGATAAGATTTATCCAATTCAACTGTCAATAAGATTATAATTATTCCAAGTATAGCATGCTTTTGGGTCGTAGACTACCCGAACTTAAACATAATAGTAGCTACACACGGACTCTCATCACCTCGTGCGTACATAGCACCCACAAATAGAATCACATAACCAATTATTGCACCTATGGGGACAATTCCCTCTTACAAGGTTAGAAAGGAGACTCACCTCGCTCCGAAGATCCATAACCGACATTCCACGCTCTTTCGAAGACTCAAATCGATGCACAATGCTCCAAAACTAGCCAATAATTATGAAAATCCATTAATATATATTCAATTACTCATTACAATCCAATTTATGACAATTCCTAACCCCGATCGAAAAGTTAACAAAATTGCCCTCGGACCCACGTTCTCGGATTTCGAAATTTCCCGAAGATAAAGTTTACCCATGAACTCACCAACTCAAATATATGCTTTACTCTCATTTCATACCCAAAATCGTGATCAAAATCCAAAATATCTATTTTCTAGGTTTTCCCCCAAACCCCTAGTTTCTACAAAAAATTTCATGCTCAAATCCGAAACAAAACCATGTATTTAACGTTTAATGAGTGGGAACAACTTACCTTGACATGGATGAAGAAAATCTCTCTTCCGAAAGCTCCAAAATCGTCCAACCCGAAGTGAAAATGGGTGGAAATGAACCAAAACTCGATTTTTAAAGAGAGCTCACTACCTCCAGTCCTTTTGCACCTGCGGTCTCTTGACCGCTTCTGCGGTTCTGCAGGTGCTAACCAATTGCTGCTTCTGCGGTCCAGGGCTCCCAGCGCATTTCCGTTTTTGCGCTCCTTCTTCCGCAGGTGCGGTCCCGCTTCTGCGGTGACCTGACTGCATCTGCGGTCCCAGCCTTCACCCTTCACCACCACATCTGCGTCCTTTTGGCCACTTCTACAGCTCCACACCTGCGTCCAAAACTTCACATGTGCGGTTATACCAGATATCAGCTGCTTCAACTATTCTTTCCAACCCCAATTCAATCCGTTAACCACCCAAAATTCACCCGAGGCCCCCCGGGACCCCGTCCAATCACACCAACCAGTCCCAAAACACATTATGGACTTGCTCGAGGCCTCAAATCATATCAAACAACGCTACAATCATGAATCGACCCCCAATCCAAGTTTAAGGAATTTTTGAATTTCAAACTTCTACATTCGATGACGAAACCTATCAAATCACCTCCGATTGACCTCAAATTTTGCACACAAGTCATATTTGACATTATTGACCTACTCCAACTTCCAGAATTGGATTCCGACCCAGATATCAAAAAGTCCACTTCCGGTCAAACTTCTCAAAAACCTTCAAATTTCTATCTTTAGCCAAATGACTCCAAAATGATCTACGGACCTCCGAATTCACTTTAGATCGCACTCCCAATACCAAAATCACCATACGGAGCTATTCCCAGACTCGGAATCCCAAACAGGCATTGATAACACTAAAATGCACTTCAACCTAAACTTATGAAATTCTTCCCAAAATGCTTACTTCCACAATAGGTGCCGAAACGTCCCCGAGTTTTCCAAAACCAGGTTCGAACATATGCCCAAGTCCGAAATCATCATACGAACCTGCTGAAACCTTTGAATCCCGATTCCGAGGTCATTTACTCAAAAATCCAATTTTAGTCAATTCTTTCAACTTAAAGCCTCCAAAATGTGAATTCTCTTTCCTAATCAACTCTGAACTTCCCAAAATTCAATTCCGACCATGCGTACAAGTCATAACTTAAGTGAAGTTGCTCATGGCCTCAAACTGCTGAACGACGTGCTAGAGCTCAATACGACCGATCTGGTCATTACATTCTCTCCCACTTAAACATACGTTCGTCCTCAAACGTGCTAAGAACTGCGCTGGAGTTGTCCGAAATCACTGTTTAACACCTCGAGCACCTACCTGTGCTACCACAACTCGGCTGGGCACCTTAGCTTGATCAATCTGAAGATATCTTTTTTCACTTAAGCAAATAATCCTTAGAGCCCAATTCCAACATCCGAAATTCTTTGCCAGGCTTGTTTCCAACATACGCTCACCGTATCAATCACCGCACGATGTACCAAAATATGACTGCATTTGCTGGATTCACACCTTGCACCGCTTTACTCACAGAATCACAATACATTCTCTGATCACATTAGTCGAAATTCCACGAATCTGATGCTCCCACTGAACCTCATGACATACATAGGTCTTGCTCTAACTCTTACAATACCACCATGATGGAAGAGATGTGTAGAAATTCATAACCAACTGCCAAATCAACAAACCATTGGGTCTATACTCCGGACAAGAACCATCACCTCATTCTGAACCAAATAATGGTCTTCGCTCCTTAATATACTTCATATAATCAGATTGCACTGATCCTAAATCCAATGATCTCATCTTACCCAGTACAAACTGCTCAGGCAATAAGCCACCCAGACATGACCAAAAGTCTCGTATGATGTCACAATGTGCCAATGGGCTATCCAACTCGGATGCGATATAAAAGGAAAACGAACTCTGAAAAGAAAATCCAATTGCCCCGCTCGCGAATCATACATGCGACGCGCTCAACCTAATTGAACAGACACCCCGCTAGGGAATCATACATGCAACGCGGGCACACAACTAATATGAGTTTTCCTTAGAAAAATAGGAAACAAAACACATAAAAACAGATATAGGGAACTGTACTCAACATCACACTTTTGCAGCACGCAACCCGATCCAAACAACATACCCATGGCGGCATGCCACCCGATCCACACATAAAATTCACATAAGGAGATACACACCGAGCTAGATTGCCCACTACAAATATCGGTCACAAGCACGCTAAGTGCATAATACCATCCCTAGGGAGACATATAGTGTCATACGCCACAAAACTCAAGCACAAGTGAGGTGTGATATACGATCTGAATCTCGAGAGCCATCCAGATCATATAACATCGTCTCTACGCGGAACCTCAACACATAAGAAATTCAGCAAGCCTTCTCACATCTCACATGGCGCAATGTATCATTACATGAAATAGCTAACGACGAAATAACACCCCGACTACTCTTCCATAAGGAATACATTGCTGAAATGAAAGAATCTGGCCTGATATAGAGCCCATATTTACATTTAAACCCATCCACAAACCTCAAGCTGATTCTGATCACACTGAACTAGGCCAATAACCTTTCATGGTCCCACAATAACCCCTTTTTTTCCCATAACACACAAGAACAACCATCATAACCGAAGTAATCATCCACAGTCCACAACCCAATAAGTCGAGTGCCCTATAGGCATCGATTATCAATTTAACGACATCACTACAATCTCTATACTTGATTTAACTCTTCAATCAATCAAGTGGCTACATGCCACACTTATACAACCTTCCCATGGGGCACGTTCCCACAACCTTCCGTAACAGATAACAGGTCTGTACATCCAAACCACCGGCTGCACTAACGCTGAAAAGCGATCAAGAATCCTTAACCAGGATGCAAAGCCTTTTCACAAAACACCGATCTCAGGTGACGCTGAAGATAATACCAACTTACCTTAAACATCGAAACTCCTTTCCTACTCATCCGAGCTCATGACATCCTTGTCAACACCAAACTGCAATCTTGATCCTTACTTCAAATTCCATACCACTCAGTGCACCCAACATGCCAATATACGATAGAACACGTTTTTCATCATAACTTCGAAACCACTAATAGATTAACATTTCATCATATAAAAACTTTTCACTTAACTCACTTCAGGAGAACCATAGCAATACACATGTGAAATCTCATAATCGTGGAATATACAAATCTCTAAGTAGTTGTCTAAGCCACCATAGCCCTTCCGGTATCCGCCTACACATAATAGGCCATAACAATAGAATACTTCTAAATAACATCAATTACGGCGGCTGACCGACTCCACACGTACCGTCACAAATCACTTGTATAACTTGGTCCCGCTGGAGGAACTAATCACTACCACCAATATGCCAATTCAAGTATGGCTAATCAATCTATATTCTTCCAATTTATCCTTGATTGCCTTAGAAATAATAATAACTCTGTTCAACACATAACACACCCCATCCGCACTCATCCCGAGTGACATTGAATCACGAGACCACGGTGTCTCCAATCCCACGAACCATTTTATACCTCCCTTATGCGCACATTCACATCCTCAACCAGTGTGCCCATTCTGATAATCCCCCTATGAATCTGAAGTCCTTTCTCATTTTCCTCCCAAATGCTACACTGCAAGTCAAAACATCATAGAACATTCTGGGCCTCTTCTCATAAGCTACTACAAAAGCTTGATTCTTAGCCGTACTTGTAGGCTCGAAATCATTCGGCACCACACTTTAACTTTTGAATTCACTAGGACCGTTGTTGAGAGCCACCCGCTCTGACTTTGCCCCGAATATAATCAACTCTACGCACCTTCTAGCGCATGAATACCCTCACAACGAAGCACCTGGCATAATCACTTCCCTTAAAACCCGCTTCCATACAAGGCATAAATCCTGAATCCTTCCCCGAGTCTGAACAAGAGCTAATAAGGCCAACCATAACACACCTTTAACAATTCATTTGCTCAAATTACCACTAATGTTCTTTTCCCACAGCTGAAATAACCTATTAATATGCTAATAACCAGAAACCTCGCAAGTAGTTAGCCATATAACCCAATCCTAAGCGGTAGGACTATCCCACTTAGCTTGAATCCACTATTACATAACTTTGGAATTCACCAGGATTCTTTATCTCTTATTGACATAACCTTGTGCAATCAAACGCAAAAATTCTTAGAATCTTTCTATAAAACCCCATCTTCTTACTCTGAATCATTAACCACATCCACATGACCGATTTCTTTGCTGTATAACCAATAGAATTCTTCGCATCGCCAATCCATGCGACTGCCGAGCTGCTCACTGGACATAACCCACCTATGGAATTTACGTGCTGACGTCTTCCAAAGCTGCTACACGGGGTACAATCACTACAACATCAATATCCCATCCTGAGTTCGAGCTCACTCTCTAGTTGCACAAGTCTATTCACCCCTCATGGACATCAATTAAATGTGCGACAACATCCTTCCAATCCAAAGTTACGTTGTATCCTTCTTCATTTCAAGTAGCTCCTTTCTGTTATATCAAATCTCCTGCCGCATAGTAGCCCATACTTCAAATTAGATCCGTAGACCCCAATCATCAATCACTAACATTCCCAAGTCGTTCCAAACTCTCCTTAAAGTGCGTATTCATCCTAACACAAAGCCCATATGCAACTCCGCCACTCTCCCACTTTGGCGGAACTCACCCCTCTAATCGACCACTCGACCTTTGCTTCTTATACCTATCCTTCTAGAAATTTTAACCACCTCCTGACATTCCCCACATGTCCTTCCTCATCATTTGCTACTCAATTGTTGCCTTAATAAAATCTATCTTTGTAGCACTTGAACCCACAAATTGCTACTAACTTAAAACCTTTATGGAGATCATCTTTCTCGAGCCGTCAACATTAGAAACACCGATTCAATCCTGAACCACCGCAACCCGCGATATCTAACCGTCGTTTCTCCAATATTATTTCATAATATCCTACCCCAAGGGCGAATTGTAGAAGACCATAATACCGGCGAACTTAACACATACAATTGAGGACGACGACACTACATCGCAGATGAAAATTCCCCCACGCTCGAAAATGCCAAGTCTCGTTACTCCATCACCCCAAATTTGGACATTGATAGGCCAATTGCTTTTCCTCCACCGGAAATGAGATATCTAATCTCTGAATCATGCACTGAGTAGACTTCCTTTCAAATCATTCACTGCCCCAACACATAGGCAAGTATCCTACCATCAAGTCAATACTGTGCGATAACCAATCGGGAGCATCGTAGCAATCTGTGCATAGCCTCAAAGCTCTCAGGAATACTGTTACTGAGCCAAAATGACAAGATATCCTTCCGCAAGGCAACGACAATAGCCCAATCAACTATTCAGGGAGAAACATCCCACACCACATCGGTAGTACCATTACAATTCTTCAATTCTCGATTTATAGCAAGTGGTTTGCGTCGCATAAGATCGAACAGGAAGGAAATAAAGGCATAAGCCTCAAGGGAATCAAACCGCACGATGAGGAATCAAGAAGGGAAGTGCTCCAAACAGCCCCGTAGCCTCTCAAAGATAAGTACAGACGTCTCTGTACCAATCCGTAAGACTTTACTAGACTCGCTCATGACTCATTGGACCTAAGGAAACCTAGTGCTCTGATACCATGTTGTCACGACCCAAAATCCACTAAGAGTCGTGATGGCGCCGGACACCGCTGTCTGGCAAGGCAACCATAAATACTTAATTAAATTCTCGTTTAAATAATTGTGAAAACTATGATTTTTCTTCAATTTGTCTAGTAAAAGATAATCTTTACAAAATAAATAAAAGAATGTTTAGAAGTTAATATAGAATACCCCATAATCATCCCAGAACCCGGTGTCACAAGTGTATGAGCATTTACTAGGGAATGAAATAAAATACAGTGACTGTCCGAAATACAAGTGGACAGAAATGAAAATATAATACAATACTCTGAAGGAGACTCTGCCGACTGGGGGCGTCTCGAAGATGCAGCTCACCTAAGTCTCCGTACTAACCATACCACTATGCCTCTGAGCAACTAGCCCCACATAAACCTGTGCAATAAAAATGCACAGCAAGTGTAGTATGAGTATGAAAATCACGTGTACCCAGCGAGTATCCCGTCTAATCGCGAAGAGGTAGAGATGAGAGGTCAACTTTGACACTTGCTAATGGTCCAATAATAATATTATTAATGCGATGAATCACGAATTTATTAAGAACAACAGTAAATTCAAATAAGTCACGAAACAGGTAAAAGTCCCTTTTTATTCAAAGTCTCTGTATTCATAAACCATTAGTTAACAATTATCTCAAGTCGGGGAGAGCAAATATCAGTATCAATAAATCTTAAGGCAAGCAATACAAGTATGCGCAAATCATGCCGAGGTCGTACGATCCGATCCAACAGAAATGTAAAATGTGCACTGTCGAGGGTCGAACGACCCGAACCATAGATGCATCTATTACCCCGCTCGTGAAAAATACTTGTGACGCGGTCAAATTTAAATAAACATTCACCCTGCGCACGAATCATTCATGCAATGCAGGTACACATAGAAATACATGCTCAAACAACCAATTAAGAATTTATCGGGGAACGCTTATCCCAATAAAAGCCAATTCTTTTAATGATTCAAGAAAAATGAAGTTTAATCCTTTGAGAAATTCATTTAACAATTCGATAAGATTTATGCAATTCAACTGTCAATAAGATTACAATTATTCCAAGTATAGCATGTTTTTGGGTCGTAGACCACCCAGACTTAAACAAAATAATAGCTACGCACGGACTCTCGTCACCTCGTGCGTACGTAGCCCCCACAAATAGAAGCATATAACCAATTATTTCACTTATGGGGATAATTCCCTCTTACAAGGTTAGAAAGGAGACTCACCTCGCTCCGAAGATCCATAACCGGCATTCCACGCTCTTTCGAAGACTCGAATCGATGCACAATACTCCAAAACTAGCCAATAATTATGCAAATCCATTAATATATATTCAATTACTCATTACAATCCAATTTATAACAATTTCTAACCACGATCGAAAAGTGCCCTCGGGCCCACGTGCTCGGATTTCTAAATTTCCCGAAGATAAACTTTACCCATGAACTCACGAACTCAAATATATGCTTTACTCTCAATTTCATACCCATAATCGTGGTCAAAATAAAAATATCCATTTTCTAGGTTTTCCCCCAAACCCCAAGTTTCTACCAAATTTTCATGCTCAAATCCGAAACAAAGCCATGTATTTAACATCTAATGAGTGGGAACAACTTACCTTGACATGGATGAAGAAAATCTATCTTCCAAAAGCTCCAAAATTGTCCAACCCGTAAGTGAAAATGGGTGGAAATGAACCAAAACTCGATCTTTTAAGAGAGCTCACTACCTCCAGTCCTTTCACACCTGCGGTCTCTTGACTGTTTCTGCGGTCCCACAGATGCTGACCAATTGCCGCTTCTGCGGTCCGGGGCTCCCAGCCCATTTCCGCTTCTGCGCTCCTTCTTCCGCAGGTGCGGTCCCGCTTCTACGGTGACCTGACCGCATCTACGGTCCCAGCCTTCACCCTTCACCACTGCATCTGCATCCTTTTGGCCGCTTCTGTGGCTCCGCACCTGCGGCCAAAACTTCGCATGTGCGGTTATACCAGATATCAGTTGTTTCAGCTATTCTTGCCTTCACCCTTCACCACTACATCTGCATCCTTTTGGCCGCTTCTGCGGCTCCGTACCTGCGGCCAAAACTTCGCATGTGCGGTTATACCAGATATCAGCTGTTTTAGCTATTCTTTCCAACCCCAATTCAATCTGTTAACCACCCGGAATTCACCCGAGGCCCCCCGGAACCCCGTCCAATCATACTAACCAGTCCCAAAACACATTACGGACTTCTTTTAGGCCTCAAATCATATCAAACAATGCTACAATCATGAATCGACCCTCAATCAAAGCTTAAGGAACTTTAGAATTTCAAACTTCTACATTCGATGATAAAACCTATCAAATCACGTCCGATTAGCCTCAATTTTTGCACACAAGTCATATTTGACATTACGGACCTACTCCAACTTTCGGAATTGGATTCTGACCCCGATATCAAAAAGCCTACTTCCGGTCAAACTTCTCAAAAACCTTCAAATTTCTATCTTTAGTCTTCCAATCATACAGACCTCTAAATTCACTTCCGATCGCGCTCCCAATACCAGAATCACCATACGGAGCTATTCCCAGACTCAGAATCCCAAACAGACAATGATAACACTAAAATGCACTTCAACCCAAACTTATGAAATTCTTCCAAAAATGCTAACTTCCACAATAGGTGCCGTAACGTCCCCGAGTCTTCCAAAACCCGATCCGGATATATGTCCAAGTTCTAAATCATCATATCAATCTGCTGGAACCTTTGAATCTCGATTCCGAGGTCGTTTACTCAAAAATCTAATTTTAGTCAATTCTTTCAATTTAAAGCTTCCGAAATGAGAATTCTCTTTCCAAATCAACTCCGAACTTCCTGAAATTCAATTCCGACCATGCGTACAAGTCATAATAGCTAAAGTGAAGCTGCTCATGACCTCAAACTGCTGAACGATGTGCTAGAGCTCAAAAAGACCGGTCGGGTCGTTACAGGATGATCCTTTTCAAGGAGTTTACATAAATGGTTAGCAATCTTAGAGAAATCATTTATAAATTGCCTGTAGAACCCGGCGTGCCCAAGGAAGCTTTTCACTGCCTTGACCGAAGCTTCTCAATCACGTCAACCTTAGCATGGTCAACCTCAATTCCTTTAGTGGACACTCGATGCCCCAAGACTATCTCTTCTTGTACCATAAAATTGCACTTTTCCCAATTTAGCACTAAATTTGTCTCCACACATCTTCTGAGCACTCTTCTTAAATTGTGAAGACAATCCTCGAATGAATCCCCCACCACAGAGAAATCATCCATAAATACCTCCATAATGTCTTCAACCATGTTCATGAAAATGGCTAACATACACCGTTGGAATGTAGCCGGTGCATTGCAAAGTCCAAAAGACATTCTCCGAAATGCAAAGATGCCATACGGACAGGTGAAGGATGTTTTCTCTCTGTCTTCGGGGGCTATTGAGATCTGATTGTACCCCGAATATCCATCCAAGAAATAGAAGTAAGATCACCCAGCCAACCTGTCCAACATTTGGTCAATGAACGGCAAGGGGAAATGGTCCTTCCGTGTGGCTGTGTTCAATTTCCGATAATCCATGCAAATCCGCCACCCCGTGACTGTATGAGTCGAGATCAACTCGTTATTCTCATTTTGTATGACCGTCATTCCTCCCTTCTTCGGCATACATAGAACGTGGCTTACCCAATTGCTGTCTAAGATGGGGAAGATGATACCCGCATCTAACCACTTGATCACTTCCTTCTTTACCACCTCTTTCATATTCGGGTTCAACCTTCGTTGATGTTCTCTAGAAGGTTTGTGCCCTTCTTCCAAGAGAATCTTGTGCATACAAAAAGCTGGGCTGATACCGTTTATGTCTGCCATGGTCCAACTAATAACAGTCTTACATTCTTGTAACACCTGTAGGAGTTTCTCTACCTCCATAGCTAGAAAACCGAATGATATAATAACAAGTAAAGTAGAATTAGGCCCTAAGAAAGCGTACCCGAGGTGAGTTGGAAACTGTTTCAGGTCCAACTGTGGTGGCTCCTCTATCGATGGTTTCGCAGGTGGTGTCATTTTTTCTTCTAGGTGTAGGGGCTCGAACTGGGGTTCCCTTTTCCAGAACCCTTGACCTTCAAGATCCATGACCCACTCTGCCAGCTTCTCACCATCCACATTTTCCAAATTCATCAAGAAGGCTTCTAACGGATCCCTGTCATTAATAGTCTCATCCTCCTCTTGTAGTATTACATCTACGGCCTCCACTAGCAAGCAATTTGCAAATTCACTGGGTCTCCTCATAGATTGTTGAACATTGAATATTATTTCTTCATTGTTCAACCTCATTTTTAATTATCTAGTATCACAATCAATCAATGCTCTCCCAGTGGCTAAAAACGGCCTTCCCAAAATGATTGGTATCTTTTCATCCACTTGACAGTCAAGAATAATGAAGTCTGCAGAGAATACAAATTTCCCCACTTGAACAAGTACATCATCAAGAATTCCTGTTGGTCTTTTGACTGTGCGATCAGCTAGTTGCAACAATATTGAGGTTGGTCTAGCTATGACAATGCCCAGTTTTGTATAGATTGTCAAGGGCATCAAGTTTATACTGGCTCCCAAGTCACACAATGCTTTAGCAAAAGCATAACTCCCAATGGTGCATGGGATAGTGAAACTACATGGATCAAACACCTTTTGAGCCATAGGCCTTGTCACTACCACGCTGCAGGTCTGCGTCAGAGTTATAGTGGACAGGTCCTGGAAGTCAATTTTTTGCGACATCAGGTCCTTCATCCTTTTTGCATACCCTGGCATTTCCCTCAAAGCATCCATCAGTGGAATATTCAATTGAATTTATCTGAGCATTTCCATGAATTTTCTGTATTGATCATCTTTCTTTTGATTTGCCAACCTCTTTCTTTTGATTTGCCAACCTCTAAGGGAATGGTGCAGGATTCAACCTTTGCCCACTACTTTATGTCTTTTCTTTGTTGGGAGCTTTTTCTACCGCCTGTTCTGGGAGTTGTTCACCTTCCTTCTCCTTACCCTTGTCAACTTGTGCATGTTCAATTACAACCTCGGTGAGCTCTGCTGACTCATCTGTCTCTAATGTAACTGGAGTAGTTGGCATTATCTCTCTCCTCGATTGAGCAACTTCTTTCTCCCTGTCTAAATCTCTTCTATTCCTGAGACTCACTGCCATGAGGGGATTTGGGTTCTGCTCTCTTGGATTAATGTTTGTATTTGCAGGCAATGTTCCTTGTGCGCGATTGTTCAAGGCCATAGATAATTTTCCCAATTGAGTTTCAATGCCTTTGATTGTTGAATCATGTGCATCTAACTTCTCTTGTATCTTTCTATTTGTCCCAATGAGTTGTTACAGCATGCCGCTGATTTCGATCATGTTACTGTCCTGTTATCGATGAGGTGGTTGGTAGGCCAGTTGTTGATGGTGCTGCTTATTATAGCCATGCTGCCTTTGATAAGGCACGATTTGGGCTGGTGGTCATGCTCTTCCTTGATTGGGGTTGTGTTGTGGCTAGTTTGGTCTGTACTGCTGGTTTGATGCTGGTCCCATTGCTGCCCACCTTGCCTTTGACCTCAAAAATTATTGACATAATTCATGTCTTCTCTGAAACCCTGGTTGTCATTCTCTTCACTCCACGAGCACACATATGACTGGTTTATGCAAGGAGTGCATAGGCCTCCATTTGTGGTATCAACAATGTGCACTTGTTTAGTACCCATCTCATCGATTTTCTTTATCAGCAAGCTCATCCGGGTCATGAGAGTGGCTATGTTTTCTGCATGTGTGTTGTTTGGGTCAAGAGCGACAGAATGCACTATTGGAGTGAGTGTTGTGTCTCTCTTCATCCAGCCTGAATTTTGAGACATCTTGTCAAGAAGAATCGTACACTCTGTGAATGTTTTACTCAAGAATGCACCCCCGATAGAAACATCTACATTGGCCTTTAGAATGTCAGCCAAACCCATATAGAATCTCTGTCCCAACATCTTATCCGGAATACCATGGTGCAGACACTTCACCAATATACTCTTAAACCTTTCCCAGGTTTCTTGCAAAGTCTCAGTCAGTTTCTGCCTGAATTGCAATATCTCATCAATCTGCCTTGCAGTTTTGTTGGGTGGATAAAACTTGTTCAAGAACTGCTTGACTAGTTCCTCCCAAGTAGCAATGAAGTTTATTGGGAGCGAATTCAACCAAGTTTGAGCCTCCCCAGTCACTGAGAATGGGAACAGTAATAATTTGATTGCCTCAGAAGTCACATTCGGTTGTCTTTGGGTGACACAAATTGGTAGAAAGTTCTTCAGATGTTGTTGTGGGTCTTCGATGTTTGACCCGGAGAACAACCCTTTATTCTGCAACAGGTGCAACATGCTGTTGGTAATCTGGAATGTCTCCTCTTGTATCTGAGGAACCGCAACTGCTGTGGCCAGATTATCAGTTGATTGGGCCTCAGTGTGGATACCGAAAATCCGATGAAAAACCAAAAAAATACAGAAAAAAATTACATTGTGTAACTGCTCCAAAAATAATAGCAGGAAAATTTCAAATTATGTGAACTTATTTTCTTTAGTCCGTGCGAAAAAGAATGACCTCTTCAATATTTGGAAAGAATTTGTCTTTATGTAATAATTTATAACCACATAAAATATATGTGTCTCATTTTACACCGCAAGATCAAAAGTATTTTCTTTTTTCTTAAACTCTGTACATAGTCAAATAATTTCACATAAATTGAAATGTATATTGTTTGTATATTAACGTGTACTATACATATTTATACATAATCAATGTATATAATTTGTATATTTGAATAACAAATATAATTATTTTTGTCGACGGGCAAAATATATAACTTGCCCTAAAAAAATGAGCATGGGTATCTCGTATGAGCAATGTGCCTTGTCAATTCCCTGGGTTCCTTTTTGAGCTACTTTCCTTAAATTTTGTTAGGACAAGCTCCTGTAGATTGCGAAGACATATTGGGGGAAAGAGCGCTTTTTTATAGGTCAACAAAGTAGGCATTATTAGTCACCTCCGTACATATTCTAAAATTACAGAATGCTATGCTTCTGCCACCTATGATTACAAGCCTTAAAAATTGAATTGTTAGGAAAAGAGTTGAACTATTTCAATGCATAGTCAGGATTTTGAGGAAAAGGTCGGCCACCGCTCATTTGACTTAATTCCTTACCCTTCCAGTAATATTTTTTAGTTCTCCTTTCTTGGCTTTCTTAGCTAATTACGGATTTTTCACCTAAATCACCTCCAAATCCCCACCGGAAAAAAACAATTAATGATTAATACAACAGGACATAGATAGAAACAGTCCCCGCACGGGTACAGCGCAATTAGACAAGAGACCAGACACATGTACTTGCTTAAACCACGAAATCAACAGCTTGAATCTAGTACTCTTAAGTGTTGATTTTTTAGACGGGAATAGAGCAATCGAACATGCTTTGTCTAAAACCATGGCGGAGAAAAAGGAGGTGAAAATATGAACAATGCTTAGTGGCATGTTTTAAGCCGTTAAGGCTTTGTCAATTCATAAACATGATGAATAGGGAATTATTGTTACTGACCCTTCTAATGAGGTAGAAGTGCCACATCTTGTAACGACTAGTTTATATATATATATATATATAGCACATATGAGACATATCTAGATTAGTTTAAACAAAAGATTAGATAAATCAAAATCTAATTCATATTGTTGACTACAATGACGTGCGAACAAAGTTACACATTAATTGCTGAAAAGATTAAACAGTTATATATAAGATATAACAACTCTTAATAGTGTGAGACAGTTAAAGAAAATCATGTGAGTTTGGATCAATGAAGACAATATCACATTATATTTCAACCTCGTAAAGGATTTATAGTTACATGTATTTTATCAGTAACCTAATGATGTAAATACCTTTTTACAACATCAATGCATGTATAGAACTTAGACTACTTCTATAAATACCTTTTCTAGTCATGACGAGGTACCATCACAAATTAACCAAACATTAGCCATAGTTGCCAACTTCTCTCAGCTTCAAGAATTGAACCACTAATTAACATGGAATACTCAACTCATGTAGCTGCAAATACTCTTATCAACTCCTTTCAACCAAAGGAAAACACCATTTTCAGCCACCAAATTTCTGCGAGAATCCGCCTTGCTACAGAAGTTGACGTGCCACTTCTTCACAAACTCGTTACCCAAATGGCAGAATACCATGGCCTATCAGAAATCTTCACTACAACAGAGACATCACTCCACAACAATTTATTCAAATCCAATAATCCTCCTTTTCATTCTCTCACTGCTCTTGTCCTTGAAATTTCTCCCAACCCTTTTCCTCTCGTCACCAAATCCAATAACCTCAGTTTCATCCCTATTATCAAGAACAATTACAATCTTGATAAAATGGAAGTTTTGGACCCTGAACTCGAGACTTTTAGGTCCAAATTTAAAGGGGATGGAGAGAATAATGGCAATGTTTATGTAGCTGGTCACGTGCTTGTTTTTCCAAGCTATAACGGTTTCTTTGAGAAACCTGGTTTATATTTAGACCAAATGTTTGTAAGGAAGTGTTATAGAGGGATGAGGTTAGGAAAATTGTTATTTTCTGCTGTTGCATCGAAGGCTGCGAAAATGGGAATGGGGATGGTTGATTGGCTTGTGGCTGATTGGAATGAAGAAAGTATTAATTTCTATGAGAAAATGGGTGCTCATTATATTCCTGAATATAGACTTTGTAAATTGTATGGAGGTCAGCTTCAAGCATTCTCCAAGAAATCCGATTGATTACGTAGTTTTCAGCTTCTTACTTAGTTCTTGTGTTGTCTTTTCGATTTGTAAGTTCAAAATTTATGTTGGAAGGAGTATGAAAATTTGCTAGCTTTTCGTAACATTTGAGCACCTCGGCCTCCAGCATGCTGCATACATAATTGAATGTTACTTGTGTGATCTTATTTTCCAGGTTATTTCTTTTCTCTTTTGAATAAACCATTAAGAAGTAGTACCTGTATAAATTTTTATCATTAATTATAAAACCTCAAGATGAAGAGGTACAAGTAAGAGCGCAACCTTAAGAGCGCAACCTTACCTTATTATTACTTATAATTCTAGTGAAGGAGGTGAAGACTCATCCGTCAACAGCATGCATATAAAAAATACTAATAACTAGGAAAAATCAAATATACTATAATCTAAGTTGCTCCGACATGGCAGTTTAGGTGTCGCACCCGCATTGACACGACACTAGTGTGGGTTGAAAGTGCAAGAGGGGGGAAGGGGTGAATTGTAATTTTTCTTTTTTTTAATGGGGTAATAGACTAGACTCTTAATGTTAGATGTAAACAAGACACAGAAAAGTAAATTGCAGAAAGTAAATGATACATGGTATTCATATTAGTTCGGTTTTAGAATAATCCTACATCTAGTCCCCTTGGGTTGCAAGGGTGTTCTCTTTCAAATATCTGAAGTTTCTTGGTACAAGTTGGTTGGTGTTGTATACACCAACAGCTTCATCACTAGATTTGTTCTTTCCTCTCTTCTTGATACAATGCGTCACTAGTGATTTTTCTCTCTTTCTTCTCTCCCTAGTTATACAGTAAATCTAGAATAGACTACAATGCTTGTTAGGAGTAGAACAAAAAGATTGATAGTGGTTCGATCAAAGTATATCCTTCCTTTGCATCTCCTGTTGTATATATATGAATTGGGATCTATTCTTCAAGGCGTGACAGATCTATGAATGGACGGCAACCCAAGGGACTTGATCCTTAGAATCAATCTTCCAAGAATAAAATAGAGCTTTTTTTACTGGTCTGTTGCTTCCGTGATTTCCTTTCTTCCGCAAGCCGTTGTGATTGAATATTCTCCGTGATGCGTGATTGAATATTCTTTGTAAATCTTCTATGTTGATTGATTGATGCCTACCGTAAATAGCTGGATCAGATATATTTTTTCCAAGAAGCTCGTAATCACAACATATTGATTCCTTGATTCTTGCTTCTGGATCTTGACTTGCACATTTGAGTCCTTGATTCTTGCTTCCAGATCTTTACTAGAATCTTTCCACTTCTTGGGACTTCCTTATTTGGAATAGTTTTCCTGCAAATAGAACTAAGTTATTTTCTATCATTAAATCATATATCTAATAATCTTCCCCTTTTTGATGATGACAAAAAAACTTAATTGTCACGACCCTAAACCTGGACCCTGTCGTGATGGCACCTTTCGTGAGATAAGGCCAGTCGACACATTCCCTTTTCAATTTTAAGCAATTAAGATGATAAATATTAAGTCTTAAACATGAATAGAATCCCAAAACAAGCAGCTAACAGTATAATTTGCGGAAAACAACTCAATACAGCCTGATACCGGGGTATCACCAGTCATGAGCATCTATCAATTTAATACAAGTCTGAAAATTCAACAAAGCTACTACAGAATCACTAATCAGGGAAAGGAAATGATATAAAGGGGGAGAAGCATAGGGCTGCGGACGCCGAGCAGCTACCTCGTGAACTCCGAAATCTATCGGGAGCTCTCAACCCTCGCAAGCAGGATCTACAATGCTTGAATCTGCACACGGGGTGCAGGAAGTAAAGTAAGTACTCCAACTCAGTGAGTAATAATCATAAATAAAGACTGAGAAGTAAGAAATCACGTAAGGCACATTACAGGCTATAAGGAAGCAGTAAAAACCAGTAAAAAGTTATGAAACAGTGAAATTATGCAAAAGACACTTTAATTCAGTTTAAACTTCTTAAAATCCCTTTTTAAACAGTTAAGCAAGTAAAAGACATGCAACTAGAAAAGGTGAACACATAAAGAAACGCCCCTCGGGCACAATACCAATAGAATCAGCCCCTCAGGCAACATATGGGATAATAACCAGCCCCTCGGGCTATATATCACATCATAATGGGTACCCGCACTCACTGGGGGTGTGCAGACTCCTGGAGGGGCCCCTTATGGCCCAAGCGCAATATCAAGCCATCTTGTGATATCATCACTAGGCTTTCGGCCTCATATCAACAAGCCACCTCATGGCATACAAATCTCAGGCCCTCGGCCTCATAATCATAATTAGGTGTTTCCTCATAACATAAGCCCTCGGCCTTACTCAGTCAGAATCTCAAAAGCCATTCGGACAACAGTAAAATATGGTGCTCAGCCCAAAATATTATTTAAGTTTTAAAGCAAAGTAAACAGGGCTGAGTTATAAAAACAGTAGAATATAGCTTGACTGAGTTCAAGTATAAAGTCAAAACAGTAAGGAAATATCAGTAAAACTCCCCTAAGGGTTCAAATAGTTGGCACGAGGACCAAATATAGCATTCAACCCAAAATATGTTGATAGCAAATAGATTTCAGTCAAATACGCGGTAAAATAGTCATGCGGGATGGACTAAGTCACAATCCCCAATAGTGCACGACCCCACGCTCGTCATCTAGCGTGTGCGTCACCTCAATATAGCACAACAATGTGCAATCTGGGGTTTCATACCCTCAGGACAATATTTACAATCATTACTCACCTCAAACCGGTGCAAACTCTAGCCCGCAACGCCTTTGACCTTTGAATCAGCCTCCACTCACGTCGAATCTATCCAAAATTAGAATCACGGCATCAAAATATGCTAAGGGAACGAAGCCCAAGCAAAAATAATCAATTTACAACATAAATCCCAAAATTACCAAAACGCAACCCCCAGGCCCATGCCTCAGATTTCGATAAAAATCACATCAATAGATTCCTTATCTCCCCACAAGTTCATACATATCAAAAGTACCAAAATCCGACCACAAATGGTCTCTCAAATCCTCAAGTCTAGGTCTCCAATACCAAGCCCTAGTTTCCTCAAATTTTAACCCTTAAATTCCATTAATTACAGCCCTAATCCGTGAAATAATACCACAGGAACGAATTTTAGGTCCAAAATCCTAACCTCAATGAAGCCCCCTCGAAACCCTTCTTCAAATCGCCCAAAAAGCTCCAAAAACTGACTTAGCAATGGTGGAATAGCTCAAAAATCGCGAAGGAAATAATTTATACCTTCTAGCCCAGGGATTTTGCATCTGCGGCCAAATTCCCGCTTTTGCGGTACCGCATTTGCGGTCCTTGAACCGCTTCTGTGGTTTTCACTTAAGTCACCAATATCCGCATCTGCGATGCTCACTCCGCACCTGGACCATCGCAGGTGTGGTTCGCCAACCGCTTCTGCGGTCACAGCCTTCCTAGCCCCTTACCGCTTCTGTGACTTCTTTTCCACATCTGCAGGGGTCGCACCTGCGGCCTCCCAACCGCAGATGCTGTTATGATAGAAGAATTCCAACTTCAGCTACCATTCAAACTTTCATTCTTTCCGTCAACCATCCGAAATCACTCTGAGGCCCTCGAGACCTCAACCAAAAGCACAAACATATCATATACCACTACTTAAACTTGTACCAATCTTCAAAACACCTCAAACGACATCGAATCAACTGAAACACATCGGATTCAAGCCTAAGTTTCCAAAATCTTCCGAATTACACTTTTGATCAAAACACCAACCAAACCACGTCCGAATGACCTGAAATTTTGCACACACATCCCAAATAACACAACGGAACTATTGCAACTCTCGGAATTCCATTCTTACCCCTATATCAAAATCTCACCTATCAACCGGAAAACGCCAAAAATCCAATTTCACCAATTCAAGCCTAAATCTACTCCGGACCTCCAAAACACATTCTGATCACGCTCCTAAGTCCCAAATCACCTCCCGAATCTATATGAACCATCAGGACTCACATCCGAGCCCTCTAACATATAAGTCAACATCTGGTTGACTTTTTCAACTTGAGCTTCCTCAAAAGAGACTAATATCCCATTTGGCCAAGCTGCAAAAATTAGCTTATTTTGAGAAGTGCTTTTCCTCAAAAGTACTTTTGGTGAGAAGCAGTTTGTGTTTGGCTAATTAGTTTGAAAAGTACTTCTGAGCAATAATTAGTGTTTGGCCAAGCTTTAAAAAACTGCTTCTAAATGTATTTTTCTCAAAAGTGCTTCTCAAAAAAGTGCTTTTGGAGAGAAGTTACTTTTTCTGCTTCTCCAAAATTGCTTCTGCTTCTCCTCAAAAGCACTTTTTCCTTCCAAAACTTGGCCAAATATCTCAAATTTTGGCAAAAAATGCTTTTGGCCAAAAAAAATACTTTTGGCCAAACAGGCTATAAGTGTCTCAAACCTTACCAAATCCTTTCCGAAACCAAGCCAACCAACCCGGTCACTCATAGAACCTATAAACAAAGCAATAAAAAGCAAAAATGGGGGAAATGGAGTGGTAACTCATGAGACGACTGGCCGGGTCATCACATTAATTCATTTTACTTCCCTGTTTGCAAACTCCCCCTCAACTTGCTGTTAGATATTTTCATGTCTTTAGTCGCCCCCCCTCAACTTGTTGTCAGGTACTTTAGTCGGCTACCCCTCAACTTGTTGTCAGGTACTTTGAGTCGACTCCCCCTCATTATGTTGCCCAGTAGTTGACTCTTGTTCAGTCAGTCGACTGAAACTTACTGATATTTCCTGCAAGTTAGTAGTACCTTATTCTCCCCCTTTGACATCAACCAAAAAGAGAGCTAAGCAAGTTTTACTACTACCAAATAAGATTAGCAGATAGTAAGTTTACTTACAGTCATCCACCAAGTATCCAAAAGTATGCAAGCAAAATAAAATATCCAGAGAAACCAAAAGAAATTGTCTAAGTAGCCAACACAGATCATCGGCGAAGAAAATAGGTAAGGGTGTTGCAGATAGATTCTTTAAGGCGATCAAAGCTTGCGTTCATCGTGACAGAGATTCCATCTACACGATCATGAATTTCCTTGAAAGCTTTCACTGCCTTTTCTGCAGTTTTGAGAACCATGACTCTCAGCTTGGACACGTCAGATCTTGTTTCCTTGGAAACTTCATAGATATCGCCAACTGAGGTCAATGTGGTCAGGTTTAGATATTTGATGGTAGTCAGCTTGTCATCAAGTGCAGCTATCTTTGCAAGCAACTCTGGATTATTGATAGCAGCTTGAGAAATATCAACCTTTACCTTGGAATTGGAGGGAATCACTTTGGCTTCAATTTCATGTTTCTTTATCCAAGTACCATCCACAATAACATATCTCATGCTAACAAATGCTCTATTGTTGTAACACTTGGAAACATATACATAGAGAGAGTTTGATAAGGGGATATTGAAGGTCTCGAGGAGGTGAGTGATGACCATTTCATAAGGGAGACTTGATGGATCTTCAACACATTCAATCATGAAATTGATTACCTAGAAGGACAGTTTCACTTTGTGCTTGGTGAGAAGACAGTAGACTAAAAAGGTGTCCCTTTGAGATAAAGTGGTGTAGGAACCTATTTTGCGAAGAATAGTGGTGGCAACAATGTGGGAAAGAATACGGGCTTCATAATTGATGTCATTAGGTCCTAATTTATTTGGCAAAGTATCAGACAGGGAATCAACAAGGCATTGTTTGGCTTGCTCAAACGTCACTTCAAAATTATCAGGCCATGAGTTTATGAACAAAGCAGAGTAACCTGAACTTTTACACTTAAACAAAGAATCAAAAGTAGAATAGTCTAGAATGATACGCTGACCTAGCATGGGTGATTCAATTTTATTAGACTTTTGGAAATGAAGATTTGCATAGAACAAAAAAGATCTTCATAGATTTTTGGAGGGTTTAGGGCAAAGAAATTTTCCCATCCTTGAAAACTGAAGAAATCTTTTGCCTTGCAATTTAGGGCTTCCATCTTTTCTAGGTTGACGATTCTTCCATGAGCAATTGATTTTCCATTTAAGGTGAAGAACTTGTCTCTATTGGGTGAATTCTAATATTTCAATTCTGATTCCAGCTCACTGTCTAGGTCTATCTTTACATTCTTTAGGGTGAAAACTTCTACGCCTTCTTCGATGTGGCGCTTTCTTGGGGCCTTTTCGGTTAAAGCATCATCAGAGAGGTTTTCTTGAGAAGATGAGAAACCCTCAGAGTGGTCAGAGCCAATAGTGACTGGTTATGATGATTGAGAGGGGGTTTTCCCTTTGGACCGGGTGCTTTTGTGAGTGGAAATAGAGGGGGTTTTCAAAACTTTAGCCATTAGAGAGTTTGAGTGGAAAATGCATAGTGAGGGCTCAGAAAAGAGGCGGACTTATAGAGATGAAAAGAGGAGTGAAAAGGCGGGACTGAACTGACGTGACTGATGAGGTAGAGAAAAGCAACAGACACGACTGATTGATTCAGTTTCTATAGCGATTAACCGAAAAGGTGGAAGGCAGTGCTAAAACCGAAGGTGCTTAATTAATGCAACATACAGTAATAATGAGATATACGGTAAAAAAGATTTTTTACCTAAATCATCAAAACACGCAATCTTTGAAAAGTACAAAAATTCCAATGCCTTATTTTCACAAAGTAATAATGCCAAGTGAATCCCTAAGGTTTTGAAATCTGTCTTCTAGAAGGGGCTTAGTGAAAATATCAGCTAATTGATTTTCAATACTAACAAATGATAATTCAATGTCACTCTGAAGAACATGATCTATAATAAAATAGTGTTTGATATCTGTATGTTTTTCCATAGAAGGATGCACTAGATTTTTTGATAGATAGATGACATTAAAATTATCACTGAAAATTTTAATAGGCTTAAAGGATAGATCATAGTCACTTAGTTGATGAGTCATCCAAAGTAGTTGAGCACAACATTATCCGATGGCAATTTATTCAGCCTCAATTGTAGATAATGCAACTGGTCCATGTTCCTTACTGTTCCGGGAAATAAGCAATTTTCCAAGTAGTTGACAATTTCCACTTGTGCTTTTCCGGTCATCTTTGTCTCCTACAAGATCTGCACCTGAACAACCTTCAAGCTTAAAATTGTTAAGATGTGGATACCATAAGACATGTGATGTAGTCCCAATAAGATATCTAATAATTCGTTTCACTACTGTTAAATGCAACTCATTGGGAGCTACTTGGAACCTGACACATCAGCACACACTAAACATTATATCAGGGCAGTTGATAGTTAAATAAAGTAGGGATCCAATCACTCCACGATATTTTGATTCATCCACTAGTTTTCCTTCCTCATCTTTGTCAAGAGATGTAGCTGGACTCATGAGAGTTCCAAGTGCCTTTGCATTGCTCATTCTGAATATTTGTATCAGCTCATTTGTGTACTTTGTCTGACATATAAAGATACCTTTATCTGATTGATGAATTTGAAGTTCGAGAAAGAAAGTCAATTCTCCTATCATGCTCATTTCAAACTCACTTTGCATGAGATGTGAGAATTCCTTGCATAGAACAGAGTTAGCACTTCCAAATGTAATATCATCAACGTAAATTTGAATAATGAGATTTTCCGAAGATGACCTTTTGATGAAGAGGGTAGTATAAATATTACCTCTTGAGAATTCATGACTGACCAAAAATGAGCTTAGTTTTTCATACCAAGCTCGAGTTGCTTATTTTAGCCCACAGAGAGCCTTAGTCAACTTAAACACATGATAAGAAAACTGTGAGTTTTCAAATCCAGGAGGTTTTTTAACATAGACCTCCTCATCAATAATGCCATTTAAAATGCACTTTTAACATCCATTTGAAATAATTTAAAACCTTTAAAGAAATCATATACTATCAAAATATGAAATGATTCTAACCATGCTACCAGAGCAAAAGTTTCATCATAGTCGACTCCTTCCTGTTGAGAGTAGCCCTGAGCGACTAGCCTTGCTTTGTTTTGGAAAACTTTACCTTCTTTATCAGTTTGTTTCTGAGTACCCATTTTGTTCCTATGATTACTATGTTAGTTGGCTTGGGAACCAACATCCAAACTTGATTTTTTGTCAAACTAATCAAGTTCTTATTGCATAGCTTGTACCCAACTTGATTCTTTCAAAGCTTCATTGACTTTCTTTGGCTCTATTGAGATATGAGTTCAACGTTAGCCTTTTTCTTTAGAGCTCCTCTTGATTTTATTCCATCAGTTGGATTTCCAATGAAAAACTTTTGAGGATATTCAGGCTCTCTTCTCCATTCGTTGGGTACTGCTTCAGTATGTTGAGTAGTCGGCTTAGTTTGAGATTTATCATGCTCACTAATTTCTTCATTAGTCGACTGTGGGATTTTATTTGCACTATCAGCAGTTTCGTTTGGATTTATCTGTTCACTGATCATGGATTAATTTTGATTGATCTCTTCATCACCTGCAACATCTCTTTTCTTGGCCATAGAATTTCTATAATCAAAGATAGCATGAAATGATTCTTATACACATAAAGTATGCTTATTATTAATTCTAAATGATCTACTATTATTAAAGTAACCGAGAAATATACTTCATCACTTCTTGGATCAAACATATCAAAATTATCATTACCATTATTGTAGATAAAGCATTTGCTTCCAAAAGGATGAAAGTGTCAAATATTAGGTATCTTACCTTTCCGTAGTTCATATGGAGTCTTTTTTGGGATAAGTAGAATTAAACACCTATTAAGATTGTGACATGTTGTGCTGACTGCTTCTGCCCAAAAGTAATTTGGTAGGGAGTGCTCTAGTATCATGGTTCTAGCTATATCTTGCGGAGTTCTATTTTTACGTTCAACCACTCCATTATGCTATGATGACCTTGGTGCTGAGAAGTTATGAGTGTATCCTTGGTCATTGTAGAACTCCTCAAATTATCTGCTTTCAAATTCTCCTCCATGATCACTCTGAATAGTTGAGATAAGGTACCCCTTTTCTCTTTCTGTCATTTTGCAGAAAATCTCAACGTTCTTTAGAGCTTCTTATTTGTGTGCCAGGAATATTACCCATGTAAAACGTGAGTAGTCATTAACAATAAAAAAAAGCATACATTTTTCCTCATATACTAGCAGTTCTAGTAGGTCCAAATAAATCCATATGCAGTAGTTGATAAGGTTTGCTAGTGGAAACTATATCCTTGGGTTTGAAAGAGTTTCTAGTTTGCTTATCAAGTTGACATGCATCACATACATGGTTCTAGAGTAGTTTAGCTTAGGAAGACCATGACTAAATCATGTTATAGATAGCTTTTCAATCAAATGCATGATGGCATGACCAAACTTTTTGTGCCAAAGCCAAGGATCATCAGTGATGGATGCTAGACAGATATGACTTTCCAAATTATCAATGCAATCTAAAATGTAGACATTTCCATACCTCTTTCTTGGAGGGATGATTTTACCTGATTCATCTTCAATGGCACATCCAATTTTCTTGAATTTCACTTCATATCCAGAATCACATAGTTGATTGATGCTTAGCATATTGTAATTTAGTTTGTCTACAAGATAAACTTTAGCGATATCACAGTTATTGTCAAATGAAATAGTTTCGGTACCGATAGTTTTGCCTTTTGAGTCATCAACAAACTTAACGTTTCCTCCATTGATTTTGGTGACTTCTTTGAAGAGATTTTTAGCGCCCGTCATGTGATCGGAACACGCACTATCTAGATACCATTTTTCTTTTTCACTTTTCATGTGTTGTTCCTGCAAAGAAAGATTATTACCTTCTTTTAGGTACCTAAGCTTTCTTTGGTCCTTGTTGGTTAGTTCTACTAGGATCAGGGCTATTTCTGGGTTTCCAAATCCATTCTAAAACATTTGATTTATGAAATCTACAAAATGAATACTTATGTCCAACCTTGTTATAGTAAAGACACATAGGGTTGATCCAGTTTTTAATCTACCACTGGTGTTAGTACTTCTAGACTCCGTTCTGACAGGTCCTTTTCCAGTTGACTTTACGTCACTTGGTTGGACTTGATAGAACTGTGACTGGTGGATTTGTGCATGCCATTAAGTTGCATTTGCAATTCGTGAACCTCATCTTGAAGAACGTCTCTTTCAATTTCACAGACTTCAAGTTTGAGTTCCCAGTCCTTATTTTCCCTATTGAGTCTCTTTAATTCATTTAGCATTTTTTAGACTCTTTTACGGTAAGATCAAGAATATCCTATAATTTGTTACATTTATCACAGTTATAAGGTCTTACCTCACTTGTTTCACCTTGTGCCATGAAGCAATTTTTAGTATCTTCTTTACAGTTGTCGTCTGATACATCTTCATCAATCCAGCATCCAGAGTATTTATTCATATCATTTTCTAAAATCGTCATGAAACACAGATTTGCTATTTCCTCATATTCTGAATTATCTTCATCGCTCCGGCTTCCAAATAATTTTCTTTTTTTGAACCCTCTAGAGACTTTTCTTTTAAGATCAGGGCATTCAGCTAGAACATGGCCATACTTTCCACATTCAAAATACTTTTCATCATTTTTGACTTGTTCATTGTATTGTCTGTTTCTCCTGGATGACATCCTACCCTTTTTGTGTTTATGTATCTTCTCATCAATCCATTCATATTCTTGAAACCATACCAATTTCTTATTCTAGAGCTTATGCATCGTCATCAATATCATTCTCAGGTCCTTTAGTTGTAGCTTTGAAGGAAACTGTTTTCTTTTTTTCTTCCTGACGTGTTTTATTGAGATGTGTTTTCTCAAATGCTATAAGATCTCCACATAGCTCATCGTATGACAATTTGTCTAAATCTTGAGATTCAAGAGCAACTACTTTTGTCTGCCATGTCATAGGCTTTCCATAAGATTTTTCGAACCTAATCACCACGTGAGCAGGGTTTACGAAAAGCTTTCAGATCGGCAATGATTTTGTTGAAACATGCAAACATTTCCTCAATAGATTCACCTTCTTTCATCTGGAAGAGTTCATAGTTGTGAACCAATAGATTTATCCTGGTTTCTTTCACTTTGGTAGTTCCTTCATAGGTAACTTTCAGTATGTCCCACATTTCTTTGGCCGTATCACAATTTAAAACTTTCTCATATTCTTCTCCACTTATAACATTGTAGAGCAAATTTTGTGCCTTAGCATTCACTGGAACAACAGTCATTTGATCTTCCGAGTAGTCGTCTATATCTTCAGGATCAACGGGTAATTGTCCTTTTACTAGGAGTGGATAGTTTTCTTTTTTGAACACGCCATACTTTGACATCATAGGACTTTGCATAAAACATGCGCTCCTTCCAATGAGAGAAGTGTTATCCATTGAAATACGATGGCCTTGCTTGCGAGGTCCCTTCTTGAAAGAGTGAACTAGCAGTTACTTGAGTTGACATGATCTTTATTCACTTGCTGTTAAGCAAATATTTTAGTCATGCTCTAACACCAATTCAAAGTGCAGGGGGTAAATTGTAATTTTTCTTTTCTTTTATGGGGTAGTCGACTAATTTTTAGTCGACTAGACTCTCGATGTGAGATGTAAACAAGATACAAAAAAGTAAATTATAGAAAATAAATGACACAGGATATTTATACTGGTTTGGATTCAAAATAAATTCTACGTCCAGTCCACTTGGATTGTAAGGGTGTTCTCTTTCAAGTATTTAAAGTTTCTTGGTATAGGATGGTTGGTGTTGTTATACACCAACAACATCGTCACTATTTGTTTTTTCCTCTCTTCTTAGTACAATGCATCACTAGTGATTTTTCTCTCTTTCTTCTCTCCTTAGTTACACAGTAAATCTATAATAGACTACAATGCTTGTTTGGAGTAGAACAAAAAGATTGATAGTGGTTCGATCAAAGTATATCCTTCATTTGTATCTCCTATATTATATATATGAATTGGGCTCCATTCTTCAAAGCGCGGCAGATCCATAGATGGAGGGCAACCCAAGGGAGTTGATTCTCAGAATCAATAAAGATTGATTTTCTTCCAAGAAAAAAATGGAGCTTCCTTTACTAGTCTGTTGCTTTCGTGACTTCCTTTCCTCCGCAAGCCATTGTGATTGAATATTCTCTGTGATATGTGATTGAATATTCTCTATAAATCTTCTACACTGATTGATGAATGCCTTCAATAAATAGCTAGATTAAATATTTGTTTTCCAAGAAGCTCGACCTTGATTCTTGCTTCTGGATCTTGACTTGCACATTTTGAGTCATTGATTCTTGCTTCCAAATCTTTACTAGAATCGTTCCATTTCTTGTAACTTCCTTCTTTGGAATTATTTTCCTCCAAATAGAATTAAGTTATTTTCTATCATTAAATTATATATCTAACATAGGTGTGGGCATGGGATCCGTACCGGAACTGGTCAAACGATCTTAGGTACTTTGATCACGGTGGACAAAAAACATCGAAACAAGATACAATTTGATTCCCGAAATTAGAACCAAAATTAGGGTAAATTTGAAGAAACTAGCATACCTTATCTAGGAAATCACTCTTTAACTTATCTACAACTTAAGAACAAATAAGAAATCCACACTTTACAAGCTATACATAAGTATCTCACAATATTTCTCATAATTTTATTTTTTTTAGCCGGAGCCTCGCGCTCGTATTTGTGCTAGAATCCGTATCCCTGAATCTTAGAATTTATATTTTGAAGGATCTGACCTCTAGATCCACATCCGTGTCAAATACCAGCACCCGTGTCCGAGAAACTTAGACTATAATTGTCATGGAGTTTACGATTTACTTCTATGATAATATTACGTATGATAATACTAATATAATAATATCAAATAAAAGCAAGAAAGAAATAAAGTAGAATTAGCAAACTCAGACTTTCTTTTACGTATGATATTAGTCATATTACTATAAATGAGAAATGTCCCGATCATTCTGGCTTGAATGCAAATTAACTTGTAAGTCGTTATCTTTCTCCTTCAACCTGTCCAAAAGAAACTTAAATTTCATAACTTAAATATATGACATGGCAACTCCCATACCCTTCTTATTGAAAGTATAAGGAGGGGAGTGAATTATTTATTTTTATATTTTAATCACTACAAGTTAACTAGTTTTATAATTAGTCGACTAGATGCAATAACGAGATAATAGTAAGAGCAGAATTTAAGGTGCATAAATAAAGTGCAGGAATTAAAGACACCGGAAATTTTATACCGGTTCAGATTCAATGTGAATCTTAGTCCAGTCCCCTTGGGTTGCAAGGGAGTTCTCTTTCAGTAAATGAGTTTCTCGAGTACAACTTGAATGGTGTGGTTTACACCAATGGCTCAGTTTCTATGTCACTCGTTTCTTTTTGATACGATGCCTCACCAGTATTTTTCTCTCTTTCTTCTCTAACTTGTTATACAGTAGATCTAGTAGAGCTACAATATTTGTTTGCAGTAGAACAAAGAGAGAATATTTGGTTCGATCAAAGTATATTTGTCTAAGGCTTAAGGAAGTGTATAAATACTATGTAGGAAGCTGTTTCTGAAGAGATTTGACAACCCAAGAAATTTGATCCTTGAAAAGAAATTGATTCTTTCCAAGAATAAGGTTATTTGTTGTTGCTCTTTCTTGATGAGAGGACTTTAATAACTTTCCTTCTATAGGTCTTGATGGGCCCGGGTTTACTCCTTAATTTTTGGTCCTTCTAGAAATAGCAGCTTGATTGATCATCTTGCAAGATTTTCGATGCTTCTTTTCCGCTTCAATCAATCTCTTATTAATTTCCTTGCCGGATCTTTAGTTGGTTGATTGATTTCTTCATTGTGGTTTCTTCGATCTTGGATGATTTCCTTGAGTCCCTATACCCAAAGCAACTATATTATTTTTCATCACTAAAACTAAAACCTAACAATCTCTCCCTTTTTAGTGATGACGGAATAATATTTGTAAACATCATATATGTAAAAATCAGTTGACTTTCCTGTATTTTACTCCCCCTCAATAGGGCTTCCTTTAGCCGACTGCTTCTGCAGGATCCCTGACTCCCCCATTGGGACTTCTTTTAGTCAACTTGTCATGTAGTATCTATAGTCAACTTCCCCTGCAATGGATGTACATGCACTACCTGCACGAATATACATATCCTTTTCCCCTTTTGGCATCAGCAAAGAAGGGACAAAATAACCACACACTATACACTAAAACACGATTTATAGCATGATATGCTTGCAGAGTTATGGCAAAATAAAACATATTGTCTAAACAGCACAAACAAAAGCAAACAACAAAAAAATTATCCAACGACTGGTTATCCAATCTAAAACAGTACAACAAAAAATATTGTCTTAAACATCCATATTAACGATGCAAGAAATAGGTAAGACTGTTGCAAATTGCCTCCCTCAATTGATCAAAGATGGCATTGGCTTAGACAATCACTCCATCAAGCCTGTCGTGTACCTCCTTGAAAGCCTTGACTGCGTTTTCCCTAACTCTAAGAACTGCAACTCTTATCTTCGAAACATCAGACCCTATCTCTTTTGAGATTGCATGAATATCTCCAACAGTTGATTGCGTAGAAATAAGAAGATCTTTGATGGCGGACAGCTGATTGTCAATGGCAACTAGTTTCTCAGAAAAACAACACTTGGACTATGATAGGAAATAGAGGGTTTGGATTTTGGATCAGGTTGAGCATGTTTGACCTCACCTTCTTGTTTATTAACCCATGAGCCCTTCACACACATATACCCCATACTTGCAAACGCTCTAGAATTGTAAAATTTTAAAATAGAGATGAAGGTATATTCAAAGATGGAAATATTATGAGCTTCCAGAATGTGAGTGATAGCCATACCATAAGGCAGACTGGTGGGATCATCAGCACTCTCAATCATAAAATTGATGTCCTAGGAGGACAGTTTGATCTTGAGTTTTGTCACAAGGCAATAGACAAGAAAAGTATCTCTTTGAGAGAAGGTGGAGAAAGAGCCAGTACGAGGAAGTAGAGTAGTTGCAACAATGTGGGTTAGAACACGAGTTTCAAAGCTAACATCACTTGGAGCTAACTGGTTTGGGAGAGATACAGATGGACACTCAGCAATACATCGGTTTGCTTGACCAAAAGTGATTTCAAAATCATCAGGCCGGGAATTTTTGAAAAGCCTGGGAAAACCAGAATACTTACACTGAAAAATTGAATCAAACATGACACAATCAAGAACAATGTGATTCCCTAACACTAAGGATTCAAACTTATCAGACTTACTGGAGCGAAGATTTGCATAAAATATTTTCACTAGGGATTCATAGACTTTATGAGGGGGAACAGAAAAGAATTTAGACCAGCCTTGATGAACAAACAAATCTTTTACCTTACAGTTTAGGGCTTCCATGTCATCAAGGCCGACTACTCTCCCATGAGCAATTGGCTTGTCTTTCAAAGTAATGAAAAAATCCCTATTTGGAGAATCCTAGAAATTTAGGTCATTTTCACTAGGGGTTCATAGACTTTAGGAGGGGGAACAGAAAAGAATTTAGACCAGCCCTAATAAACAAACAGATCTTTTACCTTACAGTTTAGGTCTTTCATGTCATCAAGGTCGACTACCCTCCCATGAGCAATTGGATTGTCTTTCAAAGCAATGAAAAAAATCCCTATTTGGAGAATCCCAGAAATTTAGGTGAGACTCCAAAGAACTAGAGAGATCTATTTTCGACTTCTTTGGAGTAAAGGATTCAGGGGTTTCTTCCATAGGTCTTTTTCCCAGGGCTTTTTCTCCTAAAGTATGAGAATAATCTGAGAGGTCTTCCTGAGATGAGGCAAAACCTTCTGATTGGTCGAACCCTAGGTCTACTTGTTCTGGAGATTGAGATGGGGGTTTTGCTATGGAGTGAGTACTCTTCCTGGCGGAAGCAGAAGGATTACTTAGGAGCTGACTGAAACCTGACACATTTACAAACACTAAACATAATATCTGGTCGAATGGCAGTTAGATAAAGAAGTGAGCCAATCATTCCACGATACTTAGTTTCATCAACAGGAATTCCCTGTTCATATTTGTCGAGACTTGTTGAGGGACTCATTCTCATACCGAACTTTTGAATCAACTCCTTTGTATATTTTGTTTGACATATGAAAGTTCCTTCTTCAGATTGTTGAATTTGAAGTCCAAGAAAGAATGCTAGCTCTCCCATCATACTCATTTCGAACTCACTTTAAATAAGATTTGAAAATACCTTGCACGGAAGAGGATTAGCACTACCAAAAATAATATCATCAACGTAAATTTGAATAATGAGATTACCTTCTGATGATCTTTTAATAAATAGGGTAGTGTCTACTTTACCTCTTGTAAATCCGTGATCAATAAGAAATGAGATAAGTTTTTCGTACCATGCCCGTGGAGCTTGTTTCAGTCCATACAACACTTTGGTCAGTTTATATACATGGTAGGGAAACTTTGAATTTACAAATCTAGGAGGTTGTTTCACGTATATTTCCTCTTCAATGAAACCATTCAAAAAGGCACTTTTAACATCCATCTAGAATAGCATGAATCTTTTAAAAGATGCATATGCAAGAGAATTCGTATAGATTCTAGTCGAGCTATTGGAGCAAAGGTTTCATCATAGACGACTCATTTTTGTTGTGAGTATCCTTGAGCAACTAATTTGGCCTTGTTTCTCACAACTTTTCCATCATCATTCAGCTTATTTTTGAAGACCCATTTTGTTCCAATTACGGGAGCATTTTCAAGTTTGGGCATCAGTTTCCATACTTGATTTTGTCAAATTGGTCTAGCTCTTCCTGCATTGCTTGCAACCAGCTTGAGTCTTTCAGAGCTTCCTCTATTTTCTTTGGCTCAATCTGAGAGATCAGTGCTATGTTTGCTTTCTTCTTGAGAGCTCCCCTGGTTTTCATTCCTTTGCTTGGATCTCTTATGATGAATTTTTGAGGATATTCAAGTTCATTTCTCCATTCATTTGGACGAACTGTATGAGTAGTTGACTCCTTCGCAGATTCTTGTTGACTGTTGTTGATCTCATTAGTTGACTCTATCATACCATCAGATTTATTAGTCAACTCTTGAGATTTACTTGTCTCCTGAATTTTTTGAGTTTGATCTTCATCACTTGCGATAATTCCTTTCTCGGCCGAAGTGTTATTCTCATCAAATATAACATGTATTGATTCTTCCACAAACAATGTGCGTTTATTATAGACTCTAAAAGATCTACTATTTAATGAATAACCTAGAAAAATACCTCTGTCACTTCTTGGGTCAAATTTTCCAAGATTTTCCTTACCACTATTGTGAATGAAACATTTGCTTCCAAACGGATAAAAGTAACTAATATTGGGTTGTTTACCTACAAGTCATAAGGTGTTTTCTTCAAAATGGGCCTTATGAGACATCAGTTGAGAATATGACATGTAGTACTTACTCCTTCTGCATAGAAGTGATTTAGCAATGAATATTCTAGTATCATAGTTCTTACCATATCTTGCAAGGCCCTATTTTTCCGCTCAACGACTCCATTCTGTTGGGATGATCTTGGGGGTAGAAAAGTTGTGGGTGTATCCTTGATAATTACAGAAATCTTCAAATGCTCTGCTTTCAAATTTTTCTCCATGATTACTTTGGATTGTTGTAATCAGATACTCATTTTCTCTTTCAACCTTATTACAGAAAATCTCAAAAAATTTCAAAGCTTCATCTTTATGAGATAAGAAAATCACCCAAGTAAAACGTGAGTAATCATCAACAATAACAAAAGCATATTGTTTCCTCCTATGCTAGCAGTTCTAGTAGGTCCAAATAAGTCCATATGAAGCAAATGCAAAGGCTTAGAAGTAAATACATTATCTTTGTTTTTTTAAAGAGTTTCTAGTTTGTTTTTCAATTTGACAAGCATAACATATATGATTTCTAGAGAAATTTAGTTTAGGCAAACTAATAACTAAATCATGCTTGGAAAGTTTTTCTATCAAATGCATGCTTGCATGACCAAGTTTCTTATGCCATAACCATGGATCATCAGATATAGATATTAAATAGATATGACCATCTATATTTTCAAATCCATCAAGAATATAAATATTTTCATACCTTTTACCTGGGAGGATTATTTTACCTGTTTCAACTTCAATAGCACAACCTGTTTTCTTGAACCTTACTTCATACCCCGAGTCGCATAGCTGACTTATACTCAGAAGATTGTAGTTAAGTCTGTCAACAAGATAAACCTCAGTGATATCACAATTATTATTGAAAGGGACTGTTCCGGTGCCAACTATTTTTCTTTTTGAGTCATCACCGAACTTGACACTTCCTCCGTCTAATTTTGTAACTTCCTTAAACAGGTTTTTGTCACCTGTCATGTGACTGGAACACGCATTATCTAAGTACAATTTTCCTTTGCAACTCCTCCTGTGGTGTTCCTTCAAAACATAATAATTACTTTCTTTTAGATACCCAAGCTTGCTTGGGTCCTGGTTGGTTAGTATTACTCGACTCGGGATTGTTTTTGGGTTTCCAAATCCATCCTGAAACATTTGATTTACAAAATCGACAAAAGGATATTTGTGTCCACTTTTGTTACAGTAGTGACAGGTAACTCCTTATCCATTTTTGGATCTTTTATTAGTGTTAGTACTAGTGGACTCTGTTCTAGCTGGTCCTTCTCCAGTTGACTTGTAAGTCGCCTGGTTTGACCTGACAGAACCATGGCTGGTAGATTTTCGCATGACATTGAGTTGCATTTTCAATTCCTCGAACTCTTCTTGAAGTACTTCTTTTTCAATTTCACATACTTCATGCTTGAGTTTCCAGTATTTTACTTCTTTGTTGAGTCTCTTTAGTTCATTCATCATTTTTTGAGACTCTTTCAAAGTAAGGTCAAGAATATCTTGCAATTCATTATACCTTTCACAGTTATAAGATCTTATCTTGCTTGTTTCACCTCGTGCCATGAAACAATTCTCATTATCATCATTGCATTCATCGTTTGAAGTGTCCTCATCTGTCCAGCACCCTAAAAGTTTGTTCATGTCATTTTTCAGAGTTCTCATGAAGCAAAAGATTGCTATTTCTTTGTGTTCGGAATTGTCTTCATCACTCCAGCTTCCAAATAATTTGTTCTTGTTGAAGCCTCTGGAAATTTTCCTTTTTAGATCAGGGCATTCAGCTTGAACATGTCCAAATCTTCCATACTCATAGCATTTGTCATCATTTTTGTCTTGTTCATTATATTGCCTAGTTCGCCTAGGTGGAATCCCTCATCTTCTACCATTCATGTATCTCCTCATTAAACCATCCATATTCCTAGACACCATGGCAATTTCTTCTTGAAGATCTTCAGGGTCATCATCAATATCATTTTCTGCTTTTTCAGTTGTGGCCTTGAATGCAACTATTTTCTTCTTTTCTTCCTGGTTTGTTTTCTTGAGATGAGTTTTCTCGAAAGCTATGAGTTCTCCTCGAAGTTCATCATATGATAGTTTGTTCAGATCCTGTGATTCAAGTGTAACCACTTTTGTCTACCAAGTAGTGGGTAGACTTCTTAGAATCTTCCTAAATTGATCACCTTGAGTATGGTTTGCCAAAAGCTTTTAGATCGCTAATGATTTTGCTAAATCTGGCAAATATCTCTTCAATAGATTCTCTTTCTTTCATCTGAAAGAGTTCACAGTAATGAACCAACATGTTGATATGAGTTTCTTTTACTTTACTGGTTCCTTCATATGTAACTTCAAGTTTATCCCATATCTCTTTGGCTGTATCGCAACTAGAGATTTTCTCATACTCCTCACCATTTATAGCATTATAGAGCAGATTCCTTGCCTTATTGTTAACTTACACAACTGTCATTTGCTCATCTGTATATGAATCTATATCTTCAGGATCAGCAAGTGATTAAGCGGCGGCCAGTATAGGGTAGTTCCCCATTTTGATAACTCTCCAGACTTTGACATCATAGGCCTTTGCATATATTTCCATATGCAGTTTTGATGAGAGAAATATTGTCCATTGAAATACGGTGGCCTCACTTGCGATGTTCCTTCTTGGAAGAGCGCTCCGATAACAACTTGATTTGCCATGATCTTTTTCTCACAAGCTGTTAAGAAAAAGAAAAATGTGAGTCTCGCTCTGATACCAATTGAAAGTACAAGAGGGGGTGAATTATTTATTTTAATATTTTGATCACTACAAGTTGACTAGTTTTCTAATTAGTCGACTAGATGTAATAACGAGATAATAGTAAAAGCAGAATTTAAGGTGCAAAAATTAAGTGCAGGAATTAAAGATACTGAATTTTTTATATTGGTTCGGATTCAATGTGAATCCTAGTCCAGTCCCCTTGGGTTACAAGGGAATTCTCTTTCAGTGAATGAGTTTCTCGAGTACAACTTGAATGGTGTGGTTTACACCAATGGCTCAGTTTTTATAAAACTCGTTTCTTTTTTATACAATGTCTCACCAATACTTTTCTCTCTTTCTTCTCTAACTTGTTATACAGCAGATCTAGTAGAGCTACAATATTTGTTTGCAGTAGAACAAATAGAGGGTATTTGGTTCGATCAAAGTATATTTATCTAAAGCTTAAAGAAGTGTATAAATACTATGTAGGAGGCCGTTGTTGAAGAGATTTGACAACCCAAGAGATTTGATCCTTAGAAAGAAACTGATTCTTTTCAAGAATAAGGTTATTTGTCGTTGCTCTTTCGTGATGAGAGAATTTTAATAGCATTCCTTCTACAGGTCTTGATAGAGCCAGGTTTACTCCTTGATTTTTGGTCCTTTCAGAAATAGCAGCTTAATTGATCATCTTGCAAGATCTTTGATGCTTCTTTTCCGCTTCAATCAATCTCTGATTGATTTTCTTGCCGGATCTTTAGTTGGTTGATTGATTCCTTCTTTTTGGTTTCTTCAGTCTTGGATGCTTTCCTTGAGTCCCTATACCAAAAGCAGTTATATTATTTTTCATCATTAAAACTAAAACGTAACACGTATTAGCTAGCTTCAGAGATGGGGCTAGCTCTTGGTGCCACAAGTTACTAATTCCGCTAGTTATAGTGATTATCTTGTATTATTTTTAAGGTGATATGAGTGTAACAATATTTTACAGTGTTAGTATACAAAATTTAAACCTTTTCTAATTGAGAATAATTTGCACTTAAGTGTTGAATAAAAGGAACACAAGCGAGCGTATGTCATTCAACTACTTGGTTCATCAAAAAAAAATTAGATTAAAGGTCCAGTTTAGATGAAAAGGCTGTTTTTGAACTTTATTTATATAATTTCATATTACATGATTTAATTTGCTGACATGAAAAGTGTAAATACAGCATACGAAATGAAATTGTCATGACCTCAAAATCCCACTTTAAGAATCGTGATGGCACCTAGTCTATAAGATTAGGAAATCATAACATACATTGAGAATTTAGCATAAATAAACTATTAAGCCATTAAGTTAAACTGATTAATGACATAATAAAATCAAAGCGGAACAACAGTCATATAATCCCCCAAAACTAGTGACACTGAGTCATAAGCTCTAAAGAAGTACACTATGAATCTCTAAATATAACACTATTTTGATATGAAGATAAACAGTAGTAGAGACAAAAGCAGAAGGTGACTCTGAGGCCTATGAGCATCACGCAGGTATACCTTGAAGCCTCTGAAATGTCTGAATCAAATCACTGGTGTTCAGCACGGGCGGAAGTACCTGGATCTGCATAAAATATGCAGAAGTGTAGTATGAGCATACCATAACGGTACCCAGTAAGTATCAAGTCTAATCTCGGTGGAATAGTGACGATGTCATGTCAAGACACCTACTACAGGTAAAAACCTATGTCGAATATTAGCATAATCTAAGAATAGAGAAATAAAGGCAATAAATGACAAACAAAGTAATTTACTAATACACGGCTAGCAACGAAAATAAAAGCAACAAATGACAACAAAGAACGTATATATTATAAAGACAACAAGTAATCAATTATAATCAAAATACGAATGGAATAATGTAACGAAACAAGAACAATAACCATTCAAATCAGCAAGGCTTTCCAACATAGTATGTACAACAAGAATCACAGCGAGGTACTACACCTCATATTCACATTTCACAAGTCACAATCACAATTTTTCTTATATCGCCGCGTGAGCGTTGCATTTAATTTTACAAATATTTTTTCTGAAATAGCTTCACACGCTTTAGCCCACTTATCTCACCGCGTGGTTTCAAGTAATTCTCTTACTAGCAACACGTGCATAAATCTCACCTTATCTCACTGCATACGTATCAATACACTACTCTTCTACCACTGCATGCACATCAATATCACAGCACAATAATTAATTCGTATCACACGTGCCCATATGCCACAATATTGCCAAAATCAACAATATCAATGTCACCACAACACATAGTCCATGGCTCAACCACAATGTGTACAAGAATCTCAACAACAATAAATAAATAAATAAATAGGGAATAACTCAACAAGGAAATATATTCTAATAATCAACTACTTCAACCACAAGACGTATTAATAGTTCTCAATAACTACAACTTCAATAAACTAAACAATGGAAGTATTTCTATGAAATGGAAACTTCAAATTCAAGTGTATAACATAAGCTCAACAATAAAAGAGATAGTGTGAAGTAGCAACTACGATTAAATGCATGAGAATAACTCAACAATGGAGAAGATGACATGTAATAACAACTATAAATAAAACATGTAAGAATAAAGTTGACAACAAACGATAGAATGAATAATAACAATTTCAATTAGATGATTATAATTAACCTAAGAGTCGAAACGGGTCAGTTTTTACATATACTTGTTACTTCATGTACACGTCTTTTACATAATTCAATTAGTATAATCAAACCAAATCCTAAGGAGTAATTTCCCTCACACAAAGTTATGCAAGATACTTACCTCAACTAGGCCATATCAATACTCAAAAAATGTTTTCCCCTTAAAATTTACCTCCGCACGGCTCAAATCTAACAAAAAATGACTTAATATCATCAAACAATGCAAGAGAAACCAATTTCAATTAATAAAATTAAGATCTTTACACAATTTCACAAAAGTCAACAAAAGCCAACCCCGGACCCTCCCGGTCAAAACCCGAGTCCAAGAGTAAATCCCGACTACCCATAACCCTACAAGTCCATATATGTATGTTATTTTCAAATTTGAGTCCAATTCGACTCTCAGATCTCAAATTTTTATTTTTCAGAACATAGACAAAATTCTCCAAAATTTCTCTTAGAAATTCATGAATTTGATGTTAAATCTCATAGATAATCATATTATATAATTGAGAATTGATTAAAATTACTTACACAATAGTTGTAGGTGAAAATCCCTCCTCAAAATCGCCTCCTACCATGCCTAAGATTCTAAAAGTATGAAAATAAGACTAAGTCATGTTTTCCCAGCCCTTATGTTCAGGTGCAGGAATTGCGAACCCTCGCAAATGCGGCGCCTGACAACCCAAGGAAATGTCACATATGCAACAATGACTTCACAAATGCGAAGTTTGTCCCTCTCACAAATGCGACCAAATGGTCACAAATGTGACCTACCCATCCTAAGCCTACGCAAATGCGATACCTAAGACCCCCTAGCAATTGCGATGCTGGTGCTCGCAATTGAGATAACTGGAGCACCAACACAACAACAACCTGGAATGAGTTCAAACCAATCCGAAGCACGTCCGAAACTCACCCGAGCCCTCAGGGCTCCATACCAAACATCCACACAAGTCTAAAAATATCATATGAACTCGCTTGCACGATCAAAACACCAAAATAACATCTAAAAAGTCAAATCGGACATCTAAAAACACATAAAATATTAAAGGAAACTCAAAAACCTCTAGAATCACAACCAAGTGTCTGAATCATATCAAACCAATTCAGAATGACACCAAATTTTGCAGACAAGTTTCAAATAACAAAAAGGACCTATTTCAATCCAAAAATCAAATTTCGAACCCGATAGCCATAAAGTCAACCTACAGTTAAACCTAAGTAATTTCTAAACCATCAAATTGCCAACCTTCGGCAAAACAAGTCAACTCAAGCTAAGGACCTCCGAATTCAATTTCGGGCATATGTCCAAGTCCAAAATCGCGATACGAACCTATCGGAACTATCAAAATACCGTTCTGGAGTTGTTTTCCCAAAAATCAAACATTGGTCAACATTTTCAACTTAAGCGTCTAAATCAAGAGCCCAAGGATCCAAGTCATTCCAAAATATTTCCGAAACGAAACCAACCATCCCCGCAAGTCATAAACCACAAATACGGAAAGTTCCAAAAAAGGAAACGGGGCTCAAATACACAAAATGACTGGTCGGATAGTCACATAAATATTCGGAGAGATCCCGTTTCTAACCAAGAAATTAATTTTTCTGGTACCAAATATTAGTCTGTGAAATAATAGTCACAGACTCATCAAATATTGTGCTGAGGACAGGCACAATTCAGTGTATCAATATCAATTCCAAGACAAGGTGGCTGAATAGTTCCATCTTGGTACCAATATCCAACCTTTTGTTGGCAAATTTAGATACGAAATTGTCAAGCATTTCAGGTGTAACACCAGGCATAACGACCACATGAGCCATATCTCTTTCACATGAGAGCTTCCATTTAAGAATAAACTCTGTGTCCATAGGTCTCTAGAAAACGACTGTGATGCTAAGCTCATTCAGCATCGCGGTAGCTAATTCCTGACTTACAAAGGATTTCCTTAAAATAACGAGCATTTCTGAGGCATATCTTCTTGAAGTGTCAAATATATAACACTTTTTGCTCAACCGTACAATAAGAAAACTGGTGCATGACCACCTCTCTGATATAGTGGTATCTGTAGAAGCAATATACTCAATATTTGTAGTCTGTAGAGAGTATGTCACCGTGCTTTCATTTCTTCTTGCTATTTGTAGGAGTTTTTCCGTTCTTAAAACTCAACTATCAGTTATAATACTTAATTAATGCTATAGGGC
This sequence comes from Nicotiana sylvestris, assembly GCF_000393655.2. Taxonomy (NCBI): domain Eukaryota; kingdom Viridiplantae; phylum Streptophyta; class Magnoliopsida; order Solanales; family Solanaceae; genus Nicotiana; species Nicotiana sylvestris. The sequence continues at coordinate 148,856,539 of NC_091064.1, read as the reverse complement.
AATAGGTGGGTACTTTGAATGCTTACTAGCCAACAAAATTCAACTCTTCTTGTTCGATATTTTTTGGTAATTTGGATCAGCTCAATAATTAATATTGGTGATATTTCATAAGATATGGTAAGATAGTCATCGTCATGGATCGTTGAACAGTTAAAAAGAGTTTCACAAGTTAAGAATGAAAAAAAATGTATACGTATTCCACGTTTATACCAAATCACATAAATTTATTATGGTTACGTAACCAATCAAGTAAGAATATATATTACCTATGTTTATGTAACAAATCCACTAGTTTTTTTATTTTTCAAATATTTGGTTGGAGTATACATTCATATGAACTTTTAGTGTATTTTCCTGGAAAGCATATGCACAGAATACAGATACAAGAAAAGGGTTCTCTTGTCTCTTGCGAAAATGGATGACAAATGTGACTTTATTATTAAAAAGAAAAAGAAGGAAAAGCTTCATTCAAAATTTGGAATTTGATGAAATAGCAGCTGGCTAAGTAAAGTTTATTTGTTTTTTGGGCTACAAAAGCACGTAAGGCCTAGAATTAGCTTTGGACCCCTTAGGTCTCTTTACTTCTTAAGGCCTCTACACTTTGATTATGATTTCTGCTAATTGGACTTGGAGACCCAAATTCTACGTAATAATAAATGGGCTGAAAATTTGTGCTCAAAACCTCACAGAACTCAGCAACTAACGTGAAAATGGCGTGTAGTAGCCACTAAATAAGGGTGTATTTAATTTTTATCCACTATTTAAAATGCTTATCAAAAATAGCCACTACTAAGGGGGAAAAGACACAATTACCCTTTCTCTATTTCTTGTATAATCCCAAAATCGACGAAAACCCTTATTTCATTCGTTCAGAGTTCTGCGTTTCTTCATCTTCCTCGTATGCAAACTGCAATCTCAGTTAAACTTCTGCTCCTTCATCTTCTCCGTCATCTTCATCTTCATCTTCTCCGTCATCTTCTGTCCTTCATCTTCTCCGTCATCTTCGTTTTTCTTTATTTGTAAGTTGGTTCAATGCCGTGTGAAGTATGTGTGAAATTTCAAAAATTAGCATTATATGTTGATTCAGTGTAGTATATTTTGTGTGATTCTGTTTTTGATAAATTTTTAGTGTGTGAAATTTGAAATGTGTTTGTGGTTGATTCAATATATTTGATTATGTAGGTATATTTCATAAAAATAGTCGTAGAAATTCATAAGCTTACTGATTATGAATTTTCAGTTAACTGTGTTCATTAAATGTAAAGAAGAAACGACATTAAATTTTGTAGTTGGAATTCAAAGTTAAGGACTGATTGTCCTTAACTTTTGCACATGAAACTTGAAGTTAAGGACAAAGTGTCCTTAACTTTGGATGTTGAAAGTATATGTTAAGGACTGTATTTCCTTAACCTATGCACTTACAATTTAAAGTTAAGGACTGATTGTCCTTAACTTTTGCACATGAAACTTGAAGTTAAGGACTAAGTGTCCTTAACTTTGGATGTTGAAAGTATAAGTTAAGGACTGTATTTCCTTAACCTTTGCATTTACAATTTAAAGTTAAGGACTTATTGTCCTTAACTTTTGCACATGAAACTTGAAGTTAAGGACTAAGTGTCCTTAACTTTGGAAGTTGAAAGTATAAGTTAAGGACTGTATTTCTTTAACGTTTGCACTTAAAATTTAAAGTTAAGGATTGTATTTGCTTAACTTTTAAACTTGAAATTTTAAGTTAAGTCCTAATCTTTGTTTGTTTTTCCTTCTTTTCTAGTGTTATAATGGAAGGCGATCATTTTTTTGATTTTGACGATTGGCGTAATTTTCTGGTATATTGGAAAGGAGATTTTCAATATAAGGAAACAATTAAAAGTTTTCTGTCGAATAGCCAATGGAAGAAATTGAGGGAAAATATGTTTGGCAACTTCTTCAGATTACAAAGTGTGAAGTTCTCGGGTAAACTTATGCACTGTGTATTGCTTTCTGAAATTGTTAGTAATGAACCTGATTCGATGACCTTCAAGGTATTTGACCGCGATATTAAGTTTACTCGTGATGCATTCCATATTATTACTGGTTTGAAGTCTTATTCGTCGCTTGACATGAAAGGTTTAAATGAGAAAGAGAATAGGCTTTTAAGAGTCTATTTCCCTGGAAAGGACAAAATTGAGTTGGCTGATTTGTATAGTTTTATTTCTAGTCGCCCACATGGTACAACTTCATCATTTGCTGGCAGTGATGATGATGCTTTGAAGTTGGCAACACTCTATTTTGTTGAGTCGGTTTTGATGGGCAAGAGGAAAAATAGGAATGTGTCGGAGCAAATAATGAAAATTGTTGACGATGATGCACTTTGCGCTTCCTTCAACTGGGGCTCTCTTGCTTATGAGACGCTATTAAAATCATTGAAGAGTTGCTTGAAATCAAATGAGAATGATGTTCAGAAGGAGAAAGAGAAAGAAAAAGATATTGATAGCTACACTTTAGTTGGCTTTCCTTTTGCGTTTTGTGTCTGGATTATGGAAGTACTTCCTATTTTCCAAGAGAAACAATTTGTGAACTTCAAAGAAGTTGGTTATCCTCGAATGTTATGTTATTCTGAAATGAAGTCTCCACAATTTGATGCTCTTTGTAGAAAATATTTCCATAATAAAAAAGTAAGTTAATGTAATTACTATCTCTTTTTTTGTTTATTTGTTTTAGTTATGTATACTTATGTTTAGTTTTTCTTATATAATAGGTGTTTAAGTTGATTGAGGTGTCACCCTTTATTTCCGTGGAAGAAGAAGATACACAACCTCTTTGTGTGGAGGAGCCAGTTTCACAAGATCAAGGCTCAAGGTCTTCTTCCACACAATTTGACGAAGACGTACTTAAGGAAATTGTTAGAGTATGTGTTTCTGCCTTTGAATAGTATTAGTTTTTTATTTGATTATTTCTTGCTTACGAACACCTTTTTTTTATATTATGTTTTTTGATTCAGAGATTATCAGAGAGTTTTAAGAAGGATTTGCAAGCAGAAGTTACCAGAGTTAATCAGAAAATTGCTGTATCAGAAAAAAAGATTGAGAACGAAATCAAGGTAATTTCAGTTAGTCCAACTTTAGGATTTTGTGTCCTTAAATTTTGAACTTGGAATTGAAAGATAAGGACTTCTTGTCCTTAACTTTTGAACTTTGAAATGAAACTTAAGGACATCATGTCCTTAAGTTTTGAACTTGGAATTCAAAGTTAAGGACTTCTTGTCCTTAACTTTTGAACTTGGAGTTCAAACTTAAGGATTGCATTTCCTTAAGTTTTGAACTTTAAGTTCAAACTTAAGGACTGCCTGTCCTTAAGTTTTAAACATGTCCTTCTCTTTGTAACTTAGTTGCTTTCTCAGGATTTAAAGAAAACTCTAGGATCAAAGCTTGATACTTTGATGAACATGTTTGGGAAAGTTGATCAGATGAACACAGATAGAGAATCTAGTGTTCCAATTAGAAAATATGGAGTTGATGATCATTGTCGTGCTACTGAGCGTACTGGCATATTCAACCAAGATGCAGGTGGTGTTGAACGTGATTATATGGATGTGCATGCAGAGGGTCAGTATGAAAGAGAATTTAGAGATGCACATCTAGATGATGAAACTGAAAATGTTACTGATATTGGGAAAGGTTAGTTATAGATTTTGATTTTCGTTGAAATGTATATTCAATAGATTAATACATATAAACTATGCATGTGCATGCAGAAGTTTGTGGAGTGCCGGAGAAAATTTGTAGAGTTTGTGGATTGCAATCACAGGAGGATTTAACAAGTCCATTGGGGACAAGTGTCAGCGAGATTGTATGCAAATGCTTAGAAGGAACGTATGATCTCTCTACACCGCTGTCATACAAAGAAAAATTTGGAGTTCAAACTTGTGCCAGTCAAGGTTAGATAAAATTTTCATTATATATTGTATCTTTATTTCATTATATATTGTATCTTTTGAAGCAGCAAGCGAAGAAGCTGGAGTGCAGTATCAAGAGAAAACTGGACTACAATCTCAAGACATAGGCAGAAGTGAGATTGGTTCCAAATCTATAGATGCAACTTGTGATGATGATGATGTAGGTGGAATGTTCTTGGATATTGCAAATGGTTAGGTAGTGCTTTTTTAATTTTATATATGTTTGTTTTAATTAAAGATTATTAACATGTTAGCTGTTGTAAATATTTTTGTAGAATCTTGTCAACAAGCATCTAAAGATCATGGTGAACAACTGCAAGATAAAGAAAATGTGGAATTGCAAGAAAAAGAAAATGTTGCACGCAATATTTTAGCTGAGTTGTCTCTTGAAAAAACACAAGAAGGTACTGCGGAGAAGACAGGTACTGATTGTGCCCTAATTATTATATGTACAATTGAAATTTTGTCTCTTCATTTGACCTGTTGCAGAAAACTAATATGAATATGTATATATATATATATAGTGTCGCCAGCAGAGGAAAATAAAGAGGACACCAATGATGACAATCTTAACCAATATACAAGGAAAAGAAAGAGAGACAGTATTGGTTATGATGGTCCGTCATTTTCTCTTCTTACTCCTACTCCTCCAAGTATACAAATGGACATTGATGCGACTTTGACTATGGAGGGTGAAGGAAATGTTGAAGAAGAACTTGGTCGAGGTAAAAGGAACAAGAAGTTAAGCTGGCAGTTGAAATCTCCTTTTGATAAGGAAGGAAAAGCAGTAAGTTCCAAGGCAGACAATCAAAATACTCTGAAGAGTTCAGGTTGGATAAAATCAACCTATACTCGTAGGTGTATTTTTCATTATGCCAAAGAAGATGAAAAATTAGTGAAGAAATTCATTGTGTGGTTGGGCAAGGAGAAAAGGAGAGGTCGCAAAAAAGAGTAAGTCTCTTAATGTGTTTCACTACATCCTTAACTTCTGTGATTGTAAGACTAATTTTAGGACTAACTGTCCTTAACTTATAGATTCAAGTTTAAAACTTAAGGACTTCTTGTCCTTAAGTTTGAATTCAAAATTCATAAGCTAAGGACATGCAGTCCTTAAGTTTGAGTATCAAATTCAAAAGCTAAGGACACTTGGTCCTTAAGTTATAGATTAAAGTTTTCAAAATTCTAACTTGACCATTTTCAAAATTTTCAGGGGACAAATTGATTTATATGCTGATGATAATAGTTTGAGGAAAAAACCATACAAATTGTATCATCAAAAAATCAGTAGCAAAATGTTTTTCCTTGAGCTTTCAGATAGCAAATTTGTTCTTGATGATAAGGTTAGATAATTCACAAGGCATTTATTTTTTCTATTATTAATTTATCATTTTTTTCATTATTTTATGACTGATTTGTTATTGATTTGTTTTATTTTTTGCCTTTTTATGAAGCATATTGACATTGCTCTCTATTATCTGAGAAAGAAGGAATTCTACCACCCTCGCGATCATCGTTTTCGATGCACAACTACTGATGTTCTTTTTGATAATTATATGGCACTTGTGTATAAAGATTTCAGTGAAGATGCTAGTGATGAGTTTTGGTGTGCTGGTGATAATCAGTTATTTCTGACACCATATGTGTGGGGGGACAGCCGTAGATGTGGAATTGCATGGACTGAGGGTGACAAAATCTTTTTTCCATGTCGGCTTCCTTCAGAAGATGATGAAGCTGTGACACACTTTTTGTTGGGAGTATTGGACTTGAATCAAAAAAAGATTGATGTATATGATTCCATATACAGTGAGCCATATGAAGCAGGAATGAACTACATGCAAATGTATGCACGCATGATCCCCCATTTGCTAAAGTTCTCACAGTTTGACAAAAATCACAAGTCTTTTGGGAATGTCTTCAACAAATTTGATATACAGTGGCAAAGATCACCACACCAAACTGGATCGTACGTGTTATTATTTGTTATATTATTTATATGTACTTAAGATTTATTGTTTAATTCACTGCATATCTTACATTTCTCTTAGGACTGATTGTGGTGCATTCCTGGTCAAATTAGCCGAGTTGCTGATGATTGGAAAGGACGTGCAGCAATTCCAATCCGAAGACATAAAAGACTTTCGAAAAGAACTTGCTGCAAATCTTTGGGCACATGGTGAATGGAAAAGAAATTCTGGTTATGATACTCCACCAGAAAATGTTGGTGATGATTATGAGAGTGAAAATGAAACATTCTGTCCAAAGGAGTTGTAAAGAAATTGTGGTGTTATTTTTGTATAAAATTGCTGTAAAGGTGACATCTGAATTATGCCAGTTTAGGATAGTTCTGAAATATTCTGTAAATTTGTGAAAAGGCACTTATATTTTGTTTTGTTGGCATAGCGTAATTTTTTGTAACAGCTATGCAAAATTACAATTTCAAAAGTTATGTCAAGGCATTTTGTTATTTATTTCGTTGTTTCTCTCAACTGTTGATTTGTCCATTGAGTTTGTTAGTATTTGTTCATGACTAAGTGTAAGTGAACTTCAAATTCAAAGTTAATGACCAAATGTCCTTAACTTTTGAACTTGAAATTCAAAGTTAAGGACCGACAATCCTTAAGTTTTGAACATGAGACTATAACTTAAGGACCTCATGTCCTTAACTTTTGAACTTGTATTTCAAACTTAAGGACTCCTGTAGTTAATGACAAACAGTCCTCAAGTTTTTAACATGGGACTATAACTTAAGGACCTATGTCCTTAACGTTTGAACTTAAAATTCAAAGTTAAGGACAGACAGTCCTCAAGTTTTTAACATGGGACTATAACTTAAGGACCTCATGTCCTTAACGTTTGAACTTAAAATTTAAAGTTAAGGACAGACAGTCCTTAAGTTTTTAACTTGTATTTCAAACTTAAGGACTCCTGTAGTTAATGACAAACAGTCCTCAAGTTTTTAACATGGGACTATAACTTAAGGACCTATGTCCTTAACGTTTGAACTTAAAATTCAAAGTTAAGGACAGACAGTCCTCAAGTTTTTAACATGGGACTATAACTTAAGGACCTCATGTCCTTAACGTTTGAACTTAAAATTCAAAGTTAAGGACAGACAGTCCTCAAGTTTTTAACATGGGACTATAACTTAAGGACCTCATGTCCTTAACGTTTGAACTTAAAATTTAAAGTTAAGGACAGACAGTCCTTAAGTTTTTAACTTGTATTTCAAACTTAAGGACTCTTGTAGTTAATGACAAACAGTCCTCAAGTTTTTAACATGGGACTATAACTTAAGGACCTATGTCCTTAATGTTTGAACTTAAAATTCAAAGTTAAGGACAGACAGTCTTCAAGTTTTTAACATGGGACTATAACTTAAGGACCTCATGTCCTTAACATTTGAACTTAAAATTTAAAGTTAAGGACAGACAGTCCTTAAGTATTTAACTTGTATTTCAAACTTAAGGACTCCTGTAGTTAATGACAAACAGTCCTCAAGTTTTTAACATGGGACTATAACTTAAGGACCTCATATCCTTAACTTTTGAACTTGAAATTCAAAGTTAAGGATAGACAGTCCTTAAGTTTTTAACATGGGACTATAACTTAAGGACCTCATGTCCTTAACTTTTGAACTTGAAATTCAAAGTTAAGGACAGACAGTCATTACGTTTTTAATATGGGACTATAACTTAAGGACCTCATGTCCTTAACGTTTGAACTTAAAATTCAAAGTTAAGGACAGACAGTCCTTAAGTTTTTAACATGAGACTATAACATGTCCTTAACTTTTGAACTTGAAATTCAAAGTTAAGGACAGACAGTCATTACGTTTTCAAAATTGCAAGTTGAACTTACTGACTCCTGTTAATAACTTTTAATTGTTGAACTCAAAAGAAATTAAAAGAACGTAACAAGATATAAATATTGAAAATCTAGGCATCCGCTCAAATTAGAATAATAATGAATACAATCTATAGCAAAAACTTAAAAGAGTCGATAAACATAAGTGTATATTTCTACTCTTCTCTATGCTTTCTTGAAAATGGATGGAGTGCCGGAGAATATATACAAGCTGTTCTATTATGACCAATTCTTCTGCAACGACCACATTTGAATGTTATTTTTGATGGCTCGGTAGCAGGAATATGCCTTTTCTTTTGCCTTCTACCTGGTGGCACTTTGAAATCTGGAGGTTTAACAATTTGTGACTTAACACTCTCTGGTACAATCCATGAATCAGTATGTCCTACAGGATGTATTTGTCTTTCATATGTTTTCAGCCAAGATTCCTTTAAGTACCAGTGCGAACAAAAGTCAGACTTCTTGATGTTTCTCTTCTCGATAGCTGCAATTGCATGTATGCATGGTAATTCATCAAGTTGAAATTGAAAACAATCACATGTTCTTTTGTTTAAGTCCACCAAGAAAGTTATTCCTTCTTCTTCAACTCTAGAACGCCATGAATCAACAGGGAAGACCTTCAATGTTGAAAAATTATAAGTGAGTACATTATGTTAAAAAATGTCAAAATCATAATATAAACATAAAACATAATACTTACGTTCAAAGTAAATGCTAAATCTATTCTGTTCTTCAATTCCTCCTCTACCCAACAAGAAACATCATAAAATGTTCCTTCTGCTTTATTTCTTCTTTCATAAAACCAATGTTGTAGCTTCACTTGAATGAAATCCATCATTCTTAGTATAGGCAGCTCCCTTGCTTCTAATAGCACTGAATTCATCGACTCAACTATATTTGTTGTGAGCATGTCATATCTTCGTTGTGGACTACAAGAACGTGCCCATCTTTCCGGTGGTTCTTCCATCAAGTAGTCATAAGTTTTCTTATCTACATTTGCAATATCTGACATGTATATGTCAAATTCTTTACGCTTGTATACTCTTGCAGCACTTTGAAAAAGTTTTATGACCTCACTTTTCACCTTTCTTCGCTTTAGGTTCTGCTCCAAATGATAGATGCAAATCCCATGATGGCTTTCAGGATATACCTTTACAATGCCATTTGCAATAGCTTGATGCCTGTCTGATAAAAAAATCAAATTCTCACGGCTCCCAATTGCATTGCGAAGCTGACTAAAGTACCACTCATAGGAATTGTTGTTTTCAGATTCTGCTATTCCAAAGGCTAATGGGAAAATTTGGTTATTTGCATCTTTTGAAACTGAAATCATTAAAACACCACGATATTTTGACTTCAAAAAAGTCGCATCAATAGCAATCACTGGTCTACAATGATTCCAACCAGCTATCGATGATCCATACGCGTAAAACATATAAAAAAACCTAAAAATACAATATAAAACAAGGTTAAAATACCCGAAGTTTAGGACAGTCAGTCCTTAACTTACATTTACAAGTTATAAAGTTAAGGACATGCTGTCCTTAACTTTTATTTCAAAGTTCAAAACTTAAGGATTGGAAGTCCTTAACTTTTAATTACAAGTTCAAAACTTAAGGATAGGCAGTCCTCAACTTCTGGTTATAACTCAAAAGTTAACAAGGCTAAAGACAGCATGTCCTAAATTGTTTACCTGTTGTTGTCGTCTATCTTTATGTTAGTATAAGTTCCCGGGTTTTTACTTGTCATCATATACAAGTATGAACACAATAATTCATAATTTTCTTCGGGACTTCCTCTTATTAAAGCGGAAGCATGTTGAATAGCACGCCACGCCTTGTGATATCCAATGTCTAGTCCATGCAATTTTTGCATCTCTGCCATGACAAAAGCTGGTGTAACTTCAAATCTTGGGTCCCGAAGATTATCGATAATGTAACCACTAATCAACTTTGAAGTAGCATGCCTTTGATCTGCTTTCCTAGTGTTAACAGAGCAGTCATGCTTTTTCTCAAGCTTTACTATCTTGAATAATGTTGAGTCTTTAATTCTGAAAGCACGCACACACCAACGACACCTATCATCATTGCATGTCAACGAATATCTTGTTGAGCTTGATCTAACAACTTTGAATTCAAAATGTCCTTTGATTGCTACATTAGAAAAACAATTAATTATGCTCTTCTTCTTGTCAAATACTGATCCGACTTTTATTTGATCCAAAGAAGCATTTTCTCTTAATATCGTAGTTGGGGATTCTTTTTGTTTCAAATTTGATCTTCGTTTAGTTATTTGAGTGCAGGTTTTGTCAGCAACTACTTCGATTACCGGTGCACTCTCTAAGACTTGAATACCCAAAGCTTGTTCGTTGTCAATCTCTATAATGCTTTGTCCTTCTACTTGAATAGAATCAAATGTTTGATGCACCTCTTCATTTAATGGTTGAGCTTCAACCATATCTACTTCAACTATCTGTTGGCATCGCTCTTGATTGTCATGTTGAGTTTTTGTGTTGGCATGTTCATTGCTTGTTGATGCAAAAACTCTTTCCGAAATATCAACTATGAAACGACAGCTCTTGAAGAGTGAATGAGTTTTTAGCAACTCTATACATGTGTGAAGATCTAAATCTTTGGATACAAGCATTCCTTTGCTTGTTCCAAGGTTGATATCAAACCATATCACTATTTCAAACTTTTCACTATCCAATTCAATAAGCTCAAAAATCTGTTTAACGAAATCTTCAAACTGAATTGACTCAGGTGCTAGGAAAAGCTTTGTTTGATGATCAAGATATTTATAGTCTTCAGTCCATCTACCATTAAAAGCAACTATTATGCATATTGTTTCCATCCTACAAGTCAAGAGAATGGGAAACAAAGGACATACGTTATAAAACAATCCTTGTAGAATTAAGAACAGGTGTACTGTAAGTGCAAGACCAAGATAAGGACTGTCTGTCCTAAACATTTAAACATGTAATTAAAGTTAAGGACTGCCAGTCCTTAACATTTAAACATGTAATTAAAGTTAAGAACTGCCAGTCCTTTAACATTTAAACATGTAATTAAAGTTAAGAACTGCCAGTCCTTAACATTTAAACATGGAATTAAATGTTAAGGACTGCCAGTCCTTAAGTTTTAAAGATGAAATTAAAAGTTAAGGACTGTCAGTCCTTAAGTTTTAAACATGGAATTAAAAGTTAAGGACTGTCAGTCCTTAACTTTTGAACAAGAAATTAAAAGCTAAGGACTGTCAGTCCTTAACATTTAAACATGGAATTAAAAGTTAAGGACTGCCAGTCCTTAACTTTTAAAGATGGAATTAAAAGTTAAGGACTGCCAGTCCTTAACTTTTGAACCAGAAATTAAAAGGTAAGGACTGTCTGTCCTTTAACATTTAAACATGGAATTAAAAGTTAAGGACTGTCAGTCCTTAACATTTAAACATGGAATTAAAACTTAAGGATTGCTAGTCCTTAACTTTTGAACCAGAAATTAAAAGCTAAGGACTGTCTGTCCTTTAACATTTAAACATGGAATTAAAAGTTAAGGACTGTCAGTCCTTAACATTTAAACATGGAATTAAAACTTAAGGATTGCTAGTCCTTAACTTTTGAACCAGAAATTAAAAGCTAAGGACTGTCTGTCCTTTAACATTTAAACATGGAATTAAAATTAAAAGTTAAGGACTGCCAGTCCTTAACATTTAAACATGGAATTAAAACTTAAGGATTGCTAGTCCTTAACTTTTGAACCAGAAATTAAAAGCTAAGGACTGTCTGTCCTTTAACATTTAAACATGGAATTAAAAGTTAAGGACTGCTAGTCCTTAACATTTAAACAATGTATTTAAAAGTTAAGGACTGTCAGTCCTTAACATTTGAACCAGAAATTAAAACATACAATTTGAAACTCAAGCTACAGGACTTTGTATACAGAAGAACAACAACAAAGTGAAGGACATTTTGTCCTTAAGTTTTTTTATTCAATTTGCAAAATGAGGCCAGTAGAATCAAAGTTAAGGACATAGTGTTCTTATTTTTTTGAATTCAATTTCCAAAATGAAGACACTATGTCCGGAATACAGAATTATCATAGGAGGCGGTGTCTATAAATTTATCAATCCAGAAATTCAAAAAAAATCAAATTCTTATCTAATATATAATCAAAACAATACAGATCTAAAAAAGTATAACTATAGCGAAATAAAAATTGATAGAAACACATGAAATTACAACTTACTGTTTATCTATGTTGTTTTTTTTGGATTAGATTGCTGAATTTTTGAAATCGGGAAGAGAAATGGTGGTTCGTCCTCAGTTGATCGCCGCTGCTGCTGTTTCTCGCTTCTTCTCTTTGTGTTACTGCTGCTTGTGTTGATAGCGTAGGTATAAGTAATACCAGAAGGGTATTTTCGTCCAGTCAGGTATAAGCCTTTTAAAAGGAGTGGCTAAAGTCTAAATACATTGAAAACAGTGGCTTTAAAATAAAAGCCACAACTTTTAATGGCTATTTGTGCCGTTCGCCCGCAACTAACTGCTCAAATCTCATTTAACTCCCTCTTCCCCTAAATAAAAATAGTGAAATAATAATAATATAGAAAAAAATTACTATAATGAGAAAGATTGAGAAAAATAAAAAGAGAATAAAGAGTTTAATGGGATTCTTAGCTCCCGTTTGGTCATAGAAAGATTGAATATATATTTTCAAGTTTCAAAATCTAGTGGACCAGCTTTTGGGTGAAATTTTTTCTTTCAATGATAAAAGTTCAATATTTTTTCAAGTAAAATACATGTTCAAACACAAAATTAAAACTCTTTTTTTCAAGTTTCAAACAAATTTATGTCCAAACGCTAATTCAAATTTTGGTCAATACGAGGTGCCAAGATCTTTTGAAATTTGGGCTTTATTTTATTCTCAGGATGAGGTACCTCTTTTTGTATCTACTTCTTTATAGCAGATTTCTTTCAATTGTGTCACACCAAAATTATTTCATGTCTCGTAAAAATCCTGATTTATTGCTTGCTTCACTCAAAAATAAATCAATAATTTAACTTGACCTATTGATATGATGCACTAGGCATCATCGCATTGTTCTTAGCTAAATACCACCATTTTATTGCATATGACTTTTGATGCTACATCAATTTGGAAGGCTCATTTCCTTTCTCGACTTATATTTAGTCGCATGTCGGAAATTTCTTATCCATATTGCAAATGTCCCTACTCCCTACCCTAAATGGTTGTTTCCTCAAGAGACAATTTTATAGTTTTCTCTCCCATTTGTATTCGGCAATTTCCCACTACAGATGAAATTAGGAAACATTTGGTTGGCGGGATAAAGGATAACAATTCCAAAATAAAATATTAGTGTATTTTATTTCCTGTTTGGTTAAGGGTATTAATTAATTTTGAAAATTATTTTTGTATTAAAATAGCGGGATTAGCTATTCCATATAAAAAGTTGGATATTCTTGTCTGTCTCATTCTGGTAACCAAAGGAGTAGTTTCCATTTTCGTCCTTGTCTGTCCATTTTCACTAAAAAAATGAAAACAAACAAGGGAAAAAATGCTACAAGGATCTTGACAAAGGAAACAATATATTCCATTACAGATACTAATGGAATCAAATACTCAATATTTGTAGAAATATCTTCGATTATTGGGGGAAACTCGATATAATCCTAATATCAAATCAGGATTAACTAGGATAGAAATAAAGAATTATGTGGAACTCTTTCTTGGTGTCTAAGGTAATAACTATAAAAGGTCGTATGCTGTTATAGAATGCTAACCAAAACATCAGCCAACGATGTCCAATTTGATAGAAGTAGAGGTGGCAAAATGGTTTAAAAAAATAGTTATCCACCCATATTATTCATCAAAAAGTTGGTTGGATAATAAATCATTTAAAAACGGATCGAATATGGAAAAAGAACCATATTATCCACTTAGAAAATGGTTAACCAAATGGATAACTAATGTGTTTAATTTTTATATTTGTAAAGCCTCAAATTGAAGTTCCTCAAGTTTGGAAGATAAGGAATTCGCTCATAAGTGATCATATTTAAGAAGTCATGGATATTATGGATATCCATATTATCCACAGGATAAACCCTTTTATCAGTCTTAAATACGGTTGGGTCGGGTCGGATAACTTATCCGGTTTTTCAATTATCCGTTTTGACCTGCTCATATCTGACCCGCCAATTTGCTACCCCTAGATAGAAGTGACAATAATGTATATTATCATAAATGTGTGTGCTCAATTAACATGTCTCCTCTCTCGATTTTGTGGGGTCCATCCCATGATTTAAGGCTTTGATAAAGACTTCTAAGTCTCTTTCTTTGAAATTGGTAGCCATCGTTTATGCATTGTCAAATATGGTAGGCATGCAGAAGAAAAATGTCAAGTGTAGTAGGCGATGTTTTGCCTATAAAAGGAGATCTTCGGCTCTCATTTCTAACACACCAAAATCTCAGACAATACATCTAAGTGAGAGAGAGCAAGGTATTCCACAGACTATAAGAAAATAGTCTGTGAAGAAAAATAGAGCGTGAGAGATATTGTAGTGAGATAGAAAAAGCAAAAGAGTATTTTTTCTTTTGAGGGTGTAGTGGTCTTAGGAGTATTTGTACTCGTTACTAGACAGTGTAAAATTCCCCGCTATAGTGATATAAGTTGCTCTTCTTGGCTGTGGTTTTTTCCCTTATTTAGAAGGGTTTCCACGTAAAATCTTGGTGTCATTATTGCTGCATTTCTATTCTTGCTGATTTAACCATAACTTAGTGTTCTGCATTTATTACTAATACCGTGAATATTATTTTTACGGGGTTTATTCCCAACAGATTTTTATTCTCCAAAAACAAAATAAAAAAAGATTTTAAAAGAATAACGATATAAAAAGAAATCATTCTAATGCAAGTACCCACATATGTATCAGTGCCTTGACTTCTCGAGCAAGCAAGTAGCACAATTTTTTTCATAAATATTGAAGGCTCCCTTCCTTAATATTGCAACAAACTTTCACAAAAGATGTACTAAATAACGTACACGATTCTACATTGGTGGACTATGCAATTATTAGACATCATGAACAATTTATTTTGGGGAAAGTAACATTAATGCAGCAGAATGTCCAGTTTCACTTATGTGCTGTCTATGGTAAGCATACAGTACATGACAGGAAGAATCTATGGGAGGAGATGCTAATATCAGTGGTCAATATAAGGAGTCCCTGCCTTATAATGGAGAACTTTAATGCAATTCTAACTAGTGAAGATAGAATCAATAGAAATCATGTACAGGAGATGGAGACAAGGGAATTTAAACAATTCTTAGTGGATGCTAAAGTAAATGAATTGAAGATAGTAGGGAGAAAATACACGTGGACTAATAACCATGTGCACAGTAAAATTGATAGAATTTTGGTAAATGCTGAATGGATACAAATGTGGCCTAACATGGAGGGGATATCTATGAATCCTGGATTCTCTGATCATTGCCCTCTAAGCGTAAAGTTTGATACAAGTGGCCAAGCTGGAGGGAAACCTTTCAAGTTCTTGAATTGCCTAGTAAACTTGCAGTTTTTTGAAGGTACAATGCAGAGGGGATGGGAGCTTGGGAAGAACAGACAAACAATGTTGACAGTTTGGAACAAACTTAAGAAATTAAAAGGTCCACTTAAGCAGATGAATAAAAAGAAGTTCAATAGCATTGATAGTAAGATACAGGAGGCTAGAGAAAGATTAGAAAGTATACAGAACCAAATGAGATGTCTTGATTAAGGAGAAATGCAGATTGAACTGGAAAGAACTACAAAATTGGAGCTGGAGAAATGGATAATGGTGGAGGAGAGTATTATGAAACAGAAGTCCAGAGTACAGTGGCTTAATTTGGGAGATTTTAATACAGTTTTTTATCATGCTTGTATGAAAAATAGACAAGCAAGGAATAACATTGGCAGGCTAACTGACAGTAATGGGGATATAATGCAAAGTCCTGAAGAGGTGAAGGCAGAAATTCTAAATTTTGATAGGGGACTACTTGGTAGTTCAGCTACACAGCTACCAATGATCAACTATGACATAATGAAGAATGGCAATGTGTTGAACATGAGTCAACAACTACAGTTAATCAGACCAGTCAGTAGGGAAGAAGTGAAGCAAGCTTTATTGGGCATTGATGACAACAAGGCACCAGGGTGTGATGGATATAACTCCTACTTCTTTAAAAAGACATGGCATATTGTGGGAGAGGAAATAACTGCAGCAGTTCAAGACTTCTTTGAGAATGCTGACATGTGTAAAGCCATTAACTGCACAACAATCACACTGATTCCAAAAATCCAGAATCCAACAAACATAAGAGACTTCAGACCTATTTCATGTTGTACAGTTTTATACAAGCTCATCTCTAAAGTGATAACCACAAGAATGCAAGGAGTAATGGATAGACTGGTGGATAACTGTCAAGCTGTTTTTGTTCCTAGAAGGCTGATTACAGATAACATTTTGATGAGTCATGAGCTAGTGAAAGGTTATAGAAGGAAGAGTATCTCCCCTAGATGTATGCTTAAGATTGACATGCAAACAACATATGACTCTGTGGAGTGGAGTTACATAGAACAAGTGTTAAGGTCACTGAATTTTCCAGAAATATTTGTGAGATAGATAATGGCTTGCATCAGTACAGTGACTTATTCAGTTCTAATAAACAGCAGAACAATAGATCCTTTTGAGGCAAAAAAGGGGCTCAGGCAGGGGGATCCTCTCTCACCATTCTTATTTGTTTTAGCTATGGAATACCTGAGCAGGTCATTGAAGACTTTGAAGGAAGACAAGAAGTTTAAATATCATCCCAGGTGTGCCAAGTTTAACATAGTGCAACTGGGGTTTGTGGATGATTTACTACTGTTTTTTAGAGGGATGTGCAATCTGTGCAGATACTGCATCAGCATTTTCAGAAATTCTCTGTAGCATCAGGAGTGGTTGCTAATCCAAACAAGAGTTGCATATATTTTGGAGGGGTAAATCAGTTGACTCAACAACAAATTATGGATATTCTTGGATATAAAAAAGGGAGAATTGCCTTTCAGATATCTAGGAGTTCCATTGAGTACTAAGAGACTATCAGCTATACAATGTAAACCACTAATTGAGAAAATATTGCACAGAATTCAGAACTGGACAACAAAGTATTTATCATATGCAGGTAGAGCAGTCCAAGTAAAGAGTGTGTTGTTTGCCATCCAAACATTCTGGGCACAGATCTTTATACTGCCTAAGAAGGTTATACAATTCATAGAGACCATTTGTAGAAGGCTTCTGTGGACAGGAGATGCTGAACCAACAAAGAAGGCCTTGATAACTTGGGAAAGACTTTGCTCACCTAAGGTTGCAGGGGGATTGAACTTCATAGATGTGGCATTATGGAATGAAGCTGCTATCTGCAAACTGCTATGGAATATATGTACTAGAAAGGAGAAGCTATGGGTTCATTGGGTACACACTTACTATGTCAAAGGCCAAGCAGTGTGGAGTGTAGAACCAAAGAATGCTTCCTAGGCAATTCAGAAGATATTTCAAGCTAAGGAGTATTTTACTAAGGCTGGAATGAATGAAGATGATGTCCAGCTAATGGAGAAATGCCCAATCAGGGGAATTTACAGATCACTACAAGGTGTATTTCAAAAAGTAACATGGAGGAAACAAGTGTGCAATAAACAAGGACAACCAAAATGGATATTCATATAGAAGCTAGCAATACATCAGAGGCTAGCTACCAAAGACAGTCTGATACGATGGGGGATAGATATAGATCAAACATGTGTCAAGACCCTAACCCCGAACCCGGTCGTGATGGCGCCTCTCATGAAGACAAGGCCAGCCAGACCAAAAGAGAACACCTCACTTAAATAAATAAATACCATAAATAGTTCTAAAACAAGATATAATAGCCATAATTTGCGGAAATAACGATAATAATAGTAGAAACCATCCCGACACAGCCCTAACTAGGGTGTCACAAGTCATGAGCAACTAATAAATTCGGATATCAGTCTACTAGATACGAAATCTGATACAGAAGTTCAAGAACATAAAAATAGTAAGATAAGGGAGGCACGGGGGCTGCGGACGCCAACAGCTACCACGTAGTCTCCAAAAACACTGCCTGGACTGGGAGGATCAGCACTCAGGAGCGGACTCTGTGATGCCTGAATCTGCACACACGGTGCAGGGAGTAATGTGAGTACTCTGACTCCGTGAGTAATAATCATAAATAATGGCTGAAAGCAAGAAAATACGTAAAGGCACAAAGAAATTCTATATCAAGCAGTAAGATCATTTAAAGCAGTAAATCCATGAAGAAGTCAAATGAAATTCCTTTAAACTAAGTAAAACAGGTAATTTAGCAGGTAAATAACAAGTAGAAATACGCCCCTCGGGCATAGTAACAATCGCTCAGAACAGTATCAGCCCCTCGGGCTCATGCTCAGTACAGTATCAGCCCCTCGGGCTCACTCTCAGATCATGATGGGTACCCGCGCTCACTGTGGGTGTGCAGACTCCGGAAGGGCCCCTTACGGCCCAAGCGCTATATCAAGCAACCTCGTGGTATCATCTCTCGGCACTCGGCCTCACATCACCCGGCACTCGGCCTCACATCACTCAAGCCACCCCGTGGAATATAAAGTATCTCAGGACCTCAGCCTCATATCACTCATCATATCCTCATATATGGCCCTCGGCCTCACTCAGTCCGAAAATCATCACAAGCCCCTCGGGCATTCGTAAAACAGTAGTTCTCAGCCCAAAACATCATTTAGAAATATCATTTAAGTTTCAGATCTAAGTAAAGGTGGCTGAGTTCGTAAAATAGTAGATACCAACAGGACTGAGTTCAAATTATAAGTCAAAACAGTGAGGAAACAGTGATAAAAATCCCCGAAGGATTCAAATAGTTGGCACAAAACCCATATATGGCAATCAGCCCAAATCATGATGATAACAAATAAGTTTCTGTCAAATATGTGGTAAAATCATCGATCGGGACGGACCAAGTCGCAATCCCCAGTAATTAAAGACCCCACGCTCATCATCCAGCGCGTGTCTCACCTCAATATAGCACTACAATGTGCTATCCGGGGTTTCCAACCCTCAGGACATCATTTACAATCATTACTCACCTCGAACCGGCTACAACTCTAGCTCGCGATGCCTTTGCCCCTCGAATCGGCCTCCACGCACGTCAAATCTATCCAAAATCAGAACGAATACATTACAATATGCTAAGGGAACAAAACCCAAGCGAAAACAATCGAAAAATATCAAAAATCCCGAAATTAGCAAAACCCGAGCCCCGGGCCCACTTCTCAAAACTCGGAAATTTTCACATCATTAGATTCCTTATCACCCCACGAGTTCATACATACCAAAAGTTCTCAATTCCGATCTCAAATGGTCCTTCAAATCCCAATTCAAAAGTTCAAAATCACAAGCCCTAGTTCTTCCATTTTTAGCTTAAGTTCCAAGAATTTCTAGGTTAATTTCACAATAGATTCGAGTTTTAGGTTCGAAAATCTTACCTCCTATCAATTCTCCTTAAATACTTCTTTAATCACCTTCACAAAGCTCTCAAAATACTCAGCTATGGAGGAAAAATGGCTCAAAATTGCAGATAAAATGACTTATAAACTTTTTGCCCAGGGGTTTTCGCATCTGCGATCCCACCACCGCTCCTACAGTACCGCTTTTACGGTAATTCCTCCATATCTACGAAAATCACTTAGGGGGCCAGGTTTCGCATCTGCAGTCCACGAGCCGCATCTGCGACTCCGCAGGTGCGGTACATATGCCGCATCTGCGGTCCCTGGCTATTCTTCCCAAACCGCTTCTGTGGCTCTTTTTCTGCATGTGCGGAACCGCACCTGCTGTCCCCAATCCGCAGGTGCGGAAATACCAGAAGCAACAACTTCTGAGATCTCTTAAGTCCAAAATCTTCCCGTTAACCATCTGAATTCACCTTGAGGCCCCCGGGACCTCAACCAAAAGCACCAACATGTCCCAATACCTTATTCAAACTTTTTCCAATGATCAAATCACCTCAAACAACATCAAATTACCCGAAACACATCGGATTCAAGCCTAGTTTTTGAGAAATCTTCCGATAATACATTTTCGATTGAAAACCCAACCAAACCACGTCCGAATGACCTGAATTTTGCACACACATCCCAAATGACACAACGAAGCTATTGCAACACTCAGAATTCGATTCCGACCCTCGGATCAAAATCTCACCTACCAACCGGAAATCGCCAAAATACTAACTTCGTCAATTCAAGCCTAATTCTACACCAGACCTCCGAAACCAATTCCGATCACACTCCAAAGTCATAAATCACCTCCCGAAGCTAAACGAACCATCAACACTCACATCCGAGCCCTCTAACACATAAGTCAACACACAATTGACTTTTCCAACTTAAACCTTCTTAAAAGAGACTAAGTGTCTCATTTCTTACCAAATCCTCTCCGAACTCATTCTAATCAACCCGATCACCTAAAACACGAATAACGAAGCATAAAGAAGCAGAAATGGGGGGAAATGGAGCGGTAACTCATGAGACGACTGGCCGGGTCGTCACATCCTCCCCAACTTAAATAAACGTTCGTCCTCGAATGAGTTAAGAAACATACCTGAAACCTCGAATAGGTGAGGATATCTGCTCCGCATCTCCCGCTCGGTCTCCCAGGTAGCCTCCTCTACGGCCGACCTCTCCCTTGCACTTTCACTGAAGCTATATCCTTTGACCTCAACTTCCGAACCTGACGACCCAAAATAGCTATTGGCTCCACATCATAGGTTAAATCATCATCCAATTGAACCGTGCTGAAGTCCAAAACATGAGATGGATCCCCAATATACTTCCGGAGCATAGAAACATGAAATACCGGATGCACACTCGACAAGATGAGTGGCAAAACAAGCTCATAACCACCTACCCGATCCTCCGAAGTACCTCAAAAGGCCCAATCGACCGCGGACTCAACTTTCCTTTCTTCCCAAATATCATAACACCCTTCATGGGCAAAACCTTCAGCAGACCTTCTTACCAACCATGTAGGACACATCTCGGACCTTCCGGTCCGCATAAATCTTCTGTCGTGACTACGCTGTACGAAGCCTCTCCTGAATCACCTTCACCTTCTCTAAGGCATCCTGAACCAAATCTGTCCCCAATAGCCTAGCTTCTGTGAGCACGTGATTTTTGCCTCGCATGAATTACTCCCATAGAATTCCCAAAATTAGGATTTTTCTTTTAAGTATTTGATTTTAGGAATTATTGCATGATTTTGTGTTTGTTTGCATTTTTGTGTGCATGTTTAATTTATTTAATGTATAAAAATACAAAAATAGGTTGCATTAGAATTTAGGGTCCTATTTTATATTTTAGGCTAACTAGTTAATTAATGTTATAAAAAATGAAAGAAAATGACAAAAATAGTTCATTTTGCATTTTAGCTTTTGAATTTTTATAGTTTTCTCTTAATTTAGGATCTAGTTAATTTTGGAGAAGCAATTAGTCTATTAATTTAGTTTTGAAATTTAGTTAGATTTTACCTTTTAATTGGTAATTATAAATAACAAAATCTGAACATGAAAAAAATGAAATAAAAAAGAGAGTTCTAATAAAAGACCCAATTTTAGGCCAACCCACCAAATACCCATCCAAAACCACCCAAATACCCGGCCCATACCCGTTCCTACCCGGTTCAGCCCCCCTTCTCATCAAAACGACCCCGTTTAATTTGAGTTCAATCTGGGCCGTCGAGGTTCCAAGATCCAACGGTGGGGAAGCTGGGGTCATTTGACATATATATGTCCGAACAAGACCCCGTCCCCCCCTCATCGTCTCTCATCTTCCCCAGTTCAGAGAACACCCCACCAAACCCTAGCGCCACCCTAACTTTCCACCGTCTCCAGCCGGCGGTGCCACCCCCAATCGACCCCAAATTCACACCATAGAACCTCCATAACTCCCTCATACCAAATCTCTAATTGTTTTCCCTTAAATATGTCCAGAACTTCTCGAATCTTAAATCTGAATTCGAACCCTAAAAGTCTAAAATTATTTTCCATCAAACCCAGTGGCATGCATGATCATAGGGTGCTGTTTCTTTCGAGTTTTGAAGTTTTGATTCAAGAAAAACTGATGTCGTTCAGTTGTTCTTGACAAAGAACAAATGATCGACATTAGTTTTGTTAATTCAATGTCTCTGATGGGTCTTTGATTTCTGATTTGGTAAGTGTTTTCATCTTTTGTTTGTTTCATCTTCTTTTCCTCTTCCTCTCTTTAGTTAGATTTTTTTTACTCTGTCTGAAAGCTCGACCAATTTTCTGAGTTTAAATCGTTTCTGTTCGTTTGTTCCCTTCTGTTTAATTTTCAAATCGTAAAAGCTGTTTCTCTGATTTTTTTTGGTCCGTTAAGTTTTTTTTAGTTGCATCATTTGAACCCCTGATTCTCCTATTTTTTTGTTTAGTCATCTAGTTTAACTTATATAGGTTTATTCTGGTTTAATAAATTAGTTAATTCCATGATCACTTGTGTTTAGTAATCAGTCAATTAGTGTAGGTTTTAGTTTTCGAAATCATCTGAGTGTTTTTCCCTTTGTTTGTTTACTGATTTGATTTTGTTTCATTTTACTGTTTGGGCTTTGAATCCATTTCAGACCTCACTCCAAGGGGTTGATTTAGGTCATTGGGTTAGAATTGAGTCCATATTTGGTTTAACGATTGGGTCAATTTGACCCATGACCCATGGGTTTCGGGGGTAAATAACAGGGTCTTAAAGGGTAGATTAGGAAATTTAGGTGAGAGAATCTCTTTTAACTGATTGAGGAAGCTTCCTAGAAGCTGGGGTGGGGACTAATGTGAAATTTGATTTCTGAACCTAAGGCTATCTAAGCAAGAATGAAAATATCAAAAGGGTAAAAGTGCAAAAAACTGAATTCATTCTGCTGCCCTAAAAGTTTGCCTATAAAGGCACCCTTTCTTCAGGCTCAAGGCAGAGATTTTAGGGACTGAAAAATTCTGAAAAGTTAGAAATGGCTAGATTTAAAAAGCTTCGAAAGATAATACTGAGATCCCTGCATTTTGGAAAGCTGAGAATTCTGTTTGGTTTTAGTGTTCTTTGATTTCATTGGTTAGCTGAAATTTGTGAAAGTTTCAAAGACCTTGCACTTGGTTAAAATGGCTTGAGTTTTGGATTTTAAAGCCTGGTTTTGAGCTGCTGTCATAATCCTGTTTCATTGCTGGTTTTAAATTGATTTCTGTTGCTGCTTGATTGCTAATTTCTTCACCTCTTCTGTTTTCCCTGTTCATTACCAGGTATTTCCTCAAACTATTGTCAACAAGTGACTAAGAACATGTATTTCAAGTTGAGGCCTGACTGAATACAAGTTGTTTTGAATGTCATTTCATTTGTTTTCCTCTATTTCTTTAATGTTCTATAATAAGTCCTGAATTATACATGTTATCTTAGCTATCTCATGTCTTTAGTATGCTGCATAAATGAACTTGTGCTCTCTAAGAGTTTGGGTGTTGATTTTTGGATTCAAGCAAATTGTGCTAGTTCCCCAGATTTTGTTACTGATGATATTGAAAAAGAGTTAATTGGGTTGAAGTTTCAGGTTGTGTTTGTAAGTTTAGCTTAGGTTTGAACTCAAGCATGAATATTTGTCGATTTAATTATCAGTGTAGTTAAAGTTGAGCATATGATTTTAGTAGCTTTTGAAATTTCCTTACGTTCCATTTAGTGTGGAGTGATGAAGCTTATCATGTTGTTGTTGGGTGCGATTGGCATTTTCGTTGCTGGCAAGGACTCGATATTGAGTCCTGATCCTCAGCTGTGACTTTGGCAAGGTTTGGGTTTCTTGAGCCTGGACTTTGAAATCATTAGCAAGGGAGGACGATATACCATTGCTACTCGGGCTTGTTTCTTGAGCCCAGTAGTTCGTTTGTTTACTGCTAGATTTTCTTCACAGCAGATTTGATCCAAAAATGCATAAAAGATAAAATTGGAAACTCAGTTAGTTGATGTACTTGATTAGTTTAAATTCAGAAGTTTAAAGGGTAATTTGATTTCGTGTTTCATATAGCAATAGTTGATTTGCGTTTAATTGGTTTTGCAAATTGTTTGGCTCTAAGCGTTGGGCCTAATGCTGGCCCAGCTGATGAATGTTTATCTTTTTGATTTAATTACATGTCCCCATGTCACTTGGTGTTTGTCATCTCACTAAATCTTGGGCTAATTTTGGGCCCAAGCTTGAAGAGGCCGGCAAAAGGGGATCGTATACTTTACACCAATTGGGTCTGCTTTGTCGAACCCAGTCCTTTGTTTAGTAGTTGTTGGTGAAGCAACTTCTCTTTAGATAATTGGTCATTCAGCACAAGGTCCGTTAGATGATAAGTAGGTTCGAACCTTGAGTCAAAAATGATTAGAATTCTATTAAGCCTTCCTTAATTAATTAGGTCCTTAATTAGTCGAGGTGTATCGTGCCAAATAAAATCTCAAAATGCATGGCCCTCTTTTATTTATTTTTAATTACTAGAAATCGAGGTAAGCCATTTAGTTGAATTTTTCGTGGCCCTCACAAATTTGAAAGTGCGTAGTTGCTTTAGGCGCGTTATTCTAATAATATTACCTTCCTAAACTCGGGTGTGCATTTCATGTGACCCAAATCCAAATCTCAACAACGTTGAATAAGATGTGTTTCGGATTGCGGGTGCATTTCATGTAGCACGATCCAAAGACATGATGTAAATGACGTTAAATCTTCTTTTAAATTAATTAAAAACGGGTAATAAGTTAAAAATTGTACCATAGGTTAAAACATGTATTAAAATCAGATAATATATTGATTATAATGGTTTAAGTGACCGTGCTAGAACCACGGAACTCGGGAATGCCTAACACCTTCTCCTGGGTTAACAGAATTCCTTACTTAAAATTTCTGGTTCACATACTTCAAAAAGAAAGTCGAATCTTCCTCGAATTGGGATTTTAAAATAAATCGGTGACTTGGGACACCAGAAACAAACCATCCCAAGTGGTGACTCTGAACTTAAATAAAATAATCCCATTTCGATTTATGTCACTTTAATTGGAAAAACTCCTATATCCCTCTCGGGTGGTAAAAAGGAGGTGTGATAGCTCTGGCAACTCTACTGGGGATCGAACCCAAAATCTCTGGTTCAGGGTTCAAGAATTCGAGCTTAGAATAGCTATTATGATTGGCTTTACCTATTATCTGATTTTCCTACATGTTTGAGCCTAATGTGCTAAATGCTTTTACCGCTTTGATATTCTGTGAACTGTATATAAATTGCTATGAAACTCTTCCTCTCTCTGAGCCTTCTAAATCATGGAGAAGGGTACACTTAGTGTGACTTCTCTTCTGTCTAGAGTCTTATCCCATTTTAGAACGAGGTTCGGACAAGTTGCTAAGCCAGTGAAGCTTCTGTATTCCCGGTACGCTTCCCTCCCCCGGCTCGAGTTGTCCGCTCGGGTAAGCCAGGTCTAGAACAATAAACCCAGCTTTTAAAACTAGTATAACAAAGCCTCATGCCGGATCCCTAGTAGGAACGTTTGTTTGCATCACGTGCATTTGACTTAGGAGGCTCAACACAGGGGTTGGGTCTGTCTAGGACAGGTGTACCTGAAAAGAAAAGACCATCCTGATGCATTCTACTTGCTACTTGTGCATTTATTGCTTCGAATTTGCATGTTGATTGGCTTGTGGATAATAGAAGAAATTGGGAAAAGAAAATAATAGTGTGAAGGTTCAGAGAGATAGTTACTTGTTTTGAAAAATCAGTGTCCAAATTATACCGAAACTCTGCCAAATTTTTGGAAAAAAAAGAAAGAAAAGAAACAAAAAAAGTTTTGTCTTTTGAATTAGCTGGTTTTCATTTTTGTCAAATCTGCCTGAACTACGTCAGTTTGATTCTCACTGGATGTGGGATACGTAGGCAAGCCTCATCGAGTCCAACTCCCCTTTTGCAAAAATAGCCCAAAAATAACAAAATTTTATTTTTGTCACAAATAAGCAGGGTGATGCCATTCTTGTTTAAAATAAGCCGAATGTCCCCAAAAGAGCGCCGGAAGGCTATTTTTACAAGTGCAGCCACCTTTGGTCATTTTTTTATTTTTCGACCGGTTAGCAGGCACAGCCTTAAAATCTTATTCCCCGAAGTGCTGAAAGGTCGTATCTACAAAACCGAGTTTTATTTATTTTTAAGTAAAATTTTGAAAAAATGGTGTTATTCTTTTGGGTCAAAATGAGTTATTAAATCACCTTAATAAATGTGCAGGATGAGCACAAATGAAATTGAACCCTTCACAGCCTTTAAAGAGATCCCCTTACAACTCCACATGTGGTGGAATGATCTAGGAAAAGGCAGTAGAGAAACTATGGTAAAGGTTCTGGGAGGCCTTGTCAGACTGTTGAACATCAAGCCAAGGTTGGACATAATTGAAGCTCTAGTACCTTTTTGGGACCCAACTCGCAATGTGTTTCGTTTCTCTTACTTTGAGCTCACACACATGTTGGAGGAAGTTGCGGGTTATGCGGGCCTTAATGGAAACCTTAGAAGTCGATATCCAGTATCACCAAGACCGGTATCTCCCCACAGATTTCTGGATTTGCTGAGTATTAGTCGGGATATCCAGGATGGAAATTTATCTGAAGGTTATTGCACTCTCCAGTTCTTGTATCAACGCTATGGTAACCCCCGAGGTTTTGAAGAGCCGAACACTGGTCTGACCCATGCCGGGAATAAAGACAAATGGGAAGCAAGGTGGGGTTTGGCTTTTATAGTAGCATTCTTGGGTGATGTGGTCTGCCCGCGAAAAGATAATAATATAGAGGTAGGTCTCGTATGAATGATCGATGTTGCAATCAAGAAAGCCAACGACACTGTGGTTTCCCTGATCTTATCTAAAATCTACCGAGCCTTGACTATCTATCGGGAAGGGAGAAAGTTCTTCCAAGGCTGCAATCTGTTACTACAATTATGGATGCAGGAACATCTCTGCCACCGAGTTGGGTATATGAATTACAGTATGACCGGTTTGAGTTGAATTGAAGAATTTGAAAGCCGAGTAGTGGGTATTGAATTCCCCAAGGGTACTGAAGCTTGGCTTGCACATTTGATCTCCTTGACTACCGATAAAATTGAGTG
This sequence comes from Nicotiana sylvestris, assembly GCF_000393655.2. Classification (NCBI taxonomy): domain Eukaryota; kingdom Viridiplantae; phylum Streptophyta; class Magnoliopsida; order Solanales; family Solanaceae; genus Nicotiana; species Nicotiana sylvestris. The sequence goes on along the minus strand of NC_091064.1, from coordinate 148,829,490 downwards.
GGCATTCGGATGGCTTCCTGTCACCGAAAGCAGTATACATGTTAGCTGAAGTGTGTTATCTCCTCCTGATGGGCATCCGGAGCATCCAGCCATATGCTCCCCACATGGTTTTGCACCAATTAGGAAGATTTCAAATCGTCCCCCATGATGAAGATTTGAGTAAACATGTCATTGAATTGGGTCCAAAAGCCGTATTTCCAGAAGGGAGAATTCGCCAGGTGTGGAATGAATGTATATTTCTTGAACCTAAGACTATGGTGAGGGATCTAGCTAGAGGTGAAGTAGACCTCAAGTACATTATTTGGTTCGGTAAAAGATTCCAGATTACTGAGAGACCTGCTAAGAGAGCTCATGTTCAGCAATTCACCAATGACTCACAAGAGCAGTTGGGCTGGTTGGCAAAAGAATAAAGCTATAGGGCCAAAATAAGTAAATTAGAGAAACAAATTGGGGACCTCAAGTTTGGCAACAGTATCCAGGCTACTGCAGATGAAGGGGAAAAGAAAAGGCTAACTCAGGAAAACAAAGCCCTCAAATCTCAAATCCAGAAAATAAGAATAGCTGCTAGAAACCCGGAAAGAAGCCAAGCGGACGAAAAGCTTATAAGCAGTCTGAGAAAGAAAGCACTTGAGTGTCAAGGTGACCTAGAAAAGTCTGAAGTCAGTCTAGCAAAAGTTTGAGCCCAATTGGCAAAGAATGCAGAAGGGCGGGCACAGTTTGTGCATCAAATGAAAAGAAAATATGAAGGGATAATCACCAATCTGAAGAGAAAGTTAACTACCCTTAAGAATGAGGCGGCCAAGCAGGCCAAAGACTTTAAAGCTGATATGGAACACTGTTATGATTTGATGGCTCAGATGGAGGAAGGAATACAACAGTTGCAAAATCAACACCTTCACGACTCTCAAGTGTTGGAAGCCCGGAATCAGTAGATAGGGCGATTGCTTCAGGAAAAGGGCAGAATCCGAGAAAGGATCAGAGCCATTGCTGACTACATTACCGTGAAGTGCCAAGCGTGCGAGGACATGACTCGTACCACTTTCTTCGCTGTAGTGATGACTTTTGTTCGCCAGATAATGAGTGATTCGGAGCAGATGCAAGGGGATCTCGTACGCGGCGAGACCGAATGATATCCTTAGGGCCCCAGGAGCATTAATGTATTCCTGATTTTCACTTTAGTCTGTTTCTATTGGAGTCTGTCAGTTTATTTTTGGGTATGTATTTTCTTTCCGTCGGAGTCTGTTAGTCGGTTCTTGAGTCTGTATTGTCAGCTTGTTGTTAGATTCTGTTGGCTTCCTTTTCGAGTCTGTTAGTTTTGAGTCATTGTAATCAAAGCATTTTCTTTTTTTATGAAAAATTGAAAATCCCAAAATATTTTGTTATTTCTTTTTTTTACATTTATTATCTCCAGAGCTACACCCGGTCTGATTCATGCGGGGTCATGATACGTAGGCAATCTCCATAGGATTCGACCATAACCAAAAAAAAAGGGAAAGAGTGGGAGTGGAAATAAAAAAATGGGAAAGAAAAAGAAAAGCCGGAATGAAGCATGCAACCGATGCAAAACATGTAGAAATACATTTAACTGTATAGGTGCATCACACCCCCAACGTGCGATTACCTGTCTGTTATTTGTTCCAAACTAACCGTTTGTTGATGTTATACCCAGCCCAGGTTTTATAGAAAGGTGGTTGGTTTTGTTGTAGTCTAGCTTTGCATCCATACTTCACGAGGTCGAAGGGAAGCATTGAAATGTCTTCAGAAATGACTCTGCCAACAGTTCCTATTGCAGATGAGAGTCCGATCTCGGGCATCCCAACTTCAGAATCGACAGTTGCCGAGGAAAACAGGTTACTGCGTCTCCGCATGATGGAAATGTGGGACGCCTGGGCAAACGGAAGAGAACCACCAAGTGCAATCCCTTGATTTCCCGAGCTTTTTCCCAGGGCAAGTGGGATTTCCAACATCCCCATAAACTATCCAAATACCCCACTAGGATACCCTACTATTTCCGCCAACTTTGTGGGAACACCTTTTGAGGCTCGCCCCCAGGTGTTAGCTTCAGGTGCAGCTTCAAATATCTTCACTGTTCTGCCTTGCTCGGCTATGGCACAGCCTACATTGCCCAGGCCCAGCTTTGACCCATCATCCTTCACCTTCCAAACACCATCTTTCCCACTGGAACCTACATAGTTTCCCACCTATACTTACTCCCAACCACCCCTGTATGAGTTCACCGTAGGGAAAGAGAAAGCCACCAAAACCCTTGAGCAAGAAGAGATTGCGAAGAAGATGAGGAGTATGGAATAGAGTCTCAAAAGCATACAGGGCTTGAGTGGACAGAAAAGTGTATCCTATGCCGACTTGTGTATATTCCCTCATGTGCATCTGCCATTGGGATTCAAAACCCCAAAATTTGAGAAGTATGAGGACATGGTGGTCCTATTGCTCATCTCAAGAGATATTGCAACCAGCTACGAGGAGCCGGTGGGAAGGAAGAACTCCTCATGGCCTATTTGGGAGAAAGTCTGGTCGGCATCGCATCTGAGTGGTACATGGACCAAGATATATCCCGGTGGCACATCTAGGATGACCTAGCTAGAGATTTCGTCAGGAAGTTCCAGTACAACATTGATATTGCTCCAGATAGGAACTCATTGACAAACTTGAAGAAGAAATCCTCGGAAAGCTTCCGAGAGTACGCAATTAAATGGCGTGAACAGGCCTCCAAGGTAAAGCCTCTGATGGATGAGATTGAAATGGTCACAGTTTTCCTCCAAGCTCAAGAGGCTGACTACTTCCAAAATATGATGTCCGCAATGGGTAAACCGTTCGCTAAAGCTATCAAGTTTGGCGAAATTATGGAAAATGGGTTGAAAACGGGTCGAATTCTAAGCCAATCCACCATCAGAGCTACCTCTCAAGCCATTCAGGGTGGGTCTGGAGGAGTGGCGAAGGGCAAGAAAAAGGACGAAACATCCATGGCAGCATCGGGTGCAAGAAAACACCGCACTCCCAAATCCTTTTTCTCAGAAAGGGCACCGCAACACTATTACCCCCACCAAGACGTAGCCTATGCCCCCAGCCATACACGGTCATGAATGTTCAACCTTATGTCCGGCCACAACAACAAGCCAACCGGAACCAAGCTCCATTTTCTAGAAACCAGCCTCCTTACCAAAACCAATACAACCCCCGGCCTCCACAAAACAATTTCCACCCTCGTGAACCACCCAAGAGGCCAAATTTTACACCAATTGGCGAATCCTACTCCAGCCTGTTACCAAAGCTTGTTCAAATGGGTCTGCTACAGCCTGTTCCTCAAACTAGGCAAAACCCAGCATCACCCGCTTACAGAGCCGGTACCCGATGCGCCTATCACTCATGGGCAGAAGGGCATGACACAGATGACTGTTGGACTCTGAAGAGAGCCATGGAAAACTTGATAGATCAAAAGAAGATAATTCTAAGGGATAAAGATATTCCCAATGTGACTAACAATCCACTGCCGGCCCACAACAACGGGCCGGTAATCGAAATGATTTGTGAGGACAAGGAATTTGACCCAGCATTGAAGGCCATCATTGCCATTGCTGATATAGAAAAGAAACCAAAAGCTGCCTCGAAGCAAGACAAAGGGGAGAAAAAGAACAAAACCACCCCTCCAAAGTCAGAAAAGAAAGTTGAAGTGGAAATTGGGGCAATGCCTCCCAAAGATGTTGTTCTCTATGTCCCTCGAGGCCGCAAAGAAAAGCAGATGGCTTTGAGTCCTCCTAGGATATTCGAACTAAATAAGACAATCCAAATGTATGTGCCCAAAGGAGCTTATGTGATGCGGGGGCCAATTAATCTACCAAGGCTGAGTGAGCCCGTGGTTATTGGTCGCGCACCACAAAGGCCCATGACGGATCCTACCACTGTGCCCTAGAACTACAACAAATCAGTGGTGACTTACAAAGGAATAGAAATCTCGGGAGAATTTCAAGAAAATAACCCGACTAAAAAGTATTTCAATTTGGAAGAGGTGAACAATACCATTAGAAAGCGCTTCCCATCTAAGAAGCCTGTAAGTGCCGAAGAAGCGGAGGCCTTCTTTCAAAAGATGAAAATGGCGAATTATGACATAATCGACCAGCTTCGAAAATTTCCCGCACAAGTCTCCTTGTTATATTTGTTGACGAATTCACCGAACATCAAAAGGTATTGATCAAGACCCTTAACGAAGCATATGTGCCTGTTGAGACTTCTGTAGAGCAGTTGGAGAGAATGGCTGAAGGATTTTTCGCAATTAACCAGATCTCCTTCAGCAAAAATGACTTACCCCCAGAAGGGGCCGCACATAACAAAGCCCTACACCTGACAGTCAAATGCGAAGGGTACTACGTGAAAAGGGTTATGTTGGATGGAGGCTCTGGGTAGACATTTGCCCACTCTCAACTTTGCAGCGTATGGAAATTGGTACTAAGAGAATCCGACCCAACCATGTCTGTGTACGTGCCTTTGTTGGTATCAAAAGGGACACAATTGGAGAGATTGATCTGATTCTGACCATCGGCCCTGTAGACTTTGAAGTAACCTTCCAGGTTCTGGACATGGACACGTCCTACAATTTTCTCTTGGGAAGGCCATGGATTCATGCAGCGGGGGCTGTGCCTTCTACTCTCCACCAGATGGTGAAGTTAGAACATGAAGATCAGGAGATTATGGTTCACGGGGAAGATGAGCAATCAATTTATCGGGACCCGTCAGTCCCATGTCTTGAAGCAAGAGAAGGAAGTGAGCACATAGTCTATCAGGCCTTTGAAATTGTGGTCGCTGATCAGTGCGAAGAAGGAAAACCTTGTCCTCAACCCTTCCTTTCTAATGCATCAATCATGGCGGCCAAAGAAATGATCAGGCACAACTACAAACCTGGGAAAGGGCTTGGGAAATCATTGCAAGGAATAGTTGAACCTATCACCCTGACCGTCAGTGAAAAGTTCTTTGGGGTAGGCTTCCGGCCTACTCCAGCTGATGTAAGATGGGCAGATGATAGAAAGAATGATGGTTGGGTCTTGCCTCAGCCAGTGCCGCATCTGTACAAAACATTTGTCAAGCCAAAATACAATGAAGAAAAGGAACATAAGGCCTTTACGGCCGAAGAAATCGAAGAAATCTGTGGGGCCATGAGGAAGATATTGTATAAATCCCACATGGTTCAACCAGGGGAAGGCACAAGCACCGCTGAGGTGCTGTGTATGGGACCTAATGCCAAACTGCAGAATTGGAAGGCTACGCCATTCCCAATCAGGCGGGAGTCCCGGTAGACCTGTCCTGCCACTTTTTCTGCGTCACGAGTTATTCCAGGGTGTAACTCGGATGTTTTCTTTAGTTTCCTGCCTTTTAATTTCCAATGTAACCCCTGTTATCTTCAAATTCAATGAATTGAAAACAATATTTCATCGTCCATTTCTCTTTATTCTTTCTAATTTGGTCTATTTTCTCTTTTATTTCTTCTTTCAGTTCTAATAATGTGGCTTTAAGTAACATGACATGCTTGTGGACTTCATGCCCAGATCCAAACACGCTGTCTAACTGTGAAATAATGAACCAAAAACCGGAACATGATGAAAAAGAGGCTTTTAGGGAAATAAATCGGGAATTAGAACAGTTTGAGAATAAACCTAAGCCAAACTTGAATGATACTAAGCCGATTAATTTGGGTAGTTCTGAAGAAGTCAGGGAAACCAAGATAAGCATTCACACAGATTAGAAAACCCGGGATGCATTGATCCAACTTTTGTTTGAATTCAAAGATGTGTTTGCTTGGTCATATGATGACATGCAAGGACTAAGTGTTGATTTGGCGGTTCATAAGTTGCCAACTTACCCCCATTGTCCCCCTGTCCAGCAAAAGCAAAGAAAATTTAAAATCAATATCAGTGACAAGATTAAAGAAGAGGTCACAAAATAGTTGAAAGCGGGGGTGATCCGAGTGGTTCGATACACCACATGATTAGGCAATGTAGTTCCAGTGCCAAAGAAGGACGGGAAAATTCGAGTGTGTGTGGATTACAGAGATTTAAATAAGGCAAGTCCCAAAGATAGCTTCCCTTTGCCGAACATCCAAATCCTTGTTGATAACTGCGCCAAACATGAGATACAGTCTTTCGTGGATTGTTACGCAGGATATCACCATGTGTTGATGGATGAAGAAGATGCAGAAAAGACAGCTTTTACCACACCTTGGGGTACATACTGTTACAGAGTCATGCCATTTTGTCTGAAGAACGCCGGGGCAACCTACATGAGAGTCATGACTGCCATTTTTCATGATATGATGCACCAAGAGATAGAGGTATATGTGGACGATGTAGTCATCAAATCCAAAACTCAGGACGACCACATTCGGGACTTGAGAAAATTTTTTGAGCGGTTGCGCAAATATGATTTGAAGCTGAACCCAGTCAAATGTGCATTTGGGGTACCATCCGGCAAACTTTTGGGATTCATAGTCAGTCAGAGGGGCATCGAGTTGGACCCAACAAAGATAAAGTCTATTCGAGATTTGGCTAATCCAAGAACCAAGAAAGATGTTATGAGTTTGTTGGGAAGATTGAACTACATCAGCTGATTCATTGCTCAGTTGACATCCACGTGTGAACCCATATTCAAATTGCTGAAGAAAGATGCGGCAATCAAATGGACAAATGAGTGCCAAGAGGCTTTTGATAAAATCAAAGAATATATGTCGAATCCGCCGGTATTGGTCCCACCGGAGCTAGGGAGGCCTCTATTCTTGTATCTGACAGTATTGGAAAATTCTTTCGGCTGTGTCCTCGGGAAACATGATGTGACCGGAAGGAAAGAGCATGCCATTTAATATCTGAGCAAGAAGTTTACCAGTTATGAAGCCAAGTACAATTTATTGGAAAGAACTTGTTGTGCTTTAACATGGGTCGCTCAGAAGCTGAGGCATTATTTGCAAGCTTACACCACTTACCTCATAACCAGGCTGGATCCTTTAAAATACATATTTTAGAAACCAATGCCCACTGGGAGATTAGCAAAGTGGCAGATCTTGCTCACAGAGTTTGACATAGTCTATGTCACTCGCACGGCAATGAAGCCCAGGCGTTAGCAAATCATTTGGCTGAGAACACGGTTGATAATGAATACCAACCTTTGAGTACCTACTTCCCAGATGAAGAGGTAAATTCAATTGAGGCAATATCTGAAGACACTCATGCTTGGAAAATGTTCTTTGATGGGGCGGTAAATGCAAAAGGTGTTGGAATTGGGGAAATTTTGATCTCACCCACCAGCCAGCATTATCCAGCCACAGCCTGGCATCGGTTTTTTTGCACAAACAACACCGCCAAGTATGAATCCTGCATTATGGGTATGAACATGGCAATTGACCAAGATGTCGAAGAGTTGTTAATCATGGGAGACTCGGATCTGATTATCCGACAAGCTTAAGGAGAATGGGAAACCCAAGATGTCAAGCTTATTCCTTATAGGAAACATGTGGAAGATCTTGGCAAGCGATTCAAGTCAATAGAGTTCAGGCACATCCCTCATTGCCATAATGAACTGTCCGATGCGCTTGCTATTTTGGCCTCAATGCTACCATACCCAGGCAATGCCCACATTGATCCCTTGGAAATCCAAATCAAGGAAAGGCATGGCTACTATAATATGGTTGAGGCAAAACCAAATATTCAGCCATGGTATCATGACATCAAAAGATTTTTGAAAACCAAAGAATACCCCGAGCAAGCCAGCAGGGACCGAAAGAGAACCATTAGACGGCATGCAAGTGGTTTCTTCTTGAGCGGTGATGTTTTGTACAAAAGGACTCCGGATCTCAATTTGTTGAGATGTGTTGACGCCAAAGAGGCCGGAAGAATCATGTATGAAGTACATGCATGAGTGTGCGGACCCCACATGAATGGGTATGTTTTGGCAAAGAAAATCCTCCGAGCGGGCTATTATTGGATGACCATGGAAAAAGATTGTTTTAGCTTTGTTCGTAAGTGTCATCAGTGTCAGGTGCACGGGGATTTGACTCATGCACTACCTACAGAACTGCATCCCATGTCAACACCTTAGTCATTCGTTGCCTGGGGCATGGACGTCATTGGGCCGATCGAGACAAAAGCCTCAAATGGACATAGATTCATATTGGTCTCCATCGACTATTTCACAAAGTGGATTGAAGCAGTTACTCTTAAATCTGTCACCAAGAAAGCTGTGGTAGACTTTGTGCACTCTAACCTCATCTGCAGTTTTGGTATTCCTACAACTATCATTACGGATAATGCTGCAAATTTGAATATTCATTTGATGAGGGAGATATGCGAACAATTCAAGATAACACATCGGAACTCTACCCCTTATCGTCCCAAAGCCAACGGTGTCGTTGAAGCAGCAAATAAGAACATCAAAATGATTTTGAGAAAGATGATCCAAAGTTCCAGGTAGTGGCATGAAAAGTTACCGTTTGCATTATTAGGGTATCGCACTACTGTGCGCACATCGGTCGGAGCAACCCCGTACCTTTTGGTTTATGGCACTGAAGCTGTAATACCCGCAGAAGTTGAAATCCCTTCTTTCCGGATCATTGTTGAAGTTGAAATTGAAGACACTGAGTGGGTCAAAGCCCGTCTGGAACAGTTAACCCTGATTGATGAAAAGCAGATGGCCGTCTGCCACGGGCAATTGTACCAACAAAGAATGGCCCGTGCCTACAACAAAAAAGTACAGCCCAGAAATTTTGAAGTGGGACAACTTGTTTTAAGGCGTATTCTTCCTCATCATCATGAAGCAAAAGGGAAATTTTCTCCTAACTGGAAAGGCCCATACATTATCCGAAAGATATTACCAAGGGGAGCGTTATATCTAGGCGATATTGAAGGAAACGATCTCGAGGCAGTTGTGAACGCAGACGCGGTCAAAAGTTACTATGTCTAGTCCTTCTGTAATGATAGCGTTATCTGATTGAGATGACAAAGTCTTTCATTATCGCTACCCCACACTCAATCCTTTTGCTAACCATTTGAGCTGGTTACTCTTCTTTGATTACCCTCTTTGGAACCCGAAAGTGCTGTTGAAAAAAAAATAAAAAATAAAACAAAAATGTTTCCCTGAACTACGTTCGACTTGATTCTGAAAGGATACGTAGGCAGCCTCTCTCTAGGGTTCAGTGTTACACCCCAAGTTTTCATACGTGAGAGTACGTCGTAAGTCATTGATGTAAGCTCGGAAATGAGATTATATTTGGAAGAAAATAAAGTAAGTTAATCATGTTACCTTGGAGGTTACAAATATTTAAGATCATGAATAACGAGTACCAAGAGGGTTGGAAATCTTAGAAGCTAAACCAATTGAAGAAAATAAGTTTCGTCAAAAGTCGACAAGTTTGGAATGTTATAACATGTACTTTGGGGTGAGACTAGGGTTCTTAACATGATAAGGAGGTTATTCTATGATATATTTTAGTTGTATGATATTCATTTTCTAAATTTTGAGGGCAAGCAAGTTGTGGAACAAGAGTTGGCAAAGGTCATCACAAGTTACATTCATAAATTTGCTGAAATTTAGGTCAAATGTATCTGAGAATTTCTCCAAATATACTTTGATACATGGGGTGTTCTACCTACCAATTTTAATATCTACGAGTCTAGTTTCTAACGCATTAAACCATTCATCAATACAACATCGGAGTAGAGATATATTCGTATTTTTGTGAGACCGCGCAAGCAGCTCCCAATGGGACCTACTTAGGCGGTGGTTGACCTACTTCAATTTATAAACGATTCGGACGCCTATTTTTGCTCATTTTTCAACTAAAATTCATCTCCAAACTTCTCCTAACCCTCCTAAACATATACCATGGTTTGAAGTGAATCCAAAGTGATTACACCATATTTCAATATCAAAACTTAGTTCTAGTGAAGAACAACACTTCTTTGAGGTTGTGTTGTCATTGAGGATTGTTGTGGGCTGTATTTGGATGAAATTCCAAGTTGTTGCTGCTGTCTAAGGTGAGTATAACAGCCTACTAATTGTGCTTAAGCTTCCTTGTATGTTGGTTAAGTTGTTAGGATGATAAACTACAAGATAATACTTGGATTAGCTTAAGTCACTTCTATGGTGTTGTATTGCTATTGAGGGTTGTTGTAAACTGAATATAACTTGGATTTTGACTTGAAGTTACTGTAGGAGGTATGTATATTGTGTTCTTGCTTGTTCCTAAGATTATCTTGATGTTGATTAAGTTAAATGGATGGGATAGACATGAACTAGTGATAAAGTTGCTAATTGAGGATAGTTGAAGTTGTGGATTATTTTAGTTGTTATATATATATGGTATAAGGCTGGAATCATTGATTAATGACTTTATTATCATGTTAATGATACTTTTATGTTGAAGTAAGAAGTCTATAAGGATTGATAAGGGGTATACGGATTCCAATCGGAGCTTGCCGCTCGTCGTAATATAGTTGTGACTTATGATGGTCAGGTACACTTTTACCGAGTCCTCTTTGAGGTCGGGTATGATATGATGATGATAATGTCCATAGAGGGGAATGTTTATAAAAAGTTTATGTATTATGCATTTCATATCAGTAGCCCCCAGAGGCACTCAGACATCTCCTATATCTCTCTCTTTACATTACTGTTCTTGTTTATGATTTCCCGCCTTACATACTCGGTACTTTATTCGTATTGACGTCCCTTTTGCCTAGGGATGCTGCGTTTCATGCCCGCAGGTCCCGATTGATAGGTTGATAGTCCTCCTAGTAGGCTATCAGCTCAGCGAAGGTGTTGGTGCACTCCACTTGCTCCGGAGTTGCCTATTTGGTCAGTATGCTTTGGATATGTATTGATTGGTATGGCGGGGCCCTATCCCGACCTTTATGATTTTATGTACTCTTAGAGGTTTGTAGACAGATGTCAGGTGTATGGATACTTATATGGCCTTGTCGGACTATGTTTTGAGTTTACAAATGGTCATGTCGGCCTTATAGGCCCGTATGTCACATATATAAGTTTGTATATCATGTTGGGTCTTCATATGTTGAGTATTCCCTTATGTTTTATTCTTGTTATCTCAGGACGAGTTTTCTAGCTCATTTACTCATGATAACATGATAAGAAAGATATGTTACGTTGGTACTCGGTTGAGTAAGGCACCGGGTGCCCGTCGCGGCCCTTCGGTTTGGGTCGTGACAGAAGTGGTATCAGAGCAGTTCTGTCCTAGGGAGTCTACAAGCCGTGTCTAGTAGAGTCTTGTTTATGGGTGTGTTGTGCACCACACTTATAAGCAGGAGGCTACAGGGCATTTAGGTCTGCCACTCTTTCTTCTTACTCTAGATCGTGTAGTAGATCGGAGTTGCCTATTTGGTCAGTATGCTTTGGATATGTATTGATTGGTATGGCGGAGCCGTATCCCGACCTTTATGATTTTATGTACTCTTAGAGGCTTGTAGAGAGATGTCAGGTGTATGGATACTTGTATGGCCTTTTCGGCCTATGTTTTGAGTTTATAAATGTTTTGAGTTTACCCAAACCTTGTTCAAGTCCTTCCGATCAATCGGCGAAAAGTTTTCAAAATCGGAGAACGCAGTTGTTTGGATCCGAAGCAACCAAAATAAGAGAAATAAAATGAGAGAGTCTTATTGGTGAAAACTCACACGGGCACCATGAGGCGATGATAAGCAAAGAAATGAAAAACGAGAGTGTCTTATTAGTGAAAACTCGTAAAGAGCACTATAAGGCGATGGTGGGAAGAGAAATGAGAGAGGTCGATTAGCGAAAACCCGCAAAGGGCGTCGTTGATCGAAAAGAAGAAACCCTCACCACCATTGGTATTGAAAGAGTCCTGGCAGGGTTCTCGATTTTAAAACACGGGCCGCAATGGATTTATGAGAAGTTGGATAGCTGTGCAGATCGGGTATCCAGTCCAAGAAGCATGTCATGTTTATTGAAGTCTGCATGTACCCCAGATAAGTCCTTCGTTCCTCCCCGAAAGGGACACTTCTCCTTAAATTCATTTTCTTGTCCTTTGTTTACTTTTCCTTAAATCCCTTTCGGTCTAACTCTGTTCCGAAACTAATACAAAGAAAAGGTGGTAAGATTGGCTTTATAGGGTTCTGCCTAACAAAAGCTAAATAAAAGTATCCAGCCTCAGCGGGTGCATCAAGTCGATCCCGACTGGCCATGATGGCTAATGCTCTGAAATCAAAGTTATTGGAAGGGAAGAGAAAGCCAAGGGCAAAAGACTAAAGGCGGAATAAAGTGAAAGGGTCGAAGCCCCACGCGGGTGAGCCGTCATGAAATATTAAAAGTTGAGTCCCTCGGTTTGAAAGATAGATCAATCTTCAGAAAACCACCAAGTAGCAGAGGTTCTCAACAAAGGTTCAGGCTGAGATCGGGTGATCAAAACAATCAAGGCCATAAAACCAACCATCGTTTCAAACTAACAATTGTTCTTTGTTTAAAATTAAAACAGGTGCAGCCCAAGGCAACCGAGCGAAAGCAGGTGCAGCCAAAAAAAAAGCTACGCAAAAGCTAGAAATAGCTTCGCAGTAACAATCAATCCAAAAGGGAAGTTTTCCTCCAAAATTCCTTCCTGCATTTTATTGAAATAAAATGAAATGAAAAAGTAAAATGAAAAAAAAAAAAGAAAATCCAAACAAAATGATAGTTCAGAATCCCCAATCTCAATCTTTTACACATTTTGCCAACGTTAGGGTCCCAATCCCTAAGTTGAGATTTTTAGACATAGGGCCTCCATTCCCTAGTCGCCTTTTTACCAACATTAGGGCTCCAATCCCTGAGTTGAGAATTTTAGACATAGGGCCTCCATTCCCTAGTCGCCTTTTGCCAACATTAGGGCTCCAATCCCTGAGTTGAGATTTTAGACATAGGGTCTCCATCCCCTAGTCGCCTTTCTTTACCAACATTAGGGCTCCAATCCCTAAGTTGAGATTTTAGACATAAGGCCTCCATTCCCTAGTCGCCTTTTTGCCAACATTAGGGCTCCAATCCCTGAGTTGAGATTTTAGACATAGGGCCTCCATCCCCTAGTCGCCTTTCTTTACCAACATTAGGGCTCCAATCCCTAAGTTGAGATTTTAGACATAGGGCCTCCATTCCCTAGTCGCCTTTTGGCCAACATTAGGGCTCCAATCCCTGAGTTGAGATTTTAGACATAGGGCCTCCATCCCCTAGTCGCCTTTCTTTACCAACATTAGGGCTCCAATCCCTAAGTTGAGATTTTCAGATATAGGGCCTTCATTCCCTAGTCGCATTTCTTTACTAACATTAGGGCTCCAATCCCTGAGTTGAGATTTTAGACATAAGGCCTCCATCCCCTAGTCGCCTTTCTTTACCAACATTAGGGTTCCAATCCCTAAGTTGAGATTTTCAGACATAGGGCCTCCATTCCCTAGTCGCCTTTCTTTACCAACATTAGGGCTCCAATCCCTGAGTTGAGATTTTAGACATAGGGCCTCCATCCACTAGTCGTCTTTCTTTACCAACATTAGGGCTCCAATCCCTGAGTTGAGATTTTAGACATGGGGCCTCCATTCCCTAGTCACCTTTTTGCCAACATTAGGGCTCCAATCCCTGAGTTGAGATTTTAGACATAGGGCCTCCATCCCCTAGTCGCCTTTCTTTACCAACATTAGGGCTCCAATCCCTGAGTTGAGATTTTAGACATGAGGCCTCCATTCCCTAGTCTCCTTTTTACCAACATTAGGGCTCCAATCCCTGAGTTGATATTTTAGACATAGGGCCTCCATTCCCTAGTCACCTTTTTCTCCTAAAGACACAATCCTTATTTTGTCGCTTTCAAAAAAAAAGGTTTAAATCTTAGTTACAAATGACTCACGAAATTTTCCTAGTGAAAACTGGGGCAGAAAATTTCGTTAGTTTGTTTGTTTTGGTTCTGAGCAGGTTTTACCTCGAGGCACAAGATTCGAGATGACAAAAAGAATGAGTCTCAATCCAGAACAAAGAAAAGAAAAAAAATAAAGAAGTGAACTCAAAGGTTGAAACGGAGAAAGATACGGACTGCTCAAGATATGATTGAAGTCACAAGCTTCGCATGTCCCGCCTTGATCCAAAGATGAAGAAAGAACCAGTACCTACAGCTGACGAGCATCAAGATTCAGATCAGAGTCCACAACAAGAACCAGCCGAGACTCAAGACCAAGCCTCAAGAGATTTATAGATAGGAATCTTGTAACACGTAGTTGATAGGTTTAGCTAGCTTAGCTTTTTTCCATTTTGGTGTAATAAGGAGTTCAGCAAGCAGCAGTGAAATCACAGCTTCCCGGTAGTCCCAACTACAAAATTTCCAGAACTACACTGACTTGATTCCTTTATAGCCAAGGATATGTAGGCAACCTTTGAAGTAAGGTTCAGTCAGACTCTTTTCAAAAATGCTTCTCATGGAGTGTCAAACAGGAAAAATCCCTCATGATTGCTCATTTTATCTTTGCCCGAAAACCCTTCGTGTTTCCGAGCAAAGAGGGGAAGCTGTGAGCACGTGATTGTTGCCTCGCATGAATTATTCCTACAGAATTTCCAGAATTGGGATTTTTCTTTTAAGTATTTGATTTTAGGAATTATTGCATGATTTTGTGTTTGTTTGCATTTTGTGTGCATGTTTAATTTATTTAATGCATAAAAATACAAAAAATATGTTGCATAGGCATTTAGGGTCCTATTTTATATTTTAGGCTAACTAGTTAATTAATGTTATAAAAAATGAAAGAAAATGACAAAAATAGTTCATTTTGCATTTTAACTTTTTAATTTTCGAATTTTTATAGTTTTCTATTAATTTAGGATCTAGTTAATTTTGGAGAAGCAATTAGTCTATTAATTTAGTTTTGAAATTTAGTCAGATTTTACCTTTTACTTGGTAATTAATAAATAACAAAATCTGAAAATGGAAAAAAAAAGAAGAAAAGAAAATGAAATAAAAAAGAGAGTTTTAATAAAAGACCCAATTTTGGGCTAGCCCACCAAATACCCGTCCAAAACCACCCAAATACCCGGCCCATACCCGTTCCTACCCGGTCCAGTCCCCCTACTCATCAAAACGACCCCGTTTAATTTGAGTTCAATCTGGGCAGTCGAGGTTCCAAGATCCAACGGTGGGGAAGCTGGGGTCATTTGACATATATATGTCCTAACAAGACCCCGTCCCCCCCTCATCGTCTCTCATCTTCCCCAGTTCAGAGAACACCCCACCAAACCCTAGCGCCGCCCTAACTTTCCACCGTCTCCAACCGGCGGCGCCACCCCCAATCGACCCCAAATTCACACCATAGACCCCTTATAACTCCCTCATACCAAATCTCTAATTGTTTTCCCTCGAATATGTCCAGAACTTCTCGAATCTTAAATCTGAATTCGAACCTTAAAAGTCTAAAATTATTTTCTATCGAATCTGGTGGCATGCATGATCATAGGGTGTTGTTTCTTTCGAGTTTTGAAGTTTTGATTCAACAAAAACTGATGTCGTTCAGTTGTTCTTGACAAAGAACAAATGATCAACATTAGTTTTGTTAATTCAATGTCTCCGATGGGTCTTTGATTTCTGATTTGGTAAGTGTTTTCATCTTTTGTCTGTTTCATCTTTTTTTCCTCTTCCTCTCTTTAGTTAGATTTTTTTTACTCTATCTGAAAGCTCGACCAATTTTCTGAGTTTAAATCATTTCTGTTCGTTTGTTCCCTTCTGTTTAATTTTCAAATCGTAAAAGATGTTTCTCTGATTTTCTTGGTCCGTTAAGTTTTGTTTAATGGCATCATTTGAACCCCTAATTCTTCCCCTTTTTTGTTTAGTCATCTAGTTTAACTTAATTAGGTTTATTTTGATTTAATAAATTAGTTAATTCCATGATCATTTGTGTTTAGTAATCAGTCAATTAGTGTAGGTTTTAGTTTTCGAAATTATTTGAGTGTTTTTCCCGCTGTTTGTTTGTTGATTTGATTTAGTTTCATTTTACTATTTGGGCTTTGAAGCCATTTCAGACCTCACTCCAAGGGGTTGATTTAGGTCATTGGGTTAGAATTGAGCCCATATTTGGTTTAACGATTGGGTCAATTTGACCTATGACTAATGGGTTCCGGGGGTAAATAACAGGGGTCTTAAAGGGTAGATTAGGAAATCTAGGTGAGAGAATCTTTTTTAACTGATTAAGGAAGCTTCCTAGAAGCTGGGGTGGGGACTAATGTGAAATTTGATTTCTGAACCTAAGGATATCTAAGCAAGAATGAAAATATCAAAAGGGTAAAAGTGCAATAAACTGAATTCATTCTGCCGCCCTAAAAGCTTGCCTATAAAGGCACCCTTTCTTCAAGCTCAAGGCAGAGATTTTAGGGACTGAAAATTTTTGAAAAGTTAGAAATGGCTAGATTTAAAAAGCTTCGAAAGATAATACTGAGATCCCTACATTTTGGAAAGCTGAGAATTCTGTTTGGTTTTAGTGTTCTTTGATTTCATTGGTTAGCTGAAATTTCTGAAAGTTTCAAAGACCTTGTACTTGGTTAAAATGGCTTGAGTTTTGGATTTTAAAGCCTGGTTTTGAGCTGCTATCAGAATCCTGTTTCATTGCTGGTTTTAAATTGATTTTTGTTGCTGCTTGATTGCTGATTCTTCACCTCTTCTGTTTTCCCTGTTCATTACCAGGTATTTCCTCAAACTGTCAACAAGTGACTAAGAACATGTATTTCGAGTTGAAGCGTACTGAATACAAGCTGTTTTAAATGTCATTTTATTTGTTTTCCTCTATTTCTTTAATTTTCTGTAATAAGTCCTAAATTATACATGTTATCTTAGCTATTCCATGTCTTTAGTATGCTGCATAAATGAACTTGTTCTCTCTAAGAGTTTGGGTGTTGATTTTTGGATTCAAGCAAATTGTGCTAGTTCCCCAGATTTTGTTATTGATGATATTGAAAAAGAGTTAATTGGGTTGAAGTTTCATGATGTGTTTGTAAGTTTAGCTTAGGTTTGAACTCAAGCATGAATATTTGTCGATTTCATTATCAGTGTAGGTAAAGTTGAGCATGCGATTTTAGTAGCTATTGAAATTTCCATACGTTCCATTTACTATGGAGTGATGAAGCTTATCATATTGTTGTTGGGTGCGATTGGTATTTTCGTTGCTTGAAAGGACTCGATATTGAGTCCTGATCCTCAGCTGTTGCTTTGGCAAGGTTTGGGTTTCTTGAGCCTGGACTTTGAAATCATTAGCAAGGGAGGACGATATACCATTGCTACTCAGGCTTGTTTCTTGAGCCCAGTAGTTCGTTTGTTTACTGCTAGATTTTCTTCACAACAGATTTGATCCAAAAATGCATAAAAGATAAAATTGGAAGCTCAGTTAGTTTATTTGTACTTGATTAGTTTAAATTCAGAAGTTTAAAGGGTAATTTGATTTCGCATTACATATAGAATTAGTAGATTTGCGTTTAATTTGTTTTGCAAATTGTTTGGCTCTAAGCGTTGGGCCTAATGTTGGCCCAGCTAATGAATGTTTATCTTCTTGATTTAATTGCATGTCCCCATGTCACTTGGCGTTTGTCATCTCACTAAATCTTGGGCTAATTTTGGGCTCAAGCCTGAAGAGTCCGGCAAAAGGGGATCGTATACTTTACGCCAATTGGGTCTGCTTTGTCGAACCCAGTCCTTTGTTTAGTAGTTGTTGGTGAAGCGACTTCTCTTTAGATAATTAATCATTCAGCACAAGGTCCGTTAGATGATAAGTAGGTTCGAACCTTGAGTCAAAATGATTAGAATTCTATTAAGCCTTCCTTAATTAATTAGGTCCTTAATTAGTCGAGGTGTGTCGTGCCAAATAAAATCTCAAAATGCATGGCGCTCTTTTATTTAATTTTAATCACTAGAAATCGAGGCGTGCCATTTAGTTGAATTTTCCGTGGCCCTCACAAATTTGAAAGTGTGTAGTTGCTTTAGGCGCGTTATTCTAATAATATTACCTTCCTAAACTCGGGTGTGCATTTCATTTGACCCAAATCCAAATCTCAACAACGTTGAATAAGATGTGTTTCGGATTGCCGGTGCATTTCATGTGGCGCGATCCAAAGACATGTTGTAAATGATGTTAAATCTTCTTTCAAATTAATTAAAAGCGAGTAATAAGTTAAAAATTGTACCATAGGTTAAAACATGTATTAAAATTCGATAATATATCAATTATAATGGTTTAAGCGACCGTGCTAGAACCACGGAACTCGGGAATGCCTAACACCTTCTCCCGGGTTAACAGAATTCCTTACTTAGAATTTCTAGTTTGCAGACTTCAAAAAGAAAGTTGAATCTTCCTCGACTTGGGATTTTAAAATAAACCGGCGACTTGGGACACCAGAAAACAAACCATCCCAAGTGGCGACTCTAAACTTAAATAAAATAATCCCATTTCGATTTATGTCACTTTAATTGAAAAAACTCCTATATCCCCTTCGGGTGGTAAAAAGGAGGTGTGACAGCTCTGGCGACTCTGCTTGGGATCGAACCCAGAATCTCTGGTTCAGGGTTCAAGAATTCGAGCTTAGAATAGCTGTTATGATTGGATTAACCTTTTATCTGATTTTCCTACATGTTTGAGCCTAATGTGCTAAATGTTTTTACCGCTTTGATATTCTGTGAACTGTATATAAGTTGCTACGAAACCCTTCCTCTCTCTGAGTCTTCTAAATCATAGAGAAGGGTGGACTTCGTGTGACTTCTCTTCTGTCTAGAGTCTTATCCCATTTTAAAACGAGGTTCAGACAAGTTGCTAAGTCGGTGAAGCTTCTGTATTCCCGGTACGCTGCCCTCCCCCCCCCCCGGCTCGAGTTGTCTGCTCGGGTAAGCCAGGTCTAGAATAATAAACCCAGGTTATAAACCTAGTATAACAAAGCCTCATGCCGGATCCCTAGTAGGAACATTTGTTTGCATCACGTGCATTTGACTTAGGAGGCTCAACACAGGGGTTGGGTCTGTCTAGGACAGGTGTACCTAAAATGAAAAGACCATCCTGATGCATTCTACTTGCTACTTGTGCATTTATTTGCTTCGGATTTGCATGTTGACCGGCTTGTGGATAATAGAAGAAATTGGGAAAAGAAAATAACAGTGTGAAGGCTCAGAGAGATAGTTACTTGTTTGGAAATATCAGTGTCCAAAATATACCGAAACTCTGCCAAAATTTTGAAAAAAAAAAAGAAAAGAAAAAAAAGGTTTTGTCTTTAGAATTAGCTGGTTTTCATTTTTGTCAAATCTGCCCGAACTACGTCAGTTTGATTCTCACTGGATGCCCAAAAACAACAAAATTTTATTTTTGTCACAAATAAGCAGGGTGATGCCATTCTTGTTTAAAATAAGCCGAATGTCCCCAAAAGGGCGCCGGAAGGCTGTTTTTACAAGAGCAACCACCTTTGGTCATTTTTTTATTTTTCGACCGGTTAGCAGGCACAGCCTTAAAATCTTCTTCCCCGAAGTGCTGAAAGGTCGTATCTGCAAAATCGAGTTTTATTTTTTTTAAGTAAAATTTTGAAAAAATGGTGTTATTCTTTTGGGTCAAAATGAGTTATTAAATCACCTTAATAAATGTGCAGGATGAGCACAAATGAAATTGAAGCCTTCACAGCCCTTAAAGAGATCCCCTTACAGCTCCACATGTGGTGGAATGATCTAGGAAAAGGCAGTAGAGAAACTGTGGTAAAGGTTCTGGGAGGCCTTGTGGGACTGTTAAACATCAAGCCAAGGTTGGACATAATTGAAGCTTTAGTACCTTTTTGGGACCCAACGCGCAATGTGTTCCGTTTCTCTGACTTTGAGCTCACACCCATGTTGGAGGAAGTTGCAGGTTATACGGGCCTTAATGGAAACCTTAGAAGTCGATATCCAGTGTCACCAAGACCGGTATCTCCCCACAAATTTCTGGATTTGCTGAGTATTAGTCGGGATATCCAGGATGGAAATTTATCTAAAGGTTATTGCACTCTCCAGTTCTTGTATCAATGCTATGGTAACCCCCGAGGTTTTGAAGAGCCGAACACTGGTCTGACCCATGCCAGGAATAAAGACAAATGGGAGGCAAGGCGGGGTTTGGCTTTTATAGTAGCATTCTTGGGTGTTATGGTCTGCCCGCGAAAAGATGGTAATATAGAGGTAGGTCTCGTAGGAATGATCGATGTTGCAATCAAGAAAGCCAACGACACTGTGGTTCCCCTGATCTTATCTGAAATCTACCGAGCCTTGACTATCTGTCGGGAAGGGGGAAAGTTCTTCCAAGGCTGCAATCTGTTACTACAATTATGGATGCAGGGATATCTCTGCTACCGGGTTGGGTATATGAATTACAGTATGACCGGTTTGAGTTGCATTGAAAAATTTGAAAGCCGAGTAGTGGGTATTGAATTCCCCGAGGGTACTGAAGCTTGGCTTGCACATTTGAGCTCCTTGACTGCCGATAAAATTGAGTGGGCATTCGGATGGCTTCCTATCACCGAAGCAGTATACATGTCAGCTGAGGTGTGTTATCTCCTCCTGATGGGAATCCGGAGCATCCAGCCGTATGCTCCCCACAGGGTTTTGCACCAATTAGGAAAATTTCAAACCGTCCCCCATGACGAAGATTTGAGTAAACATGTCATTGAATTGGGCCCAAAAGCCGTATCTCCAGAAGGGAGAATTCGCCAGGTGTGGAATGAATGTAGATTTCTTGAACCTAAGATTATAGTGCGGGATCTAGCTAGAGGTCAGCCGTCCACAATCACCCAAATAGCATCAAACTTCTTCAAAGTCCTGGAAGTCCAACAATAAAGTCCATAGTGATCCTCTCCCACTTCCACTCAGGAATAACCATCTGCTGAAGTAAGTCACCCGATCTCTGATGCTCATATTTCACTTGCTGACAATTAAGACACCGAGCTACAAATCCCACAATATCTTTCTTCATTCTTCTCCACTAATAGTGCTACCTCAAATCCTGGTACTTCTTCGCGGCACCAGGATGAATAGAATATCGCGAGTTACGGGCCTCCTCCAGAATCAACTCTCCCAGCCCATCCACATTGGGCACACAAATCCGGCCATGCATCCTCAACACCCCATCATCACCGATGGTCACATCTCTGGCATCATCATGCTGAACTTTGTCCTTAAGGACAAGCAAATGCGGGTCATCATATTGGCGCTCTCTGATGCGATCAAATAAAGAAGATCGAGAAACCACACACACCAACACCCGACTGGGCTCCGAAATATCCAACCTCACGAACCGATTGGCCAAGGACTGAACATCAACTGCAAGAGGTCTCTCCCCAACTGGGATGTATGCCAAACTGCTCACACTCACTGCCTTTCGACTCAAAGCATTGGCCACCACGTTGGCCTTTCCCGGATGGTACAATATGGTGATATCATAATCCTTAAGCAACTCCAACCACCTCCGCTGCCTCAAATTAAGATCCTTTTGCTTGAACAAATGCTGAAGACTGCGATAATCGGTGAATACCTCACAAGATACACCATACAAATAATGCCTCCAAATCTTCAATGCATGAACTATAGCAGCCAACTCCAATCATGAACGGGGTAGTTCTTCTCATGGGGCTTCAACTATCGAGAAGCATAAGCAATAACTCTACCCTCCTGCATCAATACACAACCAATCCCAACCAATACTGGAGCTGTGGTCAAAGCTGTCTTGAGCTTTTGAATGCTCTCTTCACACTCGTCCGACCATACAAATAAAACGCCCTTCTGAGTCAACTTGGTCAAGGGCAATGCGATATATGAGAATCCCTAAACAAATCGGCGATAAAAGCCTGCCAGCCCAAGAAAGCTACGAATCTTTATGGCTGAGGACGGTCTGGGCCAACTCTAAACTGCCTCTATCTTCTTTAGATCAACCTGAATACCCTCGCTGGACACCATGTGCCCCAAGAAAGACACTGAACTAAGCCAAAACTCACACTTGGAGAATTTTGCATGAAGTTTCTCCTCCCTCAATCTCTGCAACACAACTCTCAAATGCTCTGCGTACTCCTCCTGACTACGTGAGTACACCAGGATATCATCAATGAATACTATAACGAATGAATCAAGATAAGGTCGGAACACATTGTTCATCAAATGCATGAATATTGTTGGGGCATTGGTTAGACCGAAAGACATCACAAGGAATTCATAATGACCATATCTGGTCCTGAAAGCAGTCTTAAGAATATCTGAATCCCTGATCTTCAACTGGTGATAACCCAAACGGAGATCAATCTTGGAGAACACCCTCGCTCTCTGAAGTTGGTCAAATAAATCATCAATGTGAGTCAAATGATACTTGTTCTTAATTGTTACCTTGTTCAATTACCTATAATCAATGCACATTCTCATGGTGCCATCCTTCTTCCTCACAAACAGGACTGGCACACCCCAAGGTGACACACTAGGCCGAATGAACCCCTTATCTAGGAGTTCCTGAAGCTGTTCTTTCAATTCCTTCAACTCCATTGGTGCCATACGATACGACGGAATAGAAATGGGTTGAGTGCCCGGCACCAGGTCAATACCAAAATCAATATCCCTGTCTGGTGGCATGCCCGACAGGTTTGTAGGAAACACATCGAGAAAATCCCTCACAACTGGAACAGAATCAATACTGGGAGTCTCAGCTCCGACATCCCTCACAAATGCTAGATATGAAAAACAACCTTTCCCAACTATACGTTGGGCCTTCAAGAAAGATATTACTCTACTAGGAACATAATCAGTCATACCACGCCACTCGATCCGTGGTACACCCGGCAAAGCCAAAATGACTGTCTTAGCATGACAGTCCAAAATAGCACGACACGGACATAACCAATCCATGCTCAATAGCAATAGATCCACTCGGGTCTCCAGACCCCCAATAGTCACCATACATGATCGGTACACACGGTCTACAACAACAGTATCGCCCACCGGGGTAGATACATGAACAGGTAAAGCAATAAACTCACGGGACGTACCCAAATAACGAGCAAAGTATGATGACACATAGGAAAAGGTGGAACCGGGATCAAATAATACAGAGGCATCTTTGTGGCAGATTGAGACAATACCTGTAATGACAACATCTGAAGCAATAGCATCGGGTCTAGCTGGAAATGCAGAGAAATGAGCCTGGCCACCGCCTGATTGACCTTCCCCTCTGGGGTGACCCCTAACTGCCTGACCTCCACCCCTAGCTGGCTGGGTGGGTGATGAAGTAACTGGAGCAGAAGTCGAGGGCTGACCCCTATGCTGGGATGAACTAGCAACACGACGAGGACACTGCCTCCACACATGTCCAAACTCTCTACACTCAAAACAACTCCCAGGTGCTGGAGAAGGGGACTGAAGGAAACCCCTCGCACTAGAGTGACTAGATGATGCACTCAGCATAGAAGAACCCTGGGCCGACGGGGCACGAGATGAACTCTGAGTTGGGAGGGCGCTGAGTGAAGGCTGGCCCGGCTGAGACCCATGATAACCACGACCTGAAGAAGCCCCGCGATACTCTGGACGGGCCGACTGAGCAGGCCTGAAATAACGACCTCTACCATGCTGGAACTGGCCCTTCAAAGGAGCACCACCATAACTGCCCGATCCTCGAGGCCTCTTGGCATCCCTTTCCTCCTGACGGTGAACCGTCTCAATCTCGCAAACGATATCAACCACCTCCTCTAACGTAGCACCCAATACCCTCTCTCGGGTCATAAGAATACAGAGACGATAGTTAAGGCCATTAACAAATCTCCTGATCCTCTCACGATCTATCGGAACCATCCAAATGGCATGACGAGCCAACTCAGAAAATCTCAACTCATACTGGGACACAGTCATATCCCCTTGTTGCAACCACTCAAATTGTCTACGCAGCTCCTCTCTGCGAGACTGTAATACATACTTCTCCAAGAAGAGAGTGGAGAACTCCTACCAAGTGAGGGGCGCTGCTCCCATGAGCCTACGCCTCTCATACGCCTCCCACCAAGTGAAGGCGGCCCCAGAAAACTAAAAAGTAGTAAATGCCACACCACTAGACTCAAGAATCCCTGTTGTACGGAGCATCCGCTGACACTTGTCCAGAAAACCTTGGGCATCCTCGCCCTCAGCACCACTGAATGACGGAGGCTGGAGTCTATCAAATCTCTCAAGACGACGCTGCTCATCATCCAGCATAACTGGCACAACAAACTCCTGAGCTGGTGCAACCGGCTGGGCTGGAGGTGCCCCCGGTGTCTGAAGTCCCTGTACTACCTGCTCAGGTGTGCGAGCAGCGGGGGTCTGATTGCCTCCCCCGGCCTATGAAGTAGATGCTGCTGTAGTGGCTGAAACTGTCTGAGCCAGGCCAGTGCAAACTGATAAGATCTATGCCAAGCCCTCCTGAAGACCCGGAATAACGATGGGCACAGTTGGTGCCTGATTTGGTGTTGCAGGAGCATCCACAACTGTAGTATGATCCGGATCTAGGGCAGCTAGTGGATCTACAGGTGTAGCACTCGCTGCTCTGCCTCTGCCGCGACCACGACTGCGTTCACGGCCTCTGGTAGGCTCAGCTAGTGGCACTGGTGGTCGTCCACCTCGTCCGGTAGCTCGCGTCCTCACCATCTGTGAGAGAATGGAATATCGGAAGTTTAGTACTCTGGCCAACAAGTTCGCATGACAAGAATTTGAAGAATATGAAGTTTTTCCTAAGGGTTCTGCAGCCTCTCGAGGATAAATATAGGCGTTTCCGTACCGATCCGCGAGACTCTACTAAACCTGCTCATGACTCGTGAGACCTAAGTAACCTAGGCTCTGATACCAACTTATCACGACCCTGACCCCAAACCCAGTCATGACGGCGCCTCTCGTGAAGACAAGGCCAGCCAGACCAAAAGAGAATACCTCAGTTAAATAATTAAATACCATAAATAGTTCTAAAACATGATATAATAGCCATAATTTGCGGAAATAACGATAACAATAGTAGAAACCATCCCGACACACCCCTAACCGGGGTGTCATAAGTCATGAGCAACTAATAAATCTGGATATCAGTCTACTAGATACAAAATCCGATACAGAAGTTCAAGAACATAAAAATAGTAAGATAAGGGAGGCACGGGGGCTGCAGACGCCAACAGCTACCTCGTAGTCTCCGAAAACACTACCTGGACTGGGAGGATCAGCACTTAGGAGCGGACTCTGCGATGCCTGAATCTGCACACATGGTGCAGGGAGTAATGTGAGTACTCCGACTCAGTGAGTAATAATCATAAATAATGGCTGAAAGCAAGAAAATACGTAAAGGCACAAAGCAATCTATATCAAGCAGTAAGATCATTTAAAGCAGTAAATCCATGAAGAAGTCAAATGAAATTCCTTTAAACCAAGTAAAACAGGTAATTTAGCAGGTAAATAACAAGTAAAAATACGCCCCTCGGGCACAGTAACAATCGCTTAGAACAGTATCAGCCCCTCGGGCTCACTCTCAGTACAGTATCATCCCCTCGGGCTCACTCTCAGATCATGATGGGTACCCGCGCTCACAGTGGGTGTGCAGACTCAGGAGGGGCCCCTTACGGCCCAAGCGTTATATCAAACCACCTCGTGGCATCATCTCTCGGCACTCGGCCTCACATCACTCAAGCCACCTTATGGCATATAAAGTATCTCAGGCCCTCGGCCTCATATCACTCAGCATATCCTCACATATGGCCCTCGGCCTCACTCAGTCCGAAAATCATCACAAGCCCCTCGGGCATTCGTAAAACAATAGTTCTCAGCCCAAAACATCATTTAGAAATATCATTTAAGTTTCAAATCTGAGTAAAAGTGGCTGAGTTCGTAAAATAGTAGATACCAATAGGACTGAGTTCAAATAATAAGTCAAAACAGTAAGGAAAGAGTGATAAAAATCCCCGAAGGATTCAAATAGTTGGCACGAAGCCCAAATATGGCAATCAGCCCAAAACATGATGATAACAAATAAATTTCAGTCGAATACGCGGTAAAATCATCGATCGGGACGGACCAAGTCGCAATCCCCGGTAGTAAAAGCCCCACGCTCATCATCCAACGCGTGTCTCACCTCAATATAGCACTACGATGTGCTATCCGGGGTTTCAAACCCTCAGGACATCATTTACAATCATTACTCACCTCGAACCGGCGACAACTCTAGCTCGCGACTCATTTGCCCCTCGAATCGGCCTCCACGCACGTCAAATCTATCCAAAATCAGAACGAATACATCACAATATGCTAAGGTAACAAAACTCAAGCGAAAACAATCGAAAAATATCGAAAATCCCGAAATTAGCAAAACCCGAGCCCCGATCCCACTTCTCGAAACTCAGAAATTTTCACATCATTAGATTCCTTATCACCCCACAAGTTCATACATACCAAAAGTTCTCAATCCCGACCTCAAATGGTCCTTCAAATCCCAATTCAAAAGTTCAAAATTCCAAGCCCTAGTTCTTCCATTTTTACTTTAAGTTCCAAGAATTTTTCGGTTTATTTAACAATAGATTCGAGTTTTAGGTTCGAAAATCTTACCTCCTATCAATTCTTCTTGAATCCCTCTTTAATCACCTTCAAAAAGCTCTCAAAATACTCAGCTATGGAGGAAAAATGGCTCACAATCGCGGATAAAATGACTTATAAACTTTCTGCCCAGGGGTTTTCGCATCTGCGATCCCACCACCGCTCCTACGGTACCGCTTCTACGGTAATTCCTCCGCATCTACGAAAATCACTTAGGGGGCCAGGTTCTGCATCTGCGGTCCACGAGCCGCATCTGCGACTCCGCAGGTGCGGTACATATGCCGCATCTGCGATCCCTGGATATTCTTCCCAAACCACTTCTGCGGCTCTTTTTCCGCAGGTGCGGAAATACCAGAAGCAGCAACTTCTGAGATCTCTTAAGTCCAAAATTTTCCCGCTAACCATCCGAATTCACCCCGAGGCCCCCGGGACCTCAACAAAAAGCACCAACATGACCCAATACCTTATTCAAACCTTTTCCAATGATCAAAGCACCTCAAACAACATCAAATTACCCGAAACACATCGGATTCAAGCCTAGTTTTTGAGAAATCTTCCGAAATACGTTTTCGATTAAAACCCAACTAAACCACGTCCGAATGACCTGAAATTTTGCACACACATCCCAAATGACACCACGAAGCTACTATAACTCTCGGAATTCCATTCCGACCCTCGGATCAAAATCTCACCTACCAACCGAAAATCGCCAAAATACTAACTTTGCCAATTCAAGCCTAATTCTACACCGGACCTCCGAAACCAATTTCGATCATACTCCTAAGTCATAAATCACCTCCCGAAGCTAAACGAACCATCGGAACTCACATCCGAGCCCTCTAATACATAAGTCAACACCCGGTTGACTTTTCCAACTTAAACCTTCTTAAAAGAGACTAAGTGTCTCATTTCTTACCAAATCCTCTCCGAACTCAATCCAATCAACCCGATCACCTAAAACACAGATAACGAAGCAGAAATGAGGGAAAACGGAGCGGTAACTCATGAGACGATTGGTCGGGTCGTCACAATATGCTCTCTGTGTAATAAGAAAAATGAGACAATGCATCATATATTTTTCAAGTGTGAGATTACAGGAAGATATGGAATGGTCTGCTGAGATGGAAAGGGATTCAAAGATCACACAACAACTGGCAAGACGAGTTTACATGGATGGTGAAGATGACAAAAGGCAAGAATGCAAGAGTAGCTATTTGCAGAATGACACTAGCAGCTGTAGTATACCACTGTTGGCAGGAGAGGAATTTCGTGATTTTTCAGAAGAAGAGAAGGACAGCCACTTCCTTAATCAAGCTTATTATCCAGGAAGTGCACATAAGGGCAGCAAGGTTCCCTTATCTAGATAAGGTGATAACTACTTTGAACTGGTATCCGGAAATTAGCTAGAACAGAACAGTAGTGGAAGTTGATGGAGTTTTAGGAGAAGTGAATGCTAGATATTACCTTACTGGGGCTTCATGTCCAGTTGGTGATATGCTAGACAAATTTTGTAATAGTTAGATGACTTGTAAATATTGCTATTTGGTAATAAAATTCTTATTTACCAAAAAATAAAATTAATAATACCGTACACGATTTGTTTTAAGAATTATCCACCATAAATAAATTAGTATCCCTATTTCTTCCTTGTCTTCCCATTTTCATCAAAAGAATGAACATAGATGATGCAAAAAAATGTTAATAATAATCTTGGCCGGAAACATTTGTTCTGTTACATATTCTTATACTAAAAATTAAAGAACAGCCAACAGCGTTAAATTTAACGGATATATGTGATGTGATGACCTGACCATATGTGTGAGTTCAACTTTAATTCGCTGTATCCAACATCCTCTCGATATTTTTCTTCTTTTCAAAAAATTCAGAAAAGAATAGAAATAACATAAAAGAAAATTGTTCTAATTCGAGTGGTCACATATCAGTGTACCTTGGCTTTTGATGGCAAGAAAGTAACACATTCTTCATAAATGCTGAAGGCTCCCTCCCCCAGTATCGCGATAAATCTTCATAAAGTTATTTAAAAAAAATAATACGGCATACACCATCCTATAAATTAAAGATTATATATAGTGATTGATGAGGGCCTTTTCTTTTTCTATTTCTTTTCTTTTTTCCTTTTTACTTTTTTGGTTTGCATATATGATGACATTCAAAAGCACATCAACGTCAATGGTCCCATGACACAACCATTATTGAATTACATGAAATCACTGAAAACACGCCCATTTCGAAGAAGGGGGAAGAAGATAAAAAAAATAAAACGGCAAGCTTTGGAAAGTGTTTGGTGTTATATAATAATAATAATAATAATAATAATAATAATAATAATAATAATAATAATAATAATAATAATAATAATATGTATGAGTGTGTATGTATAACTACTTTCTTGCATATTCATTTGCTTATGATGTAGATGTAGTACAGGAGATCATTATGTGACTAATTTCATATTTCCACTTTAAAACTCTTCGAGAAAAAATATGTAATACTGTTGGGATATACTATTAACCATGCGGTTTAGACATAGTATTATATTTTATTCTTTATGGAATAATTATTTATTTAATTTATTTAATTCAATAAAGTACTATTTTAAATAGATCATTTGTTACATGTGTATCCTTTTAGTTATGTAGTAGACAATTTAGTGGATAGAGTCTTAGCTCATGCACAAAAGATTAAATTGCTGGTTCTCATAATTAATAAACTATGTTCACAATCAAAGATATTGTTGGACAAAATATCTTGATGATTGTAGCACAAGATTATCGTATAATTTGTCTTGATTATGGGAGTAGTTTTACTCCAATTTCTTGTGCTAGTATACTCAGTATATATTGAACGGACCAAGTAGAGAAAAGATGTTTTTGTACTGAATATATAAAATATTTTCTCTAATTCATTAAATGAGCTTATACTCCTAATCTTGATATAATTATTATGATCAATGTAATTTGTTTATTGTTTTGATTTATCAAAAGGTACGACTCTATTTAGAGTTAGTATATGCCTAATAGATTGGACAATAACGAATAATATTTGTGAATAATAATTAGTTGATAGAATCCATGACTCGGTTTTGGGTTTGATGATACCCCTTTATGTAAGCTTATAAGTTTTCATGTGAAAACCCTGCCGGTGAATTTTGTATCCGTCACATGAAATAGTTTAAGCGGAATTATAAAAGATTTAATTAGTTAATTAAATTAAATTTTCAGTGATTTAATTTAATTAACTAGTATTTGAAATCTTAACATGGGGAGTTAAAATAAGTGTTAATGAATTTTCGAAATTCATATTGAGGAGTTCAATTGCAGTTTTTTAGTGAAATAAATTACAATTAATTATAGTAAGAATTAATTGATGCTAATTTCGAATTAATACTATAATTAGTAGCCTCTTATTATTTCTGTGGTCCCTGTTATACCTAGTAAAAACCTGGACAGACTTGGGTAAAAAATAGCTTGGGAGAAAAGTTATCCTTTTGAGTTAGAGTAGGATTCTACTTGCAGAATCCTACACGTTTTTGAGCCCCTATTGTGGCTTAATTTCGGGTCTATTAAAGGAAGACTAGTTTCACCTAATAACTTACCTTTTCAGCTGTATTGTTCTTGCCCACCCAATAGCAAAAACGTCCAAGGTTTTACTAGGCAAATAGCATAAGACTGCAACCCTGGATTCTTGCTGCTTGGAAGGTTTGTGCAACTACTTCAAGAGGTTAGTGCTTCTAATCTCGTTATTATTGCGTTGTCTAGTTCACATATATTTGATGCCTGGTTTGTATGCTTGCTTCTGTTGCGTATGTTCTAACAATTGGTATCAGACGACGTCTTACATCTAATTAGATAATGTAATACATCATGCATAGAGTAATATTAAAACGTGTTATTTATTGATACATGTTTGGGATGATTATTCTATGTTAAAAATGTGATTGTATTTATTAGTATCTTATTTCTGTACTTCTAAAATTATGAATTAATATACACATGTATAAACAGTGGTGTTGTATTCAAACAACAGTCTGTTCAAATTACGTTTTTTGCTGAATGGTAATTTTTTTTTGATAAAAACGTGACTGTGTTTTTAAATACTATTAATGCTGTAATTATGGGTTAATATACATATGCATAAACAGTGAATTAATACCATTAATCGGTTTTAGTTGCGTTCTGTCCATAATCACGGTGTTATATTAATAAAAATTTGATTGTTTTGCAAGATATTAGTTCTGTATTTTTGGATTAATATACAGAATTATGAACAGTACCTTTTTTGACTAGTGAAAACATACTGTTTTTACAATTATGTCTAAACACGTTTTTATTAAATAAAAAAAATTATTTTGAGTTCTGAAATCATGTGTTAACAAACATCAGTATATTATGTGATTTGAACAAGTCAAAATAACTAAAAACCCTTAAAACGCCAAAAACAGAATTCTAGTCACGCGACGAATTCTGAGATTCTGTCAAACTCCGATTGACCTCAATTTTGGTAGGTTCATCGGAAACGGCCCAACTTAAAAAACACATCAGCTTAGTTGATGATGTACGTCGTTTTTTGGGCATTCGGTGTCGTTTAGATGGAGTTTTGGCCTTTTTTCTATTTTCTAGAATTGTTTTAATAAAAAAAATATTAATAGAAATCTGTGATGGTAGGGTTCGATTCCCATTGTTTCCAATCATGTTTTACAGTAATATAATGAATTTATATGTTGACATAGGTGTTTTTCCACATTGGATAAATTCATTATAGATGATTACTGTAGTTTTGCCTCTAGTTATTTCATTACTTGTATTAACTCTCCAACTGAGTTACGTGTTGATTGAATGAAACTTGAGTTTATAAAAGTGATATTTACCTATCTTAAATTAACAGTTTACTCTCCATCTGAGTTGGTCCTGTTTAAATTTATGGGGTTAATATCTTACATCACTCATAAATTTTGCATGAATAGTTATGTTTCCCTAACGAATCTAACTGTTCAATGAGCATGGTTGTATGTGTAATGTGCTATTTTGAATTTAATCATTCTAAATACATAACTAATGATCTATTTAATGTGAATATCTCTCAGATTAACCATGTCTTCATTCACCCACTTACCTCAATTTTGAACCAAAACAAGTTAGAAGGACGAAATTATGTTGACTGGAAAAGGAACCTTGATATTGTCCTAACTACTGAAGGTTACAAATTTGTAATCACTGAGGAATGCCCCAGAAAAACTTGAAAATGCTACTGATGATCAGGTTAAGGCCTATGACAAATGGGTTAAGGCTGATGAGATGGCGTGATGTTACACTCTTGCCTCTATGGCGAATGTTTTGCAACATCAGCATCAGTCTATGGGGTCTGCTTATGATATGCTCAAAAGTCTCAAAGAGATGTTCGGTGAGCAAAATCGTGCAGCTAAGCAGACATCCATGAAAGCCCTTTTGAACACCAAGATAGCTGAAGGATCATCAGTCAGGGACCATGTTCTGAAGATGATGAGTCTTCTAAATGAACTAGAGGTCCTTGGAGTTGTGATTGATAAGGACTCTCAAGTTAGATAGTCCTGCAGACTCTGCCTGACAGTTTTCAACAGTTTCGCTTGAACTATAATATGAACAAAATGGATTTGTCACAAGCAAAATTGTTGAATGAGCTGCAAGCGGCAGAATCTATTATCAAACAACAAGCTCCAGTTGTGGCACTCAATGTTGAGAAAGCTTCGGTTTCTAAGTCAAAACGCAATAAGAAAAAGAAGAAGTCTCAAAAGGTTATGGCACCTGGTGGTGTGGCTAGTGTGAAAAAGCCCAAAGGCAAGTGCTATCATTGCAAGCAACTCGGGCATCATGAGAAGCAATGCCCTGCCTATCTGGCAAAGTTGAATAAGCAAGGTAATTCAAATTTAAATATTGTTGAAACTTGTTTAGCGACTATTTCTACAATGTTTTGGTGTGTAGATTTGGGAGCCACTAATTACATCTGCACTACTTTGCAGGGGTTTAAGGAAATATGGTGGCTAAGTGAGAATGAAGTTTGCATTTTTCAAGCCAATGGCGAGCCAGCACCACCTTTAGCTTTAGGAGATATTAGAGTTTCGTTTAGTAGTGATAGAGTTTTAGTTTTAAAAGATGTTCTCTATGTACCTTCTATCAGAAGGAATTTGATTTTGGTTCGAAAATAATGGATGTTGGTTATAATGTTTATTTTGCTAATAACTCTGTTGTTATTAAGTTTAATAAACGTTTTATCTACACTGCTGCTAGAGTAAATGACCTTTTTATTCTTGATATATCTCCTCATGTGCTACAACAACCCAAAAAACTAAATAACATTAATCTACCACATAAAAGAAAACATATTTCTGAATTGAGTCAAACTTATTTGTGGCACTTACTTCTAGGCCATATAAATCTAAATAGGATTTTGAGATTGGTCTCTGATGGACCTTTGAGTTCATTGAAAGTGAAGTCACTACCAACATACGAATCTTGTTTAGAAGGAAAAATGACCAAGAGACCTTTCCCCTCAAAAGGAAATAGAGCCAATGATAAGCTAGAATTAATTCACTCTGATTTGTGTGGACCTATGAATATACAAGCAAGAGGTGATTTTGAGTATTTTGTGACTTTCACAGATAATTACTCAAAATATGGATATATTTATCTATTGCGACATAAGTCTGAATACTTTGAAAAATTCAAAGAATTTAAGGCAGAAACGGAGAAACGACATGATAAATATATCAAAACATTGTGATCTGATCGTGGTGGTGAATACCTTTCTGCGGAATTCATAAAATACTTATCAGATAATGGAATTACATCTCAATTATCTGCCCTAGGAACACCACAACAAAATGGTGTGGCAGAAAGAAGAAATAGGACCCTTATGGAAATGGTTAGATCTATGTTAAGTTATTCCGATTTGCCTTTTTCCTTTTGGGGATATGCTTTAGAAATAGAAAACTACATTCTAAATTTGGTTCCTTCAAAGTCAGTACCTTCAACTCCAGTAGAATTGTGGACTGGGCGCAAGCCAAGTTTACGGCATATTCGGGTTTCGGGTTGTCCAGCACATGTGCTGAAAGGGAAAGCGGATAAATTGGAATCAAGGACAGAAGTACGCATTTTTATTAGATATCCAAAAGGAAAAAAAGGCAGTTTGTTTTATTGTCCCAAAGAAAAGAAGGTAATTGTTACGACAAATGCCAGATTTTTAGAAGAGGACTATCTAACGAACCATATTCCTAGAAGTAAACTAGTTTTACAGGAATTAAAAAATGGAGTAACTAAAGACTCATCTCTAGAACGTATCCCGGAAGCCAGTATTGACATACCATTGCATTATCCTAGTGGGAGAAATGTCAATAGGCAGCAGATTGCACAAGAGCAGTTAGCTGACATCTCACTACCCCAAAGTAGTGGGATTAATGTTGAGCAACCTCAGATTGTTGAACAACCTGAAATTGTTATGCAACCTGCACTCCAGGAAGAAGTTAATGATATCCCAGCACCGCAGGGTGTGGAGGATAGCATTGAGGCTTTAGTTCCAGGAAATGATGATGTGATTCAACGACAAAATCAGCCTCCACCTGTAGTGACTAGTAGTAGTGGGAGAATTATTAGAAAACATCTCCGATTTGTGCTCTTGGGAGAATCTTATGATAGAATCCCTGAAGAGCCTAATACAGAACTTATTAATTACGACGAAGCACTACATGATGCATATGCTGATAAATGGGTTGATGCTATGAAATCTGAAATGGATTCCATGTACTCTAATCAAGTCTGGGATCTTATAGAACCACCTACTGGAGTCAAACCCATAGGTTGTAGATGGATCTATAAGAAAAAGAGAGGATGTCACGACCCGGATTTCTCACCCTCGGGAGTCGTAATGGTGCTTACTACTATGAGCTAGGCAAGCCAATTATGTGAATAATTTACCCATTTTTTCACCCATTTTATATTCATTAACAATTATGAAGTAATAACATTTAAACAGCGGAATTTAACATAAGCGGAAGTAAAAGCAATAAGCTAGCTGAACATGAATCCAGTACAACTGTTGGAGTCTCGACTACCCAGAACTGGTGTCACAGTTTCACAGACGGTCTAAGAATACTATAAATAACGGGTTTGAAATAAAGAAATAAATACAACACTGTCTCTAGAAATGCATGAAAGAAATAAGAATAGTAGACAAAAGGAGACGCCAAGGCCTGCGAATGCCTGCAGGACTACCTTGGGTCGCCTGATGATCAAGAATCAGCAATCTCACTACAGCCCGAAGTCCACAACACTGGGGTCTGCACAAAAGAGTGCAGAGTATAGTATCAGCACAACCAACCCCATGTGCTGGTAAGTGTCCAGCCTAACCTCGGCGAAGTAGTGACGAGGCTAGGACCAGACTACCAAATAAACTTGTGCAGTTCAAATATATAATATACAGTGGAAAGTAAAGCAGGGATACGCAAGTAAAGATGGGAGGGGGAAAAATGATGCGGCGGTATACCAGTATTAATAGTAAATCCAAAGTAATAGTCTAAAGGCAGCTTAGAATTCACAACAACACGAAAGAAGCTAATATCCAAACTAAACACACTTGTATCAATAATTGTTGCGGCGCGCAACCCGACCCCAATTTATATAACAATACTGTTGCGGCGTGCAACCAAATCCACATATAATATTGTTGCGGCGCCAACCCGATCCACATATAATATTGTTACGGCGTGCAACCTGATCCACATATATCATTGTTGTGGCGTGCAACCCGATCCACATATAATATTGTTGTGGCATGCAACTAAGGGTGTATTGTGGGCCGGGCCTATCTCGGGACCGGCCCGGCCAAATGAGCCGGTTCAAACGGGCTGGTCTCTTAGTGGTGCAAAAGCCCATAGCGGGTCAGTCCTGACCAAATAGCCCGTGAGCCCGAGACTGGCAGGCGGTCCTGGGTCGGTGAATTGAAGTATTGTGAAGTTGGTGAATTGAAGTATTCAAGTCTTCAACGATATTCAATTTTTAAGAAGTTGTTTGTCAATTCGGTAAACTCATTCCAACTCTTAAGTTTTAATATTATAGTTTTGTTTGTTTTATTTAGTGGACTTTTCTTTGAAAAAAGTATTTGGTGGTAAGGGTAAGGGAAAATCTAAAATTGGTGAATCTAGTCGCCAAGCTACTACTCTTCCCCCAGTTCCCCGACCCAGACTTGTTACCCGCCCTCCTCCACCTGTTATTCTTGATAGTGATAACCCTTGTTTTCAATTTTTTAATAGTCAATTTTGCCATGATGTTGCACCAGGTCAACAATTAAATGAAGAAGTTATGAATGTTCTTTATCCTAATCAAACTATCTTTGAAAATGATGAGGAAAATGATGATTTAGATGAAACGCAACAGGATTTAGATGATACACCTACTAGTCCTGTTAATAACCCAACTGATGCCCCGCCTGAACCTCCTGTAGTAACCCCTAATTTTAATAGAAAACCTTCTAAACGGCCCGAAACATCTCTTGTTTGACACTTTTTTACTCAATTAAGAGAACAAAATAAGGCTAAGTGTAAAACTTGTGGGTCTTTGTTGGTTCATAAATTTACTGGAGACCGTAGCGGTACAGGTAGTTTGACTAGACACATATTGAAACACCCTAGAGATAAAGCTAGATATCTACAAATGATAGCTGCGCAAGAGGGGACAAGTGTAGACACTACGGTTAACCCTAGTACAAGTTCAAATCTAGTTCAACCGGGATTTAACACTGTTACCGGTGGCATTTTATATTATGATCCAAATAAAAATCATGAAGAGTTGGCAAAAATGGTTACTGTTATGTATTTACCCTATAGTTTTCCTTCTAACCCTCACTTTGTGCATTATATTAGAAGAGTTTTTAATCCTACTTATAAAGGATGGCCTCGCACAACCGTAAAGAGTGATATTTATAAATATAAACATGAATATGAACAATATTTGCGTTATTTATTTACTCATATAGATTATCGCATTGCTACTACTACTGATACTGGTAGAAGTGGTGGTGACTGTGATTATCTAACTGTTACAAGTCATTGGATAGATGAAGAGTGGATAATGCAAAAGCGCATTATTGCTTATAGAATAATTAATTTACGCCACACAGGTAAGTTTATTGCTAACACAAATGCAGATATTTGTAGATATTTTTGCATTAGAGATAAAATTGTGTCGGTTTCAATGGATAATGCTTCTAGTAATGCTAACGCTATAGGCTTGCTTACAACTACACTAAATCCTACATTTAGTAATATTTTTCATATTAGATGTATTTGACATATTTACCATTTAATCGTCGGTGCTGGTATGAAAGTTTTAAATGTAGAAATTGAGAAGGTTAAAATGGTTCTTAATTGGCTTTTTTATTCAAACCGTAGAAGTAGACTTTGAGACTATTTTAAAAAATATGATGAATTTGGCCTTAGAGAAATAAAGGTTCCTAAACCTTGTCCGACTAGATGGAATTACATGTATGAAAGTTTAGTTGTTGCATATGAATATAGGAACCCAATAAGCGCAACGTATAATGCTCGTGTAGGTGATGGTGATGATGATGATGATGATGAGCACCTTACAAATCAAGATTGGACTAATGTTAAAATGCTTGTAGACTTTTTAGAACAATTTCAT
Organism: Nicotiana sylvestris; assembly: GCF_000393655.2. Classification (NCBI taxonomy): domain Eukaryota; kingdom Viridiplantae; phylum Streptophyta; class Magnoliopsida; order Solanales; family Solanaceae; genus Nicotiana; species Nicotiana sylvestris. Next base: position 148,792,227 of record NC_091064.1, on the reverse strand, counting down.
GTTTCTACAGATGAATTATCTAGGCAATATTATCCTACTATTTCTAACTGTTTAGTTTATATTGTAGCACTTGCAGATTTATTTACTCAATTTTCAGAGGGTGGGGAAATTTATCAAGAAGCTATTAATTCTATGAAAGCTAAGTTTAAAAAATATTTTTTCCCTATCCCCCTATTTTTGGTGTTGTTGCAGTGTTAAATCCTACAATGAAATTAGGAGGTCCTCACTTTTGGTATTCAAAAATTTATAACGCTTTATCACTTTCAGCTGAGGAATTTGCTACACTTGGAGATGTAAAAGCCTCAATTAAAATAAATACTCAAATATTTTATAATGCTTATCAACTTGCCTTAGATCATGCTAGACCAAATGTTCCAACTCCTACTTCATCTAGTTCGCAATTATCTAAAAGAACTGCAGGCCTAAAAGCCCTTAATTCTTGGACGGAGTTCAGGGGTTCTCAAGGTGATAATATTGGTGATAGTTCACAACTAAATGAGCTTCAAGTTTATTTGTCGCAGGGACTTGAATCAGAAAATCCCGACGGCTCCTTCGATGTTTTGGAATGGTGGAAGGACAAACAAAAACACTATCCAGTTCTTTCAAGGATGGCTCGAGATATTTTAAGTGTTCAAGCTTCAACAGTGGCATGGAAGAGCGCTTTCATTCAAGCAAGACTTAAAATCGGTGATCATCGAGCATCTATGAGGGAGAGCTTGGAAAAATCATACTATTCAGAGATTGGATCCGTTCGAAAAGAAGAAATTTTGGACTTGCAGAATCACAACCGGAGATAGACGAAGCTTATGAAGAAATGCTAGCAGAACTTGCACAAGATGCTGCTTCGCCCGGAAGCGGTGATGAACAAGCTTCTTTTCCACCACCACCAACGGAAATGCCTCCGGACCTTGAAGGATTTATGAGATTTGTTAGAGATAATACATAGACTAATATGTAACTTGTATTTTGGCACATACCTTGTTGTGCTCATTCCATTAGGAGGAGGAAGACTAAGAAAGATATTGTCATTCTTTGTTAATGTCGTAATAATAAAAATTATAAGACATTCCCTTGAATATTTCTTTGCAATTTATTTTGTGTTTAAATTTGATATAGTATATATATAATATATCTAATACATATAAACTATATATATATATATATATATATATATATATATATATATATATATATATATATATATATATATATATATATACATACATACATACATATATATATATTAATATATATATATATATAAGCTATATATTATATAAGGCAATATATAATTATATATACACACATACTATATATACTATATATATTTATATAGCTATATATAAGTAATTTATATTAGTATATACATGTATAGTTTACAAGATATTGCCTGATAAAAAAAAATTAAAAAAAATAGCCCGGAATGAAAAAGCGTGTTAGGCCGGTTTAGGCCCCCGGGCCCAGCCCATTTAGCCCGGGACCATGTGGGCTTAGGACCGCAGTGGGTCGGTTCCACTCATTTGGCCCGTTAGGCCCGGGACCGCCTCAGCCCGGCCCGCCTAAGCCCGGCCCGTTTGGCCCATTTAGGCCCGGGCCCGGACCACAATACAGCCTTACATGCAACCCGATCCACCTATAATATTGTTGCGGCGTGCAACCCGACCCACATGTATCATTGTTACGGCGTGCAACCCGATCCACATATAATATTTACAATTATAACGAGAGTCCCGACAAGGGATCAATAAGGTCTACACTATCCCGGCAAGGGATTCGACAGCATAAGTAATTACGTCCCGACAAGGGAGAAATATCTATAACCAAACTTATTACAACATCTAACTACCTCAGCTATAATCAAACTTGTTACCACATCTAACTACCTCAGCTATAATCAAACTTGTTACCACATCTAACTACCTCAGCTATAACCAAACTTGTTCCAACATCTAATACACAATATCATCAACCTAAACATCCGTAATATCAATTGAGAACACGATGCAAGGGAACTACAACTCAACAATAGCCCGGCAAGGGGCAACATAATGATCTCTTCTCTTTCTCACTTTTACTTCACAATTCACTTCACAACTCGAACCAATGCTCTAGAGTTTCAATTATCACTTATACTTTCACAATTCGTTATACAACTGGAGCCAACGCTCCTCAATGTTCATAGGTCACAATTCTTTCCACAACTTTACACAACAAAAAGAAATCTTCATCGAGGCATGAATAATACAACGAGGTCATGAAAATTACAATATAAGACCCACGGTCATGCTTAACACCAACGTATAGATACTCGTCACCATGCCTATACGTCATACTCAACAAGAAGCAAATAGCAATTAGGACACAACTATTAATTCCTTAAGCTAAGGTTAGACCAAACACTTACCTCGATGCCTCGAACACAATTCACATTTCAATTATAGTTTTACTCCTTGATTCCACCACCAATTCGCTCGTATCTAGTCAAAAGTTACTTAATTACATCAATAAACGCTAAATGAATCAACCTCAATGCATGAAAATGAGTTTTCTAAAGTTTTACCCAAAAAGTCAAAATCTCCCCCGGGCCCACGTGGTCAAAACCCGAGGTTCGAACCAAAACCCGATTACCCATTCCCCCCACGAACTCAAATAAATAATTTGTTTTGAAATCGGACCTCAAATCGAGGTCCAAATCCCCATTTTTTGAAAAACCTAGGTTCTACCCAAAACACCCAATTTTCCCCATGAGAATCATTGATTTGAAGTTGAAATCATGTTAAAAGAAGCTAATGATTGAAGAAAACTAGTTAAAAATAACTTACAATTGATTTGGAGAAGAAAGGTTATTTAAAAAATCGCCTCTTATGTTTCTGGGGTTATGAAAAATGAAAAATAACTGAAAATCTCATCTATTAATAACCCTCTTAGACCCCCTGTGTGAACCGCACAAAAGGGACTGCGGCCGCACAGGTCATCCTGAGGGTACTGCGGTCCAGTGCCTTGTGCAGACCGCACGAAATGGACTGCGGCCGCACAGGCCTCCACTGTGCACCGCACAAAGCCGACCACGGACCGTCAAATCACGGGTCTGGGTCCGTTTACCCAAAACATTGACCGAAGTCAAATTTATTCATTTTACAGTCAAAGCTTATCATTTTTCATAGATTTTCACATTTAAGCTTTCCGGCTACGCACCTAAACTGCGTACGCAAATGGAGGTGACTTTAAATGAGGTTTTCAAGGCCTCAAAAACACAGAATTTAATTTAAAGCAAGGTCATCATCACATTCTCCACCTTTAAAACAACTATTTGTCCTCGAACGGACAGAGAAAGGAAGTACCTGAGTCGGGGAAAGGATGGGGATAACGGCTCCGCATATCGGACTCGGACTCCCAGGTCGATGCCTTAGGAGGCTGACCTCTCCACTAAACACGAACAGAAGGAAAACTCTTCGACCTCAACTGACAAACCTGCCAAACTAGAATGGCTACCGGCTCTTCCCAATAAGACAAGTCCTTGTCCAAATGGACAGTGCTGAAATCCAACATGTGGGATGGATCGCTGTGATACTTCCGAAGCAAGGACACATGAAACACTGGATGCACTGCTGATAAGCTCAGTAGCAATGCAAGTCTATAAGCCAACTCTCCCACTCGATCAAGAATCTCAAACGGACCAATTAACATAGGGCTAAGCTTGCCCTTCTTCCCAAATCTCATCACGCCCTTCATAGGCGACACTCGGAGCAATACCCGCTCACCGACCATAAAAGACACATCTCGAACCTTGCGATTGGCATAACTCTTTTGCCTGGACTGAGCTGTACGAAACCTATCTCGAATAATCCTGACCTTGTCCAAGGCCTCCTGAACCAGATCCGTACCCAACAAGCGATCCTTTCTCGGCTCTAACCATCCAACAGGAGATCGACACCGCCTACCATATAAAGCCTCATAAGGAGCCATCTGAATACTCGACCGGTAGCTTTTGTTGTAGGAAAACTCTGCTAAAGGCAAGAACTGATCCCACGAACCTCCAAAATTGATGACATAGGCTCGGAGCATATCCTCCAAAATCTGAATAGTCCGCTCGGACTGCTCGTCCGTCTGAGGATGAAATGTTGTACTCAACTCAACCTGAGTGCCCAACTCTCGCTGAACTGCTTTCCAAAAACGTTAGGCAAACTGCATACCTCGTAACGATAGACACAGGCATACCATGAAGACGAACAATCTCCCGGATATAGACCTCAGCTAACCTCTCGGATGAATAGGAGACTACCAAAGGAATGAAATGCGCTGACTTGGTTAGCCTATCAACAATGACCCATACTGCGTCGAACTTCTTCCGAGTCTGCGGGAGTCCAACAACGAAATCCATAGTAACCCGCTCCCACTTCCACTCGAGAAGCTTAATCCTCTAAAATAAACCACCAGGCCTCTGATGCTCATACTTAACCTGCTGACAATTCAAACACCGAGCCACATCTGCAACGATGTCATTCTTCATTATACGCCACCAATAATGCTGCCACAAATACTGATACATCTTCGCGGCGCCCGGATGAATAGAGTACTGGGAACTATGGGCCTCCTCCAAGATCAACTCTTGGAGTCCATCCACATTAGGCACACAAACTTGACCCTACAATCTCAAAACTCCATCATTATCTAAGGCGACCTGCTTGGCACCTCCGCGCTGCACCGTGTCTCTAAGGACACACAAATGGGGATCATCATACTACTGATCACGGATACGCTCCAATAACGAAGAAGGAGCGACTGTGCAAGCTAGCACACGGCTGGACTCAGAGATATCCAACCTCACGAACTGATTGGCCAAAGCCTGAACATCCAAGGCAAGCGGTCTCTCACCGACCGGAATATAAGCAAGACTGCCCATACTGGCTGACTTCCTACTCAATGCATCGGCCACCACATTGGCCTTTCCCGGGTGATATAAGATAATGATATCATAATCTTTCAACAACTCCAACTACCTCCTCTGTCTCAAATTCAACTCCTTTTGCTTGAACAAATACTAAAGACTCTTGTGATCTGTGAACACCTCACATGCCATGCCATACAGATAATGTCTCCAAATCTTCAATGCGTGAACAATGGATGTCAACTCCAAATCATGAACCGGGTAGTTCTTCTCATAAATCTTTAACTGCCGTAAAGCATAAGCAATGACCTTGCCATCCTGCATCAACACTGTACCAAGTCCAATATGAGATGCATCACAATAGACTGTATAAGGCCCTAAACCTGTGGGCAAAACCAACACTGATGCCGTAGTTAGAGCTGTCTTGAGCTTCTGAAAGCTTGCCTCACACTCGTCCGACCACCTGAACTGGGCACCCTTCTGGGTCAACCTGGTCATCGGGGCTGCAATGGATGAAAACTCCTCCACGAACCGACCATAGTAGCCTGCCAATCCCAAGAAACTCCGAATCTTTGTAGCTGATGCTAGCCTAGGCCAATTCTTGACTGCCTCAAACTTTTTTTGGATCTACCTGAATACCCTCTACTGATACAACATGACCCAGAAATGCAACTGAACTCAGCCAGAACTCACACTTCGAGAACTTAGCATATAGCTGACTATCCCTTAGAGTCTGAAGAACCACTCTGAGATGCTGCTCGTGCTCCTCCCAGCTGCGGGAATATATTTAAATATCATAAATGAAGACTATTACGAACGAATCCAAATAAGGCTTGAACACTCGGTTCATCAAATCCATAAAAGTTGTTGGGGCATTTGTCAACCCGAATGGCATAACCAAGAACTCACAATGCCCGTACTAAGTGCGAAAAGATGTCTTAGGAACATCGGATGCCCTAATCCTCAGCTGATGGTAGCCAGATCTCAAGTCAATCTTTGAAAATACATTGGCACCCTGAAGCTGATCAAACAAATCATCAATCCTCGGCAATGGATACTTATTCTTGATCGTAACCTTGTTCAACTACCGGTAATCAATGCACATTCTCATCGACCCATCCTTCTTCTTAACAAACAACACCGGCGCACCCCAAGGCGAAACACTGGGTCTAATGAAACCCTTCTCAAGCAAGTCTTGCAACTGTTCCTTCAACTCTTTCAACTCGGGCGGGGCCGTACGATACGGCGGGATAGAAATGGGCTGAGTGTCCGGAGCCAAATCAATGCAAAAGTCAATATCCCTGTCGGGTGGCATACCCGGCAGGTCTAAAAGGAATACCTCAGGGAACTCACGAACAACGGGCACAGAATCAATAGATGAAACCTCAGCACTGGAATTGCAAACATATGCCAAATAGGCCAAACACCCCTTCTCGACCATACGCCGAGCCTTCACATACGAGATAACACTGCGGGTAGAATAACCAGGAGTCCCTCTCCACTGTAAGCGAGGCATACCCGATAAAGCTAAGGTCACAGTCTTGGCATGACAGTCCAAGATAGCACGGTAAGGTGATAACCAGTCCATCCCCAATATAACATCGAAATCAACCATGTCTAGAAGAAGCAAATCTACACGAGTCCCAAGACCTCCAATAACCACAATACATGAACAATGGACGCGATCCACCACAATAGAATCACTTACCGACGTAGACACATAAACAGGGGCACTCAAAGAATCACTAGGCATGACCAGATACGACGTAAAATAAAACTGAAGCTTCTCTACCACAAACCAGAACAGTACCTGCACCTCCACCTCTAATACCTCTACCTCTACCTCTAGCATCTCTACCTCCACCTCTAATACCTCTACCTCCACCTCTAATACCTCTACCTCCACCAAGTCATGGCGGATCCAGACAAGAGAAAAGTGGCAAAACCGTCCCCATTGGTCTCAACTATCCCCATGTTCCTGAGAACTTCGTGACAGCTGTCTTGATAATCTTAGGATCCTCAAAAGATGCACCACTGAAATTAGTAGTGAAGAGCTTGGTGAAATCTATCCAACCTCCACAAAGCCTCCAGAAACGTAGATGATCTACCACCGGTCTGTGCTATAGTTCGGCTGAAGAAGCGGTACGTGACCTCGCTATTCGTGGAAGGACAAGAGTAGAGGTTTCGATTTAGCATTGAGAGATCAAAATCGCACGACAGGGAAGAATAGATGTGAAGTATTTCCTAACTCTGTAGCCTCTGGGGGATAAATACAGACGTCTCCGTACCGATCCCTCAGACTCTACTAAGCTTATCTATGAACTGTGAGAGCCATGTAACCAAGAGCTCTGATATCAACTTGTCATGACCCGGATTTTCCACCCTCGAGAGTCGTGATGGCACTTACTACTGTGAGCTAGGCAAACCAATTATGTGAAAAATTTACCCCTTTTTCACCCATTTTATATTCAATAACAATTATGAAGTAATAACATTTAAACAGCGGAATTTAACATAAGCAGAAGTAAAAGCAATAAGCTAGCTGAACATGAATCCAATACAACTGTTGAGGTCTCGACTACCCAGAACTGGTGTCACAGTTTCACAGACGTTCTAAGAATACTACAAATAACACGTCTAAAAAAAGAAATAAATACAACATTGTCTCTAGAAATGCATGAAAGAAACAAGAATAGTAGACAGAAGGAGACGCCAAGGCCTGCGAACGCCTGTAGGACTACCTCGGGTCGCCTGATGATCAAGAATCAGCAATCTCACTACGTTCCGAAGTCCACAACACTAGGGTTTGCACAAAAGAGTGCAAAGTGTAGTATCAACACAACCAACCCCATGTGCTGGTAAGTGTCCAGCCTAACCTCGGCGAAGTAGTGACGAGGCTAGGACCAGACTACCAAATAAACCTGTGCAGTTAAAATATATAATATACAGCGGAAAGTAAAGCAGGGATACGCAAGTAAAGGTGGGAGGGGAAACATGTTGCGGGGGTATACCAGTATTAACAGTAAATCTAGAGTAATAGTCTTAAGGCAGCTTAGAACTCACAGCAACACGAAAGAAGCTAATATCCAAACTAAACACACTTGTATCAATAATTGTTGCGGCGCGCAACCCGATCCCAATATATATAACAACATTGTTGCAACGTGCAACCCGATTCATATCATTTATCATTGTTGCGGTGTGCAACCCGATCCACATATATCATTGTTGCGGCGTGCAACCTGATCCACATATAATATTGTTGCGGTGCGCAATCCGATCCACATATAATATTATTGCGGCATGCAACCCGATCCACATATATCATTGTTGCGGCGTGCAACCCGATCCACATATAATATTGTTGCGGCGTGCAACCCGATCCACCTATAATATTGTTGCGTCGTGCAACCCAATCCACATATAATATTTACAATTATAACGAGAGTACCGACAAGGGATCAATAAGGTCTACACTATCCCGACAAGAGATTCGACAACATAAGTAATTACGTCCCAGCAAGGGAGAAACAGCTATAACTAAACTTATTACAACATCTAACTACCTCAGCTATAATCAAACTTGTTACCACATCTAACCACCTCAGCTATAACCAAACTTGTTCTAATATATAACACATAGTATCATCAACCTAAACATCCATAATATCAATTAAGAACATGATGCAAGGGAACCACAACTCAATAATATCCCGGCAAGGGGGCAACATAATGATCTCTTCTCTTTCTCACTTTTGCTTCACAATTCACTTACAACTCGAACCAATGCTCTAGAGTTTCAATTATCACTTACACTTTCACAATTCGTCATACAACTGGAGCCAACGCTCCTCAATGTTCATAGGTCGCAATTCTTTACACAACAAATAGAAATCTTCACCAAGGCATGAATAATACAACGAGGTCATGAAAATCACAATATAAGACCCACGGTCATGCTTGACACCAATGTATAGTTACTCGTCACCATGCCTATACGTTGTACTCAACAAGAAGCAAATAGCAATTAGGACACACCTCATAATCCCTCAAGCTAAGGTTAGACCAAACACTTACCTCGATGCCTCGAACTCAATTCACGTTTCAATTATAGCTTTACTCCTTGATTCCACCACCAATTCGCTCGTATCTAGTCAAAAGTTACTTAATTACATCAATAAATGCTAAATGAATCAACCTCAATACATGAAAATGAGTTTTCTAAAGTTTTACCCAAAAAGTCAAAATTGCCCCCGGGCCCACGTGGTCAAAACCCGAGGTTCAAACCAAAACCTGATTACCCGTTCCCCCACGAACTCAAATATATAATTTGTTTTGAAATCGGACCTCAAATCAAGGTCCAAATCCCCAATTTTTGAAAAACCTAGGTTCTACCCAAAACACCCTATTTCCCCCATGAGAATCATTGATTTGAAGTTGAAATCATGTTAAAAGATGTTAATGATTGAAGAAAACTAGTTAAAAATGACTTACAATTGATTTAGAGAAGAAAGGTTGTTTGAAAAATCGCCTCTTATGTTTTTGGGGTTTTGAAAAATGAAAAATAATTGAAAATCCCGTCTATTTATACCCCTCTCAGACCCCCTATGCGGACAGCACAAAATGGACTGCGGCCGCACAGGCCTTCATGAGGGTACTGCGGTCCAGTGCCCCGTGCGGACCGTACGAAATGGACTGCGGCCGCACAGGCCTCCATCGCGCACCGCACAAAACTGACCGCGGACCGCACTAGACCACTTCCGCGGTCGCACACGTTTTTGTGCGGACCGCACTGGTGGGTTCAGAGACCTGCAACTTCTCTGAACCTGCCACAACTGTATTTTTAGGCCTAAGGCATCGCGGAACCTACCCGAAACTCGCCCGAGCCCTCGGGGCTCCAAACCAAATATACACAAAATCCTCAAAAACATCCTACGGACTTATTCGTGCAATCAAATCATCAAAATAACATCATGAACATCAAATTAAATCTCGAGATCAATGAAATTTTCTCAAAACTTCTTTAAACATCAACTTTGCGATTTAAGTCCGAATCACGTCATATGACATCCGTTTTTCACCAAATTCCACAGAAATGTCTTAAATCATTTATAAAACCTGTACCGGGCACCGAAACTAAAATACGGGCCCGATACCATCATGTTCTAAGCAAATTTCATTTCAATTTTCCTTAAACAGTTTCAGAAAATAATTTCCTTTAAAGAAATTCATTTCTTGGGCTTGGGACCTCGGAATTCGATTCCGGGCATACGCCCAAGTCCCATATTTTACTAAGGACCCTCCGGGACCGTCAAATTACGGGTCCGGGTCCGTTTACCCAAAATATTGACCGAAGTCAAATTTATTCATTTTACAGTCAAAGCTTATCATTTTTCACAGATTCACATTTAAGCTTTCCGGCTATGCACCCGGACTGCGTATGCAAATCGAGGTAACTCTAAATGAGGTTTTCAAGGCCTCGAAAACACAGCATTTAATTTAAAGCAAGTGATAACCTTTTGAGTCATCACAAATGAGTGGATGGAAAAGTGCAAACTTTTAAAGCTAGGCTTGTTGCAAAAGGGTTTACTCAAAAAGAAGGGGTCGATTATGAGGAAACCTTTTCGCTGGTAGCCATGCTTAAATCCATTAGGATTCTCTTATCCATTGCTACTCATTATGATTATGAGATCTGTCAAATGGATGTCAAGACCGCTTTTCTAAATGGAAGTCTTGACGAGTGCATCTATATGGCACAACCAGTTGGTTTCATAAAAAGTGGCAATGAGCACATGTTGTGTAAATTAAAGAAATCCATTTATGGATTGAAACAAACTTCTAGGGAATGGAACACTTATTTTGACGCATCGATTAAGACCATCGGTTTTGATCAATGTGAAAATGAGTCTTGTGTCTATAAGAAGTGGAATGGAGATAAAGTTACATTTTTGGTTTTGTACGTAGATGATATTTTGCTCATAGGAAATAATGTGAGCATGTTGAACTCAGTAAAGGAATGGTTGTCCTTACATTTCGATATGAAAGACTTGGGACAGGCAGCACATATCCTTGGGATCAAGCTTATGCGAGATCGCAAGCAAAGGATATTAGGTTTGTCCCAAGCACTTTATATTGATACTATTCTCACCAGGTTTAGCATGCAAGATTCCAAGAAAGGGTTTCTCCCCTTTAGACATGGAATCTCTCTGTCAAAAGATCAGTCCCCAAAAATGACTGATGAGATAGAAAAGATGAAGGTGGTCTCTTATGCTTCTACTGTAGGGAGTCTTATGTATGTTATGTTATGTACTAGACCTGATATCTGCTTTGCTGTTGGCATTGTTAGTAGATTTCAATCTAACCCTGGTCGAGAACACTGGACTGTTGTTAAGCATATAATCAAGTACTTGAAGAGGACTAGGGATTATATGTTGGTGTATCACTCAGGTGATCTTGCACCCATTGGCTATACTGATTTGATTTCCAGTCAGATAAAGACTCTAGAAAATCTACCTCAGGATATGTTTTTACCTTAGGAGGTGGAGCCATAAGTTAGAGGAGCATCAAGCAATCATGTGTTGCTGATTCCACCATGGAAGCCGAATATGTGGCTGCATCTGAGGCAGCTAAAGAGGCTGTTTGGCTCAAGAACTTTCTGAAAGAGCTTAATGTGATTCCTTCGGTTTAAGCACCAATTGTACTTTATTGTGACAATAGTGGTGCAGTTTCAAACTCGAAGGAACCAAGAAGCCATAAAACGAGTAAGCATATTAAGCGTAAATATCACTTAATTCGGGAAATAACTCAGAGAGGTGATGCAAGAGTGTTGAAGATTGTGTCAGAGGACAATTTGGCAGACCCGTTTACAAAGAGCTTGACACAGAAGATTTTTGACAAGCATGTACAAGGAATGGGTGTTAGAGTAGTAGACACATGGTTATGAGTCTAAGTGGGAGATTGTTGGGATATAATATTAACCATGCGGTTTACACATAGTATTATATTTTATTCTTTATGGAACAATTATTTATTTAATTTATTCAATTCAATAAAGTAATATTTTAAATAGATCATTTGTTACATGTGTGTCCTTTTAGTTATGTAGTTGACAATTTAGTGTATGGAGCCTTAGCTCATGCACAGAAGATTAAATTATTGGTTCTCATAATTAATAAACTATGTGCACAATCAAAGATATTGTTGGACAAAATATCTTGATGATTGTAGCACAAGATTATCGTATAATTTGTCTTGATTATGGGAGTAGTTTTACTCCAACTTCTTGTGCTAGTATACTCGGTGTATATTGAACGGACCAAGTAGAGAAAAGATGTTTTTGTACTGAATATATAAAACATTTTCTCTAATTCATTAAATGAGCTTATACTCTTAATATTGATATAATTCTTATGATCAATGTAATTTGTTTGTTGTTTAGATTTAACAAAAGGTACGACTCTATTTAGAGTTAGTATATGCCTAATAGATTGGACAATAACGAATAACATTTGCAAATAATAATTAGTTGATAGAATCCATGACTCAGTTTTAGGTTTGATGATACCCTTTTATGTAAGCTTATAAGTTTTCATGTGAAAACCCGGCCGGTGGATTTTGTATCCGTCACATGAAATAGTTTAAGCGGAATAATAAAAGATTTAATTAGTTAATTGAATTAAATTTTCGGTGATTTAATTTAATTTGAAATCTTAACATGGGGAGTTAAAATAAGTGTTCATGAATTTTCGAAATTCATATTGAGGAGTTCAATTGAGGTTTTTAAGTGGAATAAATTGCAATTAATTATAGTAAGAATTAATTCAGGCTAATTTCGAATTAATACTATAATTAGTAGCCTCTTAATATTTTTGTGGTCCCTTAATAAGTAGAGATTTTAACGAGTTTTATGCTCCTTCTTGCTTATGCTTTGATTATAAATCGTTACAAAATAGTCCCAAAAGGCTCATAAGTTGTGCTTGATTGCATGTTTGATCGACAAAGTGACGAAATGTCAAAGATCGGCTCAAACGGAGTGAAACCTACTCAAGTATCAAAGACAAAGTAAACTGAGGGCAAACAAGCCTAGTGCGGACCGCACAAAATGGAATGCGGCCGCACTAGGTGATTCAGAGAGATGGCAAGATCAGGCTTCAAGCAATGCGGCCGCAGTCCACACTGCGCGGCCCGCGGTGAAAGTTCTGCGGCCGCACTGCCTTTTTGTGCGGTCCGTGGAAGAGGTATTCAGAGAAATGACAAAAACCAGGCCTCAGGCAACGCGGCCGCAGTCCACAGTGCGCGGTCCGCGGTGAAGGTTCCGCGGCAGTACTGCCTTCTTGTGCGGTCTGCGGAAGAGATATTCAGAAAGATGGAAAATGCTAACGCGGTCCGCGGTCATTGTTGTGCGGACCGCGACAGCTGCCTCCACGACCGCGATCCATTTTACGCGATCCGCGGAGCCCAAGTCAGAGAACCCAGAATTAAAGTCCAAGAGCCTAGCGCAGCCGCGGTCCATTTTACGCGGCCCGCGCTGACCCCGCAGGAGTATTTTTGTCCAGTTTTTCTAGCCTAGTATAAATAGAACAATTTATCATTTTTAGGTTATCAGATATATCCAGAACTTAGCTGCGCTCATGGGAACTTCATCTGTAGCCATTTTTGGCATCTTAGCTTCAAGTTAATGATAGATTCTTGTATTTTCATTTAGCATTTAATTAATATGCCTTGTTCTTCATCTATTTCTCTATTTTTTTCTTCAAGCATGAGTAGCTAAACCTATTAGCTAGGGTTGTGGCTCAACCCTAGTGTGGGTAATTGATGGGTATTGCTATTTATTATTAGATTGACTATGGGTGTTTGTTATTTGGGTCAATTTTATGGTTTAATCTATGAATTGGTGGTTGCAAATACTGGTTTGTGCTAAGTTGACTTGGCTCTTCTTGAGAAAGAGAGCCCAAGTCTCCAAAATTGACCCAACAAGGAATTGGGATGGACTCAAGAGAATTGATAGTACCAATTAAAGGGTTAAACCTCGAGAGAGTAATTACCCCACTTGAACCCTAGTTGCTTGAGCTAATTTGCCTACCCGTTTGGTCTCGAGAGAGTCAATTGGGCAAAATCACTCTCTCTACCGAGAGGTGTGAGAGTGGGTAAAATTGTGCAACGGTTATAGCATAAGCCCCAATTATGTCAATCGAACTTTAGTAACTTCTACCCGTCAATTAGCCACCTAGGTAATGCTACGACCCTAGTGCCCTTCTTCCTATTAGATACAACTTAACAATTACCTTGTAGTATAATCTAGTTTCAATTAATAGCTTGGTAATAGTAGTTTATAATCTAAAAACCCAAAAATGTATGGAAGTGACATTTGGAACAAATACACACTTCTAGTCTAGATAGATACTCGACTCCATTCCTAGCTCCCTGTGGAAATCGATCCCGACTCTCATATCGGGTAAAAGCTATTGCGACCCTCTCTTCCTACTTTTTAGTAGTGTGGAGTTTGAAGTGATCACTTTTTGGCGCCGTTGCCTGGGATCTAACGGTTTTGGCTATCTATTTAGTTAGTTTTGTGTATTGTTCTTCTTTCCTTCCTTGTTACTTACTTTATGTCATTACTCAGGTACCAACATGGCTTTAAACAATGCTAATGATCCTCTTGGAAACGTGATAGCGGGGGAGGAGGTAGATGATCTTGAACAAGATAAGGTGCCTCTTGCGCCTCAAGGTCAATGGAGAGGCCGAAATGCAAATGTTATTCCAAATGACAATATTCCAGACCCTCCCCCGGTTCCCCCAAGAGTGGCTCCCAGAGTATTACCGAACCAGGGCTACACAAGTGCTATTATCCCACCCCGAATCCAGGCGGGCAACTTTCAGATAACCAATGTGATGTTGACCTTACTTGATAAGCGTGGGTACTTCACAGGCGCTGTAAATCAAAATGCCTACAAACATCTCAAGGGGTTCGTAGATACATGCTGGGGGAGCAAATAGACGAATGTGTCCGAGGATGCGTTGAGATTGAGACTTTTCCCGTTCTCACTTCGAGGAAAGGCATTGGATTGGCTCGAGAGACTCCCCAACCATTCCATCACAACTTGGGATGAGTTGGCGGATAAGTTTATTGCCAAATTCTTCTCTCTTAGTCATATGGCGGCACTTTGAGATGAAATATTAGCCTTCAAGCAAGAGCCAACGGAACCTTTGCATGAGATTTGGGAGCGATATAGAACGATGGTGAAGGACTGCCCAAATAATGATATGACCAAGGCCATGATCCAACAAAGCTTCTACCGAGGCATAAATACTACAAATCAATGCATTGTTAACCAATTGGTCGGGGGTAATTTTATGAAACTTTCTTATGAGGAGGCATGTGATGTACTTGATGAAATGGCGGACACATCTTCAGCATGGCAGAGTAGAGCAAATGTGCCTCAAGGTGACCCTACGGTTATCCATTTGCATAAGGAATTACATGATCACGGGCAAGCGATAGCTGAGCTTACCACCACGATGAATCAATTGGCTAAGGCACAGTTGGAACAAGTTCAGAATCCTCGCCAAGTGAATGTCATGGAGGGTGTTAGTATGCTTGTCAACAAGAGAAGGCAAAGGAGGCAACAAAATCAAGGAAATTCTGAGCAATTTGTTGATGAATATGATGGGTGTCAAAATGATGGTTATGATGACCAAAGTGAATAGGTACAATATGTCAACAACTATCAAGGCAATAGGGGCAACTCTTCAAACCAATAATGGTGACCCCAAGGAAATTGGGGAAATCAACAACAAAGTGGTGGCAATTGGAACCACAACCAAAACAACAAGTGGGGTAATCAGAACAACAACCAAGGCAACTAGAATGGAAATAACAACAACTGGGGCAACAACAACAATCAAGGTGGGTGGAACAACAATAGAAACCAAGGTAACATGGGGCAAGGCTTTCAAAGGCCCCCAATGTACCAACAACCGAACAATTCTCTTCTCATGGTCCTAGTTCTTCTGGTAGTGATATGGGTAGAACTGAAATGATGTTCGAGCAGATGATGAAGAGGAATGCGGATTCTGATGCATAGTTGTCTTCTCACAACACCTCTATCTGAAACTTGGAGGTGCAATTAGGCCATATCTCTCAGTCATTGAATACTCGCCTGAAGGGTGCTCTACCAAGTGATACGGTAGTGAACCCGAAGGGTGGAAATAACAATCACATGATGGCGGTTACAACAAGAAGTGGGAAAGGCGGTGATGTGAATGCCTCAAAGCAAAAGCAAGTTGTGGATGAAGATGTTGAGTTACAGGATGTTGATGTACCTTTGATTATTGAAGATGTGGTTGAAGAGAATGTGAACAATGATGTAAGGATTGATATTGGTGAGTCCAAGGTAGAAACCCATGATGTCGTGAACCCGTCTAGGGAACACATGATTGACATGCCCAAGCCAGTGGTGCCAAAAGCCAAGGTTCCTCTGCCAAGGCCACCTCCACCTTATCCTCAAAGACTCGCAAAGCAAAATATTGATAATCAGTTTAAAAAGTTCATTGACATGATGAAGAGCTTATCTATTAATGTGCCTCTGGCGGAGGCACTTGAACAAATGTCGGGCTATGCAAAATTCATGAAAGATTTGGTTACAAAGAAGTGTTCTATGGACTGTGAAACTATAAAGATGACTCACCAGGTTAGTGCTATAGTGCATTCAATGGCCCCGAAGCTTGAAGATCCCGGTGCTTTCACCATTCCTTGCACCATTGGGAGTGCGGATTTTGCTAAAGCTCTTTGTGAATTGGGAGCTAGTATCAATTTGATGCCCTACTTGGTTTTCAAAACTTTGGGTATTGGGCAACCTAGGCCAACTTCAATGAGACTTCAAATGGTGGATCGATCGTTGAAGCGACCTTTGGGCATTATTGATGATGTGCTTGTCTGGGTGGAAAAATTCATATTGCCGGCCGACTTTGTGATTTTGGATTGTGAGGTGGACTATGAGGTTCCTATTATCTTGGGCAGACCTTTCCTTACAATAGGGAAGACATTGGTTGATGTTGAAGTGGGTGAGCTCACTTTTCGAGTGGGAGACGAAAAGGTCATTTTCCACGTTTGCAAATCTATGAAGCATCCCAATAGCACCGAGGTGTGCTCATTTGTAGACCTTGTCACAGCAGTGATTGTGGATGGCACCAGTGCTATGATCAACGTGGAAGATCCGCTTGAAGCAGTGCTCTTGAATATGGATGTCAATGATGATGCTAGTAGAGTGGAAAGTGTCAATGCCCTACATGGGATAGACTCTTATTCTTATGAGCTGAGGAAGCTATCTTTGGATCTTGAAAATCGGAAAACTCC
Organism: Nicotiana sylvestris; assembly: GCF_000393655.2. Classification (NCBI taxonomy): domain Eukaryota; kingdom Viridiplantae; phylum Streptophyta; class Magnoliopsida; order Solanales; family Solanaceae; genus Nicotiana; species Nicotiana sylvestris. Next base: position 148,774,984 of record NC_091064.1, on the reverse strand, counting down.
ACCAACAAAGCCATCCATTGAGGAGCCACCGGTGTTGGAGTTGAAGCCACTTCCTCCACACCTCAGGTATGAATTCTTGGGTTCAAATTCTACTTTACCAGTTATTATTTCTTCTTGCCTTACTAACATGCAGGTTGAGGCCACTTTGGCGGTGCTTCAAAAGCGAAAAAGGGCAATTGGATGGACTCTAGCTGACATTCGGGGAATAAGCCCCGCATTTTGCATGCACAAAATCATCTTGGAGGAGGATGCAAAGCCTTCCTTGGAGCATCAAAGAAGATTAAATGAGGCGATGCAAGAAGTGGTAAAGAAAGAGGTTATCAAGTGGTTGGACGCCGGTGTGGTTTATCCTATTTCTGACAGTTCTTGGACTTCTCTGTGCAATGTGTGCCGAAGAAGGGTAGTATGACTGTGGTGGCCAATGACAACAATGAACTCATTCCTACTCGCATGGTCACCAGGTGGAGAGTATGTATGGACTACCGGAAGCTAAACATGATGACCCGAAAAGATCATTTCTCATTGCCATTCCTTGACCAAATGCTAGATCGTCTTGTGGGGCGTTCTTTCTATTGCTTATTGGATGGTTACTCAAGGTACAATCAAATTTTAATTGCCCCGGAGGACCAAGAGAAGACAACTTTTACATGTCCCTATGGCACATTCGCCTTCTCTCGAATGCCATTCGGATTGTGTAATGCTCTGGCAACCTTCCAACGTTGCATGATGGCTATTTTCACCGACATGGTGGAGGATATCTTGGATGTTTTCATGGATGATTTCAGTGTGGTTGGGGATTCTTTTGATGAGTGTCTGAAAAATTTGGATAGAGTATTGGCCCGGTGTGAAGACACAAACCTCGTACTCAATTGGGAAAATGTCATTTCATGGTTGAAGATGGTATAGTGTTGGGTCACAAAATATCGAAGCGAGGAATTGAGGTTGACAAATCCAAGATAGAGGTGATTTCAAGGCTCCCTCCCCCTATTTCTGTCAAAGGGGTGAGGAGCTTTCTTGGGCACGCGGGTTTTTACCGGAGGTTCATAAAGGATTTTTCTAAAGTGGTACACCCTTTGTGCAAGTTGCTAGAGAAAGATGCAAAGTTCTTGTTCGACGAGAGTTGTATGCAAGCATTCGAGCTTCTCAAGCTCAAGTTGACTTCTACCCCCATCATTACCGCACCAAATTGAAGCTTGCCTTTCGAGCTCATGTGTGATGCTAGTGACGTTGCGGTTGGGGCTATTTTGGGCCAAAGAATCAACGAGATATTTCATCCGGTGAACTACGCAAGCATGACCATGAATGAGGCTCAAAGGAACTATACAGTCACCGAGAAAGAGTTGTTGGCTATTGTGTTTGCTATGGAAAAGTTTCGACCTTACCTTATGGGGGCCAAAGTTATAGTGCACACCGACCATGTCGCCCTTAGGTATTTGATGACCAAGAAAGACTCCAAGGCGAGATTGATGAGATGGATGTTACTTCTTCAAGAGTTTGATCTAGAAATTATTGACCGGAAGGGTAGTGAGAATCAAGTGGCGGACCACTTGTCCCGTTTGGAGGAGGAGGGGAGGCCATGTGACGGCCTTGAGATCAATGATTCATTTCCTGACAAATAACTCCTTGCGGTGTCAATGAAGGAATGAAGGATATGCCATGGTTTGCCGATGTTGCCAATTACCTTGTGACCGGAATAATCCCGTGTGAGCTCTCTTCTAACCAAAGGAAGAAGCTCAAGCGGGATAGTTTGGATTTCTATTGGGATGAGCCATACTTGTTAAAGATTTGCACGGATGGTGTGATTCCTAGATGTGTCCCAGAGGAAGAACAATTGAGTATCTTAGAGGCTTGCCATTCTTCACCATATGGTGCCCATCATGGTGGGGTGAGAACTGCCTCAAAAGTTCTTAGTTGTGGATTCTATTGGCCTACCTTGTTCAAAGATGCGGGCGATTTAGTGAAGAGATGTGATGAGTGCCAAAGAGCAGGCGGAATTTCAAAAAGGGATGAGATGCATCTCAATACGATTCTTGAAGTGGATATCTTTGATGTTTGGGGCATCGATTTCATGGGTCCATTTGTTAGCTCTTGTAGGAATACTTAAATTCTCATGGCGGTTGATTATGTCTTAAAATGGGTTGAACCCGTGGCTTTGCCTAATAATGAAGCCCGGAGTGTTGTTGCGTTTCTTAAAAAGAGCATCTTCACAAGGTTTGGCACTCCTCGTGTGATTATTAGTGATGGGGGTCTCACTTTTGCAACATGACTTTCGACACGTTGCTTTCCAAGTACGGTGTCAATCATAAGGTTTCTACCCCCTATCATCCTCAAACTAGTGGTCAAGTGGAAGTCTCAAACAGAGAAATTAAGAGCATCTTGTCAAAAACTGTCAATGCTAATAGGACCGATTAGTCGAAAAAGTTGGATGACGCTCTATGGGCTTATCGGACGGCTTACAAAACTCCGATTGGTATGTCTCCGTATCGGTTGGTGTTTGGAAAAGCTTGTCATCTTCCGGTTGAGTTAGAGCACAAGGCCATGTGGGCTTTGAGGAAGTTGAATTCGGAATGGGATGTTGCGGCAAATCTTCGTGTTGAACAACTCCATGAGCTCGATGAGTTTAGATTCCATGCCTACTCAAGTTCATCCTTGTATAAGGACAAAATGAAGTACCTTCACGACAAATATGCTTGGGGTAAGGAATTCAAGGTTGAAGATATGGTTCTCTTATTCAATTCCCGGTTATGTCTGTTTCCAGGTAAGCTCAAGTCAAAGTGGAGTGGGCCATTTGAAGTTGTGTTTGTGGCCCCATTTTGTGCTCTTGATCTAAGGAACAAAAATGGTGAAGTTTTCAGAGTTAATGGGCACCAGATCAAGCATTATCTTGAAAAATTTGATGACAGCTACGTGGTGGCACTTCTTTATCTAAAGTGATGTGATGGTAACATGTGTCGTGCCGCGACGTTAAATCAGACGCTTCATGGGAGGCAACCCATGTCTTTTTCTTCTTGTTTTCTTTCATTTTCTTTGTAGTGTAGGATTAATTTTTGAGCTAATTGGTTGTGAGATGTTACAGGGACTGTGTTGATGAGATGGGTGTTACTTCTTCAAGAGTTTGATCTAGAAATTATTGACCGGAAGGGTAGTGAGAATCAAGTGGCGGACCACTTGTCCCGTTTGGAGGAGGAGGGGAGGCCTTGTGACGGCCTTGATATCAATGAATCATTTCCTAACGAACAACTCCTTGCGGTGTCAATGAAGGATATGCCATGGTTTGCCGATGTTGCCAATTACCTTGTGACCGGAATAATCCCGTGTGAGCTCTCTTCTAACCAAACGAATAAGCTCAAGCGGGATAGTTTGGATTTCTATTTGGGATGAGCCATACTTGTTCAAGATTTGCACGGATGGTGTGATTCGTAGATGTGTCCCAGAGGAAGAACAATTGAGTATCTTAGAGGCTTTACATTCTTCACCAAATGGTGGCCATCATGGTGGGGTGAGGACCGCCTCAAAAGTTCTTAGTTGTGGATTCTATTGGCCCACCTTGTTCAAAGATGCGGGCGATTTGGTGAAGAGATGTGATGAGTGCCAAAGAGCGGGCAGAATTTCAAAAAGGGATGAGATGCCTCTCAATACGATTCTTGAAGTGGATATCTTTGATGTTTGGGGCATCGATTTCATGGGTCCATTTATTAGCTCTTGTGGGAATACTTACATTCTCGTGGCAGTTGATTATGTCTCAAAATGGGTTGAACCCGTGGTTTTGCCTAATAATGAAGCCCGGAGTGTTGTTGCGTTTCTTAAAAAGAGCATCTTCACAAGGTTTGGCACTCCTCGTGCAATTAATAGTGATGGGGTGTCTCACTTTTGCAGCAAGGCTTTCGACACGTTGCTTTCCAAGTATGGTGTCAATCATAAGGTTTCTACCCCTATCATCCTCAAGCTAGTGGTCAAGTGGAAGTCTCCAACAGAGAAATTAAGAGCATCTTGTCAAAAACTGTCAATGCTAATAGGACCGATTGGTCGAAAAAGTTGGATGACGCTCTATGGGCTTATCGGATGGCTTGCAAAACTCCGATTGGTATATCTCCGTATCAGTTGGTGTTTGGAAAAGTTTGTTATCTTCCGGTTGAGTTAGAGCACAAGGCCATATGGGCTTTGAGGAAGTTGAATTCGGAATGGGATGTTACGGAAAATCTTCGTGTTGAACAACTCAATGAGCTCGATGAGTTTAGATTCCATGCCTACTCAAGTTCATCCTTGTATAAGGACAAAATGAAGTACCTTCACGACAAATATGCTCGGGGTAAGGAGTTCAAGGTTGGAGATATGGTTCTCTTGTTCAATTCCCGGTTACGTCTGTTTCCGGGTAAGCTCAAGTCAAAGTGGAGTGGGCCATTTGAAGTTGTGTTTGTGACCCCATTTGGTGCTCTTGATCTAAGGAACAAAAATGGTGAAGTTTTCAGAGTTAATGGGTACCGGGTCAAGCATTATCTTGGAAAATTTGATGATAGCCATGTGGTGGCACTTCTTCATCTAAAGTGATTTGATGGTAACATGCGTCGTGCCGCGACGTTAAATCAGGCGCTTCTTGGTAGCAACCCATGTCTTTTTCTTCTTGTTTTCTTTCATTTTCTTTGTAGTGTAGGATTGATTTTTGAGCTAATTGGTTGTGAGATGTTGCAGGGACTGTGTTGATACAGTGCAAAACAATTTGGGAAAAATTGAACAGTCTCTGAAGTTGCCAGTGCGGCCGTATTGCACTTTATACAGTCCGCACTGGTGAAGGACAAGTGAGGTGCTCCTTGATGATTGCCACCGCGGCCGTATTCCATTTAGTGCGGACCGCGGTGGACCTCCGCGGCCACGGTCGGTTTTGTGCGGACCGCAGAGGTTGCCTTCTCAAGCTTCTTCTGAATAAACCCAGCACAGTCCGCGATCCGTTTTGTGCGGCCGCGCTGGTAGGTGAGGCTGGGTCCCACGTGATTTTCTATAAATAGACCTCTGATGTCACCGGTTACCCTTTTCGAAAAATTGATTCTAAGAGACCTAAAAATCACTGTTCATCTTCCCTCTTCTTTATACTAGCTTGTTTGCATTATGTTCTTCACTTCTTCTCAATATCTGGTAACAATTCAACCACTTCTTGTTATTTTAATTAGTTAATTTCATTTTATGTCATTTTCTATTAACTTTGCAGGCTTCTTTCCCCCGTAATTCTTCAATTTGATGTTAGTTTAGT